>NC_090439.1:1193904695-1196743016 GCF_031143425.1 Pleurodeles waltl
ATGTCTCCAAATCATTTCCTAGTAGACAGTCTACAGGTAAATCTGTGGCTACCACAACTTTCTTTGGACCAGTAACCCCCCCCCCCCAGTTGAGATTAACAACAGCCATGGGGTGGCTAAGTGTGTTCTTGTGAGCATCGGTTACTTGGTACTCGTGACCAAGTAAGTGTTGTTCAGGGTGGACCAGTTTCTCTATGACCATAGTCACACTGGCACCAGTGTCCCTGTAGGCCTGAACCTCAACACCATTTATTAGGGGTAGCTGCTTGTACTTATCCATATTAAGGGGACAAGCAACTAAGGTGGCTAAATCAATAGCCCCCTCAGAGACTAACACAGCCTCTGTGGCCTCCCTAACAAGGCCAACCCCAACTAAGTTACCAATAGTGAGCCCAGCTACTCCCTTGGATTGGCTATTAGTAGGTTTGCTCCCACCACCACTGCTATTAGTAGGGACACTCGGGGTAGCAGTAGGGGTTGTAGTGGTAGGAGGCTTGGTGCTTTTCTTTGGACAACTGGGATCTGTTGTCCAATGGCCTTTTATTTTACATAAATAGCACCATGGTTTCTTTTCCTTGTTTTGATTAGAAGAGGATTTAGGCCCACCACCCCCACCAGAGTGTTTTTGTGGGCCTGATGAAGACTCATTTTTAGATTTGTCCCCACCCTTGTCAGAAGACTTACCATCCTTCTTCTTGTTGCCATCTTTGTCACCCCCTGTATGAACTTTTCTGTTCACTCTTGTTCTGACCTATTTGTCTGCCTTCTTTCCCAATTCTTGGGGAGAGGTCAGATCAGAGTCCACCAAGTACTGGTGCAACAAATCAGACACACAATTATTAAGAATATGCTCTCTCAGGATCAAGTTATACAGGCTGTCATAATCAGTAACTTTACTGCCATGTAACCACCCCTCCAAGGCCTTCACTGAATGGTCAATTAAATCAACCCAGTCTTGTGAAGACTCCTTTTTGGTCTCTCTGAACTTTATCCTGTATTGTTCAGTGGTTAAGCCATAACCATCCAGGAGTGCATTCTTAAGAACTTTGTAATCATTAGCTTCATTTTCTTTTACAGTAAGGAGCCTATCCCTACCTTTTCCCCTAAATGATAGCCATAGGATAGCAGCCCACTGCCTTTGAGGGACATCCTGTACAGCACAGGCCCTCTCAAGTGCAGCAAACCACTTGTTAATGTCATCCTCCTCCTTATAAGGGGGAACTATCTTGTGCAGATTCCTGGAATCATGCTCTTTTGCAGGATGACTATGGGGAATACTGCTGCTGCCACCATGGGTTTCTAAACCCAGTTTCTGTCTCTCCTTCTCTACTTCTAAAGTCTGTCTATCCAAATCCAGCTGTTGCTTCTTGAGCTTCAGTCTGGTTTGTTCCACTCTCAATCTATTGAGCTCCCTTTCTAACAATCTGTCATCAGGGTGGGTGTGAGGGACATGCCTTTAAACAGAAGTATGGTGAGAATGGACAGAAGGAGACCTGTCCCTTAAAGAGGACACCCTAACAGCTTGGCTAACAGAAACATCAGTACCACTGTGGTGTGAGTAAATGCTTTTGCTATGATGTGAGACAACACTATTTGTATGGTGTGACCCATCATCATTACCAACTATGCTAGACTGTCTAGTAATGGGCAGGCTAGGAAGTTTCTTTCCTGAATCTTTTCCTGGGGGAGTCCCTGGATCAGATTGGGAACCATTAGCTACTTTTTCAACAGATGGGGCACTTCTTGCCTTATCTTGTTCTCTAAGCATGTTAAGTAACAATTCCAAGGAAGGATTCTTCCCTACACTCAAACCTCTCTCTATGCAGAGACTCCTTGCTCCTTTCCAGCTAAGGTGATCATATGCAAGTTTGGACAGATCAACATTTTGGCCTGTGCCAGACATTTTTAGAGAGAGTTAAAGTGATAGAAATAGAGAAAAAAGTTTGTCAGAGCTTTTAGAAAGACTGGAAAAAAACTTTTAAAACTTTTTAGAACTTTTTAGAAAGTTAGAAGTACTTTTCAGCACTTAGAAAAGAGTGAAAAGAGGAAATGCAAAACTTTTTGGCTATGTGTATATACACTGAACTTGTTTTGTATATTTTTCTCTTATGAAAAGTACAATGACAAGAGTGGTAAGTAGTCTCAAAGCACTTATCCCACCGCTGCACAACCAATGTAGGAGGCTGGACTGGCTTGTAGTGAGTACCTAGGGGAACTTGCACCTTGCACCAGGCCCAGTTATCTCTTATTAGTGTACAGGGTGTCTAGCAGCTTAGGCTGATAGATAATGGTAGCTTAGCAGAGCAGCTTAGGCTGAACTAGGAGACGTGTGAAGCTACTACAGTACCACTTAGTGTCATATGCACAATATCATAAGAAAACACAATACACAGTTATACTAAAAATAAAGGTACTTTATTTTTATGACAATATGCCAAAGTATCTTAGAGTGTACCCTCAGTGAGAGGATAGGAAATATACACAAGATATATATACACAATAGCAAGAATATGCAGTATAGTCTTAGAAAACAGTGCAAACAATGTATAGTTACAATAGGATGCAATGGGGAAACATAGGGATAGGGGCAACACAAACCATATACTCCAAAAGTGGAATGCGAACCACGAATGGACCCCAAACCTATGTGACTTTGTAGAGGGTCGCTGGGACTATTAGAAAATAGTGAGAGTTAGAAAAATAACCCTCCCCAAGACCCTGAAAAGTGTGTGCAAAGTGCACTAAAGTTCCCCTAAGGATAAAGAAGTCGTGTTAGAGGAATAATGCAGGAAAGACACAAACCAACAATGCAACAACTGTGGATTTCCAATCTAGGGTACCTGTGGAACAAGGGGACCAAGTCCAAAAGTCACAAGCAAGTCGGAGATGGGCAGATGCAAAGGAAATGCCAGCTGCGGGTGCAAAGAAGCTTCTACTGGACAGAAGAAGCTGCGGTTTCTGCAGGAACGCAAAGGGCTAGAGACTTCCCCTTTGGAGGACAGATCCCTCTCGCCTTGTAGAGTCGTGCAGAAGTATTTTCCCGCCAAAAGAACCCCAACAAGCCTTGCTAGCTGCAAATCGTGTTGTTAGTGTTTTTGAATGCTGCTGTGGCCCAGGAGGGACCAGGAGATCGCAAATTGGACCAGGAGGTAGAGAGGACGTCGAGCAAGACAAGGAGCCCTCTTAGCAGCAGGTAGCACCCGGAGAAGTGCCAGAAACAGGCACTACGAGGATGCGTGAAACGGTGCTCACCCAAAGTCACACAAAGAAGTCCCACGTTGCCGGAGACCAACTTAGAAAGTCGTGCAATGCAGGTTAGAGTGCCATGGACCCAGGCTTGGCTGTGCATGAAGGATTTCCGCCGGAAGTGCACAGGGGCGGAGTAGCTGCAAAAGTCACGGTTCCCAGCAATGCAGTTTAGCATGGGGAGGAAAGGACTTACCTCCACCAATCTTGGACTGAAGAGTCACTGGACTGTGGGAGTCACTTGGACAGAGTTGCTGGATTCGAGGAACCTCGCTCGTCGTGCTGAGAGGAGACCCAAAGGACCGGTAATGCAGCTTTTTGGTGCCTGCGGTTGCAGGGGGAGGATTCCGTCGACCCACGGGAGATTTCTTCGGAGCTTCTAGTGCAGAGAGGAGGCAGACTACCCCCACAGCATGCACCACCAGGAAAACAGTCGAGAAGGCGGCAGGATCAGCGTTACAGAGTTGCAGTAGTCGTCTTTGCTACTATGTTGCAGGTTTGCAGGCTTCCAGCGCGGTCAGCAGTCGATTCCTTGGCAGAAGGTGAAGAGGGAGATGCAGAGGAACTCTGATGAGCTCTTGCATTCGTTATCTGAAGAATTCCCCAAAGCAGAGACCCTAAATAGCCAGAAAAGGAGTTTTTGCTACCTAGGAAGGAGGATAGGCTAGCAACACAGGTAAGAGCCTATCAGGAGGAGTCTCTGACGTCACCTGCTGGCACTAGCCACTCAGAGCAGTCCAGTGTGCCAGCAGCACCTCTGTTTCCAAGATGGCAGAGGTCTGGGGCACACTCGAGGAGCTCTGGGCACCTCCCCTGGGAGGTGCAGATCAAGGTGCAGATCAGGGGAGTGGTCACTCCCCTTTCCTTTGTCCAGTTTCGCGCCAGAGCAGGGCTAAGGGGTCCCCTAAACCGGTGTAGACTGGCTTATGCAGAGATGGGCACCATCTGTGCCCATCAAAGCATTTCCAGAGGCTGGGGTTTGCTACTCCTCCCCAGCCCTGATACCTTTTTCCAAAGGGAGAGGGTGTAACACCCTCTCTCTGAGAAAGTCCTTTATTCTGCCTTCCTGGGCCAAGCCTGGCTGGACCCCAGGAGGGCAGAAACCTGTCTGAGGGGTTGGCAGCAGCAGCAGCTGCAGTGAAACCCTGGGAAAGGTAGCTTGGCAGTACCCGGGTCTGTGCTAGAGACCCGGGGGATCATGGAATTGTCTCCCCAATACCAGAATGGCATTGGGGTGACAATTCCATGATCTTAGACATGTTACATGGCCATGTTCGGAGTTACCATTGTGACGCTATACATAGGTAGTGACCTATGTATAGTGCACAGGTGTAATGGTGTCCCCGCACTCACAAAGTCTGGGGAATTTGCCCTGAACGATGTGGGGGCACCTTGGCTAGTGCCAGGGTGCCCACACACTAAGTAACTTAGCACCCAACTTTTTCCAGGTAAAGGTTAGATATATACGTGACTTATAAGTTACTTAAGTGCAGTGTAAAATGGCTGTGAAATAACGTGGACGTTATTTCACGCAGGCTGCAGTGGCAGGCCTGTGTAAGAATTGTCAGAGCTCCCTATGGGTGGCAAAAGAAATGCTGCAGCCCATAGGGATCTCCTGGAACCCCAATACCCTGGGTACCTCAGTACCATATACTAGGGAATTATAAGGGTGTTCCAGTATGCCAATGTGAATTGGTGAAATTGGTCACTAGCCTGTTAGTGACAATGTGGAAAGCAAAGAGAGAGCATAACCACTGAGGTTCTGGTTAGCAGAGCCTCAGTGAGACAGTTAGTCATCACACAGGGAACACATACAGAGCACACTTATGAGCACTGGGGCCCTGGCTGGCAGGGTCCCAGTAACACATACACTAAAACAACACATATACAGTGAGATATGGGGGTAACATGCCAGGCAAGATGGTAATTTCCTACAGTGACCTCAGAGGATGAAGGGCGGAGTTGGCCCTGCACAGACACGGGCAGCTCTGTGAAGGAGAGACTGAATCCCACTGAGTTACCTTGCACCGACCCCCAGAGTGCACAGTCATTAATGAAGGCTCCAGGCTGGTGACAGTCTGCTCTGTGTGCGCTCGTTGGGTGACCTCAGAGGATGAAGGGCAGAGCTGGCCCTGCACAGACTGGAACCTGAGCTCTCCTTGCATGGGCAGCTCTCTGAAGGAGAGACTGAATCCCACTGAGTTACCTTGTAAAGACCCCTAGAGTGCGCAGGGTCAATAATGGAGACTCCAGGCTGGTGACAGTCTGCTCTGTGTGGTGCTGGTTGTGTGACCTCAGAGGATGAAGGGCGGAGCTGGCCCTGCACAGATTGGAACCTGAGCTCTCCTTGCATGGGCAGCTCTCTGAAGGAGAGACTGAATCCCATTAAGTCACCTTACATTGACTCCCAGAGTGCACAGCGTCATTAATGAAGACTCCAGGTTGGTGACAGTCTGTTCTGTGTGTGCTCGTTGCATGACCTCAGAGGATGAAGGGCGGAGCTGGCCCTGCACAGACTGGAACCTGAGCTCTCCTTAAATGGGCAGCTCTGTGAAAGAAAGTCTGAATCCCACTGAGTTACCTTGCACCGACCCCCAGAGTGCACAGTCATTAATGCTGGCTCCAGGCTGGTGACAGTCTGCTCTGTGTGGTGCTGGTTGTGTGACCTCAGAGGATGAAGGGCGGAGCTGGCCCTGCACAGACTGGAACCTGAGCTCTCCTTACATGGGCAGCTCTCTGAAGGAGATACTGAATCCCACTGAGTTACCTTGCACCCACCCCGAGAGTGCACAGTCATTAATGAGGGCTCCAGGCTTGAGACAGTCTGCTCTGTGTGTGCTCGTTTCCTTCTTTCTTTGACTTACTTTCGCTCATGATGTACTTTCACTACTTTTCTGCTATCTCTTTCTTCTTATTGCCTTCTCTTTTTCTCTTTTTCTGTCATATTCTTCCTATTTTTTTACTTCTCTGTTCCCTGTGTTTTGAAAATGACGGAGCGTGGCGCTTCCAGTTTTGGCACCGGCTTGGTTCCTGTTTTCTCCCCTCCGTTTGCAGACCTCTCAGAGCTGAGCGTGCTTCAGTGAGGTGTTAACGCATCTTTTCAGCCCCAGGAGTGAGCCAATGCTCAGGGTCCTCTTGTTATGTGTTGTGCTGTATGTTGGGCACATGCAGAGTTTCTCTGTGGGTTAATGTGCCTGCTGCAGGAGTCTTTGTGTGGACGTTACTGGTGTCCGAGCCACACGAACGCTGACTTTGCACTTCCATGGGTACTTTCTACCTGAGGGAGGGTGGTAATAGTCCAGAGTAGGTGGCAGGTTTCAAAGTATTGCGTTGTCCTTGCACCATGCACAGTGACGCATGGACAAGAAAGCCCTAACGTCAGATTTACTGAGCCGCACAAAGGTGCCTTGTAGCGCTGCGTGGCTTAATAAATCTGGAGTACAAGGAAGTAGAGGTTCCTGCCGTGCGTTACTCTGTCCGTGGGTGGAGCGCGGATGTTCGACGCATCCACCATGGATCTTGGTGGACTCACAGATTACGACTAATAATCCTGGGGATTTGTCAGAATACAAAGTCTAGCCAGGGGCGGCAAAGCTTGGTGAAATACCCTTATTTCTCCTCATTTGTTCCTCTTTCTCTGTGTGCTGCGCTCTGAAGGGCATTTAGAAAAAAACCAATGCCCCAGAGGATTGTTTTTGTGAGGGAAGGTGTGGCTTCGTGCACAAACACAATTCTGGTGCAAGTGTGCACTGTACCGTACTTCAGTAAATCTGCCGCTAGTACAGCTGAGGGTCAACGCAGCTGCCACAGAAGTCTGCCTTTCAGCCTCAGGACTCTGGTTCCAAGCTTACTTGCTCAAGTTAGACTTTTCTTCTTTCAAGGTCGGTCCCTAACATAAGTTCCAAGGGTTTGGTAACTGTAAGAGCTGCAGGTGGTTCAATTTCTACTTCTCTCTGCACCAGCGACGCTCCTGGGCAGCTCCTGTCGCTGTCACAACAGGGAGGAGAGGAAGGAGGCACCAGAGGGAAGAAGGGACCAGGAGGCAGAGGAAAGCAGAGGCCTGGTGCTTTGGCCCTCAGAGAGGGGCCAGGCTCGGCTCGTGTAGGGCTCAAGGGGCCAAGAGGGCCTGAAGCTGAACCACAGCCATCCATATGGTTCAAGCCAGGCTGGGGCCTTCAAGGGCTCATGGCCACCCCTACGGATGCACTTCCTCCATCCCACCCAAGGGTCACGCAGTGGACATGCTTAGGATGAGCTGTCTGCCAGTGGCATGTTGGTAGTCATGTATGTGAGAGGACCAGTTTCAGTAGCAATGTTAAACGTGTGCAAGCGGCCCAGTGCCTTGTGCAGCACCTTCAGTGGTCCTGGTGTGTTAGTGAACACTACATTGCACCAAACTGCATCTGAGACCTGTAGTTTGTGTTTATCAAGGGTGGGCTCAGAGGCCCGGTGTACAAAGTGCTTCCTGATGAAAAGCCAGGCCTGGCTGAATGTTTCACATAGGATGTGGGCCAAGTTAATCAATCTATCAATCAGGATTTATAAAGCATGGCTAATCCCCTTTGAGGGTCTCAAGGCGTCACCTGGCCACGATACTATGAAAATACAAAAGAAAGAGCGCCAATTGTTTCCATGATTTCTTGGCTGCCCTGTAAATTGTCTCTCATGTCCACACAAGATCTCACACAGATCACATACATAGGTGAACCAAGCAGTGTGCTCTACTCACACTGCTAGGTGTGACATGGAGTGTGTGCAGGTTCCACCCCTCATGTGCACACGAGATCTCACACCTCACACCTGTGGGTGTAGCATGCAGTGTGCACTGGCACCTCTCACGTGCACACAAGATCTCACACGTGTAACACCCATGGGTGTGAGGTGGAATGTGTGCAGGCTCCACCTCTCATGTGCACACGTGATCTCACACCTATGGGTGTAGCAAGCAGCGTGCTCTATGAAGCAGCACTTTCTCCCTCCTGTTTTCACTGTCTGCTCTTTACTCACAGGGGAGCAACACCGCCGCTTTATGGGATATTAGCACCCCCTGCTGGCTGGCCCTAGAAACTATCAGAAGCAGGAAATGACCCATGGAGGCATCAGCAGCAGCAGAAACCACCGGAGGAACGGAACCACTGGACCTGAGTGTACCACCGTCAATAAAAGGCAAAAGGCACACCGGCTCCCTCTTCTTCTTGAGTCCTAGGGCATGTGTGTGGGGGAGGTGATGTGAGGGTGTGTGTGTGTGTGAGAGAGACAGAGAGATGGTGTGTGTGTGTCTGAGTGTGTGTGTGAGAGAGATGGATGGTGTGTGTGTGTCTGAGTGTGTGTGTGTGAGAGAGAGATGGTGTGTGTGTGTCTGAGTGTGTGTGTGTGTGTGAGAGAGAGAGATGGTGTGTGTGTCTGAGTGTGTGTGTGTGAGAGAGCGAGATGGTGTGTGTGTGTCTGAGTGTGTGTGTGTGTGTTAGAGAGATTGATGGTGTGTGTGTGTCTGAGTGTGTGTGTGTGAGAGAGATGGATGGTGTGTGTGTGTCTGAGTGTGTGTGTGTGAGAGAGAGATGGTGTGTGTGTGTCTGAGTGTGTGTGTGTGTGAGAGAGAGAGATGGTGTGTGTGTCTGAGTGTGTGTGTGTGAGAGAGAGAGATGGTGTGTGTGTGTCTGAGTGTGTGTGTGTGTGTGTTAGAGAGATTGATGGTGTGTGTGTGTCTGAGTGTGTGTGTGTGAGAGAGATGGTGTGTGTGTGTGTGTGTGTGAGAGAGATGGTGTGTGTGTGTGTGTGTGAGAGAGAGAGAGAGAGAGAGAGAGATGGTGTGTGTGTCTGAGTGTGTGTGTGTGAGAGAGAGAGATGGTGTGTGTGTGTGTCTGAGTGTGTGTGTGTGTGTGAGAGAGAGAGATGATGTGTGTGTCTGAGTGTGTGTGTGTGAGAGAGAGAGATGGTGTGTGTGTGTCTGAGTGTGTGTGTGTGTGTGTGCGTGTGAGAGATTATGTGTGTGAAAGAAATGATGCGTGTGTGTGCATGGGTGTGTTTGCGTGTGAGAGAGTTGGTGTGTGTGTGTGTGTGTGAGAGAGAGAGAGATGGTGTGTGTGTGTCTGAGTCTGTGTGTGTGAGAGAGAGATGGTGTGTGTGTGTCTGAGTGAGTGTGTGTGAGAGAGAGATGGTGTGTGTGTGTCTGAGTGTGTGTGTGTGTGAGAGAGAGATGGTGTGTGTGTGTCTGAGTGTGTGTGTGTGTGAGAGAGATGGTGTGTGTGTCTGAGTGTGCATGTGTGTGTGAGAGAGATGGTGTGTGTGTGTGTGTCTGAGTGTGTGTGTGTGTGTGTGTGAGAGAGAGATGGTGTGTGTGTGTCTGAGTGTGTGTGTGTGTGTGAGAGAGAGATGGTGTGTGTGTCTGAGTGTGTGTGTGTGAGAGAGATGGTGTGTGTGTGTCTGAGTGTGTGTGTGTGTGTGAGAGAGAGATGGTGTGTGTGTGTTTGAGTGTGTGTGTGTGTGTGAGAGAGAGAGATGGTGTGTGTGTCTGAGTGTGTGTGTGTGTGTGAGAGAGAGATGGTGTGTGTGGATCTGAGTGTGTGTGTGAGTGTGTGTGTGAGAGAGAGATGGTGTGTGTGTCTGAGTGTGTGAGAGAGAGATGGTGTGTGTGTCTGAGTGTGTGTGTGTGTGTGTGTGAGAGAGATGGTGTGTGTGTGTCTGAGTGTGTGTGTGAGAGAGAGAGATGGTGTGTGTGTGTGTCTGAGTGAGTGTGTGTGTGTGAGAGAGAGATGGTGTGTGTGTGTCTGAGTGTGTGTGTGTGTGTGAGAGAGAGATGGTGTGTGTGTGTCTGAGTGTGTGTGTGTGTGAGAGAGATGGTGTGTGTGTCTGAGTGTGTGTGTGAGAGAGATGGTGTGTGTGTGTGTGTGTGTCTGAGTGTGTATGTGTGTGTGTGTGTTTGAGAGAGAGAGATGGTGTGTGTGTGTCTGAGTGTGTGTGTGTGTGTGTGAGAGAGATGGTGTGTGTGTCTGAGTGTGTGTGTGTGTGTGTGAGAGAGATGGTGTGTGTGTGTCTGAGTGTGTGTGTGTGTGAGAGAGAGAGATGGTGTGTGTGTGTTTGAGTGTGTGTGTGTGTGTGAGAGAGAGATGGTGTGTGTGTCTGAGTGTGTGTGTGTGTGTGTGTGAGAGAGAGATGGTGTGTGTGTGTCTGAGTGTGTGTGTGTGTGTGAGAGAGAGATGGTGTGTGTGTCTGAGTGTGTGAGAGAGAGATGGTGTGTGTGTGTCTGAGTGTGTGTGTGTGTGTGTGTGAGAGAGAGAGAGAGATGGTGTGTGTCTGAGTGTGTGTGTGTGTGTGAGAGAGATGGTGTGTGTGTCTGAGTGTCTGTGTGTGAGAGAGAGAGATGGTGTGTGTGTGTCTGAGTGTGTGTGTGTGTGTGTGAGAGAGAGAGATTGTGTGTGTGAAAGAGATGATGCGTGTGTGTGTGCATGGGTGTGTGTGTGCGTGTGAGAGAGAGAGAGATAGTGTGTGTGTGTGTGTGTGAGAGAGAGAGATCGTGTGTGTGTGAGAGAGAGAGAGAGATTGTGTGTGTGAAAGAGATGATGCGTGTGTGTGTGCATGGGTGTGTGTGTGTGTGTGAGAGAGATGGTGTGTGTGTGTGTGTGTGAGAGAGAGAGAGATGGTGTGTGTGTGAGAGAGAGAGAGAGATTGTGTGTGTGAAACAGATGATGCGTGTGTGTGCATGGGTGTGTTTGCGTGTGAGAGAGTTGGTGTGTGTGTGTGTGTGTGTGTGTATGTGTGTGTAAGAGATGGTGTGTGCGTGTGTCACTTTCAATAATACAGTGCAGGTAACTTGGGTGGTTGAGACTTTTCAGGGTGCCAGACACTTTGCACATCTGCCATTAGAAGACTTTGATCAGGGGTAGGGTGAGGACGAAGAAAGTTTCGAGGGAGGTTCCACTATTCACCTAGGGTCATATTTACTAGCCTCAGTGCATTGCTTTGCCACAACTCAATGTGGTTCAAGAGCGACACAAATGAAAAATGAGAAATATGAACCCACACAAGACCACCTTGCATGACTGTGAGCGGCTTCAGAAATCTCTAGCAATGCACCACAGCACTATTTGCACTGAGGGAATATCTGGATTGCAGTGGTCACCTGAACTTGAGGCAGTGGTGTCTGTACTGTGGGAATGTCTGGAATGCAGTGTTGTAGGAGGCTGGCCTGGTTTGTAGTGGGTACCTTGGGAACCCCTTACACCAGGTCCAGTTATCCCTTATTAGTGTAGAAGAGGTGTCTAGCAGCATAGGCTGATAGAAGGTAGCAATAGCAGAGCAGCTTAGGCTGAACTAGGAGACATGCAAAGCTCATGCAATACTACTTGTAGTTACACAGTACTTAAACACAACAAAAGACAATACTCAGTGTTACCAAAAATAAGAGTTCTCTATTTTAGTGACACAAGGCCAAAAATATCTTAGAGGCAATACTCCTTCTGGAGGTAAGTATTATACACAATACATACACTAGACACCAAAATCAAGTAAGTAAACAGTCAAAGAAAAGTGCAAACAGTAGAAAATCAATAAAATGCAATGGGCCTAGGGACAACACAAACCATATACAAAAATAGTGGAATGAGATCACGAATTCCCCCCTATGCAAGTGTAGTGTGTAGATGGGCACTGGGAGTGTAAGAAAACACCAAAGGTAAGTAAAGTACCCCACCCCAGAGCCCAGGAAAGCAGGAGTAAAGTACAGCGAGTTTCCTCAGAACACACTCCAAGTCGTGATAAGAGATTTTGCTACAACCAAGCAAGACTGCAAGACACCAACGATGGATTCCTGGACCTGAAGAGCTGTGGAGAGAGGAGACCAAGTCCAGAAGTCGAAGAAGAGTCCAGGAAGGACAGGAGTCTCTGCCAACCTAGAAGATGGTGCAAAAGTGGATTCTCCGGTTGGAAGAAGTATGCAGAAGAGCACCAAAGAAGATGGCTGCGGGTTCCTACTTGGTGCAGGTGATGTCCCACGTCGAGTTGTTGAATGCGGCTGTTTGCGTCACTGGATTCTGCCAACAAGCCTGGGTTCACACAAGTATCCTGTTTGCATCAAAATGGAGCTGCCTGGACCCAGGAGGGACCTGGGGGTCTCAACTCGGACTGAGGAGACAGAGGGGGCTCTCAGCACTTCAGAGAACCCTCAAAAGACCAGGCAGCACCCATGGGAGTCCCAGAACACAGGGACAAAGAAGATCCAAAGTGCGGTTATCTGAGCACTACAAAGGAAGTTGTGCGTCACAGAATTGAGTGCTGTGGACCTGGGCTGCACTGTGCACAAAGGATTCTTGGAAGAAGTGCAAAGAAGCCCCAGGAGCTGGAGAAGACGTAGTGCACAGGCATACTGTTGCAGCACGGGGAGGCAAGCTCTTACCTCCACCAAATTTGGACAGCTGGACCTTAGGACAGTCTGTGTCACTTCGGTCCACCACCTGTGTTCCAGGGAGCACGCTCGACGTCAGGAGATGAGTCCCAGAGAACCGGTCATCGTTGCAGAAGGGTGCCTGCAGAAGCAGGGAAGTGACTCTATCACTCCACGGGAGAATCCTTCAGTTGTTCTGGTGCAGGGTGAAGACAGGCAGTCCTTAGAGCGTGTACACCTTGGAAACTGTTGCAAATGCTGGCAGGTCACAGGAGTCGTCCTGGATACTTTGTTGCAGTTACAGCGGTTCCTGGAGCAGTGTGCGGTTGATCCGACGGTCAGAAGCTGAAGCAGAGAACGCAGAGGATTCCTGGAGGAGACTTCCAAGCTGAATCTGAGGAAACACCTAGAGGAGAGACCCTATATAGCCCTATATAGGGGGATTGGCTTCCTACCCAGGTATGCACCTCTCAGTAGAGGTCTCTGACGTCACCTGCTGGCACTGGCCACTCAGAGATCTTCAGAGTGTCCCCACACCTTGAAATCCAAGATGGCTAATACCAGGGACACAATGGAGGAGTTCTGGGTACCACCCCAGGGGTGGTGATGGACAGGGGAGTGGTCACTTCCCTTTCCTTTGTCCAGTTTCGCGCCAGAGCAGAGACTGGGGGTCCCTTAACTGGTGTAGACTGGCTTATGCAAGGAGGGCACCATCTGTGCCCATCTAAGCATTTCCAGAGGCTGGGGGAGGCTACTCCTCCCCAGCCCTGACACCTTATTCCAAAGGGAGAGGGTGTAACACCCTCCTCCCAAAGGAAATACATTGTTCTGCCTTCCTGGGATTGAGCTGCTCAATCCCCAGGAGGGCAGACACCGGTTTGTGAGGTGGCAGCAGCTGGGGCTGCAGTGGAAACCTCTGAGAGCTGGTTTGGCAGTACTGGGGGTCCATGGCGGAGCCCCCAGGATGCATGGGGTTAGCCCCCCAATACCAGCTTTGGAATGGGGGGACATCCTATCATATGGCCATATTCTGAGTTACCATTGTGAAGCTACATACATGTTTTCACATGTATGTAGTGCACTTGTGTAATGGTGTCCCCGCAGACACAAGGCCTGGAGAATTGGCCCTGGACAACGCAGGGGTGCCTTTGCTAGTGCAAGGGTGCCCTCACACACAGTAACTTTGCACCTAGCATTCAGTAAATGAAGGTTAGACATATGGGTGACTTATAAGTTATTTAAGTACAGCGAAAATGGCTGTGAAATAGTGTGGACACTATTTCACTCAGGCTGCAGTGGCAGTCCTGAAGAAAGGTTTGTCTGAGCTCCCTATGGGTGGCAAAGGGAATGCTGCAGCCCACAAGGATCTCATGGAACTCCAATGCCCTGGGTACCTAGGTACCATATACTAGGGACTTATAAGAGGGGGGGTCCAGTGTGCCAATTGGAATTGGAATATGGAGTCACTAAAATATAGTGACAAATTTGGTGAGTAGAGAGAGCATAAGCACTGGAGTTCTGGTTAGCAGAACTTCAGTGACACAGTTAAGCATACTGGGCCACAAACTATGAGCACTGGGGTCCTGGCTAGCAGGATCCCAGTGAGGCATAAAAACACACTGACAAACACTCACAAACAGGCCAACAATGGGGTAACCATGCCAGAAAGAGGCTAATTTCTCAAAAGTGGTGTCTGTACTAAGGGGATGTCTGGAAGCAGTGTTGTCTGTACTGTGGGGAATGTCTGGATCATTGGTGTCTGTACTGTGGTGAATGTCTTGAGGTAGGGGTAGCTCCACAGTGACAATGTCTGGAGGCAGTGGTGTCTGTACTGTGGAAATGTCTGGAGGCAGTGGTATCTGCACTGTGGGAATGTCTGGAGGCAGTGGTATCTGCACTGTGGGAATGTCTGGAGGCAGTGGTATCTGCACTGTGGGGAATGTGTGGAGGCAGTGGTGTCTCTACAGTGGGAATGTCTGGAGGCAGTGGTGTCTGTACTGTGGGGAATGTCTGGAGGCAGTGGTATCTGCACTGTGGTCTGTAAGGGATCAGATCTGTGGAGTGAAGATCCAATTAGTGTGGTGTTATCAGGATGAAGCAATGGTTATGATTTATTACAAGTACTTGTCATTAAAATAGGCAGTAGAAATAAACTCTTATGTAATAACTTAAGAGAAACATTTTAACCACTTCGCTGCCAGGCCTTTTCCCCCTCCTGTGCCAGGCCTTTTTTTGCCTATTTGGGGCAGTTCGCGCTTAGGCCCTCATAACTTTTTGTCCACATAAGCTAACCAAGCCAAATTTGCGTCCTTTTTTTCCAACATCCTAGCGATTCTAAAGGTACCCAGACTTTGTGGGTTCCCCTGAAGGAGGCCAAGAAATTGGCCAAAATACAGTGAAAATTTCGTTTTTTTCAAAAAAATTGGAAAAAGGGGCTGCAGAAGAAGGCTTGTGGTTTTTCCCCTGAAAATGGCATCAACAAAGGGTTTGCGGTGCTAAACTCAGCAGCTTCCCAGCTTTCAGGAACAGGCAGACTTGAATCCGAAAACCCAATTTTTCAACACAATTTTGGCATTTTACTGGGGCATACCCCATTTGTGCAATTTTTTGTGCTTTCAGCCTCCTTCCAGTCAGTGACCGGAATGGTCATGAAACCAATGCTGGATCCCAGAAACCTAAACATTTCTGAAAAGTAGACAAAATTCTGAATTCAGCAAGGGGTCATTTGTGTAGATCCTACAAGGGTTTCCTACAGAAAATAACAGCTGAAAAAGAAAAATATTGAAATTGAGGTGAAAAAAACATCAATTTTTCTCTACTTTTTACTCTGTAACTTTTCCCTGCAATGTCAGATTATCGAAAGCAATATACCGTTACGTCTGCTGGACTCCTCTGGTTGCGGGGATATATAGGGTTTGTAGGTTCATCAAGAACCCGAGGAACCCAGAGCCAATAAATGAGCTGCACCCTGCAGTGCGTTTTCATTCTATACCGGGTATACAGTAATTCATTTGCTGAAATATAAGGAGTAAAAAATAGCTATCAAGAAAACCTTTGCATTTCCAAAAAGGGCACAAGATAAGGTGTTGAGGAGCAGTGGTTATTTGCACATCTCTGAATTCCGGGGTGACCATAGTAGCACGTGAATTACATGGAATTTCTCAAATAGATGTCTTTTTTACACACACCCCTATATTTGGAAGGAATAAATGTAGAGAAAGACAAGGGGCAATAACACTTGTTTTGCTATTCTATGTTCCCCCAAGTCTCCCGATAAAAATGATACCTCACTTGTTTGGGTAGGCCTAGCGCCCGCGACAGGATATGCCCCAAAACACAACGTGGACACATCACAGAAAACAGAGCTGTTTTTAGCAAAGTGACTACCTGTAGATTTTGGCCTCTAGCTCAGCCGGCACCTAGGGAAACCTACCAAACCTGTGCATTTCTGAAAACTAGAGACCTAGGGGAATCCAAGGAGGGGTGACTTGCGGGGCTCGGACCAGGTTCTGTTACCCAGAATCCTTTGCAAACCTCAAAATTTGGCTAAAAAAACACATGTTCCTCACATTTCTGTGGCAGAAAGTTCTGGAATCTGAGAGGAGCGACAAATTTCCTTCCACCCAGCATTCCCCCACGTCTCCCGATAAAAATGATACCTCACTTGTGTGGGTAGGCCTAGCGCCCGCGACAGGATATGCCCCAAAACACAACCTGGACACATCACAGAAAACAGAGCTGTTTTTAGCATAGTGACTACCTGTAGATTTTGGCCTCTAGCTCAGCCGCCACCTAGGGAAACCTACCAAACCTGTGCATTTCTGAAAACTAGAGACCTAGGGGAATCCAAGGAGGGGTGACTTGTGTGGCTCGGACCAGGTTCGGTTACCCAGAATCCTTTGCAAACCTCAAAATTTGGCTAAAAAAACACATGTTCCTCACATTTCTGTGGCAGAAAGTTCTGGAATCTGAGAGGAGCCACAAATTTCCTTCCACCCAGCGTTCCCCCACGTATCCCGATAAAAATGATACCTCACTTGTGTGGGTAGGCCTAGCGCCCGCGACAGGATATGCCCCAAAACACAACGTGGACATATCACAGAAAACAGAGCTGTTTTTAGCAAAGTGACTACCTGTAGATTTTGGCCTCTAGCTCAGCCGGCACCTAGGGAAACCTACCAAACATGTGCATTTCTGAAAACTAGAGACCTAGGGGGATCCAAGGAGGGGTGACTTGCGGGGCTCGGACCAGGTTCTGTTACCCAGAATCCTTTGCAAACCTCAAAATTTAGCTAAAAAAACACATGTTCCTCACATTTCTGTGGCAGAAAGTTCTGGAATCTGAGAGGAGCTACAAATTTCCTTCCACCCAGCGTTCCCCCAAGTCTCCCGATAAAAATGATACCTCACTTGCGTGGGTAGGCCTAGCGCCTGCGACAGGAAACACCCCAAAGCGCAACGTGGACACATCCACAATTTTGGGAGAAAACAGTGCCTACCTGCGGATTTTGGCCTGTAGCTCACCCGGCGCCTAGGGAAACCTACCAAACCAGTGCATTTCTGAAAACTAGAGACCTAGGGGAATCCAAGGAGGGGTGACTTGCGGGGCTCGGACCAGGTTCTGTTACCCAGAATCCTTTGCAAACCTCAAAATTTGGCTAAAAAAACACATGTTCCTCACATTTCTGTGGCAGAAAGTTCTGGAATCTGATAGGAGCCACAAATTTCCTTCCACCCAGCGTTCCCCCAAGTCTCCCGATAAAAATGATACCTCACTTGTGTGGGTGGCCCAGGTGCCTGCAACATAATAAGGCCCAAAACCTGAAGGGATAGAAGGGATAGCACAGCAAGTTTATAAGGGCATATTCTTTTATACATCTTTAGACGGACTCTGCTTTGGGGACCCACATAAGTGAGGTGTCATTTTACTTGGGAGACTGAGGGGAAAACTGGGGAGTAGGAATTGTGTGCTGGAGCAGTGATCCTACTAAGAAAAATCAGGAAAATATGCTTTTTTATGCAAATTGTGAGGTTTACAGAGGAGTCTGGGTAAGAAAATGTTGGGGGAGCCACACAAGCCACACCTCCCTAGACTCCTTGGGGTGCCTAGTTTTAAAAAGTTTCTGGGTTTTGTAGGTTTCCCTACATGACGGCCGCACCCAGGACCAAAAACATAGGTGGGCCCTCCCCCCCAAACACAGGTATTTTTGGAATATATCACTTTGATGTGTGCACATACGTCCGTGATGTGCCAAACACTAAAATTGTGAAAAGAAACACACTTAGGTTATGTGAAGAAGACCCCTCACCCACCAACCAAGTTGGTGGCATGCTTCATCATCGGGGTCCCACCTGAGGCACCTAGCGTGTCTCAAGTGTGCTGCGACGCCTGATTACAGCGGAGCAGGTTTTGTCATTTGTACCACACATACTGGTTGGATTTGGCACGAGGGTGAGTGATGGTTCAGTAGATCAAATTTTATTAACAAGAGATTTCACAAAAGTGAAATGCACTGGTAATAACTGAAAGGCCAAAAAACTGAACCAATGACTCACAGCTCGTGAGCTGTAAAGCCACGACAAGGCACCAACCGCTTTACAGTCCATTCACACACCTTTCATACATGACATGCACTAGACCATTCACGCCGCCAGCCACGGGCCCAGCACATTACAAGACTCGCATCCACAGACAGCGCCAGTCAAGGGCCCATCACTTTCATACGCCCACATGCCTGATACAGCAATCACACCAGCTGATGAGTGTGTGGACTGGCGTTTGGCCGGCACTGCCAGCCAAGCGCCACCCCACCCACACCACCAGCCAAGCGCCACCCCACACACACCGCCAGCCCAGCGCCACCCCACACACACCGCCAGCCCAGCGCCACCCCACACACACCGCCAGCCAAGCGCCACCCCACACACACCGCCAGCCAAGCGCCACCCCACACACACCGCCAGCCAAGCGCCACCACACCCACGCCGCCAGCCAAGCGCCACTCTACACATGCCATCCCCTTTTTTTTGTTTTTAAACAACAAAGAAACCACTAATCATAAATTAGTACAAAACTACAAACACAAAAGCTCTAACTGAATACATGACTAATGCCAACCGTGAAACCGAACATATAAAAATATAAAACACCAGTTTACGCTCACGGAATTTCCCAATAATTCTTCTGTGTGTGGTAGCTCCTGAAACAGCCACCCACACACAGCCCAGGCTTTGAAGGACAATCAGGGCAGTACATCCTAGTCTCCTTCCTGATACCTCTTCGAGCACAGACTCTACATCTCTTAGCAGGAAAGTTTTTTTTGGCCGTGGGAGGAATGTGCTCAGCAAAGTGACGATCTTTCAATCTAGCCACATCCTCCACCACTGCTTCTCTAGGAACTCTTGCCTGTTCCAGCACAACAAGGCTAGCTATGATAGACTCCTGAAATTTCACAAATGTCATCCTTGACTCTGGAGAACTATCCTTAAACACAACAAAAGCATTAAAAGTTGCCAAGTGGAACAAGTGAAGCGCTAATTTCTTATACCACACATAAGACTTACGAGCAGCAGTGTAAGGTTCTAACCTCTGATCTACTCTATCAACACCACCCATGTGCTTATTATAGTCTAAGATGCACACAGGTTTGCGCACTTCGGCAACCTGACCCCAAACAGCCACAGGTGAAGTACTCTCATCATGGATGGTGCTTAGCATGTATACATCCCTCTTGTCTACAAATTTCAGAGCTAGCAGCTCATCATTCCGCAAGGCACTGCACTGTCCCTTCTCAAGTTTTTTACAGACAAGCTCTTTTGGATAGCCTTTCCGATTAGAGCGGATTGTGCCACAAGCACCAGTGTCCACTCTGAACAACTCCTTGAACAACCGAACTCCAGTGTAGAAGTTATCTACATATAAATGGTGACCTTTGTTAAACAGTCGTCTACCAAGTTCCCACACAATTTTCTCACTAACTCCAAAAGTGGGAGGACAACCAGGGGGGTCAATATTGGAATCCCTACCAGTGTAGACCCGGAAATTATAAACATATCCTGTACTACTTTCTGACAGCATATACAATTTAATTCCATACCGTGCCCTCTTGCTAGGAATGTACTGCCTAAAAACCAAACGACCCTTGAACAGGACCAAAGACTCATCTACAGATATTTCTTTCCCTGGAACATAGATCTCTGAAAACCGATCTACCAAATGATCAAGGACAGGTCTAATCTTAAAAAGACGGTCAGAATCAGGATGATCTCGTGGCAAGGCTAAAGCATTATCTACAAAATGCAACATCCGAAGAAGAAGCTCATACCGGTTACGACTCATGATGGCAGGAAATATAGCAGTTGCCATCAAGGGACTAGTAGACCAATATGAAGACAGCGACGGCTTCCTTATCAGCCCCATCAAAAAAGTTAAACCCAAGAACTTTTTCAACTCTTCCAGATTTGTGGGAATCCACCGGCTAGCTCTAGAGTGTGGCCTAAGTCTGGCAGCGTTGTCCCTCAAAAACTGCTCTGCATACAAATTAGTCTGCTCAACAATCTCTTCCAAAAATATATCGTCCATAAACAACTCAAAAAAGTTGACGGGCAAAAAGTTTTCCGTATTAACTCGACACCCTGGAAAACCAGTAAACGCAGGCAACTGTGGCTGCTCCATGTTTGGTGCAACCCATGCGTCAGGTCTTCCAATGGGAAGCCTTTCAGCCGCTGGCTCCTGCACCATTGGCACATCACTGTCCTCCTCTAAAACAGGCCCTTCATCAGCACTGAGAGTGGCTTCATCATCAGATGATTCATCTCTGACAGAAAATTCACTTCCAGAATCCTGCACTTCCTCCTCCGCCTCAGATGCAGAGTCAGTCTCATATTCATGGTCAGAAGATGACTCAAAAAGCACACTAACAACCTGCTGAGCGGTCATCCTACGGCTGGCCATGATCCTTCCTACTAAAATTAACTGGACAAATACACCACCAACAACCAGCACTGTGTAAGATAAGTAACAAAGTATAGGTTTATCACTAAGAATTATAAACTCAAAAACTATACTGCTCACTTGCCTGAAAAAGCTTGACTCACCAGCAACTACTCTGCACAGCCACAGCAATCACCAACGATATCCCACTAAAAAGAGAAAAAAAAAAGCAAATTAGACATAAGACAACACAATAATCATTGTGCATAACTCTAAGGACAATTTCACACACAATCCTGCATTCAGTACACCACCTACAAACATGTCATTCATGCATTGCAACAATACTCACTTCGAGTAAATTTATTTACTTACCTAAAACATGCAACTACGCAAACCGCAGGACAACTACTGCCAAAACTGCAACAAGCCACAGCAAAGTCAGCAAAAGCTTTGAACTAAAACAAAAAGGAGAAAAACTGTTATTATCATAAAAGTAAATACTTCGCCAGTTGACAAACACTCCGCCACTAACCATTTTTTCATTTTCCCGTGTCTAGTCTTCTCTGCTTGGGGGAAGATGGGCCTAAAAAAAAAATAGGCCAATCTACCCCCAAGGGGAGGGGGCAGAAATCACCCAGATTACATTGCACCCTTTGGGGGGGGGCGACCCTTGCCCAAGGTGCCACACCCCCACACAAAGCACACACACACATACATAGTATCCCTGGCGCTATGGGGATTCTGCCCCCCTTGGGGACAGAAAGGCCTAAAAAATAGGCATATCTGCCCCCTAGGGGGGCAGAACTGCCCAAAAATACATGTGGGCCCCTGGGGGCGACCCTTGCCCAAGGGGCCACCCCCCAACACAAAAAATAAAAATCAACAATAAAATCCCTGGTGTCTAGTGGCTTTCTGCCCCCCTTGGGGGCAGATCGGCCTAAAAATAGGGCCAATCTGCCCCCAAGGGGGGCAGAAACGACAATAAATACATTGCGCCCCTGGGGGGAGCGACCCTTGCCCAAGGGGCCACCCCCCAACACAAAGCACACATACATACATACTATTTCTGGCGCTATTGGGATTCTGCCCCCCTTGGGGGCAGAAAGGCCTAAAAAAAATAGGCCTCTCTGCCCCCAAGGGGGGCAGAACTGCCCAAAAATACATGAGGGCCCCTGGGGGCGACCCTTGCCCAAGGGGCCGCCCCCCAACACAAAAAATACACATCAACAATAAAATCCCTGGTGTCTAGTGGCTTTCTGCCCCCCTTGGGGGCAGATCGGCCTAAAAATAGGGCCAATCTGCCCCCAAGGGGGGCAGAAACGACAATAAATACATTGCGCCCCTGGGGGGAGTGACCCTTGCCCAAGGGGCAACCCCCCAACACAAAGCACACATACATACATACTATTTCTGGCGCTATTGGGATTCTGCCCCCCTTGGGGGCAGAAAGGCCTAAAAAAAATAGGCCTCTCTGCCCCCAAGGGGGGCAGAACTGCCCAAAAATACATGAGGGCCCCTGGGGGCGACCCTTGCCCAAGGGGCCGCCCCCCAACACAAAAAATACACATCAACAATAAAATCCCTGGTGTCTAGTGGCTTTCTGCCCCCCTTGGGGGCAGATCGGCCTAAAAATAGGGCCAATCTGCCCCCAGGGGGGGCAGAAACGACGTAAAATACATGTGCCCCCAAAGGGGAGCGACCCTTGCCCAAGGGGCCGCCCCCCAACACAAAAAATACACAGCAACAATAAAATCCCTGGTGTCTAGTGGCTTTCTGCCCCCCTTGGGGGCAGATCGGCCTAAAAATAGGGCCAATCTGCCCCCAGGGGGGGCAGAAACGACGTAAAAAGCATGTGCCCCCAAAGGGGAGCGACCCTTGCCCAAGGGGCCGCCCCCCAACACAAAAAATACAAATCAACAATAAAATCCCTGGTGTCTAGTGGCTTTCTGCCCCCCTTGGGGGCAGATCGGCCTAAAAATAGGGCCAATCTGCCCCCAGGGGGGGCAGAAACGACGTAAAATACATGTGCCCCCAAAGGGGAGCGACCCTTGCCCAAGGGGCCGCCCCCCAACACAAAAAATACACAGCAACAATAAAATCCCTGGTGTCTAGTGGCTTTCTGCCCCCCTTGGGGGCAGATCGGCCTAAAAATAGGGCCAATCTGCCCCCAGGGGGGGCAGAAACGACGTAAAAAGCATGTGCCCCCAAAGGGGAGCGACCCTTGCCCAAGGGGTCGCTCCCCTACACTAATATTCACTCACACACACACACATACAGAAATCCCTGGTGTCTAGTGGGCATTCCTGCTGCCCGATCGCATCGCGATCGGGCAGCAGGAATGCTCAAAGAGACATCGAGGGAAAGGAAAACCCTTTCCTTTCCCTCGATGCTTCTCTGAGAGCACCCCCACCCCACACGAAGGTGAAAAACTCACCTTCTCCCTTAGACGCGCTGGAAGCAAATGGCTTCCAGCGCGTCATTCCCCGTTTCCATGAAATCAGCGCGCGATCGCGCGCTGACGTCATGGGGGGGGGGGGTGGGGGGGGGGGGTCGTGAAAGGGGAAGGGATTCCCCTTTCAGCCCTGGCCTGGGGGTGTTGGGGGGCAGCCCTCGGGGGAAGCGCTAGCGCTTCCCCCGACTGCCAGTCCCTGGACGTAATGGATACGTCCATGGCGCCACACGGGCGCTGCCATGGACGTAACCATTACGTCCGTGGCGGGGAAGGGGTTAAATATGACATAAAACATGACATCTGTGGGACTCCAAGCCTTCAAGGGCTGTAGGAGGCTGGCCTGGTGTGTAGTGGGTACCTTGGGTACTTACACCAGGTCCAGTTGTCCCTTATTAGTGTAGAAGAGGTGTTTCTAGCAGCTTAGGCTGATAGAGGTAGCTATAGCAAAGCAGTTTAGGCTGAACTAGGAGACATGCAAAGCTCCTGCAACACCACTTATAGTTACACTGTAAAAATTATGGAATACTGAATGACATCCTAACCCAACACCAAGAAGTAATTAAACAGAGAAAAGCAGGGAAGCTAAACAGAGACGAGTGGGACTATTTGAATGGTAGAGTTTTCACCTTAGCTAGGAAATATGATAATCTAGCAAGAGAGACCAACATGAAGAGCTCTCCCAGTAATTCCTGGAGTTCTGTATCATCCTCAGGGGCAGTGAGCCAACATGCGAGAGTGATACTAATAGAGATGAAGCTAGTACTAGTGTGGATCCCGGAAAAGGGAATTCTTTTTTACAAGAAATGTTAAGAATAAAACAAGGGAACCGACTACAAAAAAGAGAAGCAACAGTAAAACCAGGAGGGGACACAGAGGGAGGAAACAACACACAGAGGAGAGGAATGAAAACGAGATTTTGGGGCAGGAAGACACAGGGTCAGTGACGGGACAGCAAATTAATGTAATTAATCTATCGAGTAAGCAATTATCCGGAGATGTGATTTCCTTGCTCAGCTAGGGTTTAGGCTTTTGCCCCACAAATAAGGGGGATTTGTGTAGACAACAAATTGATTTCTACAAATATGTGAGACATTTAAAACTTAAGAGATTCTTTGAAACTAACAATCAATTGGTGCGTCAGTCTAGTCCCATAATAAAGGAGACTAAATACAGGGACATAACAATACAGGATATTCATGACACAGCAACTATAATGTCAATTACTGATTCCGAAGAAACACCAATGATTACTCAGAAACTACTGCATGATTTAAATATTTTTTCTGACCTACATGAACCAGTGGCTTAAAGAGAAAATCTAATTGGACATCTAGGATGGGTAATGACAGTAATATTTAAGTCTTTTATAGATCTGTGACCAGAGATTTTAGACAACACATGCTCAAAAATAGGAACAGAAGAATGAGGAACAATCTTACCAGCAAAGTGTGGCAGGCCCTTGAAAGAATTACAAGGGGCAGAGGACATCATTATTAGACAAGCCGATAAAGGTGGTAATATTGTGGTTATGAATAAGAAAGATTATGATGAGGAAATCTATAGTCAGTTGAATGATGGAAATTGTTATGAAACTCTCCCTTCTAACCCAATACGAAGCTTGACTAGTTTAATTAATAACTCATTGGGAGCATGGTACCAGCAAGGATTATTAGATGAAGAAGAATTTATGTACCTGCACGTTGATAGACTCAGATACCCATGTTTTTACACTCTACCGAAGATACACAAGAATCTCCCATTTCCCCCTGGGACACCAATCATCTCAGGAATTCGGGGACCCACGGAGAAAATTTCAGAGTTTGTTGACGTCTTTCTACAACCATTTGTAGTTAATTTACCCTCGTATATTAGAGACACCACAAATATTCTAGGAATACTTGGAGTTATACATTGGGAGACAGACATGATGCTAGTAACCTTGGATGTGGTGTCATTATACACCAGTATTCAACATGAGACAGGTCTTACTGCTTTGAGATATATGCTTAATAGGAGATCAGCAAGTCTTCTTAAACACAAAGAAATGATATTGATGATGGTTGATTTAATTTTAAATCACAATGTATTTCTTTTTAATGATCAGTGGTACCGACAGAAACAAGGAGTGGCGATGGGAGCCAGATTCTCCCCTTCTTATGCCAATCTCTTTATGGGATGGTTTGAGGAGAGGTGGGTCTGGTGGCCGGGGGCCAGAGAGTGGCAAGACTTTATTTTATACTGGGGAAGATACATTGACGATTGTTTCATGATCTGGACAGGAAACTCAGCACAACTTGTTGACTTTTGTGAATATTTGAAGGATAATGATGTGAATATTAGATTTATTTACAAATATAGCAAACAGAAAATAGAATTTCTAGACGTAGAACTCTTTATTCATGAAGACCAGATCCACAGCAGGCTTTATAGAAAACCAACTTCATGCAATGCAATACTACATGCTTCCAGTGCACACCCCAAACATCAAATAAAAGCAATACCGTTTGAAGAATTAGTGAGGGCTAGACACAATTGTAGTAGGGCTGAGGATTTTGAGGAATGTGCACATGATATGATTTCTCGCTTTGTAGAAAGGGGTAATAGCAGGAGTAAGAACAAGGATGCACAAAAAAGGACTGAAAAAATTAATAGAACAGAGACTTTACTACCACGATTAAAATGTAGGGAGGAAGATACCAAAAAAGGTACGATTGATCACGGACTTCGATGAGAGTGCATTTATCATGCAGAAGGTGATGAGACGACATTGGAATATTCTGAAACAGGACAACGTGTTGAACAATTTCACATCGTCAGGTCCGTTACTTACATATAGAAGAGGAAGATCTTTGAAGAATCTACTGTGTCGGACCTACCCAAGACCCAAAAACAAAGAAAACTGGCTCACAACAAACAACTTAGGTTTTTACAATGGTGGACATTGTGGTGTTTGCAAATGGGCTTGCCATGGCATAACATAATATGTTGACGGGGTGGAAATATTTACCGACTAAGATCACACATGACCAGTGACACAAAATATGTTATCTATATTATTAAATGTAAATGTGAACGTATATATGAGGGCAGCACAATACGCCCATTGAGAATAAGGATTGTGAGCATTTGAGGGCGTTAAAACAAATGGATGAGAGAAATCCAATAGTACAAGGCTGGATTGAGGAATATCTAAATGTTATTTGGTGGAGATTTATTCTGGAATCAATATGACTTGGATTGGATGAGCAACTAATGAATATTTGCAGGACTCTATCTGAACTCACAGGATTAGAGTGGATGCCAATTGGGCATATATATGGACTCATAAACAAGTAGAATAAATATGATATCAAGTGATGTAGTATTGATTTTTATTGTGTAATTTTACTAAGTGTTAGTGACTGGATGGATGTGGGCCTGGTAAATGTAGGAGGCTGGACTGGCTTGTAGTGAGTACCAAGGGGTACTTGCACCTTGCACCAGGCCCAGTTATCCCTTATTAGTGTATAGGGTGTCTAGCAGCTTAGGCTGATAGATAATGGTAGCTTAGCAGAGCAGCTTAGGCTGAACTAGGAGACGTGTGAAGCTACTACAGTACCACTTAGTGTCATATGCACAATATCATAAGAAAACACAATACACAGTTATACTAAAAATAAAGGTACTTTATTTTTATGACAATATGCCAAAGTATCTTAGAGTGTACCCTCAGTGAGAGGATAGGAAATATACACAAGATATATATACACAATAGCAAAAATATGCAGTATAGTCTTAGAAAACAGTGCAAACAATGTATAGTTACAATAGGATGCAATGGGGAAACATAGGGATAGGGGCAACACAAACCATATACTCCAAAAGTGGAATGCGAACCACGAATGGACCCCAAACCTATGTGACCTTGTAGAGGGTCGCTGGGACTATTAGAAAATAGTGAGAGTTAGAAAAATAACCCTCCCCAAGACCCTGAAAAGTGAGTGCAAAGTGCACTAAAGTTCCCCTAGGGACAAAATAGTCGTGTTAGAGGGAAAATGCAAGGAAAACACAAATCAGCAATGCAACAACGATGGATTCCTGACTGAGGGTACCTGTGGAACAAGGGGACCAAGTCCAAAAGTCACAAGCAACTCGGAGATGGGCAGATGCCCAAGAAATGCCAGCGGTTGGTGCAAAGAAGCTCTTACTAGGCTGAAGAACTGTGAATACTGCAGGAACGACAAGGGCTAGAGACTTCCCCTTTGGAGGATGGATCCCCCACGCCTTGGAGAGTCGTGCAGAAGTGTTTTCCCGCCGGATGGACGCCAACAAGCCTTGCTACACGCAAATCGTGCGTTTGGCGTTTTTGGACGCTGCTGGGGCCCAGGAGGGACCAGGAGGTCGCAAATTGGACCTGCAGAGAGAGGGGACGTCGAGCAAGACAAAAAGCTCTCACTGAAGCAGGTAGCACCCGGAGAAGTGCCAGAAACAGGCACTACGAGGATGCGTGAAACGGTGCTCGCCGAAGTTGCACAAAGGAGTCCCACGTCGCCGGAGACCAACTTAGAAAGTCGTGCAATGCAGGTTAGAGTGCCGTGGACCCAGGCTTGGCTGTGCACAAAGGATTTCCACCGGAAGTGCACAGGGGTTGGAGTAGCTTGCAAAGTCGCGGTTCCCAGCAATGCAGCCCAGCGAGGTGAGGCAAGGACTAACCTCCACCAAACTTGGGCTGAAGAGTCACTGGACTGTGGGGGTCACTTGGACGGTGTCGCTGGATTCGAGGGACCTCGCTCGTCGTGCTGAGAGGAGACCCAAGGGACCGGTAATGCAGCTTTTTGGTGCCTGCGGTTGCAGGGGCAAGATTCCGTCGACCCACGGGAGATTTCTTCGGAGCTTCTGGTGCAGAGAGGAGGCAGACTACCCCCACAGCATGCACAAGCAGGAAAACAGTCGAGAAGGCGGCAGGATCAGCGTTACAGAGTTGCAGTAGTCGTCTTTGCTACTATGTTGCAGGTTTGCAGGCTTCCAGCGCGGTCAGCGGTCGATTCCTTATCAGAAGGTGAAGAGGGAGATGCAGAGGAACTCGGCTGAGCTCATGCATTCGTTATCTAAAGTTTCCCCAGAGACAGAGACCCTAAATAGCCAGAAAAGAGGGTTTGGCTACCTAGGAGAGAGGAAAGGCTACTAACACCTGAAGGAGCCTATCACAAGGAGTCTCTGACGTCACCTGGTGGCACTGGCCACTCAGAGCAGTCCAGTGTGCCAGCAGCACCTCTGTTTCCAAGATGGCAGAGGTCTGGAGCACACTGGAGGAGCTCTGGACACCTCCCAGGGGAGGTGCAGGTCAGGGGAGTGGTCACTCCCCTTTCCTTTGTCCAGTTTCGCGCCAGAGCAGGGGCTAAGGGGTCCCTGAACCGGTGTAGACTGGCTTATGCAGAATTGGGCACATCTGTGCCCAACAAAGCATTTCCAGAGGCTGGGGGAGGCTACTCCTCCCCTGCCTTCACACCATTTTCCAAAGGGAGAGGGTGTCACACCCTCTCTCAGAGGAAGTTCTTTGTTCTGCCATCCTGAGCCAGGCCTGGCTGGACCCCAGCAGGGCAGATGCCTGTCTGAGGGGTTGGCAGCAGCAGCAGCTGCAGTGAGACCGCAGGAAGGGCAGTTTGGCAGTACCAGAGTCTGTGCTACAGACCACTGGGATCATGGAATTGTACCAACAATGCCAGGATGGCATAGAGGGGGCAATTCCATGATCTTAGACATGTTACATGGCCATATTCGGAGTTACCATTGTGAAGCTACATATAGGTAGTGACCTATATGTAGTGCACGCGTGTAATGGTGTCCCCGCACTCACAAAGTTCAGGGAATTGGCTCTGAACAATGTGGGGGCACCTTGGCTAGTGCCAGGGTGCCCTCACACTAAGTAACTTTGCACCTAACCTTTACCAGGTAAAGGTTAGACATATAGGTGACTTATAAGTTACTTAAGTGCAGTGTAAAATGGCTGTAAAATAACGTGGACGTTATTTCACTCAGGCTGCAGTGGCAGGCCTGTGTAAGAATTGTCAGAGCTCCCTATGGGTGGCAAAAGAAATGCTGCAGCCCATAGGGATCTCCTGGAACCCCAATACCCTGGGTACCTCAGTACCATATACTAGGGAATTATAAGGGTGTTCCAGTAAGCCAATGTAAAATGGTAAAATTGGTCACTAGCCTGTTAGTGACAATTTGAAAGTAATGAGAGAGCATAACCACTGAGGTTCTGGTTAGCAGAGCCTCAGTGAGACAGTTAGGCACCACACAGGGAACATATACATGCACACCTATGAGCACTGGGGCCCTGTGTGACAGGGTCCCAGTGACACATACATATAGGCCACAAACCTATGAGCACTGGGGTCCTGACTAGCAGGATCCCAGTGACACATAACAACCATACTGAAAACATAGTGTTTTCACTATGAGCACTGAGGCCTGGCTATCAGGATCCCAGTGAGACAGTGAAAACAGTGACAAACACCCTGACATACACTCACAAACAGGCCAAAAGTGGGGGTAACAAGGCTAGAAAGAGGCTACCTTCTCACACAACCCCCCTCCCCCCCCAAACGAAGGACAATAAGGCTAACCTTGGCCAGTTGAGACTTTATTGTCTAAGTGGTGATAAGTAGAGAGTAGCTCTGCAATAGACTGGTTACTCCCTTTATCATCCACTATATGGTTACTTCCCTGTGGGGATGTAAACCACCCTGTTTGAAGTTTTTTAGCTAAGCAACAATGTGAAGATGTATTTTCAGAGTTTCTATCAGTAAGTTTTAGTTTAGAGCAGTGGGAATTGTCCACTGAACCTATTTGTAGTGATGGAAATGCCAGACAGGGATGCTGTCTCAGAAAAGCCATAGCTGGGCAAAAACTTTGTCCATCTGGCTGGAAGAGAGAACAGGGATGCTGTTTCTCTTGAGTTGGAGCAGGGCAGGGATGCTGTCCTATCAGCTCCACACTAGGGCAGGGATGCTGTCCTAACTGTTGTGAGGCAGTGCAGAGTTTCTGCACTAAAGTTTCTCTGGGAGGGTTGGAGGGATGCTCCATGTTAACTAAAATGGTGCTCTTTTTCTCACCAATGTTAGTTATCCCACAGAGAGGTACTTCTACCTCAGGGAGTCCAGCTTTGCCAGCTGATGATTCCCTTGGAACAGGTGCCACCCCAGGAGAGGTTTCTCCCACCACAGGAATAGTATCCTGAATGGTAGGGTGGTTAGGGGATACTGTGATACCCTTTTTACCTGTTGATGGAGAGGGATCCTGAGTTTTCAGGCCTTCTCTCCTTTGCTTTTTCATTTCACTTGAAATGAGAGGGAACAATTCCTCAGGGATGCCCAGCATGGCTGCATGGGCATAAAACTCTACATCAGCCCAACCTGAGGCCTCTAGGTCATTACCTAAGAGACAGTCTACAGGTAAGCTAGGTGATACCACCACCTGCTTAGGGCCAGTAACTCCACCCCAACTAAACTGAATTATAGCTAAGGGAAGAAACTTAGTGGAGTTATGGACATCAATAATCTTATACTGTTGTCCAATGATGTGTTGATCAGGGTGCACTAGGTTTTCAGTCACCAAAGTGAAACTGGCACCTGTGTCCCTGTAGGCCAAGGCCTCAACACCATTTATTGAAACTGTCTGCCTGTACTTATCCATTGTAAGGGGACAAGCAGCCAGTGCGGCAAGGCCAATGCCACTAGGTGTGACAGAAACTGTCTTGGGACTGATTACATCAGTTTCCACTATGGACCCATAAGTGAACCCAACTACACCCTTTGCTTGACTGTTGCCAGCAGTCCCACCACTAGTACCACTACTGCTAGGGGCACTAGAGCTTGATGTATTAGTGGTGGTAGGCTCAGGGGGTTTACCTGGACAGGACTTATCCCCTGGCCTATGGCCTCTGTTTTTACACACAAAGCACCAAGGTTTTTTAATGTGTGCAGGTTGGGAAGAAGAGGAAGAATTTGTTTTATCCCCACCCTCTGAAGAGTGTTTAAGATTTGAAGTGGGATCTTTGGTTTTACCCTTATCCCCATGCTTATCTTGAGATTTTTCACCATCTTTCTTCTTATTGACATCTTTGTCACCCCCTGTATGAACTTTTCTGTTCACCCTTGTTCTGACCCATTTGTCTGCCTTCTTTCCCAATTCTTGGGGAGAGGTCAGATCAGAGTCTACCAGGTACTGGTGCAACAAATCAGACACACAATTATTAAGTATATGCTCTCTCAGGATTGTGTTATACAGGCTTTCATAATCAGTAACTTTACTGCCATGTAACCACCCCTCCAAGGCCTTCACTCAATGGTCAATGAAATCAACCCAGTCTTGTGAAGACTCCTTTTTGGTCTCTCTGAACTTTATCCTGTACTGTTCAGTGGTTAAGCCATAACCATCCAGGAGTGCATTCTTAAGAACTGTAAAATTATTGGCATCATTTTCTTTCACAGTAAGGAGCCTATCCCTACCTTTTCCACTAAATGATAGCCATAGGATAGCAGCCCACTGCTTTTGAGGGACATCCTGTACAGCACAGGCCCTCTCAAGTGCAGCAAACCACTTGTTAATGTCATCCCCCTCCTTATAGGGGGAACTATCTTGTGCAGATTCCTGGAATCATGTTCTTTTGCAGGATGACTATGGGGAATACTGCTGCTGCCACCATGGGAATCTAAACCCAACTTCTGTCTTTCCTTCTCTAATTCTAAAGACTGTCTATCCAAATCCAGCTGTTGCTTCTTGAGCTTCAGTCTGGTTTGTTCCACTCTCAATCTATTGAGCTCCCTTTCTAACAATCTGTCATCAGGGTGGGTTGGAGGGACATTTCTAGATACAGAGGTATGATGGGAATGAACAGAAGGGGACCTGTCCCTTACAGAGGGCACCCTAACAGCTTGGCTACCAGTATAATGTGAGAGCACACCATCAGTATGGTGTGATTCAACCTCTGTACCAACTATGCTAGACTGTCTAGTAATGGGCAGGCTGAGAAGTTTCTTTCCTGAACCTTTTCCTTGGGGAGTCCCTGGATCAGATTGAGAACCATTAGCTACTTTTTCACCAGATTGGGCACTTATGGCCTTATCCTGTACTCTAAGCATATTAATTAACAGTTCTAAGGAAGGATTCTTCCCTACACTCAAACCTCTCTCTATGCAGAGACTCCTTGCTCCTTTCCAGCTAAGGTGATCATATGCAAGTTTGGACAGTTCAACATTTTTTCCTGTGCCAGACATTTTTTAGAGAGAGTTAAAGTGATAGAAAAAAAAAAAGTTTTCAGAACTTTTTGGAAAGACAGAAAAAACTTTTTAAACTTTTAAGAACTTTTTGAAAGTTTTAGAAGTACTTTTCAGCACTTAGAAAAGAGTGAAAAGAGGAAATGCAAAACTTTTTGGCTATGTGTATATACACTGACCTTGTTTTGTATATTTTTCTCTTATGAAAAGTACAATGACAAGAGTGGTAAGTAGTCTCAAGCACTTATCCCACCACTGCACAACCAATGTAGGAGGCTGGACTGGCTTGTAGTGAGTACCAAGGGGTACTTGCACCTTGCACCAGGCCCAGTTATCCCTTATTAGTGTATAGGGTGTCTAGCAGCTTAGGCTGATAGATAATGGTAGCTTAGCAGAGCAGCTTAGGCTGAACTAGGAGACGTGTGAAGCTACTACAGTACCACTTAGTGTCATATGCACAATATCATAAGAAAACACAATACACAGTTATACTAAAAATAAAGGTACTTTATTTTTATGACAATATGCCAAAGTATCTTAGAGTGTACCCTCAGTGAGAGGATAGGAAATATACACAAGATATATATACACAATAGCAAAAATATGCAGTATAGTCTTAGAAAACAGTGCAAACAATGTATAGTTACAATAGGATGCAATGGGGAAACATAGGGATAGGGGCAACACAAACCATATACTCCAGAAGTGGAATGCGAACCACGAATGGACCCCAAACCTATGTGACCTTGTAGAGGGTCGCTGGGACTATTAGAAAATAGTGAGAGTTAGAAAAATAACCCTCCCCAAGACCCTGAAAAGTGAGTGCAAAGTGCACTAAAGTTCCCCTAAGGACAAAATAGTTGTGTTAGAGGGAAAATGCAAGGAAAACACAAATCAGCAATGCAACAACGATGGATTCCTGACTGAGGGTACCTGTGGAACAAGGGGACCAAGTCCAAAAGTCACAAGCAACTCGGAGATGGGCAGATGCCCAAGAAATGCCAGCGGTTGGTGCAAAGAAGCTCTTACTAGGCTGAAGAACTGTGAATACTGCAGGAACGACAAGGGCTAGAGACTTCCCCTTTAGTGGATGAATCCCCCACGCCTTGGAGAGTCGTGCAGAAGTGTTTTCCCGCCGGATGGACGCCAACAAGCCTTGCTACACGCAAATCGTGCGTTTGGCGTTTTTGGACGCTGATGGGGCCCAGGAGGGACCAGGAGGTCGCAAATTGGACCTGCAGAGAGAAGGGACGTCGAGCAAGACAAAGAGCTCTCACTGAAGCAGGTAGCTCCCGGAGAAGTGCCAGAAACAGGCACTACAAGGATGCGTGAAACGGTGCTCGCCGAAGTTGCACAAAGGAGTCCCACATCGCCGGAGACCAACTTAGAAAGTCGTGCAATGCAGGTTAGAGTGCTGCGGACCCAGGCTTGGCTGTGCATGAAGGATTTCCGCCGGAAGTGCACAGGGGCCGGAGTAGCTTGCAAAGTCGCGGTTCCCAGCAATGCAGCCCAGCGAGGTGAGGCAAGGACTTACCTCCACCAAACTTGGGCTGAAGAGTCACTGGACTGTGGGGGTCACTTGGACGGTGTCGCTGGATTCGAGGGACCTCGCTCGTTGTGTTGAGAGGAGACCCAAGGGACTGGTAATGCAGCTTTTTGGTGCCTGCGGTTGCAGGGGGAAGATTCCGTCGACCCACGGGAGATTTCTTCGGAGCTTCTGGTGCAGAGAGGAGGCAGACTACCCCCACAGCATGCACAAGCAGGAAAACAGTCGAGAAGGCGGCAGGATCAGCGTTACAGAGTTGCAGTAGTCGTCTTTGCTACTATGTTGCAGGTTTGCAGGCTTCCAGCGCGGTCAGCGGTCGATTCCTTATCAGAAGGTGAAGAGGGAGATGCAGAGGAACTCGGCTGAGCTCATGCATTCGTTATCTAAAGTTTCCCCAGAGACAGAGACCCTAAATAGCCAGAAAAGAGGGTTTGGCTACCTAGGAGAGAGGAAAGGCTACTAACACCTGAAGGAGCCTATCACAAGGAGTCTCTGACGTCACCTGGTGGCACTGGCCACTCAGAGCAGTCCAGTGTGCCAGCAGCACCTCTGTTTCCAAGATGGCAGAGGTCTGGAGCAAACTGGAGGAGCTCTGGACACCTCCCAGGGGAGGTGCAGGTCAGGGGAGTGGTCACTCCCCTTTCCTTTGTCCAGTTTCGCGCCAGAGCAGGGGCTAAGGGGTCCGTGAACCAGTGTAGACTGGCTTATGCAGAATTGGGCACATCTGTGCCCAACAAAGCATTACCAGAGGCTGGGGGAGGCTACTCCTCCCCTGCCTTCACACCATTTTCCAAAGGGAGAGGGTGTCACACCCTCTCTCAGAGGAAGTTCTTTGTTCTGCCATCCTGGGCCAGGCCTGGCTGGACCCCAGGAGGGCAGATGCCTGTCTGAGGGGTTGGCAGCAGCAGCAGCTGCAGTGAGACCGCAGGAAGGGCAGTTTGGCAGTACCAGGGTCTGTGCTACAGACCACTGGGATCATGGAATTGTACCAACAATGCCAGGATGGCATAGAGGGGGCAATTCCATGATCTTAGACATGTTACATGGCCATATTCGGAGTTACCATTGTGAAGCTACATATAGGTAGTGACCTATATGTAGTGCACGCGTGTAATGGTGTCCCCACACTCACAAAGTTCAGGGAATTGGCTCTGAACAATGTGGGGGCACCTTGGCTAGTGCCAGGGTGCCCTCACACTAAGTAACTTTGCACCTAACCTTTACCAGGTAAAGGTTAGACATATAGGTGACTTATAAGTTACTTAAGTGCAGTGTAAAATGGCTGTGAAATAACGTGGACGTTATTTCACTCAGGCTGCAGTGGCAGGCCTGTGTAAGAATTGTCAGAGCTCCCTATGGGTGGCAAAAGAAATGCTGCAGCCCATAGGGATCTCCTGGAACCCCAATACCCTGGGTACCTCAGTACCATATACTAGGGAATTATAAGGGTGTTCCAGTAAGCCAATGTAAATTGGTAAAATTGGTCACTAGCCTGTTAGTGACAATTTGAAAGTAATGAGAGAGCATAACCACTGAGGTTCTGGTTAGCAGAGCCTCAGTGAGACAGTTAGGCACCACACAGGGAACATATACATGCACACCTATGAGCACTGGGGCCCTGTGTGACAGGGTCCCAGTGACACATACATATAGGCCACAAACCTATGAGCACTGGGGTCCTGACTAGCAGGATCCCAGTGACACATAACAACCATACTGAAAACATAGTGTTTTCACTATGAGCACTGAGGCCTGGCTATCAGGATCCCAGTGAGACAGTGAAAACAGTGACAAACACCCTGACATACACTCACAAACAGGCCAAAAGTGGGGGTAACAAGGCTAGAAAGAGGCTACCTTCTCACAGTAAACATTAAATTTAGGTTTATCAGCAAATTTTGCTGGTAGACAGGGTCTTTTGGAGGTATTCACCCTGACCAGTGCACCTTGGGAGCTAGTCACATCTTGAATTACGGCTAGGTAGCGCCAAAAAACTCACTGAATACTTTCCTGACCATTTCAACCCACACACTAGCTTTACTCAGGAGCTGCAAGTGTAATTCAAATGAAAGAAGTAACTCTGGACTCTGGGAAACTGGAAGGACATTTCAATCTAGGTTTGAGAAAAAGCTATTTTTGCATTGTTCTGCTTGTCATATAAGACACGACGGGCAGGTTAGTTCTGTGTTTAAATCTATGTCTTGTAGTCCGGACAGCTTAGCATGGGATGAGTTTGTCTCCTTTGGTGCTTTCTTTCAAACACATTTTCTGAATACAGTATTATGAATACAGCTTTACTCTGTGTTTACTCACTTGCAATGTTTCTGTGATTTGTACTTCCAATCTCTCTTGTACATAGTTTCAACTTTCACCCGGACAGGTACCAGACCCTGACACTATGTCCCAGCTATTTGTCAAGCAAGGTGTCTTGGTGACACTGCATGAAACAAATAAGATTTTCTGACATTGCCCATTTGAATGTGCAGTGACTGCACACATGTGCATCAGTGGCTGTCATTCACTGACCCAATGCCTTCTTCAGGCAAACTGAGCAGAACATATTTATTTACTTTGCAAAATCAATAGATGGTGAATGAAATAAAATGTCATTTCTGTAAATACGAGCTATAGTCCAGATTCCTGTGCGTTGCTCTCACAGAGGATGGAGAGAGGAAGACTCAGGGGAACCTCAGACAAGTGTTGTGTATCAACACACTGGCTTCCATCAAAGGCCACTCGGTGACACTTGTTGTTCTGCAGCAGCCTGTACTTAGCGAGATTGTGCAGTCCTTGCGGACTCTGTGGCCATCAACAGAGGCAGAGTGCAGAGCAGAGACCTGGAAACACCCTGAGGGCCCTTCCTCTGAGGGATGAGCCCAGCTGAGGTCAACAGAGGCAGAGTGCAGAGCAGAGACCTGGAAACACCCTGAGGGCCCTTCCTCTGAGGGATGAGCACAGCTGAGGTCAACAGAGGCAGAGTGCAGAGCAGAGACCTGGAAACACCCTGAGGGCCCTTCCTCTGAGGGATGAGCACAGCTGAGCTCTGAGGAGGAGCCGGGAGGGGGGCCTTGTATCTAACAACCTCCAGCCCTTCATGCTTGTCACAAAACAAACCTCTCTGTGCCCTAAAATCAAGTTTACATCCACTGGAAGTCTAAGGTGTGCTGAAGCAGATATGCTAATTCAAATTATTAATGAGTGTTATGTATTTTTGAAAATGGTAGAAATAATTAATCTAGAGAAATAAATGTGCACATTTGAAGATGTACCCACGGAGAGTGGCTACCACAATTCACGAATTATAATAAAATGACTAAAAACTGTGTGAAATAATGAAAATGTACAATAATAATGTAGTAATATGTCATAGTGAGATGTATAACGTGTGTTTTATAGTATATTGTGGAGTTAACTTAGCCGATGCTGAGTAACTGTGCAATGTAGAGAAGCTCAGGTGTTGAACTGTCCCTGAACTGTTCATGTTAAAAAAGTCTGCTTAGCTAGAATTTTCTGCAATTTACCGACGAACAGGAGAGGCTGGAATCAAACTGATACATAGACAGTGTAGAGTAGACTGGATGTACTTTCCCAGGACTCGAACAATAGAGACACTGACTGGAGAAGAAGATGCAACATTTTTGATACCTGATGAGCCGGATGATGAGGACATCTTACAGTGAACCAATCAACGAAATGAAAACGGCGTCATATTAGAATTCATAGATTTGCAAAAGTAGAATTATTGTTTAGGGTAAATACTGTTGATTAACTGCCCAATTAGGAATCAGGGGGATGGACTGCGAAACTCTAATAAAATGTCATGACAGGGGGCTAAAACCTCAGATGTGAGGGGAGAATTGCTGCAGGTGTTAGATGCCAGGAGATGAGATTCGAGACTTTGTCATTGGGCTCAACTTCTGAGAGCCTGATGCGCTGCTGATCGATTGATATCCTGAATACGAAGACTGACTGTGTTGCTGATCCATTCCGTGGATAGGTAGCTATGACAATGTGACTGAACTAACCTTGTGCTTTTCTTTCTAGGTACAAACTTCGCTGTTTTTATAATTTTCCTCCTAGTTAGATGTTTTGCCAAATTCATATTCTAAATTATTTTCGTATGAAGTCCCACATGCTAATGCTAATCTGGGACAGTTAAGGGTCCCTTATAAATGAGATGTTGACATATAGAGTGACAATGATTGACGGACTGAATTGCTGAACTCTGCTATTAATGTTGACATATTCTTCTTCATTGTCTTATGTTGAAGCATTAGAACGTGTTTTCTCAAGTTCTGAATTAATATTGAGTTGATTGAATAAAGTTCGAGTTAACCTCATGCATTAGAATTGTAACTAATAGGGAAATAAAATTTGGTAAACGTATATTGAGTTGTGGTTATTCATGAATTTTTGACAATATTGATTGATGAATAATGTTTTCCTTAGTGGTCATCTATTGGTGTATTGATTATTGATAACATCAGTTACTGCATGACTAGGATACTCCATGCGAATCAAAAGGTTCGTCGGCCTATACGCGTCCCCTTGTAAGTTTACTTACTAAGAACCAGGTGCGATAGCAGGTGCTCCATCTGCAACTGATAGAACTGGTTTCTTGGATCTCAGACACTTGGTGAAGTCATCAAACAGAATCCCCCACTGGTCGTATGGACCTTTGATTGTTGTCGTGACGTTTAATAAAGGAACGAACATCAGAAATACATTGCAAACACAGACCAAATATGGCTCCACAAAAAACACAACGGAAACCCTTAAGGGTTTTATTAACTAATTTAGTTTGGATTACGTATGAAATCAGTCAGCTACATTGATGGAATATGGTGAGAACGTACATATTTCAATGTTTACACAGTTTGCATTTATATATAATCTTAAAGAATATGCAGAAGAGAATAATATACAACAAGCTAAATATGATCCAAGCAGGTTCAGTAAAAGAACTTCCCTATTGTAAATAAATAATCAAAAGTGGTAACGGGAAACCCTCTGCGGAAGGTGAACCCGATTTATGGGTCAATGGAACGAGTTTGAGTATTCAAGCATGAAGATGAACACTCTGGGAAGGGGAAGAAGTCTCTCAGAAAAGGCAGGTGTAGGAGGCTGGACTGGCTTGTAGTGAGTACCAAGGGGTACTTGCACCTTGCACCAGGCCCAGTTATCCCTTATTAGTGTATAGGGTGTCTAGCAGCTTAGGCTGATAGATAATGGTAGCTTAGCAGAGCAGCTCAGGCTGAACTAGGAGACGTGTGAAGCTACTACAGTACCACCTAGTGTCATATGCACAATATCATAAGAAAACACAATACACAGTTATACTAAAAATAAAGGTACTTTATTTTTATGACAATATGCCAAAGTATCTTAGAGTGTACCCTCAGTGAGAGGATAGGAAATATACACAAGATATATATACACAATAGCAAAAATATGCAGTATAGTCTTAGAAAACAGTGCAAACAATGTATAGTTACAATAGGATGCAATGGGGAAACATAGGGATAGGGGCAACACAAACCATATACTCCAAAAGTGGAATGCGAACCACGAATGGACCCCAAACCTATGTGACCTAGAGGGTCGCTGGGACTATTAGAAAATAGTGAGAGTTAGAAAAATCACCCTCCCCAAGACCCTGAAAAGTGAGTGCAAAGTGCACTAAAGTTCCCCTAAGGACAAAGTAGTCGTGTTAGAGGAATAATGCAGGAAAGACACAAACCAGCAATGCAACAACTGTGGATTTCCAATCTAGGGTACCTGTGGAACAAGGGGACCAAGTCCAAAAGTCACAAGCAAGTCGGAGATGGGCAGATGCCCAGGAAATGCCAGCTGCGGGTGCAAAGAAGCTTCGACTGGACAGAAGAAGCTGAGGTTTCTGCAGGAACAAAAAGGGCTAGAGACTTCCCCTTTGGTGGACAGATCCCTCTCGCCGTGGAGAGTTGTGCAGAAGTGTTTTCCCGCTGATAAAATGCTAACAAGCCTTGCTAGCTGCAAATCGTGCGTTTGGCGTTTTTGGACGCTTCTGGGGCCCAGGAGGGACCAGGAGGTCGCAAATTAGACCTGAAGAGAGAGGGGACGTCGAGCAAGACAAAGAGCCCTCACTGAAGCAGGTAGCACTCAGAGAAGTGCCAGAAACAGGCACTACAAGGATGCGTGAAATGGTGCTCGCCGAAGTTTCACAAAGGAGTCCCACGTCGCCGGAGACCAACTTAGAAAGTCGTGCAATGCAGGTTAGAGTGCCGTGGACCCAGGCTTGGCTGTGCACAAAGGATTTCTGCCGGAAGTGCACAGGGGCCGGAGTAGCTGCAAAGTCGCGGTTCCCAGCAATGCAGCCCAGTGAGGTGAGGCAAGGACTTACCTCCACCAAACTTGGGCTGAAGAGTCACAGGACTGTGGGGGTCACTTGGACAGAGTCGCTGGATTTGAGGGACCTCGCTCGTCGTGCTGAGAGGAGACCCAAGGGACCGGTAATGCAGCTTTTTGGTGCCTGCGGTTGCAGGGGGAAGATTCCGTCGACCCACGGGAGATTTCTTCGGAGCTTCTGGTGCAGAGAGGAGGCAGGCTACCCCCACAGCATGCACAAGCAGGAAAACAGTCGAGAAGGCGGCAGGATCAGCGTTACAGAGTTGCAGTAGTCGTCTTTGCTACTATGTTGCAGGTTTGCAGGCTTCCAGCGCGGTCAGCGGTCGTTTCCTTATCAGAAGGTGAAGAGAGAGATGCAGAGGAACTCGGATGAGCACTTGCATTCGTTATCTAAAGTTTCCCCAGAGACAGAGACCCTAAATAGCCAGAAAAGAGGGTTTGGCTACCTAGGAGAGAGGAAAGGCTACTAACACCTGAAGGAGCCTATCAGCAGGAGTCTCTGACGTCACCTGGTGGCACTGGCCACTCAGAGCAGTCCAGTGTGCCAGCAGCACCTCTGTTTCCAAGATGGCAGAGGTCTGGAGCACACTGGAGGAGCTCTGGACACCTCCCAGGGGAGGTGCAGGTCAGGGGAGTGGTCACTCCCCTTTCCTTTGTCCAGTTTCGCGCCAGAGCAGGGGCTAAGGGGTCCCTGAACCGGTGTAGACTGGCTTATGCAGAATTGGGCACATCTGTGCCCAAGAAAGCATTTCCAGAGGCTGGGGGAGGCTACTCCTCCCCTGCCTTCACACCATTTTCCAAAGGGAGAGGGTGTCACACCCTCTCTCAGAGGAAGTTCTTTGTTCTGCCATCCTGGGCCAGGCCTGGCTGGACCCCAGGAGAGCAGATGCCTGTCTGAGGGGTTGGCAGCAGCAGCAGCTGCAGTGAAACCCCAGGAAGGGCAGTTTGGCAGTACCAGGGTCTGTGCTACAGACCACTGGGATCATGGGATTGTGCCAACTATGCCAGGATGGCATAGAGGGGGCAATTCCATGATCATAGACATGTTACATGGCCATATTCGGAGTTACCATGGTGAAGCTACATATAGGTAGTGACCTATATGTAGTGCACGCGTGTAATGGTGTCCCCGCACTCACAAAGTTCAGGGAATTGGCCCTGAACAATGTGGGGGCACCTTGGCTAGTGCCAGGGTGCCCTCACACTAAGTAACTTTGCACCTAACCATTACCAGGTAAAGGTTAGACATATAGGTGACTTATAAGTTACTTAAGTGCAGTGTAAAATGGCTGTGAAATAACGTGGACGTTATTTCACTCAGGCTGCAGTGGCAGGCCTGTGTAAGAATTGTCAGAGCTCCCTATGGGTGGCAAAAGAAATGCTGCAGCCCATAGGGATCTCCTGGAACCCCAATACCCTGGGTACCTCAGTACCATATACTAGGGAATTATAAGGGTGTTCCAGTAAGCCAATGTAAATTGGTAAAATTGGTCACTAGCCTGTTAGTGACAATTTGAAAGTAATGAGAGAGCATAACCACTGAGGTTCTGGTTAGCAGAGCCTCAGTGAGACAGTTAGGCACCACACAGGGAACATATACATGCACACCTATGAGCACTGGGGCCCTGTGTGACAGGGTCCCAGTGACACATACATATAGGCCACAAACCTATGAGCACTGGGGTCCTGACCAGCAGGACCCCAGTGACACATAACAACCATACTGAAAACATAGTGTTTTCACTATGAGCACTGAGGCCTGGCTATCAGGATCCCAGTGAGACAGTGAAAACAGTGACAAACACCCTGACATACACTCACAAACAGGCCAAAAGTGGGGGTAACAAGGCTAGAAAGAGGCTACCTTCTCACAGCAGGGTAAGGCCTGGTCCACTAGTCTAAAGAGCTCGCAAATGAAGCATTAAGAAGGTTCTAGAAGGCTTCTCCTTGTTGTCTTCTGCCGAGCAAATCAATCAAAAGTCCAGGACACTCCCTACTTTCCCAGATCCCTTATCTGGACGACCTTGAATGTAAGGCGAGTCCAGTCCACCTGCTGTAGGATTGTGTCTCCACGTCTCAGTCTCTATATAGGAAGCCAAAGCTCATAGAGTGAGCATGGACCTAACCCAAGGCAATGAGGATGTGAACATGACACCTGCAAAGAAGGTGGAGAAGAAAACAAGACTCTTGCAAAACATTTTATAAAACCCAGGCCGAATCTAAGGACATTTTTGCACCCCCTAGCGCCCCTCTACTGTACACACGTGTGCACCGTATTTTATATACGGTGCACCATGGTGCAGGATGGAAGCAAAAGCGTCAATATTTTTAACGCTATTGATGTACTGTGCTGGATTAGACAGATTAGACCAATGCTAGAACTTTCATAAGTGAATGTGTCAAATGCAATTTAAAGGAAGAAACTTTCCTTTCACTGTGATTGCATTTATTATAATTCAGGTCGGTACAAGCGGCTCTCATGAAAAGAGGATCCGGCCGCCCACATGGGAGACAGTGGAAAACAAGTTGAGTGCAGATGTTGAATAAACAGGAGATGGGGAATAACACGCGCCGCTCCTCGACCATGGGATCTTTGCTTGTTGTCTTGGCTGAAACTATGTGAGATTACAAGTTGTCGGAGCCCCAAACCTTCCACAGAAATCTGTGGATTTCTGACATCTCAGGCCCTCATGACGATGGTGGTACTCCATGCAGGGCCGTAAATCCAGCTTAGTCTGACTCCCACCAGTTTGAATGCGCCCGCTAATCCAAGGTCTGCAAACCCAGAGCTGGTACTTCTGAACATTGAACCTTGACCCTGGTTTCATCATGTGCAGTTGGGCGCTTCTGGAGGTGATTTAGAGGCAGGTGCCGGGCCTGGCCCTGCCTGACCCTGCAGCACATTGGTTGCCCCCTCTGATCCTTTCCTACCCCCAACCAACAGGTAAATGACGTAAACTGGGCCTGCCAGCAATGGGACACGCGCCATTTATAGCACAAGAGGGATCTTACTGTGCTTGTTAAACCTACAAAGTGATGTGCATTGCATTCCTTGGGTCCTAAACCCAGCAGCCTTCGGGCACTGGAAGCCGGAGGTCTCCACCGCGGCTCACCCGGTGGACTTCATTGATCTACGAAGGGGGCCCACTTTACATGACTGGTTAGCAATGCTTAATTTGTGCTTGTTGTTTCTGTTGCTGAGATCCAGCACTTGCTCTTGAGGGCCAGGGCTTATTCTTCTGCCTCAAGCATTTACTGTGAGCAAATGCCTCATATGGGAAAGACGGAGAAAGGGAAAAACGAAAAAGCGTCACATAGGGAGAAAGCAGAAAGCTGCAAGAGTGAACTGAAGGGGCCGGGAGTGGCTGTAAATGGATTAAAGAGGCCCGAGATGGCTTCAGGATTACGCCGCCTCAGTATTCAGTGTTCCTACATTTAATTGCAGCAGCCGCATGTTCAAGAGGAGGGCTTTGGGCACTGGCACGTTTTTATTTACAAGTTAAGCACTGCTGTTTAGCAGTTTATTTGTGCAATTACTAGTACTGTTGAGCATTCACCTGGCACAAGATTGCTAAACATGGGAGAAGAGACGACTGGAGGAGCTACAAGGGTCAGCATGGTCAATGGTAACTCGGAGTCCTGGTGGTGGCAGTGGCCACAGGTGAGTCTGAGGGTCTACCTGCACTCAGTCTGCCTACAGAGTAGATCAGCCGTGAAATAGCTGCCTGCAGAAAGCCTGAAAACCCAAGGTGTCACCTTGTTGAGGAGCTGCCTGGAGTGTGTGATCTCATATCCCCACCACACATTGCAGTTTGTGGTATGAGAACGAGGCCTGCCCAGGAACCCTGCTGATGGAATAGTGTTGATCTGTCATTGCACCTCTGTGACAAGTGCGGGTTCATGCCTCTAAATGCCTTCACTGGCAGGGGTGGACCAGAGGTACCCGTTCTGTGAATCAAAGATATGAGCATGAGTTAGGAGTGAAAGAGGCCCAGGTGCATTTAGCCAAGGTGAGGTCAGTGTGTTCTGGGTACTGTCGCCAGCACTAATGCACCTGGTCTCCTGTGCAAACCTAATATTTGCAATGTGTGTCTACTGGATGGACCTCAGACAACCCTCCTCCACTGTGAAGATATCAAGCAATAAGGAGAGACTGGTGTAATGATCTGATTACAGTAAAGCATGCATTGGTGGCCACATTTATTTGTATAAACTACTAAGTATAATGCCCAGGTGAGACCGTTGGAGAAAGCAGAGAAACTGGTTGTTCGATACCACGCAGAGGTTAATCAAACACACAAAAAAGTGATGAAAGGAATGCCTGCAATTAGTCTAACCATTGACTATTGTTCAGGGTAGACTCTGCTTGGGGTAGTATCCCAAACCCATCATTCTCCTGCTCACCATGACACCTCAGTTTGGACTCACTCATATGCAAATCAGTCTTGACCCTGATCCATTTGGAACAGTCTAGCTCGAGCTGCCATGGTGCGAGGGAACTAAGGGCCACATGTACAAACACATTTTCCCATAGACACAGAATGGGTAAAACCCTTTGGTACATCTGGGCCTAAGTCCCCTGGGCATGGCCATTGGGCAGGGGGGCATGACTTCTGTCTTTACTAAGACAGGAGTCATGTCCATGGAGGTTGTACGTCAAAAAATGACGCTAGTCAGGTTAGCGTCATTTTTTCTGACTCTAACCTGACTAGTGCCATTCTTCTACGCACAACCTCCTGTTTCCCCTATGCCTCTCCCACCGCTGGCTAGCGTAATTTCTTAAACATGACGCCCCGCTGGCATCCAGGAATGGCGCTAGTCGGCAGTAAACTTTTTGACGCAAACCTGCGCTAACGCATAAATCATAACGCATAAAGTATAAATCAGGGCCAAAGTATTTTATTTAGGTATCTATGTCAATAACACATTGACCTACCTCTATGTGGAAGAGACAGGTATTGAACATCAATGTTGTGCCAATGTTCTTTTATATGTTTGGGATGCTCCCTCTACTGATCCTCACAAAGATTCTGTGGTAAATTGACAGATAGATTTGGGAATTCAAATGGGGCAGAAATAAACCTAGAGTGAAGCGCTCTGACAACCGTATGTGGCTTTTCATTGGACAGTGCACCAATTAGCTCACTCAGTGTACATGATAATACCTTCAGATAGACACCAAGGTGGGTCCACTGGAGAAGTACTATCTGTTGCGTGGGAGGGACCTAGTAATTTATTACACTAGCCCTATACGGGATCTCCAAGATCTGGAGTCGAACCCAGGGCTACATTCACCCAGAGACACCTAGGACAGAGCTCATAAAATCTAATTCTGTGTGTCGCCACACATTGGCACTTGAGGGTCCCCATTTTGTATCATGCAACAGTTAGAGTAGGAAGGGTAGAACTTAGTTGTGGAAGATCTAATAAATGGGAGGGCATTTACGACATCTTCTGATCGTCACAATGAACATAAACGACTTACGCTGAAGTCTAGAGGGCTATAGGCCTGTTGCAAGCCCTTAAAGCAAACCTGGGAAAACCACCCTGCCCACTAACCCCACCTCCTGTCCAACAATACATATACACATGGAAGGAGTTTAGGGACACTATATCAGGACAGAACTCCCTCCTCATTGATGGTTGGGAAACCTGTCTACAAACGCCATTGGGAACATGAGTGGGAGGTGTTACTGCAAGATCATGACAGAGGCCTGAAAGAAGCCTGGCTGAAGTACAGCTACTTTAAAATCCTCCACCACTGACACTGGTCCCCAGCTGGAAAAAAGTTGCCCACACTCTTGCTCCTGGAGCTGGTGGAAGAAAGGCAGGGATAAAATGTATTTACTGTGATGATGTGGGAATTTGAAAGAATACTTGAACCAAATCTGGGGCACTCTTCCGGGGGAACTGGGCAGAATATCAATAGTTGGTGCTAGAATAGCAAACTTGTACAACACCTTCACCCTCCCTGAACTGAGTTCCCATGTTAAAAGGTGATTAGCAACAGTGAAAGTGGGGATCCTGAGAATCTGGAAGCCTGCCAAAGTGATGACATACAAACAATAGCTTGAAGACATGCATAATTTTTATTCGCATTTGCATTCTTACAGGGCACACTATGCCCTTGGGCGTCAAAGCACTATCAGAAAGAAGCACCCTCAAAGAGGTAAGAATTAGGAAATAGAAAAGATCTATGTCTTTAGTTGCTTCCGGAATGCCAAATGCTGGCTATCTGAGAAGGTAACTCATCTCAAAGTTTGGCTGCTACTGCATAGAAAGCTCGGCCTCCCCATCTAGCCTTCCTGTACGTTGGTATCTCCGCCTTCTTCATGTAAGACAAGTAGCAACCAAATTCAGTGCCAGTTGAAGAACATCAGGGGGAGAGTGCTTAATTGGTGGTTGTTCTTTCCGGCACTTATTTTTTAGGGCTGGCGCTTAGTTTTCTGCCTCAAGCATTTACTGAGAGCAAAAGACACATATAGGAAAGACAGAGGGAGAGAAAAACAAAAAAGAGTCACAAAGGGAGAAAGCTGCTAGAGTGAGCTGAAGGGGCAGGGAGTGGCTGTAAATGGATTAAAGAGGCCCGAGATGGCTTCAGGATTGTCTGCCTCAGTGTTCCGTGTTCCCACATTTAACTGCAGCAGCCGCGGGTTAAAGAGGCGGCCTTTGGGCACCAGTACCTTTTTATTTACAAATTAAGCACTGCAGGAGGACATGGGTCATCAGGGGATCCTGACTTCAATTGCAATAAAAGTTTTCTTGATTGAGTATGGGTTATGGGTGGGAAAGAAGTTAAGAGGCTAAAAGATTGTTTTTAAAATTCTTCAGCTCTTCTAGTCAATGAACCTCATCTACCGAGAGATTCATTTTTGAGACATATTTCATAATCTCTTCTTTAAAGTAGTCTGCTATGCTGTAACAGAAAGTCTGGGAGTTTTCAAGGGGCTGCTGCATTGGAGGTCTTTCACTCTTTAAAGAGCTCCTTGGAGTATTCATTGCTGCCCTTATTTGTCTGTGTAATAAACAGATTTGGCTTCTGCAGCTGCCCTTTTGTGGGTGGCTACTGCGTCTCAGTGTGCCCTTGCTTCCTGGGACTGGGCTACTCTAATCCCATCATTAAAAGCCTGTAGGAAAGTACCATCTTGCCTGGCATGTTACCCCCATTTTTCACTGTATATATGTTGTTTTAGTTGTATGTGTCACTGGGACCCTGGTAACCCAGGGCCCCAGTGCTCATAAGTGTGCCTGAATGTGTTACCTGTGTAGTGACTAACTGTCTCACTGAGGCTCTGCTAATCAGAACCTCAGTGGTTATGCTCTCTCATTTCTTTCCAAATTGTCACTGACAGGCTAGTGACCATTTTTACCAATTTACATTGGCTTACTGGAACACCCTTATAATTCCCTAGTATATGGTACTGAGGTACCCAGGGTATTGGGGTTCCAGGAGATCCCTATGGGCTGCAGCATTTCTTTTGCCACCCATAGGGAGCTCTGACAATTCTTACACAGGCCTGCCACTGCAGCCTGAGTGAAATAACGTCCACGTTATTTCACAGCCATTTTACACTGCACTTAAGTAACTTATAAGTCACCTATATGTCTAACCTTTACTTGGTAAAGGTTAGGTGCAAAGTTACTTAGTGTGAGGGCACCCTGGCACTAGCCAAGGTGCCCCCACATTGTTCAGAGCCAATTCACTGAACTTTGTGAGTGCGGGGACACCATTACACGCGTGCACTACATATAGGTCACTACCTATATGTAGCTTCACCATGGTAACTCCGAATATGGCCATGTAACATGTCTATGATCATGGAATTGCCCCCTCTATGCCATCCTGGCATTGTTGGTACAATTCCATGATCCCAGTGGTCTGTAGCACAGACCCTGGTACTGCCAGACTGCCCTTCCTGGGGTTTCTCTGCAGCTGCTGCTGCTGCCAACCCCTCAGACAGGCAGCTGCCCTCCTGGGGTCCAGCCAGGCCTGGCCCAGGATGGCAGAACAAAGAACTTCCTCTGAGAGAGGGTGTGACACCCTCTCCCTTTGGAAAATGGTGTGAAGGCAGGGGAGGAGTAGCCTCCCCCAGCCTCTGGAAATGCTTTGTTGGGCACAGATGTGCCCAATTCTGCATAAGCCAGTCTACACCGGTTCAGGGACCCCTTAGCCCCTGCTCTGGCGCGAAACTGGACAAAGGAAAGGGGAGTGACCACTCCCCTGACCTGCACCTCCCCTGGGAGGTGTCCAGAGCTCCTCCAGTGTGCTCCAGACCTCTGCCATCTTGGAAACAGAGGTGCTGCTGGCACACTGGACTGCTCTGAGTGGCCAGTGCCACCAGGTGACGTCAGAGACTCCTTGTGATAGGCTCCTTCAGGTGTTAGTAGCCTTTCCTCTCTCCTAGGTAGCCAAACCCTCTTTTCTGGCTATTTAGGGTCTCTGTCTCTGGGGAAACTTTAGATAACGAATGCATGAGCTCAGCCGAGTTCCTCTGCATCTCCCTCTTCACCTTCTGATAAGGAAACGACCGCTGACCGCGCTGGAAGCCTGCAAACTTGCAACATAGTAGCAAAGACGACTACTGCAACTCTGTAACGCTGATCCTGCCGCCTTCTCGACTGTTTTCCTGCTTGTGCATGCTGTGGGGGTAGCCTGCCTCCTCTCTGCACCAGAAGCTCCAAAGAAATCTCCCGTGGGTCGACGGAATCTTCCCCCTGCAACCGCAGGCACCAAAAAGCTGCATCACCGGTCCCTTGGGTCTCCTCTCAGCACGACGAGCGAGGTCCCTCGAATCCAGCGACGCTGTCCAAGTGACCTCCACAGTCCAGTGACTCTTCAGCCCAAGTTTGGTGGAGGTAAGTCCTTGCCTCACCTCGCTGGGCTGCATCGCTGGGAACCGCGACTTTGCAGGTACTCCGGCCCCTGTGCACTTCCGGCGGAAATCCTTCATGCACAGCCAAGCCTGGGTCCACGGCACTCTAACCTGCATTGCACGACTTTCTAAGTTGGTCTCCGGCGACGTGGGACTCCTTTGTGCAACTTCGGTGAGCACCGTTTCACGCATCCTCGTAGTGCCTGTTTCTGGCACTTCTACGGGTGCTACCTGCTTCAGTGAGGGCTCTTTGTCTTGCTCGACGTCCCTTCTATCTGCAGGTCTAATTTGCTACCTCCTGGTCCCTCCTGGGCCCCAGCAGCGTCCAAAAACTCCAAACGGACGATTTGCATGTAGCAAGGCTTGTTGGCGTCTTTCCGGCGGGAAAACACTTCTGCACGACTCTCCAAGGCGAGTGGGAACCGTCCACCAAAGGGGAAGTCTCTAGCCCTTTTCGTTCCTGCAGAAACCTCAGCTTCTTCTGTCCAGTCGAAGCTTCTTTGCACCCGCAGCTGGCATTTCCTGGGCATCTGCCCATCTCCGACTTGCTTGTGACTTTTGGACTTGGTCTCCTTGTTCCACAGGTACCCTAGATTGGAAATCCACAGTTGTTGCATTGCTGGTTTGTGTCTTTCCTGCATTATTCCTCTAACACGACTACTTTGTCCATAGGGGAACTTTGGTGCACTTTGCACTCACTTTTCAGGGTCTTGGGGAGGGTTATTTTGCTAACTCTCACTATTGTCTAATAGTCCCAGCGACCCTCTACAAGGTCACATAGGTTTGGGGTCCATTCGTGGTTCGCATTCCACTTTTGGAGTATATGGTTTGTGTTGCCCCTATCCCTATGTTTCCCCATTGCATCCTATTGTAACTATACATTGTTTGCACTGTTTTCTAAGACTATACTGCATATTTTTGCTATTGTGTATATATATCTTGTGTATATTTCCTATCCTCTCACTGAGGGTACACTCTAAGATACTTTGGCATATTGTCATAAAAATAAAGTACCTTTATTTTTAGTATAACTGTGTATTGTGTTTTCTTATGATATTGTGCATATGACACTAAGTGGTACTGTAGTAGCTTCACACGTCTCCTAGTTCAGCCTAAGCTGCTCTGCTAAGCTACCATTATCTATCAGCCTAAGCTGCTAGACACCCTATACACTAATAAGGGATAACTGGGCCTGGTGCAAGGTGCAAGTACCCCTTGGTACTCACTACAAGCCAGTCCAGCCTCCTACATTGGTTGTGCAGCGGTGGGATAAGTGCTTTGAGACTACTTACCACTCTTGTCATTGTACTTTTCATAAGAGAAAAATATACAAAACAAGGTCAGTGTATATACACATAGCCAAAAAGTTTTGCATTTCCTCTTTTCACTCTTTTCTAAGTGCTGAAAAGTACTTCTAAACTTTCAAAAAGTTCTTAAAAGTTTAAAAAGTTTTTTTTCTGTCTTTCCAAAAAGTTCAGAAAACTTTTTTCTCTTGGTCTATCACTTTAACTCTCTCTAAAAATGTCTGGCACAGGCCAAAAAGTTGAACTGTCCAAACTTGCATATGATCACCTTAGCTGGAAAGGAGCAAGGAGTCTCTGCATAGAGAGAGGTTTGAGTGTAGGGAAGAATCCTTCCTTAGAACTGTTAATTAATATGCTTAGAGTACAGGATAAGGCCATAAGTGCCCAATCTGTAGAAAAAGTAGCTAATGGTTCTCAATCTGATCCAGGGACTCCCCCAGGAAAAGGTTCAGGAAAGAAACTTCTCAGCCTGCCCATTACTAGACAGTCTAGCATAGTTGGTACAGAGGTTGAATCACATCATACTGATGATGTGCTCTCACATTATGCTGGTAGCCAAGCTGTTAGGGTGCCCTTGGTAAGGGACAGGTCTCCTTCTGTTCATTCCCATCATACCTCTGTATCTAGAAATGTCCCTCCCACCCACCCTGATGACAGATTGTTAGAAAGGGAGCTCAATAGATTGAGAGTGGAGCAAACCAGACTGAAGCTCAAGAAGCAACAGCTGGATTTGGATAGACAGTCTTTAGAAATAGAGAGTGAAAGACAGAAAATGGGTTTAGATACCCATGGTGGCAGCAGCAGTATTCCCCATAGTCATCCTGCAAAAGAGCATGATTCCAGGAATCTGCATAAGATAGTTCCCCCTTACAAGGAGGGGGATGACATTAACAAGTGGTTTGCTGCACTTGAGAGGGCCTGTGCTGTACAGGATGTCCCTCAAAAGCAGTGGGCTGCTATCCTATGGCTATCATTTACTGGAAAAGGTAGGGATAGGCTCCTTACTGTAAAAGAAAATGATGCTAACAATTTCCAAGTTCTTAAGAATGCACTCCTGGATGGTTATGGCTTAACCACTGAACAGTACAGGATAAAGTTCAGAGATACCAAAAATGAGTCTTCACAAGACTGGGTTGATTTCATTGACCAGGCAGTGAAGGCCTTGGAGGGGTGGTTACATGGCAGTAAAGTTACTGATTATGACAGCCTGTATAACTTGATCCTGAGAGAGCATATTCTTAATAATTGTGTGTCTGATTTGTTGCACCAGTACTTGGTGGACTCTGATCTGACCTCTCCCCAAGAATTGGGAAAGAAGGCAGACAAATGGGTCAGAACAAGAGTGAACAGAAAAGTTCATACAGGGGGTGACAAAGATGGCAACAAAAAGAAGGATGGTAAGTCTTCTGACAAGGGTGGGGACAAATCTAAAAATGAGTCTTCATCAGGCCCACAAAAACACTCTGGTGGGGGTGGTGGGCCCAAATCCTCCTTTAATCAGAACAAGGAAAAGAAACCATGGTGCTATTTATGTAAAATAAAAGGCCATTGGACAACAGATCCCAGTTGTCCAAAGAAAGGCACCACAGCTCCTACCACTACAACCCCTACTGCTACACCTAGTGTCCCTACTAATAGCAGTGGTGGTGGGAGCAAACCTACTAATAGCCAATCCAAGGGAGTAGCTGGGCTCACTTTTGGTAATTTAGTTGGGGTTGGTCTAATTAGGGAGACCACAGAGGCTACTTTAGTCTCTGAAGGGGCTATTGACTTAGCCGCTTTGGTTGCTTGCCCCCATAACTTGGAGAAGTACAAGCAACTAACCCTAATAAATGGTGTTGAGGTCCAGGCCTACAGGGACACAGGTGCCAGTGTCACAATGGTGATTGAGAAACTGGTGCACCCTGAACAACACATACTTGGACACCAGTACCAAGTAACCGATGCTCACAACATAACACAAAGCCACCCCATGGCTGTTGTAAATCTCAACTGGGGGGGGGTATCTGGTCCAAAGAAAGTTGTGGTAGCTTCAGATTTACCTGTAGACTGTCTATTAGGGAACGATTTGGAGACATCAGCTTGGTCAGATGTGGAGTTGGAGGCCCATGCAGCAATGCTGGGCATCCCAGGGCATATTTTTGCTTTGACAAGGGCTCAGGCCAAAAAGCAAAAAGGACAGGGAAGCTTGGATCCTGGAACAATGGACCAAGTGCTCCCTAAAGCTAGGGCTAGTAGAAGCAAACCACTTCCTACTATCCCTCCCTCTACAGTGGATTCTACTTCTGAGGAAGAAGAATTCCCTCCCTGTGCAGAACCTACACCAGAGGAGCTGGAAGCAGACACTGCTGAGCTTTTGGGTGAAGGGGGGCCTGCCAGAGAGGAGCTGAGTGTGGCACAGCAAACCTGTCCCACATTAGAGGGTCTCAGACAGCAAGCTGTCAAACAGGCTAATGGGGATGTCAGTGACTCACACAGAGTTTACTGGGAGGACAACCTCTTGTACACTGAGCATAGGGATCCTAAACCTGGAGCTGCCAGGAGATTAGTGATTCCTCAGGAGTACAGAAAGTTCCTCCTAACACTGGCACATGACATTCCCTTAGCTGGGCACCTGGGTCAAATGAAAACTTGGGACAGATTGGTACCATTGTTTCATTGGCCTAGGATGTCTGAGGACAAAAAAGAATTTTGTAAGTCCTGTGAAACCTGTCAAGCCAGTGGCAAGACAGGTGGCACTCCAAAGGCACCCCTTATCCCACTGCCTGTGGTTGGGGTTCCCTTTGAAAGGGTAGGGGTTGACATAGTTGGCCCCCTTGGCCCTCCTACTGCTTCAGGCAATAGGTTTATCTTGGTGGTAGTGGACCATGCCACAAGATATCCTGAAGCTATTCCTTTAAGGACCACTACAGCTCCTGCAGTGGCAAAGGCCCTCCTGGGAATATTTTCCAGGGTGGGCTTCCCAAAGGAAGTAGTATCAGACAGAGGAAGCAATTTCATGTCTGCATACTTAAAGGCCATGTGGAAGGAGTGTGGTGTAACTTACAAGTTCACAACACCCTATCATCCACAAACAAATGGACTGGTGGAGAGATTTAATAAAACTCTCAAAGGCATGATTATGGGACTCCCTGAAAAACTCCGCAGGAGATGGGATATCCTTCTACCATGCCTCCTTTTTGCCTACAGGGAGGTACCCCAGAAAGGAGTGGGCTTCAGCCCCTTTGAACTTCTTTTTGGACACCCTGTTAGGGGTCCACTCACACTTGTAAAGGAGGGTTGGGAACAACCTTTAAAAGCTCCTAAGCAGGATATTGTGGATTATGTACTTGGCCTCAGATCAAGGATGGCTGAGTACATGAAAAAGGCCAGTAAAAACCTTCAGGCCAGCCAAGAGCTCCAGAAGCAATGGCATGATCAGAAGGCTGTTTTGGTTCAGTACCAACCAGGGCAGAAAGTGTGGGTCTTGGAGCCTGTGGCCCCAAGAGCACGCCAAGATAAATGGAGTGGACCCCACACAATTGTTGAAAAGAAGGGGGAAGTCACCTACTTGGTTGACTTAGGCACTGCCAGGAGTCCCCTTAGGGTGCTCCATGTCAACCGCCTGAAACCCTACTATGACAGGGCTGATCTCACCCTGCTCATGGCAACAGATGAGGGACAGGAAGAAGACAGTGATCCTCTACCTGATCTCTTCTCTTCCACAGAACAAGATGCTCTTGTGGAAGGTGTAGTTTTGGCTGATTGTCTTACTGCTGAGCAGAAAGATAATTGCATAAATCTCCTAGGACAATTTTCAGAACTCTTCTCCATTGTGCCAGGCACCACTTCTTGGTGTGAGCACACTATAGATACTGGAGACAGTTTACCTGTCAAAAGTAAGATCTATAGGCAGCCTGACCATGTCAGGGACTGCATAAAGCAAGAAGTTCAGAAGATGTTGGAACTAGGAGTGGTTGAGCACTCTGACAGTCCATGGGCTTCTCCTGTGGTACTGGTACCAAAACCCAATTCTAAAGATGGAAAGAAGGAAATGAGGTTTTGTGTCGACTATAGAGGTCTCAACTTGGTAACCAAAACTGATGCTCACCCTATACCCAGGGCAGATGAGCTCATAGATACACTGGCATCTGCCAAGTATCTAAGCACTTTTGATTTGACTGCAGGGTATTGGCAGATCAAATTGTCAGAAGATGCTAAATCTAAGACTGCATTTTCTACCATTGGAGGACATTACCAGTTTACTGTAATGCCTTTTGGTCTGAAAAATGCACCTGCCACTTTTCAGAGGTTGGTGAACACAGTCCTGCAAGGGCTGGAAGCTTTCAGTGCAGCATATTTGGATGATATAGCTGTCTTTAGCTCCAGCTGGGATGATCACCTGGTCCACCTATGGAAAGTTTTGGAGGCTCTGCAAAAGGCAGGCCTCACTATCAAGGCTTCAAAGTGCCAGATAGGGCAGGGTAAGGTGGTTTATCTGGGCCACCTTGTTGGTGGGGAACAGATTGCACCACTTCAGGGGAAAATCCAAACAATTATTGATTGGGTTCCCCCTACCACTCAGACTCAGGTGAGAGCCTTCCTAGGCCTCACTGGGTATTACAGGAGGTTCATTAAGAACTATGGCTCCATTGCAGCCCCTCTTAATGACCTCACATCCAAGAAAATGCCTAAAAAGGTATTATGGACAGCAAACTGTCAGAAAGCTTTTGAGGAGCTGAAGCAGGCCATGTGCTCTGCACCTGTCCTGAAAAGCCCTTGTTACTCTAAAAAATTCTATGTCCAAACTGATGCATCTGAATTAGGAGTAGGGGCAGTCCTATCACAACTTAATTCTGAGGGCCAGGATCAACCTGTTGCTTTTATTAGTAGAAGGTTGACCCCTAGAGAAAAGCGTTGGTCTGCCATTGAGAGGGAGGCCTTTGCTGTGGTCTGGGCTCTGAAGAAGTTGAGGCCATACCTGTTTGGCACTCACTTCATTGTTCAGACAGACCACAAACCTCTACTTTGGCTAAAACAAATGAAAGGTGAAAATCCTAAATTGTTGAGGTGGTCCATATCCCTACAGGGAATGGACTATACAGTGGAACATAGACCTGGGAGTAGCCACTCCAATGCAGATGGACTCTCCAGATATTTCCACTTAGACAATGAAGACTCATCAGGTAATGACTAGTCTTATTGTCCTTCGTTTGGGGGGGGGTTGTGTAGGAAAGTACCATCTTGCCTGGCATGTTACCCCCATTTTTCACTGTATATATGTTGTTTTAGTTGTATGTGTCACTGGGACCCTGGTAACCCAGGGCCCCAGTGCTCATAAGTGTGCCTGAATGTGTTACCTGTGTAGTGACTAACTGTCTCACTGAGGCTCTGCTAATCAGAACCTCAGTGGTTATGCTCTCTCATTTCTTTCCAAATTGTCACTGACAGGCTAGTGACCATTTTTACCAATTTACATTGGCTTACTGGAACACCCTTATAATTCCCTAGTATATGGTACTGAGGTACCCAGGGTATTGGGGTTCCAGGAGATCCCTATGGGCTGCAGCATTTCTTTTGCCACCCATAGGGAGCTCTGACAATTCTTACACAGGCCTGCCACTGCAGCCTGAGTGAAATAACGTCCACGTTATTTCACAGCCATTTTACACTGCACTTAAGTAACTTATAAGTCACCTATATGTCTAACCTTTACTTGGTAAAGGTTAGGTGCAAAGTTACTTAGTGTGAGGGCACCCTGGCACTAGCCAAGGTGCCCCCACATTGTTCAGAGCCAATTCACTGAACTTTGTGAGTGCGGGGACACCATTACACGTGTGCACTACATATAGGTCACTACCTATATGTAGCTTCACCATGGTAACTCCGAATATGGCCATGTAACATGTCTATGATCATGGAATTGCCCCCTCTATGCCATCCTGGCATTGTTGGTACAATTCCATGATCCCAGTGGTCTGTAGCACAGACCCTGGTACTGCCAGACTGCCCTTCCTGGGGTTTCTCTGCAGCTGCTGCTGCTGCCAACCCCTCAGACAGGCAGCTGCCCTCCTGGGGTCCAGCCAGGCCTGGCCCAGGATGGCAGAACAAAGAACTTCCTCTGAGAGAGGGTGTGACACCCTCTCCCTTTGGAAAATGGTGTGAAGGCAGGGGAGGAGTAGCCTCCCCCAGCCTCTGGAAATGCTTTGTTGGGCACAGATGTGCCCAATTCTGCATAAGCCAGTCTACACCGGTTCAGGGACCCCTTAGCCCCTGCTCTGGCGCGAAACTGGACAAAGGAAAGGGGAGTGACCACTCCCCTGACCTGCACCTCCCCTGGGAGGTGTCCAGAGCTCCTCCAGTGTGCTCCAGACCTCTGCCATCTTGGAAACAGAGGTGTTGCTGGCACACTGGACTGCTCTGAGTGGCCAGTGCCACCAGGTGACGTCAGAGACTCCTTGTGATAGGCTCCTTCAGGTGTTAGTAGCCTTTCCTCTCTCCTAGGTAGCCAAACCCTCTTTTCTGGCTATTTAGGGTCTCTGTCTCTGGGGAAACTTTAGATAACGAATGCATGAGCTCAGCCGAGTTCCTCTGCATCTCCCTCTTCACCTTCTGATAAGGAAACGACCGCTGACCGCGCTGGAAGCCTGCAAACTTGCAACATAGTAGCAAAGACGACTACTGCAACTCTGTAACGCTGATCCTGCCGCCTTCTCGACTGTTTTCCTGCTTGTGCATGCTGTGGGGGTAGCCTGCCTCCTCTCTGCACCAGAAGCTCCGAAGAAATCTCCCGTGGGTCGACGGAATCTTCCCCCTGCAACCGCAGGCACCAAAAAGCTGCATCACCGGTCCCTTGGGTCTCCTCTCAGCACGACGAGCGAGGTCCCTCGAATCCAGCGATGCTGTCCAAGTGACCCCCACAGTCCAGTGACTCTTCAGCCCAAGTTTGGTGGAGGTAAGTCCTTGCCTCACCTCGCTGGGCTGCATCGCTGGGAACCGCGACTTTGCATCTACTCCGGCCCCTGTGCACTTCCGGCGGAAATCCTTCGTGTACAGCCAAGCCTGGGTCCACGGCACTCTAACCTGCATTGCACGACTTTCTAAGTTGGTCTCCGGCGACGTGGGACTCCTTTGTGCAACTTCGGCGAGCACCATTTCACGCATCCTCGTAGTGCCTGTTTCTGGCACTTCTCCGGGTGCTACCTGCTTCAGTGAGGGCTCTTTGTCTTGCTCGACGTCCCCTCTCTCTGCAGGTCCAATTTGCGACCTCCTGGTCCCTCCTGGGCCCCAGCAGCGTCCAAAAACGCCAAACGCATGATTTGCGTGTAGCAAGGCTTGTTGGCGTCTTTCCGGCGGGAAAACACTTCTGCACGACTCTCCAAGGCGAGATGGATCGGTCCACCAAAGGGGAAGTCTCTAGCCCTTTTCGTTCCTGCAGAAACCTCAGCTTCTTCTGTCCAGTCGAAGCTTCTTTGCACCCGCAGCTGGCATTTCCTGGGCATCTGCCCATCTCCGACTTGCTTGTGACTTTTGGACTTGGTCCCCTTGTTCCACAGGTACCCTAGATTGGAAATCCACAGTTGTTGCATTGCTGGTTTGTGTCTTTCCTGCATTATTCCTCTAACACGACTACTTTGTCCTTAGGGGAACTTTGGTGCACTTTGCACTCACTTTTCAGGGTCTTGGGGAGGGTTATTTTGCTAACTCTCACTATTGTCTAATAGTCCCAGCGACCCTCTACAAGGTCACATAGGTTTGGGGTCCATTCGTGGTTCGCATTCCACTTTTGGAGTATATGGTTTGTGTTGCCCCTATCCCTATGTTTCCCCATTGCATCCTATTGTAACTATACATTGTTTGCACTGTTTTCTAAGACTATACTGCATATTTTTGCTATTGTGTATATATATCTTGTGTATATTTCCTATCCTCTCACTGAGGGTACACTCTAAGATACTTTGGCATATTGTCATAAAAATAAAGTACCTTTATTTTTAGTATAGCTGTGTATTGTGTTTTCTTATGATATTGTGCATATGACACTAAGTGGTACTGTAGTAGCTTCACACGTCTCCTAGTTCAGCCTAAGCTGCTCTGCTAAGCTACCATTATCTATCAGCCTAAGCTGCTAGACACCCTATACACTAATAAGGGATAACTGGGCCTGGTGCAAGGTGCAAGTACCCCTTGGTACTCACTACAAGCCAGTCCAGCCTCCTACAAAGCCAAACTAAGATTCTGCATGGTAATCCTTCCTTCAAGTGATGTATGTAATGCTGCCTCTAAATGGGTGTGGGACATACTAGCCCAGCTCCTGCACACGACTGGCTCGCGGAGAGTCGCTTTTTATGCTCTCAAAATTGTGGAGGTGAATGCCCTGTGGTCTGTCCAGCTGAGTGGAAGATTTTTCCCAATTTCAGCATCTGTCCCGCCTTGTGACTGGTTTAGAAAATCAAAGATGGAGTAACACAAGTTGAAAGTGTGTGGGACGATATTTGACAGCTCAGTGCACGGAATGTGGGTCACAGTCTTTACCCAATGTCTTCTGATAGCTTTAATCGACAGGGGTGAGCAACTGGGGGAGTGAAGCACAGTGAGGGAATGAACAATGGAGGAGGTGGTACCTAGGGCCAGATTTAATAAAAGTGCTGCTGCACCCAGTGCGCCCCCCCACCATCACCACATGTGCACCGTATTTGACGCTAGTCCGTAGCTTTGCAGCTATAGCATCAACAATGTTGACGCTAATCCTGCAAAGCCCATTGAGACTCATTGTAACCAATGGTGCGCCTCCTTTTAACGCCTGCTCTGAGCAGTCATTAAAAGTGCTGAAAAAATGATCTTAGATTTCTTTGCATCATTTTTTCGACCCCCTGAAAGGGGCATGACCACTTCGCATACCTTATGCCTGAAGCAGCCATAATGTAGCGTAAAGGGTTAAAAAGTGGTTAAATGCTTGCATTGCGGCACTTTTTAAAACTGACGCAGGGATTTTGGCCTCATTGGGCCACATTAGCGCTATGTGGCTCAAGGATGTGTTAGGGGCTCGTAAATCCACCCTCTAGTCCTCTGTATCTGAAACTGTGGTGCCCTGTTTCCCTCCTTCTTTCTTCTTGTCTCCTCCTTTCCACCTCCCCAATGCTTGAGAGCGAGTTTATAATGTTCAGTGTTGAAATCCACCTGCGACATTGCAACAGGTGGCGTTGGTTGGACGCGTACACAGGGGCCGTCCTTCCATTCCAACTTTTATAAAAGATAATTATGTAGATTGAAGCTTTGATTGTCTTTGCATCATTAACTCATGTGATGGGAAGAAGGCTTGCAGTTTGTCTAACCACCGGCAGTCGCTCGGAGTGGCATCCAAACCCATCATTCCCTTACCGACCCTGCCACCTCGGGCTGGACCCAGCCGTGTGGAGATCAGTCTTCATTCTGCTCTGATAGGACCAGAACTGCCAGGATCACGCGCACCCCAAGATAAGTTCACCCCAAGTAGGGTTCATCAGTCGGGGGTAGCTTGGTTCCAGTGGAGGATGTGTGAGCTCATTGTGTCACTGGAGGCAAGAACAAGGCAACTAATCTGCCCTAATCCCGCTAAGGCAAGTAAATATACTGTATTCATGTAACATTAACATCTACAATGTTGTGCAGTTTATTAACATTTTTGAGATGGTGATTTATTACGTTGTGTCATGTTTTTATTTTTTACATTTGCTATTGTGAAATATTTGTGATTTTTTTATTATAGTTTGTTGGGTTTCCTGAAGATTGGATGGGTAGCTTTTTTAGAATGATATATTTACTGATTAAATTTAATTTTATAAAGTTCATTACTACCCCAAGGGAGTCTTGGCGCAAACCATGAACCAGTTGATTAGGTGAGTGCTACTGGTTAGGGAGACAACAGGTGCGTTTTGTGATGTTTCCGGAAAGAAAGACCGGCTGGAGGTACTGCCCATGAGGGGGAAAGTTATTCACAGTGTGATGTCCAGGAGAGGGATGGATCGCCCACCTATCCAGGATTTGCTGATTCTTGGCACTGTTTACAAATGAGACAGAAGTCATCCTATGGTACAGGATGGAATATGTTCATTGAATAAGGTCCTCAGTAACAGCAGCCCTGTATCACCAAGCACTCAGTCACAGGCCTTTAAAAATATTTGATGTTTTGTCAGGAAGCCAGTGGAGATGGGCCATCTAAAGTTGAAGAAACCAAGGTAGACCTTACAAATCAGTTTCAATAATCCAAAGTGGATAGGAAGGTTGATTGGATTCAAGTTAAAGTCGGGAAGGTGGTTTGTTTTATCTCCCCACATGTAGGAATTACAGACAGATGAGTTGCTAAAACCTGAGATTTAAATCTTTGAGGGACTGAGTCTAAGAGAGGCGGAGTTCATCCAATCAGCTCCTGTTGAAATGCAATGTCTGAATCTAGATTGAATACTGGTACGATCACCCGGCAGCCTGATAATAAGTTGCGTATCATCTACCATCTATCATCAAATGCATGGATGAGAACTTTGACTTTGGCCCTAATTAGAAGCGTGGTGAGTTCCCCGACAGGCCAGTTGGCACCGACAGTGTGGCAGCACTAGAGTCGGCTCTCAGAGCCAATGCCGCTGCACTGTTGGCGCCGGCAGCACACTCAGAATACGCATGGCATGGCAGACAATGCGCATTCCATGGGTGCTGACGGGGGGCCTGCACTTCCCATGGCGTGGTCACCCCGCCATGAAAGGTTGTCACGGAAAGGCAAGTCGTGATCGGCACAGGGGTGCCGACATTGGCTCCGCCGTTCTTGACCACAACTTGGCTCAATGCCAACCTGTCGGGATCCATGATCCTGTCGGGGCCAGCGGTCTCCTGGCTGTCTGACCGCCAGCATTGTAATCTAGTGATCGGACCGCCAAGATTGCGGTAATTAGGCCAAATCCTATGGTACTTCGTATTCAAATCTTTAGAAGGGGGATAAAGCAAGAGCTTAGACTTCATTGAAGAAAAATGATGATAAGTAGGGTGGAGTGAGACACCATATTGATTGTAGCTGATAAGTCTGGAATTGTTGTTCTAATTGATATTCAGAGAGGTACACAAGAGGCCTTGGAAAAAGCAAAATAGGTGTATGGGTTTTATGCCGACCAATAAAAGGATTGTGCAGTGTGTTGTAGGTGAGAAGGTGTGGCTACTTATAAACTTGTTTCAATTGGGAAACATCTAACTTGCAACCAAAGCGACAGATTTATGTAAAGTGGTGCTGCACCTAGCACACCTTAGCGCCCCCCAATGCCACCATGGTGGCACCGTATTTAAAATACGCTGCATCAATGCAGTAGTTAGGGTGACTAGAATCATAATGTTTCACACTACTCTGGCGCTTTGCAGGATTAACGTCAAAGATGATGACGCTAATCCTGCAAAGGAACCAGAAGGCCATTGTAATCAATGGGAGCCTCTTGTTAACACCTGCACTTAGCAGGCGTTAACAAAGCAGTAATACTGCATGCCACAATAACATGTACCGTAATACTTTGGAAACTCAGAGCAGCTGTTAAAAGTGCCAATAAAAATGACACAAAGAAAAGACGCCACTCTTGCATACATTATGCCTAGCGCAGGCAACAAGGAAACAACTCTGCATCCTCCAGCACACTGTGGGACACTTTCTGCACCTTTCGTTGTCGCAGAAACTTCAGCTTCTTCCATCCAGAGGCAGACATTTTGTATGTATGTATGTATGTATATGGGCATTTATATAGCGCGTTCCGGCCTTAGCATCGAATCGCTCGAGGACATAAATAATGAGAGGACAACCGAAAACCATTAGCCCTACCGTGGAAATAGCCAAGTTTTCACCCTCTTCCTAAATATCGAGAAATTATGTTCTTTCCTGATGTATAGCGGTAGACCATTCCAATATCTGGCAGCCGCCACTGTGAACGCTTTGTCTTCCCACCTGACTCTACGCGTTCTGCAGACCGGGATCAGGTAAGACTTGTCCGATCTTAGGTCACGTCCTGGACGATACCACCTGAGTCTATTAACCAGGTGTTCAGCACCGTCCCCATATAGTGCTTTAAAGGTAAGGCAGAGAGATTTAAAGAAAATCCTCTTGCCCACCGGAAGCCAGTGAAGACACTTTAGGCTGTGGGAAGCCGACGCTAAACGTGGAAGTGCTAGAATCATACGAGCTGCATTATTCTGAATTAGTTGCAATTTCCTCAAAGTGATCTACTCAATGAGTGATCTACTCAATATCCAACAGCAGCGAGTTGCAGTAATCCAATCTGGACATGATCAATGCTAACTTAACCATGACTCTTTCCTCCTGCTTCAGGAACGCTAAGATTTTTCTCAGGATTTTCAGGGTCCAATAGCTAGACTTGACTAAGGCACTAACCTGAGGTTTAAAACTTAATGAGTCATCAAAGGTCACTCCTAAATTTCTAGTAGCCCCGCATGGGGCCGGTAATTGCCCACATTCATCCGGCCACCATCGCGGACTCCACAGTTCCTTACTGCAGCCATACAAGACAATATCCGTTTTGTTTGTATTAAGCTTAAGCCAATTCTGTCTCATCCACCGATTAATATCCTGCATGCAACTATTAAACTGCTCTGCCACTTCCTCCCAGTTGCTCCTAGACACTGGAATGATAAGCTGAGTGTCATCAGCATAAGAGGATGGGATAAAACCATATAATCGGATAAGTCTTGCCAAGGGGGCCACATAGACATTAAAAAGTGTTGGACTGAACGCCGAGCCCTGGGGTACACCACATGGTAGATGAAAAGCCGGTGCTTTAAAGCCCTCCCAGCTTACAATATATGATATTCTATCACTTAAGAAGGACTCCCGGATTTTAAGAGCTGAATGTCTTATTCCAGCATGATGAAGGCGAGAGACTAAGATCGCAGGCGAGATGGTATCAAATGCCGCAGAAAGATCTAAAAGTACAAGAACAGCGCCTTGCTCCTTATCCAGAAGTTTCCGGATGGAGTCAGATGTCGTTAGTAGCGCTGATTCCGTGCTATGAGCCCTTCTAAACCCATGTTGAGACTGATCCAAGCCTGCAGCCTGGTTAAGAAACATGGACAGTTCATAATTAATGTGTTTTTCAAATATCTTAGCCAATGTCGGTAGCAAGGAAATAGGTTGCAGGTTGCTTAAATCAAAGGCAGTTAGATCGGACTTCTTTTTGAGGGGAATAACAGTGGCCTGCTTCTATGTAGAGGGGTAGACCCCTGAGGATAGAACATCCTGAAAAATGGTAGCTAATTTTGGAGCAACAGAATCTGAAATCATCTGCAAAATGCCGGGTGGACAGAGATCCATACGTGAAACCGATTTAATCCACATAAGGAATTCTTTAATCCTGTCCGGCAACAACGGAGGGAAGCATGTGAGCAGGGGAGTATCCTGATTTGAAGAATCCAGGGGGGCTATCCAAGGATCCATCAAGGGGAAATCTGCATGTATTTGCTGAATTTTGGTTTAAAAGAACTCCGCAATTTGATTACAAGTTCCCTGAGAATTAAGTGAGGTGGTGGGGGGAACAGGAGGCGTGATTAGCGAGTGAACTACCTTAAAAAGTTCTTTAGGCACATTAGATGCATTCTTAATTTTAGTAGAAAAAAAGGTTAATTTCGCCTCAAAACAAGCTGCCTTGTACATTTTTAAAACAATTCTTAATTTCTCCTTCTCTGTCTCATTAGGATATAACTTCCATCGTCTTTCTTGTTGACGGTACTTCCTCTGAAGCACCTTCAAATCATTTTTAAACCAGGGCCAACTAGTTTTCTTAGGCCTGCCTTCCAGCTTTAATATCGCAGGGGCCAATTTATCCATGGCAAGGGCTAAACCTGAGTTAAAAACCTCCAGAGCAGGCAAATGAAGATTCCCCGCTGCCTCCCAGCCTTCCTTTACTGCCGGGCCCAGCTGAGTCTCAGTAATTTTATTCCATAACTGCAATGATTTGTTGCTTGATTTTATTTGTTGGTTAGGGAACCCCTTCGTACTTTTAAACAGGAGAAGGTGATGATCAGTCCAGGCCAAAATGCCTGATGTGTTGCCAAGGTGACTGAAAGAATCCAATCAAACGAGGCCATAAGATTCACCAACTCTCTGACATAGGGAAGCTGAACATTATCAAATTAAAATCCCATAGAATGATACAATTAGATGCTGCAATCACTGGTTCAATAAGAATCGGCCAATCTAGCAAAAACTAAGCAGCAGAGCCTGCAGGTCTATATATCAAAAGGCCCTCAATCAGAATGCAATTATTCTGGCGAATTTTAAAATACAAACCCTCACAAGACTTACGTGGAGAACTGGCTGGTTCCCACTGGCAGGACAGAGCAGACCAGTGTGAAAAAGGAATAACCACTAGGAGAGGCTTCGGTAAAATCCGGGTTGGAGTCTGCCCTGGCCCATGTTTCAGTTATAAAAAGACAGTCCACTTTATGTGAGATAATCATTTCCGCAATTTCGGTCTTATGTTTCGCCAGTGACCGTGCGTTAATCAGATTCTTCTAATGTCAAGAATGACTGGGGGATCACCGGGGCCCAACCACAATCCCTGCAAGCCCTCTGAAAATTCTGAATATGGCAGAAGCACTTGTTTACACGGATCCGCTAGAGCCAAAGCCCGGAGCACGGGTCCCGAGTAACAGATACGCCTTGGGATTATCCTGCCCCGAGCAGACCCCCCGGCCCCTGTACTCGACCGTGCGCAGACGGGCACAGACGGGCGCAGACGGGCTTGCCTTAGGCGAGCCCACATCATGCCAAGAGTTATAGCCCCTTCCCTCTGCAAACACCCCTCACGTGACAGGCAGCACTAGACTGCTAACCTGTCTTCACTGTTGACACGAATGGCACGTCAATGGAGGACGGGCGGGCTCTAACAGGCCCGAACCCGACCTCGAAAGGAATATAACAATTTTAAACGAGAGCAATATGCAATATGAATCAGTAAAAGCAGAGGTAGAAATACATTAAAAATAAATGAAAATAGCGTAGGAAAAAGCGTAAAAAGGCTGTGCAGTCGAGGACTCACAGTTTTGCACCTTCATCCAGGGTTTAGTGGGCTCCTGCCCCCCGGACACTTTTTACCACTCTTGGACTTGGTCCCCTTCCTTTGCAGGTCTTCAGGACCAGGAATCCGACTTCAGTGCTTTGCAGTCTGTTGTGGTCCTTGCAAAATCATCTAGCACAACTTTAATGCGTTTCTGGGGAAGTAGTAGTACTTTACTCCTACTTTCCAGGGTCTTGGGGTGGGGTATCTTTCAAACCCTTAGTGTTTTTTTACACTCCCAGCGACCCTCTACACACTACACTAGCCTAGGGGTCCCTTTGTGGTTTGCATTCCACTTTCTTAGTATATGGTTTGTGTTGTCCCTAGGCCTATTGCATCCTATTGTATTCTACAGTTTGAACTACTTTCTGACTGTGTTAGTTACCTGATTTGGTTTCTGTGTATATTTTGTGTATTTTACTTACCTCTTAAGGGAGTATATCCTCTGAGATATTTTTGGCACATTGTCACTAAAATAAAGTACCTTTATTTTTAGTAACTCTGAGTATTGTCTTTCTTATGATATAGTACCTATATGATATAAGTGGTATAGTAGGAGCTTTGCATGTCTCCTAGTTCAGCCTAAGATGCTCTGCTATAGCTACCTCTATCAGCCTAAGCTGCTAGAACACTACTAATGTGCTAATAAGGGATAACTGGGCCTGGCACAAGGTGTAAGTATCATTGGTACCCACTACAAGCCAAGCCAGCCTCCTACACCGGAGCAATTCCAAAGTTCAGGCCGAACACAATAGAGTGTAGGCCGGCTACAGAACCTGCACAGAGTCTGCTGATAAAGTACCTTAGATGGAGCAAAGCTCCGATGTCGCGGTCACGATGCTTCAGTTCTGATCCGTGCAGTAGGGTTGATGTGTCATTTTTGAGCCTCGCAGTTGGGTCCCACATCAGCGTTGTGTTCCATTGAGATGAATGTAATGCATCGTTGTCAAGCCACACAGAACATCAACATCAGGCATTGCAGGCTGTTGAACCACTATTTTTTAGCAAGCTCTACGTCAATGTTGAAGGACGACTCATCACTTCTGACCATTGTAGTGTTGACAATGCGTCCGTTTTTCAAGAAAGCAGCTGCAGAACCCACTTCTGAGACCCAGGACTGGAGGGGGCACCTCAGGAAAGTGTATGACTCACAGATTACAGAGTCCAGCAGCATCAGGAGAGTTGCAAGACAACATATGTGTACCTGACACTTCAAAAAACAGGAGGCAAGCCAGCAAGCCCTTGGAATCACTCTGGGTTCAAGTCAGATGGGTCCAGCCCTTGTTCTCAGAAGGACAGAGATCAGCAGGGCACAGGAAGCTTAGCAAATCAGATAAGCAGTTCCTTATTGGCAAAGTGGCAATCCTTACCACACATCAGTATTTACTCCAGCAGAGTTCTTCCCAGAACCAGCAGCAGTGAACTGATTTGGTAGGATCAGAGGCCCAGTACATATACCCAAATATGCCTTTGAAGTGTGGGTGACTTCAAAGCTGCTCATTGAACTGCACAAGTTCCCTTTTCATCCCAGCCCTGGCTCCAGACTCTTGGTAGAGGGTAATTAGCTCTTTGTGTGGGGGACAGGCACGTCCCTATTCAGGTGTAAGTATCGGCTCCCCTCCACCCTTTCTGCCCAGGAAGGCCTATCAGAATAGAGATGAATGCAGATGAGTCCTCTGTCAGACCCACCCTTCCTGTGTTTGTGGCTGTCTAGAGGGAATTCACAAAGTGTAGCTGTCACCTATCTCAGACATGTATTGAGGACAGGCTCCAAGGCACACAGACCACTTTCTAAAAGAGGCACTTCTTAAATAGTAAAATGAAATCCAATTTACCGGTAAAGGGGTTTATCATTACCATTCCGATGACATGAAACATGATGTAGCTACCCCTTTCTCATAAGGAATTACACCCTAAAAGTATACTAAGGAATACCCAATGCTACCCTATGACATGGGTAATCCTCACAGTAGTGAAAAGCTACCCGAATATTTCAAAATTAAAAGAACATGTCCTATCTTTTACTAACATAGTGCTCTGCACTATGGGCTACCTAGGACCTACCTTAAGGGTGACTTATATTTAATAAAAGGGGAGTTTAAGGCATGGAAAGATGTTTTAAAAATACTGAGTCGGAGTGGCAGAGAAACTGAACATGTTGGATCTCCAGTGGCAGGCCTGAGACATGTTTACAGGGTTATTTAACTGGATGGCACAATCAGTGCAGCAGGCACATTTAATTTACAGGCCCTGGGTATATGATTTACCCCATTACAAGGGACGTATGAGTAAATAAAATATGCCAATTGTGGATACACCAATGTTACCATGTTTAGGGGAGGAGAACATGCAATTTAGCACTGATTAGCAGTGGTAAAGTGCTCAGAGTCTTAAGGCCAATAAAAAGATTCAGAAAAAAGTGGAGGGAAAAAGGCAAAGAGCCATTTCCAACAATAATTAGTTTAATATGAGCTAACCTCACTCAAAGGGCTTGAAAGACAAGAGTGCCTAAAGAAAAGTCACATCTTTCTTCAAATCTGGTTCATCTAGCATTAAGCTAGACTTTCTTAAAATGACGTGGATTACTATCCACACTTTGAGGTGATGACCTACGTGTGGCACTACAAGTTAACTGAACATGAATGTATCTAGTAGGAAAAGAGCCACCTGGCCTAAGCATATTGGTGACTTTTGGGAACAATAAAGTAGTCCAATTGCGATGTTACCTGGAAAATTGGCCCCAACAGAAGAGAGGACAAGAATGGCATCCAAGATAAGTGCAACAGGCACATATATAGCAAAGGAAGATCTGCAACACTGTTTGGGTGTGATCACCAACCAGATGCAAGTTTGAAAGCAGAATAAGCATCTAACATCACTTAAGTCAATAAGGAGAAATAGGGGTTATAGACTGTGTGGTTAAAAATAAAGACAATATTATTGCAATGAGTGAAGAATTTGAGAAAATGTGGGACACCAATGTCAAAATGGAGGATGAGATCAATGTGTTCTGGGAGAAATAAATAAACCTGGAGGATAGATTCAAGACATGGTAATATTCATATTCAAAATATCAGAGAACATGAAGTTGAAGTGATCAAGTTTTGTCAGACCTAGTGCCACTTCATACTTTAAAAACTCCAGACCTTTGAGATCTTAATTACCCAAGTGCGTAGAGTTGGAGCACCAAGGACTGCATGCATGTACCAACTAAGACACGTAGTAGCCAAGCTAGTCTCCTCCCAGGAAAAAGACAAGATTAAGAAGACGCTTCCGGAACAATCTCTTGACCTGTTTTAAGAACTTTACTAAGCAACCTTGAACAAGCAAAGATCATTAGCACAAGTGACTGCAGAGCTTGTTAGGAGATACTTCCAGTACAGGTAGGCCTTTCCATTTGCTTTGTGGTTCAAGTTGGACACAAAATCATACACAGTGGTTATACTAGAAGAAGCTCTGGAAATTCTGGGCCTGTTGAGAATACAGCTCCTCTTATAATCAACAGAAGAAGACTGGTGATCATGCAAACTAAAACTGAAATGGAAGAAAACTGGAGTAGTATGTTGGACGCACAAAGGACAATGGGGAATCAAGATTACGGAACAACGGAACCTATGTTGGGTCCTGATGCCACCTATGAGTTTAGCATATGCTCGGGAACCATAAACACTTGCTCATTGTTCTGTTATGTTACTAGGATTTGTAAAGCTCATCTTATCACACAAGGTGTATCAGGGCACTGGATCAGGTGTGAAGGTCATCTGCTGGGTGTTAGTTGAAGGGCAGGTCTTCAGCTTCTTGAGGAATTCTAGAAGTGAGGGTGGGGCTTTTGTGTATAGAGGGACAAAGTTCCATATTTTGGGTGTGAGGTAGGAGAAGGCTAGGTCTACTGTTCTGCTTTTGCAGACGCAAGTTGTTTGTGCGAGAAAAAGTGGACAGCTTCACTGAAAACATACTAACATAAATAGAAAAATCTGCAGTCCACATGTCAATACTGGTCCGGCACTCTCTTCTCTGACTAAAATTAATCCTTATTTCTACTCCGTATATGTAGCAAGTTGAATGAATCTATATATTTATTTGTTTATATTTTTCATTACTATAAGAAGCTCAGGAAATTCTGGGCCCTTTGAGAATACAGCTCCTCTCGTAATCAACAGAAGAGGACTGATGATCATGCAAGCTAAGTGCCCCCCTAAAGAATCCTCCTCCCCCATGTACAATAGCTTCATGCACTTGTCGTGCTCCCAGCCCTTCCCTGTGATGCCGAACCCTGCTGGTTCTTCTTGATTTCCTAATTTGTCACCAAGGACCATCACTAGAAACAATTTGACCACCCCACCTTTGGATCCCGCGCTGGTCGCATTAGTTCCTATGACAACTCCTACCCTAATTGGTTTAAAACTGGTGTGGGCGTTGGCATCTTCTAAGCCACTCACTCCTTGATGCAAGCTGCTCTTTAGTGACTTCTGTAACACAGTTGTGCTGCTGCTCTTCAGGACAGTGGTGACTCCTTGACTAGGGCCTCAGTCTCACCTTCATCACCTCTTTCAGCTTCAATCGATGTTGCAGGTATGGGGACTACTAGTGGATTCTGAATGCCTTGCCTGGGGGTGGAACCACCTGCTGTTCCCTTTGCGCGCCTTGTGTTCTGGGCCTGGTTAAGGGGCTTTAGGTGGTGTCTGCCCTCTGACGCTGCTCTTGAGCTCCTCCCCCTTCTAGGGGGCATCCACTCCTCTACCTGAGGGACCAGTCTTGTCTCAGCGGCCACTGTCAGGGTCACTGGGGGTGAGTAGAAAGGATGTGTGTGGAAAGGTAGGGGGCAGGGGAGTGCTGATAGTTCAAAGTGGAAGGATACATACCCTCCAGTTAGAATATTGTGAAAATCTAGTGCTCTTGTGTGGGGCAAACACCTGGAGATGAAGGCAAGTTTAAGCATATGAGTTGTATTAGAAGCAACTGATCTGCCAACAGATGTCTAAGGCTGCCTGTAGATGAGGGCGGGACAAACACAAGAATAGGGAGGAAAGACATTGAACTCAGATGGCCATCTTAGCTATCCAATCATGAGCAAGGAGTGACGTAAAGTCCACTGTAAGGACAAGAGATGTTTTGGAAAATATAGGTCTCTCGACAGACCAGGGAAAGGCATTGAATCCAAAGCATACTACTCAGATAGACAACTTAGCTATCCAATCATGAGCAAGGGGGGACCCAAAGCATATGTAAGTATATGAGATGTATTGGAAACAACAAGTCTGCCTACAGATGGCTAAAGTTGTCTGCAGCTGAGACCTGAAGGTTCTATTGACAGATTGAATTGCTGGCACCAAAGAAGGCTTGTGACTGATTTACAAGCTGTCTTGGGATATCCTTATTGATCCACTCTATGATGTTTACAAGACAGTTTTAGGTTTAGGGAGATGGTGTGTCTTCTGGGTCCATTATCGTGTTTTCACATCATTTACTGTGAACACCTCTGAGGTTTGAAACACGGACTATCAACATGTTTTTATGGATCTTTCCCTGCAGGGTTCAGAAACAAGATAAACACATTCTGTCATCCCTTAATGTCAGAGTAGAGTCATGTTCCAGACCCCTGAGCCTTGAGGCTATATATAAGCTGGGCTTTTAGACTGTTATTATATTGCACCAGATCAACATGTTGACTTGATTTATTTTCTATAAGAACTCACCACAGACAGTGACTTGCATAGCCCTTTCTTACGGCGTATGTTGGACACCTGTATTCTGCTGGAAGACCACAGACTTTTAATACCAGAGAGCAGGGGTCACAATGCAGGATGGGCTGGGTCTGTGATCTGCTTGATGTAAGGTGAGTGTAAACTGATAAGCACAATATTATTCCCACAGAAGAAAAATACCAGATCTCTGCAGCCAGGACACAGGAGTGAGTCAGGGACTTCTTTGCACTTTTCTTGTAGAAAATAATATTTGTGACTAAAATGTTAGCTTTCAGAGCTGAAAACAGCACACCTCATGTATTTATGCTTAAATAATGATAATCAAGTTTTGTTAAGTGGATAAAAGGGAGGCAGGTGAGAGAAAGACTAATAGCGTTGAAAACTAAAGTAATCTGTGAAGGTGAGATTAGGTGGGTGATTCATGAGATGTGGAGGGAGATTGCATAAAGAGAAGCCAAGGGAGAATTGTTAAGAAAGAGAGACAGAGACCAATTGCTCAAGTGACAAACTGGAGCAAAGATCTTTCTGATACTGAAATTTGATTTTATGACTTTGTTTTTAAAGGTACTTTACTTGGTCCTTATCTATGACAGAAGACAATTCAACATTAGATATATCACTCACAGGCTATCCACTGGAATATCCTCTCCACCTTGCTGCCCTCTTCTCCATCTTGCTTTAAAGCCCGGCCTTGAGCACATTAGAACTACCACAGTCACCCTCTGGGGCTGCTCCCAGCTTTTCCAACTCCCATTCTCCTTCCCTCAGAACTCATTTTCCCTCACAGGTACTTGAAGTGATTGTGCCTGATATTTCTACAGATTTATTGAACCTTTCAGAGCCACGCAAGGTGGTTTTGCATGGCTTGACAAATCTGACTTAGGAGTTGTGTTGCCCTTGTGCCCCCTTGTGTGGAGCAAAGGTGGCACAAGTCAATGTCCTTAGCACTAACAGAGTCATAATCTGGTGCGGCCCCTAGCACTCCTGCTCCTCCCCTCCTCTGGATCTGGTAACCTTCAGCCTTCACCCACCTGTTCCAGCCTTACCTCAACTAATCTGTTCCCATTTTTCCAAGCTGCCCCCTCCTTACTGACTTGTTACTGTTTTCATGTCCTCTCAGACCTCTTCCCTCATAACTGGATTTCTCTGGGTATTTGTAAAGCACATTTTACTCCTTGTTTATCATAGCTGCACTATGCAATGACCCCTATAAATACTTCATGACCTGGTACCCCAGCAGTGGTAACACTCATCCATAGAAAGAGGCCGAAATAGACACACATTTTGATAAATAGTGCATTTTCATTAGGGGCGTTCCCCATCAATATGGCTTATTTCAAAGATCTGAAAGATGAACACGAGATCCACCTTCCTCCAGCTAAATATGTGAGACAGGTTCTTGTCCTGTTTTCAACTTTATGGACTATTTTCTTTTTCTTGGCGAAGAGGTTTCCAGGGTCGGTGCTAGTTTTCTAGGCCTCAGTACCACACTCATGTGGATATCGAATGTGGAGTCAGTAACAAGAGTTACATAACAGGGCCACAGGAGGTCTCGTTAGACACATGAGATTTCAGCAATAATTCTGCAGGAGGTCTGGTTAGAGACATGAGAGATCAATGGCATGAGAGTCCAATGATAGGGCCACAGGAGGTCTAGTTAGAGACATGGGAGTTCAATGATAGGGTTACAAGAGGTCTGGTTAGAGACATGGGAGTTCAATGATAGGGTTACAAGAGGTCTGGTTAGAGACATGGGAGTTCAACGATAGGGATACAAGAGGTCTAGTTAGAGACATGGGAGTTCAATGATAGGGTTACAAGAGGTCTGGTTAGAGACATGGGAGTTCAACGATAGGGATACAAGAGGTCTAGTTAGAGACATGGGAGTTCAATGATAGGGATACAAGAGGTCTGGTTAGAGACATGGGAGTTCAACGATAGGGATACAAGAGGTCTGGTTAGAGACATGGGAGTTCAATGATAGTGTTACAAGAGGTCTGGTTAGAGACATGGGAGTTCAATGATAGGGTTACAAGAGGTCTAGTTAGAGACATGGGAGTTCAATGATAGGGATACAAGAGGTCTAGTTAGAGACATGGGAGTTCAACGATAGGGATACAAGAGGTCTAGTTAGAGACATGGGAGTTCAACGATAGGTATACGAGAGGTCTAGTTAGAGACATGGGAGTTCAACGATAGGGATACAAGAGGTCTAGTTAGAGACATGGGAGTTCAACGATAGGGATACGAGAGGTCTAGTTAGAGACATGGGAGTTCAACGATAGGGATACAAGAGGTCTGGTTAAAGACATGGGAGTTCAACGATAGGGATACAAGAGGTCTGGTTAAAGACATGGGAGTTCTATGATAGGGATACAAGAGGTCTAGTTAGAGACATGGGAGTTCAATGATAGGGATACAAGAGGTCTAGTTAGAGACATGGGAGTTCAATGATAGGGATACAAGAGGTCTGGTTAGAGACATGGGAGTTCAATGATAGGGATACAAGAGGTCTGGTTAGAGACATGGGAGTTCAACGATAGGGATACAAGAGGTCTAGTTAGAGACATGGGAGTTCAACGATAGGGATACAAGAGGTCTAGTTAGAGACATGGGAGTTCAATGATAGGGATACAAGAGGTCTAGTTAGAGACATGGGAGTTCAATGATAGGGATACAAGAGGTCTGGTTAGAGACATGGGAGTTCAATGATAGGGATACAAGAGGTCTGGTTAGAGACATGAGAGTTCAATGATAGGGATACAAGAGGTCTAGTTAGAGACATGGGAGTTCAATGATAGGGATACAAGAGGTCTGGTTAGAGACATGGGAGTTCAATGATAGGGATACAAGAGGTCTGGTTAGAGACATGGGAGTTCAATGATAGGGATACAAGAGGTCTAGTTAGAGACATGGGAGTTCAATGATAGGGATACAAGAGGTCTGGTTAGAGACATGGGAGTTCAATGATAGGGATACAAGAGGTCTGGTTAGAGACATGAGAGTTCAATGATAGGGATACAAGAGGTCTAGTTAGAGACATGGGAGTTCAATGATAGGGATACAAGAGGTCTGGTTAGAGACATGGGAGTTCAATGATAGGGATACAAGAGGTCTGGTTAAAGACATGGGAGTTCAACGATAGGGTTACAGGGGCTCTAATTAGAGACATGAGGGTTCAGTGGCATAAGAGTCCAATGATAGGGCCACAGGAGGTTTGGTTAGAGAAGAAGACCTGGTTAGAAACATAACGATACAATGAGGCACTAAAGGGGGCTGGGTATAAATGAGAGATTACTGATAGGGCTAAGGGGTGCTTCGTTAGAGACATGAGTGACTTCTATGGCTGATGAATGACTGCTTAACAAGATAACAGTGATTGTGCCTCACATTCCAGGACTGTTATGGACTTTTGCTACTATAGAATGAATTAACACAGTAGAGTCTGGTGTTCTCCTTTCCATATGTGCCTATGATTGAGTCGACTACAAGTCTCTTTCTGTTTCCAGCTCAATCGGGAGGCATTGATAATTTACCAACAACACAAGAATCCAGCTCAGATTTCCTGCTGCCAAATCATGACTGAGAAAACTACCAGCAAACAATATTCTGAACACACCATTGTTAAAGTCACCTTGTTCCTGTGGTTTGCTTTTTGCTCCATCCCCTCCATTTATGCTTCTTGTGAAGTTTCAAATTATGCTCCCGGCTGCAGCTTACGAAGCAGTGACAAACCGGCCTACTACAAAGAGGGAGACCTCATGGTGGGAGGAATCGTACAAATAAACACAGTCAATGTTTACTTGGGGGAGCCCTTCTCAGGTGTTTCCTATCCACCATGGTTCTGTGCAGAGTAAGTACCTGTATCACTAATCATACATTCACCACCATGGACTTGTGAAGAGTGTATGTATATGTGCATGTTTATATAGTCTTTGTGTGATCCAGATGATTGTTTACCAAATAAGCATTTACATAACAATAAACAGATGAAATAGATGAGGTTGGGGAAGTTGCTGTCACTAAATGACAAGGTACATGTATTGGTCAATCTTGCTGTTGCTGTCTGTGAGTATGGATCAGAGGGGTACCATGTAGTGGTTGGAGATCACAAGTGAGAGGAAGGAACACTAAGGTACTCTGCAAGAGGCAGGAAGTTTCTTGTATCTTGCATGAGTTGATGATAGTTGGTGAGATAAGTAGAGAACCATTACATAATTAAGCCAGAGGCATTATAAATTAATATTATAACTTGTTATTGTACAGTTGTTCATAATGTCCTTCTGCAGTCTATAAACACTTATAAAAGGAGTTATTTTTACTCAATTAACTGATAATCAGTTTCCTGCCCTTAGAAGAATAAAAGCCTGAGTTCACCTTCCAGGAACTAAACTTTGTGTGTTGTCGATCACCAAACTATTCCCAAACATTTATGCCAATCAATTGATAGCTTGATCCTGGTTTATGGTTTTCACCTACATACATTTTGAGTACATGCTCTTGGTGCAGAGTCCACGTGACAACCTACTTCTCATTTCATCTCTTCTGGTAATCTCTATGTTTCCTGGTTAAAGAGACACATCTCGCAGGTCTCCTGATTAGTACTTAGTATGACTATGATGTTGCTCAGTAGAGAGTGCTACATTCTCTTAAGTTTAGGATTCCACCATTCCCATGCCAGGGGTATGACACTAGAAGTGGTTGCATCTGATTTTGAACCTCACAAGCCAAGCAAAGGCATTGTCCCAGGTGTTCTGACCAAAATACCACGTGTCATACAAAAGACTAAACAGATGCTTCACAGCACAACCAGTGCTTTGTGATAGAGGCAAAACACTCTGATTGCAGTAGACAAGGAGCAAACTGAAAGTTTCATCTCAAAAGCTTGCCATGGGGATGTGGCTATGGGAAAGGAAAAATGCAGCCTGCAAGGATCGGTTCTTGCCAAATGCTGAAGGTGAACCTTGGCTTTGACTGGACATTTGGAGGTGCAAGCTTTACCCAGAACGGGATACAAGTGAGCCCCTATTGCATACCCAATTCAAACCTTTCAACGCACAGAAGCCCTGTACATCCGTGAAGAGGGAGTTCCAGGCTAAGGACAGAATTTAGGGCTGAGGCCTAGTTTCATAGGATTAGAGATAAATATTGTGCTTGTGCACCTAGCCAGGTAGCCGAGTTTGTTTCCCTTGCTTGCTCAGAACCTGCCTTACAGGTCCAGAGTCTGAGGACTGGTGGACCCTGCTGTCATGAAGTACTGAGCCCTGCAATCTCCAACTGAGCACAAAGGCACCGCTCTATGGCCTAATCCATCCAAAGCTGACCATTGAACTAGCCTTTTGATCAAGTACTGGAGGTGTGAAGCTAGCATCTCACCCAGCGACATGCACCTGTTGAAGTGGTCCACGCTGACTGGGAGCCTCAGCAGCCCAACCCAAAGCTGTATCTGAAAGAGGGCTTCTCAAGAATGATGGCAGAAAGCTGTGTAGAAGACGTTGTCTTTCCTAAAAGTCCATGACTGCCATTGAGGCTAGCATACATCTACTCAATCAGTACTCCCAAAAGCACTAACCTGAATACTCACCAAAGCTCAGAGCAGTGGATACCATCCACTACTGAAGGACTGTAGACCACCAAATGAGATTCCCTCCCTCTACCAACCCTTCGGATATTAACAAAGAGATCTTGATCTTCTCTGAGAGTACAGTTAAACTGTTAGATAAATGTGCTCCAGAGAATTGAGAAAAATCAATGGGGCTGGGAGTTTCGCTAAAACTGCAGTTAACATTTTGAGGAAATGTTTTCACAAGAGGAAATATGTCCTTCATAGATGGACTTAGTTCTCATTGAAGGTGCTGTGTTAGGTAACCCTAGTAAAAATGTTTTAAGGCCCTTATTCCATTTTCACATGTAATATTGGTGGATAAAGTCACTTTTAAATGATGATGAATATTATTATCTGTGCTTGGATGCGTTCCCAAAGATTCATAAGGACTTGCAATTTCCACTGGGGAGACCAATCATAGCGGATATTGAGGGCCCCATAGAAAGATTATCAGAATTTGTAGATGTATTTTCAAGACCTTATGCAAAGAACCTACCTCCATATACTTAAGAAACAAAGCATATTCTTAACATTTTAAGCAATGTTGTTTGGGAATCTGGAATGATGCTTTTCACCACGGACGTGGTGACGTTATACACCACTTTTACACATGAGAATGGAATTAGGGCCTTAAAACATTTTCTCAACACAAGGCCAATAGACTTTTTAGAACATACGGATATGTTGATTATAATGACTAATTTTATACTAGAATATATTGTCTTCCTATTTAATTGGAGATAGAGGTAGACAGTTGCGTGGCACAGTGATGGGGTCCACGTTCGTCCGTCCTGTGCTAACCTCTTTATGGGGTTGGTTTGAAGCAGAGCAGATATAGGGAACAGAAGGTGCCAAAATTAATTGATGACTGTTTTATGATCTGCAGAGGAATTAAATTATGTTGAAAGAATGTATTTAAATATTTGCTTTGAAATAAGTCATTTACCTTTGTGTATAGTTATGATCTTATTGTTTTTTGGATGTGGAGCTGTACATAAATTAATCACAGATTTGCAGTCAATTGCACACAGAAAAAAAAGCCCTTTAATGTCTTACTATACAGCACTAGTTCACACGAGAGGACACAAATAAATGCCATTCCATAGGGTGAAATCATCAGAGCATGGCAGAGTTGCATTGAAGAAACATTTAAGAGATGTTGAGTACAGATTTTTAAGGAGGATGTATGACAGTGATGTGTTAAGAAAGGCCAGTACAGACAAAACATCATATTATGGTTACAGGTTACAGCCCAGAACCTGGTAAATTGTACAATATTCCTAGACAGTACTGCCCCATGGGCCAATGGGTCAGTTTCTTGAAAATAAGGCCCTTAGATCACAACAGGCATTGTGGGTGTTTATGCAGTGATAGGGCCACAAGAGGTTTGGTGATAATGATATTGATTACAGTACGATATGTGGAGTGAGATAAATAACGTTATATATTTCTCAATATACTTAATGTACATTACATATTCAGAATGCAACTGGCCATTATTCATGCAACAGACTTGATTATAGCTCCATATTATGTTTTTAATGTTACAATAAGTTTGTTATGATCTGATGAATTCCTTTTTTCGTAAAAATCGCAGTATTTCATAGTGATTCTTGTTACAGAATATACTGGACTATTTGAGAGTGGAAATAGGCTTCCTTAAATAGTTGGGAAAATGTGTTTGAACTTTGTGTTTTTTTAGGTGTATAAGTAGGACCATTTTTTGAAATTCTTGTTCATATATTTTTAATTTAATAAGCAGCAATTGGTGTTTGTGAGCCTAAACACATTGTCTTTCTTACTGATTTCCTGTGGGGGAAGGAAACATTATTACATTTATGTATTTGATTTTAATTAGGGTTTTTGGGATTCCTTGGATTTCCGATACTGAAGACTATATTATCTACTGACAACAAGGAGGTGGTGTTGGAGAACAGAGTCTTGTCTGGGTTCGAAGCTTTCAGTGCAGCTAAAATTTATGATATAGCTGTATTTAGTTCCACCGGGGAGAATCACCTGGTCCACCTCACGGAGGTTGTTCAGGCCCTGCAACAGGTAGGTCTGACTATCAAGGCAAGCAAGAGCCAGATAGGGCTGAGTTCAGTAGTGGACTCTGGGTCACCTTGTAGGGGAGGCCATGTACATCCTCCCCAGGCCAAGATCCATGCTACCCTGGATTGGGAGGCTCCTAAAACCCAGACATAGGTCAGGGCCTTACTTCGCCTGACTGGGTATTACAGGGGCTGTATTAAGAAGCATGGGATCATTGTGGGACCCCTGACAGAACTCATCTCTAAAAAGAAGTCCAAAATGGTAATTTGGACCCCAGAGTGTCAGAAGGCTATGTGTTCAGCCCCAAGGTTACTGACCCCTGACTTAAATACGGAGTGTACTGTACAAACAGATGCTTCAGAGCAAGGGACTGGGGCAGTGCTGACACAAGTAAAAGATGAGGGCAAACATCCAGTTGCCTTCATTAGCAGACAACTATGCCCCAGAGAACAAAGATGGAGCAGTTGAGAGGGAAGCTTTTGCTGTGGTCTGGGCCCTGAAGAAGCTGAAACCAACACTGTTTGGCACTCACTTCCATGTGCAGACTGACCACAGACCTCTCAGATGGCTCATGTAGATGAGTGGGGAGATTCCAAAGCTACTGAGGTGGTCCATTTCTCTACAGGGAATGGACTTTACAGTGGAACACGGACCAGGGGTGGCCCATGCCAATGCAGATGTGTGAAAAAATCATCCTTTCTGCCATCATCACTCTCATTGTTTGACTGATACTGGTTGTTACTGACTCTGACTGTGCCCTTGGCCCTGCTAACAAGACCCAGGAACAGTGCTCCATTTAAAAGGTATATGGTAATTGGTGTAGTTACAATTGGTTCAGATAGCTTACCAGTAAGTCCCAAGTATATGGTAGGGCATGTAGGTTTAGAGACCCAAGTGGATTTAAAGCAATTAAGTGTGAATTTAATGCACTTACGCGTGCACTGCTGTGGTGTCTATGGTCATTTTAAAGCCAGCCCTGCACTGTAGGTTTCTTTTAAACTAAAACTATGTCCAAATTCGACTTTAAAATTAAAAGTACTTCCAAAGTCTAAAACTACATTTTAATTACAAATAAATCACCAATAAGGTCTCCACTAGGTGTCACAAGGGCAGGGTGCCTTGTAATTAAAAGCAGGGGCATTATAAAATATGTTTTATAAGCCCTGGTGAGGGAAAAACTGTGTGTTTTGTTTTTGCCCTGTTGTAGCACTGCAAGCTCCATAGGCTAACATTGGAAGGCTTTATTAAACTTTTAACAGGAATGAGCTAGAACAGTGATTCAAAGTATCAAATTAATAGTTACAATACATTCAACAGCCTTCCAATGTTGGATTTATTACAAATATTACAGGAAAGTAGTTTTAGAAATGCTTTCCTAAAGTTAGCTAGAAAAGCTCTACATCCCCTTCTTCTGTAGATACCAGGACAGGAAGGGGTCTGGGTAGCCAAACTGGTCTTCAAAAGGAGAAAGACAGCACAGGACCCAGGCCCATCCCCACTTACTGCACCCCCAGCCAGATGGAAGCCCATGTAATTAAAATAGGATAAGTGCTGGAAAGAAGATTGTAGGGAAAGGTTAGACTCACATGTGGGCTGGGTTAGCGACATCTGAACCTGAACTTATTTTTGCTGAGACGTGCATTCTGGGATAGAAATATGCCTCACTTTCAAGGAAGTGGTGATCACAGAGTATGGCAACCACCCCATTGGTAGGTGGTGCACCCCTCCTTGCCAGCCCAGAATGAGGAATAAATATATGAGAGCTGCACAGCACCTCAGATAACTTCTTGAAGAAATATGAAGAAGGACTGCCCTGCTGAACCCCTGGTCTGCAGCAAGAAATACTGCATTCACAAAGACTGCAATTGCTGCACACCATGAGTTTCACAAAACAGGATTTTGCCTTCGTTAGAAATAGGGTCTTTGGTTGGCAATCAGGTTACTCCCTGTCCAAGCATGGACCCTCACTCAAGTTAGGGCAAAGGAGAAACACATTTGGTGAACCCCCACTCACTTGATAGCTTGGTACGAGCAAGAAGGCTTAACCCAGAAGCAATGTGTAAAGTATTTGTACCAACACATACAGTAATACAGTAATACAGTGAAATAACTACAAAATGGACACCACATCATTTTAGAAAAAATAGTTTATATTTATCTAAATCAAACAAGACCAAAACAACGAAAATCCACCATACACAGGTCAAGATATGACTTTTCAAAAGAATAAGAGTCTTACTCCAAATAAAACAAAGAAAAGATTGCTGTTACACAAAGTACCTGGTTTGCATCGAAAATAAAACTGCTCACGCAAGCGTGCATCGAAAAAGTCAGCAATGCATCGATTTCTCACTCTCAAGCGAGACCGCGCATCGTTTTTTTCTCCAGTCGGGTAGGCGCTGCGTTGTTTTTCTCTCCCACAAGAGAGCAATTTGTCGATTTCCAGACGGTCACCTTGGATCCTCACAGGCTTGCATTGACTTTTGACCCCCAGTGATGATGTGTATGAAATCCAGCCTCACAGTAATGGAAAACTGCATAGGTTCCTCTTGAATCCAGAAGTGATCTAAAAGTCTGGGGTTTTGGTTCTATTACTTATCCCCCTTTCTGTCCTTAAAGTAGGCAAACTTCACTCACTCCAGGGGGTTGGAGACTGCATTGTGAGAGGGCAGGCACAGCCCATTCAGGTGTAAGTGACCACTCCTCCCTCCACTCTAGCACAGATGGCTCATCAGGATATGCAGGCTACACCTCAGCACCCTTTGTCTCGCTGTCTAGAGTGGATTCATAAACAGCCCAAACTGACCCTTACAGGGAATTCACAAATAGGCAGAGTCACAGAATGGGTTAAGCAAGAAAATGCTTACTTTCTAAAAGTGGCATTTTCAAACTAACAATCTAAAAAACAACTTTACTAAAAGGTGTATTTTTAAATTGTGAGTTCAGAGACCACAAACTCCATATTTCTATTTGCTCTCAAAGGGAATCTGCACTTTAATAATATTTAAAGGCAGCCCCCATGTTAACCTATGAGGGAGATAGGCCTTGCACAGTGAAAATTTAAATTTGGCAGTGTTTCACAGTTAGGACATGTAAAACATACCAGTACATGTCCCACCTTTAAAATACACTGCAGCCTGCCCATGGGGGTACATAGGCCTACCTTAGGGGTGCCTTACATGTATAAAAAGGTAAGGTTTGGCCCTGGCAAGTGGGTACAATTGCCAAGTCGAATTGGCAGTTTAAAACTGCACACACAGACACTGCAGTGGCATATCTGAGCCATGTTTGCAGGGATACTAATGTGGGTAGCACAACCAGTGCTGCAGGCCCACTAGTAGCATTTGATTTAAAGGCCCTGATGACCTCTAGTGTACTGTACTAGGGATTTACGAGTAAATCAAATATGCCAATCATGGAAAAGCATACATGTTACATGGGAGCACTTGCACTTGAGCAGTGGTAAAGTGCCCAGATTAACAAAAACAGCAAAAACAGAGTCCAGCACACATCAACAACCTGGGAACCTGAGGCAAAATGTTAGAGGAGACCACACAACGGTGCCAAGTCTAACAGCCTTTCTTCCAGGACTAAGAAGTGGACTACCTGAATGCAATGGGTGGAAAAGAGATAGCAGGAGTCATATGCATCAACCCTGGGCTGATGTTGTGGACCCTCAGAGACTAAAAGGAGACCTTAGGAAGAAGTTTGGAAACATTTGGACAGCTTCTGTCAAAAAGCTACAGGAAGAGATCGACCTGTTGTCCAAAGTCAAGCCACCAATGTCAAACCAGGAGTCCACTGACCATGATCAAAGACTTCCATTAGTTCACTGAGGCATTGCGCTGCACCAGGCTGCCAATGTCGAATCGAAAGGTGGATTGCAAAGAAGGCTGCTCAACATCAAGAGAAAAAGCTCTGAAAAAATTACTAAGTGCAAAATTAAAATGTTGACCCACCCCAACCACTCGTTGTATCTATTCTGCTCTCCATCACGGTCGGCGTGAGACTTTTTCTTGGACCCTGTCCAGTGCGACCAGATAGAAGTGGCTGGCGAGAGTGACAGAGAGGCGTGCAAGAACTTTACATATATATATATATATATATATATATATATATATATATATATAGTTAGACTTATATCAAGTAGCTTTAACTAGCACCCTAAAGTAACTATAACTCACACCCTCACCTGCACTGCTAATTATCCAAGATATTACAGAACTCATTACAACTTCTAAATGTCATTAAAAATATAAATGAAACATTAGCAGTCACATTTTTGATGAAAACATTGTGCAAGGTGTGGGCACAAGTTATTGTTACCTTATGGCGCCCTTCACTTTTTTATTGAAGCCCCGGGTCTGCAGTCTCTGGGGCTGTGGGGGAGAGCCAGGTGCCCCCCGATTACATATGTAAAAGCCCCGGAGAGGTGGTGGTCCCCAGGGCTGCGGGGGAAACATATGGCTCACCCACATTGAATTGGATGATAGCCCCAGGCAGGCAGCTGTTCACAGGGTTGTAGGGGGTAGTGCCTTATGGCCCCCTCACATGAAAACTGACTTGAGCCCAGGGGAGGTAGTGGTCCCTGAGGCTACAAATATTAATGACCCCAGGACTTGGTCTACCAAGCGCTTACGAATGATGAAGGGCAGGAGCCTGTGCTTCAATTTAAAAAAAATGTGTGCCCAGATTTCAAACCCCATTGTGAATTCACTGCAACATTTTGTTTAAAAAAGTGCTATTTATCCCTGGGGGCTCCGTCTGGGACCCCACCACCAGAGCCACGCGGTCATGGTATCTGTACCCTGGCCCCTTTTCTTTTTCTTTTTACTTTTTTTCCTGGGACTCAGCTCAAGCCAATTCTCAACATGGCTGCCAACACTTCCCTGTTGAAGTGTTGACAGCCAATCAGATTTCAGCAAAAGATCGTCAGGGGTTGTGAATCCTTTCATTTCTCAGAAACTACTGAATGGATTTGGACCAAATAAAAAAAAGGTCCCTTTTTGGATCAGGAGCTACCTTTCTGCCAGATTCGGTGGAATTCTGTCAAATGGTTCTGACACTATCACTGTTCAAAATCCCTATGGAAAATTGAATAGAGAAAACACATTTTTAGACACCCCGTTTTTCTCACCATGCGCTTGGCAGATCGCATCAAAGATTTTCATACAGCAGGTGAAGTGAGCAAAAATGTTTTTGGGAAACTTTTGTGAAGATTCACCAAACTGCGCCAAAATTATTAGAAAGACAGTAAATGTACATATATATATATATATGAAATACACTTCCTTAAGTAAACATTAAGGCTCCAGCACTCCACGAAGGTTTGAAAGGTTTATTGTAACAAAGCAGGAACGCGTTTTGGCGTGACCGCCTTCTTCAACCTGCGGGCCGCCATTTTGGCCCCCTTTAAATATCCTTTGTAGTAACATTGATTTAAAGCAATACACTCCCTTTAAAAATGAAATAACCACTACATTATACTCCATTTGAGAAAAAAAATTATGAATTATATGCAAAATAAAACTAGTGCCCAAATGTGATAATAAACATGACAAAATGAACAAGTACACACATAAAAATATAAAAGAAACAATGATGAATCTTTACACATCTTAGTAAATCTTAATGAATGAAATAAGATATTTGTCTCTGGGAAACTGCTGTGTGTGTTCATCTGGAGAAAATATGTATGAGAAATCCACCAGGTCCAATCACATTGATATAAATATTAAGCAGGGCATTGTTTGTAGGGACAATTATTAAAATAAAAAAGATTCCCATAATCATTCACCATCTCAAAGAATAGTTAACACGTTATAATAAACTTATTCATATCATTAATAAAGAGTAATCCATAATTAAATTAACAATGTTAACCTAAATGTATATATAACTCTTCACTCGAGTTAAGCCCCACTGGTTCTCTTGAATCGAATGCCAATATATATCTAGACTCTAATCTCCTCAGCTGTTTTTCCCTATCTCCTCCACGGATATCCTTCCTGATTCCATCTATTACACTGTATTTATCTTCTTCCATGCGACCTCCATGAAATTCATGGATGTGTCGGGCAACCGGGTAAGACTCATCTCTATTAACTATGGCCCTTAAATGTAAAATTCTTTTGTGCACTTGAAGTTTTGTGCTACCTACATATAGCTTGGGGCAACTACATTTTAAAATATAAACTACATGGTCACTTTTGCAGTCATATCTGCCTTTGATGGTATGTGTTGTTTGTGGGTTAATTGAATGGTTTTGATGTTTTCCCCATTTTTACATGCCTTACACTTGGTGCATTTGAAAAATCCATCGTGTGCCTTTAACCAACTCTTAATCAAAGGTTTCTCTTGTCTCACATCATTTTTGACCAACAAATCTTTCATCGATTTTCCCTTTCTATAAGTTATGGTGGGCCTATTGCTTATTAGTGTGCCTATAACTGGATCACTTTTGAGCATATGCCAATGTTGTTGCAGTAACTTTCTTACGGAGTCATGTGCAGTATTAAATGTAGTAATAAATCTCACGATCCCCGTATCTTTATGTTTTTTGTCATTCTTGTTGTCCAACGAATTAGTTTTATTATCTGTAGTAAATAGTAGCTGTTCCCTCATACGGGATTTTACTCTTGTAATAGTGTTCTCTAAAACCTCATTGGCATAGCCTCTCTGTTTCAATCTTTCTATCATTTCACTCTCTACATTAGCATAATTTTGTTCTGTACTACAAATCCTTTTTGCTCTTAACAACTCTCCATAAGGAATATTATGTTTCAATGGCTGTGGATGATAACTTTTGGCATGTAATATACTATTTCCAGCTGTGCTCTTCCTGTGTAGTGTTGTCTCAATTCTATTGTCCATTACGATCACTGATATATCTAAAAACTCAATCGTTTGTGAGTCAATCTTGCCTGTGAATCTCAAATTGCAAGTGTTGTCATTGATTTCTTTAATAAATTTATGGGCAGTGGTTAAGTCTCCCTTCCAAATTATAAAGATATCATCAATGTACCTGAGCCACATAATAATATTGTCACTCCATTTGTCTAGGGGAGAATTGTTTAAAATATGTTCTTCCCACCACCCCATGAAAAGATTGGCATAACTAGGAGCAAAGCACGTTCCCATCGCTGTACCGCATACCTGCTCAAATATCTCGTTGTTAAAATAGAACATGTTATGTTGTAAACACCATGTGATAATTTCTAATAGCATTTTGCTGTGCTGATAAAAGTTGATAGATCGCTTTTTTAGAAAATAGTCAACTGCCTGGATTCCCAAATTATGCGGAATACTTGTGTATAACGCCGTTACATCTAGCGTCATCAGAAGGAAATCTTTCTCCCAGCTAATATCAAAAATCATTCTTAAAAAATCACTGCTGTCCCGTAGGTAAGATGATAGATTTCAAACCAAAGGTTGTAAATATGCATCTAAATACTGGGATACAAATTCAAACAAACTCCCTTTGATAGATACAATGGGCCTCCCAGGTGGTTTACATGCGTTTTTGTGGATCTTGGGTATTAAATAGAACACAGGTAATTTAGGAAATTCTACTTTGAGAAACTTATATTCTTGTTCACTTAAGAGACCTCTATCTCTCCATTGTAACAATTCTAAATCAAAACTTGTTTTAACATTTGCCACATATTCCAAGTCAATTCTTTTGTAACATCCAGGATCATTTAACTGTGTGTAAGCCTCCTCCATGTATTGTTGTTTAGGCCATATTACAACATTTCCTCCTTTGTCAGAGCCTTGCACCACAATTTCTGGATTGTTAGACAATTTTTTCAGTGTCTTGTGGTACCTACTAGTCTGTGTGTTTGCTTTCTTGGCTGTCTGAGCCCTCAGGATCTTGAGACCTTTAATTAAAGTGTCAGAAAATTGATCAATTATATCTCCACTGTATGCGGGAATAGTTCTAGACTTGGGCTTCAGCCCTGATGACCCTTCTCGATCCAGACATATGCCCTCTAATTCCAGTCTAGTAATTACTTGTTCTTCACTAAATTCTTCCATGGAACTCTCTTCCAGTTCCCAAAGATCCTTCATTAACATCACATCTTCAATGAGTAAGTTCTGACTGATGTGGCTCTCAATTGGAGACCCTGATTGTTCAATGTTCACTCCCTGTGGTAATATCATTTTATTCTTGTTTGAATGAATTTTAAATAATTTTAATTTTCTTATGAATAAAAACAAGTCTATGCGAGTTTGTACGTAATCAAAGTCATGGGGCTGGCAGTAAGAGAGGCCTAATCGCAAATTTTCTTTATCCTCTTCGTCTAATTCGACATTAGACAAATTCACCACAGTCTTATCATCTCTTAGTATCGCTTGTTGCTTCGAGTCATCTTTCCTCCTTCGTCGGTTGAAATTTCTCTTACCCCCTCGTCTCTTCTGCCTCTGCCTCTTCTTCTTGGTCTGATTCCTCCCCTCCAGGGTCTGTGATTTGTTCTTCGGTCTCTCCTTAAAAAATCAAATTCATCTTGCAATGAAGATGCATATTTACAACCTTTGGTTAGAAATCTATCATCTTACCTACGGGACAGCAGTGATTTTTTAAGAATGATTTTTGATATTAGCTGGGAGAAAGATTTCCTTCTGATGACGCTAGATGTAACGGCGTTATACACAAGTATTCCGCATAATTTGGGAATCCAGGCAGTTGACTATTTTCTAAAAAAGCGATCTATCAACTTTTATCAGTACAGCAAAATGCTATTAGAAATGATCACATGGTGTTTACAACATAACATGTTCTATTTTAACAACGAGATATTTGAGCAGGTATGCGGTACAGCGATGGGAACGTGCTTTGCTCCTAGTTATGCCAATCTTTTCATGGGGTGGTGGGAAGAACAGATTTTAAACAATTCTCCCCTAGACAAATGGAGTGACAATATTATTATGTGGCTCAGGTACATTGATGATATCTTTATAATTTGGAAGGGAGACTTAACCACTGCCCATAAATTTATTAAAGAAATCAATGACAACACTTGCAATTTGAGATTCACAGGCAAGATTGACTCACAAACGATTGAGTTTTTAGATATATCAGTGATCGTAATGGACAATAGAATTGAGACAACACTACACAGGAAGAGCACAGCTGGAAATAGTATATTACATGCCAAAAGTTATCATCCACAGCCATTGAAACATAATATTCCTTATGGAGAGTTGTTAAGAGCAAAAAGGATTTGTAGTACAGAACAAAATTATGCTAATGTAGAGAGTGAAATGATAGAAAGATTGAAACAGAGAGGCTATGCCAATGAGGTTTTAGAGAACACTATTACAAGAGTAAAATCCCGTATGAGGGAACAGCTACTATTTACTACAGATAATAAAACTAATTCGTTGGACATCAAGAATGACAAAAAACATAAAGATACGGGGATCGTGAGATTTATTACTACATTTAATACTGCACATGACTCCGTAAGAAAGTTACTGCAACAACATTGGCATATGCTCAAAAGTGATCCAGTTATAGGCACACTAATAAGCAATAGGCCCACCATAACTTATAGAAAGGGAAAATCGATGAAAGATTTGTTGGTCAAAAATGATGTGAGACAAGAGAAACCTTTGATAAAGAGTTGGTTAAAGGCACAAGATGGATTTTTCAAATGCACCAAGTGTAAGGCATGTAAAAATGGGGAAAACATCAAAACCATTCAATTAACCCACAGAACAACACATACCATCAAAGGCAGATATGACTGCAAAAGTGACCATGTAGTTTATATTTTAAAATGTAGTTGCCCCAAGCTATATGTAGGTAGCACAAAACTTCAAGTGCACAAAAGAATTTTACAACATTTAAGGGCCATAGTTAATAGAGATGAGTCTTACCCGGTTGCCCGACACATCCATGAATTTCATGGAGGTCGCATGGAAGAAGTTAAATACAGTGTAATAGATGGAATCAGGAAGGATATCCGTGGAGGAGATAGGGAAAAACAGCTGAGGAGATTAGAGTCTAGATATATATTGGCATTCGATTCAAGAGAACCAGTGGGGCTTAACTCGAGTGAAGAGTTATATATACATTTAGGTTAACATTGTTAATTTAATTATGGATTACTCTTTATTAATGATATGAATAAGTTTATTATAACGTGTTAACTATTCTTTGAGATGGTGAATGATTATATGGGAATCTTTTTTATTTTAATAATTGTCCCTACAAACAATGCCCTACTTAATATTTATATCAATGTGATTGGACCTGGTGGATTTCTCATACATATTTTCTCCAGATGAACACACACAGCAGTTTCCCAGAGACAAATATCTTATTTCATTCATTAAGATTTACTAAGATGTGTAAAGATTCATCATTGTTTCTTTAATATTTTTATGTGTGTACTTGTTCATTTTGTCATGTTTATTATCACATTTGGGCACTAGTTTTATTTTGCATATAATTCATAATTTTTTTTCTCAAATGGAGTATAATGTACTGGTTATTTCATTTTTAAAGGGAGTGTATTGCTTTAAATCAATGTTACTACAAAGGATATTTAAAGGGGGCCAAAATGTGGCCCGCAGGTTGGAGAAGGCGGTCACGCTGAAACGCGTTCCTGCTTTGTTACAATAAACCTTTCAAACCTTCGTGGAGTGCTGGAGCCTTAATGTTTACTTAAGGAAGTGTATTTCAAGTAAAAGACGAGGTGGCGTGCGTCTAAGTCCAAGCACCATCGGCGATTAGGTGCAGAGAGAGAAGCGCCAAATGAAGTGTTTATATATATATATATATATATATATATATATATATATATATATATATATATATATATATATATATATATTTTTTTTTTTCACTGAAAAAACCCAAAGGTTACAGGGACGTTATAGTTAGGTTCTGAATTTACTTGTTGAATTTACAGTTGGAGTTCTTTCAAGTAACTATTACTCATGCCCTCCCCGTGCACAGTTTTCTTATCACCAATTTTATTGCCAATGTTTCAGTGATAATATCAAAGATGCCATAGACAATGTCATCAGTGATATCATATTTGGAGTAATTAGCTGTGCCTGGCAAAGGTGCGAGCAATAGCTACCTTAGGGTGCGAGTGGGTTTGTCAATGTCTGAGTGGATCTTTGAGTGGGTGAGTGAGGGTCTGAGTGGGTCTGTGAGTGGGTGCGTCAGTGAATTTCCGTGGGTCTGTGATTGGGTGCATCAGAGTCTGATTGGGTCTGTGAGTGGGTGCGTCATTGTTTGAGTTGGTCTGTAAGTGGGTGTGCAAGGGTTTGATTGGGTTTGTCAATAGGTGAAAGAGATTGATAGAGAGAAATTGAGAGAGAGAGAAACAGAGTGACAGGAAGAGAGATCGTTTTTAGACTTTGATGGATGATATACACGGAATGAGATATTCTGGACAAATTGAAAAGAAAAATGCCTTTATCAGTTAAAAAGAGTGACATCACCTTTCAGTATCCACCTTAAAAATTTCAGGTTGACATTTTTTTAAAGTGGGGAATAATCACTGCCACACCTAGACTTTAAACTACATCCTTCCTTCTGATAATTAGAGACTTTAACCCCTGGGCCATCAGTGACTCTTTAATACTCATTTTCCAGACATGTCTATGACGTTCAATCCAAAAAATTTGAGAGGCAAAAATTGTAAATGTTCCATCACTACAAATGTATTTCAAACACTAAAAACTACACAGACATACAACCATTTGATATCAGGATTTGAACCTTCAGCCTACTGATTGACAATTCAAGAACTTTACCAGTGGGCCTGAAGTAACTTTGTTCTCCTGTGCTTCAAAACTTAAGTATAACATTGGTACCAAATGGGTCCCAGACACTCTAACCTGCAGTGCACAACCTCCTGAGTTGTCCTCCGATGTCGTGGGATCTCCTTTTGTGACTTCGGGTGAGCTCTGGTTCATTCCTCTTTGTAGTGCCTGTTCTGGCACTTCTGTGGGTGCTGCCTGCTTCTGTGAGGGCTCCCTGTCTTGCTGGGCGCCCCCTCTGTCTCCTCACGCAAGTGGCGACATCCTGGTCCCTCCTGGGCTACAGCAGAATCCAAAAACCCTAACCGTGACCCTTGCAGCTAGCAAGGCTTGTTTGCAGTATTTCTGCGTGGGAACACCTCTGCAAGCTTCTTCACCACGTGGGACATCCATCCTCCAAAGGGGAAGTTCCTAGTCCTCTTCGTTCTTGCAGAATCCACAGCTTCTACCATCTGGTGGCAGCTTCTTTGCACCCTCAGCTGGCATTTCCTGGGCATCTGCCCAATCTCGACTTTGTCGCGACTCTTGGACTTGGTCCCCTTGTTCCACAGGTACTCTCTTCCAGAAATCCACCTTTGTTGCATTGCTGGTGTTGGTCTTCCTTGCAGAATTCCCCTATCACGACTTCTGTGCTCTCTGGTGAATATAGGTGCAATTTACACCTACTTTTCAGGGTCTTGGGGTGGGCTATTTTTCTAACCCTCACTGTTTTCTTACAGTCCCAGCGACCCTCTACAAGCTCACATAGGTTTGGGGTCCATTCGTGGTTCGCATTCCGCTTTTGGAGTATATGGTTTGTGTTGCCCCTATACCTGTGTGCTCCTATTGCAATCTATTGTAACTTTACACTGCTTGCATTACCTCCTTTTGTTATTACTGCATATTTTTGGTATTGTGTACATATATCTTGTGTATATTTGGCATCCTCATACTGAGGGTACTCACTGAGATACTTTGGCATATTGTCATAAAAATAAAGTACCTTTATTTTTAGTATATATGTGTATTGTGTTTTCTTATGATATTGTGCATATGACACCAGTGGTATAGGAGGAGCTTTGCATGTCTCCTAGTTCAGCGTAAGCTGCTCTGCTATAGCTACCTTCTATCAGCCTAAGCTGCTAGAAACACCTCTCCTACACTAATAAGGGATAACTGGACCTTGCACAAGGTGTATGTACCTCTGGTACCCACTACAAGCCAGGCCAGCCTCCTACATTGGTTGTGCAGTGGTGGGATAAGTACTTGTAACTACTTACCACTTTGTCATATTGTACTTTTCATAAGAGAAAAATATACAAAGCAAGTTCAGTGTATGTACTGTTGTACAGTCTTCTCACTATGGTCCTCCTGAAATCTCCCACATAGTCACTGATTTAAGCTTTGCCATGCCCGGAAGCTATTCTCATGTTGGCGTCCACCAGCTGGGCGCTCATGTCAATGATATAATCAGATGACAACATGTGTTAATGCTTCACACATCACTGCCTTCCAGAGAGCATCACTGCACATGTGGCAGCAGCATCAGACAGACATCTTTGTCAGAGTGCTGCAGGGACAGTAAGACACATCCCCAGGGAAGGAAGGTCATTCTATGTGTGATTACAATTTGTCAAAGTACCTATTGAACCTATTGAAAGGGTTTTGTGCTCAGCATCCTTGTGTTATTTCAAAGATGTTGTTTTTACTGCTCTTGGCTTTCATGTGCTTGTTAGATGCATTTTTGTGCCACGTTGCACAGCATTTAAAAGCTTCTCTTACAATATAATGTACAGTTTGTAAGAGTAAACTTCTGTTCTATTGTGCCATTTGTGTGATGTAGATGTACATTGTGTTTCTCACTGCTTCTGCCGTCCGGAGTTCAGACACCATAATTCTGATCTGTTTTATTATGAGGCCACTTGACTTGAGTCCACTCTTCCAGGCACACAGGCACACAGGACTAATGTATGACGTCATTGCCTCCTCTAGCATATATTTATTTTATGCAGTTAAAACACTGAATTGGAAATTAAAAATTTAGCTTTAGCATAGAAGCTGGTTAATCACTTACAATACAGTGAGCATTGATTGGAAGTGCCTCAGGCCACCACCCTTCCCTTCATCACGTGCCCTGTTTCTGTGATTCCATCTTTGTGGGCCTCACTTCAGAGCCACGAAGCGCTATATATATGATGTGCAAGGAGTAGCTACTTACTCCACACGCCATAAAGCGCATTAGTACTCTCAAGCTCTTTAAAAATGAATATTTCAATCTCAGTACTACTCAATAGCTGTGAGCTTATTATACAACAGAGTTAAAATATTCTGCTGTGGCATGTTGTGGTATGGTCCAGTCTGTGGTGGTATTATTCAGTCTGCTGCAGCGTGGTTCAATCTGCTGTAGTATGGTTCAGTCTTCTGTGGTATTATTCAATCTGCCATGATATGGTTTATTTTGCTGTGGTGCTGTCTGGTCTGGGTGGTATTATTCAGTTTGCTGCAGCATAGTTCAGTCTGCTGTGATGTAGTTCACTCTGCTGTGGTATGGTTCACTCTGCTGTGTTATGGTCTAATCTGCCATAGAAAGGTTCACTCCTCCGTGGTGGTTCAGTCTGCTGTGGTGTGGTTCACTCAGCTGTGATGTGGTGGAGTCTGCGATGATGTAGTTCATTAATCTGGGATGTGGTTCAGTCTGCTGTGGTATGGTTCACTCTGCTGTGGTATTATTCAATCTGCCATGGCATGGGTCAGTTTGTAGTGGTTTTGTCCAGTCTGCCGTGTTGTGATTTGGTCTTCTGCAGCATGGTTCAGTTGAGGAACCAGGAAAGATTAAACCCCCACCGGGGTCTTCTTCCCAGCGGTGGAGGGACACCCTTGTCCTCAGGGTCCGTTTAGCAGAGAGTACACAAATCAGACGGAGTCACCAACTGGAGGAATAAAGAGAAGTTTATTATATTTGGTATAACTCGAGCTAATACAGAGTCCCAGGACAGTCAAGTGACTATCCTATCCTACGGAGGCTGCCCCTTCACTCTGGGGCACCCAACCTTATATACACACAAAACTGCTTAGTCAGAGGACAACTCAACCCTTAGCGTATTCAAGGTCCTCTGCGGCCTTCAGAATATTTCAGGGATACACGTGTGGTGGGAGAAGGTACAGATGCAGCTGGCAGGAGGTGGCAACGACCTGTACGACCCTGTTCTGGCAGTCACTGATTAAGCACAAAAATTCTCGGAACTACGGTTAGAACAAGTAAATTACAGCGATAAGCAGATTGCAGCCCAAGGCTGCGAGCACAAGGTCAATCATCAAAGTTCAGGAGGTTTGTCGAGCACATGGCAACATAATAAAGATAAACAGATGCCTAGCAGCTATGGTGCATGATTAAGTTTATGTACATTTTCTCAATCCCTCCTTTTGCCATTGTGAGGCAAGTTTGAGCGTCATTCAGTGTCTATGTTAATGGACATAAGGTCTTTTATCTCCTGCTCAAGGGACAGCATAGGCGTGTGTTGAGGAGGGCGAACAGGCCAGGGGGCAAGGGATGCCATACAGCAACCGCACAAAGCAGGTAGGCACTGTACACAAAGACAACAGGTGAGGAATACAGCAGCGAGCACAACAAGGAATATTAGTATCTTCCAGCCCCATACGGAAATTAAGCCACAAAACCAGTCAGTCAAGGACCATGTGCCTTCGTCTTGGTGTATTGTGGAAGCTATCGTATGCAACGAATGAATAGCTTTATACACTGAAGGGGCATTGTCCGGTATATAAACGCAGCAGCTCAATCCGATTAAAGTACAAACTCCACCATGGTCCGCCAAGATGAGGTCAAGAATCATTCTGTTTTGAAGAGTAACAAGGAGGTCAGCAGAGAGCTCTGCAGTGATGTTACTCAGAGATCCTGCTGTTTCATTTATTGTTGCTTCCACGACTCGTGTGAGATGTCTGATATCCCTACTGTTCATCATAGGGCCCCAAAATGGAAGGACTCCTTTAATGTAGTCCAATGCTTCTTGTGCTGAGGTATCTTCTGCCGATATTACCCCTCTCCGAGTACTGTGGTGTTGAGGGCCAGCTGTGTAAGTTGGTGGTAGTAACCAAGCAATGTAACACGTGCCGGTCCAGGTGGGTACCAAGGAGGTGTAGGCATTATTACCACAAACAAAATACGAGTTTTGTGATGGTATCATGGTAGGACAATTAGTTCCATTCAATATTACTGTAGTATTACAGTTACTGGCACCTACACTTCTATTACCACTTTTCTGAAAACAAAGTGGAGCCTTGACCTGTGTTACAAAAAAATCTTCAGCCAATCCGGGTGTGGTATTAAAGGATAAAAAATATATGTCAGTAGACCTATTTCGTTGGTCAGCATATTCTGACTTTTTCTCCCTTTGTTCCACAGACTCTCGTTCCAGTGGGCCAGCATAACCGGTATAGGTGGGTGACCAATAGTCCAGAATTAGTAGCATCCATTGAGGTAGCCCAAATGGCTGATAGTTCATACCAGGCGCTGCAGGAGCCATCGAAAGAAAAAGGGAATGAAATATATGGCAACCCTTTTTGCACGGAACTTGGTAGCAAGGTACATATCCAAAAATGTGTTCTATTTACAGCCAGCTGATGTTGATGTAACATAGATATGAAGGTATTGTTTTCATATTCCTTGCGTCGTCCTTCCTCATGGGGTGGTAAGGAAACATGGCTGTGTTCTGAAGGCGGTGGCGTAGTTGGTGAGACCTCTGAGTCAGAATCATGTATTACCCACCCAATGCAAGACAGAAGTACCAGAAATAGTACTGTTATGGTGAGACAAGAGATACGTGGGCCTAATAGTCTTTTTAAATTACTTATTTTCTTCTTTTTCCTCTTGTCTTCTTGTATAACACCCATTTCTCTTTATTGCTTGTCCCACTAGCAGTTCAGTCCAACCTAGGTGCTGCCCGTGACTGGTGGTTGCTTCACTGTAGGGTGATTCCAGCAGTCCTATTGACACACTCTGGTCCTCCCCGACAGACAAAATCACGGCTCTGCAGCTATCGTCAGACTTAGTACAGGGGACAAGCAATCAGTTCATTGTTTACTTTCTTATTTTCGTGGGGGAAAATCGTATCTTTTTGACTGTGGTACGGTATGGTCAGGAAACAATTGTTCAGTGTGACCAAAATCTGAGGGAACCTCCTGCAGCGCACTGTCGTTCTGTTCTTTATCACTCCGCGTAGTGTTGCTGAATCTGTCCTTAGTCGTCGGGTGGTCACCGCTTTTTATTTCATCAGAGGGTACGAACAGGGGTACTTTCTTACAGTGGGATGCATGTATCCAATTCTTAGCTCCCTCGACTTTAACTGCTGCTCGAGTAGCAAGGAGGACCTGTCGCGGACCTTTCCATCGAGGTTCAAGACTCTTTTTCCGCTGGAAATTCTTTTTGAGGACCCAGTCTCCAGGTAGTATCTTGTGGCCTGGATCGGTAGATACAGATGGGAGTGCTTCACGCACCTGTTGGTGAATAGAACACAAAGAATTAGTGAGTTCATTTAAATAATCCATTAAAACAGGATGTTCTAGTTCAGAGTACTTGTGAGGTCGAGGGACCCCCCAGACATTTGCTGGCCTTCCCATCACTATCTCATGGGGTGACAACCCTGATCTAGAATGAGGCGTCATCCTGACAGACATTAAAGCCAGGGTCAACTCGTCCGGCCACCGTTTACCGCGTTCTGCGCATATCTTTGACATCTTCAATTTAAGTGTGCCATTATATTTTTCAACTAGTCCTGCTGACTGGGGGTGGTTAGCTGTATGAAACTTCTGGCGGAAGCCCAACCCTTCACACACCCTTTTCATCACCTGCCCTACAAAATGACTCCCATTATCTGACCAGACACACCTTGGGACCCCAAACCGTGGAAAGAACTCCTTCAGAAGTACCTTTGCGGTAGTAAGGGCAGTATTATCTTTAGTAGGGTAAGCTTCTACCCACTCACTAAACATACATACCACAACTAAGACATATTTCAAGTTGTTACACCTTTCCATCTCAATATAATCCATTTGTAGTACTTCAAAGGGATACATTGGTGGGGAAAAATGCCCAGCGGGGACTGAGGCACCCTTCCCTATGTTATGTTGGAAACACATCATGCAGGATTGAACAGGTTGGTCAGCTACTCTTCTGATATTTTTATCAGACCAAACCGGATCAAGCAAATCACAGATGCTTTTCGCACTAACGTGTGCAGGACCATGGGCCATACTCACTACTGGCAGAACAAATGCATCGGGTAACATCCATCTTTCCCTCTGTGACAGATCTGTCCAGCACAGCGTATTTTCATCTAACTTGGCCTTCCCTTCTTCCCATTCCTTTTTCTCCTGTTCAGTTGCCTCATCCTGTATCTTCCTGACACTCTCTACCGTGTTCCCAAATATTTCATGGGGACGAACCTTCTCTGTACTATCTACCACATACATGTGTCCTGTCTTTGCATACGCTGTATCTTTTGCTGTCTGATCAGCTAGGGCGTTGCCCCGTCCAGTTTCATCTGTCACCTTTTTGTGTGCACTACACTTCATGATAGCCATTGTTTTGGGCAATGCCAGGGCAGAAAGTAAGTTAGTTATAAGGGTCCCATGTTGAATACATGTCCCATGTGAGGTGAGGAATCCTTGTTCTGCCCACAAGCGACCAAAATTGTGTGCTACGCCAAATGCATACTGACTGTCCGTGTAAACATTCACATTAAGTCCTTTACTTAACTCACAGGCTCGTGTTAGAGCTATTAATTCTGCGGCCTGAGCAGAGTTAGGTAGTATTCTAGCTGTTTCAACTACAGTGGTAGCTGTTGTAACTGCATAGGCTGCAGAGGTAGCGCCATTGGGTAGCTTGATGCATGAGCCATCTACGTATAATATGCCATCAGGGTCTTTCAGTGGAGTGTCCTGTAAGTCCACTCTCCCTTTTGTTTCATCCTCCGTCCGGAGAATGCGGTCATGTATGTCATCATAAGAATCTTCTGTTTTTTCAGTAATTGGCAATAAAGTGGCAGGATTGAGCGTGTTGCACCTTTTTAATGTTATATGACTAGCTAAAAGTGTCAGTTCATAAGTAGTTAATCGTGCATTAGTAAGATACTGTGTTTTTGTATTGTTTAATAGTGCGTCAACAGTGTGTGGGACCAACATGGTGAGGGGTGAATCCATGACTATCCCGGCCGACTGGCGCACTGCGACCGCTGCAGCGGCTACTGCCCGTAGACAGCTCGGGAGTGCACGGGCCACTGGATCCAGTAGGGACGGAAAATAAGCACAGGGGCGTTGTTTGCCGCCATGCTCTTGGGTTAACACTGATGGTGAACATCCATTTCTCTCGCTCACATATAACTGAAATTCTTTACGATAATCAGTCATACCCAGTACAGGTGCTGTGCAGAGTGTATTTTTCAATTCATCAAAACCAAACTGAAATTCGTCATTCCATTCAATTGTTTCAGGCCAATCTTTGTGGGTGAGATGCAAAAACGGTTTTATCAAAAGAGAATAATTAGGAATCCATTGACGAAAGAAGAAGGTAATACCTATAAAGGCCCTAACCTCTCTCTGTGTCCTTGGAACCAGTATGTCTCGTATAGCTTGTATTCTCTCAACCGTCAACGTACGTCCCTCCTTAGACAGGAGGTGTCCTAGGTATATAACCTCCTGTCTACAATATTGCAACTTGGAGAGGGAGACCTTATGGTGATGGTGTGCAAGATGTTTCAATAAGGCTACAGTATCTGTTTTACAATAATTTTGTTCTGAAGTGAATGCTATTAAAAGGTCATCCACATATTGAACCAGCGTCGAGGAGCAAGGAAAAACAAGGGTATCTAATTGACCCTTGAGGGCCTGGCTAAAAATGCTAGGCGATTCAGTATAGCCTTGTGGAGCGCGACAGAACCGGAAACTGAGACCACCCAGGGAAAACCCAAAGATGTGTCTGCTATCTGGATGAATGGGAATGCTAAAGAATGCATGTTTAAGATCAATAACAGAGAACCAAGTAGCGGAGGCAGGTATCATTGTTAATAATGTTGTAATGTCAGGAACAACAGGGAACTGGGGTATTACAATCTTATTGTCCGCCCGTAAATCAATAACAAATCGGAGTCCTGGAGACGCGGTGCCATCAGATAATTATTTATGAACAGGAAGAACAGGACTGTTACAATCCTTACCACGCGTTTCTTCAACGACACCCAAATCAATCAACTGGGTCACAATATTTTTGAGTTGTTGTTCAATGTGTTGGGATAATTTGTATTGGGGAAGACGGGGCAATTTGGCATTGGCTTTCAAGCGTATGACATACGGTGGTATGTCCAGACATCCAACATCGTCTTTATGTGTGGCCCATAAAATGGCAAACCTCGAAGTTCGGGTGGAAGTGGTTTTGACAAAAATTGTGACGGGGAAATATTTGGACCTAAAGTGACATGCACTCCATCCGGAGAGCAATAAATGGTGGTGTACAATTTCTTTAATAGGTCCAAACCCAATAAATTCTCACTACAGGCCGAGGTAAGAATGAGAGGGGAGCTAATGGTGTAAGGACCTATAGCAACATGCAGCGGCTGGGAGACGGGGTTAGCCACCGGAACACCAGAAAAACCCATAGAGACGTTAATATTGCCAGACAGGGGGACCCCTTGGACCTCTTCCCGTTTAACAGAACTTTTGGTGGCCCCAGTGTCTACCAAAAAATCATGTGAAGTACCGTCTAATTGTACCTCAACGTGAGGGCCATTATGCCTAACAGGAATAGAAACTGGTCCCACCCCCCTCTGTCGAAGGCTGTCCTAGTCAAAGGAGGACCCCTGACCTTCGTACACATCATAGTCGTCATTAAAATATTGGCGCTGAGGTGAAGCATCAAAATAACTCGGGTGGGGGGTACTGTGGGACCGCGGAGGGGCCTGCTGGCGGGGTCTGTCTGCAGGACCAGACCTACCGCATGGTCTGTTGTCCTGTTGCGGTGGGGGCATGGGGCGGGCTGTGGAGTTGTCCTTATTGGGGCAGTCATTCTTTCAGTGGCCCTCCTGCTTGCAATAGGCGCACTGATTGTAGGAGGGTGTTGGGACTGCCTTCTGTCATTGGGAGGTCCTTGTGACCTTGGTCTGGACTGCTGTTGACGGGGCTGAGGGTAGGCCTGCTGAAAAGCACCTTCGTTTTCAACTCCTTCGTTCTTTTCTTGTTCTTCTATCTCCCTGTTCTCATAATATTGGGCCATTGTCAGTATTCCAGTGGCAGTAGAGACTGGCCACGTACTTTCACACAATTTAAATTTTCCCTTTATGTCTGGTAATATATTGTCCACGAATTTGTCAACAAAGAGTCTTATCCCCCCTTCAGTAGTCATGTCTTGTCCGCTGTAATCAGAAAAGACACCCTCAAACCTTGTATAGAAGTCCGAAACACACTTGTCCTTTTTCTGTTTACAGGCGGCCAATTTATCCAGTATGGTCTTCATTAAATCCAAGATACGCAGAGGGGGAGCGAATATAAGTGGGTCTGGTTTCTCTCCCCCAAACCTGCTTCTTTCTGCTGCTTCCAATTGGTTCCACGTGCCCCCCAGTTCAGCATGGTCGCGCCTCCGTACTTTTGACCGTACTTCCTGCGGGACTACTGCTGCCATTAACATGTCAATATCGGACAACGTCATGGTACAGGATTCAAGAATTTGTTGCAATTTTTTATAATATCCCGCAGGATTCTTACGGGGTCAGGTAAGGCGGCTTTTAGGGTATATGTTTCAGATCTTTTCCATGGGGTGTGTACCCACATTTGTTGAAAATGCCCTGCTGTAATAACTTGGCCAGCGGCATCCATCACCGGCTCTCGCCAAACCGGTGGAACCTCTCTCATAGGAAACATGGATGCCTTTACAGAAGGACTACACATCCACAGGCAGTCCCTATATGCGAGGAGAGTAACAATATAATCATGTAGACCAGAACCAAAAGGCAGTCCAGTAGAGGCTCGTTTTCGGAGGTCCACCAGTCCCGCGGGAGCTGAGGAACCATCATCCTCATATTCTTGTATTATAATGTTGCACATAAGGGTAGCTGCATGTAGCTGAACTAGACTATCCCATTGTTTCATAGTGTGGACAATGTCCCTGACCCCATAGTCATTCCAATTAGTCATCCACCTCTGAGTCATTTCTTCAATGACATCTTCCTCTTGTGAATTAGAGAACAAGTGTCCGCGCAGGGTGCGCTTTCGCGGGGTCATGGGACGGGGGGTATGTGTGGTGTCTAAACAGGAGTCAGGGGTGAGCCAAACAGGGGCCAGTCGAGGGGTGGGTACAGTCGGGCAGGGTGTATCCTCTATAGGTCTGGTGACAGGAGGGGTGGTGGTGGGTGGCGGAGCACTCGCCTGAGATCCAACCGGGGGTGGCACAATAGGGTCACTTGGTGCAGGTTGAGGATGGAGTGTAGGATATATTGGTGGAGTATATAACGGGGGTTTATCTAACATATTGTTTAAAAGGGGGTCTTCCTCTTGTGGCTTATCCACTACTGTCCTGGAAGGGTAACACTTATCAGTTTGTAAGTGAAGACTTCGGTCATTTTCTAAAATTTTCTGTTGATGTTCAGCTACGTCAGAGTCATATACCTTTTCAGTCACCGTCCTGGTCTTATGTCTCTGTAATTCTTTCTCTGCCTTCCTACGTCTTTGGTCTGCTTCTTTCTGCCAAGTCCGTAGTGAATCAAACATCCCAGGTCTACTTTTTGTCACAAACAAACGTTCCTGTAAATAGTCTAATTTATCTTTATCAAATGTCCCGTGAATAGGCCATTGTAAATCAGAACTACCTTTGGTTCTTTTTCTCCATATATAAGACCAGATAATAAGACCTATGCCGTATTTAACATATATATCATGATTCGGAGTCCCGGCCGGAGGAGCGGGGCATGTTTCCTCCAGGCGGGAGTCCATACTGCAAAGACAACAACACAATTTCCTAAAACAACTGAACGCTGGCATTCTTCCAGTATTTTTTTTAAAAAACAATTCTTACACCAGTGGTTTGAATACACCAAATGAGTGGCAAATATGCCCTTTGCTTCCTATATACTTAAATGACAACTGAGGTCAGTCTTACCACTGACGTCGATCTTTGCAAAGAGCGATAGAAACCGTACAATACTCACAGACCTATTTTTAGACAGGAATCTTTCAACTCCCGTCCTTACCTGACACTTCTGTTATAGTCCAACAGTTGGGGACTCCAGTAGTTCAGGGAAAACAGAGACCCGAATACAGACAGCGCCAGGAGAAGTCGAGCTGGCTGGAAGACTGTGAGAAGGTAGCCTCTTTCTAGCCTTGTTACCCCCACTTTTGGCCTGTTTGTGAGTGTATGTCAGGGTGTTTGTCACTGTTTTCACTGCCTCACTGGGATCCTGATAGCCAGGCCTCAGTGCTCATAGTGAAAACACTATGGTTTCAGTATGTTTGTTATGTGTCACTGGGATCCTGCTGGTCAGGACCCCAGTGCTCATAGGTTTGTGGCCTATATGTATGTGTCACTGGGACCCTGTCACACAGGGCCCCAGTGCTCATAGGTGTGCATGTATATGTTCCCTGTGTGGTGCCTAACTGTCTCACTGAGGCTCTGCTAACCAGAACCTCAGTGGTTATGCTCTCTCATTACTTTCAAATTGTCACTAACAGGCTAGTGACCATTTTTACCAATTTACATTGGCTTACTGGAACACCCTTATAATTCCCTAGTATATGGTACTGAGGTACCCAGGGTATTGGGGTTCCAGGAGATCCCTATGGGCTGCAGCATTTCTTTTGCCACCCATAGGGAGCTCTGACAATTCTTACACAGGCCTGCCACTGCAGCCTGAGTGAAATAACGTCCACGTTATTTCACAGCCATTTTACACTGCACTTAAGTAACTTATAAGTCACCTATATGTCTAACCTTTACCTGGTAAAGGTTAGGTGCAAAGTTACTTAGTGTGAGGGCACCCTGGCACTAGCCAAGGTGCCCCCACATTGTTCAGAGCCAATTCCCTGAACTTTGTGAGTGCAGGGACACCATTACACGCGTGCACTACATATAGGTCACTACCTATATGTAGCTTCACCATGGTAACTCCGAATATGGCCATGTAACATGTCTATGATCATGGAATTGCCCCCTCTATGCCATCCTGGCATTGTTGGTACAATTCCATGATCCCAGTGGTCTGTAGCACAGACCCTGGTACTGCCAGACTGCCCTTCCTGGGGTTTCACTGCAGCTGCTGCTGCTGCCAACCCCTCAGACAGGCAGCTGCCCTCCTGGGGTCCAGCCAGGCCTGGCCCAGGATGGCAGAACAAAGAACTTCCTCTGAGAGAGGGTGTGACACCCTCTCCCTTTGGAAAATGGTGTGAAGGCAGGGGAGGAGTAGCCTCCCCCAGCCTCTGGAAATGCTTTGTTGGGCACAGATGTGCCCAATTCTGCATAAGCCAGTCTACACCGGTTCAGGGACCCCTTAGCCCCTGCTCTGGCGCGAAACTGGACAAAGGAAAGGGGAGTGACCACTCCCCTGACCTGCACCTCCCCTGGGAGGTGTCCAGAGCTCCTCCAGTGTGCTCCAGACCTCTGCCATCTTGGAAACAGAGTTGCTGCTGGCACACTGGACTGCTCTGAGTGGCCAGTGCCACCAGGTGACGTCAGAGACTCCTGCTGATAGGCTCCTTCAGGTGTTAGTAGCCTTTCCTCTCTCCTAGGTAGCCAAACCCTCTTTTCTGGCTATTTAGGGTCTCTGTCTCTGGGGAAACTTTAGATAACGAATGCATGAGCTCAGCCGAGTTCCTCTGCATCTCTCTCTTCACCTTCTGATAAGGAATCGACCGCTGACCGCGCTGGAAGCCTGCAAACCTGCAACATAGTAGCAAAGACGACTACTGCAACTCTGTAACGCTGATCCTGCCGCCTTCTCGACTGTTTTCCTGCTTGTGCATGCTGTGGGGGTAGTCTGCCTCCACTCTGCACCAGAAGCTCTGAAGAAATCTCCCGTGGGTCGACGGAATCTTCCCCCTGCAACCGCAGGCACTAAAAAGCTGCATTACCGGTCCCTTGGGTCTCCTCTCAGCACGACGAGCGAGGTCCCTCGAATCCAGCGACGCTGTCCAAGTGACCCCCACAGTCCAGTGACTCTTCAGCCCAAGTTTGGTGGAGGTAAGTCCTTGCCTCACCTCGCTGGGCTGCATTGCTGGGAACCGCGACTTTGCAGCTACTCCGGCCCCTGTGCACTTCCGGCGGAAATCCTTTGTGGACAGCCAAGCCTGGGTCCACGGCACTCTAACCTGCATTGCACGACTTTCTAAGTTGGTCTCCGGCGACGTGGGACTCCTTTGTGCAACTTCGGCGAGCACCGTTTCACGCATCCTCGTAGTGCCTGTTTCTGGAACTTCTCCGGGGGCTACCTGCTTCAGTGAGGGCTCATTGTCTTGCCCGACGTCCCCTCTCTCTGCAGGTCCAATTTGCGACCTCCTGGTCCCTCCTGGGCCCCAGCAGCGTCCAAAAACGCCAAACGCACGATTTGCGTGTAGCAAGGCTTGTTGGCGTCTTTCCGGCGGGAAAACACTTCTGCACGACTCTCCAAGGTGAGAGGGATCCGTCCACCAAAGGGGAAGTCTCTAGCCCTTTTCGTTCCTGCAGAAACCTCAGCTTCTTCTGTCCAGTTGAAGCTTCTTTGCACCCGCAGCTGGCATTTCCTGGGCATCTGCCCATCTCCGAGCTGCTTGTGACTTTTGGACTTGGTCCCCTTGTTCCACACGTACCCTCAATCAGGAATCCATCGTTGTTGCATTGCTGATTTGTGTTTTCCTTGCATTTTCCCTCTAACACGACTATTTTGTCCTTAGGGGAACTTTAGTGCACTTTGCACTCACTTTTCAGGGTCTTGGGGAGGGTTATTTTTCTAACTCTCACTATTTTCTAATAGTCCCAGCGACCCTCTACAAGGTCACATAGGTTTGGGGTCCATTCGTGGTTCGCATTCCACTTTTGGAGTATATGGTTTGTGTTGCCCCTATCCCTATGTTTCCCCATTGCATCCTATTGTAACTATACATTGTTTGCACTGTTTTCTAAGACTATACTGCATATTTTTGCTATTGTGTATATATATCTTGCGTATATTTCCTATCCTCTCACTGAGGGTACACTCTAAGATACTTTGGCATATTGTCATAAAAATAAAGTACCTTTATTTTTAGTATAACTGTGTATTGTGTTTTCTTATGATATTGTGCATATGACACTAGGTGGTACTGTAGTAGCTTCACACGTCTCCTAGTTCAGCCTAAGCTGCTCTGCTAAGCTACCATTATCTATCAGCCTAAGCTGCTAGACACCCTATACACTAATAAGGGATAACTGGGCCTGGTGCAAGGTGCAAGTACCCCTTGGTACTCACTACAAGCCAGTCCAGCCTCCTACATTGGTTGTGCAGCGGTGGGATAAGTGCTTTGAGACTACTTACCACTCTTGTCATTGTACTTTTCATAAGAGAAAAATATACAAAACAAGATCAGTGTATATACACATAGCCAAAAAGTTTTGCATTTCCTCTTTTCACTCTTTTCTAAGTGCTGAAAAGTACTTCTAAACTTTCAAAAAGTTCTTAAAAGTTTAAAAAGTTTTTTTTCTGTCTTTCCAAAAAGTTCTGAAAACTTTTTTATCTTTTGCTATCACTTTAACTCTCTCTAAAAAATGTCTGGCACAGGCCAAAAAGTTGAACTGTCCAAACTTGCATATGATCACCTTAGCTGGAAAGGAGCAAGGAGTCTCTGCATAGAGAGAGGTTTGAGTGTAGGGAAGAATCCTTCCTTAGAACTGTTAATTAATATGCTTAGAGTACAGGATAAGGCCATAAGTGCCCAATCTGTAGAAAAAGTAGCTAATGGTTCTCAATCTGATCCAGGGACTCCCCCAGGAAAAGGTTCAGGAAAGAAACTTCTCAGCCTGCCCATTACTAGACAGTCTAGCATAGTTGGTACAGAGGTTGAATCACATCATACTGATGATGTGCTCTCACATTATGCTGGTAGCCAAGCTGTTAGGGTGCCCTTGGTAAGGGACAGGTCTCCTTCTGTTCATTCCCATCATACCTCTGTATCTAGAAATGTCCCTCCCACCCACCCTGATGACAGATTGTTAGAAAGGGAGCTCAATAGATTGAGAGTGGAACAAACCAGACTGAAGCTCAAGAAGCAACAGCTGGATTTGGATAGACAGTCTTTAGAAATAGAGAGGGAAAGACAGAAGTTGGGTTTAGAAACCCATGGTGGCAGCAGCAGTATTCCCCATAGTCATCCTGCAAAAGAGCATGATTCCAGGAATCTGCACAAGATAGTTCCCCCTTATAAGGAGGGGGATGACATTAACAAGTGGTTTGCTGCACTTGAGAGGGCCTGTGCTGTACAGGATGTCCCTCAAAAGCAGTGGGCTGCTATCCTATGGCTATCATTTAGTGGAAAGGGTAGGGATAGACTCCTTACTGTGAAAGAAAATGATGCCAATAATTTTACAGTTCTTAAGAATGCACTCCTGGATGGTTATGGCTTAACCACTGAACAATACAGGATAAAGTTCAGAGAGACCAAAAAGGAGTCTTCACAAGACTGGGTTGATTTCATTGACCATTCAGTGAAGGCCTTGGAGGGGTGGTTACATGGCAGTAAAGTTACTGATTATGAAAGCCTGTATAACACAATCCTGAGAGAGCATATACTTAATAATTGTGTGTCTGATTTGTTGCACCAGTACCTGGTAGACTCTGATCTGACCTCTCCCCAAGAATTGGGAAAGAAGGCAGACAAATGGGTCAGAACAAGGGTGAACAGAAAAGTTCATACAGGGGGTGACAAAGATGGCAATAAGAAGAAAGATGGTGAAAAATCTCAAGATAAGCATGGGGAGAAGGGTAAAACCAAAGATCCCACTTCAAATCTTAAACACTCTTCAGAGGGTGGGGATAAAACAAATTCTTCCTCTTCTTCCCAACCTGCACACATTAAAAAGCCTTGGTGCTTTGTGTGTAAAAACAGAGGCCATAGGCCAGGGGATAAGTCCTGTCCAGGTAAACCCCCTGAGCCTACCACCACTAATACATCAAGCTCTAGTGCCCCTAGCAGTAGTGGTACTAGTGGTGGGACTGCTGGCAACAGTCAAGCAAAGGGTGTAGTTGGGTTCACTTATGGGTCCATAGTGAAAACTGATGTCATCAGTCCCAAGACAGTTTCTGTCACACCTAGTGGCATTGGCCTTGCCACACTGGCTGCTTGTCCCCTTACAATGGATAAGTACAGGCAGACAGTTTCAATAAATGGTGTTGAGGCCTTGGCCTACAGGGACACAGGTGCCAGTTTCACTTTGGTGACTGAAAACCTAGTGCCTCCTGAACAACACATCATTGGACAACAGTATAAGATTATTGATGTCCATAACTCCACTAAGTTTCTTCCCTTAGCTATAATTCAGTTTAGTTGGGGTGGAGTTACTGGCCCTAAGCAGGTGGTGGTATCACCTAGCTTACCTGTAGACTGTCTCTTAGGTAATGACCTAGAGGCCTCAAGGTTGGGCTGATGTAGAGTTTTATGCCCATGCAGCCATGCTGGGCATCCCTGAGGAATTGTTCCCTCTCAGTTCAAGTGAAATGAAAAAGCAAAGGAGAGAAGGCCTGAAAACTCAGGATCCCTCTCCATCAACAGGTAAAAATGTTATCACAGTATCCCCTAACCACCCTACCATTCAGGATACTATTCCTGTGGTGGGAGAAACCTCTCCTGGGGTGGCACCTGTTCCAAGGGAATCATCAGCTGGCAAAGCTGGACTCCCTGAGGTGGAAGTACCTCTCTGTGGGATAACTAACATTGGTGAGAAAAAGAGCACCATTTTAGTTAACATGGAGCATCCCTCCAACCCTCCCAGAGAAACTTTAGTGCAGAAACTCTGCACTGCCTCACAACACTTAGGACAGCATCCCTGCCCTAGTGTGGAGCTGATAGGACAGCATCCCTGCCCTGCTCCAACCCAAGAGAAACAGCATCCCTGTTCTCTCTTCCAGCCATATGGACAAAGTTTTTGCCCAGCTATGGCTTTTCTGAGACAGCATCCCTGTCTGGCATTTCCATCACTACAAATAGGTTCAGTGGACAATTCCCACTGCTCTAAACTAAAACTTACTGATAGAAACTCTGAAAATACATCTTCACATTGTTGCTTAGCTAAAAAACTTCAAACAGGGTGGTTTACATCCCCACAGGGAAGTAACCATATAGTGGATGATAAAGGGAGTAACCAGTCTATTGCAGAGCTACTCTCTACTTATCACCACTTAGACAATAAAGTCTCAACTGGCCAAGGTTAGCCTTTTTGTCCTTCGTTTGGGGGGGGGGGTTGTGTGAGAAGGTAGCCTCTTTCTAGCCTTGTTACCCCCACTTTTGGCCTGTTTGTGAGTGTATGTCAGGGTGTTTGTCACTGTTTTCACTGTCTCACTGGGATCCTGATAGCCAGGCCTCAGTGCTCATAGTGAAAACACTATGGTTTCAGTATGTTTGTTATGTGTCACTGGGATCCTGCTGGTCAGGACCCCAGTGCTCATAGGTTTGTGGCCTATATGTATGTGTCACTGGGACCCTGTCACACAGGGCCCCAGTGCTCATAGGTGTGCATGTATATGTTCTTGTGTGGTGCCTAACTGTCTCACTGAGGCTCTGCTAACCAGAACCTCAGTGGTTATGCTCTCTCATTACTTTCAAATTGTCACTAACAGGCTAGTGACCATTTTTACCAATTTACATTGGCTTACTGGAACACCCTTATAATTCCCTAGTATATGGTACTGAGGTACCCAGGGTATTGGGGTTCCAGGAGATCCCTATGGGCTGCAGCAATTCTTTTGCCACCCATAGGGAGCTCTGACAATTCTTACACAGGCCTGCCACTGCAGCCTGAGTGAAATAACGTCCACGTTATTTCACAGCCATTTTACACTGCACTTAAGTAACTTATAAGTCACCTATATTGTCTAACCTTTACGTGGTAAAGGTTAGGTGCAAAGTTACTTAGTGTGAGGGCACCCTGGCACTAGCCAAGGTGCCCCCACATTGTTCAGAGCCAATTCACTGAACTTTGTGAGTGCGGGGACACCATTACACGCGTGCACTACATATAGGTCACTACCTATATGTAGCTTCACCATGGTAACTCCGAATATGGCCATGTAACATGTCTATGATCATGGAATTGCCCCCTCTATGCCATCCTGGCATTGTTGGTACAATTCCATGATCCCAGTGGTCTGTAGCACAGACCCTGGTACTGCCAGACTGCCCTTCCTGGGGTTTCACTGCAGCTGCTGCTGCTGCCAACCCCTCAGACAGGCAGCTGCCCTCCTGGGGTCCAGCCAGGCCTGGCCCAGGATGGCAGAACAAAGAACTTCCTCTGAGAGAGGGTGTGACACCCTCTCCCTTTGGAAAACGGTGTGAAGGCAGGGGAGGAGTAGCCTCCCCCAGCCTCTGGAAATGCTTTGTTGGGCACAGATGTGCCCAATTCTGCATAAGCCAGTCTACACCCGTTCAGGGACCCCTTAGCCCCTGCTCTGGCGCGAAACTGGACAAAGGAAAGGGGAGTGACCACTCCCCTGACCTGCACCTCCCCTGGGAGGTGTCCAGAGCTCCTCCAGTGTGCTCCAGACCTCTGCCATCTTGGAAACAGAGGTGCTGCTGGCACACTGGACTGCTCTGAGTGGCCAGTGCCACCAGGTGACGTCAGAGACTCCTGCTGATAGGCTTCTTCAGGTGTTAGTAGCCTTTCCTCTCTCCTAGGTAGCCAAACCCTCTTTTCTGGCTATTTAGGGTCTCTGTCTCTGGGGAAACTTTAGATAACGAATGCAAGAGCTCATCCGAGTTCCTCTGCATCTCCCTCTTCACCTTCTGATAAGGAAACGACTGCTGACCGCGCTGGAAGCCTGCAAACCTGCAACATAGTAGCAAAGACGACTACTGCAACTCTGTAACGCTGATCCTGCCGCCTTCTCGACTGTTTTCCTGCTTGTGCATGCTGTGGGGGTAGTCTGCCTCCTCTCTGCACCAGAAGCTCCGAAGAAATCTCCCGTGGGTCGACGGAATCTTCCCCCTGCAACCGCAGGCACCAAAAAGCTGCATCACTGGTCCCTTGGGTCTCCTCTCAGCACGACGAGCGAGGTCCCTCGAATCCAGCGACTCTGTCCAAGTGACCCCCACAGTCCAGTGACTCTTCAGCCCAAGTTTGGTGGAGGTAAGTCCTTGCCTCACCTCGTTGGGCTGCATTGCTGGGAACCGCAACTTTGCAGCTACTCCGGCCCCTGTGCACTTCCGGCAGAAATCCTTTGTGCACAGCCAAGCCTGGGTCCACGGCACTCTAACCTGCATTGCACGACTTTCTAAGTTGGTCTCCGGCGACGTGGGACTCCTTTGTGCAACTTCGGCGAGCACCGTTTCACGCATCCTCGTAGTGCCTGTTTCTGGCACTTCTCCGGGTGCTACCTGCTTCAGTGAGGGCTCTTTGTCTTGCTCGACGTCCCCTCTCTCTGCAGTTCCAATGTGCGACCTCCTGGTCCCTCTTGGGCCCCAGCAGCGTCCAAAAACGCCAAACCCACGATTTGCGTGTAGCAAGGCTTGTTGGCGTCTTTCCGGCGGGAAACCACTTCTGCACGACTCTCCAGTGCGATAGGGATCCGTCCACCAAAGGGGAAGTCTCTAGCCCTTTTTGTTCCAGCAGAAACCTCAGCTTCTTCTGTCCAGTTGAAGCTTCTTTGCACCCGCAGCTGGCATTTCCTTGGCATCTGCCCATCTCCGAGCTGCTTGTGACTTTTGGACTTGGTCCCCTTGTTCCACAGGTACCCTCAGTCAGGAATCCATCGTTGTTGCATTGCTGATTTGTGTTTTCCTTGCATTTTCCCTCTAACACGACTATTTTGTCCTTAGGGGAACTTTAGTGCACTTTGCACTCACTTTTCAGGGTCTTGGGGAGGGTTATTTTTCTAACTCTCACTATTTTCTAATAGTCCCAGCGACCCTCTACAAGGTCACATAGGTTTGGGGTCCATTCGTGGTTCGCATTCCACTTTTGGAGTATATGGTTTGTGTTGCCCCTATGTAAGGAAATGCCTCCTTGGCATGGTTGCCCCCTGACTTTTTGCCTTTGCTGATGCTATGTTTACAATTGAAAGTGTGCTGAGGCCTGCTAACCAGGCCCCAGCACCAGTGTTCTTTCCCTAACCTGTACTTTTGTATCCACAATTGGCAGACCCTGGCATCCAGATAAGTCCCTTGTAACTGGTACTTCTAGTACCAAGGGCCCTGATGCCAAGGAAGGTCTCTAAGGGCTGCAGCATGTCTTATGCCACCCTGGAGACCTCTCACTCAGCACAGACACACTGCTTGCCAGCTTGTGTGTGCTAGTGAGGACAAAACGAGTGAGTCGACATGGCACTCCCCTCAGGGTGCCATGCCAGCCTCTCACTGCCTATGCAGTATAGGTAAGCCACCCCTCTAGCAGGCCTTACAGCCCTAAGGCAGGGTGCACTATACCATAGGTGAGGGTACCAGTGCATGAGCATGGTACCCCTACAGTGTCTAAACAAAACCTTAGACATTGTAAGTGCAGGGTAGCCATAAGAGTATATGGTCTGGGAGTCTGTCAAACACGAACTCCACAGCACCATAATGGCTACACTGAAAACTGGGAAGTTTGGTATCAAACTTCTCAGCACAATAAATGCACACTGATGCCAGTGTACATTTTATTGTAAAATACACCACAGAGGGCACCTTAGAGGTGCCCCCTGAAACTTAACCGACTATCTGTGTAGGCTGACTAGTTTTAGCAGCCTGCCACAAACCGAGACATGTTGCTGGCCCCATGGGGAGAGTGCCTTTGTCACTCTGAGGCCAGTAACAAAGCCTGCACTGGGTGGAGATGCTAACACCTCCCCCAGGCAGGAATTGTCACACCTGGCGGTGAGCCTCAAAGGCTCACCTCCTTTGTGCCAACCCAGCAGGACACTCCAGCTAGTGGAGTTGCCCGCCCCCTCCGGCCAGGCCCCACTTTTGGCGGCAAGGCCGGAGAAAATAATGAGAAAAACAAGGAGGAGTCACTGGCCAGTCAGGACAGCCCCTAAGGTGTCCTGAGCTGAAGTGACTCTAACTTTTAGAAATCCTCCATCTTGCAGATGGAGGATTCCCCCAATAGGGTTAGGATTGTGACCCCCTCCCCTTGGGAGGAGGCACAAAGAGGGTGTACCCACCCTCAGGGCTAGTAGCCATTGGCTACTAACCCCCCAGACCTAAACACGCCCTTAAATTTAGTATTTAAGGGCTACCCTGAACCCTAGAAAATTAGATTCCTGCAACTACAAGAAGAAGGACTGCCTAGCTGAAAACCCCTGCAGAGGAAGACCAGAAGACGACAACTGCCTTGGCTCCAGAAACTCATCGGCCTGTCTCCTGCCTTCCAAAGATCCTGCTCCAGCGACGCCTTCCAAAGGGACCAGCGACCTCGACATCCTCTGAGGACTGCCCCTGCTTCGAAAAGACAAGAAACTCCTGAGGACAGCGGACCTGCTCCAAGAAAAGCTGCAACTTTGTTTCCAGCAGCTTTAAAGAACCCTGCAAGCTCCCCGCAAGAAGCGTGAGACTTGCAACACTGCACCCGGCGACCCCGACTCGGCTGGTGGAGACCCGACACCTCAGGAGGGACCCCAGGACTACTCTGATACTGTGAGTACCAAAACCTGTCCCCCCTGAGCCCCCACAGTGCCGCCTGCAGAGGGAATCCCGAGGCTTCCCCTGACCGCGACTCTTTGAACCTAAAGTCCCGACGCCTGGGAGAGACCCTGCACCCGCAGCCCCCAGGACCTGAAGGACCGGACTTTCACTGGAGAAGTGACCCCCAGGAGTCCCTCTCCCTTGCCCAAGTGGAGGTTTCCCCGAGGAATCCCCCCCTTGCCTGCCTGCAGCGCTGAAGAGATCCCGAGATCTCTCATAGACTAACATTGAAAACCCGACGCTTGTTTCTACACTGCACCCGGCCGCCCCCGCGCTGCTGAGGGTGAAATTTCTGTGTGGACTTGTGTCCCCCCCGGTGCCCTACAAAACCCCCCTGGTCTGCCCTCCGAAGACGCGGGTACTTACCTGCAAGCAGACCGGAACCGGGGCACCCCCTTCTCTCCATTCTAGTCTATGTGTTTTGGGCACCACTTTGAACTCTGCACCTGACCGGCCCTGAGCTGCTGGTGTGGTGACTTTGGGGTTGCTCTGAACCCCCAACGGTGGGCTACCTTGGACCAAGAACTAAGCCCTGTAAGTGTCTTACTTACCTGGTTAACCTAACAAAAACTTACCTCCCCTAGGAACTGTGAAAATTGCACTAAGTGTCCACTTTTAAAACAGCTATTTGTGAATAACTTGAAAAGTATACATGCAATTTTGATGATTTGACGTTCCCAAAGTACTTACCTGCAATACCTTTCGAATGAGATATTACATGTAGAATTTGAACCTGTGGTTCTTAAAATAAACTAAGAAAAGATATTTTTCTATATAAAAACCTATTGGCTGGATTTGTCTCTGAGTGTGTGTACCTCATTTATTGTCTATGTGTATGTACAACAAATGCTTAACACTACTCCTTGGATAAGCCTACTGCTCGACCACACTACCACAAAATAGAGCATTAGTATTATCTCTTTTTACCACTATTTTACCTCTAAGGGGAACCCTTGGACTCTGTGCATGCTATTCCTTACTTTGAAATAGCACATACAGAGCCAACTTCCTACATTGGTGGATCAGCGGTGGGGTACAAGACTTTGCATTTGCTGGACTACTCAGCCAATACCTGATCACACGACAAATTCCAAAATTGTCATTAGAAATTGATTTTTGCAATTTGAAAAGTTTTCTAAATTCTTAAAAGACCTGCTAGGGCCTTGTGTTAGATCCTGTTTAGCATTTCTTTTAGAGTTTAAAAGTTTGTAAAAGTTTGAATTAGATTCTAGAACCAGTTGTAGATTCTTAAAAAGTATTCCAACTTTTAGAAGCAAAATGTCTAGCACAGATGTGACTGTGGTGGAACTCGACACCACACCTTACCTCCATCTTAAGATGAGGGAGCTAAGGTCACTCTGTAAAATAAAGAAAATAACAATGGGCCCCAAACCTACCAAAATACAGCTCCAGGAGCTTTTGGCAGAGTTTGAAAAGGCCAACCCCTCTGAGGGTGGCAACTCAGAGGAAGAGGATAGTGACTTGGAGGAAAATTCCCCCCTACCAGTCCTATCTAGGGAGAACAGGGTCCCTCAAACCCTGACTCCAAAAATAATAGTCAGAGATGCTGGTTCCCTCACAGGAGAGACCAACACCTCTGAAATCACTGAGGATAGCCCCAGTGAAGAGGACATCCAGTTAGCCAGGATGGCCAAAAGATTGGCTTTGGAAAGACAGATCCTAGCCATAGAGAGGGAAAGACAAGAGATGGGCCTAGGACCCATCAATGGTGGCAGCAACATAAATAGGGTCAGAGATTCTCCTGACATGTTGAAAATCCCTAAAGGGATTGTAACTAAATATGAAGATGGTGATGACATCACCAAATGGTTCACAGCTTTTGAGAGGGCTTGTGTAACCAGAAAAGTGAACAGATCTCACTGGGGTGCTCTCCTTTGGGAAATGTTCACTGGAAAGTGTAGGGATAGACTCCTCACACTCTCTGGACAAGATGCAAAATCTTATGACCTCATGAAGGGTACCCTGATTGAGGGCTTTGGATTCTCCACTGAGGAGTACAGGATTAGGTTCAGGGGGGCTCAAAAATCCTCGAGCCAGACCTGGGTTGACTTTGTTGACTACTCAGTGAAAACACTAGATGGTTGGATTCAAGGCAGTGGTGTAAGTAATTATGATGGGCTGTACAATTTATTTGTGAAAGAACACCTGTTAAGTAATTGTTTCAATGATAAACTGCATCAGCATCTGGTAGACCTAGGACCAATTTCTCCCCAAGAATTGGGAAAGAAGGCGGACCATTGGGTCAAGACAAGGGTGTCCAAGACTTCAACAGGGGGTGACAAAAAGAAAGGGGTCACAAAGACTCCCCAGGGGAAGGGTGATGAGACAACCAAAACTAAAAATAGTAAAGAGTCTTCTACAGGCCCCCAAAAACCTGCACAGGAGGGTGGGCCCAGAGCCTCTTCACAAAACAATGGGTACAAGGGTAAAAACTTTGATCCCAAAAAGGCCTGGTGTCATAGCTGTAAACAGCATGGACACCAAACTGGAGACAAGGCCTGTCCCAAGAAAGGTTCCACTCCAAACTCCCATCCAGGTAACACTGGTATGGCTAGTCTCCAAGTGGGATCAACAGTGTGCCCAGAGCAAATCAGGGTCCTCACTGAGGCTACTCTAGTTTCTGAGGGTGGGGTGGATTTAGCCACACTAGCTGTCTGGCCGCCTAACATGCAAAAATACAGACAGCAACTCTTAATTAATGGGACTAGAATAGAGGGCCTGAGGGATACAGGTGCCAGTGTCACCATGGTGACAGAGAAACTGGTTTCCCCTGGCCAATACCTGACTGGAAAAACTTACACAGTCACCAACGCTGACAATCAGAAAAAAGTACATCCCATGGCAATGGTTACTTTAGAATGGGGAGGGGTCAATGGCCTGAAACAGGTGGTGGTCTCCTCAAATATCCCAGTGGACTGTCTGCTTGGAAATGACCTGGAGTCCTCAGCATGGGCTGAGGTAGAACTAAAAACCCATGCAGCAATGCTGGGTATCCCTGAACTGGTGTGTGTGAAAACAAGAGCACAGTGCAAGGCACAGGGTGAACAAGTAGAGCTGGAGTCTGGAAGAATGGCCCAGCCTACCAAGAGAACAGGAAAGTCAGTTGGGAAACCAACTGCAACACAGCAAAACAAAAGGAACCTCTCTTCTCAGGAAGAAGGTCTGCCCTCTGAGGGAACTGAGCCTTTGGAGCTTGAACCTTATCAGGTTGAGCTCTTAGGCCCAGGGGGACCCTCAAGGGAGGAGCTGTGTAAGGGACAAGAAACCTGTCCCTCTCTTGAAGGCCTTAGGCAGCAAGCTGCTGAAGAGTCCAAAGGCAAGAAAAATGGAACACATAGGGTCTATTGGGAAGATGGGCTCCTGTACACTGAGGCCAGAGACCCCAAACCTGGTGCCACTAGGAGAGTGGTAGTGCCTCAGCTGTTCAGGAAGTTCATCCTAACATTGGCCCATGACATTCCCCTTGCTGGACATTTGGGACAAACCAAGACGTGGGAGAGGTTAGTCAACCACTTCTACTGGCCCAATATGTCCAACATGGTTAAGGAGTTTTGCCTCTCCTGCCCCACCTGTCAAGCCAGTGGTAAGACAGGTGGGCATCCAAAGGCCCCCCTCATTCCACTTCCAGTGGTGGGGGTTCCCTTTGAAAGAGTGGGTGTGGACATAGTTGGTCCACTAGAACCTCCCACAGCCTCAGGAAATATGTATATCCTGGTAGTAGTGGATCATGCTACCCGGTATCCTGAAGCTATTCCCCTTAGGTCGACTACTGCCCCTGCAGTAGCCAAGGCCCTCATTGGTATCTTTACCAGAGTGGGTTTCCCTAAGGAGGTGGTGTCTGACAGAGGTACCAACTTCATGTCAGCATACCTAAAGCACATGTGGAATGAGTGTGGAGTGACTTATAAATTCACTACACCATACCATCCACAAACTAATGGCTTGGTTGAGAGATTCAACAAGACATTAAAAGGCATGATCATGGGGCTCCCAGAAAAGCTCAAAAGGAGATGGGATGTCCTCTTGCCATGTCTGCTTTTCGCTTACAGAGAAGTGCCACAGAAGGGAGTAGGATTCTCACCCTTTGAACTTCTGTTTGGTCATCCTGTAAGGGGACCACTTGCCCTTGTTAAAGAAGGCTGGGAGAGACCTCTCCATGAGCCTAAACAGGACATAGTGGACTATGTACTTGGCCTTCGCTCTAGAATGGCCGAGTACATGGAAAAGGCAACCAAAAACCTTGAGGCCAGCCAACAGCTCCAGAAGTTTTGGTATGACCAAAAGGCTGCACTGGTGGAGTTCCAACCAGGGCAGAAAGTCTGGGTTCTGGAGCCTGTGGCTCCCAGGGCACTCCAGGACAAATGGAGTGGCCCTTACCCAGTACTAGAAAGGAAGAGTCAGGTCACCTACCTGGTGGACCTGGGCACAAGCAGGAGCCCCAAGAGGGTGATCCATGTGAACCGCCTTAAGCTCTTCCATGACAGGGCTGATGTGAATCTGTTGATGGTAACAGATGAGGATCAGGAGGCAGAGAGTGAACCTCTCCCTGATCTTCTGTCATCAGACCCAAAAGATGGCACAGTAGATGGAGTGATCTACTCAGACACCCTCTCTGGCCAACAGCAAGCTGATTGTAGGAGAGTCCTACAACAGTTTCCTAAACTCTTCTCCTTGACCCCTGGTCAGACACACCTGTGTACCCATGATGTGGACACAGGAGACAGCATGCCTGTCAAGAACAAAATCTTTAGACAATCTGACCATGTCAAAGAAAGCATCAAGGTGGAAGTCCACAAGATGCTGGAATTGGGAGTAATTGAGCGCTCTGACAACCCCTGGGCTAGCCCAGTGGTCTTAGTCCCCAAACCTCACACCAAAGATGGAAAGAAAGAGATGAGGTTTTGTGTGGACTACAGAGGGCTCAATTCTGTCACCAAGACAGATGCTCATCCAATTCCAAGAGCTGATGAGCTCATAGACAAATTAGGTGCTGCCACATTCTTAAGTACCTTTGACTTGACAGCAGGGTACTGGCAAATAAAAATGGCACCTGGAGCAAAAGAGAAAACAGCATTCTCCACACCTGATGGGCATTATCAGTTTACTGTTATGCCCTTTGGTTTAAAGAATGCCCCTGCCACCTTCCAAAGGTTGGTGAATCAAGTCCTTGCTGGCTTGGAGTCCTTCAGCACAGCTTATCTTGATGATATTGCTGTCTTTAGCTCCACCTGGCAGGATCACCTGGTCCACCTGAAGAAGGTTTTGAAGGCTCTGCAATCTGCAGGCCTCTCTATCAAGGCATCCAAATGCCAGATAGGGCAGGGAACTGTGGTTTACTTGGGACACCTTGTAGGTGGAGGCCAAGTTCAGCCACTCCAACCCAAGATCCAGACTATTCTGGACTGGGTGGCTCCAAAAACCCAGACTCAAGTCAGGGCATTCCTTGGCTTGACTGGGTATTACAGGAGGTTTGTGAAGGGATATGGATCCATTGTGACAGCCCTCACTGAACTCACCTCCAAGAAAATGCCCAAGAAAGTGAACTGGACTGTGGAATGCCAACAGGCCTTTGACACCCTGAAACAAGCAATGTGCTCAGCACCAGTTCTAAAAGCTCCAGATTATTCTAAGCAGTTCATTGTGCAGACTGATGCCTCTGAACATGGGATAGGGGCAGTTTTGTCCCAAACAAATGATGATGGCCTTGACCAGCCTGTTGCTTTCATTAGCAGGAGGTTACTCCCCAGGGAGCAGCGTTGGAGTGCCATTGAGAGGGAGGCCTTTGCTGTGGTTTGGTCCCTGAAGAAGCTGAGACCATACCTCTTTGGGACTCACTTCCTAGTTCAAACTGACCACAGACCTCTCAAATGGCTGATGCAAATGAAAGGTGAAAATCCTAAACTGTTGAGGTGGTCCATCTCCCTACAGGGAATGGACTTTATAGTGGAACACAGACCTGGGACTGCCCATGCCAATGCAGATGGCCTTTCCAGGTTCTTCCACTTAGAAAATGAAGACTCTCTTGGGAAAGGTTAGTCTCATCCTCTTTCGTTTGGGGGGGGGTTGTGTAAGGAAATGCCTCCTTGGCATGGTTGCCCCCTGACTTTTTGCCTTTGCTGATGCTATGTTTACAATTGAAAGTGTGCTGAGGCCTGCTAACCAGGCCCCAGCACCAGTGTTCTTTCCCTAACCTGTACTTTTGTATCCACAATTGGCAGACCCTGGCATCCAGATAAGTCCCTTGTAACTGGTACTTCTAGTACCAAGGGCCCTGATGCCAAGGAAGGTCTCTAAGGGCTGCAGCATGTCTTATGCCACCCTGGAGACCTCTCACTCAGCACAGACACACTGCTTGTCAGCTTGTGTGTGCTAGTGAGGACAAAACGAGTGAGTCGACATGGCACTCCCCTCAGGGTGCCATGCCAGCCTCTCACTGCCTATGCAGTATAGGTAAGCCACCCCTCTAGCAGGCCTTACAGCCCTAAGGCAGGGTGCACTATACCATAGGTGAGGGTACCAGTGCATGAGCATGGTACCCCTACAGTGTCTAAACAAAACCTTAGACATTGTAAGTGCAGGGTAGCCATAAGAGTATATGGTCTGGGAGTCTGTCAAACACGAACTCCACAGCACCATAATGGCTACACTGAAAACTGGGAAGTTTGGTATCAAACTTCTCAGCACAATAAATGCACACTGATGCCAGTGTACATTTTATTGTAAAATACACCACAGAGGGCACCTTAGAGGTGCCCCCTGAAACTTAACCGACTATCTGTGTAGGCTGACTAGTTTTAGCAGCCTGCCACAAACCGAGACATGTTGCTGGCCCCATGGGGAGAGTGCCTTTGTCACTCTGAGGCCAGTAACAAAGCCTGCACTGGGTGGAGATGCTAACACCTCCCCCAGGCAGGAATTGTCACACCTGGCGGTGAGCCTCAAAGGCTCACCTCCTTTGTGCCAACCCAGCAGGACACTCCAGCTAGTGGAGTTGCCCGCCCCCTCCGGCCAGGCCCCACTTTTGGCGGCAAGGCCGGAGAAAATAATGAGAAAAACAAGGAGGAGTCACTGGCCAGTCAGGACAGCCCCTAAGGTGTCCTGAGCTGAAGTGACTCTAACTTTTAGAAATCCTCCATCTTGCAGATGGAGGATTCCCCCAATAGGGTTAGGATTGTGACCCCCTCCCCTTGGGAGGAGGCACAAAGAGGGTGTACCCACCCTCAGGGCTAGTAGCCATTGGCTACTAACCCCCCAGACCTAAACACGCCCTTAAATTTAGTATTTAAGGGCTACCCTGAACCCTAGAAAATTAGATTCCTGCAACTACAAGAAGAAGGACTGCCTAGCTGAAAACCCCTGCAGAGGAAGACCAGAAGACGACAACTGCCTTGGCTCCAGAAACTCACCGGCCTGTCTCCTGCCTTCCAAAGATCCTGCTCCAGCGACGCCTTCCAAAGGGACCAGCGACCTCGACATCCTCTGAGGACTGCCCCTGCTTCGAAAAGACAAGAAACTCCCGAGGACAGCGGACCTGCTCCAAGAAAAGCTGCAACTTTGTTTCCAGCAGCTTTAAAGAACCCTGCAAGCTCCCCGCAAGAAGCGTGAGACTTGCAACACTGCACCCGGCGACCCCGACTCGGCTGGTGGAGACCCGACACCTCAGGAGGGACCCCAGGACTACTCTGATACTGTGAGTACCAAAACCTGTCCCCCCTGAGCCCCCACAGCGCCGCCTGCAGAGGGAATCCCGAGGCTTCCCCTGACCGCGACTCTTTGAACCTAAAGTCCCGACGCCTGGGAGAGACCCTGCACCCGCAGCCCCCAGGACCTGAAGGACCGGACTTTCACTGGAGAAGTGACCCCCAGGAGTCCCTCTCCCTTGCCCAAGTGGAGGTTTCCCCGAGGAATCCCCCCCTTGCCTGCCTGCAGCGCTGAAGAGATCCCGAGATCTCTCATAGACTAACATTGAAAACCCGACGCTTGTTTCTACACTGCACCCGGCCGCCCCCGCGCTGCTGAGGGTGAAATTTCTGTGTGGACTTGTGTCCCCCCCGGTGCCCTACAAAACCCCCCTGGTCTGCCCTCCGAAGACGCGGGTACTTACCTGCAAGCAGACCGGAACCGGGGCACCCCCTTCTCTCCATTCTAGTCTATGTGTTTTGGGCATCACTTTGAACTCTGCACCTGACCGGCCCTGAGCTGCTGGTGTGGTGACTTTGGGGTTGCTCTGAACCCCCAACGGTGGGCTACCTTGGACCAAGAACTAAGCCCTGTAAGTGTCTTACTTACCTGGTTAACCTAACAAAAACTTACCTCCCCTAGGAACTGTGAAAATTGCACTAAGTGTCCACTTTTAAAACAGCTATTTGTGAATAACTTGAAAAGTATACATGCAATTTTGATGATTTGAAGTTCCCAAAGTACTTACCTGCAATACCTTTCGAATGAGATATTACATGTAGAATTTGAACCTGTGGTTCTTAAAATAAACTAAGAAAAGATATTTTTCTATATAAAAACCTATTGGCTGGATTTGTCTCTGAGTGTGTGTACCTCATTTATTGTCTATGTGTATGTACAACAAATGCTTAACACTACTCCTTGGATAAGCCTACTGCTCGACCACACTACCACAAAATAGAGCATTAGTATTATCTCTTTTTACCACTATTTTACCTCTAAGGGGAACCCTTGGACTCTGTGCATGCTATTCCTTACTTTGAAATAGCACATACAGAGCCAACTTCCTACATTGGTGGATCAGCGGTGGGGTACAAGACTTTGCATTTGCTGGACTACTCAGCCAATACCTGATCACACGACAAATTCCAAAATTGTCATTAGAAATTGATTTTTGCAATTTGAAAAGTTTTCTAAATTCTTAAAAGACCTGCTAGGGCCTTGTGTTAGATCCTGTTTAGCATTTCTTTTAGAGTTTAAAAGTTTGTAAAAGTTTGAATTAGATTCTAGAACCAGTTGTAGATTCTTAAAAAGTATTCCAACTTTTAGAAGCAAAATGTCTAGCACAGATGTGACTGTGGTGGAACTCGACACCACACCTTACCTCCATCTTAAGATGAGGGAGCTAAGGTCACTCTGTAAAATAAAGAAAATAACAATGGGCCCCAAACCTACCAAAATACAGCTCCAGGAGCTTTTGGCAGAGTTTGAAAAGGCCAACCCCTCTGAGGGTGGCAACTCAGAGGAAGAGGATAGTGACTTGGAGGAAAATTCCCCCCTACCAGTCCTATCTAGGGAGAACAGGGTCCCTCAAACCCTGACTCCAAAAATAATAGTCAGAGATGCTGGTTCCCTCACAGGAGAGACCAACACCTCTGAAATCACTGAGGATAGCCCCAGTGAAGAGGACATCCAGTTAGCCAGGATGGCCAAAAGATTGGCTTTGGAAAGACAGATCCTAGCCATAGAGAGGGAAAGACAAGAGATGGGCCTAGGACCCATCAATGGTGGCAGCAACATAAATAGGGTCAGAGATTCTCCTGACATGTTGAAAATCCCTAAAGGGATTGTAACTAAATATGAAGATGGTGATGACATCACCAAATGGTTCACAGCTTTTGAGAGGGCTTGTGTAACCAGAAAAGTGAACAGATCTCACTGGGGTGCTCTCCTTTGGGAAATGTTCACTGGAAAGTGTAGGGATAGACTCCTCACACTCTCTGGACAAGATGCAGAATCTTATGACCTCATGAAGGGTACCCTGATTGAGGGCTTTGGATTCTCCACTGAGGAGTACAGGATTAGGTTCAGGGGGGCTCAAAAATCCTCGAGCCAGACCTGGGTTGACTTTGTTGACTACTCAGTGAAAACACTAGATGGTTGGATTCAAGGCAGTGGTGTAAGTAATTATGATGGGCTGTACAATTTATTTGTGAAAGAACACCTGTTAAGTAATTGTTTCAATGATAAACTGCATCAGCATCTGGTAGACCTAGGACCAATTTCTCCCCAAGAATTGGGAAAGAAGGCGGACCATTGGGTCAAGACAAGGGTGTCCAAGACTTCAACAGGGGGTGACCAAAAGAAAGGGGTCACAAAGACTCCCCAGGGGAAGGGTGATGAGACAACCAAAACTAAAAATAGTAAAGAGTCTTCTACAGGCCCCCAAAAACCTGCACAGGAGGGTGGGCCCAGAGCCTCTTCACAAAACAATGGGTACAAGGGTAAAAACTTTGATCCCAAAAAGGCCTGGTGTCATAGCTGTAAACAGCATGGACACCAAACTGGAGACAAGGCCTGTCCCAAGAAAGGTTCCACTCCAAACTCCCATCCAGGTAACACTGGTATGGCTAGTCTCCAAGTGGGATCAACAGTGTGCCCAGAGCAAATCAGGGTCCACACTGAGGCTACTCTAGTTTCTGAGGGTGGGGTGGATTTAGCCACACTAGCTGTCTGGCCGCCTAACATGCAAAAATACAGACAGCAACTCTTAATTAATGGGACTAGAATAGAGGGCCTGAGGGATACAGGTGCCAGTGTCACCATGGTGACAGAGAAACTGGTTTCCCCTGGCCAATACCTGACTGGAAAAACTTACACAGTCACCAACGCTGACAATCAGAAAAAAGTACATCCCATGGCAATGGTTACTTTAGAATGGGGAGGGGTCAATGGCCTGAAACAGGTGGTGGTCTCCTCAAATATCCCAGTGGACTGTCTGCTTGGAAATGACCTGGAGTCCTCAGCATGGGCTGAGGTAGAACTAAAAACCCATGCAGCAATGCTGGGTATCCCTGAACTGGTGTGTGTGAAAACAAGAGCACAGTGCAAGGCACAGGGTGAACAAGTAGAGCTGGAGTCTGGAAGAATGGCCCAGCCTACCAAGAGAACAGGAAAGTCAGTTGGGAAACCAACTGCAACACAGCAAAACAAAAGGAACCTCTCTTCTCAGGAAGAAGGTCTGCCCTCTGAGGGAACTGAGCCTTTGGAGCTTGAACCTTATCAGGTTGAGCTCTTAGGCCCAGGGGGACCCTCAAGGGAGGAGCTGTGTAAGGGACAAGAAACCTGTCCCTCTCTTGAAGGCCTTAGGCAGCAAGCTGCTGAAGAGTCCAAAGGCAAGAAAAATGGAACACATAGGGTCTATTGGGAAGATGGGCTCCTGTACACTGAGGCCAGAGACCCCAAACCTGGTGCCACTAGGAGAGTGGTAGTGCCTCAGCTGTTCAGGAAGTTCATCCTAACATTGGCCCATGACATTCCCCTTGCTGGACATTTGGGACAAACCAAGACGTGGGAGAGGTTAGTCAACCACTTCTACTGGCCCAATATGTCCAACATGGTTAAGGAGTTTTGCCTCTCCTGCCCCACCTGTCAAGCCAGTGGTAAGACAGGTGGGCATCCAAAGGCCCCCCTCATTCCACTTCCAGTGGTGGGGGTTCCCTTTGAAAGAGTGGGTGTGGACATAGTTGGTCCACTAGAACCTCCCACAGCCTCAGGAAATATGTATATCCTGGTAGTAGTGGATCATGCTACCCGGTATCCTGAAGCTATTCCCCTTAGGTCGACTACTGCCCCTGCAGTAGCCAAGGCCCTCATTGGTATCTTTACCAGAGTGGTTTCCCTAAGGAGGTGGTGTCTGACAGAGGTACCAACTTCATGTCAGCATACCTAAAGCACATGTGGAATGAGTGTGGAGTGACTTATAAATTCACTACACCATACCATCCACAAACTAATGGCTTGGTTGAGAGATTCAACAAGACATTAAAAGGCATGATCATGGGGCTCCCAGAAAAGCTCAAAAGGAGATGGGATGTCCTCTTGCCATGTCTGCTTTTCGCTTACAGAGAAGTGCCACAGAAGGGAGTAGGATTCTCACCCTTTGAACTTCTGTTTGGTCATCCTGTAAGGGGACCACTTGCCCTTGTTAAAGAAGGCTGGGAGAGACCTCTCCATGAGCCTAAACAGGACATAGTGGACTATGTACTTGGCCTTCGCTCTAGAATGGCCGAGTACATGGAAAAGGCAACCAAAAACCTTGAGGCCAGCCAACAGCTCCAGAAGTTTTGGTATGACCAAAAGGCTGCACTGGTGGAGTTCCAACCAGGGCAGAAAGTCTGGGTTCTGGAGCCTGTGGCTCCCAGGGCACTCCAGGACAAATGGAGTGGCCCTTACCCAGTACTAGAAAGGAAGAGTCAGGTCACCTACCTGGTGGACCTGGGCACAAGCAGGAGCCCCAAGAGGGTGATCCATGTGAACCGCCTTAAGCTCTTCCATGACAGGGCTGATGTGAATCTGTTGATGGTAACAGATGAGGATCAGGAGGCAGAGAGTGAACCTCTCCCTGATCTTCTGTCATCAGACCCAAAAGATGGCACAGTAGATGGAGTGATCTACTCAGACACCCTCTCTGGCCAACAGCAAGCTGATTGTAGGAGAGTCCTACAACAGTTTCCTAAACTCTTCTCCTTGACCCCTGGTCAGACACACCTGTGTACCCATGATGTGGACACAGGAGACAGCATGCCTGTCAAGAACAAAATCTTTAGACAATCTGACCAAGTCAAAGAAAGCATCAAGGTGGAAGTCCACAAGATGCTGGAATTGGGAGTAATTGAGCGCTCTGACAGCCCCTGGGCTAGCCCAGTGGTCTTAGTCCCCAAACCTCACACCAAAGATGGAAAGAAAGAGATGAGGTTTTGTGTGGACTACAGAGGGCTCAATTCTGTCACCAAGACAGATGCTCATCCAATTCCAAGAGCTGATGAGCTCATAGACAAATTAGGTGCTGCCAAATTCTTAAGTACCTTTGACTTGACAGCAGGGTACTGGCAAATAAAAATGGCACCTGGAGCAAAAGAGAAAACAGCATTCTCCACACCTGATGGGCATTATCAGTTTACTGTTATGCCCTTTGGTTTAAAGAATGCCCCTGCCACCTTCCAAAGGTTGGTGAATCAAGTCCTTGCTGGCTTGGAGTCCTTCAGCACAGCTTATCTTGATGATATTGCTGTCTTTAGCTCCACCTGGCAGGATCACCTGGTCCACCTGAAGAAGGTTTTGAAGGCTCTGCAATCTGCAGGCCTCTCTATCAAGGCATCCAAATGCCAGATAGGGCAGGGAACTGTGGTTTACTTGGGACACCTTGTAGGTGGAGGCCAAGTTCAGCCACTCCAACCCAAGATCCAGACTATTCTGGACTGGGTGGCTCCAAAAACCCAGACTCAAGTCAGGGCATTCCTTGGCTTGACTGGGTATTACAGGAGGTTTGTGAAGGGATATGGATCCATTGTGACAGCCCTCACTGAACTCACCTCCAAGAAAATGCCCAAGAAAGTGAACTGGACTGTGGAATGCCAACAGGCCTTTGACACCCTGAAACAAGCAATGTGCTCAGCACCAGTTCTAAAAGCTCCAGATTATTCTAAGCAGTTCATTGTGCAGACTGATGCCTCTGAACATGGGATAGGGGCAGTTTTGTCCCAAACAAATGATGATGGCCTTGACCAGCCTGTTGCTTTCATTAGCAGGAGGTTACTCCCCAGGGAGCAGCGTTGGAGTGCCATTGAGAGGGAGGCCTTTGCTGTGGTTTGGTCCCTGAAGAAGCTGAGACCATACCTCTTTGGGACTCACTTCCTAGTTCAAACTGACCACAGACCTCTCAAATGGCTGATGCAAATGAAAGGTGAAAATCCTAAACTGTTGAGGTGGTCCATCTCCCTACAGGGAATGGACTTTATAGTGGAACACAGACCTGGGACTGCCCATGCCAATGCAGATGGCCTTTCCAGGTTCTTCCACTTAGAAAATGAAGACTCTCTAGGGAAAGGTTAGTCTCATCCTCTTTCGTTTGGGGGGGGGTTGTGTAAGGAAATGCCTCCTTGGCATGGTTGCCCCCTGACTTTTTGCCTTTGCTGATGCTATGTTTACAATTGAAAGTGTGCTGAGGCCTGCTAACCAGGCCCCAGCACCAGTGTTCTTTCCCTAACCTGTACTTTTGTATCCACAATTGGCAGACCCTGGCATCCAGATAAGTCCCTTGTAACTGGTACTTCTAGTACCAAGGGCCCTGATGCCAAGGAAGGTCTCTAAGGGCTGCAGCATGTCTTATGCCACCCTGGAGACCTCTCACTCAGCACAGACACACTGCTTGCCAGCTTGTGTGTGCTAGTGAGGACAAAACGAGTGAGTCGACATGGCACTCCCCTCAGGGTGCCATGCCAGCCTCTCACTGCCTATGCAGTATAGGTAAGCCACCCCTCTAGCAGGCCTTACAGCCCTAAGGCAGGGTGCACTATACCATAGGTGAGGGTACCAGTGCATGAGCATGGTACCCCTACAGTGTCTAAACAAAACCTTAGACATTGTAAGTGCAGGGTAGCCATAAGAGTATATGGTCTGGGAGTCTGTCAAACACGAACTCCACAGCACCATAATGGCTACACTGAAAACTGGGAAGTTTGGTATCAAACTTCTCAGCACAATAAATGCACACTGATGCCAGTGTACATTTTATTGTAAAATACACCACAGAGGGCACCTTAGAGGTGCCCCCTGAAACTTAACCGACTATCTGTGTAGGCTGACTAGTTTTAGCAGCCTGCCACAAACCGAGACATGTTGCTGGCCCCATGGGGAGAGTGCCTTTGTCACTCTGAGGCCAGTAACAAAGCCTGCACTGGGTGGAGATGCTAACACCTCCCCCAGGCAGGAATTGTCACACCTGGCGGTGAGCCTCAAAGGCTCACCTCCTTTGTGCCAACCCAGCAGGACACTCCAGCTAGTGGAGTTGCCCGCCCCCTCCGGCCAGGCCCCACTTTTGGCGGCAAGGCCGGAGAAAATAATGAGAAAAACAAGGAGGAGTCACTGGCCAGTCAGGACAGCCCCTAAGGTGTCCTGAGCTGAAGTGACTCTAACTTTTAGAAATCCTCCATCTTGCAGATGGAGGATTCCCCCAATAGGGTTAGGATTGTGACCCCCTCCCCTTGGGAGGAGGCACAAAGAGGGTGTACCCACCCTCAGGGCTAGTAGCCATTGGCTACTAACCCCCCAGACCTAAACACGCCCTTAAATTTAGTATTTAAGGGCTACCCTGAACCCTAGAAAATTAGATTCCTGCAACTACAAGAAGAAGGACTGCCTAGCTGAAAACCCCTGCAGAGGAAGACCAGAAGACGACAACTGCCTTGGCTCCAGAAACTCACCGGCCTGTCTCCTGCCTTCCAAAGATCCTGCTCCAGCAACGCCTTCCAAAGGGACCAGCGACCTCGACATCCTCTGAGGACTGCCCCTGCTTCGAAAAGACAAGAAACTCCCGAGGACAGCGGACCTGCTCCAAGAAAAGCTGCAACTTTGTTTCCAGCAGCTTTAAAGAACCCTGCAAGCTCCCCGCAAGAAGCGTGAGACTTGCAACACTGCACCCGGCGACCCCGACTCGGCTGGTGGAGACCCGACACCTCAGGAGGGACCCCAGGACTACTCTGATACTGTGAGTACCAAAACCTGTCCCCCCTGAGCCCCCACAGCGCCGCCTGCAGAGGGAATCCCGAGGCTTCCCCTGACCGCGACTCTTTGAACCTAAAGTCCCGACGCCTGGGAGAGACCCTGCACCCGCAGCCCCCAGGACCTGAAGGACCGGACTTTCACTGGAGAAGTGACCCCCAGGAGTCCCTCTCCCTTGCCCAAGTGGAGGTTTCCCCGAGGAATCCCCCCCTTGCCTGCCTGCAGCGCTGAAGAGATCCCGAGATCTCTCATAGACTAACATTGAAAACCCGACGCTTGTTTCTACACTGCACCCGGCCGCCCCCGCGCTGCTGAGGGTGAAATTTCTGTGTGGACTTGTGTCCCCCCCGGTGCCCTACAAAACCCCCCTGGTCTGCCCTCCGAAGACGCGGGTACTTACCTGCAAGCAGACCGGAACCGGGGCACCCCCTTCTCTCCATTCTAGTCTATGAGTTTTGGGCACCACTTTGAACTCTGCACCTGACCGGCCCTGAGCTGCTGGTGTGGTGACTTTGGGGTTGCTCTGAACCCCCAACGGTGGGCTACCTTGGACCAAGAACTAAGCCCTGTAAGTGTCTTACTTACCTGGTTAACCTAACAAAAACTTACCTCCCCTAGGAACTGTGAAAATTGCACTGTGTCCACTTTTAAAACAGCTATTTGTGAATAACTTGAAAAGTATACATGCAATTTTGATGATTTGAAGTTCCCAAAGTACTTACCTGCAATACCTTTCGAATGAGATATTACATGTAGAATTTGAACCTGTGGTTCTTAAAATAAACTAAGAAAATATATTTTTCTATATAAAAACCTATTGGCTGGATTTGTCTCTGAGTGTGTGTACCTCATTTATTGTCTATGTGTATGTACAACAAATGCTTAACACTACTCCTTGGATAAGCCTACTGCTCGACCACACTACCACAAAATAGAGCATTAGTATTATCTCTTTTTACCACTATTTTACCTCTAAGGGGAACCCTTGGACTCTGTGCATGCTATTCCTTACTTTGAAATAGCACATACAGAGCCAACTTCCTACACCCTATCCCTATGTTTCCCCATTGCATCCTATTGTAACTATACATTGTTTGCACTGTTTTCTAAGACTATACTGTATATTTTTGCTATTGTGTATATATATCTTGCGTATATTTCCTATCCTCTCACTGAGGGTACACTCTAAGATACTTTGGCATATTGTCATAAAAATAAAGTACCTTTATTTTTAGTATAACTGTGTATTGTGTTTTCTTATGATATTGTGCATATGACACTAGGTGGTACTGTAGTAGCTTCACACGTCTCCTAGTTCAGCCTAAGCTGCTCTGCTAAGCTACCATTATCTATCAGCCTAAGCTGCTAGACACCCTATACACTAATAAGGGATAACTGGGCCTGGTGCAAGGTGCAAGTACCCCTTGGTACTCACTACAAGCCAGTCCAGCCTCCTACAAAGACACACAGTGGAGATCCGCAGGTCCACGACAGAGAACGAAGCTCAGAATCTGGTATGGGGCGCCTCCCTTGGAAGTCCAATCGTGAGTCCTCTGCACCTGGTCGGTCCCCTGGATGCCTGACTCGGGTCCCTGTTCGGGCGCCAACTGAGGAACCAGGAAAGATTAGACCCCCACCCGGGGTCTTCTTCCCAGCGGTGGAGGGACACCCTTGTCCTCAGGGTCCGTTTAGCAGAGAGTACACAAATCAGACGGAGTCACCAACTGGAGGAATAAAGAGAAGTTTATTATATTTGTTATAGCTCGAGCTAATACAGAGTCCCAGGACAGTCAAGTGACTATCCTACGGAGGCTGCCCCCTCACTCTGGGGCACACAACCTTATATACACACAAAACTGCTTGGTCAAAGGACAACTCAACCCCTAGCGTATTCAAGGTCCTCTGCGGCCTTCAGAATATTTCAGGGATACACGTGTGGTGGGAGAAGGTACAGATGCAGCTGGCAGGAGGTGGCAACGACCTGTATGAACCTGTTCTGGCAGTTACTGATTAAGCACAAAAATTCTCTGAACTACGGTTAGAACAAGTAAATTACAGCGATAAGCAGATTGCAGCCCAAGGCTGCGAGCACAAGGTCAATCATCAAAGTTCAGGAGGTTTGTCGAGCACATGGCAACATAATAAAGATAAACAGATGCCTAGCAGCTATGGTGTATGATTAAGTTTATGTACATTTTCTCACAGTGTGCAGTGGTGTAGTTCACTCTGCTGGTGTATCTTTCACTCCGCTGTGATAGTATTCAGTCTGCTGTGGTATTATTGACTCTGCTGTGGCATTACTCAATCTGCCATGGCATTGTTCATTTTGCAGTGGTTTGGTATTAATCAGTCTTCTGCAGCATGGGTCAGTGTGCAGTGGTGTAGTTCACTCTGTAGGGATATGGTTCACTCTGCTGTGGCATTATTCAATCTGCATGGCATGGCTCAGTTTGCAGTGGTTGTGTCCAGTCTGCTGTGGTATTATTCAGTCTTCTGCAGCATGGTTCAGTGTGCAGTGGTGTAGCTCACTCTGCTGGGGTATATTTTACTCTGCTGTGATATTATTCAGTGTTCTGTGGTATGGTTGACTCTGCTGTGGTATTACTCAATCTGCCATTGCATGGTTCAGTTTGCAGCAGTTTGGTTAAGTCTGCTGTGGTATTAATCAGTCTTCTGCAGCATGGGTCAATGTGCAGTGGTGTAGTTCACTCTGCAGGGGTGTGGTTCACTCTGGTGTGATATTATTTAGTCTGCTGTGGTTCACTCTGCCATGGCATGGTCCAGTTTCAAGTGGTTTTGTCCAGTCTTCTGTGGTATTATTCACCCTGCTGTGGTGTAGTCCAATCTGCCATTGCATGGTTCTGCTGTGGTGTTGTCCAATCTGCTGTGGTATTGGTCAGTCTGCTACAGCATGGTTCAGTCTGCTGTGGTGTGGTTGAAATGATGTTCATTGTCACAATCCTATCCATAACCACTGAAGAAGCTCATGGGAATGACAGAGAGATGAATGTCTTTGTCACACAGGTGCCTTCATCTAGTGATTCCAAGTTTCTGACTGTGTCACTTTCAGACCTGCTTTCCGCTTTCTTCGTCACGCCATGGCTCTTATCTTTGCCATAGAAGAGATCAACAGAGACCCTGAACTCTTACCAAACCTCACCCTGGGCTACCAGATTTATGATTCTTGTGCCAGTGAGATGAAGGCGCTTCATGGTACTATGAGCATATTCTCAGGTAAAACAGAATCCGTTCCAAACTACAGATGTCAGAAGAAGGAGACACTGTGCGGGATCATCGGAGACTTCTCTTCAGCAACAACCTTACCGATGGCTCAACTTGTGGGAGTCTACAGGTATCCACAGGTAGGAGGTGCTGATGGCTTTGTATGTTTAGTAGTAACAGGAGTGTTCTACTACACTGAGATGGACCTTGCAGCATCATAAGAGACACCTGGTTACAGACTGTACACATGCATATGTTAAAGCAAGAGTAAATCAGATTCCATTGTAGAGTTGACTTATCTCCTGAGGTCACAACTACCTTGATAAATGTATCAATATAGAGGCTTTTTAAATTGTCAACATGACATCTTGAGGGCACTACATAGCAGGGTGAAGAAGCAAAGGAAAGTTAAAAAGTGTAAAAATTAACAAGTTTACGTAGAGCTCACCAAACATAAGTTGGGATATCGCAACAGTATCTCATTGAAATATCAGTCTGAACCATGTGTGTCCAGGAGTTCAGCGTAAGTGATGTTTCACTATCGTGACATCAGGCTAGAAAGAGGAAGATTATTGTTTTTTCAAGTCCTTCATGTTTTTTTAACTGTACCTGTACATACTATTGTTTTTAATTATTTATTTGAGTTTTATTATTTTTTGTTATAGCTCTGTATGTTAATTGTAACCATATTTGATTATTTTAGTGTATTTTTTTTGTCAAATCTACCTCTCAAAGAGTATATGAGGGTAGACCTCATGCTAGCCTATGAAAGCTGCGGGCCTCACAGTAGTGGCAAATGAATTTAGGAGTTTTTCACTACCAGGACATATAAAACACATAAGTACATGTCCTGCCTTTTCCCTACATAGCACCCTGCCTTATGGGTTACCTAGGGCCTACATTAGGGGTGACTTATATGTAGCAAAAGGGGAGTTTAAGGCTTGGCAACAAATTTTAAATGCCAAGTCGAAGTGACAGTGAAATTGCACACACAGGCCTTGCAATGACAGACCTGAGATATTGTTTAAGGGGCTACTTCTGTGGGTGGCAAAATCAGTGCTGCAGGCCCACTAGTACCATTTAATTTACAGGCCCTGGGCAGGTGTAGTGCACTTTACTACGGACTTATAAGTAAATTTAATATGCCAAATTGGTATGAGCCAATGTTACAATGTTTTTAGGGGAGGGAGTACAAGCACTTTAGCACTGGTTAGTGTGGGAAAGTACCATCTTGCCATTAGCAGTGGCAAAGTGACCAGAGTCCTAAAGCCGGGATATATGAGGTCAGAAAAAGCAGAGTAGGAAGGCAAAAACAGTGGGGTGACCCTTCAGAGAGGCCATTTTCCAAAAATGTCTATTTACTTTATATAGGCTTTGTATTAATTTAGGCTAGGGAAATTATATTATGAGTGTTAGACCTGGCATCCTTGGCATGGTCTCCCCTGTATTGTTTTCCTTTGATTCCCGTGTTTTGACAGTGTTCTAGACTCTATTTTTGCTGTTTTTGGTACTCTGGGCACTTTACCACTGCTGACCAGTACAAAAGTGCAAGTGCTCCCTGTGTAAAATGTATATGCCATTTGCTTTTCCCTGATTGGCATATTTGATTTACTAGTAAGTCCCTAGCAAAGTGAGCAAAGTGCACTAGAGGTGCCCAGGGCCTGTAAATCAAATGCTACTAGTGGGCCTGTAGTACTGGTTGTGCCACCCACATGAGTAGCCCTGTAAACATGGCTCAGACCTGCCACTGCAGTGTCTGTGTGTGCAGTTTCAAACTGCTAATTTGGCCCAAACCTTCCCTTTTTGCGCATGTAAAGAACCTCTACGGTTGTCCCTAGGTAGCCCCATGGGCAATGTGCAGTGTATGTTAAAGGTTGGACATGTACTGATATGTTTTAAATGTCCTAACAGTGAAATACTGCCAAAGTAGGTTTTCACTGTTGCAAGTGTGAGAGGAGGCCTTGTTTTGCATGATTAGCCCCCACTTTTTGCCTGATGTTGATGTGTTCTAGACGTTGGTAGTGCCCAGGGACCCTGCTAAACAGGTTACGTGGGCCAGAGCTCTTTCTCTAAATCTGTTGTGATGCTTGGCACAATTGGATACTGTAGGAGGCTGGACTGGCTTGTAGTGAGTACCAAGGGGTACTTGCACCTTGCACCAGGCCCAGTTATCCCTTATTAGTGTATAGGATGTCTAGCAGCATAGGCTGATAGATAATGGTAGCTTAGCAGAGCAGCTTAGGCTGAACTAGGAGACGTGTGAAGCTACTACAGTACCACAAGTGTCACTTGCACAATATCATAAGAAAACACAATACACAGTTATACTAAAAATAAAGGTACTTTATTTTTATGACAATATGCCAAAGTATCTTAGAGTGTACCCTCAGTGAGAGGATAGGAAATATACACAAGATATATGTACACAATACCAAAAATATGCAGTATAGTCTTAGAAAACAGTGCAAACAATGTATAGTTACAATAGGATGCAATGGGGACACATAGGGATATGGGCAACACAAACCATATACTCCAAAAGTGGAATGCGAACCACGAATGGACCCCAAACCTATGTGACCTTGTAGAGGGTCGCTTGGACTATTAGAAAATAGTGAGAGTTAGAAAAATAACCCTCCCAAGACCCTGAAAAGTGAGTGCAAAGTGCACTAAAGTTCCCCCAAGGACATAGAAGTCGTGATAGAGGAATAATGCAGGAAAGACACAAACCAACAATGCAACAACGATGGATTTCCAATCTTGGGTACCTGTGGAACAAGGGGACCAAGTCCAAAAGTCACAAGCAAGTTGGAGATGGGCAGATGCCCAGGAAATGCCAGCTGTGGGTGCAAAGAAGCTTCTACTGGACAGAAGAAGCTGAGGTTTCTGCAGGAACGAAAAGGGCTAGAGACTTCCCCTTTGGTGGACGGATCCCGCTCGCCGTGGAGAGTCGTGCAGAAGTGTTTTCCCGCCGAAAGAACGCCAACAAGCCTTGCTAGCTGCAAATCGTGTGGTTAGCGTTTTTGGACGCTGCTGTGGCCCAGGAGGGACCAGGATGTCGCAAATTGGACCAGGAGGTAGAGGGGACGTCGAGCAAGACAAGAAGCCCTCTTAGCAGCAGGTAGCACCCGGAGAAGTGCCAGAAACAGGCACTACGAGGATGCATGAAACGGTGCTCACCCGAAGTTACACAAAGGAGTCCCACGTCGCCGGAGACCAACTTAGAAAGTCGTGCAATGCAGGTTAGAGTGCCGTGGACCCAGGCTTGGCTGTGCACAAAGGATTTCCGCCGGAAGTGCACAGGGGCCGGAGTAGCTGCAAAAGTTGCAGTTCCCAGCAATGCAGTCTAGCGTGGTGAGGCAAGGACTTACCTCCACCAAACTTGGACTGAAGAGTCACTGGACTGTGGGAGTCACTTGGACAGAGTTTCTGGATTCAAGGGACCTCGCTCGTCGTGCTGAGAGGAGACCCAAGGGACCGGTAATGCAGCTTTTTGGTGCCTGCGGTTGCAGGGGGAAGATTCCGTCGACCCACGGGAGATTTCTTCGGAGATTCTAGTGCAGAGAGGAGGCAGACTACCCCCACAGCATGCTCCACCAGGAAAACAGTCGAGAAGGCAGCAGGATCAGCGTTACAGAGTTGCAGTAGTCGTCTTTGCTACTATGTTGCAGGTTTGCAGGCTTCCAGCGCGGTCAGCAGTCGATTCCTTGGCAGAAGGTGAAGAGAGAGATGCAGAGGAACTCGGATGAGCTCTTGCATTCGTTATCTAAAGTTTCCCCAGAGACAGAGACCCTAAATAGCCAGAAAAGAGGGTTTGGCTACCTAGGAGAGAGGATAGGCTACTAACACCTGAAGGAGCCTATCAGAAGGAGTCTCTGACGTCACCTGGTGGCACTGGCCAGTCAGAGCAGTCCAGTGTGCCAGCAGCACCTCTGTTTCCAAGATGGCAGAGGTCTGGAGCACACTGGAGGAGCTCTGGACACCTCCCAGGGGAGGTGCAGGTCAGGGGAGTGGTCACTCCCCTTTCCTTTGTCCAGTTTCGCGCCAGAGCAGGGGCTAAGGGGTCCCTGAACCGGTGTAGACTGGCTTATGCAGAATTGGGCACATCTGTGCCCAACAAAGCATTTCCAGAGGCTGGGGGAGGCTACTCCTCCCCTGCCTTCACACCATTTTCCAAAGGGAGAGGGTGTCACACCCTCTCTCAGAGGAAGTTCTTTGTTCTGCCATCCTGGGCCAGGCCTGGCTGGACCCCAGGAGGGCAGCTGCCTGTCTGAGGGGTTGGCAGCAGCAGCAGCTGCAGTAAAACCCCAGGAAGGGCAGTCTGGCAGTACCAGGGTCTGTGCTACAGACCACTGGGATCATGGAATTGTACCAACAATGCCAGGATGGCATAGAGGGGGAAATTCCATGATCATAGACATGTTACATGGCCATATTCAGAGTTACCATGGTGTTACGCGTGTAATGGTGTCCCCGCACTCACAAAGTTCACAAAGTTCAGTGAATTGGCTCTGAACAATGTGGGGGCACCTTGGCTAGTGCCAGGGTGCCCTCACACTAAGTAACTTTGCACCTAACCTTTACCAGGTAAAGGTTAGACATATAGGTGACTTATAAGTTACTTAAGTGCAGTGTAAAATGGCTGTGAAATAACGTGGACGGTATTTCACTCAGGCTGCAGTGGCAGGCCTGTGTAAGAATTGTCAGAGCTCCCTATGGGTGGCAAAAGAAATGCTGCAGCCCATAGGGATCTCCTGGAACCCCAATACCCTGGGTACCTCAGTACCATATACTAGGGAATTATAAGGGTGTTCCAGTAAGCCAATGTAAATTGGTAAAATTGGTCACTAGCCTGTTAGTGACAATTTGAAAGTAATGAGAGAGCATAACCACTGAGGTTCTGGTTAGCAGAGCCTCAGTGAGACAGTTAGGCACCACACAGGGAACATATACATGCACACCTATGAGCACTGGGGCCCTGTGTGACAGGGTCCCAGTGACACATACATATAGGCCACAAACCTATGAGCACTGGGGTCCTGACCAGCAGGATCCCAGTGACACATAACAACCATACTAAAAACATAGTGTTTTCACTATGAGCACTGAGGCCTGGCTATCAGGATCCCAGTGAGACAGTGAAAACAGTGACAAACACCCTGACATACACTCACAAACAGGCCAAAAGTGGGGGTAACAAGGCTAGAAAGAGGCTACCTTCTCACACAACCCCCCCCAAACGAAGGACAATAAGGCTAACCTTGGCCAGTTGAGACTTTATTGTCTAAGTGGTGATAAGTAGAGAGTAGCTCTGCAATAGACTGGTTACTCCCTTTATCATCCACTGTATGGTTACTTCCCTGTGGGGATGTAAACCACCCTGTTTGAAGTTTTTTAGCTAAGCAACAATGTGAAGATGTATTTTCAGAGTTTCTATCAGTAAGTTTTAGTTTAGAGCAGTGGGAATTGTCCACTGAACCTATTTGTAGTGATGGAAATGCCAGACAGGGATGCTGTCTCAGAAAAGCCATAGCTGGGCAAAAACTTTGTCCATCTGGCTGGAAGAGAGAACAGGGATGCTGTTTCTCTTGAGTTGGAGCAGGGCAGGGATGCTGTCCTATGAGCTCCACACTAGGGCAGGGATGCTGTCCTAAGTGTTGTGAGGTAGTGCAGGGTTTCTGCACTAAAGTTTCTCTGGGAGGGTTGGAGGGATGCTCCATGTTAACTAACATGGTGCTGTTTTTCTCACCAATGTTAGTTATCCCACAGAGAGGTACTTCCACCTCAGGGAGTCCAGCTTTGCCAGCTGATGATTCCCTTGGAACAGGTGCCACCCCAGGAGAGGTTTCTCCCACCACAGGAATAGTATCCTGAATGGTAGGGTGGTTAGGGGATACTGTGATACCCTTTTTACCTGTTGATGGAGAGGGATCCTGATTTTTCAGGCCTTCTCTCCTTTGCTTTTTCATTTCACTTGAAATGAGAGGGAACAATTCCTCAGGGATGCCCAGCATGGCTGCATGGGCATAAAACTCTACATCAGCCCAACCTGAGGCCTCTAGGTCATTACCTAAGAGACAGTCTACAGGTAAGCTAGGTGATACCACCACCTGCTTAGGGCCAGTAACTCCACCCCAACTAAACTGAATTATAGCTAAGGGAAGAAACTTAGTGGAGTTATGGACATCAATAATCTTATACTGTTGTCCAATGATGTGTTGTTCAGGAGGCACTAGGTTTTCAGTCACCAAAGTGAAACTGGCACCTGTGTCCCTGTAGGCCAAGGCCTCAACACCATTTATTGAAACTGTCTGCCTGTACTTATCCATTGTAAGGGGACAAGCAGCCAGTGTGGCAAGGCCAGTGCCACTAGGTGTGACAGAAACTGTCTTGGGGCTGATTACATCAGTTTCCACTATGGACCCATAAGTGAACCCAACTACACCCTTTGCTTGACTGTTGCCAGCAGTCCCACCACTAGTACCACTACTGCTAGGGGCACTAGAGCTTGATGTATTAGTGGTGGTAGGCTCAGGGGGTTTACCTGGACCGGACTTATCCCCTGGCCTATGGCCTCTGTTTTTACACACAAAGCACCAAGGCTTTTTAATGTGTGCAGGTTGGGAAGAAGAGGAAGAATTAGTTTTATCCCCACCCTCTGAAGAGTGTTTAAGACTTGAAGTGGGATCTTTGGTTTTACCCTTATCCCCATGCTTATCTTGAGATTTTTCACCATCTTTCTTCTTATTGCCATCTTTGTCACCCCCTGTATGAACTTTTCTGTTCACCCTTGTTCTGACCCATTTGTCTGCCTTCTTTCCCAATTCTTGGGGAGAGGTCAGATCAGAGTCTACCAGGTACTGGTGCAACAAATCAGACACACAATTATTAAGAATATGCTCTCTCAGGATTGTGTTATACAGGCTTTCATAATCAGTAACTTTACTGCCATGTAACCACCCCTCCAAGGCCTTCACTGCCTGGTCAATGAAATCAACCCAGTCTTGTGAAGACTCCTTTTTGGTCTCTCTGAACTTTATCCTGTACTGTTCAGTGGTTAAGCCATAACCATCCAGGAGTGCATTCTTAAGAACTTTGAAATTATTGGCATCATTTTCTTTTACAGTAAGGAGCCTATCCCTACCTTTTCCACTAAATGATAGCCATAGGATAGCAGCCCACTGCTTTTGAGGGACATCCTGTACAGCACAGGCCCTCTCAAGTGCAGCAAACCACTTGTTAATGTCATCCCCCTCCTTATAAGGGGGAACTATCTTGTGCAGATTCCTGGAATCATGCTCTTTTGCAGGATGACTATGGGGAATACTGCTGCTGCCACCATGGGTATCTAAACCCATCTTCTGTCTTTCCTTCTCTAATTCTAAAGACTGTCTATCCAAATCCAGCTGTTGCTTCTTGAGCTTCAGTCTGGTTTGTTCCACTCTCAATCTATTGAGCTCCCTTTCTAACAATCTGTCATCAGGGTGGGTGGGAGGGACATTTCTAGATACAGAGGTATGATGGGAATGAACAGAAGGAGACCTGTCCCTTACAGAGGGCACCCTAACAGCTTGGCTACCAGCATAATGTGAGAGCACACCATCATTATGGTGTGATTCAACCTCTGTACCAACTATGCTAGACTGTCTAGTAATGGGCAGGCTGAGAAGTTTCTTTCCTGAACCTTTTCCTGGGGGAGTCCCTGGATCAGATTGAGAACCATTAGCTACTTTTTCACCAGATTTGGCACTCATGGCCTTATCCTGTACTCTAAGCATATTAATTAACAGTTCTAAGGAAGGATTCTTCCCTACACTCAAACCTCTCTCTATGCAGAGACTCCTTGCTCCTTTCCAGCTAAGGTGATCATATGCAAGTTTGGACAGTTCAACATTTTTTCCTGTGCCAGACATTTTTTAGAGAGAGTTAAAGTGATAGAAAAAGAAAAAAAAGTTTTCAGAACTTTTTGGAAAGACAGAAAAAACTTTTTTTAAACTTTTAAGAACTTTTTGAAAGTTTTAGAAGTACTTTTCAGCACTTAGAAAAGAGTGAAAAGAGGAAATGCAAAACTTTTTGGCTATGTGTATATACACTGACCTTGTTTTGTATATTTTTCTCTTATGAAAAGTACAATGACAAGAGTGGTAAGTAGTCTCAAGCACTTATCCCACCGCTGCCACCAATGTAGGAGGCTGGACTGGCTTGTAGTGAGTACCAAGGGGTACTTGCACCTTGCACCAGGCCCAGTTATCCCTTATTAGTGTATAGGGTGTCTAGCAGCTTAGGCTGATAGATAATGGTAGCTTAGCAGAGCAGCTTAGGCTGAACTGGGAGACGTGTGAAGCTACTACAGTACCACTTAGTGTCATATGCACAATATCATAAGAAAACACAATACACAGTTATACTAAAAATAAAGGTACTTTATTTTTATGGCAATATGCCAAAGTATCTTAGAGTGTACCCTCAGTGAGAGGATAGGAAATATACACAAGATATATATACACAATAGCAAAAATATGCAGTATAGTCTTAGAAAACAGTGCAAACAATGTATAGTTACAATAGGATGCAATGGGGAAACATAGGGATAGGGGCAACACAAACCATATACTCCAAAAGTGGAATGCGAACCACGAATGGACCCCAAACCTATGTGACCTTGTAGAGGGTCGCTGGGACTATTAGAAAATAGTGAGAGTTAGAAAAATAACCCTCCCCAAGACCCTGAAAAGTTAGTGCAAAGTGCACCAAAGTTCCCCTAAGGACAAAAGAGTCGTGTTAGAGGAATAATGCAGGAAAGACACAAACCAGCAATGCAACAACTGTGGATTTCCAATCTAGGGTACCTGTGGAACAAGGGGACCAAGTCCAAAAGTCACAAGCAAGTCGGAGATGGGCAGATGCCCAGGAAATGCCAGCTGTGGGTGCAAAGAAGCTTCGACTGGACAGAAGAAGCTGAGGTTTCTGCAGGAACGAAAAGGGCTAGAGACTTCCCCTTTGGTGGACGGATCCAACTCGCCTTGGAGAGTCGTGCAGAAGTGTTTTCCCGCCAGAAGGACGCCAACAAGCCTTGCTACACGCAAATCGTGCGTTTGGCGTTTTTGGACGCTGCTGGGGCCCAGGAGGGACCAGGAGGTCGCAAATTGGACCTGCAGAGAGAGGAGACGTCGAGCAAGACAAAGAGCTCTCACTGAAGCAAGTAGCACCCAGAGAAGTGCCACAAACAGGCACTACGAGGATGCGTGAAACGGTGCTCGTCGAAGTTGCACAAAGGAGTCCCACGTCGCCGGAGACCAACTTAGAAAGTCGTGCAATGCAGGTTAGAGTGCCGTGGACCCAGGCTTGGCTGTGCATGAAGGATTTCTGCCGGAAGTGCACAGGGGCCGGAGTAGCTTGCAAAGTCGCAGTTCCCAGCAATGCAGCCCAGCGAGGTGAGGCAAGGACTTACCTCCACCAAACTTGGGCTGAAGAGTCACTGGACTGTGGGGGTCACTTGGACGGTGTCGCTGGATTCGAGGGACCTCGCTCGTCGTGCTAAGAGGAGACCCAAGGGACCGGTAATGCAGCTTTTTGGTGCCTGCGGTTGCAGGGGGAAGATTCCGTCGACCCACGGGAGATTTCTTCGGAGCTTCTGGTGCAGAGAGGAGGCAGACTACCCCCACAGCATGCACAAGCAGGAAAACAGTCGAGAAGGCGGCAGGATCAGCGTTACAGAGTTGCAGTAGTCGTCTTTGCTACTATGTTGCAGGTTTGCAGGCTTCCAGCGCGGTCAGCGGTCGATTCCTTATCAGAAGGTGAAGAGAGAGATGCAGAGGAACTCGGCTGAGCTCATGCATTCGTTATCTAAAGTTTCCCCAGAGACAGAGACCCTAAATAGCCAGGAAAGAGGGTTTGGCTACCTAGGAGAGAGGAAAGGCTACTAACACCTGAAGGAGCCTATCAGCAGGAGTCTCTGATGTCACCTGGTGGCATTGGCCACTCAGAGCAGTCCAGTGTGCCAGCAGCACCTCTGTTTCCAAGATGGCAGAGGTCTGGAGCACACTGGAGGAGCTCTGGACACCTCCCAGGGGAGGTGCAGGTCAGGGGAGTGGTCACTCCCCTTTCCTTTGTCCAGTTTCGCGCCAGAGCAGGGGCTAAGGGGTCCCTGAACCGGTGTAGACTGGCTTATGCAGAATTGGGCACATCTGTGCCCAACAAAGCATTTCCAGAGGCTGGGGGAGGCTACTCCTCCCCTGCCTTCACACCATTTTCCAAAGGGAGAGGGTGTCACACCCTCTCTCAGAGGAAGTTCTTTGTTCTGCCATCCTGGGCCAGGCCTGGCTGGACCCCAGGAGGGCTGCTGCCTGTCTGAGGGGTTGGCAGCAGCAGCAGCTGCAGTGAAACCCCAGGAAGGGCAGTCTGGCAGTACCAGGGTCTGTGCTACAGACCACTGGGATCATGGAATTGTACCAACAATGCCAGGATGGCATAGAGGGGGCAATTCCATGATCATAGACATGTTACATGGCCATATTCGGAGTTACCATGGTGAAGCTACATATAGGTAGTGACCTATATGTAGTGCACGAGTGTAATGGTGTCCCCGCACTCACAAAGTTCAGTGAATTGGCTCTGAACAATGTGGGGGCACCTTGGCTAGTGCCAGGGTGCCCTCACACTAAGTAACTTTGCACCTAACCTTTACCAGGTAAAGGTTAGACATATAGGTGACTTATAAGTTACTTAAGTGCAGTGTAAAATGGCTGTGAAATAACGTGGACGTTATTTCACTCAGGCTGCAGTGGCAGGCCTGTGTAAGAATTGTCAGAGCTCCCTATGGGTGGCAAAAGAAATGCTGCAGCCCATAGGGATCTCCTGGAACCCCAATACCCTGGGTACCTCAGTACCATATACTAGGGAATTATAAGGGTGTTCCAGTAAGCCAATGTAAATTGGTAAAATTGGTCACTAGCCTGTTAGTGACAATTTGAAAGTAATGAGAGAGCATAACCACTGAGGTTCTGGTTAGCAGAGCCTCAGTGAGACAGTTAGGCACCACACAGGGAACATATACATGCACACCTATGAGCACTGGGGCCCTGTGTGACAGGGTCCCAGTGACACATACATATAGGCCACAAACCTATGAGCACTGGGGTCCTGACCAGCAGGATCCCAGTGACACATAACAACCATACTGAAAACATAGTGTTTTCACTATGAGCACTGAGGCCTGGCTATCAGGATCCCAGTGAGACAGTGAAAACAGTGACAAACACCCTGACATACACTCACAAACAGGCCAAAAGTGGGGGTAACAAGGCTAGAAAGAGGCTACCTTCTCACACCAGGGTATTGGGGTTCCATGAGATCCCTATGGGCTGCAGCATTTCTTTGCCACCCATAGGGAGCTCTGAAAATTCTTACACAGGCCTGCCACTGCAGCCTGAGTGAAATAACGTCCACGTTATTTCACAGCCATTTTACACTGCACTTAAGTAACTTATAAGTCACCTATATGTCTAACCTTTACCTGGTAAAGGTTAGGTGCAAAGTTACTTAGTGTGAGGGCACCCTGGCACTAGCCAAGGTGCCCCCACATTGTTCAGGGCCAATTCCCCGGACTTTGTGAGTGCGGGGACACCATTACACGCGTGTACTACATATAGGTCACTACCTATATGTAGCTTCACAATGGTAACTCCGAATATGGCCATGTAACATGTCTATGATCATGGAATTGCCCCCTCTATGCCATCCTGGCATAGTTGGCACAATCCCATGATCCCAGTGGTCTGTAGCACAGACCCTGGTACTGCCAAACTGCCTTTCCTGGGGTTTCACTGCAGCTGCTGCTGCTGCCAACCCCTCAGACAGGTTTCTGCCATCCTGGGGTCAAGCCAGGCTTGTCCCAGGATGGCAGAACAAAGGACTTCCTCTGAGAGAGGGTGTTACACCCTCTCCCTTTGGAAAATGGTGTGAAGGCAGGGGAGGAGTAGCCTCCCGCAGCCTCTGGAAATGCTTTCTTGGGCACAGATGTGCCCAATTCTGCATAAGCCAGTCTACACCGGTTCAGGGGACCCCTTAGCCCTGCTCTGGCGCGAAACTGGACAAAGGAAAGGGGAGTGACCACTTTCCTGACCTGCACCTCCCCTGGGAGGTGTCCAGAGCTCCTCCAGTGTGCTCCAGACCTCTGCCATCTTGGAAACAGAGGTGCTGCTGGCACACTGGACTGCTCTGAGTGGCCAGTGCCACCAGGTGACGTCAGAGACTCCTTCTGATAGGCTCCTTCAGGTGTTGCTTGCCTATCCTCTCTCCTAGGTAGCCAAACCCTCTTTTCTGGCTATTTAGGGTCTCTGTCTCTGGGGAAAGTTGAGATAACGAATGCAAGAGCTCATCAGAGTTCCTCTGCATCTCTCTCTTCACCTTCTGCCAAGGAATCGACCGCTGACCGCGCTGGAAGGCTGCAAAACTGCAACAAAGTAGCTAAGACGACTACTGCAACTCTGTAACGCTGATCCTGCCGCCTTCTCGACTGTTTTCCTGGTGGTGCATGCTGTGGGGGTAGTCTGCCTCCTCTCTGCACTAGAAGCTCCGAAGAAATCTCCAGTGGGTCGACGGAATCTTCCCCCTGCAACCGCAGGCACCAAAAAGCTGCATTACTAGTCCCTTGGTTCTCCTCTCAGCACGACGAGCAAGGTCCCTCGAATCCAGCAACTCTGTCCAAGTGACTCCCACAGACCAGTGACTCTTCAGTACAAGTTTGGTGGAGGTAAGTCCTTGCCTCACCTCGCTAGACTGCATTGCTGGGAACCGCGACTTTTGCAGCTACTCCGGCCCCTGTGCACTTCCGGCGGAAATCCTTTGTGCACAGCCAAGCCTGGGTCCACGGCACTCTAACCTGCATTACACGACTTTCTAAGTTGGTCTCCGGCGATGTGGGACTCCTTTGTGTAACTTCAGGTGAGCACTGTTTCACGCATCCTTGTAGTGCCTGTTTCTGGCACTTCCTTGGGTACTACCTGCTGCTGAGAGAGCTCCTTGTCTTGCTCGACGACTCATCTCTCTCCTGACGCAATTTGCGACATCCTGGTCCTTTCTGGGCCATAGCAGCATCCAAAACCTTTTCCGCAAGATTTGCAGCTAGCAAGGCTTGTTGGCGGTCTTTCGGCGGGAAAACACTGTTGCACAACTCTCCACTGCGAGAGGGATCCGTCCTCCAAAGGGTAAGTCTCTAGCCCTTTTTTTTCCTGCAGAAACCTCAGCTTCTTCTGTCCAGTAGAAGCTTCTTTGCACCCACAGCTGGCATTTCCTGGGCACATGCCCATCTCCGACTTGCTTGTGACTTTTGGACTTGGTCCCCTTGTTCCACAGGTACCCTAGATTGGAAATCCATCGTTGTTGCATTGTTGGTTTGTGTCTTTCCTGCATTATTCCTCTATCACGACTTCTATGTCCTTGGGGGAACTTTAGTGCACTTTGCACTCACTTTTCAGGGTCTTGGGGAGGGTTATTTTTCTAACTCTCACTATTTTCTAATAGTCCCAGCGACCCTCTACAAGGTCACATAGGTTTGGGGTCCATTTGTGGTTCGCATTCCACTTTTGGAGTATATGGTTTGTGTTGCCCCTATCCCTATGTGTCCCCATTGCATCCTATTGTAACTATACATTGTTTGCACTGTTTTCTAAGAATATACTGCATATTTTTGGTATTGTGTACATATATCTTGTGTATATTTCCTATCCTCTCACTGAGGGTACACTCTAAGATACTTTGGCATATTGTCATAAAAATAAAGTACCTTTATTTTTAGTATAACTGTGTATTGTGTTTTCTTATGATATTGTGCAAGAGACATTGGTGGTACTGTAGTAGCTTCACACGTCTCCTAGTTCAGCCTAAGCTGCTCTGCTAAGCTACCATTATCTATCAGCCTAAGCTGCTAGACACCCTATATACTAATAAGGGATAACTGGGCCTGGTGCAAGGTGCAAGTACCCCTTGGTACTCACTACAAGCCAGTCCAGCCTCCTACATTGGTTGTGCAGCGGTGGGATAAGTGCTTTGAGACTACTTACCACTCTTGTCATTGTACTTTTCATAAGAGAAAAATATACAAAACAAGTTCAGTGTGTGTACACATAGCTAAAAAGTTTTGCATTTCCTCTTTTCACTCTTTTCTAAAGTGCTGAAAAGTACTTCTAAACTTTCAAAAAGTTCTTAAAAGTTTTAAAAGTTTTTTTTCTGTCTTTCCAAAAGGTTCTGAAACTTTTTTCTCTTTTTCTATCACTTTAACTCTCTCTAAAAATGTCTGGCACAGGCCAAAATGTTGACCTGTCTAAGATTGCGTATGACCACCTTAGCTGGAAAGGAGCAAGGAGTCTCTGTGTAGAGAGAGGTTTCAGTGTAGGGAAGAATCCTTCCTTGGAATTGTTACTTAACATGCTTAGAGAACAGGATAAGGCTAAAAGTGCCCCATCTGTTGAAAAAGTAGCTAATGGTTCTCAATCTGATCCAGGGACTCCCCCAGGAAAAGATTCAGGAAAGAAACTTCCTAGCCTGCCCATTACTAGACAGTCTAGCATAGTTGGTACTGAGGTTGAGTCACACCATACAGATAGTGTTGTCTCACATCATAGCAAGAGCATTCATTCTCATTACAGTAGAAATGATGTTTCTGTTAGCCAAGCTGCTAGGGTGCCCTCTGTAAGGGACAGGTCTCCTTCTGTTCATTCCCATCATACCTCTGTATCTAGAAATGTCCCTCCCACCAATCTTGATGACAGATTGTTAGAAAGGGAACTCAATAAGTTGAGGGTGGAACAAACCAGACTGAAGCTTAAAAAGCAACAGCTGGATTTGGATAGACAGTCTTTAGAATTAGAGAAGGAAAGACAGAAGTTGGGTTTAGAAACCCATGGTGGCAGCAGCAGTATTCCCCATAGTCATCCTGCAAAAGAGCATGATTCCAGGAATCTGCATAAGATAGTTCCCCCTTATAAGGAGGGGGATGACATTAACAAGTGGTTTGCTGCACTTGAGAGGGCCTGTGTTGTACAGGATGTCCCTCAAAGGCAGTGGGCTGCTATCCTATGGCTATCATTTAGTGGAAAAGGTAGGGATAGGCTCCTTACTGTGAAAGAAAGTGATGCCAATAATTTTACAGTACTTAAGAATGCACTCCTGGATGGTTATGGCTTAACCACTGAACAATACAGGATAAAGTTCAGAGAGACCAAAAAGGAGTCTTCACAAGACTGGGTTGATTTCATTGACCATTCAGTGAAGGCATTGGAGAGGTGGTTACATGGCAGTAAAGTTACTGATTATGACAGCCTGTATAACTTGATCCTGAGAGAGCATATACTTAATAATTGTGTGTCTGATTTGTTGCACCAGTACTTGGTGGACTCTGATCTGACCTCTCCCCAAGAATTGGGAAAGAAGGCAGACAAATGGGTCAGAACAAGGGTGAACAGAAAAGTTCATACAGGGGGTGACAAAGATGGCAATAAAAAGATGGATGGTAAGTCTTCTGACAAGGGTGGGGACAAATCTAAAAATGAGTCTTCATCAGGCCCACAAAAACCCTCTGGTGGGGGTGGTGGGCCCAAATCCTCTTTTAATCAAAACAAAGAAAAGAAACCATGGTGCTATTTATGTAAAGTAAAGGGCCATTGGACAACAGATCCCAGTTGTCCAAAGAAAAGCACCAAGCCTCCTACCACTACAACCCCTACTGCTACACCTAGTGTCCCTACTAATAGCAGTGGTGGTGGGAGCAAACCTACTAATAGCCAATCCAAGGGAGTAGCTGGGCTCACTATTGGTAACTTAGTTGGGGTTGGTCTGGTTAGGGAGACCACAGAGGCTGTGTTAGTCTCTGAGGGGGCTATTGATTTAGCCACCTTAGTTGCTTGTCCCCTTAATATGGATAAGTACAAGCAGCTACCCCTAATAAATGGTGTTGAGGTTCAGGCCTACAGGGACACTGGAGCCAGTGTGACTATGGTCATAGAGAAACTGGTCCACCCTGAACAACACCTACTTGGTCACCAGTACCAAGTAACCGATGCTCACAACAACACACTTAGCCACCCCATGGCTGTTGTAAATCTCAACTGGGGGAGGGTTACTGGTCCTAAGAAAGTTGTGGTAGCCACAGATTTACCTGTAGACTGTCTACTAGGAAATGATTTGGAGACATCAGCTTGGTCAGATGTGGAGTTGGAGGCCCATGCAGCAATGCTGGGCATCCCAGGGCATATTTTTGCTTTAACCAGGGCTCAGGCCAAAAAGCAAAAAGGACAGGGAAGCTTGGATCCTGGAACAATGGACCAAGTGCTCCCTAAAGCTAGGGCTAGTAGAAGCAAACCACTTCCTACTATCCCTCCCTCTACAGTGGATTCAACTTCTGAGGAAGAAGAATTCCCTCCCTGTGCAGAACCTACACCAGAGGAGCTTGAAGCAGACACTGCTGAGCGTTTGGGTGAAGGGGGGCCTGCCAGGGAGGAGCTGAGTGTGGCACAGCAAACCTGTCCCACATTAGAGGGTCTCAGACAGCAAGCTGTCAAACAGGCTAATGGGGATGTCAGTGACTTTCACAGAGTTTACTGGGAGGACAACCTCTTGTACACTAAGGCAAGGGATCCTAAACCTGGAGCTGCCAGGAGATTAGTGATTCCTCAGGAGTACAGAAAGTTCCTCCTAACTCTTGCCCACGACATTCCCCTAGCTGGGCATCTAGGACAAATGAAAACTTGGGACAGGCTTATCCCCTTGTTTCATTGGCCTAGAATGTCTGAGGACACAAAAGATTTTTGTAAGTCCTGTGAAACCTGTCAAGCCAGTGGCAAGACAGGTGGCACTCCAAAGGCACCCCTTATTCCACTGCCTGTGGTTGGGGTTCCCTTTGAAAGGGTAGGGGTTGACATAGTTGGCCGCCTCGACCCTCCTACTGCTTCAGGCAATAGGTTTATCTTGGTGGTAGTGGACCATGCCACAAGATACCCTGAAGCAATTTGTTTAAGGACCACTACAGCTCCTGCAGTGGCAAAGGCCCTCCTGGGAATATTTTCCAGGGTGGGCTTCCCAAAGGAAGTAGTATCAGACAGGGGAAGCAATTTCATGTCTGCTTACTTAAAGGCCATGTGGAAGGAGTGTGGTGTAACTTATAAATTCACTACACCCTATCATCCACAAACAAATGGACTGATGGAGAGATTTAACAAAACTCTCAAATGCATGATTATGGGTCTCCCTGAAAAACTCTGCAGGAGATGGGATATCCTTCTACCATGCCTCCTTTTTGCCTACAGGGAGGTACCCCAGAAAGGAGTGGGCTTCAGCCCCTTTGAACTTCTTTTTGGACACCCTGTTAGGGGTCCACTCACACTTGTTAAGGAGGGTTGGGAACAACCTCTAAAAGCTCCAAAGCAAGATATTGAGGACTATGTACTTGGCCTCAGATCAAGGATGGCTGAGTATATGAAAAAGGCCAGTAAAAACCTTCAGGCCTGCCAAGAGCTCAAGAAGCAATGGCATGATCAGAAGGCTGTTTTGGTTCAGTACCAACCAGGGCAGAAAGTGTGGGTCTTTGAGCCTGTGGCCCCAAGAGCACTCCAAGATCAATGGAGTGGACCCCACACAATTGTTGAGAAAAAGGGAGAAGTCACCTATTTAGTTGACTTAGGCACTGCCAGGAGTCCCCTTAGGGTGCTCCATGTCAATCGCCTGAAACCCTACTATGACAGGGCTGATCTCACCCTGCTCATGGCAACTGATGAGGGACAGGAAGAAGATAGTGATCCTGTACCTGATCTCTTCTCTTCCACAGAACAAGATGCTCTTGTGGAAGGTGTAGTTTTGGCTGATTGTCTTACTGCTGAGCAGAAAGACCATTGCATAAATCTCCTAGATCAATTCTCTGAACTCTTCTCTACTGTGCCAGGTACCACTTCTTGGTGTGAGCACACTATAGATACTGGAGACAGCTTGCCTGTCAAAAGAAAGATCTATAGGCAGCCTGACCATGTCAGGGACTGCATAAAGCAAGAGGTACAGAAAATGTTAGAACTAGGAGTGGTTGAGCACTCTGAAAGTCCATGGGCTTCTCCTGTGGTACTTGTACCAAAACCCCATTCCCAAGATGGAAAGAAGGAAATGCGGTTTTGTGTAGACTATAGAGGTCTCAACCTGGTAACCAAAACTGATGCTCACCCTATACCCAGGGCAGATGACCTCATAGATACACTGGCATCTGCCAAGTATCTAAGCACTTTTGATTTGACTGCAGGGTATTGGCAGATCAAATTATCAGAAGATGCTAAACCTAAAACAGCATTTTCAACCATTGGAGGACATTACCAGTTCACTGTAATGCCTTTTGGATTGAAAAATGCACCTGCCACTTTTCAGAGGTTGGTGAACACAGTCCTGCAAGGGCTGGAAGCTTTCAGTGCAGCATATTTGGACGATATAGCTGTCTTTAGCTCCAGCTGGGATGATCACCTGGTCCACCTATGGAAAGTTTTGGAGGCCCTGCAAAAGGCAGGCCTCACTATCAAGGCTTCAAAGTGCCAGATAGGGCAGGGTAAGGTGGTTTATCTGGGACACCTTGTTGGTGGGGAACACATTGCACCACTTCAGGGGAAAATCCAAACAATTATTGATTGGGTTCCCCCTACTACTCAGACTCAGGTGAGAGCCTTTCTAGGCCTCACTGGGTATTACAGGAGGTTCATTAAGAACTATGGCTCCATTGCAGCCCCTCTTAATGACCTCACATCCAAGAAAATGTCTAAAAAGGTATTATGGACAGCAAAATGTCAGAAAGCTTTTGAGGAGCTGAAGCAGGCCATGTGCTCTGCACCTGTCCTGAAAAGCCCTTGTTACTCTAAACAATTCTATGTCCAAACTGATGCATCTGAATTAGGAGTAGGGGCAGTCCTATCACAACTTAATTCTGAGGGCCAGGATCAACCTGTTGCTTTTATTAGTAGAAGGTTGACCCCTAGAGAAAAGCGTTGGTCTGCCATTGAGAGGGAGGCCTTTGCTGTGGTCTGGGCACTGAAGAGGTTGAGGCCATACCTGTTTGGCACTCACTTCATTGTTCAGACAGACCACAAACCTCTACTTTGGCCAAAACAAATGAAAGGTGAAAATCCTAAATTGTTGAGGTGGGCCATATCCCTACAGGGAATGGACTATACAGTGGAACATAGACCTGGGAGTAGCCACTCCAATGCAGATGGACTCTCCAGATATTTCCACTTAGACAATGAAGACTCATCAGGTCATGGCTAGTCTTATTGTCCTTCGTTTGGGGTTGGTTGTGTAGGAAAGTACCATCTTGCCTGGCATGTTACCCCCATTTTTCACTGTATATATGTTGTTTTAGTTGTATGTGTCACTGGGACCCTGTTCTCCAGGGCCCCAGTGCTCATAAGTGTGCCTGAATGTGTTACCTGTGTAGTGACTAACTGTCTCACTGAGGCTCTGCTAATCAGAACCTCAGTGGTTATGCTCTCTCATTTCTTTCAAATTGTCACTAACAGGCTAGTGACCAATTTTACCAATTTACATTGGCTTACTGGAACACCCTTATAATTCCCTAGTATATGGTACTGAGGTACCCAGGGTATTGGGGTTCCAGGAGATCCCTATGGGCTGCAGTATTTCTTTGCCACCTCTAGGGAGCTCTGACAATTCTTACACAGGCCTGCCACTGCAGCCTGAGTGAAATAACGTCCACGTTATTTCACAGCCATTTTACACTGCACTTAAGTAACTTATAAGTCACCTATATGTCTAACCTTTACCTGGTAAAGGTTAGGTGCAAAGTTACTTAGTGTGAGGGCACCCTGGCACTAGCCAAGGTGCCCCCACATTGTTCAGGGCCAATTCCCCGGACTTTGTGAGTGCGGGGACACCATTACACGCGTGCACTACATATAGGTTACTACCTATATGTAGCTTCACAATGGTAACTCCGAATATGGCTATGTAACATGTCTATGATCATGGAATTGCCCCCTCTATGCCATCCTGGCATAGTTGGCACAATCCCATGATCCCAGTGGTCTGTAGCACAGACCCTGGTACTACCAAACTGCCTTTCCTGGGGTTTCACTGCAGCTGCTGCTGCTGCCAACCCCTCAGACAGGTTTCTGCCCTCCTGGGGTCAAGCCAGGCTTGTCCCAGGATGGCAGAACAAAGGACTTCCTCTGAGAGAGGGTGTTACACCCTCTCCCTTTGGAAAATGGTGTGAAGGCAGGGTAGGAGTAGCCTCCCCCAGCCCCTGGAAATGCTTTCTTGGGCACAGATGTGCTCAATTCTGCATAAGCCAGTCTACACCGGTTCAGGGGACCCCTTAGCCCTGCTCTGGCGCGAAACTGGACAAAGGAAAGGGGAGTGACCACTCCCCTGACCTGCACCTCCCCTGGGAGGTGTCCAGAGCTCCTCCAGTGTGCTCCAGACCTCTGCCATCTTGGAAACAGAGGTGCTGCTGGCACACTTGACTGCTCTGAGTGGCCAGTGCCACCAGGTGACGTCAGAGACTCCTTCTGATAGGCTCCTTCAGGTGTTGCTAGCCTATCCTCTCTCCTAGGTAGCCAAACCCTCTTTTATGGCTATTTAGGGTCTCTGTCTCTGGGGAAACTTGAGATAACGAATGCAAGAGCTCATCAGAGTTCCTCTGCATCTCTCTCTTCACCTTCTGCCAAGGAATCGACTGCTGACCACGCTGAAAGCCTGCAAAACTGCAACAAAGTAGCTAAGACGACTACTGCAACTCTGTAACGCTGATCCTGCCGCCTTCTCGACTGTTTTCCTGGTGGTGCATGCTGTGGGGGTAGTCTGCCTCCTCTCTGCACTAGAAGCTCCGAAGAAATCTCCCGTGGGTCGACGGAATCTTCCCCCTGCAACCGCAGGCACCAAAAAGCTGAATTACCGGTCCCTTGGGTCTCCTCTCAGCACAACGAGCAAGGTCCCTCGAATCCAGCAACTCTGTCCAAGTAACTCCCACAGTCCAGTGACTCTTCAGTCCAAGTTTGGTGGAGGTAAGTCCTTGCCTCACCTCGCTAGACTGCATTGCTGGGAACTGTGACTTTTGCAGCTACTCCGGCCCCTGTGCACTTCCGGCGGAAATCCTTTGTGCACAGCCAAGCCTGGGTCCACGGCACTCTAACCTGCATTGCACGACTTTCTAAGTTGGTCTCCGGCGACGTGGGACTCCTTTGTGTAACTTCGGGTGAGCACCGTTTCACGCATCCTTGTAGTGCCTGTTTCTGGCACTTCTCCGGGTTATATTTGCTGCTGAGAGGGCTCCTTGTCTTGCTCGACGTCCCCTCTTTCTCCTGACGCAATTTGCGACATCCTGGTCCTTCCTGGGGCATAGCACCATCCAAAAACGATTACCGCACGATTTGCAGCTAGCAAGGCTTGTTGGCGGTCTTTCGGTGGGAAAAAACTTCTGCACGACTCTCCCCAGCAAGTAGGATCCGTCCTCCAAAGGGGAAGTCCCTAGCCTTTTTCTTTCCTGCAGAAACCTCAGCTTCTTCTGTCCAGAAGAAGCTTCTTAGCACCCACAGCTGGCATTTCCTGGGCACATGCCCATCTCCGACTTGCTTGTGACTTTTGGACTTGGTCCCCTTGTTCCACAGGTACCCTAGATTGGAAATCCATCGTTGTTGCATTGTTGGTTTGTGTCTTTCCTGCATTATTCCTCTATCACGACTTCTATGTCCTTGGGGGAACTTTAGTGCACTTTGCACTCACTTTTCAGGGTCTTGGGGAGGGTTATTTTTCTAACTCTCATTATTTTCTAATAGTCCCAGCGACCCTCTACAAGGTCACATAGGTTTGGGGTCCATTCGTGGTTCGCATTCCACTTTTGGAGTATATGGTTTGTGTTGCCCCTATCCCTATGTGTCCCCATTGCATCCTATTGTAAATATACATTGTTTGCACTGTTTTCTAAGACTATACTGCATATTTTTGGTATTGTGTACATATATCTTGTGTATATTTCCTATCCTCTCACTGAGGGTACACTCTAAGATACTTTGGCATATTGTCATAAAAATAAAGTACCTTTATTTTTAGTATAACTGTATATGTTTTCTTATGATATTGTGCAAGTGACATTCGTGGTACTGTAGTAGCTTCACACGTCTCCTAGTTCAGCCTAAGCTGCTCTGCTAAGCTACCATTATCTATCAGCCTAAGCTGCTAGACACCCTATACACTAATAAGGGATAACTGGGCCTGGTGCAAGGTGCAAGTACCCCTTGGTACTCACTACAAGCCAGTCCAGCCTCCTACAATAGTGTCCAGCACACTACATGTCCCAGACTGCACTGTGGTAAGTGCTTCCTCAGTGATCCCATGGGGCATTGGCCTTATGACTGCTGCTGCAATATCTGTGATTTTGTGCAGGAGACATGAGAGGCACAGAAAGAGCATGCATGTCACAGCATCCGAGACAAGAAATGTGACCACTTGACCTCACACTGTACAGTGTCTGGCCCAACCATTTGGCATTGCACCCAGCAGTGATAAGGTCTTTGCCTCCCCAGTCATGGTGGAGGCATTGCATTTCTTCAAATGAAAACATGAGTGATGGCAATTTCTATAGTGTCCAGCAAACTACAAGTCCCAGAATGCACTTTGGTAATTGCTCCCTTAGTAATCCCATGGGGCACTGCCCTTACGATTGCTACAGCAAATGCCCAGATTCAGTACATGATGACATGTGATACATGTTTATACAGCTCTTTTAACTCTCACACCATGCTACCAGACATAGCATGCACGCAATGTACTCACCAGATCTCTGCTGCTCCAACTCCTCCAGCTGAGCATGGAGGGTCAGCCAGGCTGTACTCAGGATCACTCAGGATCCTCCTGTACAGTGACCTGAGACAGGGCCGGTGCACATGGGGTTGGGAAGACTGTCCCAACAGTTCTTGGGTGCTCAGATGGCCTCAACGTTTCAGGTCCTTCCAGCACTTGCAGCACGTCCTGGCCCACCAGTGGTATAGGCCCACTGCACTGTAGCGCTGCACAATCTGCTTCCAGATCCAGGCACATGCTGCATTGCTCAACTGGTCCTCGGGACCCGCATAAAGCTGAGGGTACTGGTCCAGCACCCCCCAGCTACGATGTCCAGTTCAATTCACTGAAAGGGGACGCCCTCTCCTATGTTCCCTCAGCCAAGTTGGGGGCAGTCACGGTGTACAGAGCGGCAGGATGGAAGAGGGTCCTGTCAGTAACAGAGGATGACTCAGAATAACTAGAAAATGGCTGCTTGCAACTTCCTGACTAGAACGTCCTGCCTTGAATTTCCTCTATGCAAAAACAACAAAAGATGGACGGAATGCAAAACAAATCAAACATTCACTCCCAGTCACAGATCTGGGTTTAATCCATCAGTTTTTTTGCATGCCATGCCATTCCAGCTCAGACCCAGCCATATGCAAATCAGTTGCCCTAAGTGGGAAGGGTATGCCCAGACGTGGGACCCTTGCTCACTGGCCAGTGGATTCAAGCTAGCCTGGCTGATGAAGGGTGATACCCTGAAACCAGTCCCAGGATGCTTGTTTCCGGTCCAGTGAGGACCTGGCCTGGCAGTTCGGGCTGGACTGTTCCCATGAGGAACACGGTCAAGACTGATTTGCGTTTGGCTGGGTACAAAGTGGGGTGGCATGGTGAGCAAAATAACGATGGTTTAAACCCAGATCTGTGACTGGGGGTGAGTGTTTGCATTGTCAGCACTCCGTCCATCATTCTTTTGTGTTGCTAAAGTTGCCCTAAGTGGGAAGGGTATGCCCAGATGTGGGTCCCTTGCTCACTGTGCCACTGGATTCAAGCTAGCCTGGCTGATGTAGGGTGATACCTGAAACCGGTCCAAGGATGCTTGTTTACGGTCGTGGGAGGACAAGGCCTGGCAGTTCGGGCTGGACTGTTCCCATGAGGAACAGGATCAAGACTGATTTGCATATGGCTGGGTCCAAACTGGGGTGGCATGGTGAGCAAAATAACGGTGGATTAAACCCAGATCTGTGACTGGGGGTGAGTGTTTGCATTGTCAGCACTCCGTACATCATTCTTTTGTGTTAAATGTCCTCTATGTCACTTCCTGTTGATTTTCACTGGGTTCCTGTCCGTTGCCGGATCCTACACCCCGAGTTTGGATCATCTGCATTCAGTGCGTACACTCCACATGCGGTGCGTAAGATCCGCTTGTGTGGTGCAGCACTGTCAGAATGACAAAAAAAAAATACATTTTAAGAGAAGTGACAAATGGAAATTAAATGTGATATATGCAAGCATGTAGTAACAGCAGGTATACTGGGGGAGGAATGGAATGTTTTGTGGTTACACTTTACACTCCAGAACTTCCCAGCACAGTTTTGCACTTTGCAATGCATTTTGGTACATGTGGTCCACATATCTTACTCACAACTTTGGAAACTGCTGTAGCACAAATCCAGGCTCAGGTTGTGATGTCAATCCCTGGACACATAGTACCAAGTACACCAAGGGCCACAGGTACAGTTTAAGCCTTGGAAGCCAGTGCAGCACTGACTAGTTTCTCACAACAGCCCCAAAACAGAAACTGTAAGTTCAAGTGTGTGGAACATGCTGGATTGCAATTTTATGACTTGTTGCACATATTGGCATACCAGTTCTGCAACAAATCACCATTATGAGACCTGTCCCCTCCCCTCAAGTGCCCGTGTCAAAGACCCAATACACCCCTGGCCAGTCAGAACATACCCACGACCTACACACTACTGACAGTGGCCCCTCAATCATTCCACAAGGATTACAATCACTACACGTATGGCAGGAAAACCCACCTTCGTTACAAGGACAGACCCTCCGATGTGGCACCTCCTCCCCAAAGGGCAAACCCCTTTGTGAAGCAGAGGCCTCCAGTGACCAATCTTGGGAGGTCTCACACATGCTGTGCTTTGATCCCCAGATCCAATGTGGCATGAAGTGATGTTTGACATGCTAGTCCATGACGTATACATTGTTACATGCACAGACAATCTTCAGACTCCCGGGGACAGCTGTTTTTCACAGACATCTTGTATGAGTCGCAAAATAGTCTCAGAACTGCATATGCGGACAGAGTGGTAAACGTCCACCAATCATCATTGACAACAGACTGCAAACCACATGAGGCCATCACACAACATGCTACTCAGGTGAAAAACTGTCAACTAGCTAGCCACACACCTGCATATCCTGCCCTCTGTTTTGTACAATGCCCAATTGCCCGGGTTCAGACCTAGCTGAGGGTCCAGAGGTATGTGTAAACCATAATTTAAAGCTATGTTGTGCAATACACAACAGGCTACTATAATCTTGCACGCAACCTGAGGGAAGAACAACAGCAGTAAATCTTGACTTCAGGAGCTCAAAACTCTGTTCACTGATGGCTTGTGTATGTCTGTGTGCCCTATTGTACCTCTGCTGAGATGCAATATTTGGTCTGTATGATGTGAGGAGATTAGGGGAAAGTGCATTTGCAGCATCCTCTAGCTTTGTAAATGGAATCTTCCAATTTTGCACACTAGTATATGGCTACCCACCACTCCACTTTTAGGGGAAGTTCCGTGGTGTTCAATCTATGTGGGATGTCACTTTTCGGCAAGTACCCAGGCTCCCAATGTTTGGTTCCTTCGGTGCCCCCCCATATCTTCTAATATACCTAGAAGAGCAATGAGGGTGAGGGTATAATCTGGGATCCCAGTATACAAGATAGAATTGTAAGAATGACCGACCAATATTTTGCAATTTTAGGGCAGGACCATGCCATGTGGAAGAAGGATCAATCTAGGTTCAGGACATCTAAAACAGGAAGATGATGTTGCTTCTGCAGCTCCCACTACCTTATTGGAGACATATACAAGATGTGTAAATATGTAAGTTGTATAACCTGAAGCTAGTGTGATATGGTCAGAGTGCACCATGCCAGGTTTGTGTCCCTCCAGTCAATTTTGTCTAAGTGGCTCACACAACCCTCCCGCTTCTCTTTCAGAGGCAGGAAGAGGTCAGGTTAATTGAGGATTAGGGATTTATAAATGCAGAAAATGTCTCCATTGAACCCATGAGGAAATTTGCCTCCATCAGGCTAAACTCTAACACCTCTCCCAGGGCATGCCCAGGAGACTGCAGGGCATGATGTAATTGCAGGTGCCAGAAAAACTGAGACTTATAGAGCTGAAATTCTGTCTGTAGACTTTATGAAAGTTCCTCCCAAACATCCCCCAGTGTAAAGATGCCTATGCGGTCCCAGCCCTCAAAGTCCTTCAACCCGACCAACTGTGCAAGATTGCGACGTTGAAGAACCAGAACCTTATGGGCCTGGCGGCGCAGGGTACGCCTGAAATCTCCTTGGATTCACCTGCCTCAACTAACAGAGACACGGGACACTCTGTCAGGCGTAAAAGATCAGATTTTATTAGCTGCAGCTAGTACAGTTGTCCAAGAAGTACACAAGGTATGTTCTCAGGAGACTGCCACTTTACTTTGTGGCGCACAATCTTATATACCGTATAAAAACCATTTATTAACTACATACACTCCCAGAACACATAGAAAGGAGCCAGTAAGAATAATGTAAAGATAGAACAGAGCCAATAGAAATGTCGGAAAACAAGACAGCACCAATAGAAGGAATTGGAAAACAAAGTATCAAGTGACTTAAGGTTGCCTCCCCTCCAGCTGTGTTTGTCACCCCTCCCTTGAACTAATTCATTAACCGATCCACAACGAAGTTGCATGTGGTGCGATAAGTTTGTGTGCGTTTGGAGGACAGTTGTGAAATGAGAGAATACTAGCAAAGGACAGCGAAGGCCAGACGATAAGATAAGATCGGCGGAGAATAGTGTGAGCCTACAGATAGTTGAAACAAGGATTAGAAAACCAGACAGGTATTAGTGTACTCGGTCAGACCTTAATACCAGCCTTGTAAAGATAGAGGCAGAAGGCTGTTTTGAACACCATGTTGCAGAATAAGCAGAAAAGGCAGAATGGACTTCGTTCGCTGTGCTGCCTGAGTGAAGGCAACATAAAATGGCGGCGGGCCACAAAATGGCGGGTCGATACGATCGTATTAAAAATCGAATTTCCTCAGACCCTCCTTTTGCCAGAACTCAGGCAAGATACACAAACTCATGTTAATCTGAGTCGATGTCTATGGCCATGAGGTCATCAAGCTGTTGCTGTACCATCATTTTGATATTCTCTGCTCTTTGTGACTTGGGTTTGGGAATACATGCAGTAGCACATAGGTTGCAGATGGCAGGACCGCAGTGCATACAAAGACAACAAGAGAATATAAAAGCTAAAATTACTCCAAAGAATGTCAATACCTTCCAACCCCATTTGGACAGTAATCCCCAAAACCACTCTGAAAAGGACCAATCTCCTTCGTCCTGATGAATCGACTCGGAGATTATGTGTAACTTAGAGATAGCTTGGTATACTCTCGGAGCGTCATTAGGTATGAAAATACAGCAACTTGATCCGATCAATTTGCATACTCCACCACGGTCCGCAAGAACAAAGTCTAAGGCAACACGGTTCTGCAAGGTCATAAGACGATCAGCCTGTAGTTCAGCTGTAATGTTACTTAAAGCTCCTACAGTGATGTCTATGGTGGTTTCTACGACACGAACCAATTGCCTTATATTTCTGCTGTTGGCCATTGGACCCCAGAAGGGAAGAAATCCTTTGAGGAAATCTCCTCCCTCTTGTCCTGCTGTGTCTTTCGAATCCACAATCCCTCTGCCATATCTATTTTTATGATGGTTCGCAGGAGCGGTGTATGTAGGGGGAAGAAGAAAGGCTATATAACAAGTACCAGAGAAATCAGCTGGCAACCATGTATAAGCCCTATCGTGGCAAACGAAGTATGTACCTTGAGATGGTACTAACGGCGGTGAATTCAGGGCTGAATAAACATATGTATGGGAACATAAACTTTCTCTTTGTCCGGTGTTTGGAGTTCTACCATTTATTTGCAGACAGAAATTTCCTTGTTGGTGTATGACCCGTATCGGAGGAGATTTTCCTTGCTTAACCTTATCATTGAGGCTGGAAATGTAATTAGTTATGTTCCAATTGGTATATGCTTTTCTTTCATCTATGGAAGCTTCACTTTTTTCCATGATTTTAGCCATAGCTACCATTCCCTTTATCAATAAACTATGACTGAAATCTGAACCAACACTATGTGAACTGACAGGTTGTTTAATTTTACTTTGATATGCATTATTGAAAATGACAAAATAAGCCCAAGCGGAACCTTCATAGGAGAATGGAAGAACTAAATATGGCATTCCTTTTTCTACCGTATGTGGTATGAGTCCACACACCCAACAGTCAGTTGTATTGATCACTAACTGATGTTGATGTAACAACTGGACGAAGGAATTGTTAAAGTATTCAGTTCTTCTGATGAGTTCATGCTGGGGAAGAGTGTGAAATAGGTGCGGAGAGATAGTAGAAGAAGATGTAGAGGTAGGAGAAGAGACAACTTTTTGCTGCAGAGTAATAATGATCCAGTTTACAGATGCCAAAAGAATACACGACAATATAATGACGCATAGAGCAATACTACAACGACTATATATTTCTTTACAATTATTCTTTACATTTTTACTTTCTCTTTTATCTAATGTAGCCTCCATCTTTCTAAGTGGATGCTCACGGCAATCTTCCTCAATCACTGTAGTCACGATTATCTACCGTCCTATGACACTGTGAGGTCCTGCAGGCCTATTGCCACTTACTCAGGTCGTAACTAAGACTCCTACCGTGACCCTGCAACCGGGATAGAGTACTACATAGGAGAGAAATTTACAAGTTCTTTGGTCTTGGTCTCAAATTATAGCGTTCCTGTCCAGAGGCAGTCTGGTTTTGAAACAATGTTCCTGGATTTGTCGTGTTCAAGCGACGATGCGATGGTATTGCTTCTTGAAGGATGTCGTCGTCCTCTTTCTCAGAAAGTGTTCCAATTAGACGCGCATCACTGAATGGTACAAATTGCGGAACTTTCTCACTTTCAGAGTCACTGATGCCTCTACGGACCCACTGATCGAAAGGCAAGGGCAAAGGCACTTTCTTGCAGTGCACGGCATGCACCCAGTTTTTCTTTCCTTCGACTTTAACTGCTGTTCTTGTGGTCAAAAGAACCAGGCGTGGCTCTCTCCATCTGCGCTCCAAATTTCTCTGTCGTTGGAAATTTTTCGTGCAGACCCAGTCACCTGGTCGGATGGAATGACCTGGGTCTGTGGAAGCCTCTGGTAGAGCACTCTGAACCTGTTGATGAAGAACACGCAATTTAGTTGTAAGGTCATGCAAGTAGTCAATCAACATCGGGTATGGCAAGTCTGAGTATTTCTTAGGGCGAGGAACTCCCCATACATTAGCTGGGCGACCAAATATCACTTCGTAAGGGCTAAGCCCCAAGCGAGAGTGTACTGCTGTTCTGGTGGACAGAAGAGCCAATGGTAAAGCATCAGGCCAATTAAGTCCTGTGCTAGCTTGCACCTTAGCAATTTTAAGCTTCAAGGTTCCATTGTAGCATTCTACTAAACCAGCCGACTGTGGGTGATTCGCCGCGTGGAACTTCTGTTTTATGCCAAGACCTGCACAAACGTTTTGCATGACTTGACCCACAAATTCGCTCCCATTGTCACTCCAGACAATGCGCGGTAAACCAAACCTAGGGAAGAATTCTTTCAAAAGTATTTTGGCAGTTGATAAAGCAGTATTGTCCTTCAGAGGGTAGGCTTCTACCCATCTAGAAAAAGCACATACTACCACCAGAACATATTTGAGGTTGTTGCATCGTTCCATGTGAATATAATCGATCTGCAACACCTCAAATAGATATGTTGGAGGAGCAAAATGACCTGCTGGAGTTGGGGTTCCCTTTCCCGGATTGTACATCAAGCAAACAATACAATGTTTTACTACATTATTTGCACACTTTGGGATCCCCTCATTTTGCCACACTGGAGCCAGAAGTCTACATATTCCTTTTGCACTTAGGTGAGCTGGACCATGTGCCATAGTAACTACAGGTAGTACATAAGCATCTGGTAACAGCCAACGTTGATGTTCTGATAATTCAACCCAACATCCCATCTCATCTAACATTCCTGTACTTTCCTTCCACTTTCTCAACTCATTCTCCGTAGCCTCTCCTTGAATTGATTTCACACTCTCTACTGTATCTTCACACATTCCCTTTTCTCTTACGCAGTTTGCGGGACCTGCAACATACATTCGACTTGTGTTGTCTCTTGCTGTCTTTTTCGCTACCTCATCTGCAAATGCATTTCCTCGACCAACATCGTCCACAATCTTTTTGTGTGCACTACACTTCACGATCGCTATCTGAGTAGGCATTGTAAGTGACTCAAGAAGTTCAGTCACTAATTGACCATGTTGTATCTTAGTACCATGGGAAGTAAAGAATCCTCTTTCCTTCCATAAGCGCCCAAAGTTAAACGCTACACCAAAAGCGTATTGGCTATCAGTGTACACGTTTACTCTTTTTCCTTTGGATAACACACACGCTCTAGTTAAGGCTATCAATTCAGCTGCCTGAGCTGAATTATGTCTAATGCGTGCTGTCTCCACAATCGTATGCAAAGTAGTAATAGCGTAGGCTAAAACTGTATCTCCATTCGGGAGCTTGAAACAAGAACCATCTACCCATAGTGTTCCATCTGGATTCACTAATGGTGTGTCTTTTAGGTCAATTCTACCCTTAGTCTCTTCTTCAGTACGGAGAAAACAATCATGCTGTTCAGAGACATCTCTCTCTTCTGGAAGAGGCAACAAAGTAGCTGGATTCAGGGTATTACATCGTTTGATGTGTATGTGACTAGCCAAAAGCGTCAGCTCATATCCGGACAACCGAGCACTCGTAAGATGCTGCGTTTTTGTCCTATTTAGTAAAGTATCCACTGCATGTGGCACCATAACAATGAGAGTATTATCTAGCACTACTCCAGCAGACTGTCGAATAGAAATTGCTGCTGCCGCTGTCGCCTTAAGACAACTAGGCAATGCTTTAGCTACTGGATCTAACGTAGCTGAGAAATATGCGCATGGTCGCTGTTGATCTCCAAAACGCTGCGTTAAGACTGACAATGCACAACCCTCTCTTTCGTGGACATAGAGCGTAAAGGGCTTACTATAATCAGGAGTACCCAATACAGGAGCAGAACACAAAGCAATACGCAAATCAGTAAAACTCTTCTGACATTCGTCAGTCCACGGAAGAGGCTGAGGCGTATCTTTTAAAGTTAGCGCCAACAGCGGTTTAGCCAATAAAGAGAAACTCGGAATCCACTGTCTACAATAAGAAGTAATGCCCAAAAAGGCACGTACCTCTCTTTGTGTGGATGGCACTGACATTTGTGCAATTGCCTGAATTCGTTCGGGGGTCAATCGTCGTCCCTCCTTTGACAAGAGATGACCCAAATAAGTCACCTCGCGACAGACATATTGTAATTTAGAAGGAGAAACCTTGTGATTCAGATCAAACAAATGACGCAACAGTGCAACGGTCACGTTTTTGCAAATCTCCTCTGAATCAGCGGCAACTAATAAGTCATCCATGTACTGAATGAGAGCGGCACCGGACGGTAAGGAAAAGGCATCAAGATGACATTTTAGAGCTTGACTGTAAATAGAGGGACTTTCACAATAACCTTGAGGTGCGCGTTTAAACCGGAAGCTTCGGCCTCCGAGGGAAAAACCAAAAATATCTCTACTCTCTTCGGCGATGGGAATACTAAAGAAAGCATTCTTTAGATCAATAACTGAAAACCAAGTCGCTGTAGAAGGTATCATCGTCAACAGAGCAGTGATATCTGGGACTACAGGAAACTGCGGTACGACAATCTTGTTTACCTCCCGAAGATCAATTACAAAACGATAAACAGGAGGCTGAGAAGGATCAGTGCGTTTAAGAACCGGAAGAACAGGACTGTTACATGTATTTCCTCTCGTTTCCTCAACCACACCCTTCTGAATCAAATCATGGACAATTTCCAGAAGTGCTTTCTCACCTTCAGTAGAGATTCTGTATTGCGGAATACGTGGCATTTCAGCATTGGGCTTAAGAGTAACAACATAAGGTGGGATCTCAAGACAACCAACGTCATTCGGACCCGTAGCCCAAAGCGTTTCGGGAAGAGAAAGCAATTCAGGTGGGAATTGATCTTTTGATAAGTACATTGGACTAGTCATTTTCTGTCCTAGAGTGAGGTATACACCAGAAGGTGAACAATATATCGTAGCATGCATTCTTTTTAATAGATCTAAACCCAACAGATTTTCACCACAACCATTCGTCAGAAGAAGCGGAGCTTCTAAATCATAAGGGCCTATTGAAACAGGCAAAGGGCAAGAAACTGGATTGCGAACAGGGGCGCCAGAAAATCCTACAGATACATTCGTTAAGCCAGACAAAGGTGCGCCAGGGAGTTTAGAATGAATGATAGAGCTTCTCATGGCACCAGTATCTAAAAGAAATGGCTCTGAAACACCCATTGTAGTGACATTAACATAAGGTCCATTCTGATCCACTGGAATTGACATAACCCCCTTACTTTGTCCATGGCTGTCCTATTCAAAATGAAGACTTTCATTCCCTCCTTCAATATACTGATCCTCACTGTAATACTGTGTAGACCTAACATTTTGCTGGTCAAAGTAATTTCCGGAATTTGGAGGAACAAAAGAACGCTGCTCTTGGGTTAACACACCTCGACCTCTACCTCTATTTGCTGACTGAGGACCACCACGACCTCGTGAAGCAGATGTTGCTCCATTACGCTGCAACAATGCCGGACAACTGTTCTTAAAATGACCTTCCTCCCTACAATAAGCACATTGATTGGGACCTAGCAAAGGTCTTGGAATGAATGGTTCAGGCTTTTGATACAACCTCTGAAACTGCGGAGGCTGTTGAAACTGAGGCTGAACATAACGAGGAGGATAAGCCTGTTGCAAGAGAACTTTAGTTTTTAATTCTTTCGTCTTTTTCTCTTGTTTTTCCCTTTCTTCTTTGTCTCTATTTTCATAATATTGTGCAGTAGCCAATATCTGGGCGGAAGAAGAAACTGCCCATGAACTCTCGGAGTCTTTTAGCTTGTGTGATAGTTCAGGAAGCAAGTTATATACGAACTTATCCACAAATAATCGCTGTCCCCCTTCTGTAGCCATATCTTGACCACTGTGATCAATGAATGTCTCCTCGAATCGGGTAAAGAAATCGGAAACACTTTCATCTTTCTTTTGTTTACATGCTGCTAGCTTATCCCAATTAACTCTCAAAGCAGGCATCATTGTTTTCATTAATGTAATAATCCTACCAGGGAGTTCTGAGATCAAAGCGTCGGGCTTTGCACCACCTACTTGACCTCTATCTGCGGCAATAATAGCGTTCCAATCGCCGCCTAATTCTTGAGCGTGATCCTCTCTACGAATTTTAGCCCATATTGTCTGTGGAACTACATTTCCCATCAACATGTCAATATCTGCTAGATTCATAGTACATGCATCAACTGTTTGCGACAACTCTTTATAGTAACCAGCAGGATTTTTGCGTGGATCTGGTAGTGACTGTTTAAGTGCTAAAACTTCAGACCTTTTCCAGGGGACATGTACCCATATGCGCTGAAAATGCGCAGGAATAGCTGGATTAGCACCTGCTGCTGCAACTTCTTCCTTCCATATTGGAGAAACCTCTCTCATGGGATAGTTTTTCAGTGCTGTCCTAACTGAAGGATCAGAATCAGGAAAAGTCTGTGAGAACAATAGGGATCTGAAAGAAATAAGTGTTCTGACAGCGTTTTCAACCTTAGGACCCACAATAAGTCCTTTGTCAAAGTCAGCCTGAACATCTAACAGATCCTGTGGGACCGAACCCAAATTCATATCCTCCCATTCTTTAGCGAGAGTATCGCACATAACTTTAAAAACATATCTCTGCGTAGGTGCATTCCATTGCAGAAAGGTGGACATAATATCAGACGTACTATATTGGGGACCCTTCTTGATCCATCTACAAGCAAGTGAGTCCAATTTTTCTCGCTCTTCGGAGTCTGGGAATTGACTACGAGACTGTCTTCGAGAAAAAGCTGGAGACACATTTAAAGCTTCAAAGAAAGGTGATAAGAGACCAGAGACAGTATCTGCAAATCGCTTACGCATAGATGGAGAATTTGACATAAGGATAGGGGACAAGGTATTAGGTGAATTAACTAAAGGAGCATTAGGAATTGCCAAAGGAGCAGAAGGCAAGGGAGTTAAAGGCAAAGCTGGCATAGGCAATACTTGAGGAGGCAAATGTGGAAAAGCTGGAGCAGGCGGAAGCACAACTGGCGGCTGAACAGGCTGTAACATCGGGGGTGCAATAGCACCTTGTACATAGGGCGGAGGCAATTTCAATAAGTGGGACATTAAGGGATCTTCCTCAAAATCTTTTCTCTTATCAAGGGAAGAGATAGGCAACGTCGGATAGCATTTATCTCTTGCCATTCGATGCTGTCTGTCTGAAATTTCCATTGCATTATCTATTTCATCATCTTTGAATTGCTGAGCAGCCTGTATAATCGTCATTCCCTGTGTTTTCCTATCTCGTTTCGCTTGTTTAATTTCTCTCTGTTTGGCTTCCTTACGCCAAAGGCGAAAAGAGTCAAACATTGCCGGCCGGGCTTTTCTTTTAAATAACGTTGCTTCTAAATTATCTAGCACATCAGTTTCGAAACTACCATTTTCTGGCCATTTTAAAACACCATCTTTCTTTGTATATCGGGTCCATGTCTTATTAAAGGCAATAGGACCAACACCATGTTTAGAATAGAGCTCATATGTGGGAGTTCCAACCGAAGGAATCGGACAGGAGTCCTCAGCTGGGAGTCCCTATTACAACCAAAGCAACAAAGTTTTCCAAACTTAGTCAGACCAGACATCTCACGATTTTTACTGGCTGTTCACAAACATCAAGGGGGTAAAACTTTCAGTTTACACAGCACAAATGCACTTACCCCTCGGCTTTGGCCACTGCAATGGCCAAATCTAAGGACCTAAGGACAAATCAAAGACCAAAATTTGTGGGCGCGACCCACCAAATACTTAACTAAGAATGTCTTCTTACACCAACAGAGGCCCGTCTATCGTCTCGCTTTACCATACATCATCAAAGAAAGGGCCAAGGCAGGGCGGCAGTCAGGGCAGCAGTCGTCAGTAGCCGTCAGGAAGGAGTAACCGCGCTGAAAAAGACCTTCGGACCACTTCGACATACAGGGGTCGCTTGACGTGGCTCGCGATTCCTCCAGAATTTTCTTGCGGGGTTCCTCACGACCTTCAGGCAGAACCGGTACCGCTGAAGCCGCCCCACGTTGGGTGCCAGTTGAAGAACCAGAACCTTATGGGCCTGGCGGCGCAGGGTACGCCTGAAATCTCCTTGGATTCACCTGCCTCAACTAACAGAGACACGGGACACTCTGTCAAGCGTAAAAGATGAGATTTTATTAGCTGCAGCTAGTACAGTTGTCCAAGAAGTACACAAGGTATGTTCTCAGGAGACTGCCACTTTACTTTGTGGCGCACAATCTTATATACCGTATAAAAACCATTTATTAACTACATACACTCCCAGAACACATAGAAAGGAGCCAGTAAGAATAATGTAAAGATAGAACAGAGCCAATAGAAATGTCGGAAAACAAGACAGCACCAATAGAAGGAATTGGAAAACAAAGTATCAAGTGACTTAAGGTTGCCTCCCCTCCAGCTGTGTTTGTCACCCCTCCCTTGAACTAATTCATTAACCGATCCACAACGAAGTTGCATGTGGTGCGATAAGTTTGTGTGCGTTTGGAGGACAGTTGTGAAATGAGAGAATACTAGCAAAGGACAGCGAAGGCCAGACGATAAGATAAGATCGGCGGAGAATAGTGTGAGCCTACAGATAGTTGAAACAAGGATTAGAAAACCAGACAGGGATTAGTGTACTCGGTCAGACCTTAATACCAGCCTTGTAAAGATAGAGGCAGAAGGCTGTTTTGAACACCATGTTGCAGAATAAGCAGAAAAGGCAGAATGGACTTCGTTCGCTGTGCTGCCTGAGTGAAGGCAACATAAAATGGCGGCGGGCCACAAAATGGCGGGTCGATACGATCGTATTAAAAATCGAATTTCCTCAACCTCTCCACCGAGGGGTCTTATGTGTAAGCTGACACTCCCACCTCCCCGCCAAGCGAGGAGGGCAGACCTATACATGCCAGCCAACATGTCAGGAATTGATGATCTGTACACCATGGCTATGATGTTATTGCAGCCAGTAGACCTGGTTTCTAATTGGACGGTGGGGTCCAACTAAATCCTATTCAACGAATCATATGGATTGAGCAGCTGTGTGGCACAATAGTACTGACACAGGTCGGCTACCCCTTGCCCCTTGTCACGTGTAGATTGCATGCACTTATGAAATGCAATGTTTGGGTTATAGTTTGCCCAAAGGAATACAAGGACTTTATTCTGAAACACATAAAGGAATCAGATCATTTTAAAAAAGGGCTGCTCTCCCCAAGATATGAAGAGAACATTTCACAGAGAGTGTCAGATCTTGGGGAAACGAATGGTTTGAGGTTAAGGTTCTATGTGAGACTCAGGAGGAGGGAGATGTGGATGCTCAAATAGTGGAATTTAAGTTTACAGATTGTCTATCCTGCCAGACCACTTCTCCCATATTCCTGGAAGTAGCATTAGGAGGGGCCCAATTTATTTGGAAACCTGAAGCCTGCCCACATAAGTGTAGTATTTGGGGCTGAAGGCTGTTTTCTGCAGGTTGTTGGAGACATAGTAGGATATCATCTGCATAGAGAGTGTGAGAAGGTAGCCTCTTTCTAGCCTTGTTACCCCCACTTTTGGCCTGTTTGTGAGTGTATGTCAGGGTGTTTGTCACTGTTTTCACTGTCTCACTGGGATCCTGATAGCCAGGCCTCAGTGCTCATAGTGAAAACACTATGTTTTCAGTATGGTTGTTATGTGTCACTGGGATCCTGCTGGTCAGGACCCCAGTGCTCATAGGTTTGTGGCCTATATGTATGTGTCACTGGGACCCTGTCACACAGGGCCCCAGTGCTCATAGGTGTGCATGTATGTGTTCCCTGTGTGGTGCCTAACTGTCTCACTGAGGCTCTGCTAACCAGAACCTCAGTGGTTATGCTCTCTCATTACTTTCAAATTGTCACTAACAGGCTAGTGACCATTTTTACCAATTTACATTGGCTTACTGGAACACCCTTATAATTCCCTAGTATATGGTACTGAGGTACCCAGGGTATTGGGGTTCCAGGAGATCCCTATGGGCTGCAGCATTTCTTTTGCCACCCATAGGGAGCTCTGACAATTCTTACACAGGCCTGCCACTGCAGCCTGAGTGAAATAACGTCCATGTTATTTCACAGCCATTTTACACTGCACTTAAGTAACTTATAAGTCATCTATATGTCTAACCTTTACCTGGTAAAGGTTAGGGGCAAAGTTACTTAGTGTGTGGGCACCCTGGCACTAGCCAAGGTGCCCCCACATTGTTCAGAGCCAATTCACTGAACTTTGTGAGTGCGGGGACACCATTACACGCGTGCACTACATATAGGTCACTACCTATATGTAGCTTCACCATGGTAACTCCGAATATGGCCATGTAACATGTCTATGATCATGGAATTGCCCCCTCTATGCCATCCTAGCATAGTTGGCACAATCCCATGATCCCAGTGGTCTGTAGCACAGACCCTGGTACTGCCAAACTGCCCTTCCTGGGGTTTCACTGCAGCTGCTGCTGCTGCCAACCCCTCAGACAGGCATCTGCCCTCCTGGGGTCCAGCCAGGCCTGGCCCAGGATGGCAGAACAAAGAACTTCCTCTGAGAGAGGGTGTGACACCCTCTCCCTTTGGAAAATGGTGTGAAGGCAGGGGAGGAGTAGCCTCCCCCAGCCTCTGGAAATGCTTTGTTGGGCACAGATGTGCCCAATTCTGCATAAGCCAGTCTACACCGGTTCAGGGACCCCTTAGCCCCTGCTCTGGCGCGAAACTGGACAAAGGAAAGGGGAGTGACCACTCCCCTGACCTGCACCTCCCCTGGGAGGTGTCCAGAGCTCCTCCAGTGTGCTCCAGTCCTCTGCCATCTTGGAAACAGAGGTGCTGCTGGCACACTGGACTGCTCTGAGTGGCCAGTGCCACCAGGTGACGTCAGAGACTCCTGCTGATAGGCTCCTTCAGGTGTTAGTAGCCTTTCCTCTCTCCTAGGTAGCCAAACCCTCTTTTCTGGCTATTTAGGGTCTCTGTCTCTGGGGAAACTTTAGATAACGAATGCACGAGCTCAGCCGAGTTCCTCTGCATCTCCCTCTTCACCTTCTGATAAGGAATCGACCGATGACCGCGCTGGAAGCCTGCAGACCTGCAACATAGTAGCAAAGACGACTACTGCAACTCTGTAACGCTGATCCTGCCGCCTTCTCGACTGTTTTCCTGCTTGTGCATGCTGTGGGGGTAGTCTGCCTCCTCTCTGCACCAGAAGCTCCGAAGAAATCTCCCGTGGGTCGACGGAATCTTCCCCCTGCAACCGCAGGCACCAAAAAGCTGCATTACCGGTCCCTTGGGTCTCCTCTCAGCACGACGAGCGAGGTCCCTCGAATCCAGCGACACCGTCCAAGTGACCCCCACAGTCCAGTGACTCTTCAGCCCAAGTTTGGTGGAGGTAAGTCCTTGCCTCACCTCGCTGGGCTGCATTGCTGGGAACCGCGACTTTGCAAGCTACTCCGGCCCCTGTGCACTTCCGGCGGAAATCCTTCGTGCACAGCCAAGCCTGGGTCCACGGCACTCTAACCTGCATTGCACGACTTTCTAAGTTGGTCTCCGGCGACGTGGGACTCCTTTGTGCAACTTCGGCGAGCACTGTTTCACGCATCCTCGTAGTGCCTGTTTCTGGCACTTCTCCGGGAGCTACCTGCTTCAGTGAGGACTCTTTGTCTTGCTCGACGTCCCCTCTCTCTGCAGGTCCAATTTGCGACCTTCTGGTCCCTCCTGGGCCCCAGCAACGTCCAAAAACGCCAAACGCACGATTTGCGTGTAGCAAGGCTTGTTGGCGTCCATCCGGCGGGAAAACACTTCTGCACGACTTTCGAAGGCGTGGGGGATCCATCCTCCAAAGGGGAAGTCTCTAGCCCTTGTCGTTCCTGCAGTATTCACAGTTCTTCAGCCTAGTAAGAGCTTCTTTGCACCAACCGCTGGCATTTCTTGGGCATCTGCCCATCTCCGAGCTGCTTGTGACTTTTGGACTTGGTCCCCTTGTTCCACAGGTACCCTCAGTCAGGAATCCATCGTTGTTGCATTGCTGATTTGTGTTTTCCTTGCATTTTCCCTCTAACACGACTATTTTGTCCTTAGGGGAACTTTGGTGCACTTTGCACTCACTTTTCAGGGTCTTGGGGAGGGTTATTTTTCTAACTCTCACTATTTTCTAATAGTCCCAGCGACCCTCTACAAGGTCACATAGGTTTGGGGTCCATTCGTGGTTCACATTCCACTTTTGGAGTATATGGTTTGTGTTGCCCCTATCCCTATGTTTCCCCATTGCATCCTATTGTAACTATACATTGTTTGCACTGTTTTCTAAGACTATACTGCATATGTTTGCTATTGTGTATATATATCTTGTGTATATTTCCTATCCTCTCACTGAGGGTACACTCTAAGATACTTTGGCATATTGTCATAAAAATAAAGTACCTTTATTTTTAGTATAACTGTGTATTGTGTTTTCTTATGATATTGTGCATATGACACTAAGTAGTACTGTAGTAGCTTCACACGTCTCCTAGTTCAGCCTAAGCTGCTCTGCTAAGCTACCATTATCTATCAGCCTAAGCTGCTAGACACCCTATACACTAATAAGGGATAACTGGGCCTGGTGCAAGGTGCAAGTACCCCTTGGTACTCACTACAAACCAGTCCAGCCTCCTGCATTGGTTGTGCAGTGGTGGGATAAGTGCTTGAGACTACTTACCACTCTTGTCATTGTACTTTTCATAAGAGAAAAATATACAAAACAAGGTCAGTGTATATACACATAGCCAAAAAGTTTTGCATTTCCTCTTTTCACTCTTTTCTAAGTGCTGAAAAGTACTTCTAAAACTTTCAAAAAGTTCTTAAAAGTTTAAAAAGTTTTTTTCTGTCTTTCCAAAAAGTTCTGAAAACTTTTTTCTCTTTTTCTATCACTTTAACTCGCTCTAAAAAATGTCTGGCACAGGAAAAAATGTTGAACTGTCCAAACTTGCATATGATCACCTTAGCTGGAAAGGAGCAAGGAGTCTCTGCATAGAGAGAGGTTTGAGTGTAGGGAAGAATCCTTCCTTAGAACTGTTAATTAATATGCTTAGAGTACAGGATAAGGCCATAAGTGCCCAATCTGTAGAAAAAGTAGCTAATGGTTCTCAATCTGATCCAGGGACTCCCCCAGGAAAAGGTTCAGGAAAGAAACTTCTCAGCCTGCCCATTACTAGACAGTCTAGCATAGTTGGTACAGAGGTTGAATCACACCATACTGATGGTGTGTTCTTACATTATGCTGGTAGCCAAGCTGCTAGGGTGCCCTCTGTAAGGGACAGGTCTCCTTCTGTTCATTCCCATCATACCTCTGTATCTAGAAATGTCCCTCCCACCCACCCTGATGACAGATTGTTAGAAAGGGAGCTCAATAGATTGAGAGTGGAACAAACCAGACTGAAGCTCAAGAAGCAACAGCTGGATTTGGATAGACAGTCTTTAGAAGTAGAGAGGGAAAGACAGAAGTTGGGTTTAGATACCCATGGTGGCAGCAGCAGTATTCCCCATAGTCATCCTGCAAAAGAGCATGATTCCAGGAATCTGCACAAGATAGTTCCCCCTTATAAGGAGGGGGATGACATTAACAAGTGGTTTGCTGCACTTGAGAGGGCCTGTGCTGTACAGGATGTCCCTCAAAAGCAGTGGGCTGCTATCCTATGGCTATCATTTACTGGAAAAGGTAGGGATAGGCTCCTTACTGTGAAAGAAAATGATGCCAATAACTTTACAGTTCTTAAGAATGCACTCCTGGATGGTTATGGCTTAACCACTGAACAGTACAGGATAAAGTTCAGAGAGACCAAAAAGGAGTCTTCACAAGATTGGGTTGATTTCATTGACCATTCAGTGAAGGCCTTGGAGGGGTGGTTACATGGCAGTAAAGTTACTGATTATGAAAGCCTGTATAACACAATCCTGAGAGAGCATATACTTAATAATTGTGTGTCTGATTTGTTGCACCAGTACCTGGTAGACTCTGATCTGACCTCTCCCCAAGAATTGGGAAAGAAGGCAGACAAATGGGTCAGAACAAGGGTGAACAGAAAAGTTCATACAGCGGGTGACAAAGATGGCAATAAGAAGAAAGATGGTGAAAAATCTCAAGATAAGCATGGGGATAAGGGTAAAACCAAAGATCCCACTTCAAATCTTAAACACTCTTCAGAGGGTGGGGATAAAACAAATTCTTCCTCTTCTTCCCAACCTGCACACATTAAAAAGCCTTGGTGCTTTGTGTGTAAAAACAGAGGCCATAGGCCAGGGGATAAGTCCTGTCCAGGTAAACCCCCTGAGCCTACCACCACTAATACATCAAGCTCTAGTGCCCCTAGCAGTAGTGGTACTAGTGGTGGGACTGCTGGCAACAGTCAAGCAAAGGGTGTAGTTGGGTTCACTTATGGGTCCATAGTGGAAACTGATGTAATCAGTCCCAAGACAGTTTCTGTCACACCTAGTGGCATTGGCCTTGCCACACTGGCTGCTTGTCCCCTTACAATGGATAAGTACAGGCAGACAGTTTCAATAAATGGTGTTGAGGCCTTGGCCTACAGGGACACAGGTGCCAGTTTCACTTTGGTGACTGAAAACCTAGTACCTCCTGAACAACACATCATTGGACAACAGTATAAGATTATTGATGTCCATAACTCCACTAAGTTTCTTCCCTTAGCTATAATTCAGTTTAGTTGGGGTGGAGTTACTGGCCCTAAGCAGGTGGTGGTATCACCTAGCTTACCTGAAGACTGTCTCTTAGGTAATGACCTAGAGGCCTCAGGTTGGGCTGATGTAGAGTTTTATGCCCATGCAGCCATGCTGGGCATCCCTGAGGAATTGTTCCCTCTCATTTCAAGTGAAATGAAAAAGCAAAGGAGAGAAGGCCTGAAAACTCAGAATCCCTCTCCATCAACAGGTAAAAAGGGTATCACAGTATCCCCTAACCACCCTACCATTCAGGATACTATTCCTGTGGTGGGAGAAACCTCTCCTGGGGTGGCACCTGTTCCAAGGGAATCATCAGCTGGCAAAGCTGGACTCCCTGAGGTGGAAGTACCTCTCTGTGGGATAACTAACATTGGTGAGAAAAACAGCACCATTTTAGTTAACATGGAGCATCCCTCCAACCCTCCCAGAGAAACTTTAGTGCAGAAACCCTGCACTACCTCACAACACTTAGGACAGCATCCCTGCCCTAGTGTGGAGCTCATAGGACAGCATCCCTGCCCTGCTCCAACTCAAGAGAAACAGCATCCCTGTTCTCTCTTCCAGCCAAATGGACAAAGTTTTTGCCCAGCTATGGCTTTACTGAGACAGCATCCCTGTCTGGCATTTCCATCATTACAAATAGGTTCAGTGGATAATTCCCACTGCTCTAAACTAAAACTTACTGATAGAAACTCTGAAAATACATCTTCACATTGTTGCTTAGCTAAAAAACTTCAAACAGGGTGGTTTACATCCCCACAGGGAAGTAACCATATAGTGGATGATAAAGGGAGTAACCAGTCTATTGCAGAGCTACTCTCTACTTATCACCACTTAGACAATAAAGTCTCAACTGGCCAAGGTTAGCCTTATTGTCCTTCGTTTGGGGGGGGGGGTTGTGTGAGAAGGTAGCCTCTTTCTAGCCTTGTTACCCCCACTTTTGGCCTGTTTGTGAGTGTATGTCAGGGTGTTTGTCACTGTTTTCACTGTCTCACTGGGATCCTGATAGCCAGGCCTCAGTGCTCATAGTGAAAACACTATGTTTTCAGTATGGTTGTTATGTGTCACTGGGATCCTGCTGGTCAGGACCCCAGTGCTCATAGGTTTGTGGCCTATATGTATGTGTCACTGGGACCCTGTCACACAGGGCCCCAGTGCTCATAGGTGTGCATGTATGTGTTCCCTGTGTGGTGCCTAACTGTCTCACTGAGGCTCTGCTAACCAGAACCTCAGTGGTTATGCTCTCTCATTACTTTCAAATTGTCACTAACAGGCTAGTGACCATGTTTACCAATTTACATTGGCTTACTGGAACACCCTTATAATTCCCTAGTATATGGTACTGAGGTACCCAGGGTATTGGGGTTCCAGGAGATCCCTATGGGCTGCAGCATTTCTTTTGCCACCCATAGGGAGCTCTGACAATTCTTACACAGGCCTGCCACTGCAGCCTGAGTGAAATAACGTCCACGTTATTTCACAGCCATTTTACACTGCACTTAAGTAACTTATAAGTCACCTATATGTCTAACCTTTACCTGGTAAAGGTTAGGGGCAAAGTTACTTAGTGTGTGGGCACCCTGGCACTAGCCAAGGTGCCCCCACATTGTTCAGAGCCAATTCACTGAACTTTGTGAGTGCGGGGACACCATTACACGCGTGCACTACATATAGGTCACTACCTATATGTAGCTTCACCATGGTAACTCCGAATATGGCCATGTAACATGTCTATGATCATGGAATTGCCCCCTCTATGCCATCCTAGCATAGTTGGCACAATCCCATGATCCCAGTGGTCTGTAGCACAGACCCTGGTACTGCCAAACTGCCCTTCCTGGGGTTTCACTGCAGCTGCTGCTGCTGCCAACCCCTCAGACAGGCATCTGCCCTCCTGGGGTCCAGCCAGGCCTGGCCCAGGATGGCAGAACAAAGAACTTCCTCTGAGAGAGGGTGTGACACCCTCTCCCTTTGGAAAATGGTGTGAAGGCAGGGGAGGAGTAGCCTCCCCCAGCCTCTGGAAATGCTTTGTTGGGCACAGATGTGCCCAATTCTGCATAAGCCAGTCTACACCGGTTCAGGGACCCCTTAGCCCCTGCTCTGGCGCGAAACTGGACAAAGGAAAGGGGAGTGACCACTCCCCTGACCTGCACCTCCCTTGGGAGGTGTCCAGAGCTCCTCCAGTGTGCTCCAGACCTCTGCCATCTTGGAAACAGAGGTGCTGCTGGCACACTGGACTGCTCTGAGTGGCCAGTGCCACCAAGTGACGTCAGAGACTCCTGCTGATAGGCTCCTTCAGGTGTTAGTAGCCTTTCCTCTCTCCTAGGTAGCCAAACCCTCTTTTCTGGCTATTTAGGGTCTCTGTCTCTGGGGAAACTTTAGATAACGAATGCACGAGCTCAGCCGAGTTCCTCTGCATCTCCCTCTTCACCTTCTGATAAGGAATCGACCGCTGACCGCGCTGGAAGCCTGCAAACCTGCAACATAGTAGCAAAGACGACTACTGCAACTCTGTAACGCTGATCCTGCCGCCTTCTCGACTGTTTTCCTGCTTGTGCATGCTGTGGGGGTAGTCTGCCTCCTCTCTGCACCAGAAGCTCCGAAGAAATCTCCCGTGGGTCGACGGAATCTTCCCCCTGCAACCGCAGGCACCAAAAAGCTGCATTACCGGTCCCTTGGGTCTCCTCTCAGCACGACGAGCGAGGTCCCTCGAATCCAGCGACACCGTCCAAGTGACCCCCACAGTCCAGTGACTCTTCAGCCCAAGTTTGGTGGAGGTAAGTCCTTGCCTCACCTCGCTGGGCTGCATTGCTGGGAACCGCGACTTTGCAAGCTACTCCGGCCCCTGTGCACTTCCGGCGGAAATCCTTCGTGCACAGCCACGCCTGGGTCCACGGCACTCTAACCTGCATTGCACGACTTTCTAAGTTGGTCTCCGGCGACGTGGGACTCCTTTGTGCAACTTCGGCGAGCACCGTTTCACGCATCCTCGTAGTGCCTGTTTCTGGCACTTCTCCGGGTGCTACCTGCTTTAGTGAGGGCTCTTTGTCTTGCTCGACGTCCCCTCTCTCTGCAGGTCCAATTTGCGACCTTCTGGTCCCTCCTGGGCCCCAGCAGCGTCCAAAAACGCCAAACGCACGATTTGCGTGTAGCAAGGCTTGTTGGAGTTCATCCGGCGGGAAAACACTTCTGCACGACTCTCCATGGCGTGGGGGATCCATCCTCCAAAGGGGAAGTCTCTAGCCCTTGTCGTTCCTGCAGTATTCACAGTTCTTCAGCCTAGTAAGAGCTTCTTTGCACCAACCGCTGCCATTTCTTGGGCATCTGCCCATCTCCGAGCTGCTTGTGACTTTTGGACTTGGTCCCCTTGTTCCACAGGTACCCTCAGTCAGGAATCCATCGTTGTTGCATTGCTGATTTGTGTTTTCCTTGCATTTTCCCTCTAACACGACTATTTTGTCCTTAGGGGAACTTTGGTGCACTTTGCACTCACTTTTCAGGGTCTTGGGGAGGGTTATTTTTCTAACTCTCACTATTTTCTAATAGTCCCAGCGACCCTCTACAAGGTCACATAGGTTTGGGGTCCATTCGTGGTTCACATTCCACTTTTGGAGTATATGGTTTGTGTTGCCCCTATCCCTATGTTTCCCCATTGCATCCTATTGTAACTATACATTGTTTGCACTGTTTTCTAAGACTATACTGCATATTTTTGCTATTGTGTATATATATCTTGTGTATATTTCCTATCCTCTCACTGAGGGTACACTCTAAGATACTTTGGCATATTGTCATAAAAATAAAGTACCTTTATTTTTAGTATAACTGTGTATTGTGTTTTCTTATGATATTGTGCATATGACACTAAGTGGTACTGTAGTAGCTTCACACGTCTCCTAGTTCAGCCTAAGCTGCTCTGCTAAGCTACCATTATCTATCAGCCTCAGCTGCTAGACACCCTATACACTAATAAGGGATAACTGGGCCTGGTGCAAGGTGCAAGTACCCCTTGGTACTCACTACAAACTAGTCCAGCCTCCTACAGAGAGCAATTCAATCATCTCTATCATCTCCCAAATAGAACCCCTGGACTTGAGCCTCACAATGAATCCACGCCACCAGCGGCTTTATTGCCAGGGCAAACAGTGGAAGTGAAAATGGGAAGCCCTGACGTGTACATCTTTGGATTGAAAAGGGGTCAGACATTACTCCTTTGACCCTGACTTGTGCCCTTGGTTGGGTGTACAGTACTTAGACACAGGCTAAAAATCTCAGTCTGAATCAGAAGCATTCAGTCACCTTCAGAAGGAAGTCCAAATTGAGGGAATCAAAGGCTTACTCAAAGTCATGAAGCACAATTGCATCTGAAGGTCTGTGACGAACTGGCAATGCCGCCTTCAACCTCTGTGTATAGGGGATATTTATGAAAAATGCCCCCAACTACGCTAGCACAGTTGTGAGTGAAAAAACGTAATGCGAGCTAGCGCCATTCCCTAGCGCCATTCATGCGTCAAATGTTAAAAATGGCGCACATTGGCGCTAAGGAATGGTTAGCAGCATAGAAAATTACGTTAGCCGATGATGGATGATGTAGGAAAAATGGTGCTAGTCGGCCAAAATGACGTTAGACTGATAAACGGCACAAAATCTGCTGCTAGTCAGCCTAGCAACATTTGTTTTTGCACCAGTATGCCTGTTAAGTATAGACAGAAGAAATTTCTACAACCCTAATGCCCACCAAAGGCGACCAATGTCCCCAGGACAGCCCCAACAGAATCAGTGCCAGCCAGGGCGCCCCATGTAAGAGGCACACAGTGGCACACAACAGATACAGTCATAAACATACCTTGGAGAGCCTCCCTCTACTTGCAGTGTTCCTATGGTGTGGGTGGTGGTGATGCAGGGGGATAGGGTGGGCATATATGTTCCCAATATGGTGACACCATGGGGGACTCCTTGGTGTTTCGCATAGAAATGTGCCTCACATCACTTTAATGCCTGGTCTGATCAGGCGTAAAATGTTGATGCTAATCGGCCTTAGGGTCATTTTTCTGGTCCATTTCCTAAGTGTTCATTGTTTTAGCATTGAGAGGTAAATATGGCCCTGGGGGGCTACTGTCATTTTTTGTAAGGGAACATCTACATTGCAGGAAAGTAGCCCTTTTCTAGACTTGTTACTCCCACTTTTTGCCTGTATGTCAGTGTGTTTAACTGTTTGTCAGTGTGTTTTACTGTATCTACTGGGATCCTGCTAATCAGGACCCCAGTAGTTATGCTCTCTCCTTGTAAATTTGGTTGTAGGTTACTGTTAGCACAGTATTCCACTCCACATTTGGCATATTGGTGCCCCCTTATAAGTCCCTAGTATATGGTACCTACCTACACAGGGCATTGGAGTTCCAGGGCATCCCTATGGGCTGCAGCATTTCTTTTGACACCCATAGGGAGCCCATGCAAAGTCTTCTACAGGACTGCCATTGCAGCCTATGTGAAATGGTGCATGCCATGTACAATGCACCAGGTCACTAATAAGTCACCTACATGTCAGGCCTTCCAGCCCTGAAGACTAGATGCAGAGTACCTGTGTTTGAGGGCACCCCTGCACTAGCAAAGATGCACCCACATCAGCCTGGGCCATTTACCCAGACTCCGTGAGTGCAGGGACAGCATTTTATATGTGTACTAGACATAGGTCACTACCTATGTCTAGCTACATAATGATAACTCTGAATATGGCCATGTGAGGTGTCCAATGTCTTGGAATTATACCCCAATGCTGATTCTAGCATTGGTTGCATGATTCCACGCACTCTGGGGGCTCCACAGTAGACCCCCAGTACTGCCATTCCAGCCTTGTGAGGTTTTGAAGGCAGCGCAGCTGATGCCATCCTACCGACAGGAATCTGCTGTCCTGCTGCTTGTACAGCTCAAGCACAAGAAGGCAGAAACAAAGGATTTCCTCTGAGAGCAGGGTGTTACACCCTCTCCCTTTGGAAATAGGTGTTACAGGCATGGGAGGAGTAGCCTCCCAGAGTCTCTAGAAATGCTTTGAAGGGCACAGATGGTGCCCTCCTTGCATAATACAGTCTGCACCGGTTCAGGGACCCCCAGTCCCTGCTCTGGCGTGAAACTGGACAAATGAAAGGTGAGTGACCACTCCCCTGTCCATAACTCCAAGGGTGGTGCTCAGAGCTCCTCCCAGGGTCCTTGGGTTCTGCTATCCTGTTTCCAAGTTGACAGGGAACTCTTGGAGCATCTCCCATGACAGGTGCTTACCTGGTTAGGTAACTAATCCTCTTTACAGGGCTATTTAGGGTCTCTCCTTTCGGTGGTTCTTCAGATTCGGATTGCAAGACTCCAGCAGGAATCATCTGCATCCTTTACTTCACCTTCTCACCAAAGAAACTGCATCTGGACCTTCAGGAACTCTACAGGATGACTTCTGTAACACTGTATCTTCAGCTCTGGCCAGAAACTGCAAATGTTTCCTGGTTGTAGATCCTCAGAGGGCAGCCAGTCTTCAGCCTGCACCAGAGAGTGAAGGAATCTCCCTAGGAGTGAAGGTATCACTCCCCTGCTCCAGCAGGCACCCTCTGCATCGACGGCGGGTGGCTTGGGTCCCCTCTCCTGATGAAGTGCATTGATCCAGCATCACAGGTGGTAGACTGAAGTGGTCCAGATGGTCCTGACGTTCAGTTGTCCAACTTTGGTGGAGGTAAGAGCTTGCCTCCCCACACAAGATAGTATCCCCATGCACTGTCTGATTTGCAGTTGCCAAGGCTTGTGTATGACCTTCCACAAAGTTATTTGTGCACAGCACAGCTCCATCCTCCAGCACTCCTTCCTGTGATGCACAGCTTCCTGCAAGGTTCTCCAGAGGCGTGGAACCCTTTGTTATAGTGATGCATGAGCCTCCATTTGCACCTTCTTTGTCCCCATCCTGTGGGACTCCTGGCCATGCTGCCTTGTCTTCTCTGGGCTCTCTGGACTGCTGGGAGCCCACTCTGACTACCCCTCCTGTGTAGCGTCAACCTGGTCCTTTCTGGTCCTGGGCAACGCCATTTTCCTCTACCCGCGAGCTTTGCATTTACCAATGCTTGTTGGTGGAATCCAGTGATACAAACCAGACTGCAATCATCCATCCAGCATAGGACATCATCTGCTCCAACCAGGAACCCACATCTGTCTTCTTGGGTGCAGTACTGACTGTTGTTCTTCACCGGTGGTTGTTCTCTTTCACCTTCATCCGGGTTAGCAGTGGTCCTGTTCTCCCTGGACTCCTCAGTGCTTCTTGGACTTGGTCCCCTTCTTCCACAGGTCTTCAGGTCCAAGGAATCCACTGTTGGTGTCTTGCAGTCTCTTCTGGTTCTTGCAATATCTTCTTTCTAATTTTCTTCCGTGTAGTAGGAAAGTTCCTGTGATTTACTGCTACTTTCCTGGGCTCTGGGTGGGTTCTATTACTTACCTTTGGTGTTTTCTGACACTCCCAGTGTCCCTCTACACACTAAACCTGCCAAGGTGGGAAACCAACATTCGCATTCCACATTCTTAGTATATGGTTTGTGCTCCCCCTAGGCCCATTTCTAACTATTGTGATTTTCACTATTTGCACTGTTTTCTAACTGTTTACCTTTCTGATTTTGGATACTATTGTATATATTGTGTATATTACTTACCTCCTAAGGGAGTATAGTATGTTACCAAAATAAATGACCTTTATTTCTGTAACACTGGGTGTATTCTTTCATGTGTGTGAGTACTGTGTGACTACAGTGGTATTGCATGAGCTTTGCATGTCTCCTCCTCCTTGGCTGCTCATCCACACTACCCCTAGACAGCCTGGCTTATAGACACTACCTACACTGCACTAATAAGGGATACCTGGGCCTGGTATAAAGTGTAAGTACCTTAGGTACCCACCACACACCAGGCCGGCCTCCTACAATATCATTTTCGCAAAATAACGGAAGGTGGGTTGGTGCGTCCTAGAAATGGCGCTAGTTCAGATATTTTGACACTAGACGGGTCTAGTATCAAAATATAAATATGGAGTTAAGTTAGCGCTGCTTTAGCGTAAAACAAAATGACACTAAGGCGGCACAAACTTTCCATAAATATGGACCTTACTGCCTTGTGCTAAGACCATTAGGAGCCTGTTCACTAGTATTTTAGAGGACAGTTTCAATTCAGCATTTATCAGCAAAATGAGACAGTAGGAGGAGCAATTCTCAGGAGGTTTTATCTCTTTTTGGAGGAGTACAATCGTGACAAGGTCTAACTGTGGGATGACTTTCCCTTTTTGGAGGGCTTCCTCAAATATTGAAAGTTTCTGGTAATATTCCAGGGGAAAGTCATTGGGTCTCGCCTGAATTGTTATCAATAATGGCCTCATCTCGTGGGCAATCTACGTGGTACCTGTCAGAGTGGGAAGGAGTCAGGAATGGGATGTCTTCAAGGAGGGAGCACGTGGATTCCCTCTCAGGCCTAGGACACCTAGTATAGAGCGCCCGCAAACATGGAGTCAATGGATGTAGTCTCTCTGTGGACTGCGCCGTCCAGTGTGACCTCACTTGGAACCACACAGGACACTGAATCGTGTGTTGACAGCCAGTATAGCAATTTGTCGGATTTATCTCCTCATTCATAGACTCACGTAGTAGAGGCCATCTAGTATTTTTTGGCTTCATCCAGAAGAGTTGCCTGAGTGTGGCAATGTTAATAGTTCATGGTGAGTTAATGGTGAGTACATTTAACTACACACAAAAGTACAATGATGTTGCAAAGTTGATAAGTATTTTACACAAATGTCAGTAGCATTTGGGCATGTGTATATTGGACCAGTTAAATGACCCCTCTCATTAGTTGGATATGTCTGCACATGTTGCAAATTTAACACTGGTGGGGCATTAGAAACCTCTCAGTGCCCTTTATGTAATCTGGCCACTTACAGGCTGCAGGTTATCGTATGTTGTTTTTTAAAATTGCTTTCCATAATAGTTTACCTTGTTTGCAGATCAGCTATGGCGCTCTCGATCCTCTCCTCAGTGACAAACTGAGATTTCCGTCCTTCTTCCGGACTGTCCCGAATGAGCTCTCTGTGTACGAAGGGATCATTCAGCTGCTAAAACACTTTGGATGGACCTGGGTGGGGATCCTGGCCTCGGAGGATGACAGTGGAGAGAGAGCGATGCGAGACCTAAGAACAATGATCACCCACAGTGGAGGCTGCGTTGAGTTTTCATATACATTGCCCACAGACCCAACTTCCCGTAACGCTAAAAGGATTGATCAAATTGTTGACGCTATACAGAACTGCACTGCTCAGGTCATCATTGTCTACAGCACAAGCGCATCAATGACACTACAGTTCCAGTACCATTCTTGGGAAAAACTACCTCATAAAATTTGGATTGGAACCATGAGCATGTCTTTTTCCGCAGCAAGTTCCTCATTAGATAACCTGAGTGTATTAAATGGAACCCTGATTTTCTCCATCAAGGAAGGACAGATTCCAGGATTTCAAGATTTTCTCTATGATGTGAATCCATTGAAGTTTCCAGATGACAATGCCCTTCTGGAACTTTGGCTTTTAATATTCAGATGCAACATTATCTCTACAGATGATATGTTACATCTTTATTCACCACTTTCACCTCTGTGCTCAGGAAATGAGACCTTACGACTCTATGACCTGGCCGCCATCAATGCCTTCAGTTTTCGATTCACCTACAGCGTGTACATGGCTGTCTATGCACTGGTGCACACCTTACAAGGCATGTATGTGTCTGAGTCCAGATCAGGATCTGCAGCATGGGGCCTCCAGCATGACTTCAAGCCCTGGAAGGTGAGGGATTATTCCATGCACTGTTCAAGGCAGCAGAGCCATTCCCCAATAAATACAGATTATCAGTGTTGATGGCTCTCTCATGCCTTTTCTTCTGTAGTTTTTCTTTCAGAGTGATGAGTTTACTTTTCTAGTTTGCTCACATTTTTGCATTTCATTGGATTGTCTATGTTCTTATTATTCTGCATGATTTGGGGATTTATTTCAGGTTTCCAAGTCTTTGAATTCTCTCAGTAAATGATACTAAGTCAAGTTTATTATTCTATCTACAGCATTATGTGAACATTTGTGGAGCTATCCTGTTCCCTTAATTTATACCTCAGTTCATTTTGTCTTTGACCTTTTAATTCAACTTTAAAACATATAGGGGGTCCTTATGACATCGGCGGTATTGTATTGTTTGAGTACCGCCGATGCCACGAGCGCCAGAAGACCGCCAGTGCTGGCTGTCTTTCGCCAGCCATATTATGGGTACTGCTGGATTTCCGCCACAATCAGGGCGGAAATCTGGCAGTAGCCATGCTGGCGGATGGTGGTGTCCTGGCAATGGTACCACCAGCACCGCAACACCAGTAGGAGGCTGCCAGCCTCTTGGGGGGTGATGTGAGAGTGTGTGAGTTTGTGTGTGTATGGCTGTGGAGGTGGGGGCAGTTGTGTTCTGGGTGTGTGTCTGCGTTTGTATGTATAGGTGTTGTGAGTGTGAGTGTATGAGTGTGTGCGTGTCTACAAGTGCGTACGTGTATGGGGGTGTATGTGAATGGATCAGGGATACGGATGTGTGAGAATGGATCGGGCGGGGGTGTTTGTGAATGGATCGGGGTTGGGGCTGTGTGAGAATGGATCGGGGTGGGGGTGTGAGAATGCATCAGGGGGTGGGAGTGTGAGTGTTTGGATCAGGGGGTTAGGTGCTTGCTGGCGTGGGTGGGAGAGTCGTCTACCGGTGACAGGGAAGGAATTCCCTGTCACCAGTAGATCCTACCGCCATGGTTTTCGTGGTGTTGCTACTGTGTTCTGTGGGCAGCCGGGTCAGAGATTAACATCTCCGGCCCGGTGGTTCATACTGCCATGGAGGTATGAGTGGTGATGTGGTGGGTTGGCAGCGACCAACCTGCCACACTCAGAATGTGGTGGTATACACCGCCAGCCTGTTGGTGGTGATACCGCCACATTAACTCTGGCGGTAAAAAGACTGCCAAGGTTAAAAATGAGGGCCAAAGTCATAAATCTGACCATCTGATAAAGTGAGCAGGTGGGTCTCAACCTTGCCCGGACATATTGTGGGTCAGTAGGTAACATGTCCAGATGTCCGGCATAGAGAGCATGTGAAAACTGTGTGTTGTGTGAGTGTTGTGTTATGATTGGCTGAGTGCTCCTAACTTCGTGTGGCATCTACCATTCATGGTGTTTTGGGAATGTGCACACCTCTGGCCAAATGTATTTTATAGGGGGCCAATCTCCTACGAGTATTGTGGTGTGGCTGGCTAGCTGAGGGATTGATCTGGATTTTTCCTGTTTGTGTGTTTGTCTACAGGCTATGTGCCACCCCACCTGTGATCTGTCAATCAGTGGGTTCAGACCTAAATTCCAGAGCTTGCCTGACCATGTATTTCTGATTAGGGGTTGATGAGGAGGTCACATTGGGTCGAATCAACAATACTGATGCAAGTTCATTGCTATGCTCACATATCATGGCATACATTGACACACTTTTATCAATATCAACAACAGAATGGTCATATATCTCCTATATGGGATACTAACAATGCATGGGTACCTCCTGCATGGGACAATAATAACATACAAAGGCTTTCCTTCCGCTGAGCAGTAACAGCATATGAAGGTGCCTCTTCTGCAAGACAACAGTGGTTTTGATAGGCAATCAGTTAAGGTGAAGCATCTAAAACATGCTGCGGTTCCTAGATCCCAAACTGAAAAAGTATACAAATGTGTCTTAAGTGAAAAATATATGTTGAATATCCTAAATTACCCTCCAGCGGAAGCTCTGCTGTACACAAGTTAACGAAAAACCTGTGATAGTTATGGTCATTCAGCAACAGAAGATATGTGGATTTTGTGGCTTTTGTGAGAGCAGATGAACAGACTCACACTGAAAAAGGAGTCACTGATATTAAAACCTTGTTCTCCCTTCATTTCTGTGAGAAATTGTGTTATTAGTTGAGGGGGTGAAACCCTACTCAAGTAACAACAACAATTCTTGTCGGGGCGAAACACAAAGAACTCCCAAATTAACCTGTGCTTAACCCTCTGCTACCTCGGCACAAAGCTGTCAGGCTTAACTTAGAGGCAATGTGTAAAGTATTTATTTAGCACTTGAAAGAGTAACAAAGTGAAAACACGACACAAGAAAAAATACCAATCTAGAAAAATAGATTAAACATTAAAATATGATATAAGACCAAATCAGCAAATATCCAATTAATAGAACCAGAGGTATGCAATTTTAAAGGTTTTGAAGAAAATTGGAGTTTAGAAGCATGTAGAACCAAATGCGGTTATTTGGTCATGGTGGACCAGGCCCAAGTCAAAAAGTCACAGAAGCTGGAAACAGCATTGAGTTCAGTCAGCTGTTAAATGTACCTTGCATATTGGAGGTTGAGATGCAAAGTTCTTGATTTGACCACACTGGCGTGGGCATTGATGAACTGTCGATGGGAGATTGCTTTGTGAGGCCCTGTTCTAAGATGTGTCATGCTGTGTTGGTGCCGATGAAGCCACCAATTAGGAGCTGCAATGCAGCCATTAGGCTGCGTCACACTGCATCCAGTCTGATGAAACTACTGGTGCTGAGAGGACTTGCGTCGATATGCGTCACACTGCGGTGAGATGTATCAAGCTAGGCTGGTTGTCAACGTTGCGATGTGTCACACTGGGTTAGTGATTACAGAGTTGTCGAATAGAAGCTCTACTGCATCAAAATACATCAAACTGTACCAGCACAGAGAATCCTATTGTCTCTCTGTATCTCAGAACAGGTGGTGAGCCAACTAGCCCTTGAAGTCACTCTGGTGGTCTTGGGTTCAAGGTACAGGTTCAGTCCTTCTTCATCAGGGAGCCGGACAACAGAGTAGTTTTTATCACAGGCAGAGCAGCATGGTGGCAGAGAAGGTAGGCTGTCCTTTTGGAAGCACAAGTCCAGAAATGATCTGAAAAGTTGGGACTGAGAGTCCAATATTTATACCTGGTGCCCACTTTGAAGTGGGAGAAGGTTCTCAAGTTAACCCCCGTAGATATATCTGTAATTTCCGTCCTCTATTCCCTGGCCCCAGGTTTCACGGCTCACAATAGACTAGTGTGTTTCTCAACCAGTGCAGGATCCTGTGCAGGATGAATCACTTTGATATGCGAGTGTAGTAGGTGTAGGAAACTGGGCTCTTTGCAGATACTGTCCTACTTTTGCCCCCATTTAGACTCCTCATGTCATCGTTTTAAATCTGAAAGTGCACGTAGGCCTGCTAATCAGACCTCAGTGCTGATGCCAGTTGGCAAAGACTTTATCACACCTCTAAGGGCCTTGTAAATGGTACCAGCGTATATGGACCTGTGATAGCATTTTAAGGTTAATACTACTGTAAGTCACTGGCAGTCCATAGGGTAGCATGGACTGGCACCCGGGCAAACCCAAATGTCCAGCTCCATAATGGCTTGACCGATTTTCCCCTTGTTTGGTGTCAAACACTGTGCTTTTTAACCCTTAGCATGATTGTTGTGCCCAGGGTTACCTAGCATGTACCGTGGTGCCATCCTCAGAGGCAGTCCACCAAGTTGCCAGATTTCTCTTACCTTGGCAGGCTCACCTGAGCCATTTGACACCAAGACAAAAGTACGACCTCCTGCTGGTTGTGCTAGCACTTCCCCTAGGATGGAGACAAAAGACCTGGGCAGGGAGGAGGTTGCAGGATGACTAGTGGTTACAGTAATCAAGGAGGTGATCTTCAAAAGCTTTCACCACCCTTTATATATAATCTATTGTCCACCACTCAAGGACAAAGTCCTTCCCACCCTGTCCAGGCTGACAGGTGGGAAAAATAGTTGTGCAGGGGGTGTACACCTCTGAGAAGCTAGCCATACCTTTCGGTGGGCTAGGAAGACTGTCAGCCAAGAAAAAGTTCTGCCATCTTGGCAAACCCTGAATTAGTGGGTTCTGGGTAGAAAAGTAATGTATTCCAACAGGAAGTTGTCACCTCAGGGGTGAACTAACTGCAGGGACCAGTAGCCTATTTGCCACTGTCCCTCACACCCTTAACACCCCCTAAACTAGTATTTAAAGGGCTACCTGGACACCAGAACCTCAGTTCTGACTTTGAATCTTAGAAGAGGTACAAAGAAGACACTGTCATCAACAAAGAGAGGCCAGTTACGTGCCCTGAGAAGACCATATACTGGAGCTGTGTGTTCAATGTGTGCCGTGGCAAAACCACCTTTCTCCCAGCAAAAAAGACTCCAGTGGACGCCAGAAACTGAAGGAGACTCCCCTGACTGGTGAAACCAGTCGCATGAAACCTACAGAATAATTGTCATGTTATGTCACAAGAAGTGGAACCCGCAGACCCTTCTTGAGAGAGCCCAAAGTAAATTGGTGACCTGCACCCTGGGAGTTGAAGTGAGGCTCATGCCAAGTTTTGAGCTGCTACCCAAATCCTGTCGACCTCTATCCAACAAAATACCCTTGGATTACTTTTGCCACTGCCAAGGTGTAGGAGGCTGGCCTGGCTTGTAGTGGGTACCAAGGGTACCTACACCTTATGCCAGGTCCAGTTATCCCTTATTAGTAGAGTGTAGTAGTGTTCTAGAAGCTTAGGCTGATAGAGGTAGCTATAGCAAAGCAGACAAGGCTGAACTAGGAGACATGCAAAGCTCATACAATACCTGTTATATCATATAGGTACTATATCATACTATATTTTTGACAATGTGCCAAAAATATCTCAGAGGATATACTCCCTTATGAGGTAAGTAACATACACACAATATACACAACTAACTAAATCAGGTAAGTAAAACAGTCAGAAAGTAGTGCATACACTGTAAAACACAATAGGATGCAATAGGCCTAGGGGCAACACAAACCATATACTAAGAAAGTGGAATGCGAACCACAAATGCACCTCTAGGCTAGTGTAGTGTGTAGAGGATCACTGGGAGCATGAGAAAACACTAAGGGTGTAAAGGAGAACCCACCCCAGGACCCAGAAAAGTAGGAATAAAGTACTGCTATTTCCCCCAAAACACACTAAAGTCGTGATAAAGGATTTTGCAAGGACCACAACAGACTGCAAAGCACTGAAGATGGATTCCTGGACCTGAAGACCTGTAAAGGAAGGGACCAAGTCCAAGAGTAGCTAAAGTGTCCAGGGGGGCAGGAGCCCACTAAACTCTGGATGATGGTGCAAAATGGCTGCTTTAGGTTGGAAGAAGCTGAAGATTCTGCAACAACGAAAGGTGCTAGGAACTTCTCCTCCATGCAGAAGATGTCCCACGGAGTGCTGGAGGAAGCAGAGTTGTTTCCTTAGCAAAATACTGCAAACAAGCCTTGCTACCTGCAATAGTCACAATTGGAGAAAAAGGATTCTGCCCGGGCCCAGGAAGGACCAGGATGTCGCCACTCAGAAGAGAAGACAGAGGGACGCTCAGCAACGTAGAGAGCCCACTGGAAGGAAGGAAGCACCCGCAGAAGTCCTTGAACACGGGTGGAAGAAGACTGAACATGGTGGTCGTCTCAATACTGCAAAGAGAGGTCCCACGACACAGAAGGTCAACTCAGGGAGCTGAGCATCGCAGGACTGTGTGCTGGAGACCTAGGCTCGGCTGTGCATGCAGGAGTTCTTGGAAATGTGCACAGATGCCCTTGTAGCTGCAGATCACACTGTACACAGGATTACTGTCTGGGGAGGGAAGGCAAGGACTTACCTCCTCCAAATTCGGACAGTTGGACCTCTGGGCAACCTGGGTCACTTGGGTCCACCAGCTGTGTTCCAGGGGCCATGCTCGTCAGGATGAGATGGGACCCAGAGTACCGGTGAAGCGAAGTTTGGTGCCTGCTGAAGCAGGGGGAAGATTCCATCGACCCATGGGAGATTTCATTGTGACTTCCAGTGCAGGGTGAAGGCAGGCAGCCCCCAGAGCATGCACCACAAGGAAACAGTCGAGAAAGCCGGCAGGATTAGGCGCTACAATGTCGCTGGTAGTCTTCTGGCTTCTTTGTTGCAGTTTTGCAGGCGTCCTGGAGCAGTCAGCGGTCGATCCTTGGCAGAAGTCGAACAGAGAAGTGCAGAGGAGTCCTGCAGGATTCTTGCAAGTTGCAATCTGAAGAGAAGCCCACAGGAGAGACCCTAAATAGCCCTCAGAGGAGGATTGGCCACCTAGTCAGGTATGAACCTATCAGGAGGGGTCTCTGACATCACCTGCTTGGGCCAGGAGTACACTCAGCTCCACCAGCCTGCCTTCGTGCCCCTGACCCCGCAGTTGCTGTAAATAGAAGTTCGAGGCCCTCCACCACCCGCAGGCACTCGCCTGCACCTCATCCCTGGTGCCTAGTGGTAGGCGTATCTAGTGTGCTTTGTACCGTGTATTTCATTTTTTGTATATCGTATTTCGTTTCTTGCAATTTGTTTTTCGTTTTACACACTGTTTTGGACTTTACCTGTGCCCATTTTCTGCTCTGTTTCGTATTGCTCTGATTGTGCTTGTTTTTCTTTGCCAGCTCTTGCTGGTTTGTTCTGACCCTGCTGCTGCGTCCCCTGCGGCCCTGCTCCCTCACGCCCCCATTGGCCACTCCCTCCCGCCTCCCTGCTGCTCCTCCCTTCCACTTCCCCTTCTTAATGCCGGCCATTGCGCGATACCTAGTGTGACCCTCTGACCTGCTTTGGGCCAGGAGTACACTTGGCTCCACCAGCCTGCCTCCATGCCCCTGACCCCGCCGTTGCTGCAAATAGAAGTTCGAGGCCCTCCACCACCCACAGGCACCCGCCTGCGCCTCATCCCTGGTGCCTAGAGGTAGACGTATCTAGTGTGCTTTGTATTGTGTATTTAATTTTTTGTATATCGCATTTCGTTTCTTGCAATTTATTTTTCGTTTTACACACTGTTTTGGACTTGTGCCCATTTTCTGCTCCGTTTTGTATTGCTCTGATTGTGCCTGTTTTTCTTTGCCGGCTCTTGCCGGTTTTTTCTGACCTGCCGCTGCATCCCCTGCGCCCCGCCCCCCTTACACCCCCATTGGCCACTCCCTCCCGCCTCCTGCCTCCCTCCTTCCAGCAGCTACTTCCTCCCACCTCCCCTTCTTAATGCTGGCCGCTGTGCAGCCGCGCCGCTGGCACGCCAGAGGCAAGCCCGTCTGCGCCCGTCTGCGCCTGTCCGCACCTGGACCGTGCCCAGCACTCGTCCCCTTGGTCCACACTTCTCCGGCCCCCCCAAGCGCCACTACTCCTCCACAGAGCTCCTTGCTCTCAAACCCCAGCCAGCACACCACCTGAACCCAGGCCAACCCCAGACACACACACGGACCTTTCACATGCCACTCATGCCACTTCTCTAGCACTCACACCAACACCAACAAGCACCACAACAGCACCAAACCCCCACTTCACCTCAACTGCATCTTCCTTAACACCTGCTCCGTCCACAAGCATGCCATCGAGCTTTGGGACCATCTCACCACAAACTCTCCCGACATCGCCTTCCTCACTAAAACATGAATGAACTCCTCATCAGAACCTGACATCGCCATAGCCATCCCAGAAGGATAGAAAATCACCTGTAGAGACCACAACAACAAACCAGGAGGAGGAATCAACATAATACACACAAATTCCATCAAGATTTCCACCAACACCAACACCACCCTAGACAACGCAGAGCACCTACACTTTCAGGTACACATCAACGCCAACACCCCCGTAAGAGGAACCCTCATCTACAGACCACCAGGACCCGGCCCCCCATTCTGTGACACCATCGCCGACACTATCATTTCCCAGGCCCTCACCTCCACAGACTACCTACTCCTTGGTGACCTTAACTTTCACCTGGAAAGTACCCATGACTGCAACTCCACGGCCCTGCTCGACAACCTCGCAAACCTCGGCCTCAAGTAACTGGTCACCTCACCCACCCACTCAGCCGGACACACGCTAGATGCCATCTTCACCTCCAGCAGCCACATCGACTTCACTCACACCACCGAACTCCACTGGACTGACCACCACTGCATCCATTTCTCCTTCCTAAAACGCCCCACCCACCACCAACATCTTACCCCCTACCGCAAGTAGAACACGATCTTCAAAGAACAGCTGATCTCCAACATTGCACAGGCCACACCTCCCAGTACCAACGACCCCAATGCCGCCGCCCTCAACCTCACACAATGGCTAGAAACATGTGCAGACTCCCTCGCCCCATTCAAAATAAACAACAGCACCCGCACCATCAAGACAGCCCCCTGGTTCACCACAGAACTTCAGTCTTCCAAACGAGAATGCCGAAAAAGTGAGAAAGCCTGGCGCCAAGAACCCTCAATGAGCAACTTCTCCACCCTCAAATCAGCCATGCGCAAACATCACCAACTCATCCGGACCACCAAATGATCCTTCTCCAAAGAACGCATAGACAACAACACACACAACAGCAAGGAACTTTTTGCCATCATCAAAGAACTCACCAAACCCAAATCCTGCACCATTGAACCTCCACACTCCCAAGACCTCTGCAACTCCCTCTCCAACTACTTCCACCGCAAGATCGCAGACAAACATGACAACTTCGCATCGTCATCACCCACCATCACCACCACCGACACAACCAACACCACAACACCCTGCCACACCAACCTACTGAACACCTGGACTCCCACCAATGCTGAAGAAATTGTCAAAGCCATGAGCTCCATCCACTCAGGCTCCCCAACAGACCCTTGCCCCCACCACATCTTCAACAAGACCAGCCAGATCATCGCTCCCCAGCTCCGGGCTGTCATCAACAGTTCCTTCTGGACCACAACCTTCCAAGATATCTGGGGACACGCCGAACTCAATGCTCTTCTCAAAAAACCCAAAGCAGACCCTGAAGACCTCACAAACTACTGACCCATCTCTCTACTCCTCTTCCCCGCAAAGGTCATAGAGAAGATAGTAAACATACAACTGTCTCACTTCATAGAAGACAACAACATACTTGACTTCTCCCAGTCTGGATTCCGCAAAAACCACAGCACTGAGACCGCCCTCATCGCCTGTACAGATGACATCAGGACCAGATTGGACAAGGGCGAAGCCATCGCCCTCATCCTCCTAGAACTCTTCGCAGCTTTTGACACAGTATGCCACCAAACCCTCCACACACTCCTCTTTGACGCCAGAATTCGCCATAAAGCCCTGGACTGGCTCACCTCCTTCCTCTCCGAAAGAACCCAAAGAATTTGCCTCCCTCCTTTCAGGTCTACAGCCACCAAGACCATCTGTGGGGTCCCCCAAGGATCCTCCCTGTGCCCCACCCTTTAGAATATCTACATGGCTCCTCTCGCCAACATCATCTGCCCCCTCGGCCTCACCATCATTTCATACGCTGATGACACCCAGCTCATCATCTCCCTCACATGGAACTCATCTACTGCCAAGAATAACCTACATGCCGGACTCCTCACCATGGCTAACTGGATGACACCAAGCCACCTCAAATTGAACTCATAAAAAACTGAGATCATCATCTTCGGTCCCAACAAGACAGCATGGAACGGCTCCTGCTGGCCCACCACCTTTGGACCTCCCCCAACACCCACCACCCACGCACGCAATCTTGGCATCATACTGGACTCACCTCTCACCATGACTCAGCAAATCAACACCATATCATCCTCCTGCTTCAACACCCTTTGCATGCTACGAAAGACTTTCAAATGGATTCCTTTAGAAACAAGAAGAACGGTCACCCACGCCCTCATAAGCAGCAGACTGGACTATGGCAACACCCTCTACGCAGCGACCACAGCCAAGCTTCAGAGAAAACTCCAGAGAATCCAGAAAGCAGCCGCACGTCTCATCCTCATCCTCCCTCGCCATGAACACATCTCCGCCCACCTCATATCCCTACACTGGCTGCCCATCAACAAACGGATCATTTTAAAAATCCTTGTCCACGCTCACAAAGCCCTTCATGACACCAGATTGGCCTACCTCAACAAACAAATCAACTTCCACAAACCAACTCGACAGCTGTGCTACGCCGACCTTGTCTGCGCTACAGTACCCGCACCCAATGCTCCACCTCCGGCGGCAGATCCTTCTCCCAACCTCGCCACCAAAACCTGGAACTCTGTCCCCACCAACCTATGCAAGACCCAGGACCCCCTAACTTTCAGAAAGCACCTCAGAACATGGCTTTTCGAGCAGTAACCCTCCCCTCCCACCGCCTTGAGACCATACCGGGTGAGTAGTGCTCTTAAGAACTTTGTTTGATTGACTGATTGATTGACCTGCTGGCACTGGCCACTCAGAGGCCTCCAGAGTACCCCCACACCTCTGAAAACAAGATGACAGAGGTCTGAGACACACTGGAGGAGCTCTGGGTACCACCCCTGGGGTGGTGATGGACAGGGGAGTGGTTACTCCCCTTGTCTTTGTCCAGTTTCGCACCAGAGCAGGGACTGGGGTTCCTTAAACCGGTGTAGACTGGCTTATGCAAGAAGGTCACCATCTGTGCCCTTCAAAGCATTTTCAGAGGCTGGGAGAGGCTACCCCTCCATAGCCTTTAACACCTATTTCCAAAGAGAGTGGTGTAACACCCTGCTCTCAGAGGAAATTCTTTGTTTCACCTTCCTGGGACTGGGCTGCCCAGAACCCAGGAGGGCAGAACCCTGTCTGTGGGGTGGCAGCAGCGGTAGCTGCAGAGAAAACCCCAGAGAGCTGGTTTGGCCGTACCGGGGGTCCATAGTAGAGCCCCCGGGATGCATGGAATTGGCTCCCCAATACCAGATTTGGAATGGGAGGGACAATTCCATGATCCTAGACATGTTACATGGCCATTTTCGGAGTTACCATTGTGAAGCTACATATAGGTATTGACCTATATGTAGTGCACGCGTGTACTGGCGTCCCCACACTCACAAAGTCTGGGGAAATGGCCCTGAACTATGTGGGGGCACTTTTGCTAGTGCAAGGGTTCCCTCACACCTATCAACTTTGCACCTAACCTTCAGCAAGTGAAAGTTAGACATATAGGTGTAGGAAAGTACCATCTTGCCTGGCATGTTACCCCCATTTTTCACTGTATATATGTTGTTTTAGTTGTGTGTGTCACTGGGACCCTGTTAACCAGGGCCCCAGTGCTCATAAGTGTGCCTGAATGTGTTACCTGTGTAGTGACTAACTGTCTCACTGAGGCTCTGCTAATCAGAACCTCAGTGGTTATGCTCTCTCATTTCTTTCCAAATTGTCACTAACAGGCTAGTGACTATTTTTACCAATTTACATTGGCTTACTGGAACACCCTTAGAATTCCCTAGTATATGGTACTGAGGTACCCAGGGTATTGGGGTTCCAGGAGATCCCTACGGGCTGCAGCATTTCTTTTGCCACCCATAGGGAGCTCTGACAATTCTTACACAGGCCTGCCACTGCAGCCTGAGTGAAATAACGTCCACGTTATTTCACAGCCATTTTACACTGCACTTAAGTAACTTATAAGTCACCTATATGTCTAACCTTTACCTGGTAAAGGTTAGGTGCAAAGTTACTTAGTGTGAGGGCACCCTGGCACTAGCCAAGGTGCCCCCACATTGTTCAGGGCCAATTCCCCGGACTTTGTGAGTGCGGGGACACCATTACACGCGTGCACTACATATAGGTCACTACCTATATGTAGCTTCACAATGGTAACTCCGAATATGGCCATGTAACATGTCTATGATCATGGAATTGCCCCCTCTATACCATCCTGGCATAGTTGGCACAATCCCATGATCCCAGTGGTCTGTAGCACAGACCCTGGTACTGCCAAACTGCCCTTCCTGGGGTTTCACTGCAGCTGCTGCCAACCCCTCAGACAGGCATCTGCCCTCCTGGGGTCCAGCCAGGCCTGGCCCAGGATGGCAGAACAAAGGACTTCCTCTGAGAGAGGGTGTTACACCCTCTCCCTTTGGAAAATGGTGTGAAGGCAGGGGAGGAGTAGCCTCCCCCAGCCTCTGGAAATGCTTTCTTGGGCACAGATGTGCCCAATTCTGCATAAGCCAGTCTACACCGGTTCAGGGGACCCCTTAGCTCTGCTCTGGCGCGAAACTGGACAAAGGAAAGGGGAGTGACCACTCCCCTGACCTGCACCTCCCCTGGGAGGTGTCCAGAGCTCCTCCAGTGTGCTCCAGACCTCTGCCATCTTGGAAACAGAGGTTCTGCTGGCACACTGGACTGCTCTGAGTGGCCAGTGCCACCAGGTGACGTCAGAGACTCCTTCTGATAGGCTCCTTCAGGTGTTAGTAGCCTATCCTCTCTCCTAGGTAGCCAAACCCTCTTTTCTGGCTATTTAGGGTCTCTGTCTCTAGGGAAACTTTAGATAACGAATGCAGGAGCTCAGCCGAGTTCCTCTGCATCTCTCTCTTCACCTTCTACCAAGGAATCGACTGCTAACCGCGCTGGAAGCCTGCAAAACTGCAACATAGTAGCAAAGACGACTACTGCAACTCTGTAACGCTGATCCTGCCGCCTTCTCGACTGTTTTCCTGGTGGTGCATGCTGTGGGGGTAGTCTGCCTCCTCTCTGCACTAGAAGCTCCGAAGAAATCTCCCGTGGGTCGACGGAATCTTCCCCCTGCAACCGCAGGCACCAAAAAGCTGCATTACCGGTCCCTTGGATCTCCTCTCAGCACGACGAGCGAGGTCCCTCGAATCCAGCAACTCTGTCCAAGTGACTCCCACAGTCCAGTGACTCTTCAGTCCAAGTTTGGTGGAGGTAAGTCCTTGCCTCACCTCGCTAGACTGCATTGCTGGGAACCGTGACTTTTGCCGCTACTCCGGCCCCTGTGCACTTCCGGCGCAAATCCTTTGTGCACAGCCAAGCCTGGGTCCACGGCACTCTAACCTGCATTGCACGACTTTCTAAGTTGGTCTCCGGCGACGTGGGACTCCTTTGTGTAACTTCGGGTGAGCACCGTTTCACGCATCCTTGTAGTACCTGTTTTTGGCACTTTTCCGGGTGCTACCTGCTGCTGAGAGGGCTCCTTGCCTTGCTCGACGTCCCCTCTCTCTCCTGGTCTAACTTGCGACCTCCTGGTCCCTCCTGGACCACAGCAGCATCCAAAAACTTTAACCACACGATTTGCAGCTACCAATGCTTGTTGGCGTTCTTTCGGCGGGAAAACACATCTGCACGACTCTACAAGGCGAGAAGGATGCGTCCTCAAAAGGGGAAGTCTCTAGCCCTTTGCGTTCTTGCAGAAACTGCAGCTTCTTCTCTCCAGTAGAAGCTTCTTTGCACCCGCAGCTGGCATTTCCTGGGCATCTGCCCATCTCCGACTTGCTTGTGACTTTTGGACTTGGTCCCCTTGTTCCACTGGTACCCCAGATTGGAAATCCAGCATTGTTGCATTGTTGGTTTGTGTCTTTCCTGCATTATTCCTCTAACACGACTTCTTTGTCCTTAGGGGAACTTTAGTGCACTTTGCACTCACTTTTCAGGGTCTTGGGGAGGGTTATTTTTCTAACTCTCACTATTTTCTAATAGTCCCAGCGACCCTCTACAAGGTCACATAGGTTTGGGGTCCATTCGTGGTTCGCATTCCACTTTTGGAGTATATGGTTTGTGTTGCCCCTATCCCTATGTTTCCCCATTGCATCCTATTGTAACTATACATTGTTTGCACTGTTTTTTAAGACTATACTGCATATTTTTGCTATTGTGTATATATATCTTGTGTATATTTCCTATCCTCTCACTGAGGGTACACTCTAAGATACTTTGGCATATTGTCATAAAAATAAAGTACCTTTATTTTTAGTATAACTGTGTATTGTGTTTTCTTATGATATTGTGCATATGACACTTGGTGGTACTGTAGTAGCTTCACACGTCTCTAGTTCAGCCTAAGCTGCTCTGCTAAGCTACCATTATCTATCAGCCTAAGCTGCTAGACACCCATATACACTAATAAGGGATAACTGGGCCTGGTGCAAGGTGCAAGTACCCCTTGGTACTCACTACAAGCCAGTCCAGCCTCCTACATTGGTTGTGCAGTGGTGGGATAAGTGCTTTGAGACTACTTACCACTCTTGTCATTGTACTTTTCATAAGAGAAAAATATACAAAACAAGGTCAGTGTATATACACATAGCCAAAAAGTTTTGCATTTCCTCTTTTCACTCTTTTCCAAGTGCTGAAAAGTACTTCTAAACTTTCAAAAAGTTCTTAAAAATTTTAAAAGTTTTTTTCTGTCTTTCTAAAAAGTTCTGAAAACTTTTTTCTCTTTTTCTATCAGTTTAACTCTCTCTAAAAATGTCTGGCACAGGCCAAAATGTTGATCTGTCCAAACTTGCATATGACCACCTTAGCTGGAAAGGAGCAAGGAGTCTCTGTGTAGAGAGAGGTTTGAGTGTAGGGAAGAATCCTTCCTTGGAACTGTTACTTAACATGCTAAGAGAACAAGATGAGGCTATAAGTGCCCCATCTGTTGAAAAAGTACCTAATAGTTCCCAATCTGATTCAGGGACTCCCCCAGGAAAAGATTCAGGAAAGAAACTTCCTAGCCTGCCCATTACTAGACAGTCTAGCATAGTTGGTAATGATGATGAGCCACACCATACAAATAGTGTTGTCTCACATCATAGCAAAAGCATTTATTCTCACCATACTGGTAGTGATGTTTCTGTTAGCCAAGCTGTTAGGGTGGCTTCTGTAAGGGACAGGTCTCCTTCTGTTCATTCCCATCATACCTCTGTATCTAGGAATGTCCCTCCCACCAACCCTGATGACAGAATTTTAGAGAGGGAACTCAATAAGTTGAGGGTGGAACAAACCAGACTGAAGCTTAAAAAGCAACAGCTGGATTTGGATAGACAGTCTTTTGAACTAGAAAAGGAAAGACAGAAGTTGGGTTTAGATACCCATGGTGGCAGCAGCAGTATTCCCCATAGTCATCCTGCAAAAGAGCATGATTCCAGGAATCTGCACAAGATAGTTCCCCCTTATAAGGAGGGGGATGACATTAACAAGTGGTTTGCTGCACTTGAGAGGGCCTGTGTTGTACAGGATGTCCCTCAAAGGCAGTGGGCTGCTATCCTATGGCTATCATTTAGTGGAAAAGGTAGGGATAGGCTCCTTACTGTGAAAGAAAATGATGCCAATAATTTCCAAGTTCTTAAGAATGCACTCCTGGATGGTTATGGCTTAACCACTGAACAATACAGGATAAAGTTCAGAGAGACCAAAAAGGAGTCCTCACAAGACTGGGTTGATTTCATTGACCATTCAGTGAAGGCCTTGGAGGGGTGGTTACATGGCAGTAAAGTTACTGATTATGACAGCCTGTATAACTTAATCCTGAGAGAGCATATTCTTAATAATTGTGTGTCTGATTTGTTGCACCAGTACATGGTGGACTCTGATCTGACCTCTCCCCAAGAATTGGGAAAGAAGGCAGACAAATGGGTCAGAACAAGGGTGAACAGAAAAGTTCATACAGGGGGTGACAAAGATGGCAACAAAAAGAAGGATGGTAAGTCTTCTGACAAGGGTGGGGACAAATCTAAAAATGAGTCTTCATCAGGCCCACAAAAACACTCTGGTGGGGGTGGTGGGCCCAAATCCTCTTTTAATCAGAACAAGGAAAAGAAACCATGGTGCTATTTATGTAAAATAAAAGGCCATTGGACAACAGATCCCAGTTGTCCAAAGAAAAGCACCAATGCTCCTACCACTACAACCTCTACTGCTACCCCTAGTGTCCCTACTAATAGAAGTGGTGGTGGGAGCAAACCTACTAATAGCCAATCTAAGGGAGTAGCTGGGCTCACTATTGGTAACTTAGTTGGGGTTGGCCTTGTTAGGGAGGCCACAGAGTCTGTGTTAGTCTCTGAGGGGGCTATTGATTTAGCCACCTTAGTTGCTTGTCCCCTTAATATGGATAAGTACAAGCAGCTACCCCTAATAAATGGTGTTGAGGTTCAGGCCTACAGGGACACTGGTGCCAGTGTGACTATGGTCATAGAGAAACTGGTCCACCCTGAACAACAACTACTTGGTCACCAGTACCAAGTAACCGATGCTCACAACAACACACTTAGCCACCCCATGGCTGTTGTTAATCTCAACTGGGGGGGGTTACTGGTCCAAAGAAAGTTGTGGTAGCCACAGATTTACCTGTAGACTGTCTACTAGGAAATGATTTGGAGACATCAGCTTGGTCAGATGTGGAGTTGGAGGCCCATGCAGCAATGCTGGGCATCCCAGGGCATATTTTTGCTTTGACAAGGGCTCAGGCCAAAAAGCAAAAAGGACAGGGAAGCTTGGATCCTGGAACAATGGACCAAGTGCTCCCTAAAGCTAGGGCTAGTAGAAGCAAACCACTTCCTACTATCCCTCCCTCTACAGTGGATTCTACTTCTGAGGAAGAAGAATTCCCTCCTTGTGCAGAACCTACACCAGAGGAGCTGGAATCAGATACTGCTGAGCTTTTGGGTGAAGGGGGGCCTGCCAGGGAGGAGCTGAGTGTGGCACAGCAAACCTGTCCCACATTAGAGGGTCTCAGACAGCAAGCTGTCAAACAGGCTAATGGGGATGTCAGTGACTCTCACAGAATTTACTGGGAGGACAACCTCTTGTACACTGAGCATAGGGATCCTAAACCTGGAGCTGCCAGGAGATTAGTGATTCCTCAGGAGTACAGAAAGTTCCTCCTAACTCTAGCACACGACATTCCCCTAGCTGGGCATCTGGGACAAAAGAAAACTTGGGACAGGCTTGTTCCCCTGTTTCATTGGCCTAGAATGTCTGAGGACACAAAGGAATTTTGTAAGTCCTGTGAAACCTGTCAAGCCAGTGGCAAGACAGGTGGCACCCCAAAGGCACCCCTTATTCCACTGCCTGTGGTTGTGGTTCCTTTTGAAAGGGTAGGGGTTGACATAGTTGGCCCCCTTGACCCTCCTACTGCTTCAGGCAATAGATTCATCTTGGTGGTAGTGGACCATGCCACAAGATACCCTGAAGCTATTCCTTTAAGGACCCCTACAGCTCCTGCAGTGGCAAAGGCCCTCCTGGGAATATTTTCCAGGGTGGGCTTCCCAAAGGAAGTTGTATCAGACAGAGGAAGCAATTTCATGTCTGCAAACTTAAAGGCCATGTGGAAGGAGTGTGGTGTAACTTATAAGTTCACAACACCCTATCATCCACAAACAAATGGACTGGTGGAGAGATTTAACAAAACTCTCAAAGGCATGATTATGGGTCTCCCTGAAAAACTCTGCAGGAGATGGGATATCCTTCTACCATGCCTCCTTTTTGCCTACAGGGAGGTACCCCAGAAAGGAGTGGGCTTCAGCCCCTTTGAACTTCTTTTTGGACACCCTGTTAGGGGTCCACTCACACTTGTAAAGGAGGGTTGGGAACAACCTTTAAAAGCTCCTAAGCAGGATATTGTGGATTATGTACTTGGCCTCAGATCAAGAATGGCTGAGTACATGAAAAAGGCCAGTAAAAACCTTCAGGCCAGCCAAGAGCTCCAGAATCAATGGCATGATCAGAAGGCTGTTTTGGTTCAGTACCAACCAGGGCAGAAAGTGTGGGTCTTGGAGCCTGTGGCCCCAAGAGCACTCCAAGATAAATGGAGTGGTCCCCACACAATTGTTGAGAAAAAGGGTGAAGTCACCTATTTAGTTGACTTAGGCACTGCAAGGAGTCCCCTTAGGGTACTCCATGTAAACCGCCTGAAACCCTACTATGACAGGGCTGATCTCACCCTGCTCATGGCAACTGATGAGGGACAGGAAGAAGGCAGTGATCCTCTACCTGATCTCTTCTCTTCCACAGAACAAGATGCTCTTGTGGAAGGGGTAGTTTTGGCTGATTGTCTTACTGCTGAGCAGAAAGACCATTGCATAAATCTCCTAGATCAATTCTCTGAACTCTTCTCTACTGTGCCAGGTACCACTTCTTGGTGTGAGCACACTATAGATACTGGAGACAGTTTACCTGTCAAAAGTAAGATCTATAGGCAGCCTGACCATGTCAGGGACTGCATAAAGCAAGAGGTGCAGAAAATGTTAGAACTAGGAGTGGTTGAGCACTCTGAAAGTCCATGGGCTTCTCCTGTGGTACTTGTACCAAAACCCCATTCCAAAGATGAAAGGAAGGAAATGCGGTTTTGTGTAGACTATAGAGGTCTCAACTTGGTAACCAAAACTGATGCTCACCCTATACCCAGGGCAGATGAGCTCATAGATACACTGGCATCTGCCAAGTATCTAAGCACTTTTGATTTGACTGCAGGGTATTGGCAGATCAAATTGTCAGAAGATGCTAAACCTAAAACTGCATTTTCAACCATTGGAGGACATTACCAGTTTACTGTAATGCCTTTTGGTTTGAAAAATGCACCTGCCACTTTTCAAAGGTTGGTGAACACAGTCCTGCAAGGGCTGGAAGCTTTCAGTGCAGCATATTTGGACGATATAGCTGTCTTTAGCTCCAGCTGGGATGATCACCTGGTCCACCTATGGAAAGTTTTGGAGGCCCTGCAAAAGGCAGGCCTCACTATCAAGGCTTCAAAGTGCCAGATAGGGCAGGGGAAGGTGGTTTATCTGGGACACCTTGTTGGTGGGGAACAGATTGCACCACTTCAGGGGAAAATCCAAACAATTATTGATTGGGTTCCCCCTACTACTCAGACTCAGGTGAGAGCCTTCCTAGGCCTCACTGGGTATTACAGGAGGTTCATTAAGAACTATGGCTCCATTGCAGCCCCTCTTAATGACCTCACATCCAAGAAAATGCCTAAAAAGGTATTATGGACAGCAAACTGTCAGAAAGCTTTTGAGGAGCTGAAGCAGGCCATGTGCTCTGCACCTGTCCTGAAAAGCCCTTGTTACTCTAAAAAATTCTATGTCCAAACTGATGCATCTGAATTAGGAGTAGGGGAAGTCCTATCACAACTTAATTCTGAGGGCCAGGATCAACCTGTTGCTTTTATTAGTAGGAGGTTGACCCCTAGAGAAAAGCGTTGGTCTGCCATTGAGAGGGAGGCCTTTGCTGTGGTCTGGGCACTGAAGAAGTTGAGGCCATACCTGTTTGGCACTCACTTCATTGTTCAGACAGACCACAAACCTCTACTTTGGCTAAAACAAATGAAAGGTGAAAATCCTAAATTGTTGAGGTGGTCCATATCCCTACAGGGAATGGACTATACAGTGGAACATAGACCTGGGAGTAGCCACTCCAATGCAGATGGACTCTCCAGATATTTCCACTTAGACAATGAAGACTCATCAGGTCATGGCTAGTCTTATTGTCCTTCGTTTGGGGGGGGGGTTGTGTTAGAAAGTACCATCTTGCCTGGCATGTTACACCCATTTTTCACTGTATATATGTTGTTTTAGTTGTATGTGTCACTGGGACCCTGTTCACCAGGGCCCCAGTGCTCATAAGTGTGCCTGAATGTGTTACCTGTGTAGTGACTAACTGTCTCACTGAGGCTCTGCTAATCAGAACCTCAGTGGTTATGCTCTCTCATTTCTTTCCAAATTGTCATTAACAGGCTAGTGACTATTTTTACCAATTTACATTGGCTTACTGGAACACCCTTATAATTCCCTAGTATATGGTACTGAGGTACCAAGGGTATTGGGGTTCCAGGAGATCCCTATGGGCTGCAGCATTTCTTTTGCCACCCATAGGGAGCTCTGACAATTCTTACACAGGCCTGCCACTGCAGCCTGAGTGAAATAACGTCCACGTTATTTCACAGCCATTTTACACTGCACTTAAGTAACTTATAAGTCACCTAGTTGTCTAACCTTTACCTGGTAAAGGTTAGGTGCAAAGTTACTTAGTGTGAGGGCACCCTGGCACTAGCCAAGGTGCCCCCACATTGTTCAGGGCCAATTCCCCGGACTTTGTGAGTGCGGGGAAACCATTACACGCGTGCACTACATATAGGTCACTACCTATATGTAGCTTCACAATGGTAACTCCGAATATGGCCATGTAACATGTCTATGATCATGGAATTGCCCCCTCTATACCATCCTGGCATAGTTGGCACAATCCCATGATCCCAGTGGTCTGTAGCACAGACCCTGGTACTGCCAAACTGCCCTTCCTGGGGTTTCACTGCAGCTGCTGCTGCTGCCAACCCCTCAGACAGGCATCTGCCCTCCTGGGGTCCAGCCAGGCCTAGCCCAGGATGGCAGAACAAAGGACTTCCTCTGAGAGAGGGTGTTACACCCTCTCCCTTTGGAAAATGGTGTGAAGGCAGGGGAGGAGTAGCCTCCCCCAGCCTCTGGAAATGCTTTCTTGGGCACAGATGTGCCCAATTCTGCATAAGCCAGTCTACACCGGTTCAGGGGACCCCTTAGCCCTTCTCTGGCACGAAACTGGACAATGGAAAGGGGAGTGACCACTCCCCTGACCTGCACCTCCCCGGGAGGTGTCCAGAGCTCCTCCAGTGTGCTCCAGACCTCTGCCATCTTGGAAACAGAGGTGCTGCTGGCACACTGGACTACTCTGAGTGGCCAGTGCCACCAGGTGATGTCAGAGACTCCTTCTGATAGGCTCCTTCAGGTGTTAGTAGCCTATCCTCTCTCCTAGGTAGCCAAACCCTCTTTTCTGGCTATTTAGGGTCTCTGTCTCTGGGGAAACTTTAGATAACGAATGCAAGAGCTCAGCCGAGTTCCTCTGCATCTCTCTCTTCACCTTCTACCAAGGAATCGACTGCTGACCGCGCTGGAAGCCTGCAAAACTGCAACATAGTAGCAAAGACGACTACTGCAACTCTGTAACGCTGATCCTGCCGCCTTCTCGACTGTTTTCCTGGTGGTGCATGCTGTGGGGGTAGTCTGCCTCCTCTCTGCACTAGAAGCTCCGAAGAAATCTCCCGTGGGTCGACGGAATCTTCCCTCTGCAACCGCAGGCACCAAAAAGCTGCATTACCGGTCCCTTGGGTCTCCTCTCAGCACGACGAGCGAGGTCCCTCGAATCCAGCAACTCTGTCCAAGTGACTCCCACAGTCCAGTGACTCTTCAGTCCAAGTTTGGTGGAGGTAAGTCCTTGCCTCACCTCGCTAGACTGCATTGCTGGGAACCGCGACTTTTGCCGCTACTCCGGCCCCTGTGCACTTCACGGAAATCCTTTGTGCACAGCCAAGCCTGGGTCCACGGCACTCTAACCTGCATTGCACGACTTTCTAAGTTGGTCTCCGGCGATGTGGGACTCCTTTGTGTAACTTCGGGTGAGCACCGTTTCACGCATCCTCGTAGTGCCTGTTTCTGGCACTTCTCCGGGTGCTACCTGCTGCTGAGAGAGCTCCTTGTCTTGCTCGACGTCCCCTCTCTCTCCTGGTCCAATTTGCGACCTCCTGGTCCCTCCTGGGCCACAGCAGCGTCCAAAAACGCTTGTTGGCGTTTTTTCGGCGGGAAAACACTTCTGCACGACTCTACAAGGCAAGAGGGATCCGTCCTCCAAAGGGGAAGTCTCTAGCCCTTTGCGTTCCTGCAGAAACCACAGCTTCTTCTGTCCAGTAGAAGCTTCTTTGCACCCGCAGCTGGCATTTCCTGGGCATCTGCCCATCTCCGACTTGCTTGTGACTTTTGGACTTGGTCCCCTTGTTCCACAGGTACCCCAGATTGGAAATCCAGCGTTGTTGCATTGTTGGTTTGTGTCTTTCCTGCATTATTCCTCTAACACGACTTCTTTGTCCTTAGGGGAACTTTAGTGCACTTTGCACTCACTTTTCAGGGTCTTGGGAGGGTTATTTTTCTATCTCTCACTATTTTCTAATAGTCCCAGCGACCCTCTACAAGGTCACATAGGTTTGGGGTCCATTCGTGGTTCGCATTCCACTTTTGGAGTATATGGTTTGTGTTGCCCCTATCCCTATGTTTCCCCATTGCATCCTATTGTAACTATACATTGTTTGCACTGTTTTCTAAGACTATACTGCATATTTTTGTTATTGTGTATATATATCTTGTTTATATTTCCTATCCTCTCACTGAGGGTACACTCTAAGATACTTTGGCATATTGTCATAAAAATAAAGTACCTTTATTTTTAGTATAACTGTGTATTGTGTTTTCTTATGATATTGTGCATATGACACTAGGTGGTACTGTAGTAGCTTCACACGTCTCTAGTTCAGCCTAAGCTGCTCTGCTAAGCTACCATTATCTATCAGCCTAAGCTGCTAGACACCCTATACACTAATAAGGGATAACTGGGCCTGGTGCAAGGTGCAAGTACCCCTTGGTTCTCACTACAAGCCAGTCCAGCCTCCTACAATAGGTGACTAATAAGTTACTAAGTGCAGTAAAAATGGCTGTGAAATAACGTGGACGTTATTTCACTCAGGCTGCAGTGGCAGTCCTGTGTAAAGGTTTGTCTGAGCTCCCTATGGGTGGCAAAAGAAATGCTGCAGCACATAGGGATCTCCTAGAACCCCAATTCCCTAGGTGCCTAGGTACCATATACTATGGAATTTTAAGGGTGTTCCAGTATGCCAATTGAAATTGGTAAAAGTGGTCGCTAGCCTATAGTGACAAATTTAAAGGCAGAGAGAGCATGAGCACTAAGGTTCTGATTAGCAGACCCTCAGTGACACAGTTAGGCACTACACAGTCAGCCCACAAACTATGAGCACTGGGGTCCTAGCTAGCAGGATCCCAGTGAGACAGGCAAAAACATACTGACATACATGTAAAATTGGGGGTAACATGCCAAGAAAGATGGCACTTTCCTACAATACCCCACTGCTGAGATCCTGCATCCTGAAGAAGGCAACTTCAACTAAGTGGCAAAGCATCATTGGTGTGACCCTCCTGTGATTGACAGCTGCAAGGCCACCTCTGCGCCTGGAGCCGCTGGATATGGTGGGAGAGTGGCAGATCTGGAATCCAGATCTTGGGAACCCAAAGGCCTCTAGTCTTCGATGGTAGAGTGTAACTCCATCTCCAAGCGTGGGTTTGATTGACAGCACTTGCGGTTCCCGGTCTTTTCTAGGGACAGCAATCCTACCTCTGCACCCGGATTCTGTGGGGAAGGTTAAAATGTACTCTCTATAAAAACTTGGTCTAGGGAACCCTCCGACCATAACTCCAGATGGGTTCCATGGAACTCACCCCAAAAGTAACAAGTTGTTCACTGTGTTTTCTCCTATTGACTTCAATAGTATTAGTTTAACTACTAAAAGTTTATCTATTTTTAAATTTTAAAAAAATCAACAAGTCCAGTTGTATGTATGATACAAAGTTCATTTTGGTGTCTAAATTAAGATAAAAGTCTGCTTTATTTTTCTAAATTCGTGTTGGATTTCTTTTGAGTTGTGTCAATTACTTATCCTCCATGTTGGTGTTGTGAAATGCTCTGCATCTGTTCCTCTAAGTAGAATGGCTGCTCCTCAGGGTGGAGCTAAGGTTTACCAGTGTGAACCTGAGGTCCACGTCTGGTTAATGTGTTAGCATTACATGGTAAGACCCCTCAGTCATACCACATAAAACTGCCATCCTTGATATAGTAGGTGACAACTCCTCCCCTGTTATCCTGGGAGAGATGGCTCATCCTGCCAAAACCTATTCCCTTTTGTGTCACTGTCTGGGAGGAATACACAACTGCCAGTAACACCTAATCATGTGACCAAGAATACAGGCTGCAGGCACTAAATGGTTAGTGTAGGAGGCTGGACTGGCTTGTAGTGAGTACCAAGGGGTACTTGCACCTTGCACCAGGCCCAGTTATCCCTTATTAGTGTATAGGGTGTCTAGCAGCTTAGGCTGATAGATAATGGTAGCTTAGCAGAGCAGCTTAGGCTGAACTAGGAGACGTGTGAAGCTACTACAGTACCACTTAGTGTCATATGCACAATATCATAAGAAAACACAATACACAGTTATACTAAAAATAAAGGTACTTTATTTTTATGACAATATGCCAAAGTATCTTAGAGTGTACCCTCAGTGAGAGGATAGGAAATATACACAAGATATATATACACAATAGCAAAAATATGCAGTATAGTCTTAGAAAACAGTGCAAACAATGTATAGTTACAATAGGATGCAATGGGGAAACATAGGGATAGGGGCAACACAAACCATATACTCCAAAAGTGGAATGCGAACCACGAATGGACCCCAAACCTATGTGACCTTGTAGAGGGTCGCTGGGACTATTAGAAAATAGTGAGAGTTAGAAAAATAACCCTCCCCAAGACCCTGAAAAGTGAGTGCAAAGTGCACTAAAGTTCCCCTAAGGACAAAGTAGTCGTGTTAGAGGAATAATGCAGGAAAGACACAAACCAGCAATGCAACAACTGTGGATTTCCAATCTAGGGTACCTGTGGAACAAGGGGACCAAGTCCAAAAGTCACAAGCAAGTCGGAGATGGGCAGATGCCCAGGAAATGCCAGCTGCGGGTGCAAAGAAGCTTCTACTGGACAGAAGAAGCTGAGGTTTCTGCAGGAACGAAAAGGGCTAGAGACTTCCCCTTTGGTGGACGGATCCCTCTCGCCGTGGAGAGTTGTTCAAAAGTATTGTCCCGCCGAAAGAACGCCAACAAGCCTTGCTAGCTGCAAATCGTGCGTTTGGCGTTTTTGGACGCTGCTGGGGCCCAGGAGGGACCAGGAGGTCGCAAATTGGACCCGAAGAGAGAAGGGACGTCGAGCAAGACAAAGAACCCTCACTGAAGCAGATAGCACCCGGTGAAGTGCCAGAAACAGGCACTACAAAGATGCGTGAAACGGTGCTCGCCGAAGTTGCACAAAGGAGTCCCACGTCGCCGGAGACCAACTTAGAAAGTCGTGCAATGCAGGTTAGAGTGCCGAGGACCCAGGCTTGGCTGTGCACAAAGTATTTCTGACGGAAGTGCACAGGGGCCGGAGTAGCTGCGAAGTCGCGGTTCCCAGCAATGCAGCCCAGCGAGGTGAGGCAAGGACTTACCTCCACCAAACTTGGGCTGAAGAGTCACTGGACTGTGGGGGTCACTTGGACAGAGTCGCTGGATTCGAGGGACCTCGCTCGTCGTGCTGAGAGGAGACCCAAGGGACCGGTAATGCAGCTTTTTGGTGCCTGCGGTTGCAGGGGGAAGATTCCGTCGACCCACGGGAGATTTCTCCGGAGCTTCTGGTGCAGAGAGGAGGCAGACTACCCCCACAGCATGCACAAGCAGGAAAAAAGTCGAGAAGGTGGCAGGATCAGCGTTACAGAGTTGCAGTAGTCGTCTTTGCTACTATGTTGCAGGTTTGCAGGCCTCCAGCGCGGTCAGCAGTCGATTCCTTATCAGAAGGTGAAGAGGGAGATGCAGAGGAACTCGGATGAGCTCTTGCATTCGTTATCTGAAGTTTCCCCAGAGACAGAGACCCTAAATAGCCAGAAAAGAGGGTTTGGCTACCTAGGAGAGAGGATAGGCTAGCAACACCTGAAGGAGCCTATCACAAGGAGTCTCTGACGTCACCTGGTGGCACTGGCCACTCAGAGCAGTCCAGTGTGCCAGCCGCACCTCTGTTTCCAAGATGGCAGAGGTCTGGCGCACCCTGGAGGAGCTCTGGACACCTCCCAGGGGAGGTGCAGGTCAGGGGAGTGGTCACTCCCCTTTCCTTTGTCCAGTTTCGCGCCAGAGCAGGGGCTAAGGGGTCCCTGAACCGGTGTAGACTGGCTTATGCAGAATTGGGCACATCTGTGCCCAACAAAGCATTTCCAGAGGCTGGGGGAGGCTACTCCTCCCCTGCCTTCACACCATTTTCCAAAGGGAGAGGGTGTCACACCCTCTCTCAGAGGAAGTTCTTTGTTCTGCCATCCTGGGCCAGGCCTGGCTGGACCCCAGGAGGGCAGCTGCCTGTCTGAGGGGTTGGCAGCAGCAGCAGCTGCAGTGAAACCCCAGGAAGGGCAGTTTGGCAGTACCAGGGTCTGTGCTACAGACCACTGGGATCATGGGATTGTGCCAACTATGCCAGGATGGCATAGAGGGGGCAATTCCACGATCATAGACATGTTACATGGCCATATTCGGAGTTACCATTGTGAAGCTACATATAGGTAGTGACCTATATGTAGTGCACGCGTGTAATGGTGTCCCCGCACTCATAAAGTTCAGGGAATTGGCTCTGAACAATGTGGGGGCACCTTGGCTAGTGCCAGGGTGCCCTCACACTAAGTAACTTTGCACCTAACCTTTACCAGGTAAAGGTTAGACATATAGGTGACTTATAAGTTACTTAAGTGCAGTGTAAAATGGCTGTGAAATAACGTGGACGTTATTTCACTCAGGCTGCAGTGGCAGGCCTGTGTAAGATTTGTCAGAGCTCCCTATGGGTGGCAAAAGAAATGCTGCAGCCCATAGGGATCTCCTGGAACCCCAATACCCTGGGTACCTCAGTACCATATACTAGGGAATTATAAGGGTGTTCCAGTAAGCCAACGAAAATTGGTAAAAATGGTCACTAGCCTGTTAGTGACAATTTGGAAAGAAATGAGAGAGCATAACCACTGAGGTTCTGATTAGCAGAGCCTCAGTGAGACAGTTAGTCACTACACAGGTAACACATTCAGGCACACTTATGAGCACTGGGGCCCTGGGTTACCAGGGTCCCAGTGACACATACAACTAAACCAACATATATACAGTGAAAAATGGGGGTAACGTGCCAGGCAAGATGGTACTTTCCTACACAACCCCCCCCCCCAAACGAAGGACAATAAGACTAGCCATGACCTGATGAGTCTTCATTGTCTAAGTGCAAATATCTGGAGAGTCCATCTGCATTGGAGTGGCTACTCCCAGGTCTATGTTCCACTGTATAGTCCATTCCCTGTAGGGATATGGACCACCTCAACAATTTAGGATTTTCACCTTTCATTTGTTTTAGCCAAAGTAGAGGTTTGTGGTCTGTCTGAACAATGAAGTGAGTGCCAAACAGGTATGGCCTCAACTTCTTCAGAGCCCAGACCACAGCAAAGGCCTCCCTCTCAATGGCAGACCAACGCTTTTCTCTAGGGGTCAACCTCCTACTAATAAAAGCAACAGGTTGATCCTGGCCCTCAGAATTAAGTTGTGATAGGACTGCCCCTACTCCTAATTCAGATGCATCAGTTTGGACATAGAATTTTTTAGAGTAACAAGGGCTTTTCAGGACAGGTGCAGAGCACATGGCCTGCTTCAGCTCCTCAAAAGCTTTCTGACAGTTTGCTGTCCATAATACCTTTTTAGGCATTTTCTTGGATGTGAGGTCATTAAGAGGGGCTGCAATGGAGCCATAGTTCTTAATGAACCTCCTGTAATACCCAGTGAGGCCTAGGAAGGCTCTCACCTGAGTCTGAGTGGTAGGGGGAACCCAATCAATAATTGTTTGGATTTTCCCCTGAAGTGGTGCAATCTGTTCCCCACCAACAAGGTGTCCCAGATAAACCACCTTACCCTGCCCTATCTGGCACGTTGAAGCCTTGATAGTGAGGCCTGCCTTTTGCAGGGCCTCCAAAACTTTCCATGGGTGGACCAGGTGATCATCCCAGCTGGAGCTAAAGACAGCTATATCGTCCAAATATGCTGCACTGAAAGCTTCCAGCCCTTGCAGGACTGTGTTCACCAACCTCTGAAAACTGGCAGGTGCATTTTTCAAACCAAAAGGCATTACAGTAAACTGGTAATGTCCTCCAATGGTAGAAAATGCAGTCTTAGGTTTAGCATCTTCTGATAATTTGATCTGCCAATACGCTGCAGTCAAATCAAAAGTGCTTAGATACTTGGCAGATGCCAGTGTATCTATAAGCTCATCTGCCCTGGGTATAGGGTGAGCATCAGTTTTGGTTACCAAGTTGAGACCTCTATAGTCTACACAAAACCGCATTTCCTTCTTTCCATCTTTAGAATTGGGTTTTGGTACCAGTACCACAGGAGAAGCCCATGGACTGTCAGAGTGCTCAACCACTCCTAGTTCCAACATTTTCTGAACTTCATGCTTTATGCAGTCCATGACATGGTCAGGCTGCCTATAGATCTTACTTTTGACAGGTAAACTGTCTCCAGTATCTATAGTGTGCTCACACCAAGAAGTGGTGCCTGGCACAGTAGAGAAGAGTTCTGAAAATTGTCCTAGGAGATTTATGCAATTGTTTTTCTGCTCAGCAGTAAGACAATCAGCCAAAACTACACCTTCCACAAGAGCATCTTGTTCTGTGGAAGAGAAGAGATCAGGTAGAGGATCACTGTCTTCTTCCTGTCGCTCATCAGTTGCCATGAGCAGGGTGAGATCAGCCCTGTCATAGTAGGGTTTCAGGCGGTTGACATGGAGCACCCTAAGGGGACTCCTGGCAGTGCCTAAGTCAACCAAGTAGGTGAATTCACCCTTCTTTTCAACAATTGTGTGGGGTCCACTCCATTTATCTTGGAGTGCTCTTGGGGCCACAGGCTCCAAGACCCACACTTTCTGCCCTGGTTGGTACTGAACCAAAACAGCCTTCTGATCATGCCATTGCTTCTGGAGCTCTTGGCTGGCCTGAAGGTTTTTACTGGCCTTTTTCATGTACTCAGCCATCCTTGATCTGAGGCCAAGTACATAATCCACAATATCCTGCTTAGGAGCTTTTAAAGGTTGTTCCCAACCCTCCTTTACAAGTGTGAGTGGACCCCTAACAGGGTGTCCAAAAAGAAGTTCAAAGGGGCTGAAGCCCACTCCTTTCTGGGGTACCTCCCTGTAGGCAAAAAGGAGGCATGGTAGAAGGATATCCCATCTCCTGCGGAGTTTTTCAGGGAGTCCCATAATCATGCCTTTGAGAGTTTTATTAAATCTCTCCACCAGTCCATTTGTTTGTGGATGATAGGGTGTTGTGAACTTGTACGTTACACCACACTCCTTCCACATGGCCTTTAAGTATGCAGACATGAAATTGCTTCCTCTGTCTGATACTACTTCCTTTGGGAAGCCCACCCTGGAAAATATTCCCAGGAGGGCCTTTGCCACTGCAGGAGCTGTAGTGGTCCTTAAAGGAATAGCTTCAGGGTATCTTGTGGCATGGTCCACTACCACCAAGATAAACCTATTGCCTGAAGCAGTAGGAGGGTCAAGGGGGCCAACTATGTCAACCCCTACCCTTTCAAAGGGAACCCCAACCACAGGCAGTGGGATAAGGGGTGCCTTTGGTTTGCCACCTGTTTTGCCACTGGCTTGACAGGTTTCACAGGACTTACAAAATTCCTTTGTGTCCTCAGACATCCTAGGCCAATGAAACAGGGGAACAAGCCTGTCCCAAGTTTTCATTTGTCCTAGATGCCCAGCTAAGGGAATGTCATGTGCCAGTGTTAGGAGGAACTTTCTGTACTCCTGAGGAATCACTAATCTCCTGGCAGCTCCAGGTTTAGGATCCCTATGCTCAGTGTACAAGAGGTTGTCCTCCCAGTAAACTCTGTGAGAGTCACTGACATCCCCATTAGCCTGTTTGACAGCTTGCTGTCTGAGACCCTCTAATGTGGGACAGGTTTGCTGTGCCACACTCAGCTCCTCCCTGGCAGGCCCCCCTTCACCCAAAAGCTCAGCAGTGTCTGCTTCCAGCTCCTCTGGTGTAGGTTCTGCACAGGGAGGGAATTCTTCTTCCTCAGAAGTAGAATCCACTGTAGAGGGAGGGATAGTAGGAAGTGGTTTGCTTCTACTAGCCCTAGCTTTAGGGAGCTCTTGGTCCATTGTTCCAGGATCCAAGCTTCCCTGTCCTTTTTGCTTTTTGGCCTGAGCCCTTGTCAAAGCAAAAATATGCCCTGGGATGCCCAGCATTGCTGCATGGGCCTCCAACTCCACATCTGACCAAGCTGATGTCTCCAAATCATTCCCTAATAGACAGTCTACAGGTAAATCTGAAGCTACCACAACTTTCTTTGGACCAGTTACCCCCCCCCAGTTGAGATTTACAACAGCCATGGGGTGGCTTTGTGTTATGTTGTGAGCATCGGTTACTTGGTACTGGTGTCCAAGTATGTGTTGTTCAGGGTGCACCAGTTTCTCAATCACCATTGTGACACTGGCACCTGTGTCCCTGTAGGCCTGGACCTCAACACCATTTATTAGGGTTAGTTGCTTGTACTTCTCCAAGTTATGGGGGAAAGCAACCAAAGTGGCTAAATCAATAGCCCCTTCAGAGACTAAAGTAGCCTCTGTGGTCTCCCTAATCAGACCAACCCCAACTAAGTTACCAAAAGTGAGCCCAGCTACTCCCTTGGATTGGCTATTAGTAGGTTAGCTCCCACCACTACTGCTATTAGTAGGGACACTAGGTGTAGCAGTAGGGGTTGTAGTGGTAGGAGCAGTGGTGCCTTTCTTTGGACAACTGGGATCTGTTGTCCAATGGCCTTTTATTTTACATAAATAGCACCATGGTTTCTTTTCCTTGTTCTGATTAAAGGAGGATTTGGACACACCACCCCCACCAGAGTGTTTTTGTGAGCCTGATGAAGACTCATTTTTAGATTTGTCCCCACCCTTGTCAGAAGACTTACCATCCTTCTTTGTGTTGCCATCTTTGTCACCCCCTGTATGAACTTTTCTGTTCACTCTTGTTCTGACCCATTTGTCTGCCTTCTTTCCCAATTCTTGGGGAGAGGTCAGATCAGAGTCCACCAAGTACTGGTGCAACAAATCAGACACACAATTTTTAAGAATATGCTCTCTCAGGATCAAGTTATACAGGCTGTCATAATCAGTAACTTTACTGCCATGTAACCACCCCTCCAAGGCCTTCACTGCCTGGTCAATGAAATCAACCCAGTCTTGTGAAGACTCCTTTTTGGTCTCTCTGAACTTTATCCTGTACTGTTCAGTGGTTAAGCCATAACCATCCAGGAGTGCATTCTTAAGAACTTGGAAATTATTAGCATCATTTTCTTTCACAGTAAGGAGCCTATCCCTACCTTTTCCACTAAATGATAGCCATAGGATAGCAGCCCACTGCCTTTGAGGGACATCCTGTACAACACAGGCCCTCTCAAGTGCAGCAAACCACTTGTTAATGTCATCCCCCTCCTTATAAGGGGGAACTATCTTGTGCAGATTCCTGGAATCATGCTCTTTTGCAGGATGACTATGGGGAATACTGCTGCTGCCACCATGGGTATCTAAACCCAACTTCTGTCTTTCCTTCTCTAATTCAAAAGACTGTCTATCCAAATCCAGCTTTTGCTTTTTAAGCTTCAGTCTGGTTTGTTCCACCCTCAACTTATTGAGTTCCCTCTCTAACATTCTGTCATCAGGGTTGGTGGGAGGGACATTTCTAGAAACAGAGCTATGATGGGAATGAACAGAAGGAGACCTGTCCCTTACAGAAGCCACCCTAACAGCTTGGTTTACAGAAACATTACTACCAGTATGGTGAGAATAAATGCTTTTTCTATGATGTGAGACAACACTATTTATTTGGTGTGGCTCATCATCATTACCATCTATGCTAGATTGTCTAGTAATGGGCAGGCTAGGAAGTTTCTTTCCTGAATCTTTTCCTGGGGGAGTCCCTGAATCAGATTGGGAACTATTAGGTACTTTTTCAACAGATGGGGCACCTATGGCCTTATCCTGTTCTCTAAGCATGTTAAGTAACAGTTCCAAGGAAGGATTTTTCCCTACACTCAAACCTCTCTCTATACAGAGACTCCTTGCTCTTTTCCAGGTAAGGTTGTCATATGCAAGTTTGGACAGATCAACACTTTGGCCTGTGCCAGACATTTTTTAGAGAGTGTTAAAGTGATAGAAAAAGAGAAAAAAGTTGTCAGAACTTTTTGGAAAGACAGAAAAAAAAACTTTTTAAACTTTTAAGAACTTTTTGAAAGTTTAGGAGTACTTTTCAGCACTTAGAAAAGAGTGAAAAGAGGAAATGCAAAACTTTTTGGCTATGTGTATATACACTGACCTTGTTTTGTATATTTTTCTCTTATGAAAAGTACAATGACAAGAGTGGTAAGTAGTCTCAAGCACTTATCCCACCACTGCACAACCAATGTAGGAGGCTGGACTGGCTTGTAGTGAGTACCAAGGGGTACTTGCACCTTGCACCAGGCCCAGTTATCCCTTATTAGTGTATAGGGTGTCTAGCAGCTTAGGCTGATAGATAATGGTAGCTTAGCAGAGCAGCTTAGGCTGAACTAGGAGACGTGTGAAGCTACTACAGTACCACTTAGTGTCATATGCACAATATCATAAGAAAACACAATACACAGTTATACTAAAAATAAAGGTACTTTATTTTTATGACAATATGCCAAAGTATCTTAGAGTGTACCCTCAGTGAGAGGATAGGAAATATACACAAGATATATATACACAATAGCAAAAATATGCAGTATAGTCTTAGAAAACAGTGCAAACAATGTATAGTTACAATAGGATGCAATGGGGAAACATAGGGATAGGGGCAACACAAACCATATACTCCAAAAGTGGAATGCGAACCACGAATGGACCCCAAACCTATGTGACCTTGTAGAGGGTCGCTGGGACTATTAGAAAATAGTGAGAGTTAGAAAAATAACCCTCCCCAAGACCCTAAAAAGTGAGTGCAAAGTGCACTAAAGTTCCCCTAAGGACAAAGTAGTCGTGTTAGAGCAATAATGCAGGAAAGACACAATCCAGCAATGCAACAACTGTGGATTTCCAATCTAGGGTACCTGTGGAACAAGGGGACCAAGTCCAAAAGTCACAAGCAAGTCGGAGATGGGCAGATGCCCAGGAAATGCCAGCTGCGGGTGCAAAGAAGCTTCTACTGGACAGAAGAAGCTGAGGTTTCTGCAGGAACGAAAAGGGCTAGAGACTTCCCCTTTGGTGGACCTATCCCTCTCGCCGTGGAGAGTCGTACAGAAGTGTTTTGCCGCCCAAAGAAAGCCAACAAGCCTTGCTAGCTGTAAATTGTGCGTTTGGCGTTTTTGGACGCTGTTGGAGCCCAGGAGGGACCAGGAGGTCGCAAATTGGACCTGAAGAGAGAGGGGACGTCGAGCAAGACAAAGAGCCCTCACTGAAGCAGGTAGCTCCCGGAAAAGTGCCAGAAACAGGCACTACGAGGATGCGTGAAATGGTGCTCGCCGAAGTTGCACAAAGGAGTCCCACGTCGCCGGAGACCAACTTAGAAAGTCGTGCAATGCAGGTTAGAGTGCCGTGGACCCAGGCTTGGCTGTGCACAAAGGATTTCCGCCGGAAGTGCACAGGGGCCGGAGTAGCTGCAAAGTTGCAGTTCCCAGCAATGCAGCCCAGCGAGGTGAGGCAAGGACTTACCTCCACCAAACTTGGGCTGAAGAGTCACTGGACTGTGGGGGTCACTGGGACAGAGTCGCTGGATTCGAGGGACCTCGCTCGTTGTGCTGAGAGGAGACCCAAGGGACCGGTAATGCAGCTTTTTGGTGCCTGCGGTTGCAGGGGGAAGATTCCGTCGACCCACAGGAGATTTCTTCGGAGCTTCTGGTGCAGAGAGGAGGCAGACTACCCCCACAGCATGCACAAGCAGGAAAACAGTCGAGAAGGCGGCAGGATCAGCGTTACAGAGTTGCAGTAGTCGTCTTTGCTACTATGTTGCAGGTTTGCAGGCTTCCAGCGCGGTCAGCAGTCGATTCCTTATCAGAAGGTGAAGAGGGAGATGCAGAGGAACTCGGATGAGCTCTTGCATTCGTTATCTGAAGTTTCCCCAGAGACAGAGACCCTAAATAGCCAGAAAAGAGGGTTTGGCTACCTAGGAGAGAGGATAGGCTAGCAACACCTGAAGGAGCCTATCACAAGGAGTCTCTGACGTCACCTGGTGGCACTGGCCACTCAGAGCAGTCCAGTGTGCCAGCCGCACCTCTGTTTCCAAGATGGCAGAGGTCTGGAGCACCCTGGAGGAGCTCTGGACACCTCCCAGGGGAGGTGCCGGTCAGGGGAGTGGTCACTCCCCTTTCCTTTGTCCAGTTTCGCGCCAGAGCAGGGGCTAAGGGGTCCCTGAACCAGTGTAGACTGGCTTATGCAGAATTGGGCACATCTGTGCCCAAGAAAGCATTTCCAGAGGCTGGGGGAGGCTACTCCTCCCCTGCCTTCACACCATTTTCCAAAGGGAGAGGGTGTCACACCCTCTCTCAGAGGAAGTTCTTTGTTCTGCCATCCTGGGCCAGGCCTGGCTGGACCCCAGGAGGTCAGCTGCCTGTCTGAGGGGTTGGCAGCAGCAGCAGCTGCAGTGAAACCCCAGGAAGGGCAGTTTGGCAGTACCAGGGTCTGTGCTACAGACCACTGGGATCATGGGATTGTGCCAACTATGCCAGGATGGCATAGAGGGGGCAATTCCATGATCATAGACATGTTACATGGCCATATTCGGAGTTACCATTGTGAAGCTACATATAGGTAGTGACCTATATGTAGTGCACGCGTGTAATGGTGTCCCCGCACTCACAAAGTTCAGGGAATTGGCTCTGAACAATGTGGGGGCACCTTGGCTAGTGCCAGGGTGCCCTCACACTAAGTAACTTTGCACCTAACCTTTACCAGGTAAAGGTTAGACATATAGGTGACTTATAAGTTACTTAAGTGCAGTGTAAAATGGCTGTGAAATAACGTGGACGTTATTTCACTCAGGCTGCAGTGGCAGGCCTGTGTAAGATTTGTCAGAGCTCCCTATGGGTGGCAAAAGAAATGCTGCAGCCCATAGGGATCTCCTGGAACCCCAATACCCTGGGTACCTCAGTACCATATACTAGGGAATTATAAGGGTGTTCCAGTAAGCCAACGAAAATTGGTAAAAATGGTCACTAGCCTGTTAGTGACAATTTGTTAAAGAAATGAGAGAGCATAACCACTGAGGTTCTGATTAGCAGAGCCTCAGTGAGACAGTTAGTCACTACACAGGTAACACATTCAGGCACACTTATGAGCACTGGGGCCCTGGGTTACCAGGGTCCCAGTGACACATACAACTAAACCAACATATATACAGTGAAAAATGGGGGTAACGTGCCAGGCAAGATGGTACTTTCCTACAGTTAGGTCAAGCAAATGCCAACTTTCTAAAAGTGGCATTTTCAGACGTTTGACATAAAATATGACTTTACCATTACAGAGGGCTTTAAATTACAGGTCATTTGAGACCCAACTCAATATTCCTACCTGCTCCCAATCAAAGGTTATTACTCATTAATTGTAATATGGTAACCCAATGTTATCTTATGGGAGAGAGCTTTTGAATACCATGACGTGTAAAGCTTAAAAGTACATGTCCTGCTTTTAAAATACAATGCATCCTAACCTATAGGCTATTTAGGACCTACCCTAGTGGTGACAGGAAGAGTTAGGACTGGCAAGATGTTTCTTTTACCATGTTGAAATGGCAGACATAAGACATGTTTTGAAAGGCTACTGAAGTGGGTGGCACAATCAGTGCTGCAGGCCTACTAGTAGCATTTATTTAAAGGCCTTGAGTATATGTAGTACCAGTTTACTTGGGACTTACAGGTATATTTAATATTCCAATTGGTTGTAAGTTAATTGCACCATGTTTAAGGGAGAGAGCACAAACACTTTAGCACTGATTAGCAGTGGTGAAATGTGCAGAGTTCTAGGGCAAACAAAAATGCAATCAGCAACAAATAGGAGGAGTGAGGCAAAAGGTTTGGGGGAAGAACACCCTAAACCTGATGGGTCTAACAATGTCCTTCATCATATCTACAGACGACCATCTTACTGCTTCATCCTATGCGATACCCAGCTTTTTGAGTTTAGAATTGAATGAATAGGAACAAACTCTCTCCAGTAGCCATATCATATACTAGGGACTTGTGGGTAGGTTGTCAGAGCCAAGTATAATTATGTCTAATTACCATATAACTTTTTAAACAGAGCACTCACCATGGGCCTGGTTAGCAGATCCCAGCACACAACCAGAAAACACCAGGATCAGTCAAACATGGGGGCAAAAATTAAGGGGCATCTGCAAAAAGCTCAGTTTTCTCCCAATAGAGCTCAGGTAGAACATCCTTTTATTACATGGGATTACTGCGATAAACTACATCTAAGTTTCAAACATGTATGTCTTTCCTACACATCTAAGTTACTAAACGTTCTTCCCCCAATGATTCTACACCCATGCTAATTAATATGTATTTTGTTCTTTTAACAGCTGAACACGTTTCTTATGATAGCAGCTGGTGACAACATTATTTTTGATGAAACAGGTGTCGTGTCAGCAAAGTATGACATACTAAACTGGGTTAAATTTCCCAATGGATCAATATCCGGCATCAAGGTTGGAAATTTTGACCTTTCAGCCTTACCAGGGAACCAACTTTCAATCAACCAAAGCTCCATCATATGGCACTCTGAGGGACCTAATGTAGACCTGGTGAGTGCAAGATTCCTACGTGGGTACATATGCAGGTAATATTTTATCTAGGTACTACCATGATACCCGTACTCGGATTAAATTCCCTCATGCTCTGTAACTGTAGCTATGACAAAGCTTTGAAAAAGTGCTATTTACATGTCTAAGTAAATATGTAAGCAAATATACCCACATATCAATGTGGAGGCTACTATTTATTCAATTTTCATAACACACATGTGGGAATGAGTGACTGGATGAAATAATGAGTCAGCAACTGAATGAGTGAAAAAAAGAGTGATGGTTGGTTTGAATGTCGATGTTGGTGGTGTCAGTGCCTGATATTAGTAGTATAGTTGTGCAAAAATAAAAGAAGGTTTTGTGTAAAAATATGCGTGTTTGACATTTACCACACCTACATGAGTGGTGCAAAATGTGCCATGCCAACATCACTGTACTTAAAATAAATAAAATAAACAAAACACATCATTTCCTTGAAGTGACTCAGGGGCATATTTATACTCTGTTTGCGCCGGATTTGCGTCGTTTTTTTTGACGCACATTCGGCGCAAACACTGCCCCATATTTATACTTTGATGTCCGCCGCAGTGGGCGTCAAAGTTCCACCATGTGCGCCATTTTTTAGAAGGGGGAACCAGCCTTGCGTTAATGATATGCAAGGTAGGCGTTCCCTTCTAAAAAATGACTCCCAGGCCTGTGCGCCATATTTAAACTCCCGTGCATCGCACGGGCGTGGGCGAGTCAAAAAAAATGACGTCCAGCCGCGTTTGCGTCATTTTTTAACGCCTGCTCAGGGCAGGCGTTAAGGGACCTGTGGGCTCGGAAGGAGCCCAGAGGTGCCCTCCCATGCCCCCAGGGACACCCCCTGTCATCCTTGCCCACCCCAGGAGGACGCCCAAGGATGGAGGGACCCACCCCAGGGACATTAAGGTAAGTGCAGGTAAGTATATTTTTCCGTAATTTTTTTGTGGCATAGGGGGGCCTGATTTGTGCCCCCCTACATGCCACTATGCCCAATGACCATGCCCAGGGGACATAAGTCCCTTGGGCATGGCCATTGGGCAAGGGGGCATGACTCCTGTCTGTGCTAAGACAGGAGTCATTTCAATGGGGGTTGGGAGTAAAAAAAAATGGCGCAAATCGGCAGATTTTTTGCCTCAGACCGACTTGCCCCATTTTTTTATGCCCAAGCTCCATTTTCCCCTACGCCGGCGCTGCCTGGTGTGAGTCACTTTTTTGACGCACACCAGTCCGCAGCGCCAGCTAACGTCATCCAATAAATAAGGCACCCGCATGGTGCTTTGGAATGGCATTAGCCGGCGTTACATTTTTTGACGCACAACTGCGTTGGCGCAGTTGAGCATCAAAAAGTATAAATATGGCCCTCAGTGTTCAGAATTCTGAACTCCCCAGGAAGTCCCAGTGAGGACTCATTTTAAGCTACAATCCCACTTAGAGCTCCAGGAGGCCAGATACATTGTCTTCAATGTCCCCCTCTAACACTGGGAGGGTAGTGGGTGGTGTTCTGGCAGGCCCTGGGTGAGGACCCTCTTAACTTGGGGCCCTTGCCCTGGTCCAAAGTATGACAAAGTGCTTGGGACAGGATCCTGCAGTCCAGGAGGGGGCTCCCCTTCTTGGGTGTGTAAATATTCTCTCACCAGGTCAAAGGTCAGTGCTCCAGTTAGCTCTAGCGCAGACAACCCATCTGGGATGCTCTAGCCATCCTACTGGGCATGAAAGCTCTTGGGATGGGGTTCTTCGAGTACTGGGCAGGATCCCCTGCTTGGCTGGGTTAAGACGATCCAATCAGCTGTGTCTCAACAAGCTGAGGATGGTGTCCTGCATGGCCATGGGGTCTTCCCTGCTTGGTTGAGAATCTCTGACTGAGCTGCAGGTCAGAGTTCTGACCGGCTGAGGGAGGCTTACAGCCCAGGGCTTTCCTACAGCTAGCTGTGTCTCTAAATGTCCAGGATGGGGGTCCAGCAGGCCCAGGAAGTTATCCCCTCCTTTTCTCAATTAAGAAACTGTGACCAGGCCTTGAGTTAGAGTTCCAAATGGATCTGTGTTGGAAGCCCTGGACCTGCTGTGTCGCATATGGGATGGGTGGAAGCCCCCGTCCATTTTCTCCATGCTTTGGTGAGCCATGTCTTAGAGTGCACTGGGTAAGGTCCTGCAGGCCTACAGAGGTTTTTCCTGCCTTTCTTGGTTAGGAAGCTCTGAACAGGACTCAAGTCAGAGCTTCAGCTGGACTGAGAACAGGAGGCTGTTGGACCCCTGCTCTGGTCAACCATGTCTCAAAGTATCTGTGATGGGGTCCAGCAGGCTTGGGGAGGTCTCCTCAGCCTGTCTGGATTCCAACACTCTGGCCCCAGGTCAGAGATTTAGCTAGAAGGGGGTGGTAGAAGCCTCTGGTGCTGGACTCCATTCCCCATCCCGCTGTGTCACAAAATACTTGTTATGGTGTCCTGCATGCCCAGGGATGTCTTCCATGCTTGGCCAGGTTAACAAGTTTTGTCCTAACTTGTGCCAGTGCTCCAGCTGCACTGGGGTTGGAAGGTCAAGGCCCTGGGTCCCCTCTCCTTTCTCGCTGTGCCACAAAGTGCCCGGGGTACCTCAGTCCCGGGGGGGGGCTCCCTTGTTTGGACAAGTTAAGAAGCTCTAACCAGACCCCAAGTCAGAGTTTCAGCTGTCTTAGGGGTGAAAGCCTTGAGTCCAAGTCTCAAAGAGCCCCTGATTGGGTCCTGCAGGCCCGGGAAGATCTCCCTTGACTATCTATGTTAAAGAGATGTAACTGGGCCCAAGACCAGAGCTCTGGCTGGCCCTGAGATTAAAGCCGCAGGCCCGCAGCTCCCTTCCCTAGCCCACCATGTCTTAAAGTGCCCAGGATGGGATCCTGCAGGCCCCTGGAGGTCTCCCATGCTTGACTAGGATAAAAGGCTCTAACTGTTCAGAGCCCTATGAGGCCCCCAGGGCCCTAGGTCTTGGCGCCCTGCTCTGTCTCCAGTAACCCAGCCCTCAGAGCCCCTGGCTGTCCTGTACCTTTGTGCATCACATGGGCTCTAAGAGACTGGAAGCAAAGAGGCTGATACCACAACACCATTGTCAGAATACCATCTGACATAATTATCATGCCCTACATAACGAGTATTAGAAAATGTCCCTGTAGAAAATCTACATCTAATGGGTTGATATTTTCATAAGCAATATTTAGGACTCAAAATGATATATCTGTGTACGATACTCTGACATACTACTGAAGTAATGCAAGTTGGACGGAATCGTCCCCCTGCAACCGCAGGCACCAAAGAACTGCATCACTGGTCCCCTGGGTCTCCTCTCAGCACGACGAGCGAGGTCCCTTGGATCCAGCAACTGTGTCCAAGTGACTCCCACAGTCCAGTGACTCTTCAGTCCAAGTTTGGTGGAGGTAAGTCCTTGCCTCCCCACGCTAGACTGCATTGCTGGGAACCGCATGTTTTGCAGCTAATCCAGCTCCTGTGCACTCACCAAGGATTTCCTTCATGCACAGCCAAGCCTGGGTCCCCGGCACTCTAACCTGCATTGCACGACCTCCTGAGTTGTCCTCCGGCAGCGTGGGACTCTCTTGTGCAACTTCGGGTGAGCACCGATTCACTCCACTTCGTAGTGTCTGTTCCAGCACTTCTCTGGGTGCTGCTTGCTTCTGAGTGGGCTCTTTTTCTTGCTGGACGCCCCCTCTGTCCCCTCACGCAATTGGTGACATCCTGGTTCCTCCTGGGCCACAGCAGCATCCAAAAACTCTAACCACGACCCTTGCAGTGAGCAAGGCTTGTTTGCGGTCTTTCTGCGGGAAAACACTTCTGCACGACTCTTCACGACGTGGGACATCCATCCTCCAAAGGGGAAGTTTCTAGCCCTTGTCGTTCGTGCAGATCCTCAGCTTTTACCATTTGGTGGCAGCTTCTTTGCATCCACAGCTGGCATTTCCTGGGCATCTGCCCACTCCCGACTTGATCGTGACTTTTGGACTTGGTCCCCTTTTTCCACAGGTACTTTCGTCTGGAAATCCATTGTTGTTGCATTGCTGGTGTTGGTCTTTCCTGCAGAATTCCCCTATCACGACTTCTGTGCTCTTTGGGGAACTTAGGTGCACTTTGCACCCACTTTTCAGGGTCTTGGGGTGGGCTATTTTTCTAACCCTCACTGTTTTCTTACAGTCCCAGCGACCCTCTACACGGTCACATAGGTTTGGGGTCTATTCGTGGTTCGCATTCCACTTCTAGAGTATATGGTTTGTGCTGCCCCTATCCCTATGTGCCCCCATTGCATTCTATTGTGACTATACATTCTTTGCACTGTTTTCTATTGCTATTACTGCATATTTTGGTATTGTGTACATATATCTTGTGTATATTTGCTATCCTCATACTGAGGGTACTCACTGAGATACTTTGGCATATTGTCAAAAAAATAAAGTACCTTTATTTTTAGTATATCTGTGTATTGTGTTTTCTTATGATATTGTGCATATGACACTAGTGGTACTGTAGGAGCTTCACACGTCTCCTAGTTCAGCCTAAGCTGCTCTGCTAAGCTACCTTTTCTATCAGCCTAAGCTGCTAGACACCCCTCTACACTAATAAGGGATACCTGGGCCTGGTGCAAGGTGTAAGTACCCCATGGTACCCACTACAAGCCAGTCCATCCTCCTACAGAGGACACAAAATATTTTTGTAAGTCCTGTGTCACCTGTCAAGCCAGGGGCAAGACTGGTGGGACCCCAAAGGCTCCCCTTATTCCACTGCCTGTAGTTGGGGTTCCCTTTGAAAGGGTAGGGGTTGACATAGTTGGTCCCCTTGACCCTCCTACTGCTTCAGGCAATAGGTTTATCTTAGTGGTAGTGGACCATTCCACAAGATATCCTGAAGCAATTCCTCTAAGGACCACTACAGCTCCTGCAGTGGCAAAGGCACTCCTGGGAATCTTTTCCAGGGTGGGTTTCCCAAAAGAGGTGGTATCAGACAGGGGTAGCAACTTTATGTCTGCATACTTGAAAGGCCAAGTGGAAGGAATGTGGTGCAACATACAAATTCACCACACCTTATCATCCACAAACAAATGGACTGGTAGAGAGATTTAACAAAACTCTAAAAGGAATGATAATGGGACTCCCAGAAAAACTCAGGAGGAGATGGGATGTCTTGTTACCTTGCCTCCTTTTTGCTTACAGGGAGGTACCCCAGAAAGGAGTGGGCTTCAGCCCCTTTGAACTCCTATTTGGACACCCTGTAAGAGGTCCTCTAACACTTGTGAAGGAGGGTTCGGAACAACCTTTAAAATCTCCTAAGCCAGACATAGTGGACTATGTACTCGGCCTAAGATCCAGAATGGCAGAGTACATGAAAAAGGCCAGTAAAAACCTTCAGGCCAGCCAAGATCTCCAAAAGCAATGGCATGACCAGAAGGCTGTTCTGATTCAGTACCAACCAGGACAGAAGATGTGGGTCTTGGAGCCTGTGGCCCCAAGAGCACTCCAAGACAAATGGAGTGGACCTCACATAATTGTTAAAAAGAAGGAAGAAGTCACCTACTTGGTTGACTTGGGCACTGCCAGGAGTCCCCTTAGGGTGCTCCATGTCAATCGCCTAAAACGCTACTATGACAAGGCTGATCTCACCCTGCTCATGGCAACAGATGAAGGGCAGGAAGAAGAGAGTGACCCTCTCCCTGATCTCTTCTCTTCCACAGAACAAGATGCTCTAGTGGAAGGTGTAGTTTTGGCAGATTGTCTTACTGCTGAGCAGAAATACCACTGCATAAATCTCCTGGGTCAGTTTTCTGAATTCTTTTCTACTGTGCCAGTACCACTTCTTGTTGTGAGCACACTATAAATACTGTAGACAGCATGCCTGTCAAAAGTAAGATCTATAGGCAGCCTGACCATGTCAGAGACTGCATAAAATAAGAGGTTCAGAAAATGCTTGAACTGGGAGTGGTTGAGCACTCTGAAAGTCCATGGGCCTTTCCTGTGGTACTTGTACCAAAACCTTACTCTAAAGATGGGAAAAGAGAAATTAGGTTTTGTGTAGATTACAGAGGTCTCAACCAGGTAACTAAAACTGATGCTCACCCTATACCCTGGGCAGATGAGCTCATAGATACACTGGCATCTGCCAAGTATCTAAGCACCTTTGATTTGACTGCAGGGTATTGGCAGATCAAGTTATCAGAGGATGCAAAAGCAAAAACTGCATTTTCGACTATTGGAGGGCACTACCAATTCAAAGTAATGCCCTTTGGTTTGAAAAATGCACCTGCCACTTTTCAGAGGTTAGTGAATACAGTCCTGCAAGGTTTGGAAGCTTTTAGTGCAGCACATCTAGATGATATAGCTGTCTTTAGCTCCACCTGGGATGATCACCTGGTCCACCTGTGGAAAGTCTTGGAGGCCCTGCAAAAGGCAGGTCTCAGTATCAAGGCTTCAAAGTGCCAGATAGGGCAGGAGAAAGTGGTTTATCTGGGACACCTGGTAGGCGGAGAACAGATTGCACCACTTCAGGGGAAAATCCAAACTATTATAGATTGGGTTCCCCCTACAACTCAGACCCAGGTGAGAGCTTTCTTAGGCCTCACTGGGTATTACAGGAGGTTCATAAAGAACTATGGCTCCATTGCAGCCCCTCTTAATGACCTCACTTCTAAGAAAATGCCTAAAAAGGTATTGTGGACAGCTAGCTGTCAGAAAGCTTTTGAGGAGCTTAAACAGGCCATGTGCACTGCACCTGTCCTAAATAGCCCATGTTACTCCAAGAAATTCATTGTTCAAACTGATGCATCTGAATTAGAGGTATGGGCAATCTTATCACAACTCAATTCTGAGGGCCAGGATCAACCTGTTGCTTTTATCAGCAGGAGGTTGACCCCTAGAGAAAAGTGTTGGTCTGCCATAGAGAGGGAGGCCTTTGCTGTGGTCTGGGCACTGAAAAAGTTGAGGCCATACCTGTTTGGCACTCACTTCATTGTTCAGACGGACCACAAACCTCTACTTTGGCTAAAACAAATGAAAGGTGAAAACCCTAAATTGTTGAGGTGGTCCATATCTCTACAGGGAATGGACTATACAGTTGAACATAGACCTGGGAGTACCCACTCCAATGCAGATGGACTCTCCAGATATTTCCACTTAGACAATGAAGACTCATCAGGTCATGGCTAGTCTTATTGTCCTTCGTTTTGGGGGGCTTGTGTAGGAAAGTACCATCTTGCCTGGCATGTTACCCCCATATTTCACTGTATATATGTTGTTTTAGTGTATGTGTCACTGGGACCCTGCCAGCCAGGGCCCCAGTGCTCATTGACCTGTATGTGTTCCCTGTGTGATGACTAACTGTCTCACTGAGGCTCTGCTAACCAGAACCTCAGTGGTTATGCTCTCTCTGCTTTCCAAATTGTCACTAACAGGCTAGTGACCAATTTCACCAAAACACATTGGCATATTGGAACACCCTTATGATTCCCTAGTATATGGTACTGAGGTACGCAGGGTATTGGGGTTCCAGGAGATCCCTATGGGCTGCAGCATTTCTTTTGCCACCCATAGGGAGCTCTGACAATTCTTACACAGGCCTGCCACTGCTGCCTGAGTGAAATAACGTTAACGTTATTTCACAGCCATTTACCACTGCACTTAAGTAACTTATAAGTCACCTATATGTCTAACCTTTACATGGTAAAGGTTGGGTGCTAAGTTAATTAGTGTGTGGGCACCCTGGCACTAGCCAACGTGCCCCTACATCATTCAGGGCAAATTCCCCGGACTTTGTGAGTGCGGGGACACCATTACACGCGTGCACTGTACATAGGTCACTACCTATGTACAGCGTCACAATGGTAACTCCGAACATGGCCATGTAACATGCCTAAGATCATGGAATTGTCACCCCAATGCCATTCTGGCATTGGGGAGACAATTCCATGATCCCCCGAGTATCTAGCTCAGACCCGGGTACTGCCAAAATACCTTTCCCGGGGTTTCACTGCAGCTGCTGCTGCTGCCAACCCCTCAGACAGGTTTCTGCCCTCCTGGGGTCCAGCCAAAGGACTTCCTCAGAGAGAGGGTGTTACACCTTCTCCCTTTGGAAAAAGGTGTCAGGGCTGGGGAGGAGTAGCGTCCCCCAGCCTCTGGAAATGCTTTGATGGGCACAGATGGTGCCCATCTCTGCATAAGCCAGTCTACACCGGATCAGGGATCCCCCAGCCCTGCTCTGGCGCGAAACTGGACAAAGGAAAGGGGAGTGACCACTCCCCTGACCTGCACCTCCCAGGGGAGCTGCTCAGAGCTCCTCCAGTGTGCTCTAGACCTCTGCCATCTTGGAAACAGAGGTGCTGCTGGCACACTGGACTGCTCTGAGTGGCCAGTGCCAGCAGGTGACGTCAGACACTCCTCCTGATAGGCTCTTACCTGTGTTGCTAGCCTATCCTCCTTCCTAGGTAGCCAAACCTCCTTTTCTGGCTATTTAGGGTCTCTGCTTTGGGGAATTCTTTAGATAATGAATGCAAGAGCTCATCAGAGTTCCTCTGCATCTCTCTATTCACCTTCTGCCAAAGTATCGACCGCTGACTGCTCAGGATGCCTGCAAAACCGCAACAAAGTAGCAAAGATGACTACTGCAACCTTGTATCGCTGATCCTGCCGCCTTCTCTACTGTTTCCTGGTGGTGCATGCTCTGGGGGAAGCCTGCCTCCTCTCTGCACTAGGAGCTCTGAAGAAATCTCCCGTGGGTCGATGGAATCTTCCCCCTGCAACCGCAGGCAACAAAAGACTGCATCACCGGTCCTCTGGGTCCCCTCTCAGCAAGACGAGCGTGGTCCTTGGAACTCAGCAACTCTGTCCAAGAGACTCCCACAGTCCAGTAACTCTTCAGTCCAAGTTTGGTGGAGGTAAGTCCTTGCCTCCCCACTCTAGACTGCATTGCTGGGTACCGCATGATTTGCAGCTGCTCCGGCTCCTGTGCACTCTTCCAGGATTTACTTCGTGCACAGCCAAGCCTGGGTCCCCTACACTATAACCTGCAGTGCACAGCTTCCTGAGTTGTCCTCCGGCATCGTGGGGCTCCCTTTTGTGTCTTCGGGTGAGCTCCGGTTCACTCCCCTTTGTAGTGCCTGTTCCGGCACTTCTGTGGATGCTGCCTGCTTCTGTGAGGGCTCCCTGACTTGCTGGGTGCCCCCTCTGTCTCCTCATCCAGGTGGCGACATCCTGGTCCCTCCTGGGCCACAGCAGCATCCAAAAAACCTAACCACGACCCTTTCAGCTAGCAAGGCTTGTTTGCGGTCTTTCTGCGTGCGAACACCTCTGCAATCTTCTTCACGACGTGGGACATCCATCCCCGAAAGGGGAAGTTTCTAGCCCTCTTCGTTCTTGCAGAATCCACAGCTTCTACATTCCGGTGGCAGCTCCTTTGCACCCTCAGCTGGCATTTCCTGGGCATCTGCCCAATCTCGAATTTCTCGCGACTCTTGGACTTGGTTCCACAGGTACTCTCATGCGGAAATCCACTTTGGTTGCATTGCTGGTGTTGGCCTTCCTTGCAGAATTCCCCTATCATGACTTCTGTGCTCTCTGGTGAATATAGGTGCACTTTACAACTACTTTTTAGGGTCTTGGGGTGGGCTATTTTTCTAACCCTCACTGTTTTCTTACAGTCCCAGCGACCCTCTACAAGCTCACATAGGTTTGAGGTCCATTCGTGAATCGCATTCCACTTTTGGAGTATATGGTTTGTGTTGCCCCTATACCTATGTGCTCCTATTGCAATCTACTGTAACTTTACATTGCTTGCATTACTTCCTTTTGCTATTACTGCATATTTTTGGTATTGTGTACTTATATCTTGTGTATATTTGGCATCCTCATACCGAGGGTACTCACTGAGATACTTTTGGCATATTGTCATAAAAATAAAGTACCTTTATTTTTAGTATATCTGTGTATTGTGTTTTCTTATGATATTGTGCATATGACACCAGTGGTATAGTAGGAGCTTTGCATGTCTCCTAGTTCAGCCTAAGCTGCTCTGCTATAGCTACCTTCTACCAGCCTAAGCTGCTAGAAACACCTCTTCTACACTAATAAGGGATAACTGGACCTGGTATAGAGTGTAAGTACCCCTTGGTACCCACTACAAGCCAGGCCAGCCTCCTACACTGGGCCGCTGCCTGTGTGTCACCAAATGCACCATGGTCCTTCTCCTTTATCCTAAGGAATTAGGTGCCCAAATGTTCAGATGTCCCTTCCTATACATACCCCTTTTCCCTTTCTTCTTTCTGCTAAGACCCAGGTAAAAATGTTGACAGTATCCAGAGAGTTAATAACAAAAGGACACGGCATGCTCTGTCTGGAACTTTAACAGCTAAGGAATGTGACAGTAGCAGGGGAATGAACTTCACTGTAGGCAGAAGTGACCACAGCCAGTGCCTTACTGGCTGCAGTGGGCAACAGTGGACCTCAGTAGAGTTAAGCTGTTGCTTGATATGGAGACAGATGGGTCTCTTTTCCTGTTATCTACTGCCTCATTTCGTAGCATCCCTGGTACCTAGAAGGCTTTCCTCACCATTTTAAGTGTCAGAGCAGGACGTGTGGATATAAACCTGCCACCCTATCACGCAGGAGGGCTAACTGTGGGAGTCCTACCCTGTTCTTGTGGAACTACTCTTTCTCTTGCTATCTCTCATGTTCAGTGGGTGGATTAAAGTTAGGGATGAACACTGACACAATAAAAAAGTAAATACCTTTTTCCTGCAGTGGATTAAATTTTGCTGCTGGCCAAAGATTTATGTGTGTGGAGGAACCCTGGCATCCGGGCATATCTCCACAATAGGTACCAGGACATAAAGTCACATGCTTAGTACTCGCAATATAGTACTGCGGATGTGGCCTTCACAAAATTAGATATTCAGTTGTCAATCCAACCTTTAAATAGTTGTCATTTTCATTCAAGAAATCTCTGAATCATAACCATGAATCCTTGTAGTGTTTAGCTTTTGCTTGATTGGAAACTGCTGTACTGGCATGTAACATCTTCCACATTCCATTTCTTGTACGTGGTAATATTGCTTTTCAAAGATTGGAGCATTCAGGAACAAATGTCTAAAGGAACACAATGAACCCTGTCATGTTGGCTCTTATCAGAGTAATAAGACTGCTGGTTTTGGCCTGCAGCACTACCAGATTTGTGGGGGACTGAGTCCAATCCCACGCCGCATGACAACTGTCGGCCTAACCTTTCCGGCCAGCTAGCAGTACCTCACCGATACCTTAGGTAGAGGTGACTTTGTGGCAGCTGAGCGCATGACGTTCTGATTTCTCTCAGGGAAATTGTGGTGTAACTGTTCTTGCCCTTTTCTCTCTGTTACATTTGTCTCACACATGCAAAGACAAGCAGAAGCAGAAATTGGTTTGATAGGTTTTATTGAATCAGCTGCATTCTAGATAAAAAGGCATGTATTGCAATACTGAGGATGATGAAACATAATAATAGCAGAAAAGTGACAAGAAGAGTGAAAAACAGGAACAGTCCCACCATAATGTCACAATGCTAGGCTGTAGAATCCCTACCTATGCCACTAGAATTCTACACTGGATAGAGCACAGCGGTATCAGGCCTAATCCACCCTTCAGGATCCCCAAGAAAGCACCATCCCTCATACCTGAATATGACAGTAGCGAAGAGGTCTGTTGGTCTACTAAGTGTCCTTTACCATGAGAGCAGAAAAGACTTCAAGCCTCAGCAAACAGCTGCAACGAAGTGCACAGCAAATGTTTGCATTTCTGGCTAGAATAATTGCTCTGACGTGTGGAGGCAGCAGATGTGTTTTTATAATAAAACATCTGATATTCTAAGAAGCTATCCTGATGTGAAAATACATATGTGTCTGTGTACTGTAATGTCCCAGCTTTTGACTAACAAATCTAGCAAGATGATCTTGCACAGCCTTGAGCAAAAGCACAGTACAAACTAACATGCTATTATATGTAAACACTCTCCTAGACGAAAACACTCTACATGCTCACTCTCCTAGCATGATAAAAGAAAATAAATCATCACCACAAAGTGTGGCTGGTACTAAAATAACAAAATGAAATAAAATGAAATATATTAGGCGAAGTGCACAGTCTGCGGCCTAACTCTAAAATAACATGCCCACGTACTGCTACTAAAATATTCTTACAACAACCTTGTTCCTACTGTAAGATTTGCAGTGTCCCTTGTAAATAGACTGATGTTTTTCCCACCCTGCTATCTTGTGTGTTGGAGACTCACATCCCTCATCTCAGACTTTACATCTAATCTCAGTCCTCTTTTACCTCTTTCTTCATAGATCCCTCACTCTGTCTGCAGTGAGAGCTGCCCCCCTGGGTATCGAAAAGCTCCAATAGAAGGGAGGCCCACCTGCTGCTTTGACTGTGTGCCATGTGCCGAAGGGGAGTTTTCAAACAGGACTGGTGAGAGAATACTTTATAGTTCCTACAGATCAGCAACTAGTTGTACAAAAGTACACGTACGAGCAGATGATCTCAAAGATACTGATACAGTAGAAGGAACACATGCATTTACAAACAAAGGGGCTGATTATGATCTCAGTGGATGGGTTTACTGCATCACAAATGTGACAGATATTCTGTCCGCCATTCTACAATCTCCATAGAAGATAATGGGATCATAATACGACGGATGGGATATCCATCACATTTGTGGTGGAGTAAACCTGTCCACTAAGATCATAATCAGGCCATTAGTTTTTACAATTCTTTGGAAACTGACTTAGTAGGATGTTATATTGCTAGCTCTTGTGTCAACATTTGTTATTCCCTTTTATTGCATGGGTAATTTATGTCTCCTCCTATCTCAATTGGTCCTTTTCTGTGCACTTTGTTTCACACCTAGCTGGTAATTTATCCTTCATTATCAGAACCGCTTCAGCATTCACCTTCTACCCAGCATTTCTGCCATTATCAGTTGTTTTCCCATCTAGACAAATTAGATTGGCTCTTTGTTAATTCCAGTTTTTCTATTTCTCTAAGTCCAACACTTTGCAATCCCTCCCTGATGTTCACCATCCCAAACTCAATTAAGAACATAACCAGCATTAACAACTTCTTCATATTCAGAATAGACACTATATGCAACAACTACAGCTCTTAAAACACACCTAATACTGGCCTCCTAATACTGGCTATTCCTCATGGCATTCCATCCTCCTGCTCATTAAAGATGATCCTTTAATACCACATAACAATGTCAATGACAAGGGAACACTTCCTTGTTCAACCATCAAATCCATCACACAATGCTATTCCACATTTTCTGGCCAATGCTAACACTTACGGTCCATTTTTGAGTTTGGCAGATGGAAAATTCAGTCTGCCAAACTCCCAACAGGGTGGCTGATGCCAAGCGATGACCTCCCTGCCGGAGTTATTATGAGTTTCCTGCTAGGTCAGTGGGCAGAAACCTGAGTTTCTGCCCGCTGGCCTAGCGGTAAACAGGCAACAGCATTGCCTCTGGCTCGTAATCGGCTGTAGCCCGCAGGGTGCAAAGCAGACAGTGAACACTGCAATGGGGTTTGCCAGCAGGTTCCCTGCACTGCCCATGCCAAGTGCATGGGAAGTGCAGGGGCCCCCCTGGATTCCCCTGCACCAGTTCTCCGCCAGTCTTTTCATGGCAGTGCTACCGCCATAAAAAGGCTGGTGGAGAACAAGGTCGTAATCCCCAGGGAAGCGCAGCCCTCGCAGATTAGGACCGCCACCTACCTCCAGACTCCCAGTATCTCTGATCCTGGCGGAGCTGGCAGTTCACTGGCAGCCCGACCGCCAGGGTTGTAATGCGGTGCTCGGACCATCGCGGTGGCAGCGTTCCGTATCCGTATCCGTGAATCTGGCAGTCTAGAGACTCGTAATGAGGCCCTTAATGTTGCATGGAAAACTTTTTAACAGTGGTAAAAATGAGCTCATTCATCCTCATAGTAGAAATTGTTTAAGCGGGGCTTCACAGTTTTGCAAATTGCTGCTGTATTGCTTACACCTTCTTCCTAGAAAACATTGCAGAAAACGCAGCGAAACAGAACGAGCGCCCCCTCCACTCGCATTAACATATCTAAGACTGTTCTAAAAACCTAAGCTACCTACACACTAACCAATAAACCTCAACGTATACATCAGTCTAAACTACATATTTGTAAATTAGAAATAAAGACTGATACATAAAAATAATGTATATTAATTACTAAAAAATGCTGAAATTACTCACACTAAGCACAGAAATAAAAATACAATCAAATCGCACCAAGTAAATGCAACACATGGAAATGTAAAATAATGCTTTGCAAGTACAGCAAATGCACATACATAAGAAAATTTAAGATTTCCCATCTAGGGATAATTACCTAAATCAAATGTACTATTTGGTAGCTGTACATTTTACTCCATACTCATGTTGTCAAAATATAATCGAACAGAGAGAGAAAAGAATAATCAAAAAAAGCCCCAAAATTGCAAAAATGAAATAGGTCCAAATAAAATGCAACAAAAAAACATAAGGAACCATAAAAAAAATCAAAAAAGGGACACTCAAGGAAACCTAGAAAATAGTAGGGAAATGGTTTGCTCGAAACCAAGTACATTTTTTTGGGTAAAAAACACAAAACCCACATGTCTATAGGATAACTTTAGATCTGTAAACCTGAAAAAAACATACCATACCCACCCACAGAAAGCACTAGTTTTAAGTATTAGATAGACATGACATTAAAGGTATTCAAAATACATAACATACCATTAAAAAAAAATAACTACACATTACTACTAAACTTTAAGTAGGTCTAACATAGAACACTAGTAAACAAAACACTATAAAAAAAAACCTAAAAATGTTTTTAACTTATCCGAGGAACAGCAACAGCTTACCGTGACACACTCCTAGAAATAAGTGTTGAAATAGGAATAGACTACAGAAGTATGTTTAATGGTAGAAAAAATACAGCTAAATGAAACACAAAAAAGACTGTGGGCCTCATTAAGAGGCTGGCAGTCTTGAGACCTTTTACATTGCAGTGGTGGTCGGACCACCGCACTCCAGGCAATCTGACGGTAACATGACAACCCTGGCAGTTGGGCCTCCAGGGGACCGTTGTCCCCACCAGGAACATAGTTCCCGACAGGCTGACGGCGGTCAGAGTTGTGGTAAGCCGCAACATGCTGAGTTCAGCATCACTGTACTGATCACAAGTCCAGTTTATACCCATCTTTTCATTAACCCTACCATTAAAAGGCTGGTGTAAACCCAGTGCTGGGCCAATGGGTTGTGCAGTGCATGGCCCCACTGTCCAGACCCTGTGTTGCAGATAGTGCACATTTCAAGGATGGGGGAGTTCCCCTCTGTGCGATGTCATTGGCCTCGGCTCCATGAGCAGCTGAGGCCGATGAAACGTCATAATGGGACTTGGGGGAAGACCACCAGCTCCATGGCGGTCTCCTCTCCACAGGGCTGGCAGTCGGCCTGCAAGCCTCCTAATGAGGCCCTTTGGTCCCGAATACGATCTCCGTGGGCTTACCGCTGAGACCGCCAATACGACTGTGGAAAGGCACCAGCCAAGCCACCGGCTTTCCTACCGCCGTAGTGCGATGTTTCCGCCCAGCTGGCTGGCTGAAAAAGTGCAACGCCATTGGCCTCGGCTCTCAGAGTTTGATCTGCTCCAACGACTTCTGGCGCATCTTTTGTGACGTAGTCGAGTGTGAGTGAGCGCGATCGACTGCTGCTACAACCTGGCAAAGCTGGAGCAGCTAAAATCTACATTTTTGCGTTGATATTGTTGTGCAAGGAGTACTTTTGTTTTTTTTTCAACAACAGAAAGTGCCACAGAGATTCCAACTTCCTTTTCCTTTCCAGCAGGCTCCTTCCAGTGCTTTGTCTATCTCCTGGTCACTTTCTCCTTGGATTTCAAGCTGAAAGGAGCACTTTCTTTGTCTCATGTCTCCTTATCATTGTATTTAACAACTTTGGTGTATTTGAGATTTCACAAGTAAGTTTAACAAAATACTGTACATGGTGTTGTAAAACTTGTTTATTTGATAGAGGACATGCACCAGGATTTATTCGTATTTTTATTCAATTTCTAGAATTTATTGTGGTAGGTGGTCTGCATTTGGGGCCTAGTTATAGTTTTATTTGTCGTTTTTTGTTCTATAAAGGAAAATGTTTTACAGTTCACTACATTTTCAGCATGTTTTGTGTTGTAAATTTACAATATTCATTAAATTCACTATGCTAATGTTAAGTGGCCTAGTCTGTTAATGGAATAGACCTTCCAGCAGCTGTAGACCCAGTACTAGTCATGAGTGCATGACGAAACAACTGTTTGTGGTGTCTGTGGAAATGAAACACCATGGATGGCCTTGGATTAAAGATAACAAAATGTTGTTCGGATGTATTTCTCATTTTGTTTCTGCAAACAGTGTATGGTGGGGTAATAGTACTTGATGCCTTTGTATGATGTGTATTTTTGTTGTAAAATTGTAGTCCCCTTTACTTTTTGTTTTTGGGATTACTGATTTAATTCTGTTTTTTCTCCTGTACCAATGCCTTCTTTGTCTAGCCAGTGCTTGTCATAGGCCACCATTTGTCTTTGCTCCCCATGCCATCTGGCCAGGGACCCCTTTTGTATAGTCAAATGTCGTCTTATACCTACATGTGTTTTTGTTTTCTAGTCATCCTGCTTGTTGTTTGACCATGTGGGTGGTGGCCATCTTGTGTAGGTAGCCAGTAGTCCTGCATGTGTTCTTCTATGTTGTGGTGGCCATGCCTCCTTGATGGTTGTTGTTTGACCATGTGACTGGTGGCCATTTTGTGTGATACTATTCAGGCCTAGTAGGTCAATGCTTTTTACTAAATGTACTGTATGGGCAGTTTTTTTTACATTTTATCATTTACTTTTTTTGCTTTTTTCACCTTCACCACTCCTTGCCTCCCAAATCCCTGTGATTTTTCATGGTAGTCCCCTTCCCCTATGACATCAGCAATTGAAATCTATTTTTTTACATGTTAATCTTTTTTCATAATTTGTTTCACAAATGTTATTTTATTTAATGTTATAATAGTATGAAAATAATAGTTCAATATTTGTTTTTCTTGGTTTTAGATTTTGTTTTTTAAATAAAGCATATATATATTATTTTCCATGTTCTCCATTAGCCTCATGTCTGCCATAGGTGTACAGTTGCACTACATAACACTGTTGAAGGACTATTATTCCATTTGTCACCAGCACTTCCCTGAGTGCGACATGCCAACTTGATGCAGATAAAGGTAACAGTTACATTCTGTATGTTGTAGTTGTTGCTCTTTCTTATCCTTCATGAGTGTAGATGATAATAAAAGTTAGTGTTGGTGTGGTTTTACGAATGGATACATTGTATTTCATAATTATTCATAAGTTTGGTTAAGTAACCATTAAATGATATTGTTTTTACTACTAATGCAACTGCAACAATGCTACATTTCACTGATCCTTTTTGCATGGTTGCTTTTAGGTGCACGAAGAGAAAGAAACATCACCCACAGTACTGCCAGACAGGAGGTGTGTGCTCAACGTGACGCATGACCACATTCACGACCACAAGGATATCTCTTCAGCTTGTCAAGCTAAGCGCTACTGCCAACTGACAGCTTCAAGGTGGCACCAAAGAAAGCTGCTACCAAGAAAGCGGCCAGTGATAAGAAGGAGCTTCCCACCACTGGTATGTCGCCCTAGACCTTTTTTAGGCAAAAATGTGTGCCTGCCGCACCAGCCTATGGGGAGCAAGCTGGGAGCAGCACTCCCACATCAGCAGCCCCATTCCAAATTAGACCTAGGCCCAGGTCTGGCACACAGGCAGCCTCTCTAATCACAGGAACACCAATGAGCAGTGGCATTGTATTGGACTTATCTCTTTCTCAAAGCAGTACTCAGTCGTTGTCGGAAACTCCACCCAGTAGACAACAACAGCTACAACCAGTAATAGGAGTTCCTCCCAAAGTAGGAGCACATCAGGATGTTGAGCTTCAAGTGTGTTTGTTTTTGTATCTGTCTTTGTTTTGTGCCATTTCCTCTTTGTTTTGTGCCATTTCTGGGCTTCTGTGCCTTTTACTCGCTGCTTTCTTTTTCGCGTTCCTGCACGTTTTTGGCTTTTCTTGCCGTTCATTCTTGTTGCTGCGTCCCTGCGCCCATGCCCCCCTCGCGCCCCCATTCGCCCATCACTCATGCCTCCCAGCTGCTCTTCCCTCCCACCTCCCCTTCTTAATGGCGGATGCTGCGTGGCCGTGCTGCTGGCGTGCAATAGGCAAGCCCGTCTGTGCCCGTCCATGCCTGGATCGTGCCCAGCGCCAGACCCCCTGGCCCACACACTCCCCACGCCACCAGACGCCGCTATAGTGCCAACGAACTCCCACGGACCCATCTCCTGTCGGACCTGCAGCTTCACCTGCCACCAACCCGCCAAGCACCATGCCAGAACCACACACAACCACCTCAGCTGCATCCTCCTCAACATCTGCTCCGTTCAGAAGCATGCCATTGATTTCTGGGACCTACTTACCTCATGGTCCCCAGATGTCGCCTTCTTTACCGAAACCTGGATGAATCCTTCCTCGGAACCAGACATTGGCACAGCCATCCCCAAAGGCTATAAGATCACCCACAGAGACCGCACCAACAGACCGGGAGGAGGAATCACCATAGTCCACAAGAACACCATCATAATCTCAACTAACACCAATGACACCCTCAATGCTGCCGAACACCTACACTTCCAGATTCACATCAACACCAACACCACCCTCAGAGGAACCCTTGCCTACAGTCCTACAGGCCTCCAGGCCCCGACCACAGTTCAGTGACTCTATCGCTGACATAATCAGCGCCCAGGCCCTTACCTCCACAGACTATATTCTCCTCAGCGACTTGAATTTTCACTTCAAGAACGCCAACGACAGCAACTCCACCGCTCTGATCGACAACCTCACCAACCTCGGTCTCAAACAACTGGTCATGACGCCCACCCACTCCGCCAGCCACATGCTCGACCCCGTCTTCTCTGCCAGCAGCCAGGTCACCTTCAGCCATACCACCAAACTTCACTGGACCGACCACCGCTGCGTCCACTTCACCTTCCAGAAACCCGACACTCACCACCGCCCACAACAGATCCCCGACCGCAGCTGAAACAAGATCTCCGAAGACCAGTTGATCTCCACCCTCAACCGGGCCCCACCACCCAGCACCACCGACCCCAACACTGCCGCCCTCAACCTCAGATATTGGCTAGACGACTGTGCCAACACCCTTGCTCCGCTCAGAAAATCCTCCGACAACCGCACCAGCAACAAGGCCATCTGGTTCACTGCCGACCTTCAGGCCTCCAAGCGGAAGTGCCAGAAAATCGAGAAGAAGTGAAACCATGAACCAACAGAGAGCAATCACGCTGCCCTCAAGACAGCCATCCGCAAGCACCACCAGCTCATCCGCACCACCAAAAAATCCTTCTACAAAGATCACATCGACAACAACGCCCACAACAGAAAAGAGCTCTTCAGCATCATCAAAGAACTCACCAATCCCAGGTCATGTTCCCTCGACCCCGCTCCATCGCAAGACTTCTGCGACTCCCTTGTCACCTTTTTCCATCGCAAGATCACAGAAATCCACGACAGCTTCAACTCCCCACCCCCCACTACCACCACGGCCACCACCAACCCCGACACACCCAGCCACACAAACGTCTTGCTCTCCTTGATCCACATCAACGACGAGGACACCATCAAAACCATTAGCACCATCCACTCCAGATCTCCCTCCGACCCCTGCCCACCACCATGTCTTCAACAAAGCAAGCTCCATCATCGCCCCCCAAGTCCGTATGATTATCTATAGCTCCTTCGAGACTGCCATCTTCCTGGAGAGCTGGAAGCATACCGAAGTCAACGCCCCGCTGAAGAAACCCAAAGCGGACCTCGAAGACCTCAAGAATTACTGACCCATCTCCCTCTTCCCCTTCCCGGTGAAGGTCATCGAGAAGATCATCAATGGCCAACTGACCCACTTCCTGGAGGACAACAACACGCTGGACATCTCCCCATCCGGATTATGTAGGAACCACAGCACCGAGACCGCCGTCATCGCCACAACCGACGACATCAGGACCATGCTTGACAAAGGCGAAACCGCAGCCCTCATCCTCCTGGTCCTCTCGGCTGCTTTTGACACTGTCTGCCCCCACACCCTCTGCACTCGCCTCTACGACACCGAGATCCACCACAAGGCTCTGGACTGGATCACATACTTCCTCTCCGGCAGAAATCAGAGAGTCCGTTTCCCTCCCTTCCTGTCGGGAGCCACCAAAAACAACTACAGCATTCCTCAAGGGTCTTCTCTCAGCCCAAATATTTTCAACATCTACATGGCACTGCTCACCAACATTGTCCGATCCCACATCCTAAACATCGTCTCTCTCGCAGACAACACCTAGCTGATCCTCTCACTCACCATGGACACCACCACAACCAAAACCAACCTCCACGACAGACTGCATGCCATCGCCAAATGGATGGAGAAGAGCTGCCTCAAACTTAACTCGGACAAGACAGAGATCCTCATCCTCGGATCCAACCACTCTGCATGGGATGACTCCCGGGGGCCAGCCACCCTAGGTACCACACCAACACCCACCACCCACGCACGCAATCTAGTTTTCATCCTATACTCATCACTCACCATGACCCAGCAAGTCAACGCCGTCTCATCTTCCTGCTTCAACACACTTGCATGCTTTGCAAGATCTTCAAATGGATCCCCACCAAAACAAGAATGACGGTCACCCACGCCCTCATCAGCAGCAGACTGAACTATGGCAATGAGCTGTGCGCAGGAACCACAGCCAAGCTCCAGAAGAAACTGCAACGCATACAGAAGGCCTCAGCACGCCTCATCCTTAACATCACACACCGCGACCACATCTCAGCCCACCTCAGAGACCTTCACTGGCTTCCTGTCACCAAGAGGATCACCTTCAAACTCCTCATTCATGCCCACAAAGCTCTTCCCAACATGGGCCCGGCCTACCTCAACAAGCGACTCACCTTCCACACTACCACCCGCCATCTCCGCTCCGCCAACCTTGCCCTCGCCAACATCAAACTACAGCCAGCGGATCCTTCTCCCACCTCGCCGCTAAGACCTGGTGTAGTGTGGTTAGTTTTACGTATATTTTGCGCATTAGCTTCAGGCTTTAGGCCTTTCTGCACTTTGCCCTGAATGTATTTAATTCATTTGCTGACAGCTTAGAGCCTCTGTGCACTTTGCTCTAAATACTTTTTATTAGGCTTCGTACTGTTGTTTTACGAAATGGCCAGTTCTACGGTGTTGTTTTTTATTCATATCACACTGTTTTGCCTACTTCAGCACTGGAGTTCTTCATAACATATTCACTCTGTGCTTTAGTCAAGGATACAGTCTGGTACATTGCCGATAGACGTGGTACGAGTTTAGATTTGGCATTCCTGCGTAGGGACATTTTGTGATCACGATGACATGTTAGTTATAAAATAGCTTCCTTGTCCCAATACATGGAAGAGGGAGATTCCGACCAGGGAACCACAACTAGACGCTGACTGCCTCGTTGCAGATGCTGAACCAGATCACAGGCCTTTGTTCAGGTATGAGGGCTTATGTCTTCCCTTTGACTCGGAAAGGCAAGCTAGAAGCTTAACATGCTGTGCTCTAAATAGAACAAGCAGAGGGAGAGTAGAAAAGAATATGCAATATGATAGCTTTGTTCTTATGTTTTACTCTCCTGGTGACTATTTCAATCCTACTATGTTGTATTGTTCTGGTTATTGCGGCTCACGCCTTAATATCTAAAATACAGTCGTTTTATTAAAACATTATATAAAACTTATACTGTCTTTGTCATTTGTATATGAGACCATATTGTAAATGAGAGAGTTGGTTTGGATCTGAGTGACCACGACTTCCCTGAGAAGTTCCAAAGATGTCATGCGCTCGGCTGCCCAATCATCTCTTCCCCATGGGAGAAATGAGGCACTGCTAGTTAGCCGGAGCAAAAACCGGATTTAGGGTGACAGAGCTCTTTACACGTGGGCCGGACTCAGTCCCCCACACCGTTATAGATCCTGCTGCCTCGAAATACAGTAGTCTCATTTAGGATAATGAGAGCCCACGGGACACTGGAACACCCTCCCCTCCCACCTATGACAGACCCAGGACCTCCTGACCTTCAGGAAATGCCTCAAGACCTGGTTATTCGAGCAGTAGCAGTCCTTCCCTCCCCCCTTGTCAGTGCCTTGAGACCCTAGCGGGTGAGTAGCGCGCTTTACAGATTTTTGATTGATTGATTGATTGATGTAGATGAAGCTGAATAAGCCTCTCTTCACGAGATCCACGGTCTTTCAGATCTCTGCCATCTTCTTCTTCAAGCCCCCTTATGATGATCAAGACTCCACTTGAGTGCCACCTCAGTCTGAGACATGCCAGGAGAGGCAAAAAGTGAAAAGAATGGTTCCTGAAATACTTCGAGTTATGAATGAAGACGAGGAGGATGATGAGTCTGACGACGAGCCAGTGATCATGGATATTAGCCCAGCCCCAGTGGAGTCAAACATGACCCCATCTTCTCAACCTGCTCCGAGGGATGTGACACAGGTACCACCACATCCACCAGCTTCCATATTTACAAGGCCCTGGGCGCGACCTAAATCCACAGCCATCTCAGAAGAAGAAGGCACTGCAGAGAGACAAATGTCATCAAAACAACATCTACCTATCTCCACTTCTTCAGACATTGGCAGTGGCCCCAGTGTTTGAAAGTTGTCCTCCCCAATTTGGGACTTCTTTACGGTTAGTGAAAAGGAGGTAAACATTGACATATGTGCTATTTGGCGAGCAAGTGTTTGTCGGGTAGCTTGGTACAAACTATGGAACCGAAGGCCAAACAACACATTTGATAAAACACCAGACGATCCGCTGGTAGGTGCACCTTAACAGCCAAACACCTGCAAGTGGTATTAGTGAATGTGTTGAAAGCAGGGAATCTGATCCGATGATGGTGGATGGTGAAGATGAAAAAGATGGTAACATTTTCGTTACACAAGTGAGCCATGTCCCCAGCAGTGCAGTAGTATTGTCAGCGGCACCCATATTAGCAACATCACACTGGCACAGGAAGTCTCAGAGTCAGGTCGAAACACCAAGACAAGAACATACAGTGGCTGTCCCCCTGAGACGCACATTGAGCCTACCACCTTCTAAGTCGCCTGCATCAGTGTCACCAGCTACTACTATTGCCATGTTCAGTCAGGAGGGGCAATACGAACGCAACCACCCAGTGGCATGTTTGTACAACAGGAAGCTGGCTAAAATGTTAGCGTTGGACCTCCTCCCCTCTTTTTCTTTTGTGGAAAAAGTGTTTTTTTCTAGAATTTGTGGTGGCTATCTGCCTGAAAAGGAAGGTTCCCAGCTGACCTATTTCGCCAGAGTTGCTTTTCCAATGCTACATCACATTGTGCTGGTATTGGTTGGAAAAGCTTTGCAGCAGAGTGAGTTCCACACAATCCACCTGACAGCAAACATATGGACCAGTTTCCCAGACCACTGATCACATGTGCATCACTGCACACAGGATCTCTTTTGTGGGGGTTAGAGAAATGATATCTGCAGGTGTTGATGCAGCTGAAATTGTTAATGGTGCTTGGAAGCATGTAACAGTAGCTGTGTTTACCATGGAGAAATCCTATACAGCTGCAAACATCTTGGATGACTTTAACAACAAAGTCTTTGAATGTCTGTCTGTCTCCCAGAGTGCTTAACATTGGATTTGTTGCCATTGGACAATGGCAGTAATGTAATTAAGGCCATGTCAGATGGTGGCTGTTTCAGGGTCCTGTGTTTGGCACACTGCATAAACATCATTGTATAGGACTTCCTCAAAAAAGAACCCAGAGTTATCAACTTACTGTCCACATGCAGAAGAATCTGCACTCATTTTAGCCATTCTTTTAAAGCCTGCAAGCTGTTGAGGATTATCCAGCATGACAATAGAATGCCAGTTAAAGCCCGTATAGAGGAGGTGCCAACACATTGGAATTCTACTTATTACATGTTACGTCTGTTTGAGCAGTACAGACAGATCAATGAATATGTCATGCAAAGATAGGATGCAACTGTGAAAGGCATCATCATTGAGATGGACCTATGGGGCCTCATCAAATGCCCAACAGAGATCCTGCTTCCTTTTGAAATTTTCACATGGGAAGTTATTAAGGAGGACTGTACCATAGGCCAAACTATCCCATTGGTGCATATGCTGCTGAAACAGCTAAAGGAGGTGTCTGAAATGTACGCAGGTGTGGATGAAAAAAACCGATGTGCATGAGTTGATGGAGAGCTTAATCCTTTGCTTATCTTTTAATACACGCTGCAAAGAGACATTGGCCCTCATTACAACCCTGGCAGTCTTTGACCGCTAGGGTTGTTTTGGCGGATTTCACCACAGCAGGCTGGCGGTGAAATCCTGGGGATTACGACTGCGGTGGAAGCGCCACAGTTGCACTGCCACTTTTGTCCTGGTGGGAGTAATCCTCCAGGCTGCCCAGGAGATTACGAGTCCCCCTCCCGCCAGCCTTTTCATGGTGGTTTTTACTGCCATGAAAAGGCTGGCGGAAAGGGGAGTCGCGGGGCCCCTGGCATGGGCATGGGCAGTGCAGGGGCCCCCTGCAACGGCCCAATGCAGCTTTTCACTGTCTGCTAAGCAGACAGTGAAAAGCGCGACGGGTCCATTTGGAGCCGGCTCCTGTGTTTTGGCCGAAAGCCCCGTAGGGCCGGCGGGGATCTCATAATGGCCGTAGTGCGAGTGCAGCCACATTGGCAGCCGCCCTGCGGTCAAGCCGCCCGCCAATGTTGTAATGACCCCCATTGTGTCATCCAAACATTTCATCTGTGCCACAATTCTTGACCAGTGGTACAAACAATTACTGGCCACTTTCATTTATTTTTCAGACCAGGATGTTTCATCCTACAAGCAGTGAATTGCAGAGCAAGCCAGAGACCTAGAAATAATTGGCTGGAAATTAGAGGCCCACTCAGGGGCAAAAGTTCTGGGGTGCCGCCTACAATTTCCATAGAGCCTGAGGACAGTGCTGTTGGCTCACAGCAGCCAAAATGAAGACCAGCAACAACAACAGGAACAGGAGCAGCAGCCCCCAAATCTGCATTTGATTGGTTTCTAAAGTTAGGGCTTAAGTCCACTGCAGAGATGAAGGCCAAATATCTCGAGCAAGGTAGAGCACCAATAACTAAATAGAGGATGGTCCAGGCCTACCTGGAGGACCCAACATTGATATATCTGGATCAAGACCCATTGGTGTATTGGTATGAGAAAAGGCTAGCAATAAAGTATCAGGCTTGCCCTGTTGCCAGTGGGTCTGCTGAGCGTGTGTTCAGTGCAGCTGTTGCGGATGTCAAAGTGAGAAGAACCAGTCTCTTGTCCCAAAACATCAAGAGATTGACCATGATCAAAATGAATCAGCACGTTTACCACCAAATTACAGCATACCTGAAGTACAACAGGAGGCGGATGAGGGAGATTGGTCAGACTCAAGTCACTGTAGTGTGATAGCTGACCAACTTCTGGGAGAACCATCTGAGTTTGAGGACAACCTCTTGTTCCCGACTGGATTTGGGGCAGCATAGAACTTTCTACTTTCTACTATTGATGAACCGCTTTGAGAAACAATAGATAGATGGTGAACCATTTTCTTTTATATTGTTTGTTTCAGTCGAAATGACTATGAAACACAACTGTGTTTGGCACATGTATGGCTGGATTGGAGTTGGACCAGTGTGCATTGAAGAAGCCCCCAAACCCCCCAAAATCACTTCAAGGAGATTTGAGAGACAATGCCTGTCTCCATTCTGTGTCTTTCCTTCCTTTTTGTCATCTAGCAGGATTGCCCCACATATTTGATTTACAACTTACTGGCCAATGTGTGTTTTGTTTCCTGAATCAAAGAGGATCAGCAATGTGCCACTATGCTTGATTGGAACAGGTAAGTAATGCTATGTGCCTCAACGATTGATGTGAGGGATACTCGTTTCAGTGTTGAGATGGTTTGTATGACTCATGTCTAGTGATGCAGAAAGTGAGAGTGGGTGTTTATTGCTTAACTATATTATTATGCATGCTTGTGTTTGTGTTATGATTGATTTACAATGTTAGTGGCATAATAATAATGGGTGATCATTCTTTTCCTGAAAGTTATTTTTTTTTTCCCCTTCCCCTTTGACAGTTAGCGAAATTTGTTTGCTGGTGTTTTCACACTGCTTTGTTTTCTGGTTCAAGTTTGTCAAAGAAGACCCGACCAGTCCATTTAGCTAACAAACAAAATTCTACTCCAGAAAAGAAAAGGACTCAATGTTTCTCCTGTTGTTAAACACAGCTTTGGGCTACAGTTCGCTCTTTCTCAATTTGGTCAGGAGACTGCGACTCTCAGGAGCAGTTGGTATGGAGTTGGACATAGTAATCTTTAATGAGAGTCTGGAGGAGGATGTAAGGAACCAGAGTATGAATTGACAACTTAAACAACTGCCAGAAGAAGGAAGTTATCAACTTCATGGAAATCAACATGGATGATGTGACTATGAGCCTAAGAGACCTACTCCAATGTGTGGACTGGTGGTGAGAGGTGCATAGATTGCTTGATTTGGGAAATACAATGTTGCTGTGTGTGTCTGCTGGTTGACTCAAACCTGAAACTATGTGGTTGGGTGGGAAGCCTGTTGTAGGAAACTGGAGCAGACAAACATGTGGTGGATGATAATGTCACATTATGCATGTGCTCTAGCCTAAATGTTATGATGATCATGACAGTTACGAGACTGATCATCCTGTTACATGCTGCCACTTGTCTGTGACTGTTGGTTCTTGTAATTGATCTCACTTAATTGATCGCCCATCTGTCATAAAATGAATAATCGCCAAGGTCTTTGCTCTGCCACCTCTGAGTCTTATTGGTACACTACTCCTCATGAAGCTCACCTTCCATTCCTGTATTGTGTGAATCTCTGGGAGGAATTCACAAAGTCTAACAGTCAGTTGCACCCAGTTAAGTGACCAAGGCCAGACTGTAGACCTGAAGGGCTATTGATCGATAAATGCCAACTTTCAAAAAGTGGCATTTTTAAAATTGTTTTTGAAAACACAACTATGAAGTAGGACTTCTGACCACAAACCCAAAGATGGCAAACATGAGATACCTACCAGCTTCCAATTGGAAATTACAACTTTTTTAATGTAATAAGGAATCCCTTATTTGTTCCCTATGGGAGGGGTAGGACACACAGCAGTGAGAAACACACTTAGGAGTTATTTTGCTAACAGGATATGTAAAAACAAAAAGTACATGTCCAACCTTGTAAGTACACAACACACTGCCTTATGGGCTGCCTAGGGCCTACCTTAGAGGTTTAACCAGAGGGTTTAGGGCAGACCCGCTAGTAGAATTTAATTTATGGGCCCTGGGTACAAGATATACCACTTGGGGACGTGGTTTAAACAGTCATAATGGTGGATGCTCATTCATAGAGCTCCACACTCTCAGCTACCTTGATCCTGCCTAATCATTTGCTTTGCCTTTACCTGCCGTCCCACTTCCCGGATCACAGCAAAGGCAGGGGACACAGCGGGCAGCCAATTTTTGAGGGCCTGTGCAGCACCAGCAGTGAGGTGAAGGTAGCATAGGCCTCCTTGCCTCTGAGGCCTGAAACTGGCATGTGATCTGTGTAGCCTCTGGCCTGTGCAGCCTTGAGGAACACAAAGGGGCATACTTATACTCTGTTTGCGCCGAATGTGCGGCAAACTTTTTGACGCACAATCGGCGCAAACCCTGGCCCATATTTATACTTTGACGTCCGACCCCGCGGGCATCAAAATTCCACCATGTGCGTCATTTTTTGATGATGATTTCAGATGTTTAGAAGATCCAAACATTAGGATATGGTATTTTTACTAACCCTCTCCAAGAAAGAGCTATCAATGTCGGATGTATTAGAATTAAGAGAATTCCACTATTGTCTCTCGAATTCTAAAAGGTACCATATTCTCTTTAAATGTAGAGTAGGATTTCACCCACCCCAGGTGCACCCTTCTTGGTTGTGTTCCTTTGAGAAGAAAGAAGGATTGTGCAGATAGGGCTACAGAGACATTGTACCAAGGTTCACATACGTTTAGACAACAGATATTTTTTAACTTTGCTATAGGAAATTTTAATGCCTGTTTAAAAAAATATATATCAGATTAAGATTGGTGGCAGGCACCTATGGGCTTATTACAAGGTTGGCGGTCCCAATGCGGGACCGGCAATCTCGCGAGGATGACGCCATTACCATGGCGGTGGTGTCTCCCCCACCCTGTTACAAGGTTTCCGCTGGCCTGCCCTGGCAGACAGGCAGAAACCTTGAAATAGAGCGTTCCCGCCGGTCTTAAAGGTGCCAAGTGCTATCTCAATGCACAGAGAGGGCCATCCAGCACCCTCGGAATATGCACTGTCTGCATAGCAGACAGTGCACATTCCGATTGTGCTGGGCTGGGCTGGGCTGGGCTGGCGTGGCCCTGCAATGCCCAGGGCTTAAGCATGGGAAGTGCAGGGATCCCCCTGTGGACCTAAGCACTTGTTCTCTGCCAGCCTTTCCATGGTGGTGAAACTGCCATAGAAAGGCAGGCAGAGAACAAGGTTGTAATTAGCAGGGTGGCGCGGGGTTCAGCACCGCCCTGGCTGATTTCAGCCAAGAATGCCATTTCCCCATAGGGATCCAGGATCCTGGCGGAGGAGGCCTTCGGATGGCGGTCTGACTACCAAACTCGTAATGTGGCGGTCGAATTGCCACAGCTGCCGCCATCCATTCGCCTCCGTGAGGCTGGCGGTTTTGTGACCGTCAGCCTCATAATGAGGCTGTTGCTTTTTATTTGGAATGCAATTTCTCAATATGACATGTGCCTTGGCCAGATTTGTAATGTCTATAACCCTGTATTTTAAGATTTGCTGCTGATTTTTTTGCTACTTTAACCCATGTTTACTTTTTGGAGCTGGGCTTTATTATAAGTATTTTATAAATGATTTGCTGTAGAGCAATGCTACTCTGTATGTGATTACATGTTGGGTTTTAATTATTTATTTTTTAGGAGACAAGGTCTCAAATAAACATACTGATACTAAACAGCAGACGAAGAATATTAGACATATCTACTATGATCAAGCTAGTGAATAAACCACACAAAAAGCCAAAGTAAAGAGTGGAAAGAAAGATAACTATATAAGTAAGGGTACACATGGTTTTCTTATAACTAAAGTTAGTGACACATTTGTCAATGTGTGTTGGACCTGGCCCTTGTGGCAGGTTCATCCCTTGACTTTTTGCTTCCTTCCTCCCATTTTTTCTGACCTCTTGTTGTTGGCTCCAGGACTCTGATCAGTGCTAAAGTGCAGGTGTTCTCCCTCCTAAAGTTAGTGTGATTTATTTACTCCTAATTGGCACCTTTAATTTACCTATAAGTCCCTTGTACAGTGGTATCTCTCTTCCCAGGGCCTGTAAATTAAATGCTACTGGTAGGCCTGTAGTGCTGCTTCTCCACCCACAGAAGTAGCCGTTCAAACCTGTCTCAGGCCTGCTAGTGCAGGGCCTGCATGCGCAGTTTTCAGCCACAGGGACCTGGCACCTAAATTTACTTGCCAGGCCTGAACTTGCCGTTTTACTACACGTAAGTCACCCCTAAGGTAGGCCCTAGCTAGCCCTATGGGCAGGGTGCTATGTATGTAGAAGGCAGGAAATGTTCCTGGTTGCGTGGCCTGTCCTGGTAGTGACAAAGGGGGTTATTCCAACTTTGGAGGCGGTGTTAATCCGTCCCAAAAGTGACGGAAAAGTGACGGATTTACCACCAGCCGTATTACGAGTCCATTATATCCTATGGAACTCGTAATACGGCTGGTGGTATATCCGTCACTTTACCGTCACTTTTGGGACAGATTAACACCTCCTCCAAAGTTGGAATAACCCCCAAAGAGCCTAACTTGGTGTCTCACTGCTGTGGGTGCTGCCTTGCTCATAGTATAGCATTGGAAATGTTCTGCCTTATGTCTAGGGGGTATTGTCTGATCTATGAGGGGTAGCATAGGCATGTTTAGTATGGTTGCAATGGTAGTGAGAAATGCTGCTTACAGGTGTAAGTGGATTTTTTTATGACTTACTGAAATACCACTTTTATTGACTGAGTATTTCTCTGTGCTCATGACTCTAGTGTTTTACAGCTTGATTCCAATCCACGTCTGGGCAGAGTGACAGTTGGGGCTTTGTGTATACTTTTCAGACAGCCTGTACACAGGTAGAGGTGTCATAGAGGTGCATCTGCATTTTGAATATTCTCCCGAGCTGAGAGAAAGGGGAAACGGGGCACACTTGCAGCTGTAAAGACTGTGCCCTGGCCTCACACAAAAGAGATGTTTACTCCCAACTGATGTTTGGAGCCTGTGATGGAGAAGAGGGGGCCCTTCGAGAACCAGTAGTAACTGGTTGGAACCTCCTCTCCCCTTCTTTGTTGAACCGCTGCAAGAACTGAGTATAAGTACAGGGGAGTTTCCCCCACAATTTGGAGACATTTTGGAACAGGACACAGAATGCTGCTGGAGGGACTCACCAAGAACCGCCTTGGACTGCTGCTGTGCTGACCTGTCACCTGCCCGGTCACTTGGAGGAACTGCCACTGGCCTGCATCCAGCTTGCACTAGCCTGCTACTGGACCCTGTCACCCTGTGCTCCATTGTACTTTGTCCCCCAGGGGCAGGGTGCTGTGGCCGCTCACCCCTGCAACTGCCTAAAGCACGAGGACTGCTTCCTTTTCATCATAAAGTGCCTGGAAGAGCACTTTCCCCTAATCTTACAGTGCTTTGAGAGCACTTTCCCTACATGCAGTGTGGCGCCTGGAGAGCGCCTCCGTTCTAACCTTTAAACGTCTGGAGGGCACACTGCTGGGAAAGAATCACTGCCGCAGCCTGGGTGAGCTGCTTCTGCCAATGTGTGACTGGAACGTGCTGCTCGGTGCCCCCGGGGCACGAAGGAAAGGAAATTGGACCAAGCGTGCTCCTATCAGTGCCCCGGGGCGAGGTGCGCTCCGAGGACCACCCCCGGGGTACCAGAAGGCCCTAACTTAGGGCTGTTCACCATTGCAGATGAGGCGATTGCAGATGAGGCGATTGTTCTGGGATCGGGCGGGGAAGGAAGTCTCATCGGAGTCTCCCCACCGGGCCCCTAAACAGTCTTGAAGACAGGTGGGGGGAAGGAAGCCTCATCGGAGGGTCACCCCTGCCCCACCTGTTTGGGGAGGTCCAAGACGAGTCTAGGTGCCACGCTCTGTATGGTCTGGAGTCTTTTGAGAAGCTGGGTGGATATGCTGGTATAGAGAGCTTTGCCTTAATCGAGGCAGCTGGTGACAAGTGCCTGGGTTTTCCTGGTGTTGACTGGGATCCATCTGAAAATATGGCAGAGCATGTGGAGGGTGTGGAAGAAGGAGGGTGCCTCTTTGTTGATTTGTTGCTTCATGGTCAATTCACTATTGAGGATGATACTGGGGTTGCATGCTGGTCGTTTGGCATGGAAGCAGGTCAGAGTTCAGCTGGCCACCAGCTGTGGTCGCATATGGATGTGTTTTTCTTGAAGACCAGTACCTCTGTTTTTTCAGAGTTAAGTTTGAGGCAGTTTGTTCTCATCCAGTTGACTATATTGGTCATGGTGTTGCAGACGTTTGTTATGGTGTTGGAGGGGACTTCAGTGAGTGATGGGATGAACTGCATTCCGTCTGTGTAGGACATCGTGGGATCTGACGATGTCGGCTAGGGGGGTTCATGTAGGTGATGAACAATGTGGGGCTGAGGGATGATCCTTGGGGTATGCCACACAGGATATTCTGGGGTGCGGAAGTGAAGGGAAGCAGTTGGATGCTCTGAGTATATCCTGTCAGGATGGAAGTAATCCATTTGAAAGTATTCTCTCATATGCAGATGTTGTGGAGTTTTTAATTCAGCTGTGAGGTAAAGGAGAATCAGGGAAGCAGTCTTTCCAAAATCGAGGAGTGTTCTGATGTCATCTGTAGCTACAATGGGCGCAGTCTCTGTGCTGTGCTTGGCGCAGACTCCTGAATGGGAGATATCAAGCAGGTTGTTTTGTTTCAAGTATTCTGTGAGCTGTTGATTGATGGCCTTCTCAAGTATTTTGGCTTGGTAAAGGAGCAGAGAGATTGGTTGATCATTTTTGAGTTTGTTGGGGTTGGCAGATGGTTTCTTTAGGAGGAGCCTGATTTCTGCATGTTTGCATTTGTCTGGAACAGACTGCAGTGGTAATGACGGTGTTGATGATGCTGGTGAGTTCTATGCTGATGTTGGTTCCAAGAATGAACACGTGGTGGGGGCATGGGTCAGTGGGTGCTCCGGAGTGGACGGATGACATGATGGCTGAGGTGGACTGAGTGTTGAGTGTTTTTCATGTGGTGATTGTGCAATTGGGCTATGCTGATTGGTCGAGGCTGCTGACGTTGGGGACTATGGGTTGGGTGTTGAAATTGTTGTAGATGGTGGCAAAAGTTCGAGAGGGTATCACAGTGTTTTTGGGAGGGGTGGATTGCATTGTCTGCGGCTGCTGGGCCAGAGTATTCTTTGAATATTATAAATAGCTCTTTTGTGCAGTTGGCTGCTGTCTTGATGTGGGCTGTAATGGCTGCTCTCTTCGTTTCCTTGAGTTGCCGGTGGTAGTCGCTAAGGGCTGCTTTGTGGGAGGCTCTGTCTGAAGGGTTCCCGGTGGATCGCTATGGTTTCTTGACTCAGCAGCAGTGGTTCTAAGCTGGGGTGTACCAGCTGGCTCGTCCTGGTCTTGGTGGTCCTGGCTGGCTTCATTTGAGTGACTCTGTCAGAGCATTTAGTGATCCAAGTCATTTCCTGAAATTTAAAATTTTGCGCACACTGATCCTGATAGAACTGTCATAATTGAAACCAATGATGGAAGCTTTATAGTTTTTATTTTTATAAATGTTAAATTATCTCTGCCAAAAATGTCCAGAAAACCAAAAAGGATTTCAAAACCTAAAAGAGGAACAAGAATACACTGATGAAGGAGACAAATACCTGGCTCTAAAATAATTTTACACTGTTACTTTTTGTGTACTAATGAACAGTGTGTTTTTGATTTAGTTGTGTTTAAAGAAGTGTAATTTATATTGTGTTAATGCTTTTCCAAAATAGAGACACCGCCAGACACACACACACACACTCAGACCTATCCAGACAAAGAGGGAGAGACAAAAATACACAAATTAACATATTAACAAACACAAATACACCAAATTCATACTGTTTATATCCAGAGACACCCATTCTACTTCCAGACATATACTGATTCATAAACCAAATACATGTATGCCAGTACTCAAATACATAGACATTGACAAACATCCTTAGTCAGCATCACACACTCATGCACACCCACACCCAGTCTTACACCCATGCATTGACATGCATTCAAAGACACACCTACAGAGACAAACACTCACAGACACATGGACACAAGAGACTCCATATACTCAGTCATATAGCTCTCCTATGCAAACACGGACACCAACACACATAACTTTTAGGCTACACAACATCGATAGCCAAGGGAATGACCTCAGTTGGATCACCTCATTTCTCAATGGAAAAACCCAGAAAGTCTGCCTACCTCAATTTCCCTCCGAACCCAAGGAAATCATCTGTGTTGTCCCTCAGGGCTCATCTCTGAGCCCCACCTTCTTTAACACCTATATGACACCGTTAGCTAACATTGCAGGATCCCACCGGCTAAACATCATCTCATATGCAGATGACACTCATCTTATCATCTCCAGGGACCCTCTCACCACCAGAGACAGATTCCAATGGTGCATGATGTGTGCCGCCAAATGATTGAATAAGAAGTGCCTGAAGCTCAACATGAACGAAACAGAAGTACTCACCTTCAGCAAAAAGAAACTCATGGTGACCAGTGAAACTGGGACCCGCACCCTCTCTATCTTATCATGCCAGCAACCTGGCATCATACTCGATAGCAAGCCGACTATTAAAATCCCAGATCAATGTTGTCTTATCAGCCAGCTTCTTCACTCCGCACTTTCTAAGGAAATTCTTCAATTGGCTTCCCACTAACACCAAATGCACCATCGGACAAGCCCTCGTCATGAGTACACTGAACTACACCCTCGATTACGGTGTAGAAGCTGCATCTTAGATACCCATCTCAGGATACAAACAACCGTTAGCCAGCTCTTCCTGGTAGACAAAAAGGTTTATTTAGAAACAACAAATACATGTACATGGAGACTGAGCAGCATAAGTCAAGCTCGAACAGTCTGAATAAGGAAGTAATACATGATCTTTTATAATATCAAACCACAAACAGAATCGGGAATTTCCTTGGTCCTTGACATTGACGTATGATCATTTCTTCACTATTGCCAAAGGTGCTACAGTCAATTCTTCATAACGCACCATATACAGTAAATTGAAGCACAGACAAGGAAGTTACCTAATATGTCCTACCTGTCTAATATCGCGTGATACATCTTATGACAGAACTGAGAACAGCACGTACACTAATGGTATCTTCAAGAAGGAAGACTGCTTCAGCTAGCATGCAATCACAATGATATTTCATGGTGGCTGTTCTTATGTCAAGACTTGCAATATAGTGCGTTTCAGGCAATATCAGAAACATATCAGTAAGCACAGCTTGTGTTAGTTGTACATTGTCCCACAGAGATAGGCCCAATTGTCACTGTGTATCACAGGGCCCATTAGGACCAAGCTGGTGAAGAACCAAAATGCGATTCCACATTCCGCCCTCTGATACTCAATGACAACCTCTAAGGTCCTGATGTATTGGCGTCATTTCAACCCAGTTCTTTTTTCTTTGTATTTCCTCGTACCCTTGCTTAGGGTAATCTTCGTGGCTCCTACGACAGGTTGTTTTCAACAGTAGAGCTATGAAGGACGGACAAACCCATATCAGCACACACAATGTGATCAATGTCACTATCCCTATAACCAGAACTTCTATCAACCAGGTATCCCAACCCCTGAACCATGCTGCTATGTCATCCAGCATTCTTCCTACCTCTGTCCCATCTTCCACTTTCTTCGCTCCTTCTTCTACCTTCCTTATTTCCCCTATCTCCTTCCTTATGTTCCCGCTATAGTCCGGTATATATATATGCAGCATTCCTGATCGATTACGGCACATACACCACAGTCTCTTGCTAGTATGATGTCTAACGCAAGCCTGTTCTGTATTACAACAGCTCGCATGTCTGTGAGCTCCTCAGTAATGTTACTCAAGGCTGCTGCTGTTGAACTGGCCAATTTCTCCACTAATTCGGCCAATATGTGAATTTGATATTGTGAATGTGCTATTCCTAATGGCATCACAATGACATCCTGCACTGCCATGAACTTATACAACCATGTGGGCGTCCTCTTTCTGCGTACCCTCCCATGTGTTCCCTTTTTATCTTGTGGCAACTCTGTCACATGCACTATTCGAGGTAACACGAACGCTAGGTAGCAGGTGCCTTGCCAACTCGCTGGTAATCTAAACTATGCAGACAACCCACATATTATAAATGTTCCTTTTGGGGCCGTGAGACCTATGGACAAACCTGTCGAGCCATTCCGTATATTGTCCAAGCCTGACGTTTTATTGCAGCTACTACTTCCTACCTTTATGCTGCTATTGTCGGTAGTAGTAGTGCTGCCTTTATGGTATTGGAAACACTACGGTGCTTTCTTCTTCTTGTGTATCGCGAGGGATGCTGACGACATTTCCATGGTAGTCCCACCGTGGGTGTGACCCTTGTCCCTTCCTATGTTGAAGGCATCCAACAATTCCTTTCCCCTGCCTTTGGTGTTAATTCCCCACACGTATTCATTCCTTTACCTTCTGTCCCTTCTTCTACACTTGTCTTAGTTGGTCGGATGTAATCTGCCTGGAGCACAGATATCAGATATGCAATTCCACTCTTTTCTTCCGTACTTGGCATTTTACCCGCTGCTAGTGTAGATACCCAATTTACAATTATGCTATCCCTTTTTCCCCTGTTTTTTCCCTTCTTCAGCCTCCTCTTTATTGTCCCTTTCACTTCCCTCCCGAACATGTTGTTTAGCATATTAAATGCAATACATTTGGTGAGGGGAATCTGATTATAGTTACTCTTCCCCTGGGTGGTGGTCGGTAGGTGAGTGCAAATATAACAGTCGGACACATTCACTAATTCTTTATACATAGCTGTCATCTGTACAAATGTATTTTCCTTGTAATTCTCCACATCTTCATCCCATTTTGTGTATTTCACCCACTGTGTCTTGTTCCCCACGCTTGCATTCTTCACAAGTTCGTTCTCATAATGTTCTTGGTCTAGAAATGGTATCTGTATGTCTCCTCTATATATTATCAACATCTCTGTGATAATTCTAGCTGGTATCGGGGTACAAACTGCCGTAATTACCATAGGACACTTCTTCTCCTCTTATCTTCTTCTTGGCATCATGGAATCTGTGTCATAACAATTGCCTCAATGTCCTTTTTTCTGAAATTTCAATCTTGCAGCCTTTATATGCTCCTTTGGTATATTATACAGGGTGGTATCAGAGGTTACTAGCACTTGAAACCACCCCTGCTGGTATTTTATATCAATGTACTTCTCCTGAGGCGTGCTGCACGAGTAGTCTATGAAGAGATCCTGCAGAACCCGCATGCACCTCCTGACTCCTGTAGGAGTGCAGCACGAGCAGTTCTGAAACGATGTACTGATGCACTGGAGGACCCGCTTACACCCTCTGACTCCTGTAGGAGTGCAGCACGAGCAGTCCTGAAACGATGTACTGATGCACTGGAGGACCCGCTTACACCCTCTGACTCCTGTAGGAGTGCAGCACGAGCAGTCCTGAAACGATGTACTGATGCACGGGAGGACCCGCTTACACCCTCTGACTCCTGTAGGAGTGCAGCACGAGCAGTTCTGAAACGATGTACTGATGCACTGGAGGACCCGCTTACACCCTCTGACACCCGTAGGAGTGCAGCACGAGCAGTCCTGAAACGATGTACTGATGCACTGGAGGACCTGCTTACACCCTCTGACTCCTGTAGGAGTGCAGCACGAGCAGTTCTGAAACGATGTACTGATGCACTGGAGGACCCGCTTACACCCTCTGACACCCGTAGGAGTGCAGCACGAGCAGTTCTGAAACAATGTACTTGTTCACTGGAGGACCCGCTTACACCCTCTGACTCCTGTAGGAGTGCAGCACGAGCAGTCCTGAAACGATGTACTGATGCACTGGAGGACCCGCTTACACCCTCTGACTCCTGTAATGTTCCCTCTTCTAGCAAGGCCTGCAGTACCTGGCGATGGAGATAACGTAGTGTCTCAGTTATTTTTCTGCAATATATAGTAGCAATAGCTCATCAGTTATTGCCAATGGTGCAACTGACATCTGCCCTGGTATGTTCATGGGGCGCCCAAATATTATCTCATGGGGACTCAATTTTGTGACTCGGTCAGGAGTGCTCCTTGTGGCTAGCAGCGCTAATGGGAGTGCATCAATCCAAGATAACTCAGTCACTGCGCATATTTTCCCCATCTTATTTTTCAGCACTCCATTTTGTCTTTCCACAGCTCGTGCTGCAGCGGGGTGATATGCACAATGTAGCTTCTGTGTTATTCCCAGCCCTTTACAAAGGCCCTGAATAACCCGGGAAATGAATCCTGGTCCATTGTCAGAACTTAAAAGAGTCGGTACCCCGAAAAGTGATATCAGCTCTTTTAACAGACACTTTGCGACTGTTTGAGCATCACAATTTGTAGTAGGGTATGTTTCAATCCATTTGCTGAACATGCACACTATTACCACAACATATCTTATTTTGTTTACTGGAGGCATTTCAATAAAGTCCATTTGAAGAGTTTCAAACGGTCCATGTGGGGTGAAGAGTGGCCTGAAGCAGTTGGGGCACCCTTTCCAGTGTTGTATTGTGCACAAACAGTACACCTTTTGCACAAATGTTCCACATTCTGTCTGAATTTTGTATTAAACCAAAACTGTGAGAACAATCGTATCATTCCATCCCTTCCCACGTATGAGAGACCATGGAAGAGGTGTGCCATGAAGGTCAAGAATAAAGATGGCAAACATATCCTGCCGTCGGGCACTACCCAGATACCCTCCTCATTTTGCTTGCAACCGGCCCCCTCCCACTCCGTTAATTCCTTTTCTTGGGCCCGTTGTTGGACACTCTTAGGGTCAAAATGTGTATTTTCTTCTTGCATAGTTATGGTGGGTGTGACCTGAACCATTTCGTACTCACACCCACTGAGTGCTATTCTTCGTGCTTCTTTGTCAATGAATGCATTCCCTATAGAGACATAGGGCCAGATGTACCAAAGGATTTTACCCATTCTGTGTCTATGGGAAAAAGCTTTCGTACATATGGCCCACAATCCTTTGCAAAGGTGTGTGCTGTGCATTTCATAATTGCTACTTGCTTGGGCATCAGCAAAGCTTGTAGCAAGGCAACAATCAGCGAGGCTTGTTGTATCTGTTGGCCTGCTGAGGTGAGGAACCCCCTCATTTCCCATAGCTGACGAAAATCATGTGTGACCCCAAATGCGTATTGGCTGTCTGTGTAAATGTTCACTGTCCTTCCTGCTGCCCACATGCATGCCCTAGTAAGTGCTATCAATTCTGCCACCTGGGCACTTGTATTGTTGGTAGCCTTCCTCCTTCTAGCAACTTTTTAGCCGTTCCTACAGCATGGGCGGCCTAAAGCGCTCCAGTATGATCTCTTATACATGATCTATCAACAAACAGGTCACCTTCAGCCTCTGGGAATGGTGTGTCTCTTAGGTCTGGCCTCACTTTGGTGTGTCTGTCTGTGGCCACGGCACAATCAAGGAAGTAATTGTCTATGGTGGGGTCATTGTGATCCTTTTCTGTGGGCCACAGGCAGGAGGGGTTCAATGTAGTACATCTCTTTATCTTTATATGTGGTGCCAGTAATGTTAGTTCATAGCGTGAGAGACGAGCATTTGTCAAGTGCTGGGTTTTAGTGGTAGTCAGCAACGTGTCTACTGAGTGGGGAACATGTAATACCAAGGTGTGTGCCAGGACGATATTTTCGGATTGTTCTACTGCCAGTGCAGCTGCTGCTACCGCTCTAAGACATGGAGGAAGACCTGCTGCCACTGGGTCTAAGGTAGCCGAGTAATAAGCCACTGGGCGGTAGTAAGTGCCGTGTTTTTGTGCCAGAACCCTTAGGGAGCAACCCCCCTTTTTGTGACAGAATAGGTGGAAGTTTTTAGTGCAGTCTGGGAGGCCTAGTGCTGGTGCCGCACACAATCCGTCTTCAATTTCTGAAAGGCCTCCTCACGCTGTTCTGGCCATGGTACCTTGTCCGGCACATCTTTGTGTGTTAAATCTAACAATGTTTATGCAATTAGGGAAATATTAGGTATCCAGTGCCTACAATAACCTGCCACCCCAAGGAAACCCCGCACCTCTGTTTGTGTCTTCGGCCTTGGGTGCTGTGTTATTGCCGCTATCCGATCTCGTAACAACCTCCTGGATCCCGGGGACAGTTCATGTCCTAGATACTTTACTTGAGATTTGCAGAAGTGTAACTTCTTCTGGGAAACCTTATGTCCTTTTCTGGCTAGGTGGCACAATCAGGCCACTGTGTCTTGGACGCATGCCATCCGTGATAGTGAGGCTAGTAACAGATCATCAATGTACTGTATCAGTGTTGACCCTCCTGGCAGGTGCAATGACGCCAGGTTTGACCTCAGGGCTTCTGAGAACACTGAAGGGCTGTCGCGGAAGCCTTGAGGGAGCCTTTGCCATGTGTATCTTCTTAATTTGAATGAGAATGCAAATAGATCCTGAGACTCCCTATGAAGAGGCACTGAGAAGAAAGCATTACTGAGGTCTAGGACGGTGAAATGTGTGTCCGTATTGGGAATGTTAGACAAAATGGTGGCTGGGTTTGGGACTACTGGAAATGATGGTACAACTGCCTTGTTGAGTTCCCTAAGATCCTGAGTAAATCTACATACCAGGGCCCCATCTGGCCCTGTAGGAAAGTACCATCTTGCCTGGCATGTTACCCCATTTTTCACTGTATATATGTTGTTTTAGTTGTATGTGTCACTGGGACCCTGTTCACCAGGGCCCCAGTGCTCATAAGTGTGCCTGAATGTGTTACCTGTGTAGTGAATAACTGTCTCACTGAAGCTCTGCTAATCAGAACCTCAGTGGTTATGCTCTCTCATTTCTTTCCAAATTGTCACTAACAGGCTAGTGACCAATTTTACCAATTTACATTGGCTTACTGGAACACCCTTATAATTCCCTAGTATATGGTACTGAGGTACCCAGGGTATTGGGGTTTCAGGAGATCCCTATGGGTTGCAGCATTTCTTTTGCCACCCATAGGGAGCTCTGACAATTCTTACACAGGCCTGCCACTGCAGCCTGAGTGAAATAACGTCCACGTTATTTCACAGCCATTTTACACTGCACTTAAGTAACTTATAAGTCACTTATATGTCTAACCTTTACCTGGTAAAGGTTAGGTGCAAAGTTACTTAGTGTGAGGGCACCCTGGCACTAGCCGAGGTGCCCCCACATTGTTCAGAGCCAATTCCCTGAACTTTGTGAGTGCGGGGACACCATTACACGCGTGCACTACATATAGGTCACTACCTATATGTAGCTTCACAATGGTAACTCCGAATATGGCCATGTAACATGTCTAAGATCATGGAATTGCCCCCTCTATGCCATCCTGGCATTGTTGGCACAATTCGATGATCCCAGTGGTCTGTAGCACAGACCCTGGTACTGCCAAACTGCCTTTCCTGGGGTTTCACTGAAGCTGCTGCTGCTGCCAACCCCTCAGACAGGTTTCTGCCCTCCTGGGGTCAAGCCAGGCTTGTCCCAGGATGGCAGAACAAAGGACTTCCTCTGAGAGAGGGTGTCACACCCTCTCCCTTTGGAAAATGGTGTGAAGGCAGGGGAGAAGTAGCCTCCCCCAGCCTCTGGAAATGCTTCCTTGGGCACAGATGTGCCCAATTCTGCATAAGCCAGTCTACACCGGTTCAGGGACCCCTTAGCCCCTGCTCTGGCGCGAAACTGGACAAAGGAAAGGGGAGTGACCACTCCCCTGACCTGCACCTCCCCTGGGAGGTGTCCAGAGCTCCTCCAGTGTGCTCCAGACCTCTGCCATCTTGGAAACAGAGGTGCTGCTGGCACACTGGACTGCTCTGAGTGGCCAGTGCCACCAGGTGACGTCAGAGACTCCTTCTGATAGGCTCCTTCAGGTGTTAGTAGCATATCCTCTCTCCTAAGTAGCCAAACCCTCTTTTCTGGCTATTTGGGGTCTCTGTCTCTGGGGAAACTATAGATAACGAATGCAAGAGCTCAGCCGAGTTCCTCTGCATCTCTCTCTTCACCTTCTGATAAGGAATCGACTGCTGACCGCGCTGGAAGCCTGCAAAACTGCAACAAAGTAGCTAAGACGACTACTGCAACTCTGAAACGCTGATCCTGCCGCCTTCTCGACTGTTTTCCTGTTTGTGTATGCTGTGGGGTTAGTCTGCCTCCTCTCTGCACCAGAAGCTCCGAAGAAATCTCCCGTGGGTCGACGGAATCTTCCCCCTGCAACTGCAGGCACCAAAAAGCTGCATTACCGGTCCCTTGGGTCTCCTCTCAGCACGACGAGCGAGGTCCCTCGAATCCGGCAACTCTGTCCAAGTGGCCCCCACAGTCCAGTGACTCTTCAGTCCAAGTTTGGTGGAGGTAAGTCCTTGCCTCACCTCGCTGGGCTGCATTGCTGGGAACCGCGACTTTTGCAGCTACTCCAGCCCCTGTGCACTTCCGGCGGAAATCCTTTGTGCACAGCCAAGCCTGGGTCCACGGCACTCTAACCTGCATTGCACGACTTTCTAAGTTGGTCTCCGGCGACGTGGGACTTCTTTGTGTAACTTCGGGTGAGCACCGTTTCACACATCTTCGTAGTGCCTGTTTCTGGCACTTCCTTGGGTGCTACCTGCTGCTGAGAGAGCTCCTTGTCTTGCTCGACGTCCCTTCTCTCTCCTGGTCCAATTTGCGACCACCTGGTCCCTCCAGGGCCACAGCAGCATCCAAAAACGCTAACCGCATGATTTACAGCTAGCAAGGCTTGTTGGCGTTCTTTCGGCGGGAAAATACCTCTGCACAACTCTCCACGGCGAGAGGGATCCGTCTACCAAAGGGAAAGTCTCTAGCCCTTTTCGTTCCTGCAGAAACCTCAGCTTCTTCTGTCCAGTAGAAGCTTCTTTGCACCCGCAGCTGGCATTTCCTGGGCATCTGCCCATCTCCGACTTGCTTGTGACTTTTGGACTTGGTCCCCTTGTTCCACAGGTACCCTAGATTGGAAATCCACAGTTGTTGCATTGTTGGTTTGTGTCTTTCCTGCATTATTCCTCTAACACGACTTCTTTGTCCTTAGGGGAACTTTAGTGCACTTTGCACTCACTTTTCAGGGTCTTGGGGAGGGTTATTTTTCTAACTCTCACTATTTTCTAATAGTCCCAGCGAGCCTCTACAAGGTCACATAGGTTTGGGGTCCATTCGTGGTTCGCATTCCACTTTTGGAGTATATGGTTTGTGTTGCCCCTATCCCTATGTGTCCCCATTGCATCCTATTGTAACTATACATTGTTTGCACTGTTTTCTAAGACTATACTGCATATTTTTGCTATTGTGTATATATATCTTGTGTATATTTCCTATCCTCTCACTGAGGGTACACTCTAAGATACTTTGGCATATAGTCATAAAAATAAAGTACCTTTATTTTTAGTATAACTGTGTATTGTGTTTTCTTATGATATTGTGCAAGTGACACTTGTGGTACTGTAGTAGCTTCACACGTCTCCTAGTTCAGCCTAAGCTGCTCTGCTAAGCTACCATTATCTATCAGCCTAAGCTGCTAGACACCCTATACACTAATAAGGGATAACTGGGCCTGGTGCAAGGTGCAAGTACCCCTTAGTACTCACTACAAGCCAGTCCAGCCTCCTACATTGGTTGTGCAGTGGTGGGATAAGTGCTTGAGACTACTTACCACTCTTGTCATTGTACTTTTCATAAGAGAAAAATATACAAAACAAGGTCAGTGTATATACACATAGCCAAAAAGTTTTGCATTTCCTCTTTTCACTCTTTTCTAAGTGCTGAAAAGTACTTCTAAACTTTCAGAAAGTTCTTAAATGTTTAAAAAGTTTTTTTTTCCGTCTTTCTAAAAAGTTCTGAAAACTTTTTTCTCTTTTTCTATCACTTTAACTCTCTCTAAAAATGTCTGGCACAGGCCAAAATGTTTATCTGTCCAAACTTGCTTATGATCACCTTAGCTGGAAAGGAGCAAGGAGTCTCTGCATAGAAAGAGGTTTGAGTGTAGGGAAGAATCCTTCCTTGGAACTGTTACTTAACATGCTTAGAGAACAAGATAAGGCTATAGGTGCCCCATCTGTTGAAAAAGTACCTAATAGTTCCCAATCTGATTCAGGGACTCCCCCAGGAAAAGATTCAGGTAAGAAACTTCCTAGCCTGCCCATTACTAGACAGTCTAGCATAGTTGGTAATGATGATGAGCCACACCATACAAATAGTGTTGTCTCACATCATAGCAAAAGCATTTATTCTCACCATACTGGTAGTAATGTTTCTGTTAGCCAAGCTGTTAGGGTGCTTCTGTAAGGGACAGGTCTCCTTCTGTTCATTCCCATCATACCTCTGTATCTAGGAATGTCCCTCCCACCAACCCTGATGACAGAATGTTAGAGAGGGAACTCAATAAGTTGAGGGTGGAACAAACCAGACTGAAGCTTAAAAAGCAACAGCTGGATTTGGATAGACAGTCTTTTGAATTAGAGAAGGAAAGACAGAAGTTGGGTTTAGAAACCCATGGTGGCAGCAGCAGTATTCCCCATAGTCATCCTGCAAAAGAGCATGATTCCAGGAATCTGCATAAGATAGTTCCCCCTTATAAGGAGGGGGATGACATTAACAAGTGGTTTGCTGCACTTGAGAGGGCCTGTGTTGTACAGGATGTCCCTCAAAGGCAGTGGGCTGCTATCCTATGGCTATCATTTAGTGGAACAGGTAGGGATAGGCTCCTTACTGTGAAAGAAAATGATGCTTATAATTTCCAAGTTCTTAAGAATGCACTCCTGGATGGTTATGGCTTAACCACTGAACAATACAGGATAAAGTTCAGAGAGACCAAAAAGGAGTCTTCACAAGACTGGGTTGATTTCGTTGACCATTCAGTGAATGCCTTGGAGGGGTGGTTACATGACAGTAAAGTTACTGATTATGACAGCCTGTATAACTTGATCCTGAGAGAGCATATTCTTAATAATTGTGTGTCTGATTTGTTGCACCAGTACTTGGTGGACTCTGATCTGACCTCTCCCCAAGAATGGGGAAAGAAGGCAGACAAATGGGTCAGAACAAGAGTGAACAGAAAAGTTCATACAGGGGGTGACAAAGATGGCAACAAAAAGAAGGATGGTAAGTCTTCTGACAAGGGTGGGGACAAATCTAAAAATGAGTCTTCATCAGGCCCACAAAAACACTCTGGTGGGGGTGGTGGGCCCAAATCCTCTTTTAATCAGAACAAGGAAAAGAAACCATGGTGCTATTTATGTAAAATAAAAGGCCATTGGACAACAGATCCCAGTTGTCCAAAGAAAGGCACCAATGCTCCTACCACTACAACCCCTACTGCTACCCCTAGTGTCCCTACTAATAGCAGTGGTGGTGGGAGCAAACCTACTAATAGCCAATCCAAGGGAGTAGCTGGGCTCACTATTGGTAACTTAGTTGGGGTTGGCCTTGTTAGGGAGGCCACAGAGGCTGTGTTAGTCTCTGAGGGGGCTATTGATTTAGCCACCTTAGTTGCTTGTCCCCTTAATATGGATAAGTACAAGCAGCTACCCCTAATAAATGGTGTTGAGGTTCAGGCCTACAGGGACACTGGTGCCAGTGTGACTATGGTCATAGAGAAACTGGTCCACCCTGAACAACACCTACTTGGTCACCAGTACCAAGTAACCGATGTTCACAACAACACACTTAGCCACCCCATGGCTGTTGTTAATCTCAACTGGGGGGGTGTTACTGGTCCAAAGAAAGTTGTGGTAGCTTCAGATTTACCTGTAGACTGTCTATTAGGGAATGATTAGGAAACATCAGCTTGGTCAGATGTGGAGTTGGAGGCCCATGCAGCAATGCTGGGCATCCCAGGGCATATTTTTGCTTTGACAAGGGCTCAGGCCAAAAAGCAAAAAGGACAGGGAAGCTTGGATCCTGGAACAATGGACCAAGTGCTCCCTAAAGCTAGGGCTAGTAGAAGCAAACCACTTCCTACTACCTCTCCCTCTACAGTGGATTCTTCTTCTGAGGAAGAAGAATTCCCTCCCTGTGCAGAACCTACACCAGAGGAGCTTCAAGCAGACACTGCTGAGCTTTTGGGTGAAGGGGGGCCTGCCAGGGAGGAGCTGAGTGTGGCACAGCAAACCTGTCCCACATTAGAGGGTCTCAGACAGCAAGCTGTCAAACAGGCTAATGGGGATGTCAGTGACTCTCACAGAGTTTACTGGGAGGACAACCTCTTGTACACTGAGCATAGGGATCCTAAACCTGGAGCTGCCAGGAGATTAGTGATTCCTCAGGAGTACAGAAAGTTCCTCCTAACCCTAGCACATGACATTCCCCTAGCTGGGCATCTAGGACAAATGAAAACTTGGGACAGGCTTGTTCCCCTGTTTCATTGGCCTAGAATGTCTGAGGACACAAAGGAATTTTGTAAGTCCTGTGAAACCTGTCAAGCCAGTGGCAAGACAGATGGCACCCCAAAGGCACCCCTTATCCCACTGCCTGTGGTTGGGGTTCCCTTTGAAAGGGTAGGGGTTGACATAGTTGGCCCCCTTGACCCTCCTACTGCTTCAGGCAATAGATTTATCTTGGTTGTAGTGGACCATGCCACAAGATACCCTGAAGCAATTCCTTTAAGGACCACTACAGCACCTCCAGTGGCAAAGGCCCTCCTGGGAATATTTTCTAGGGTGGGCTTCCCAAAGGAAGTAGCATCAGACAGGGGAAGCAATTTCATGTCTGCATACTTAAAGGCCATGTGGAAGGAGTGTAGTGTAACTTACAAGTTCACTACACCCTATCATCCACAAACAAATGGACTGGTGGAGAGATTTAATAAAACTCTCAAAGGCATGATTATGGGTCTCCCTGAAAAACTCCGCAGGAGATGGGATATCCTGTTACCATGCCTCCTTTTCGCCTACAGGGAGGTACCCCAGAAAGGAGTGGGCTTCAGCCCCTTTGAACTTCGTTTTGGACACCCTGTTAGGGGTCCACTCACACTTGTAAAGGAGGGTTGGGAACAACCTTTAAAAGCTCCTAAGCAGGATATTGTGGATTATGTACTTGGCCTCAGATCAAGGATGGCTGAGTACATGAAAAAGGCCAGTAAAAACCTTCAGGCCAGCCAAGAGCTCCAGAAGCAATGGCATGATCAGAAGGCTGTTTTGGTTCAGTACCAACCAGGGCAGAAAGTGTGGGTCTTGGAGCCTGTGGCCCCAAGAGCACTCCAAGATAAATGGAGTGGGCCCCACACAATTGTTGAGAAAAAGGGTGAAGTCACCTATTTAGTTGACTTAGGCACTGCAAGGAGTCCCCTTAGGGTACTCCATGTAAACCGCCTGAAACCCTACTATGACAGGGCTGATCTCACCCTGCTCATGGCAACAGATGAGGGACAGGAAGAAGACAGTGATCCTCTACCTGATCTCTTCTCTTCCACAGAACAAGATGCTCTGGTGGAAGGTGTCGTTTTGGCTGATTGTCTTACTGCTGAGCAGAAGGACAATTGCATAAACCTCCTAGATCAATTCTCTGAACTCTTCTCTACTGTGCCAGGTACCACTTCTTGGTGTGAGCACACTATAGATACTGGAGACAGCTTGCCTGTCAAAAGTAAGATCTATAGGCAGCCTGACCATGTCAGGGACTGCATAAAGCAAGAGGTCCAGAAAATGTTAGAACTAGGAGTGGTTGGGCACTCTGACAGTCCATGGGCTTCTCCTGTGGTACTTGTACCAAAACCCCATTCCAAAGAAGGAAAGAAGGAAATGCGGTTTTGTGTAGACTATAGAGGTCTCAACTTGGTAACCAAAACTGATGCTCACCCTATACCCAGGGCAGATGAGCTCATAGATACACTGGCATCTGCCAAGTATCTAAGCACTTTTGATTTGACTGCAGGGTATTGGCAGATCAAATTGTCAGAAGATGCTAAACCTAAGACTGCATTTTCTACCATTGGAGGACATTACCAATTCACTGTGATGCCTTTTGGTTTGAAAAATGCACCTGCCACTTTTCAGAGGTTGGTGAACACAGTCCTGCAAGGGCTGGAAGCTTTCAGTGCAGCATATTTGGACGATATAGCTGTCTTTAGCTCCAGCTGGGATGATCACCTGGTCCACCTATGGAAAGTTTTGGAGGCCCTGCAAAAGGCAGGCCTCACTATCAAGGCTTCAAAGTGCCAGATAGGGCAGGGTAAGGTGGTTTATCTGGGACACCTTGTTGGTGGGGAACAGATTGCACCACTACAGGGGAAAATCCAAACAATTATTGATTGGATTCCCCCTACCACTCAGACTCAGGTGAGAGCCTTCCTAGGCCTCACTGGGTATTACAGGAGGTTCATTAAGAACTATGGCTCCATTGCAGCCCCTCTTAATGACCTCACATCCAAGAAAATGCCTAAAAAGGTATTATGGACAGCAAACTGTCAGAAAGCTTTTGAGGAGCTGAAGCAGGCCATGTGCTCTGCACCTGTCCTGAAAAGCCCTTGTTACTCTAAAAAATTCTATGTCCAAACTGATGCATCTGAATTAGGAGTAGGGGCAGTCCTATCACAACTTAATTCTGAGGGCCAGGATCAACCTGTTGCTTTTATTAGTAGGAGGTTGACCCCTAGAGAAAAGCGTTGGTCTGCCATAGAGAGGGAGGCCTTTGCTGTGGTCTGGGCTCTGAAGAAGTTGAGGCCATACCTGTTTGGCACTCACTTCATTGTTCAGACAGACCACAAACCTCTACTTTGGCTAAAACAAATGAAAGGTGAAAATCCTAAATTGTTGAGGTGGTCCATATCCCTACAGGGAATGGACTATACAGTGGAACATAGACCTGGGAGTAGCCACTCCAATGCAGATGGACTCTCCAGATATTTCCACTTAGACAATGAAGACTCATCAGGTCATGGCTAGTCTTATTGTCCTTCGTTTGGGGGGGGGTTGTGTAGGAAAGTACCATCTTGCCTGGCATGTTACCCCCATTTTTCACTGTATATATGTTGTTTTAGTTGTATGTGTCACTGGGACCCTGTTCACCAGGGCCCCAGTGCTCATAAGTGTGCCTGAATGTGTTACCTGTGTAGTGACTAACTGTCTCACTGAGGCTCTGCTAATCAGAACCTCAGTGGTTATGCTCTCTCATTTCTTTCCAAATTGTCACTAACAGGCTAGTGACCAATTTTACCAATTTACATTGGCTTACTGGAACACCCTTATAATTCCCTAGTATATGGTACTGAGGTACCCAGGGTATTGGGGTTCCAGGAGATCCCTATGGGCTGCAGCATTTCTTTTGCCACCCATAGGGAGCTCTGACAATTCTTACACAGGCCTGCCACTGCAGCCTGAGTGAAATAACGTCCACGTTATTTCACAGCCATTTTACAATGCACTTAAGTAACTTATAAGTCACCTATATGTCTAACCTTTACCTGGTAAAGGTTAGGTCCAAAGTTACTTAGTGTGAGGGCACCCTGGCACTAGCCAAGGTGCCCCCACATTGTTCAGAGCCAATTCCCTGAACTTTGTGAGTGCGGGGACACCATTACACGCGTGCACTACATATAGGTCACTACCTATATGTAGCTTCACAATGGTAACTCCGAATATGGCCATGTAACATGTCTAAGATCATGGAATTGCCCCCTCTATGTCATTCTGGCATTGTTGGCACAATTTGATTATCCCAGTGGTCTGTAGCACAGACCCTGGTACTGCCAAACTGCCTTTCCTGGGGTTTCACTGCAGCTGCTGCTGCTGCCAACCCCTCAGACAGGTTTCTGCCCTCCTGGGGTCAAGCCAGGCTTGTCCCAGGATGGCAGAACAAAGGACTTCCTCTGAGAGAGGGTGTCACACCCTCTCCCTTTGGAAAATGGTGTGAAGGCAGGGGAGAAGTAGCCTCCCCCAGCCTCTGGAAATGCTTCCTTGGGCACAGATGTGCCCAATTCTGCATAAGCCAGTCTACACCGGTTCAGGGACCCCTTAGCCCCTGCTCTGGCGCGAAACTGGACAAAGGAAAGGGGAGTGACCACTCCCCTGACCTGCACCTCCCCTGGGAGGTGTCCAGAGCTCCTCCAGTGTGCTCCAGACCTCTGCCATCTTGGAAACAGAGGTGCTGCTGGCACACTGGACTGCTCTGAGTGGCCAGTGCCACCAGGTGACGTCAGAGACTCCTTCTGATAGGCCCTTCAGGTGTTAGTAGCCTATCCTCTCTCCTAAGTAGCCAAACCCTCTTTTCTGGCTATTTAGGGTCTCGGTCTCTGGGGAAACTTTAGATAACGAATGCAAGAGCTCAGCCGAGTTCCTCTGCATCTCTCTCTTCACCTTCTGATAAGGAATCGACTGCTGACCGCACTGGAAGCCTGCAAAACTGCAACAAAGTAGCTAAGACGACTACTGCAACTCTGTAACGCTGATCCTGCCGCCTTCTCGACTGTTTTCCTGTTTGTGCATGCTGTGGGGGTAGTCTGCCTCCTCTCTACACCAGAAGCTCTGAAGAAATCTCCCGTGGGTCGACGGAATCTTCCCCCTGCAACCGCAGGCACCAAAAAGCTGCATTACCGGTCCCTTGGGTCTCCTCTCAGCACGACGAGCGAGGTCCCTCGAATCCAGCAACTGTGTCCAAGTGTCCCCCACAGTCCAGTGACTCTTCAGTCCAAGTTTGGTGGAGGTAAGTCCTTGCCTCACCTCGCTGGGCTGCATTGCTGGGAACCACGACTTTTGAAGATACTCCGGCCCCTGTGCACTTCCGGCGGAAATCCTTTGTGCACAGCCAAGCCTGGGTCCACAGCACTCTAACCTGCATTGCACGACTTTCTAAGTTGGTCTCCGGCGACGTGGGACTTCTTTGTGTAACTTCGGGTGAGCACTGTTTCACGCATCCTCGTAGTGCCTGTTTCTGGCACTTCTGCAGGTGCTACCTGCTGCTGAGAGGGTTCTTTGTCTTGCTAGTCGTCCCCTCTCTCTCTTGGTCCAATTTGCGACCTCCTGGTCCCTCCAGAGCCACAGCAGCGTCCAAAAACTCTAACCGCATGATTTGCAGCTAGCAAGGCTTGTTGGCGTTCTTTCGGCGGGAAAACACTTCTCCGCGACTCTCCGCGGCGAGCGGGATCCGTCCACCAAAGGGGAAGTCTCTAGCCTTTTTCGTTCCTGCAGAAACCTCAGCTTCTTCTGTCCAGTAGAAGCTTCTTTGCACCCGCAGCTGGCATTTCCTTTGCATCTGCCCATCTCCGACTTGCTTGTGACTTTTGGACTTGGTCCCCTTGTTCCACAGGTACCCTAGATTGGAAATCCACAGTTGTTGCATTGTTGGTTTGTGTCTTTCCTGCATTATTCCTCTAACACGACTTCTTTGTCCTTAGGGGAACTTTAGTGCACTTTGCACTCACTTTTCAGGGTCTTGGGGAAGGTTATTTTTCTAACTCTCACTATTTTCTAATAGTCCCAGCGACCCTCTACAAGGTCACATAGGTTTGGGGTCCATTCGTGGTTCCACTTTTGAAGTATATGGTTTGTGTTGCCCCTATCCCTATGTGTCCCCATTGCATCCTATTGTAACTATACATTGTTTGCACTGTTTTCTAAGACTATACTAAGCCTATACTGCATATTTTTGCTATTGTGTATATGTATCTTGTGTATATTTCCTATCCTCTCACTGAGGGTACACTCTAAGATACTTTGGCATATTGTCATAAAAATAAAGTACCTTTATTTTTAGTATAACTGTGTATTGTGTTTTCTTATGATATTGTGCAAGTGACACTTGTGGTACTGTAGTAGCTTCACACGTCTCCTAGTTCAGCCTAAGCTGCTCTGCTAAGCTACCATTATCTATCAGCCTAAGCTGCTAGACACCCTATACACTAATAAGGGATAACTGGGCCTGGTGCAAGGTGCAAGTACCCCTTAGTACTCACTACAAGCCAGTCCAGCCTCCTACAGGCCCTACTGCTGCTTTCTTCACAGGGAGTTTTGGAGTATTGCATGGGCTATCTGTCACTTTTCACAGTATTCCTTGTTTCAGAAGATCTTCTATTACTGGGGTTATACCCTCCTCACCCTCTCTAGCTATTTTGTATTGTGGTACCTGTGGTAATTTGGCTCTAGGGCGCAGTGTCACTTGTACCGGTGGGTAGTCCAACATCCTTCCCACATCATTTGGCCCCTTCGCCCATACCTCGCTAGGGACTGTATTCTGCAGTTCAGACCCTGCCCTTGCGCCTGTCCTCCTGGGTCACATTTCATAAAGGCTTGCAACGCTATCCCATTCTCCTTGCTCTCCAAGAAGATCCCTTCAGGTGAGCAACTGATGGTGCATTGTAATTTACATAGGAGATCCCTACCTAGCAGATTTACTGGACAGTACCTGGCAAAGATGAACTGGTGATTTACTGTGATAGGGCCTACCTTGAATCTCAGTGGTTGTGTAAGAAATTCGTCCATAGGTTGCCCCGTCATCCCTACGGCCGTTATTTGTGTTTCTGAAAATGGTGCATTTGGTACATCAGAAGCTCTCAGCATTGACCTGGTGGCCCCAGTATCAACTAAAAATGGCACTGTTTTACTCAATACCGTCCCATCTACATATGGACCATCTTGATCTACTGACAAATCTGGGCCCGTGAAGTTTGTCTCGGTGGGAGGGGGATATGGGAACCCATGCCCCCTTTGAGGTGCTTGTGGTGTGTCTTGGTGGGTGCCCCAACCGGCGCAGTCTGGATCATTTGTGTATGCATCATGCACATTATTGGTAGTGCTCCATACACTCCGGATCACCATCAGACCCCTGCCACACCACATTTTTAACAAAGCAGACACAGCCATCACACCACACCTACGGAAAGCCATCACACCTCCTTCGAAACTGCAAGATTCCCGGAAAGCTGGAAACACGCCAAAATCAACGCCCTTCTCAAGAAACCAAAGGCAGACCCCAAGGACCTGAAAAACTTCCAGCCCATCTCTCTTCTCCATTTCCCGGCAAAGGTCATTGAGAAAACCAACAACACTCAGCTCACTCAGTACCTCGAAGACAACAACATCCTCGACCCCTCCCAGTCCGGCTTCAGACGCAACCACAACACCGAAACCGCCCTCCTCGCCGCCACAGATGACATCAGAAGCCACCTCGACAATGGAGAAACATCAGCCCTCATCCTTCTAGACCTATCAGCCGCCTTTGACACCGTCTGTCACCACACCCTAAAATCCCGCCTCCACGCTGACGGAATCTAGGACCAGGCCCTCAAATGGACCGCATCCTTCCTCGCCGGCAGAACCCAAAGAGTCCGCCTCTCCCATACCAATCCAAAGCCTTCAACATCATCTGCGGCGTACCCCAGGGCTCATCCCTCAGCCCGACGCTGTTCAACATCTACATGGCCCCTCTTGCACAAGTGGCCCGTCAGCACAACCTCAACATCATCTCTACGCCGACGACACCCAACTCATCCTCTCCCTCACCAAGGACCCGCACACCGCCAAAACCAACCTCCACGAGGGACTAAAAGACATCGCCAACAGGATGAGAGACAGCCGGCTAAAACTGAACTTGGACAAAACAGAGGTCCTCATCCATGGGCGCACCCCCTCCGCCTGGGACAACTCATGGTGGCTGACCAAGCTGGGTGCCCCACTGACACCCACCACAGCGCACGAAACCTTGGCTTCACCCTCGACTCCTCACTCTTCAAGTCAAAGCAGGTGAGTGCCATCTCCTCCTCCTGCTACAACACCCTCCGCATGCTCCGCAGAGCCTACAAATGGATCCCAACAGAAACAAGAAAAACAGTAACCCAGGCCCTCGTCACCAGCAGACTCGACTATGGTAACGCCCTCTACACCAGTATCCCATCCAAACTCCTACAACGCCTCCAACGCATCCAAAACGCCTCCGTCTGACTCATCCTCAACATCCTTCGTCACTGCCACATCACCCCCCACCTAAGAGACCTTGTCTGCCTCCCCGTCAACAAAAGGATCACCTTCAAGCTTCTAAACCACGCACACAAGGCACTCCACAACACCGGACCAACATACTTGAACAACAGACTCAGCTTCTACACCCCCACCCGGCATCTCCACTCCGCAAACCTAGCCCTTGCCTCCATCCCCCGCATCCGGTGCAAATCTTCACGCGGAAGATCATTCTCGTACCTCGCCGCCAAGACCTGGAACACCCTCCCGTCGGATCTACGACAGACCCAGGATCTTCTTTCCTTCAGAAAACTCCTCAAGACATGGCTCTTCGAGCAGTAGCAGCATCCCCCCCGCGCCTTGAAACCCTCACGGTATGTAGCGCGCTTTACAAATTGATTGATTGATTGATTGGTGTATGGTGGGGGTTGTGGTGGCGTCTCCTGTTGTTGCCTATGTGACCCCTACCCCTATGTCCTCTGGTTAGCAGTGGGCAGTCTGCTTTCCAGTGTCCTGGTTGATTGCAGAGGAAACAAGTAGTACCTGGTGGAGGCGTGAAAGGTACCTGTGCACCTCGTCCCCTACCTCTTCCCCTTCCTCTTCCCCTTCCTTGGTTATTGCTGTAAAACCTCTCTTGTGCCACCATCAGTTTCACCTTATCCTTTTTCATCTTCTCCGCATCTGCTTCTTGGATGTTTGTTTGACAGTCTGCGCAGTACCTGGCTGCTGCTAACACTTTGTCAATTGGTCTTGTTGCCAGCACATCAATGACGTTTGTAAGTGAGTTTGTATGGGTTGCTGTAATCCATATACAAAGTTATTCACAAACGCTGGCATCGCCTCACCTAGTGGGTTTTTCATTCCACTGCTCTGCTGGTATACCTGGAGTAGGCGGTCGTAGTAACTCGTCACACTCTCATTCTTTTCCTGTTTTGTATGAATTATTTTGGACCAGTCTGTCTTCTCTTCTGGTACCCTTTCCCGTATGTATTTGATCACCTTTTCTCTTGCTACCTCCACCCCGTCTCCTGGTGCCCCCCCTTTACCTCTCTCTGGTTCTTCTGTTGGCCATTCTACCACCTTTTTGCAATCCTCCAATAGATCTTGTGGTATTATTATACTGAATAACATGTTCAAATCCTTCCACATCATCTCTCCCATCACCACTATCCTGTTCAACTCTGTGTACCATTTGTGTGGGTCTTCGTGCAGTTTTGGATAATCTTTGGTGAAGGCAAACTAGTCAGCGCAATGCCATGGTACATAAACATATGTTAGGATATGGCCCTCCTCTCCTATAGAGGGTGAGGGCACCTCTCTCAGAGGCATTTGGGTTACTTTTTCTGTTCCTTTCTCTAGGTCCTTTAGCACCTGCGCTGTCTGTAACCCTTCTAACAATTTCTTCCAATTTTGTAATTTTAGTATGGCATATTCCAATCTTTCTTACACTTTGTCATCACTTCAGCATTTCAATTCCTCCCCTGTAAAGCTCAGCTGGGAGGTGTCCTACCTGTATTCTACGGGCAGAGGGTCCGTATTGTTTGTATGTTGTATATATTTGTTATGCACTCCTGGTCCCTGGGCCATTAGTTCTGCACGTGCTAAGGCCAGTAATTCTTCCCCGTATGCCCTTGTAGTGTCCCTTTTTAAATCTGCCACCTTTTTCCTACCATCAATGAGGTCTGTGAGTAAGGTGTGACACTTTGTGCTATCAGATTTTAGAAACGTATTCTTTCTTTGCGTGCTGGGGGAGTTATTTGGTGTGATATACGGTGACCCTCCCTGCGACTGGCTTCCTGATATGCTGCCCCTTCTATTTCCTAGTAAACTTTCCTCATGAGGCGAGTTCATAAGGTCAATGTTGTACTTCGTATTGTGAGTGAAAACACATATCTCCCATATGATCTTATGTAGCTCTGGTATCCCTCTGAAACTGTCCCCCGAGGTATCCCCAAATTGCTACTTCCAATGTGTTTTCAATAAATTCGTCTTTTTCTTTTTCATTTCTATTTCGTGGTAAAGGCATATTGATTTTAATATCCTGCATCATACAAGTAATTCTTCACTCTCTTTATCTAATTTTAGTGCGCTATGTGCCACTTCCTCTTTCACCTCCCGCAGCATCTGCAGGTTTGTTAATTCTTCCAGATCCACTTTTTTTTGTTCCTCTTTTACTAAGCCCTGCGCCAGTCCACGGGCTGCAGCCTTCTAAACTGAGGATAGATCCGGAGGCTGTGCCCCTGCTGCTGATTTCGCACTTTGCACCACCCCCTCGGACCTTGTTTCATTTCCCCGTAGTCTTCCGATTATGAGGTCCTCTATGAGTGGATCCTCTTCTTCCTCCTCCAGCATTCCCTGCACCTTGTATTCCTGTGGTGGTGCACCTACCACAGGAACATATGGTAATGTCCCCACCACCTCAAGCGTTTTATCTCTCCACTCCTCTCGCTTGTCACTCCTCTTTCTCGCAATATAACATCCATCCTTCAATTCTAATAATTCCTTGTGTACTGTATCCTTTACATAATCTGTCATTCTGTAAACAATAATTCCAGGAATAGAAAGCATCCCATTCTAATCCCTTTATCGTGTACACCAAATGTAGAAGCTGAATCTTAGATACCCATCTCAGGTTACAAACAACCGTTAGCCAGCTCTTCCTGGTAGACAAAAAGGTTTATTTAGAAACAACAAATACATGTACATGGAGACTGAGCAGCATAAGTCAAGCTTGAACATTCTGAATAAGGAAGTAATACCTGATCTTTTATAATATCAAACCACAAACCGAATCGAGCATTTCATTGGTCCTTGACATTGACGTATGATCATTTCTTCAATATTGCCAAAGGTGCTACAGTCAATTCTTATTAACGCACCATATATAGTAAACTGAAGCACAGACAAGGAAGTTACCTAATATGTCCTACCTGTCAAATATCGCGTGATACATCTTATGACAGAACTGAGAACAGCAGGAACACAAATGGTATCTTCAAGAAGGAAGACTGCTTCAGCTAGCATGCAATGACAATGATATTTCATGGTGGCTGTTCTAATGGTAAGCCTTGCAATATAGTGCGTTTCAGGCAATATCAGAAACATATCAGTAAGCACAGCTTGTGTTAGTTGTACATTGTCCAACAGAGATAGGCCCAATTGTCATTGTTTATCACAGGGCCCATTAGGCCCAAGTTGGTGAAGAACCAAAATGCGATTCCACAACGGGGTTGCTACATTCTCCTCCAGAAGCTACAGGCCATCCAGAACACCGCAGCCAGACTCATCCTCGACCCTCTGCCCCAGTGCCGGCAACCCTCATCTCCCCCTACCTCAAAGACCTCCATTGGCTCCCAATGAGAAGCCAATTCAAGCTACTGACCCAGGCATACCAGTCCATTTCCAACCAAAGACCAACCTACATCAACCACTGTCTGAACTTCCACCAATGAGACAGACAACCTTGATCTGTTGGGAAATGGGGAAACATTTTCATTAAAAAATTTCAAATTAAAAAACGCTGTGCACAGCCAAACTTTTTGTTAGCAACATATATTTGTTTGGGATTGGATTAAAATCAGCTTAAAGTTTGTTTACCATCTGTGAATAAAATTGTTGCTTAAATAATAGGCAACAGAGAGGGCCATTGGATTTATGTGACTCAGGCCCATATTTATACTTTTTGACACAAAACTGTGCAAATGCAATTTTGCAGCAAAAATATTACCGCCGGCTAACGCCATTCCTTAAGGACATCTTAACGTCATATTTATTGAATGGTGCAATATGGCACTAAGGAATGGCTAGCGTCTAGGAAAAAGACACTAGCCGGGCAGGGATAGCTTTAGGGATTATGGTGCTACTGGGTCAGAAATGACGTTAGGTTGGTTAGCTGCAAAATATATGCCACTAACCAGCCTACCGTGATTTTATGACTCACAAGCAGCCACAGACATGACTCCTGTCTAAGTATAGACAGGAGTCATGCCCACCACTCCAATGGCCTGCACAGGGGACCAGTGTCCTCTGGGCAGGACATTAAACCCATTGCCAGGCAGGGGGCCCCATGCCTGGGGCCACCATTGGCACACCTATAAATAAAGGAAAATCCTTACCTAAACTTATCTGGGTTGGGGACCCCCATCCTGTGGTGTCCCTCTGGGGTGGGTGGGGATGTTCCTGGGGCTTGGGTGGGCATCCTAGTGCAAAGTCCCTGGTGTTTCACCATGGAAATGGTCCTAGCTGGTCCCTAACGCCTGGTCTGACCCAGGCGTTAGATAATGGTGCTAAGCAGGCTTAGCACAATTCTCTGGGTCCGTCTACTCCTTGCGTGTGGTCTCTGTCCGGAGTATAGATATGGCCCCATGGGATTAAAGTAAGTTCTAGGATGGGAACGCCTAAATTGCATCTCATTGACGCACATTGGGTTGGTGCATCCTAGAAATGGCGCAAAGCCCAAGATATTGACGCTAGACGGGTCTAGCGCCCAAGTATAAATATGGCAGTAGGTTTGTGCCATTTTAGCATCAAAATAAATGAGACTAAAACGGCGCAAAGCAAGTATAACTATGCCTCTCAGTGTCTGGAGTTGGATCCCAAAAGCCACAAGGCATCACAGCAACATTCTATTACTGTAAATGAATCACAAAATGGACAACCATCTTCAATATAGTTATTCTTAAAATATCAGTAGTTCATTAACATCTTTGTCAACATACTGATACATGGAGCATTGATGAAACATTTATAACTTTTTTTTTACAAATTATAAAACATCTACTTCATTTTAGATGTGGAAAACTGCCTGAAGTGCCCTGAAGACAAGTGGCCCAATACCAGGAGGGACGGCTGCATACCCAAAATCATTACTTTCCTCTCATACCACGACACGATTGGTGTGATTTTGGTCTTCATAGCTATTTCCTTCTCTATAGCAACAGCTGCAGTTTTGGGAATCTTTATTAAGCACAGAGACACACCGATAGTGAAGGCCAATAACCGAGATCTCAGCTACACTCTCCTTGTCGCCCTAATTTTGGCTTTTTTATGCTCCCTCCTATTTATTGGACGCCCTGCTACGTGGACCTGTCTCATCCAACAAGCTGCATTTGGGATTATTTTTACTGTTGCTGTGTCTTGTGTTTTAGCAAAAACCATCACTGTTGTCATTGCCTTTAATGCCACAAGGCCTGGGAGCAGATTAAGTAGGTGGCTGGGATCCCGCGTGTCCGGCTCTATTGTCCTCTTCTGCACACTAGGAGAAGTGACAATCTGTCTCTCTTGGCTGCTCACAGCTCCACCTCACCCTGGCACTGACACACAGTCTGAGACTGGGAAGATGATCCTGCAGTGTGACCAGGGCTCCGTCACTGCCTTCTACAGTGTGATTGGTTACATGGGACTGTTGGCCTTGGCCAGCTTCATTGTGGCTTTTCTCGCCAGGAATCTTCCTGACAGATTCAACGAGGCCAAGCTCATCACATTCAGCATGCTGGTGTTCTGCAGCGTCTGGGTCTCCTTCCTCCCAGCCTACCTCAGCACTAAGGGCAGGTACATGGTGGCCGTGGAGATCTTCACCATCTTGGCTTCTAGCGCTGGACTTCTGGGCTGTATATTCATCCCCAAATGTTACACCATTCTATTTAGGATGAATAGCAATACAAGAGAACATTTCGTTCTAAAAGTTAATGTGTAGTCTCTGAAGAATCATTGTTGAGTGGCTCTGCTAGCCACACCAGCAGGAAATTTATATATGAACACTTAGGGGGTTATTCTAACTTTGGAGGAGGTGTTAATCCGTCCCAAAAGTGACGGAAAAGTGACGGATTTACCACCAGCCGTATTACGAGTCCATTATATCCTATGGAACTCGTAATACGCCTGGTGGTATATCCGTCACTTTACCGTCACTTTTGGGACGGATTAACACTCCTCCAAAGTTAGAATAACCCCCTTAATACTTACCTGTAAAACTTTAAAAATGAACATGCCTTTACCATTCCTCCCTTTACATTGAAATAACAAAATAAATTCTAAAGGCATGCGTGGTAAAGGCATATTGATTTTAATATCCTGCGTGATAAGGGTATGCCTGGTAAAGACACATGCGTGTGGGGTTCAGTCATTGTTGTAAAGGCTGTTTCCCCTCCCACAAGCGAGTACAGATATTCATACAGATATATAGTTCTCTGCCTTATGTGCGATCTCCGATTACCATCTATGAGGTTTGAGATACTTTGCTGTAGAGGTTTTGAAGACCAGTGAATCCACCTTCAATGGATCCGCTGAGCGATCTTTCTTGCAGTATTTTCAGGTTTCAAGAATACTTGCAGTTTCTGCTTTGACAGAAGAGGGGGGGGGTGGTGGAAGCAGTTTCTTTAAGGTGCTCCTTAGTTACAGTGCCCCCCTTTGCTATTCATCCTGAAAATAATATTTTTAACTGATTCATTCATTACCACACTTTGTAGTAATATTCCATTGTTTCACAGATTTCTTTTTGGGTGATATATACCTGCTGGTGATCTTTAATGGAACAACATTATTATTAATACTTTGATGTTATTATTTGTATTGGCTCAAGCAACATTTTATAAAATTAATGTGTTTTTAATATCAAGAATAACCAAAATCAGTTTCATTCCTTCAAATAAAAGAGAAGACATAGCCTCAACACCTCCTCTGAAGTCCAAAGTCATTGAAACTCAACACACATGGCTGCATATCATTCTTAAGAAAATACAAGACAATTATTAACAATACTGACATGATATATTCTGGTTTCTTCACATTCAATGGGCTATTAGTCATCTCTCCATGAAAGTGTTTGGGAATGAGGTAAACATCAGAGATAATGCAGCAGTAATGAGCAAAATGACTCCTCTCCTAAGTCAAATAACGCCTTCCATTCCAAATGGTCACATTTAGAGACAAAGGGCCTTATTTAGAGTTTGGCAGACGGATATCCTGTCCGCTGTGAAAGCTACAATGGGATCATGATACGACGAGCGGGATATCCATCAGGTTTGTGAAAGAGTAATCCTCTCCGCCAAGCTCTAAATCAGGCACAAAGATTGAAAACAGAATCTTTATATCCTCCAGGAAGAATATGTACAAATGTCAACTCCAAACACTTGTTTATGAATGTAACCGACGTTTAAGCAAACCAGCAAGGACAGGGAAGAAGCCATATACTATTCAAACTCCGATTAATCAGGACGCCTTTTTGTCAATCACTTACATATCAAAAGAGCTAAAAATCAAGTCCATGCCATACGGAGACATGACGGTAGATGACTACTAACGGCCACAGAGATCACAAATAAATTTGTATCATTTTAGTCTAGATTTCTCTTATAGTGAAATTGCCTAAAATAACTACAGAAGACAGACTTAAGTTAGGAAACCCTGTTTGCCTGTAGGAAATCTCCTTGGTAATTAAATCCCTAGACTAAAAAAAAAATGCCTTTTCTTCTGATTTCCATAAAACATTTGAGGCACAACTATCTTCCAATCTTTCTTTAGCTCATGATTTTCCACTGGTGCTACTGAGGGCTCTTTCAAACAAGTGAGTATTGCTGTTCTTCAGTTTCAGTTTGACACATGCTTTATTCGATCAGTCAATCATCAAAGCGAAAATACAATAATAATAAATAAGGATAAAACCAGTAATAATAAAAATATTATATTATAAAACATAAATAGAAATTGTGGAACATAGGTTACTGAGCATACTATAATTAAAAGAATTCTCAGGACACATAATACACATAATACGATTTCAGCCCCTTTCCTATAATCCTTGTAAGAGTAAGAGAATAAAGAATAAAAGTAAGGCTCTAATTAAGACACAGTCTTTGCAATGGAATTGCGTATTCGCCATGCTACTAATAAATATTTACTGACAGCAAGTATTAAAACCGTGGAATGATGACTTTTTAAAATAAGCAGGGCAAAAAAACATGAAATGCTCAATCGTTTCTGGTTTTGCGTCACAGGCTGGGCATGTACTTGTATCTGTTTTTGTACCCCATCTGCACATCAATGTCTTCAATGGCAGCGACCCGAAACGGAATCTGGCATATAAGCTTTTGCCAAGAATGTCAGGTATATTGTCTAGATAGGGTTCAAATTGTGGATACCATTTAAAATCTGTAAAATGATTTGTTAAAGTGCCATGAGTTCTATGAGTAATATGATCGTTATATACATGGGACCAATATATGCGTTTTAGCGCAATAGAATGAGCCTTTTCTAATTTATGGGGTTCCTCCCTAAAGTGGCTTAGGCCGAGTTTGTTAAACCAACTGGATACATGTTTGACCCAGGGTCTTCACAAACCAGACAACGATCACACTTCAATTGCTAATTATAGACTAATATTGCTCACAAAATCAAGACTGTAAATTCATGATAAAATGTTAGCTAACAGATTGGCCCCAAAATTAACCTCAATAATTCAATCTGACCAAACAAGTTTTATAAAAGGAAACCCATCTGCACATAACACACACTTTATATTTCATGTTTTATCCTTTACCGACAATATTAAAACTCCTGCCAGCCTATTAGCTTTGGATGCTGAACAAGCTTTCAACAAGGTGAAATGGCGCTTTGTATTTCATATCCTGTTTTTTTTTTTCATTTTTGCGCTTTTGACATGATCAGGGCACTATATAATAGCCCATCAGCTAAGATGTTATTGGTCTTTTTATTCATTTATTACTTTGCATAAAGTTATTAGACAACAATGACTTCTCTACCCTTCTATTTCTCATGACTACCACACCTTTATTATGTTTCATCAGAAATAGTACAGACAATGCAGGCATTTTAATACCAGATATTGTTCTAGACGTCTGCGGGTCACATATTATTCTACACTCGTAATCCTTCCACCTTGATTCCAATTCCAATTATTATCGAACAATATGCATCTGTCTATGGATATACATTAAATATCACAAGACAGCTTTTTTTTCCCTTTGATTGTTTTATAAACTCCTGACAGGGAAGAATATTATATGGAACCCTCTCAAACTTAAATATCTTGGAATTGTCTTTTCTACCTCTATTAAACAGACAGTTGACATGAAACTAAACTAAAGAAAAATAGAAAAATGCTCCTCATTTCTTTAAAATTGATGAAGTAAAATTGAAGTGGTCAAAATGGTTAGTGTGAGAAATTGGGATGTTGGTGAACTGGGTTGGAGCCTGGTTAAGCAACAGCCACAGTACCTTGCAGGGTGAACCACAAAAGGTCACTAAATCAATCTGTGCTCAACCATGGGTAGCTTGGCACAAAAAGCAGTCAGGCTTAACTTAGAGGCAATGTGTAAAGTATTTATGAAGCACACAAACAAGAAAATTGTGAGAACACAACACAAGCAAATTCTAAAGCAATTTATAAAATAAAGTACATTTTAGTACATTATTTGACACTAAAATGACATCAGTACAACTGGACTTATGATTTTTTAAAGTTTAAGGTTCAAAATAGCAAATCCTCAGTTTTGGAAAATGGCTACCGGGACACCTTTAGCACCACAACCGAGGGTCCAGGAGTGACAGAGACCTCTTGGGTGTGCGGGACACACTCAGGCTGGTTCCAGGTGCAAGTGTAAGATGATGGAAGCCTGTTGCGTCCCTGTGACTCTGAACAGTAGGCCAGATACCCGGTCCTTGGAATCACTTCTGGTAGTTCTGGATGCAGGTGAAGATGCAGGGCTCCAAAGCAAGGCTGGCCTCTAAGGTTTCAGGGAAGGCTTCAGGCAGCATAGCAGTCCTTCCAGGTACAGCAATAGTCTGACAAAGTGCACAGAAGGTCACAACAGCAGTTCTTTCACAGGGCCAGTAGTGAACTGAAGAGTGGGTCTCACAGCCTAATTTTATACCCTGGGGTCCTGCTCTTAGAAAGTGGGTCACGTTTCCAGATAGGTTCTTTGACGGTTCAGGAGTTTTCTGCCTCCCCCGTCCTGGCTCCTACCGTGCTGCACAGGCAATAGAGGGTTGTTACGTTTATTATATGGTGGCAGGTCACGTCCGATTCAGGAGCAAATGGGGCTGTCCTCAGCTCCACCCCAATCATGCCAGTGGAAATGCCTTTTAGGCTCTGCTAATCCTACCACTGTGTGACTGTCTCAAATGTCAGTTACACCCAGTCATTTGACATAAGGCTGACTGCAGGCACAGAGGGCTAAGGGCAGGAAAATGTAAACTTTCTAAAAGTGGCATTTTCAAACTTGTAGTGGCAAATTTGACTTTACCATTAAAGACAGTTTATTAGTACAAATTCAAAGGAACCAAAATCTATATAACTACCTCCTCTGGTTTAGGAATTACAGCTTATTAAATGCAATAAGAAATCCCCAATGTTATGCTACAGAAGGGGTAGGCTTCACCGTAGTGAAAAACACATTTGGGAGTTTTTCATAGCTATGACATGTAAAACTTAAAAGTACACATCTTAGTTCTTAATTACACAGCACCACGACCTATGGGACACCTAAGGCCTGCCTTAGGGGTGACTTACATGTACTAAAAGGGGAGTTAAAGGTTTGGAAGGGGTTTCAAATGGCAAGTCAACATGGCAATAGGACACTGTCCTCAGGCTGCAATGAAAGGCCTGGCACATGTTTTAAAGTGATGCTCAAGTGGGTGGCTCGAGCAGTGCTGCAGGCCCACTAGTAGCATTTTATTTACAGGCCCTGGGCACACGTAGTACACTTTACTAGGGACATATAAGTAAATTACATATGCCAATTAGATACATACCAATTAGACCATGTTTAGGGAGGGAACACATGTATTTAGCACTGGTTAGCACCGACAAAGTGCACAGAGTTCTAAGGCCAACAAAATCAAATTCAGCAAAAAGTGGAGGGAAAAAGGAAAAGCATTTAAAGGTGAACCTGCAAAAAGTGGACATGTTTTAAGGTGTGACTTGAGTGGGTGTTAAAAGCAGCGCTGCATGCCCACTAGTAGCATTTAACTTACAGGCCCTGGGTGTTGGAAAGTACCCCCCTTCTTAGAATGGTTACCCCCATTTCCTGTCTGATGTCAGTGTGCTTGACTGTGTTTACTGGGATCCTGCTAATCAGGACCCCAGTGATTATGATCTCTCTCCTCTAAATGTGGTTGTTACATGCTGCTAATACAGTACTTCACCCACAATTGGCATAATGGTGACCCCTTATAAGTCCCTAGTACATGGTACCTATGTGTAGGAGGCTGGACTGGCTTGTAGTGAGTACCAAGGGGTACTTACACCTTGCGCCAGGCCCAGGTATCCCTTATTAGTGTATAGGGGTGTAGGAGGCTGGACTGGCTTGTAGTGAGTACCAAGGGGTACTTGCACCTTGCACCAGGCCCAGTTATCCCTTATTAGTGTATAGGGTGTCTAGCAGCTTAGGCTGATAGATAATGGTAGCTTAGCAGAGCAGCTTAGGCTGAACTAGGAGACGTGTGAAGCTACTACAGTATCACTTAGTGTCATATGCACAATATCATAAGAAAACACAATACACAGTTATACTAAAAATAAAGGTACTTTATTTTTATGACAATAAGCCAAAGTATCTTAGAGTGTACCCTCAGTGAGAGGATAGGAAATATACACAAGATATATGTACACAATAGCAAAAATATGCAGTATAGTCTTAGAAAACAGTGCAAACAATGTATAGTTACAATAGGATGCAATGGGGAAACATAGGGATAGGGGCAACACAAACCATATACTCCAAAAGTGGAATGCGAACCACGAATGGACCCCAAACCTATGTGACCTTGTAGAGGGTCGCTGGGACTATTAGAAAATAGTGAGAGTTAGAAAAATAACCCACCCCAAGACCCTGAAAAATGAGTGCAAAGTGCACTAAAGTTCCCCCAAGGACAAAGAAGTCGTGATAGAGGAAAAATGCAGGAAAGACACAAACCAACAATGCAACAACGATGTATTTCCAATCTAGGGTACCTGTGGAACAAGGGGACCAAGTCCAAAAGTCACAAGCAAATCGGAGATGGGCAGATGCCCAGGAAATGCCAGCTGTGGGTGCAAAGAAGCTTCTACTGGACAGAAGAAGCTGAGGTTTCTGCAGGAACGAAGAGGGCTAGAGACTTCCCCTTTGGTGGACTGATCCCTCTTGCCGTGGAGAGTTGTGCAGAAGTGTTTTCCCGCCGAAAGAACGCCAACAAGCCTTGCTAGTTGCAAATCGTGCGGTTAGCGGTTTTGGATGCCGCTGTGGCCTAGGAGGGACCAGGAGGTCGCAAATTGGACCAGGAGGTAGAGGGGACGTCGAGCAAGAAAAGGAGCACTCTTAGCAGCAGGTAGCACCCGGAGAAGTGCCAGAAACAGGCACTACGAGGATGCGTGAAATGGTGCTCACCCGAAGTCGCACAAAGAAGTCCCACGTCGCCGGAGAACAACTTAGGAGGTCGTGCAATGCAGGTTAGAGTGCCGTGGACCCAGGCTGGACTGTGCACAAAGGATTTCCACCTGAAGTGCACGGAGGCCGGAGTAGCTGCAAAAGTTGCGGTTCCCAGCAATGCAGTCTAGCGAGGTGAGGCAAGGACTTACCTCCACCAAACTTGGACTGAAGAGTCACTGGACTGTGGGGGTCACTTGGACAGAGTTGCTGGATTCGAGGGACCTCGCTCGTTGTGCTGAGAGGAGACCCAAGGGACCTGTAATGCAGCTTTTTGGTGCCTGCGGTTGCAGGGGGAAGATTCCGTCGACCCACGGGAGATTTCTTCGGAGCTTCTAGTGCAGAGAGGAGGCAGACTACCCCCACAGCATGCACCACCAGGAAAACAGTCGAGAAGGCGGCAGGATCAGCGTTACAGAGTTGCAGTAGTCGTCTTTTCTACTATGTTGCAGTTTTGCAGGCTTCCAGCGCGGTCAGCAGTCGATTCCTTGGCAGAAGGTGAAGAGAGAGATGCAGAGGAACTCTGATGAGCTCTTGCATTCGTTATCTAAAGTTTCCCCAGAGACAGAGACCCTAAATAGCCAGAAAAGAGGGTTTGGCTACCTAGGAGAGAGGATAGGCTAGCAACACCTGAAGGAGCCTATCAGAAGGAATCTCTGACGTCACCTGGTGGCACTGGCCACTCAGAGCAGTCCAGTGTGCCAGCAGCACCTCTGTTTCCAAGATGGCAGAGGTCTGGAGCACACTGGAGGAGCTCTGGGCACCTCCCAGGGGAGGTACAGGTCAGGGGAGTGGTCACTCCCCTTTCCTTTGTCCAGATTCGCGCCAGAGCAGGGCTAAGGGGTCCCCTGAACCGGTTTAGACTGGCTTATGCAGAATTGGGCACATCTGTGCCCAACAAAGCATTTCCAGAGGCTGGGGGAGGCTACTCCTCCCCTGCCTTCACACCATTTTCCAAAGGGAGAGGGTGTAACACCCTCTCTCAGAGGAAGTCCTTTGTTCTGCCATCCTGGGCCAGGCCTGGCTGGACCCCAGGAGGGCAGATGCCTGTCTGAGGGGTTGGCAGCAGCAGCAGCTGCAGTGAAACCCCAGGAAGGGCAGTTTGGCAGTACCAGGGTCTGTGCTACAGACCACTGGGATCATGGGATTGTGCCAACTATGCCAGGATGGCATAGAGGGGGCAATTCCATGATCATAGACATGTTACATGGCCATATTCGGAGTTACCATTGTGAAGCCACATATAGGTATTGACCTATATGTAGTGCATGCGTGTAATGGTGTCCCCGCACTCACAAAGTTCAGGGAATTGGCCCTGAACAATGTGGGGGCACCTTGGCTAGTGCCAGGGTGCCCTCACACTAAGTAACTTTGCACCTAACCTTTACCAGGTAAAGGTTAGACATATAGGTGACTTATAAGTTACTTAAGTGCAGTGTAAAATGGCTGTGAAATAATGTGGACGTTATTTCACTCAGGCTGCAGTGGCAGGCCTTTGTAAGAATTGTCAGAGCTCCCTATGGGTGGCAAAAGAAATGCTGCAGCCCATAGGGATCTCCTGGAACCCCCATACCCTGGGTACCTCAGTACCATATACTAGGGAATTATAAGGGTGTTCCAGTAAGCCAATGTAAATTGGTAAAATTGGTCACTAGCCTATTAGTGACAATTTGAAAGAAATGAGAGAGCATAACCACTGAGGTTCTGATTAGCAGAGCCTCAGTGAGACAGTTAGTCACTACACAGGTAACACATTCAGTCATACTTATGAGCACTGGGGCCCTGGTGAACAGGGTCCCAGTGACACATACAACTAAAACAACATATATACAGTGAAAAATTGGGGTAACATGCCAGGCAAGATGGTACTTTCCTACAAGGGGTGTCTAGCAGCTTAGGCTGATAGAAAAGGTAGCTTAGCAGAGCAGCTTAGGCTGAACTAGGAGACGAGTAAAGCTCCTACAGTACCACTAGTGTCATATGCACAATATCGTAAAAAAACACAATACACAGATATACTAAAAATAAAGGTACTTTATTTTTATGACAATATGCCAAAAGTATCTCAGTGAGTACCCACAGTATGAGGATAGCAAATATACACAATATATATGTACACAATACCAAAAATATGCAATACAGTATTAGAAAACAGTGCAAACAATGTATAGTTACAATAGGATGCAAGGGGGACACATAGGGTTGGGGCAACACAAACCATATACTCCAAAAGTGGAATGCGAACCATGAGTGGACCCCAAACCTATGTGACCTTGTAGAGGGTCGCTGGGACTGTAAGAAAACAGTGAGGGTTAGAAAAATAGCCCACCCCAAGACCCTGAAAAGTGAGTGCAAAGTGCACTAAAGTTCCCCAAAGAGCACAGAAGTCGTGATAGGGGAATTCTGCAGGAAAGACCAAAACCAGCAATGCAACAACAATGGATTTCCAGACGAGGGTACCTGTGGAACAAGGGGACCAAGTCCAAAAGTCACGATCAAGTCGAGAGTGGGCAGATGCCCAGGAAATGCCAGCTGTGGGTGCAAAGAAGCTGCTACTGGACAGTAGAAGCTGAGGATTCTGCAAGAACGACAAGGGCTAGACACTTCCCCTTTGGAGGATAGATGTCACACGCAGTGGAGAGTTGTGCAGAAGTGTTTTCCTGCGGAAAGACCATAAACAAGCCTTGCTAGCTGCAAAGCTCATGGTTGGGGTTTTTGGATGCTGCTGTGGCCCAGGAGGGACCAGGATGTCACCAATTGTGTCAGGGGACAGAGGGGGCACCCAGCAAGACAAGGAACCCTCTCATAAGCAGCCAGCCCCCGCAGAAGTGCCAGAACAGGCACTACAAAGTGGTGCTCACCTGAAGTTGCACAAAGGAGTCCCACGCCGCCGGAGGACAACTCAGGAGGTCGTGCAACGCAGGTTAGAGTGCCATGGACCCAGGCTTGGCTGTGCACAAAGGATTCCCTCGGAAAGTGCACAGGAGCCGGAGTAGCTGCAAAACACGCGGTTCCCAGCAATGCAGTCTGGCATGGGGAGGCAAGGACTTACCTCCACCAAACTTGGACTGAAGAGTCACTGGACTGTGGGAGTCACTTGGACAGAGTTGCTGAGTTCAAGGGACCTCGCTCGTCGTGCTGAGAGGAGACCCAGAGGACTGGTGATGCAGTTCTTTGGTGCCTGCGGTTGCAGGGGGAAGATTCCGTCGACCCACTGGAGATTTCTTCGGAGCTTCTAGTGCAGAGAGGAGGCAGACTACCCCCACAGCATGCACCACCAGGAAAACAGTCGAGAAGGCGGCTGGATCAGCATTACAGTGTTGCAGTAGTCGTCGTTGCTACTTTGTTGCAGTTTTGCAGGCTTCCAGCGCGGTCAGCAGTCGATTCCTTGGCAGAAGGTGAAGAGAGAGATGCAGAGGAACTCGGATGAGCTCCTGCATTCGTTATCCAAGGAAATCCCCAAAGCAGAGAGCCTAAATAGCCAGAAAAGAGGGTTTGGCTACTTAGGAAAGAAGATAGGCCAGCAACACCTGAAGGAGCCTATCAGAAGGAGTCTCTGATGTCACCTGCTGGCCCTGGCCACTCAGAGCAGTCCAGTGTGCCAACAGCACCTCTGTTTCCAAGATGGCAGAGGTCTGGAGCACACTGGAGGAGCTCTGGGCACCTCCCAGGGGAGGTGCAGGTCAGGGGAGTGGTCACTCCCCTTTCCTTTGTCCAGTTTTGCACCAGAGCAGGGCTGAGGGGTCCCTGAACCGGTGTAGACTGGCTTATGCAGAAATGGGCACCATCTGTGCCCAAGAAAGCATTTCCAGAGGCTGGGGGAGGCTACTCCTCCCCTGCCTTAACACCTTATTCCAAAGGGAGAGGGTGTAACACCCTCTCTCTGTGGAAGTCCTTTGTTCTGCCTTCCTGGGCCAAGCCTGGCTGGACCCCAGGAGGGCAGAAACCTGTCTGAGGGGTTGGCAGCAGCAGCAGATGCAGTGAAACCCCTGAAAAGGCAGTTTGGCAGTACCCGGGTCTGTGCTAGAGACCCGTGGGATCATGGGATTGTGCCAACAATGCCAGGATGGCATAGAGGGGGCAATTCCATGATCTTAGACATGTTACATGGCCATATTCGGAGTTACCATTGTGAAGCTACACATAGGTAGTGACCTATATGTAGTGCACGCGTGTAATGGTGTCCCCGCACTCACAAAGTCCTTGGAATTGGCCCTGAACAATGTGGGGGCCCCTTGGCTAGTGCCAGGGTGCCCACACACTAAGTAACTTAGCACCCAATCTTTACCAGGTAAAGGTTAGACATATAAGTGACTTATAAGTTACTTAAGTGCAGTGGTAAATGGCTGTGAAATAACGTGGACGTTATTTCACTCAGGCTGCAGTGGCAGGCCTGTGTCAGAATTGTCAGAGCTCCCTATGGGTGGCAAAAGAAATGCTGCAGCCCATAGGGATCTCCTGGAACCCCAATACCCTGGGTACCTCAGTACCATATACTAGGGAATTATAAGGGTGTTCCAGTATGCCAATGTAAATTGGTGAAATTGGTCACTAGCCTGTTAGTGACAATTTGGAAAGAAATGAGAGAGCATAACCACTGAGATTCTGGATAGCAGAGCCTCAGTGAGACAGCTAGTCATAACACAGGTAACACATTCAGGGCACACTTATGAGCACTGGGGCCCTGGCTGGCAGGGTCCCAGTGACACATACAACTAAAACAACATATATACAGTGAAAAATGGGGATAACATGCCAGGCAAGATGGTACTTTCCTACAACTAGGATCCAGCCAGTTAGGGACAGGTCTCTCTCTGCCAATTCCCAAATCTCCTTTGTATCCAAACATTCCCAACCCTCCCAACCTGAGGATAATTTAATGGAACGGGAACTCTGAAAGCTGAGGTTGGAAGAGACCAGACTGAAGCTTAAACAGCAGCAGCTGGCCTTAGACAGGGAATCCCTAGATACAGAGAGGGAAAGACAGAGAATGGGGTTAGGTCCCCATGGTGGTAGCAGCAGTGTTTCAGATAGTAATCCTGTTAGAGAGCAAGATTCCAGAAACCTGCATAAGATAGTCCCCCCTTACGAGGAGGGGGATGACATTAATAAGTGGTTTGCTGCACTGGAGAGGGCCTGTATGGTACAGTTGGTCCCTCAAAGGCAGTGGGCTGCTATCGTGTGGCTATCTTTCACTACAAAGGGTAGGGATAGGCTCCTTACTGTCAGAGAAAGTGATGCCAATAATTACAAAGTTTTGAAGGATGCACTCTTGGATGGATTTGGCTTAACCACTGAGCAATACAGGATTAAGTTAAGAGACACCAGAAAAGAGTACTCTCAAGAATGGACACATTTTCTTGACTGTTCAGTGAAGGCCTTGGAGGGTTGGTTACATGGCAGTAAAGTTTCTGACTATGAAAGCCTGTATAATCTTATCCTGAGAGAGCATATTCTTAACAATTGTGTGTCTGATTTGATGCACCAGTACTTGGTAGACTCAGATCTGACCTCTCCCCAAGAATTGGGAAAGAAGGCAGACAAATGGGTCAGAACAAGAGTGAACATAAAAGTTCATACAGGAGGTGACAAGGATGGCAAGAAGAAAGATAATGAGAAATCTCAGGATAAGCATTTGGATAAAGGTAAAACTAGGGATCCTTCTTCAAATCCTAAACACTCTTCAGAGGGTGGGGATAAATCAACTTCTTCCTCTTCTTCACAACCCACACACATTAGAAAGCCTTGGTGCTATGTGTATAAAAATAAAGGCCATATGCCAGGGGATAAGTCCTGCCCGGGTAAACCCCCTGAGCCTACCACCACTAATACATCAAGGCCTGTATTTATACTTTTTGACGCTAAACTGCGCTAACGCAGTTTAGCGTCAAAAAATGTTGCGCCGGCTAACGCCATTCTGAAGCGCCATGCGGGCGCCGTATTTATTGAATGGCGTTAGCCGGCGCAAGCAGACCGGCGCTGCCTGGTGTGCGTGAAAAAAAAACACGTACACCAGGCAGCGACGGCGTTGGGAAAAATGGCGCTAGGGCGTCTTAAAAATGGTGCAAGTCAGGTTGACGCAAAAAATCGCCTCCACCCGATTTGCGCCATTTTTAACGACGCCCAGACGCCATTTACATGACTCCTGTCTTAGTAAAGACAGGAGTCATGCCCCCTTGCCCAATGGCCATGCCCAGGGGACTTATGTCCCCTGGGCATGGTCATTGGGCATTGAGGCATGTAGGGGGGCACAAATCAGGCCCCCCTACGCCAAAAAAATATATTAAAAAAAAAAAAATTATACTTACCTGAACTTACCTGAATGTCCCTGGGGTGGGTCCCTCCATCCTTGGGTGTCCTCCTGGGGTGGGCAAGGGTGGCAGGGGGGGTCCCTGGGGGCATGGGAGGGCAGCTGTGGGCTCATTTTGAGCCCACAGGTCCCTTAACGCCTGCCCTGACCCAGGCGCTAAAATCCGGCGCAAATGCGGGGTTTTTTGCCCCGCTCACTCCCGGGCGTCATTTTTTTCCCGGGAGTATAAATACGACGCATTTGCGGCGCAGACATTTTTTTAGACGGGAACGCCTACCTTGCATCTCATTAACGCAAGGAAGGCGTTCACGCAAAAAAATGACGCTCTTTCCTCATACTTTGGCGCTAGACGCGTCTAACGCCAAAGTATAAATATGGCGTTAGTTTTGCACCGAATTTGCGTCTAAAAAAATGACGCAAATTCGGGGCAAACGGAGTATAAATATGCCCCCAAGTGCCCCTATCAGTAGTGGTAATAGTGGTGTTACTGCTAGCAACAGTCAAAATAAGGGTGTAGTTGGGTTCACGTATGGGTCCATCATAGAAACTGTGGTAGTCAATCCCAAGACAATTTCTGTCACATCTAGTGGCATTGGCCTTGCCACACTGGCTGCTTGTCCCCTTACAATGGATAGGTACAGGCAGACAGTTTCAATAAATGGTGTTGAGGCTCAGGCCTACAGGGACACAGATGCCAGTATCACTTTGGTGACTGAAAGCCTAGTGTCTCCTGAACAACACATCATTGGACTTCAGTACTAGATTGTTGATGTCCATAACTCCACTAAGTTTCTTCCCTTAGCTATAATTCAGTTTAGTTGGGGTGGAGTTAGTGGCCCTAAGCAGGTGGTAGTATCACCTAGCTTACCTGTAGACTGTCTCTTAGGTAATGACCTAGAGGCCTCTGGTTGGGCTGAGGTAGAGTTTAATACCCATGCAGCCATGCTGGGTATCCCTGAGGAATTGCTTCCTCTCATTTCAGCTGAAATGAAAAAGCAAAGGAGAGAAAAAGGCCTGAAAACTCAGGATCCTTTTCCAACAATAGGTAACAAGGGCATCACAGTATCCCCTACCCACCCTGCCATTCAGGATACCATTCCTGTGGTGGGAGAAACCTCTCCTGGGGTGACACCTGTACCAAGGGAACTGTAGGAGGCTGGACTGGCTTGTAGTGAGTACCAAGGGGTACTTGCACCTTGCACAAGGCCCAGTTATCCCTTATTAGTGTATAGGGTGTCTAGCAGCTTAGGCTGATAGATAATGGTAGCTTAGCAAAGCAGCTCAGGCTGAACTAGGAGACGTGTGAAGCTACTACAGTACCACTTAGTGTCATATGCACAGTATCATAAGAAAACACAATACACAGTTATACTAAAAATAAAGGTACTTTATTTTTATGACAATATGCCAAAGTATCTTAGAGTGTACCCTCAGTGAGAGGATAGGAAATATACACAAGATATATATACACAATAGCAAAAATATGAAGTATAGTCTTAGAAAACAGTGCAAACAATGTATAGTTACAATAGGATGCAATGGGGAAACATAGGGAGAGGGGCAACACAAACCATATACTCCAGAAGTGGAATGCGAACCACGAATGGACCCCAAACCTATGTGACCTTGTAGAGGGTCGCTGGGACTATTAGAAAATAGTGAGAGTTAGCAAAATAACCCTCCCCAAGACCCTGAAAAGTGAGTGCAAAGTGCACTAAAGTTCCCCTAAGGACAAAATAGTCGTGTTAGAGGGAAAATGCAAGGAAAACACAAATCAGCAATGCAACAACGATGGATTCCTGACTGAGGGTACCTGTGGAACAAGGGGACCAAGTCCAAAAGTCACAAGCAGCTCGGAGATGGGCAGATGCCCAAGAAATGCCAGCGGTTGGTGCAAAGAAGCTCTTACTAGGCTGAAGAACTGTGAATACTGCAGGAACGACAAGGGCTAGAGACTTCCCCTTTGGAGGATGGATCCCCCACGCTTTGGAGAGTCGTGCAGAAGTGTTTTCCCGCCGGATGGACGCCAACAAGCCTTGCTACACGCACATCCTGCGTTTGGCATTTTTGGACGCTGCTGGGGCCCAGGAGGGACCAGGAGGTCGCAAATTGGATCTGCCGAGAGAGGGGACGTCGAGCAAGACAAAGAGCCCTCACTGAAGCAGGTAGCACCCGGAGAAGTGCCAGAAACAGGCACTACGAGGATGCGTGAAACGGTGCTTGCCGAAGTTGCACAAAGGAGTCCCACGTCGCCGGAGACCAACTTAGAAAGTCGTGCAATGCAGGTTAGAGTGCCGTGGACCCAGGCTTGGCTGTGCACGAAGGATTTCCGCCGGAAGTGCACAGGGGCCGGAGTAGCTTGCAAAGTCGCGGTTCCCAGCAATGCAGCCCAGCGAGGTGAGGCAAGGACTTACCTCCACGAAACTTGGGCTGAAGAGTCACTGGACTGTGGGAGTCACTTGAACGGTGTCGCTGGATTCGAGGGACCTCGCTCGTCGTGCTGAGAGGAGACCCAAGGGACCGGTAATGCAGCTTTTTGGTGCCTGCGGTTGCAGGGGGAAGATTCCGTCGACCCACGGGAGATTTCTTCGGAGCTTCTGGTGCAGAGAGGAGGCAGACTACCCCCACAGCATGCACAAGCAGGAAAACAGTCGAGAAGGCGGCAGGATCAGCGTTACAGAGTTGCAGTAGTCGTCTTTGCTACTATGTTGCAGGTTTGCAGGCTTCCAGCGCGGTCAGCGGTCGATTCCTTATCAGAAGGTGAAGAGGGAGATGCAGAGGAACTCGGCTGAGCTCGTGCATTCGTTATCTAAAGTTTCCCCAGAGACAGAGACCCTAAATAGCCAGAAAAGAGGGTTTGGCTACCTAGGAGAGAGGAAAGGCTACTAACACCTGAAGGAGCCTATCACAAGGAGTCTCTGACGTCACCTGGTGGCACTGGCCACTCAGAGCAGTCCAGTGTGCCAGCAGCACCTCTGTTTCCAAGATGGCAGAGGTCTGGAGCACACTGGAGGAGCTCTGGACACCTCCCAGGGGAGGTGCAGGTCAGGGGAGTGGTCACTCCCCTTTCCTTTGTCCAGTTTCGCGCCAGAGCAGGGGCTAAGGGGTCCCTGAACCGGTGTAGACTGGCTTATGCAGAATTGGGCACATCTGTGCCCAACAAAGCATTTCCAGAGGCTGGGGGAGGCTACTCCTCCCCTGCCTTCACACCATTTTCCAAAGGGAGAGGGTGTCACACCCTCTCTCAGAGGAAGTTCTTTGTTCTGCCATCCTGAGCCAGGCCTGGCTGGACCCCAGGAGGGCAGCTGCCTGTCTGAGGGGTTGGCAGCAGCAGCACCTGCAGAGAAACCCCAGGAAGGGCAGTCTGGCAGTACCAGGGTCTGTGCTACAGACCACTGGGATCATGGAATTGTACCAACAATGCCAGGATGGCATAGAGGGGGCAATTCCATGATCATAGACATGTTACATGGCCATATTCGGAGTTACCATGGTGAAGCTACATATAGGTAGTGACCTATATGTAGTGCACGCGTGTAATGGTGTCCCCGCACTCACAAAGTTCAGTGAATTGGCTCTGAACAATGTGGGGGCACCTTGGCTAGTGCCAGGGTGCCCTCACACTAAGTAACTTTGCACCTAACCTTTACCAGGTAAAGGTTAGACATATAGGTGACTTATAAGTTACTTAAGTGCAGTGTAAAATGGCTGTGAAATAACGTGGACGTTATTTCACTCAGGCTGCAGTGGCAGGCCTGTGTAAGAATTGTCAGAGCTCCCTATGGGTGGCAAAAGAAATGCTGCAGCCCATAGGGATCTCCTGGAACCCCAATACACTGGGTACCTCAGTACCATATACTAGGGAATTATAAGGGTGTTCCAGTAAGCCAATGTAAATTGGTAACAATGGTCACTAGCCTGTCAGTGACAATTTGGAAAGAAATGAGAGAGCATAACCACTGAGGTTCTGATTAGCAGAGCCTCAGTGAGACAGTTAGTCACTACACAGGTAACACATTCAGGCACACTTATGAGCACTGGGGCCCTGGGTTACCAGGGTCCCAGTGACACATACAACTAAAACAACATATATACAGTGAAAAATGGGGGTAACATGCCAGGCAAGATGGTACTTTCCTACACAACCCCCCCCCAAACGAAGGACAATAAGACTAGCCATTACCTGATGAGTCTTCATTGTCTAAGTGGAAATATCTGGAGAGTCCATCTGCATTGGAGTGGCTACTCCCAGGTCTATGTTCCACTGTATAGTCCATTCCCTGTAGGGATATGGACCACCTCAACAATTTAGGATTTTCACCTTTCATTTGTTTTAGCCAAAGTAGAGGTTTGTGGTCTGTCTGAACAATGAAGTGAGTGCCAAACAGGTATGGCCTCAACTTCTTCAGAGGCCAGACCACAGCAAAGGCCTCCCTCTCAATGGCAGACCAACGCTTTTCTCTAGGGGTCAACCTTCTACTAATAAAAGCAACAGGTTGATCCAGGCCCTCAGAATTAAGTTGTGATAGGACTGCCCCTACTCCTAATTCAGATGCATCAGTTTGGACATAGAATTTTTTAGAGTAACAAGGGCTTTTCAGGACAGGTGCAGAGCACATGGCCTGCTTCAGCTCCTCAAAAGCTTTCTGACAGTTTGCTGTCCATAATACCTTTTTAGGCATTTTCTTGGATGTTAGGTCATTAAGAGGGCTGCAATGGAGCCATAGTTCTTAATGAACCTCCTGTAATACCCAGTGAGGCCTAGGAAGGCTCTCACCTGAGTCTGAGTGGTAGGGGGAACCCAATCAATAATAGTTTGGATTTTCCCCTGAAGTGGTGCAATCTGTTCCCCACCAACAAGGTGTCCCGGATAAACCACCTTACCCTGCCCTATCTGGCACTTTGATGCCTTGATAGTGAGGCCTGCCTTTTGCAGGGCCTCCAAAACTTTCCACAGGTGGACCAGGTGATCATCCCAGCTGGAGCTAAAGACAGCTATATCGTCCAAATATGCTGCACTGAAAGCTTCCAGCCCTTGCAGGACTGTGTTCACCAACCTCTGAAAAGTGGCAGGTGCATTTTTCAGACCAAAAGGCATTACAGTAAACTGGTAATGTCCTCCAATGGTAGAAAATGCAGTCTTAGATATAGCATCTTCTGACAATTTGATCTGCCAATACCCTGCAGTCAAATCAAAAGTGCTTAGATACTTGGCAGATGCCAGTGTATCTATGAGCTCATCTGCCCTGGGTATAGGGTGAGCATCAGTTTTGGTTACCAAGTTGAGACCTCTATAGTCGACACAAAACCTCATTTCCTTCTTTCCATCTTTAGAATTGGGTTTTGGTACCAGTACCACAGGAGAAGCCCATGGACTGTCAGAGTGCTCAACTACTCCTAGTTCCAACATCTTCTGAACTTCTTGCTTTATGCAGTCCCTGACATGGTCAGGCTGCCTATAGATCTTACTTTTGACAGGTAAACTGTCTCCAGTATCTATAGTGTGCTCACACCAAGAAGTGGTGCCTGGCACAATGGAGAAGAGTTCTGAAAATTGTCCTAGGAGATTTATGCAATTATCTTTCTGCTCAGCAGTAAGACAATCAGCCAAAACTACACCTTCCACAAGAGCATCTTGTTCTGTGGAAGAGAAGAGATCAGGTAGAGGATCACTGTCTTCTTCCTGTCCCTCATCTGTTGCCATGAGCAGGGTGAGATCAGCCCTGTCATAGTAGGGTTTCAGGCGGTTGACATGGAGCACCCTAAGGGGACTCCTGGCAGTGCCTAAGTCAACCAAGTAGGTGACTTCACCCTTCTTTTCAACAATTGTGTGGGGTCCACTCCATTTATCTTGGAGTGCTCTTGGGGCCACAGGCTCCAAGACCCACACTTTCTGCCCTGGTTGGTACTGAACCAAAACAGCCTTCTGATCATGCCATTGCTTCTGGAGCTCTTGGCTGGCCTGAAGGTTTTTACTGGCCTTTTTCATGTACTCAGTCATCCTTGATCTGAGGCCAAGTACATAATCCACAATATCCTGCTTAGGAGCTTTTAAAGGTTGTTCCCAACCCTCCTTTACAAGTGTGAGTGGACCCCTAACAGGGTGTCCAAAAAGAAGTTCAAAGGGGCTGAAGCCCACTCCTTTCTGGGGTACCTCCCTGTAGGCAAAAAGGAGGCATGGTAGAAGGATATCCCATCTCCTGCGGAGTTTTTCAGGGAGTCCCATAATCATGCCTTTGAGAGTTTTATTAAATCTCTCCACCAGTCCATTTGTTTGTGGATGATAGGGTGTTGTGAACTTGTAAGTTACACCACACTCCTTCCACATGGCCTTTAAGTATGCAGACATGAAATTGCTTCCTCTGTCTGATACTACTTCCTTTGGGAAGCCCACCCTGGAAAATATTCCCAGGAGGGCCTTTGCCACTGCAGGAGCTGTAGTGGTCCTTAAAGGAATAGCTTCAGGATATCTTGTGGCATGGTCCACTACCACCAAGATAAACCTATTGCCTGAAGCAGTAGGAGGGTCAAGGGGACCAACTATGTCAACCCCTACCCTTTCAAAGGGAACCCCAACCACAGGCAGTGGGATAAGGGGTGCCTTTGGAGTGCCACCTGTCTTGCCACTGGCTTGACAGGTTTCACAGGACTTACAAAATTCTTTTGTGTCCTCAGACATCCTAGGCCAATGAAACAATGGTACCAATCTGTCCCAAGTTTTCATTTGACCCAGGTGCCCAGCTAAGGGAATGTCATGTGCCAGTGTTAGGAGGAACTTTCTGTACTCCTGAGGAATCACTAATCTCCTGCCAGCTCCAGGTTTAGGATCCCTATGCTCAGTGTACAAGAGGTTGTCCTCCCAGTAAACTCTGTGTGAGTCACTGACATCCCCATTAGCCTGTTTGACAGCTTGCTGTCTGAGACCCTCTAATGTGGGACAGGTTTGCTGTGCCACACTCAGCTCCTCTCTGGCAGGCCCCCCTTCACCCAAAAGCTCAGCAGTGTCTGCTTCCAGCTCCTCTGGTGTAGGTTCTGCACAGGGAGGGAATTCTTCTTCCTCAGAAGTAGAATCCACTGTAGAGGGAGGGATAGTAGGAAGTGGTTTGCTTCTACTAGCCCTAGCTTTAGGGAGCACTTGGTCCATTGTTCCAGGATCCAAGCTTCCCTGTCCTTTTTGCTTTTTGGCCTGAGCCCTTGTCAAAGCAAAAATATGCCCTGGAATGCCCAGCATTGCTGCATGGGCCTCCAACTCCACATCTGACCAAGCTGATGTCTCCAAATCATTCCCTAATAGACAGTCTACAGGTCAATCTGAAGCTACCACAACTTTCTTTGGACCAGATACCCCCCCCCCAGTTGAGATTTACAACAGCCATGGGGTGGCTTTGTGTTATGTTGTGAGCATCGGTTACTTGGTACTGGTGTCCAAGTATGTGTTGTTCAGGGTGCACCAGTTTCTCAATCACCATTGTGACACTGGCACCTGTAGGCCTGGACCTCAACACCATTTATTAGGGTTAGTTGCTTGTACTTCTCCAAGTTATGGGGGCAAGCAACCAAAGTGGCTAAATCAATAGCCCCTTCAGAGACTAAAGTAGCCTCTGTGGTCTCCCTAATCAGACCAACCCCAACTAAATTACCAAAAGTGAGCCCAGCTACTCCCTTGGATTGGCTATTAGTAGGTTTGCTCCCACCACCACTGCTATTAGTAGGGACACTAGGTGTAGCAGTAGGGGTTGTAGTGGTAGGAGCTGTGGTGCCTTTCTTTGGACAACTGGGATCTGTTGTCCAATGGCCTTTTATTTTACATAAATAGCACCATGGTTTCTTTTCCTTGTTCTGATTAAAGGAGGATTTGGACCCACCACCCCCACCAGAGTGTTTTTGTGGGCCTGATGAAGACTCATTTTTAGATTTGTCCCCACCCTTGTCAGAAGACTTACCATCCTTCTTTTTGTTGCCATCTTTGTCACCCCCTGTATGAACTTTTCTGTTCACTCTTGTTCTGACCCATTTGTCTGCCTTCTTTCCCAATTCTTGGGGAGAGGTCAGATCAGAGTCCACCAAGTACTGGTGCAACAAATCAGACACACAATTATTAAGAATATGCTCTCTCAGGATCAAGTTATACAGGCTGTCATAATCAGTAACTTTACTGCCATGTAACCACCCCTCCAAGGCCTTCACTGCCTGGTCAATGAAATCAACCCAGTCTTGTGAAGACTCCTTTTTGGTATCTCTGAACTTTATCCTGTACTGTTCAGTGGTTAAGCCATAACCATCCAGGAGTGCATTCTTAAGAACTTGGAAATTGTTAGCCTCATTTTCTTTTACAGTAAGGAGCCTATCCCTACCTTTTCCACTAAATGATAGCCATAGGATAGCAGCCCACTGCTTTTGAGGGACATCCTGTACAGGACAGGCCCTCTCAAGTGCAGCAAACCACTTGTTAATGTCATCCCCCTCCTTATAAGGGGGAACTATCTTGTGCAGATTCCTGGAATCATGCTCTTTTGAAGGATGACTATGGGGAATACTGCTGCTGCCACCATGGGTATCTAAACCCATCTTCTGTCTTTCCCTCTCTATTTCTAAAGACTGTCTATCCAAATCCAGCTGTTGCTTCTTGAGCTTCAGTCTGGTTTGCTCCACTCTCAATCTATTGAGCTCCCTTTCTAACAATCTGTCATCAGGGTGGGTGGGAGGAACATTTCTAGATACAGAGGTATGATGAGAATGAACAGAAGGAGACCTGTTCCTTACAGAGGGCACCCTAACAGCTTGGCTACCAGTATAATGTGAGAGCACATCATCAGTATGATGTGATTCAACCTCTGTACCAACTATGCTAGACTGTCTAGTAATGGGCAGGCTGAGAAGTTTCTTTCCTGAACCTTTTCCTGGGGGAGTCCCTGGATCAGATTGAGAACCATTAGCTACTTTTTCTACAGATTGGGCACTTATGGCCTTATCCTGTACTCTAAGCATATTAATTAATAGTTCCAAGGAAGGATTCTTCCCTACACTCAAACCTCTCTCTATGCAGAGACTCCTTGCTCCTTTCCAGCTAAGGTGATCATATGCAAGTTTGGACAGTTCAACTTTTTGGCCTGTGCCAGACATTTTTAGAGAGAGTTAAAGTGATAGACAAAGAGAAAAAAGTTTTCAGAACTTTTTGGAAAGACAGAAAAAACTTTTTAAACTTTTAAGAACTTTTTGAAAGTTTAGAAGTACTTTTCAGCACTTAGAAAAGAGTGAAAAGAGGAAATGCAAAACTTTTTGGCTATGTGTATATACACTGACCTTGTTTTGTATATTTTTCTCTTATGAAAAGTACAATGACAAGAGTGGTAAGTAGTCTCAAAGCACTTATCCCACCACTGCACAACCAATGTAGGAGGCTGGACTGGCTTGTAGTGAGTACCAAGGGGTACTTGCACCTTGCACCAGGCCCAGTTATCCCTTATTAGTGTATAGGGTGTCTAGCAGCTTAGGCTGATAGATAATGGTAGCTTAGCAAAGCAGCTCAGGCTGAACTAGGAGACGTGTGAAGCTACTACAGTACCACTTAGTGTCATATGCACAATATCATAAGAAAACACAATACACAGTTATACTAAAAATAAAGGTACTTTATTTTTATGACAATATGCCAAAGTATCTTAGAGTGTACCCTCAGTGAGAGGATAGGAAATATACACAAGATATATATACACAATAGCAAAAATATGCAGTATAGTCTTAGAAAACAGTGCAAACAATGTATAGTTACAATAGGATGCAATGGGGAAACATAGGGAGAGGGGCAACACAAACCATATACTCCAGAAGTGGAATGCGAACCACGAATGGACCCCAAACCTATGTGACCTTGTAGAGGGTCGCTGGGACTATTAGAAAATAGTGAGAGTTAGCAAAATAACCCTCCCCAAGACCCTGAAAAGTGAGTGCAAAGTGCACTAAAGTTCCCCTAAGGACAAAATAGTCGTGTTAGAGGGAAAATGCAAGGAAAACACAAATCAGCAATGCAACAACGATGGATTCCTGACTGAGGGTACCTGTGGAACAAGGGGACCAAGTCCAAAAGTCACAAGCAGCTCGGAGATGGGCAGATGCCCAAGAAATGCCAGCGGTTGGTGCAAAGAAGCTCTTACTAGGCTGAAGAACTGTGAATACTGCAGGAACGACAAGGGCTAGAGACTTCCCCTTTGGAGGATGGATCCCCCACGCCTTGGAGAGTCGTGCAGAAGTGTTTTCCCGCCGGATGGATGCCAACAAGCCTTGCTACACGCACATCGTGCGTTTGGAGTTTTTGGACGCTGCTGGGGCCCAGGAGGGACCAGGAGGTCGCAAATTGGACCTGCAGAGAGAGGGGACGTCGAGCAAGACAAAGAGCCCTCACTGAAGCAGGTAGCACCCGGAGAAGTGCCAGAAACAGGCACTACAAGGATGCGTGAAACGGTGCTTGCCGAAGTTGCACAAAGGAGTCCCACGTCGCCGGAGACCAACTTAGAAAGTCGTGCAATGCAGGTTAGAGTGCCGTGGACCCAGGCTTGGCTGTGCACGAAGGATTTCCGCCGGAAGTGCACAGGGGCCGGAGTAGCTTGCAAAGTCGCGGTTCCCAGCAATGCAGCCCAGCGAGGTGAGGCAAGGACTTACCTCCACCAAACTTGGGCTGAAGAGTCACTGGACTGTGGGAGTCACTTGGACGGTGTCGCTGGATTCGAGGGACCTCGCTCGTCGTGCTGAGAGGAGACCCAAGGGACCGGTAATGCAGCTTTTTGGTGCCTGCGGTTGCAGGGGGAAGATTCCGTCGACCCACGGGAGATTTCTTCGGAGCTTCTGGTGCAGAGAGGAGGCAGACTACCCCCACAGCATGCAAAAGCAGGAAAACAGTCGAGAAGGCGGCAGGATCAGCGTTACAGAGTTGCAGTAGTCGTCTTTGCTACTATGTTGCAGGTTTGCAGGCTTCCAGCGCGGTCAGCGGTCGATTCCTTATCAGAAGGTGAAGAGGGAGATGCAGAGGAACTCGGCTGAGCTCGTGCATTCGTTATCTAAAGTTTCCCCAGAGACAGAGACCCTAAATAGCCAGAAAAGAGGGTTTGGCTACCTAGGAGAGAGGAAAGTCTACTAACACCTGAAGGAGCCTATCACAAGGAGTCTCTGACGTCACCTGGTGGCACTGGCCACTCAGAGCAGTCCAGTGTGCCAGCAGCACCTCTGTTTCCAAGATGGCAGAGGTCTGGAGCACACTGGAGGAGCTCTGGACACCTCCCAGGGGAGGTGCAGGTCAGGGGAGTGGTCACTCCCCTTTCCTTTGTCCAGTTTCGCGCCAGAGCAGGGGCTAAGGGGTCCCTGAACCGGTGTAGACTGGCTTATGCAGAATTGGGCACATCTGTGCCCAACAAAGCATTTCCAGAGGCTGGGGGAGGCTACTCCTCCCCTGCCTTCACACCATTTTCCAAAGGGAGAGGGTGTCACACCCTCTCTCAGAGGAAGTTCTTTGTTCTGCCATCCTGGGCCAGGCCTGGCTGGACCCCAGGAGGGCAGCTGCCTGTCTGAGGGGTTGGCAGCAGCAGCAGCTGCAGAGAAACCCCAGGAAGGGCAGTCTGGCATTACCAGGGTCTGTGCTACAGACCACTGGGATCATGGAATTGAACCAACAATGCCAGGATGGCATAGAGGGGGCAATTCCATGATCATAGACATGTTACATGGCCATATTCGGAGTTACCATGGTGAAGCTACATATAGGTAGTGACCTATATGTAGTGCACGCGTGTAATGGTGTCCCCGCACTCACAAAGTTCAGTGAATTGGCTCTGAACAATGTGGGGGCACCTTGGCTAGTGCCAGGGTGCCCTCACACTAAGTAACTTTGCACCTAACCTTTACCAGGTAAAGGTTAGACATATAGGTGACTTATAAGTTACTTAAGTGCAGTGTAAAATGGCTGTGAAATAACGTGGACGTTATTTCACTCAGGCTGCAGTGGCAGGCCTGTGTAAGAATTGTCAGAGCTCCCTATGGGTGGCAAAAGAAATGCTGCAGCCCATAGGGATCTCCTGGAACCCCAATACCCTGGGTACCTCAGTACCATATACTAGGGAATTATAAGGGTGTTCCAGTAAGCCAATGTAAATTGGTAAAAATGGTCACTAGCCTGTCAGTGACAATTTGGAAAGAAATGAGAGAGCATAACCACTGAGGTTCTGATTAGCAGAGCCTCAGTGAGACAGTTAGTCACTACACAGGTAACACATTCAGGCACACTTATGAGCACTGGGGCCCTGGGTTACCAGGGTCCCAGTGACACATACAACTAAAACAACATATATACAGTGAAAAATGGGGGTAACATGCCAGGCAAGATGGTACTTTCCTACAGGAACCATCAGCTAGCACAGCTGTACTCCATGAGGTGGAAGTACCTCTCTGTGGATAGCTAATATTGGTGAGAAAAAGGGCACCACTTTAGTTAACATGGAGCATCCCTCCAACCCTCCCAGAGAAACTTTAGTGCAGAAACCCTGCACTGCCTCACAACGCTTAGGACAGCAGCCCTGCCCTAGTGTGGAGCACACAGGACAGCATCCTTGCCCTGCTCCAACTCAAGAGAAACAGCATCCCTGTTCTCTCTTACAGCCATATGGACAACGTTTTTGCCCAGCTATGGCTTTACTGAGACAGCATCCCTGTCTGGCATTCTCATCACTTGATATAGGTCCAGTGGACAATTCCCACTGCTCTAAACTAAAACTTACTAATAGGAACTCTGACAATATAACATCACATTGTTGGCTAGCTAAAAAACTTCAAACAGGGTGGTTTACATCCCCACAGGGAAGTAACCATATAGTGGATGAGAAAGGGAGTAACCAATCTATTGCAGAGCTACTCTCTACTTATCACCATTTAGACAATAAAGACTCAACTGGCCAAGGTTAGCCTTATTGTCCTTTGTTTGGAGGGGGGGTGGTTGTGTAGGAAGGTAGCCTCTTTCTAGCCTTGTCACCCCCCTTTTGGCCTGTTTGTGAATGTATGTCAGGGTGTTTTTACTGTCTCACTGGGATCCCGCTAGCCAGGGCCCAGTGCTCATAGTGAAAACCCTATGTTGTCAGTGTGTTTGATATGTGTCACTGGGATCCTGCTAGCCAGGACCCCAGTGCTCATAGTTGTGGCCTGAATGTGTATACCTGTGTAGTGACTAACTGTGTCACTGAGGCTCTGCTAATTAGAACCCCAGTGCTTATGCATTCTCTGCCTTTAAGATTGTTACTATAGGCTAGTGACCACTTTTACCAATTTCAATTGGCATACTGGAACACCCTTATAATTCCCTAGTATATGGTACCTAGGCACCCAGGGTATTGGGGTTCCAGGAGATCCCTATGGGCGGCAGCATTTCTTTGCCACACATAGGGAGCTCAGACAATCCTTTACACAGGACTTCCATTGCAGCCTGAGTGAAATAACACACACGTTATTTCACAGCCATTTTCACTGCACTTAAGTAACTTATAAGTCATCTATATTTCTAACCTTCACTTGCTGAAGGTTAGGTGCAAAGTTACTAAATGTGAGGGCACCCTTGCACTAGCAATGGTGCACCCACATAGTTCAGGGCCAATTTCCCTGACTGTGTGAGTGAGGGGACACCATTACACGCATGCACTACACTTAGGTCAATCCCTATAAGTAGCTTCACAATGGTAACTCCGAATATGGCCATGTAACATGTCTAAGATCATGGAATTGTCCCCGCATGCCAAATTTGGTATTGGGGTGCCAATCCCATGCATCCACGGGGGTCCACTATGGACCCTGGGTACTGCCAAACCAGCTCTCTGGGGTTTTCTCTGCAGCTACCGCTGCTGCCAACCCACAGACAGGATTCTGCCCTCCTGGGGTCTGGGCAGCCCAGTCCCAGGAAGGCAGAACAAATAATTTCCTCTGAGAGAGGCTGTTACACCCTCTCCCTTTGGAAATAGGTGTTAAGGGCAGGGGAGGAGTAGCCTCCCCAGCCTCTGGAAATGCTTTGAAGGGTACAGATGGTGCCCTCCAGCCTGTCTCCACTGGTTTAGGGAACCATGAGTCCCTGCTCTAGCGCGTAACTGGACAAAGGAAATGGGAGTGACTACTCCCCTGTCCATCACCACCCCAGGGGTGGTGCCCAGAGCTCCTCCAGTGTGTCCCAGACCTCTGCCATCTTGTTTCCAGAGGAGTGAGGGCACTCTAGAGGCCTCTGAGTGGCCAGTGCCAACAAGTGATGTCAGAGACCCCTCCTGATAGGTGCTTACCAGAATAGGTGGCCAATCCTCCTCTGAGGGATATTTAGGGTCTCTCCAAAGGGGTTTTCCTCAGATAACGACTTGAATGAGTCCAGCAGGACCCCTCTGCACTTTTCTCTTCGACTTCTGCCTAGGATCGACCACTGACTGCTCCAGGACGCCTGCAAAACTACCGGTCTACCAGAATACCAGTGACATTGTAGCACCTAGTCCTGCTGGCTTTATTGACTGTTTCCTGGTGGTACATGCTCTGGAGGCTGCCTGCCTTCACCCTGCTCTGGAAGCCACAAAGAAATCTCCTGTGGGTAGACAGAATCTTCCCCCTGCTTCAGCAGGCACCAAACTTCAGCTTCACCGGTACTATGGGTCCCCTCTCATCCTGATGAACGTGGCACCTGGAACACAGGTGGGGGATCCAAGTGACCCAGGCTGTCCAGTGGTTCAACTGTCCAAATTTGGAGGAGATAAGTCCTTGCCTCCCCTCCCCAGACAGTAATCCTGTGCACCGCGTGATCTTCAGCTAAAAGGACTTCTGTGCACATTTCCAAGAAATCCTTCGTGCGCAGCCGAGCCTACGTCCCCACCACTCCATCCTGCGATGTTCAGCTCCCTGAGATGAGCTCCGGTGTCGTGGGACCTCTCTTTGCAGTGTTGAGATGACTGCCATGTTCAAACTTCTTGAACCCGTGTTCAAGGACTTTTGCGGATGCTTCCTTCCTGTCCGAGGGCTCGCTACATTGCTGAGGGCCCCCTCTGTCTTCTCCCCCAACTGGCGACATCCTGGTCCTTCCTGGGCCCAGGCAGCACACTTTTTCTCCAACCGTGACTAGCAAGGCTTGAAGCGGTATTTGGCAAAGGAAAAAACTGTGCTTCCTCCAGCACACCGTGGGACATCTTCTGCATGAAGCAGAACTTCCTACCTCCTTCCATTTTTGCAAAACCCGCAGCTTCTTCCAACCGGAGGCAGCCATTTTTCACCTTCATCTGGGGTTTAGTGGGCTCCTGCCCCCCCTGGACACTTTAGCAACTCTTGGACTTTGTCCCCTTCCTTCGCAAGTCTTCAGGTCCAGGAATCTGACTTCAGTGCTTTGCAGTCTGTTGTGGTCTTTGCAGAATCTCCTATCATGACTTTAGTGTGTTTCTGGGGAAGTAGGGTCACTTTAACTACTACTTTTCAGGGTCTTGGGGTGGGGTATTGTAGGAGGCTGGACTGGCTTGTAGTGAGTACCAAGGGGTACTTACACCTCGCACCAGGGCCAGTTATCCCTTATTAGTGTATAGGGTGTCTAGCAGCTTAGGCTGATAGATAATGGTAGCTTAGCAGAGCAGCTTAGGCTGAACTAAGAGATGAGTGAAGCTCCTACAGTACCACTAGTGTCATATGCACAATATCATAAGAAAACACAATACACAGATATACTAAAAATAAAGGTACTTTATTTTTATGACAATATGCCAAAAGTAACTCAGTGAGTACCCTCAGTATGAGGATAGCAAATATACACAAGATATATGTACACAATACCAAAATATGCAGTAATAGTATTAGAAAACAGTGCAAACAATGTACAGTTACAATAGGATGCAATGGGGAAACATAGGGATAGGGGCAACACAAACCATATACTCCAAAAGTGGAATGCGAACCACGAATGGACCCCAAACCTATGTGACCTTGTAGAGGGTAACTGGGACTATTAGAAAATAGTGAGGGTTAGAAAAATAACCCTCCCCAAGACCCTGAAAAGTGAGTGCAAAGTGCACTAAAGTTCCCCAAGAGACAAAGAGTCGTGATAGAGGAATAATGCAGGAAAGACACCAACCAACAATGCAACAACGATGGATTTCCAAACGAGGGCACCTGTGGAACAAGGGGACCAAGTCCAAAAGTCACAAGCAAGTCAGAGATGGGCAGATGCCCAGGAAATGCCAGCTGTGGGTGCAAAGAAGCTGCTACTGGACAGTAGAAGCTGAAGATTCTGCAGGAACGACAAGGGCTAGGAACTTCCCCTTTGGAGGACGGTTCCCTCACGCCGTGGAGAGTCGTGCGGAAGTGTTTTCCTGAAGACAGACCGCCAACAAGCCTTTCTAGCTGCAAATCGTGCGGTTAGGGTTTTTGGATGCTGCTGTGGCCCAGGAGGGACCAGGATGTCGCCAATTGCGTCTGGGGACAGAGGGGGCGTCGAGCAAGAAAAGGAGCCCTCTCAGAAGCAGGCAGCACCCGCAGAAGTGCCAGAAAAGGCACTACAAAGTGGAGTGAAACAGTGCTCACCCGAAGTTGCACAAAGGACTCCCACGCCGCCGGAGGACAACTTAGGAGGTCGTGCAATGCAGGTTAGAGGGGGTCATTCTAACCCTGGCGGTAAAAACCGCCAGGGCGAATGACCGCGGTAGCACCACCAACAGGCTGGCGGTGCACCGCTGGGCATTCTGACCGCGGCGGTTCAGCCGCGGCCAGAAACGGAAAGTCAGCGGTCTCCCGCCGACTTTCCGCTGTCCTTGAGAATCCTCCATGGCGGCGGAGCGCGCTCCGCCGCCATGGGGATTCTGACACCCCCTACCGCCATCCTGTTCCTGGCGGGTCTCCCGCCAGGAACAGGATGGCGGTAGGGGGTGCCGCAGGGGCCCCCGTAAGAGGGCCCCACTATGTATTTCAGTGTCTGCTATGCAGAGACTGAAATACGCGACGGGTGCCACTACACCCATCGCACCTTCCCACTCCGCGGCTCCATTCGGAGCCGGCGTCCTCATGGGAAGGCTGTTTCCCACTGGGCTGGCGGGTGGCCTTTTGGCGGTCGCCCGCCAGCCCAGTGGGAAACCCAGAATGACCGCTGCGGTCTTTCGACCGCGGTACGGTCTTCTGGCGGGTCCCGCTTGGCGGGCGGCTCCCGCCGCCCGCCAACATTAGAATCAGGGCCAGAGTGCTGTGGAAACAGGCTGGAATATGCACAAAGGATTTCCACCGGAAGTGCACGGAGGCCTGAGTAGCTGCAAAAGTTGCGGTTCCCAGCAATGCAGTCTGGCGTGGGGAGGCAAGGACTTACCTCCACCAAACTTGGACTGAAGAGTCACTGGACTGTGGGAGTCACTTGGAAGAGTTGCTGGTTTCATGGGACCTCGCTCGTCGTGCTGAGAGGAGACCCAGGGTACCAGTGATGCAGTTCTTTGGTGCCTGCGGCTGCAGGGGGACGATTCCATCGACCCACGGGAGATTTCTTCGGAGCTTCTAGTGCAGAGAGGAGGCAGACTACCCCCACAGCATGCACCACCAGGAAAACAGTTGAGAAGGCGGCAGGATCAGCGTTTCAGAGTTGCAGTAGTCGTCTTCGCTACTTTGTTGCAGTTTTGCCGGCTTCCAGCGCGGTCAGCAGTCGATTCCTTGGCAGAAGGTGAAGAGAAAGATGCAGAGGAACTCGGATGAGCTCTTGCATTCGTTATCTAAGGAATCCCCAGAGACAGAGACCCTAAATAGCCAGAAAAGAGGGTTTGGCTACCTAGGAAGGAGGATAGGCTAGCAACACAGGTAAGAGCCTATCAGAAGGAGTCTCTGACGTCACCTGCTGGCCCTGGCCACTCAGAGCAGTCCAGTGTGCCAGCAGCACCTCTGTTTCCAAGATGGCAGAGGTCTGGAGCACACTGGAGGAGCTCTGGGCACCTCCCAGGGGAGGTACAGGTCAGGGGAGTGGTCACTCCTCTTTCCTTTGTCTAGTTTCGCGCCAGAGTAGGGCTAAGGGGTCCCTGAACCGGTGTAGACTGGCTTATGCAGAAATGGGCACCATGTGTGCCCATGAAAGCATTTCCAGAGGCTGGGGGAGGCTACTCCTCCCCTGCCTTCACACCATTTTCCAAAGGGAGAGGGTGTAACACCCTCTCTCAGAGGAAGTCCTTTGTTCTGCCATCCTGGGCCAGGCCTGGCTGGACCCCAGGAGGGCAGAAGCCTGTCTGAGGGGTTGGCAGCAGTTGCAGTGAAACCCCGGGAAAGGCAGTTTGGCAGTACCCGGGTCTGTGCTACAGACCACTGGGATCATGGGATTGTGCCAACTATGCCAGGATGGCATAGAGGGGGTAATTCCATGATCATAGAAATGTTACATGGCCATATTCGGAGTTACCATTGTGAAGCTACATATAGGTAGTGACCTATATGTAGTGCACGTGTGTAATGGTGTCCCCGCACTCACAACGTCCGTGGAATTGGCCCTGAACAATGTGGGGGCATCTTGGCTAGTGCCAGGGTGCCCTCACACTAAGTAACTTTGCACCTAACCTTTACCAGGTAAAGGTTAGACATATAGGTGACTTATAAGTTACTTAAGTGCAGTGTAAAATGGCTGTGAAATAATGTGGACGTTATTTCACTCAGGCTGTAGTGGCAGGCCTGTGTAAGAATTGTCAGAGCTCCCTATGGGTGGCAAAAGAAATGCTGCAGCCCATAGGGATCTCCTGGAACCCCAATACCCTGGGTACCTCAGTACCATATACTAGGGATTTATAAGGGTGTTCCAGTAAGCCAATATAAATTGGTAAAATTGGTCACTAGACTGTCAGTGACAATTTGAAAGAAATGAGAGAGCATAACCACTGAGGTTCTGATTAGCAGAGCCTCAGTGAGACAGTTAGTCATAACACAGGTAACACATTCAGGCACACTTATGAGCACTGGGGCCCTGGTTGGCAGGGTCCCAGTGACACATACAACTAAAACAACATATATACAGTGAAATATGGGGGTAACATGCCAGGTAAGATGGAAATGCTTTCTTGGGCACAGATGTGCCCAATTCTGCATAAGCCAGTCTACACCGGTTCAGGGGACCCCTTAGCCCTGCTCTGGCGCGAAACTGGACAAAGGAAAGGGGAGTGACCACTCCCCTGACCTGCACCTCCCCTGGGAGGTGTCCAGAGCTCCTCCAGTGTGCTCCAGACCTCTGCCATCTTGGAAACAGAGGTGCTGCTGGCACACTGGACTGCTCTGAGTGGCCAGTGCCACCAGGTGACGTCAGAGACTCCTTGTGATAGGCTCCTTCAGGTGTTGCTAGCCTATCCTCTCTCCTAGGTAGCCAAACCCTCTTTTCTGGCTATTTAGGATCTCTGTCTCTGGGGAAACTTTAGATAACGAATGCAAGAGCTCATCCGAGTTCCTCTGCATCTCTCTCTTCACCTTCTGCCAAGGAATCGACTGCTGACCGCGCTGGAAGCCTGCAAACCTGCAACATAGTAGCAAAGACGACTACTGCAACTCTGTAACGCTGATCCTGCCGCCTTCTCGACTGTTTTCCTGCTTGTGCATGCTGGGGGGTAGTCTGCCTCCGCTCTGCACAAGAAGCTCTGAAGAAATCACCCGTGGGTCGACGGAATCTTCCCCCTGCAACCGCAGGCACCAAAAAGCTGCATTACCGGTCCCTTGGGTCTCCTCTCAGCACGACGAGCGAGGTCCCTCGAATCCAGCGACTCTGTCCAAGTGACCCCCACAGTCCAGTGACTCTTCAGTCCAAGTTTGGTGGAGGTAAGTCCTTGCCTCACCTCGCTGGGCTGCATTGCTGGGAACCGCGACTTTTGCAGCTACTCCGGCCCCAGTGCACTTCCGGCGGAAATCCTTTGTGCACAGCCAAGCCTGGGTCCACAGCACTCTAACCTGCATTGCACGACGTTCTAAGTTGGTCTCCGGCGACGTGGGACTCCTTTGTGAGACTTCGGGTGAGCACCGTTTCACGCATCCTCGTAGTGCCTGTTTCTGGCACTTCTCCGGGTGCTACCTGCTACTGAGAGGGCTCCTTGTCTTGCTCGAAGTTCCCTCTTTCTCCTGGTCCAATTTGCAACCTCCTGGTCCCTCCAGGGCCACAGCAGCGTCCAAAAACGCTAACAGCACAATTTGCAGCTAGCAAGGCTTGTTGGCGTTCTTTCGGCGGGAAAACACTTCTGCACGACTCTACGCGGAGAGTGGGATCGGTCCACCAAAGGGGAAGTCTCTAGCCCTTTTCGTTCCTGCAGAAACCTCAGCTTCTTCTGTCCAGTAGAAGCTTCTTTGCATCCACAGCTGGCATTTCCTGGGCATATGCCCATCTCCGACTTGCTTGTGCATTTTGGACTTGGTCCCCTTGTTCCACAGGTACCCTAGATTGGAAATCCACAGTTGTTGCATTGTTGGTTTGTGTCTTTCCTGCATTATTCCTCTAACACGACTTCTTTGTCCTTAGGGGAACTTTAGTGCACTTTGCACTCACTTTTCAGGGTCTTGGGGAGGGTTATTTTCCTAACTCTCACTATTTTCTAATAGTCCCAGCGACCCTCTACAAGGTCACATAGGTTTGGGGTCCATTCGTGGTTCGCATTCCACTTTTGGAGTATATGGTTTGTGTTGCCCCTATCCCTATGTTTCCCCATTGCATCCTATTGTAACTATACATTGTTTGCACTATTTTCTAAGACTATAATGCATATTTTTGCTATTGTGTATATATATCTTGTGTATATTTCCTATCCTCTCACTGAGGGTACACTCTAAGATTCTTTGGCATATTGTCATAAAAATAAAGTACCTTTATTTTTAGTATAACTGTGTATTGTGTTTTCTTATGATATTGTGCATATGACACTAAGTGGTACTGTAGTAGCTTTACACGTCTCCTAGTTCAGCCTAAGCTGCTCTGCTAAGCTACCATTATCTATCAGCCTAAGCTGCTAGACACCCTATACACTAATAAGGGATAACTGGGCCTGGTGCAAGGTGCAAGTACCCCTTGGTACTCACTACAAGCCAGTCCAGCCTCCTACATTGGTTGTGCAGCGGTGGGATAAGTGCTTTGTGACTACTTACCACTCTTGTCATTGTACTTTTCATAAGAGAAAAATATACAAAACAAGGTCAGTGTATATACACATAGCCAAAAAGTTTTGCATTTCCTCTTTTCACTCTTTTCTAAGTGCTGAAAAGTACTTCTAACTTTCTAAAAAGTTCTAAAAAGTTTTAAAAGTTTTTTCTCTGTCTTTCTAAAAGCTCTGCAAACTTTTTTATCTTTTTCTATCACTTTAACTCTCTCTAAAAATGTCTGGCACAGGCCAAAATGTTGATCTGTCCAAACTTGCATATGACCACCTTAGCTGGAAAGGAGCAAGGAGTCTCTGTGTAGAGAGAGGTTTGAGTGTAGGCAAGAATCCTTCCTTGGAACTGTTACTTAACATGCTTAGAGAACAGGATAAGGCCAGAAGTGCCCCATCTGTTGAAAAAGTAGCTAATGGTTCTCAATCTGATCCAGGGACTCCCCCAGGAAAAGATTCAGGAAAGAAACTTCCTAGCCTGTCCATTACTAGACAGTCTAGCATAGTTGGTAATGATGATGAGCCACACCATATAAATAGTGTTGTCTCACATCATAGCAAAAGCATTTATTCTCACCATACTGGTAGTGATGTTTCTGTTAGCCAAGCTGTTAGGGTGGCTTCTGTAAGGGACAGGTCTCCTTCTGTCCATTCTCACCATACTTCTGTTTCAAGGCTTGTCCCTCCCACCCACCCTGATGACAGATTGTTAGAAAGGGAGCTCAATAGATTGAGAGTGGAACAAACCAGACTGAAGCTCAAGAAGCAACAGCTGGATTTGGATAGACAGACTTTAGAAGTAGAGAAGGAGAGACAGAAACTGGGTTTAGAAACCCATGGTGGCAGCAGCAGTATTCCCCATAGTCATCTTGCAAAAGAGCATGATTCCAGGAATCTGCACAAGATAGTTCCCCCTCATAAGGAGGGGGATGACATTAACAAGTGGTTTGCTGCACTTGAGAGGGCCTGTGTTGTACAGGATGTCCCTCAAAGGCAGTGGGCTGCTATCCTATGGCTATCATTTAGTGGAAAAGGTAGGGATAGGCTCCTTACTGTGAAAGAAAATGATGCTAATAATTTCCAAGTTCTTAAGAATGCACTCCTGGATGGTTATGGCTTAACCACTGAACAATACAGGATAAAGTTCAGAGAGACCAAAAAGGAGTCTTCACAAGACTGGGTTGATTTCATTGACCATTCAGTGAAGGCCTTGGAGGGGTGGTTACATGGCAGTAAAGTTACTGATTATGACAGCCTGTATAACTTGATCCTGAGAGAGCATATTCTTAATAATTGTGTGTCTGATTTGTTGCACCAGTACTTGGTGGACTCTGATCTGACCTCTCCCCAAGAATTGGGAAAGAAGGCAGACAAATGGGTCAGAACAAGGGTGAACAGAAAAGTTCATACAGGGGGTGACAAAGATGGCAACAAAAAGAAGGATGGTAAGTCTTCTGACAAGGGTGGGGACAAATCTAAAAATGAGTCTTCACCAGGCCTACAAAAACACTCTGGTGGGGGTGGTGGGCCCAAATCCTCTTTTAATAAGAACAAGGAAAATAAACCGTGGTGCTATTTATGTAAAATAAAAGGCCATTGGACAACAGATCCCAGTTGTCCAAAGAAAGGCACCAAGCCTCCTACCACTACAACCCCTACTGCTACACCTAGTGTCCCTACTAATAGCAGTGGTGGTGGGAGCAAACCTACTAATAGCCAATCCAAGGGAGTAGCTGGGCTCACTATTGGTAACTTAGTTGGGGTTGGCCTTGTTAGGGAGGCCACAGAGGCTGTGTTAGTCTCTGAGGGGGCTATTGATTTAGCCACCTTAGTTGCTTGTCCCCTTAATATGGATAAGTACAAGCAGCTACCCCTAATAAATGGTGTTGAGGTTCAGGCCTACAGGGACACTGGTGCCAGTGTGACTATGGTCATAGAGAAACTGGTCCACCCTGAACAACACCTACTTGGTCACCAGTACCAAGTAACCGATGCTCACAACAACACTCTTAGCCACCCCATGGCTGTTGTAAATCTCAACTGGAGGGGGGTTACTGGTCCAAAGAAAGTTGTGGTAGCTTCAGATTTACCTGTAGACTGTCTATTATGGAATGATTTGGAGACATCAGCTTGGTCAGATGTGGAGTTGGAGGCCCATGCAGCAATGCTGGGCATCCCAGGGCCTATTTTTGCTTTGACAAGGGCTCAGGCCAAAAAGCAAAAAGGACAGGGAAGCTTGGATCCTGGAACAATGGACCAAGTGCTCCCTAAAGCTAGGGCTAGTAGAAGCAAACCACTTCCTACTATCCCTCCCTCTACAGTGGATTCTACTTCTGAGGAAGAAGAGTTCCCTCCCTGTGCAGAACCTACACCAGAGGAGCTGGAAGCAGACACTGTTGAGCTTTTGGGTGAAGGGGGGCCTGCCAGAGAGGAGCTGAGTGTGGCACAGCAAACCTGTCCCACATTAGAGGGTCTCAGACAGCAAGCTGTCAAACAGGCTAATGGGGATGTCAGTGACTCTCACAGAGTTTACTGGGAGGACAACCTCTTGTACACTGAGCATAGGGATCCTAAACCTGGAGCTGCCAGGAGATTAGTGATTCCTTAGGAGTACAGAAAGTTCCTCCTAACCCTGGCACATGACATTCCCCTAGCTGGGCACCTGGGTCAAATGAAAACTTGGGACAGACTGGTTCCATTGTTTCATTGGCCTAAGATGTCTGAGGACACAAAGGAATTTTGTAAGTCCTGTGAAACCTGTCAAGCCAGTGGCAAGATAGGTGGCACCCCAAAGGCACCCCTTATTCCACTGCCTGTGGTTGGGGTTCCCTTTGAAAGGGTAGGGGTTGACATAGTTGGCCCCCTTGACCCTCCTACTGCTTCAGGCAATAGATTTATCTTGGTGGTAGTGGACCATGCCACAAGATATCCTGAAGCTATTCCTTTAAGGACCACTACAGCACCTGCAGTGGCAAAGGCCCTCCTTGGAATATTTTCCAGGGTGGGCTTCCCAAAGGAAGTAGTATCAGACAGGGGAAGCAATTTCATGTCTGCATACTTAAAGGCCATGTGGAAGGAGTGTGGTGTAACGTACAAGTTCACAACACCCTATCATCCACAAACAAATGGACTGGTGGAGAGATTTAATAAAACTCTCAAAGGCATGATTATGGGTCTCCCTGAAAAACTCCGCAGGAGATGGGATATCCTTCTACCATGCCTCCTTTTTGCCTACAGGGAGGTACCCCAGAAAGGAGTGGGCTTCAGCCCCTTTGAACTTCTTTTTGGACACCCTGTTAGGTGTCCACTCACACTTGTAAAGGAGGGTTGGGAACAACCTTTAAAAGCTCCTAAGCAGGATATTGTGGATTATGTACTTGGCCTCAGATCAAGAATGGCTGAGTACATGAAAAAGGCCAGTAAAAACCTTCAGGCCAGCCAAGAGCTCCAGAAGCAATGGCATGATCAGAAGGCTGTTTTGGTTCAGTACCAACCAGGGCAGAAAGTGTGGGTCTTGGAGCCTGTGGCCCCAAGAGCACTCCAAGATAAATGGAGTGGACCTCACACAATTGTTGAAAAGAAGGGAGAAGTCACCTATTTAGTTGACTTAGGCACTGCCAGGAGTCCCCTTAGGGTGCTCCATGTCAACCGCCTGAAACCCTACTATGACAGGGCTGATCTCACCCTGCTCATGGCAACTGATGAGGGACAGGAAGAAGACAGTGATCCTCTACCTGATCTCTTCTCTTCCACAGAACAAGATGCTCTGGTGGAAGGTGCAGTTTTGGCTGATTGTCTTACTGCTGAGCAGAAAGACAATTGCATAAATCTCCTAGATCAATTCTCTGAACTCTTCTCTACTGTGCCAGGTACCACTTCTTGGTGTGAGCACACTATAGATACTGGAGACAGCTTGCCTGTCAAAAGTAAGATCTATAAGCAGCCTGACCATGTCAGGGACTGCATAAAGCAAGAGGTCCAGAAAATGTTAGAACTAGGAGTGGTTGAGCACTCTGACAGTCCATGGGCTTCTCCTGTGGTACTGGTACCAAAACCCCATTCCAAAGATGGAAAGAAGGAAATGCGGTTTTGTGTAGACTATAGAGGTCTCAACTTGGTAACCAAAACTGATGCTCACCCTATACCCAGGGCAGATGAGCTCATAGATACACTGGCATCTGCCAAGTATCTAAGCACTTTTGATTTGACTGCAGGGTATTGGCAGATCAAATTGTCAGAAGATGCTAAACCTAAGACTGTATTTTCAACCATTGGAGGACATTACCAGTTTACTGTAATGCCTTTTGGTTTGAAAAATGCACCTGCCACTTTTCAAAGGTTGGTGAACACAGTCCTGCAAGGGCTGGAAGCTTTCAGTGCAGCATATTTGGACGATATAGCTGTCTTTAGCTCCAGCTGGGATGATCACCTGGTCCACCTATGGAAAGTTTTGGAGGCCCTGCAAAAGGCAGGCCTCACTATCAAGGCTTCAAAGTGCCAGATAGGGCAGGGTAAGGTGGTTTATCTGGGACACCTTGTTGGTGGGGAACAGATTGCACCACTTCAGGGGAAAATCCAAACAATTATTGATTGGGTTCCCCCTACAGCTCAGACTCAGGTGAGAGCCTTCCTAGGCCTCACTGGGTATTACAGGAGGTTCATTAAGAACTATGGCTCCATTGCAGCCCCTCTTAATGACCTCACATCCAAGAAAATGCCTAAAAAGGTATTATGGACAGCAAACTGTCAGAAAGCTTTTGAGGAGCTGAAGCAGGCCATGTGCTCTGCACCTGTCCTGAAAAGCCCTTGTTACTCTAAAAAATTATATGTCCAAACTGATGCATCTGAATTAGGAGTAGGGGCAGTCCTATCACAACTTAATTCTGAGGGCCAGGATCAACCTGTTGCTTTTATTAGTAGGAAGTTGACCCCTAGAGAAAAGCGTTGGTCTGCCATTGAGAGGGAGGCCTTTGCTGTGGTCTGGGCTCTGAAGAAGTTGAGGCCGTACCTGTTTGGCACTCACTTCATTGTTCAGACAGACCACAAACCTCTACTTTGGCTAAAACAAATGAAAGGTGAAAATCCTAAATTGTTGAGGTGGTCCATATCCCTACAGGGAATGGACTATACAGTGGAACATAGACCTGGGAGTAGCCACTCCAATGCAGATGGACTCTCCAGATATTTCCACTTAGACAATGAAGACTCATCAGGTCATGGCTAGTCTTATTGTCCTTCGTTTGGGGGGGGTTGTGTAGGAACGTACCATCTTGCCTGGCATGTTACCCCCATTTTTCACTGTATATATGTTGTTTTAGTTGTATGTGTCACTGGGACCCTGGTAACCCAGGGCCCCAGTGCTCATAAGTGTGCCTGAATGTGTTACCTGTGTAGTGACTAACTGTCTCACTGAGGCTCTGCTAATCAGAACCTCAGTGGTTATGCTCTCTCATTTCTTTCCAAATTGTCACTAACAGGCTAGTGACCATTTTTACCAATTTACATTGGCTTACTGGAACACCCTTATAATTCCCTAGTATATGGTACTAAGGTACCCAGGGTATTGGGGTTCCAGGAGATCCCTATGGGCTGCAGCATTTCTTTTGCCACCCATAGGGAGCTCTGACAATTCTTACACAGGCCTGCCACTGCAGCCTGAGTGAAATAACGTCCACGTTATTTCACAGCCATTTTACACTGCACTTAAGTAACTTATAAGTCACCTATATGTCTAACCTTTACCTGGTAAAGGTTAGGTGCAAAGTTACTTAGTGTGAGGGCACCCTAGCACTAGCCAAGGTGCCCCCACATTGTTCAGAGCCAATTCCCTGAACTTTGTGAGTGCGGGGACACCATTACATGCGTGCACTACATATAGGTCACTACCTATATGTAGCTTCACAATGGTGACTCCGAATATGGCCATGTAACATGTCTATGATCATGGAATTGCCCCCTCTATGCCATCCTGGCATAGTTGGCACAATCCCATGATCCCAGTGGTCTGTAGCACAGACCCTGGTACTGCCAAACTGCCCTTCCTGGGGTTTCACTGCAGCAGCTGCTGCTGCCAACCCCTCAGACAGGCATCTGCCCTCCTGGGGTCCAGCCAGGCCTGGCCCAGGATGGCAGAACAAAGAACTTCCTCTGAGAGAGGGTGTGACACCCTCCCCCTTTGGAAAATGGTGTGAAGGCAGGGGAGGAGTAGCCTCCCCCAGCCTCTGGAAATGCTTTCTTGGGCACAGATGTGCCCAATTCTGCATAAGCCAGTCTACACCGGTTCAGGGGACCCCTTAGCCCTGCTCTGGCCCGAAACTGGACAAAGGAAAGGGGAGTGACCACTCCCCTGACCTGCACCTCCCCTGGGAGGTGTCCAGAGCTCCTCCAGTGTGCTCCAGACCTCTGCCATCTTGGAAACAGAGGTGCTGCTGGCACACTGGACTGCTCTGAGTGGCCAGTGCCACCAGGTGACGTCAGAGACTCCTTGTGATAGGCTCCTTCAGGTGTTGCTAGCCTATCCTCTCTCCTAGGTAGCCAAACCCTCTTTTCTGGCTATTTAGGGTCTCTGTCTCTGGGGAAACTTTAGATAACGAATGCAAGAGCTCATCCGAGTTCCTCTGCATCTCTCTCTTCATCTTCTGCCAAGGAATCGACTGCTGACCGCGCTGGAAGCCTGCAAACCTGCAACATAGCAGCAAAGACGACTACTGCAACTCTGTAACGCTGATCCTGCCGCCTTCTCGACTGTTTTCCTGCTTGTGCATGCTGTGGGGGTAGTCTGCCTCCTCTCTGCACCAGAAGCTCCGAAGAAATCTCCCGTGGGTCGACGGAATCTTCCCCCTGCAACCGCAGGCACCAAAAAGCTGCATTACCGTTCCCTTGGGTCTCCTCTCAGCACGACGAGCGAGGTCCCTCGAATCCAGCAACTCTGTCCAAGTGACCACCACAGTCCAGTGACTCTTCAGTCCAAGTTTGGTGGAGGTAAGTCCTTGCCTCACCTCGCTGGGCTGCATTGCTGGGAACCACAACTTTTGCAGCTACTCCGGCCCCTGTGCACTTCCGGCGGAAATCCTTTGTGCACAGCCCAGCCTGGTTCCACGGCACTCTAACCTGCATTGCACGACGTTCTAAGTTGGTCTCCGGCGACGTGGGACTCCTTTGTGCAACTTCGGGTGAGCACCGTTTCACGCATCCTCTTAGTGCCTGTTTCTGGCACTTCTCCGGGCGCTACCTGCTGCTGAGAGGGCTCCTTGTCTTGCTCGACGTCCCCTCTCTCTCCTGGTCCAATTTGCGACCTCCTGGTCCCTCCAGGGCCACAGCAGCGTCCAAAAACGCTAACAGCAGGATTTGCAGCTAGCAAGGCTTGTTGGCATTCTTTAGGCGGGAAAACACTTCTGCACAACTCTACAGGCCGAGACGGATCCGTCCACCAAAGGGGAAGTCTCTAGCCCTTTTCGTTCCTGCAGAAACCTCAGCTTCTTCTGTCCAGTAGAAGCTTCTTTGCATCCACAGCTGGCATTTCCTGGGCATATGCCCATCTCCGACTTGCTTGTGACTTTTGGACTTGGTTCCCTTGTTCCACAGGTACCCTAGATTGGAAATCCACAGTTGTTGCATTGTTGGTTTGTGTCTTTCCTGCATTATTCCTCTAACACGACTTCTTTGTCCTTAGGGGAACTTTAGTGCACTTTGCACTCACTTTTCAGGGTCTTGGGGAGGGTTATTTTCCTAACTCTCACTATTTTCTAATAGTCCCAGCGACCCTCTATAAGGTCACATAGGTTTGGGGTCCATTCGTGGTTCGCATTCCACTTTTGGAGTATATGGTTTGTGTTGCCCCTATCCCTATGTTTCCCCATTGCATCCTATTGTAACTATACATTGTTTGCACTGTTTTCTAAGACTATACTGCATATTTTTGCTATTGTGTATATATATCTTGTGTATATTTCCTATCCTCTCACTGAGGGTACACTCTAAGATACTTTGGCATATTGTCATAAAAATAAAGTACCTTCATTTTTAGTATAACTGTGTATTGTGTTTTCTTATGATATTGTGCATATGACACTAAGTGGTACTGTAGTAGCTTCACACGTCTCCTAGTTCAGCCTAAGCTGCTCTGCTAAGCTACCATTATCTATCAGCCTAAGCTGCTAGACACCCTATACACTAATAAGGGATAACTGGGCCTGGTGCAAGGTGCAAGTACCCCTTGGTACTCACTACAAGCCAGTCCAGCCTCCTACACCTATTGCATCCTGTTGTATTCTACAGTGTTTGCACTACTTTACTAACTGTTTACTTACCTGATTTTTTGTTTGTGTGTATATTTTGTGTATTTTACTTACCTCCTAAGGAAGTATATCCTCTGAGATATTTCTGACACATTGTCACTAAAATAAAGTACCTTTATTTTTAGTAACTCTGAGTATTGTGATTAGGGGCCTGATGGAGCAAACGTTTGTGAGTCGCAAATGGGTTGCAGCGCTATTGGCGAACTTGCAAAATGCGAAATGGGATGTACAAATCTCATTTCAGAGTACCAAATAGCGATACGACCTATTACGGTCTCGCAAAACTTGCGACCTGATTTTGCGACTCGCAATTACGAAGTCGCATATTGCGAGTCGCAAACCGTATGCAAAAGCCAGTCGCAAATTGTGACTGGTCGCAAAAAGCCCGTTGTGCACAACCAGATTACTACTGATTCCGAATAGTATGAGGATAGCAAATATACACAAGATATATGTACACAATACCAAAATTATGCAGTAATAGCAATAGAAAACAGTGCAAGCAATGTACAATCACAATAGATTGCAATGGGATCACATAGGTATAGGGGCAACACAAACCATATACTCTAGAAGTGGAATGCGAACCACGAATGGACCCCAAACCTATTTGAGCTTGTAGAGGGTCGCTGGGACTGTAAGAAAACAGTGAGGGTTAGAAAAATAGCCCACCCCAAGACCCTGAAAAGTGCACCTAAGTTCCCCAGAGAGCACAGAAAATGTGGTAGGGCAATTCTGCAAGGAAGACCAACACCAGCAATGCAACAACGATGGATTTCCAGACGAGAGTACCTGTGGAACAAGGGGACCAAGTCCAAAAGTCACGATCAAGTCGGGAGTGGGCAGATGCCCAGGAAATGCCAGCTGTGGGTGCAAAGAAGCTGCCACCGGATGGTAGAAGCTGTGGATTCTGCAAGAACGAAGAGGACTAGGAACTTCCCCTTTGGAGGATGGATGTCACACGTCGTGACAAAGCTTGCAGAGGTGTTTCCCTACAGAAAGGCCACAAACAAGCCTTGCTAGGTGCAAGGGTCGCGGTTAGGGTCTTTGGATGCTGCTGTGGCCCGGGAGGGACCAGGATGTCGCCAATTGCGTGAGGAGACAGAAGGGGCGCCCAGCAAGACAAGGAGCCCACTCAGGAGCAGGCAGCACCCGCAGAAGTGCTGGAACAGGCACTACGAAGAAGAGTGAACCGGAGCTCACCTGAAGTCACGAAAGAAGGTCCCACGATGCCGGAGGACAACTCAGGAGGTCGTGCACTGCAGGTTAGAGTGTCGGGGACCCAGGCTTGGCTGTGCACAAAGGAAATCCTGGAAGAGTGCACAGGAGCCGGAGCAGCTGCAAATCATGCAGTACCCAGCAATGCAGTCTGACGTGGGGAGGCAAGGACTTACCTCCACCAAACTTGGACTGAAGAGTCACTGTAGTGTGGGAGTCACTTGGACAGAGTTGCTGAGTTCCAGGGACCACTCTCGTCGTGCTGAGAGGGGACCCAGAGGACCGGTGATGCAGTCTTTTGGTGCCTGCGGTTGCAGGGGGAAGATTCCGTCGACCCACTGGAGATTTCTTCGGAGCTTCTAGTGCAGAGAGGAGGCAGACTACCCCCACAGCATGCACCACCAGGAAAACAGTCGAGAAGGCGGCAGGATCAGCGATACAAGGTTGCAGTAGTCATCTTTGCTACTTTGTTGCGGTTTTGCAGGCTTCCAGCGCGGTCAGCAGTCGGTTCCTTGGCAGAAGGTGAAGAGAGAGATGCAGAGGAACTCTGATGAGCTCTTGCATTCGTTATCTAAAGAATTCCCCAAAGCAGAGACCCTAAATAGCCAGAAAAGGAGGTTTGGCTACCTAGGAAGGAGGATAGGCTAGCAACACAGGTAAGAGCCTATCAGAAGGAGTCTCTGACGTCACCTGCTGGCCCTGGCCACTCAGAGCAGTCCAGTGTGCCAGCAGCACCTCTGTTTCCAAGATGGCAGAGGTCTGGAGCACACTGGAGGAGCTCTGGGCACCTCCCAGGGGAGGTGCAGGTCAGGGGAGTGGTCACTCCGCTTTCCTTTGTCCAGTTTCGCGCCAGAGCAGGGCTGAGGGATCCCTGAACCGGTGTAGACTGGCTTATGCAGAGATGGGCACCATCTGTGCCCATCAAAGCATTTCCAGAGGCTGGGGGAGGCTACTCCTCCCAAGCCCTGACACCTTTTTCCAAAGGGAGAGGGTGTAACACCCTCTCTCTGAGGAAGTCCTTTGTTCTGCCTTCCTGGGCCAGGCCTGGCTGGACCCCAGGAGGGCAGAAACCTGTCTGAGGGGTTGGCAGCAGCAGCAGCTGCAGTGAAACCCCGGTAAAGGTAGATTGGCAGTACCCGGGTCTGTGCTAGAGACCCGGGGGATCATGGGATTGTCTCACCAATGCCAGGATGGCATTGGGGGGGCAATTCCATGATCTTAGACATGTTACATGGCCATGTTTGGAGTTACCATTATGAAGCTGTACATAGGTAGTGACCTAAGTATAGTGCACACGTGTAATGGTGTCCCCGCACTCACAAAGTCTGGGGAATTTGCCCTGAACAATGTGGGGGCACCTTGGCTAGTGCCAGGGTGCCCACACACTAAGTAAATTAGCAAATTACCAGGTAAAGGTTAGACATATAGGTGACTTATAAGTTACTTAAGTGCAGTGGTAAATGGCTGTGAAATAACGTGGACATTATTTCACTCAGGCTGCAGTGGCAGGCCTGTGTAAGAATTGTCAGAGCTCCCTATGGGTGGCAAAAGAAATGCTACAGCCCATAGCGATCTCCTGGAACCCCAATACCCTGGGTTCCTCAGTACCATATACTAGGGAATTATAAGGGTGTTCCAGTATGCCAATGTAAATTGGTAAAATTGGTCACTAGCCTGTTAGTGACAATTTGGAAAGAAATGAGAGAGCATAACCACTGAGGTTCTGGTTAGCAGAGCCTCAGTGAGACAGTTAGTCATCACACAGGAAACACATACAGAGCACACTTATGAGCACTGGGGCCCTGGCTGGCAGGGTCCCAGTGACACATACAACTAAAACAACATATATACAGTGAAATATGGGGGTAACATGCCAGGCAAGATGGTACTTTCCTACACCAGTCTACACCGGTTCAGGCAACTCCCAGTCCCTCCCTGCTCTGGTGAGAAACTGGACAAAGGAAAGGGGAGTGACCTCTCCCATGTCCATCACATCCCCAGGGATGGTGCCCAGAGCTCCTCCAGTGCCTCCCAGACCTCTTCCATCTTGAATCCCGAGGTGTGAGGGCACAATGGAGGCCTCTGAGTGGTGAGTGCCAGCAGGTGACATCAGAGACCCCTTCTGATAGGTGCTTACCTCACTAGGTGGCCAATCCTCCGGAAGGCCTATTTAGGGTCTCTCCGGTGGGCTTTTCCTCAGATAACAAATTGCAAGAATTCACCAGAGTTCCTCTGCATCTCCCTCTTCGACTTCTGCCAAGGATCGACCGCTGACTGCTCCAGGACGCCTGCAAAACTGCAACAAAGTAGCCAGAAGCCTACCAGTGACATTGTAGCTCCTAATGCTGCTGGCTTTCTCGACTGTTTCCTGGTAGTGCATGTAATGGGGACTGTCTGCCTTCACCCTGCACAGGAAGCCAAGAAGAAATCTCCTGTGGGTCGACGGAGTCTTCCCCCGCTTCAGCAGGCACCAAACTTCAGCGTCACTGGTACTCTGGGACCCCTCTCATCCTGACGAGCGTGGCCCCTGAAACACAGGTGGTGGACCCAAGTGACCCAGACTGTCCAATGGTCCAACTGTCCAAATTTGGAGGAGGTAAGTCCTTGCCTCCCCTCTCCAGACAATAATCATGTGTACTGCGTGAACTGCAGCTGCTAGAGCTCCTGTGCACTTTTGCAAGGAATCCTTCATGCACAGCCTAGCCCAGTTCCCCAGCACTCTGTCCTGCATTGCTCAACTTGCTGAGTTGACCATCGGCTTCATGGGACCCTCTTGTGTAGTGTTGAGGCGACTGTTGTGCTCAGTTTTCTTGAACCCATGTTCAAGTACTTCTGCGGGTGCTGCCTTCTTGTGGGTGGCTCTCTATGTTGCTGAGGGCCACCTCTGTCTCCGTTCCCAAGTGGCGACCTTCTGGTCCTTTCTGGGCCCGGGCTGCACCCTTTTTTTTCAACTGTGACCTTTGCAGCTAGCAAGGCTTGTTTCTGGTCTTTCTCCAAAGAAACAATTCTGCGTCCTCCAGTACTCCGTTGGACATCTTCTGCACAAAGGAGAAGTTTCTAGTTTCTTTCGTTGTTGCAGAATCTTCAGCTTCTTCCATCCAGAGGCAGCCAATTTACACCTTCATCTGGGGTTTAGTGGGCTCCTGCCCCCCCTGGACTCTTTCACGACTCTTGGACTTTGTCCCCTTCCTTTCCAGGTCCTCGGGTCCAGGAATCCGTCTTCAGTGCTTTGCAGTCTGTTGTGATCTTTGCAGAATCCTCTATCACGAGTTTAGTGTGTTTCTGGGGAAGTAGTATCACTTTACTTCTACTTTTCTGGGTCTTGGGGTGGGGTATCTTGGACACCCTTAGTGTTTTCATACAATCCCAGCAACCCTTTACACACGACACTAGCCTAGGGGTCCATTCGTGGTTCGCATTCCACTTTGAGAGTATATGGTTTGTGTTGTCCCTAGGCCTATTGCATCCTATTGTATACTACAGTGTTTGCACTATTTTTCTAACTGTTTACTTTCCTGATTTTGGTTTGTGTGTATATTTTGTGTATTTACTTACCTCCTAAGGGAGTATATCCTCTGAGATATTTTTGGCCTATTGTCACTAAAATAAAGTACCTTTATTTTTAGTAACTCTGAGTGTTGTGTTTCTTGTGATATAGTGCTATATCATATAAGTGGTATAGTAGGAGCTTTGCATGTCTCCTAGTTCAGCCTAAGCTGCTCTGCTATAGCTACCTCTATCATCCTAAGCTGCTACAGTACTACTAATCTACTAAAAAGGGATAACTGGACCTGGCACAAGGTGTAAGTACCATCAGGTGCCCACTATCAGCAAGGCCAGCCTACTGCATTGGTGGTGCAGCAGTGGGATAAGTACTTGAAACTGCTTTACCACTTTGTCATTGGTGTTTTTCATACGAAAAACATATTCCAAATACTTACAAATATACACAGTTAACCTAAACAGTGTAACTTCCTTTCTGAAAACTTTCTAAAAAGTTTCTAAAAGTTTTGAAAAGTTTGAAAAAGTTTTTCTCTTCTCTTTAAAAATGTTCTAAACTTTTGTTTCTCACTGTCCTAAACTCTTTTTTACAACTATGTCAGTAGTAGAGGAAACTCCCAAAGTTGTTCAGACAACCTATGGCAATTTGAACTTTGAAAGTTTGAGGGGTCTCTGCATAGAAAGAAGTTTAAGCATTGGTAAAAACCCTACCAAAGATCTTCTCCTTAGCCTTTTCCCAGAAAGTGACCAGAACCAGTCTGGCCCATCCCAGGAACAGGAGGTAGAGGGGGAGGGTACCCAGGAAGAATCAGGGAAGTGCCCTGAAGAATCTGGGGAGGGTTCCTCCAAAGACCTGTCAGCTAACAGGCCATCTAGTGAAGCTGGTAGTGGGAGGGGGTCACACACTAGTAGGTCACATTTCACTCCAAAAGGCAAGGTAACTAGGGTTCAGCTAGTTAGAGACAGGTCTACTTCTGCCAGTTCCCACATCACCTCTGTGTCAGAGCATTCCCAAGCCTCCGACCCTGAGAATAACACCCTAGACAGGGAACTCAGAAAGCTGAGGTTGGAAGAGGGTAGACTTAAGCTGAGACAGCAGCAGTTAGCCTTGGAGAGTGAGTCTCTAGATGTAGAGAGGGAAAGACAGAAGTTGGGGTTAGTTACCCATGGTGGCAGCAGCAGTGTTCTTGATAGTAATCCTGTAAGAGAACAAGATTCAAGAAACCTACACAAAATTGTCACCCCTTAGAAGGAGGGGGATGACATAAACAAGTGGTTTGCTGCACTTAAAAGGGCATGCATGAGACAGTTGGTCCCTCAAAGGCAGTGTGCTGCTATATTGCATCTATCTTTCACTGGTAAGGGTAGGGATAGTCTCCTTACTGTCAGAGAAAGTGATGCCAACAAATCCAAAGTTTTGAAACATGCACTCTTAGATGGATTTGGCTTAACTACTGATCAATACAGGATAAAGTTCAGAGATAACAGAAAAGAGTCCTCTCAAGAGTGGACAGACTTTGACGACTGTTCGGTGAAGGCCTTGGAGGGATGGTTACATGGCAGTAAGGTGACTGACTATGGAAGCCTATATAATTTTATTCTGAGAGACCATATTTTTAATAATTGTGTGTCTGATTTGTTGCGTCAGTACTTGGTAGACTCAGATTTGACCTCTCCCCAAGAATTGATAAAGAAGGCAGACAAATGAGTCAGAACAGGGGTGAACAGAAAGGTTCATACAGGTGGTGACAAGGATGGCAAGAAGAAGGATGGTAAGTCTTCTGACAAGGGTGGGGACAAAGATAAAAAGCATTCTGAGTCTTCATCAGGCCCACGAAAATCCTCTTCTAACAATCAAAAGAAGCCATGGTGTAAAAGGCCATTGGGCAAGTGATTCCACCTTCCCAAAGAAATACACCAAGGCTCCCACTACCACAACCCCAACTGCAACCTCTAGTGCCCCTAGTAATAGCAGTGGTGGTGGGAAGTCTACTACAAATAGCCAATCAAAGGGTGTAGCTGGGCTCACCATTGGTAATGTAGTTGGAGTTGGTCTTGTTAGGGAGACCACAGAGGCTGTTCTAGTCTCTGATGGTGGTATTGACTTTGCCACCTTTGTTGCTTGTCCTCTTAATATGGGTAAGTACAAGCAACATCCCCTAATAAATTAATAAATGGTGTTAAGTTTGAGGCCTACAGGGATACAGGAGCCAGTGTCACTATGGTGATTGAGAAACTGGTTCACCCTGATCAACACCTACTTGGTCAGAAGTACCAAGTGACTGATGCTCATAACAACACTCTTAGCCCCCCATGGCTGTTGTGAATCTCAAACGGGGGGGAGGGTGTTACTGATCCAAAGAAAGTTGTGGTAGAGACTGATTTACCTGTAGACTGCTTACTAGGCAATGATTTGGAGACATCAGCTTGGGCTGAAGTGGAGTTGGAGGCTAATACAGCAATGCTATGGAATTCCAGGGCATATCTTTGCTCTCACAAGGGCTCAGGCCCAGAAGCAAAGAGGACAGGGAAGTTTGGATTCTGGAACAATAAGCCAAGTATTCCCAAAAGCTAGGGGTAGAAAGGATAAATCATTGCCCACTATCCCTCCCTCTCCAGAAGATTCCCCTTTTGAGGAAGAGGAATCCTCTCCCTGTGCAGAACCTACACCAGATGAGCTGGCAGCAGATACTGCTGAGCTTTTGGGTGCAGGGGGCCTGCTAGGGAAGAGCTAATTGTGGCACAGCAGACCTGTCCCACACTAGAGGGTTTAAGACAGCAAGCTGTCAAACAGCAGAATGGGGATACCACAAGGTCTATTGGGAAGATAACCTCTGCTACACTGAGTCAAGGGACCCTAAACCTGGAGCTGCCAGGAGATTGGTCATCCCTTTGCAGTATAGGGAGTTTCTTCTGACCTTGGCACATGATGTTCCTTTGGCTTGGCATTTGGGCCAGAGTAAAACTTGGGACAGACTTGTTCCATTGTTTCACTGGCCTCACATGTCAAAGGACACTAAGGAGTTTTGTCGCTCCTGTGTGACCTGCCAAGCCAGTGGCAAGACTGGTGGCACATCTAAGGCCCCCTTAATTCCCCTTCCTGTGGTTGCAGTGCCCTTGAAAAGGTTAGGGGTTGACATAGTTGGCCCCCTTGAGCCTCCAACAGCTTCAGGCAATAGGTTTATCCTTGTGGTAGTGGACCATGCCACTAGGTTTCCTGAAGCAATCCCCTTAAGGACCACTACAGCTCCTGCAGTGGCAAAAGCCCTCCTAGGAATCTTTTACAGAGTGGGTTTCCCTAAGGAAGTGGTGTCAGACAGAGGTAGTAACTTCATGTCTGCATACCTCAAAGCTATGTGGAAGGAGTGTGGTGTAACTTACAAGTTCACCACTCCTTATCGTCCACAAACAAATGGTCTGGTTGAGAGGTTCAATAAAACTCTCAAAGCTATGATCATGGGACACCCTGAAAAACTCAGAAGGAGATGGGAAGTCCTGTTGTGATGCCTCCTTTTTGCTTAGAGGGAGGTACCCCAAAAAGGAATGGGCTTTTGCCCCTTTGAACTCCTCTTTGGGCACCCTGTAAGAGGTCCCCTTGCTCTTGTGAAGGAGGGTTGAGAACAACCTTTAAAAGCTCCCAAGCAAGACATTGCAGACTATGTACTTGGCCTAAGATCCAGAATGGTTGAATACATGAAAAAGGCCAGTAAAAACCTTCAGGCCAGCCAAGAGATCCAAAAGCAATGGCATGACCAGAAGGCTGTCCTGACTCAGTGCCACCCAGGACAGAAGGTGTGGGTATTGGAGCCCGTGGCACCAAGAGCACTCCAGGACAAATGGAGTGGACCCCATCTCATTGTGGAGAAGAAAGGTGAGGCCACCTATTTGGTAGACCTGGGCACTGCCAGAAGCCACCTTAGGGTGCTTCATGTCAATCGCCTTAAACCTTACTATGACATGGCTGACTTAACCCTGCTCATGGTCACAGATGAGGAGCAGGAGGAAGAGAGTGCCCCTCTCCCTGACTTCTTCTTCACCACTGAAGCTGATGGCTTAGTGGAGGGAGTTGTATTAGCAGATTGCCTTACTGCTGAGCAGAAGGACAACTGCATACATCTCCTTGATCAGTTCTCTGACCTCTTCTCACTAATTCCAGGTACCTGGTGTGAGCACACAATTGACACTGGAGACAGTTTACCTGTCAGAAGTAAAATTTATAGACAGCCTGACCATGTCAGAGACTGTATCAAACAAGAGGTACAGAAAATGTTGGATCTTGGAGTGAATGAACCTTCTGAAAGCCCCTGGTCCAGCCCAGTGGTGCTTGTCCCCAAACCTCATAGTAAAGATGGAAAAAAGGAAATGTGGTTTTGTGTGGACTATAGGGGTCTCAATCAAGTAATAAAAACTGATGATCACCCTATACCCAGGGCAGTTGAGCTGATAGATACACTGGCTTCTGGCAAGTATCTATGCACTTTTGATTTAACTGCAGGGTATTGGCAGATTAAGTTATCAGAAGATGCTAAACCAAAAATAGCATTTTCAACCATTGGAGGGCACTATCATTTCACAGTTATGCCCTTTGGGTTGCAAAATGCACCTGCCACTTTTCAGAGGTTGGTGAATACAGTCCTCCAAGTATTGGAAGCTTTTCGTACAGCATATCTAGACGATATTGCTGTCTTTAGTTCCACCTAGTATGATCTCCTGGTCTACCTATGGAAAGTTTTGGAGGCCCTGCAAAAGGCAGGCCTCACTATGAAGGCCTCAAGGTGCCAGATAATGCAGGAGAAATTGGTTTATCTGGGCCACCTGGTAGGCAGGGAACAGATTACACCACTGCAGGGGAAGATCCAAACCATTATGGAATGGGCTCCCCCTACAACTGAAACCCTAGTGAGAGCCTTCCTAGGCCTCACAGGGTAATACAGGAGGTTCCTAAAGAATGATGGCACTATAGCTGCCCCTCTTAATGAACTCACATCAAAGAAGATGCCTAAAAAGGTATTGATGAGCTCAAACAGGCCATGTGCTCTGCACCTGTCCTCAAAAGCCCTTGTTACTCCAAAAAATGCATAGTTCAAACTGATGCTTCTGAATTAGGGGTAGGGGCAGTTCTATCACAGCTAAACACTGAGGGCCAGGATCAACCTGTTGCTTTTATCAGCAGGAGGTTGATCCCTAGAGAAAAGTGTTGGTCTGCCATAGAGAGGGAGGCCTTGCGGTACTGGGTTTTTCAGAACCGGTACTGATCCGGTAACCCAGTGGTGCCAGGGTACACCCAAAGACCTCGGATACTTTCCTGATTCAGACCACAGAAACTCAGAGTCTTCTAGGTGAAGTCAAAGATCTAATTTATTGGCTGCAACCAAGTAACAAGCGTCCTAGAAGTACAACAGCACGGTTTGTATGTTCTCAGGAGACTGTGTGTCAATGCAAAGTCAGGTTTCCTTATATACAGTTTTTTAAGCTTCAGGCAAACATTCTTGACATTTTGGTTGGTCATTCACATGTTTTCACTACAAAGGAAAAAACAGTGTCATGATGAAACCTCATATTTCATGTCATCCAACCCATAATAAATTACCCGGCAAGGCCTAGTATTTTACAACAGATAAGTGTGGACCCCCAATAAAAACGGGCACCTCCCCCTCGTAAAGTAAGAAGAAGAAAAGAGCAGGTGCAGGTGTGAGCAAGATTAGGCAGGGTGTGTGAGCGATAATAAGGGTTTTATGGCATGGTGTGCCTTGATGCTATCTGATTCGGCCACTGGGAGAGGGACTGACCAAACAGGTTTGGCCTGAGGCAATGGTTCCAGCTTGCCCAGGTCAGAGAAAAGTCAATCAAGGTGTACGTGTCCTTGGAATCAAATCTGACTGTATTATAAGCCTATGTGAGGGCAACTTTTAAAAATGGCTGCCGTGTATAAAATGGGAGCCACGAGTGCAGGACGAAAATGGCGATTTCGAGGTGAAAATGCTGCTGGAATTGAGCGAAAATGCTCATGCTTAGTGTACTAGTCATTATCGGTCTTTTGATACTAAAATCGTACTGCTGTGGCAAAGTAAATTACATGGGTCCAGAATTTTTAGAACCACAGCCTTTGCTGTTGTCTTGGCCTTGAAACAGTTGAGACCATACCTCTTTTGTACTCACTTTCTTGTTCAAACAGACCACAAACCTCTACTATGGCTTAAACAAATGAAAGGTGAAATCCCTAAATTGTTGAGGTGGTCCATATCTCTACAGGGAATGGACTGTACAGTGGAACATAGACCTGGGAGTACCCACACCATTGCGGATGGGGTCTCCAGATATTTCCACTTAGACAATGAAGACTCATCTGGGCAAGGTTAGTCTTATTGTCCCTCATTTGGTGGGGCGGGGGGGTTGTGTAGGAAAGTATCATCTTGCCTGGGATGTTACCCCCATTTTTACATGTATGTCAGTTTGTTTTTGCCTATCTCACTGGAATCCTGATAGCCAGGACCCCAGTGCTCATAGTTGTGACCTGAATGTGAATACCTGTGTAGTGACTAATTGTTTCACTGAGGCTCTGCTAATCAGAACCTCAATGCTTATGCTCTCTCTGCCTTTAAAATTGTCACTATAGGCTAGTGACCACTTTTACCAATTTCAATTGGCATACTGGAACACCCTTATAATTCCCTAGTACATGGAACCTAGGCACCCAGGGTATTGGGGTTTCAGGTGATCCCTATGGGCTGCAGCATTTCTTTTGACACCCATAGGGAGCTCAGACAAACCTTTACACAGGCCTGCCACTGCAGCCTGAGTGAAATAACACACACGTTATTTCACAGCCATTTACACAGCAACTTATAAGTCACCTATATGTCTAACCTTCACTTGTTGAAGGTTAGGTGGAAAGTTACTATGTGTGAGGGCACCCTTGCACTAGCAAAGGTGCCCCCACGTAGTTCAGGGCCAATTCCCCAGACTTTGTGAGTGCGGGAACACCTTTACACGTATGCACTACATATAGGTCAATCCCTATATGTAGCTTCACAATAGTAACTCTGAATATGGCCATGTAACATGTCTAAGATCATTGAATTGTCCCCCATTCCAAATCTGGTAATGGGGAGACAATTCCATGCATCCCGGGGCTCCACTATGGACTCCAGTACTGCAAACCAGCTCTCTGGGGTTTTCTCTGCAGCTACAGCTGCTGCCACCCCACAGACAGGGTTCTGCCCTCCTGGGGTCTAAGCAGCCGAATCCCAGGAAGGCAGAACAAATCATTTCCTCTGAGAGCAGGGTGTTACACCTTCTCTTTTTGGAAATAGGTGTTAAAGGCTGGGGAGGTGTAGCCTCTCCCACCCTCTGGAAATGCTTTGAAGGGCACAGATGGTGCCTCCTTGCATAAGCCAGTCTACACTGGTTTAGGGAACCCCCAGTCCCTGCTCTGGTGCAAAACTGGACAAAGGAAAGGGGAGTGACCACTCCCCTGTCCATCACCACCCCAGGGGTGGTGCCCAGAGCTCCTCTAGTGTGTCCCGGACCGCTGCTATCTTGTTTCCAGAGGTGTGAGGGCACTCTAGAGGACTCTGAATGGCCAGTGCCAACAGGTGATGTCAGAGACCCCTCCTGATAAGTGCTTACCTGACTAGGTAGCCAATCCTCCTCTGCGGGCTATTTAGGGTCTCTACTGTGGGCTTTTCCTCAGATAATGACTCGCAAGAATCCAGCAGGACTCCTCTGCACTTCTCTCTTTGACTTCTGCCAGGGATCAACCGCTGACTGCTCCAGGACGCCTGCAAAACTGCAACAAAGTAGCCAGAAGACTACCAGTGACATTGTAGCTCCTAATCCTGCTGGCTTTCACTACTGTTTCCTGGTGGTGCATGCTCTGAGGGCTGCCTGCATTCTCGTTGCACTGGAAGCCACAAAGAAATCTCCTGTGGGTTGACGGAATCTCCCCCCTGCTTCAGCAGGCACCAAAGTTCAGCTTCACTGGTACTCTGGGCCCCCTCTCATCCTGATGAGCGTGGCCCGTGGAACACAGGTGGTGGACCCAAGTGACCCAGGCTGTCCAGTGGTCCAACTGTCCAAATTTGGAGGCGGTAAGTCCTTGCCTCCCCTCCCCGGACAGTAATCCTTTGCTCTGTGTGATCTGCAGCTACAAGGTCTTCTCTTCACATTTCCAAGAAATCCTGCATGCACAGCTGAGCCTAAGTCCCCAGCACTCCGTCCTGCGTTGGTCAGCTCCCTGAGTTGATCTCCGGTGTCGTGGGACATCTCTTTGCAGTGTTGAGACGACTGATGTGTTCAGACGTCTTGAACCCATATTCAAGGACTTCTGCGGGTGCTTCCTTCCTGTCTGAGGGCTCTCTACATTGCTGAGGGCCCCCTCTGTGTCCTCTCCCAAGTGGTGACATCCTGGTCCTTCCTGGGCCCAGGCAGCACCCTTTTTCCACAACTGCAACTCTTGCAGATAGAAAGGCTTGTTTACGGCATTTGGCCAAGGAATCAACTCTGCATCCTCCAGCACACCGTGTGACATTGTCTGCATGAAGAAGAACTTCCTACCTCTTTCCGTTGTTGCAAAACCTGCAGCTTCTTCCAACCAGAGGCAGCCATTTTGCACCTTCATCCGGGGTTTAGTGGGCTCCTGGCCCCCCTTGACACTTTAGTGACTCTTGGACTTGGTCCCCTTCCTTTGCAGGTCTTCAGGTCCAGGATTCCATCGTCAGTGATTTGCAGTCTGTTGTGGTCCTTGCAAAATCCTTTATCACAACTTTATTGTGTTTCAGGGGAAATAGTCGTACTTTACTCATACTTTCCAGGGTCTTGGGGTGGGGTATTGTAGGAAAGTACCATCTTGCCTGGCATGTTACCCCCATTTTTCACTGTATATATGTTGTTTTAGTTGTATGTGTCACTGGGACCCTGGTAGCCCAGGGCCCCAGTGCTCATAAGTGTGCCTGAATGTGTTACCTGTGTAGTGACTAACTGTCTCACTGAGGCTCTGCTAATCAGAACCTCAGTGGTTATGCTCTCTCATTTCTTTACAAATTGTCACTGACAGGCTAGTGACCATTTTTACCAATTTACATTGGCTTACTGGAACACCCTTATAATTCCCTAGTATATGGTACTGAGGTACCCAGGGTATTGGGGTTCCAGGAGATCCCTATGGGCTGCAGCATTTCTTTTGCCACCCATAGGGAGCTCTGACAATTCTTACACAGGCCTGCCACTGCAGCCTGAGTGAAATAACGTCCACGTTATTTCACAGCCATTTTACACTGCACTTAAGTAACTTATAAGTCACCTATATGTCTAACCTTTACCTGGTAAAGGTTGGGTGCAAAGTTACTTAGTGTGAGGGCACCCTGGCACTAGCCAAGGTGCCCCCACATTGTTCAGAGCCAATTCCCTGAACTTTGTGAGTGCGGGGACACCATTACACGCGTGCACTACATATAGGTCACTACCTATATGTAGCTTCACCATGGTAACTCCGAATATGGCCATGTAACATGTCTATGATCATGGAATTGCCCCCTCTATACCATCCTGGCATAGTTGGCACAATCCCATGATCCCAGTGGTCTGTAACACAGACCCTGGTACTGCCAAACTGCCCTTCCTGGGGTTTCACTGCAGCTGCTGCTGCTGCCAACCCATCAGACAGGCAGCTGCCCTCCTGGGGTCCAGCCAGGCCTGGCCCAGGATGGCAGAACAAAGAACTTCCTCTGAGAGAGGGTGTGACACCCTCTCCCTTTGGAAAATGGTGTGAAGGCAGGGGAGGAGTAGCCTCCCCCAGCCTCTGGAAATGCTTTGTTGGGCACAGATGTGCCCAATTCTGCATAAGCCAGTCTACACCGGTTCAGGGACCCCTTACCCCTGCTCTGGCGCGAAACTGGACAAAGGAAAGGGGAGTGACCACTCCCCTGACCTGCACCTCCCCTGGGAGGTGTCCAGAGCTCCTCCAGTGTGCTCCAGACCTCTGCCATCTTGGAAACAGAGGTGCTGCTGGCACACTGGACTGCTCTGAGTGGCCAGTGCCACCAGGTGACGTCAGAGACTCCTGCTGATAGGCTCCTTCAGGTGTTAGTAGCCTATCCTCTCTCCTAAGTAGCCAAACCCTCTTTTATGGCTATTTAGGGTCTCTGTCTCTGGGAAAATTTTAGATAACGAATGCATGAGCTCAGCCGAGTTCCTCTGCATCTCTCTCTTCACCTTCTGATAAGGAAACGACCGCTGACCGCGCTGGAAGCCTGCAAACCTGCAACATAGTAGCAAAGACGACTACTGCAACTCTGTAACGCTGATCCTGCCGCCTTCTCGACTGTTTTCCTGCTTGTGCATGCTGTGGGGGTAGCCTGCCTCCTCTCTGCACCAGAAGCTCCGAAGAAATCTCCCGTGGGTCGACGGAATCTTCCCCCTGCAACCGCAGGCACCAAAAAGCTGCATCACCGGTCCCTTGGGTCTCCTCTCAGCACGACGAGCGAGGTCCCTCGAATCCAGCGACTCTGTCCAAGTGACCCCCACAGTCCAGTGACTCTTCAGCCCAAGTTTGGTGGAGGTAAGTCCTTGCCTCACCTCGCTGGGCTGCATTGCTGGGAACCGCGACTTTGCAGCTACTCCGGCCCCTGTGCACATCCGGCGGAAATCCTTTCTGCACAGCCAAGCCTGGGTCCACGGCACTCTAACCTGCATTGCACGACTTTCTAAGTTGGTCTCCGGCGACGTGGGACTCCTTTGTGCAACTTCGGCGAGCACCATTTCACGCATCCTCGTAGTGCCTGTTTCTGGCACTTTTCCGGGTGCTACCTGCTTCAGTGAGGTCTCTTTGTCTTGCTCGACGTTCCCTCTCTCTTCAGGTCCAATTTGCGACCTCCTGGTTCCTCCTGGGCCCCAGCAGCGTCCAAAAACGCCAAACGCACGATTTGCGCCTAGCAAGGCTTGTTGGCGTCCTTCCGGCGGGAAAATACTTCTGCACGACTCTCCAAGGCGTGAGGGATACGTCCACCAAAGGGGAAGTCTCTAGCCCTTTTCGTTCCTGCAGAAACCTCAGCTTCTTCTGTCCAGTCGAAGCTTCTTTGCACCCGCAGCTGGCATTTCCGGGGCATCTGCCCATCTCCGACTTGCTTGTGACTTTTGGACTTGGTCCCCTTGTTCCACAGGTACCCTAGATTGGAAATCCACAGTTGTTGCATTGCTGGTTTGTGTCTTTCCTGCATTATTCCTCTAACACGACTACTTTGTCCTTAGGGGAACTTTAGTGCACTTTGCACTCACTTTTCAGGGTCTTGGGGAGGGTTATTTTTCTAACTCTCACTATTTTCTAATAGTCCCAGCGACCCTCTACAAGGTCACATAGGTTTGGGGTCCATTCGTGGTTCGCATTCCACTTTTGGAGTATATGGTTTGTGTTGCCCCTATCCCTATGTTTCCCCATTGCATCCTATTGTAACTATACATTGTTTGCACTGTTTTCTAAGACTATACTGCATATTTTTGCTATTGTGTATATATATCTTGTGTATATTTCCTATCCTCTCACTGAGGGTACACTCTAAGATACTTTGGCATATTGTCATAAAAATAAAGTACCTTTATTTTTAGTATAACTGTGTATTGTGTTTTCTTATGGTATTGTGCATATGACACTAAGTGGTACTGTAGTAGCTTCACACGTCTCCTAGTTCAGCCTAAGCTGCTCTGCTAAGCTACCATTATCTATCAGCCTAAGCTGCTAGACACCCTATACACTAATAAGGGATAACTGGGCCTGGTGCAAGGTGCAAGTACCCCTTGGTACTCACTACAAGCCAGTCCAGCCTCCTACATTGGTTGTGCAGTGGTGGGATAAGTGCTTGAGACTACTTACCACTCTTGTCATTGTACTTTTCATAAGAGAAAAATATACAAAACAAGGTCAGTGTATATACACATAGCCAAAAAGTTTTGCATTTCCTCTTTTCACTCTTTTCTAAGTGCTGAAAAGTACTTCTGAACTTTCAAAAAGTTCTTAAAAGTTTAAAAAGTTTTTTTTCTGTCTTTCCAAAAAGTTCTGAAAACTTTTGTCTCTTTCTCTATCACCTTAACTCTCTCTAAAAAATGTCTGGCACAGGCCAAAGTTTTGATCTGTCCAAACTTGCATATGACAACCTTAGCTGGAAAAGAGCAAGGAGTCTCTGTATAGAGTGAGGTTTGAGTGTAGGGAAGAATCCTGCCTTGGAACTGTTAATTAACATGCTTAGAGAACAGGATAAGGCCATAGGTGCCCCATCTGTTGAAAAAGTACCTAATAGTTCCCAATCTGATTCAGGGACTCCCCCAGGAAAAGATTCAGGAAAGAAACTTCCTAGCCTGCCCATTACTAGACAATCTAGCATAGATGGTAATGATGATGAGCCACACCAAATAAATAGTGTTGTCTCACATCATAGCAAAAGCATTTATTCTCACCATACTGGTAGTAATGTTTCTGTAAACCAAGCTGTTAAGTTGGCTTCTGTAAGGGACAGGTCTCCTTCTGTTCATTCCCATCATAGCTCTGTTTCTAGAAATGTCCCTCCCACCAACCCTGATGACAGAATGTTAGAGAGGGAACTCAATAAGTTGAGGGTGGAGCAAACCAGACTGAAGCTTAAAAAGCAACAGCTGGATTTGGATAGACAGTCTTTTGAATTAGAGAAGGAAAGACAGAAGTTGGGTTTAGATACCCATGGTGGCAGCAGCAGTATTCCCCATAGTCATCCTGCAAAAGAGCATGATTCCAGGAATCTGCACAAGATAGTTCCCCCTTATAAGGAGGGGGATGACATTAACAAGTGGTTTGCTGCACTTGAGAGGGCCTGTGTTGTACAGGATGTCCCTCAAAGGCAGTGGGCTGCTATCCTATGGCTATCATTTAGTGGAAAAGGTAGGGATAGGCTCCTTACTGTGAAAGAAAATGATGCTAATAATTTCCAAGTTCTTAAGAATGCACTCCTGGATGGTTATGGCTTAACCCCTGAACAGTACAGGATAAAGTTCAGAGAGACCAAAAAGGAGTCTTCACAAGACTGGGTTGATTTCATTGACCAGGCAGTGAAGGCCCTGGAGGGGTGGTTACATGGCAGTAAAGTTACTGATTATGACAGCCTGTATAACTTGATCCTGAGAGAGCATATTCTTAATAATTGTGTGTCTGATTTGTTGCACCAGTACTTGGTGGACTCTGATCTGACCTCTCCCCAAGAATTGGGAAAGAAGGCAGACAAATGGGTCAGAACAAGAGTGAACAGAAAAGTTCATACAGGGGGTGACAAAGATGGCAACAAAAAGAAGGATGGTAAGTCTTCTGACAAGGGTGGGGACAAATCTAAAAATGAGTCTTCATCAGGCCCACAAAAACACTCTGGTGGGGGTGGTGGGTCCAAATCCTCCTTTAATCAGAACAAGGAAAAGAAACCATGGTGCTATTTATGTAAAATAAAAGGCCATTGGACAACAGATCCCAGTTGTCCAAAGAAAGGCACCACAGCTCCTACCACTACAACCCCTACTGCTACACCTAGTGTCCCTACTAATAGCAGTGGTGGTGGGAGCAAACCTACTAACAGCCAATCCAAGGGAGTAGCTGGGCTCACTTTTGGTAATTTAGTTGGGGTTGGTCTGATTAGGGAGACCACAGAGGCTACTTTAGTCTCTGAAGGGGCTATTGATTTAGCCACTTTGGTTGCTTGCCCCCATAACTTGGAGAAGTACAAGCAACTAACCCTAATAAATGGTGTTGAGGTCCAGGCCTACAGGGACACAGGTGCCAGTGTCACAATGGTGATTGAGAAACTGGTGCACCCTGAACAACACATACTTGGACACCAGTACCAAGTAACCGATGCTCACAACATAACACAAAGCCACCCCATGGCTGTTGTAAATCTCAACTGGGGGGGGGTAACTGGTCCAAAGAAAGTTGTGGTAGCTTCAGATTTACCTGTAGACTGTCTATTAGGGAATGATTTGGAGACATCAGCTTGGTCAGATATGGAGTTGGAGGCCCATGCAGCAATGCTGGGCATCCCAGGGCATATTTTTGCTTTGACAAGGGCTCAGGCCAAAAAGCAAAAAGGACAGGGAAGCTTGGATCCTGGAACAATGGACCAAGTGCTCCCTAAAGCTAGGGCTAGTAGAAGCAAACCACTTCCTACTATCCCTCCCTCTACAGTGGATTCAACTTCTGAGGAAGAAGAATTCCCTCCCTGTGCAGAACCTACACCAGAGGAGCTGGAAGCAGACACTGCTGAGCTTTTGGGTGAAGGGGGGCCTGCCAGAGAGGAGCTGAGTGTGGCACAGCAAACCTGTCCCACATTAGAGGGTCTCAGACAGCAAGCTGTCAAACAGGCTAATGGGGATGTCAGTGACTCTCACAGAGTTTACTGGGAGGACAACCTCTTGTACACTGAGCATAGGGATCCTAAACCTGGAGCTGCCAGGAGATTAGTGATTCCTCAGGAGTACAGAAAGTTCCTCCTAACACTGGCACATGACATTCCCTTAGCTGGGCACCTGGGTCAAATGAAAACTTGGGACAGATTGGTACCATTGTTTCATTGGCCTAGGATGTCTGAGGACACAAAGGAATTTTGTAAGTCCTGTGAAACCTGTCAAGCCAGTGGCAAGACAGGTGGCACTCCAAAGGCACCCCTTATCCCACTGCCTGTGGTTGGGGTTCCCTTTGAAAGGGTAGGGGTTGACATAGTTGGCCCCCTTGACCCTCCTACTGCTTCAGGCAATAGGTTTATCGTGGTGGTAGTGGACCATGCCACAAGATATCCTGAAGCTATACCTTTAAGGACCACTACAGCTCCTGCAGTGGCAAAGGCCCTCCTGGGAATATTTTCCAGAGTGGGCTTCCCAAAGGAAGTGGTATCAGACAGGGGAAGCAATTTCATGTCTGCATACTTAAAGGCCATGTGGAAGGAGTGTGGTGTAACGTACAAGTTCACAACACTCTATCATCCACAAACAAATGGACTGGTGGAGAGATTTAATAAAACTCTCAAAGGCATGATTATGGGTCTCCCTGAAAAACTCCGCAGGAGATGGGATATCCTTCTACCATGCCTCCTTTTTGCCTACAGGGAGGTACCCCAGAAAGGAGTGGGCTTCAGCCCATTTGAACTTCTTTTTGGACACCCTGTTAGGGGTCCACTCACACTTGTAAAGGAGGGTTGGGAACAACCTTTAAAAGCTCCTAAGCAGGATATTGTGGATTATGTACTTGGCCTCAGATCAAGGATGGCTGAGTACATGAAAAAGGCCAGTAAAAACCTTCAGGCCAGCCAAGAGCTCCAGAAGCAATGGCATGATCAGAAGGCTGTTTTGGTTCAGTACCAACCAGGGCAGAAAGTGTGGGTCTTGGAGCCTGTGGCCCCAAGAGCACTCCAAGATAAATGGAGTGGACCCCACACAATTGTTGAAAAGAAGGGTGAAGTCACCTACTTGGTTGACTTAGGTACTGCCAGGAGTCCCCTTAGGGTGCTCCATGTCAACCGCCTGAAACCCTACTATGACAGGGCTGATCTCACCCTGCTCATGGCAACTGATGAGGGACAGGAAGAAGACAGTGATCCTATACCTGATCTCTTCTCTTCCACAGAACAAGATGCTCTTGTGGAAGGGGTAGTTTTGGCTGATTGTCTTACTGCTGAGCAGAAAGCTAATTGCATAAATCTCCTAGGACAATTTTCAGAACTCTTCTCTACTGTGCCAGGCACCACTTCTTGGTGTGAGCACACTATAGATACTGGAGACAGTTTACCTGTCAAAAGTTAGATCTATAGGCAGCCTGACCATGTCAGGGACTGCATAAAGCAAGAAGTTCAGAAAATGTTGGAACTAGGAGTGGTTGAGCACTCTGACAGTCCATGGGCTTCTCCTGTGGTACTGGTACCAAAACCCAATTCTAAAGATGGAAAGAAGGAAATGAGGTTTTGTGTAGACTATAGAGGTCTCAACTTGGTAACCAAAACTGATGCTCACCCTATACCCAGGGCAGATGAGCTTATAGATACACTGGCATCTGCCAAGTATCTAAGCACTTTTGATTTGACTGCAGGGTATTGGCAGATCAAATTATCAGAAGATGCTATACCTAAGACTGCATTTTCTACCATTGGAGGACATTACCAGTTTACTGTAATGCCTTTTGGTTTGAAAAATGCACCTGCCACTTTTCAGAGGTTGGTGAACACAGTCCTGCAAGGGCTGGAAGCTTTCAGTGCAGCATATTTGGACGATATAGCTGTCTTTAGCTCCAGCTGGGATGATCACCTGGTCCACCTATGGAAAGTTTTGGAGGCCCTGCAAAAGGCAGGCCTCACTATCAAGGTTTCAAAGTGCCAGATAGGGCAGGGTAAGGTGGTTTATCTGGGACACCTTGTTGGTGGGGAACAGATTGCACCACTTCAGGGGAAAATCCAAACTATTATTGATTGGGTTCCCCCTACCACTCAGACTCAGGTGAGAGCCTTCCTAGGCCTCACTGGGTATTACAGGAGGTTCATTAAGAACTATGGCTCCATTGCAGCCCCTCTTAATGACCTCACATCCAAGAAAATGCCTAAAAAGGTATTATGGACAGCAAGCTGTCAGAAAGCTTTTGAGGAGCTGAAGCAGGCCATGTGCTCTGCACCTGTCCTGAAAAGCCCTTGTTACTCTAAAAAATTCTATGTCCAAACTGATGCATCTGAATTAGGAGTAGGGGCAGTCCTATCACAACTTAATTCTGAGGGCCAGGATCAACCTGTTGCTTTTATTAGTAGAAGGTTGACCCCTAGAGAAAAGCGTTGGTCTGCCATTGAGAGGGAGGCCTTTGCTGTGGTCTGGGCTCTGAAGAAGTTGAGGCCATACCTGTTTGGCACTCACTTCATTGTTCAGACAGACCACAAACCTCTACTTTGGCTAAAACAAATGAAAGGTGAAAATCCTAAATTGTTGAGGTGGTCCATATCCCTACAGGGAATGGACTATACAGTGGAACATAGACCTGGGAGTAGCCACTCCAATGCAGATGGACTCTCCAGATATTTCCACTTAGACAATGAAGACTCATCAGGTAATGGCTAGTCTTATTGTCCTTCGTTTGGGGGGGGGGGGGTTGTGTAGGAAAGTACCATCTTGCCTGGCATGTTACCCCCATTTTTCACTGTATATATGTTGTTTTAGTTGTATGTGTCACTGGGACCCTGGTAACCCAGGGCCCCAGTGCTCATTAGTGTGCCTGAATGTGTTACCTGTGTAGTGACTAACTGTCTCACTGAGGCTCTGCTAATCAGAACCTCAGAGGTTATGCTCTCTCATTTCTTTCCAAATTGTCACTGACAGGCTAGTGACCATTTTTACCAATTTACATTGGCTTACTGGAACACCCTTATAATTCCCTAGTATATGGTACTGAGGTACCCAGGGTATTGGGGTTCCAGGAGATCCCTATGGGCTGCAGCATTTCTTTTGCCACCCATAGGGAGCTCTGACAATTCTTACACAGGCCTGCCACTGCAGCCTGAGTGAAATAACTTCCACGTTATTTCACAGCCATTTTACACTGCACTTAAGTAACTTATAAGTCACCTATATGTCTAACCTTTACCTGGTAAAGGTTGGGTGCAAAGTTACTTAGTGTGAGGGCACCCTGGCACTAGCCAAGGTGCCCCCACATTGTTCAGAGCCAATTCCCTGAACTTTGTGAGTGCGGGGACACCATTACACGCGTGCACTACATATAGGTCACTACCTATATGTAGCTTCACCATGGTAACTCCGAATATGGCCATGTAACATGTCTATGATCATGGAATTGCCCCCTCTATACCATCCTGGCATAGTTGGCACAATCCCATGATCCCAGTGGTCTGTAACACAGACCCTGGTACTGCCAAACTGCCCTTCCTGGGGTTTCACTGCAGCTGCTGCTGCTGCCAACCCCTCAGACAGGCAGCTGCCCTCCTGGGGTCCAGCCAGGCCTGGCCCAGGATGGCAGAACAAAGAACTTCTTCTGAGAGAGGGTGTGACACCCTCTCCCTTTGGAAAATGGTGTGAAGGCAGGGGAGGAGTAGCCTCCCCCAGCCTCTGGAAATGCTTTGTTGGGCACAGATGTGCCCAATTCTGCATAAGCCAGTCTACACCGGTTCAGGGACCCCTTAGCCCCTGCTCTGGCGCGAAACTGGACAAAGGAAAGGGGAGTGACCACTCCCCTGACCTGCACCTCCCCTGGGAGGTGTCCAGAGCTCCTCCAGTGTGCTCCAGACCTCTGCCATCTTGGAAACAGAGGTGCTGCTGGCACACTGGACTGCTCTGAGTGGCCAGTGCCACCAGGTGACGTCAGAGACTCCTGCTGATAGGCTCCTTCAGGTGTTAGTAGCCTATCCTCTCTCCTAAGTAGCCAAACCCTCTTTTCTGGCTATTTAGGGTCTCTGTCTCTGGGAAAATTTTAGATAACGAATGCATGAGCTCAGCCGAGTTCCTCTGCATCTCTCTCTTCACCTTCTGATAAGGAAACGACCGCTGACCGCGCTGGAAGCCTGCAAACCTGCAACATAGTAGCAAAGACGACTACTGCAACTCTGTAACGCTGATCCTGCCGCCTTCTCGACTGTTTTCCTGCTTGTGCATGCTGTGGGGGTAGCCTGCCTCCTCTCTGCACCAGAAGCTCTGAAGAAATCTCCCGTGGGTCGACGGAATCTTCCCCCTGCAACCGCAGGCACCAAAAAGCTGCATCACCGGTCCCTTGGGTCTCCTCTCAGCACGACGAGCGAGGTCCCTCGAATCCAGCGACTCTGTCCAAGTGACCCCCACAGTCCAGTGACTCTTCAGCCCAAGTTTGGTGGAGGTAAGTCCTTGCCTCACCTCGCTGGGCTGCATTGCTGGGAACCGCGACTTTGCAGCTACTCCGGCCCATGTGCACTTCCGGCAGAAATCCTTTGTGCACAGCCAAGCCTGGTTCCACGGCACTCTAACCTGCATTGCATGACTTTCTAAGTTGGTCTCCGGCGACGTGGGACTCCTTTGTGCAACTTCGGCGAGCACCGTTTCACGCATCCTCGTAGTGCCTGCTTCTGGCACTTGTCCAGAAGCTACCTGCTTCAGTGAGGGCTCTTTGTCTTGCTCGACGTCTCCTCTCTTTTCAGGTCCAATTTGCGACCTCCTGGTCCCTCCTGGGCCCCAGCAGCGTCCAAAAACGCCTAACGCACGATTTGCGCCTAGCAAGGCTTGTTGGCGTCCTTCCGGCGGGAAAACACTTCTGCACGACTTTCCAAAGCGAGTGGGATCCGTCCACCAAAGGGGAAGTCTCTAGCCCTTTTTGTTCCTGCAGAAACCTCAGCTTCTTCTGTCCAGTTGAAGCTTCTTTGCACCCGCAGCTGGCATTTCCGGGGCATCTGCCCATCTCCGACTTGCTTGTGACTTTTGGACTTGGTCCCCTTGTTCCACAGGTACCCTAGATTGGAAATCCATAGTTGTTGCATTGCTGGTTTGTGTCTTTCCTGCATTATTCCTCTAACACAACTACTTTGTCCTTAGGGGAACTTTAGTGCACTTTGCACTCACTTTTCAGGGTCTTGGGGAGGGTTATTTTTCTAACTCTCACTATTTTCTTACAGTCCCAGCGACCCTCTACAAGCTCACATAGGTTTGGGGTCCATTCGTGGTTCGCATTCCACTTTTGGAGTATATGGTTTGTGTTGCCCCTATACCTATGTGTTCCTATTGCAATCTATTGCAATTCTACACTGTTTGCATTACTTTTCTTGCTATTACTTACCTAATTTTGGTTTGTGTACATATATCTTGTGTATATATCTTATCCTCATACTGAGGGTACTCACTGAGATACTTTTGGCATATTGTCATATAAATAAAGTACCTTTATTTTTAGTAACTCTGTGTATTGTGTTTTCTCATGATATTGTGCATATGACACCAGTGGTATAGTAGGAGTTTTACATGTCTCCTAGTTCAGACTAAGCTGCTTTGCCATAGCTACCTTCTATCAGTCTAAGTTGCTAGAAACACCTCTTCTACACTAATAAGGGATAACTGGACCTGGCACAAGGTGTAAGTACCTCTGGTACCCACTACAAGCCAGGCCAGCCTCCTACATTGGTGGCAGCGGTGGGATAAGTACTTGTAACTACTTACCACTTTGTCATTGTGTACTTTTCTTAAGAGAATAATATACAAAACAGTTCAGTGTATGTACACCTAACCAAAAAGTTTTGCTTTTCTCCTCTTAAACTTTTTACAAAGTTTTGAAAAGTTTCTCTAAACTTCTAAAAGTTTTCTAAAAGTTAGAAAAAATAATGTCTCTGTTCTTTAAAAAGTCCTGAAACTTGTTCTTCCTTCTCACTGTCTCTAAACCTTTTGCTATCCTGTCTGTAGAAGACTCTACTCTTAAAATGGTCAATACTACTTATGACAATTTGAATTACAAGAGCCTAAGGAGTCTCTGCTTAGAAAGAGGTTTAGTGATAGGAAAGAACCCTACCAAAGAATTTCTATTTAACATGCTTATTGTAAATGATGAGTCCCAAGCAGGCACATCAAATGAGAGGTTAATAGAAGGTTCCCAATCTGACTTAGGGAATCTCCTTGAGGGAGGTAGGGAGGGTTCTGATCAGGATCTGCCCCCTAGCAGGACACCCAGTAATGTTGGTAGTAATGGAGGTTCCCATCACAGTAGGAAAGACTTTATTCCTAGAGGCCAAGTTGCTAGGGTCCAGTCAGTTAGGGACACATCCCCCTCTGTTGTTTCAAACTTGTCTTCTGTGTCCAAGCATTCCCAACCCACCCAACCTGAGGATAACTTGTTAGAAAGGGAACTCAAAAAGTTGAGGGTTGAAGAGACCAGACTGAAGCTTAAACAGCAACAGCTGGCCCTAGATAGGGAATCCCTAGACATTGAGAAGGAGAGACAGAGATTGGGGTTTGGACCCCATGGTGGCAGCAGCAGTATTCCTGATAGTAATCCTGTTAGAGAGCATGATTCCAGGAATCTCCACAAGATAGTCCCCCCTTACAAGGAGGGGTATGACATCAACAAGTGGTTTGCTGCACTTGAGAGGGCCTGTATGGTACAGGGGGTCCCTCAAAGGCAGTGGGCTGCTATATTGTGGCTATCTTTCACTGGAAAGGGTAGGGATAGGCTCCTTACTGTTAGAGAAAGTGATGCTAATAATTTTGCAGTTTTGAAGGATGCACTCTTGGATGGATTTGGCTTAACCACTGAACAATACAGGATGAAGTTCAGAGACACCAGAAAAGAGTCCTCACAAGACTGGACTGACTTTGTAGACTGTTCAGTGAAGGCCTTGGAGGGGTGGTTACATGGCAGTAGAGTATCTGACTATGAAAGCCTGTATAACCTTATTCTGAGAGAGCATATTCTGAATAACTGTGTGTCTGACTTGTTACACCAATATCTAGTGGACTCAGATCTGACCTCTCCCCAGGAATTGGGAAAGAAGGCAGACAAATGGGTCAGAACAAGAGTGAAAACAGCAAAGTTCATACAGGGGGCGACAAGGATGACAACAAGAAGGATGGTAAGTCTTCTGACAAGGGTGGGGACAAAAGTAAAACTGAGTCTTCATCAGGCCCACAAAAACCTCTGGTGGGGATGGTGGGTCCAAATCCTCTTCCAATAATCAACCTAAAAAGCCTTGGTGTTATTTGTGTAAAGTCAAAGGCCATTGGACAACTGATGCCAGTTGTCCAAAGAAAAACACCAAACCTCCCACTACCACAACCCCTACTGCAAGTTCTAGTGCCCCTAGTAATAGCAGTGGTGGTGGGAGCAAACCTACAAATAGCCAATCCAAGGGAGTAGCTGGGCTCACTATTGGTAATGTAGTTGGGGTTGGTCTTGTTAGGGAGACCACAGAGGCTGTGTTAGTCTCTGAAGGTGCCATTGATTTGGCCACCTTGGTTGCTTGTCCCCTTAATAAGGATAAGTAAAAGCAACTTCCCCTAATAAATGGTGTTGAGGTTCAGGCCTACAGGGACACAGGTGCCAGTGTTACCATGGTGATAGAAAAACTGGTGCACCCTGAACAACACCTACTTGGTCAGCAGTACCAAGTGACAGACGCTCATAACAACACTCTTAGCCACCCCATGGCTGTTGTGAATCTCAACTGGGGGGGGTTACTGGTCCAAAGAAAGTTGTATTTGCTTCAGATTTACCTGTAGACTGTCTACTAGGAAATTATTTAGAGACATCAGCTTGGGCAGAAGTGGAGTTGGAGCCTCATGCATCAATGCTGGGCATTCCTGGCCATATTTTTGCTTTGACAAGGGCTCGGGCCAAAAAGCAAAAAGGACAGGGTAACTTGGATCCTGGAACGATGGACAAAGTGCTCCCTAAAGCTAGGGGTAGCAAGGGTAAATCCCAACCCACTATCCCTCCCTCTACAGATGATTATCCTTCTGAGGATGAAGAATTTCCTCCCTGTGCAGAACCTTCACCAGATGAGCTGGCAGCAGACACTGCTGAGCTTTTGGGTACGGGGGGCCTGCCAGGGAAGAGCTGAGTGTGGCACAGCAAACCTGTCCCATATTAGAGGGTCTCAGACAGCAAGCTGTCAAACAGCAAAATGGGGATGTCAGTGACTCACATAGAGTTTACTGGGAGGACAACCTCTTGTATACCGAGGCAAGGGACCCAAAACCTGGAACAGCCAGGAGATTGGTCATTCCCCTGCAGTACAGAGAGTTCCTCCTAACTCTTGCACATGACATTCCTTTGGCTGGGCATTTGGGCCAGATCAAAACATGGGAAAGGCTTGTCCCCCTGTTTCACTGGCCTAGGATGTCAGAGGACACAAAAGATTTTTGCAAGTATTGTGTGACCTGCCAAGCTAGTGGCAAGACAGGTGGCATTCCAAAGGCTCCCCTTATTCCACTACCTATGGTTGGGGTTCCCTTTGAAAGGGTAGGGGTTGACATAGTTGGCCCCCTTGACCCTCCTACTGCTTCGGGTAATAGGTTTATCTTGGTGGTTGTGGACCATGCCACACGATATCCTGAAGCAATTCCTCTAAGGACCACTACAGCTCCTGCAGTGGCAAAGGCCCTCCTGGGAATCTTTTCCAGGGTAGGTTTCCCTAAAGAGGTTGTATCAGACAGGGGTAGCAACGTCATGTCTGCATACTTGAAAGCAATGTGGAAGGAATGTGGTGTAACCTACAAATTCACTAATGGACTGGTAGAGAGGTTTAATAAAACTCTCAAAGGTTTGATAATGGGACTCCCTGAAAAACTCAGGAGGAGATGGGATGTCCTGTTACCTTGCCTCCTTTTTTCTTACAGGGAGGTACCCCAGAAAGGATTGGGCTTTAGCTCCTTTGACCTCCTCTTTGGACACCCTGTAAGAGGTCCACTAACACTTGTGAAGGAGGGTTGGGAACAACCTCTAAAAGCTCCCAAACAGGACATAGTGGACTATGTACTTGGCCTAAGATCCAGAATGGCCGAGTACATGAAAAAGGCCAGTAAAAACCTTCAGGCCAGCCAAGAGCTCCAGAAGCAATGGCATGACCAGAAGGCTGTTCTGATCCAGTACCAATCAGGACAGAAGGTGTGGGTATTGGAGCCTGTGGCCCCAAGAGCACTCCAGGACAAATGGAGTGGACCCCATCTCATTGTTGAAAAGAAGGGTGAGGTTACCTATCTGGTAGACCTGGGCACTGCCAAGAGTCCCCTTAGGGTGATTCATGTCAACCGCCTAAAACCCTACTATGACAGGGCTGATCTCACCCTGCTCATGGCAACAGATGAGGGACAGGAAGAAGAGAGTGACCCTCTCCCTGATCTCTTTTCCACCACTGAATCTGATGCTTTAGTGGAGGGAGTAGTTTTGGCAGACTGTCTTACTGCAGAACAGAAAGACAACTGCATAAATCTCCTTGGGCAGTTTTCTGACCTCTTTTCAATTGTGCCAGGAACAACTTCCTGGTGTGAACACACAATTGATACTGGCGACAGCTTGCCTGTCAAAAGTAAAATCTATAGGCAGCCTGACCATGTCAGGGACTGCATAAAACAAGAGGTGCAGAAAATGCTTGATCTAGGAGTGGTTGAACCTTCTGAAAGCCCATGGGCGAGTCCTGTGGTGCTTGTACCAAAGCCTCACTCAAAAGATGGAAAAAGGGAGATGAGGTTTTGTGTAGACTACAGAGGTCTCAATCAGGTAACAAAAACTGATGCTCACCCGATACCCAGGGCAGATGAGCTCATTGATACACTGGCATCTGCCAAGTATCTAAGCACCTTTGATTTGACTGCAGGGTATTGGCAGATCAAATTGGCTGAGGATGCTAAACCTAAAACTGCATTTTCAACTATAGGAGGGCACTACCAATTTACAGTGATGCCCTTTGGTTTGAAAAATGCACCTTCCGCTTTTCAAAGGTTGGTGAACACAGTCCTGCAAGGGTTGGAAACTTTTAGTGCAGCATATCTAGATGATATAGCTGTCTTTAGCTCTACCTAGGATGATCACCTGGTCCACCTGTGAAAGTTTTAGAGGCCCTACAAAAGGCAGGCCTCACTATCAAGGCCTCAAATTGCCAGATAGGGCAGGGGAAAGTGGTTTATCTGGGCCGCCTGGTAGGTGGGGAACAGATTGCACCACTGCAGGGGAAGATCCAGACCAATATGGAATGGACTCCCCCTACAACTCAAACCCAGGTGAGAGCCTTTCTAGGTCTCACAGGGTAATATAGGAGGTTCATAAAGAATGATGGCTCCATTGCAGCTCCTCTTAATAAACTGACTAGTAAGAAGATGCCTAAAAAGGTTTTGTGGACAGCTAGCTGTCAAAAAGCTGTTGATGAGCTCAAACAGGCCATGTGCTCTGCACCTGTCCTAAAAAGCCATTTCTACTCCAAAAACTTCACAGTCCAGCCTGATGCTTTTGAATTGGGGGTCGGGGCAGTGCTATCACAGCTTAATACTGAGGGCCAGGATCAACATGTTGCTTTTATCAGCAGGAGTTTGACTCCTAGAGAAAAGCGTTGGTCTGCCATAGAGAGGGAGGCATTTGCTGTGGTCTGGGCACTGAAAAAGTTGAGACCATACCTGTTTGGTACTCACTTTATTGTTCAGACAGACCACAAACCTCTACTTTGACTAAAACAAATGAAAGGTTTAAACCCTAAAATGTTGAGGTGGTCCATCTCCCTACAGGGAATGGACTACACAGTGGAACATAGACCTGGGAGTAGCCACTCCAGTGCAGATGGACTCTCCAGATATTTCCACTTAGACAATGAAGACTCATCTGGGCAAGGTTAGCCTTCTTGTCCCTCGTTTGGGGGGTTGTGTAGGAAAGTACCTTCTTGCCTGGCATGTTACCCCCATTTTTACTTGTGTGTCAGTTTGTTTTTGCCTGTGTCACTGGGATCCTGCTAGCCAGGACCCCAGTGCTCATAATTTGTGGCCTATATGTGTTCCCTGTGTGGTGCCTGACTGTATCACTGAGGCTCTGCTAACCAGAACCTCAGTGTTTATGCTCTCTCTGCTTTTAAAATTGTCATTGCAGGCTAATGACTATTTTCACCAATTCTGATTGGCACACTGTGTAGGAAAGTACCATCTTGCCTGGCATGTTACCCCCATATTTCACTGTATATATGTTGTTTTAGTTGTATGTGTCACTGGGACCCTGCCACCCAGGGCCCCAGTGATCATAAGTGTGCCCTGTATGTGTTACCTGTGTTATGACTAACTGTCTCACTGAGGCTCTGCTAATCAGAACCTCAGTGGTTATGCTCTCTCATTTCTTTCCAAATTGTCACTAACAGGCTAGTGACCAATTTTACCAATTTACATTGGCATACTGGAACACCCTTATAATTCCCTAGTATATGGTACTGAGGTACCCAGGGTATTGGGGTTCCAGGAGATCCCTATGGGCTGCAGCATTTCTTTTGCCACCCATAGGGAGCTCTGACAATTCTTACACAGGCCTGCCATTGCAGCCTGAGTGAAATAACGTCCACGTTATTTCACAGCCATTTTACACTGAACTTAAGTAACTTATAAGTCACCTATATGTCTAACCTTTACCTGGTAAAGGTTGGGTGCTAAGTTACTTAGTGTGTGGGCACCCTGGCACTAGCCAAGGTGCCCCCACATTGTTCAGGGCCAATTCCCCGGACTTTGTGAGTGCGGGGACACCATTACACGCATGCACTACATATAGGTCACTACCTATGTGTAGCTTCACAATGGTAACTCCGAATATGGCCATGTAACATGTCTAAGATCATGGAATTGCCCCACCAATGCCATCCTGGTATTGGGGAGACAATCCCATGATTCCCCGGGTCTCTAGCACAGACCCGGGTACTGCCAAACTGCCTTTCCCGGGGTTTCACTGCAGCTGCTGCTGCTGCCAACCCCTCAGACAGGTTTCTGCCCTCCTGGGGTCCAGCCAGGCTTGGCCCAGGAAGGCAGAACAAAGGACTTCCTCAGAGAGAGGGTGTTACACCCTCTCCCTTTGGAATAAGGTGTCAGGGCAGGAGAGGTGTAGCCTCCCCCAGCCTCTGGAAATGCTTTGATGGGCACAGATGGTGCGCTGCTGGCACACTGGACTGCTCTGAGTGGCCAGGGCCAGCAGGTGGCGTCATAGACTCCTTCTGATAGGCTCCTTCAGGTGTTGCTAGCCTATCCTCTCTCCTAAGTAGCCAAACCCTCTTTTCTGGCTATTTAGGGTCTCTGCTTTGGGGAATTCTTTAGATAGCGAATGCAAGAGCTCATCAGAGTTCCTCTGCATCTCTCTCTTCACCTTCTGCCAATGAATCGACTGCTGACCGCGCTGGAAGCCTGCAAAACTGCAACAAAGTAGCAACGACGACTACTGCGACATTGTAACGCTGATCCAGCCGCCTTCTCTACTGTTTTCCTGGTGGTGCATGCTGTGGGGGTAGTCTGCCTCCTCTCTGCACTAGAAGCTCAGAAGAAATCTCCCGTGGGTCGACGGAATCTTACCCCTGCAACAGCAGGCACCAGAACTGCATCACCGGTCCTCTGGGTCTCCTCTCAGCATGACGAGCGAGGTCCCTTGAACTCAGCAACTCTGTCCAAGTGACTCCCATGGTCCAGTGACTCTTCAGTCCAAGTTTGGTGGAGGTAAGTCCTTGCCTCCCCACGTTAGACTTCATTGCTGGGCACCGTGTGTTTTGCAGCTACTCCGGCTCCTGTGCACTCACCGAGGATTTCCTCCATGCACAGCCAAACCTGGGTCCACGGCACTCTAACCTGCATTGCACGACCTCCTGAGTTGTCCTCCGGCGGCGTGGGACTCTCTTGTTCAACTTCGGGTGAGCACCGTTTCACTCCAATTCGTAGTGCCTGTTCCGGCACTTCTACGGGTGCTGCCTGCTTCTGAGAGGGCTCCTTGTCTTGCTGGGCGCCTCCTCTGTCCCCTGACGCAATTGATGACATCCTGGTCCCTCCTGGGCCACAGCAGCATCCAAAAACCTTAACCGCGACCCTTGCAGCTAGCAAGACTTGTTTGCGGTCTTTCTGCGGGAAAACACTTTTGTACAACTCTTCACGACGTGGGACATCCATCCTCCAAAGGGGATGTTTCTAGCCCTTGTCGTTCGTGCAGAATCCTCAGCTTCTACCATCTGGTGGCAGCTTCTTTGCACCCACAGCTGGCATTTCCTGGGCATCTGCCCACTCCCGACTTGATCGTGACTTTTGGACTTGGTCCCCTTGTTCTACAGGTACCCTCGTCTGGAAATCCATCGTTGTTGCATTGCTGGTGTTGGTCTTTCCTGTAGAATTCCCCTATCAGGACTTCTGTGCTCTTTGGGGAACTTAGGTGCACTTTGCACCCACTTTTCAGGGTCTTGGGGTGGGCTATTTTTCTAACCCTCACTGTTTTCTTACAGTCCCAGCGACCCTCTACAAGGTCACATAGGTTTGGGGTCCATTTGTGGTTCGCATTCCACTTCTAGAGTATATGGTTGTGTTGCCCCTATCCCTATGTGCCCCCATTGCATTCTATTGTGACTATACATTGTCTGCACTGTTTTCTATTGCTATTACTGCATATTTTGGTATTGTGTACATATATCTTGTGTATATTTGCTATCCTCATACTGAGGGTACTCACTGAGATACTTTGGCATATTGTCATAAAAATAAAGTACCTTTATTTTTAGTATATCTGTGTATTGTGTTTTCTTATGATATTGTGCATATGACACTAGTGGTACTGTAGGAGCTTCACTCGTCTCCTAGTTCAGCCTAAGCTGCTCTGCTAAGCTACCTTTTCTATAAGCCTAAGCTGCTAGACACCCCTCTACACTAATAAGGGATACCTGGGCCTGGTGCAAGGTGTAAGTACCCCTTGGTACTCACTAAAAGCCAGTCCAGCCTCCTACACACTGGAACACCCTTTTACTTCCCTGGTATATGGTACTTAGGTACCCAGGGCATTGGGGTTCCAGGAGATCCCTATTGGCTGCAGCATTTCTTTTGCCACCCATAGGGAGCTCAGACAATTCTTACACAGGACTGCCACTGTAGCCTGAGTGAAATAACGTCCACGTTATTTCACAGCCACTTTACACTGCACTTAAGTAACTTATAAGTCATCTATATGACTAACCCTCACCTAGTGAAAGTTAGGTTCAAAGTTACTAAGTGTGAGGGCACCCTGGCACTAGCCAAGGTGCCCCCACATAGTTCAGGGCAATTTCCCTGGACTTTGTGAGTGCGGGGACACCATTACACGCGTGCACTACATATAGGTCAATACCTACGTGTAGCTTCACAATGGTAACTCCGAGCATGTCAATGTTACATGTCTAAGATCATGGAATTGTCCCCTCAAGCCAAATCTGGTATTGGGGTGCCAATCCCATGCATCTCCGGGGTTCCAGCATGGACCCTGGTACTGCCAAACTAGCTCTCTGGGGTTTTCTCTGCAGCTACCGCTGCTGCCAACCCTCAGACAGGTTTCTGCCCTCCTGGAGTCTGGGCAGCGCAGTCCCAGGAAGGCAGAACAAAGGATTTCCTCTGAGAGAGGGTGTTACACCCTCTCCCTTTGGAAATAGGTGTTAAGGGCTGGGGAGGAGTAGCCTCCCCCAGCCTCTGGAAATGCTTTGAAGGGCACAGATGGTGCCCTCCTTGCATAAGCCAGTCTACACCTGTTCAGGGAGCCCCTACCCCTGCTCTGGTGAGAAACTGGACAAAGGAAAGGGGAGTGACCACTCCCCTGTCCATCACCACCCCAGGGGTGGTGCCCAGAGCTCCTCCAGTGTGTCCCAGACCTCTGCCATCTTGAATGCAGAGGTGTGAGGGCACAATGGAGACCTCTGAGTCGCCAGTGCCAGCAGGTGACGTCAGAGACCCCTCCTGATAGTCTCTTACCTGGTTAGGTAGCCAATCCCCCTCTGAGGGCCATTTAGTGTCTCTCGTGTGGGTTTCTCGTCAGATAACGAATGCAAGAACTCACCAGAGTTCCTCTGCATCTCTCTCTTCAACTTCTGCCAAGGATCGACCACTGACTGCTCCAGGATGCCTGCAAAACCTCAACAAAGTAGCAAGAAGACTACCAGCAACATTGTTGTGCCTAATTGTGAGAAGGTAGCCTCTTTCTAGCCTTGTTACCCCCACTTTTGGCCTGTTTGTGAGTGTATGTCAGGGTGTTTGTCACTGTTTTCACTGTCTCACTGGGATCCTGATAGCCAGGCCTCAGTGCTTATAGTGAAAGCACCATGTTTTCAGTATGGTTGTTATGTGTCACTGGGATCCTGCTAGTCAGGACCCCAGTGCTCATAGGTTTGTGGCCTATATGTATGTGTCACTGGGACCCTGTCACACAGGGCCCCAGTGCTCATAGGTGTGCATGTATATGTTCCCTGTGTGGTGCCTAACTGTCTCACTGAGGCTCTGCTAACCAGAACCTCAGTGGTTATGCTCTCTCATTACTTTTAAATTGTCACTAACAGGCTAGTGACCATTTTTACCAATTTACATTGCCTTACTGGAACACCCTTATAATTCCCTAGTATATGGTACTGAGGTACCCAGGGTATTGGGGTTCCAGGAGATCCCTATGGGCTGCAGCATTTCTTTTGCCACCCATAGGGAGCTCTGACAATTCTTACACAGGCCTGCCACTGCAGCCTGAGTGAAATAACGTCCACGTTATTTCACAGCCATTTTACACTGCACTTAAGTAACTTATAAGTCACCTATATGTCTAACCTTTACCTGGTAAAGGTTAGGTGCAAAGTTACTTAGTGTGAGGGCACCCTGACACTAGCCAAGGTGCCCCCACATTGTTCAGAGCCAATTCACTGAACTTTGTGAGTGCGGGGACACCATTACACGCTTGCACTACATATAGGTCACTACCTATATGTAGCTTCACCATGGTAACTCCGAATATGGCCATGTAACATGTCTATGATCATGGAATTGCCCCCTCTATGCCATCCTGGCATTGTTGGTACAATTCCATGATCCCAGTGGTCTGTAGCACAGACCCTGGTACTGCCAGACTGCCCTTCCTGGGGTTTCTCTGCAGCTGCTGCTGCTGCCAACCCCTCAGACAGGCAGCTGCCCTCCTGGGGTCCAGCCAGGCCTGGCCCAGGATGGCAGAACAAAGAACTTCCTCTGAGAGAGGGTGTGACACCCTCTCCCTTTGGAAAATGGTGTGAAGGCAGGGGAGGAGTAGCCTCCCCCAGCCTCTGGAAATGCTTTGTTGGGCACAGGTGTTCCCAATTCTGCATAAGCCAGTCTACACCGGTTCAGGGACCCCTTAGCCCCTGCTCTGGCGCGAAACTGGACAAAGGAAAGGGGAGTGACCACTCCCCTGACCTGCACCTCCCCTGGGAGGTGTCCAGAGCTCCTCCAGTGTGCTCCAGACCTCTGCCATCTTGGAAACAGAGGTGCTGCTGGCACACTGGACTGCTCTGAGTGGCCAGTGCCACCAGGTGACGTCAGAGACTCCTTGTGATAGGCTCCTTCAGGTGTTAGTAGCCTTTCCTCTCTCCTAGGTAGCCAAACCCTCTTTTCTGGCTATTTAGGGTCTCTGTCTCTGGGGAAACTTTAGATAACGAATGCATGAGCTCAGCCGAGTTCCTCTGCATCTCCCTCTTCACCTTCTGATAAGGAATCGACCGCTGACCGCGCTGGAAGCCTGCAAACCTGCAACATAGTAGCAAAGACAACTACTGCAACTCTGTAACGCTGATCCTGCCGCCTTCTCGACTGTTTTCCTGCTTGTGCATGCTGTGGGGGTAGTCTGCCTCCTCTCTGCACCAGAAGCTCCGAAGAAATCTCCCGTGGGTCGACGGAATCTTCCCCCTGCAACCGCAGGCACCAAAAAGCTGCATCTCCGGTCCCTTGGGTCTCCTCTCAGCACGACGAGCGAGGTCCCTCGAATCCAGCGACACCGTCCAAGTGACCCCCACAGTCCAGTGACTCTTCAGCCCAAGTTTGGTGGAGGTAAGTCCTTGCCTCACCTCGCTGGGCTGCATTGCTGGGAACCACGACTTTGCAAGCTTCTCCGGCCCCTGTGCACTTCCGGCGGAAATCCTTCGTGCACAGCCAAGCCTGGGTCCACGGCACTCTAACCTGCATTGCACGACTTTCTAAGTTGGTCTCCGGCGACGTGGGACTCCTTTGTGCAACTTCGGCGAGCACCGTTTCACGCATCCTCGTAGTGCCTGTTTCTGGCACTTCTCCGGGTGCTACCTGCTTCAGTGAGAGCTCCTTGTCTTGCTCGACGTCCCCTCTCTCTGCAGGTCCAATTTGCGACCTCCTGGTCCCTCCTGGGCCCCAGCAGCGTCCAAAAACGCCAAACGCACGATTTGCGTGTAGCAAGGCTTGTTGGCGTCCATCCGGCGGGAAAACACTTCTGCACGACTCTCCAAGGCGTGGGGGATCCATCCTCCAAAGGGGAAGTCTCTAGCCCTTGTCGTTCCTGCAGTATTCACAGTTCTTCAGCCTAGTAAGAGCTTCTTTGCACCAACCGCTGGCATTTCTTGGGCATCTGCCCATCTCCGAGCTGCTTGTGACTTTTGGACTTGGTCCCCTTGTTCCACAGGTACCTTCAGACAGGAATCCATCGTTGTTGCATTGCTGATTTGTGTTTTCCTTGCATTCTCCCTCTAACACGACTATTTTGTCCTTAGGGGAACTTTGGTGCACTTTGCACTCACTTTTCAGGGTCTTGGGGAGGGTTATTTTTCTAACTCTCACTATTTTCTAATAGTCCCAGCGACCCTCTACAAGGTCACATAGGTTTGGGGTCCATTCGTGGTTCACATTCCACTTTTGGAGTATATGGTTTGTGTTGCCCCTATCCCTATGTTTCCCCATTGCATCCTATTGTAATTATACATTGTTTGCACTGTTTTCTAAGACTATACTGCATATTTTTGCTATTGTGTATATATATCTTGTGTATATTTCCTATCCTCTTACTGAGGGTACACTCTAAGATACTTTGGCATATTGTCATAAAAATAAAGTACCTTTATTTTTAGTATAACTGTGTATTGTGTTTTCTTATGATATTGTGCATATGACACTAAGTGGTACTGTAGTAGCTTCACACGTCTCCTAGTTCAGCCTGAGCTGCTTTGCTAAGCTACCATTATCTATCAGCCTAAGCTGCTAGACACCCTATACACTAATAAGGGATAACTGGGCCTGGTGCAAGGTGTAAGTACCCCTTGGTACTCACTACAAGCCAGTCCAGCCTCCTACATTGGTTGTGCAGCGGTGGGATAAGTGCTTTGAGACTACTTACCACTCTTGTCATTGTACTTTTCATAAGAGAAAAATATACAAAACAAGGTCAGTGTATATACACATAGCCAAAAAGTTTTGCATTTCCTCTTTTCACTCTTTTCTAAGTGCTGAAAAGTACTTCTAAACTTTCAAAAAGTTCTTAAAAGTTTAAAAAGTTTTTTTTCTGTCTTTCCAAAAAGTTCTGAAAACTTTTTTCTCTTTGTCTATCACTTTAACTCTCTCTAAAAATGTCTGGCACAGGCCAAAAAGTTGAACTGTCCAAACTTGCATATGATCACCTTAGCTGGAAAGGAGCAAGGAGTCTCTGCATAGAGAGAGGTTTGAGTGTAGGGAAGAATCCTTCCTTAGAACTGTTAATTAATATGCTTAGAGTACAGGATAAGGCCATAAGTGCCCAATCTGTAGAAAAAGTAGCTAATGGTTCTCAATCTGATCCAGGGACTCCCCCAGGAAAAGGTTCAGGAAAGAAACTTCTCAGCCTGCCCATTACTAGACAGTCTAGCATAGTTGGTACAGAGGTTGAATCACATCATACTGATGATGTGCTCTCACATTATGCTGGTAGCCAAGCTGTTAGGGTGCCCTTGGTAAGGGACAGGTCTCCTTCTGTTCATTCCCATCATACCTCTGTATCTAGAAATGTCCCTCCCACCCACCCTGATGACAGATTGTTAGAAAGGGAGCTCAATAGATTGAGAGTGGAGCAAACCAGACTGAAGCTCAAGAAGCAACAGCTGGATTTGGATAGACAGTCTTTAGAAATAGAGAGAGAAAGACAGAAGTTGGGTTTAGAAACCCATGGTGGCAGCAGCAGTATTCCCCATAGTCATCCTGCAAAAGAGCATGATTCCAGGAATCTGCACAAGATAGTTCCCCCTTATAAGGAGGGGGATGACATTAACAAGTGGTTTGCTGCACTTGAGAGGGCCTGTGTTGTACAGGATGTCCCTCAAAGGCAGTGGGCTGCTATCCTATGGCTATCATTTAGTGGAAAGGGTAGGGATAGACTCCTTACTGTGAAAGAAAATGATGCCAATAATTTTACAGTTCTTAAGAATGCACTCCTGGATGGTTATGGCTTAACCACTGAACAGTACAGGATAAAGTTCAGAGAGACCAAAAAGGAGTCTTCACAAGACTGGGTTGATTTCATTGACCATTCAGTGAAGGCCTTGGAGGGGTGGTTACATGGCAGTAAAGTTACTGATTATGAAAGCCTGTATAACACAATCCTGAGAGAGCATTTACTTAATAATTGTGTGTCTGATTTGTTGCACCAGTACCTGGTAGACTCTGATCTGACCTCTCCCCAAGAATTGGGAAAGAAGGCAGACAAATGGGTCAGAACAAGGGTGAACAGAAAAGTTCATACAGGGGGTGACAAAGATGGCAATAAGAAGAAAGATGGTGAAAAATCTCAAGATAAGCATGGGGATAAGGGTAAAACCAAAGATCCCACTTCAAATCTTAAACACTCTTCAGAGGGTGGGGATAAAACAAATTCTTCCTCTTCTTCCCAACCTGCACACATTAAAAAGCCTTGGTGCTTTGTGTGTAAAAACAGAGGCCATAGGCCAGGGGATAAGTCCTGTCCAGGTAAACCCCCTGAGCCTACCACCACTAATACATCAAGCTCTAGTGCCCCTAGCAGTAGTGGTACTAGTGGTGGGACTGCTGGCAACAGTCAAGCAAAGGGTGTAGTTGGGTTCACTTATGGGTCCATAGTGGAAACTGATGTCATCAGTCCCAAGACAGTTTCTGTCACACCTAGTGGCATTGGCCTTGCCACACTGGCTGCTTGTCCCCTTACAATGGATAAGTACAGGCATACAGTTTCAATAAATGGTGTTGAGGCCTTGGCCTACAGGGACACAGGTGCCAGTTTCACTTTGGTGACTGAAAACCTAGTGCCTCCTGAACAACACATCATTGGACAACAGTATAAGATTATTGATGTCCATAACTCCACTAAGTTTCTTCCCTTAGCTATAATTCAGTTTAGTTGGGGTGGAGTTACTGGCCCTAAGCAGGTGGTGGTATCACCTAGCTTACCTGTAGACTGTCTCTTAGGTAATGACCTAGAGGCCTCAGGTTGGGCTGATGTAGAGTTTTATGCCCATGCAGCCATGCTGGGCATCCCTGAGGAATTGTTCCCTCTCATTTCAAGTGAAATGAAAAAGCAAAGGAGAGAAGGCCTGAAAACTCAGGATCCCTCTCCATCAACAGGTAAAAAGGGTATCACAGTATCCCCTAACCACCCTACCATTCAGGATACTATTCCTGTGGTGGGAGAAACCTCTCCTGGGGTGGCACCTGTTCTAAGGGAATCATCAGCTGGCAAAGCTGGACTCCCTGAGGTGGAAGTACCTCTCTGTGGGATAACTAACATTGGTGAGAAAAACAGCACCATTTTAGTTAACATGGAGCATCCCTCCAACCCTTCCAGAGAAACTTTAGTGCAGAAACCCTGCACTACCTCACAACACTTAGGACAGCATCCCTGCCCTAGTGTGGAGCTCATAGGACAGCATCCCTGCCCTGCTCCAACTCAAGAGAAACAGCATCCCTGTTCTCTCTTCCAGCCAGATGGACAAAGTTTTTGCCCAGCTATGGCTTTTCTGAGACAGCATCCCTGTCTGGCATTTCCATCACTACAAATAGGTTCAGTGGACAATTCCCACTGCTCTAAACTAAAACTTACTGATAGAAACTCTGAAAATACATCTTCACATTGTTGCTTAGCTAAAAAACTTCAAACAGGGAGGTTTACATCCCCACAGGGAAGTAACCATATAGTGGATGATAAAGGGAGTAACCAGTCTATTGCAGAGCTACTCTCTACTTATCACCACTTAGACAATAAAGTCTCAACTGGCCAAGGTTAGCCTTATTGTCCTTCGTTTGGGGGGGGGTTGTGTGAGAAGGTAGCCTCTTTCTAGCCTTGTTACCCCCACTTTTGGCCTGTTTGTGAGTGTATGTCAGGGTGTTTGTCACTGTTTTCACTGTCTCACTGGGATCCTGATAGCCAGGCCTCAGTGCTTATAGTGAAAGCACCATGTTTTCAGTATGGTTGTTATGTGTCACTGGGATCCTGCTAGTCAGGACCCCAGTGCTCATAGGTTTGTGGCCTATATGTATGTGTCACTGGGACCCTGTCACACAGGGCCCCAGTGCTCATAGGTGTGCATGTATATGTTCCCTGTGTGGTGCCTAACTGTCTCACTGAGGCTCTGCTAACCAGAACCTCAGTGGTTATGCTCTCTCATTACTTTTAAATTGTCACTAACAGGCTAGTGACCATTTTTACCAATTTACATTGCCTTACTGGAACACCCTTATAATTCCCTAGTATATGGTACTGAGGTACCCAGGGTATTGGGGTTCCAGGAGATCCCTATGGGCTGCAGCATTTCTTTTGCCACCCATAGGGAGCTCTGACAATTCTTACACAGGCCTGCCACTGCAGCCTGAGTGAAATAACGTCCACGTTATTTCACAGCCATTTTACACTGCACTTAAGTAACTTATAAGTCACCTATATGTCTAACCTTTACCTGGTAAAGGTTAGGTGCAAAGTTACTTAGTGTGAGGGCACCCTGACACTAGCCAAGGTGCCCCCACATTGTTCAGAGCCAATTCACTGAACTTTGTGAGTGCGGGGACACCATTACACGCGTGCACTACATATAGGTCACTACCTATATGTAGCTTCACCATGGTAACTCCGAATATGGCCATGTAACATGTCTATGATCATGGAATTGCCCCCTCTATGCCATCCTGGCATTGTTGGTACAATTCCATGATCCCAGTGGTCTGTAGCACAGACCCTGGTACTGCCAGACTGCCCTTCCTGGGGTTTCTCTGCAGCTGCTGCTGCTGCCAACCCCTCAGACAGGCAGCTGCCCTCCTGGGGTCCAGCCAGGCCTGGCCCAGGATGGCAGAACAAAGAACTTCCTCTGAGAGAGGGTGTGACACCCTCTCCCTTTGGAAAATGGTGTGAAGGCAGGGGAGGAGTAGCCTCCCCCAGCCTCTGGAAATGCTTTGTTGGGCACAGGTGTTCCCAATTCTGCATAAGCCAGTCTACACCGGTTCAGGGACCCCTTAGCCCCTGCTCTGGCGCGAAACTGGACAAAGGAAAGGGGAGTGACCACTCCCCTGACCTGCACCTCCCCTGGGAGGTGTCCAGAGCTCCTCCAGTGTGCTCCAGACCTCTGCCATCTTGGAAACAGAGGTGCTGCTGGCACACTGGACTGCTCTGAGTGGCCAGTGCCACCAGGTGACGTCAGAGACTCCTTGTGATAGGCTCCTTCAGGTGTTAGTAGCCTTTCCTCTCTCCTAGGTAGCCAAACCCTCTTTTCTGGCTATTTAGGGTCTCTGTCTCTGGGGAAACTTTAGATAACGAATGCATGAGCTCAGCCGAGTTCCTCTGCATCTCCCTCTTCACCTTCTGATAAGGAATCGACCGCTGACCGCGCTGGAAGCCTGCAAACCTGCAACATAGTAGCAAAGACAACTACTGCAACTCTGTAACGCTGATCCTGCCGCCTTCTCGACTGTTTTCCTGCTTGTGCATGCTGTGGGGGTAGTCTGCCTCCTCTCTGCACCAGAAGCTCCGAAGAAATCTCCCGTGGGTCGACGGAATCTTCCCCCTGCAACCGCAGGCACCAAAAAGCTGCATCTCCGGTCCCTTGGGTCTCCTCTCAGCACGACGAGCGAGGTCCCTCGAATCCAGCGACACCGTCCAAGTGACCCCCACAGTCCAGTGACTCTTCAGCCCAAGTTTGGTGGAGGTAAGTCCTTGCCTCACCTCGCTGGGCTGCATTGCTGGGAACCGCGACTTTGCAAGCTTCTCCGGCCCCTGTGCACTTCCGGCGGAAATCCTTCATGCACAGCCAAGCCTGGGTCCACGGCACTCTAACCTGCATTGCACGACTTTCTAAGTTGGTCTCCGGCGACGTGGGACTCCTTTGTGCAACTTCGGCGAGCACCGTTTCACGCATCCTCGTAGTGCCTGTTTCTGGCACTTCTCCGGGTGCTACCTGCTTCAGTGAGGGCTCCTTGTCTTGCTCGACGTCCCCTCTCTCTGCAGGTCCAATTTGCGACCTCCTGGTCCCTCCTGGGCCCCAGCAGCGTCCAAAAACGCCAAACGCACGATTTGCGTGTAGCAAGGCTTGTTGGCGTCCATCCGGCGGGAAAACACTTCTGCACGACTCTCCAAGGCGTGGGGGATCCATCCTCCAAAGGGGAAGTCTCTAGCCCTTGTCGTTCCTGCAGTATTCACAGTTCTTCAGCCTAGTAAGAGCTTCTTTGCACCAACCGCTGGCATTTCTTGGGCATCTGCCCATCTCCGAGCTGCTTGTGACTTTTGGACTTGGTCCCCTTGTTCCACAGGTACCTTCAGACAGGAATCCATCGTTGTTGCATTGCTGATTTGTGTTTTCCTTGCATTCTCCCTCTAACACGACTATTTTGTCCTTAGGGGAACTTTGGTGCACTTTGCACTCACTTTTCAGGGTCTTGGGGAGGGTTATTTTTCTAACTCTCACTATTTTCTAATAGTCCCAGCGACCCTCTACAAGGTCACATAGGTTTGGGGTCCATTCGTGGTTCACATTCCACTTTTGGAGTATATGGTTTGTGTTGCCCCTATCCCTATGTTTCCCCATTGCATCCTATTGTAATTATACATTGTTTGCACTGTTTTCTAAGACTATACTGCATATTTTTGCTATTGTGTATATATATCTTGTGTATATTTCCTATCCTCTTACTGAGGGTACACTCTAAGATACTTTGGCATATTGTCATAAAAATAAAGTACCTTTATTTTTAGTATAACTGTGTATTGTGTTTTCTTATGATATTGTGCATATGACACTAAGTGGTACTGTAGTAGCTTCACACGTCTCCTAGTTCAGCCTGAGCTGCTTTGCTAAGCTACCATTATCTATCAGCCTAAGCTGCTAGACACCCTATACACTAATAAGGGATAACTGGGCCTGGTGCAAGGTGTAAGTACCCCTTGGTACTCACTACAAGCCAGTCCAGCCTCCTACACTAATCCTGCTGACTTTCTCTACTGTTTCCTGGTGGTGCATGCTCTGAGGGCTTTCTGCCTTCACCCTGCACAGGAAGCCAAGAAGAAATCTCCCGTGGGTCGACGAAATCTTACCCCTGCTAACGCAGGCACCAAACTTCTCCATCACCGGTCTTCTGGGTCCTCTCTCATCTTGATGAGCGTGGTCCATGGAACACAGGAGATGGATCCAAGTGACCCCGACAGTCCAGTGGTCCCTCTGTCCAGATTTGGTGGAGGTAAGTCCTTGTCTCCAAACGCCAGACAGTAATCCTGTGTACTGCGTGATCTGCAGCTTCTAGGGCTTCTGTGCACTTTTGCAAGACTTCCTTCATGCACAGCGCAGCCCAGGTCCCCAGCACTCGGTCCTGCATTGCCCAACTCGCTGAGTTGACCTCCGACTTCATGGACCCTCTTTTGTTGTGCTGAGATGACCGCCGTGCTCAAATTTCTTGAACGCCTGTTCAAGTACTTCTGCGGGTGCTGCCTGCTTCTGCATGTTCTCTCTCTGTTGCTCAGCACCCCCTCTATCTCCTCCTCCAAGGGGCGACCTCCTGGTCCTTCCTGGGCCCTGACAGCACCTATTATCTTCGCGACTCTTGCAGCTAGTAAGGCTTGTTTGCAGTCTTTGTGCATGGAAACAACTCTGCATCCTACAGCATGCCGTGGGACATCTTCTGACCAAAGAAGAAGTTCCTGACACCTTCCGTTGTTGCAGAATCTCCAGCGTCTTCCACCCGGAGGCAGTGCTTTTGCACCTTCTCTCACCTCGCCCCCACAACCTGGAATTCCCTCCCCACCAACCTCCGCAAAACCAAAGACCTCCTACTCCTGCCCCCCCGACACTGGCGTGACTCTTGGACTTGGTCCCCTTCCTTTACAGGTCCTCAGATCCAGAAATCCATCTTCAGTGCTTTGCAGTCAGTTGTTGCCTTTGCAGAATCCCCTATCTTGACTTTACTGTCTTTCTGGGGTAGTAGGGTAACTTTACTCCTACTTTTCAGGGCCTTGGGGTGGGGTATCTTGGACACCCTTGGTGTTTTCTTACACTCCCAGTGACCCTTTACACACTACACTAGGTCTGGGGTCCATTTGTGGTTCGCATTCCACTTTTGGAGTATATGGTTTGTGTTGCCCCTAGGCCTATTGTGTCCTATTGCATTCTATTGTGTTCTACAGTGTTTGCACTACTTTTCCAAGTGTTTACTTACCTGATTTTGGTTTGTGTGTATATTTTGTGTATTTTACTTACCTCGTAAGGGAGTATATCCTCTCAGATACATTTAGCATATTGTCACTAAAATAAAGTACCTTTATTTTTAGTAACTCTGAGTATTGTGTTTTCTTGTGATATAGTGCTATATGATATAAGTGGTATAGTAGGAGCTTTGCATGTCTCCTAGTTCAGCCTAAGCTGCTTTGCCATAGCTACCTTCTATCAGCCTAAGGCGCTAGAAACACCTCTATTCCACTAATAAGGGATAACTGGACCTGGCACAAGGTGTAAGTACCACAAGGTACTCACTATAAGCCAGGCCAGCCTCCTACAATGGGGAGCAAGTATGTGCATGTATGGGAGTATGTGCGACTGCATGTATGAAACGTACTGAATCAGACGTAAGAACAGTAGGAGGACCATGTTGTCAGATGAGCACTGCAGCACACATTTTCAACAATGAAAATCACTAACCCTGCTGATATTCACACAAGCTTCCTGTGTGAGAGGGCAAACACACACTTGCCACACTTGTAGTAGTGTGAAGAAGTAGGTTTGTTTCCAGAAGGTTAAATGAGGTGAACAGGGAATGCACAAACAAAGCTTACCCCTTGATTGACCATACATCCCACCTTTACACACACATGCAACATCCAAGCTGCAGCCCCCCCAGCTAACCCTGCAGAAGGGGATAAGCAACAGAGAGGCTTTTATGATTAGTCATATTTGCTGTGACTTCAAAGGCAGAGGTCAAGTTTCATGCAATGTCTTCTGAGAAACTGCTGCTTATTTAACATGGAGATTGCGCTTTACTTTTTCGTTCCTTGAGTGTAAAGTGAGTGAATGCTTTCATATGAACCAACTGACAACCATAGTTGGGTACAGGAAATATGAACGGAGACGCTGCAGGGCTGGATGTCAAATGTTTTCAACACATCATCCTATTTAAGTAATTGTAATTAAACTCTGCTGATGAGGCTCATCATTTAGTTTCATGATTCTGGGGTGTGATGGATGAAAACAAATGATAAACATGCACAGCAGTCTGATGTCAGTATGGCATTGTTTTAGCTCTGCATAGGTTAGCAGCGGAGCTGCACGACTGATGTAAATGTAAGAGCAGATGTCAGGAGTGTGAGTCCACAGGGGTAGCCCACACTACTAAGTCAATGTTTCTTCATTACGGTCTATGGGGGTCATTCTAACTCTGGCGGGCGGCGGAGGCCGCCCGCCAGAGTTCCCCCTCCAGAACACCGCTCCGCGGTCCTAAGACCGCCGCGGTGATTCTGTGTTTCCCGCTGGGCTGGCGGGCGACCGCCAGAAGGCCGCCCGCCAGCCCAGCGGGAAACCCCTTCCCACGAGGAAGCCGGCTCCGAATGGAGTCGGCGGAGTGGGAAGGGTGCGACGGGTGCAGTTGCACCCGTCGCGAATTTCAGTGTCTGCTAAGCAGACACTGAAATTCTTTGTGGGCCCTCTTACGGGGGCCCCACGACACCCCATACCGCCATCCTGTTCCTGGTGGCCGAACCGCCAGGAACAGGATGGCGGTATGGGGTGTCGGAATCCCCATGGCGGCGCAGCTTGGAGGATTCCTTAGGGCAGCGGAAAACCGGCAGGAGACCGCCGGTTTTCCCTTTCTGACCGCGGTCAAACCGCTGCGGTCAGAATGCCCTTGAGAGCACCGCCAGCCTGTTGGCGGTGCTCTCGCGGTCGTTGACCCTGGCGGTCAATGACCGCCAGGGTCAGAATGACCCCCTATGTGTTGATTGACTTAGGAAAATTTTCAGAACAATTAGGGATCTCCCTCTTGGCGGTGGCAAGCTGGATGGCTATCAAAATTCCTTTATGCAGAGACCCTACATTGCTTGAGTTCGTGTGTAATTCTTGAGCGTCATTAAGGAACTGCCTCTTGTCAGTGGTTAAGCAGGATGGGTCTTAAATATCCCTAGCTGAATAGTAAAAAGACTGAGTGATGGTGGTGGGGAATCAGCTCTGTCTATGGACCCCTGCTTGGTGGATGCACACTTTCTGCCCTTTTCCCATTCCTAAGTCCACAGTAAAAGAAATCTTAAACTCACTTTGAACCTTCGGATAAAAGAGCTGTGTGGCAGCTGCTTTGGGCTTTCCAGGAGCCTCAAAAAGGTTCTCTGTTTAGGGGGGCATAGACGGCAGCCACGCGAGTATATCATCCAGCTGATGAGCTCCGAGCCCAGGCTCCTATTGCTGACCTTTCGCAGTGCACACAGTGACCCATGTCAGGTCTATGTTGTAGATTCTCATAGTGACAGCAAAGTGGGATCTCGGGAGCCAAAGATCAGATCCTGGTGCAATGCCGCCACTAAATGAAAGAAATTGTGCTTGATCAAGAGCACATGAGACATGGCAGCCATCTTGGGCCTTCAATATCAACATACAACTGAGAGTGAGGCCACCTCACTTAAATCCAGCAATCGATGACAGTGCACACGGGCAAAGGCACAGCAAGCAGAGTCCACAGAAGGAACCACCTCAAGGTGCGGCAAGAGTAACATCACCAATCTTCTGCAGGAGTTGGATGTGATTTACTTTTGCCTTTAATCAGATGTTCCACTCCCTGTTCTTCCTCACATTGATAAGTGTTAGAACTGGGATTTCTGGTTGTCAGAGTATGCACCCTGTACAAGCAGGAACCACCACTTCTACTCAGGGTAAGCTAGATACACACTTAGAGAAAACCTGTACTCACCCTCTGGTAGCGTGGCACACAGTAGCCATGCTTATCTGAAGAGGCAATGTGTAAAGTATTTATGCAACACACACACACAGTAACACAATGAAAACATCACAAAAAGACTCCACGCAGGCTTAGGAAAATAGAGAATATTTTTTCTGAGTAAAACAATAGCAAAACATCAAAAGTCCACACAGTAAAATGCAAGATAATCATTTTTAAAAAATAAACAAAACATAATGCTTAGAAGTCACTAGAAGTAAACAGGTTACTTGAGGTTGTGAGGGACTGGTGCAAATCCAAAGTTCAGGAAGACCGCAATGGAGGGTAGGTCGGCTACAGAACCTGCAGAGAGTATGCTGATAAAGTACCTTAGATGGAGCAAAGGGCTGATGTCGAGGGCAAAATGCTTCAGTTCCGATCTGTGCAGTAGGGTGGATGTATCATTATCGAGCCTTACAGTTGGGTCCTGCATCAGGGTCATGTTCCACTGAGATGAATGTAATCAGACCACACAGAGCATCAACATCAGGCTTTGTAGGCTGTTTGTTGAGCAAACTCTGTGTCAATGTTGAAGGGCGACGTATCACATCTGACCATTGCAGTGGTGACGCTGCATCAGTTTTTCAAGAAAGCAGCTTCAGAACCCACGTCTGAGTCACAGGACTGGAGGGGGTACCTCTGGCAAGTATATCAATCACAGGTGGCAGAGTCCTGCAGCACCAGGAGAGTTGCAAGACATCTTTTGTGTCCCTGAGACTTCAGAAAACAGGGTGCAAACCAGCAACTCCTTGGAATCACTCTGGGTTCAAGACAGATGGGTCCAGTCCTTGTTCTCAGCAGGACAGAGATCAGCAGGCTGCAGGAAGCTTAGCAGATCAAATAAGCAGTTTCTCAGAACAGTCACTCCGGGCAAACTGGCAATCCTTACAACATATCAGTCTTTACTCCAGCAGAGTTCTTCCCAGGTCCAGTAGTGAACTGATTTGGTAGGGTCATAGGCCCAGTACTTATATCTAAATATGCCTTTGAAGTGGGGGTGACTTCAAAGCAGTTCTTTGAAGTGTACAAGTTCCCCTTTCATCCCAGCCCTGGCGCCAGACTATTGGTAGAGAGTGATTAGCTCTTTGTGTGGTGACAGGCACTTCCCTATTCAAGTGTAAGTATCAGGTCCCCTCCACCTTTCCTGCCCAGAAATACAGATGAATGCAGATAAGCCCTCAGTCGTACCCACCCTTCCTGTGTTTGTGGCTGTCTAGAAGGAATGCACAAAGTGTAGCTGTCACCTATCTCAGATGTGTATTGGCAACAGGCTGCAAGGCACGCAGGGCAGTAAGAGCAGAGAAATGTCCACTTTCTAAAAGTGGCATTTCTAAAATAGTAACATTTAACCCAACTTTACTGTAAAGGGAGTCATCATTACCATTCCAATTACATGATACATGATGTAGCTACTCCTTTCTAATAAGGAATTACAGTTTAAAAGTATACTAAGGAATTCGCAGTGGTAGCCTATGACATGGGTATTCCTCACAGTAGTGAAAAACAACTTTGGGAGTTTTTCACTAGCTGGACATGTCAAAATTAAAAGTACATGTCCTACTTTTTACTTATATAATGTCCTGTGCTATGGGCTACCTAGGGCCTACCTTAGGGGTGATTTGTATATGATAAAAGGGGTGTTTAAGACTTGCAAGATTTTTTAAATCAAACTTTGAAGTGGCAGAGAAACTGAGACATGCTTGAGACATGTTTACAGGGCTATTTAACTGTATTGCACAATCAGTGCTGCAGGCCCACTAGTAACATTTAATTTAAAGGCCCGGGGTATATGATATACCCCATTACAAGGGACTTATGAGTAAATAAAATATGCCAATTGTGGATACAGCAAAGTTACCATATTTTGGGGAGGAGCACATGCAATTTAGCATTGATTGACAGTGGTAAAGTGTTCAGAGTCTTAAGGCCAATATAAAGATTCAGCAAAAAGGCACATTTTTGGGGGTGACCTTGCGGAAAGGGCCACTTCCAACAATAAGTATTTTAATATGAGCTAACCTCACTCAAAGGGCTTGAAAGACAAGAGTGCCTAAAGAAAAGTCACATCTTTCTTCAAATCTGGTTCATCTAGCATAAAGCTAGACTGTCTTAAAATGACGTGGATTACTATCCACACTTTGAGGTGATGACCTACGTGTGGCACTACAAGTTAACTGAACATTAATGTATCTAGTAGGAAAAGAGCCACCTGACCTAAGCATATTGGTGACTTTTGGGAACAATAAAGTAGTCCAACTGCGATGTTACCTGGAAAATTGGCCCCAACAGAGGAGAGAACAAGAATAGCATCCAAGATAAGTGGAACAGGCAAATATATAGCAAAGGAAGATCTGCAACACTGTTTGGGTGATACCACCAACCAGATGCAAGCTTTAGCATTTGACATCTCTGAAGTCAATAAGGAAAAACAGGGTTTAGGGACCATGTGGCCAAAAATAAAGACAATATTATTGCAATGAGTGAAAAACGTGAGAAAATGTGGGACAAAAATGTCAAAAAGGTGTTCTGGGAGAAATGGAGGATAGATTCAAGACATGGTGATATCCATACTCAAAATATCAAAGAACATGACGTTGAAGTGATCAAGTTTTGTCAGACTTTGAGCCACTTCATGCTTACAGAACTTCAGACCTATGAGATCCCCATCACACAAGAGCCTAGAGCTGGAGCAGCAAGGACTGCGTGCATGGACACAACCCGGACACGCAATAGCCAAGCTGGTCTCCTCCCAGGAAAAAGACAAGATTAAGAAGACGCTTCAGGAACAATCTGTTGATCTGTTTTAAGAATTTTACTAAGCAACCTTGAACAAGCAAAGATCATTAGTACAAGTGACTGCAGAGCGTGTTAGGAGATACATTCAGTACAGGTAGGCCTTTCCATTTGCTTTGTGGTTCAAGTAGGACACAAAATCATACACAGTTGTTATACTAGAAGAAGCTCAGGAAATTCTGCGCCGTTTGAGAATACAGCTCCTCTTGTTATCAACAGAAGAGGACTGATGATCATGCAAGCCAAAACTGAAATGGAAGAAAACTGGAGTAGTATGTTGGACGCACAAAGGACAAGGGGGAATCAAGATTACGGAACAACGGAACCTATGTTAGGTACTGACGCCATGAGTTTGGCATATGCTCGGGAACCATAAACACTTGCTCATTGTTCTGATATGTTACTAGGATTTGTAAAGCTCATCTTATCACACGAGGGGTATCAGGGCACTGGATCAGGTGTGAAGGTCATCTGCTGGGTGTTAGTTGAAGAGCAGGTGTGAGAAAGTAGCATCTTTCTAGCCTTGTTACACCCACTTTTGGCCTGTTTGTGAGTGTATGTCAGGGTGTTTTCACTGTCTCACTGGGATCCTGCTAGCCAGGGCCCAGTGCTCATAGTGAAAACCCTATGTTTTCAGTATGTTTGTTATGTGTCACTGGGACCCTGCTAGTCAGGACCCCAGTGCTCATAAGTTTGTGGCCTATAGGTATGTGTTCCCTGTGTGGTGCCTAACTGTCTCACTGAGGCTCTGCTAACCAGAACCTCAGTGGTTATGCTCTCTCATTTCTTTCAAATTGTCACTAACAGGCTAGTGACCAATTTTACCAATTTACATTGGCTTACTGGAACACCCTTATAATTCCCTAGTATATGGTACTGAGGTACCCAGGGTATTGGGGTTCCAGGAGATCCCTATGGGCTGCAGCATTTCTTTTGCCACCCATAGGGAGCTCTGACAATTCTTACACAGGCCTGCCACTGCAGCCTGAGTGAAATAACGTCCATGTTATTTTACAGCCATTTTACACTGCACTTAAGTAACTTATAAGTCACCTATATGTCTAACCTTTACCTGGTAAAGGTTAGGTGCAAAGTTACTTAGTGTGAGGGCACCCTGGCACTAGCCAAGGTGCCCCCACATTGTTCAGGGCCCATTCCCCGGACTTTGTGAGTGCGGGGACACCATTACACGCGTGCACTACAGATAGGTCACTACCTATATGTAGCTTCACAATGGTAACTCCGAATATGGCCATGTAACATGTCTATGATCATGGAATTGCCCCCTCTATACCATCCTGGCATATTTGGCACAATCCCATAATCCCAGTGGTCTGTAGCACAGACCCTGGTACTGCCAAACTGCCTTTCCTGGGGTTTCACTGCAGCTGCTGCTGCTGCCAACCCCTCAGACAGGCTTCTGCCCTCCTGGGGTCCAGCCAAGCCTGGCCCAGGATGGCAGAACAAAGAACTTCCTCTGAGAGAGGGTGTTACACCCTCTCCCTTTGGAAAATGGTGTGAAGGCAGGGGAGGAGTAGCCTCCCCCAGCCTCTGGAAATGCTTTCATGGGCACTTTTGGTGCCCATTTCTGCATAAGCCAGCCTACACCGGTTCAGGGACCCCTTAGCCCTGCTCTGGCGCGAAACTGGACAAAGGAAAGGGGAGTGACGACTCCTCTGACCTGCACCTCCCCTGGGAGGTGTCCAGAGCTCCTCCAGTGTGCTCCAAACCTCTGCCATTTTGGAAACAGAGGTGCTGCTGACACACTGGACTGCTCTGAGTGGCCAGTGCCACCAGGTGACGTCAGAGACGCCTTCTGATAGGCTCTTTCAGGTGTTGCTAGCCTATCCTCTCTCCTAGGTAGCCAAACCCTCTTTTCTGGCTATTTAGGGTCTCTGTCTCTGGGGAAACTTTAGATAACGAATGCAAGAGCTCATCCGAGTTCCTCTGCATCTCTCTCTTCACCTTCTGCCAAGGAATCGACTGCTGACCGCGCTGGAAGCCTGCAAAACTGCAACATAGTAGCAAAGACGACTACTGCAACTCTGTACCAGCAATGCAACAACTGTGGATTTCCAATCTAGGGTACCTGTGGAACAAGGGGACCAAGTCCAAAAGTCACAAGCAAGTCGGAGATGGGCAGATGCCCAGGAAATGCCAGCTGCGGGTGCAAAGAAGCTTCGACTGGACAGAAGAAGCTGAGGTTTCTGCAGGAACGAAAAGGGCTAGAGACTTCCCCTTTGGTGGACGGATCCCTCTTGCCGTGGAGAGTCGTGCAGAAGTGTTTTCCCGCCGGAAGGACGCCAACAAGCCTTGCTAGTCGCAAATCGTGCGTTTGGCGTTTTTGGACACTGCTGGGGCCCAGGAGGGACCAGGAGGTCGCAAATTGGACCTGAAGAGAGAGGAGACGTCGAGCAAGACAAAAAGCCCTCACTGAAGCAGGTAGCACCCGGAGAAGTGCCAGAAACAGGCACTACGAGGATGCGTGAAACGGTGCTCGCCGAAGTTGCACAAAGGAGTCCCACGTCGCCAGAGACCAACTTAGAAAGTCGTGCAATGCAGGTTAGAGTGCCGTGGACCCAGGCTTGGCTGTGCACAAAGGATTTCTGCCAGAAGTGCACGGGGGCCGGAGTAGCTGCAAAGTCGCGGTTCCCAGCAATGCAGCCCAGCGAGGTGAGGCAAGGACTTACCTCCACCAAACTTGGACTGAAGAGTCACTGGACTGTGGGGGTCGCTTGGACAGAGTCGCTGGATTCAAGGGACCTCGCTCGTCGTTCTGAGAGGAGACCCAAGGGACCGGTAATGCAGCTTTTTGGTGCCTGCGGTTGCAGGGGGAAGATTCTGTCGACCCACAGGAGATTTCTTCGGAGCTTCTGGTGCAGAGAGGAGGCAGGCTACCCCCACAGCATGCACAAGCAGGAAAACAGTCGAGAAGGCGGCAGGATCAGCGTTACAGAGTTGCAGTAGTCGTCTTTGCTACTATGTTGCAGGTTTGCAGGCTTCCAGCGCGGTCAGCGGTCGTTTCCTTATCAGAAGGTGAAGAGAGAGATGCAGAGGAACTCGGCTGAGCTCATGCATTCGTTAATTAAAGTTTCCCCAGAGACAGAGACCCTAAATAGCCAGAAAAGAGGGTTTGGCTACTTAGGAGAGAGGATAGGCTACTAACACCTGAAGGAGCCTTTCAGCAGGAGTCTCTGACGTCACCTGGTGGCACTGGCCACTCAGAGCAGTCCAGTGTGCCAGCAGCACCTCTGTTTCCAAGATGGCAGAGGTCTGGAGCACACTGGAGGAGCTCTGGACACCTCCCAGGGGAGGTGCAGGTCAGGGGAGTGGTCACTCCCCTTTCCTTTGTCCAGTTTCACGCCAGAGCAGGGGCTAAGGGGTCCCTGAACCGGTGTAGACTGGCTTATGCAGAATTGGGCACATCTGTGCCCAAGAAAGCATTTCCAGAGGCTGGGGCAGGCTACTCCTCCCCTGCCTTCACACCATTTTCCAAAGGGAGAAGGTGTCACACCCTCTCTCAGAGGAAGTTCTTTGTTCTGCCATCCTGGGCCAGGCCTGGCTGGACCCCAGGAGGGCAGCTGCCTGTCTGAGGGGTTGGCAGCAGCAGCAGCTGCAGTGAAACCCCAGGAAGGGCAGTCTGGCAGTGCCAGGGTCTGTGCTACAGACCACTGGGATCATGGGATTGTGCCAACTATGCCAGGATGGCATAGAGGGGGCAATTCCATGATCATAGACATGTTACATGGCCATATTCGGAGTTACCATGGTGAAGCTACATATAGGTAGTGACCTATATGTAGTGCACGCGTGTAATGGTGTCCCCGCACTCACAAAGTTCAGGGAATTGGCTCTGAACAATGTGGGGGCACCTTGGCTAGTGCCAGGGTGCCCTCACACTAAGTAACTTTGCACCCAACCTTTACCAGGTAAAGGTTAGACATATAGGTGACTTATAAATTACTTAAGTGCAGTGTAAAATGGCTGTGAAATAACGTGGACGTTATTTCACTCAGGCTGCAGTGGCAGGCCTGTGTAAGAATTGTCAGAGCTCCCTATGGGTGGCAAAAGAAATGCTGCAGCCCATAGGGATCTCCTGGAACCCCAATACCCTGGGTACCTCAGTACCATATACTAGGGAATTATAAGGGTGTTCCAGTAAGCCAATGTGAATTGGTAAAAATGGTCACTAGCCTGTTAGTGACAATTTGGGAAGAAATGAGAGAGCATAACCACTGAGTGTCTGATTAGCAGAGCCTCAGTGAGACAGTTAGTCACTACACAGGTAACACATTGAGGCACACTTATGAGCACTGGGGCCCTTGGTTACCAGGGTCCCAGTGACACATACAACTAAAACAACATATATACAGTGAAAAATGGGGGTAACATGCCAGGCAAGATGGTACTTTCCTACACAACCCCCCCCCCCAAACGAAGGACAATAAGACTAGCCATGACCTGATGAGTCTTCATTGTCTAAGTGGAAATATCTGGAGAGTCCATCTGCATTGGAGTGGCTACTCCCAGGTCTATGTTCCACTGTATAGTCCATTCCCTGTAGGGATATGGACCACCTCAACAATTTAGGATTTTCACCTTTCATTTGTTTTAGCCAAAGTAGAGGTTTTTGGTCTGTCTGAACAATGAAGTGAGTGCCAAACAGGTATGGCCTCAACTTCTTCAGAGCCCAGACCACAGCAAAGGCCTCCCTCTCAATGGCAGACCAACGCTTTTCTCTAGGGGTCAACCTCCTACTAATAAAAGCAGCAGGTTGATCCTGGCCCTCAGAATTAAGTTGTGATAGGACTGCCCCTACTCCTAATTCAGATGCATCAGTTTGGACATACAATTTTTTAGAGTAACAAGGGCTTTTCAGGACAGGTGCAGAGCACATGGCCTGCTTCAGCTCCTCAAAAGCTTTCTGACAGTTTGCTGTCCATAATACCTTTTTAGGCATTTTCTTGGATGTGAGGTCATTAAGAGGGGCTGCAATGGAGCTATAGTTCTTAATGAACCTCCTGTAATACCCAGTGAGGCCTAGGAAGGCTCTCACCTGAGTCTGAGTGGTAGGGGGAACCCAATCAATAATAGTTTGGATTTTCCCCTGAAGTGGTGCAATCTGTTCCCCACCAACAAGGTGTCCCAGATAAACCACCTTACCCTGCCCTATCTGGCACTTTGAAGCCTTGATAGTGAGGCCTGCCTTTTGCAGGGCCTCCAAAACTTTCCATAGGTGGACCAGGTGATCATCCCAGCTGGAGCTAAAGACAGCTATATCGTCCAAATATGCTGCACTGAAAGCTTCCAGCCCTTGCAGGACTGTGTTCACCAACCTCTGAAAAGTGGCAGGTGCATTTTTCAAACCAAAAGGCATTACAGTAAACTGGTAATGTCCTCCAATGGTAGAAAATGCAGTCTTAGATTTAGCATCTTCTGATAATTTGATCTGCCAATACCCTGCAGTCAAATCAAAAGTGCTTAGATACTTGGCAGATGCCAGTGTATCTATAAGCTCATCTGCCCTGGGTATAGGGTGAGCATCAGTTTTGGTTACCAAGTTGAGACCTCTATAGTCTACACAAAACCGCATTTCCTTCTTTCCATCTTTAGAATTGGGTTTTGGTACCAGTACCACAGGGGAAGCCCATGGACTGTCAGAGTGCTCAACCACTCCTAGTTCCAACATTTTCTGAACTTCTTGCTTTATGCAGTCCCTGACATGGTCAGGCTGCCTATAGATCTTACGTTTGACAGGTAAACTGTCTCCAGTATCTATAGTGTGCTTACACCAAGAAGTGGTGCCTGGCACAGTAGAGAAGAGTTCTGAAAATTGTCCTAAGAGATTTATGCAATGGTCTTTCTGCTCAGCAGTAAGACAATCTGCCAAAACTACACCTTCCACAAGAGCATCTTGTTCTGTGGAAGAGAAGAGATCAGGTAGAGGATCACTGTCTTCTTCCTGTCCCTCATGAGTTGCCATGAGCAGGGTGAGATCAGCCCTGTCATAGTAGGGTTTCAGGCGGTTGACATGGAGCACCCTAAGGGGGCTCCTGGCAGTGCCTAAGTCAACCAAGTAGGTGACTTCACCCTTCTTTTCAACAATTGTGTGGGGTCCACTCCATTTATCTTGGAGTGCTCTTGGGGCCACAGGCTCCAAGACCCACACTTTCTGCCCTGGTTGGTACTGAGCCAAAACAGCCTTCTGATCATGCCATTGCTTCTGGAGCTCTTGGCTGGCCTGAAGGTTTTTACTGGCCTTTTTCATGTACTCAGCCATCCTTGATCTGAGGCCAAGTACATAATCCACAATATCCTGCTTAGGAGCTTTTAAAGGTTGTTCCCAACCCTCCTTTACAAGTGTGAGTGGACCCCTAACAGGGTGTCCAAAAAGAAGTTCAAAGGGGCTGAAGCCCACTCCTTTCTGGGGTACCTCCCTGTAGGCAAAAAGGAGGCATTGTAGAAGGATATCCCATCTCCTGCGGAGTTTTTCAGGGAGACCCATAATCATGCCTTTGAGAGTTTTATTAAATCTCTCCACCAGTCCATTTGTTTGTGGATGATAGGGTGTTGTGAACTTGTACGTTACACCACACTCCTTCCACATGGCCTTTAAGTATGCAGACATGAAATTGCTTCCTCTGTCTGATACTACTTCCTTTGGGAAGCCCACCCTGGAAAATATTCCCAGGAGGGCCTTTGCCACTGCAGGAGCTGTAGTGGTCCTTAAAGGAATTGCTTCAGGATATCTTGTGGCATGGTCCACTACCACCAAGATAAACCTATTGCCTGAAGCAGTAGGAGGGTCAAGGGGGCCAACTATGTCAACCCCTACCCTTTCAAAGGGAACCCCATCCACAGGCAGTGGGATAAGGGGTGCCTTTGGAGTGCCACCTGTCTTGCCACTGGCTTGACAGGTTTCACAGGACTTACAAAATTCCTTTGTGTCCTCAGACATCCTAGGCCAATGAAACAATGGAACCAATCTGTCCCAAGTTTTCATTTGACCCAGGTGCCCAGCTAGGGGAATGTCATGTGCTAGTGTTAGGAGGAACTTTCTGTACTCCTGAGGAATCACCAATCTCCTGGCAGCTCCAGGTTTAGGATCCCTATACTCAGTGTACAAGAGGTTGTCCTCCCAGTAAACTCTGTGAGAGTCACTGACATCCCCATTAGCCTGTTTGACAGCTTGCTGTCTGAGACCCTCTAATGTGGGACAGGTTTGCTGTGCCACACTCAGCTCCTCTCTGGCAGGCCCCCCTTCACCCAAAAGCTCAGCAGTGTCTGCTTCCAGCTCCTCTGGTGTAGGTTCTGCACAGGGAGGGAATTCTTCTTCCTCAGAAGTAGAATCCACTGTAGAGGGAGGGATAGTAGGAAGTGGTTTGCTTCTACTAGCCCTAGCTTTAGGGAGCACTTGGTCCATTGTTCCAGGATCCGAGCTTCCCTGTCCTTTTTGCTTTTTGGCCTGAGCCCTTGTCAAAGCAAAAATATGCCCTGGGATGCCCAGCATTGCTGCATGGGCCTCCAATTCCACATCTGACCAAGCTGATGTCTCCAAATCATTCCCTAATAGACAGTCTACAGGTAAATCTGAAGCTACCACAACTTTCTTTGGACCAGTTACCCCCCCCCCAGTTGAGATTTACAACAGCCATGGGGTGGCTTTGTGTTATGTTGTCAGCATCGGTTACTTGGTACTGGTGTCCAAGTATGTGTTGTTCAGGGTGCACCAGTTTCTCAATCACCATTGTGACACTGGCACCTGTGTCCCTGTAGGCCTGGACCTCAACACCATTTATTAGGGTTAGTTGCTTGTACTTCTCCAAGTTATGGGGGCAAGCAACCAAAGTGGCTAAATCAATAGCCCCTTCAGAGACTAAAGTAGCCTCTGTGGTCTCCCTAATCAGACCAACCCCAACTAAATTACCAAACGTGAGCCCAGCTACTCCCTTGGATTGGCTATTAGTAGGTTTGCTCCCACCACCACTGCTATTAGTAGGGACACTAGGTGTAGCAGTAGGGGTTGTAGTGGTAGGAGCTGTGGTGCCTTTCTTTGGACAACTGGGATCTGTTGTCCAATGGCCTTTTATTTTACATAAATAGCACCATGGTTTCTTTTCCTTGTTCTGATTAAAGGAGGATTTGGACCCACCACCCCCACCAGAGTGTTTTTGTGGGCCTGATGAAGACTCATTTTTAGATTTGTCCCTACCCTTGTCAGAAGACTTACCATCCTTCTTTTTGTTGCCATCTTTGTCACCCCCTGTATGAACTTTTCTGTTCACTCTTGTTCTGACCCATTTGTCTGCCTTCTTTCCCAATTCTTGGGGAGAGGTCAGATCAGAGTCCACCAAGTACTGGTGCAACAAATCAGACACACAATTATTAAGAATATGCTCTGTCAGGATTAAGTTATACAGGCTGTCATAATCAGTAACTTTACTGCCATGTAACCACCCCTCCAAGGCCTTCACTGCCTGGTCAATGAAATCAACCCAGTCTTGTGAAGACTCCTTTTTGGTCTCTCTGAACTTTATCCTGTACTGTTCAGTGGTTAAGCCATAACCATCCAGGAGTGCATTCTTAAGAACTTGGAAATTATTAGCATCATTTTCTTTCACAGTAAGGAGCCTATCCCTACCTTTTCCACTAAATGATAGCCATAGGATAGCAGCCCACTGCCTTTGAGGGACATCCTGTACAACACAGGCCCTCTCAAGTGCAGCAAACCACTTGTTAATGTCATCCCCCTCCTTATAAGGGGGAACTATCTTGTGCAGATTCCTGGAATCATGCTCTTTTGCAGGATGACTATGGGGAATACTGCTGCTGCCACCATGGGTATCTAAACCCAACTTCTGTCTTTCCTTCTCTAATTCAAAAGACTGTCTATCCAAATCCAGCTGTTGCTTTTTAAGCTTCAGTCTGGTTTGTTCCACCCTCAACTTATTGAGTTCCCTCTCTAACATTCTGTCATCAGGGTTGGTGGGAGGGACATTTCTAGAAACAGAGCTATGATGGGAATGAACAGAAGGAGACCTGTCCCTTACAGAAGGCACCCTAACAGCTTGGTTTACAGAAACATTACTACCAGTATGGTGAGAATATATGCTTTTGCTATGATGTGAGACAACACTATTTATTTGGTGTGGCTCATCATCATTACCATCTATGCTAGATTGTCTAGTAATGGGCAGGCTAGGAAGTTTCTTTCCTGAATCTTTTCCTGGGGGAGTCCCTGAATCAGATTGGGAACTATTAGGTACTTTTTCAACAGATGGGGCACCTATGGCCTTATCCTGTTCTCTAAGCATGTTAAGTAACAGTTCCAAGGAAGGATTCTTCCCTACACTCAAACCTCTCTCTATACAGAGACTCCTTGCTCTTTTCCAGCTAAGGTTGTCATATGCAAGTTTGGACAGATCAACACTTTGGCCTGTGCCAGACATTTTTAGAGAGAGTTAAAGTGATAGAAAAAGAGAAAAAAGTTTTCAGAACTTTTTTGGAAAGACAGAAAAAACTTTTTAAACTTTTTACAACTTTTTGAAAGTTTAGAAGTACTTTTCAGCACTTTAGAAAAGAGTGAAAAGAGGAAATGCAAAACTTTTTGGCTATGTGTATATATACTGACCTTGTTTTGTATATTTTTCTCCTATGAAAAGTACAATGACAAGAGTGGTAAGTAGTCTCAAGCACTTATCCCACCACTGCACAACCAATGTAGGAGGCTGGACTGGCTTGTGGTGAGTACCAAGGGGTACTTGCACCTTGCACCAGGCCCAGTTATCCCTTATTAGTGTATAGGGTGTCTAGCAGCTTAGGCTGATAGATAATGGTAGCTTAGCAGAGCAGCTTAGGCTGAACTAGGAGACGTGTGAAGCTACTACAGTACCACTTAGTGTCATATGCACAATATCATAAGAAAACACAATACACAGTTATACTAAAAATAAAGGTACTTTATTTTTATGACAATATGCCAAAGTATCTTAGAGTGTACCCTCAGTGAGAGGATAGGAAATATACACAAGATATATATACACCATAGCAAAAATATGCAGTATAGTCTTAGAAAACAGTGCAAACAATGTATAGTTACAATAGGATGCAATGGGGAAACATAGGGATAGGGGCAACACAAACCATATACTCCAAAAGTGGAATGCGAACCACGAATGGACCCCAAACCTATGTGACCTTGTAGAGGGTCGCTGGGACTATTAGAAAATAGTGAGAGTTAGAAAAATAACCCTCCCCAAGACCCTGAAAAGTGAGTGCAAAGTGCACCAAAGTTCCCCTAAGGACAAAGTAGTCGTGTTAGAGGAATAATGCAGGAAAGACACAAACCAGCAATGCAACAACTGTGGATTTCCAATCTAGGGTACCTGTGGAACAAAGGGACCAAGTCCAAAAGTCACAAGCAAGTCGGAGATGGGCAGATGCCCAGGAAATGCCAGCTGCGGGTGCAAAGAAGCTTCGACTGGACAGAAGAAGCTGAGGTTTCTGCAGGAACGAAAAGGGCTAGAGACTTCCCCTTTGGTGGAAAGTTCCCTCTTGCCGTGGAGAGTTGTGCAGAAGTGTTTTCGCGCCAGAAGGATGCCAACAAGCCTTGCTAGTTGCAAATCGTGCGTTTGGCGTTTTTGGATGCTGCTGGGGCCCAGGAGGTACCAGGAGGTCGCAAATTGGACCTGAAGAGAGAGGGGACGTCGAGCAAGACAAAGAGCCCTCACTGAAGCAGGTAGCACCCGGAGAAGTGCCAGAAACAGGCACTACAAGGATGCGTGAAACGGTGCTCGCCGAAGTTGCACAAAGGAGTCCCACGTCGCCGGAGACCAACTTAGAAAGTCGTGCAATGCAGGTTAGAGTGCCGTGGACCCAGGCTTGGCTGTGCACAAAGGATTTCCACCGGAAGTGCACGGGGGCCGGAGTAGCTGCAAAGTCGCGGTTCCCAGCAATGCAGCCCAGCGAGGTGAGGCAAGGACTTACCTCCACCAAACTTGGACTGAAGAGTCACTGGACTGTGGGGGTCACTTGGACAGAGTTGTTGGATTCGAGGGACCTCGCTCGTCATTCTGAGAGGAGACCCAAGGGACCGGTAATGCAGCTTTTTGGTGCCTGCGGTTGCAGGGGGAAGATTCCGTCAACCCACGGGAGATTTCTTCGGAGCTTCTGGTGCAGAGAGGAGGCAGGCTACCCCCACAGCATGCACAAGCAGGAAAACAGTCGAGAAGGCGGCAGGATCAGCGTTACAGAGTTGCAGTAGTCGTCTTTGCTACTATGTTGCAGGTTTGCAGGCTTCCAGCGCGGTCAGCGGTCGTTTCCTTATCAGAAGGTGAAGAGAGAGATGCAGAGGAACTCGGCTGAGCTCATGCATTCGTTATCTAAAGTTTCCCCAGAGACAGAGACCCTAAATAGCCAGAAAAGAGGGTTTGGCTACTTAGGAGAGAGGATAGGCTACTAACACCTGAAGGAGCCTATCAGCAGGAGTCTCTGACGTCACCTGGTGGCACTGGCCACTCAGAGCAGTCCAGTGTGCCAGCAGCACCTCTGTTTCCAAGATGGCAGAGGTCTGGAGCACACTGGAGGAGCTCTGGACACCTCCCAGGGGAGGTGCAGGTCAGGGGAGTGGTCACTACCCTTTCCTTTGTCCAGTTTCGCGCCAGAGCAGGGGCTAAGGGGTCCCTGAACCGGCGTAGACTGGCTTATGCAGAATTGGGCACATCTGTGCCCAACAAAGCATTTCCAGAGGCTGGGGGAGGCTACTCCTCCCCTGCCTTCACACCATTTTCCAAAGGGAGAGGGTGTCACACCCTCTCTCAGAGGAAGTTCTTTGTTCTGCCATCCTGGGCCAGGCCTGGCTGGACCCCAGGAGGGCAGCTGCCTGTCTGAGGGGTTGGCAGCAGCAGCAGCTGCAGGGAAACCCCAGGAAGGGCAGTCAGGCAGTGCCAGGGTCTGTGCTACAGACCACTGGGATCATGGGATTGTGCCAACTATGCCAGGATGGCATAGAGGGGGCAATTCCATGATCATAGACATGTTACATGGCCATATTCGGAGTTACCATGGTGAAGCTACATATAGGTAGTGACCTATATGTAGTGCACGCGTGTAATGGTGTCCCGCACTCACAAAGTTCAGGGAATTGGCTCTGAACAATGTGGGGGCACCTTGGCTAGTGCCAGGGTGCCCTCACACTAAGTAACTTTGCACCCAACCTTTACCAGGTAAAGGTTAGACATATAGGTGACTTATAAGTTACTTAAGTGCAGTGTAAAATGGCTGTGAAATAACGTGGACGTTATTTCACTCAGGCTGCAGTGGCAGGCCCGTGTAAGAATTGTCAGAGCTCCCTATGGGTGGCAAAAGAAATGCTGCAGCCCATAGGGATCTCCTGGAACCCCAATACCCTGGGTACCTCAGTACCATATACTAGGGAATTATAAGGGTGTTCCAGTAAGCCAATGTGAATTGGTAAAAATGGTCACTAGCCTGTTAGTGACAATTTGGGAAGAAATGAGAGAGCATAACCACTGAGGGTCTGATTAGCAGAGCCTCAGTGAGACAGTTAGTCACTACACAGGTAACACATTCAGGCACTTATGAGCACTGGGGCCCTGGGTTACCAGGGTCCCAGTGACACATACAACTAAAACAACATATATAAAGTGAAAAATAGGGGTAACATGCCAGGCAAGATGGTACTTTCCTACAATCCTTCCTTGGAATTGTTACTTAACATGCTTAGAGAACAAGATAAGGCTAAAAGTGCCCCATCTGTTGAAAAAGTAGCTAATGGTTGCCAATCTGATCCAGGGACTCCCCCAGGAAAAGATTCAGGAAAGAAACTTCTTAGCCTGCCCATTACTAGACAGTCTAGCATAGTTGGTACTGAGGTGGAGTCACATCATACAGATGGTGTGCTCTCACATTACACTGTCAGCCAAGCTGTTAGGGTGCCCTCTGTAAGGGACAGGACTCCTTCTGTTCATTCTCATCATACTTCTGTGTCTAGGAATGTCCTTTCCACCCACCCTGATGACAGATTGTTAGAAAGGGAGCTCAATAGATTGAGAGTGGAACAAACCAGACTGAAGCTCAAGAAGCAACAGCTGAATTTGGATAGACAGACCTTAGAAGTAGAGAAGGAGAGACAGAAACTGGGTTTAGAAACCCATGGTGGCAGCAGCAGTATTCCCCATAGTCATCCTGCAAATAAGCATGATTCCAGGAATCATGCACAAGATAGTTCCCCCTTATAAGGAGGGGGATGACATTAACAAGTGGTTTGCTGCACTTGAGAGGGCCTGTGCTGTACAGGATGTCCCTCAAAGGCAGTGGGCTGCTATCCTATGGCTATCATTTAGTGGAAAAGGTAGGGATAGGCTCCTTACTGTGAAATAAAATGAAGCTAATGATTACAAAGTTCTTAAGAATGCACTCCTGGATGGTTATGGCTTAACCACTGAACAGTACAGGATAAAGTTCAGAGAGACCAAAAAGGAGTCTTCACAAGACTGGGTTGATTTCATTGAGCATTCAGTGAAGGCCTTGGAGGGGTGGTTACATGGCAGTAAAGTTACTGATTATGACAGCCTGTATAACTTGATCCTGAGAGAGCATATTCTTAATAATTGTGTGTCTGATTTGTTGCACCAGTACTTGGTGGACTCTGATCTGACATCTCCCCAAGAATTGGGAATGAAGGCAGACAAATGGGTCAGAACAAGGGTGAACAGAAAGGTTCATACAGGGGGTGACAAAGAGAACAATAATAAGAAAGATGGTGAAAAATCTCAAGATAAGCATGGGGACAAGGGTAAAACCAAAGATCCCACTTCAAATCTTAAACACTCTTCAGGGGGTGGGGATAAAACAAATTCTTCCTCTTCTTCTCAACCTACACAATGTAAAATGCCTTGGTGCTTTGTGTGTAAAAACAGAGGCGATAGGCCAGGGGATAAGTCCTGTCCAGGTAAACCCCCTGAGCCTACCACCACTAATACATCAAGCTCTAGTGCCCCTAGCAGTAGAGGTACTAGTGGTGGGACTGCTGGCAACAGTCAAATTAAGGGTGTAGTTGGGTTCACTTATGGGTCCGTAGTAGAAACTGGGGTAGTCAGTCCCAAGACAGTTTCTGTCACACCTAGTGGCATTGGCCTTGCCACACTGGCTGCTTGTCCCCTTACAATGGATAAGTACAGGCAGACAGTTTCAATAAATGGTGTTGAGGCCTTGGCCTACAGGGACACAGGTGCCAGTATCACTTTGGTGACTGAAAACCTAGTGGCTCCTGAACAACACATCATTGGACAACAGTATAAAATTATTGATGTCCATAACTCCACTAAGTTTCTTCCCTTAGCTATAATTCAGTTTAGTTGGGGTGGAGTTACTGGCCCTAAGCAGGTGGTAGTATCACCTAGTTTACCTGTAGACTGTCTCTTAGGTAATGACCTAGAGGCCTCAGGTTGGGCTGATGTAGAGTTTTATGCCCATGCAGCCATGCTGGGCATCCCTGAGGAATTGTTCCCTCTCATTTCTACTGAAATGAAAAAGCAAAGGAGAGAAGGCCTGAAAACTCAGGATCCCTCTCCATCAACAGGGAAAAGGGTATCACAGTATCCCCTAACCACCCTACCATTCAGGATACCATTCCTGTGGTGGGAGAAACCTCTCCTGGGGTGGCACCTGTTCCAAGGGAATCATCAGTTGGCAAAACTGTACTCCCTGAGGTGGAAGTACCTCTCTGTGGGATAACTAACATTGGTGAGAAAAAGAGCACCATTTTAGTTAACATGGAGCATCCCTCCAACCCTCCCAGAGAAACTTTAGTGCAGAAACTCTGCACTGCCTCACAACACTTAGGACAGCATCCCTGCCCTAGTGTGGAGCTCATAGGACAGCATCCCTGCCCTGCTCCAACCCAAGAGAAACAGCATCCCTGTTCTCTCTTCCAGCCATATGGACAAAGTTTTTGCCCAGCTATGGCTTTTCTGAGACAGCATCCCTGTCTGGCATTTCCATCACTACAGATAGGTTCAGTGGACAATTCCCTCTGCTCTAAACTAAAACTTACTGATAGAAACTCTGAAAATACATCTTCACATTGTTGCTTAGCTAAAAAACTTCAAACAGGGAGGTTTACATCCCCACAGGGAAGTAACCATATAGTGGATGATAAAGGGAGTAACCAGTCTATTGCAGAGCTACTCTCTACTTATCACCACTTAGACAATAAAGTCTCAACTGGCCAAGGTTAGCCTTATTGTCCTTCGTTTGGGGGGGGGGGGTTGTGTGAGAAAGTAGCCTCTTTCTAGCCTTGTTACCCCCACTTTTGGCCTGTTTGTGAGTGTATGTCAGGGAGTTTTCACTGTCTCACTGGGATCCTGGTAGCCAGGGCCCAGTGCTCATAGTGAAAACCCTATGTTTTCAGTATGTTTGTTATGTGTCACTGGGACCCTGCTAGTCAGGACCCCAGTGCTCATAAGTTTGTGGCCTATAGGTATGTGTTCCCTGTGTGGTGCCTAACTGTCTCACTGAGGCTCTGCTAACCAGAACCTCAGTGGTTATGCTCTCTCATTTCTTTCAAATTGTCACTAACAGGATAGTGACCAATTTTACCAATTTACATTGGCTTACTGGAACACCCTTATAATTCCCTAGTATATGGTACTGAGGTACCCAGGGTATTGGGGTTCCAGGAGATCCCTATGGGCTGCAGCATTTCTTTTGCCACCCATAGGGAGCTCTGACAATTCTTACACAGGCCTGCCACTGCAGCCTGAGTGAAATAACGTCCACGTTATTTCACAGCCATTTTACACTGCACTTAAGTAACTTATAAGCCACCTATATGTCTAACCTTTACCTGGTAAAGGTTAGGTGCAAAGTTACTTAGTGTGAGGGCACCCTGGCACTAGCCAAGGTGCCCCCACATTGTTCAGGGCCCATTCCCCGGACTTTGTGAGTGCGGGGACACCATTACACGCGTGCACTACATATAGGTCACTACCTATATGTAGCTTCACAATGGTAACTCCGAATATGGCCATGTAACATGTCTATGATCATGGAATTGCCCCCTCTATACCATCCTGGCATATTTGGCACAATCCCATGATCCCAGTGGTCTGTAGCACAGACCCTGGTACTGCCAAACTGCCTTTCCTGGGGTTTCACTGCAGCTGCTGCTGCTGCCAACCCCTCAGACAGGCTTCTGCCCTCCTGGGGTCCAGCCAGGCCTGGCCCAGGATGGCAGAACAAAGAACTTCCTCTGAGAGAGGGTGTAACACCCTCTCCCTTTGGAAAATGGTGTGAAGGCAGGGGAGGAGTAGCCTCCCCCAGCCTCTGGAAATGCTTTCATGGGCACTTTTGGTGCCCATTTCTGCATAAGCCAGTCTACACCGGTTCAGGGACCCCTTAGCCCTGCTCTGGCGTGAAACTGGACAAAGGAAAGGGGAGTGACCACTCCCCTGACCTGCACCTCCCCTGGGAGGTGTCCAGAGCTCCTCCAGTGTGCTCCAGACCTCTGCCATCTTGGAAACAGAGGTGCTGCTGGCACACTGGACTGCTCTGAGTGGCCAGTGCCACCAGGTGACGTCAGAGACTCCTTCTGATAGGCTCCTTCAGGTGTTGCTAGCCTATCCTCTCTCCTAGGTAGCCAAAGCCTCTTTTATGGCTATTTAGGGTCTCTGTCTCTGGGGAAACTTTAGATAACGAATGCAAGAGCTCATCCGAGTTCCTCTGCATCTCTCTCTTCACCTTCTCCCAAGGAATCGACTGCTGACCGCGCTGGAAGCCTGCAAAACTGCAACATAGTAGCAAAGACGACTACTGCAACTCTGTAACGCTGATCCTGCCGCCTTCTCAACTGTTTTCCTGGTGGTGCATGCTGTGGGGGTAGTCTGCCTCCTCTCTGCACTAGAAGCTCCGAAGAAATCTCCCGTGTGTCGACGGAATCTTCCCCCTGCAAGCGCAGGCACCAAAAGGCTGCATTACCGGTCCCTTGGGTCTCCTCTCAGCACGACGAGCGAGGTCCCTCGAATCCAGCAACTGTGTCCAATTTACCCCCACAGTACAGTGACTCTTCAGTCCAAGTTTGGTGGAGGTAAGTCCTTGCCTCCCCACGCCAGACTGCATTGCTGGGAACCACGACTTTTGCAGCTACTCCGGCCTCCGTGCACTTTCGGCAGAAATCCTTTGTGCACAGTCCAGCCTGGGTCCACGGCACTCTAACCTGCATTGCACGACCTCCTAAGTTGTTCTCCGGCGACGTGGGACTCCTTTGTGTAACTTTGGGTGAGCACCGTTTCACGCATCCTCGTAGTGCCTGTTTCTGGCACTTCTCCGGGAGCTACCTGCTGCTGAGAGGGCTCCTTGTCTTGCTCTACGTCCCCTCTGTCTCCTGACGCAATTTGCTCATCCTGGTCCCTCCTGGGCCACAGCAGCGTCCAAAAAACCCTTACTGCACAATTTGCAGCTAGGAAGGCTTGTTGGCGGTCTTTCGTCGGGAAAACACTTCTGCACGACTCTCCACGGCGTGTGGGATCCGTCCTCCAAAGGGGAAGTTTCTAACCCTTGTCGTTCCTGCAGAAACCTAAGCTTCTACAGTCCAATAGCAGCTTCTTTGCACCCGCAGCTGGCATTTCCTGGGCATCTGCCCATCTCCGACTTGCTTGTGACTTTTGAACTTTATCCCCTTGTTCCACAGGTACCCTCGCCTGGAAATCCATCATTGTTGCATTGCTGGTTTGTGTCTTTCCTGCAGAATTCCCCTATCACGACTTCTATGTCCTTTGGGGAACTTATTGCACTTTGCACTCACTTTTCAGGGTCTTGGGGTGGGCTATTTTTCTAACCCTTACTATTTTCTAATAGTCCCAGCGACCCTCTACAAGGTCACATAGGTTTGGGGTCCATTCGTGGTTCGCATTCCACTTTTGGAGTATATGGTTTGTGTTGCCCCTACCCCTATGTGTCCCCATTGCATCCTATTGTAACTATACATTGTTTGCACTGTTTTCTAAGACTATTACTGCATATTTTGGTATTGTGTATATATATCTTGTGTATATTTCCTATCCTCTCACTGAGGGTACACTCTGAGAAACTTTGGCATATTGTCATAAAAATAAAGTACCTTTATTTTTAGTATAACTGTGTATTGTGTTTTCTTATGATATTGTGCATATGACACTAAGTGGTACTGTAGGAGCTTCACTCGTCTCCTAGTTCGTCCTAAGCTGCTCTGCTAAGCTACCATTATCTATCAGCCTATGCTGCTAGACACCCTATACACTAATAAGGGATAACTGGGCCTGGTGCAAGGTGCAAGTACCCCTTGGTACTCACTACAAGCCAGTCCAGCCTCCTACAGCAGGTCTTCAGCTTCTTGAGGATGAAGCCTTTGTGTATAGAGGGATGAAATTCCACATTTTGGGTTTGAGGTCGGAGAAGGCTAGGTCTACTGTTCTGTTTTTGCAGATGCAAATTGTTTGTGCGAGAGAAAGTGGGCAACTTAATTGAAAACATGCTGACATAAATAGAAAAAGCTGCTGTCCACACATCAATACTGGTCTGTACACTGGTACACATGTCCAACACTCTCTTCTCTGACTAAAATGAATCCTTATATCTATTCCGTATATGTAGCATGTTGAATAAACCTATATATTTATTTGTTCATATTTTTCATTACTAGAAGAAGCTCAGGAAATTCTGGGCCCTTTGAGAATACAGCTCCTCTCGTAATCAACAGAAGAGGACTGATGATCATGCAAGCTAAGTGACCCCCTAAAGAATCCGCCTCCCCATGTCCAATAGCTTCATGCACTTGTCGTGCTCCCATCCCTTCCCTGTGATGCCGAACCCTGCTGGTTCTTCTTGATTTCCTAATTTGTCACCAAGGATCATCACTAGAAACAATTTGACCACCCCACCTTTGGGTCCCGCGCTGGTCGCATTAGTTCCTATGACAACTCCTTCCATAATTGGTTTAAAACTGGTGTGGGCGTTGGCATCTTCTAAGCCACTCACTCCTTGATGTAAGCTGCTCTTTACTGACTTCTGTAACACAGTTGTGCTGCTACTCCTCAGGACAGTGGTGACTCCTTGACTAGGGCCTCAGCCTCACCTTCATCACCTCTTTCAGCTTCAATCGATGTTGCAGGTATGGGGACTACTAGTGGATTCTGAATGCCTTGCCTGGGGGTGGAACCATCTGCTGTTCCCTTTGCGCGCCTTGCGTTCTGGGCCTGGTTGAGGGGCCTTAGGTGGTGTCTGCCCTCTGACGCTGCTCTTGAGCTCCCCCCCTTAAAGGGGGGCATCCACTCCTCTACCTGAGGGACCAGTCTTGTCTCAGCGGCCATTGTCAGGGTCACTGGGGGTGAGTAGAAAGCATATGTGTGGACAGGTGGGGGTCAGGGGAGTGCTGATAGTTCAAAGTGGAAGGATGCAAGCCGTCCAGTCAGAATATTGTGAAAATCTAGTGCTCTTGTGTGAGGCAAACACCTGGAGATGAAGCCAAGTTTAAGCATATGAGTTGTATGAGAAGCAACTGATCTGCCAACAGATGTCTAAGGCTGCCTGTAGCTGAGGGCGGGACAAAAACAAGAATAGGGAGGAAAGACATTGAACTCAGATGGCCATATTAGCTATCCAATCATGAGCAAGGAGTGACGTAAAGTCCACTGTAAGGACAAGAGATGTTTTGGAAAATATAGGTCTCTTGACAGACCAGGGAAAGGCATTGAATCCAAAGCATGCAACTCAGATAGACAACTTAGCTATCCAATCAGGAGCAAGGGGGGACCCAAAGCATATGTAAGTATATGAGATGTATTGGAAACAACAAGTCTGCCTACAGATGGCTAAAGTTGTCTGCAGCTGAGACCTGAAGGTTCTATTGACAGATTGAATTGCTGGCACCAAAGAAGGCTTGTGACTGATTTACAAGCTGTCTTGGGATGTCCTTATTGATCCACTCTATGATGTTTACAAGACAGTTTTAGGTTTAGGGAGATGGTGTGTCTGCTGGGTCCATTATCGTGTTTTCACATCATTTATACAGTGAACACCTCTGAGGTTTGAAACACGGACTATCAACATGTTTTTATGGATCTTTCCCTGCAGGGTTCAGAAACAAGATGAACACATTCTGTCATCCCTTAATGTCAGAGTAGAGTCATGTGCCAGACCCCTGAGCCTTGAGGGTATATATAAGCTGGGCTTTTAGACTGTTATTATAATGCACCAGATCAACATGTTGACTTGATTTATTTTCTATAAGAACTCACCACAGACAGTGACTTGCATAGCCCTTTCTTACGGCGTATGTTGGACACCTGTATTCTGCTGGAAGACCACAGACTGAATACCTGAGAGCAGGGGTCACAATGCAGGATGGGCTGGGTCTGTGAGCTGCTTGATGTAAGGTGAGTGTAAACTGATAAGCACAATATTATTCCCACAGAAGAAAAATACCAGATCTCTGCAGCCAGGACACAGGAGTGAGTCAGGGACTTCTTTGCACTTTTCTTGTAGAAAAGAATATTTGTGACTAAAATGTTAGCTTTCAGAGTTGAAAACAGCACACCTCACATATTTATGCTTAAATAATGATAAATAAGTTTTGTTAAGAGGATAAAAGGGAGGCAGGTGAGAGAAAGACTAATAGCGTTGAAAACTAAAGTAATCTGTGAAGATAAGATTAGGTGGGTGATTCATGAGATGTGGAGGGAGATTGCATAAAGAGAAGCCAAGGGAGAATTGTTAAGAAAGAGAGACAGAGACCAATTGCTCAAGTGACAAACTGGAGCAAAGATCTTTTTGATACTGAAATTAGATTTTATGACTGTTTTTAAAGTTACTTTACCGGGTCCTTATCTATGACAGAAGACAATTCAGCATTAGATATATCACTCACAGGCTATCCACTGGAATATCCTCTCCACCTTGCTGCCCTCTTCTCCATCTTGCTTTAAAGCCCGGCCTTGAGCACATTAGCACTACCACAGTCACCCTCTGGGGCTGCTCCCAGCTTTTCCAACTCCCATTCTCCTTCCCTCAGAACTCATTTTCCCTCACAGGTACTTGAAGTGATTGTGCCTGATATTTCTACAGATTTATTGAACCTTTCAGAATCAAGCAAGGTGGTCTTGCATGGCTTGACAAATCTGACTTAGGAGTTGTGTTGCCCTTGTGCCCCCTTGTGTGGAGCAAAGGTGGCACAACTCAATGTCCCTAGCACTAACAGAGTCATAATCTGGTGCGGCCCCTAGCACTCCTGCTCCTCCCCTCCTCTGGATCTGGTAACCTTCAGCCTTCACCCACCTGTTCCAGCCTTACCTCAACTAATCTGTTCCCATTTTTCCAAGCTGCCCCCTCCTTACTGACTTGTTACTGTTTTCATGTCCTCTCAGAACTCTTCCCTCACAACTGGTTTTCTCTGGGTATTTGTAAAGCACATTTTACTCCTTGTTTATCATAGCTGCACTATGCAATGACCCCTATAAATACTTGATGACCTGATACCTCAGCAGTTGTAACTCTCATCCATAGAAAGAGGCCGAAATAGACACACTTTTTGATAAATAGTGCATTTTCATTAGGGGCGTTCCCCATCAATATGGCTTATTTCAAAGATCTGAAAGATGAACACGAGATCCACCTTCCTCCAGCTAAATATGTGAGACAGGTTCTTGTCCTGTTTTCAACTTTATGGACTGTTTTCTTTTTCTTGGGGAAGAGGTTTCCCAGGTCGGTGATAGTTTTCTAGGCCTCAGTACCACACTCATGTGGATATCGAATGTAAATTAGCACTTGTATAGCGCACTACTCACCCGTTAGGGTCTCAAGGCGCTGTACTCATACCGCTATGGAACCCCTCCTGGCTTTTCCCTGTGAGGCGCCCACTCCTGAGCACCCCCAGGGTGAAGCCAGGCATCCAAGCGCTGTTGGGGCCGTTGTGGAGATTAAGCAAGCTATTGCCCAGAGTTGCAGAGTGGGACCCATGAATTAGATTAGGCACCGAGGCGAGAATTATCTGGTCAAGGGGAATTGAGCCCAAGACCTGCCGAAGCGGGACTTGAACCCTGGTCTTGAGCCAGATCTCTGCTTCAGGGTCTGCCGCTCTAACCATTGAGCCACACTTCACAAATGTGGAGTCAGTAACAAGAGTTAAATAACAGGGCCACAGGAGGTCTCGTTAGACACATGAGATTTCAGCAATAATTCTACAGATCAATTACATGAGAGTTCAACGATAGGGATACGAGAGGTCTGGTTAAAGACAAGGGAGTTCAATGATAGGGATACGAGAGGTCTAGTTAGAGACATGGGAGTTCAATGATACGGATACAAGAGGTCTAGTTAGAGACATGGGAGTTCAACGATAGGGATACGAGAGGTCTAGTTAGAGACATGGGAGTTCAACGATAGGGATACGAGAGGTCTGGTTAAAGACATGGGAGTTCAATGATAGGGATACGAGAGGTCTAGTTAGAGACATGGGAGTTCTATGATAGGGATACGAGAGGTCTGGTTAAAGACATGGGAGTTCAATGATAGGGATACAAGAGGTCTAGTTAGAGACATGGGAGTTCAATGATAGGGATACAAGAGGTCTAGTTAGAGACATGGGAGTTCAATGATAGGGATACAAGAGGTCTAGTTAGAGACATGGGAGTTCAATGATAGGGATACGAGAGGTCTAGTTAGAGACATGGGAGTTCAATGATAGGGAAACAAGAGGTCTGGTTAGAGACATGGGAGTTCAATGATAGGGATACGAGAGGTCTGGTTAGAGACATGGGAGTTCAATGATAGGGACACAAGAGGTCTGGTTAGAGACATGGGAGTTCAATGATAGGGATACGAGAGGTCTGGTTAGAGACATGGGAGTTCAATGATAGGGACACAAGAGGTCTAGTTAGAGACATGGGAGTTCAATGATAGGGATACAAGAGGTCTGGTTAGAGACATGGGAGTTCAATGATAGGGTTACAAGAGATCTGGTTAAAGACATGGGAGTTCAATGATAGGGATACAAGAGGTCTAGTTAGAGACATGGGAGTTCAATGATAGGGATACAAGAGGTCTAGTTAGAGACAAGAGAGTTCAATGATAGGGATACGAGAGGTCTAGTTAGAGACATGGGAGTTCAATGATAGGGATACAAGAGGTCTGGTTAAAGACATGGGAGTTCAATGATAGGGATACAAGAGGTCTAGTTAGAGACAAGAGAGTTCAATGATAGGGATACAAGAGGTCTAGTTAGAGACATGAGAGTTCAACAATAGGGATACAAGAGGTCTAGTTAGAGACATGAGAGTTCAATGATAGGGATACAAGAGGAGTGGTTAAAGACATGGGAGTTCAATGATAGGGATACAAGAGGTCTAGTTAGAGACATGGGAGTTCAATGATAGGGATACGAGAGGTCTAGTTAGAGACATGGGAGTTCTATGATAGGGATACAAGAGGTCTAGTTAGAGACATGGGAGTTCAATGATAGGGATACAAGAGGTCTGGTTAGAGACATGGGAGTTCAATGATAGGGATACAAGAGGTCTAGTTAGAGACATGAGAGTTCAATGATAGGGATACGAGAGGTCTAGTTAGAGACATGGGAGTTCAATGATAGGGATACAAGAGGTCTGGTTAAAGACATGGGAGTTCAATGATAGGGATACGAGAGGTCTAGTTAGAGACATGGGAGTTCAATGATAGGGACACAAGAGGTCTAGTTAGAGACATGGGAGTTCAATGATAGGGATACAAGAGGTCTGGTTAAAGACATGGGAGTTCAATGATAGGGACACAAGAGGTCTAGTTAGAGACATGGGAGTTCAATGATAGGGATACAAGAGGTCTAGTTAGAGACATGGGAGTTCAATGATAGGGACACAAGAGGTCTAGTTAGAGACATGGGAGTTCAATGATAGGGATACAAGAGGTCTGGTTAAAGACATGGGAGTTCAATGATAGGGACACAAGAGGTCTAGTTAGAGACATGGGCGTTCAATGATAGGGATACGAGAGGTCTAGTTAGAGACATGGGAGTTCAATGATAGGGATACAAGAGGTCTGGTTAAAGACATGGGAGTTCAATGATAGGGATACAAGAGGTCTAGTTAGAGACATGGGAGTTCTATGATAGGGATACAAGAGGTCTAGTTAGAGACATGGGAGTTCAATGATAGGGATACAAGAGGTCTAGTTAGAGACATGGGAGTTCAATGATAGGGATACAAGAGGTCTGGTTAAAAACATGAGAGTTCAATGATAGGGATACAAGAGGTCTAGTTAGAGACATGGGAGTTCAATGATAGGGATACAAGAGGTCTGGTTAAAGACATGGGAGTTCAATGATAGGGATACAAGAGGTCTAGTTAGAGACATGGGAGTTCAATGATAGGGATACAAGAGGTCTAGTTAGAGACATGGGAGTTCAATGATAGGGATACAAGAGGTCTGGTTAAAGACATGGGAGTTCAATGATAGGGATACAAGAGGTCTGGTTAAAGACATGGGAGTTCAATGATAGGGACACAAGAGGTCTAGTTAAAGACATGGGAGTTCAATGATAGGGATACAAGAGGTCTGGTTAAAGACATGGGAGTTCAATGATAGGGACACAAGAGGTCTAGTTAGAGACATGGGAGTTCAATGATAGGGACACAAGAGGTCTAGTTAGAGACATGGGAGTTCTATGATAGGGATACAAGAGGTCTGGTTAAAGACATGGGAGTTCAATGATAGGGATACTAGAGGTCTAGTTAGAGACATGGGAGTTCTATGATAGGGACACAAGAGGTCTAGTTAGAGACATGGGAGTTCTATGATAGGGATACAAGAGGTCTGGTTAAAGACATGGGAGTTCAATGATAGGGATACAAGAGGTCTAGTTAGAGACATGGGAGTTCTATGATAGGGATACAAGAGGTCTAGTTAGAGACATGGGAGTTCAATGATAGGGATACAAGAGGTCTGGTTAGAGACATGAGAGTTCAATGATAGGGATACAAGAGGTCTAGTTAGAGACATGGGAGTTCAATGATAGGGATACGAGAGGTCTAGTTAGAGACATGAGAGATCAATGATAGGGATACGAGAGGTCTAGTTAGAGACATGGGAGTTCTATGATAGGGATACAAGAGGTCTAGTTAGAGACATGGGAGTTCAATGATAGGGATACAAGAGGTCTAGTTAGAGACATGGGAGTTCAATGATAGGGATACAAGAGGTCTAGTTAGAGACATGGGAGTTCAATGATAGGGATACAAGAGGTCTAGTTAGAGACATGGGAGTTCAATGATAGGGATACAAGAGGTCTGGTTAAAGACATGGGAGTTCAATGATAGGGATACAAGAGGTCTAGTTAGAGACATGGGAGTTCAATGATAGGGATACAAGAGGTCTAGTTAGAGACATGGGAGTTCAATGATAGGGATACGAGAGGTCTAGTTAGAGACATGGGAGTTCAATGATAGGGATACGAGAGGTCTAGTTAGAGACATGGGAGTTCAATGATAGGGATACAAGAGGTCTGGTTAAAGACATGGGAGTTCAATGATAGGGACACAAGAGGTCTGGTTAAAGACATGAGAGTTCAATGATAGGGATACAAGAGGTCTGGTTAGAGACATGGGAGTTCTATGATAGGGTTACAAGAGGTCTAGTTAGAGACATGGGAGTTCAATGATAGGGTTACAAGAGGTCTGGTTAAAGACATGAGAGTTCAACGATAGGGTTACAAGAGGTCTGGTTAAAGACATGAGAGTTCAACGATAGGGTTACAAGAGGTCTGGTTAAAGACATGAGAGTTCAACGATAGGGTTACAAGAGGTCTGGTTAAAGACATGAGAGTTCAACGATAGGGTTACAGGGGGTCTAATTAGAGACATGAGGGTTCAGTGGCATAAGAGTCCAATGATAGGGCCACAGGAGGTCTGGTTAGAGACATGAGAGATCAGTGACATGAGAGTTCAACAATAGGGATACAAGAGGAGTGGTTAAAGACATAAGAGTCCAATGATAGGGCCACAGGAGGTTTGGTTAGAGAAGAAGACCTGGTTAGAAACATAACGATACAATGAGGCACTAAAGGGGGCTGGGTATAAATGAGAGATTACTGATAGGGCTAAGGGGTGCTTCGTTAGAGACATGAGTGACTTCTATGGCTGATGAATGACTGCTTAACAAGATAACAGTGATTGTACTTCAAATTCCAGGACTCTATTGGACTTTTGCCACTATAGAATGAATTAACACAGTAGAGTCTGGTGTTCTCCTTTCCATATGTACCTATGATTGAGTCGACTACAAGTCTCTTTGTGTTTCCAGCTCAATCGGGAGGCATTGATAATTTACCAGCAACACAAGAATCCAGCTCAGATTCCCTGCTGCCAAATCATGACTGAGAAAACTACCAGCAAACAATATTCTGAACACACCATTGTTAAAGTCACCTTGTTCCTGTGGTTTGCTTTTTGCTCCATCCTCTTCATTTATGCTTCTTGTGAAGTTTCAAATTATGCTCCCGGCTGCAGCTTACGAAGCAGTGACAAACCGGCCTACTACAAAGAGGGAGACCTCATGGTGGGAGGAATCGTACAAATAAACACAGTCAATGTTTACTTGGGGGAGCCCTTCTCAGGTGTTTCCTATTCACCATGGTTCTGTGCAGAGTAAGTACCTGTATCACTAATCATACATTCACCACTATGGACTTGTGAAGAGTGTATGTATATGTGCATGTTTTTATAGTTTTGTGTGACCCAGATGATTGTTTACCAAATAAGCATTTACATAACAATAAACAGATGAAATAGATGAGGATGGGGAAGTTGCTGTCACTAAATGACAAGTTACATGTATTGGTCAATCTTGCAGTTGCTGTCTCTGAGTATGGATCAGAGGGGTACCATGTAGTGGTTGGAGATCACAAGTGAGAGGAAGGAACACTAAGGTACTCTGCAAGAGGCAGGAAGTTTCTTGTCTCTTGCATAAGTTGATGATAGTTGGTGAGATAAGTAGAGAACCATTACAGAATTAAGCCAGAGGCATTATAAATTTATATTATAACTTTTTATTGTACAGTTGTTTATAATGTCCTTCTGCATTCTATAAACACTTATAAAAGGTGTTATTTTTACTCAATTACCTGGTAATCAGTTTCCTGCCCTTAGAAGAATAAAAGCCTGAGTTGACCTTCCAGGAACTAAACTTTGTGTGTTGTTGATCACCAAACTATTCCCAAACATTTATGCCAATCAATTGATAGCTTGATCCTGGTTTATGGCTTTCACCTACATACATTTTGAGTACGTGCTCTTGGTGCAGAGTCCACGTGACAACCTACTTCTCATTTCATCTCTTCTGGTAATCTCTATGTTTCCTGGTTACAGAGACACATCTCACAGGTCTCCTGATTAGTACTTAGTATGACTATGATGTTGCTCAGTGGAGAGTGCTACATTCTCTTAAGTTTAGGATTCCACCATTCCCATGCCAGGGGTATGACACTAGAAGTGGTTGCATCTGATTTTGAACCTCACAAGCCAAGCAAAGGCATTGGCCCAGGTGTTCTGACCAAAATACCACATGTCATACAAAAGACTAAACAGATGCTTCACAGCACAACCAGTGCTTTGTGATAGAGGCAAAACACTCTGATTGCAGTAGACAAGGAGCAAACTGAAAGTTTCATCTCAAAAGCTTGCCATGGGGATGTGGCTATGGGAAAGGAAAAATGCAGCCTGCAAGGATCGGTTCTTGCCAAATACTGAAGGTGAACCTTGGCTTTGACTGGACATTTGGAGGTGCAAGCTTTACCCAGAACGGGATACAAGTGAGCCCCTATTGCATACCCAATTCAAACCTTTCAACGCACAGAAGCCCTGTACATCCGTGAAGAGGGAGTTCCAGGCTAAGGACAGAATTTAGGGCTGAGGCCTAGTTTCATAGGATTAGAGATAAATATTGTGCTTGTGCACCTAACCAGGTAGCCGAGTTTGTTTCCCTTGCTTGCTCAGAACCTGCCTTACAGGTCCAGAGTCTGAGGACTGGTGGGCCCTGCTGTCATGAAGTACTGAGCCCTGCAATCTCCAACTGAGCACAAAGGCACCGCTCTGTGGCCTGATCCATCCAAAGCTGACCATTAAACTAGCCTTTTTGATCAAGTACTGGAGGTGTGAAGCTAGCATCTCACCCAGCGACATGCACCTGTTGAGGTGGTCCACGCTGACTGGGAGCCTCAGCAGTCCAACCCAAAGCTGTATCTGAAAGAGGGCATCTCAAGAATGATGGCAGAAAGCAGTGTAGAAGACGATGTCTTTCCTAAAAGTCCATGACTGCCATTGAGGCTAGCATACATCTACTCAATCAGTACTCCCAAAAGCACTAACCTGAATACTCACCAAAGCTCAGAGCAGTGGATACCATCCACTACTGAAGGACTGTAGACCGCCAAATGAGATTCCCTCCCTCTACCAACCCTTCGGATATTAACAAAGAGATCTTGATCTTCTCTGAGAGTACAGTTAAACTGTTAGATAAATGTGCTCCAGAGAATTGAGAAAAATCAATGGGGCTGGGAGTTTGGCTAAAACTGCAGTTAACATTTTGTAGAAATGTTTTCACAAGAGGACATATGTCCTTCATAGATGGACGTAGTTCTCATTGAAGGTGCTGTGTTCGGTAACCCTAGTAAAAATGTTTTAAGGCCCTTATTCCATTTTCACATGTAATATTGGTGGATAAAGTCACTTTTAAATGATGATGAATATTATTATCTGTGCTTGGACGCGTTCCCAAAGATTCATAAGGACTTGCAATTTCCACTGGGGAGACCAATCATAGCGGATATTGAGGGCCCCATAGAAAGATTATCAGAATTTGTAGATGTATTTTCAAGACCTTATGCAAAGAACCTACCTCCATATACTTAAGAAACAAAGCATATTCTTAACATTTTAAGCAATGTTGTTTGGGAATCTGGAATGATGCTTTTCACCACGGACGTGGTGACGTTATACACCACTTTTACACATGAGAATGGAATTAGGGCCTTAAAACATTTTCTCAACACAACGCCAATAGACTTTTTAGAACATACGGATATGTTGATTATAATGACTAATTTTATACTAGAATATATTGTCTTCCTATTTAATTGGAGATAGAGGTAGACAGTTGCCTGGCACAGTGATGGGGTCCACGTTCGTCCGTCCTGTGCTAACCTCTTTATGGGGTTGGTTTGAAGCAGAGCAGATATAGGGAACAGAAGGTGCCAAAATTAATTGATGACTGTTTTATGATCTGCAGAGGAATGAAATTATGTTGAAAGAATGTATTTAAATATTTGCTTTGAAATATGTCATTTACCTTTGTGTATAGTTATGATCTTATTGTTTTTTGGATGTGGAGCTGTACATAAATTAATCACAGATTTGCAGTCAATTGCACACAGAAAAAAAAGCCCTTTAATGTCTTACTACACAGCACTAGTTCACACGAGAGGACACAAATAAATGCCATTCCATAGGGTGAAATCATCAGAGCACGGCGAAGTTGCATTCAAGAGACATTTAAGAGATGTTGACTACAGATTTCTAAGGAGGATGGATGACAGTGATGTGTTAAGAAAGGCCAATACAAAGGTGTGTCAGTCACAACATAGTCCGACATTGAGAGACAAGTGTAAGACAAACACCATATTATGGTTACAGGTTACAACCCAGAACCTGGTAAATTGTACAATATTCCTAGACAGTACTGCCCCATGGGCCAATGGGTCAGACTCTTGAAGATAAGGCCCTTAGAGCACAACAGGCATTGTGGGTGTTTATGCAGTGATAGGGCCACAAGAGGTTTGGTGATAATGATATTGATTACAGTACGATATATGGAGGGAGATAAATAATGTTATATATTTCTCAATATACTTAATGTACATTACATATTCAGAAAGCAACTGCCCATTGTTAGTCTTTATTCATGCAACAGACTTGATTATAGCTCCATATTATGTTGTTAATGCTACAATAAGTTTGTTATGATCTGATGAATTCATTTTTTTGTAAAAATCGCAGTATTTCATAGTGATTCTTGTTACAGAATATACTGGACTATTTGAGAGTGGAAATGGAAATAGGCTTCCTTAAATAGTTGGGAAAATGTGTTTGAACTTTGTGTTTTTTTAGGTTTATAAGTAGGACAAGTTTTTGAAATTCTTGTTCATATATTTTTAATTTAATAAGCAGCAATTGGTGTTTGTGAGGCCTAAACACATTGTCTTTCTTACTGATTTCCTGTGGGGGAAAGAAACATTATTACATTTATGTATTTGATTTTAATTAGGGTTTTTGGGATTACTTGGATTTCTGATGCTGAAGACTGTATTATCTACTGACAACAAGGAGGTGGTGTTGGAGAACAGAGTCTTGTCTGGGTTCGAAGCTTTCAGTGCAGCTTAAATTTATGATATAGCTGTATTTAGTTCCACCGGGGAGAATCACCTGGTCCACCTCACGGAGGTTGTTCAGGCCCTGCAACAGGTAGGTCTGACTATCAAGGCAAGCAAGAGCCAGATAGGGCTGAGATCAGTAGTGTACTCTGGGTCACCTTGTAGGGGAGGCCATGCACATCCTCCCCAGGCCAAGATCCATGCTATCCTGGATTGGGAGGCTCCTAAAACCCAGACATAGGTCAGGGCCTTGCTTGGCCTGACTGGGTATTACAGGGGCTGTATTAGGAAGCATGGGATCATTGTGGGACCCCTGACAGAACTCATCTCTAAAAAGAATTCCAAAATGGTCATTTGGACCCCAGAGTGTCAGAAGGCTATGTGTTCAGCTCCAGGGTTACTGGCCCCTGACTTAAATACGGAGTTTACTGTACAAACAGATGCTTCAGAGCAAGGGACTGGGGCAGTGCTGACACAAGTAAAAGATGAGGGCAAACATCAGCCAGTTGCCTTCATTAGCAGACGACTATACCCCAGAGAACAAAGATGGAGCAATTGAGAGGGAAGCTTTTGCTGTTGTCTGGGCCCTGAAGAAGCTGAAACCAACACTGTTTGGCACTAACTTCCATGTGCAGACTGTAGGAAAGTACCATCTTGCCTGGCATGTTACCCCCATTTTTCACTGTATATATGTTGTTTTAGTTGTATGTGTCACTGAGACCCTGGTAACCCAGGTGTGCCTGAATGTGTTAACTGTGTAGTGACTAACTGTCTCACTGAGGCTCTGCTAATCAGAACCTCAGTGGTTATGCTCTCTCATTTCTTTCCAAATTGTCACTAACAGGCTACTGACCATTTTACCAATTTACATTGGCTTACTGGAACACCCTTATAATTCCCTAGTATATGGTACTGAGGTACCCAGGGTATTGGGGTTCCAGGAGATCCCAATGGGCTGCAGCATTTCTTTTGCCACCCATAGGGAGCTCTGACAATTCTTACACAGGCCTGCCACTGCAGCCTGAGTGAAATAACGTCCACGTTATTTCACAGCCATTTTACACTGCACTTAAGTAACTTATAAGTCACCTATATGTCTAACCTTTACCTGGTAAAGGTTAGGTGCAAAGTTACTTAGTGTGAGGGCACCCTGGCACTAGCCAAGGTGCCCCCACATTGTTCAGAGCCAATTCCCTGAACTTTGTGAGTGCGGGGACACCATTACACGCGTGAACTACATATAGGTCACTACCTATATGTAGCTTCACAATGGTAACTCCGAATATGGCCATGTAACATGTCTATGATCATGGAATTGCCCCCTCTATGCCATCCTGGCATAGTTGGCACAATCCCATGATCCCAGTGGTCTGTAGCACAGACCCTGGTACTGCCAAACTGCCCTTCCTGGGGTTTCACTGCAGCTGCTGCTGCTGCCAACCCCTCAGACAGGCATCTGCCCTCCTGGGGTCCAGCCAGGCCTGGCCCAGGATGGCAGAACAAAGAACTTCCTCTGAGAGAGGGTGTGACACCCTCTCCCTTTGGAAAATGGTGTGAAGGCAGGGGAGGAGTAGCCTCCCCCAGCCTCTGGAAATGCTTTCTTGGGCACAGATGTGCCCAATTCTGCATAAGCCAGTCTACACCAGTTCAGGGGACCCCTTAGCCCTGCTCTGGCACGAAACTGGACAAAGGAAAGGGGAGTGACCACTCCCCTGACCTGCACCTCCCCTGGGAGGTGTCCAGAGCTCCTCCAGTGTGCTCCAGACCTCTGCCATCTTGGAAACAGAGGTGCTGCTGGCACACTGGACTGCTCTGAGTGGCCAGTGCCACCAGGTGACGTCAGAGACTCCTTCTGATAGGCTCCTTCAGGTGTTAGTAGCCTATCCTCTCTCCTAGGTAGCCAAACCCTCTTTTCTGGCTATTTAGGGTCTCTGTCTCTGGGGAAACTTTAGATAACGAATGCAAGAGCTCATCCGAGTTCCTCTGCATCTCTCTCTTCACCTTCTGCCAAGGAATCGACTGCTGACCGCGCTGGAAGCCTGCAAACCTGCAACATAGTAGCAAAGACGACTACTGCAACTCTGTAACGCTGATCCTGCCGCCTTCTCGACTGTTTTCCTGCTTGTGCATGCTGTGGGGGTAGTCTGCCTCCTCTCTGCACCAGAAGCTCCGAAGAAATCTCCCGTGGGTCAACGGAATCTTCCCCCTGCAACCGCAGGCACCAAAAAGCTGCATTACCGGTCCCTTGGGTCTCCTCTCAGCATGACGAGCGAGGTCCCTCGAATCCAGCGACTCTGTCCAAGTGACCCCCACAGTCCAGTGACTCTTCAGTCCAAGTTTGGTGGAGGTAAGTCCTTGCCTCACCTCGCTGGGCTGCATTGCTGGGAACCGTGACTTTTGCCGCTACTCCGGCCCCTGTGCACTTCCGGCGGAAATCCTTTTTGCACAGCCAAGCCTGGGTCCATGGCACTCTAACCTGCATTGCACGATGTTCTAAGTTGGTCTCCGGCGATGTGGGACTCCTTTGTGCGACTTCGGGTGAGCACTGTTTCACGCATCCTCTTAGTGCCTGTTTCTGGCACTTCTCCGGGTGCTACCTGCTGCTGAGAGGACTCCTTGTCTTGCTCGACATCCCCTCTCTCTCCTGGTCCAATTTGCGAACTCCTGGTCCCTCCAGGGCCACAGCAGCGTCCAAAAACGCTAACTGCACGATTTGCAGCTAGCAAGGCTTGTTGGCGATCTTTCGGCGGGAAAACACTTCTGCACAACTCTCCACTGCGAGAGGGATCCGTCCACCAAAGGGGAAGTCTCTAGCCTATTTCGTTCCTGCAGAAACCTCAGCTTCTTCTGTCCAATAGAAGCTTCTTTGCATCCACAGCTGGCATTTCCTGGGCATATGCCCATCTCCGACCTGCTTGTGACTTTTGGACTTGGTCCTCTTTTCCACAGGTACCCTAGATTGGAAATCCACAGTTGTTGCATTGTTGGTTTGTGTCTTTCCTGCATTATTCCTCTAACACGACTTCTTTGTCCTTAGGGGAACTTTAGTGCACTTTGCACTCACTTTTCAGGGTCTTGGGGAGGGTTATTTTTCTAACTCTCACTATTTTCTAATAGTCCCAGCGACCCTCTACAAGGTCACATAGGTTTGGGGTCCATTCGTGGTTCGCATTCCACTTTTGGAGTATATGGTTTGTGTTGCCCATATACCTATGTGTCCCCATTGCATCCTATTGTAACTATACATTGTTTGCACTGTTTTCTAAGACTATACTGCATATTTTTGCTATTGTGTATATACATCTTGTGTATATTTCCTATCCTCTCACTGAGGGTACACTCTAAGATACTTTGACTTTTTGTCATAAAAATAAAGTACCTTTATTTTTAGTTTAACTGTGTATTGTGTTTTCTTATGATATTGTGCAAGTGACACTTGTGGTACTGTAGTAGCTTCACACGTCTCCTAGTTCAGCCTAAGCTGCTCTGCTAAGCTACCATTATCTATCAGCCTAAGCTGCTAGACACCCTATACACTAATTAGGGATAACTGGGCCTGGTGCAAGGTGCAAGTACCCCTTGGTACTCACTACAAGCCAGTCCAGCCTCCTTCATTGGTTGTGCAGCGGTGGGATAAGTGCTTTGAGACTACTTACCACTCTTGTCATTGTACTTTTCATAAGAGAAAAATATACAAAACAAGGTCAGTGTATATACACATAGCCAAAAAGTTTTGCATTTCCTCTTTTCACTCTTTTCTAAAGTGCTGAAAAGTACTTCTAAACTTTCAAAAAGTTCTTAAAAGTTTAAAAAGTTTTTTTTCTGTCTTTCCAAAAAGTTCTGAAAACTTTTTTCTCTTTTTCTATCACTTTAACTCTCTCTAAAAATGTCTGGCACAGGCCAAAATGTTGATCTGTCCAAACTTGCATATGATCACCTTAGCTGGAAAGGAGCAAGGAGTCTCTGCATAGAGAGAGGTTTGAGTGTAGGGAAGAATCCTTCCTTAGAACTGTTAATTAACATGCTTAGAGAACAGGATAAGGCTAAAAGTGCCCCATCTGTTGAAAAAGTAGCTAATGGTTCTCAATCTGATCCAGGGACTCCCCCAGGAAAAGATTCTGGAAAGAAACTTCCTAGCCTGCCCATTACTAGACAGTCTAGCATAGTTGGTAATGATGATGAGCCACACCATACAAATAGTGTTGTCTCACATCATAGCAAAAGCATTTATTCTCACCATACTGGTAGTGATGTTTCTGTTAGCCAAGCTGTTAGGGTGACTTCTGTAAGGGACAGGTCTCCTTCTGTTCAATCCCATCATACCGTATCTAGGAATGTCCCTCCCACCAACCCTGATGACAGAATGTTAGAGAGGGAACTCAATAAGTTGAGGGTGGAACAAACCAGACTGAAGCTTTAAAAGCAACAGCTGGATTTGGATAGACAGTCTTTTGAACTAGAGAAGGAAAGACAGAAGTTGGGTTTAGAAACCCATGGTGGCAGCAGCAGTATTCCCCATAGTCATCCTGCAAAAGAGCATGATTCCAGGAATCTGCACAAGATAGTTCCCCCTTATGAGGAGGGGGATGACATTAACAAGTGGTTTGCTGCACTTGAGAGGGCCTGTGTTGTACAGGATGTCCCTCAAAGGCAGTGGGCTGCTATCCTATGGCTATCATTTAGTGGAAAAGGTAGGGATAGGCTCCTTACTGTGAAAGAAAATGATGCTAATAATTTCCAAGTTCTTAAGAATGCACTCCTGGATGGTTATGGCTTAACCACTGAACAATACAGGAAAAAGTTCAGAGAGACCAAAAAGGAGTCTTCACAAGACTGGGTTGATTTCATTGACTATTCAGTGAAGGCCTTGGAGGGGTGGTTACATGGCAGTAAAGTTACTGATTATGACAGCCTGTATAACTTGATCCTGAGAGAGCATATTCTTAATAATTGTGTGTCTGATTTGTTGCACCAGTACTTGGTGGACTCTGATCTGACCTCTCCCCAAGAATTGGGAAAGAAGGCAGACAAATGGGTCAGAACAAGGGTGAACAGAAAAGTTCATACAGGGGGTGACAAAGATGGCAACAAAAAGAAGGATGGTAAGTCTTCTGACAAGGGTGGGGACAAACCTAAAAATGAGTCTTCATCAGGCCCACAAAAACACTCTGGTGGGGGTGGTGGGCCCAAATCCTCTTTTAATCAGAACAAGGAAAAGAAACCATGGTGCTATTTATGTAAAATAAAAGGCCATTGGACAACAGATCCCAGTTGTCCAAAGAAAAGCACCAATGCTCCTACCACTACAACCCCTACTGCTACCCCTAGTGTGCCTACTAATAGCAGTGGTGGTGGGAGCAAACCTACTAATAGCCAATCCAAGGGAGTAGCTGGGCTCACTATTGGTAACTTAGTTGGGGTTGGCCTTGTTAGGGAGGCCACAGAGGCTGTGTTAGTCTCTGAGGGGGCTATTGATTTAGCCACCTTAGTTGCTTGTCCCCTTAATATGGATAAGTACAAGCAGCTACCCCTAATAAATGGTGTTGAGGTTCAGGCCTACAGGGACACTGGAGCCAGTGTGACTATGGTCATAGAGAAACTGGTCCACCCTGAACAACACCTACTTGGTCACCAGTACCAAGTAACTGATGCTCACAACAACACACTTAGCCACCCCATGGCTGTTGTTAATCTCAACTGGGGGGGGTTACTGGTCCAAAGAAAGTTGTGGTAGCCACAGATTTACCTGTAGACTGTCTACTAGGAAATGATTTGGAGACATCAGCTTGGTCAGATGTGGAGTTGGAGGCCCATGCAGCAATGCTGGGCATCCCAGCGCATATTTTTGCTTTGACAAGGGCTCAGGCCAAAAAGCAAAAAGGACAGGGAAGCTTGGATCCTGGAACAATGGACCAAGTGCTCCCTAAAGCTAGGGCTAGTAGAAGCAAACCACTTCCTACTATCCCTCCCTCTACAGTGGATTCATCTTCTGAGGAGGAAGAATTCACTCCCTGTGCAGAACCTACACCAGAGGAGCTGGAAGCAGACACTGCTGAGCTTTTGGGTGAAGGGGGGCCTGCCAGAGAGGAGCTGAGTGTGGCACAGCAAACCTGTCCCACATTAGAGGGTCTCAGACAGCAAGCTGTCAAACAGGCTAATGGGGATGTCAGTGACTCTCACAGAGTTTACTGGGAGGACAACTTCTTGGACACTGAGCATAGGGATCCTAAACCTGGAGCTGCCAGGAGATTAGTGATTCCTCAGGAGTACAGAAAGTTCCTCCTAACCCTGGCACATGACATTCCCCTAGCTGGACACCTGGGTCAAATGAAAACTTGGGACAGATTGGTTCCATTGTTTCATTGGCCTAGGATGTCTGAGGACACAAAGGAATTTTGTAAGTCCTGTGAAACCTGTCAAGCCAGTGGCAAGACAGGTGGCACCCCAAAGGCACCCCTTATTCCACTGCCTGTGGTTGGGGTTTCCTTTGAAAGGGTAGGGGTTGACATAGTTGGCCCCCTTGACCCTCCTACTGCTTCAGGCAATAGATTTATCTTGGTGGTAGTGGACCATGCCACAAGATATCCTGAAGCTATTCCTTTAAGGACCACTACAGCACCTGCAGTGGCAAAGGCCCTCCTGGGAATATTTTCCAGAGTGGGCTTCCCAAAGGAAGTAGTATAAGACAGGGGAAGCAATTTCATGTCTGCATACTTAAAGGCCATGTGGAAGGAGTGTGGTGTAACTTACAAGTTCACTACACCCTATCATCCACAAACAAATGGACTGGTGGAGAGATTTAATAAAACTCTCAAAGGCATGATTATGGGTCTCCCTGAAAAACTCCGCAGGAGATGGGATATCCTTCTACCATGCCTCCTTTTTGCCTACAGGGAGGTACCCCAGAAAGGAGTGGGCTTCAGCCCCTTTGAACTTCTTTTTGGACACCCTGTTAGGGGTCCACTCACACTTGTAAAGGAGGGTTGGGAACAACCTTTAAAAGCTCCTAAGCAGGATATTGTGGATTATGTACTTGGCCTCAGATCAAGGATGGCTGAGTACATGAAAAAGGCCAGTAAAAACCTTCAGGCCAGCCAAGAGCTCCAGAAGCAATGGCATGATCAGAAGGCTGTTTTGGTTCAGTACCAACCAGGGCAGAAAGTGTGGGTCTTGGAGCCTGTGGCCCCAAGAGCACTCCAAGATAAATGGAGTGGACCCCACACAATTGTTGAAAAGAAGGGAGAAGTCACTTATTTAGTTGACTTAGGCACTGCCAGGAGTCCCCTTAGGGTGCTCCATGTCAACCGCCTGAAACCCTACTATGACAGGGCTGATCTCACCCTGCTCATGGCAACAGATGAGGGACAGGAAGAAGACAGTGATCCTCTACCTGATCTCTTCTCTTCCACAGAACAAGATGCTCTGGTGGAAGGTGTAGTTTTGGCTGATTGTCTTACCGTTGAGCAGAAAGACAATTGCATAAACCTCCTAGATCAATTCTCTGAACTCTTCTCTACTGTGCCAGGTACCACTTCTTGGTGTGAGCACACTATAGATACTGGAGACAGCTTGCCTGTCAAAAGTAAGATCTATAGGCAGCCTGACCATGTCAGGGACTGCATAAAGCAAGAGGTCCAGAAAATGTTAGAACTAGGAGTGGTTGAGCACTCTGACAGTCCATGGGCTTCTCCTGTGGTACTGGTACCAAAACCCCATTCCAAAGATGGAAAGAAAGAAATGCGGTTTTGTGTAGACTATAGAGGTCTCAACTTGGTAACCAAAACTGATGCTCACCCTATACCCAGGGCAGATGAGCTCATAGATACACTGGCATCTGCCAAGTATCTAAGCACTTTTGACTTGACTGCAGGGTATTGGCAGATCAAATTGTCAGAAGATGCTAAACCTAAGACTGCATTTTCAACCATTGGAGGACATTACCAGTTTACTGTAATGCCTTTTGGTTTGCAAAATGCACCTGCCACTTTTCAGAGGTTGGTGAACACAGTCCTGCAAGGGCTGGAAGCTTTCAGTGCAGCATATTTGGACGATATAGCTGTCTTTAGCTCCAGCTGGGATGATCACCTGGTCCACCTATGGAAAGTTTTGGAAGCCCTGCAAAAGGCAGGCCTCACTATCAAGGCTTCAAAGTGCCAGATAGGGCAGGGTAAGGTGGTTTATCTGGGACACCTTGTTGGTGAGGAACAGATTGCACCACTACAGGGGAAAATCCAAACAATTATTGATTGGGTTCCCCCTACCACTCAGACTCAGGTGAGAGCCTTCCTAGGCCTCACTGGGTATTACAGGAGGTTCGTTAAGAACTATGGCTCCATTGCAGCCCCTCTTAATGACCTCACATCCAAGAAAATGCCTAAAAAGGTATTATGGACAGCAAACTGTCAGAAAGCTTTTGAGGAGCTGAAGCAGGCCATGTGCTCTGCACCTGTCCTGGAAAGCCCTTGTTACTCTAAAAAATTATATGTCCAAACTGATGCATCTGAATTAGGAGTAGGGGCAGTCCTATCACAACTTAATTCTGAGGGCCAGGATCAACCTGTTGCTTTTATTAGTAGGAGGTTGACCCCTAGAGAAAAGCGTTGGTCTGCCATTGAGAGGGAGGCCTTTGCTGTGGTCTGGGCACTGAAGAAGTTGAGGCCATACCTGTTTGGCACTCACTTCATTGTTCAGACAGACCACAAACCTCTACTTTGGCTAAAACAAATGAAAGGTGAAAATCCAAAATTGTTGAGGTGGTCCATATCCCTACAGGGAATGGACTATACAGTGGAACATACCTATATGTAGCTTCACAATGGTAACTCCGACGTCACCTAGTGGCACTGGCCACTCAGAGCAGTCCAGTGTGCCAGCAGCACCTCTGTTTCCAAGATGGCAGAGGTCTGGAGCACACTGGAGGAGCTCTGGACACCTCCCAGGGGAGGTGCAGGTCAGGGGAGTGGTCACTCCCCTTTCCTTTGTCCAGTTTCGCGCCAGAGCAGGGGCTAAGGGGTCCCTGAACCGGTGTAGACTGGCTTATGCAGAATTGGGCACATCTGTGCCCAACAAAGCATTTCCAGAGGCTGGGGGAGGCTACTCCTCCCCTGCCTTCACACCATTTTCCAAAGGGAGAGGGTGTCACACCCTCTCTCAGAGGAAGTTCTTTGTTCTGCCATCCTGGGCCAGGGCTGGCTGGACCCCAGGAGGGCAGCTGCCTGTCTGAGGGGTTGGCAGCAGCAGCAGCTGCAGTGAAACCCCAGGAAGGGAAGTTTGGCAGTACCAGGGTCTGTGCTACAGACCACTGGGATCATGGGATTGTGCCAACTATGCCAGGATGGCATAGAGGGGGCAATTCCATGATCATAGACATGTTACATGGCCATATTCGGAGTTACCATTGGGAAGCTACATATAGGTAGTGACCTATATGTAGTGCACGCGTGTAATGGTGTCCCCGCACTCACAAAGTTCAGGGAATTGGCTCTGAACAATGTGGGGGCACCTTGGCTAAGGCCAGGGTGCCCTCACACTAAGTAACTTTGCACCTAACCTTTACTAGGTAAAGGTTAGACATATAGGTGACTTATAAGTTACTTAAGTGCAGTGTAAAATGGCTGTGAAATAACGTGGACGTTATTTCACTCAGGCTGCAGTGGCAGGCCTGTGTAAGAATTGTCAGAGCTCCCTATGGGTGGCAAAAGAAATGCTGCAGCCCATAGGGATCTCCTGGAACCCCAATACCCTGGGTACCTCAGTACCATCCACTAGGGAATTATAAGGGTGTTCCAGTAAGCCAATGTGAATTGGTAAAAATGGTCACTAGCCTGTCAGTGACAATTTGGAAAGAAATGAGAGAGCATAACCACTGAGGTTCTGGTTAGCAGAGCCTCAGTGAGACAGTTAGTCACTACACAGGAAACACATTCAGGCACACTTATGAGCACTGGGGTCCTGGGTTACCAGGGTCCCAGTGACACATACAACTAAAACAACATATATACAGTGAAAAATGGGGGTAACATGCCAGGCAAGATGGTACTTTCCTACAATGACAATATGCCAAAAGTATCTCAGTGAGTACCCTCAGTATGAGGATAGCAAATATACACAAGATATATGTACACAATACCAAAATATGCAGTAATAGTATTAGAAAACAGTGCAAACAATGTATAGTTACAATAGGATGCAATGGGGACACATAGGGATAGGGGCAACACAAACCATATACTCCAAAAGTCGAATGCGAACCACGAATGGACCCCAAACCTATGTGACCTTGTAGAGGGTCGCTGGGACTGTAAGAAAACAGTTAGGGTTAGAAAAATAGCCCACCCCAAGACCCTGAAAAGTGAGTGCAAAGTGCACTAAAGTTCCCCAAAGGACAAAGAAGCTGTGATAGGGGAATTCTGCAGGAAAGACACAAACCAGCAATGCAACAACGATGGATTTCCAGTCGAGGGTACCTGTGGAACAAGGGGACCAAGTCCAAAAGTCACAAGCAAGTCGGAGATGGGCAGATGCCCAGGAAATGCCAGCTGTGGGTGCAAAGAAGCTGCTACTGGACAGTAGAAGCTGAAGATTCTGCAGGAACGACAAGGGCTAGGAACTTCTCCTTTGGAGGACGAATCCCACACGCCGTGGAGAGTTGTGCAGAAGTGTTTTCCTCAAGAAAAACTGCCAAAAAGCCTTGCTAGCTGCAAATCATGCGGTTAGGGTTTTTGGATGCTGCTGTAGCCCAGGAGGGACCAGGATGTCGCCAATTGCGTCTGAGAACAGAAGAGGCGTCGAGCAAGACAAGGAGCCCTCTCAGAAGCAGGCACCACCCACAGAAGTGCTAGAACGGGCACTACAAAGAGGAGTGAAATGGTGCTCACCCAAAGTCGCACAAAGGAGTCCCACGTCGCCGGAGGACAACTTAGGAGGTCGTGCAATGCAGGTTAGAGTGCCGTGGACCGAGGCTGGACTGTGCACAAAGGATTTCCGCCGGAAGTGCACGGAGGCCGGAGTAGCTGCAAAAGTCGCGGTTCCCAGCAATGCAGTCTGGCGTGGGGAGGCAAGGACTTACCTCCACCAAACTTGGACTGAAGAGTCACTGGACTGTGGGAGTCACTAGGACAGAGTTGCTGGATTCAAAGGACCTCGCTCGTCGTGCTGAGAGGAGACCCAGGGTACCGGTGATGCAGTTCTTTGGTGCCTGCGGTTGCAGGGGGACGATTCCGTCGACCCACAGGAGATTTCTTCGGAGCTTCTAGTGCAGAGAGGAGGCAGACTACCCCCACAGCATGCACCACCAGGAAAACAGTCGAGAACGCGGCAGGATCAGCGTTACAGAGTTGCAGTAGTCGTCTTTGCTACTTTGTTGCAGTTTTGCAGGCTTCCAGCGCGGTCAGCAGTCGATTCCTTGGCAGAAGGTGAAGAGAGAGATGCAGAGGAACTCAGATGAGCTCTTGCACTCGTTATCTAAAGTTTCCCCAGAGACCCTAAATAGCCAGAAAAGAGGGTTTGGCTACTTAGGAGAGAGGATAGGCTACTAACACCTGAAGGAGCCTATCAGAAGGAGTCTCTGACGTCACCTGGTGGCACTGGCCACTCAGAGCAGTCCAGTGTGCCAGCAGCACCTCTGTTTCCAAGATGGCAGAGGTCTGGAGCACACTGGAGGAGCTCTGGACACCTCCCAGGGGAGGTGCAGGTCAGGGGAGTGGTCACTCCCCTTTCCTTTGTCCAGTTTCGCGCCAGAGCAGGGCTAAGGGGTCCCCTGAACCGGTGTAGACTGGCTTATGCAGAATTGGGCACATCTGTGCCCAAGAAAGCATTTCCAGAGGCTGGGGGAGGCTACTCCTCCCCTGCCTTCACACCATTTTCCAAAGGGAGAGGGTGTAACACCCTCTCTCAGAGGAAGTCCTTTGTTCTGCCATCCTGGGCCAGGCCTGGCTGGACCCCAGGAGGGCAGATGCCTGTCTGAGGGGTTGGCAGCAGCAGCAGCTGCAGTGAAACCCCAGGAAGGGCAGTTTGGCAGTACCAGGGTCTGTGCTACAGACCACTGGGATCATGGGATTGTGCCAACTATGCCAGGATGGCATAGAGGGGGCAATTCCATGATCATAGACATGTTACATGGCCATATTCGGAGTTACCATTGTGAAGCTACATATAGGTAGTGACCTATATGTAGTGCACGCGTGTAATGGTGTCCCCGCACTTACAAAGTTCAGGGAATTGGCTCTGAACAATGTGGGGGCACCTTGGCTAGTGCCAGGGTGCCCTCACACTAAGTAACTTTGCACCTAACCTTTACCAGGTAAAGGTTAGACATATAGGTGACTTATAAGTTACTTAAGTGCAGTGTAAAATGGCTGTGAAATAACGTGGACGTTATTTCACTCAGGCTGCAGTGGCAGGCCTGTGAAAGAATTGTCAGAGCTCCCTATGGGTGGCAAAAGAAATGCTGCAGCCCATAGGGATCTCCTGGAACCCCAATACCCTAGGTACCTCAGTACCATATACTAGGGAATTATAAGAGTGTTCCAGTAAGCCAATGTAAATTGGTAAAAATAGTCACTAGCCTGTCAGTGACAATTTGGAAAGAAATGAGAGAGCATAACCACTGAGGTTCTGATTAGCAGAGCCTCAGTGAGACAGTTAGTCACTACACAGGTAACACATTCAGGCACACTTATGAGCACTGGGTCCCTGGGTTACCAGGGTCCCAGTGACACTTACAACTAAAACAACATATATACAGTGAAAAATGGGGGTAACATGCCAGGCAATATGGTACTTAACTACACAACCCCCCCCCCCAAACGAAGGACAATAAGACTAGCCATGACCTGATGAGTCTTCATTGTCTAAGTGGAAATATCTGGAGAGTCCATCTGCATTGGAGTGGCTACTCCCAGGTCTATGTTCCACTGTATAGTCCATTCCCTGTAGGGATATGGACCACCTCAACAATTTAGGATTTTCACCTTTCATTTGTTTTAGCCAAAGTAGCGGTTTGTGGTCTGGCTGAACAATGAAGTGAGTGCCAAACAGGTATGGCCTCAACTTCTTCAGAGCCCAGAACACAGCAAAGGCCTCCCTCTCTATGGCAGGCCAACGCTTTTCTCTAGGGGTCAACCTCCTACTAAAAAAAGCAACAGGTTGATCCTGGCCCTCAGAATTAAGTTGTGATAGGACTGCCCCTACTCCTAATTCAGATGCATCAGTTTGGACATAGAATTTTTTAGAGTAACAAGGGCTTTTCAGGACAGGTGCAGAGCACATGGCCTGCTTCAGCTCCTCAAAAGCTTTCTGACAGTTTGCTGTCCATAATACCTTTTTAGGCATTTTCTTGGATGTGAGGTCATTGAGAGGGGCTGCAATGGAGCCATAGTTCTTAATGAACCTCCTGTAATACCCAGTGAGGCCTAGGAAGGCTCTCACCTGAGTCTGAGTGGTAGGGGGAACCCAATCAGTAATTGTTTGGATTTTTCCCTGTAGTGGTGCAATCTGTTCCCCACCAACAAGGTGTCCCAGATAAACCACCTTACCCTGCCCTATCTGGCACTTTGAAGCCTTGATAGTGAGGCCTGCCTTTTGCAGGGCCTCCAAAACTTTCCATAGGTGGACCAGGTGATCATCCCAGCTGGAGCTAAAGACAGCTATATCGTCCAAATATGCTGCACTGAAAGCTTCCAGCCCTTGCAGGACTGTGTTCACCAACCTCTGAAAAGTGGCAGGTGCATTTTTCAAACCAAAAGGCATTACAGTAAAATGGTAATGTCCTCCAATGGTTGAAAATGCAGTCTTAGGTTTAGCATCTTCTGTCAATTTGATCTGCCAATACCCTGCAGTCAAGTCAAAAGTGCTTAGATACTTGGCAGATGCCAGTGTATCTATGAGCTCATCTGCCCTGTGTATAGGGTGAGCATCAGTTTTGGTTACCAAGTTGAGACCTCTATAGTCTACACAAAACCGCATTTCTTTCTTTCCATCTTTGGAATGGGGTTTTCGTACCAGTACCACAGGAGAAGCCCATGGACTGTCAGAGTGCTCAACCACTCCTAGTTCTAACATTTTCTGGACCTCTTGCTTTATGCAGTCCCTGACATGTTCAGGCTGCCTATAGATCTTACTTTTGACAGGCAAGCTGTCTCCAGTATCTATAGTGTGCTCACACCAAGAAGTGGTACCTGGCACAGTAGAGAAGAGTTCAGAGAATTGATCTAGGAGGTTTATGCAATTGTCTTTCTGCTCAGCAGTAAGACAATCAGCCAAAACTACACCTTCCACCAGAGCATCTTGTTCTGTGGAAGAGAAGAGATCAGGTAGAGGATCACTGTCTTCTTCCTGTCCCTCATCTGTAGCCATGAGCAGGGTGAGATCAGCCCTGTCATAGTAGGGTTTCAGGCGGTTTACATGGAGTACCCTAAGGGGACTCCTTGCAGTGCCTAAGTCAACTAAATAGGTGACTTCTCCCTTTTTCTCAACAAATGTGTGGGGTCCACTCCATTTATCTTGGAGTGCTCTTGGGGCCACAGGCTCCAAGACCCACACTTTCTGCCCTTGTTGGTACTGAACCAAAACAGCCTTCTGATCATGCCATTGCTTCTGGAGCTCTTGGCTGGCCTGAAGGTTTTTGCTGGCCTTTTTCATGTACTCAGCCATCCTTGTTCTGAGGCCAAGTACATAATCCACAATATCCTGCTTAGGAGCTTTTAAAGGTTGTTCCCAACCCTCCTTTACAAGTGTGAGTGGACTCCTAACAGGGTGTCCAAAAAGAAGTTCAAAGGGGCTGAAGCCCACTCCTTTCTGGGGTACCTCCCTGTAGGCAAAAAGGAGGCATGGTAAAAGGATATCCCATCTCCTGCGGAGTTTTTCAGGGAGACCCATAATCATGCCTTTGAGAGTTTTATTAAATCTCTCCACCAGTCCATTTGTTTGTGGATGATAGGGTGTTGTGAACTTATACGTTACACCACACTCCTTCCACATGGCCTTTAAGTATGCAGACATGAAATTGCTTCCCCTGTCTGATACTACTTCCTTTGGGAAGCCCACCCTGGAAAATATTCCCAGGAGGGCCTTTGCCACTGCAGGTGCTGTAGTGGTCCTTAAAGGAATAGCTTCAGGATATCTTGTGGCATGGTCCACTACCACCAAGATAAACCTATTGCCTGAAGCAGTAGGAGGGTCAAGGGGGCCAACTATGTCAACCCCTACCCTTTCAAAGGGAACCCCAACCACAGGCAGTGGGATAAGGAGTGCCTTTGGGGTGCCACCTGTCTTACCACTGGCTTGACAGGTTTCACAGGACTTACAAAATTCCTTTGTGTCCTCAGACATTCTAGGCCATTGAAACAGGGGAACAAGCCTGTCCCAAGTTTTCATTTGTCCTAGATGCCCAGCTAGGGGAATGTCATGTGCCAGGGTTAGGAGGAACTTTCTGTACTCCTGAGGAATCACTAATCTCCTGGCAGCTCCAGGTTTAGGATCCCTATGCTCAGTGTACAAGAGGTTGTCCTCCCAGTAAACTCTGTGAGAGTCAGTGACATATCCATTAGCCTGTTTGACAGCTTGCTGTCTGAGACCCTCTAATGTGGGACAGGTTTGCTGTGCCACACTCAGCTCCTCTCTGGCAGGCCCCCCTTCACCCAAAAGCTCAGCAGTGTCTGCTTCCAGCTCCTCTGGTGTAGGTTCTGCACAGGGAGGGAATTCTTCTTCCTCAGAAGTTGAATCCACTGTAGAGGGAAGGATAGTAGGAAGTGGTTTGCTTCTACTAGCCCTAGCTTTAGGGAGCACTTGGTCCATTGTTCCAGGATCCAAGCTTCCCTGTCCTTTTTGCTTTTTGGCCTGAGCCTTTGTCAAAGCAAAAATATGCCCTGGGATGCCCAGCATTGCTGCATGGGCCTCCAACTCCACATCTGACCAAGCTGATGTCTCCAAATCATTCCCTAATAGACAGTCTACAGGTAAATCTGAAGCTACCACAACTTTCTTTGGACCAGTAACCCCCCCCAGTTGAGATTAACAACAGCCATGGGGTGGCTAAGTGTGTTGTTGTGAGCATCGGTTACTTGGTACTGGTGACCAAGTAGGTTTTGTTCAGGGTGGAACAGTTTCTCTATGACCATAGTCACACTGGCTCCAGTGTCCCTGTAGGCCTGAACCTCAACACCATTTATTAGGGGTAGCTGCTTGTACTTATCCATATTAAGGGGACAAGCAACTAAGGTGGCTAAATCAATAGCCCCCTCAGAGACTAACACAGCCTCTGTGGCCTCCCTAACAAGGCCAACCCCAACTAAGTTACCAATAGTGAGCCCAGCTACTCCCTTGGATTGGCTATTAGTAGGTTTGCTCCCACCACCACTGCTATTAGTAGGGACACTAGGGGTAGCAGTAGCGGTTGTAGTGGTAGGAGCATTGGTGCTTTTCTTTGGACAACTGGGATCTGTTGTCCAATGGCCTTTTATTTTACATAAATAGCACCATGGTTTCTTTTCCTTGTTCTGATTAAAAGAGGATTTGGGCCCACCACCCCCACCAGAGTGTTTTTGTGGGCCTGATGAAGACTTATTTTTAGATTTGTCCCCACCCTTGTCAGAAGACTTACCATCCTTCTTTTTGTTGCCATCTTTGTCACCCCCTGTATGAACTTTTCTGTTCACCCTTGTTCTGACCCATTTGTCTGCCTTCTTTCCCAATTCTTGGGGAGAGGTCAGATCAGAGTCCACCAAGTACTGGTGCAACAAATCAGACACACAATTATTAAGAATATGCTCTCTTAGGATCAAGTTATACAGGCTGTCATAATCAGTAACTTTACTGCCATGTAACCACCCCTCCAAGGCCTTCACTGAATGGTCAATGAAATCAACCCAGTCTTGTGAAGACTCCTTTTTGGTCTCTCTGAACTTTATCCTGTATTGTTCAGTGGTTAAGCCATAACCATCCAGGAGTGCATTCTTAAGAACTTGGAAATTATTGGCATCATTTTCTTTCACAGTAAGGAGCCTATCCCTCCCTTTTCCACTAAATGATAGCCATAGGATAGCAGCCCACTGCCTTTGAGGGACATCCTGTACAACACAGGCCCTCTCAAGTGCAGCAAACCACTTGTTATTGTCATCCCCCTCCTTATAAGGGGGAACTATCTTGTGCAGATTCCTGGAATCATGCTCTTTTGCAGGATGACTATGGGGAATACTGCTGCTGCCACCATGGGTTTCTAAACCCAACTTCTGTCTTTCCTTCTCTAGTTCAAAAGACTGTCTATCCAAATCCAGCTGTTGCTTCGTAAGCTTCAGTCTGGTTTGTTCCACCCTCAACTTATTGAGTTCCCTCTCTAACATTCTGTCATCAGGGTTGGTAGGAGGGACATTCCTAGATACAGAGGTATGATGGGAATGAACAGAAGGAGACCTGTCCCTTACAGAAGCCACCCTAACAGCTTGGCTAACAGAAACATCACTACCAGTATGGTGAGAATAAATGCTTTTGCTATGATGTGAGACAACACTATTTGTATGGTGTGGCTCATCATCATTACCAACTATGCTAGACTGTCTAGTAATGGACAGGCTTGGAAGTTTCTTTCCTGAATCTTTTCCTGGGGGAGTCCCTGGATCAGATTGAGAACCATTAGCTACTTTTTCAACAGATGGGGCCCTTTTAGCCTAATCATGTTCTCTAAGCATGTTAAGTAACAGTTCCAAGGAAGGATTCTTCCCTACACTCAAACCTCTCTCTATGCAGAGACTCCTTGCTCCTTTCCAGCTAAGGTGATCATATGCAAGTTTGGACAGATCAACATTTTAGCCTGTGCCAGACATTTTTAGAGAGAGTTAAAGTGATAGAAAAAGAGAAAAAAGTTTTCAGAACTTTTTAGAAAGACAGAAAAAAAACTTTTAAGAACTTTTTGAAAGTTTAGAAGTACTTTTCAGCACTTAGAAAAGAGTGAAAAGAGGAAATGCAAAACTTTTTGGCTATGTGTATATACACTGACCTTGTTTTGTATATTTTTCTCTTATGAAAAGTACAATGACAAGAGTGGTAAGTAGTCTCAAAGCACTTATCCCACCGCTGCACAACCAATGTAGGAGGCTGGACTGGCTTGTAGTGAGTACCAAGGGGTACTTGCACCTTGCACCAGGCCCAGTTATCCCTTATTAGTGTATAGGGTGTCTAGCAGCTTAGGCTGATAGATAATGGTAGCTTAGCAGAGCAGCTTAGGCTGAACTAGGAGACGTGTGAAGCTACTACAGTACCACAAGTGTCACTTGCACAACATCATAAGAAAACACAATACACAGTTATACTAAAAATAAAGGTACTTTATTTTTATGACAATATGCCAAAGTATCTTAGAGTGTACCCTCAGTGAGAGGATAGGAAATATACACAAGATATATATACACAATAGCAAAAAATATGCAGTATAGTCTTAGAAAACAGTGCAAACAATGTATAGTTACAATAGGATGCAATGGGGAAACATAGGGATAGGGGCAACACAAACCATATACTCCAAAAGTGGAATGCGAACCACGAATGGACCCCAAACCTATGTGACCTTGTAGAGGGTCGCTGGGACTATTAGAAAATAGAGTTAGAAAAATAACCCTCCCCAAGACCCTGAAAAGTGAGTGCAAAGTGCACTAAAGTTCCCCTAAGAACAAAGAAGTCGTGTTAGAGGAATAAGGCAGGAAAGACACAAACCAACAATGCAACAACGCTGGATTTCCAATCTGGGGTACCTGTGGAACAAGGGGACCAAGTCCAAAAGTCACAAGTAAGTCGGAGATGGGCATTGCCCAGGAAATGCCAGCTGCGGGTGCAAAGAAGCTTCTACTGGACAGAAGAAGCTGCGGTTTCTGCAGGAACGCAAAAGGCTAGAGACTTCCCCTTTGGAGGACGGATCCCACTCGCCTCTTAGAGTCGTGCAGAAGTGTTTTCCAGCCGAAAGAACCCCAACAAGCTTTGCTAGCTGCAAATCGTGCGTTTAGCGTTTTTGGATGCTGCTGTAGCCCAGGAGGGACCAGGAGGTCGCAAATTGGACCAGGAGGTAGAGGGGACTTCGACCAAGACAAGGAGACCTCTTAGCAGCAGGTAGCACACAGAGAAGTGCCAGAAACAGGCACTACGAGGATGCGTGAAATGGTGCTCACCCGAAGTCGCACAAAGGAGTCCCACGTCGGCGGAGAACAACTTAGGAGGTCGTGCAATGCAGGTTAGAGTGCCGTGGACCCAGGCTGGACTGTGCACAAAGGATTTCTGCCGGAAGTGCACGGAGGCCGGAGTAGCTGCAAAAGTCGCGGTTCCCAGCAATGCAGTCTAGCGAGGTGAGGCAAGGACTTACCTCCACCAAACTTGGACTGAAGAGTCACTGGACTGTGGGGGCCACTTGGACAGAGTTGCTGGATTCGAGGGACCTCGCTCGGCGTGCTGAGAGGAGACCCAAGGGACCGGTAATGCAGCTTTTTGATGCCTGCGGTTGCAGGGGGAAGATTCCGTCGACCCACGGGAGATTTCTTCGGAGCTTCTAGTGCAGAGAGGAGGCAGACTACCCCCACAGCATGCACCACCAGGAAAACAGTCGAGAAGGCGGCAGGATCAGCGTTACAGAGTTGCAGTAGTCGTCTTTGCTACTATGTTGCAGTGTTGCAGGCTTCCAGCGCGGTCAGCAGTCGATTCCTTGGCAGAAGGTGAAGAGAGAGATGCAGAGGAACTCGGCTGAGCTCTTGCATTCGTTATCTAAAGTTTCCGCAGAGACAGAGACCCTAAATAGCCAGAAAAGAGGGTTTGGCTACCTAGGAGAGAGGATAGGCTAGCAACACCTGAAGGAGCCTATCACAAGGAGTCTCTGACGTCACCTGGTGGCACTGGCCACTCAGAGCAGTCCAGTGTGCCAGCAGCACCTCTGTTTCCAAGATGGCAGAGGTCTGGAGCACACTGGAGGAGCTCTGGACACCTCCCAGGGGAGGTGCAGGTCAGGGGAGTGGTCACTCCCCTTTCCTTTGTCCAGTTTCGCACCAGAGCAGGGCTAAGGGGTCCCCTGAACCGGTGTAGACTGGCTTATGCAGAATTGGGCACATCTGTGCCCAACAAAGCATTTCCAGAGTCTGGGGGAGGCTACTCCTCCCCTGCCTTCACACCATTTTCCAAAGGGAGAGGGTGTAACACCCTCTCTCAGAGGAAGTCCTTTGTTCTGCCATCCTGGGCCAGGCCTGGCTGGACCCCAGGAGGGCAGATGCCTGTCTGAGGGGTTGGCAGCAGCAGCAGCTGCAGTGAAACCCCAGGAAGGGCAGTTTGGCAGTACCAGGGTCTGTGCTACAGACCACTGGGATCATGGGATTGTGCCAACTATGCCAGGATGGCATAGAGGGGGCAATTCCATGATCATAGACATGTTACATGGCCATATTCGGAGTTACCATTGTGAAGCTACATATAGGTAGTGACCTATATGTAGTGCACGCGTGTAATGGTGTCCCCGCACTCACAAAGTTCAGGGAATTGGCTCTGAACAATGTGGGGGCACCTTGGCTAGTGCCAGGGTGCCCTCACACTAAGTAACTTTGCACCTAACCTTTACCAGGTAAAGGTTAGACAGATAGGTGACTTATAAGTTACTTAAGTGCAGTGAAAACTGGCTGTGAAATAACGTGGACGTTATTTCACTCAGGCTGCAGTGGCAGGCCTGTGTAAGAATTGTCAGAGCTCCCTATGGGTGGCAAAAGAAATGCTGCAGCCCCTAGGGATCTCCTGGAACCCCAATACCCTGGGTACCTCAGTACCATATACTAGGGAATCATAAGGGTGTTCCAGTAAGCCAATGTGAATTGGTAAAATTGGTCACTAGCCTGTTAGTGACAATTTGTACAGAGAGAGCATAACCACTGAGGTTCTGGTTAGCAGAGCCTCAGTGAGACAGTTAGGCACCACACAGCGAACACATACATATAGGCCACAAACTTATGAGCACTGGGGTCCTGACTAGCAGGGTCCCAGTGACACATAACAAACATACTGAAAACATATGGTTTTCACTATGAGCACTGGGCCCTGGCTAGCAGGATCCCAGTGAGACAGTGAAAACACCCTGACATACACTCACAAACAGGCCAAAAGTGGGGGTAACAAGGCTAGAAAGAGGCTACTTTCTCACACCAACCTTTACCAGGTAAAGGTTAGACATATAGGTGACTTATAAGTTACTTAAGTGCAGTGTAAAATGGTTGTGAAATAACGTGGACGTTATTTCACTCAGGCTGCAGTGGCAGGCCTGTGTAAGAATTGTCAGAGCTCCCTATGGGTGGAAAAAGAAATGCTGCAGCCCATAGGGATCTCCTGGAACCCCAATACCCTGGGTACCTCAGTACCATATACTAGGGAATTATAAGGGTGTTCCAGTATGCCAATGTAAATTGGTAAAATTGGTCACTAGCCTGATAGTGACAATTTGTAAAGAGAGAGCATAACCACTGAGGTTCTGGTTAGCAGAGCCTCAGTGAGACAGTTAGGCATCACACAGGGAACACATACCTATAGGTCATGAACTTATGAGCACTGGGGTCCTGACTAGCAGGGTCCCAGTGACACATAACAAACATACTGAAAACATAGGGTTTTCACTATGAGCACTGGGCCCTGGCTAGCAGGATACCAGTGAGACAGTGAAAACACCCTGACATACACTCACAAACAGGCCAAACGTGGGGGTAACAAGGCTAGAAAGAGGCTACTTTCTCACACTGATCTTCTGCTTCACAATAGGAATACAACAGCAATAACACCAGTAGTGATACTCATGTCAGTACTCATTGTGTGGCAGTATCTGGAGTCATCTCACAACCAACTTTCAGTGGTGTGCTACAAGAAGTCCTTTCTTTAATGATTACACATATCAACAGCTTCAACCAGTTTCCAAGCATCCGGATTTTGCTAATGTGAAGGGAGAACTTTATGCTTTGAGTGGCATACTACATGTGGTTGGAACAATAGCTGGCATGCGTATTGCCTTGGTGCCACCATGCGCCGGGAGACAGTTCTACAGCAATCGGAAGAACTTCCATTCAATCAATGTGCATGCTGCCTACTTAGCTGATTTGTACATCTCAAGCGTGTGTGACCATTTCCCAGGGTCAACTATGGAACAGCAGCATATTTCTACAAATGACCCAACTTGGAACAGGAAGGGCCTGGCTTGTTGGTAAGGACAAAATGGTGTGAGGATCATTTGCTTTATTCCTAGTTTAGGAATGTACAATAAAATGAGATTTTTCTCTTCAATTGTTTTTTTTTACTTTGATGTAGGAGACTCAGCGTATCCTAACCGACCATGGTTGAGGAATCCAACAACACCAGGGGAAGTCTCCTTCAATGATGCCCACATAAGAACACAGAGGCCAGTAGAGCAGGCTTTTGGGCTCCTAAAGGCCAGATCTTGGTGTCTGGACAAGACGGGCAGAGATGTCCTCTAGTCATCCAATAAGGTGAGCCAAGTCACGGTTGCCTGTTGTATGTTGTACAAAATAGCCCTGCAACGTAACATTTCAATCATAGTAGAGGACAGGGACCATGAAGAGCCACTGGGTGAGGATGTTGAGTTGGTAATTGACATACGGCTAGAAGTTATTGACCACTTCATCACCTGAGTGAAAGTGTCAGAACAACTTGTAATATGGTGAACATCCCAGTCTGTGAGGGTTACTTAGTAGAATTTGTTAGTTCAGAAAATTCCAGGGCAAATATGTTTTTTGATCAAAGTTTCCATACATTGACTGATGTGTTTATTGACATTGATTATGTTTGCTTGTGCTATGTGTATGTGTCTTCCTAACATATCATTGGAGTCAAACTTCTTCTGTGAAATCATTTACTTTCCCATGTTATTCTGTTTTAGGATCCTTCACCATGTAATCTTCATTTGGACATTTCAAAATTGTGACATGTGCTGTGATATGTTGCTGCTGGAAAGTATAAAGGGAACATGTGGAAATCCTGGGACAGACTTAGGGCAGTTTTGCGTGAAAAAGTATAGCACCGGCTAGCACCATTCTAAGATGCCAGACGGGCACCATATTTTTGGAATGGCGCTAGCCGGCGCTAATGCCCTGTTAGTATCCTTGGAAAGGATGCTAACAGGGCGGGGAGGCGTAGAGGAAACCGGGGTTGTGCGCTGAATTATTGCGCTACACTGTTTAGAGGCAGAAAAATGCCTCTAAGCAGTGTAGCACCATTTTCTGGCGCACAACCCCCATAGACATGGCTCCTGTCTTAGTAAAGACAAGAGCCATGCCCACCACCCCAATGTGTCACAGTCTCGGGCGGGTCTGATCAGGACTCTGGTTGGGACACCCCTTGAGGTCACGAATATCTAAAGAGGTAGTATACTGGGGCAGAAGAGCAGCTAAAGGCATACACTGAAAGGACAGCTATGAACAGGCACAGGAAAGTAAAGCAGAGCAACCCTTGTGTGAACCAACAGGAAACAGATTACTAATGGACAAACACGCTGGGGTTGTACACAGAGTAAGGCTCAGAACCTCCCACAGTGACAGGGAATGTCAATGCCTCTGTTCAGTTTGCTCTTACAGATAGTCACCCTGCCAGACCCATAGAAAGGAGGCAGCAGAAGTGATTCTGTCTCTGGACCCTAGAGCACAAACAAGGATAGTACTTACATACACAGGACACGCTCTTGTGGGTCCAGCTGGAAACACAGTGGCGATTCCTGAGAAAACAGCAATAGCACACTGTCACTGTTAGGCACGAAAGACAACGTATAACACTAGACAAGGATGGGGGCTGGAATTGCCTCCTGGAAACCAGGAGCCAACCCCAGTACAAAGGAGGACACTTATACACTGGTGAAGACTGATAGAACACTTACCAGACACAAAGAACCAAGATGAAACAGAAACAGAAGGGAACAAACAAAGAGGCAGAGGCAAGAACTGGGAACAGGCTCCGGCTGAAGTAAAGGCAGGACTAGGACTTGAAAACAGGGTGCAAAGTTCTGGCTGGAACAAAGAGAGATAGGACTGGGAAACTGAGAACAGGCTCTGGCTGGAACAGGCAAGGACAGGACTGTAATACAGAGAGTAGGAATGAGTAGTAAACAGGACTGGGAAACAGAGAGAAAGTTCAGGCTGAAACAAGGCAGGAGCAGGGCAGAGAAACAGGGAGCAGGCTCTGGAAGAAACAAACAGGTACAAGGCTAAGAGATAGGGAGCAGAATCTGGCTGGAACAATCAGGAGCAGGGCAGAGAAACAGGAAACAGGCTCAAGCTGGAACAGAACAGGAACAAAACTGGAACACCATCCGACAAAGGGTCTGTAACACAAAGATATCGAACTCCAATGCACGACAGGGATCTTGAGGAAATGGCTGCTTATAAGCAGCTCCAAGCTGGGCTGCACAGGAGAGGTCTCAGGTGTGTGTAGTTTCAGATACTTGCAAGTCCTGGAGGAGAGGATCCAGTGAAAAGGAGAAACTGGACTTTTCCCATAGAAAACAATGGGAAACAGAATCCGGGCTTTCCTGACTACCAGGCTGTGCATTATGGGATTTGCAGTCCCAGAAAGCAAATGTAGTACTACACAAGTGTACCATGGAGAAAAGAGAAACAAACAGGAGTCAGCAAGGGACTCTAGATAAGTGCTCAAGGTGATTCCCAGGCTACCGAGAGTCCCCTTACAGTGCCCCCTAGAAATGGGACGACAGAGTCGTAACACAATGTCCATGCCCAGGGGACAAATATCCCCTGGCCATGGCCATTGGGGCAAGCCCCATGCAGGGGGCCCAAAGCCAGGGCCCCCGAAGGGGGAAAAAAAACCCGATATATATATATACACTTACCGGTGTCCCTCTGGAGTGGGTGGGGGTGTCCCCGAGGCCAGGGAAGGGCACCTGTGGGCACTCTCCATGGTCTTTGACCCTGGAAATATGCCTATAGGTCCCCCTACGCCTGCCCATACCCAGGTGTTAAAAAATGGTGCGAAGCAAGCTTAGCGCCATTATTTAAGGACCCATCCCCCGTGCTCAATTTTAGCACGGGAGATAAATATGGCGCTAAGGCATATCGTCCTTTTCTCGATGGGAACGCCTACCCTGCATCTCAATGACGCAAGGTAGGTTTTCACGTCCAGAAAGCGAAGTAAACTCCATAACTTAGGTGCTAGACGTGTCTAGCGCCAAAGTATAAATATGGAGTTAGGTTTGCGCTGAATTAGCGTAAAAACAAAATGATGCTACTTCAGCACAAACAGAGTATAAGTATGGGCTTTACTCTTTGCATGTACAGATCTTGCACAGAGACCACTTGCATAGTGATTAAATGGAAATTCTTGTGACTGTATCTGTAGGAGGCTGGACTGGCTTGTAGTGAGTACCAAGGGGTACTTACACCTTGCACCAGGCCCAGTTATCCCTTATTAGTGTATAGGGTGTCTAGCAGCTTAGGCTGATAGATAATGGTAGCTTAGCAGAGCAGCTTAGGCTGAACTAGGAGACGAGTGAAGCTCCTACAGTACCACTAGTGTCATATGCACAATATCATAAGAAAACACAATACACAGATATACTAAAAATAAAGGTACTTTATTTTTATGACAATATGCCAAAAGTATCTCAGTGAGTACCCTCAGTATGAGGATAGCAAATATACACAAGATATATGTACACAATACCAAAATATGCAGTAATAGTATTAGAAAACAGTGCAAACAATGTATAGTTACAATAGGATGCAATGGGGACACATAGGGATAGGGGCCACACAAACCATATACTCCAAAAGTGGAATGCAAACCACGAATGGACCCCAAACCTATGTGACCTTGTAGAGGGTCGCTGGGACTGTAAGAAAACAGTTAGGGTTCGAAAAATAGCCCACCCCAAGACCCTGAAAAGTGAGTGCAAAGTGCACTGAAGTTCCCCAAAGGACATAGAAGTCGTGATAGGGGAATTCTGCAGGAAAGACACAAATCAGCAATGCAACAACGATGGATTTCCAAACGAGGGTACCTGTGGAACAAGGGGACCAAGTCCAAAAGTCACAAGCAAGTCTGAGATGGGCAGATGCCCAGGAAATGCCAGCTGTGGGTGCAAGAAGCTTCTACTGGACAGTAGGGAGTGCCCAGCAAGACAAGTAGCCCTCTCAGAAGCAGGCAGCATCCGCAGAAGTGCCAGAACAGGCACTACAAAGAGGAGTGAAACGGTGCTCACCCGAAGTTGCACAAAGGAGTCCCACGTTGCCAGAGTACAACTCAGGAGGTCGTGCAATGCAGGTTAGAGTGCCGTGGACCAAGGCTTGGCTGTGCACAAAGGATTTCTGCCGGAACTGCACAGAGGCCGGAGTAGCTGCAAAAGTCACGGTTCCCAGCAATGCAGTCTGGCGTGGGGAGGCAAGGACTTACCTCCACCAAACTTGGACTGAAGAGTCACTGGACTGTGGGAGTCACTTGGACAGAGTTGCTGGATTCAAGGGACCTCGCTCGTCGTGCTGAGAGGCGACCCAGGGGACCGGTGATGCAGTTCTTTGGTGCCTGCGGTAGCAGGGGGAAGATTCCGTCGACCCACGGAGATTTCTTCAGAGCTTCTAGTGCAGAGAGGAGGCAGACTGCCCCCACAGCATACACCACCAGGAAAACAGTTGAGAAGGCGGCAGGATCAGAGTTACAAGGTCACAGTAGTCGTCTTTGCTACTTTGTTGCAGTTTTGCAGGCTTCCAGCGCGGTCAGCAGTCGATTCCTTGGCAGAAGGTGAAGAGAGAGATGCAGAGGAACTCTGATGAGCTCTTGCATTCGTTATCTAAAGAATTCCCCAAAGTAGAGACCCTAAATAGCCAGAAAAGGAGGTTTGGCTACCTAGGTGAGAGGATAGACTAGCAACACAGGTAAGAGCCTATCAGAAGGAGTCTCTGACGTCACCTGCTGGCCCTGGCCACTCAGAGCAGTCCAGTGTGCCAGCAGCACCTCTGTTTCCAAGATGGCAGAGGTCTGGAGCACACTGGAGGAGCTCTGGGCACCTCCCAGGGGAGATGCACGTCAGGGGAGAGGTCACTCCCCTTTTCCTTGTCCAGTTTCGCGCCAGAGCAGGGCTGGGGGATCCCTGAACCGGTGTAGTCTGGCTTATGCAGAAATGGGCACCATCTGTGCCCATGAAAGCATTTCCAGAGGCTGGGGGAGGCTACTCCTCCCCTGCCTTAACACCTTTTTCCAAAGGACTTCTCTGAGGAAGTCCTTTGTTCTGCCTTCCTGGGCCAAGCCTGGCTGGACCCCAGGAGGGCAGAAACCTGTCTGAGGGGTTGGCAGCAGCAGCAGCTGCAGTGAAACCCCAGAAAAGGCAGTTTGGCAGTACCCGGGTCTGTGCTAGAGACCCGGGGAATCATGGGATTGTCTCCCCAATACCAGGATGGCATTGGCGGGGCAATTCCATGATCTTAGACATGTTACATGGCCATGTTCGGAGTTACCATTGTGAAGCTACACATAGGTAGTGACCTATGTGTAGTGCACGCGTGTAATGGTGTCCCCGCACTCACAAAGTCCGGGAACTTTGCCCTGAACAATGTGGGGGCACCTTGGCGAGTGCCAGGGTGCCCACACACTAAGTAACTTAGCACCCAACATTTACCAAGTAAAGGTTAGACATATAGGTGACTTATGAGTTACTTAAGTGCAGTGGTAAATGGCTGTGAAATAACATGGACGTTATTTCACTCAGGCTGCAGTGGCAGGCCTGTGTAAGAATTGTCAGAGCTCCCTATGGGTGGCAAAAGAAATGCTGCAGCCCAAAGGGATCTCCTGGAACCCCAATACCCTTGGTACCTCAGTACCATATACTAGGGAATTATAAGGGTGTTCCAGTATGCCAATGTAAATTGGTAAAATGGTCACTAGCCTGTTAGTGACAATTTGGAAAGAAATGAGAGAGCATAACCACTGAGGTTCTGATTAGCAGAGCCTCAGTGAGACAGTTAGTCATAACACAGGTAACACAGACAGGGCACACTTATGAGCACTGGGGCCCTGGCTGCAGGGTCCCAGTGACACATACAACTAAAACAACATATATACAGTGAAATATGGGGGTAACATGCCAGGCAAGATGGTACTTTCCTACAACAGCCAAGCCTGGGTCCCCAACACTCTAACCTGCAGTGCACAACCTTCTGAGTTGTCCTCCGGCGTCGTGGGACTCCCTTTTCTGACTCAGGGTGGACTCCGGTTCACTCCTCTTCCAAGTGCCTGTTCCGGTACTTCTGCAGGTGCTGCCTGCTTCTGTGAGGGCTCCCTGACTTGCTGGGCACTCCCTCTGTCTCCTCATCCAAGTGGCGACATCCTGGTCCCTCCTGGGCCACAACAGCATTCATAAACCCTAACCGCGACCCTTGCAGCTAGCAAAGCTTGTTTGCGGTCTTTCTGCATGGGAACACTTCTGCAAGCTTCTTCACGACGTGGGACATCCATTCTCCAAAGGGGAAGTTTCTAGCCCTCTTCGTTCTTGGAGAATCCACAGCTTCTACCATCCGGTGGCAGCTTCTTTGCACCCACAGCTGGCATTTCCTGGGCATCTGCCCACTCTCTACATTGTCGCGACTCTTGGACTTGGTCCCCTTGTTTCAAAGATACTCAGTTCCGGAAATCCATTGTTGTTGCTTTGCTGGTGTTGGTCTTCCTTGCAGAAACCCCCAATCACGACTTCTGTGCTCTCTGGGTGTTATAGGTGCACTTTACACCTACTTTTCAGGGTCTTGGGGTGGGCTATTTTTCTAACCCTCACTGTTTTCTTACAGTCCCAGCGACCCTCTACAAGCTCACATAGGTTTGGGGTCCATTCGTGGTTCGCATTCCACTTTTGGAGTATATGGTTTGTGTTGCCCCTATCCCTATGTGCTCCTATTGCAATCTACTGTAACTTTACATTGCTTGCATTACTTCCTTTTGCTATTACTGCATATTTTTGGTATTGTGTACATGTATCTTGTGTATATTTGTTATCCTCATACTGAGGGTACTCATTGAGATACTTGTGGCATATTGTCATAAAAATAAAGTACCTTTATTTTTAGTATATCTGTGTATTGTGTTTTCTTATGATATTGTGCATATGACACCAGTGGTATAGTAGGAGCTTTACATGTCTCCTAGTTCAGCCTAAGCTGCTCTACTATAGCTACCTTCTACCAGCCTAAGCTGCTAGACACCTCTTCTACACCAATAAGGGATAACTGGACCTGCTACAGAGTGTAAGTACCCCTTGGTACCCACTACAAGCCAGGCCAGCCTCCTACAGTGGTTCACTCTGGTGTGATATTATTCAGTCTGCTGTGGTTCACTCTGCCATGGCATGGTTCAGTTTCAAGTGGTTTGGTCCAGTCTTCTGTGGTATTTTCCACCCTGCTGTGGTGTAGTCCAATCTGCCATTGCATGGGTCTGCTGTGGTGTTGTCCAATCTGCTGTGATATTGGTCAGTCTGCTACCGCATGGTTCAGTCTACTGTGGTGTGGTTGAAATGATGTTCATTGTCACAATCCTATCCATAACCACTAAAGAAGCTCATGGGAATGACAGAGAGATGAATGTATTTGTCACACAGGTGCCTTCATCTAGTGATTCCAAGTTTCTCACTGTGTCACTTTCAGCCCTGCACTCCGCTTTCTTCGACACGCCATGGCTCTTATCTTTGCCATAGAGGAGATCAACAGAGACCCTGAACTCTTACCAAACCTCACCCTGGGTTACCAGATTTATGATTCTTGTGCCAGTGAGATGAAGGCGCTTCATGGTACTATGAGCATATTCTCAGGTAAAACAAAATCCGTTCCAAACTACAGCTGTCAGAAGAAGGACACACTGTGCGGGATCATCGGAGACTTCTCTTCAGCAACGACCTTACCGATGGCTCAACTTGTGGGGATCTACAGGTATCCACAGGTAGGAGGTGCTGATGGCTTTGTATGTTTAGTAGTAACAGCAGTGTTCTACTACACAGAGATGGACCTTGCAGCATCATAAGAGACACCTGAAGTCACAACTACCTTGATAAATGTATCAATGTAGAGGCTTTTTAAATTGTCAACATGACATCTTGAGGCCACTACATAGCAGGGTGAAGAAGCAAAGGAAAGTTTAAAAGTGTAAAAATTAACAAGTTTAGGTAGAGCTCACCAAACAGAAGTTGGGATATCGCAATAGGTCAGTCCTCCATTATTGCTGTTGTCAACTCAGTAGCTGTAGGAAAGTACCATCTTGCCTGGCATGTTACCCCCATATTTCACTGTATATATGTTGTTTTAGTTGTATGTGTCACTGGGACCCTGCCAGCCAGGGCCCCAGTGCTCATAAGTGTGCTCTGTATGTGTTACCTGTGTTATGACTAACTGTCTCACTGAGGCTCTGCTAATCAGAACCTCAGTGGTTATGCTCTCTCATTTCTTTCCAAATTGTCACTAACAGGCTAGTGACCAATTTCACCAATTTACATTGGCATACTGGAACACCCTTATAATTCCCTAGTATATGGTACTGAGGTACCCAGGGTATTGGGGTTCCAGGAGATCCCTATGGGCTGCAGCATTTCTTTTGCCACCCATAGGGAGCTCTGACAATTCTTACACAGGCCTGCCACAGCAGCCTGAGTGAAATAACGTCCACGTTATTTCACAGCCATTTTACAAATCAAATCAAATCAAATCATTAACATTTATAAAGCGCGCTACTCACCCGTGCGGCTCTCAAGGCGTAATTCCTTACACTGCACTTAAGGAACTTATAAGTCACCTATATATCTAACCTTTACCTGGTAAAGGTTGGGTGCTAAGTTACTTAGTGTGTGGGCACACTGGCACTAGCCAAGGTGCCCCCACATTGTTCAGGGCCAATTCCCCGGACTTTGTGAGTGCGGGGACACCATTACATGCGTGCACTGCATGTAGGTCACTACCTATGTGTAGCTTCACAATGGTAACTCCGAATATGGCCATGTAACATGTCTATGATCATGGATTTGCCCCCTCAATGCCATCCTGGCATTGTTGGCACAATCCCATGATCCCACGGGTCTCTAGCACAGACCCGAGCACTGCCAAACTGCCTTTTCAGGGGTTTCACTGCAGCTGCTGCTGCTGCCAACCCCTCAGACAGGTTTTTGCCCTCCTGGGATCCAGGCATCCCTGGCCAAGGAAGGCAGAACAAAGGATTTCTTCTGAGAGAGGGTGTAACACCCTCTCTATTTGGAAATAGGTGTGAAGCCTGGGGAGGAGTAGCCTCCCCCAGCCTCTGGAAATGCTTTCATGGGCACAGATGGTGCCCATTTCTGCATAAGCCAGTCTACACCGGTTCAGGGACCCCTCAGCCCTGCTCTGGCGCGAAACTGGACAAAGGAAAGGGGAGTGACCACTCACCTGACCTGCACCTCCCCTGGGAGGTGCCCAGAGCTCCTCCAGTGTGCTCCAGACCTCTGCCATCTTGGAAACAGAGGTGCTGCTGGCACACTGGACTGCTCTGAGTGGCCAGGGCCAGCAGGTGACGTCAGAGACTCCTTCTGATAGGCTCCTTCAGGTGTTGCTAGCCTATCCTCTCTCCTAAGTAGCCAAACCCTCTTTTCTGGCTATTTAGGGTCTCTGCTTTGGGGAATTCCTTAGATAACGAATGCAAGAGCTCATCCGAGTTCCTCTGCATCTCTCTCTTCACCTTCTGCCAAGGAATCGACTGCTGACCGCGCTGGAAGCCTGCAAAACTGCAACAAAGTAGCAACGACGACTACTGTGACACTGTAACGCTGATCCAGCCGCCTTCTCGACTGTTTTCCTGGTGGTGCATGCTGTGGGGGTAGTCTGCCTCCTCTCTGCACTAGAAGCTCCAAAGAAATCTCCAGTGGGTCGACGGAATCGTCCCCCTGCAACCGCAGGCACCAAAGAACTGCATCACTGGTCCTCTAGGACTCCTCTCAGCACGACGAGCGAGGTCCCTTGAACTCAGCAACTCTGTCAAAGTGACTCCCACAGTCCAGTGACTCTTCAGTCCAAGTTTGGTGGAGGAAAGTCCTTGCCTCCCTACGCCAGACTTCATTGCTGGGAACCGAGTGTTTTGCAGCTACTCCGGCTCCTGTGCACTCAACAAAGATTTCCTTTGTGCACAGCCAAGCCTGGGTCCACGGCACTCTAACCTGCATTGCACAAACCTCCTGAGTTGTCCTCCGGCGGCGTGGGACTCTCTTGTGCAACTTCGGGTGAGCACCGTTTCACTCCACTTTGCAGTGCCTGTTCTGGCACTTCTGTGGTTTCTGCTTGCTTCTGAGAAGGCTCCTTGTCTTGCTGGGTGCCCCCTCTTTCCCCTGACGCAATTGGTGACATCCTGGTCCCTCCTGGGCCACAGCAGCATCCAAAAACCCTAACTGCAAGCTTTGCATCTAGCAAGGCTTGTTTACTGTCTTTCCGCAGGAAAACACTTCTGCACAACTCTTCACGACGTCAGACATCTGTCCTCCAAAGGGGAAGTTTCTAGCCCTTGTCGTTCTTGCAGAAACCTCAGTTTCTACTGTCAAGTAGCAGCTTCTTTGCACCCACAGCTGGCATTTCCTGGGCATCTGCCCACTCTCGACTTGATCGTGACTTTTGGACTTGGTCCCCGTGTTCCACAGGTACCCTCGTCTGGAAATCCATCGTTGTTGCATTGCTGGTTTTGGTCTTTCCTGCAGAATTCCCCTATCACAACTTCTGTGCTCTTTGGGGAACTTTAGTGCACTTTGCACTCACTTTTCAGGGTCTTGGGGTGGGCTATTTTTCTAACCCTCACTGTTTTTTTACAGCCCCAGCGACCCCCTACAAGGTCACATAGGTTTGGGGTCTATTCGTGGTTCGCATTCCACTTTTGGAGTATATGGTTTGTGTTGCCCCTATCCCTATGTGTCCCATTGCATCCTATTGTAACTATACATTGTTTGCACTGTTTTCTATTCCTATACTGCATATTTTTGGTGTTGTGTACATATATCTTGTGTATATTTGCTATCCTCATACTGAGGGTACGCACTGAGATACTTTGGTATGTTGTCATAAAAATTAAGTACCTTTATTTTTAGTATATCTGTATATTGTGTTTTCTTATGATATTGTGCATATGACACTAGTGGTACTGTAGGAGCTTCACTCGTCTCCTAGTTCAGCCTAAGCTGCTCTGCTAAGCTACTTTTTCTACCAGCCTAAGCTGCTAGACACCCCTATACACTAATAAGGGATACCTGGGCCTGGTGCAAGGTGTAAGTACCACTTGGTACTCACTACAAGCCAGTCCAGCCTCCTACACCCGGGTACTGCCAAACTGCCTTTCCAGGGTCTCCACTGCAGCTGCTGCTGCTGCCAACCCCTCAGACAGGTTTCTGCCCTCCTGGGGTCCATGCATCCCAGGAAGGCAGAACAAAGGATTTCCTCTGAGAGAGGGTGTAACACCCTCTCCCTTTGGATATAGGTGTGAAGGCTGGGAAGGAGTAGTCTCCCCCAGCCTCTGAAAATGCTTTGATGGGCACAGATGGTGCCCATCTCTGCATAAGCCAGTCTACACCGGTTTATGGATCCCCCAGCCCTGCTCTGGCGTGAAACTGGACAAAGGAATGGGGAGTGACCACTCCCCTGACCTGCACCTCCCAGGGGAGGTGCCAAGAGCTCCTCCAGTGTGTCCCAGACCTCTGCCATCTTGGAAACAGAGGTGTCTGTGGCACATCGGACTGCTCTGAGTGGCCAGTGCCAGCAGGTGACATCAGAGGCTCCTTCTGATAGGCTCTTACCTCTCTTGGTAGCCAATCCTCCTTCCTTGGTAGCCCAATCTCCTTTTCTGGCTATTTAGGGTCTCTGCTTTGGGGATCGCACCAGATAACAAATGCAGGAGCTCATCAGAGTTCCTCTGCATCTCCCTCTTCACCTTCTACTAAAGGATCAACCCCTGATTGGTCAGGACACCTGCAAAACCGCAACAAAGTAACAAGACTACTACTAGCAACCTTGTATTGCTTCATCCTGCCAGCTTTCTCAACTGTTTCCAGGTGGTGCATGCTCTGGGGGTAGCCTGTCTCCTCTCTGCACCAGGAACTCTGAAGAAATCTCCTGTGGGTTGACGGAATCTCCCCACTGCAACCGCAGGCAACAAAAGACTGCATCACTGTTCCTCTGGGTCCCCTCTCAGCACGACGAGCATGGTCCCTGGAACTCAGCAACTCTGTCCAAGTGACTCCCACAGTCCAGTGACTCTTCAGTCCAAATTTGGTGGAGGTAAGTCGTTGCCTCCCCACACTAGACTGCATTGCTGGGTACCGCATGATTTGCAGCTGCTCCGGCTCCTGTGCACTCTTCCAGGATTTCCTTCGTGCACAGCCAAGCCTGGGTCCCGACACTCCTTCCTGCAGTGCACAACTTTCTGAGTTGTCCTCCGGCATTGTGAGACTCCCTTTGGTGACTTAGGGTGGACTCTGGTTCACTTTTCTTCTTAGTGCCTGTTCAGGTACTTCTGCGGGTGCTGCCTGCTTCTATGAGGGCTCCCTAAGTTGCTGGGCACACCCTCTGTCTCCTCATTCAAGTGGCGACATCCTAGTCCCTCCTGGGCCACAGCAGCATCCAAAAACCCTAACTGCGTCCCTTGCAGCTAGCAATTCTTGTTTGCAGTCTTTCTGCATGGGAACTCCTCTGCAAGCTTCTTCACGGCGTGGGACATCCATCCTTCAAAGGGGAAGTTCCTAGTCCTCTTCTTTCTTGCAGAACTCCAAGCTTCCTCCAACGGGTGGCAGCTTCCTTGCATCCTCAGCTGGCATTTCCTGGGCTCCTGCCCATTCTCGACACTGTCGCGACTATTGGACTTGGTCCCCTTGTCTTATAGGTACTCAGGTCCGGAAATCCACTGTTGTGGCATTGCTGGTGTTTGTTCTTCCTGCAGAATTCCCCAATCACGACTTCTGTGCTCTCTGGGGGTAGTAGGTGCACTTTACACCTACCTTTCAGGGTCTTGGGGTGGGCTATTTCTTTAACCCTCACTGTTTTCTTACAGTCCCAGCGACCCTCTACAATCTCACATAGGTTTGGGGTCCATTCGTGGTTCGCATTCCACTTATGGAGTATATGGTTTGTGTTGCCCCTATACCTATGTGCTCCTATTGCAATCTACTGTAACTTTACACTGCTTGCATTACTTTTCTTGCTATTACCTGCATAATTTTGGTTTGTGTACATACATCTTGTGTATATATCTTATCCTCATACTGAGGGTACTCACTGAGATACTTTTGGCATACTGTCATAAAAATAAAGTACCTTTATTTTTAGTACTTCTGTGTATTGTGTTTTCTTGTGATATTGTGCATAATACACCAGTGGTATAGTAGGAGCTTTACATGTCTCCTAGTTCAGCCTAAGCTGCTTTGCCACAGCTACCCTCTATCAGCCTAAGCTGGTAGAAACACCTCTTCTACACTTATAAGGGATAACTGGACCTGGCACAAGGTGTAAGTACCTCTGGTACCCACTACAAGCCAGGCCAGCCTCCTACATTGGTTGTGCAGCTTTGGGATAAGTACTTGTAACTACTTACCACTTTGTCATTGTGTACTTTTCATAAGAGAATAATATACAAAACAAGTTCAGTGTATGTACACCTAACCAAAACGTTTTGCTTTTCTTCTCTCAAACTTTTTACAAAGTTCTGAAAAAGTTCTCTAAACTTCTAAAAGTTTCTAAAAGTTAGAAAAAGTTTTTTTCTCTGTTCTTTAAAAAGTTCTGAAACTTTTTCTTTCTTCTCACTGTCTCTAAACCTTCTTCTATCATGTATGATGTAGAGTCTGCTCTTAAAATGGTCAATACTACCTATGACAATTTGAATTACAAGAGCCTAAGGAGTCTCTGCTTAGATAGAGGTTTAGTGATAGGAAAGAATCCCACAAAAGAGTTTCTATATAACATGCTTATTGTGAATGATGAGTCCCAAGCAGGCACTTCAAATGAGAAGTTATTAGATGGCTCCCATTCTGACTCAGGGGATCTCCTTGAGGCAGGTGGGGAGGGTTCTGTTCCAAATCTGCTCCTTAGCAGACCACCTAGTAATGCTGGTAGTAATGGAGGTTCCCATCATACTACTATGATGGGGACCTCCATTACTACCAGCATTACTAGGTGGTCTGCTAAGGGGCAGATTTGGAACAGAACCCTCCCCACAGGGGTGTCTTTATTCCTGGAGGCCAGGTTATTAGAGTCCAGTCAGTTAGGGACAGATCTCCCTCTGTTGTTTCCAATTTATCTTCTGTGTCCAAGCATTCCCAACCCACCCACCCTGAAGACAACATGTTAGAAAGGGAACTCAAAAAGTTGAGAGTGGAAGAGACCAGACTGAAGCTTAAAAAGCAACAGCTGGCCTTAGACAGGGAATCCCTAGACCTGGAGAAGGAGAGACAGAGATTGGGGGTTGGACCCCATGGTGGCAGCAGCAGTATTCCTGATAGTAATCCTGTTAGAGAGCATGATTTTAGGAATCTGCACAAGATAGCCCCCCCTTACAAGGAGGGGGATGACATCAACAAGTGGTTTGCTGCACTTGAGAGGGCCTGTATGGTACAGGGGGTCCCTCAAAGGCAGTGGGCTGCTATATTGTGGCTATCTTTCAATGGAAAGGGTAGGGATAGGCTCCTTACTTTTAGAGAAAGTGATGCTAACAATTTTACAGTTTTGAAGGATGCACTCTTGGATGGATTTGGCTTAACCACTGAACAATACAGGATTAAGATCAGAGACACCAGAAAAGAGTCCTCACAAGACTGGATAAACTTTGTTGACTGTTCAGTGAAGGCCTTGGAGGGGTGGTTACATGGCAGTAGAGTTTCTGACTATGAAAGCCTGTATAATCTTATTCTGAGAGAGCATATTCTGAATAACTGTGTGTCTGACTTGTTATACCAATATCCAGTGGACTCAGATCTGACCTCTCCCCAAGAATTGGGAAAGAAGGCAGACAAATGGGTCAGAACAAGAGTGAACAGAAAAGTTCATACTGGGGTGACAAGGATGGCAAGAAGAAGGATGGTAAGTCTTTTGACAAGGGTGGGGACAAAAGTAAAACTGAGTCTTCATCAGGCCCACAAAAATCCTCTGGTGGGGGTGGTGGGTCCAAATCCTCTTCCAATAATCAAGTTAAAAAGCCTTGGTGTTATTTGTGTAAAGTCAAAGGCCATAGGACAACTGATGCCAGTTGTCCAAAGAAAAACACCAAACCTCCCACTACCACAACCCCTACTGCAAATTCTAGTGCCCCTAGTAATAGTAGTGGTGGTGGGAGCAAACCTACTAATAGCCAATACAAGGGAGTAGCTGGGCTCACTTTTGGTCATTTATTTGGGGTTGGTCTTGTTAGGGAGACCACAGAGGCTGTGTTAGTCTCTGAAGGTGCCATTGATTTGGCCACCTTGGCTGCTTGTCCCCTTAATATGGATAAGTACAAGCAACTTCCCCTAATAAATAGTGTTGAGGTTCAGGCCTACAGGGACACAGGTGCCAGTGTTACCATGGTAATAGAGAAACTGGTCCACCCTGAACAACACCTACTTGGTCACCAGTACCAAGTGACAGACGCTCATAACAACACCCTTAGCCACCCCATGGCTGTTGTAAATCTCAACTGGGGGGGGGGTTACTGGTCTAAAGAAAGTTGTGGTAGCCTCAAATTTACCTGTAGACTGTCTACTAGGGAACGATTTAGAGAGATCAGCTTGGGCAGAAGTGGAGTTGGAGGCTCATGCAGCAATGCTGGGCATTCCTGGGCATATTTTTGCTTTGACAAGGGCTCAGGCCAAAAAGCAAAAAGGACAGGGTAACTTGGATCCTGGAACAATGGACCAAGTGCACCCTAAAGCTAGGGGTAGCAAGGGTAAATCCCTACCCACTATCCCTACCTCTACAGATGATTCTCCTTTTGAGGAAGAAGAATTTCCTCCCTGTGCAGAACCTTCACCAGATGAGCTGGCAGCAGACACTGCTGAGCTTTTGGGTGGAGGGGGGCCTGCCAGGGAAGAGCTGAGTGTGGCACAGAAAACCTGTCCCACATTAGAGGGTCTCAGACAGCAAGCTGTCAAGCAGCAAAATGGGGATGTCAGTGATTCACATAGAGTTTACTGGGAGGACAACCTCTTGTACACAGAGGCAAGGGACCCAAAACCTGAAGCAGCCAGGAGATTGGTCATTCCCCTGCAGTACAGAGAGTTCCTCCTAACTCTGGCACATGACATTCCTTTGGCTGGGCATTTTGGCCAGATCAAACCATGGGAAAGGCTTGCCCCCCTGTTTTACTGGCCTAGGATGTCAGAGGACACTAAAGATGTTTGCAAGTCTTGTGTGACCTGCCAAGCCAGTGGCAAGACTGGTGGCACACCAAAGGCTCCCCATATCCACTACCTGTGGTTGGGGTCCCCTTTGAAAGGGTAGGGGTTGACATAGTTGGCCCCCTTGACCTTCCTACAGCTTCAGGCAATGGGTTTATTGTGGTGATTGTGGACCATGCCACCAGATATCCTGAAGCAATTTCTCTAAGGACCACTACAGCTCTTGCAGTGGCAAAGGCCCTCCTGGGAATCGTTTCCATGGTGGGTTTCCCAAAAGAGGTTGTATCAGACAGGGGTAGCAACTTTATGACTGCATACTTGAAAGTTATGTGGAAGGAATGCGGTGTAACATACAAATTCACCACACCTTATCATCCACAGACTAATGGACTGGTAGAGAGGTTTAATAAAACTCTCAAAGGTATGATAATGGGACTCCCTGAAAAACTTAGGAGGAGATGGGATGTCCTGTTACCTTGCCTCCTTTTTGCTTAAAGGGAGGTACCCCAGAAAGTAGTGGCCTTCAGCCCCTTTGAACTCCTCTTTGGACACCCTGTAAGAGGTCCACTAACACTTGTGAAGGAGTGCTGGGAACAACCTTTAAATGCTCCCAAACAGGACATAGTGGACTATGTACTTGGCCTAAGATCCAGAATGGCCGAGTACATGAAAAAGGCCAGTAAAAACCTTCAGGCCAGCCAAGAGCTCCAGAAGCAATGGCATGACCAGAAGGCTGTTCTTATTCAGTTCCAACCAGGGCAGAAGGTGTGGGTATTGGAGCCTGCGGCCCCAAGAGCACTCCAGGACAAATGGAGTGGACCCCATCTAATTGTTGAAAAAAGGGCGAGGTTACCTATCTGGTAGATCTGGGCACTGCCAGGAGTCCCCTTAGGGTGATTCATGTCAACCGCCTAAAACCCTACTATGACAGGGCTGATCTCACCCTGCGCATGGCAACAGGTGAAGGACAAGAAGAAGAGAGTGATCCTCTCCCTGATCTCTTCTCCTCCACTGAAGAGGATGCTTTAGTGGATGGAGTAGTTTTGGCAGATTGTCTGACTGCAGAACAGAAAGACAACTGGAAAAATCTCCTTGGACAGTTTTCTGAACTCTTTTCAACTGTGCCAGGCACCGCATCTTGGTGTGAACACACAATTGATACTGGAGACAGCTTGCCTGTCAAAAGTAAAATCTATAGGGAGCCTGACCATGTCAGGGACTGCATAAAACAAGAGGTTCAGAAAATGCTTGATCTAGGAGTGGTTGAACCTTCTGAAAGCCCATGGGTGAGTCCTGTGGTGCTTGTATCAAAGCCTCACTCAAAAGATGGAAAAAGGGAGATGAGGTTTTGTGTAGACTACAGAGGTCTCAATCAGGTAACAAAAACTGATGCTCACCCTATACCCAGGGCAGATGAGCTCATAGATACATTGGCATCTGCCAAGTATCTAAGCACCTTTGATTTGACTACAGGGTATTGGCAGATCAAATTGGCTGAGGATGCTAAACCTAAAACTGCATTTTCAACTATAGGAGGGCACTACCAATTTACAGTATGCCCTTTGGTTTGAAGATTGCACCTGCCACTTTTCAGAGGTTGGTGAACACAGTCCTGCAAGGGTTGGAGGCTTTTAGTACAACATATCTAGAAGATATTGCTGTCTTTAGCTCCATCTGGAATGAGCACCTGGTCCACCTTTGGAAAGTTTTAGAGGCCCTGGAAAAGACAGGCCTCACTATCAAGGCCTCAAAGTGTCAGATAGGGCAGGGAAAGGATGTTTATCTGGGACACCTGGTAGGTGGATAACAGATTTCACCATTTCAGGGGAAATTCAAGACAATCATGGATTGGGTTCCCCCTACAACTCAAACCGAGGTGGGAGCCTTCCTAGGCCTCACTGGGTATTACAGGAGATTAGTTAAAAACTATGGCTCCATAGCAGCCCCTCTTAATGATCTCACTAGTAAAAAGATACCTAAAAAGGTATTATGGACAGCTAGCTGTCAGAAAGCTTTTGAGGAGCTCAAACAGGCCATGTGCACTGCACCTGTCCTAAAAAGCCCACGTAAATCCTAGAAATGCATTGTTCAAACTGATTCATCTGAATTAGGGGTAGGGGCAGTCTTATCACAACTGAATTCTGAGAGCCAGGATCAACCAGTTGGTTTTATCAGCAGAAGGTTGAGCCCTAGAGAAAAGCGTTGGTCTGCCATAGAGAGGGAGGCCTTTGCTGTGGTCTGGGCACTGAAATAGTTGAGGCCATACCTGTTTGGCACTCACTTCATTGTTCAGACAGACCACAAACCTCTACTTTGGCCAAAACAAATGAAAGGTGAAAATCCTAAATTGTTGAGGTGGTCCATATCTCTATAGGGAATGGACTATACAGTGGAACATAGACCTTGGAGTACCCACTCCAATGTATATGGACTCTCCAGATATTTCCACTTAGACAATGAAGACTCATCAGGTCATGGCTAGTCTTATTGTCCTTTATTTGGGGGGGTTGTGTAGGAAAGTACCATCTTGCCTGGCATGTTATCCCCATATATCACTGCATATATGTTGTTTTGGTCTATGTGCCACTAGGACCCTGCCAGGCAGGGCCCCAGTGCTCATAAGTATGTGCCCTGTATGTGATCCCTGTGTGATGCCTAACTGTGTCACTGAGGCTCTGCTAACCAGAACCTCAGTGGTTATGCTCTCTCTGCTTTCCAGATTTGTCACTAACAGGCTAGTGACTAAATTTACCAATTCACATTGGCATACTGGTACACCCATATAATTCCCTAGTATATGGTACTGAGGTACACAGGGTATTGGGGTTCCAGGAGATCCCTATGGGCTGCAGCCTTTCTTTTGCCACCCATAGGGAGCTCTGACAATTCTTACACAGGCCTGCCAGTGCAGCCTGGGTGAAATAACGTCCACGTTATTTCACAGCCATTTACCACTGCACTTAAGTAACTTATAAGTCACCTATATGTCTAACCTTCACCTGGTGAAGGTTGGGTGCAAAGTTACTTAGTGTGTGGGCACCTTGGCACTAGCCAAGGTGCCCCCACATCGTTCAGGGCAAATTCCCCGGACTTTGTGAGTGCGGGTACACCATTACACGTGTGCACTATACATAGGTCACTACCTATGTAGAGCGTCACAATGGTAACTCCGAACATGGCCATGTAACATGTCTATGATCATGGAATTGTCCCCTCAATGCCATTCTGGCATTGGGGGGACAATTCCATGATCTCCCGGGTCTCTAGCACAGAACCCTGGTACAGCCAAACTGCCTTTCTGGGGTATCCCCTGCAGCTGCTGCTGCTGCCAACCCCTCAGACAGGCTTCTGCCCTCCTGGGATCCAGGCATCCCTGGCCAAGGAAGGCAGAACAAAGGATTTCTTCTGAGAGAGGGTGTAACACCCTCTCTATTTGGAAATAGGTGTGAAGCCTGGGGAGGAGTAGCCTCCCCCAGCCTCTGGAAATGCTTTGATGGGCACAGATGGTGCCCATCTCTGCATAAGCCAGTCTGCACTGGTTTAGGGATCCCCCAGCCCTGCTCTGGCGAGGAAACTGGACAACGGAAAGGGGAGTGACCACTCCCCTGACCTGCACCTCCCAGGGGAGGTGCCCAGAGCTCCTCCAGTGTGTCCCAGACCTCTACTAACTTGGAAACAGAGGTGTATGTGGTACACCGGACTGCTCTCAGTGGCCAGTGCCAGCCGGTGACTTCAGAGGCTCCGTCTGATAGGTTCTTTCCTCTCTTGGTAGCCAATTCCCCTTCCTAGGTAGCCAAACCTCCTTTTCTGGCTATTTAGGGTCTCTGCTTTGGGGATCTCACCAAATAATGAATGCAAGAGCTCATCAGAGTTCCTCTGCATCTCCCTCTTCACCTTCTGCCAAAGGATCGACCGCTGACTGCTCAGGACGCCTGCAAAACTGCAACAAAGTAGCAAGACGACTACCAGCAACCTTGTATCGCTTCATCCTGCCGGCTTTCTCGACTGTTTCCAGGTGGTGCATGCTCTGGGGGTAGCCTGCCTCCTCTCTGCACCAGGAGCTCTGAAGAAATCTCCCGTGGGTCGACGGAATCTTCCCCCTGCAACCGCAGGCAACAAAAGACTGCATCACCGGTCCTCTGGGTCCCCTCTCAGCACAACAAGCTTTGTCCCTGGAACTCAGCAACTCTGTCCTAGTGACTCCCACAGTCCAGTGACTCTTGAGTCCAAGTTTGGTGGAGGTAAGTCCTTGCCTCCCCACGCTAGACTGCATTGCTGGGTAACACGTGATTTGCGGCTGCTCCGGCTCCTGTGCACTCTTCCAGGATTTTCTTCATGCACAGCCAAGCCTGGGTCCCCTACACTCCTTCCTGCCATGCACAACCCCTGAGTTGTCCTCCGGCGTCATGGGACTCCCTTTTGTGACTTCGGGTGGACTCTGGTTCACTTTTCTTCTAAGTGCCTGTTCAGGTACTTCTACGGGTGCTGCCTGCTTCTGTGAGGGCTCCCTAAGTTGCTGGGCGCCTCCTCTGTCACCTCATCCAAGTGGTGACATCCTGGTTCCTCCTGGGCCACAGCAGCATCCAAAAACCCTAACCTTGACCCTTGCAGCTAGCAAGGCTTGTTTGTGGTCTTTCTGTGTGGCAACACCTCTGCCAGCTTCTTCACGATGTGGGACATCCATCCTCCAAAGGGGAAGTTCCTAGTCCTCTTCTTTCTTGCAGAACTCCAAGCTTCTTCCAACCGGTGGCAGCTTCCTTGCACCATCAGCTGGCATTTCCTGGGCTCCTGCACTGTCGCGAGTATTGGACTTGGTCCCCTTGTCTTACAGGTACTCAGGTCCGGAAATCCACTGTTGTTGCATTGCTGGTGTTTGTTCTTCCTGCAGAATCCCCCTATCACGACTTCTGTGCTCTCTGGGGGTTGTAGGTGCACTTTGCACCTACCTTTCAGGGTCTTTGGGTGGGCTATTTTTCTAACCCTCACTATTTTCTTACAGTCCCAGCGACCCCCTACAAGCTCACATAGGTTTGGGGTCCACTCGTAGTTCGCATTCCACTTTTGGAGTATATGGCTTGTGTTGCCCCTATACCTATGTGCTCCTATTGCAATCTACTGTAACTTTACACTGCTTGTATTACTTTTCTTGCTATTACCTGCATAATTTTGGTTTGTGTGCATTTATCTTGTGTATATATCTTATCCTCATACTGAGGGTACTCACTGAGATACTTTTGGCATTTTGGGGGTCATTCCGATTTTGGCGGGCGGTGTTTGCCGTCCTCCAAGCGGGAACCGCCAGTTGGCCGCTCCGCGGTCAAAAGACCGCGGGGGCCATTCTGACTTTCCCGCTGGGCCGGCGGGCGCCCGCCAAGGGAACGCCCACCGGCCCAGCGGGAAAGGGCCTGCAACACTGAAGCCGGCTCCGAATGGAGCCGGCGGTGTTGCAGGTGTGCGACTGGTGCAGTTGCACCCGTCGCGCTTTTCACTGTCTGCTAAGCAGACAGTGAAAAGCATACTGGGGCCCTGTTAGGGGGCCCCTGCACTGCCCATACCAGTGGCATGGGCAGTGCAGGGGCCCCCAGGGGCCCCAGGACACCCGTTCCCGCCATCCTGTTTCTGGCAGTGAAAACTGCCAGAAACAGGCTGGCGGGAAGGGGGTCGGATTCTCCCAGCAGGGGCTAATCCGGCGGGAAACCGCCGGACCCGGTTTTCCGACCGCGGCTTTCCAGCTGCGGTCGGAATGGGTAATGAAGCACTGCCAGCCTGTTGGCGGTGCTTCCGTTGCCCGCGGCCCTGGCGGTCAAAGACTGCCAGGGTCAGAATGAGGGCCTTTGTGTTTTCTTGTGATATTGTGCATTTGACACCAGTGGTATAGTAGATTTCCATGTCTCCTAGTTCAGCCTAAGCTGCTTTGCCATAGCTACCTTCTATCAGCCTAAGCTGCTAGAAACACCTCTTCTACACTAATAAGGGATAACTGGACCTGGCACAAGGTGTAAGTACCTCTGGTACCCACTACAAGCCAGGCCAGCCTCCTACAGTAGCTCATTCAAATATCAGTCTGAACCATGTGTGTCCAGGAGTTCAGCGTAAGTGATGTTTCACTATCGTGACATCAGGCTAGAAAAGGGAAGATTATTGTTTTTTTCAAGTCCTTCATGTTTTTTTAACTGTTCCTGTACATACTGTTGTTTTTAATTATTTATTTGAGTTTTATTCTTTTTTGTTATAGCTCTGTATTTTAATTGTAACCATATTTAATTATTTTAGTGCATTTTTTAAAATCAAATCTACCTCTCAAAAAGTATATGAGGGCAGACCTCATGCTAGCCTATGAAAGCCGCGGGACTCACAGCAGTGGCAAATGAACTTAGAAGTTTTTCACTTCCAGGACATATATAACACATAAGTACATGTTCTGCCTTTTCCCTACATATCACCCTGCCTTATGGGTTACCTAGGGCCTACATTAGGGGTGACTTATTTGTAGCAAAAGGGGAGTTTAAGGCTTGGCAACAAATTTTAAATGCCAAGCCGAAGTGACAGTGAAATTGCACACACAGGCCTTGCAATGACAGACCTGAGATATTGTTTAAGGGGCTACTTGTGTGGGTGGCAAAATCAGTGCTCCAGGCCCACTAGTACAATTTAATTTACAGGCCCTGGGCACATGTAGTGCACTTTACCACTGACTTATAAGTAAATTAAATATGCCACATGGGTATGAGCCAATGTTACAATGTTTTCAGGGGAGGGAGCACATGCACTTTAGCACTGGTTAGCAGTGGCAAAGTGACCAGAGTCCTAAAGCCGGGAAAAATGAGGCCAGAAAAAGCAGAGTAGGAAGGCAGAAACAGTGGGGTGACCCTTCAGAGAGGCCATTTTCCAACAGTGTCTATTTACTTTATATAGGCTTTGTATTCATTTAGGCTAGGGAAATTATTTTATGAGTGTTAGATCTGGCATCCTTGGCAGGGTCTCCCCTGTCTTTTTTTCCTTTGATTCCCATGTTTTTGCTGTCTGTGGTACTCTGGGCACTTTACCACTACTGACCAGTGCTAAAGTGCAAGTGCTCCCTGTCTAAAATGTATATGTAATTTGCTTTTCCCTGATTGGCATATTTGATTTACTAGTAAGTCCCTAGCAAAGTGTGCTAAGGGTGCCCAGGGCCTGTAAATCAAATGCTGCTAGTGGGCCTTTACCACTGGTTGGGCCACCCTGTAGGAGGCTGGCCTGGCTTGTAGTGGGTACCAGAGGTACTTAAGACAGTTAGGCATCACACAGGGAACACATACAGGGCGCATAATTATGAGCATTGGGGCCCTGCCTGGCAGGGTCCCAGTGACACATGGACTAAAACAACATATATACAGTGAAAAATGGGGGTAACATGCCAGGCAAGATGGTACTTTCCTACACACCCACTGTAGGAGGCTGGACTGGCTTGTAGTGAGTACCAAGGGGTACTTGCACCTTGCACCTGAGCCAGTTATCCCTTATTAGTGTATAGGGTGTCTAGCAGCTTAGGCTGATAGATAATGGTAGCTTAGCAGAGCAGCTTAGGCTAAACTAGGAGACGAGTGAAGCTCCTACAGTACCACTTAGTGTCATATGCACAATATCATAAGAAAACACAATACACAGTAATACTAAAAATAAAGGTACTTTATTTTTATGACAATATGCCAAAGTATCTCAGAGTGTACCCTCAGTGAGAGGATAGGAAATATACACAAGATATATATACACAATACCAGAAATATGCAGTATAGTCTTAGAAAACAGTGCAAACAATGTATAGTTACAATAGGATGCAAAGGGGATACATTGGGATAGGGGCAACACAAACCATATACTCCAAAAGTGGAATGCGAACCACGAATGGACCCCAAACCTATGTGACCTTGTAGAGGGTCGCTGGGACTATTAGAAAATAGTAAGGGTTAGAAAAATAGCCCACCCCAAGACCCTGAAAAGTGAGTGCAAAGTGCACTAAAGTTCCCCAAAGGACATAGAAGTCGTGATAGGGGAATTCTGCAGGAAAGACACAAACCAGCAATGCAACAACGATGGATTTCCAGTCGAGGGTACCTGTGGAACAAGGGGACCAAGTCCAAAAGTCACAAGCAAGTCGGAGATGGGCAGATGCCCAGGAAATGCCAGCTGTGGGTGCAAAGAAGCTTCTATTGGAGAGAAGAAGCTTAGGTTTCTGCAGGAACGACAAGGGCTAGAGACTTCCCCTTTGGAGGACGGATCCCTCACGCCGTGAAGAGTCGTGCAAAAGTGTTTTCCCGCCGAAAGACCGCCAACAAGCCTTGCTAGCTGCAAATCGTGTTGTAAGCGTTTTTGGATGCTGCTGTGGTCCAGGAGGGACCAGGATGTTGCAAATTGCCTCAGAAGACAGAGGGGATGTCGAGCAAGACAAGGAGCTCTCAGCAGCAGGTAGCACCCGGAGAAGTGCCAGAAACAGGCACTACAAGGATGCGTGAAATGGTGCTCACCCGAAGTCGCACAAAGTAGTCCCACGTCGCCGGAGAACAACTTAGGAGGTCGTGCAATGCAGGTTAGAGTGCTGTGGACCCAGGCTGGAAGGTGCACAAAGGATTTCCGCCGGAAGTGCACAGAGGCTGGAGTAGCTGCAAAAGTCGCGGTTCCCAGCAATGCAGTCTGGCGTGGGGAGGCAAGGACTTACCTCCACCAAACTTGGACTGATGAGTCACTGGACTGTGGGAGTCACTTGGACAGAGTTGCTGGATTCGAGGGACCTCGCTTGTCGTGCTGAGAGGAGACCCAATGGACCGGCAATGCAGCTTTTTGGTGCCTGCGGTTGCAGGGGGAAGATTCCGTCGACCCACGGGAGATTTCTTCAGAGCTTCTAGTGCAGAGAGGAGGCAGACTAACCCCACAGCATGCACCACCAGGAAAACAGTCGAGAAGGCGGCAGGATCAGCGTTACAGAGTTGCAGTAGTCGTCTTTGCTACTATTTTGCAGTTTTGCAGGCTTCCAGCGCGGTCAGCAGTCGATTCCTTGGCAGAAGGTGAAGAGAGAGATGCAGAGGAACTCTGATGAGCTCTTGCATTCGTTATCTAAAGTTTCCCCAGAGACAGAGACCCTAAATAGCCAGAAAAGAGGGTTTGGCTACCTAGGAGAGAGGATAGGCTAGCAACACCTGAAGGAGCCTATCAGAAGGAGTCTCTGACGTCACCTGGTGGCACTGGCCACTCAGAGCAGTCCAGTGTGCCAGCAGCACCTCTGTTTCCAAGATGGCAGAGGTCTGGAGCACACTGGAGGAGCTCTGGACAACTCCCAGGGGAGGTGCAGGTCAAGGGAGTGGTCACTCCCCTTTCCTTTGTCCAGTTTCGCGCCAGAACAGGGCTAAGGGGTCCCCTGAACCGGTGTAGACTGGCTTATGCAGAATTGGGCACATCTGTGCCCAAGAAAGCATTTCCAGAGGCTGGGGGAGGCTACTCCTCCCCTGCCTTCACACCATTTTCCAAAGGGAGAGGGTGTAACACCCTCTCTCAGAGGAAGTCCTTTGTTCTGCCATACTGGGCCAGGCCTGGCTGGACCCCAGGAGGGCAGATGCCTGTCTGAGGGGTTGGCAGCAGCAGTTTGGCAGTACCAGGGTCTGTGCTACAGACCACTGGGATCATGGGATTGTGCCAACTATGCCAGGATGGTATAGAGGGGGCAATTCCATGATCATAGACATGTTACATGGCCATATTCGGAGTTACCATTGTGAAGCTACCTATAGGTAGTGACCTATATGTAGTGCACGCGTGTAATGGTGTCCCCGCACTCACAAAGTCCGGGGAATTGGCCCTGAACAATGTGGGGGCACCTTGGCTAGTACCAGGGTGCCCTCATACTAAGTAACTTTGCACCTAACCTTTACCAGGTAAAGGTTAGACATATAGGTGACTTATAAGTTACTAAAGTGCAGTGTAAAATGGCTGTGAAATAACGTGGACGTTATTTCACTCAGGCTGCAGTGGCAGGCCTGTGTAAGAATTGTCAGACCTCCCTATGGGTGGCAAAATAAATGCTGCAGCCCATAGGGGTCTCCTGGAACCCCAATACCCTGGGTACCTCAGTACCATATACTAGGGAATTATAAGGGTGTTCCAGTAAGCCAATGTAAATTGGTAAAATTGGTCACTAGCCTGTTAGTGACAATTTGAAAGAAATGAGAGAGCATAACCACTGAGGTTCTGATTAGCAGAGCCTCAGTGAGACAGTTAGTCACTACACAGGTAACACATTCAGGCACACTTATGAGCACTGGGGCCCTGGGATACCAGGGTGCCAGTGACACATACAACTAACACAACATATATACAGTGAAAAATGGGGGTAACATGCCAGGCAAGATTGTACTTTCCTACACCCACATGAGTAGCCCTGTAAACATGGCTCAGACCTGCCACTGCAGTGTCTGTGTGTTCAGTTTCAAACTGCAAATTTGGCCCAAACCTTCCCTTTTTGTGCTTTTAACACACCCCTAAAGCAGGCCCTAGGTAGCCCCATGGGCAGGGTGCAGTGTATGTTAAAGGTGGGACATGTACTGATGTGTTTTAAATGTCCTAACAGTGAAATACTGCCAAATTAGGTTTTCACTGTTGCAAGTGTGAGAGGAGGCCTGTTTTTTCATGGTTTGGCCCCACTTTTTGTCTGATGTTGATGTGTTCTAGAACATGGTAGTGCCCAGGGCCCCTGCTAAACAGGTTACGTGGGCCAGAGATCTTTCTCTAAACCTTTTGTGATGCTTGGCACAATTGGATACACTCTTAAATATCACTATAAGTCCCTAGTAAACTCCACTCTCTCCATGACCAGGCGAGTCAACGCCGTCTCCGCGTCCTGCTTCAACACCCTCCGTATGCTCCGCAGGATCTTCAAATGGATCCCCCTCGACACGAGAAAAACCGTTACCCAGGCCCTCATCACCAACAGACTCGACTACGGGAATGCCCTCTACTCAGGAATTACAAACAAGCTCCTGAGACTACTCCAACGCATCCAGAACGCCTCGGCCCGACTCATCCTCGATGTCCCCCGCCGCAGCCACATCACACTCCACCTGAGAGGCCTGCACTGGCTCCCCGTCAACAAAAGGATCACCTTAAAGCTCCTGATCCACGCACACAAAGCACTGCACAACACCGGACCCACCTACCTAAACAACCGACTCAGCTTCCACACCCCCACCCGAAGCCTCCGCTCAGCCAACCTCGCCCTCGCCACAGTCCCCCGCATCCGAAAAACCACCGCCGGTGGCAGATCCTTCTCCTACCTCGCCGCCAAGACCTGGAACACTCTCCCCACCATCCTACGACAGACCCAGGACCTGCTGGCCTTCAGAAGGCTCCTCAAGACCTGGCTCTTTGACCAGTAGCACCCCCCCCTCCCCAGCGCCTTGAGACCCTCGCGCGTATGTAGTGCGCTTTACAAATGCAGTGATTGATTGATTGATTGAGTACCCCAGTACCCAGGGCAAGTGATATTAAGAGTAGACCGTGAGGGCAGCAGCACTGATTGTGCCACCATCAAGGGCCCTGCACCCAGCACTGCCATTGCAGGCTACGTGTACTGAAGCAAACCTAAAAAGACAAACTCAACATGGCACACCCTCTCTGTGCCCAGTCCACCCTACACTGCATATATTATGGGTAAGTCACCCCTTTGGCAGGCCTTCCAGCCCTAAGGCAGGTTGTACCATACTATATATGAGAGCATAACTACATGAGCAATATGTCCGCACTGTGTCCTTGCCAAACCTAGGACCTAGTTAGTGAACAGAGCAGCCATTTTAAATGCATGTACTGGACACAGGTCAAACACGAGTTTCCCGGTTACATGATGGCTACTCTACATCCTGGGTTGTTTGGTTTCAAACAACTCAGAATGATAAATCCAAACGTGTACCAGTATTGGATTTATACCTAAATGTACCTAGGGGTCACCTTAGAGGTGCCCCCTGCAAAAGCTTACCCTAACTGGCAAGGTTGCTGACTGGTTCCATCCAGCCTGCCACCTCTAGACACCCAATGCACAAACTTTGGGGGAGAGCCCAGGCTCTCTGGTTTTGGAACAATTCCTTTCCTCGGTGGAGGAGCTAACACCCCCTCTCTCACGAATGTGCAACACCCTGGCGGTGAGCTTCAAAGGGCTACTGCCCTTGAAACCCGAGCTCCCAGGCCTGCTGCTACCAGCAGAGGGCTTCCCCCCTTTGCAAACTCCCACTTTTGGAGGGAGCAAAGGCGGGAAATCAGACAAAGGGTAGAAGGAGTGGCCTAACTGAGCACACACCACCCCTAAGAGCTTGCATGCAAAGTGTACCCTCCCTTTCATTTTCTTCCATGTTTGAATGGAGGAAAATAGCCAATGAGGGTTAGGGAAGTGATCCTTCCAACAGGAAGTGGTCACTGTAGTAGGGTGTAGCCACCTAAGGGTGTCTGTGAGAAAGTAGCCTCTTTCTAGCATGGTTACCACCCATTTCTGCCTGTTTGTCAGTGTGTTTCTACTGTCTTACTGGGATCCTGCTAGTCAGGACCCCAGTGCTCATAGTTTGTGGCCTATATGCCACTATGTTTTACTGTGTTGTCATAATGCTTGACTGTGTCACTGGAGTTCTGCTAACCAGAACCCCAGTGTTTATGCTCTCTCTGCTCTCCAAATTTGTCACTATAGTCTAGTGACTCCATATTCCAATCCAGATTGGCACACTGGACCCCCCCTTATAAGTACCTAGTATATGATACCTAGGTACCCAGGGCATTTGGGTTCCAGGAGAACATTAAAGGCTGCAGCATTTCTCATACAAACACTCCTTCAGGACTGTCACTGTGGCCTGAGTGAAATAGTGCACACACTATTTCACAGCCATTTTCACTGCACCAGGTAACTTATAAGTCACCTACATGTCTAACCTTCAGTTACTGAAGGCTAGGTGCAAAGCTACTGTGTGTAAGGGCACCCTTGCACTAGCAAAGGTGCCCCCACATTGTCCAGGACCAATTTCCCAGACTTCGTTAGTGCAGGGACACTATTCTAAGCGTGCACTACATATATGTCAATACATATATGTAGCTTCACAATAGTAACCCCGAATATGGCCCTGTGAGGTGTCTAAGATTGAGAAATTGTATCCCCAATCCAATTGGTATTGGGGGGCAATTCCATGCACCCTGGGGGCTCCACCATGGACCCTCAGTACATCCAAACCAGCTCTCTGAGATTTCCACTGCAGCCCCAGCTGCTGCCACCTCACAGGCAGGTTTCTGCCCTCCTGGAGATTGAGCAGCTCAATCCCAGGATGGCAGAACAATGCATTTCCTTTAGGAGTGGGGTGTTACACCCTCTCTCATCAGAAATAGGTGTTACAGGTATGGCACAAACGGTGCCCTCCTTGCATAATCCAGTCTACAAGGGTTCAGGGACCCCAGTCACTGCTCTGGTGCGAAACTGGACAAAGGAAAGGGGAGTGACCACTCCCCTGTCCATCACCACCTCAGGGGTGGTGCCCACAGCTCCTCCAGAGTGTCCCTGGTGTTAGCCATTTGGATTCCAAGGTGTGGGGACTCTCTGGGGACATCTGAATGGCCAGTTCCAGCAGGTGATGTCAGAGACCCACCCTGAAAGGGGCATACCTGGGTAGGTAGCCTATCCCCCTCTCAGGGCTGTTTAGGGTCTCTCGTCTGGATATTTCCTCAGATTCGGTTTGCAAGATTCCTCCAGGACTCCTCTGCATCCTCTGCTTCAGCTTCAGACCATCAGATCAACCGCAGACCTGGGTTTGCCAGTACCCGGGTTCTGTGCTAGAGACCCGGTGATGCATGGAATTCTCCCCCCAATACCAGAATGGTATTGGGGTGACAATTCCATGATCCTAGACATGTTAAATGGCCATGTTCGGAGTTACCATTGTGACACTACATATAGGTAGTGACCTATATGTAGTGCACGCGTGTAATGGTGTCCCTGCACTCACAAAGTTCGGGGAATTTTCCCTGAACAATGAAGGGGGCACCCTGGCTAGTGCCAGGGTGCCCACACACTAAGTAACTTGGCACCTAACTTTCACCAAGTGAGGGTTTAGTCATATAGGTGACTTATAAGTTACTTAAGTGCAGTGGTAAATGGCTGTGAAATAACGTGGACGTTATTTCACTCAGGTTGCAGTGGCAGTCCTGTGTAAGAATTGTCTGAGCTCCCTATGGGTGGCAAAAGAAATGCTGCAGCCCATAGGGATCTCCTGGAACCCCAATACCCTGGGTACCTAGGTACCATATACAAGGGAATTATAGGGGTGTACCAATGTGCCAATGAGAATTGATAAAATTAGTCACTAGCCTGCAGTGACAATTTTAAAAGCAGAGAGAGCATAACCACTGAGGTTCTGGTTAGCAGAGCCTCAGTGATACAGTTAGGCACCACACAGGGAACACATACAGGGCATACATTATGAGCACCTAGCAGGATCCCAGTGACACATAGGCAAAAACAAACATACACACAGTGAAAATGGGGGTAGCATGCCAGGCAAGATGGTCCTACAGTCCTCTTCTTCTACAGGTCTTCAGGTCCAACGAATCCACTGTTGGTGTCTTGCAGTCTCTTCTGGTTCTTGCAATATCTTATTTTTTGTTTTCTTCAGTGTAGTAGGAAAGTTCCTGTAATTTACTGCTACTTTCCTGGGCTCTGGGTGGGTTCTATTACTTACCTTTGGTGTTTTCTAATACTCCCAGCTCCCCTCTACACACTACACTGGCCTAGGTGGGAAACCAACATTCACATTCCACTTTCTTAGTATATGGTCTGTGCTCTCCCTAGGCCCATTTCTAACTATTGTGATTTTCACTATTTGCACTGTTTTCTAACTGTTTACTTATCTGTTTTTGGATACTAGTGTATATATTGTGTATATTACTTACCTCCTAAGAGAGTATTGTCTCTATGGTATAAGTGTGTTACCAAAATAAAGTACCTTTATTTTTGTATCACTGGGTGTATTCTTTCATGTGTGTAAGCGCTTAGTGACTACAGTGGTATTGCATGAGCTTTGCATGTCTCCTACTTAGTTCCTTTGCTCCTCATCCACACTACCTCTAGGGAGCCTGGCTTCTAGACACTACCTACACTGCACTAATAAGGGATACCTGGACCTGGTATAAGGTATAAGTACCTTAGGTACCCACCACACACCAGGCCAGCCTCCTACAATATCATTTTTGCAAAATAACGCAAGGTGGGTTGGTGCGTCCTAGTAATGGCGGTAGTTCAGATATTTTGACACTGGACGGGTCTAGTATCAAAATATAAATATGGAGTTAAGTTAGTGCCGCTTTAGCGTAAAAAATTACACTACGGCGGCACAAACTTTCCATAAATATGGACCATACTGCCTTGTGCTAAGTCCATTAGGAGCCCGTTCACTAGTATTTAAGAGGACAGCTTCAATTCAGCATTTATCAGCAAAATGAGACAGTAGGAGGAGCAATTCTCAGGAGGTGTTACCTCTTTTTGGAGGAGTACAATCGTGACAAGGTCTAACTGTGGGATGACTTTCACTTTTTGGAAGGCTTCCTCAAATATTGAAAGTTTCTGGTAATATTCCAGGGGAAAGTCATTGGGTCTCGCCTGAATTGTTATCAATAATGGCCTCATCTCGTGGGCAATCTACGTGGTACCTGTCAGAGTGGGAAGGAGTCAGGAGTGGGATGTCTTCGAGGAGGGAGCACGTGGATTCCCTCTCAGGCCTAGGACACCTAGTATAGAGCGCCTGCAAACATGGAGTCAACGGATGTTGCCTCTCTGTGGACTGCGCCGTCCAGTGTGACCTCACTTGGAACCACACAGGACACTGAATCGTGTGTTGACAGCCAGTATAGCAATTTGTCAGATTTATCTCCTCATTCATAGACTCACGTAGTGGAGGCCATCTAGTATCTTTGGCTTCATCCAGAAGAGTTGCCTGAGTGTGGCAATGTGAATAGTTCATGGTGAGTACATTTAACTACACACAAAAGTACAATGATGTTGCAAAGTTAATAAGTATTTTACACAAATGTCAGTAGCATTTGGGCATGTGTATATTGGACCAGTTAAATGACCCCTCTCATTAGTTGGATATGTCTGCACATGTTGCAAATTTAACACTGGTGGGGCATTAGAAACCTCTCAGTGCCCTTTATGTAATCTGGCCACTTACAGGCTGCAGTCTATCGTATGTGTGTTTTTTAAAATTGCTTTCCATAATATTTTACCTGGTTTGCAGATCAGCTATGGCGCTCTCGATCCTCTCCTCAGTGACAAACTGAGATTTCCGTCCTTCTTCCGGACTGTCCCAAATGAGCTCTCTGTGTACGAAGGGATCACTCAACTGCTAAAACACTTTGGATGGACCTGGGTGGGGATCCTGGCCTCGGAGGATGACAGTGGAGAGAGAGCGATGCGAGACCTGAGAACAATGATCACCCACAGTGGAGGCTGCGTTGAGTTTTCATATACATTGCCCACAGATCTAACTTGCCGTAACGCTAAAAGGATTGATCAAATTGTTGACGCTCTACAGAACTGCACTGCTCAGGTCATCATTGTCTACAGCACAAGCGCATCAATGACACTACAGTTCCAGTACCATTCTTGGGAAAAACTACCTCATAAAATTTGGATTGGAACCATGAGCATGTCTTTTTCCGCAGCAAGTTCCTCATTAGATAACCTGAGTGTATTAAATGGAACCCTGATTTTCTCCATCAAGGAAGGACAGATTCCAGGATTTCAAGATTTTCTCTATGATGTGAATCCATTGAAGTTTCCAGATGACAATGCCCTTCTGGAACTTTGGCTTTTAATATTCAGATGCAACATTATCTCTAAAAATGATACGTTAGATCCGTATTCACCACTTTCACCTCTGTGCTCAGGAAATGAGACCTTACGACTCTATGACCTGGCCGCCATCAATGCCTTCAGTTTTCGATTCACCTACAGCGTGTACATGGCTGTTTATGCACTGGTGCACGCCTTACATGACATGTATGTGTCTGAGTCCAGATCAGGGTCTGCAGCATGGGGCCTCAAGCATGACTTCAAGCCCTGGAAGGTGAGGGATTATTCCATGCACTATTCAAGGCAGCAGAACCATTCCCCCATACATACAGATTATCAGTCTTGATGGCTCTCTCATGCCTTATCTTCTGTAGTTTTTCTTTCAGAGTGATGAGTTTACTTTTCTAGTTTCCTCACATTTTCGCATTTCATTGGATTGTTTTTGTTCTTATTATTCTGCATGATTTGGGGATTTATTTCAGGTATCCAAGTCTTTGAATTCTTTCAGTAAATGATAACAAGTCAAGTTTATTATTCTATCTACAGCATTATGTGAACATTTGTGGAGTTACCCTGTTCCCTTAATTTATACCTCAATTCATCTTGTCTTTGACCTTTTGATTCAACTTTAAAACACACAGGGGATCATTATGACATCGGCGGTATTGTATTGTTTGAATACTGCCGATGCCACGGGCGCCAGAAGACCGCCAGTGCTGGCTGTCTTCTGCCAGCCATGTTATGGGTACTGCTGGATTCCCGCCACAATCAGGGCGGACATCTGGCAGTAGCCATGCAGGCGGATGGTGATGTCCTGGCAATGGTACCACCAGCACTGCACCACCAGTAGGAGGCTGCCAGCCTCTGGGGGGGTTGATGTGAGAGTGTGTGGGTGTGTGCGTGTATGGCTGTGGGGGTGGGGGCAGTTGTGTGACGGGTGCATGTCTGCGTGTGTATGTATAAGTGTTGCGAGTGTGAGTGTATGAGTGTGTGTGTGTCTATGAGTGAGTACGTGTATAGGGTGGGGGTGTATGTGAATTGATCAGGGGTGGGGGGGTGAGAATGGATCGGTCGGGAGTGTATGTGAATGGATCAGGGTGGGGGGGTGAGAATGCATCAGGGGGTGGGGGGTTGAGTGTTTGGATAAGGGGGTTAGGTGCTTGCTGGGGTGGGTGGGGGAGTCATCTACCAGTGACAGGGAAGGAATTCCCTGTCACCAGTAGATTCTACCGCCATGGTTTTCGTGGCATTGCTACTGTGTTCTGTGGGCAGCTGGGTCAGAGATTAACATCTCCGGCCCGACGGTTCATACTGCCATAGCGGTATGAGTGGTGATGTGGTGGGTTGGCAGCGACCAACCTGCCACACTCACAATGTGGTGGTAAACACCGCCAGCCTGTTAGTGGTGATACCGCCACATTAACTCTGGCAGTCAAAAGTCCGCCAAGGTAAAAATGAGGGCCAAAGTCATAAATCTGACCATCTGATAAAGTGAGCAGGTGGGACTCAACCTTGGCCGGACATATTGTGGGCAGTAGGTAACATGTCCAGATGTCCGGCATAGAGAGCATATGAAAACTGCGTGTTGTGTGAGTGTTGTGTTATGATTGGCTGAGTGTTCCTAACTTCGTGTGGCATCTACCATTCATGGTGTTTTGGGAACCTGCACACCTCCGGCCAAATGTATTTTATAGGGGGCCAATCTCATGCGAGTATTGTGGTGTAGCTGGCTAGCTGAGGGATTGATCTGGATTCTTCCTGTTTGTGTGTTTGCCTACAGGCTATGTGCCACCCCACCTGTGATCTGTCAATCAGTGGCTTCAGACCTAAATTCCAGAGCTTGCCTGACCATGTATTTCTGATTAGGGGTTGATGAGGAGGTCACATCGGATGGAATCAACAATACTGATGCAAGTTCACTGCTATGCTCACATATCATGGCATACACTGACACACTTTCATCAATATCAACAATAGAATGCTCATATATCTCCTATATGGGATACTAACAATGCATAGGTACCTCCTGTATGGGACAATAACAACATACAAAGGCTTTCGTCCCGCTGAACAGTAATAGCATATGAAGGTGCCTCTTCTGCAAGACAACAGTGGTTTTGATAGGCAATCAGTTAAGGTGAAGCATCTACAACATGCTGCGGTTCCTAGATCCCAAACTGAAAAAGTATACAAATGTGTCTTAAGTGAAAAATATATGTTGAATATCCTAAATTACCCTCCAGCGGAAGCTCTGCTGTACACAAGTTAACGAAAAACCTGTGAAAGTTTTGCTCATTCAGCAACAGAAGATATGTGGATTTTGTGGCTTTTGTGAGAGCAGATGAACAGACTCACACTGAAAAAGGAGTCACTGATATTAAAACCTTGTTTTCCCTTAATTTCTGTGAGAAATTGTTATTAGTTGAGGGGGTGAAACCCTACTCAAGTAACAACAACAATTCTTGTCAGGGCGAAACACAAAGAACCCCCAAATTAACCTGTGCTTAAACCTCTGCTACCTCGGCACAAAGCTTTCAGGCTTAACTTAGAGGCAATGTGTAAAGTATTTATTTAGCACTTGAAAGAGTAACAAAGTGAAAACACGACACAAGAAAAATCCAACACCAATCTAGAAAAATTGATTAAACATTAAAATATGATATAAGACCAAATTAGCAAATATCCAATTAATAGAACCAGAGATATGCAATTTGAAAGTAGAGTTTAGAAGCGTGTAGAACCAAGTGCGGTTATTTGGTCACAGTGGACCAGGCCCAAGTCAAAATGTCACACGAGCTGGAAACAGCATTGAGTTCAGTCAGCTGTTAAATGTACCTTGCATAGTGGATGTTGAGATGCAAAGTTCTTGATTTGACCACACTGGCGTGGGCATTGATGAGCTGTCGATGGGAGATTGCTTTGTGAGGCCCTGTTCTAAGATGTGTCATGCTGTGTTGGTGCTGATGAAGCCACGAATTAGGAGCTGCAATGCAGCCATTATGCTGCGTCACACTGCATCCGGTCTGATGAAACTACTGGTGCTGAGAGGACTTGCGTCAATATGCATCACACTGCGGTGAGATGTATCAAGCTAGGCTGGTTGTCAACGTTGCGATGTGTCACACTTGGTTAGTGATTACAGACTTGTCGAATAGAAGCTGTACTGCATCAAAATACATCAAACTGTACCAGCACAGAGAATCCTATTGTCTCTCTGTATCTCAGAACAGGTGGTGAGCCAACTAGCCCTTGAAGTCACTCTGGTGGTCTTGGGTTCAAGGTACAGGTTCAGTCCTTCCTCATCAGGGAGCCAGGGCAGCATGGTGGCAGAGAAGGTAGGCTGTCCAGAAATGATCTGAAAAGTTGGGACTGAGAGTCCAATATTTATACCTGGTGCCCACTTTGAAGTGGGAGAAGGTCCTCAAGTTAACCCCCGTAGATGTGTCTGTAATTTCCGTCCTCTATTCCCTGGCCCCAGGTTTCACGGCTCACAATAGACTAGTGTGTTTCTCAACCAGTGCAGGATCCTGTGCAGGATGAATCACTTTGATATGCGAGTATAGTAGGTGTAAGAAACTGGGCTCTTTGCAGATACTGGCCTACTTTTGCCCCCATTTAGACTCCTGATGTCATCGTTTTAAATCTGAAAGTGCACGTAAGCCTGCTAATCAGACCTCAGTGCTGATGCCAGTTGGCAAAGACTTTATCACACCTCTAAGGCCCTTGTAAATGGTTCCAGTGTAAATGGACCTGTGATAGCATTTTAAAGTTAATACTACCATAAGTCACTGGCAGTCCATAGGGTAGGATGGACTGGCACCCGGGCAAACCCAAATGTCCCGCTCCATGATGGCTTGACCGATTTTCCCCTTGTTTGGTGTCAAACACTGTGCTTTTTTACCCTTAGCATGATTGTTGTGCCCAGGGTTACCTAGCATGTACTGTGGTGCCATCCTCAGAGGCTGTCCACCAAGTTGCCAGATTTCTCTTACCTTGGCAGGCTCACCTGAGCCATTTGACACCAAGACAAAAGTCCGTCCTCCTGCTGGTTGTGCTAGCACTTCCCCTAGGATGGAGACAAAAGACCTGGGCATGGATGAGGTCGCACTTCTGCCATCCCAGGATGGCTAGTGGTTACAGTAATCAAGGAGGTAATCTTCAGAAGCTTTCACCACCCTTTATATGTAATCTATTGTCCACCACTCAAGGACAAAGTCCTTCCCACCCTGTCCAGGCTGACAGGTGGGAAAATTAGTTGTGCAGGAAGTGTACACCTCTGAGAAGCTAGCCACACCTTCGGGTGGGCTAGGAAGACTGTACAGCCAAGAAAAAGTTCTGCCATATTGGCAAACCCTGAATTAGTGGGTTCTGGGTAGAAAAGTAACGTATTCCAACAGGAAGTTGTCACCTCAGGGGTGAACTAACTGCAGGGACCAGTAGCCTATTGGCCACTGTCCTTCACACCCTTAACACCCCCTAAACTAGAATTTAAAGGGCTACCCGGACACCAGAACCTCAGTTCTGACTTTGAATCTTAGAAGAGGTACAAAGAAGACACCTTCAATGACAAGAGGACTTTGGACTCAGCTGCAGCGCAAAGAGAGGACAGTTAAGTGTCCTGAGGAGACCATATACTGGAGCTGTGTGTTCAATGTGGCAAAACCACCTTGCTCCCAGCAAGAAGGACTCCAGTGGACGCCAGAAACTGAAGGAGACTCCCCTGACTGGTGGAACCAGTCGCATGAAACCTACAGAATAATCGTCATGTTGTGTCACAAGGAGTGGAACCCTCAGGCCCTTCTTGAGAGAGCCCAAAGTAAATTGGTAACCTGAACCCTGGGAGTTGAAGTGAGGCTCATACCAAGTTTCGAGCTGCTACCCAACTCTTGTCGACCTCTATCCAACAAAATACCCTTGGATTACTTTTGCCACTGCCAAGGTGTAGGAGGCTTGCCTGGCTTGTAGTGGGTACCAAGGGTACTTACACCTTATGCCAGGTCCAATTATCCCTTATTAGTGTAGTAGTGTTCTAGCAGCTTAGGCTGATAGAGGTAGCTATAGCAGAGCAGCCAAGGCTGAACTAGGAGACATGCAAAGCTCATGCAACACCACTTATATCATATAGGTACTAGATCATAAGAAAGACAATACTCATAGTTACTAAAACTAAAGGTACTTTATTTTAGTGACAATGTGCCAAAAATATCTGAGAGGATATACTCCCTTATAAGGTAAGTAACATACACAAAATATACACAACTAACCAAATCAGGTAAGTAAAACAGTCAGAAAGTAGTACAAACACTGTAAAACACAATAGGATGCAATAGGCCTAGGGGCAACACAAACCATATACTAAGAATGTAGAATGCGAACCACGTATGCACCCCTAGGCTAGTGTAGTGTGTAGAGGGTCACTGGGAGTATGAGAAAACACTAAGGGTGTAAAGGAGACCCCACCCCAGGACCCAGAAAAGTAGGAATAAAGTACTACTATTTCCCCCAAAACACACTAAAGTAGTGATAAAGGATTTTCCAAGGACCACAACAGACTGCAAAGCACTGAAGATGGATTCCTGGACCTGAAGACCTGTAAAGGAAGGGACCAAGTCCAGGAGTCGCTAAAGTGTACAGGGGGGGCAGGATGAAAGTGCAAAATGTCTGCCTCAGGTTGGAAGAAGCTGAAGATTCTGCAACAACAAAAGGTGCTAGGAACTTCTCCTTCATGCAGAAGATGTCCCACGGAGTGCTGGAGGAAGCAGAGTTGTTTCCTTGGCAAAATACTGCAAACAAGCCTTGCTACCTGCAATAGTCACGATTGGAGAAAAAGGGTTCTGCCCTGGCCCAGGAAGGACCAGGATGTCGCCAGTCAGGAGAGGAGACAGAGGGCCGCTCAGCAACGTAGAGAGCCCACTGAAAAGAAGGAAGCAGCCGCAGAAGTCCTTGAACACGAGTTCAAGAAGACTGAACATGGTGGTCTAAGAATTGTCTGAGCTCCTTATGGGTGGCAAAAGAAATGCTGCATCCCATAGGGATCTCCTGGAACCCCAATTCCCTGGGTACATAGGTACCATATACTACAGAATTTTAAGGGTGTTCCTGTATGCCAATTCAAATTGGTAAAAGTGGTCACTAGCCTATACTGACAAATTTAAAGGCAGAGAGAGCATGAACACTGAGGTTCTGATTAGCAGAGCCTCAGTGACACAGTTAGGCACTACACAGTCAGGCCACAAACTATGAGCACTGGGGTCCTGGTTAGCAGGATCCCAGTGAGAGAGGCAAAAACATACTGACATACATGTAAAATTAGGGGTAACATGCCAAGGAAGGTGGTACTTTCCTACAATACCCCACTGCTGAGATCCTGCATCCTGAAGAAGGCAACTTCAACTAAGTGACAAAGCATCATTGGTGTGACCCTCCTGTGATTGACAGCTGCAAGGCCACCTCTGCGCCTGGAGCCGCTGGATATGGTGGGAGCGTGGCAGATTTGGAATCCAGATCTTGGGAACCCAAAGGTCTCTAGTCTTCGATGGTAGAGTGTAACTCCATCTCCAAGTGTGGGTTTGAAGAGTGCTGCATCTTTGATTGACAGCACTTGCGGTTCCCGGTCTTTTCTAAGGACAGCAAGCCTACCTCTGCACCCGGACTCTGTGGGGAAGGTTAAAAGGTACTGTCTATAAAACTAGGTCCAGGGATCCCTCAGACCATAACTCCAGATGGGTTCCATGGAACTCACCCCAAAAGTGACAAATTGTTCACTGTGTTTTCTCCTATTGACTTCCATGGTATTAATTTAACTACTAAAAGTTTATCTATTTTTAAATGTTTTAAAAATCCACAAGTCCAGTTGTATGTATGATACAAAGTTCATTTTGGTGTCTAAATTAAGATAAAAGTCTTCTTTATTTTTCTAAATTTGTGTTGGATTTCTTTTGGGTTGTGTCAATTACTTATCGTCCATGTTGGTGTTGTGAAATGCTCTGCATCTGTTCCTCTAAGTAGCATGACTGCTCTTTGCCACTCTACCAGGGTGGAGCTAAGGTTTACCAGTGTGAACCTGAGGTCCACTTCTGGTTAATGTGTTAGCATTACATGGTAAGACCCCTCAGTCATACCACATAAAACTGCCATCCTTGATATAGTGGGTGACAACTCCTCGCCTGTTATCCTGCGAGAGTTGGCTCATCCTGCCAACACCTATTCCCTTTTGAGTCACTGTCTGGGAGGAATACACAAAAGCCAACTGCCAACTACACCTAATCATGTGACCAAGAATACAGGCTGCAGGCACCAAATGGTTAGGTCAAGCAAATACCAACTTTCTAAAAGTGGCATTTTCAGACGTTTGACATAAAATATGACTTTACCATTACAGAGGGCTTTAAATTACAGATCATTAGAGACCCAACTCAACATTCCTATCTGCTCCCAATCAAAGGTTATTACTCATTAATTCAAATCAAATCAAATCATTAACATTTATAAAGCGCGCTACTCACCCGTGCGGGTCTCAAGGCGCTAGGGGGGAAAGGGGGGGTTATCGCTGCTCGAACAGCCAAGTCTTTAGGAGTCTCCGGAAAGCGGAGTGGTCCTGGGTGGTCCTGAGGCTGGTGGGGAGGGAGTTCCAGGTCTTGGCCGCCAGGAAGGAGAAAGATCTCCCACCCGCCGTGGAGCGGCGGGTGCGAGGGACGGCAGCAAGTGCGAGGCCAGCGGAGCGGAGGGGGCGGGTGGGGACGTAGAAGCTGAGGCGTCTGTTGAGGTATTCCGGTCCCTTGTTGTGGAGGGCTTTGTGTGCGTGGGTGAGAAGACGGAAGGTGATCCTTTTGCTGACTGGGAGCCAATGCAGGTGTCTCAGGTGTGCGGAGATGTGGCTGTTGCGGGGTACGTCAAGGATGAGGCGGGCCGAGGCGTTTTGGATGCGTTGCAGGCGGTTTTGGAGTTTGGCGGTGGTCCCGGCGTAGAGGGTGTTGCCGTAGTCCAGGCGACTCGTGACAAGGGCGTGGGTCACGGTTTTTCTGGTGTCGGCGGGGATCCAGCGGAAGATCTTGCGGAGCATGCGGAGAGTGAGGAAGCAGGCGGAGGACAGGGCGTTGACTTGCTTGGTCATGGTGAGAAGAGGGTCCAAGATGAAGCCGAGGTTGCGGGCGTGGTCTGCGGGGGTCGGTGCGGTGCCGAGGGCCGTGGGCCACTAGGAGTCGTCCCAGGCGGACGGGGTGTTGCCGAGGATGAGGACTTCCGTTTTTTCAGAGTTCAGCTTTAGGCGGCTGGGCCTCATCCAATCTGCGACGTCCTTCATACCCTCTTGTAGGTTGGTCTTGGCGCTGGCGGGGTCCTTGGTGAGGGAGAGTACAAGTTGGGTGTCGTCGGCGTAGGAGGTGATGATGATGTCGTGCTTGCATACGATGTCGGCGAGGGGGCTCATGTAGACATTGAAGAGTGTCGGGCTGAGCGATGAGCCTTGAGGTACGCCGCAGATGATCTTGGTGGGTTCTGAGCGAAACGGAGGGAGGTAAACTCTTTGGGAGCGGTTAGCGAGGAAGGAGGCGATCCAGTCCAGGGCCTGGCCTTGGATCCCGGTGGAGCGTAGGCGGGTGATTAGGGTGCGGTGACAGACGGTGTCAAAGGCAGCCGAGAGGTCGAGGAGAATGAGGGCGACTGTTTCACCGTTGTCCATCAGGGTTCTGATGTCGTCTGTGACTGAGATGAGGGCGGTTTCCGTGCTGTGGTTGGTTCGGAATCCGGTTTGTGAAGGGTCGAGCAGGTTGTTGTCTTCCAGGAAGGTGGTCAGCTGTTTGTTGACGGTCTTTTCTATTACCTTGGCTGGGAAAGGTAGAAGAGAGATGGGGCGGAAGTTTTTCAGGTCGCTTGGGTCAGCCGTAGGTTTCTTTAGTAGGGCGTTGACTTCAGCGTGCTTCCAGCATTCGGGGAAGGTAGCAGAAGAAAAAGAAGAGTTGATGACGGTCTGGAGGTGCGGGGCGATGATGTCGTCGGCTTTGTTAAAGATGAAGTGCGAGCAGGGGTCCGAAGGGGCGCCGGAGTGGATAGAGTTCATGATGGATTTGGTTTCTTCCGTGTTGATGTGGGTCCAGTTGTTGAGGGTGATGTCCGGGGAAGCGGGTTCAGTGGTGTATGGTTGGGTCTGGTGTCCGAAGCTGTCGTGGAGGTCGCTGATCTTGCGATGGAAGAAAGTGGCGAGGGATTCGCACAAATCCTGTGAGGGCGTGACGGCGTTGGCGCTGGCGCTGGGGTTGGAGAACTCTTTGACGATGCTGAAGAGTTCTCTGCTGTTGTGGCTGTTTTTGTCTAGTCTGTCGGTGAAAAAGTTCCTTTTGGCAGTGCGGATCAGGTGGTGGTGTTCGCGTGTAGCGTTCTTGAGGGCGGTCATGTTGTCAGCGGTGTGGTCCTTGCGCCAGGCCTTCTCAAGGGCACGACAAGTTTTCTTTGATTCTTTGAGGGTGTCAGAGAACCAGAGAGGTTTTTTGGTGTTGGTCTGTCGATGCGTGCGTTTGAGGGGAGCAAGGTTGTCAGCGCAGTTGGAGATCCAGTTTGTGAGGTTGAGAGCTGCGTCGTTGGGGTCGGTGGTGAGGGTGGGTTGGTTGGCGGCGAGAGCGGAGAAGAGTTGCTCTTCAGGGATCTTGTTCCACTGTCGATGAGGGATGGGTTGAGTGCGGAGGTGGGAGGTCTCACGTCGGAATGTGAAGTGGACGCAGCTGTGGTCGGTCCAGTGTAGGGCAGAGGTGTGGCTGAAGAAGACGTGTTTGCTGGCGGAGAAGATAGGGTCGAGCGTGTGTCTGGCGATGTGGGTGGCGGTGTTCACCAGTGTAATATGGTAACCCAATGTTATCTAATAGGAGAGATTTTTTCAATACCAGGACGTGTAAAGCTTAAAAGTACATGTCCTGCTTTTTAAATACAATGCATCCTAACCTATAGGCTATTTAGGACCTACCCTAGTGGTGACAGGAAGAGTTAGGACTGGCAAGATGTTTCTTTTACCATGTTGAAATGGCAGACATAAGACATGTTTTGAAAGGCTACTAAAGTGGGTGGCACAATAAGTGCTGCAGGCCTAGTAGTAGCATTTAATTTAAAGACCTTGGGTATATGTAGTACCAGTTTACTTGGGACTTACAGGTATATTTAATATTCCAATTGGTTGTAAGTTAATTGCACCATGTTTAAGGGAGAGAGCACAAACACTTTAGCACTGATTAGCAGTGGTGAAATGTGCAGAGTTCTAAGGCAAACAAAAATGCAATCAGCAACAAATAGGAGGAGTGAGGCAAAATGTTTGGGGGACGAACACCCTAAACCTGATGGGTCTAACAAGGTCCTTCATCATATTTACAGACGACCATCTTACTGCTTCATCCTATGCGATACCCAGCTTTTTAAGATTATAATTGAATGAATAGGAACAAACTCTCTCCAGTAGCCGTACCATATACTAGGGACTTGCGGTAGGTTGTCAGAGCCAATTATAAATATGTCTAATTACCATATAACTTTTTAAACAGAGCACTCACCATGGGCCTGGTTAGCAGATCCCAGCACACAGTCAGAAAACACCAGGATCAGTCAAAAATGTGGGCAAAAAGTAATGGGGACATCTGCAAAAAGCTCAGTTTTTTCCTAATAGAGCTCAGGTAGAACCTCCTTTTATTACATGGGATTACTGCGATAAACTACATCTATGTTTCAAACATGTTTGTCCTACTTACACATCTAAGTTACTAAAAGATCTTCCCCCAATGATTCTACACACATGCTAATTAATATGTATTTTGTTCTTTTAACAGCTGAACACGTTTCTTATGATAGCAGCTGGTGACAACATTATTTTTGATGAAACAGGTGTCGTGTCAGCAAAGTATGACATACTAAACTGGGTTAAATTTCCCAATGGATCAATATCCGGCATCAAGGTTGGAAATGTTGACCTTTCAGCCTTACCAGGGAACCAACTTTCAATCAACCAAAGCTCCATCATATGGCACTCTGAGGGACCTAATGTAGACCTGGTGAGTGCAAGACTCCCACTTGGGTACATATGCACGTAATATTTTATCTAGGGACTACCATGATACCCGTACTTGGACTGAATTACCTCATGCTCTGTAACTGTAGCTATAACAAAGCTTTGAAAAAATACTCTTTACATGTCTAAGTAAATATGCAAGCAAATATACCCACATATCAATGTGGAGGCTACTATTTATTCAAGATTCATAACACACATGTGGGAATGAGTGATTGGGTGAAATAATGAGTCAGCAATTGAGTGAGTGAAAAAAAGAGTGATGGTTGATTTGAATGTCGATGTTGGTGGTGTTAGTGCCTGATATTAGTAGTATAGTTGTGCAAAAATAAAAGAAGGGTTTGTGTAAAAATATGCCTGTTTGACATTTACCACACCTACATGGGTGGTGCAAAATGTGCCATCCCAACATCACTGTACTTAAAATAAATAAAATAAACAAAACACATCATTTCCTTGAAGTGACTCAGTGTTCAGAATTCCGAACTCCCCGGGAAGTCCCAGTGAGGACTCATTTTGAGCTACAATCCCACTTAGAGCTCCAGGAGGCCAGATACATTGTCCCCCTCTAACACTGGGAGGGTAGTGGGTGGTGCTCTGGCGGGCCCTGGTTGAGGACCCTCTTAACTTGGGGCCCTTGCCCTGGTCCAAAGTATGACAAAGTGCTTGGGACAGGATCCTGCAGTCCAGGAGGGGGCTTCCCTTCTTCGGTGTGTAAATATTCTCTCACCAGGTCAAAGGTCAGTGCTCCAGTTAGCTCTAGCGCAGACAACCCATCTGGGATGCTCTAGCCATCCTGCTGGGCATGAAAGCTCTTGGGACGGGGTTCTTCGAGTACTGGGCAGGAACCCCTGCTTGGCTGGGTTGAGACGATCCGATCAGCTGTGTTTCAACAAGCTGAGGATGGTGTCCTGCATGGCCATGGGGTCTTCCCTGCTTGGTTGAGAAATCTCTGACTGAGCTGCAGGTCAGAGCTCTGACTGGCTGAGGGAGGCTTACAGCCCTGAGCTGTGTCTCGAGATGTCCAGGATGGGGGTCCAGCAGGCCCAGGAAGTTATCCCCTCCTTTTCTTAATGAAGAAACTGTGACCAGGCCTTGAGTTAGAGTTCCAAATGGATCTGTGTTGGAAGCCCTTGACCTTGGGATACCTTTCTGGACCTGCTGTGTCACATATGGGATGGGTGGAAGCCCCCGTCCATTTTCCCCATGCTTTGGTCAGCCATGTATCAAAGTGCACTGGGTAAGGTCCTGCAGGCCTAAGGAGGTTTTTCCTGCCTTTCTTGGTTAGGAAGCTCTGAACAGGCCTCAAGTCAGAGCTTCAGCTGGACTGAGAACAGGAGGCTGTGGGACCCCTGCTCTGGTCAACCATGTCTCAACGTGTCTGTGATGGGGTCCAGCAGGCTTGGGGAGGTCTCCTCAGCCTATCTGGATTCCAACACTCTGGCCCCAGGTCAGAGATTTAGCTAGAAGGGGGCGGTAGAAGCCTCTGGTGCTGGACTCCATTACCCATCCTGCTGTGTCACAAAATACTTGTTATGGTGTCCTGCATGCCCAGGGATGTCTTCCATGCTTGGCCAGGTTAACAAGTTTTGTCCTAACTTGAGTCAGTGCTCCAGCTGCACTGGGGTTTGAGGCTCAAGGTGCTGGGTCCCCTCTCCTTTCTCGCTGTGCCACAAAGTGCCCGGGGTACTTCAGTCCCGGGGAGATCTCTCTTGTTTGGACAAGTTAAGAAGCTCTAACCAGATCCCAAGTCATAGTTTCGGCTGTCTCAGGGATGAAAGTCCAAGTCTCAAAGAGCAGCTGATTGGGTCCTACAGGCCCGGGAAGGTCTCCCTTGACTATCTATGTTAAAGAGATGTAACGGGCCCCAAGACCAGAGCTCTGGCTGGCCCTGAGATTAAAGCTGCTGGCCCGCAGCTCCCTTCCCTAGCCCACCACGTCTTAAAGTGCCCAGGATGGGATCCTGCAGGCCCCTGGAGGTCTCCCATGCTTGACTAGGATAAGAAGCTCTAACTGTTCAGAGCCCTGTGAGGCCCCCCCGAGCCCTAGGTCTGGGGCCCTGCTCAGTCCCCAATAACCCAGCCCTCAGAGCCCCTGGCTGGCCTGTACTTTTGTGTATCACATGGGCTCTAAGAGACTGAAGGAAAGAGGCTGATACCACAACACCATTGTCAGAGTATCATCTGACAGAATTATCATGCCCTACATAACGAGTATTAGAAAATGTCCATCTAATGGGCTGATATTTTCATAAGCAATATTTAGGACTCAAAATGATATATCTCTGTATTATACTCTGACATACTACTGAAGTAATGCAAGTTGCATTTAAAGGTTTCTAGATATTGGTGCCTCTTCCTCCAAACAAACATGATTTACACCACATCATACATGTAAATTACCTGCTTTTACACATCCCCTTTCCTGGATCGTCTGCTTTTTGGCTTGAATTAGAAGACATGCTTTTTCAAACTAATCTTTCTATGTTGAATTATCTCTATACTCATCTAAACAAATATAAAAATAAATACATATTTTCGGCTACACAGTATAAATAACGTGGTCATTCTTAATCTTTAAACATCAAAGGCTGTTATTTCCGAGATGCTGTGGGCGCGTGACATGGGACACACACATATGAGTAGCTTGTCATCAAGAACTGTGATCACTTGTTATATTATGACCTGAAACTAAAACTTGGAGATAAATTAGTTATGTTTAGTCAAATGACAATGGGGCGCATAAAGACGTCACTAACTTTGTAAATGTTCCTTCCAGTGATGCTACTCACACTGGTCTCCTGTGTAGTTCACCCTGAACCCCTCCTCCTCCTCCTGAGGCCTCTGTCCCAGCACCCCCTGCCACTTCCGGTCATGAAGTCCCCAGTCACAATTAAACGATCAAGAAATAGAGAACAATTTCTCCACCTGGGTTTTTCTCTAATCCTATAAGAGAGACACGTCATGTCCTAAATTCAGAGGTCCTAATAGAAGACAGATACAACCGGGCACTTATACCAGACCTGCACATCTCCCCCAGATGCCAACTCCTGGATGCCAACCCCTGGATGCCAACTCCTGGATGCCTGTCACCTGTGAATATTTATAAGCCTCGAAAGGTCGCAAAGCACTGTAAAGCAATAAAATCTATAACATTATCTCTAATGCTCTTAAAAGCACTTGAGCATATATGAAAACCAGTTGTTTGATATAAATCAGTGCATATTCATCAAGGTCTTTCACCAACTCCAATTCATTTCTGATAATTGAACCTCGAGACAACTCAATACATCAGCGTTTAATTAGCTGAGTGTCTACTTAAATGTACTTAACCCACTGATCGCAAACTGGATATTGAAAGACATAACACGTTAGTATTTAGAAGGGGCTTTCTTAGTCACCCCTTGAAATGATGATCGATTACGGAATAAATCAATGTGTTATGGCCAAAATCCTGTCACAAAAAATTGAAAAGTTGCTAACTCCTCAGTTAAGGTGTTAACACATTCGCAAAAGTTCCCCTTGGAGCTTTTTGAAGTTTCTGTATGTAAACAAAGTGTGTTTGAGTAAAAGCAGAGGTCCATTGGACAACTGCTAACTTTAAAACAAATGTAAATAAATAAATATTCATTTAATAAATAGAACGCACTTAAAAAAAGCTGATTTAATTTGAAAAGTGGTGGCAGACGTTGTGGTCTGCTGTGCTAGCATGTGACCATCCCATGATGGCATCCAGTCATAGGGAGTCACTGTTGGACACCGACCTCATGGGCATTGATAGGGTGGTTCTGTTTGTGACCCACTATCAGTGCATAGAGAGGAGGGCAGAGGAAAGGGCTCTACTGTCCAGTGCAGAGTGCACCCCAAGGCGTGGTTGTTCAGTACTATCAAGAAATAATACCAATATGGGCCGAACTTCAAAAGCCCAATCCCATAACAAGATACAATTACTTTTGGGTCCAAATTCCAACAATGTAACAGACAATAGGGCCAGTACATATGTGTATTTGGCTGAAGATGCACAACGTGTATATTCTCTGATAGGACAAACCGAGACAGCCACTACCTCCAGTACTCCATTGAAAGTAACCTAACACAGTTATTATACATTTGAAAACGAGAGATCATCAACGATTGCATGCAGGTACCCTTGTTAGGTATCATAAAGCACAACAGAAAGAGGTTTAAGAATCTCACTATAATCAACCTCATGCTAAAAACAATCTAGGATTCACAGATCGCTGGTTTGCTATTTTAAACAAATGTTCTCTTGACCTCCTCTTGTTAATAGTTGAAGAACTATCAAGAATACTTGAAGAACTCAACAAGGAACTACATCAACTTAAACACGAACTGACCAATAGGATGGAGGAAACACAATGGGAGACCTCTTTGAAAGATGTTAACATTCAATTAGAGCGATATACCGACAAGATTAATTAGAGAGAGAATAGAAAATGTAAGAGTGACGTCATAGATTATAAATTGGGTGACGCTTACGGGTGGGCAGAAGCATCTGCCTAGTGAAGACTGGTGAGACCGTATAGCAATAAATCCACTGAAAGAGAAACTTCATCTTCAGATATTGACCAGGTCAAAGGTCAGTGCTCCAGTTAGCTCTAGCGCAGACAACCCATCTGGGATGCTCTAGCCATCCTGCTGGGCATGAAAGCTCTTGGGATGGGGTTCTTCGAGTACTGGGCAGGATCCCCTGCTTGGCTGGGTTGAGACGATCCGATCAGCTGTGTCTCAACAAGCTGAGGATGGTGTCCTGCATGGCCATGGGGTCTTCCCTGCTTGGTTGAGAATCTCTGACTGAGCTGCAGGTCAGAGCTCTGACTGGCTGAGGGAGGCTTACAGCCCTGAGCCCACTCACAACGTGCCGCCAGAAGCGAATGCACCATCATCACATACAGCAGGTCTCCGTACTTCAGATAGTTCTGCTTCTTTTGTAGGATCCGGTCAGAGCATCACTGTAGAACCAGGAGGAGAAGGGGAAAGGAAACTCATAGGGCAGATGACCATGAAAGATAACCACCAGAAGCCACAACAATCTTGTCATCAACATTTCAAATAGCCAGCTGTCTCCCCTACAAATGATAATTTTGCAATAAGGCACTTCCTTTGTGTCCACTCATCATGGCGAGGAATTAGATTGTGAGATATGTCTGTTCGAATTCATGAGACACCTCAGATTGGGGCACTTTTTGAAAGCATTGCGGATGCAAGACCTAATAAAAAAAGCAGAGCACATTGATGGGCTTGAGAAGTAAAAGTACTTTCATGGCCCCTGTTAATCATAAGGTTTTAGATTCTTTTGAATTAATTGTGAAGAAAAAATTCCAAAAAGTGTTCAAGTCTAGACCTTGGAAGTACAGTACTATGACCATCAAAGAAAGACATGTGATCAAGCACATCGCCAACAACCCTGACATCACGTGTTGTGGAGCTCCCGAAGGTGGTGCCTTAGCGGTTTTGGAGATGTGTTGACGCACATGTGAACGATAGCGCTCTATACATGAGATTAGAGTCAAACCCCACTGAAGAATTGGCCAAAACATTACTCAATATTTTGAATAATGCTACAGATTCCGGTACTATTATTGAGGAAGACAAAATATATTTGGTTCAAGACTACCCTAGAGGGCCAAACATCTATGTGCTACAGAAGATCCACAAGAACCTGAATAACCCGCCGTTCAGACCGATAGTATCCACACGCCGTTCCATTCATGAACCTGTAGGAAGATCTGTAGAAGGGTATGTGCAACCATTGGCTCTTAGGGTGAGTACTTACCTAAGAGACACCACAGATTTTTGTAATACGATTTTGTCTATTAACTTTACAGATGAAGAGAGTCCGATCTTGTGTACTCTTCATTTGAAATCTTTATCTGCAGCCATGCCAACCAACTTAGATATTAAAGCAGTTTAATCATTTTTGATTGTAGGAAAGTACCATCTTGCCTGCCATGTTACCCCCATTTAAACTGTATGTATGTTTGTTTTAGCCCTTGTGTCACTGGGATCCTGCTGGGCAGGACCCCAGTGCTCATAGTATGCCCTGTATGTGTTCCCTGTGTGGTGCCTAACTGTATCACTGAGGCTCTGCTAACCAGAACCTCAGTGTTTATGCTCTCTCTGCTTTTAAAATTGTCACTGCAGGCTAGTGACTGATTTTACCAATTCACATTGGCATACTGGAACACCCTTATAATTCCCTAGTATATGGTACATAGGTACCCAGGGTATTGGGGTTCCAGGAGATCCCTATGGGCTGCAGCATTTCTTTTGCCACCCATAGGGAGCTCAGACAATTCTTACACAGGATTGCCACTGCAGCCTGAGTGAAATAACGTCCACGTTATTTCTTCACAGCCATTTTACACTGCACTTAAGTAACTTATAAGTCACCTATATGTCTAACCCTCACTTAGTGAAGGTTAGGTGCAAAGTTACTTAGTGTGTGGGCACCCTGGCACTAGCCAAGGTGCCCCCACATTGTTCAGGGCAAATTCCCCGGACTTTGTGAGTGCGGGGACACCATTACATGCATGCACTACATGTAGGTCAATACCTAGTCCAATTCCATGCATCCCCGGGTCTCCAGCATAGAGCCTCAGTACTGCCAAACTAGCTTCCAGGGGTTTTCTATGCAGCTCCCGCTGCTGCCAATCCTCAGACAGATTTCTGTCCCCCTGGGGCCTGGGCAGCCTGGTCCCACCAAGGCAGAACAAAGGATATCCTCCGAGAGAAGGTGTTACACCCTCTCCCTTTGGAAATAGGTGTGAAGGGCCTTGGAGGAGTAGCCTCTCCTGGCCTCTGGAAATGCTTTGAAGGGCACAGATGGTGCCCTCCTTGCATAAGCCAGTCTACACCAGTTCAGGGATCCCCCCAGCCCTGCTCTGGGGCAAAAATGGACAAAGGAAAGGAGAGTGACCACTCCCCTGACGAGCACCTCCCAGGGGATGTGCCCAGACCTCCTCCAGTGTGTCCCAGACCTCTACCATCTTGGATGCAGAGGTGTGAGGGCACAATGGACAGCTCTGAGTGGCCAGTGCCAGCAGGTGACGTCAGAGACCCCTCCTGATAGGTGCTTACCTTTCTCTGTAGCCAATCCTCCTTTGAGGGCTATTTAGGCTCCCTCCTGTGGGTATCTCACCAGCTAACGAATACAAGAGCTCACCAGAGTTCCTCTACACTTCCCTCTTTGACTTCTGCCAAGGATCAACCGCTGACTGCTCCAGGACGCCTGCAAAACCGCAACAAAGTAGCAAGAAGACTACCAGCAACATTGTAGCTCCTCATCCTGCCAGCTTTCTCGACTGTTTCCTTGTGGTGCATGCTCTGAGGGCTGTCTGCCTTCACCCTGCACTGGAAGCCAAGAAGAAATCTCCTGTTGGTCGACGGAATCGTCCCCCTGCCAACGCAGGCACCAAACTTCTGCATCACCGGTCCTCTGGGTCCCCTCTCATCCTGACGAGCATGGTCCCTGGAACACAGGAGCTGGGTCCAAGTGTCCCCGACAGTCCAGTGGTCCTTCTGCCCAAATTTGGTGGAGGTAAGTCCTTGCCTCCCACGCCAGGCAGTAATCCTGTGTACTGCGTGAACTGCAGCTGCTAGGGCTTCTGTGCACTCTTGCAAGACTTCCTTCATGCACAGCCTAGCCCTGGTCCCCAGCACACCCTAATGCATTGCTCAACTCGCTGAGTTGGACTCCGACTTCGTGGGACTCCGACTTCGTGGGACTCCCTTTTGTTGTGCTGATTCGACTTTCGTGCTCAGATCTTCTGAATGCCTGTTCAGGTGCTGCCTGCTTCTGCGTGGGCTCTCCATGTTGCTGAGCACCTCCTCTGTCTCCACCTCCAAGGGGCGACCTCCTGGTCCTTCTTGGGCCCTGGCAGCACCCAAAAATGTCAACGCCGACTCTTGCAGCTAGCAAGGCTTGTTTGCGGTCTTTCTGCGTGGAAATAACTCTGCATCCTCCAGCACACTGTGGGACATCTTATGACCAAAGGAGAAGTTACTGGCACCTTCCGTTGTTGCAGAATCTTCAGATTGCTCCACCCAGAAGCAGTCCTTTTGCACCTTCATCCGGGGTTTAGTGGGCTTCTGCCACCCCCCCCCCCCCAGGCACTTGCGTGACTCTTGGAGTTGGTCCCCTTCCTTTGCAGGTCCTCAGGTCCAGGAATCCGTCTTCAGTGTATTGCAGTCAGTTGTTGTCCTTGCAGAATCCCCTATCTCGACTTTACTGTCTTTCTGGGGTAGTAGGGTAACTTTACTCCTACTTTTCAGGGTCTTGGGGTGGGGTATTGTAGGAGGCTGGACTGGCTTGTAGTGAGTACCAAGGGGTACTTGCACCTTGCACCAGGCCCAGTTATCCCTTATTAGTGTATAGGGTGTCTAGCAGCATAGGCTGATAGATAATGGTAGCTTAGCGGAGCAGCTTAGGCTGAACTAGGAGACGAGTGAAGCTCCTACAGTACCACTAGTGTCACTTGCACAATATCATAAGAAAACACAATACACAGATATACTAAAAATAAAGGTACTTTATTTTTATGACAATATGCCAAAGTATCTGTAGGAGGCTGGACTGGCTTGTAGTGAGTACCAAGGGGTACTTGCACCTTGCACCAGGCCCAGTTATCCCTTATTAGTGTATAGGGTGTCTAGCAGCTTAGGCTGATAGATAATGGTAGCTTAGCAGAGCAGCTTAGGCTGAACTAGGAGACGTGTGAAGCTACTACAGTACCACTTAGTGTCATATGCACAATATCATAAGAAAACACAATACACAGTTATACTAAAAATAAAGGTACTTTATTTTTATGACAATATGCCAAAGTATCTTAGAGTGTACCCTCAGTGAGAGGATAGGAAATATACACAAGATATATATACACAATAGCAAAAATATGCAGTATAGTCTTAGAAAACAGTGCAAACAATGTATAGTTACAATAGGATGCAATGGGGAAACATAGGGATAGGGGCAACACAAACCATATACTCCAAAAGTGGAATGTGAACCACGAATGGACCCCAAACCTATGTGACCTTGTAGAGGGTCGCTGGGACTATTAGAAAATAGTGAGATTTAGAAAAATAACCCTCCCCAAGACCCTGAAAAGTGAGTGCAAAGTGCACCAAAGTTCCCCTAAGGACAAAATAGTCGTGTTAGAGGGAAAATGCAAGGAAAACACAAATCAGCAATGCAACAACGATGGATTCCTGACTGAGGGTACCTGTGGAACAAGGGGACCAAGTCCAAAAGTCACAAGCAGCTCGGAGATGGGCAGATGCCCAAGAAATGCCAGCGGTTGGTGCAAAGAAGCTCTTACTAGGCTAAAGAACTGTGAATACTGCAGGAACGACAAGGGCTAGAGACTTCCCCTTTGGAGGATGGATCCCCCACGCCTTGGAGAGTCGTGCAGAAGTGTTTTCCCGCCGAATGGACGCCAACAAGCCTTGCTACACGCAAATCGTGCGTTTGGCGTTTTTGGACGCTGCTGGGGCCCAGGAGGGACCAGGAGGTCGCAAATTGGACCTGCAGAGAGAGGGGACGTCGAGCAAGACAAAGAGCCCTAATTGAAGCAGGTAGCACCCGGAGAACTGCCAGAAACAGGCACTACGAAGATGCGTGAAACGGTGCTCGCCGAAGTTGCACAAAGGAGTCCCACGTCGCCGGAGACCAACTTAGAAAGTCGTGCAATGCAGGTTAGAGTGCCGTGGACCCAGGCTTGGCTGTGCACGAAGGATTTCCGCCGGAAGTGCACAGGGGCCGGAGTAGCTTGCAAAGTTGCGGTTCCCAGCAATGCAGCCCAGCGAGGTGAGGCAAGGACTTACCTCCACCAAACTTGGGCTGAAGAGTCACTGGACTGTGGGGGTCACTTGGACAGTGTCGCTGGATTCGAGGGACCTCGCTCGTCGTGCTGAGAGGAGACCCAAGGGACCGGAAATGCAGCTTTTTGGTGCCTGCGGTTGCAGGGGGAAGATTCCGTCGACCCACGGGAGATTTCTTCGGAGCTTCTGGTGCAGAGAGGAGGCAGGCTACCCCCACAGCATGCACAAGCAGGAAAACAGTCGAGAAGGCGGCAGGATCAGCGTTACAGAGTTGCAGTAGTCGTCTTTGCTACTATGTTGCAGGTTTGCAGGCTTCCAGCGCGGTCAGCGGTCGTTTCCTTATCAGAAGGTGAAGAGAGAGATGCAGAGGAACTCGGCTGAGCTCATGCATTCGTTATCTGAAGTTTCCCCAGAGACAGAGACCCTAAATAGCCAGAAAAGAGGGTTTGGCTACCTAGGAGAGAGGAAAGGCTACTAACACCTGAAGGAGCCTATCAGCAGGAGTCTCTGACGTCACCTGGTGGCACTGGCCACTCAGAGCAGTCCAGTGTGCCAGCAGCACCTCTGTTTCCAAGATGGCAGAGGTCTGGAGCACACTGGAGGAGCTCTGGACACCTCCCAGGGGAGGTGCAGGTCAGGGGAGTGGTCACTCCCCTTTCCTTTGTCCAGTTTCGCGCCAGAGCAGGGGCTAAGGGGTCCCTGAACCGGTGTAGACTGGCTTATGCAGAATTGGGCACATCTGTGCCCAACAAAGCATTTCCAGAGGCTGGGGGAGGCTACTCCTCCCCTGCCTTCACACCATTTTCCAAAGGGAGAGGGTGTCACACCCTCTCTCAGAGGAAGTTCTTTGTTCTGCCATCCTGGGCCAGGCCTGGCTGGACCCCAGGAGGGCAGCTGCCTGTCTGAGGGGTTGGCAGCAGCAGCAGCTGCAGTGAAACCCCAGGAAGGGCAGTCTGGCAGTACCAGGGTCTGTGCTACAGACCACTGGGATCATGGAATTGTACCAACAATGCCAGGATGGCATAGAGGGGGCAATTCCATGATCATAGACATGTTACATGGCCATATTCGGAGTTACCATGGTGAAGCTACATATAGGTAGTGACCTATATGTAGGGCACGCGTGTAATGGTGTCCCCGCACTCACAAAGTTCAGTGAATTGGCTCTGAACAATGTGGGGGCACCTTGGCTAGTGCCAGGGTGCCCTCACACTAAGTAACTTTGCACCTAACCTTTACCAGGTAAAGGTTAGACATATAGGTGACTTATAAGTTACTTAAGTGCAGTGTAAAATGGCTGTGAAATAACGTGGACGTTATTTCACTCAGGCTGCAGTGGCAGGCCTGTGTAAGAATTGTCAGAGCTCCCTATGGGTGGCAAAAGAAATGCTGCAGCCCATAGGGATCTCCTGGAACCCCAATACCCTGGGTACCTCAGTACCATATACTAGGGAATTATAAGGGTGTTCCAGTAAGCCAATGTAAATTGGTAAAAATGGTCACTAGCCTGTCAGTGACAATTTGAAAGTAATGAGAGAGCATAACCACCGAGGTTCTGGTTAGCAGAGCCTCAGTGAGACAGTTAGGCACCACACAGGGAACAAATACATGCACACCTATGAGCACTGGGGCCCTGTGTGACAGGGTCCCAGTGACACATACATATAGGCCACAAACCTATGAGCACTGGGGTCCTGACCAGCAGGATCCCAGTGACACATAACAACCATACTGAAAACATGGTGTTTTCACTATGAGCACTGAGGCCTGGCTATCAGGATCCCAGTGAGACAGTGAAAACAGTGACAAACACCCTGACATACACTCACAAACAGGCCAAAAGTGGGGGTAACAAGGCTAGAAAGAGGCTACCTTCTCACAGTATCTCAGAGTGTACCCTCAGTAGGAGGATAGCAAATATACACAAGATATATGTACAAAATACCAAAATATGCAGTAATAGTATTAGAAAACAGTGCAAACAATGTATAGTTTCAATAGGATGCAATGGGGACACATAGGGATAGGGGCAACACAAACCATATACTTCAAAAGTGGAATGCGAACCACGAATGGACCCCAAACCTATGTGACCTTGTAGAGGGTCGCTGGGACTATTAGAAAATAGTACGGGTTAGAAAAATAGCCCACCCCAAGACCCTGAAAAGTGAGTGTAAAGTGCACTAAAGTTCCCCAAAGGACATAGAAGTCGTGATAGGGGAATTCTGCAGGAAAGACACAAACCAGCAATGCAACAACGATGGATTTCCAGTCGAGGGTACCTGTGGAACAAGGGGACCAAGTCCAAAAAGTCACAAGCAAGTCGAGATGGGCAGATGCCCAGGAAATGCCAGCTGTGGGTGCAAAGAAGCTGCTACTGGACAGTAGAAGCTGAAGGTTCTGCAGGAACGACAAGGGCTAGAGTCTTCCCCTTTGGAGGAAGGATCTCTCACGCTGCGGAGAGTCGTGCAGAAGTGTTTTCCTGAAGAAAGACTGCCAACAAGCCTTGCTAGCTGCAAATTGTGCGGTTAGGGTTTTTGGATGCTGCTGTGGCCCAGGAGGGACCAGAATGTCGCCAATTGTGTTTGGGGACAGAGGGGGCGTCGAGCAAGACAAGGAGTCTTCTCAGAAGCAGGCAGCATCTGCAGAAGTGCCGGAACAGGCACTACAAAGTCGAGAGAAACAGTGCTCACCTGAAGTCGCACAAAGGAGTCTCACGTCGCCGGAGGACAACTTAGGAGGTAGTGCAATGCAGGTTAGAGTGCTGTGGACCCAGGCTGGACTGTGGACAAAGGATTTCTGCTGGAAGTGCATGGAGGCCGGAGTAGCTGCAAAAGTCGCGGTTCCCAGCAATGCAGTCTGGCGTGGGGAGGCAAGGAATTACCTCCACCAAACTTGGACTGAAGAGTCACTGGACTGTGGGAGTCACTTGGACAGAGTTGCTAGATTCAAGGGACCTCGCTCGTCGTACTGAGAGGAGACCCAGGGTACCGGTGATGCAGTTCTTTGGTGCCTGCGGTTGCAGGGGGACGATTCCATCGACCCACGGGAGATTTCTTCGGAGCTTCTAGTTCAGAGAGGAGGCAGACTACACCCACAGCATGCACCACCAGGAAAACAGTTGAGAAGGCGGCAGGATCAGCGTTACAGAGTTGCAGTAGTCGTCTTTGCTACTTTGTTGCAGTTTTGCAAGCTTCCAGCGCGGTCAGCAGTCGATTCCTTGGCAGAAGGTGAAGAGAGAGATGCAGAGGAACTCGGATGAGCTCTTGCATTCGTTATCTAAGGAATCCCCAGAGACAGAGACCCTAAATAGCCAGAAAAGAGGGTTTGGCTACCTAGGATAGAGGATAGGCTAGCAACACCTAAAGGAGCCTATCAGAAGGAGTCTCTGACGTCACCTGCTGGCCCTGGCCACTCAGAGCAGCCCAGTGTGCCAGCAGCACCTTTGTTTCCAAGATGGCAGAGGTCTGGAGCACACTAGAGGAGCTCTGGACACCTCCCAGGGGAGGTGCAGGTCAGGGGAGTGGTCACTCCCCTTTCCTTTGTCCAGTTTCGCACCAGAGCAGGGCTAAGGGGTCCCTGAACCGGTGTAGACTGGCTTATGCAGAAATGGGCACCATGTGTGCCCATGAAAGCATTTCCAGAGGCTGGGGGAGGCTACTCCTCCCCTGCCTTAAAACCATTTTCCAAAGGGAGAGGGTGTAACACCCTCTCTCAGAGGAAGTCCTTTGTTCTGCCATCCTGGGCCAAGCCTGGCTGGACCCCAGGAGGGCAGAAACCTGTCTGAGGGGTTGGCAGCAGCAGCTGCAGTGAAACCCCTGAAAAGGCAGTTTGGCAGTACCAGGGTCTGTGCTACAGACCACTGGGATCATGGGATTGTGCCAACCATGCCAGAATGTCATAGAGGGGGCAATTCCATGATCATAGACATGTTACATGGCCATATTCGGAGTTACCATTGTGAAGCTACATATAGGTAGTGACCTAAATGTAGTGCACGCGTGTAATGGTGTCCCCGCACTCACAAAGTCCAGGGAATTGGCCCTGAACAATGTGGGGGCACCTTGGCTAGTGCCAGGGTGCCCTCACACTAAGTAACTTTGCACCTAACCTTTACCAGGTAAAGGTTAGACATATAGGTGACTTATAAGTTACTTAAGTGCAGTGTAAAATGGCTGTGAAATAACGTGGACGTTATTTCACTCAGGCTGCAGTGGCAGGCCTGTGTAAGAATTGTCAGAGCTCCCTATGGGTGGCAAAAGAAATGCTGCAGCCCATAGGGATCTCCTGGAACCCCAATACCCTGGGTACCTTATTACCATATACTAGGGAATTATAAGGGTGTTCCAGTATGTAGGAGGCTGGACTGGCTTGTAGTGAGTACCAAGGGGTACTTGCACCTTGCACCAGGCCCAGTTATCCCTTAATAGTGTATAGGGTGTCTAGCAGCGTAGGCTGATAGATAATGGTAGCTTAGCAGAGCAGCTTAGGCTGAACTAGGAGACGGGTGAAGCTACTACAGTACCACTTAGTGTCATATGCACAATATCATAAGAAAACACAATACACAGTTATACTAAAAATAAAGGTACTTTATTTTTATGACAATATGCCAAAGTATCTTAGAGTGTACCCTCAGTGAGAGGATAGGAAATATACACAAGATATATATACACAATAGCAAAAATGTGCAGTATAGTCTTAGAAAACAGTGCAAACAATGTATAGTTACAATAGGATGCAATGGGGAAACATAGGGATAGGGGCAACACAAACCATATACTCCAAAAGTGGAATGCGAACCACGAATGGACCCCAAACCTATGTGACCTTGTAGAGGGTCGCTGGGACTATTAGAAAATAGTGAGAGTTAGAAAAATAACCCTCCCCAAGACCCTGAAAAGTGAGTGCAAAGTGCACTAAAGTTCCCCTAAGAACAAAGAAGTCGTGTTAGAGGAATAATGCAGGAAAGACACAAACCAACAATGCAACAACTGTAGATTTCCAATCTAGGGTACCTGTGGAACAAGGGGACCAAGTCCAAAAGTCACAAGCAAGTCGGAGATGGGCATATGCCCAGGAAATGCCAGCTGCGGGTGCAAAGAAGCTTCTACTGGACAGAAGAAGCTGAGGTTTCTGCAGGAACGAAAAGGGCTAGAGACTTCCCCTTTGGTGGACGAATCCCACTCGCCGTGGAGAGTTGTGCAGAGGTGTTTTCCCGCCGAAAGAACGCTAACAAGCCTTGCTAGCTGCAAATCGTGCGGTTAGCGTTTTTGGACGCTGCTGTAGCCCTGGAGGGACCAGGAGGTCGCAAATAGGACCAGGAGAGAGAGGGGACGTCGAGCAAGACAAGGAACCCTCTCATCAGCAGGTAGCACCCGGAGAAGTGCCAGAAACAGGCACTACAAGGATGCGTGAAACGGTGCTCACCCAAAGTCGCACAAAGGAGTCCCACGTCGCCGGAGACCAACTTAGAAAGTAGTGCAATGCAGGTTAGAGTGCCGTGGACCCAGGCTTGGCTGTGCACAAAGGATTTCCGCCGGAAGTGCACAGGGGCCGGAGTAGCTGCAAAAATCTCGGTTCCCAGCAATGCAGCCCAGCGAGGTGAGGCAAGGACTTACCTCCACCAAACTTGGACTGACGAGTCACTGGACTGTGTGGGTCACTTGGACAGAGTCGCTGGATTCGAGGGACCTCGCTCGTCGTGCTGAGAGGAGACCCAAGGGACCGGTAATGCAGCTTTTTGGTGCCTGCGGTTGCAGGGGGAAGATTCCGTCGACCCACGGGAGATTTCTTCGGAGCTTCTGGTGCAGAGAGGAGGCAGACTACCCCCACAGCATGCACAAGCAGGAAAACAGTTGAGAAGGCGGCAGGATCAGCGTTACAGAGTTGCAGTAGTCGTCTTTGCTATTATGTTGCAGGTTTGCAGGCTTCCAGCGCGGTCAGCAGTCGATTCCTTGGCAGAAGGTGAAGAGAGAGATGCAGAGGAACTCGGATGAGCTCTTGCATTCGTTATCTAAAGTTTCCCGAGAGACAGAGACCCTAAATAGCCAGAAAAGAGGGTTTGGCTACTTAGGAGAGAGGATAGGCTAGCAACACCTGAAGGAGCCTATCACAAGGAGTCTCTGACGTCACCTGGTGGCACTGGCCACTCAGAGCAGTCCAGTGTGCCAGCAGCACCTCTGTTTCCAAGATGGCAGAGGTCTGGAGCACACTGGAGGAGCTCTGGACACCTCCCAGGGGAGGTGCAGGTCAGGGGAGTGGTCACTCCTCTTTCCTTTGTCCAGTTTCGCGCCAGAGCAGGGCTAAGGGGTCCCCTGAACCGGTGTAGACAGGCTTATGCAGAATTGGGCACATCTGTGCCCAACAAAGCATTTCCAGAGGCTGGGGGAGGCTACTCCTCCCCTGCCTTCACACCATTTTCCAAAGGGAGAGGGTGTCACACCCTCTCTCAGAGGAAGTTCTTTGTTCTGCCATCCTGGGCCAGGCCTGGCTGGACCCCAGGAGGGCAGATGCCTGTCTGAGGGGTTGGCAGCAGCAGCAGATGCAGTGAAACCCCAGGAAGGGCAATTTGGCAGTACCAGGGTCTGTGCTACAGACCACTGGGATCATGGGATTGTGCCAACTATGCCAGGATGGCATAGAGGTGGCAATTCCATGATCATAGACATGTTACATGGCCATATTCGGAGTTACCATTGTGAAGCTACATATAGGTAGTGACCTATATGTAGTGCACGCGTGTAATGGTGTCCCCGCACTCACAAAGTTCAGGGAATTGGCTCTGAACAATGTGGGGGCACCTTGGCTAGTGCCAGGGTGCCCTCACACTAAGTAACTTTGCACCTAACCTTTACCAGGTAAAGGTTAGACATATAGGTGACTTATAAGTTACTTAAGTGCAGTGTAAAATGGCTGTGAAATAACGTAGACGTTATTTCACTCAGGCTGCAGTGGCAGGCCTGTGTAAGAATTGTCAGAGCTCCCTATGGGTGGCAAAAGAAATGCTGCAGCCCATAGGGATCTCCTGGAACCCCAATACCCTGGGTACCTCAGTACCATATACTAGGGAATTATAAGGGTGTTCCAGTAAGCCAATGTAAATTGGTGAAATTGGTCACTAGCCTGTTAGTGACAATTTGGAAAGAAATGAGAGAGCATAACCACTGAGGTTCTGATTAGCAGAGCCTCAGTGAGACAGTTAGTCACTACACAGGTAACACGTTCAGGCACACTTATGAGCACTGGGGCCCTGGGTTACCAGGGTCCCAGTGACACATACAACTAAAACAACATATATACAGTGAAAAATGGGGGTAACATGCCAGGCAAGATGGTACTTTCCTACACAACCCCCCCCAAACGAAGGACAATAAGACTAGCCATGACCTGATGAGTCTTCATTGTCTAAGTGGAAATATCTGGAGAGTCCATCTGCATTGGAGTGGCTACTCCCAGGTCTATGTTCCACTGTATAGTCCATTCCCTGTAGGGATATGGACCACCTCAACAATTTAGGATTTTCACCTTTCATTTGTTTTAGCCAAAGTAGAGGTTTGTGGTCTGTCTGAACAATGAAGTGAGTGCCAAACAGGTATGGCCTCAACTTCTTCAGTGCCCAGACCACAGCAAAGGCCTCCCTCTCAATGGCAGACCAACGCTTTTCTCTAGGGGTCAACCTCCTACTAATAAAAGCAACAGGTTGATCCTGGCCCTTAGAATTAAGTTGTGATAGGACTGCCCCTACTCCTAATTCAGATGCATCAGTTTAAACATATAATTTTTTAGAGTAACAAGGGCTTTTCAGGACAGGTGCAGAGCACATGGCCTGCTTCAGCTCCTCAAAAGCTTTCTGACAGTTTGCTGTCCATAATACCTTTTTAGGCATTTTCTTGGATGTGAGGTCATCAAGAGGGGCTGCAATGGAGCCATAGTTCTTGATGAACCTTCTGTAATACCCAGTGAGGCCTAGGAAGGCTCTCACCTGAGTCTGAGTAGTAGGGGGAACCCAATCAATAATTGTTTGGATTTTCCCCTGAAGTGGTGCAATCTGTTCCCCACCAACAAGGTGTCCCAGATAAACCACCTTACCCTGCCCTATCTGGCACTTTGAAGCCTTGATAGTGAGGCCTGCTTTTTGCAGGGCCTCCAAAACTTTCCATAGGTGGACCAGGTGATCATCCCAGCTGGAGCTAAAGACAGCTATATCGTCCAAATATGCTGCACTGAAAGCTTCCAGCCCTTGCAGGACTGTGTTCACCAACCTCTGAAAAGTGGCAGGTGCATTTTTCAAACCAAAAGGCATTACAGTAAACTGGTAATGTCCTCCAATGGTTGAAAATGCAGTCTTAGGTTTAGCATCTTCTGACAATTTGATCTGCCAATACCCTGCAGTCAAGTCAAAAGTGCTTAGATACTTGGCAGATGCCAGTGTATCTATGAGGTCATCTGCCCTGGGTATAGGGTGAGCATCAGTTTTGGTTACCAAGTTGAGACCTCTATAGTCTACACAAAACCGCATTTCCTTCTTTCCATCTTTGGAATGGGGTTTTGGTACCAGTACCACAGGAGAAGCCCATGGACTGTCAGAGTGCTCAACCACTCCTAGTTCTAACATTTTCTGGACCTCTTGCTTTATGCAGTCCCTGACATGGTCAGGCTGCCTATAGATCTTACTTTTGACAGGCAAGCTGTCTCCAGTATCTATAGTGTGCTCACACCAAGAAGTGGTACCTGGCACAGTAGAGAAGAGTTCAGAGAATTGATCTAGGAGATTTATGCAATTGTCTTTCTGCTCAGCAGTAAGACAATCAGCCAAAACTACACCTTCCACCAGAGCATCTTGTTCTGTGGAAGAGAAGAGATCAGGTAGAGGATCACTGTCTTCTTCCTGTCCCTCATCTGTTGCCATGAGCAGGGTGAGATCAGCCCTGTCATAGTAGGGTTTCAGGCGGTTGACATGGAGCACCCTAAGGGGACTCCTGGCAGTGCCTAAGTCAACTAAATACGTGACTTCTCCCTTTTTCTCAACAATTGTGTGGGGTCCACTCCATTTATCTTGGAGTGCTCTTGGGGCCACAGGCTCCAAGACCCACACTTTCTGCCCTGGTTGGTACTGAACCAAAACAGCCTTCTGATCATGCCATTGCTTCTGGAGCTCTTGGCTGGCCTGAAGGTTTTTACTGGCCTTTTTCATGTACTCAGCCATTCTTGATCTGAGGCCAAGTACATAATCCACAATATCCTGCTTATGAGCTTTTAAGGGTTGTTCCCAACCCTCCTTTACAAGTATGAGTGGACCCCTAACAGGGTGTCCAAAAAGAAGTTCAAAGGGGCTGAAGCCCACTCCTTTCTGGGGTACCTCCCTGTAGGCAAAAAGGAGGCATGGTAACAGGATATCCCATCTCCTGCGGAGTTTTTCAGGGAGACCCATAATCATGCCTTTGAGAGTTTTATTAAATCTCTCCACCAGTCCATTTGTTTGTGGATGATAGGGTGTTGTGAACTTGTACGTTACACCACACTCCTTCCACGTGGCCTTTAAGTATGCAGACATGAAATTGCTTCCCCTGTCTGATACTACTTCCTTTGGGAAGCCCACCCTGGAAAATATTCCCAGGAGGGCCTTTGCCACTGCAGGTGCTGTAGTGGTCTTTAAAGGAAGAGCTTCAGGATATCTTGTGGTATGGTCCACTACCACCAAGATAAACCTATTGCCTGAAGCAGTAGGAGGGTCAAGGGGGCCAACTATGTCAACCCCTACCCTTTCAAAGGGAACCCCAACCACAGGCAGTGGGATAAGGGGTGCCTTTGGGGTGCCACCTGTCTTGCCACTGGCTTGACAGGTTTCACAGGACTTACAACATTCCTTTGTGTCCTCAGACATCCTAGGCCAATGAAACAGGGGAACAAGCCTGTCCCAAGTTTTCATTTGTCCTAGATGCCCAGCTAGGGGAATGTCATGTGCCAGGGTTAGGAGGAACTTTCTGTACTCCTGAGGAATCACTAATCTCCTGGCTGCTCCAGGTTTAGGATCCCTATGCTCAGTGTACAAGAGGTTGTCCTCCCAGTAAACTCTGTGAGAGTCACTGACATCCCCATTAGCCTGTTTGACAGCTTGCTGTCTGAGACCCTTTAATGTGGGACAGGTTTGCTGTGCCACACTCAGCTCCTCTCTGGCAGGCCCCCCTTCACCCAAAAGCTCAGCAGTGTCTGCTTCCAGCTCCTCTGGTGTAGGTTCTGCACAGGGAGGGAATTCTTCTTCCTCAGAAGTTGAATCCACTGTAGAGGGAGGGATAGTAGGAAGTGGTTTGCTTCTACTAGCCCTAGCTTTAGGGAGCACTTGGTCCATTGTTCCAGGATCCAAGCTTCCCTGTCCTTTTTGCTTTTTGGCCTGAGCCCTTGTCAAAGCAAAAATATGCTCTGGGATGCCCAGCATTGCTGCATGGGCCTCCAAATCCACATCTGACCAAGCTGATGTCTCCAAATCATTCCCTAATAGACAGTCTACAGGTAAATCTGAAGCTACCACAACTTTCTTTGGACCAGTAACCCCCCCCAGTTGAGATTAACAACAGCCATGGGGTGGCTAAGTGTGTTGTTGTGAGCATCGGTTACTTGGTACTGGTGACCAAGTAGGTGTTGTTCAGGGTGGACCAGTTTCTCTATGACCATAGTCACACTGGCACCAGTGTCCCTGTAGGCCTGAACCTCAACACCATTTATTAGGGGTAGCTGCTTGTACTTATCCATATTAAGGGGACAAGCAACTAAGGTGGCTAAATCAATAGCCCCCTCAGAGACTAACACAGCCTCTGTGGCCTCCCTAACAAGGCCAACCCCAACTAAGTTACCAATAGTGAGCCCAGCTACTCCCTTGGATTGGCTATTAGTAGGTTTGCTCCCACCACCACTGCTATTAGTAGGGACACTAGGGGTAGCAGTAGGGGTTGTAGTGGTAGGAGCATTGGTGCTTTTCTTTGGACAACTGGGATCTGTTGTCCAATGGCATTTTATTTTACATAAATAGCACCATGGTTTCTTTTCCTTGTTCTGATTAAAAGAGGATTTGGGCCCACCACCCCCACCAGAGTGTTTTTGTGGGCCTGATGAAGACTCATTTTTAGATTTCTCCCCACCCTTGTCAGAAGACTTACCATCCTTCTTTTTGTTGCCATCTTTGTCACCCCCTGTATGAACTTTTCTGTTCACCCTTGTTCTGACCCATTTGTCTGCCTTCTTTCCCAATTCTTGGGGAGAGGTCAGATCAGAGTCCACCAAGTACTGGTGCAACAAATCAGACACAAAATTATTAAGAATATGCTCTCTCAGGATCAAGTTATACAGGCTGTCATAATCAGTAACTTTACTGCCATGTAACCACCCCTCCAAGGCCTTCACTGAATGGTCAATGAAATCAACCCAGTCTCGTGAAGACTCCTTTTTGGTCTCTCTGAACTTTATCCTGTATTGTTAAGTGGTTAAGCCATAACCATCCAGGAGTGCATTCTTAAGAACTTGGAAATTATTAGCATCATTTTCTTTCACAGTAAGGAGCCTATCCCTACCTTTTCCACTAAATGATAGCCATAGGATAGCAGCCCACTGCCTTTGAGGGACATCCTGTATAACACAGGCCCTCTCAAGTGCAGAAAACCACTTGTTAATGTCATCCCCCTCCTTATAAGGGGGAACTATCTTGTGCAGATTCCTGGAATCATGCTCTTTTGCAGGATGACTATGGGGAATACTGCTGCTGCCCCCATGGGTTTCTAAACCAAACTTCTGTCTTTCGTTCTCTAGTTCAAAAGACTGTCTATCCAAATCCAGCTGTTGCTTTTTAAGCTTCAGTCTGGTTTGTTCCACCCTCAATTTATGGAGTTCCCTCTCTAACATTCTGTCATCAGGGTTGGTGGGAGGGACATTCCTACATACAGAGGTGTGATGGGAATGAACAGAAGGAGTCCTGTCCCTTACAGAAGCCACCCTAACAGCTTGGCTAACAGAATCATCACTACCAGTATGGTGAGAATAAATGCTTTTGCTATGATGTGAGACAACACTATTTGTATGGTGTGGCTCTCCATCATTACCAACTATGCTAGACTGTCTAGTAATGGGCAGGCTAGGAAGTTTCTTTCCTGAATCTTTTCCTGGGGGAGTCCCTGCATCAGATTGGGAACCATTAGCTACTTTTTCTACAGATGGGGCACTTCTAGCCTTATCCTGTTCTCTAAGCATGTTAAGTAACAGTTCCAAGGAAGGATTCTTCCCTACGCTCAAACCTCTCTCTATGCAGAGACTCCTTGCTCCTTTCCAGCTAAGGTGATCATATGCAAGTTTGGACAGATCAACATTTTGGCCTGTGCCAGACATTTTTAGAGAGAGTTAAAGTGATAGAAAAAGAGAAAAAAGTTTTCAAAACTTTTTAGAAAGACAGAAAAAAAAACTTTTTAAACTTTTAAGAACTTTTTGAAAGTTTAGAAGTACTTTTCAGCACTTAGAAAAGAGTGAAAAGAGGAAATGCAAAACTTTTTGGCTATGTGTATATACACTGACCTTGTTTTGTATATTTTTCTCTTATGAAAAGTACAATGACAAGACTGGTAAGTAGTCTCAAAGCACTTATCCCACCGCTGCACAACCAATGTAGGAGGCTGGACTGGCTTGTAGTGAGGACCAAGGGGTACTTGCACCTTGCACCAGGCCCAGTTATCCCTTATTAGTTTATAGGGTGTCTAGCAGCTTAGGCTGATAGATAATGGTAGCTTAGCAGAGAAGCTTAGGCTGAACTAGGAGACGGATGAAGCTACTACAGTACCACTTAGTGTCATATGCACAATATCATAAGAAAACACAATACACAGTTATACTAAAAATAAAGGTACTTTATTTTTATGACAATATGCCAAAGTATCTTAGAGTGTACCCTCAGTGAGAGGATAGGAAATATACACAAGATATATATACACAATAGCAAAAATATGCAGTATAGTCTTAGAAAACAGTGCAAACAATGTATAGTTACAATAGGATGCAATGGGGAAACATAGGGATAGGGGCAACACAAACCATATACTCCAAAAGTGGAATGCGAACCATGAATGGACCCCAAACCTATGTGACCTTGTAGAGGGTCGCTGGGACTATTAGAAAATAGTGAGAGTTAGAAAAATAACCCTCCCCAAGACCCTGAAAAGTGAGTGCAAAGTGCACTAAAGTTCCCCTAAGGACAAAGAAGTCGTGTTAGAGGAATAATGCAGGAAAGACACAAACCAACAATGCAACAACTGTGGATTTCCAATCTAGGGTACGTGTGGAACAAGGGGACCAAGTCCAAAAGACACAAGCAAGTCGGAGATGGGCATATGCCCAGGAAATGCCAGCTGAGGGTGCAAAGAAGCTTCTACTGGACAGAAGAAGCTGAGGTTTCTGCAGGAACGAAAAGGGCTAGAGAACTCCCCTTTGGTGGACGGATCCCTCCTTCCGTGGAGAGTGGTGCAGAAGTGTTTTCCCGCCGAAAAAACGCCAACAAGCCTTGCTAGCTGCAAATCATGCGGTTAGCATTTTTGGTCGCTGCTGTGGCCCTAGAGGGACCAGGAGGTCGCAAATTGGACCAGGAGAGAGAGGGGACGTCGTGCAAGACAAGGAGCCCTCTCAGCAGCAGGTAGCACCTGGAAAAGTGCCAGAAAAAGGCACTACAAGGATGCGTTAAACGGTGCTCTCCCGAAGTCGCACAAAGGAGTCCCACGTCGCTGGAGACCAACTTAGAAAGTCGTGCAATGCAGGTTAGAGTGCCGTGGACCCAGGCTTGGCTGTGCACAAAGGATTTCCGCCAGAAGTGCACAGGGGCCGGAGTAGCTGCAAAAGTCACGGTTCCCAGCAATGCAGCCCAGCGAGGTGAGGCAAGGACTTACCTCCACCAAACTTGGACTGAAGAGTCACTGGACTGTGGGGGTCACTTGGACAGAGTCGCTGGATTCGAGGGACCTCGCTCGTCGTGCTGAGAGGAGACCCAAGGGACCGGTAATGCAGCTTTTTGGTGCCTGCGGTTGCAGGGGGAAGATTCCGTCGACCCACGGGAGATTTCTTCGGAGCTTCTGGTGCAGAGAGGAGGCAGACTACCCCCACAGCATGCACAAGCAGGAAAACAGTCGAGAAGGCGGCAGGATCAGCGTTACAGAGTTGCAGTAGTCGTCTTTGCTACTATGTTGCAGGTTTGCAGGCTTCCAGCGCGGTCAGCAGTCAATTCCTTGGCAGAAGGTGAAGAGAGAGATGCAGAGGAACTCGGATGAGCTCTTGCATTCGTTATCTAAAGTTTCCCGAGAGACAGAGACCCTAAATAGCCAGAAAAGAGGGTTTGGCTACTTAGGAGAGAGGATAGGCTAGCAACACCTGAAGGAGCCTATCACAAGGAGTCTCTGACGTCACCTAGTGGCACTGGCCACTCAGAGCAGTCCAGTGTGCCAGCAGCACCTCTGTTTCCAAGATGGCAAAGGTCTGGAGCACACTGGAGGAGCTCTGGACACCTCCCAGGGGAGGTTCAGGTCAGGGGAGTGGTCACTCCCCTTTCCTTTGTCCAGTTTCGCGCCAGAGCAGGGCTAAGGGGTCCCCTGAACCGGTGTAGACTGGCTTATGCAGAATTGGGCACATCTGTGCCCAAGAAAGCATTTCCAGAGGCTGGGGGAGGCTACTCCTCCCCTGCCTTCACACCATTTTCCAAAGGGAGAGGGTGTCACACCCTCTCTCAGAGGAAGTTCTTTGTTCTGCCATCCTGGGCCAGGCCTGGCTGGACCCCAGGAGGGCAGATGCCTGTCTGAGGGGTTGGCAGCAGCAGCAGCTGCAGTGAAACCCCAGGAAGGGCAGTTTGGCAGTACCAGGGTCTGTGCTACAGACCACTGGGATCATGGGATTGTGCCAACTATGCCAGGATGGCATAGAGGGGGCAATTCCATGATCATAGACATGTTACATGGCCATATTCGGAGTTACCATTGTGAAGCTACATATAGGTAGTGACCTATATGTAGTGCACGTGTGTAATGGTGTCCCCGCACTCACAAAGTTCAGGGAATTGGCTCTGAACAATGTGGGGGCACCTTGGCTAGTGCCAGGGTGCCCTCACACTAAGTAACTTTGCACCTAACCTTTACCAGGTAAAGGTTAGACATATAGGTGACTTATAAGTTACTTAAGTGCAGTGTAAAATGGCTGTGAAATAACGTGGACGTTATTTCACTCAGGCTGCAGTGGCAGGCCTGTGTAAGAATTGTCAGAGCTCCCTATGGGTGGCAAAAGAAATGCTGCAGCCCATAGGGATCTCCTGGAACCCCAATACCCTGGGTACCTCAGTACCATATACTAGGGAATTATAAGGGTGTTCCAGTAAGCCAATGTAAATTGGTAAAAATGGTCACTAGCCTGTTAGTGACAATTTGGAAAGAAATGAGAGAGCATAACCACTGAGGTTCTGATTAGCAGAGCCTCAATGAGACAGTTAGTCACTACACAGGTAACACATTCAGGCACACTTATGAGCACTGGGGCCCTGGGTTACCAGGGTCCCAGTGACACATACAACTAAAACAACATATATACAGTGAAAAATGGGGGTAACATGCCAGGCAAGATGGTACTTTGCTACACAGTAAGCCAATGTAAATTGGTAAAATTGGTCACTAGCCTGTTAGTGACAATTTGAAAGAAATGAGAGAGCATAACCACTGAGGTTCTGGTTAGCAGAGCCTCAGTGAGACAGTTAGTCATAACACAGGTAACACATTCAGGCACACTTATGAGTACTGGGGCCATGGCTGGCAGGGTCCCAGTGACACATACAACTAAAACAACATATATACAGTGAAAAATGGGGGTAACATGCCAGGCAAGATGGTACTTTCCTACAACAGTCCTTAGAACTAGAGAAGGAAAGACAGAAGTTGGGTTTAGAAACCCATGGTGGCAGCAGCAGTATTCCCCATAGTCATCCTGAAAAAGAGCATGATTCCAGGAATCTGCACAAGATAGTTCCCCCTTATAAGGAGGGGGATGACATTAACAAGTGGTTTGCTGCACTTGAGAGGGCCTGTGTTGTACAGGATGTCCCTCAAAGGCAGTGGGCTGCTATCCTATGGCTATCATTTAGTGGAAAAGGTAGGGATAGGCTCCTTACTGTGAAAGAAAGTGATGCCAATAATTTTACAGTTCTTAAGAATGCACTCCTGGATGGTTATGGCTTAACCAGTGAACAGTACAGGATAAAGTTCAGAGAGACCAAAAAGGAGTCTTCACTTGCACGTATTGTTGGCACACATGGATGGGATAGGTTTAGACATGTTAGTTTGTTTTTCACTCTAGAATCTCGTTGCTCTTCATTTCAGGTATGTTACTCTGTACACATCGTTCGCATGCGCTAAGAACTTTACACACGTTGACAGTTTTGCGGCCTGGAATTTATCTGAGTTTCATAATATTCCATTAACATCTTGAGCCCTGTTCTCCATTTTTGTGCTTGAGTGGTATGAGTTTATTTAAATCTTTTGGTCTACTCTCATCCTAAGGTTTGGATACTGACTTTTTTGGAGTTATTTTTCTACCTTTTCTGCATACTAACTAATTTTCATTAGTTAGACACATATTTTTTCTTCTTCTAACAGTACCCACTTTGGTGGTATTCATGGGGGATACGATTCTATTTACAAAGTTGGTGGTTCACTACTTTGCATGGACCCTTGCTCTTTTTCACCAATACAATAGATTTGTTGTTAATTTGTGTTTTTTTCCTAAAATTGAACAGATGGTTGTCTGGTTGTTAGATCGGTATGGTCTTACTTTCTCAAACTATGTTTTTCATTTTTACATTCATAGGAAATGTTTCTCCTGATGAAGGGCTGAAATGCATTGGGTTGCATCATGAACTCTTCTGTCAAGATTTAAAATTGTCTCCTTCAGATTTCTTGTTTCTGAAATTTCTGAAATGTATTGGATTTTTAATTTGAGTGTTTTGAGGTGAACTACTAATTAAATGAACCCTGATTAGCACACTGAATGGTTGAATGAATCTGGATGACTAAACGTGACACTGACTAAATATTAATTAATGTTTTTTTAGAGAGTGCATTATGGGGATGTTTTGTGTTTCACGCCCCAGGATAAGAAGCTGAAGTTTATCATTCCAAATATATAGACAGATGAAGTTTGGAATAAGCCAGAGTGCATATTTTGTCATGTTAACAATGTATTTAAGTCATGTTAATCATTTCCAGTATGTACTAAATAGATCAGCAAATTGATGAGAGTATAGAAAAAATCATCATCTCAATATAACATCCATAGTAACATCCTCTACAAATATCATCCTCTCAATCAAAAATCAGAATTATATTTTCTCAACATAAATATAATAAAGATGTTTGTTCCACTGTATCTAGACAATCAATCAGTAAATGGCTTTTGGCGTGTGTACGTGCCTTCTTATATTTACTTTGGAAATATATAATACAGATATTGCATTAAGATAATATTTCTGGAGTACTGAATTACTGATATTATATTGTGATTATATTCTTTCCTCCCATAGTTTCTTCAATCTGCTGGTATATTTACACCATACTAGAAATCACTCACAGAACATCAATGAATTCTTGAAATTTGGCCTCAAAAGTAATTGTTTTATGTAATACCATTTGGCTTTTGGGTTGCCCCCTACATTATTATTTTTGCTATTCATACATAGGTCGGTTCCCATAATTCACAATAAGTCAGAGTACTTTGTAACATTTCAACTAATGGGAATTTCATACACAAGGCCCTAGATCTCTATGACAAAATTACTAGAGGCTTTCCAACAGCAACTACCACTGAGAACTAAAACAAGATTATAGGTCACATCTCTGCCATTCGAATCAGAGAGGATAGGTTTCCAAAGAGACTTAAACCCTCAAGGCTGACCCTCCCCTGATCTATAAATACATAACTTCAAGTAAGAACATAACTGACTGATAGCACATCAACAACATAAACCCTGCTACATTTCTTATGCCACCCATTCTCATAAAATCCTGCAAAGGTCATCCTGGTCATCATTCAAAGCCCTGTCTTTTGCAGATCTTGCAAACATACTCAACTTCCTCAAAGCCACTTCTTAAGAAGATGTTATATTATGCTCGTCCTTCATCAAAGCTCTCTGTGTGGATATTCTCTCTCCCCTACTCACCATTGCCAATGCCTCTCTCACCCAATGCATGTTTCTCGAAGCTCTCAAAGCAGGACATTTCTCCCACTCCTAAAGAAACCTAAACAAGACCATGATGATCTTGTGAACTACTGGCCCATCACTCACTGACAATTCACTGACAAAGACTTTTGATAAAGCATTCGCTGGTCATCCCAAGATCACTATAATGCTAACTATCTCCTGCAGGATTAGATGTCCAGCTTCAGATCCTGGTACAGCGTAGAAACTACTACAATATACATCATATACATTGCCCTACTGACCACATTAAAAGATAACCACTTCCTCCTGATATTGCAGGACGTCTCATCTGCCTTTGACACAGTCAACCATCTCACCCTCAAAGGCACACTATTATATCACCAGAAATGTTCTCCAATAGACCAATGCCAGATAATTCAACTTGAAAGTCTCCTCTTCTTTAGACATCCAACGTTTCAAATAATGCCTTAAAATAATCCAGCCCTGGATGTCCAGCACCTGCCGGTAGCTCAACCCAACCCAGTTTATGTTATTTATCAAGAATTACACACATGAAACAGCCCCTGGCTTAATGTAATGAACCTTGATATAAATCCTGATGGCTTCTAACCCCAACATTCACCAAAGGCCAAGTCACTTAGATGCTTCCTGGACACCAACTCCACCCTCAAGGAACAAATTACAACAAAAACATGTTTTTGTAGCAGCTCTCTTTTGTAAAAGAAACTGCAGCCATTTCTTGTACTGCTGTTCAAGCCCTCATACTCTTGCATCTAAAGGATGGTAACACCATGCTCCAGGGCCTCTTAGACTCCATACTGGCACTCCTTAAGGACATCCTGCATGTCGCAGCACATCTTATCTATGGCATGCAGAAAAATGATCACCCCCCTTCTCGTGGAACTCCATTGGCTCCCCTTGCCTGTCTGTGCAATCTTCAAAAAACTGCATCATTTAAAATGCCATCACAACCAGCACCACTGCTTATCTTGAAGCTTACAATCTCATGTCATTCTCGACTCACCACCAGCCAGGATACCATCACATCACATATTAAAAAGAGTAAAAGTACAAAAAATATGGACACAGACCTTTTCTGTCTATGCACACAGCATCTGGGACAATAGCCCCGTATTTTGAAGGACCATCCCAATGCTGCCTCTACTTATGAAAGTGCTGAAGACATCCCTCTTTAAAGGATACTACATCACAATGCATTAACTATCCATCAACTGACTTCCTGCCCTCGCTGAACTATGATTTGTCTTAGACCCTGAACAGCTTTCCACTGTCTTCCAGTTAGTTTTGCATAATAAAAACACCTCATACATAAATGCATACAAACCCATACATTTTACTGTGAGTAATCTGTGTATGTAAACTCTGAGTCAGGCACAATGTTACAGCCTTTTCTATCTCTTTAAATAATACTGTATCAAAATATAATAACCATCCACTAACCAGCTGCCCCTCCTATCATTGTACCCAATTTCATGGCAGTACCAAGTTACTAATCATGTAATGTGTCTAAAATGGGAATTGTTTTAGGAGGGTGCTGCTTGAGGGAGATCTGAATCAAACAACCCAGTTAACACATTGTCCAAACTACCAAGAACTAGAACAGCGAAGCATAGGTCAGGAGAACTGCATACATAAGTTTGTTAACTCCTAGCAGTTTATTAACTCCTAGCAGTCTGAAGCTGAAGCACAAATATACTGAACCAAAAGAAAACTAGAAGGGTTGGATCACAACAGTATAGAGTACCACCTGTTCTTGACAATTTGTAGTAGACCACAAAACAGAATAATAGACAATGCTCCTAAAGCAGGAACAAAGACCATCAGATGTCAGTCACAACTAGATGCCCAGCTCAGCTCAATTCTGCTCAAAAACCAAAGACCAGCCCGCTCTTTAGATAAGATAAAGTAATTTATTACGTGTACACGGAGACTGAACAGCCTGGGAGATCATGCCCGAACAGTCAAAAGAAGGAAGTAATACATGATGTTTTATGCTATCAAACCACAAAGAAGTTTGTGCATTTCAATGGTTCTTGACATTGACGTATGATCATTTCTTCGGTATAGGAAAAGGTGTTACCGTAAATTCTTCCTAACGCACAATAAATAGAAAAATAAAGCATAGAAAAGGAAAGACAGAACATGTCCTACGTGTCTAATATTGCACAATACATTTTCTTCAGCTAGCATGCAATGATATTTCATGGTGGCTGTTCTAATGGCAAGCCTTACAACATAATGCGTTCTGAGCAACAGTAAAATATATCAGTAACCATAGTTCATGTTGGTCATGAGTTGTTCAACAGAAACAGGCCTAGTTGTCATTGGGTATCACAGGGCCCGAAAGGCTCAAAATGGGTCCCAGGAAAATGCAATTCCACATTCCGCCCCCTGATACTCAATGACAACCTAAGCTTTGTGATGGAGGGGTGTCATTTTTGTGGTGTTGCCACTCTTGGCTTTGCCTTCACTTCCTAGTTGGGAGTGGTATGCAGTAGCCTTGCTGCAGGCATTTTCTACTAGTATTGTAAGGAAAGAGGGAAAACCTTTATCAGCACACATAGAGTTATAAGTGCCACTATCCCTATCACAAGCTCCTCTACCAGCCATGATCCCCAACCACGGAACTAGGTCCCCATCTTCCCCAGTACCCCTAATACCTCTGTTGAAACTGACACTTCTTTTGCCCCTTTTTCTACCTTCCTTATGTTTCCTATTGCCCCTTTTATATTACTGATGTTGTCCGGAATATACACACAGCATTCTTTGTGGATTACCTGACAGACACCACCATCTTTTGCTACAATGGTGTCTAACGCCATTCTGTTTTGAATCACAACAGCCCATAGATCCGTTAGTTCCTCAGTAACTTTCCCCAAGGCTGCTGCTGTGGAGCTCGCCAATTTTTCACCAACCCTGCTAATTTGTGTATTTGATATTCGGAATGCATGACCACTAGTGGTGGTATTAGTACTCCTAATGTAGCTATAGCCTTATCTATCCAAGAGGGGGTCCTCTTTCTGCGTATCCTTAGGGGGGCCTTATTCATTAATTGGGATAAACTTGTTACCTGTGAAATTTGTGGCAATACAAACACTGGATACCAACTGCCTGCCACTCAGTGGCAGCTTAAAGTATGCACAATTTCCCCCCACAAAAAATATGCCCTGTAGCGCTTAGATGCTCACTGATAGTCCCTTGGGGCCGTCCCATATTTTGTCTAAATTGGAATATTTGTAGCATTCCCTGACCACCACATCTATGCTGATATTGTAAAACATACCAGTATTCGTACATGTTACTGATGTTGGAGAAAACACATGTAAGTATGTAAACACTGAGTATGATTCACTAAGCAACTTGTTTTTCACTGGGCCGCTGCCCGTGTGGTACCAAATGCACCATGGTGCCTTTTCCTTCTCGTTTATCCTAAGGAATTAGGTGCCCAAATCTTCATATGTCCCTTCCTCTACATACCCCTTTTCCCTTTCTTCTTTCTGATAAGACCCAGGTAAAAATGTTGACAGTACCCAGAGAGTTAATAACAAAAGGACACGGCATTCTCTGTCTGGAACTTTAACAGCTAAAGGATGTGACAGTAGTAGGGGAATAAACTTCACTGTAGGCAGAAGTGACCCCAGCCAGTGCCTTACTGGCTGCACTGGGCAACAGTGGACCTCAGTAGAGTTAAGCTGTTGCTTGATATGGAGACAGATGGGTCTCTTTTCCTGTTATCTACTGCCTCATTTCGTAGCATCCCTGGTACCTAGAAGGCTTTCCTCACCATTTTAAGTGTCAGAGCAGGACGTGTGGATATAAACCTGCCACCCTATCACGCAGGAGGGCTAACTGTGGAAGTCCCACCCTGTTCTTGGGGAACTACTCTTTCTCTTGCTATCTCTCATGTTCAGTGGATGTATTAAAGTTAGGGATGAACATTGACACAATAAAAAAGTAAATACCTTTTTCCTGCAGTGGATTCAATTTTGCTGCTGGCCAAAGATTTATGTGTGTGGAGGAACCCAGGCATCCGGGCATATCTCCACAATAGGTACCAGGACATAAAGTTCACATGCTTAGTACTCGCAATATAGTACTGACGATGTGGCCTTCATAAAATTAGATATTCAGTTGTCAATCTAACCTTTAAATAGTTGCCATTTTCATTCAAAAAATCTCTGAATCATAGCCATAAATCCTTGTAGTGTTTAGCTTTTGCTTGATTGGAAACTGCTGTACTGGCATGTAATATCTTCCACATTCCATTTTTTTGTACGTGGTAATATTGCTTTTCAAAGATTGGAGCATTCAGGACAAAATGTCTAAAGGAACACAATGAACCCTGTCATGTTGGCTCTTATCATAGTAATAAGACTGCTGGTTTTGGCCGGCAGCACTACCAGATTTGTGGGGGACTGAGTCCAATCCCACGTCGCATGACAACTATCGGCCTAACCTTTCCGGCCAGCTAGCAGTACCTCACCGATACCTTAGGTAGAGGTGACTTTGTGGCAGCTGAGCGCATGACGTTCTGATTTCTCTCAGGGAAATTGTGGTGTAACTGATCTTGCCCTTTTCTCTCTGTTACATTTGTCTCACACATGCAAAGACAATCAGAAGCAGAAATTGGTTCAATAGGTTTTATTGAATCAGCTGCATTCTAGATAAAAAGGCATGTATTGCAATACTGAGGATGATGAAACATAATAATATCAGAAAAGTGACAAGAAGAGTGAAAAACGGGAACAGTCCCACCATAATGTCACAATGCTAGACTGTAGAATCCCTACCTATGCCACTAGAATTCTACACTGCATAGAGCACAGAGGTATCAGGCCTAATCCACCCTTCAGGAACCCCAAGAAAGCACCATCCCTCATACCTGAATATGACAGTAGCGAAGAGGTCTGTTGATCTACTAAGTGTCCTTTACCATGAAAGCAGAAAAGACTTCAAGCCTCAGCAAACAGCTGCAACTAAGTACACAGCAAATGTTTGGATTTCTGGCTAGAATAATCGCTCTGACGTGTAGACGCAGCAGATGTGTTTTTATAATAAAACATCAGATATTCTAAGAAGCTATCCTGATGTGAAAATACATATGTGTCTTTGTACTGTAATGTCCCAGCTTTTGACTGACAAATCTAGCAAGATTATCTTGCACAGCCTTGAGCAAAAGCACAGTGCAAATTAACATACTATAATATGTAAACACTCTCCTAAACGAAAGGATAGCATGATAAAAGAAAAGAAAACATTGTAGGAAAGTACCATCTTGCCTGGCATGTTAGCCCCATTTTTCACTGTATATATGTTGTTTTAGTTGTATGTGTCACTGGGACCCTGTTCACCAGGGACCCAGTGCTCATAAGTGTGCCTGAATGTGTTACCTGTGTAGTGACTAACTGTCTCACTGAGGCTCTGCTAATCAGAACCTCAGTGGTTATGCTCTCTCATTTCTTTCCAAATTGTCACTAACAGGCTAGTGACTATTTTTACCAATTTACATTGGCTTACTGGAACACCCTTATAATTCCCTAGTATATGGTACTGAGGTACCCAGGGTATTGGGGTTCCAGGAGATCCCTATGGGCTGCAGCATTTCTTTTGCCACCCATAGGGAGCTCTGACAATTCTTACACAGGCCTGCCACTGCAGCCTGAGTGAAATAACGTCCACGTTATTTCACAGCCATTTACCTCTGCACTTAAGTAACTTATAAGTCACCTATATGTCTAACCTTTACCTAGTAAAGGTTAGGTGCAAAGTTACTTAGTGTGTGGGCACCCTGGCACTAGCCAAGGTGCCCCCACATTGTTCAGGGCCAATTCCCCTGACTTTGTGAGTGCGGGGACACCATTACACGCTTGCACTACATATAGGTCACTACCTATATGTAGCTTCACAATGGTAACTCCGAATATGGCCATGTAACATGTCTATGATCATGGAATTGCCCCCTCTATACCATCCTGGCATAGTTGGCACAATCCCATGATCCCAGTGGTCTGTAGCACAGACCCTGGTACTGCCAAACTGCCCTTCCTGGGGTTTCACTGCAGCTGCTGCTGCTGCCAACCCCTCAGACAGGCATCTTCCCTCCTGGGGTCCAGCCAGGCCTGGCCCAGGATGGCAGAACAAAGGACTTCCTCTGAGAGAGGGTGTTACACCCTCTCCCTTTGGAAAATGGTGTGAAGGCAGGGGAGGAGTAGCCTCCCCCAGTCTCTGGAAATGCTTTCTTGGGCACAGATGTGCCCAATTCTGCATAAGCCAGTCTACACCGGTTCAGGGGACCCCTTAGCCCTGCTCTGGCGCGAAACTGGACAAAGGAAAGGGGAGTGACCACTCCCCTGACCTGCACCTCCCCTGGGAGGTGTCCAGAGCTCCTCCAGTGTGCTCCAGACCTCTGCCATCTTGGAAACAGAGGTGCTGCTGGCACACTGGACTGCTCTGAGTGGCCAGTGCCACCAGGTGACGTCAGAGACTCCTTCTGATAGGCTCCTTCAGGTGTTAGTAGCCTATCCTCTCTCCTAAGTAGCCAAACCCTCTTTTCTGGCTATTTAGGGTCTCTGTCTCTGGGGAAACTTTAGATAACGAATGCAAGAGCTCATCCGAGTTCCTCTGCATCTCTCTCTTCACCTTCTGCCAAGGAATCGACTGCTGACCGCGCTGGAAGCCTGCAAACCTGCAACATAGTAGCAAAGACGACTACTGCAACTCTGTAACGCTGATCCTGCCGCCTTCTCGACTGTTTTCCTAGTGGTGCATGCTGTGGGGGTAGTCTGCCTCCTCTCTGCACTAGAAGCTCCGAAGAAATCTCCCGTGGGTCGACGGAATCTTCCCCCTGCAACCGCAGGCACCAAAAAGCTGCATTACCGGTCCCTTGGGTCTCCTCTCAGCACGACGAGCGAGGTCCCTCGAATCCAGCAACTCTCTCCAAGTGACCCCCACAGTCCATTGACTCTTCAGTCCAAGTTTGGTGGAGGTAAGTCCTTGCCTCACCTCGCTAGACTGCATTGCTGGGAACTGCGACTTTTGCAGCTACTCCGGCCCCTGTGCACTTCCGGCGGAAATCCTTTCTGCACAGCCAAGCCTGGGTCCATGGCACTCTAACCTGCATTGCACGACTTTCTAAGTTGGTCTCCGGCGACGTGGGACTCCTTTGCGTAACTTAGGGTGAGCACTGTTTCATGCATCCTTGTAGTGCCAGTTTCTGGCACTTCTGCGGGTGCTACCTGCTGCTAAGAGGGCTCGTTGTCTTGCTTGACGTCCCCTCTCTTTCCTGGTCCAAATTGGAACCTCCTGGTCCCTCCTGGGCTACAGCAGCATCCAAAAATGCTAACCGCATGATTTGCAGCTAGCAAGGCTTGTTGGTGTTCTTTCGGCAAGAAAACACTTTTGCACGACTCTACAAGGCGAGTGGGATCAGTCTTCTAAAGGGGAAGTCTCTAGCCCTTTGCGTTCCTGCAGAAACCGCAGCTTCTTCTGTCCAGTAGAAGCTTCTTTGCACCCGCAGCTGGCATTTCCTGGGCATCTGCCCATCTCCGACTTGCTTGTGACTTTTGGACTTGGTCCCCTTGTTCCACAGGTACTCCAGATTGGAAATCCAGCGTTGTTGCATTGTTGGTTTGTGTCTTTCCTGCATTATTCCTCTAACACGACTTCTTTGTCCTTAGGGGAACTTTAGTGCACTTTGCACTCACTTTTCAGGGTCTTGGGGAGGGTTATTTTTCTAACTCTCACTATTTTCTAATAGTCCCAGCGACCCTCTACAAGGTCACATAGGTTTGGGGTCCATTCGTGGTTCGCATTCCACTTTTGGAGTATATGGTTTGTGTTGCCCCTATCCCTATGTTTCCCCATTGCATCCTATTGTAACTATACATTGTTTGCACTGTTTTCTAAGACTATACTGCATATTTTTGGTATTGTGTACATATATCTTGTGTATATTTCCTATCCTCTCACTGAGGGTACACTCTAAGATACTTTGGCATATTGTCATAAAAATAAAGTACCTTTATTTTTAGTATAACTGTGTATTGTGTTTTCTTATGATATTGTGCATATGACACTAAGTGGTACTGTAGTAGCTTCACACGTCTCCTAGTCCAGCCTAAGCTGCTCTGCTAAGCTACCATTATCTATCAGCCTAAGCTGCTAGACACCCTGTACACTAATAAGGGATAACTGGGCCTGGTGCAAGAAGCAAGTACCCCTTGGTCCTCACTACAAGCCAGTCCAGCCTCCTACATTGGTTGTGCAGCGGTGGGATAAGTGCTTTGAGACTACTTACCACTCTTGTCATTGTACTTTTCATAAGAGAAAAATATACAAAACAAGTTCAGTGTGTGTACACATAGCTAAAAAGTTTTGCATTTCCTCTTTTCACTCTTTTCTAAAGTGCTGAAAATTACTTCTAAACTTTCAAAAAGTTCTTAAAAGTTTAAAAAGTTTTTTTTTCTGTCTTTCTAAAAAGTTCTGAAAACTTTTTTCTCTTTTTCTATCACTTTAACTCTCTCTAAAAATGTCTGGCACAGGCCAAAATGTTGATCTGTCCAAACTTGCATATGATCACCTTAGCTGGAAAGGAGCAAGGAGTCTCTGCATAGAGAGAGGTTTGAGTGTAGGGAAGAATCCTTCCTTGGAACTGTTACTTAACATGCTTAGAGAACAGGATAAGGCTAGAAGTGCCCCATCTGTAGAAAAAGTAGCTAATGGTTCCCAATCTGATCCAGGGACTCCCCCAGGAAAAGATTCAGGAAAGAAACTCCCTAGCCTGCCCATTACTAGACAGTCTAGCATAGTTGGTAATGATGGAGAGCCTCACCATACAAATAGTGTTGTCTCACATCATAGCAAAAGCATTTATTCTCACCATACTGGTAGTGATGTTTCTGTTAGCCAAGCTGTTAGGGTGGCTTCTGTAAGGGACAGGTCTCCTTCTGTTCATTCCCATCATACCTCTGTATCTAGGAATGTCCCTCCTACCAACCCTGATGACAGAATGTTAGAGAGGGAACTCAATAAGTTGAGGGTGGAACAAACCAGACTGAAGCTTAAAAAGCAACAGCTGGATTTGGATAGACAGTCTTTTGAACTAGAGAAGGAAAGACAGAAGTTGGGTTTAGAAACCCATGGTGGCAGCAGCAGTATTCCCCATAGTCATCCTGTAAAAGAGCATGATTCCAGGAATCTGCACAAGATAGTTCCCCATTATAAGGAGGGGGATGACATTAACAAGTGGTTTGCTGCACTTGAGAGGGCCTGTGTTGTACAGGATGTCCCTCAAAGGCAGTGGGCTGCTATCCTATGGCTATCATTTAGTGGAAAAGGTAGGGATAGGCTCCTTACTGTGAAAGAAAATGATGCTAATAATTTCCAAGTTCTTAAGAATGCACTCCTGGATGGTTATGGCTTAACCACTGAACAATACAGGATAAAGTTCAGAGAGACCAATAAGGAGTCTTCACAAGACTGGGTTGATTTAATTGACCATTCAGTGAAGGCCTTGGAGGGGTGGTTACATGGCAGTAAAGTTACTGATTATGACAGCCTGTATAACTTAATCCTGAGGGTGCATATTCTTAATAATTGTGTGTCTGATTTGTTGCACCAGTACTTGGTGGACTCTGATCTGACCTCTCCCCAAGAATTGGGAAAGAAGGCAGACAAATGGGTCAGAACAAGGGTGAACAGAAAGGTTCATACAGGGGGTGACAACGATGGCAACAAAAAGAAGGATGGTAAGTCTTCTGACAAGGGTGGGGACAAATCTAAAAATGAGTCTTCATCAGGCCCACAAAAACACTCTGGTGGGGGTGGTGGGCCCAAATCCTCTTTTAATCAGAACAAGGAAAAGAAACCATGGTGCTATTTATGTAAAATAAAAAGCCATTGGACAACAGATCCCAGTTGTCCAAAGAAAAGCACCAATGCTCCTACCACTACAACCCCTACTGCTACCCCTAGTGTCCCTACTAATAGCAGTGGTGGTGGGAGCAAACCTACTAATAGCCAATCCAAGGGAGTAGCTGGGCTCACTATTGGTAACTTAGTTGGGGTTGGCCTTGTTAGGGAGGCCACAGAGGCTGTGTTAGTCTCTGAGGGGGCTATTGATTTAGCCACCTTGGTTGCTTGTCCCCTTAATATGGATAAGTACAAGCAGCTACCCCTAATAAATGGTGTTGAGGTTCAGGCCTACAGGGACACTGGTGCCAGTGTGTCTATGGTCATAGTGAAACTGGTCCACCCTGAACAACACCTACTTGGTCACCAGTACCAAGTAACCGATGCTCACAACAACACACTTAGCCACCCCATGGCTGTTGTTAATCTCAACTGGGGGGGGGGTTACTGGTCCAAAGAAAGTTGTGGTAGCCACAGATTTACCTGTAGACTGTCTACTAGGAAATGATTTGGAGACATCAGCTTGGTCAGATGTGGAGCTGGGCATCCCAGGGCATATTTTTGCTTTGACAAGGGCTCAGGCCAAAAAGCAAAAAGGACAGGGAAGCTTGGATCCTGGAACAATGGACCAAGTGCTCCCTAAAGCTAGGGCTAGTAGAAGCAAACCACTTCCTACTATCCCTCCCTCTACAGTGGATTCAACTTCTGAGGAAGAAGAATTCCCTCCCTGTGCAGAACCTACACCAGAGGAGCAGGAAGCAGACACTGCTGAGCTTTTGGGTGAAGGGGGGCCTGCCAGAGAGGAGCTGAGTGTGGCACAGCAAACCTGTCCCACATTAGAGGGTCTCAGACAGCAAGCTGTCAAACAAGCTAATGGGGATGTCAGTGACTCTCACAGAGTTTACTGGGAGGACAACCTCTTGTACACTGAGCATAGGGATCCTAAACCTGGAGCTGCCAGGAGATTAGTGATTCCTCAGGAGTACAGAAAGTTCCTCCTAACTCTAGCCCACGACATTCCCCTAGCTGGACACCTGGGACAAATGAAAACTTGGGACAGACTTGTTCCCTTGTTTCATTGGCCTAGGATGTCTGAGGACACAAAGGAATTTTGTAAGCCCTGTGAAACCTGTCAAGCCAGTGGCACGACAGGTGGCACCCCAAAGGCACCCCTTATCCCACTGCCTGTGGTTGGGGTTCCCTTTGAAAGGGTAGGGGTTGACATAGTTGGCCCCCTTGACCCTCCTACTGCTTCAGGCAATAGGTTTATCTTGGTGATAGTGGACCATGCCACAAGATATCCTGAAGCTATTCCTTTAAGGACCACTACAGCACCTGCAGTGGCAAAGGCCCTCCTGGGAATATTTTCCAGGGTGGGCTTCCCAAAGGAAGTGGTATCAGACAGGGGAAGCAATTTCATGTCTGCATACTTAAAGGCCATGTGGAAGGAGTGTGGTGTAACGTACAAGTTTACAACACCCTATCATCCTCAAACAAATGGACTGGTGAGGAGATTTAATAAAACTCTCAAAGGCATGATTATGGGTCTCCCTGAAAAACTCCGCAGGAGATGGGATATCCTTCTACCATGCCTCCTTTTTGCCTACAGGGAGGTACCCCAGAAAGGAGTGGGCTTCAGCCCCTTTGAACTTCTTTTTGGACACCCTGTTATGGGTCCACTCACACTTGTAAAGGAGGGTTGGGAACAACCTTTAAAAGCTCATAAGCAGGATATTGTGGATTATGTACTTGGCCTCAGATCAAGAATGGCTGAGTACATGAAAAAGGCCAGTAAAAACCTTCAGGCCAGCCAAGAGCTCCAGAAGCAATGGCATGATCAGAAGGCTGTTTTGGTTCAGTACCAACCAGGGCAGAAAGTGTGGGTCTTGGAGCCTGTGGCCCCAAGAGCACTCCAAGATAAATGGAGTGGACCCCACACAATTGTTGAGAAAAAGGGAGAAGTCACCTATTTAGTTGACTTAGGCACTGCAAGGAGTCCCCTTAGGGTACTCCATGTAAACCGCCTGAAACCCTACTATGACAGGGCTGATCTCACCCTGCTCATGGCAACAGATGAGGGACAGGAAGAAGACAGTGATCCTCTGCCTGATCTCTTCTCTTCCACAGAACAAGATGCTCTGGTGGAAGGTGTAGTTTTGGCTGATTGTCTTACTGCTGAGCAGAAAGACAATTGCATAAACCTTCTAGATCAATTCTCTGAACTCTTCTCTACTGTGCCAGGTACCACGTCTTGGTGTGAGCACACTATAGATACTGGAGACAGCTTGCCTATCAAAAGTAAGATCTATAGGCAGCCTGACCATGTCAGGGACTGCATAAAGCAAGAGGTCCAGAAAATGTTAGAACTAGGAGTGGTTGAGCACTCTGACAGTCCATGGGCTTCTCCTGTGGTACTTGTACCAAAACCCCATTCCAAAGATGGAAAGAAGAAAATACGGTTTTGTGTAGACTATAGAGGTCTCAACTTGGTAACCAAAACTGATGCTCAACCTATACCCAGGGCAGATGAGCTCATAGATACACTGGCATCTGCCAAGTATCTAAGCACTTTTGACTTGACTGCAGGGTATTGGCAGATCAAATTGTCAGAAGATGCTAAACCTAAAACAGCATTTTCAACCATTGGAGGACATTACCAGTTTCCTGTAATGCCTTTTGGTTTGAAAAATGCACCTGCCACTTTTCAGAGGTTGGTGAACACAGTCCTGCAAGGGCTGGAAGCTTTCAGTGCAGCATATTTGGACGATATAGCTGTCTTTAGCTCCAGCTGGGATGATCACCCGGTCCACCTATGGAAAGTTTTGGAGGCCCTGCAAAAGGCAGGCCTCACTATCAAGGCTTCAAAGTGCCAGATAGGGCAGGGGAAGGTGGTTTATCTGGGACACCTTGTTGGTGGGGAACAGATTGCACCACTTCAGGGGAAAATCCAAACAATTATTGATTGGGTTCCCCCTACCACTCAGACTCAGGTGAGAGGCTTCCTAGGCCTCACTGGGTATTACAGGAGGTTCATTAAGAACTATGGCTCCATTGCAGCCCCTCTTAATAACCTCACTTCCAAAAAGATGCCTAAAAAGGTATTATGGACAGCAAACTGTCAAAAAGCTTTTGAGGAGCTGAAGCAGGCCATGTGCTCTGCACCTGTCCTGAAAAGCCCTTGTTACTCTAAAAAATTCTATGTCCAAACTGATGCATCTGAATTAGGAGTAGGGGCAGTCCTATCACAACTTAATTCTGAGGGCCAGGATCAACCTGTTGCTTTTATTAGTAGGAGGTTGACCCCTAGAGAAAAGCGTTGGTCTGCCATTGAGAGGGAGGCCTTTGCAGTGGTCTGGGCACTGAAGAAGTTGAGGCCATACCTGTTTGGCACTCACTTCATTGTTCAGACAGACCACAAACCTCTACTTTGGCTAAAACAAAAGAAAGGTGAAAATCCTAAATTGTTGAGGTGGTCCATATCCCTACAGGGAATGGACTATACAGTGGAACATAGACCTGGGAGTAGCCACTCCAATGCAGATGGACTCTCCAGATTTTTCCACTTAGACAATGAAGACTCATCAGGTCATGGCTAGTCTTATTGTCCTTCGTTTGGGGGGGGGGGGGGGGGGGGGGTGTAGGAAAGTACCATCTTGCCTGGCATGTTACCCCCATTTTTCACTGTATATATATTGTTTTAGTTGTATGCGTCACTGGGACCCTGTTCACCAGGGCCCCAGTGCTCATAAGTGTGCCTGAATGTGTTACCTGTGTAGTGATTAACTGTCTCACTGAGGCTCTGCTAATCAGAACCTCAGTGGTTATGCTCTCTCATTTCTTTCCAAATTGTCACTAACAGGCTAGTGACTATTTTTACCAATTTACATTGGCTTACTGGAACACCCTTATAATTCCCTAGTATATGGTACTGAGGTACCCAGGTTATTGGGGTTCCAGGAGATCCCTATGGGCTGCAGCATTTCTTTTGCCACCCATAGGGAGCTCTGACAATTCTTACACAGGCCTGCCACTGCAGCCTGATTTAAATAACGTCCACGTTATTTCACAGCCATTTTACACTGCACTTAAGTAACTTATAAGTCACCTATATGTCTAACCTTTACCTAGTAAAGGTTAGGTGCAAAGTTACTTAGTGTGAGGGCACCCTGGCACTAGCCAAGGTGCCCCCACATTGTTCAGGGCCAATTCCCCTGACTTTGTGAGTGCGGGGACACCATTACACGCGTGCACTACATATAGGTCACTACCTATATGTAGCTTCACAATGGTAACTCCGAATATGGCCATGTAACATGTCTATGATCATGGAATTCCCCCTCTATACCATCCTGGCATAGTTGGCACAATAACATGATCCCAGTGGTCTGTAGCACAGACCCTGGTACTGCCAAACTGCCCTTCCTGGGGTTTTACTGCAGCTGCTGCTGCTGCCAACCCCTCAGACAGGCATCTGCCCTCCTGGGGTCCAGCCAGGCCTGGCCCAGGATGGCAGAACAAAGGACTTCCTCTGAGAGAGGGTGTTACACCCTCTCCCTTTGGAAAATGGTGTAAAGGCAGGGGAGGAGTAGCCTCCCCCAGCCTCTGGAAATGCTTTCTTGGGCACAGATGTGCCCAATTCTGCATAAGCCAGTCTACACCGGTTCAGGGGACCCCTTAGCCCTGCTCTGGCGCGAAACTGGACAAAGGAAAGGGGAGTGACCACTCCCCTGACCTGCACCTCCCCTGGGAGGTGTCCAGAGCTCCTCCAGTGTGCTCCAGACCTCTGCCGTCTTGGAAACAGAGGTGCTGCTGGCACACTGGACTGCTCTGAGTGGCCAGTGCCACCAGGTGACGTCAGAGACTCCTTCTGATAGGCTCCTTCAGGTGTTAGTAGCCTATCCTCTCTCCTAAGTAGCCAAACCCTCTTTTCTGGCTATTTAGGGTCTCTGTCTCTGGGGAAACTTTAGATAACGAATGCAAGAGCTCATCCGAGTTCCTCTGCATCTCTCTCTTCACCTTCTGCCAAGGAATCGACTGCTGACCGCGCTGGAAGCCTGCAAACCTGCAACATAGTAGCAAAGACGACTACTGCAACTCTGTAACGCTGATCCTGCCGCCTTCTCGACTGTTTTCCTGGTGGTGCATGCTGTGGGGGTAGTCTGCCTCCTCTCTGCACTAGAAGCTCCGAAGAAATGTGCCGTGGGTCAACGGAATCTTCCCACTGCAACCGCAGGCACCAAAAAGCTGCATTACCGGTCCCTTGGGTCTCCTCTCAGCACGACGAGCGAGGTCCCTTGAATCCAGCAACTCTGTCCAAGTGGCCCCCACAGTCCAGTGACTCTTCAGTCCAAGTTTGGTGGAGGTAAGTCCTTGCCTCACCTCGCTAGACTGCATTGCTGGGAACCGCGACTTTTGCAGCTACTCCGGCCCCTGTGCACTTCCGGCAGAAATCCTTTGTGCACAGCCAAGCCTGGGTCCACGGCACTCTAACCTGCATTGCACTACTTTCTAAGTTGGTCTCCGGCGACGTGGGACTCCTTTGTGTAACTTAGGGTGAGCACCATTTCACACATCCTCATAGTGTCTGTTTCTGGCACTTCTGCAGGTGCTACCTGCTGCTGAGAGGGCTTCTTGTCTTGCTCGACGTCCCCTCTCTCTCCTGGTCTAATTTGCGACCTCCTGGTCCCTCCTGGGCCACAGCAGCATCCAAAAACGCTAACCGCATGATTTGCAGCTAGCAAGGCTTTTTGGCGTTCTTTCGGCGGGAAAACACTTCTGAACGACTCTACAAGGCGAGCGGGATCCGTCCTCTTAAGGGGAAGTCTCTAGCCCTTTGCGTTCCTGCAGAAACCGCAGCTTCTTCTGTCCAGTAGAAGCTTCTTTGCACCCGCAGCTGGCATTTCCTGGGCATCTGCCCATCTCCGACTTGCTTGTGGCTTTTGGACTTGGTCCCCTTGTTCCACATGTACCCCAGATTGGAAATCCAGCGTTGTTGAATTGTTGGTTTGTGTCTTTCCTGCATTATTCCTCTAACACAACTTCTTTGTCCTTAGGGGAACTTTAGTGCACTTTGCACTCACTTTTCAGGGTCTTGGGGAGGGTTATTTTTCTAACTCTCACTATTTTCTAATATTCCCAGCGACCCTCTACAAGGTCACATAGGTTTGGGGTCCATTCGTGGTTCGCATTCCACTTTTGGAGTATATGGTTTGTGTTGCCCCTATCCCTATGTTTCCCCATTGCATCCTATTGTAACTATACATTGTTTGCACTGTTTTCTAAGACTATACTGCATATTTTTGGTATTGTGTACATATATCTTGTGTATATTTCCTATCCTCTCACTGAGGGTACACTCTAAGATACTTTGGCATATTTTCATAAAAATAAGGTACCTTTATTTTTAGTATAACTGTGTATTGTGTTTTCTTATGATATTGTGCATATGACACTAAGTGGTACTGTAGTAGCTTCACACGTCTCCTAGTTCAGCCTAAGCTGCTCTGCTAAGCTACCATTATCTATCAGCCTAAGCTGCTAGACACCCTATACACTAATAAGGGATAACTGGGCCTGGTGCAAGGTGCAAGTACCCCTTGGTCCTCACTACAAGCCAGTCCAGCCTCCTACAAACATCACCACAAAGTGTGACTGGTACTAAAATAACAAAATGAAATAAAATGAAATATGTTAGGCGAAAGTGCACAGTCTGTGGCCTAACTCTAAAATAACGTGCACACGTACTGCTACTAAAATAGCCTTACAACAACCTTGTTCATAATGTGAGATTTGCAGTGTCCCTTGTGTATAGACTGAAGTGTTTTCCACCCTGCTATCTTGTGTGTTGGAGACTCACATCCCTCATCTCAGACTTTACATCTAATCTAAGTCCTCTTTTACCTCTTTCTTCATAGATCCCTCACTCTGTTTGCAGTGAGAGCTGTCCCCCTGGGTACCGAAAAGCACCAATAGAAGGGAGGCCCACCTGCTGCTTTGACTGTGTGCCATGTGCCGAAGGGGAGTTTTCAAACAGGACTGGTGAGAGAATACTTTATAGTTCCTACAGACCAGCAACCCGTTGTACAAAAGAACACGTACGAGCAGATGATCTCAAATATACTGATACAGTGGAAGGAACACATGCATTTACAAACTGAGGGTCTGATTACGATCTCGGTGGATGGGGTTACTGCATCACAAATGTGACAGATATTTTGTCCGCCATTTTACAATCTCCATAGAATATAATGGGATCATAATACGACGGACGGGATATCCATCACATTTGTGGTGGAGTAAACCTGTCCACTAAGATCATAATCAGGCCATTAGTTTTTACAATTCTTTGGAAACTGACTTAGTAGGATGTTATATTGCTAGCTCTTGTGTCAACATTTGTTATTCCCTTTTTGTTGCATGGGTAATGTATGTCTTCTCCTATCTCAATTGGTCCTTTCCTGTGCACTTTGTTTCACACCTAGCTGGTAATTTATCCTTCATTAACAGAACCGCTTCAGCATTCACCTTCTACCCAGCATTCCTGCCATTACCAGTCGTTTTCCCATCTAGACAAATTAGACTGGCTCTTTGTTAATTCCAGTTTCTCTATTTCTCTAATTCAAACACTGTGCAATCCCTCCCTGATTTTCACCATCCCAAACTCAATTAAGAACATAACCAGCATTATCAACTTCTTCATATTCAGAATAGACACTATATGCAACAACTACAGCTCTTACAACACACCTAATACTGGCCTCCTAATACTGGCTATTCCTCATGGCATTCCATCCACCTGCTCATTAAAGATGATCCTTTAATACCACATAACAATGTCAATGACAAGGGAACACTTCCTTGTTCAACCATCCAATCCATCACACAATGCTATTCCACATTTTCTGGCCAATGCTAACACTTACAGTCCATTTTTGAGTTTGGCAGATGGAAACTCAGTCTACCAAACTCCGAACAGGGTGGCCAATGCCAAGCTATGACCTCCCTGCTGGAGTTATTAAGAGTTTCCTGCTAGGTCAGTGGGCGGAAACCAAACGTCCCCTCCACTCGCATTGATATATCTAGCACTGTTCTAAAATGTCTTAGAATCAATTGCAAAAACCTAAGCTACCTACACACTATCCAATAAACCTCAACATATTCATCAGTCAAAACAACATTTTTGTAAATTAGAAATAAAGACTGACAGATAAAAATAATGTATATTAATTACTCAGAAATGCTAAAATTACTCACACTAAGCACAGATTTAAAAATACAATCAAATCGCACCAAGTAAATGCAACACATAGAAATGTAAAATAATGCTTTGCAACTAAAGCAAATGCACGTACATAAGAAAATGTAAGATTTCCAATCTAGGGATAATTACCTAAATAAAATGTACTATTTGGTAGCTGTACATTTTACTCCATACTCATGTTGTCAAAATATAATCGAACAGATAGAGAAAAGAATAATCCAAAAAAGCCCCAAAATTGCAAAAATGAAATAGGTCCAAATAAAATGCAACAAAAAAAACATAAGGAACCATAAAAAAAAAATCAAAAAAGGGACACTCAAGGAAACCTAGAAAATAGTAGGGAAAAAATACAAATATTGGTTTGCTAGAAACCAAACACATTTTCTTTGGTAAAAAACACAAAACCCACATGTTTATAGCATAACTTTTGATCTGCATACCTGGAAAAAAACATACAATACCCACCCACAGAAAGCACTAGTTTTATGTATTAGATAAACATGACATTAAAGGTATTCAAAACACATAACATACCATAAAATAAATAACTACACATTACTACTAAACTTTAAGTAGGTCTAACATAGAACACTAGTAAACAAAACACTATAAAAAATTTAAAAAATGGTCTTAACTTATCCGATGAACAGCAACAGCTTACCGCGACACACTTCAAGAAAAAAGTGTTGAAATAGGAATAGACTACAGAAGTACTTTTAATGGTAGAAACAATACAGCTAAATGAAACACAAAAAAAAGAATGTGGGCCTCATTAAGAGTCTGGCAGTCTTGCGACCTTTTACCTTGCAGTGGCGGTCGGACCCCCGCACTCCAGGCAGTCTGACCGTAACATGACAACCCTGGCAGTTGGGCATCCAGGGGACCATTGTCACCACCAGGAACATAGTTCCCGACAGGCTGGCGGCGGTCAGAGTTGTGGTAAGCCACAACGTGCTGAGTTCAGCATCACTGTACTGATCACAAGTCGAGTTTATACCCATCTTTGCATTAACCCTACCATTAAAAGGCTGGTGTAAACCCAGGGCTGGGCCAATGGGCGGCCATGCACTGCCCACAACTATGTTGTGGGCAGTGCATGGCCCCACTGTCCAGCACCCTGTGTTGCAGACAGTGCACATTCTAAGGATGGGGGAGTTCCCCTCTGTGCGATGTCATTGGCCTCGGCTTCATGAGCAGCTGAGGCCAATGATGCTGCACTGTTTCCACTGAAACGTCATAATGGGACTTGGGGGAAGACCACCAGCTCCATGGCGGTCTCCTCTCCACAGGGCTGGCAGTCGGCCCGCCAGCCTCCTAATGAGGCCCTTTGGTCCCGATTACGATCTCCGTGGGATTACCGCTGAGACCGCCAATATGACTGTGGAAAGGCACCAGCCAAGCCAGCTGCTTTCCTACCGCCGTAGTGCGATGTTTCCGCCCAGCTGGCTGTCTGAAAAAGTGCAACGCCATTGGCCTTGGCTCTCAGAGTTTGATCTGCTCCAACGACTTCCGGCGCATCTTTTGTGACGTAGCTGAGTGTGAGTGAGCGCGATCGATTTCACAAGTAAGTTAAAAAAAATACTGTACAGGGTGTTGTACAACTTGTTTGTTTGATAGAGGACATGCACCAGGATTTATTCGTACTTTTATTCAATTTCTAGAATTTATTGTGGTAGGTGGCCTGCATTTGGGGCCTAGTTATAGTTTTACTTGTCGTTTTTTGTTCTATAAAGGAAAATGTTTTACAGTTCACTACATTTTCAGCATGTTTTGTTTTGTAAATGTACAATATTCATTAAATTCACTGTGTTAATGTTAAGTGGCCTAGTCTGTTAATGGAATATGCCTTCCAGCTGTAGACCCAGTACTAGTCATGAGTGCATGATGAAACAACTGTTTGTGGTGTCTGTGGAACTGAAACACCATGGATTTAAGATAACAAAATGTTATTTGGATGTATTTCACATTTTGTTTTTGCAAACAGTGTATGGTGGGGTAATAATATGTGATGCTTTTGTATGATGTGTGTTTTTGTTGTAAAATTGTAGCCCCCTTTACTTTTCGTTTTTGGAATTACTGACTTAATTCTGTTTTTTCTCCTGTACCAATGCCTTCTTTGTCTAGCCAGTGTTTGTCATAGGCCACCATTTGTCTTTGCTCCCCATGCCATCTGGCCAGGGACCCCTTTTGTATAGTCAAATGTCGTCTTATACCTACATGTGTTTTTGTTTTCTATTCATCCTGCTTGTTGTTTGACCATGTGGTTGGTGGCCATCTTGTGTAGGCAGCCAGTAGTCCTGCATGTGTTCTTCTATGTTGTGGTGGCCATGCCTCCTTGCTGGTTATTGTTTGACCATGTGGCTGACTGCAATTTTGTGTGTTACTATTCAGGCCTAGTAGGTCAATGCTTTTTACTAAATGTACTGTATGGGCAGTTTTTTGTACATTTTATCATTTACTTTTTTTGCTTTGTTTCACCTTCACCAATCCTTGCCTCCCAAATCCCTGTGATTTTTTATGGTAGTCCCCTTCCCCTATGACATCAGCAATTGAAATCTATTTTTTTACATGTTAATCTTTTTTCATAATTTGTTTCACAAATGTTATTTTATTTAATGTTATAATAGTATGACAATAATATTTCAATATTTGTTTTTCTTGGTTTTAGATTTTTATTTAAATAAAGTATATATATATATTTTTTCCATGTTCTACATTAGCCTCATGTCTGCCATAGGTGTACAGTTGGACTACATAACACTGTTGAAGGATTATTATTCCATTTGTCACCAGCGCTTCCCTGAGTGTGACATGCCAACTTGATGCAGATAAAGCTAACAGTTACATTCTGTATGTTGTAGTTGTTGCTGTTTCTTATCCTTCATGAGTGTAGATGATAATGAAAGTTAATGTTGGTGTGGTTTTACGAATGGATACATTGTATTTCATAATTATTTATAAGTTTAGTTAAGTAACCATTAAATGATATTGTTTTTACTACTAATGTAACTGTAACAATGCTTTTAGGTGCACGAAGGGAAAGAGACATCACCCACAGTACTGCCAGACAGGAGACGTGTGCTCAGCGTAACGCATGACCACACTCACGACCACAAGGATATCTCTTCAGCTTGTCAAGATAAGTGCTACTGCCAACTGCCAGCTTCAATGTGGCACCAAAGAAAGCTGCTACCAAGAAAGCGTCCAGTGATAAGAAGGAGCTTCCCACCACTGGTATGTCGCCCTAGACCTTTTTTAGGCAAAAATGTGTGCCTGCCGCACCAGCCTCTGGGGAGCAAGCTGGGAGCAGCACTCCCACATCAGCAGCCCCATTCCAAATTAGACCTAGGCCCAGGTCTGGCACAGAGGCAGCCTCTCTAATCACAGGAAGGCCAACGAGCAGTGACATTGAACTGGACTTATCTCTTTCACAAAGCAGTACTCAGTCATTGCGGGAAACTCCACTCAGTGGACAACAACAGCCGCAGCCAGCAATAGCAGTTTCTCCCAAAGTAGGAGCACATCAGGATGTTGAGCCTCAAGTGTGTTTGTTTTTGTATCTGTCTTTGTTTTGTGCCATTTTCTCTTTGTTTTGTGCCATAGGCAAGCCTGTCTGCGCCTGTCCGCGCCTGGATCGCGCCCAGTGCCAGACCCCCTGGCCCACGCACCCCCCACGCCACCAGATGCCGCTACAGTGCCAACGAACTCCATGCCCTCAACTCAGGCCGCTCCACCACCTGCGTCCCAGTCACCTCGAGGCACACCCATGGACCCTTCTCCTGTCGGACCTGCAGCTTCATCTGCCACCAAGCCGCCAAGCACCACGCCAGAACCACACACTACCACCTCAGCTGCATTCTCCTCAACACCCGCTCCTTCCACAAGCACGCACCTCATCGTCCCCAGATGTCACCTTCCTTACCGAAACCTGGATGAATCCCACCTCAGTACCAGACATTGACATAGCCATCCCCGATGGCTATAAGATTACCCGCAGAGACCGCACCAACAGACCGAGAGGAGGAATCGCCATAGTCCACAAGAACACCATCAGAATCTCAACTAACACCAATGACACACTCAATGCCGCCGAACACCTACACTTCCAATTTCACATCAACGCCAGCACCACCCTCAGAGGAACTCTTGCCTACAGGCCCCCAGGCCCCCGACCACAGTTCAGTGACTCCATCGCCGACATAATTAGCACCCAGGCCCTTGCCTCTACAGACTACATTCTCCTCTGCGACTTGAATTTTCACCTCGAGAACGTCAACAACAGCAACTCCACCGCTCTGATCGACAACCTCGCCAATCTCGGTCTCAAACAACTGGTCACAACACCTACCCACTCCGCCGGCCACACGCTTGACCCCGTCTTCTCCACCAGCAGCCATGTCACCTTCAGCCGAACTCCACTGGACCGACCACCGCTGCGTCCACCTCACCTTCCAGAAACCCGCCACTCATCACCGCCCACAACAGATCCCCCACCGCAGCTGGAACAAGATCTCGGAAGACCAGCTGATCTCCTCCCTCGCACGGGCCCCGCCACCCAGCACCACTGACCCCAACACAGCCACCCTCAACCTCAGATATTGGCTAGACGACTGCGCAAACACCCTTGCTCCGCTCAGAAAATCCTCTGACAACTGCACCAGCAACAAGGCCATCTGGTTCACCGCCGACCTTCAGGCCTCCAAGTGGGAGTGGCGGAAAATCGAGGTGCCACGAACCAACAGAGACAACCACGCAACCCTCAAGACAGCCATCTGCAAGCACCGCAAGCTCATCCGGACCACCAAAAGATCCTTCTACAAAGATCCCATCGACAACAACACCCACAACAGCAAAGAGCTCTTCAGAATCGTCAAAGAACTCAGCATCCCCAGGTCATGCTCCATCGACCCCCTTCCATCGCAAGACCTCTGCGACTCCCTCGTCACCTTTTTCCATCGCAAGATCACGGAAATCCATGATAGCTTCAACTCCTCGCCCATCACTACCACCACAGCCACCACCAACCCCGTCATACCCAGCCACACCAACATCTTGCTCTCCTGGTCCCACATCAACGATGAGGACACCATCAAAACCATGAGCACCATCCACTCCGGATCTCCCTCGGACCCCTGCCCCCACCATGTCTTCAACAAAGTGAGCCCCATCATCGCCCCCCAAGTCCGTATGATCTTCAATAGCTCCTTTGAGACCGCCACTTTCCCGGAGAGCTGGAAGCACGCCGAAGTTCACGCCCTGCTGAAGAAACCCAAAGTGGACCCCGAAGACCTCAAGAATTACCGACCCCTCTCCTTCACCCCCTTCCCGGCGAAGGTCATCGAGAAGATCGTCAATGGCAAACTGACCTGCTTCCTTACCCGAATTCTGTAGGAACCACAGCACCGAGACCGCCCTCATTGCCGCCACCGATGACATCAGGACCATACTCGACAAAGGCAAAACTGCTGCCCTCATCCTCCTGGACCTCTCAGCTGCTTTTGACACCATCTGTCCCTACACCCACTGCACTCGCTTCTACGACACCGGGATCCACCACAAGGCTCTGGACGGGATCACATCCTTCATCTCCGGCAGAACTCAGAAAGTCTGCCTCCCTCTCTTCCTGTGGGGAGCCACCAAAACCATCTTTGGCCTTCCCCAAGGGTCTTCTCTCAGCCCAAATCTTTTCAACATCTACATGGCACCACTTGTCGATATCATTGAATCCCACAACCTCAACATCATCTCCTATGCCGAAGACACCAAGCTGATCCTCTTACTCACCAAGGACCCCACCACCACCAAAACCAACCTCCACGACAGACTGCAAGCCATCGCAAACTGGATGGAGAAGAGTCACCTCAAACTTAACTCGGACAAGACAGAGATCCTCATCCTCGGATCCAACCGCTCCGCATGGGATGACTCCTGGGGGCCAGCCACCGTAGGTATCGCACCAACACCCACCACCCCCGCACGCAACCTAGTTTTCATCCTAGACTCATCACTCACCATGACCCAGCAAGTCAACGCCGTCTCATCTTCCTGCTTCAACACCCTCCACATGCTTCGCAAGATCTTCAAATGGATCCCCACCAAAATAAGAAGGACGGTCACCCACGCCCTCATCAGCAGCAGACAGGACTATGGCAACGCGATCTACGCAGGAACCACAGCCAAGCTTCAGAAGAAACTACAACGTATAAAGAACGCCTCTGCAAGCCTCATCCTTAACATCCCACACCGCAACCACATCTCAGCCCACCTCAGAGTCCTTCATTGGCTTCCTGTCACCAAGAGGATTACTTTCAAACTCCTCATCCATGCCCACAAAGCTCTTCACAACATGGGCCCGGCCTACCTCAACGAGCGATTCACCTTCCACACGCCCACCAACCTTGCCCTCGCTGCAGTCCCTCGCATCCATCGAACTACAGCCGGTGGATCCTTCTACCACCTCGCCGCTAAGACCTGGAACACCCTCCTCGCCCACCTACGACAGACCCAGGAACTCCTGACCTGCAGGAAATGCCTCAAGACCTGTTTATTCGAGCAGTAGCAGTCCTTCCATCCATCCCGTCAGCGCCTTGAGACCTTAGCCGGTGAGTAGCGCGCTTTACAAATGTTTGATTGATTGATGCAGAGAAAGCCAAATAAGCCTCTCTTTCACAAGATCCACTGTCTTTCAGATCTCTGCCATCTACTTCTTCAACCCCCCTTCTGATGATCAAAACTCCACTTGAGTGCCACCTCAGTATGAGACATGCCAGGAGAGGCAAAAAGTGAAAAGAAAGGTTCCTGAAAGCCTTAGAGTTATGGATGAAGACGAGGAGGATGATGAGTCTGATGACAAGGCAGTGATCATGGATATTAGCCCAGCCCCAGTGGAGTCAAACATGACCCCATCTTCTAAACCTGCTCCGATGGATGTGACACAGATGCCACCACATCCACCAGCTTCCATGTTTACAAGGCCCCGGCGTGACCTACATCCACAGCCATCTCAGAAGAAGAAGGCACTGCAGAGAGGCAAATGTCATCAAAACAGCATCCACCTATCTCCACTTCTTCAGACATTGGCAGTGGCCCCAGTGTTTGAAAGGTGACCTCCCCAGTTTGGGACTTCTTTACGGTTAGTGAAAAGGAGCCAAACATTGCCATATGTGCTATTTGGCGAGCAAGTGTTTGTCAGGGTAGCTTGGTAGAAACTATGGAACCGAAGGCCAAACAACACATTTGATAAAACACCTGACAATCCGCTGGTAGACGCACCTTAACAGCCAAACACCTGCAAGTGGTGTCAGTGAACGTGTTGAAAGCAGGGAATCTGGTCCTATGATGGTGGATGGTGAAGATGAAAAAGAGGGTAACATTTTCGTTACACATGTGAGCCATGTCCCCAGCAGTGCAGTTGTGTTGTCATCGGTACCCATATCAGCAACATCACACTGACACAGAAAGTCTCAGAGTCAGGTTGAAACACCAAGACAAGAACATACAGTGGCTGTCCCCCTGAGACGCACATTGAGCCTACCACCTTCTAAGTCGCTTGCATCAGTGGCACCAGCTACTACTATTGTCATATTTAGTCAGGAGGGGCAATATGAACGCAATCACCCAGTGGCATGTTTGTACAAAGGGAAGCTGGCTAAGATGTTAGCGTTGGACCTCCTCCGCTCTTTTTCTTTTTTGGAAGGAGTAGGTTTTTCTAGAATTTGTGGTGGCTATCTGCCCGAAAATGAAGGTTCCCAGCCAACCTATTTCGCCAGAGTTGCTGTTCCAACGCTACATCACGTTGTGCTGGAATTGGTTGGAAAAGCTTTGAAGCAGAGTGAGTTCCACACAATCCACCTGACAACAAATGTATGGACCAGTTGCCACACCACTGATAACATGCGCATCACTGCACACTGGATCTTTTTTGTGGGGGTTAGAGAAATGATATCTGCAGGTGTTGACGCAGCTGAAATTTTAAATGGTGCTCGGAAGCATGCAACAGTAGCTGTGTTTACCATGGAGAAATCCCATACAGCTGCAAACATCTTGAATGACTTTAACAACAAGGTCTCCGAATGGCTGTTCCCAGAGTGCTTAGCATTGGATTTGTTGCCACGGACAATGGCAGTAATGTAGTTAAGGCCATGTCAGATGGTGGCTATTTCAGGGTCCTGTGTTTGGCACACTGCATAAACATCATTGTATAGGACTTCCTCAAAAAAGAACCCAGAGCCTGCAAGCTGTTCAGGATTATCCATGATAATAGAATGCCAGTTAAAGTCTGCATACAGGAGGTGCCAACACATTGTTACAACATCTGTTTGAGCAGTACAGACAGATCAATGAATATGTCATGCAAAGATGGGATGCAACTATGAAAGGCATTATCATTGAGATGGACCTATGGGGCCTGGTCAAATGCCCGGCAGAGATCCTGCTTCCTTTTGAAATTTTCACATGGGAAGTCAGCAAGGAGGACTGTACCATGGGCCAAACTATCTCGTTGGTGCATATGCTGCTGAAACAGCTAAAGAAGGTGTCTAAAATGTACGCAGGTGTGGATGAAAAAAACAGATGTGCAGGAGTTGACGGAGAGCTTAATCCTTTGCTTATCTGTTAATACAAGGCTGCAAAGAGACATTGTGTCATCCAAACATTTTATCTATGCCACAATTCTTGACCCATGGTACAAACAATTACTGGCCACTTTCATTTCTTTTTCAGACTGGAATGTTTCAACCTACAAGCAGTGGATTGATGAGCAAGCCAGAGACCTAGAAAAATAATTGACTGGAAATTAGAAGCCCACTCACTGGCAAAAGTTCTGGGGTGCAGCCTACAATTTCCATAGAGCCTGAGGACAGTGTTGTTGGCTCACAGCAGCCAAAATGAACACCAGCAACGACAACAGAAACAGGAGCAGCAACCCCAAAATCTGCATTTGATTGGTTTCTAAAGGCAGAGCTTAAGTCTACTGCAGAGATGAAGGCCAAAGAGCTTGATCAAGGTAGAGCACCAATGACTAAATAGAGGATGGTCCAAGCCTACCTGGATGACCCAACGGTGATGTATCTGGATCAAGACCCATTGGTGTATTGGTATGGGAAAAGGCTAGCAATAAAGTATCAGGCTTGCCCTGTTGCCAGTGGGTCTGCTGAGCATGTGTTCAGTGCAGCTGGTGCGGTAGTCACAGTGAGAAGGACCAGTCTCTTGTCCCAAAACATCAAGAGATTGACCATGATCAAAATTAATCAGCATGTTTACCACCAAATTACAGCATACCTGAAGTACAACAGGAGTTGGATGAGGGAGATTGGTCAGACTCAAGTCATGGTAGTGTGATAGCTGACCATCTTCTGGGAGAACCATCTGAGTTTGAGGACAACCTCTACTTCCCTGATTAGACTTGTGGCAGCATAGAATTTCTACTTTCTACTATTGATGAACTGCTTTGAGAAAAAATAGCTAGATGGGGAACCTTTTTCTTTTATATTGTTTTTTTCAGTCTAACTGACTATGAACCATAACTGTGTAAGGCACATGTATGGCTGGATTGGAGTTGGACCAGTGTGCATTGAAGAAGCCCCCAAACTGCCCAAAATCACTTCAAGGAGATTTGAGAGACAATGCATGTCTTCGATCTGTGCCTTTCCTTCTTTTTTGTCCCCTAGCAGGACTGCCCCAGATATTTGATTTACAAATTTCTGGCCAATGTGTGTTTTGTGTCCTGAATCAAAGAGGGTCAGCAATGTGCCACTATGCTTGATTGAAACAGGAAAGTAATGCTATGTGCCTCAACGATTGACATGAGGGATACTTGTTTCAGGGCTGAGATGGTTTGTGTGACTCATGTCTAGTGATGGCAGAAAGCGAGAGTGGGTGTTTATTGCTTAAGTATATTATTATGCTTGCTTGTGTTTGTGTCGTGATTGATTTATAATGTTGGTGCCATAATAATAATGGGTGATCATTTTTTTCCTGGAGGTGATTTTTTTTTTCCCTTCCCCTTTGACAGTTAGCGAAATTTGTTTGCTGTTGTTTTCACACTGCTTTGTTTTCTGGTTCAAGTTTGTCAAAGAAGACCCGACCAGTCCATTTAGCTAACAAACAAAATTCTACTCCAGAATAGAAAAGGACTCAATGTTTCTCTTGTTGTTAAACACAGCTGTGAGCTACATGTCACTCTATCTCAATTTGGTCAGGAGACTGCGACTCTCGGGAGCAGTTGGTATGGAGTTGGACATAGTAATCTTTAATCAGAGTATAGAGGATGATGTAAGGAACCAGATCATGAATTGACAACTTAAACAACTGCCAGAAGAAGGAAGTGATCAACTTCATGGAAATCAACGTGGATGATGGGACGATGAGCCTAAGAGGCCTACTCCATTGTGTGAACAGGTGGTGAGAGGAGTGTTGATTGCTTGACTTGGGAAATGCAATGCTGATAATCACACACTTTGTGGGGTGGATGTTGTAGGAGGCTGGACTGGCTTGTAGTGAGTACCTAGGGGTACTTGCACCTTGCACCAGGCCCAGTTATCCCTTATTAGTGTATAGGGTGTCTAGCAGCTTAGGCTGATAGATAATGGTAGCTTAGCAGAGCACCTTAGGCTGAACTAGGAGACGTGTGAAGCTACTGCAGTACCACTTAGTGTCATATGCACAATATCATAAGAAAACACAATACACAGTTATACTAAAAATAAAGGTACTTTATTTTTATGACAATATGCCAAAGTATCTCAGAGTGTACCCTCAGTGAGAGGATAGGAAATATACACAAGATATATATGCACAATACCAAAAATATGCAGTATAGTCTTAGAAAACAGTGCAAACAATGTATAGTTACAATAGGATGCAATGGGGACACAAAGGGATAGGGGCAACACAAACCATATACTCCAAAAGTGGAATGCGAACCACGAATGGACCCCAAACCTATGTGACCTTGTAGAGGGTTGCTGGGACTATTAGAAAATAGTGAGAGTTAGAAAAATAACCCTCCCAAGACCCTGAAAAGTGAGTGCAAAGTGCACTAAAGTTCCCCTAAGGACAAAGAAGTCGGGTTAGAGGAATAATGCAGGAAAGACATAAACCAACAATGCAACAACGATGGATTTCCAATCTAGGGTACCTGTGGAACAAGGGGACCAAGTCCAAAAGTCATAAGCAAGTCGGAGATGGGCAGATGCCCAGGAAATGCCAGCTGTGGATGCAAAGAAGCTTTTACTGGACAGAAGAAGCTGAGGTTTCTGCAGGAAGGAAAAGGGCTAGAGACTTCCCCTTTGGTGGACGGATCCCACTCGCCGTGGAGAGTCGTGCAGAAGGGTTTTCCCGCCAAAAGAATACCAACAAGCCTTGCTAGCTGCAAATCGTGCGGTTAGCATTTTTGGATGCTGCTGTGGCCCAGGAAGGACCAGGATGTCACAAATTGCGCCAGGAGGTAGAGAGGACGTCGAGCAAGACAAGGAGCCCTCTCAGCAGCAGGTAGCACCCGGAGAAGTGCCAGAAACAGTGCTCACCCGAAGTTACACAAAGGAGTCCCATGTCGCTGGAGACCAACTTAGAAAGTTGTTCAATGCAGGTTAGAGTGCCGTGGACCCAGGCTTGGCTGTGCACAAAGGATTTCTGCCGGAAGTGCACAGGGGCCGGAGTAGCTGCAAAAGTCGCGGTTCCCAGCAATGCAGTCTAGCGAGGTGAGGCAAGGACTTACCTCCACCAAACTTGGACTGAAGAGTCACTGGACTGTGGGAGTCACTTGGACAGAGTTGCTGGATTCGAGGGACCTCGCTCGTCGTGCTGAGAGGAGACCCAAGGGACCGGTAATGCAGCTTTTTGGTGCCTGCGGTTGCAGGGGGAAGATTCCGTCGACCCACGGGAGATTTCTTCGGAGCTTCTAGTGCAGAGAGGAGGCAGACTACCCCCACAGCATGCACCACCAGGAAAACAGTCGAGAAGGCGGCAGGATCAGCGTTACAGAGTTGCAGTAGTCGTCTTAGCTAATATGTTGCAGTTTTGCAGGCTTCCAGCGCGGTCAGCAGTCGATTCCTTGGCAGAAGGTGAAGAGAGAGATGCAGAGGAACTCGGATGAGCTCTTGCATTCGTTATCTAAAGTTTCCCCAGAGACAGAGACCCTAAATAGCCAGAAAAGAGGGTTTGGCTACCTAGGAGAGAGTATAGGCTAGCAACACCTGAAGGAGCCTATCAGAAGGAGTCTCTGACGTCACCTGGTGGCACTGGCCACTCAGAGCAGTCCAGTGTGCCAGCAGCACCTCTGTTTCCAAGATGGCAGAGGTCTGGAGCACACTGGAGGAGCTCTGGACACCTCCCAGGGGAGGTGCAGGTCAGGGGAGTGGTCACTCCCCTTTCCTTTGTCCAGTTTCGCGCCAGAGCAGGGCTAAGGGGTCCCCTGAACCGGTGTAGACTGGCTTATGCAGAATTGGGCACATCTGTGCCCAAGAAAGCATTTCCAGAGGCTGGGGGAGGCTACTCCTCCCCTGCCTTCACACCATTTTCCAAAGGGAGAGGGTGTAACACCCTCTCTCAGAGGAAGTTCTTTGTTCTGCCATCCTGGGCCAGGCCTGGGTGGACCCCAGGAGGGCAGATGCCTGTCTGAGGGGTTGGCAGCAGCAGCAGCTGCAGTGAAACCCCAGGAAAGGCAGTTTGTCAGTACCAGGGTCTGTGCTACAGACCACTGGGATCATGGGATTGTGCCAACTATGCCAGGATGGCATAGAGGGGGCAATTCCATGATCATAGACATGTTACATGGCCATATTCGGAGTTACCATTGTGAAGCTACATATAGGTAGTGACCTATATGTAGTGCACGCGTGTAATGGTGTCCCCGCACTCACAAAGTCCGGGGAATTGGCCCTGAACCATGTGGGGGCACCTTGGCTAGTGCCAGGGTGCCCTCACACTAAGTAACTTTGCACCTAACCTTTACCAGGTAAAGGTTAGACATATAGGTGACTTATAAGTTACTTAAGTGCAGTGTGAAATGGCTGTGAAATAACGTGGACGTTATTTCACTCAGGCTGCAGTGGCAGGCCTGTGTAAGAATTGTCAGAGCTCCCTATGGGTGGCAAAAGAAATGCTGCAGCCCATAGGGATCTCCTGGGACCCCAATACCCTGGGTACCTCAGTACCATATACTTGGGAATTATAAGGGTGTTCCAGTAAGCCAATGTAAATTGGTAAAATTGGTCACTAGCCTGTTAGTGACAATTTGAAATAAATGAGAGAGCATAACCACTGAGGTTCTGGTTAGCAGAGCCTCAGTGAGACAGTTAGGCACCACACAGGGAACACATACATATAGGCCACAAACTTATGAGCACTGGGATCCTGACTAGCAGGGTCCCAGTGACACATAACAAACATACTGAAAACATAGGGTTTTCACTGTGAGCACTGGGCCCTGGCTAGCAGGATCCCAGTGAGACAGTGAAAACACCCTGACATACAATCACAAACAGGCCAAAAGTGGGGGTAACAAGGCTAGAAAGAGGCTACTTTCTTACAGATGTGGTGGAAAGCAAAGTCAAGTCAGTGTGCGGGATCTTCATTTGGGCTCACCTAGGTAGAGTGGGACCTTGCTTCTGGTGCCTTCACTGTTAGTTCGCTACCATGCTACTAGTACACCACCATGGTACCTTGAGAAACCTTGCAGCCCTCACATCATATATTCAGGTAAAAGAATTATGGAGCATTGTTGTACTTTTAGTTTAGGCAATGTAATTGGCAATGTCAAATCTCCCCACCCCAATCCTATGGGTCACATTTTGCAAAATGCACTGCAGAGACTAAGAGAGTATTAGGACAAGGTTACCTAATACATAAATAATTGTTATACACTATCAGCAGATTTTAAAGTATGCTACACTAAAAGAAATTCACTATCAACAGATTTGAAAATCACGCTGCGTAAAGGCAGCAGTGCAAAGTAAAACACCCCCCAAAAATGTTAGGCATAAAAAAAGTGTAAATAAATATGTATTCTACCCTGTCCTTAACAAAAGGAACAAACACCCACCTCTTCCAACCACAACTGGCCCACCCCTACCCACAAACTAATCTCCCATTCCACAACCAATGTCTTAAAAGAAACTGTCCAAATGTCCCTGATATAATTTGAAAACAAAACAAAGTAGAAAAGTCCAGCAAAAACCTATTCCTACACTCTCCACCCACAACAAGTCCCACCCACCTATATAAAAGGTTAAAAAAGGGGCAGAAAAGGGCACTAAATGGGGGCCAAGATTCGTCTGAGGAGCTCCTCCATGCATAAGCCTCTGCAGGATGCAGCATTGAAAGATAGTGTCCAAGGGGGAGGCAGCAGGGATGATATCATGAAGGAACTGAGGCCTGGCTGGGGGCCTTGAGTACTGGCCGCATCTGCTGCTGCTGCCTCCTCCTCCTCCCCTTCCTCAAGGAGCACAGCCTCTGGTACTCAGCCCGCATGGCCTCCAGCTTCTGCTGCCGCAGCCAGGCTGCAATTTCCTGCTGTGATGGTGAACCCGCAGGTATAGCTATATCAAGGAAGAAAAAAGAGAAATTGTAAACAATGCTCTGAGCAAAAGACTTGCTTAAGATCATGTATTATAGCGGCACAGTAGCAGTACATTTGGTGGTCACCTCATGCCATTCAATTTTAAGGTGATAGGAGTCACAGCCATTATGTACTATGGAGTACAAGTATTCTTCTCTCTCCTATTGTGCTACATTAATGGTGGCATTGCTAGATCAGCTGGCACCTTAGTAGTGGTACTCGTTACTGTCTGCAACTGGGGCAGCTGTACTAGAAAATTATCTTTTTCCAATCGTCCTGTACTTCTTTGTACTCAAACTACAAGACTGATGAATACTAAGAATGAAACACAGCACGTAGTATAATAAAATAAATCATGCAGACATCCTGTCTGCCATAAGTAGGCAGTGGGACAAGCGAAGCACTGCAGTACAGGGAAAGGATTAAGGAATGGGATACATTTATATCTATCTATCTATATATCTATCTATCTATCTATCTATCTATCTATCTATCTATCTATCTATCTATCTATCTAGATATACCTATCTATCTAAATATATAGATTGTATTTGGCGCGTTCACAGAGTCACAGACAGTCCCATTCAGGAAAATCACAACACTTACTCATGTACCACTTTACTCACTGTCCTCATGCTCCTCCTCCACCACACTTTGCAATATATTTGCTTTGCAGTAAGGAAAGGAACTTTCTTAAATTACTCAACTGCAGGGTAAGCTAGAGTTGATTAGGATGGGTGTAGGTAGAGTTCACACTTTACGGATCAATCAGTTGCTCATCATCATCATCATGTGCCTAAGATTCGGCTAGTAGTATGACTCAAACTACAATTAATAAACAAACTCTCTAAGGATAGAATTTTTTTTAAAGGAAAAGGCAAACGCAGTAAGATTTCTACATCAGAGGTTCAGAGCGCCTCTATATTAATAATACTAGTACCATGGACCATCCTATTTCAAATTTCCTAAACTACATTTTGGAATTACTAATACATTGTAATTAATGATTTCTACAGTTCGCATCTCATTTTCGATCTCTCAATGCATAGATTGGATGCATGCATGCAAAACATTTACACATCACTGGGAAATTGCTTGGCAGTTGGCAGTGTACGAGCTACAAAAAATAAAGGCACAGAGAAGTGAGAGAACATGCTAACTCACTAATACTAATATTAACTATGGCTGTCTTAGACAGGGCACAGGAGGAGTCTCTGCATTACTTCTTAATCCGCACAAGCAAGAACCAAAAACAAGTACAATTAGGTAGCACGGAGCACCTGTCAAGATGATGATCACATACCGTTATATTTCTAACATAAAGTTAACTAACATCCATGTGAGCAGCATGCTTGCTGTTTGGGAAGAAATTATTAGCACAGAACACAACTAATAATTAACATTAGTCACTGAGCTCCGCAACCTCTACACCTAGCAGGTTGAGCAGGTCTGTTTCACGGTCCAGGATATCGGCCCACTGGTGTGTAAACTGTTGCTGGCTGTGCCGGACCCTAGAGCTGAAGCGCACAGCCCGGTACACCCTCTTCCAGTGTTGCTGGCACTCCTGGAGGCCGTACAGAGACCGGGCCTGCTGCCTACTGCCAAGGTTGAGAGAAGGTGGCACTGCACATAATGATGGTGGTGGTTTGGGGCCTGACACTGCCGCTCCCTTGCTTTGCCATGGTGCTGGAGATTTGGAGGGGGAAGAGATAAGGAAGAGGGAAGGGAAAAAAAGAAAGTAAAGCAAAAAAAGTAAAAGAAAAGTCACAAAGAGCAATAAAAGTAGGAGAAAATTCGAAATATAAAAACATCAAGAGAAAAGGGAATATTATAAACAGAAACTGAAAGCGTGGGATGGGACAGATATAGAGGGATATAAAAGTAGGCCCAGCACCATAACAAGCAAAAATACAAGATGGCCGCTCCCATGCGAACTTCGTGGTGCCGTTCATGCGAGAATTCCAATGCAAGGACGTACTTTGCATTGCCAGTGATATTAAATGTCATACGAACAGGTGCGGCAAGAAACTCCACCGCTAGCGGAAATCTGTGTAGCGCGAAGGTGTTTTTTTTTACTTCCCAGAGTTCCTTGTAGCACAGCTACACAAAATCTGCCTAGGCCTAGTCCATAATGTTCCTACAAGGTAGAGGTGTGGTATATTGCTGGGATATGTGACAATGAACTGGTTGAATGGGTAGGATGATTAGAAGAAGGAATTGTGCTTACAAGACCAAAAAAGAGTGGTTATATAAAGACTTTCAAAGATGTAATGTGACATTAATTGGGAAGAGCATTAGATGAGAGATGTTATGATGAATAAGGATTAGTTTGACGTAAGAGGATGACAACATCAGAAATGAACATATATTAACATAAGAATGTAATAAATCTGGTAAGACCTGCAATGTAAGACAGAATCTCATGAATGAATTATTGAATAAATAGCAATTTCGATAACTGAGAGTGCACTTAGATAGAAGCAAACAAAGGTAAAGGTATAAAAAATATAGGAATGATCATATTAATGAAGGGCTTGTAGACCAGAAGAAGTTCGCAAAAACAAAACTTATTGGCTATGATGCAACAGTAAATTATAAGTGAAGGGATAACACTTTGGAAAAAATAAAGAAAATCATTTTTTATGATTTGGACTCCTGTTGTGTAGAGTGCTATGGACTGAAATTGGTGAAACATACAGGATATGGTGCTAAGACATGTGTTTCCATAAGGAACTTAGACTGTGTGCTTTGAAATGGCTGCAGCTAGTTGTCAGTCTTGTGAGTGTCATATGGCATCTTATAGATATGGCTTCCTTTAATAAACTCATGTGTTTCACATAGCACATCTAACAAGGAGATGAAACTTGCCAACACTCTGTGCAGAGCCTGGGAGGTTTTTTGCTTCTGGATGTGCTCACCTTCAGACAGTTCAGAGTATCACACTGGGTCCCAGGTACCACTGGAACTAAGCTATACCTGACTGATTAGTCCCTATCAGGGAGAAACCGGTCCTAGGTTGCTTGTATTCCATTTCAAGGAGGAACTGGCTTGGCAGCTCGGGCTGGACTGTTCTCATGAGGAGCAATCTTGAGGCTGATATGCATATGGCTGGGCCCAAACTGAGATGCCAGGGTGGGTGAAAAACGATGGATTGCTATGCAACCAGAGTGTTTGTCAGTGGTTGAGATTAATTCAAGCATTCCATTCATCAACTTGTTTAAATTTTCTAAAAGTGGCATTTCTAAAATAAAAAAAAACTGCCTTTATCATTAAATAGGGTTTTTCAATACAATTCCAAAGACACCAAACATGAGATAGCTATCTGCTTTCAATTGGAAATTCCAACTTACTAAATGTAATAAGGAATCTCCAATACTATCCTATGGGGGTAGTCCTCACAATAGTGAAAAACACATTTAAGAGGTTTTTTTACGTGTGATACTAAAAGGTATATGTCCAACTTTTTAATTACAATGCACCCAGCCCAATGGGCTACCCAGGGCCAACCACAGGGGTGACTTATATGTAGTAAAGGATGAGTCCAATGCTTGACAGGAGAGATTTCTTGTAGCAGCCACTGTTTTAGCACTAGCAGACTCATTCCCATGTCCTGGAAATGAAAATATAACAACATAAAGGAGCTGGTTATGGGTGCCCTGACACTTTGGCCCTTTTGGGGAGGGGCCTAGAAGGACCCCCTGTATTAAAAATGCAAATGTTATTACTTTGCATTGCTGCAGACTTGCAGTACTCCTGTGATACTTTGCAAGACTTCCGCTTGAAAATTGATGGAAGTACCCCAAAATTATTGCAAGATTACTGTGGGACCAAACATTAGAGAAATAAAAGTTGGGTTTTGGGCAGCAATGAAGGGGTAGCTGTATGAGGGGGGCTGGTTGCAAGCCTTATGCCGAAATTTATGTTGCGCCAGGGTGAATTCCATGTACAGCGTGAGGTTGAGTGCCAAAACCTTATTTCACTGGAAAAAAAAAATATAGAAACTCATCTCATTGTTAGGCATGGTAATACTTTACTTTCCAATAAAAAATAACTTAAACAACAAAGGCTAAAGTTATGGTTAGGTTAAATGTTTATTAAAAATGACATTTTAAACTAACAAAACAATGACAGTCACCAGTTTTCGTTAATTGAAGTTAATATACCGTGCCATGCACAGCTTATGACCTCACATACTACATCAGTAATGACATGGTCTATATAATTGGTGACATCATTGATGATATCTGAATTGATAATGTTAATGACATCATTGTGTGCACCACCTGTACTATGAAGGAGTTGCTGGTGTGGCCCCCATTCTTTCCATTTTTTCTCTGAGAGACAGAGGCATTTGATATATACACAGTTAGAAATTGGGTTGTCGTTTGACTGGGGTGTGAGCTCTGGTCAAGCAACAGTCACAATCCCTTGCAGGATGAACCCCCAAAAGTTACTAAATTAACCTATACTTAACCCTGGGTATCTTGGCACATAAAACAGTCAGATTTAACTTGGAGGCAAGGTGTAAAGTATTTATGCAGCACACAAACAACAGTGAAGTAAAAAACACAACAAAGGAAAAATCCCAAACCATTTTAGAAAAATATAATACGTTAGTACATTATTTGACACCAAAATGACAAAAAAACAATTAGTAGAACTGAAGTTATGATTTTTTGAAAGTTTTTAGTGAAAACTAGCGCCAATAGGGCAAAGCACCAACCACAGACAACTAACCGTACAAGACTGGGTCAAAGTCTAAAAAAATATGGCCGACCGTGATGGAGCTCGGTTGGGAATACATAAGGTGGATTGGGCCTGGTCAGCTCTTACATTCAAAGTTAACATTCTTGAAACCAATGCTCTGAGAAGGTAAAGTTCAGCAGGGCAAAGCTGCAAGAGTCATCCGAGGAGGGAGATTCATCCTTAAGCTGCAGTTAAGATTTCTACGTCATCGAAATGGAAGTCAAAAATGTCCAGCAGGTTGAGGCAGAGGGCTGTAGCTGAAGACAATTCCACGAGGTCGGATCCCCCTTCAGCGAAGGACTGCTGAAACAGATTTGGTGCTGTGGAGAATAACGTAGGGGGAGAAACCGCAAAGTCAATCCGACCGGCGATGCACCTCGGGCAGATGGGCAAGCAGACTTATCCTGGTTTCCTTCTCATTCTCAGAGCAGTGTTTAGCCAAAAATGTTTTAAGTCTCCACTTTTGGATTTTGGCTACCTGGGAACCTTTTGTTTCCCTATGGTTCTGAACAGAAGGACAGCAAACTAGTCCTTGTAAGGTGCTCTGGAGGTCTTGGGGCAGTTGAAGACCCATTCCTTGTCCCCAGGCAGAAGGTAGCAGAACAGCAGGACAAACAGGGCAGCAATCCAGCAGGTCAGCAGTCTTGTAGGGCATCAATGCAGCAGAGTGACAGTCTTTCTGGCAGAGTATCCACAGGACAAGAAATGTATTTTAGAGTTGCTGTCTGAGGTACCCTTTTTATACTCTGCTGCCCTGGTTCTGGAAGAAGGGAGAAGCTTGTAAAGAATGGTTTTGAAATGCATGGACTATACTGCCTCACCTACCCTGGTTCAAAGCTGGCTACAGTAACAATGGAGAGGCATTAGGCCCTTTGTGTGAAGGCATATGGCAGGCTATTCAGTTGGAAGTAGGGCCGTGCTGAGCTCTACCCCCATCCTGGTAGCAACTGGCCCATTCAGGCACACCTAAGCCCTGTATTGTGTGAATCTCTGGGAGGAATTCACAAAGTCTAACTTTCAGTTGCACCCAGTTATGTGACCAAGGCCAGGCTATAGACCTGAAGGGCTAAGGATCGGTAAATGCCAACTTTCTAAAAGTGGCATTTTTAAAATTGTTTTTGAAAACCCAACTTTACTATGAAGTAGGACTCCTGACGACACACCCATAGATGGCAAACATAAGATACCTACCAGCTTCCAATTGGAAATTACAACTTTTTAAATGTAATAATGAATCCCTTATATGTTCCCTATGGGAGGGGTAGGACACACAGCAGTGAGAAAGACATTTAGGAGTTTTTTACTAACAGAATATGTAAAAACAGAAAGTACATGTCCAACCTTGTAAGTACACAACACACTGCCTTATGGGCTGCCTAGGGCCTACCTTAGAGGTGAATTATATTTAATAAAAGTGGAGTTTAAGGTTTAACAAGAGGGTTCAGGGCAGACCCAGTGAGAAGGTAGCCTCTTTCTAGCCTTGTTACCCCCACTTTTGGCCTGTTTGTGAGTGTATGTCAGGGTATTTGTCACTGTTTTCACTGTCTCACTGGGATCCTGATAGCCAGGCCTCAGTGCTCATAGTGAAAACACTATGTTTTCAGTATGTTTATTATGTGTCACTGGGATCCTGCTGGGCAGGACCCCAGTGCTCATAGGTTTGGGGCCTATATGTATGTGTCACTGGGACCCTGTCACACAGGGCCCCAGTGCTCATAGGTGTGCATGTATATGTTCCCTGTGTGGTGCCTAACTGTCTCACTGAGGCTCTGCTAACCAGAACCTCAGTGGTTATGCTCTCTCATTACTTCCAAATTGTCACTAACAGGCTAGTGACCATTTTTACCAATTTACATTGGCTTACTGGAACACCCTTATAATTCCCTAGTATATGGTACTGAGGTACCCAGGGTATTGGGGTTCCAGGAGATCCCTATGGGCTGCAGCATTTCTTTTGCCACCCATAGGGAGCTCTGACAATTCTTACACAGGCCTGCCACTGCAGCCTGAGTGAAATAACGTCCACGTTATTTCACAGCCATTTTACACTGCACTTAAGTAACTTCTAAGTCACCTATATGTCTAACCTTTACCTGGTAAAGGTTAGGTGCAAAGTTACTTAGTGTGAGGGCACCCTGGCACTAGCCAAGGTGCCCCCACATTGTTCAGAGCCAATTCCCTGAACTTTGTGAGTGCGGGGACACCATTACACGCGTGCACTACATATAGGTCACTACCTATATGTAGCTTCACCATGGTAACTCCGAATATGGCCATGTAACATGTCTATGATCATGGAATTGCCCCCTCTATGCCTTCCTGGCATTGTTGGTACAATTCCATGATCCCAGTGGTCTGTAGCACAGACCCTGGTACTGCCAGACTGCCCTTCCTGGGGTTTCACTGCAGCTGCTGCTGCTGCCAACCCCTCAGACAGGCAGCTGCCCTCCTGGGGTCCAGCCAGGCCTGGCCCAGGATGGCAGAACAAAGAACTTCCTCTGAGAGAGGGTGTGACACCCTCTCCCTTTGGAAAATGGTGTGAAGGCAGGGGAGGAGTAGCCTCCCCCAGCCTCTGGAAATGCTTTGTTGGGCACAGATGTGCCCAATTCTGCATAAGCCAGTCTACACCGGTTCAGGGACCCCTTAGCCCCTGCTCTGGCGCGAAACTGGACAAAGGAAAGGGGAGTGACCACTCCCCTGACCTGCACCTCCCCTGGGAGGTGTCCAGAGCTCCTCCAGTGTGCTCCAGACCTCTGCCATCTTGGAAACAGAGGTGCTGCTGGCACACTGGACTGCTCTGAGTGGCCAGTGCCACCAGGTGACGTCAGAGACTCCTGCTGATAGGCTCCTTCAGGTGTTAGTAGCCTTTCCTCTCTCCTAGGTAGCCAAACCCTCTTTTCTGGCTATTTAGGGTCTCTGTCTCTGGGGAAACTTCAGATAACGAATGCATGAGCTCAGCCGAGTTCCTCTGCATCTCTCTCTTCACCTTCTGATAAGGAAACGACCGCTGACCGCGCTGGAAGCCTGCAAACCTGCAAAATAGTAGCAAAGACGACTACTGCAACTCTGTAACGCTGATCCTGCCGCCTTCTCGACTGTTTTCCTGCTTGTGCATGCTGTGGGGGTAGCCTGCCTCCTCTCTGCACCAGAAGCTCCGAAGAAATCTCCCGTGGGTCGACGGAATCTTCCCCCTGCAACCGCAGGCACCAAAAAGCTGCATTACCGGTCCCTTGGGTCTCCTCTCAGCACGACGAGCGAGGTCCCTCAAATCCAGCGACGCTGTCCAAGTGACCCCCACAGTCCAGTGACTCTTCAGCCCAAGTTTGGTGGAGGTAAGTCCTTGCCTCACCTCGCTGGGCTGCATTGCTGGGAACCGCGACTTTGCAGCTACTCCGGCCCCTGTGCACTTCCTGCGGAAATCCTTTCTGCACAGCCAAGCCTGGGTCCACGGCACTCTAACCTGCATTGCACGACTTTCTAAGTTGGTCTCCGGCGACGTGGGACTCCTTTGTGCAACTTCGGCGAGCACCGTTTCACGCATCCTCGTAGTGCCTGTTTCTGGCACTTCTCCGGGTGCTACCTGCTTCAGTGAGGGCTCTTTGTCTTGCTCGACGTCCCCTCTCTCTGCAGGTCCAATTTGCGACCTCCTGGTCCCTCCTGGGCCCCAGCAGCGTCCAAAAACGCCAAACGCACGATTTGCGTGTAGCAAGGCTTGTTGGCATCCTTCCGGCGGGAAAACACTTCTGCACGACTCTCAAAGGCGATAGGGATCCGTCCACCAAAGAGGAAGTCTCTAGCCTATTTCGTTCCTGCAGAAACCTCAGCTTCTTCCGTCAAGACGAAGCTTCTTTGCACCCGCAGCTGGCATTTCCTGGGCATCTGCCCATCTCCGACTTGCTTGTGACTTTTGGACTTGGTCCCCTTGTTCCACAGGTACCCTAGATTGGAAATCCACAGTTGTTGCATTGCTGGTTTGTGTCTTTCCTGCATTATTCCTCTAACACGACTCTTTTGTCCTTAGGGGAACTTTGGTGCACTTTGCACTCACTTTTCAGGGTCTTGGGGAGGGTTATTTTGCTAACTCTCACTATTTTCTAATAGTCCCAGCGACCCTCTACAAGGTCACATAGGTTTGGGGTCCATTCGTGGTTCGCATTCCACTTCTGGAGTATATGGTTTGTGTTGCCCCTATCCCTATGTTTCCCCATTGCATCCTATTGTAACTATACATTGTTTGCACTGTTTTCTAAGACTATACTGCATATTTTTGCTATTGTGTATATATATCTTGTGTATATTTCCTATCCTCTCACTGAGGGTACACTCTAAGATACTTTGGCATATTGTCATAAAAATAAAGTACCTTTATTTTTAGTATAACTGTGTATTGTGTTTTCTTATGATATTGTGCATATGACACTAGGTGGTACTGTAGTAGCTTCACACGTCTCCTAGTTCAGCCTAAGCTGCTCTGCTAAGCTACCATTATCTATCAGCCTAAGCTGCTAGACACCCTATACACTAATAAGGGATAACTGGGCCTGGTGCAAGGTGCAAGTACCCATTGGTACTCACTACAAGCCAGTCCAGCCTCCTACATTGGTTGTGCAGTGGTGGGATAAGTGTTTGAGACTACTTACCACTCTTGTCATTGTACTTTTCATAAGAGAAAAATATACAAAATAAGGTCAGTGTATATACACATAGCCAAAAAGTTTTGCATTTCCTCTTTTCACTCTTTTCTAAGTGCTGAAAAGTACTTCTAAACTTTCAAAAAGTTCTTAAAAGTTTAAAAAGTTTTTTCTGTCTTTCCAAAAAGTTCTGAACACTTTTTTCTCTTTTTCTATCACTTTAACTCTCTCTAAAAAATGTCTGGCACAGGAAAAAATGTTGAACTGTCCAAACTTGCATATGATCACCTTAGCTGGAAAGGAGCAAGGAGTCTCTGCATAGAGAGAGGTTTGAGTGTAGGGAAGAATCCTTCCTTAGAACTGTTAATTAATATGCTTAGAGTACAGGATAAGGCCATAAGTGCCCAATCTGTAGAAAAAGTAGCTAATGGTTCTCAATCTGATCCAGGGACTCCCGCAGGAAAAGGTTCAGAAAAGAAACTTCTCAGCCTGCCCATTACTAGACAGTCTAGCATAGTTGGTACAGAGGGTGAATCACACCATACTAATGGTGTGCTCTCACATTATACTGGTAGCCAAGCTGTTAGGGTGCCCTCTGTAAGGGACAGGTCTCCTTCTGTTCATTCCCATCATACCTCTGTATCTAGAAATGTCCCTCCCACCCACCCTGATGACAGATTGTTAGAAAGGGAGCTCAATAGATTGAGAGTGGAACAAACCAGACTGAAGCTCAAGAAGCAACATCTGGATTTGGATAGACAGTCTTTAGAAATAGAGAGGGAAAGACAGAAGTTGGGTTTAGAAACCCATGGTGGCAGCAGCAGTATTCCCCATAGTCATCCTGCAAAAGAGCATGATTCCAGGAATCTGCACAAGATAGTTCCCCCTTATAAGGAGGGGGATGACATTAACAAGTGGTTTGCTGCACTTGAGAGGGCCTGTGCTGTACAGGATGTCCCTCAAAAGCAGTGGGCTGCTATCCTATGGCTATCATTTAGTGGAAAAGGTAGGGATAGGCTCCTTACAGTGAAAGAAAATGATGCCAATAATTTCCAAGTTCTTAAGAATGCACTCCTGGATGGTTATGGCTTAACCACTGAACAGTACAGGATAAAGTTCAAAGAGACCAAAAAGGAGTCTTCACAAGACTGGGTTGATTTCATTGACCATTCAGTGAAGGCCTTGGAGGGGTGGTTACATGGCAGTAAAGTTACTGATTATGAAAGCCTGTATAACACAATCCTGAGAGAGCATATACTTAATAATTGTGTGTCTGATTTGTTGCACCAGTACCTGGTAGACTCTGATCTGACCTCTCCCCAAGAATTGGGAAAGAAGGCAGACAAATGGGTCACAACAAGGGTGAACAGAAAAGTTCATACAGGGGGTGACAAAGATGGCAATAAGAAGAAAGATGGTGAAAAATCTCAAGATAAGCATGGGGATAAGGGTAAAACCAAAGATCCCACTTCAAATCTTAAACACTCTTCAGAGGGTGGGGATAAAACAAATTCTTCCTCTTCTTCCCAACCTGCACACATTAAAAAGCCTTGGTGCTTTGTGTGTAAAAACAGAGGCCATAGGCCAGGGGATAAGTCCTGTCCAGGTAAACCCCCTGAGCCTACCACCACTAATACATCAAGCTCTAGTGCCCCTAGCAGTAGTGGTACTAGTGGTGGGACTGCTGGCAACAGTCAAGCAAAGGGTGTAGTTGGGTTCACTTATGGGTCCATAGTGGAAACTGATGTAATCAGTCCCAAGACAGTTTCTGTCACACCTAGTGGCATTGGCCTTGCCACACTGGCTGCTTGTCCCCTTACAATGGATAAGTACAGGCAGACAGTTTCAATAAATGGTGTTGAGGCCTTGGCCTACAGGGACACAGGTGCCAGTTTCACTTTGGTGACTGAAAACCTAGTGCCTCCTGAACAACACATCATTGGACAACAGTATAATATTATTGATGTCCATAACTCCACTAAGTTCCTTCCCTTAGCTATAATTCAGTTTAGTTGGGTTGGAGTTACTGGCCCTAAGCAGGTGGTGGTATCACCTAGCTTACCTGTAGACTGTCTCTTAGGTAATGGCCTAGAGGCCTCAGGTTGGGCTGATGTAGAGTTTTATGCCCATGCAGCCATGCTGGGCATCCCTGAGGAATTGTTCCCTCTCATTTCAAGTAAAATGAAAAAGCAAAGGAGAGAAGGCCTGAAAACTCAGGATCCCTCTCCATCAACAGGTAAAAAGGGTATCACAGTATCCCCTAACCACCCTACCATTCAGGATACCATTCCTGTGGTGGGAGAAACCTCTCCTGGGGTGGCACCTGTTCCAAGGGAATCATCAGCTGGCAAAGCTGGACTCCCTGAGGTGGAAGTACCTCTCTGTGGGATAACTAACATTGGTGAGAAAAAGAGCACCATTTTACTTAACATGGAGCATCCCTCCAACCCTCCCAGAGAAACTTTACTGCAGAAACCCTGCACTACCTCACAACACTTAGGACAGCATCCCTGCCCTAGTGTGGAGCTCATAGGACAGCATCCCTGCCCTGCTCCAACTCAAGAGAAACAGCATCCCTGTTCTCTCTTCCAGCCAGATGGACAAAGTTTTTGCCCAGCTATGGCTGTTCTGAGACAGCATCCCTGTCTGGCATTTCCATCACTACAAATAGGTTCAGTGGACAATTCCCACTGCTCTAAACTAAAACTTACTGATAGAAACTCTGAAAATACATCTTCACATTGTTGCTTAGCTAAAAAACTTCAAACAGGGTGGTTTACATCCCCACAGGGAAGTAACCATATAGTGGATGATAAAGGGAGTAACCAGTCTATTGCAGAGCTACTCTCTACTTATCACCACTTAGACAATAAAGTCTCAACTGGCCAAGGTTAGCCTTATTGTCCTTCGTTTGGGGGGGGGGTTGTGTGAGAAGGTAGCCTCTTTCTAGCCTTGTTACCCCCACTTTTGGCCTGTTTGTGAGTGTATGTCAGGGTGTTTGTCACTGTTTTCACTGTCTCACTGGGATCCTGATAGCCAGGCCTCAGTGCTCATAGTGAAAACACTATGTTTTCAGTATGTTTGTTATGTGTCACTGGGATCCTGCTGGGCAGGACCCCAGTGCTCATAGGTTTGGGGCCTATATGTATGTGTCACTGGGACCCTGTCACACAGGGCCCCAGTGCTCATAGGTGTGCATGTATATGTTCCCTGTGTGGTGCCTAACTGTCTCACTGAGGCTCTGCTAACCAGAACCTCAGTGGTTATGCTCTCTCATTACTTCCAAATTGTCACTAACAGGCTAGTGACCATTTTTACCAATTTACATTGGCTTACTGGAACACCCTTATAATTCCCTAGTATATGGTACTGAGGTACCCAGGGTATTGGGGTTCCAGGAGATCCCAATGGGCTGCAGCATTTCTTTTGCCACCCATAGGGAGCTCTGACAATTCTTACACAGGCCTGCCACTGCAGCCTGAGTGAAATAACGTCCACGTTATTTCACAGCCATTTTACACTGCACTTAAGTAACGTATAAGTCACCTATATGTCTAACCTTTACCTGGTAAAGGTTAGGTGCAAAGTTACTTAGTGTGAGGGCACCCTGGCACTAGCCAAGGTGCCCCCACATTGTTCAGAGCCAATTCCCTGAACTTTGTGAGTGCGGGGACACCATTACACGCGTGCACTACATATAGGTCACTACCTATATGTAGCTTCACCATGGTAACTCCGAATATGGCCATGTAACATGTCTATGATCATGGAATTGCCCCCTCTATGCCATCCTGGCATTGTTGGTACAATTCCATGATCCCAGTGGTCTGTAGCACAGACCCTGGTACTGCCAGACTGCCCTTCCTGGGGTTTCACTGCAGCTGCTGCTGCTGCCAACCCCTCAGACAGGCAGCTGCCCTCCTGGGGTCCAGCCAGGCCTGGCCCAGGATGGCAGAACAAAGAACTTCCTCTGAGAGAGGGTGTGACACCCTCTCCCTTTGGAAAATGGTGTGAAGGCAGGGGAGGAGTAGCCTCCCCCAGCCTCTGGAAATGCTTTGTTGGGCACAGATGTGCCCAATTCTGCATAAGCCAGTCTACACCGGTTCAGGGACCCCTTAGCCCCTGCTCTGGCGCGAAACTGGACAAAGGAAAGGGGAGTGACCACTCCCCTGACCTGCAACTCCCCTGGGAGGTGTCCAGAGCTCCTCCAGTGTGCTCCAGACCTCTGCCATCTTGGAAACAGAGGTGCTGCTGGCACACTGGACTGCTCTGAGTGGCCAGTGCCACCAGGTGACGTCAGAGACTCCTGCTGATAGGCTCCTTCAGGTGTTAGTAGCCTTTCCTCTCTCCTAGGTAGCCAAACCCTCTTTTCTGGCTATTTAGGGTCTCTGTCTCTGGGGAAACTTCAGATAACGAATGCATGAGCTCAGCCGAGTTCCTCTGCATCTCTCTCTTCACCTTCTGATAAGGAAACGACCGCTGACCGCGCTGGAAGCCTGCAAACCTGCAACATAGTAGCAAAGACGACTACTGCAACTCTGTAACGCTGATCCTGCCGCCTTCTCGACTGTTTTCCTGCTTGTGCATGCTGTGGGGGTAGCCTGCCTCCTCTCTGCACCAGAAGCTCCGAAGAAATCTCCCGTGGGTCGACGGAATCTTCCCCCTACAACCGCAGGCACCAAAAAGCTGCATTACCGGTCCCTTGGGTCTCCTCTCAGCACGACGAGCGAGGTCCCTCAAATCCAGCGACGCTGTCCAAGTGACCCCCACAGTCCAGTGACTCTTCAGCCCAAGTTTGGTGGAGGTAAGTCCTTGCCTCACCTCGCTGGGCTGCATTGCTGGGAACCGCGACTTTGCAGCTACTCCGGCCCCTGTGCACTTCCGGCGGAAATCCTTTCTGCACAGCCAAGCCTGGGTCCACGGCACTCTAACCTGCATTGCACGACTTTCTAAGTTGGTCTCCGGCGACGTGGGACTCCTTTGTGCAACTTCGGCGAGCACCATTTCACGCATCCTCGTAGTGCCTGTTTCTGGCACTTCTCCGGGTGCTACCTGCTTAAGTGAGGGCTCTTTGTCTTGCTCGACGTCCCCTCTCTCTGCAGGTCCAATTTGCGACCTCCTGGTCCCTCCTGGGCCCCAGCAGCGTCCAAAAACGCCAAACGCACGATTTGCATGTAGCAAGGCTTGTTGGCGTCCTTCCGGCGGGAAAACACTTTTGCACGACTCTCCAAGGCAAGGTGGATCCGTCCACCAAACGGGAAGTCTCTAGCCCTTTTCGTTCCTGCAGAAACCTCAGCTTCTTCCGTCCAGTCGAAGCTTCTTTGCACCCGCAGCTGGCATTTCCTGGGCATCTGCCCATCTCCGACTTGCTTGTGACTTTTGGACTTGGTCCCCTTGTTCCACAGGTACCCTAGATTGGAAATCCACAGTTGTTGCATTGCTGGTTTGTGTCTTTCCTGCATTATTCCTCTAACACGACTCTTTTGTCCTTAGGGGAACTTTGGTGCACTTTGCACTCACTTTTCAGGGTCTTGGGGAGGGTTATTTTGCTAACTCTCACTATTTTCTAATAGTCCCAGCAACCCTCTACAAGGTCACATAGGTTTGGGGTCCATTCGTGGTTCGCATTCCACTTCTGGAGTATATGGTTTGTGTTGCCCCTATCCCTATGTTTCCCCATTGCATCCTATTGTAACTATACATTGTTTGCACTGTTTTCTAAGACTATACTGCATATTTTTGCTATTGTGTATATATATCTTGTGTATATTTCCTATCCTCTCACTGAGGGTACACTCTAAGATACTTTGGCATATTGTCATAAAAATAAAGTACCTTTATTTTTAGTATAACTGTGTATTGTGTTTTCTTATGATATTGTGCATATGACACTAGGTGGTACTGTAGTAGCTTCACACGTCTCCTAGTTCAGCCTAAGCTGCTCTGCTAAGCTACCATTATCTATCAGCCTAAGCTGCTAGACACCCTATACACTAATAAGGGATAACTGGGCCTGGTGCAAGGTGCAAGTACCCCTTGGTACTCACTACAAGCCAGTTCAGCCTCCTACAGACCCGCTAGTAGAAATTAATTTATGGGCCTTGGGTACAAGATATACCTCTTGGGGACGTGACTTAAACAGTCATAATGGTGAATGCTCATTCATGAAGCTCCACACTCTCAGTTACCTTGATCCTGCCTAATCATTTGCTGGGGTCTGCCTTTACCTGCCGTCCCACTTCTCGGATCACAGAGAGGGCAGGGGACAGAGCGGGCAGACAATTTTTGAGGGCCTGTGCAGCACCAGCAGTGAGGTGAAGGTAGCATAGGCCTCCTAGCCTCTGAGGCCTGAAACTGGCACATGATCTGTGTAGCCTCTGGCCTATGTAGCCTTGAGGAACACAAAGTGACCTCGCTGCACATCACAGTATGCCTGTGGGGGAACAATCCTGTCCGGAGGTGGTTGAGCTGCAGGTAACATTTCTATTGTGCAGAGAGGCACTGACCATGAGGAGGAGGTGCCTGTGGCATCCCTGGACAAGGTGGCCTGAAGTCGGCCCATGATTGACCAGCGCAGCCTCAGTAAGTGCTCAGCAGACCCACCGCCTGCCACTGCATACCTGCAAGGGGGGTGTCCACTGCCTGAAGGTGGTCTGGGGTGAGGAGTCATGCCCCAGGGGTCCTGGGATCCACCTTTGACATCTGTGGCTTGAGGTCTTTCCTGAAAGGAGGCCAACCAAACTCTCCTGGAGTTACAGCCAGAATGGAGATCTTGGGCACTGCTTCTCCCTCGGCCTGCAGCTGCTTACCGCTTTGTCCTTGCACATGGAGAAAGATCAGCCTGAGTGAGATTGTAGGTGGGGGCACGTTGGAGCCCCCACTGCAGCCTACCTCCAGTTCTGCTCTCCACTGGATCTCGAGCCACAGGTCTGCTCTCGTTTTTTAAAATTCTGTTTTATTTATTGATTTTCCAATAGGTACATCATGCTCCATAACAGGGAGCCAAACATATACAAAACATTCATCGTAAAACAACTCTTCTGAGCCGCACCCCATTCTTACATAACTATGTCTTAACATCACTCCCAGAAGTGGGAGTGTTCAGCCGACGTCAATCAACTCCCCCATAGAAGGATCATACAGGAGTTTAGCAACATGCTCGCATCACACCCTCCCCGGAGACCCAACCCCTACATGCTCTACGTGCTGTCTCTAGCCTCAAGGTCCCCACATCCCAGTTGTCCCGTATCTCCCAGGAGAGACCCCGCAGGGATCCCATCAACAAGCGGATCCGACTGTTCAAACAGAAATGCATCCAATGGGGCCCAGATATCTCTAGGGCGGGATGCGGGCGGCAGCATCTCGGCATATGTCTCCAACTGTATCCTACCATGGACTAAATCAGACAGCCAGTCCTTGAACTTAGGAGCCCTGCCTCTGCCTCATCGTCAGCCAACCCGCTGCTTAGCCAATAAGAGAGGGAAACCAAGATATCTACGATGGCCTGGGGCAATCTTCTCAGTGTATTCCAAGAGCACGATCAGCGGCGTGAGTGTCAGCTGTGTGGCTATCATATTAGACATTGCCCTCTCCACCTCCCCCCAATAATCCAGCACCTCTTGGCACAACCAGGCCAGGTGGAGAAAGTCAGCCCCTCCCTCCCCACATCTGTCACAATTGTCAGTAGCACGGAAGTTGTGATGATGAAGCCTCGCCGGCCTGTAGTAGAGGCGGTGTATATACTTATAGTGTGTGATCCGCAGTCGACTGCTCGCAGTAATTCTCCCTGTCTGCTGGCAGCAATATTTCCACAGAGCCTCAGTGATCTGTGGATGTAGTTCCTCCTCCCATCGTCCACGCGCCCCTCCCCCAAGAGCCGGCTGATCCCGTTGGACCGAATGATACAGTATCGACACTAAGGGCCTCATTCCGAGCTTGGCGGGCGGCGGGCACCGCCCGCCAAGCGGAAACCGCCACTTGGCCGCTCCGTGGTCAAAAGACCGCGGAGGCCATTCTGGCTTTCCCGCTTGGCCGGCGGGCGACCGTCAAAAGAGCGCCCGCCGGCCCAGCGGGAAAGACCCTGCAACAATGAAGCCGCCTCCAAATGGAGCCGGCGGAGTTGCAGGGGTGCGACGGGTGCAGTTGCACCCGTCGCGATTTTCACTGTCTGCAATGCAGACAGTGAAAATCTTTATGGGGCCCTGTTAGGGGGCCTCTGCACTGCCCATGCCAGTGGCATGGACAGTGCAGGGGCCCCCAGGGGCCCCACGACACCCGTTCCCGCCATCCTGTTCCTGGCAGTAGAAACCGCCAGGAACAGGATGGCGGGAAGGGGGTCGGAATCTCCCATGCAGGGGAAATCCGGCAGGAAACCGCCGGATTCCCTTTTCTGACCGCGTCTTTAACGCCGCGGTCAGAATGGGCTGGGAAGCACCGCCAGCCTGTTGGCGGTGCTTCCGTGGTCGTCGACGTCAGAATGACCCCCTAAGTGTCTCGGTGTGCTGGATTGCAGAAGGGCATGAAATGTTTGTAGGCAATGCGGCTCCTCAGGGAACGAGGACGATAGGGCCCTAATGGAGTGCCGAAGGTGGAGGTACACAAAAGCCTCCAGTGGGGAGAAAACATCACCTGTGCAGTCTGCCCCCGTTCACAGGAGTTCACATACAGGTCTCCCTATGTATGGACGTTTAACCTAGTAAGCAGCCGCACCCCCGCCGCCTTACACGTCATCGAGACCATTTCATGTCCCACGAGTGGCATCTTTGGCGAATATAGTAGGTCACAACCTATTCTATTGGCTAGGTTTTTCCAGGCTAGCTGGGTACACCCCACCGTCGAGTCTTGGGGGCTAGTAATCGCCAAGTCGGGCCTAAGGTAGGCAGTGCTGGGCACTGGCACAATATATCCCTGTTCTATCGCTAGATGCACCATATGGGGGAGGGGATGAGAACAGTAATGCGCAAACTGTGCCTGCGCACATTGGTAATATAATTCAAAATCTGGGGCTTCAAAGCCCCTGCGGTCATAGGGCTGTGTCATAATCTCCCAACTAAGGCGCAGTTGTTTACCAGCCCATGCCAGTCGAATCATCTGTGTTCTTAATTCTTTAAAGAAGGGTCAGGCAGGAGGGTACGGTATGTTGGGAAATAGATAGAGGAGCTTAGGGAGTACAATAATTTTCATCAGTGATCAATGTGTAACCATCACCTGTATGTTATCCAATAATACTCCATAGTTCAAGCGCATCAGTTCACGTCTATCGCAAGTAACCTCAATGCCTAGGTATTGGAGAGAGACATCAGCCCACTGAAGGGGGAAGTCAGGGCAACATCGCGCAGTGCCATCCATCAAGGGAAAAATCTGCGACTTCTCCCAGTTGACTCATGTCCCAGACATGTGGCCAACTTTGATGAATTCTCGTAGTACAGGATTTAAACTTCCTTAAATATAATGTATCGTCATCTGCATATAGTGAGATTAGGATATGCCTGGAGGGGGCGCGGATTGCATAATGGGCATAATGCTGACAGAGCAAATCCACCAGAAGCTCCATTGCCAGGGCGAAGAGCAGCGGCGAGAGCGGGCACCCCTGCCTCGTGCCCCTCTCGATACGAGCCAGGGTAGATCGGTGGCCATTGATCTGCACAATGGCCACCGGGCCAGAGTATAAAAGGGCGATCCATGACAAAAACATGTGGGGGAAGCCCATACCACTCAGAATCGCCGTCAAGTAATCCCATTCAAGGGTATCGAAGGCCTTAGCGGCATAAAAAAAAACGCTACCGCTGAGATCTTGGGATCTGTACTCTACTGTATAGCAAAAAAAGTACTCAAATTATGTGAGGTAGATCTGCCCGGTATGAATCCAGATTGATTCGGCCTGACCAAAAAGGACATCAGGAGACACAAGTGATTCGTACTCACCTTCGCCAAAATCTTGGCATCGCAGTTTATAAGGGACAATGGACGATATGAGTCACAGCGTGTCACGGGTTTATTGGGTTTCAGTATGGTAGTTAAGAGGGCCTTCCTCATAGTGGGTGGGAGAGCTCCCCGCTGCCTCACCTCCTGATAGACCCTTCCCAGCCACGGGACCAGTACATCAGCATAGGTTTTATAAAACTCGGCAGGGATGCCGTCGGGGACTGGGGCCTTACCCGATTAGAGCTGCATCACGGCCTCTCAGATTTCATCATGCACCAGCTCGGCCGCTAAGAAAGCATGCTGTGCATCACTAAGCCAGGCCAGTGCCACCTCTGCCAAGTATCTATCATAGTCCGGAGAGTCTGCTCTAGTAGAGGTGTATAATTGCTGGTAATATTCAGCAAAGGTTTTAAGCATCTCAGGGGTAGCCCTAAGCATGCGGCCAGATGCATCAGATAATTCAAGTATGGTATTCTCCGGATGAGCTGTCCGGAGAGTGTGAGCAAGGGATCTGCCCGGCCTCTCTCCCTCTCCATAAGAGCGAGCCCTAGCATGCCTTCCTTTAAACAGTACCTCACGTTCTGCGGTACTCTGATACTCAGTGAGAGTTTCCCACAGGCGTCGTGTGACAGCAACCGACGGCACCCCTACCTGCTCTGCCTCCAGTCACTTGAGTTGTGCCTCCAACCCTGCAAGGGTGGACCGGAGGTCCCGCAAAATACCTACGCTCTTAGCTAGACAATATCCCCTAAAGGTGACCTTAAATGCCTCCCAGACCGTGGCAACGCTATCCACAGTATCCTTATTTCTATAAAAGAAGTCTACTATTTCAGTTCGTAGCTCGCCACGGAAGACATCGTCTAGTAGAGTGTTAGGGGATAGCCTCCACATCAGGAGAGGTGTCAACGCAATGGGGATTTTCAGCTCTAGTACAACCGGGGAGTGGTCAGAGTCCGTGCGTGCCATATGTGTGACCTCCACAATCCAAGGCACCATGGGGCGCCATATGAGCCAATAGTCTAGTCTAGACCAACTCGCATGTACTGCAGAATAGAAAGTGCCCTCTCTATCACAAGGGTGTAAACATCGCCACCCATCTACTACATCCTGCGTCTCCATGTCCGCCCCAAGTCTCTCTGCCGCTCTATGACGATGGGTCGTTGCCTCCGTCCCTCTGTCCCTGCGGTAGTCCAGTGTTAGATTAAAGTCTCCACCCCATATCAAATATCTTGAGCCCACTTCCACAATATAACTCCATATGGCATCAAAAAACAAAGGGTCGTCAGCGTTAGCCGCGTAGCAATTGACTATGATTACAGAATATTGTAGCACCCTGCCCCAGATAATGGTATATCTACCCAAGTTGTAATTTCTGTGTCCTATTGGGATATATGGGGTGCCCCTTCGAATAAGGATGGTTGTGCCCCTGGAGTATGAAGAGTAAGCAGAATGCTGACTATATGCAGACCAGCGATCTGCAAATACGACTCGCCTACCAGGCATAAAGTGTGTCTCCTGCAGGAGCGCAATGTGTATCCCGTGCCGTTCCAAATACGCCAGAATGTGACGTTGTTTGCGAGGATCTCCTAGTCCCCTGACATTCCACGTTAAGCAGCGCAGTGTGTGCCCACCCGGTAATCCCCGAGCCGTGACCCTAGGTGCCGTCATGTGGAGTCACCAACATAAGTTGCCATGATCTGACGAATGCGCGGTCTGCTGAAGGGGGACCAATAGAATACCAGTCATCCAATGGATATACAACAGTGCAGCTCAGAACAAACAATAAACTCCATCATCCTTCCCCCCTCCACCCACCTCAGTGCCCCAAGCCCGCCCGGAATGTCCCTCCCTACACCACTCACACATACAACAAAACAAAACCAATTCAACATTTCACACAAGATTAGATAGGGATTTCCCAGTGGTAGGTCATCTAGAGGGCTGTCCCAAAAAACCCCAGGTATCAAGGGGGGAGCCTGGATAGATATGTTTGCCCCATGATGCTAGCGGCCGCCAGCCGGCCGAGGGGGGCACACACCGGAGCCAGTCATAGAAACACAGTCATATACTGTATGTACGCCACTAGGACCGCATATGTGCCCCATCTCCAGGGGGGATTTACATCAATATGAGAAGCAGCCTCAGTCTTGATCGGATAGAGTGGAGGGAGAGTCCGGAGGGTCCTCCTCAGGATCTCTCGATGTCTCTCTCTCACGGGCCTGCTTTAAATAGTCATGTACCTGTTGGGGAGCAGTGAAAATCACGACCTTGCCCCTATGAGTGATCTTCAGCCTCACCGGGTATAGCATAGCACACGGTATGTCAGCCTGCCGTAATTTCTGCTTTACTGCTGCAGATTTTTTTCTAGCCTCCTGGACCACTACAGTGAAATCAGGGTATATCGACAGTGCATCACACTCAAACTGCAGGGGGTGTTTTTCTCTGCTCAGTCGCAGTGCATTATCTCTGTCCCTATAGTTTAGGAGACAAGCAATAATCGGCCTAGGTGGAGCACCAGGCAGAGGCCTGGCCATCAGAGTCCTGTGCGCTCTTTCTACTACCAGAAGTAGTGAAAAAGCATCCTCCCCAAACAATGTGATGAGCAGCCGCTCCACAAATTGCTCCATTCGGCCAGTATTTGTTGATTCTGGTATGCCCACTATGCGTATGTTATTCCGCCTAGACCTAGCTTCTAAATCTTCATTTTTCAGCGCTATGACTTTAAGGAGTTTATCCATCTGTGTGCATTGTTGATGTCTTTTCTGCATAGCATCCTCTACATGGGAGATTCGCTGTTCAGATTCTGTTATCCGCCCTGACTGTTTCTCTAATCCAGCAGTAAGCAGATTGAGTCTTGTGGTCATAGTGTCCATTTTACCATCTATTGAAGACAGGCTGGACTGCATGGTGAGCAGGAGCGCCTTTATTTTGCCAAGGTCGAATTGTTCTACCCGAGGGGGGGGGTGGCGGCAAAGCACCCTCAATCTGCTCCGGAGGTGTCCCTGTCAGCCTCTTTGCCCCAAATTGCAATTTCTGTTGCTTCACATCAGATCGACCCATCGTAGTCCCTGGGGCAGATCACTATGAGCCTTCTTCCAGCACCGAACTCTGAGTTGTATCCGAGAGGGAGACCTGTACGCCACAGGATAGGGGTGCGCAGCGGCAGCAGAATGATACAGCGCCCAGGGGGGGAGAAACAGCCCCCGCAAGTGTCCCGGGCGCTATTGTCAATAATCTTAGAGCGCCGTTATTGCATCATTGTCCCAGCGCTCGTGCCACCTCCCGGGCCCAGGCGCTCCTCACCTCCAAAGTCTCAGCAAAGTCTTCACAACCTGCTCCCCCATGCCCAACAAGCCTCAGCGTTGCGTTGCGCGCCTCCTTTCTGCTGCTACAGCCGCGTTCCCCCCCACCGCAGGCAGGCTGCTCACCGCACCCCCGTCTGGGCCCCACTGGGACCATTACACAGAGCATGAAGCCTTCTGAGCCACACTATCACAACCAACGGCACACAAAACAGGAACCCCATGGATACTAGCAAGTGACTGTAACTGTTTGCTTAATGTATCTTTGAACCACTCCCACCCCTCTGTCCCATGGGTCCCTCTACATGCAAGCAGCACACCTACAGAAATGGACTAGGCACAAGGCACTGGTCGACCTATGGTGGTCTATCCATCCTGGGAAGCTGGTCTTTTTTTTTTCTTCTCAGCGGTACATGACTTATGAATATGCCTCAATCGTAACTTTCTGTCAGCAACTCTTTTAGATACTATACACAGGGCAGATTATCTGGGCAGCATACTTTCCAATCACGATGCACACATGGTCGACCTGTCTTGGAATGCCCCACCTCCCCCATTTTTTCCATGACAACTGCCCAAATAGACACTGGAAGACCCTTCTTTTTAGGCCTCAAATGTCCAGAACATCACTGAATACTTCTCTACTAACCTCGCAACCTCCTCATGCACAGTTAACAGGGTGGTGGTCCTGGACACCACCAAGAAGACAGTGCTCATGGATGACCGCAGTTCTGAACCAAATGTGTTGCTTCAGTTTTAAAGCCTATGAAGCCAGGGCATCAAGAGGGAGATAAGACAGGCACGATCCTAGCTTGGTTGACCCGCCAGGATTCCCATTCCACGTTCACCCTTGTGATTACATTCCCCACCGTGGTCACCATTCACACACAACAGGCTAACCTAGTGGCCTTCTTCACTTATTATTCCTCGATTAATGATGCAACTACATGCCCACTGGTGACAGAGATTAACTCATTCATCTCAAAGCGCCTCTTCCAATGGTCACACCAATTTATAGAGGAACTGGATGAGCCTTTGACCACAAAAGAGGTCAAGCAAGCTATCGGTACCCTGGCCAGGAACAAAACACCCGACCTGGATGGTCTCCCAATTGAATACTACAGTGCCATCAGCTCCCTTTTTGCCACTCGCCTGGCCAAGGCATACGAGAAGGATCTGCATGTCAAGGGTCAACCCCCCTCCATAAGCAAATATGTACTGACATCACTCATGAAGCCAGATCGGGACCCAATCCTCCTCAAGTCCTACCACCCCATCGCTAATGTGGGTACGGATTACAAAATCTTGAGGAAAATACTCACCAAAAGATATGCCTAGATATTGCTGACACTGGTCCACCTTGATCAGAATGACTTTGCCCCTCCCGGTGGAGGTTTTTGATACCCTGCAATGGTACTCCCTCGTGCAGATGCTATCTACCCCGGGGGTTGGTGAGCACCTCTGGGCATATACCCAGCTGCTGTACACCACCCCCATATCTTGAGTCCATTTGGGTCAATTGATCTCTCCAGCATTCCCAGTGGAGAGGGGTACTAGACAAGGCTGTCCCCTCTTCCTCCTGTTCTGTGCTCTTGCAGTTGACCCTCTAGCTGCCCTGCTTCTGTCAGAGGAGGAGGTCTGGGAAATCCCTCTGAATGGCGCAACCCACGTGGTTTCCCCAACTTCATTATTTCTCCAACCTTCCCATTCTTCCCTCTTGCAGTTTTTTTCAAGATCTGGATGCCCTGCTCAGACAGCTACAGAAATTACAACTGCTTATGGAGAGAAGCAGTCTAGGGGCTCTCCTGTTTGAGGCTTCCTTTCTGGCAGCTTAACTTCAGTGGGTCTTGCGGTGGCTGGTGCTGCGTGATGTGGCTGAAACGTACAGGGACATGTGTTCCATGACTCCCACAGACCTCATGGAATTCCTGCTACCCAGGACAGCTCTGTTCTGCCATCAACTACCACATTTAGTAAGACATAGCATAGTTAGTTAGCTATCCCATACAAATGTATCCGGTGGGTGCTAGCCCTTACTCACCATGTGGTCCCATGTGTCCCTGCCTTTCCCCTGCAGGGTCTCCCGCACATTCCCAACTCCCACTCATTCAGAAACCTTACACCCTGGCACGACTGCTCTCTTACCACTGCAAGCAATCTATTCTTAGATGGCCATCTCCTTACCTTCAACCACTTAGTCTATGAGTCTGCACTCCTTAATGGTCAATACCTGAAATGTCACCAGATTTGGTACATTCTCCATGCCCAATGGTCTGTAGTGGACACCAAGACTCCCACTCACTCGGTCATACAGTCACTGCTAACCATGGGAATGGGACACTGCCTCATCACATGCCTTTACAGGGCATTGAGGGAACATCCAGGGACCCCAATCATATCACTGAGAGACAAATGGGATGCAGATTTTGGGCAGGCAGTTTATGACTCTGAATGGAATAGGGCCCTTGATTTCCCACACCGAGACTCTTGCAATGCCGATTTTGGAGTGTATAATTGACCATATTCCATAGGGCATACCTCAAGCTATATCAGCTCAACCGTTTCTTTCCCATGGACTGCCACGTCTGCCTGCACTGCTACAAGTCTTCGGCTGACCTTCAGCACATGCTGTATTCCAGTCCTACCCTTGTCGCATACTGGCAGGCAATCCAACAAAATCAGGGATCTCTCAGACATAGGCACTTTGGAGGCCTATGCCCTACGTATATTTAAACACGGGAAGCATGTGGAGGTCAGGGCACGTTTTGCTCTCGCTAAGCTTGCTATTATTCTTAACTGGCAATCACTCCAGTCCCACAGATTGGGGGCTTGACATGGAGGGATGCAACAGTGGGGTGGATGAGGGTGAAGCCCTATGCTTTGAGGAGGTCTGACATATCTGCAGGTGCCCCATCTCCGCTGCATGGGACAACCTCCTCAACCACTTTTTCCGACTCACCCAAGATGACACTGTGGGGGTCATTCTGAGTTTGGCTGGCGGCGGGCGCCGCCAGCCAAACGGGAACCGCCAGAATACCGCTGCGCGGTCAGAAGACCGCCGCGGTTATTCTGAGTTTCCCGCTGGGCGGGCGGGCGACCGCCAGAAGGCCACTCACCCGCCCAGCGGGAAACCCCTTCCCACGAGGAAGCCGGCTCCGAATGGAGCCGGCGGAGTGGGAAGGGTGCGACGGGTGCAGTTGCACCCGTCGCGATTTTCAGTGTCTGCTATGCAGACACTGAAAATCTTAGTGGGGCCCTGTTAGGGGGCCCCTGCAGTGCCCATGCCATTGGCATGGGCACTGCAGGGGCCCCCAGGGGCCCCACGACACCCGTTACCACCAGCCAGGTTCTGGCAGTCAAAACCGCCAGAACCAGGCTGGCGGTAAGGGGGTCGGAATCCCCATGGCGGTGCTGCCTGCAGCGCCGCCATGGAGGATTCCCCAGGGCAGCGGAAAACCGGCGGGACACCGCTGGTTTTCCGTTTCTGACCGCGGCTGTACCGCCACGGTCAGAATGCCCATGGGAGCACCGCCAGCCTGTTGGCGGTGCTCCCACGGTCGTTGGCCCTGGCGGTCCATGACCGCCAGGGTCAGAATGACCCCCTATTCCTCCATGAATTCTGTGACCAAGCCATTCCATAATCACACTTCCCCTCCTATGTCTGGACTTTTTTCTCCCTCTGGCCTTGCCACTGTCAGCATCACTAAACTTTATCAGAGTCCCACTCCCGGGCAATGACTACAACCCCTGGTTTCTAACCCCCTTCCCAGCCCTCTCCCAATATTGTTCCTACCTAGACACAAGGTCTGCACATGCTACCATTGAGCTGCTGCATGACCAAGTGACATCCCCGGCCTCTTTGTGGCATGCAGAGGCCCGCATCCTGGTCCTTTCATCCTCCTAAATGCTGAAGCTGCCACATGGATACTCAAGAAGGCACTATGTAACCCTAGAACAGTCAATGTGCTTAACGATGATGGTTGAAAAACCCAACAAAAGCAATTGTTTAAAAACAATATGGGACACCACTCTACACGGGACCTACTAGTAAATAAAATATGTCAATTGGATATAAGCCAATCCAACCCTGGGTAGTGAGCACAATCAATTTCTCACTGATTAGCAGTGGTAGAGTGCACAGAGTTCCAAGGTCAACAGTAATAAGTCCAGGAAAAATTAAAGAGGTGAGGCAAAAGGTTTGGGGGAAGGCCACCCTAAGGCTGACAGGTCTAACAGCACCTGTACTGGAGAGAGGACAAAGGAGGATCACCTTTGTTGTTGTCTGGACCCAGCAAAGACAGGCTGCACCAAAAACTGGGCTGTGCCTGCTGCACCTGTATACTATCAAATAGAGGGCTGTGGCAGGAGTGCCGAACTTGTGGAAAGGTTGCCCATAAGCCCAAGACATGGAAGGTGACTCCAAGAGTCAGTTGGCTGATTCCATGTTACAACCACAGCCTTAAAAGATGAGAAGCCTGGACCCGTGAGTGCCCAGTCCCAAAAAAGCTGACCACTGCTCGATATGCAACCAGGGAGACTGAGGGCTTCAAGGACTGCCAGCCTTGCAGTGATGGTCAGACTGCCGCAACTGTGGCGGTCCGACCTCCACATTCCCTGGCAGGCGGACCTGCCCCGGGAGTGTTGTCTCCGCCAGGAATGTGGTTCCCGATGGGTAGACAGTAGCCGGAGTTATACTCAGCCATGACAGCGGTGAACTCTGCTTTCTTCCAGCCTTTCCATGGCGGGGAACCCGCCATGGTAAGGATGGCGGAAAGCCAGCGCTGAGACCCCCCCTGCCCAGCACCATCGGAATGCACACTGTCTGCTTTGGTGATGGTGTGCTATGGTATTGGCCTTAGCTCCCATAAGGGAACCAAGATCAATATCATAGCACTGTTCCTGGCAGTCATCCCAGCAGGAACGTGTAATACAATGATCCCACCGGTCAGCCCAGTGAGAATATTGTAATACAGTCGGGGAAGACGCCACGGCAATGGTGGTGGCATCTTCCCTGCAGGTTTGGCGGTCAGCTTGTCCGAACACTAAACTCATAATGAGGCCCTGAGTCTTGACCCACAAACGTTGTACCTGAATCTGCTGGACCTGGGAGATTCATCAGAGTGCTCTTCAGTCATCCAGCCAGAAAGAATGGGAAACTGCTGGTTTTGCTGGGAACTGGTCTTGTGCTGGACTCAGGCAGACTTGGTGGAACATCAACCCCTGAGGCCAAAGTCACCTCCCCAAGTTTGAGGACAATGGGAGGCATCTTCCTAGGGTGCATTTCTGCAGTCTTTAACTAACCGGGGACTCTTCTTGTACGCCCTCTTCTGGGTTTGCAGGGGCTTCTGTCCTTCCTTCTGTCCTTCCTGGAACTTCTTTTGACTTCTAGACCTGGTACCCTTCCTTTCCAGGTCTTCAGGTCCAGGAATCCAGCAGTTGTTGTTTGCAGACTTGGTTGGCTGCTGCAAAATCCCAAATACTAGTTGCAGTGCGTCCTGAGGAAACCTGCAGTACTTACTCCTACTTTTCTGGGCTCTGGGGTGACGTAATTTACTTACCTTTACTGTATTCTTACTCTGCCAGCGATTCTGCACACACTACACTTGTCCAGGGGGGAATTTGTGATCCACATTCCACTTTTTTAGTGTATGGATTGTGTTGCCCCTAGACCTATTTTCTCCCTTTGCATTCTATAGGATTTTCTACTGTTTGCATTGTTCTATGACTATTTACATGTCTAATGTTGGTGTCTACTGTATATATTGTGTATAATACTTACCTCCAGAAGGAGTATTGTCTCTAAGATATTTTTGGTACTGTGTCACTCAAATAAATACCTTTATTGTCTTTACTTGTATATAAGTACTGTGTAACTATAAGTGGTATTGCAGGAGCTTTACATGTCTCCTAGTTCAGCCTAAGCTGCTTTGCCATAGCTACCTCTATCGGCCTAAGCTGCTAGAAACACCTCTTCTACACTAATAAGGGATAACTGGACCTGGCACAGGGTGTAAGTACCCAAGTTACCCACTACAAACCAGGCCAGCCTCCTACATGGTGCGCAACGTTTTCTCGTAGAACATTGTGATGCTGTAATCCTGACACCACTGACAAGTAAAGTCCAATATGATGGAATATTGTTGTCTGAATGAGACAGAAACAATACTGAAGAAAACATTGAGTTTTTCAGGTTTGCTGTCTCTGCCTTTAATGGTTGTTTGGTGAGAAACAGCAAACCAAGTGTCATCAAACACCATAAACTCAGTTGTCAAAGTGACACAAGAGTTCTGTTACTTGGGTCTTCTTCAACTTTTTAAACCATGGGACACTGAAGGAGAATGGTTGGGCCAATATGTGAGATGACCTTCGATGTCCAGTGTTTCCTACCTATCTCCAAATGTTAAGTCATGAAAGTCAACAAAAGGAAGCCATAGCAGTTCACAAGGTAACAAAGTTCAGGCACTCATAATCAAAATCTGTTATTGAAAATAAGGCAGCTATTGCTGTGAATTAGCTGATAAATGCTATTGATCAAGTGAGGATTAGGACAACTGACTTGTAAAATTTATGGCCATATTTAAGAAAAGTGGTGCTCCACATAGTGCAGTGCCACTTTTCTTGCGCCCCTTTGTGCCCATCTATCGCACCATGTGTGCGCCGTATCTGAAATGCGGCGCACCATGGCGGTAGTTAGGGAACTGGCGGCAAAGGTTTTGATGCTAGTCTGGTGCTTTTCAGGATTAGTGGGAAAAATGGTAATACTAATCCTGCAAATCACCCAGAGGCCCATGGTAGCCAACGGAAGCCTCCTTTTAATGCCTGCTCTGAGCAGGCATTAAAAGTGCCGAAGTAAATCTCTTAGATTTCCGTGCACCATTTTTTGCCCCCCCCCCCTCTAATGGGGGAAAGCCTTTGCAAACATTATGCCCAGAGCAGGATTAAAAAAATGTGCAATACATGCATTGTGCCACTTTGGAAATATGACACAGTGTTTTTGGCCTTCTAAGGCCACATCTGCATTAAAAAAATGACACTAATGTGGCGTTAGAATGGCGCTAGGGGCTCTTAAATATGTTGCTTTTTATCTCAACTAAATGAGGAGCAACTACAGAGTTTTCAAAGAAATGGCTGAATCAGTTGACCATGGCATTCTACATGAGAAATGTGAATGTTCATGCACTACTTCTGTATGTAAATGGACAAGAAGCCAAAGGGAAAATGTCCTGACAAACGTTCTTAGTCCAGGAACAGACTGAATGCAACCTTTCTTGTGCTGTAACAGCACCCACTGGATTAGTGTTCAACAAGAAAGGTATCACATTGCATCATCTTCTTCTGCTGGCAGTGGAGCGTGACATCAAGATGGAGTATCTTAGGTTCCCTGATGATGCTTGCCATGAAGTGTCACTGGTTCTTAGGAAACTGATGGTTTTTATAATCAATGTGGATAGCATGGATTCAAATCTAAAACTAATGTTTGTTCATTTGAGAATGAGGTTTTCCAAACTAACCATCACTTTTGTTTGGTGGAAAATGTTGTAGTCTTTGGCGACCTTCTTCTGCTGACACCTTTAAAAGGCCCGTCGGTTTTCAACAAAGTCTTTCATGAACTGACCAGAAATTCTTTAGGAAGTACTGGAAATGTTAACACATGGTTACATTTCTAATACACACATTTAACAAAATATATGATACAGGCTGCATATGTGGAGCATAGCAATACTTTGGAAAATATAAGTATAGGAATGGTGACTAAAGAGGGCTGAGAAGATACAGAAATAGTTGGAGGTGATGTCAGATGTTTAGAAGATCCAAACATTTGGATGTGGTATTTTCACTAACCCTCTCCAAGAAAGAGCTATCATTGTTGGATGTATTAGAATTAAGAGAATTCCACTATTGTCTCTCGAATTCCAAAAGGTACCATATTCTCTTTAAATGTAGAGTAGGATTTCACCCACCCCAGGTGCACCCTTCTTGGTTGTGTTCCTTTGAGAAGAAGGAAGGATTGTACAGATGGGGCTACAGAGACATTGTACCAAGGTTCACATACGTTTAGACTACAGATATTTTTTAACTTTGCAATAGGAAATTTTAATGCCTGTTTAAAAAAATAAAAATATCAAGATTGGTGGCAGGCACCTATGGGCTTATTACAATGTTGGCGGTCCCAACGCGGGACCGGCAATCTCACGAGGATGACACCATCACCATGGCGGTTGTGCCTCCCCCACCCTGTTACAAGGTACTGTTACTGGCGTGCCCTGGCAGACGGGCAGAAACCTTGAAATAGAGCGTTCCCGCCGGTCTTAAAGGTGCCAAGTGCTGTCTCATTGCACAGAGGTGGCCATCCAGCACCCTCGGAATATGCACTGTCTGCAAAGCAGACAGTGCACATTCCGATTGTGCTGGGCTGGCGTGGCCCTGCAATGCCCAGGGCTTAAGCATGGGAAGTGCAGGCACCCCCCTGTGGCCCTAAGCACTTGTTCTCTGCCAGCCTTTCCATGGTGGTGAAACTGCCATAGAAAGGCAGGCATAGAACAAGGTTGTAATCAGCAGGGCGTGTGGGGTTCAGCACCGCCCTGGTTGATTTCAACCAAGAATGCCATTACCCCATAGGGATCCAGGATCCTGGCGGAGGTGGCCTTCGGATCGCGGTCTGACTACCAAACTCGTAATGTGGCGGTCGAATTGCCACAGCTGCCTCCATCCATCCGCCTCCGCGAGGCTGGCGGTTTTGTGACCGTCAGCCTCATAATGAGGCTGTTGGTTTTTTATTTGGAATGCAATGTGACATGTGCCTTGGCCAGATTTGTAATGTCTATAACCCTGTATTTTAAGATTTGCTGCTGATTTTTTGGCTACTTTAACCTATGTTTACTTTTTGTAGCTGGGCTTTATTATACATATTTTATAAATGATTTGCTGTTGAGCAATGCTACTCTGTATGTGATTACATGTTGGGTTTTAATTATTTATTTTTTAGGAGACAAGGTCTCAAATAAACATACTGACACTAAACAGCAGACGAAGAATATTAGACATATCTACTATGATCAAGCTAGTGAATAAACCACACAAAAAGCCAAAGTAAAGAGTGGAAAGAAAGATAACTATATAAGTAAGGGTACACATGGTTTTCTTATAACTAAAGTTAGTGACACATTTGTCAATGTGTGTTGGACCTGGCCCTTGTGGCAGGTTCATCCCTTGACTTTTTGCTTCCTTCCTCCCATTTTTTCTGACCTCTTGTTGTTGGCTCCAGGACCCTGATCAGTGCTAAAGTGCAGGTGCTCTCCCTCCTAAAGTTGGTATGATTTGCTTACATCTAATTGGCACCTTTAATTTACCTATAAGTCCCTTGTACAGTGGTACCTCTCTACCCAGGACCTGTAAATTAAATGCTACTAGTGGGCCTGCAGCGCTGCTTCGCCACCCACAGAAGTAGCCGTTCAAACCTGTCTCAGGCCTGCTAGTGCAGGGCCTGCATGCGCAGTTTTCAGCCACAGGGACCTGGCACCTAAATTTACTTGCCAGGCCTGAACTCGCTGTTTTACTACATGTAAGTCAACCCTAAGGTAGGCCCTAGCTAGCCCGATGGGCAGGGTGCTATGTACGTAGAAGGCAGGAAATGTTCCTGGTTGTGTGGCCTGTCCTGGTAGTGACAAAGAGCCTAACTTGGTGTCTCACTGCTGTGGGTGCTGCCTTGCTCATAGTATAGCATTGGAAATGTTCTGCCTTATTTCTAGGGGGTATTGTCTGATCTATGAGGGGTAGCGTAGGCATGTTTAGTATGGTTGTAATGGTAGTGAGAAATGCTGCTTACAGGTGTAAGTGGATTTTTTATGACTACTATCGAAATACCACTTTTATTAAGTGAGCATTTCTCTGTGCTCATGACTCTGGTGTTTTACACCTTGATTCCAATCCACGTCTGGGCAGAGTGACAGTTGGGCTTTGTGTATACTTTTCAGACAGCCTGTACACAGGGAGGGTGGAGGTGTCATAGAGGTGCATCTGCATTTTGAATAGCCTTCCCGAGCTGAGAGAAAGGGGAGACAGGGCACACTTGCAGCTGCAAGGACTGTGCCCTGGCCTCACACAAAAGAGTTGTTTACTCCCAACTGATGTTTGGAGCCTGTGATGGAGGAGAGGGGGCACTCCGAGAACCAGTAGTAACTGGTTGGAACCTCCTCTCCCCTTCTTTGTTGAACCGCTGCAAGAACTGAGCATAAGTACAGGGGAGTTTCCCCCACAATTTGGAGACATTTTGGAACAGGGCACAGAACCGCCTTGGACTGCTGCTGTGCTGACCTGTCTCCTGCCTGGTCACTTGGAGGAACTGCCACTGGCCTGCATCCAGCTTGCACTAGCCTGCTACTGGACCCTGCCGCCCTGTGCTCCATTGTACTTTGTCCCCCAGGGGCAGGGTGCTGTGGCCCCTGACCCCTGCAACTGCCTAAAGCACGAGGAATGCTTCGTTTTCATCATAAAGTGCCTGGAAGAGCACTTTCCCCTAATCTTATAGTGCTTTGAGAGCACTTTCCCTACATGCAGTGTGGCGCCTGGAGAGCGCCTCCGTTCTAACCTTTAAACGCCTGGAGGGCGCATTGCTGGGAAAGAATCACCGCCGCAGCCTGGGTGAGCTGCTTCTGCCAATGTGTGAGTGGAACGTGCTGCTCGGTGCCCCCGGGGCACGAAGGAAAGGAAATCAGACCAAGCGTGCTCCTATCAGTGCCCCGGGGCGAGGTACGCTCTGAGGACCGCCCCCGGGGTACCAGAAGGCCCTTACTTAGGGCTGTTCACCGTTGCAGGCCCAGGCAAGCCTTTTTCCCTTGGTTCTGGGACCGGGCGGGGAAGGAAGTCTCATCGGAGGCTCCCCTCCAGGCCCATAAACAGTCTTGAAGACAGGTGGGGGGAAGAAAGCCTCATCGGAGGGTCACCCCTGCCCCACCTGTTTGGGGAGGTCCAAGACGAGTCTAGGTGCCACGCTTTGTATGGTCTGGAGTCTTTTGAGAAGCTGGGTGGATATGCTGGTGTAGAGTGCTTCGCTTTAATCGAGGCAGCTGGTGACAAGGGCCTGGGTTTTCCTGGTGTTGACTGGGATCCATCTGAAAATATGGCAGAGCCTGTGGAGGGTGTGGAAGAAGGAGGGTGCCTCTTTGTTGATTTGTTGCTTCATGGTCAATTCACTATTGAGGATGATACTGGGGTTGCATGCTGGTCATCTGGCATGGAAGCAGGTCAGAGTTCAGCTGGCCACCAGCTGTGGTCCTATATGGATGTGTTTTTCTTGAAGACCAGTACCTCTGTTTCTTTAGAGTTAAGTTTGAGGCAGTTTGTTCTCATCCAGTTGACTATGTTGGTCATGGAGTTGCAGACGTTTGTTATGGTGTTGGAGGGGACTTCGGTGAGTGATAGGATGAACTGTATACCGTCTGTGTAGGACATCGTGGGATCTGATGATGTCGGCTAGGGGGGTCATGTAGGTGATGAACAATGTGGGGCTGAGGGATGATCCTTGGGACACATGGACACAAGAGACACCATATACTCAGTCATATAGCTCTCCTATGCAAACACAGACACCAACACACATAACTTTTAGGCTACACAACATCAATAGCCAATGGAATTACCTCAGTTGGATTACCTCATTTCTCAACGGAAAAACCCAGAAAGTCTGTCCACCTCAATTTCCCTCCAAACCCAAGGAAATCATCTGTGTTGTCCCTCAGGGCTCATCTCTGAGCCCCACCTTCTGTAACACCTATATGACACTGTTGGCCAACATTGCAGGATCCCACCGGCTACGCACCATATATAGTAAATTGAAGCACAGACAAGGAAGTTACCTAATATGTCCTACCTGTCTAATATCGCGTGATACATCTTATGACAGAACTGAGAACAGGACGTACACAAATGGTATCTTCAAGAAGGAAGACTGCTTCAGCTAGCATGCAATGACAATGATATTTCATGGTGGCTGTTCTAATGGCAAGCCTTGCAATATAGTGCATTTCAGGCAATATCAGAAACATATCAGTAAGCACAGCTTGTGTTAGTTGTACATTGTCCCACAGAGATAGGCCCAATTGTCATTGTGTATCACAGGGCCCATTAGGCCCAAGCTGGTGAAGAACCAAAATGTGATTCCACAACGGGGTTGCTACATTCTCCTCCAGAAGCTGCAGGCCATCCAGAACACCACAGCCAAACTCATCCTCGACCCTCTGCCCCAGTGCCGGCAACCCTCATCTCCCCCACCTCAAAGATCTCCATTGGCTCCCAATGAGAAGCCAATTCAAGCTACTGACCCAGGCATACCAGTCCATTTCCAACCAAAGACCAACCTACATCAGCCACTGTCTGAACTTCCGCCAATGAGCCAGACAACCTTGATCTGCTGGGAAATGGGGAAAAATTTTCATTAAAAAATTAAAAAACTTTTTTAAAGTTTTGTTAGCAACATATATTTGATTGGGATTGGATTAAAATCAGCAGGCTTAAAGTTTGTTTACCATCTATGAATAAATTGCTGCTTAAATAATAGGCAACAGAGAGGGCCATTGGATTTATGTGACTCAGGCCCATATTTATATTTTTTGACACAAAACTGTGCAAATGCAATTTTGCAGCAAAAATATTAACGCCGGCTAATGCCATTCCTTAAGGACATCTTAACGTCATATTTATTGAATGGTGCAATATGGCACTAAGGAATGGCTAGCGTCTAGGAAAAAGACACTAGCCGGGCAGGGATAGCTTTAGGGATTATGGTGCTACTGGGTCAGAAATGACGTTAGGTTGGTTAGCTGCAAAATATATGCCACTAACCAGCCTAACGTCATTTTATGACACACAAGCAGCCACATACATGACTCCTGTCTAAGTGTAGACATGAGTCATGCCCACCACTCCAATGGCCTGCACAGGGGACCAGTGTCCCTTGGGCAAAGACATTAAACCCATTGCCAGGCAGGGGGCCCCATGCCTGGGGCCGCCAATGGCACACCTATATATAAAGGAAAATACTTACATGGGTTGGGGTCCCCCATCCTGTGGTGTCCCTCTGGTGTGGGTGGGGATGTTCATGGGGCTTGAGTGGGCATCCTAGTGCAAATTCCATGGTGTTTCACCATGGAAATGGGCCTATCTGGTCCTTAACGCCTGGTCTGACCCAGGCGTTAGATAATGGTGCTAAGCAGGCTTAGCACAATTATCTGGGTCCGTCTACTCCTTGTGTGTGGTCTCTGTCCGGAGTATAGATATGGCCCCAGGGGTTAAAGTAATTTCTAGGATGGGAACGCCTAAATTGCATCTCATTGACGCACATTGGGTTGGCGCATCCTAGAAATGGCGCAAAGTCCAATTTATTGACGCCAGACAGATCTAGCTTCAAAGTATAAATATGGCAGTAGGTTTGCGCCATTTTAGCATCAAAATAAATTAGACTAAAATGGCACAAAGCAAGTATAAATATGCCTCTCCGTGTCTCGAGTTGGATCCCAAAAGCCACAAGGTATCACAACAAAATTCTATTACTGTAAATTAATCACAAAATGGACAACCATCTTCAATATAGTTATTCTTAAAATATCAGTAGTTCATTAACATCTTTGTCAACATACTAATACATGTAGCATTGATGCAACATTTATAACCTTTTTTTTACAAATTATAAAACATCTACTTCATTTTAGATGTGGAAAACTGCCTGAAGTGCCCTGAAGACAAGTGGCCCAATACCAGGAGGGACAGCTGCATACCCAAAATCATTACTTTCCTCTCATACAACGACACGATTGGTGTGATTTTGGTCTTCATAGCTATTTCCTTCTCTATAGCAACAGCTGCAGTTTTGGGAATCTTTATTAAGCACAGAGACACACCGCTAGTGAAGGCCAATAACCGAGATCTCAGCTACACTCTCCTTGTCGCCCTAATTTTGGCTTTTCTATGCTCCCTCCTATTTATTGGACGCCCTGCGACATGGACCTGTCTGATCCAACAAGCTGCATTTGGGATTATTTTTACTGTTGCTGTGTCTTGTGTTTTAGCAAAAACCATCACTGTTGTCATTGCCTTTAATGCCACAAGACCTGGGAGCAGATTAAGTAGGTGGCTGGGATCCCGAGTGTCCGGCTCTATTGTCCTCTTCTGCACACTAGGAGAAGTGACAATCTGTCTCTCTTGGCTGCTCACAGCTCCACCTCACCCTGGCACTGATACACGATCTGAGACTGGGAAGATGATCCTGCAGTGTGACCAGGGCTCCGTCACTGCCTTCTACAGTGTGATTGGGTACATGGGACTGTTGGCCTTGGCCAGCTTCATTGTGGCCTTCTTAGCCAGGAACCTCCCGGATAAATTCAATGAGGCCAAGCTCATCACATTCAGCATGCTGGTGTTCTGCAGCGTCTGGGTCTCTTTCCTCCCAGCCTACCTCAGCACTAAAGGCAAGTACATGGTGGCAGTGGAGATCTTCACCATCTTGGCTTCTAGCGCTGGACTTCTGGGCTGTATATTCATCCCCAAATGTTACACCATTCTATTTAGGATGAATAGCAATACAAGAGAACATTTTGTTCTAAAGGTTAATGTGTAGTCTCTGAAGAATCATTGTTGAGTGGCTCTGCTAGCCACACCAGCAGGAAACATATATATGAACACTTAATAGTTACCTGTAAAACTTTTTAAATGAATATGCCTTTACCATTCCTGCCTTTACATTGAAATAACAAAATAAATTCTAAAGGCATGCGTGGTAAAGGCATATTGATTTTAATATCCTGCGTGATAAGGGTGTGCCTGGTAAAGACACATGCGTGTGGGGTTCAGTCATTGTTGTAAAGGCTGTTTCCCCTCCCACAAGCGAGTACAGATATTCATACAGATATATAGTTCTCTGCCTTATGTGCGATCTCCGATGACCATCTATGAGGTTTGAGATACTTTGCTGTAGAGGTTTTGAAGACCAGTGAAACCACCTTCAATGGATCCGCTGAGCGATCTTTCTTGCAGTATTTTCAGGTTTCAAGAATACTTGCAGTTTCTGCTTTGACAGAAGAGGGGAGGGTGGTGGAAGCAGTTTCTTTAAGGTGCTCCTTAGTTACAGTGCCCCCCTTTGCTATTCATCCTGAAAATAATATTTTTAACAGATTCATTCTTTACCACACTTTGTAGTAATATTCCATTGTTTCACAGATTTCTTTTTGGGTGATATATACCTGCTGGTGATCTTTAATGGAACAACATTATTATTAATACTTTGATGTTATTATTTGTATTGGCTCAAGCAACATTTTATAAAATTAATGTGTTTTTAATATCAAGAATAACCAAAATCAGTTTCATTCCCTTCAAATAAAAGAGAAGACATAGCCTCAACACCTCCTCTGAAGTCCAACGTCATTGAAACTCAACACACATGGCTGCATATCATTCTTAAGAAAATACAAGAGAATTATTAACAATACTGACATGACATATTCTGGTTTTCTTCCCATTCAATGAGCTATTACTCATCTCTCCATGAAAGTGTTTGGGAATGAGGTAAACATCAGAGATAATGCAGCAGTAATGAGCAAAATGACTCCTCTCCTAAGTCAAATAACACCTTCCATTCCAAATGGTCACATTTAGAGACAAAGGGCCTTATTTAGAGTTTGGCAGACGGATATCCTGTCCGCTGTGAAAGCTACAATGGGATCATGATACGATGAACGGGATATCCATCAGGTTTGTGAAAGAGTAATCCTCTCCGCCAAGCTCTAAATCAGGCACAAAGATTAAAAACAGAATCTTTATATCCTCCAGGAAGAATATGTACAAATGTCAACTCCAAACACTTGTTTATGAATGTAACCGACGTTTAAGCAAACCAGCAAGGACAGGGAAGAAGCCATATACTATTCAAACTCCGATTAATCAGGACGACTTTTTGTCAATCACTTACATATCAAAAGAGCTAAAAATCAAGTCCATGCCGTACGGAGACATGACGGTAGATGACTACTAACGGCCACAGAGATCACAAATAAATTTGTATCATTTTAGTCTAGAGCAGAGGTCTTCAAACTGGGGGGCATCAAGTGATCCCGGGGGGGGCGCCGGACGCTGGCCAAAAAAAGCATTTTATAGATAACATGCCTTTGTTTTAAGCAGAAGCTTGTTTTTCAATTTTTAAAAGGTAACAGTACTAAACTGCAATGTTTAAAAAGGTATATTTAAACATTGCCATTTTAATAAAACAATTGTGAAAAATTCTGAGGGGGGCCCCAATGATTTTTATTTTTCAACTGGGGTGCGTGGCATTAAAAAGTTTGGAGACCACTGGTCTAGAGGATGTTATTAACTAATTTCTTTTATAGTGAAATTGTCTCAAATAATTGCAGAAGACAGACTTAAGTTAGGAAACCCTATTTGCCTGCAGGAAATCTCCTTGGAAATTAAATCCCTAAACTTAAGAAAAATGCTTAGTGCAGATGGTATTCCTTCTGATTTCCATAAAACATTTGACACACAACTATCTTCCAATCTTTCTTTAGCTCATGATTTTCCAGAGGTGCTACTGAGGGCTCTTTCAAAGAAGTGAGTATTGCTGTTCTTCACAAACCAGATACTTCAATTGCTAATTATAGACAAATATTGATCACAAAATCAAGACTGTATATTTATGATAAAATGTTAGCCCCAAAATTAACCTCAATAATTTAATCTGACCAAACAAGTTTTATAAAAGGAAAGCTTTCTGCACATAACACACACTTTATATGTCATGTTTTATCCTTTACTGACAATATTAAAACTCCTGCCAGCCTATTAGCTTTGGATGCTGAACAAGCTTTCAACAAGGTGAAATGGCGCTTTGTATTTACTATGTTGGATTCTTTTCATTTTGGTGCTTTTGACATGATCAGGGCACTATATAATAGCCCATCAGCTAAGATCTATGTTATTGGCCTTTTTTATTCATTTCTTGCTTTGCATAAAGTAACTAGACAACAATGACTTCTCTACCCTTATATTTCTCATTACTATCACACCTTTGTTATGTTTCATTAGAAATAGTACAGATAATACAGGCGTCCTAATACAACATATTGTTCTAGACGTCTGCGAGTTATATATTATTTTACACTAGTAATCTTTCTACCTGGATTTTAAATCCAGGAATATTGTCTGGTTAGAAGTGAGCATATAGAGATGTGAGCCACCATGGATATTCAACACCACCACATGCGGCTGACATTTAGTCCACTTTTTAGGAGCATGAGCATTTGCTAAAGTCATTATTAGGTATACTTATCAGAGTCCCGCATTCCGTCCAGTGTGTGGTGACTGACCAGATGTCACACCCGTACGTGTAGCAGAGATCGCTGTGGAATTCTAGACAAGGTCACAGGGACTACAGTGATATGTATGTTTTCAGTTTACTTTCTAGTTGACATGTGATGCACAGCATAACCTAGTTCATTTCAAAGGTTTGAGAATGTTGATGGATTCTACGCACTATAACGATGGGTTGTCTGATCTCAGTGCAGTACACCCTCTTTTGGCCATATTTACACATCAGTTTGTGCTGGTGGTACGGATTGATGTGCCCCATGAGACTGCTTCCTTGCTGATGTACGGACCTCTGCTGCAGTGTATGACTGTACTCTGGCAATATGTGACAACAAAAGGGAAAAGTCACCAGAAATAACGAAACATGTTGAATATGTGCAATTTGTCACATATTTTCCCACTTGCATCTACATGCCAACAGTAATGGAAAGTGAATGAGGAACATTGTCTATTGTCATTTACCAATGTAATACTCCAGCAGTAAAGGGCAACTGTTTTGGACTAAAGAGTCTGAAGTTGTCATTTCCATCACAAAGGATCCTGGTACTCGTAGTGCAATGGTCTAAATGATACTCATGAGGGTATGACTCACTATGCAGTTTACACAATGTTTGGATAAAATCCATGGTCACATTTGTAGAGTATCACAGAAATTGATTGTGGAAAGTACCCTCTTTCTTGACACGGGTACCCCCATTGTATTCCTGATGTCAGTGTGTTTAACTGTGTCCACTGGGATCCTGCTAACCAGGACCCCAGTGACTATGCTCTTTCTCTTCCAAATTATGTGTTTATTGTTGTACACCCCACATTTCGTATACTGGAGCCCCCATGTAACTCCCTAGTACATGGTACACAGGTATCCAGGGCATTGGGGTACCAGGGGATCCCCAATGGGTTGCAGCATGAATCATGCCACCCATGGGGAGCCCATGCAAACCTCTCTGCAGGCCTGCCATTGCAGCCTGTGTGAAAACGTGCATGCACCCTTTTTGCTACAGTTCACTGCACCAGGTCACTGTAAGTCACCTCTATAGTAGGCCCTCCTAGCCCAGAGGGCAGGGTGCAAGTACCTGTGTGTGAGGGCACATCTGCACAAGCAGAGGTGCTCGCACAAACTCCAGTTCCATTTCCCTGGTCTCTGTGAGTGCAGGGACGCCATTTTACGTGTGCACTGGACATAGGTCACTACCTATGTCCAACTACATAATGGTAACTCCAAACCTAAGCATGCTTGGTATCAAACATGTTGGAAACATACCCAATATTGTTGCCAGTAATGAAAGTATTATTTCATGCACTCTGAGGGCTCCTTAGAAGACCCTCAGCATTGCTCCTCTCAGCCTTCTTTGGTTTACCGGGAAGCCCAAGCTGCTGCCACCTCTCAGACAGGTTTCTGCCCTCCTGCTGCTTGAACAGCTCAAACCCAGGAAGGCAGAACAAAGGATTTTCTTTGGGAGAGGGGAGTAACACCATCTCCCTTTGGAAATATGTGTTTCATGGTTTGGGAGGGGAGACCTCCCCAAGACACTGGTATGCTTTGAAGGGCATATTTGATGCCCTCCATGCATAAACCAGTCTACACTGGTTCAGGGACCCCCCAGTCCCTGCTCTGGCGTGAAACTGGACAATGGAAAGGAGAGTGACCACTCTCTTGTCCATCACCACCCGAGGGGTGGTGCCTAGAGCTCCTCCAGAGGGCCCCTGGGTTCTGCCATCTTGAAACCAAGGTGGGCAGGGGCCTCTAGAAGCATCTGAGTGGCCAGATCAGGCAGGTGACATAAGATCTCCCTCCTGATAGGTGCTTACCTGGTTAGGTAATCAATCCCCCTTTCAGGGCTGTTTAGGGTCTTCCTCTGGGGTAGGTCCTCAGATTCGGCTTTTAAGAGTCCAGCAGGACTCCTCTGCAACCTCTGCTTCAACTACTAGCCACGGGAACTGCAACTGGACCCTCCAGGAATCTACAATCTGCATCAATGACGAAGACTCTGCTTGCAAATTGTTTCCATGGCTCCTTCCAGATTCTGCACCATTTCCACGGCTGTGCAACCTCTGAGGCCAGTAAGTCTTCACTCTGCATGAGAAGGAAGAAGGAATCTCCCTTTGTTGAGAAGGAGTCACTCCTCTGCATCCACAGGCACCAACTGCAACGACGACTGGCTACGCGGATCCCCTCTCATCCTGAGCTGTGTGGATCATGCATCATGAGTGGTGGACGGGAGTAGTCCCCTTGATCCTCTCTGCCAGCTGCCCTACTTTTGTGGAGGTAAGCCCTTGCCTTCTCAAGTAGGACAGTATCATGCACCAAGACTCTTGCAGCTACAGAGGCTTGTTGGCATCTCCTCCAAGGGATTTTCAATCTCCGTGTATCCCCAGTCCACAGCACTACTTCCTGTGACACACAGCCCTCTATGTGGTTCTCTGGTGGCTTGGGACCAATTTCTAGTTGTGCTGCATGGGCTCCTCTGTGACTTCTGTGTCCCCATCCTGTGGGACTCCTGTGGGTGCTGCCTCTGCTCCTGTGGACTTTCTGTATTGCTGAGGGTCCCCTGTGACTCCCCCTCCTGGGTTGAAACCTCCTGAGCCTTGTTGGTCCCCGGAAGCTCCACTTTCCTCCAACCGCAACATTTGCCTTTGTCAAGGTTCTTGATGGAATCCTCCCACTGACTCTTCTGTGACTTCTGAACTTGGTCTCCTTTTTACACAGATCCCCCTCTTCAAGAATCCACTGCTGGTTTCTTGCAGTCTTGTCTGGGTGTTCCATTATTCTCTTCTTCTTCCTTTTGGGTGGTTTGGGAAAATCCAATAACTTACTCCTGTTTGCTGTGGGGTACACCAGTACTTACCTTGGGGTGGTCCTAGTACCTTCAGCTCCCCTGTACCAATTATACTTCCTTGGGAGGAGATCCAACCTTTGCATTCCACTTTTTTAGAATATGGATTGGTCTCCTCCGAGGCCTATGTTATTGCCTATTTCAGTTCACTGTTTTCTAACCGTTTCTATGCCTATTCCTAATTGGTAGTGTACATAATTTAGTGTGTTTAATTACCTCCCATTGGAGAAGTCGCTCTTTAGGAACTTTGGTATTGTGTCACTAAAATAAAGTACCTTTATTTTTGTGACACTATGTGGTTCTTTCATGTGTGTAAGTGCTGTGTGAATATAGTGGTATTGCGTGGGCTTTGCATGTTTCCTAGATAAGCCTTAGCTGCTCATCTACAGCTACCTCTAGAGAGCCTTTCTTCTAGACAATGACCACACTACACTAATAAGGGATACCTGGACCTGGTACAAGGTGTAAGTACTATAAGTACCCACCACACACCAGGCCAGCTTCCTACTTTGATCATTTTGGGACAGATGTACAACCTTTTGTTTTGTGATTTGCAATTTGTGATCCGTTTGGGAATAGAAAATTGTGAGTCATAAAACAAAACGTACAACAGTGTTAAGAACACCATTTGCGATTCACAGTGAGGTCACAAATTACTTACCTCATCAATATCCATGAGGTAGGTCACAATTTACGACCCCAATGGAAATGGCTACATTCACAGGGATGGTGGCTTGCTGGGGACAGCAAACCACCATGTCGGTGACTTCTTTTTAAATAAAGTATTTTTTCTTAAAGAAAATGGGATGCATTTTAAAAAGAAAAATTATAAGTTTTCTTTACATTTTTTCACTACCATTCACACAGGGAAAAGGGTCCCTTGGGGACCTATTCCTGTTTGTGAATGGGTTACAACCAATTTGAAATTGGTGTTAACTGAGATTGTTTAGCGACCGCATTCATGATTGCAACACAATCATGCATACCTTTCAGATTTGGTATTTGTAAGGGATGCCCTGAACACACCCCTTCCTAATATTGAATGGCAAAATCCAAAATGGGATTCTGTAACAGGTTACCGAATCACAATTTGGGCTTTGTACATCTTTAAAAAACATTTTCTAGTCACAAACGGGCCGATTCTGAGAACTGGCCCATATGTGACAAGAAAATGTTTTTGTACATGTGGCTCATTGAGTCATGTTAGATTAATCACATATTACCTGGCGTCACATTGAGGTCATCACTCACAGGCAGCCCACGGAGCAGATGGGGGTGGATGGTGCGAAGGACATTCCTCTAAAATGGGATGCGATGGAGGCAGGCTCTACTTGGTCCATCAGGGAGGGCTGTGGCCCCCTCTATCCTGCTGCACTTCTCCTTCTCCTTCCTCTTCTCATCCTTCTTCTTGAAGATTATGACTGTATGGATGCCCTCCCCCATTCCTGCAACTGCCATAGCCAAATGCTGCCAAAGGGCTGTCTTCTATATGGATAGTTGCTGTAGGGGTGGTGCTTAACAGTAGAGACCTCTAAACATTTCTGAGCTTCACAATACCATACATGGTGGTGTATTGCACGTAGACGTATGTAGAGGTTCCAGCCAGCTGAACCACTTCCCTTCCATTGCCCCATAAGCCAAGCATGCAGAGATGGAATGATGTGCTGCTCAGGCTTCCAAGAGTGGTTGGAGCCATGTTTTGTCCCTGCTTCATAACCTCTTGCTCTTTGCCCCTGTGGGTTTAGTGCTCTTCCAGAGTTGTGGACATCTCACTTGATGTCTAGTAGTTCTTCTCTGATTTAGGCCCTGATTTAGATTTCAAGCAAACAAACCAAATGATCGACAGAATGCACAACAAATCAAACATTTACCCCCATTGACAGATATGGGTTTAATCCATCAATTATTTTGCTCATCATGCCACCCCAGTTTGAAACCTCCCATATACAAGTAAGTCTTGACCCTATTCTACATGGGAACAGTCCAGCCAGAACTGCCTGGCCAGGTCCTACCTGGACCGGAAGCAAACATCCTGGGACCGGTTTCGGGTATCATCCTTCATCAACCAGGATAGCTTAAATCCAGTGGCATAGTGAGCCCAGCACCCATGTCTGGACATTCCCGGCGCACTTAGAGCGACAAAAGCAAACAAACCAATGAAGGATGGAATGCAGAACACATCAAACATTCACCCCTGATCAAGGATCTGGGTTTAATCCATCAGTTAGTTTGCTTACTACTCCACCCCAGTTTGGACCCAGCCATGTGCAAATCAGTCTCGACCCTGTTCCCCATGGGAACAGTCCACCCTGAACTGCCAGGCCAGCTCTTCTCTGGACTGGAAACAAGTATCCTAGGACCGGTTTCGGGGTATGACCCCTCATATCAGAAGACAGGATATCCATCAATGATGTGATGGAGTAACCCATTCGCCAAAGTCTAAATGAGACCCTTTGTGTCACAGACCCTTGAAGAGGGATTGTAGACCATGTCAGTTGAGAGGGGTATCACTCTGCTCCTTTCCTGGTTTCTTCAACCCATGTCTAGGGGGGCTTGAATTTCTAGTTTAACACCCCTGTCTTGTTTTGAAAGCCCTATTTAGCCCAATTTAGCCTTCAGTGGGTTCTCCTTCCTCCCTTTGCCACCGGTGTATGTGCTTCAGCACTCCACCCCTGCTGATTCTGATTCTGGCATGGCAACCTGTCTAGGGTGCTCCGCTTTGATCCTGCTTGAATTTCTCTTTAAACTGTTCAGGGACAGTGAGGTGAATGGAGGATCCATGGGAAGAAGAGTAACACAACGAAGTAAGTTATAGAAACTTTATTTCAGAGAACCTGTAGTAGAAGCTGCCACGACTAACACACAGGTTCATACAGCAAGTGGATGCATCTTCATCTTTCCTTTTCAATGTCCGCATTTTCACATGTCAACATTCTCCACTCTAACATCAATACAGTCCAGAGTGAATGGAATACACATTACTTTCTCCTCTGCAAAGAAAACAAATGAAACATAAAACAAAAACAGAAAGACGATAAAAAAACTATCTTGTGTGTTGGTCTTTATACCATTTAATGTTGTCTCAATGTCCCAAATTATTTCCTTTGGGAGAAGGGTGTTACACCCTCTCCCTTTGGAAATAGGTGTTACAGGCTTGGGAGGGGTAGCCTCCCCAAGCCACTGGTAATGCTTTAAAGGGCACATCTGGTGCCCTCCTTGCATAAACCAGTCTACACCAGATCAGGGACCCACATTCCCTGCTCTGGTGCGTAATTGGACAAAGGAAAGGGGAGTGACCACTCTCCTATCCATCACTACCACATTGGTGGTGTTCAGAGCTCCTCCAGAGGGTCATTGGGTTTTGCCATCTTGGATCCAAGGTTGGCATGGAAATCTGGGAGCACCTGAGTGGCCAGGCCAGGCAGGTGATGTCACAACCCTCTCCTGATAGGTGGTCACCCACCTAGGTGACCAATCCCTCTTTCAGGGTTATTTAGGGTCTCTTCTTTGGGTGGTTCCTCAGAATCAGATTGAAAGACTCCAGCAGCATTCCTCTGCAACCTCCACTTTGACTTCTGACCAAAGAAACTGTATCTGGATGCTGCAACAAAGAAGCAAGACGCCTCCTACAACATTGTATCCACAGCCCCTTCCAGCAACTGCAACATTTCCTTGGTCATGCATCCTCTGAGGACAGCCCGTCTTCAGCCAGCATCAGAAGGAAGTAGTAATCTCCCTTGGGGGAAAGGAGTCACTCCCCTGCTTCTACAGGCACCAACTGCAACAACGACTAGCTATGCGGATCGCCCTCTCCTGCCGAGTTGCGTGAATCCTGCATCACAGGTGGTAAAATGAAGTGGTGCTGACGTTCTTCTCTTCCAGCTGTCCAACTTGGGTGGAGGTAATCCCTTGCCTGCCCACACAGGACAGTACTCCTGTGCACTGCATCCTTCGCAGCTGTCAAGGCTTGTTGGAATCCTTTCCACAAGATCTTCAGGCACCTTGATGCTCCAGCCCCCAGCACTCCATGCTGTGATGCACAGCTCCCTGAGTGGTTCTCTGGCGGCATGGGAGCCTTTTCTGCAGTGCTGCATGGGCCTCTCCCTCGACTTTTGTGCCCCCATCCTATGGGACTCCTGTGGGTGCTGCCTGGGCTTCTGTGGGTTCTCTGTGTTGCTGAGGGCCCCCATTGACTCCCTCTCCTGGGTAGAGTCCACCTGGTCCTTCCTGATCCCCAGCAGCTCCATTTTCTGCTAACCACAGATTTTGTATGTGCCAAGGCTTGTTTGCTGAATCCAAAGACGAAAACCCAACTGCAATCCTCCTTCCGACGTGGGACATCACCTGCATCCTCCTGGAACTCAACTTCGTCTTCTTGGGTGCAGTGCTGGCTCTCCTTCTTCACTGTCAACTCACGTCTTGCACTTTCAGTCTCGTAGCCCGGGGCTCCTACCCTTCCTAGACTCTGCCGTGCTTTTTGGACTTGGTCCCCTTCTACCACAGACCCTCTTGTCCAATAATCCACTGTTGGTGTCTTGCAGTCTCTTCTGGGTTTTGCATTATTCTTATAAGTGGGGGTTTTGAGGAATTGACAGTGATTTATTCCTGCTTTCCTGGTCGCTGGGGTGGGTTGTTGTAGGAGGCTGGACTGGCTTGTAGTGAGTACCAAGGGGTACTTGCACCTTGCACCAGGCCCAGTTATCCCTTATTAGTGTATAGGATGTCTAGCAGCTTAGGCTGATAGATAATGGTAGCTTAGCAGAGCAGCTTAGGCTGAACTAGGAGACGTGTGAAGCTACTACAGTACCACAAGTGTCACTTGCACAATATCATAAGAAAACACAATACACAGTTATACTAAAAATAAAGGTACTTTATTTTTATGACAATGTGCCAAAGTATCTTAGAGTGTACCCTCAGTGAGAGGATAGGAAATATACACAAGATATATATACACAATAGCAAAAATATGCAGTATAGTCTTAGAAAACAGTGCAAACAATGTATAGTTACAATAGGATGCAATGGGGACACATAGGGATAGGGGCAACTCAAACCATATACTCCAAAAGTGGAATGCGAACCACGAATGGACCCCAAACCTATGTGACCTTGTAGAGGGTCGCTGGGACTATTAGAAAATAGTGAGAGTTAGAATAATAACCCTCCCCAAGACCCTGAAAAGTGAGTGCAAAGTGCACTAAAGTTCCCCTAAGGAGAAAGAAGTTGTGTTAGAGGAATAATGCAGGAAAGACACAAACCAACAATGCAACAACGATGGATTTCCAATCTAGGGTACCTGTGGAACAAGGGGACCAAGTCCAAAAGTCACAAGCAAGTCGGAAATGCCAGCTGTGGATGCAAAGAAGCTTCTACTGGACAGAAGAAGCTGAGGTTTCTGCAGGAACGAAAAGGGCTAGAGACTTCCCCTTTGGTGGACGGATCCATCTCGCCGTAGAGAGTCGTGCAAAAGTGTTTTCCTGCCGAAAGAACGCCAACAAGCCTTGCTAGCTGCAAATCGTGCGGTTAGCGTTTTTGGACGCTGCTGTAGCCCAGGAGGGACCAGGAGGTCGCAAATTGGACCAGGAGGTAGAGTGGACGTCGAGCAAGACAAGGAGCCCTCTTAGCAGCAGGTAGCACCCGGAGAAGTGCCAGAAACAGGCACTACAAGGATGCGTGAAACAGTGCTCACCCGAAGTTACACAAAGGAGTCCCACGTCGCCGGAGACCAACTTAGAAAGTCGTGCAATGCAGGTTAGAGTGCCGTGGACCCAGGCTTGGCTGTGCACAAAAGATTTCCGCCGGAAGTGCACAGGGGCCGGAGTAGCTGCAAAAGTCGCGGTTCCCAGCAATGCAGTCTAGCGAGGTGAGGCAAGGACTTACCTCCACCAAACTTGGACTGAAGAGTCACTGGACTGTGGGGGTCACTTGGACAGAGTTGCTGGATTCGAGGGACCTCGCTCGTCGTGCTGAGAGGAGACCCAAGGGACCGGTAATGCAGCTTTTTAGTGCCTGCGGTTGCAGGGGAAGATTCCGTCGACCCACGGGAGATTTCTTCGGAGCTTCTAGTGCAGAGAGGAGGCAGACTACCCCCACAGCATGCACCACCAGGAAAACAGTCGAGAAGGCGGCAGGATCAGCGTTACAGAGTTGCAGTAGTCGTCTTTGCTACTATGTTGCAGTTTTGCAGGCTTCCAGCGCGGTCAGCAGTCGATTCCTTGGCAGTAGGTGAAGAGAGAGATGCAGAGGAACTCGGATGAGCTCTTGCATTCGTTATCTAAAGTTTCCCCAGAGACAGCGACCCTAAATAGCCAGAAAAGAGGGTTTGGCTACCTAGGAGAGAGGATAGCCTAGCAACACCTGAAGGAGCCTATCACAAGGAGTCTCTGACGTCACCTGGTGGCACTGGCCACTCAGAGCAGTCCAGTGTGCCAGCAGCACCTCTGTTTCCAAGATGGCAGAGGTCTGGAGCACACTGGAGGAGCTCTGGACACCTCCCAGGGGAGGTGCAGGTCAGGGGAGTGGTCACTCCCCTTTCCTTTGTCCAGTTTCGCGCCAGAGCAGGGCTAAGGGGTCCCCTGTACCGGTGTAGACTGGCTTATGCAGAATTGGGCACATCTGTGCCCAAGAAAGCATTTCCAGAGGCTGGGGGAGGCTACTCCTCCCCTGCCTTCACACCATTTTCCAAAGGGAGAGGGTGTAACACCCTCTCTCAGAGGAAGTCCTTTGTTCTGCCTTCCTGGGCCAGGCCTGGCTGGACCCCAGGAGGGCAGATGCCTGTCTGAGGGGTTGGCAGCAGCAGCAGCTGCAGTAAAACCCCAGGAAGGGCAGTTTGGCAGTACCAGGGTCTGTGCTACAGACCACTGGGATCATGGGATTGTGCCAACTATGCCAGGATGGCATAGAGGGGGCAATTCCATGATCATAGACATGTTACATGGCCAGTATTCGGAGTTACCATTGTGAAGCTACATATAGGTAGTGACCTATATGTAGTGCACGCGTGTAATGGTGTCCCCGCACTCACAAAGTCCAGGGAATTGGCCCTGAACAATGTGGGGGCACCTTGGCTAGTGTCAGGGTGCCCTCACACTAAGCAACTTTGCACCTAACCTTTACCAGGTAAAGGTTAGACATATAGGTGACTTATAAGTTACTTAAGTGCAGTGTAAAATGGCTGTGAAATAACGTGGACGTTATTTCACTCAGGCTGCAGTGGCAGGCCTGTGTAAGAATTGTCAGAGCTCCCTATGGGTGGCAAAAGAAATGCTGCAGCCCATAGGGATCTCCTGGAACCTCAATACCCTGGGTACCTCAGTACCATATACTAGGGAATTATAAGGGTGTTCCAGTAAGCCAATGTAAATTGGTAAAATTGGTCACTAGCCTGTTAGTGACAATTTGGAAAGAAATGAGAGAGCATAACCACTGAGGTTCTGATTAGCAGAGCCTCAGTGAGACAGTTAGTCACTACACAGGTAACACATTTAGGCCCACTTATGAGCACTGGGGCCCTGGTGAACAGGGTCCCAGTGACACATACAACTAAAACAACATATATACAGTGAAAAATGGGGGTAACATGCCAGGCAAGATGGTACTTTCCTACACAACCCCCCCCCAAACGAAGGACAATAAGACTAGCCATGACCTGATGAGTCTTCATTGTCTAAGTGGAAATATCTGGAGAGTCCATCTGCATTGGAGTGGCTACTGCCAGGTCTATGTTCCATTGTATAGTCCATTCCCTGTAGGGATATGGACCACCTCAACAATTTAGGATTTTCACCTTTCATTTGTTTTAGCCAAAGTAGAGGTTTGTGGTCTGTCTGAACAATGAAGTGAGTGCCAAACAGGTATGGGCTCAACTTCTTCAGAGCCCAGACCACAGCAAAGGCCTCCCTCTCTATGGCAGACCAACGCTTTTCTCTAGGGGTCAACCTCCTACTAATAAAAGCAACAGGTTGAACCTGGCCCTCAGAATTAAGTTGTGATAGCACTGCCCCTACTCCTAATTCAGATGCATCAGTTTGGACATAGAATTTTTTAGAGTAACAAGGGCTTTTCAGGACAGGTGCACAGCACATGGCCTGCTTCAGCTCCTCAAAAGCTTTCTGACAGTTTGCTGTCCATAATACCTTTTTAGGCATTTTCTTGGATGTGAGGTCATTTAGAGGGGCTGCAATGGAGCCATAGTTCTTAATGAACCTCCTGTAATACCCAGTGAGGCCTAGGAAGCCTCTCACCTGAGTCTGAGTGGTAGGGGGAATCCAATCAATAATTGATTGGATTTTCCCCTGCAGTGGTGCAATCTGTTCCCCACCAACAAGGTGTCCTAGATAAACCACCTTACCCTGCCCTATCTGGCACTTTGAAGCCTTGATAGTGAGGCCTGCCTTTTGCAGGGCCTCCAAAACTTTCCATAGGTGGACCAGGTGATCATCTCAGCTGGAGCTAAAGACAGCTATATCGTCCAAATATGCTGCACTGAAAGCCTCCAGCCCTTGCAGGACTGGGTTCACCAACCTTTGAAAAGTGGCAGGTGCATTTTTCAAACCAAAAGGCATTACTGTAAATTGGTAATGGCCTCCAATGGTTGAAAATGCAGTTTTAGGTTTAGCATCTTCTGCCACTTTGATCTGCCAATACCCTGCAGTCAAATCAAAAGTGCTTAGATACTTGGCAGATGCCAGTGTATCTATGAGCTCATCTGCCCTGGGTATAGGGTGAGCATCAGTTTTGGTTACTAGGTTGAGACCTCTATAGTCTACACAAAACCGCATTTCCTTCTTTCCATCTTTGGAATGGGGTTTTGGTACAAGTACCACAGGAGAAGCCCATGGACTTTCAGAGTGCTCAACCACTCCTAGTTCTAACATTTTCTGCACCTCTTGCTTTATGCAGTCCCTGACATGGTCAGGCTGCCTATAGATCTTACTTTTGACAGGTAAACTGTCTCCAGTATCTATAGTGTGCTCACACCAAGAAGTGGTACCTGGCACAGTAGAGAAGAGTTCAGAGAATTGATCTAGGAGATTTATGCAATGGTCTTTCTGCTCAGCAGTAAGACAATCAGCCAAAACTACACCTTCCACAAGAGCATCTTGTTCTGTGGAAGAGAAGAGATCAGGTAGAGGATCACTGTCTTCTTCCTGTCCCTCATCAGTTGCCATGAGCAGGGTGAGATCAGCCCTGTCATAGTAGGGTTTCAGGCGGTTTACATGGAGTACCCTAAGGGGACTCCTTGCAGTGCCTAAGTCAACTAAATAGGTGACTTCACCCTTTTTCTCAACAATTGTGTGGGGACCACTCCATTTATCTTGGAGTGCTCTTGGGGACACAGGCTCCAAGACCCACACTTTCTGCCCTGGTTGGTACTGAACCAAAACAGCCTTCTGATCATGCCATTGCTTCTGGAGCTCTTGGCTGGCCTGAAGGTTTTTGCTGGCCTTTTTCATGTACTCAGCCATCCTTGATCTGAGGCCAAGTACATAATCCACAATATCCTGCTTAGGAGCTTTTAAAGGTTGTTCCCAACCCTCCTTTACAAGTGTGAGTGGACCCCTAACAGGGTGTCCAAAAAGAAGTTCAAAGGGGCTGAAGCCCACTCCTTTCTGGGGTACCTCCCTGTAGGCAAAAAGGAGGCATGGTAGAAGGATATCCCATCTCCTGCGGAGTTTTTCAGGGAGACCCATAATCATGCCTTTGAGAGTTTTATTAAATCTCTCCACCAGTCCATTTGTTTGTGGATGATAGGGTGTTGTGAACTTGTAAGTTACACCACACTCCTTCCACATGGCCTTTAAGTATGCAGACATGAAATTGCTTCCCCTGTCTGATTCTACTTCCTTTGGGAAGCCCACCCTGGAAAATATTCCCAGGAGGGCCTTTGCCACTGCAGGTGCTGTAGTGGTCCTTAAAGGAATAGCTTCAGGATTTCTTGTGGCATGGTCCACTACCACCAAGATAAACCTATTGCCTGAAGCAGTAGGAGGGTCAAGGGGGCCAACTATGTCAACCCCTACCCTTTCAAAGGGAACCCCAACCACAGGCAGTGGGATAAGGGGTGCCTTTGGGGTGCCACCTGTCTTGCCACTGGCTTGACAGGTTTCACAGGACTTACAAAATTCCTTTGTGTCCTCAGACATCCTAAGCCAATGAAACAAGGGGACAAGTCTGTCCCAAGTTTTCATTTGTCCCAGGTGTCCAGCTAGGGGAATGTCGTGGGCTAGAGTTAGGAGGAACTTTCTGTACTCCTGAGGAATCACTAATCTCCTGGCAGCTCCAGGTTTAGGATCCCTATGCTCAGTGTACAAGAGGTTGTCCTCCCAGTAAACTCTGTGAGAGTCACTGACATCCCCATTAGCCTGTTTGACAGCTTGCTGTCTTAGACCCTCTAGTGTGGGACAGGTTTGCTGTGCCACACTCAGCTCCTCCCTGGCAGGCCCCCCTTCACCCAAAAGCTCAGCAGTGTCTGCTTCAAGCTCCTCTGGTGTAGGTTCTGCACACGGAGGGAATTCTTCTTCCTCTGAAGTTGAATCCACTGTAGAGGGAGGGATAGTAAGAAGTGGTTTGCTTCTACTAGCCCTAGCTTTAGGGAGCACTTGGTCCATTGTTCCAGGATCCAAGCTTCCCTGTCCTTTTTGCTTTTTGGCCTGAGCCTTGGTTAAAGCAAAAATATGCCCTGGGATGCCCAGCATTGCTGCATGGGCCTCCAACTCCACATCTGACCAAGCTGATGTCTCCAAATCATTTCCTAGTAGACAATCTACAGGTATATCTGTGGCTACCACAACTTTCTTTGGACCAGTAACCCCCCCCCCAGTTGAGATTAACAACAGCCATGGGGTGGCTAAGTGTGTTGTTGTGAGCATCGGTTACTTGGTACTGGTGACCAAGTAGGTGTTATTCAGGGTGGACCAGTTTCTCTATGACCATAGTCACACTGGCTCCAGTGTCCCTGTAGGCCTGAACCTCAACACCATTTATTAGGGGTAGCCAACCCCAACTAAGTTACCAATAGTGAGCCCCGCTACTCCCTTGGATTGGCTATTAGTAGGTTTGCTCCCACCACCACTGCTATTAGTAGGGACACTAGGGGTAGCAGTAGGGGTTGTAGTGGTAGGAGGCTTGGTGCTTTTCTTTGGACAACTGGGATCTGTTGTCCAATGGCCTTTTATTTTACATAAATAGCACCATGGTTTCTTTTCTTTGTTTTGATTAAAGGAGGATTTGGGCCCACCACCCCCACCAGAGTGTTTTTGTGGGCCTGATGAAGACTCATTTTTAGATTTGTCCCCACCCTTGTCAGAAGACTTACCATCCTTCTTTTTGTTGCCATCTTTGTCACCCCCTGTATGAACTTTTCTGTTCACCCTTGTTCTGACCCATTTGTCTGCCTTCTTTCCCAAGTCTTGGGGAGAGGTCAGATCAGAGTCCACCAAGTACTGGTGCAACAAATCAGACACACAATTATTAAGAATATGGTCTCTCAGGATCAAGTTATACAGGCTGTCATAATCAGTAACTTTACTGCCATGTAACCACCCCTCCAAGGCCTTCACTGAATGGTCAATGAAATCAACCCAGTCTTGTGAAGACTCCTTTTTGGTCTCTCTGAACTTTATCCTGTACTGTTCAGTGGTTAAGCCATAACCATCCAGGAGTGCATTCCTAAGAACTGTAAAATTATTGGCATCACTTTCTTTAACAGTAAGGAGCCTATCCCTACCTTTTCCACTAAATGATAGCCATAGGATAGCAGCCCACTGCCTTTGAGGGACATCCTGTACAACACAGGCCCTCTCAAGTGCAGCAAACCACTTGTTAATGTCATCCCCCTCCTTATAAGGGGGAACTATCTTATGCAGATTCCTGGAATCATGCTCTTTTGCAGGATGACTATGGGGAATACTGCTGCTGCCACCATGGGTTTCTAAACCCAGTTTCTGTCTCTCCTTCTCTACTTCTAAAGTCTGTCTATCCAAATCCAGCTGTTGCTTCTTGAGCTTCAGTCTGGTTTGTTCCACTCTCAATCTATTGAGCTCCCTTTCTAACAATCTGTCATCAGGGTGGGTGGGAGGGACATGCCTTGAAACAGAAGTATGGTGAGAATGGACAGAAGGAGACCTGTCCCTTACAGAGGGCACCCTAACAGCTTGGCTAACAGAAACATCAGTACCACTGTGGTGTGAATAAATGCTTTTGCTATGATGTGAGACAACACTATTTGTATGGTGTGGCTCTTCATCATTACCAACTATGCTAGACTGTCTAGTAATGGGCAGGCTAGGAAGTTTCTTTCCTGAATCTTTTCCTGGGGGAGTCCCTGGATCAGATTGGGAACCATTAGCTACTTTTTCAACAAATGGGGCACTTCTTGCCTTATCTTGTTCTCTAAGCATGTTAAGTAACAATTCCAAGGAAGGATTCTTCCCTACACTCAAACCTCTCTCTATGCAGAGACTCCTTGCTCCTTTCCAGCTAAGGTGATCATATGCAAGTTTGGACAGATCAACATTTTGGCCTATGCCAGACATTTTTAGAGAGAGTTAAAGTGATAGAAAAAGAGAAAAAAGTTTGTCAGAGCTTTTAGAAAGACAGAGAAAAAAAACTTTTAAAACTTTTTAGAACTTTTTGAAAGTTTAGAAGTACTTTTCAGCACTTTAGAAAAGAGTGAAAAGAGGGAATGCAAAACCTTTTAGCTATGTGTATATACACTGAACTTGTTTTGTATATTTTTCTCTTATGAAAAGTACAATGACAAGAGTGGTAAGTAGTCTCAAAGCACGTATCCCACCGCTGCACAACCAATGTAGGAGGCTGGACTGGCTTGTAGTGAGTACCAAGGGGTACTTGCACCTTGCACCAGGCCCAGTTATCCCTTATTAGTGTATAGGGTGTCTAGCAGCTTAGGCTGATAGATAATGGTAGCTTAGCAGAGCAGCTTAGGCTGAACTAGGAGACGTGTGAAGCTACTACAGTACCACAAGTGTCACTTGCACAATATCATAAGAAAACACAATACACAGTTATACTAAAAATAAAGGTACTTTATTTTTATGACAATATGCCAAAGTATCTTAGAGTGTACCCTCAGTGAGAGGATAGGAAATATACACAAGATATATATACACAATAGCAAAAATATGCAAAGGGCTAGAGACTTCCCCTTTGGTGGACGGATCCCTCTTGCCGTGGAGAGTCGTGCAGAAGTGTTTTCCCGCCAAAAGAACGCCAACAAGCCTTGCTAGCTGCAAATCGTGCAGTCAGGGTTTTTGGACGCTGCTGTGGCCCAGGAGGAACCAGGAGGTCGCAAATTGGACCAGGAGGTAGAGGGGACGTCGAGCAAGACAAGGAGCCCTCTTAGCAGCAGGTAGCACCCAGAGAAGTGCCAGAAACAGGCACTACGAGGATGTGTGAAATGGTGCTCACCCGAAGTTACACAAAGGAGTCCCACGTCGCCAGAGACCAACTTAGAAAGTCGTGCAATGCAGGTTAGAGTGCCGTGGACCCAGGCTTGGCTGTGCACAAAGGATTTCCGCCGGAAGTGCACAAGGGCCGGAGAAGCTGCAAAAGTCGCGGTTCCCAGCAATGCAGTCTAGCGAGGTGAGGCAAGGACTTACCTCCACCAAACTTGGACTGAAGAGTCACTGGACTGTGGGGGTCACTTGGACAGAGTTGCTGGATTCGAGGGACCTCGCTCGTCATGCTGAGAGGAGACCCAAGGGACCGGTAATGCAGCTTTTTGGTGCCTGCGGTTGCAGGGGGAAGATTCCGTCGACCCACGGGAGATTTCTTCGGAGCTTCTAGTGCAGAGAGGAGGCAGACTACCCCCACAGCATGCACCACCAGGAAAACAGTCGAGAAGGCGGCAGGATCAGCGTTACAGAGTTGCAGTAGTCGTCTTTGCTACTATGTTGCAGTTTTGCAGGCTTCCAGCGCGGTCAGCAGTCGATTCCTTGGCAGAAGGTGAAGAGAGAGATGCAGAGGAACTCGGATGAGCTCTTGCATTCGTTATCTAAAGTTTCCCCAGAGACAGAGACCCTAAATAGCCAGAAAAGATGGTTTGACTACCTAGGAGAGAGGATAGGCTAGCAACACCTGAAGGAGCCTATCACAAGGAGTCTCTGACGTCACCTGGTGGCACTGGCCACTCAGAGCAGTCCAGTGTGCCAGCAGCACCTCTGTTTCCAAGATGGCGGAGGTCTGGAGCACACTGGAGGAACTCTGGACACCTCCCAGGGGAGGTGCAGGTCAGGGGAGTGGTCACTCCCCTTTCCTTTGTCCAGTTTCGCGCCAGAGCAGGGCTAAGGGGTCCCCTGAACTGGTGTAGACTGGCTTATGCAGAATTGGGCACATCTGTGCCCAAGAAAGGATTTCCAGAGGCTGGGGGAGGCTACTCCACCCCTGCCTTCACACCATTTTCCAAAGGGAGAGGGTGTAACACCCTCTCTCAGAGGAAGTCCTTTGTTCTGCCATCCTGGGCCAGGCCTGGCTGGACCCCAGGAGGGCAGATGCCTGTCTGAGGGGTTGGCAGCAGCAGCAGCTGCAGTGAAACCACAGGAAGGGCAGTTTGGCAGAACCAGGGTCTGTGCTACAGACCACTGGGATCATGGGATTGTGCCAACTATGCCAGGATGGCATAGAGGGGGCAATTCCATGATCATAGACATGTTACATGGCCATATTCGGAGTTACCATTGTGAAGCTACTTATAGGTAGTGACCTATATGTAGTGCACGCGTGTAATGGTGTCCCCGCACTCACAAAGTCCGGGGAATTGGCCCTGAACAATGTGGGGGCACCTTGGCTAGTGCCAGGGTGCCCTCACACTAAGTAACTTTGCACCTAACCTTTACCAGGTAAACGTTAGACATATAGGTGACTTATAAGTTACTTAAGTGCAGTGTAAAATGGCTGTGAAATAACGTGGACGTTATTTCACTCAGGCTGCAGTGGCAGGCTTGTGTAAGAATTGTCAGAGCTCCCTATGGGTGGCAAAAGAAATGCTGCAGCCCATAGGGATCTCCTGGAACTCCAATACCCTGGGTACCTCAGTACCATATACTAGGGAATTATAAGGGTGTTCCAGTAAGCCAATGTAAATTGGTAAAATTGGTCACTAGCCTGTTAGTGACAATTTGGAAAGAAATGAGAGAGCATAACCACAGAGGTTCTGATTAGCAGAGCCTCAGTGAGACAGTTAGTCACTACACAGGTAACACATTCAGGCCCACTTATGAGCACTGGGGCCCTGGTGAACAGGGTCCCAGTGACACATACAACTAAAACAACATATATACAGTGAAAAATGGGGGTAACATGCCAGGCAAGATGGTACTTTCCTACAGTTGTGGTACTTGCCTTTGGGCTTTCCTAGTACTCCTAGCTCCCCTCTACACACTCCACTTACCTAGGTGAGGTCCTGATTCACGCATCCAACTTTTTTAGTATATGGTTTGTTCTCCCCCTAGGGCTTTTTCTCTCTAATGTGATTTTCACTAATTGCACTGTTTTCTAACTATTTTTATGCCTATTTCTGCATACTGGTGTATATCATTTGTATATTACTTACCTCTATGGTATTTTGGTATTGGTGACACCAAAATAAAGTACCTTTATTTTTGTAACTCTGAGTGTTTTCTTTCATGTATATAAGTACTAAATGAGACTACAGTGGTATTGCATGCGCTTTGGCTGCTCATCCATAGCTACCTCTACACTTCACTAACAAGGGAAACCTGGACCTGGTATAAGGTGTGAGTACCATAGGTACCCACTACACACCTAGCCAGCTTCCTATACTAAACCAATTCATAAACATACCAAGGAGTTTTCACTGCTCAAAGCTCAAGTTCTGGCATTAAATGTGGATTTTGGTTTTGCCTGGGCTAAATATATAGGTGAATGTTCGGTTCCTGAGGTACTGTGGCCTCTATTTGTGCAGACTTTGGGTTTACATGTGTGACAAGCTCATTGATGCTATAGGGGAATTGAAAACAAGCATCATCCAAAGCAGGAAAAGGACCTGAGATTAGGCTCAAAAACATATAATAAAAACAAATGTTTTAAGAGAGAATTCATCATTGCGCACTCGGGCCCAGATTTATGGGGATTTGCCGCAGGACAACACAGCAAGTCACCTTGCTGCATTGCCCTGCATCAAAGTGAAAGGCAGGAATGTGTCATATCTGTAGCATACAGCTCATTGCTGTCTTTTTCCCCTGCGCTGGGGCCATTTCAGCAGCCTAGCCCAGGCACCCTTGTGTCATGTTGCAAGGGAGCTTGAGTTCCTGGATTACTTATGTGCAGGAAAGGGCACCTTATTGCACAAAAACAATCCTGGGAGGCTTTTTCTTTTTTCTACACATGCTGCAGAATGAAAACAAAAAAAGAAGAAATAAAGATATTTCTCCTTGTTGCTCCTCCCCCTGGGTAGGTGTAAGGTTTTAATGCATCCACAGGTTTACAAGGCCTTGTAAATATAGGAATGTGTCAAAGTCCATGGGTGGTGCAAGGGAACACCCACTGCAACACCCATGGAACACCTCTGTGGTGCAGACTAAGGCAATGCAGTGATTTGCACTGACTTCCCTTACTCCGTATCTATGAGGCTATGAAAAGCCATGCAAAGTAATATCATAGATATGTTTGGAATGTTTGCACCACTGATGTGCTACAAAAAGAGATGCAACTGAGGCCCAAGGGGCTCATAAGTATACTCCTCGGTTCACTGGACCTGGCTCAAATTTTCATGTCAACACTTCCAAGGTATGACAAAGATCGCAAAGACATTTTGCTCCTAGGTTAGAATGTGGTAGCCAGGGTACTCTGCCACAAACACCTCAGAGTTCCCAGTCACCTAACTGGTGGCCACAGTGCAGAGCTGGGAGTCGGGTGTCTTGTCTTGTATGGTGGTGCACCCACTAGATCTGTTGTCGAAAACCTTACAGCGGCAGCCCGGTGGAACTGGGGCCATCAGTATAAGAATATCAGACTGCCTGTCTTATTTAGGCTGCATAATTTGTGCTTTTCAGTCTCTGCCCACAGGCACAATCATCATTAATTATTCATTTTTTAAAAGCCAAAAAGTGCTATGATCCATTGCCAAAGACAGGGGTTGCACACTAAGCTTGGAGCTATCCTTGGCGGCTCCTGTGAAAGCACAGAAATAACCACATGGCTAGCGGTAACATCTTAATATGATGAGCAGCAGACAGGACAGGGTGGGGAGGTGATGGTCACCTTCAAGGACGGCGGGCCACCCATCTTAGTCTGAACCAGGGCTATTGTTAGCAGAAGACGTAAGGCTTCCAGGGTCACTGTGAGTTTCTATTTAACATAGTCATGGCCACTGGAATTATGCAATTGTGCGGCCACGGCAATCTACGCATAATTGTAGGTTTATGACATTCGCCAAATAATCCATTATCTGCCACATAATCTGAAGATTTTAACAAAAAAATTGTTCACAGCTCAAACAGTTCAAAAGCTACTAAAAATGCAGCAACAAGTGTTGCTGCACAGCAGAAGGCCCTTTTGTAGGAGGCTGGACTGGCATGTAGTGAGTACCAAGGGGTACTTGCACCTTGCACCAGGCCCAGTTATCCCTTATTAGTGTATAGGGTGTCTAGCAGCTTAGGCTGATAGATAATGGTAGCTTAGCAGAGCAGCTTAGGCTGAACTAGGAGACGTGTGAAGCTACTACAGTACCACTTAGTGTCATATGCACAATATCATAAGAAAACACAATACACAGTTATACTAAAAATAAAGGTACTTTATTTTTATGACAATATGCCAAAGTATCTTAGAGTGTACCCTCAGTGAGAGGATAGGAAATATACACAAGATATATATACACAATAGCAAAAATATGTAGTATAGTCTTAGAAAACAGTGCAAACAATGTATAGTTACAATAGGATGCAATGGGGAAACATAGGGATAGGGGCAACACAAACCATATACTCCAGAAGTGGAATGCGAACCACGAATGGACCCCAAACCTATGTGACCTTGTAGAGGGTCGCTGGGACTATTAGAAAATAGTGAGAGTTAGAAAAATAACCCTCCCCAAGACCCTGAAAAGTGAGTGCAAAGTTCACCAAAGTTCCCCTAAGGACAAAATAGTCGTGTTAGAGGGAGAATGCAAGGAAAACACAAATCAGCAATGCAACAACGATGGATTCCTGTCTGAGGGTACCTGTGGAACAAGGGGACCAAGTCCAAAAGTCACAAGCAGCTCGGAGAGGGGCAGATGCCCAAGAAATGCCAGCGGTTGGTGCAAAGAAGCTCTTTCTAGGCTGAAGAACTGTGAATACTGCAGGAACGACAAGGGCTAGAGACTTCCCCTTTGGAGGATGGATCCCCCACGCCTTGGAGAGTCGTGCAGAAGTGTTTTCCCGCCGGATGGACGCCAACAAGCCTTGCTACACGCAAATCGTGCGTTTGGCGTTTTTGGACGCTGCTGGGGCCCAGGAGGGACCAGAAGGTCGCAAATTGGACCTGCAGAGAGAGGGGACGTCGTGCAAGACAAAGAGCCCTCACTGAAGCAGGTAGCACCCGGAGAAGTGCCAGAAACAGGCACTACGAGGATGCGTGAAACGGTGCTCGCCGAAGTTGCACAAAGGAGTCCCACGTCGCCGGAGACCAACTTAGAAAGTCGTGCAATGCAGGTTAGAGTGCCGTGGACCCAGGCTTGGCTGTGCACACAGGATTTCCGCCGGAAGTGCACAGGGGCCGGAGAAGCTTGCAAAGTCGCGGTTCCCAGCAATGCAGCCCAGCGAGGTGAGGCAAGGACTTACCTCCACCAAACTCGGGCTGAAGAGTCACTGGACTGTGGGAGTCACTTGGACGGTGTCGCTGGATTCGAGGGACCTCGCTCGTCGTGCTGAGAGGAGAACCAAGGGACCGGAGATGCAGCTTTTTGGTGCCTGCGGTTGCAGGGGGAAGATTCCGTCGACCCACGGGAGATTTCTTCGGAGCTTCTGGTGCAGAGAGGAGGCAGACTACCCCCACAGCATGCACAAGCAGGAAAACAGTCGAGAAGGCGGCAGGATCAGCGTTACAGAGTTGCAGTAGTCGTCTTTGCTACTATGTTGCAGGTTTGCAGGCTTCCAGCGCGGTCAGCGGTCGATTCCTTATCAGAAGGTGAAGAGGGAGATGCAGAGGAACTCGGCTGAGCTCATGCATTCGTTATCTGAAGTTTCCCCAGAGACAGAGACCCTAAATAGCCAGAAAAGAGGGTTTGGCTACCTAGGAGAGAGGAAAGGCTACTAACACCTGAAGGAGCCTATCACAAGGAGTCTCTGACGTCACCTGGTGGCACTGGACACTCAGAGCAGTCCAGTGTGCCAGCAGCACCTCTGTTTCCAAGATGGCAGAGGTCTGGAGCACACTGGAGGAGCTCTGGACACCTCCCAGGGGAGGTGCAGGTCAGGGGAGTGGTCACTCCCCTTTCCTTTGTCCAGTTTCGCGCCAGAGCAGGGGCTAAGGGTTCCCTGAACCGGTGTAGACTGGCTTATGCAGAATTGGGCACATCTGTGCCCAACAAAGCATTTCCAGAGGCTGGGGGAGGCTACTCCTCCCCTGCCTTCACACCATTTTCCAAAGGGAGAGGGTGTCACACCCTCTCTCAGAGGAAGTTCTTTGTTCTGCCATCCTGGGCCAGGCCTGGCTGGACCCCAGGAGGGCAGCTGCCTGTCTGAGGGGTTGGCAGCAGCAGCAGCTGCAGAGAAACCCCAGGAAGGGCAGTCTGGCAGTACCAGGGTCTGTGCTACAGACCACTGGGATCATGGAATTGTACCAATAATGCCAGGATGGCATAGAGGGGGCAATTCCATGATCATAGACATGTTACATGGCCATATTCGGAGTTACCATGGTGAAGCTACATATAGGTAGTGACCTATATGTAGTGCACGCGTGTAATGGTGTCCCCGCACTCACAAAGTTCAGTGAATTGGCTCTGAACAATGTGGGGGCACCTTGGCTAGTGCCAGGGTGCCCTCACACTAAGTAACTTTGCACCTAACCTTTACCAGGTAAAGGTTAGACATATAGGTGACTTATAAGTTACTTAAGTGCAGTGTAAAATGGCTGTGAAATAACGTGGACGTTATTTCACTCAGGCTGCAGTGGCAGGCCTGTGTAAGAATTGTCAGAGCTCCCTATGGGTGGCAAAAGAAATGCTGCAGCCCATAGGGATCTCCTGGAACCCCAATACCCTGGGTACCTCAGTACCATATACTAGGGAATTATAAGGGTGTTCCAGTAAGCCAATGTAAATTGGTAAAAATTTTCACTAGCCTGTCAGTGACAATTTGGAAAGAAATGAGAGAGCATAACCACTGAGGTTCTGGTTAGCAGAGCCTCAGTGAGACAGTTAGTCACTACACAGGTAACACATTCAGGCACACTTATGAGCACTGGGGCCCTGGGTTACCAGGGTCCCAGTGACACATACAACTAAAACAACATATATACAGTGAAAAATGGGGGTAACATGCCAGGCAAGATGGTACTTTCCTACACAACCCCCCCCCAAACGAAGGACAATAAGACTAGCCATTACCTGATGAGTCTTCATTGTCTAAGCGGAAATATCTGGAGAGTCCATCTGCATTGGAGTGGCTACTCCCAGGTCTATGTTCCACTGTATAGTCCATTCCCTGTAGGGATATGGACCACCTCAACAATTTAGGATTTTCACCTTTCATTTGTTTTAGCCAAAGTAGAGGTTTGTGGTCTGTCTGAACAATGAAGTGAGTGCCAAACAGGTATGGCCTCAACTTCTTCAGAGCCCAGACCACAGCAAAGGCCTCCCTCTCAATGGCAGACCAACGCTTTTCTCTAGGGGTCAACCTTCTACTAATAAAAGCAACAGGTTGATCCTGGCCCTCAGAATTAAGTTGTGATAGGACTGCCCCTACTCCTAATTCAGATGCATCAGTTTGGACATAGAATTTTTTAGAGTAACAAGGGCTTTTCAGGACAGGTGCAGAGCACATGGCCTGCTTCAGCTCCTCAAAAGCTTTCTGACAGTTTGCTGTCCATAATACCTTTTTAGGCATTTTCTTGGATGTGAGGTCATTAAGAGGGGCTGCAATGGAGCCATAGTTCTTAATGAACCTCCTGTAATACCCAGTGAGGCCTAGGAAGGCTCTCACCTGAGTCTGAGTGGTAGGGGGAACCCAATCAATAATAGTTTGGATTTTCCCCTGAAGTGGTGCAATCTGTTCCCCACCAACAAGGTGTCCCAGATAAACCACCTTACCCTGCCCTATCTGGCACTTTGAAGCCTTGATAGTGAGGCCTGCCTTTTGCAGGGCCTCCAAAACTTTCCATAGGTGGACCAGGTGATCATCCCAGCTGGAGCTAAAGACAGCTATGTCATCCAAATATGCTGCACTGAAAGCTTCCAGCCCTTGCAGGACTGTGTTCACCAACCTCTGAAAAGTGGCAGGTGCATTTTTCAAACCAAAAGCCATTACAGTAAACTGGTAATGTCCTCCAATGGTAGAAAATGCAGTCTTAGGTTTAGCATCTTCTGACATTTTGATCTGCCAATACCCTGCAGTCAAATCAAAAGTGCTTAGATACTTGGCAGATGCCAGTGTATCTATTAGCTCATCTGCCCTGGGTATAGGGTGAGCATCAGTTTTGGTTACCAAGTTGAGACCTCTATAGTCTACACAAAACCTCATTTCCTTCTTTCCATCTTTAGAATTGGGTTTTGGTACCAGTACCACAGGAGAAGCCCATGGACTGTCAGAGTGCTCAACCACTCCTAGTTCCAACATCTTCTGAACTTCTTGCTTTATGCAGTCCCTGACATGGTCAGGCTGCCTATAGATCTTACTTTTGACAGGTAAACTGTCTCCAGTATCTATAGTGTGCTCACACCAAGAAGTGGTGCCTGGCACAATGGAGAAGAGTTCTGAAAATTGTCCTAGGAGATTTATGCAATTATCTTTCTGCTCAGCAGTAAGACAATCAGCCAAAACTACACCTTCCACAAGAGCATCTTGTTCTGTGGAAGAGAAGAGATCAGGTAGAGGATCACTGTCTTCTTCCTGTCCCTCATCTGTTGCCATGAGCAGGGTGAGATCGGTCCTGTCATAGTAGGGTTTCAGGCGGTTGACATGGAGCACCCTAAGGGGACTCCTGGCAGTGCCTAAGTCAACCAAGTAGGTGACTTCACCCTTCTTTTCAACAATTGTGTGGGGTCCACTCCATTTATCTTGGAGTGCTCTTGGGGCCACAGGCTCCAAGACCCACACTTTCTGCCCTGGTTGGTACTGAACCAAAACAGCCTTCTGATCATGCCATTGCTTCTGTAGCTCTTGGCTGGCCTGAAGGTTTTTACTGGCCTTTTTCATGTACTCAGCCATCCTTGATCTGAGGCCAAGTACATAATCCACAATATCCTGCTTAGGAGCTTTTAAAGGTTGTTCCCAACCCTCCTTTACAAGTGTGAGTGGACCCCTAACAGGGTGTCCAAAAAGAAGTTCAAAGGGGCTGAAGCCCACTCCTTTCTGGGGTACCTCCCTGTAGGCAAAAAGGAGGCATGGTAGAAGGATATCCCATCTCCTGCGGAGTTTTTCAGGGAGTCCCATAATCATGCCTTTGAGAGTTTTATTAAATCTCTCCACCAGTCCATTTGTTTGTGGATGATAGGGTGTTGTGAACTTGTAAGTTACACCACACTCCTTCCACATGGCCTTTAAGTATGCAGACATGAAATTGCTTCCCCTGTCTGATACTACTTCCTTTGGGAAGCCCACCCTGGAAAATATTCCCAGGAGGGCCTTTGCCACTGCAGGAGCTGTAGTGGTCCTTAAAGGAATAGCTTCAGGATATCTTGTGGCATGGTCCACTACCACCAAGATAAACCTATTGCCTGAAGCAGTAGGAGGGTCAAGGGGGCCAACTATGTCAACCCCTACCCTTTCAAAGGGAACCCCAACCACAGGCAGTGGGATAAGGGGTGCCTTTGGAGTGCCACCTGTCTTGCCACTGGCTTGACAGGTTTCACAGGACTTACAAAATTCTTTTGTGTCCTCAGACATCCTAGGCCAATGAAACAGTGGTACCAATCTGTCCCAAGTTTTCATTTGACCCAGGTGCCCAGCTAAGGGAATGTCATGTGCCAGTGTTAGGAGGAACTTTCTGTACTCCTGAGGAATCACTAATCTCCTGGCAGCTCCAGGTTTAGGATCCCTATGCTCAGTGTACAAGAGGTTGTCCTCCCAGTAAACTCTGTGTGAGTCACTGACATCCCCATTAGCCTGTTTGACAGCTTGCTGTCTGAGACCCTCTAATGTGGGACAGGTTTGCTGTGCCACACTCAGCTCCTCTCTGGCAGGCCCCCCTTCACCCAAAAGCTCAGCAGTGTCTGCTTCCAGCTCCTCTGGTGTAGGTTTTGCACAGGGAGGGAATTCTTCTTCCTCAGAAGTAGAATCCACTGTAGAGGGAGGGATAGTAGGAAGTGGTTTGCTTCTACTAGCCCTAGCTTTAGGGAGCACTTGGTCCATTCTTCCAGGATCCAAGCTTCCCTGTCCTTTTTGCTTTTTGGCCTGAGCCCTTGTCAAAGCAAAAATATGCCCTGGGATGCCCAGCATTGCTGCATGGGCCTCCAACTCCACATCTGACCAAGCTGATGTCTCCAAATCATTCCCTAATAGACAGTCTACAGGTAAATCTGAAGCTACCACAACTTTCTTTGGACCAGATACCCCCCCCCAGTTGAGATTTACAACAGCCATGGGGTGGCTTTGTGTTATGTTGTGAGCATCGGTTACTTGGTACTGGTGTCCAAGTATGTGTTGTTCAGGGTGCACCAGTTTCTCAATCACCATTGTGACACTGGCACCTGTGTCCCTGTAGGCCTGGACCTCAACACCATTTATTAGGGTTAGTTGCTTGTACTTCTCCAAGTTATGGGGGCAAGCAACCAAAGTGGCTAAGTCAATAGCCCCTTCAGAGACTAAAGTAGCCTCTGTGGTTTCCCTAATTAGACCAACCCCAACTAAATTACCAAAAGTGAGCCCAGCTACTCCCTTGGATTGGCTATTAGTAGGTTTGCTCCCACCACCACTGCTATTAGTAGGGACACTAGGTGTAGCAGTAGGGGTTGTAGTGGTAGGAGCTGTGGTGCCTTTCTTTGGACAACTGGGATCTGTTGTCCAATGGCCTTTTATCTTACATAAATAGCACCATGGTTTCTTTTCCTTGTTCTGATTAAAGGAGGATTTGGGCCCACCACCCCCACCAGAGTGTTTTTGTGGGCCTGATGAAGACTCATTTTTAGATTTGTCCCCACCCTTGTCAGAAGACTTACCATCCTTCTTTTTGTTGCCATCTTTGTCACCCCCTGTATGAACTTTTCTGTTCACTCTTGTTCTGACCCATTTGTCTGCCTTCTTTCCCAATTCTTGGGGAGAGGTCAGATCAGAGTCCACCAAGTACTGGTGCAACAAATCAGACACACAATTATTAAGAATATGCTCTCTCAGGATCAAGTTATACAGGCTGTCATAATCAGTAACTTTACTGCCATGTAACCACCCCTCCAAGGCCTTCACTGCCTGGTCAATGAAATCAACCCAGTCTTGTGAAGACTCCTTTTTGGTATCTCTGAACTTTATCCTGTACTGTTCAGTGGTTAAGCCATAACCATCCAGGAGTGCATTCTTAAGAACTTGGAAATTGTTAGCATCATTTTCTTTTACAGTAAGGAGCCTATCCCTACCTTTTCCAGTAAATGATAGCCATAGGATAGCAGCCCACTGCTTTTGAGGGACATCCTGTACAGCACAGGCCCTCTCAAGTGCAGCAAACCACTTGTTAATGTCATCCCCCTCCTTGTAAGGGGGAACTATCTTATGCAGATTCCTGGAATCATGCTCTTTTGCAGGATGACTATGGGGAATACTGCTGCTGCCACCATGGGTATCTAAACCCATCTTCTGTCTTTCCCTCTCTATTTCTAAAGACTGTCTATCCAAATCCAGCTGTTGCTTCTTGAGCTTCAGTCTGGTTTGCTCCACTCTCAATCTATTGAGCTCCCTTTCCAACAATCTGTCATCAGGGTGGGTGGGAGGGACATTTCTAGATACAGAGGTATGATGGGAATGAACAGAAGGAGACCTGTCCCTTACAGAGGGCACCCTAACAGCTTGGCTACCAGTATAATGTGAGAGCACATCATCAGTATGATGTGATTCAACCTCTGTACCAACTATGCTAGACTGTCTAGTAATGGGCAGGCTGAGAAGTTTCTTTCCTGAACCTTTTCCTGGGGGAGTCCCTGGATCAGATTGAGAACCATTAGCTACTTTTTCTACAGATTGGGCACTTATGGCCTTATCCTGTACTCTAAGCATATTAATTAACAGTTCTAAAGAAGGATTCTTCCCTACACTCAAACCTCTCTCTATGCAGAGACTCCTTGCTCCTTTCCAGCTAAGGTGATCATATGCAAGTTTGGACAGTTCAACTTTTTGGCCTGTGCCAGACATTTTTTAGAGAGAGTTAAAGTGATAGACAAAGAGAAAAAAGTTTTTAGAACTTTTTGGAAAGACAGAAAAAACTTTTTAAACTTTTAAGAACTTTTTGAAAGTTTAGAAGTACTTTTCAGCACTTAGAAAAGAGTGAAAAGAGGAAATGCAAAACTTTTTGGCTATGTGTATATACACTGACCTTGTTTTGTATATTTTTCTCTTATGAAAAGTACAATGACAAGAGTGGTAAGTAGTCTCAAAGCACTTATCCCACCGCTGCACAACCAATGTAGGAGGCTGGACTGGCTTGTAGTGAGTACCAAGGGGTACTTGCACCTTGCACCAGGCCCAGTTATCCCTTATTAGTGTATAGGGTGTCTAGCAGCTTAGGCTGATAGATAATGGTAGCTTAGCAGAGCAGCTTAGGCTGAACTAGGAGACGTGTGAAGCTACTACAGTACCACTTAGTGTCATATGCACAATATCATAAGAAAACACAATACACAGTTATACTAAAAATAAAGGTACTTTATTTTTATGACAATATGCCAAAGTATCTTAGAGTGTACCCTCAGTGAGAGGATAGGAAATATACACAAGATATATATACACAATAGCAAAAATATGCAGTATAGTCTTAGAAAACAGTGCAAACAATGTATAGTTACAATAGGATGCAATGGGGAAACATAGGGATAGGGGCAACACAAACCATATACTCCAGAAGTGGAATGCGAACCACGAATGGACCCCAAACCTATGTGACCTTGTAGAGGGTCGCTGGGACTATTAGAAAATAGTGAGAGTTAGAAAAATAACCCTCCCCAAGACCCTGAAAAGTGAGTGCAAAGTGCACCAAAGTTCCCCTAAGGACAAAATAGTCGTGTTAGAGGGAGAATGCAAGGAAAACACAAATCAGCAATGCAACAACGATGGATTCCTGTCTGAGGGTACCTGTGGAACAAGGGGACCAAGTCCAAAAGTCACAAGCAGCTCGGAGAGGGGCAGATGCCCAAGAAATGCCAGCGGTTGGTGCAAAGAAGCTCTTTCTAGGCTGAAGAACTGTGAATACTGCAGGAACGACAAGGGCTAGAGACTTCCCCTTTGGAGGAAGGGTCCCCCACGCCTTGGAGAGTCGTGCAGAAGTGTTTTCCCGCCGGATGGACGCCAACAAGCCTTGCTACACGCAAATCGTGCGTTTGGCGTTTTTGGACGCTGCTGGGGCCCAGGAGGGACCAGAAGGTCGCAAATTGGACCTGCAGAGAGAGGGGACGTCGAGCAAGACAAAGAGCCCTCACTGAAGCAGGTAGCACCCGGAGAAGTGCCAGAAACAGGCACTACGAGGATGCGTGAAACGGTGCTCGCCGAAGTTGCACAAAGGAGTCCCACGTCACCGGAGACCAACTTAGAAAGTCGTGCAATGCAGGTTAGAGTGCCGTGGACCCAGGCTTGGCTGTGCACACAGGATTTCCGCCGGAAGTGCACAGGGGCCGGAGAAGCTTGCAAAGTCGCGGTTCCCAGCAATGCAGCCCAGCGAGGTGAGGCAAGGACTTACCTCCACCAAACTCGGGCTGAAGAGTCACTGGACTGTGGGAGTCACTTGGACGGTGTCGCTGGATTCGAGGGACCTCGCTCGTCGTGCTGAGAGGAGACCCAAGGGACCGGAGATGCAGCTTTTTGGTGCCTGCGGTTGCAGGGGGAAGATTCCGTCGACCCACGGGAGATTTCTTCGGAGCTTCTGGTGCAGAGAGGAGGCAGACTACCCCCACAGCATGCACAAGCAGGAAAACAGTCGAGAAGGCGGCAGGATCAGCGTTACAGAGTTGCAGTAGTCGTCTTTGCTACTATGTTGCAGGTTTGCAGGCTTCCAGCGCGGTCAGCGGTCGATTCCTTATCAGAAGGTGAAGAGGGAGATGCAGAGGAACTCGGCTGAGCTCATGCATTCGTTATCTGAAGTTTCCCCAGAGACAGAGACCCTAAATAGCCAGAAAAGAGGGTTTGGCTACCTAGGAGAGAGGAAAGGCTACTAACACCTGAAGGAGCCTATCACAAGGAGTCTCTGACGTCACCTGGTGGCACTGGACACTCAGAGCAGTCCAGTGTGCCAGCAGCACCTCTGTTTCCAAGATGGCAGAGGTCTGGAGCACACTGGAGGAGCTCTGGACACCTCCCAGGGGAGGTGCAGGTCAGGGGAGTGGTCACTCCCCTTTCCTTTGTCCAGTTTCGCGCCAGAGCAGGGGCTAAGGGTTCCCTGAACCGGTGTAGACTGGCTTATGCAGAATTGGGCACATCTGTGCCCAACAAAGCATTTCCAGAGGCTGGGGGAGGCTACTCCTCCCCTGCCTTCACACCATTTTCCAAAGGGAGAGGGTGTCACACCCTCTCTCAGAGGAAGTTCTTTGTTCTGCCATCCTGGGCCAGGCCTGGCTGGACCCCAGGAGGGCAGCTGCCTGTCTGAGGGGTTGGCAGCAGCAGCAGCTGCAGAGAAACCCCAGGAAGGGCAGTCTGGCAGTACCAGGGTCTGTGCTACAGACCACTGGGATCATGGAATTGTACCAATAATGCCAGGATGGCATAGAGGGGGCAATTCCATGATCATAGACATGTTACATGGCCATATTCGGAGTTACCATGGTGAAGCTACATATAGGTAGTGACCTATATGTAGTGCACGCGTGTAATGGTGTCCCCGCACTCACAAAGTTCAGTGAATTGGCTCTGAACAATGTGGGGGCACCTTGGCTAGTGCCAGGGTGCCCTCACACTAAGTAACTTTGCACCTAACCTTTACCAGGTAAAGGTTAGACATATAGGTGACTTATAAGTTACTTAAGTGCAGTGTAAAATGGCTGTGAAATAACGTGGACGTTATTTCACTCAGGCTGCAGTGGCAGGCCTGTGTAAGAATTGTCAGAGCTCCCTATGGGTGGCAAAAGAAATGCTGCAGCCCATAGGGATCTCCTGGAAACCCAATACCCTGGGTACCTCAGTACCATATACTAGGGAATTATAAGGGTGTTCCAGTAAGCCAATGTAAATTGGTAAAAATGGTCACTAGCCTGTCAGTGACAATTTGGAAAGAAATGAGAGAGCATAACCACTGAGGTTCTGGTTAGCAGAGCCTCAGTGAGACAGTTAGTCACTACACAGGTAACACATTCAGGCACACTTATGAGCACTGGGGCCCTGGGTTACCAGGGTCCCAGTGACACATACAACTAAAACAACATATATACAGTGAAAAATGGGGGTAACATGCCAGGCAAGATGGTACTTTCCTACACCTTTCCAAAGCTGGCTGGTCACCTTTCTATTGTTAATGCTAGTGACAAAGAAGATATTGTTGAATAACACAACAGCTTCTTGTGTGGGACTCAACCCAAGCACAGCTTCATATCATGCAGCGTTCTTCATTAAATCTCTTATCATTCTGCTGAGGGCATCACTGAACCTGCTTACTCACTCAGACACTCCTTGGAGTGCACATCTTTCTGTCTGTGACCTGCCTTTCATGTGATGCTGACTCTTCAACTGGCAAACATCAGCTGATAGGAACAACACACACAGGTCACTGAAACGCGCCAAGAAGGAACCGAGATCCTGCATCAGTGAGCTGAAGAAAAGGCAGACTCCACTGGTGATGTATATATTAATTTATTCATAGAAATAAGGATGTGAATTCCAAATGAAATGTTACAATATAGATTATCCCCTTATATAGGAGAGATCAAGAACGGTCCCTATGGGTAACCTAAATTAGGAGCAAGTGCCCTCACTCACCAATTGATGACATGCTTCATCATCGGGCTTTACTCCTCTTTACCTCGGCACTGCAATATCTGTCTGGTCCCTCGGGGTGCTCTTTACAGGAGATCTTTTGAAGAAGATTGAATAGAAAGACCCCATAATTAAATATTTTTATTGAAAATGTGGACCTCAAAAAATCATACCTAATCCTCACAGTTATGGTAAACTAGGTTACCTTTGTGGTACAGGAACCCTCGTCAAATTCAAGGATGGGCCACAACGGGATGAGTGGTCTATGTGGTCAAGCCAATGTAATAATCAGTCTCTGAAGGTGCCATTGATTTGGCCATCTTGGTTGCTTGTCCCCTTAATATGGATAAGTACAAGCAACTTCCCCTGATAAATGGTGTTGAGGTTCAGGCCTACAGGGACACAGGTGCCAGTGTTACCATGGTAATAGACAAACTGGTACACCCTGAACAACACCTACTTGGTCACCAGTACCAAGTGACTGATGCTCATAACAACACTCTTAGCCACCCCATGGCTGTTGTAAATCTCAACTGGGGGGGGGGGGGATTAGTGGTCCAAAGAAAGTTGTGGTTGCCTCAGACTTACCTGTAGACTGTCTACTAGGGAACGATTTTGAGACATCAGCTTGGGCAGAAGTGGAGTTGGAGGCTCATGCAGCAATGCTGGGCATTCCTGGGCATATTCTTGCTTTAACCAGGGCTCAGGCCAAAAAGCAAAAAGGACAGGGTGACTTGGATCCTGGAACAATGGACCAAGTGCTCCCTAAGGCTAGGGTTAGTAAAGGTAAATCCCTACCTACTATCCCTCCCTCTACAGATGATCGAACTTCTGAGGAAGAAGAATTTCCCTCCTGTGCAGAACTTTCACCAGAGGAGCTGGAAGCAGACACTGCTGAGCTTTTGGGTGGAGGGGGGTCTGCCAGGGAGGAGCTGAGTGTGGCACAGCAAACCTGTCCCACATTAGAGGGGCTAAGACAGCAAGCTGTCAAACAGCAAAATGGGGATGTCAGTGACTCACATAGAGTTTACTGGGAGGACAACCTCTTGTATACAGAGGCAAGGGACCCTAAAGCTGGACCAGCCAGGAGATTGGTCATTCCCCTGCAATACAGAGAGTTCCTCCTAACTCTAGCCCACGACATTCCCTTGGCTGGACATCTAGGGCAAATTAAAACATGTGAAAGGCTTGTCCCCCTGTTTCATTGGCCTAGAATGTCAGAGGACACAGAAGATTTTTGTAAGTCCTGTGTCACCTGTCAAGCCAGTGGCAAGACTGGTGGCACCCCAAAGGCTCCCCTTATTCCACTGCCTGTGGTTGGGGTTCCCTTTGAAGGGTAGGGGATGACATAGTTGGCCCCTTGACCCTCCTACTGCTTCAGGCAATAGGTTTATCTTGGTGGTAGTGGACCATGCCACAAGGTATCCTGAAGCAATTCCTCTAAGGACCACTACAGCTCCTGCAGTGGCAAAAGCCCTCCTGGGAATCTTTTCCAGGGTGGGTTTCCCAAAAGAGGTGGTATCAGACAGGGGTAGCAACTTTATGTCTACATACTTGAAGGCCATGTGGAAGGAATGTGGTGTAACATACAAATTCACCACACCTTATCATCCACAAACAAATGGACTGGTAGAGAGGTTTAATAAAACTCTCAAAGGAATGATAATGGGACTCCCTGAAAAACTCAGGAGGAGATGGGATGTCCTGTTACCTTGCCTCCTTTTTGCTTACAGGGAGGTACCCCAGAAAGTAGTGGGCTTCAGCCCCTTTGAACTCCTATTTGGACACTCTGTAAGAGGTCCCCTAACACTTGTAAAGGAGGGTTGGGAACAACCTTTAAAAGCTCCTAAGCAAGACATAGTGGACTATGTACTTGACCTAATATCCAGAATGGCAGAGTATATGAAAAAGGCCAGCAAAAACCTTCAGGCCAGCCAAGAGCTCCAAAAGCATTGTCATGACCAGAAGGCTGTTCTGATTCAGTACCAACCAGGGCAGAAAGTGTGGGTCTTGGAGCCTGTGGCACCAAGAGCACTCCAAGACAAATGGAGTGGACCCCACATTATTGTTGAAAAGAAGGGATAAGTCACCTATTTGGTTGACTTGGGCACTGCCATGAGCCCCCTTAGGGTGCTCCATGTCAATCTCCTAAAACCCTACTATGACAGGGCTGATCTCACCCTGCTCATGGCAACAGATGAAGAACAGGAAGAAGAGAGTGACCCTCTCCCTGATCTCTTCTCTTCCACAGAACAAGATGCTCTAGTGGAAGGTGTAGTTTTAGCAGATTGTCTTACTGCTGAGCAGAAAGACCACTGCATAAATCTCCTGGGTCAGTTTTCTGAACTCTTTTCTACTGTGCAAGGCACCATTTATTGGTGTGAGCACACTATAGATATTGGAGACAGCATGACTGTCAAAAGTAAGATCTATAGGTGTGAGAAAGTAGCCTCTTTCTAGCCTTGTTACCCCCACTTTTGGCCTGTTTGTGAGTGTATGTCAGGATGTTTGTCACTGTTTTCACTGTCTCACTGGGATCCTGATGGCTGGGCCCCAGTGCTCATAGTGAAAACACTATGGCCCTCATTCTGACCCTGGCGGTCGGTGATAAAGCGGCGGCCAAGCCGCCAACAGGCCGGCGGTCTAAAATATGCAATTCTGACCCTGGCGGGAACCGCCAACACAGCCCGCCAACTTAACACTCCGCCCGCCACAGCGGTACAAACAAACAGCGCGGCGGTTCCCGCCAACAGCCCGGCGGCAGACAAAGTACCGCCCACCCTATTACGACCCACCAATCTGCCACCTTTTCCGGGGCGGGAGCACCGCCGATAAGAACACGGCGGAAACAGACTACGAACGGGAAAACGCTCACCTCTACGCACTCCACGCGAGATTCCGGCAGTATGGAGCCAGAGTTGCAGGTCATCCCCGCACTCCTATTCCTCCTCATATACCAGGAGCACGCCCGGCGGCGCGGAAGACATCGGTGAGTACGGCACCTACGACACAGGGGAGGGAAAAGATTACCGGCACACACCCACCCACCCACACCCACTACAACACACACATCAATGCATTCCCACAGATCACTGTCACAACCCACAAACCACCCCCCTCCGAAATAATGCAAAGACCAAAAGAAGAGATCATAAACGGGCAGATATATTGAAATATGTACACCATTAATCCCAATAAATAAATAAACTATGTACAAAATATATACAGCTACTAAATGTAGTCCAACCACTGTCCGTGGATCACAGGGGTCCTGTGCAAAGGGGCAAGGCCCAGTCCCACGACAAGAACTCCACGGAGAGAACACTGCAGGGGCATCAGAAAGAAAATAGGACAGGCACCTCAGGGGGAAGGGAAGGGGGGGCACCTCAGCCACTTGAGTACACGACGCCAGATCCACGAGGGGACTCCATGACCACTGGCCCATCCTGGGGAGAGCAAAGCCACAGTCCAAACAGTCCATACAGTGGGTGGCCTGCCCACTGGGCCATCCTGGGGAGAGCAAAGCCACAGTCCATACAGTCCATACAGTGGGTGGCCTGCCCACTGGGCCATCCTGGGGAGAGCAAAGCCACAGTCCAAACAGTCCATACAGTGGGTGGCCTGCCCACTGGGCCATCCTGGGGAGAGCAAAGCCACAGTCCATACAGTCCATACAGTGGGTGGCCTGCCCACTGGGCCATCCTGGGGAGAGCAAAGCCACAGTCCAAACAGTCCATACAGTGGGTGGCCTGCCCACTGGGCCATCCTGGGGAGAGCAAAGCCACAGTCCATACAGTCCATACAGTGGGTGGCCTGCCCACTGGGCCATCCTGGGGAGAGCAAAGCCACAGTCCATACAGTCCATACAGTGGGTGGCCTGCCCACTGGGCCATCCTGGGGAGAGCAAAGCCACAGTCCAAACAGTCCATACAGTGGGTGGCCTGCCCACTGGGCCATCCTGGGGAGAGCAAAGCCACAGTCCAAACAGTCCATACAGTGGGTGGCCTGCCCACTGGGCCATCCTGGGGAGAGCAAAGCCACAGTCCATACAGTCCATACAGTGGGTGGCCTGCCCACTGGGCCATCCTGGGGAGAGCAAAGCCACAGTCCATACAGTCCATACAGTGGGTGGCCTGCCCACTGGGCCATCCTGGGGAGAGCAAAGCCACAGTCCATACAGTCCATAACAGACCCCACTGCCACTGGAGGAGGCAAGTTGGCCAGAGGACATCCTGCAGCCCTGCCCGAGATAGATCCTGCCCTGCCACGTCTGCCAAAGGGCCAGCGGTTCTTGCCCTGAAGGGCCCAGTTCAGCGGTTCTTGAGACGGCGGGGCCCAGTTCAGCGGTTCTTGAGACGGCGGGGCCCAGTTCAGCGCTCCTTGCCTTGAAGGGCCCAGTTCAGCGGTTCTTGAGACGGCGGGGCCCAGTTCAGCGGTTCTTGAGACGGCGGGGCCCAGTTCAGCGCTCCTTGCCTTGAAGGGCCCAGTTCAGCGGTTCTTGAGACGGCGGGGCCCAGTTCAGCGGTTCTTGAGACGGCGGGGCCCAGTTCAGCGCTTCTTGCCTTGAAGGGCCCAGTTCAGCGGTTCTTGAGACGGCGGTGCCCAGTTCAGCGGTTCTTGAGACGGCGGGGCCCAGTTCAGCGCTTCTTGCCTTGAAGGGCCCAGTTCAGCGGTTCTTGAGACGGCGGGGCCCAGTTCAGCGGTTCTTGAGACGGCGGGGCCCAGTTCAGCGGTTCTTGCCTTGAAGGGCCCAGTTCAGCGGTTCTTGAGACGGCGGGGCCCAGTTCAGCGGTTCTTGAGACGGCGGGGCCCAGTTCAGCGGTTCTTGAGACGGCGGGGCCCAGTTCAGCGCTTCTTGCCTTGAAGGGCCCAGTTCAGCGGTTCTTGAGACGGCGGGGCCCAGTTCAGCGGTTCTTGAGACGGCGGGCCCAGTTCAGCGGTTCTTGCCTTGAAGGGCCCAGTTCAGCGGTTCTTGAGACGGCGGGGCCCAGTTCAGCGGTTCTTGAGACGGCGGGGCCCAGTTCAGCGGTTCTTGCCTTGAAGGGCCCAGTTCAGCGGTTCTTGAGACGGCGGGGCCCAGTTCAGCGCTTCTTGAGACGGCGGGGCCCAGTTCAGCGGTTCTTGCCTTGAAGGGCCCAGTTCAGCGGTTCTTGAGACGGCGGGGCCCAGTTCAGCGCTTCTTGCCTTGAAGGGCCCAGTTCAGCGGTTCTTGAGACGGCGGGGCCCAGTTCAGCGGTTCTTGAGACGGCGGGGCCCAGTTCAGCGGTTCTTGAGACGGCGGACGGTCTATGGCCAACTGCTAATTGCCTGGTGGTGCCCTCCTGGGCAGCGGGGATGGTGCTCCTTCACTGCCCACCTGGGCTGTGGGTGGTGGGGCCCTCCTGGCCAGCTGGGCTGGGTCCTCCCTGGGCAGCGGCTATGGGGGTGGTGGGCTCTCCCGGGGCAGCTGTGCCGGTTCCTCCCGGGGCAGCGGCTATGGGGGTTGTGGGCTCCTCCTGGGCAGCAGGCCTGCTGCCTGACCTCTCCAACTTGCTGCCCTTGCCCTCCTTAGTCGTCGGCCTGTGGCCCTTTCCTCCCTTTGGAGCTGTGGCTGGTGACTGTCTCTGGGTGGTGTCCGGGGGGGATGTAGAAGGCGGGCTCCTGCGGCGCCCCTTCCGCCTTCTGCTCCTCTTCCCAGGGGGTGGGCTGGCTGTCCCCTTGCTGCTGGGCGAAGATCCAGACATGCGGGCTGGCGGGCTCCAATACCCCTGCACCCTTGTCAAGGGGGCTGCAGGGCTGGTGGTGGCTGAGGTGCTCTTCTTACCCCGACGAGAAGGAGGGGGGGGGCTAAGGGTCAGGAAAGAAGTTAGTAGTGGCGAGGAAGAGCTTCTTGGGACAATGGAGAGTGGTAGGTACAGTGGGAATGGGAGTGGAGGGAGAGGATGTGGTTGTAGGTGAGTCACGTTTGCTGTCTTTGGGTGCAGGTGCAGGAGGGATAGGCTGTCGTGAGGTGGATGGCTGTTGGGTGGGTGGGTGGCTGCGTTTGTGTGGTGTGGAAGAGGGGGTGACAGACACAGTGGGAGAGGACACAGGGGACATGTAAATGGCAGTGGGGGTGGTGACTGCACGTGTGCGGACTGGAGTGGAGGGTGTGCTGGTGATGGAAACACTGGCTGATGGTGAGGTGAATGGAGGTGTGAGTGTAGACATCACAGGGAGGGAGGAGGGAGACGAGGAGGTGGGGGTCACAGAGGTGGTAGTGACTGTTGGCATGTCTGCATCGGAATGTTGCGTGTGTGAATGTCTGCGTGATCTGTGGTGCTTATGTTTGGATGAGCTTCTCTTGGGTGTTGAGGTGTGTGCAGGCTGGTCTGATGGTGTGGGTGGGACAGGCAGAGGAACAGGAGACTGGGAGGAGGGAGTTAGTAGAGGCAGGCAGGAGACAGGGACAATGGCTGCCGTCAGTGCTGAGGCCAGAGCCTGGAACGATCGCTGATGGGCAGCCTGACCCGAATGAATGCCCTCCAGGTACGCATTGCTGCGATGAACCTCCCTCTCCACCCCCTGGATGGCATTCAAAAGGGTAGTCTGCCCAACAATGAGCGTTCGGAGGAGGTCAATGACCTCCTCACTGAGGGCAGCGGGGGTAACAGGGGCAGGGCCTGAGGTGCCTGGGGCGAAGGAGATGCCCGGCTTCCTGGCAGAGCGGGCACGGGGCGAACGCGGAGGGGCTGCTGGGAGGGCGGAGATGGTGCGCTGGGTGGCGGCTGTACCTGTAATGGCGGGGGGCACGGATGGTGCCACCCCCGCAAGGGAGCCCCCTTCCGAGGACGTGTCCGTGTCGCTGCAGGCTCCAGTCGTCCCCGTCGTGGAGCTCCCCTCGCCCTCCGTCTCACTGGTCCAGTCTGACTCTGTGGCATGGCCCTCCTGGGCCATGTGAGATGCAGCTCCCTCCTGCCCCGATGCCACTTCTCCTCCGCCTGATGATGCTGATGCACACAAGCACAGAAAGACAAACAAAAAGGGGGGGGGGAGAGAGAAATAAAGGGATATTGAGTACATGGATCTCCGGTACAGTTAGCGGACATGACAGACACAGATGCCCCCTGCACTAAGTTGCGCACTTGGGGTACGCTACGCATTCCGTGGAACATGGCCTACACGCCTAGAGTTGACAACTGCACCCATGGATGACACGGCCCAGGGATGGCTGTACTGACAAACTACTGAGGCTGGTGGCTGGGGACACAGGGGCTTACGGGGGTGCCCAGCCTACAGATATCGCCCTGGCCTAGGGGGACCCCCAGCCCTCCTCCCCCACCCAGACACCTCCACTGCGCGACAACAGAGTAGATAATGCTTGTACTCACCCCCTTGTGTCTGCTGTGCTGCCCTCACGCGCCCATCCAATTCAGGGTAGGCCACCGCCAGGATCCGGAACATCAGGGGGCTCAGTTGACGGCAGGCACCCCGCCTACGTTGGGAGGCCATCCCCAGCAGAGACTCGGCGGTCTTCTTGGTCCTGCGGCGGATGTCCTCCCACCTCTTGCGGCAGTGGGTGCCCCGTCGATGGTGGACCCCCAGGGCCCGGACTTCCTTGGCGATGGCACGCCAAATCCCGATCTTCTCATGGGCGCGGACCTATGTGACACGTACAGGGAGGGAGAAATACCACGTTCAAGTTTCTCAGCATTTTCCTTTCCAGTGGCCCAACGCCCCCCATCCCCGCCAGGCCCCCCGCCATGCCCCCGCCATGCCCAACATGCCCCCCATCCCCGCCAGGCCCCCCGCCATGCCCAACATGCCCCCCATCCCCGCCAGGCCCCCCGCCATGCCCCCCGCCATGCCCAACATGCCCCCCATCCCCGCCAGGCCCCCCGCCAGGCCCCCCGCCATGCCCAACATGCCCCCCATCCCCGCCAGGCCCCCCGCCATGCCCAACATGCCCCCCATCCCCGCCAGGCCCCCCGCCATGCCCCCCGCCATGCCCAACATGCCCCCCATCCCCGCCAGGCCCCCCGCCATGCCCAACATGCCCCCCATCCCCGCCAGGCCCCCCGCCATGCCCAACATGCCCCCCATCCCCGCCAGGCCCCCCGCCATGCCCAACATGCCCCCCATCCCCGCCAGGCCCCCCGCCATGCCCAACATGCCCCCCATCCCCGCCAGGCCCCCCGCCAGGCCCCCCGCCAGCCCCAACATGCCCCCCATCCCCGCCAGGCCCCCAAGCCAGCCAGTGGCCCCAAATCCATATTGAATTAAACTCACTTGTTGGTCTGGAGGACCGTAGAGTAGCGCATACTGGGGGAGGACCCCATCCACAAGTTTCTCCAACTCCTCTCCAGTGAAGGCAGGGGCCCTTTCCCCAGTCGCAGCAGCCATTGTCCCTTCCAGACCGAGGTCACAGCAACACTTGCAGTATAGGTCCTCTCCTGTGAAAGTTCAAGTCGCAAGTGGATAAGTAGATAGAAAATGGCGGTCACGTCCGCGGCGGTGGGGACCGCGGCGGTGCGTCCCGCCACCGCCGGCGCCCTTCGCCATTGGCTCCTGAAACCCATAGGCTTCAATGTTAACCAATGCGGCTTCGCGCCGCGGTCTTCGTCCGCCGCCCGCCGCGGTGTGCCACGCCAGCGCATTGACCTCACATCCCATTGTCACACTTCACAGGTCAGGCAGCCGCCATTTCCAGGGCCCACATGGCTCAATTTCAACTGCGTCACACAGGCCTAGGCCTTGCATAGCCACTCAGACACGCCATTCACTGCATAGAGAATCGTATACTGTGCTAGCTGTGAGTACGTACCTGTGGGTTGCTTGACTGTGTGCTCCATGTTGTCCTTCCTAGGCACCGTCCGCTGGGTTGGGCGAGGAGACGGATGAATCCTCCCGTGTACCGACCGCTGGTGGACCTGTCGACAATGGAAGAACGCCACATTATCCTGACCTACCGTCTTAACCGTGCCACTATCCATGAACTGTGTGCCCGGCTGGAGCCCGACCTGATGTCCCCCATCCGCCAACCCACAGGGATTCCCCCTCTGGTGCAGGTCATGTCAGTACTACATTTCTTGGCAAGTGGGTCATTTCAGACAACCGTGGGAATTGCTTCCGGGATGTCTCAGCCCATGTTTTCGAAGGTGTTATCCAGAGTGTTGTCTGCCCTGATGAAATCCGTGAGGAACTACATCATTTTCCCTGAGGTGGGCGAATTGGCTACAGTGAAGGGTGATTTCTACGCCCTTGGACATATTCCCAACGTAATTGGTGCCATTGATGGGACCCATGTGGCTTTGGTTCCCCCAAGAGACAGGGAGCAGGTGTACAGGAACAGGAAAAATTACCATTCAATGAACATCCAGGTGGTGTGTTTGGCTGACCAGTACATCTCGCATGTAAATGCCAAATTCCCAGGGTCAGTGCATGACGCCTACATCCTCAGGAATAGCAGCATCCCTTACGTGATGGAACAGCTACAGAGACACCGTGTATGGCTAGTGGGGGACTCTGGGTACCCCAACCTGTCGTGGCTACTGACCCCAGTAAGGAATCCCCGGACCAGGGCAGAGGAACGGTACAATGAGGCCCATGGGCGTACTAGGAGGGTGATCGAACGCACCTTTGGCCTCCTAAAGGCCAGGTTTCGCTGCCTGCATATGACCGGTGGATCCCTAATGTACTCACCTAAGAAGGTGTGTCACATCATCGTGGCCTGCTGCATGCTTCACAACCTGGCTTTGCGCCGCCAGGTGCCTTTCCTGCAGGAGGATGGTCGAGACGGTGGTGTTGTGGCAGCGGTGGAACCTGAGGAGAGTGACGAGGAGGAAGACGACGGGGCTGAAACAGACAACAGGGACAGAATCATTGAACAGTACTTCCAATAGGACACAGGTAACATTTCAAAGATAATTTAGTAAATGTTAACTACTCTGCAGCATCTCTGCTGCCTGTCTATTTGCCCCAGTGTATGATGACTGAGTTTTGGCTTTTCCCTCCCTATTTCAGATCTGGGGTCCCCACTACGAGTCCTGTGCTTCGTTTCCCCATGGACTACAGCTTTGTGGCAGCTGTTTGTTGACTTCACCATGTACAAGGACATATTTGCACTGTCATGTCAATTACAATCTATTGAAATCACAGCCAGACTCCTGATATTTTGGTGCAAAATAGGTGTTTATTGAAGTGCTCAAAATGGGATGGGTGGTTTCAAGTGGGTGGGGGCTATGGTGAAGGAATGTCCATGGCAGAGTCCAGAGTAACAGTCACACAGGTGCATTGTCCAGAGGCCTGTGGAGAGATGGAGCATGGGCAGTTCAAGGATGGACAGGGTGACAATGTGGGACAGTGGGATGACATCAGGTGGTATCCATTGCTGGCGGGGGTCTTGACATCCTACTCTGTCTTCTTGCGAGATCTCAGGGCCCTCTTGCGGGGTGGTTCTTCTCCTGCAGGAGGTGGGGGTCTGGTGGGCTGCTGCTGTGCGGGGGCCTCCTGTCCACTAGCGCCGGCGGAGGTGGATGGCTGTTCTTGGTCCAGGCTAGTGGCAGGGGCCCTTGGGTGTTGTTCAGTGTCCGCCCTGCTGTTTACGAGGTCCTGCAGCAGCCCTACCATGGTAACCAGGGTGGTGTTGATGGCTCTGATGTCCTCCCTGTACCCCCGATAGTGTTCCTCCTGCAGCACCTGGATCTCCTGGAACCGGGCCAGTACCGTCGCCATCGTCTCCTGGGAGCGGTTGTATGCTCCCATGATGTGGTGAGGACCTCGTGGAGAGTGGGTTCCCTGGGCCTCTCCTCCCCCCCCTGTCGCACAGCTGCCCGCCGAGTTGCCCTGTTTCCCTGGGCCTCTGCCCCCTGGCCGGTGTGCCCACTACCACTGCCCCCAGGTCCCTGTTGTTGTTGGGGTGGTGGGTTATCCTGGGTGCCCTGTAGTGGTAGACACACCGCAGATTGACGCGCCCTGGAGACAGAGGCATGGGCCCGCTGGGTGGGAGCTGTGCTGGTGTTCCCAGAGGGGTTAGGGTCTGTAGTGGCCTGTGCCTGTGTGAGGGGAACCGACTGTCCAGAGGTCCCCGATGGTCCGGGCTGGTCATCGGTGTCCAGATCGACAGAGCTGCTGTCATCGCTGACGGCCTCTTGGGTGGGGGGTGTGGATAATTCTGGCCCCTCCGCCGCGGTGTGTTGACAGTCGGGTCCTGCAGGGGTATAGAGGTATGGTTATAGTTTCAATGTGTGGCATATGGGTGTATCTGTGGGTTCTCGTGTCCCCAAGTGCTGGCATTCGTGTGTGGGGGCTTTGGTGAGGGTGGCTTGTGGGGGGGATGTGTATATGCATTGGGCATGCTTTGGTGATGGGTGTCCATGCTTAGTGGACGCATGCAGGCCTAGGTTTTGGGATGTGTGGGTTGTGATGGTGAGACATTGGCGGGGAATAGGTGTGCTGGGGGTGGGGGTGAGGATGGTGGTGGGGGTGAGGATGGTGGTGGGGGTGAGGATGGTGGTGGGGGTGAGGGTGGGGGTGAGGATGGGGGTGGGGGTGAGGGTGGGGTTCGAGGATGGGGGTGAGGGTTGGGGTCTGATTTGGCATGCAGGTGGGGGGGAAGCAGTATTGAAGCTTCAACTTACCAGTATCCATTCCTCCGCCGACTCCTGCGAGGCCGTCAGGATGCAGGATGTTCAAGACTTCCTCCTCCCATGATGTGAATTGTGGGGGTTGAGGTGGGGGTCCTCCGCCAGTCTTCTGCACGGCGATGTTGTGCCTGGATACCATGGAACGCACCTTCCCCCGTAGGTCGTTCCATCGCTTCCTGATGTCTTCCCGATTTCTGGGGTGCTGTCCCACTGCGTTCACCCTGTCGACAATCCTCTGCCATAGCTCCGTCCTCCGGGCAATACTGGTGTATTGTATCTGTGTGCCGAACAGCTGGGGCTCTACCCGAACGATTTCCTCCACCATGACCCTGAGTTCTTCGTCTGTGAAGCGGGGTTGTCTTTGGGGTGCCATGGGGTGGTGTGTATGATGTGTGGGGTGGAGTATGTGTATTTAAGTGAGTTGAGTGTGGTGGTGTGTGTTGTTTTGTGTGTGGATAGTGTGTGGGTGATGGTGTTGAGTGGCTGTGGCTGTTATGTTTTGGATGCTGGTGTCTCGCTCTTGTCTTCTTTACGAATTTTTAAGCGTAGGGGTTTGTGGGTGATGTGGGTGTGTGTTTTATATTGTATTGTGTGTGTGGGAGTGGTGTGTGTATGTGTATCAGGTGTGTGGGATTCAAATCGTCCAATGTGGCTGAGTTTTGTTCGTTTGTGTGTATTCTGACCGCGCGGGTGTGTCCCGCCAATGGAATACCGCGTTTGAATGACCGCCGCGTGGATTCGTGGGTCGTAATGGCATGGGCGTATTTCTGTTGGCGTGGCGGTGGAGGTTTGGTCACCTCCACCTTTCCGCCGACCGCTGGTCTGGCGGTCTGTTGTGGCGGTCGGATTTTCGGAGGTTTGCCTTCTGCGGGTCAGAATGACCGTGGCGGGTTTCCGCGACCGCGGCGGGATTATGGAGGATTTCTGACCGGCGGTAGGCGCCTTTTACCGCCGAGGTCAGAATGAGGGCCTATGTTTTCAGTATGTTTGTTATGTGTCACTGGGACCCTGCTAGTCAGGACCCCAGTGCTCATAAGGTTGTGGCCTATATGTATGTTTCACTGGGACCCTGTCACACAGGGCCCCAGTGCTCATAGGTGTGCATGTATGTGTTCCCTGTGTGGTGCCTAACTGTCTCACTGAGGCTCTGCTAACCAGAACCTCAGTGGTTATGCTCTCTCATTACTTTTAAATTGTCACTAACAGGCTAGTGACCAATTTTACCAATTTACATTGGCTTACTGGAACACCCTTATAATTCCCTAGTATATGGTACTGACGTACCCAGGGTATTGGGGTTCCAGGAGATCCCTATGGGCTGCAGCATTTCTTTTGCCACCCATAGGGAGCTCTGACAATTCTTACACAGGCCTGCCACTGCAGCCTGAGTGAAATAACGTCCACGTTATTTCACAGCCATTTTTCACTGCACTTAAGTAACTTATAAGTCACCTATATGTCTAACCTTTACCTGGTAAAGGTTAGGTGCAAAGTTACTTAGTGTGAGGGCACCCTGGCACTAGCCAAGGTGCCCCCACATTGTTCAGAGCCAATTCCCTGAACTTTGTGAGTGCGGGGACACCATTACACGCGTGCACTACATATAGGTCACTACCTATATGTAGCTTCACAATGGTAACTCCGAATATGGCCATGTAACATGTCTATGATCATGGAATTGCCCCCTCTATGCCATCCTGGCATTGTTGGTACAATTCCATGATCCCAGTGGCCTGTAGCACAGACCCTGGTACTGCCAAACTGCCCTTCCTGGGGTGTCACTGCAGCTGCTGCTGCTGCCAACCCCTCAGACAGGCATCTGCCCTCCTGGGGTCCAGCCAGGCCTGGCCCAGGATGGCAGAACAAAGAACTTCCTCTGAGAGAGGGTGTGACACCCTCTCCCTTTGGAAAATGGTGTGAAGGCAGGGGAGGAGTAGCCTCCCCCAGCCTCTGGAAATGCTTTCTTGGGCACAGATGTACCCAATTCTGCATAAGCCAGTCTACACCGGTTCAGGGACCCCTTAGCCCCTGCTCTGGCGCGAAACTGGACAAAGGAAAGGGGAGTGACCACTCCCCTGACCTGCACCTCCCCTGGGAGGTGTCCAGAGCTCCTCCAGTGTGCTCCAGACCTCTGCCATCTTGGAAACAGAGGTGCTGCTGGCACACTGGACTGCTCTGAGTGGCCAGTGCCACCAGGTGACGTCAGAGACTCCTGCTGATAGGCTCCTTCAGGTGTTAGTAGCCTATCCTCTCTCCTAGGTAGCCAAACCCTCTTTTCTGGCTATTTAGGGTCTCTGTCTCTGGGGAAACTTCAGATAACGAATGCATGAGCTCAGCCGAGTTCCTCTGCATCTCTCTCTTCACCTTCTGATAAGGAATCGACTGCTGACCGCGCTGGAAGCCTGCAAACCTGCAACGACTACTGCAACTCTGTAACGCTGATCCTGCCGCCTTCTCGACTGTTTTCCTGCTTGTGCATGCTGTGGGGGTAGTCTGCCTCCTCTCTGCACCAGAAGCTCCGAAGAAATCTCCCGTGGGTCGACGGAATCTTCCCCCTGCAACCGCAGGCACCAAAAAGCTGCAATACCGGTCCCTTGGGTCTCCTCTCAGCACGACGAGCGAGGTCCCTCGAATCCAGCGACTCTGTCCCAGTGACCCCCACAGTCCAGTGACTCTTCAGTCCAAGTTTGGTGGAGGTAAGTCCTTGCCTCACCTCGCTGGGCTGCATTGCTGGGAACCGCGACTTTGCAGCTACTCCGGCCCCTGTGCACTTCCGGCGGAAATCCTTTGTGCACAGCCAAGCCTGGGTCCACGGCACTCTAACCTGCATTGCACGACTTTCTAAGTTGGTCTCCGGCGACGTGGGACTCCTTTGTGCAACTTCGGCGAGCACCGTTTCACGCATCCTCTTAGTGCCTGTTTCTGGCACTTCTCCGGGAGCTACCTGCTTCAGTGAGGGCTCTTTGTCTTGACCGACGTTTCCTCTCTCTTCAGGTCCAATTTACAACTTCCTGGTCCCTCCTGGGCCCCAGCAGCGTCCAAAAACGCCAAACGCACGATTTGCAGCTAGCAAGGCTTGTTGGCGTTCTTTCGGCGGGAAAACACGTCAGCACGACTCTCCACGGCAAGAGAGATTTGTCCACCAAAGGGAAAGTCTCTAGCTCTTTGGGTTCCTGCAGAAACCTCAGCTTCTTCTGTCCAGTTAAAGCTTCTTTGCACCCGCAGCTGGCATTTCCTGGGCATCTGCCCATCTCCGACTTGCTTGTGACTTTTGGACTTGGTCCCCTTGTTCCACAGGTACCCTAGATTGGAAATCCACAGTTGTTGCATTGCTGGTTTGTGTCTTTCCTGCATTATTCCTCTAACACGACTACTTTGTCCTTAGGGGAACTTTAGTGCACTTTGCACTCACTTTTCAGGGTCTTGGGGAGGGTTATTTTTCTAACTCTCACTATTTTCTAATAGTCCCAGCGACCCTCTACAAGGTCACATAGGTTTGGGGTCCATTCGTGGTTCGCATTCCACTTCTGGAGTATATGGTTTGTGTTGCCCCTATCTCTATGTTTCCCCATTGCATCCTATTGTAACTATACATTGTTTCCACTGTTTTCTAAGACTATACTGCACATTTTTGCTATTGTGTATATATATCTTGTGTATATTTCCTATCCTCTCACTGAGGGTACACTCTAAGATACTTTGGCATATTGTCATAAAAATAAAGTACCTTTATTTTTAGTATAACTGTGTATTGTGTTTTCTTATGATATTGTGCATATGACACTAAGTGGTACTGTAGTAGCTTCACACGTCTCCTAGTTCAGCCTAAGCTGCTCTGCTAAGCTACCATTATCTATCAGCCTAAGCTGCTAGACACCCTATACACTAATAAGGGATAACTGGGCCTGGTGCAAGGTGCAAGTACCCCTTGGTACTCACTACAAGCCAGTCCAGCCTCCTACATTGGTTGTGCAGTGGTGGGATAAGTGCTTGAGACTACTTACCACTCTTGTCATTGTACTTTTCATAAGAGAAAAATATACAAAACAAGGTCAGTGTATATACACATAGCCAAAAAGTTTTGCATTTCCTCTTTTCACTCTTTTCTAAGTGCTGAAAAGTACTTCTAAACTTTCAAAAAGTTCTTAAAAGTTTAAAAAGTTTTTTTTCTGTCTTTCCAAAAAGTTCTGAAAACTTTTTTCTCTTTTTCTATCACTTTAACTCTCTCTAAAAAATGTCTGGCACAGGCCAAAATGTTGATCTGTCCAAACTTGCATATGACAACCTTAGCTGGAAAAGAGCAAGGAGTCTCTGTATAGAGAGAGGTTTGAGTGTAGGGAAAAATCCTTCCTTGGAACTGTTACTTAACATGCTTAGAGAACAGGATAAGGCCATAGGTGCCTCATCGGTTGAAAAAGTACCTAATAGTTCCCAATCTGATTCAGGGACTCCCCCAGGAAAAGATTCAGGAAAGAAACTTCCTAGCCTGCCCATTACTAGACAGTCTAGCATAGTTGGTAATGATGATGAGCCACACCATATAAATAGTGTTGTCTCCCATCATAGCAAAAGCATTTATTCTCACCATACTGGTAGTAATGTTTCTGTTAACCAAGCTGTTAGGGTAGCTTCTGTAAGGGACAGGTCTCCTTCTGTTCATTCCCATCATAGCTCTGTTTCTAGGAATGTCCCTCCCACCAACCCTGATGACAGAATGTTAGAGAGGGAACTCAATAAATTGAGGGTGGAACAAACCAGACTGAAGCTTAAAAAGCAACAGCTGGATTTGGATAGACAGTCTTTTGAATTAGAGAAGGAAAGACAGAAGTTGGGTTTAGATACCCATGGTGGCAGCAGCAGTATTCCCCATAGTCATCCTGCAAAAGAGCATGATTCCAGGAATCTGCACAAGATAGTTCCCCCTTATAAGGAGGGGGATGACATTAACAAGTGGTTTGCTGCACTTGAGAGGGCCTGTGTTGTACAGGATGTCCCTCAAAGGCAGTGGGCTGCTATCCTATGGCTATCATTTAGTGGAAAAGGTAGGGATAGGCTCCTTACTGTGAAAGAAAATGATGCCAATAATTTTACAGTTCTTAAGAATGCACTCCTGGATGGTTATGGCTTAACCACTGAACAGTACACGATAAAGTTCAGAGAGACCAAAAAGGAGTCTTCACAAGACTGGGTTGATTTCATTGACCATTCAGTGAAGGCCTTGGAGGGGTGGTTACATGGCAGTAAAGTTACTGATTATGAAAGCCTGTATAACACAATCCTGAGAGAGCATATACTTAATAATTGTGTGTCTGATTTGTTGACCAGTACCTGGTAGACTCTGATCTGACCTCTCCCCAAGAATTGGGAAAGAAGGCAGACAAATGGGTCAGAACAATGGTGAACAGAAAAGTTCATACAGGGGGTGACAAAGATGGCAATAAGAAGAAAGATGGTGAAAAATCTCAAGATAAGCATGGGGATAAGGGTAAAACCAAAGATCCCACTTCAAATCTTAAACACTCTTCAGAGGGTGGGGATAAAACTTATTCTTCCTCTTCTTCTCAACCTGCACACAGTAAAAAGCCTTGGTGCTTTGTGTGTAAAAACAGAGGCCATAGGCCAGGGGATAAGTCCTGTCCAGGTAAACCCCCTGAGCCTACCACCACTAATACATCAAGCTCTAGTGCCCCTAGCAGTAGTGGTACTAGTGGTGGGACTGCTGGCAACAGTCAAACAAAGGGTGCAGTTGGGTTCACTTATGGGTCCATCATAGAAACTGGGGTAGTCAGTCCCAAGACAGTTTCTGTCACACCTAGTGGCATTGGCCTTGCCACACTGGCTGCTTGGCCCCTTACAATGGATAAGTACAGGCAGACAGTTTCAATAAATGGTGTTGAGGCCTTGGCCTACAGGGACACAGGTGCCAGTTTCACTTTGGTGACTGAAAACCTAGTGCACCCTGATCAACACATCATTGGACAACAGTATAAGATTATTGATGTCCATAACTCCACTAAGTTTCTTCCCTTAGCCATAATTCAGTTTAGTTGGGGTGGAGTTACTGGCCCTAAGCAGGTGGTGGTATCACCTAGCTTACCTGTAGACTGTCTCTTAGGTAATGACCTAGAGGCCTCAGGTTGGGCTGATGTAGAGTTTTATGCCCAGGCAGCCATGCTGGGCATCCCTGAGGAATTGTTCCCTCTCATTTCTACTGAAATGAAAAAGCAAAGAAGAGAAGGCCTGAAAACTCAGGAACCCTCTCCATCAACAGGTAAAAAGGGTATCACAGTATCCCCTAACCACCCTACCATTCAGGATACCATTCCTGTGGTGGGAGAAACCTCTCCTGGGGTGGCACCTGTTCCAAGGGAATCATCAGTTGGCAAAACTGTACTCCCTGAGGTGGAAGTACCTCTCTGTGGGATAACTAACATTGGTGAGAAAAAGAGCACCATTTTAGTTAACATGGAGCATCCCTCCAACCCTCCCAGAGAAACTTTAGTGCAGAAACTCTGCACTGCCTCACAACACTTAGGACAGCATCCCTGCCCTAGTGTGGAGCTCATAGGACAGCATCCCTGTCCTGCTCCAACCCAAGAGAAACAGCATCCCTGTTCTCTCTTCCAGCCATATGGACAAAGTTTTTGCCCAGCTATGGCTTTTCTGAGACAGCATCCCTGTCTGGCATTTCCTTCACTACAAATAGGTTCAGTGGACAATTCCCACTGCTCTAAACTAAAACTTACTGATAGAAACTCTGAAAATACATCTTCACATTGTTGCTTAGCTAAAAAACTTCAAACAGAATGGTTTACATCCCCACAGGGAAGTAACCATATAGTGGATGATAAAGGGAGTAACCAGTCTATTGCAGAGCTACTCTCTACTTATCACCACTTAGACAATAAAGTCTCAACTGGCCAAGGTTAGCCTTATTGTCCTTCGTTTGGGGGGGGGGTTGTGTGAGAAAGTAGCCTCTTTCTAGCCTTGTTACCCCCACTTTTGGCCTGTTTGTGAGTGTATGTCAGGATGTTTGTCACTGTTTTTACTGTCTCACTGGGATCCTGATGGCTGGGCCCCAGTGCTCATAGTGAAAACACTATGTTTTCAGTATGTTTGTTATGTGTCACTGGGACCCTGCTAGTCAGGACCCCAGTGCTCATAAGGTTGTGGCCTATATGTATGTGTCACTGGGACCCTGTCACACAGGGCCCCAGTGCTCATAGGTGTGCATGTATGTGTTCCCTGTGTGGTGCCTAACTGTCTCACTGAGGCTCTGCTAACCAGAACCTCAGTGGTTATGCTCTCTCATTACTTTTAAATTGTCACTAACAGGCTAGTGACCAATTTTACCAATTTACATTGGCTTACTGGAACACCCTTATAATTCCCTAGTATATGGTACTGACGTACACAGGGTATTGGGGTTCCAGGAGATCCCTATGGGCTGCAGCATTTCTTTTGCCACCCATAGGGAGCTCTGAGAATTCTTACACAGGCCTGCCACTGCAGCCTGAGTGAAATAACGTCCACGTTATTTCACAGCCATTTTTCACTGCACTTAAGTAACTTATAAGTCACCTATATGTCTAACCTTTACCTGGTAAAGGTTAGGTGCAAAGTTACTTAGTGTGAGGGCACCCTGGCACTAGCCTAGGTGCCCCCACATTGTTCAGAGCCAATTCCCTGAACTTTGTGAGTGCGGGGACACCATTACACGCGTGCACTACATATAGGTCACTACCTATATGTAGCTTCACAATGGTAACTCCGAATATGGCCATGTAACATGTCTATGATCATGGAATTGCCCCCTCTATGCCATCCTGGCATTGTTGGTACAATTCCATGATCCCAGTGGTCTGTAGCACAGACCCTGGTACTGCCAAACTGCCCTTCCCGGGGTTTCACTGAAGCTGCTGCTGCTGCCAACCCCTCAGACAGGCATCTGCCCTCCTGGGGTCCAGCCAGGCCTGGCCCAGGATGGCAGAACAAAGAACTTCCTCTGAGAGAGGGTGTGACACCCTCTCCCTTTGGAAAATGGTGTGAAGGCAGGGGAGGAGTAGCCTCCCCCAGCCTCTGGAAATGCTTTGTTGGGCACAGATGTGCCCAATTCTGCATAAGCCAGTCTACACCGGTTCAGGGACCCCTTAGCCCCTGCTCTGGCGCGAAACTGGACAATGGAAAGGGGAGTGACCACTCCCCTGACCTGCACCTCCCCTGGGAGGTGTCCAGAGCTCCTCCAGTGTGCTCCAGACCTCTGCCATCTTGGAAACAGAGGTGCTGCTGGCACACTGGACTGCTCTGAGTGGCCAGTGCCACCAGGTGACGTCAGAGACTCCTGCTGATAGGCTCCTTCAGGTGTTAGTAGCCTATCCTCTCTCCTAGGTAGCCAAACCCTCTTTTCTGGCTATTTAGGGTCTCTGTCTCTGGGGAAACTTCAGATAACGAATGCATGAGCTCAGCCGAGTTCCTCTGCATCTCTCTCTTCACCTTCTGATAAGGAATCGACTGCTGACCGCGCTGGAAGCCTGCAAACCTGCAACATAGTAGCAAAGACGACTACTGCAACTCTGTAACGCTGATCCTGCCGCCTTCTCGACTGTTTTCCTGCTTGTGCATGCTGTGGGGGTAGTCTGCCTCCTCTCTGCACCAGAAGCTCCGAAGAAATCTCCCGTGGGTCGACGGAATCTTCCCCCTGCAACCGCAGGCACCAAAAAGCTGCATTACCGGTCCCTTGGGTCTCCTCTCAGCACGACGAGCGAGGTCCATCGAATCCAGCGACTCTGTCCAAGTGACCCCCACAGTCCAGTGACTCTTCAGTCCAAGTTTGGTGGAGGTAAGTCCTTGCCTCACCTCGCTGGGCTGCATTGCTGGGAACCGCGACTTTGCAGCTATTCCGGCCCCTGTGCACTTCTGGCGGAAATCCTTTGTGCACAGCCAAGCCTGGGTCCACGGCACTCTAACCTGCATTGCACGACTTTCTAAGTTGGTCTCCGGCGACGTGGGACTCCTTTGTGCAACTTCTGCGAGCACCGTTTCACGCATCCTCGTAGTGCCTGTTTCTGGCACTTCTCCGGGTGGTACTTGCTTCAGTGAGGGCTCTTTGTCTTGCACGACGTCCCCTCTCTCTTCAGGTCTAATTTACGACTTCCTGGTCCCTCCTGGGCCCCAGCAGCGTCCAAAAACGCCAAACGCACGATTTGCAGCTAGGAAGGCTTGTTGGCATTCTTTCGGCGGGAAAACACTTCTGCACGACTCTCCACGGCGAATGGGATCCGTCCACCAAAAGGGAAGTCTCTAGCCCTTTAGGTTCCTGCAGAAACCTCAGCTTCTTCTGTCCAGTCGAAGCTTCTTTGCACCCGCAGCTGGCATTTCCTGGGCATCTGCCCATCTCCGACTTGCTTGTGACTTTTGGACTTGGTCCCCTTGTTCCACAGGTACCCTAGATTGGAAATCCACAGTTGTTGCATTGCTGGTTTGTGTCTTTCCTGCATTATTCCTCTAACACGACTACTTTGTCCTTAGGGGAACTTTAGTGCACTTTGCACTCACTTTTCAGGGTCTTGGGGAGGGTTATTTTTCTAACTCTCACTATTTTCTAATAGTCCCAGCGACCCTCTACAAGGTCACATAGGTTTGGGGTCCATTCGTGGTTCGCATTCCACTTTTGGAGTATATGGTTTGTGTTGCCCCTATCTCTATGTTTCCCCATTGCATCCTATTGTAACTATACATTGTTTGCACTGTTTTCTAAGACTATACTGCACATTTTTGCTATTGTGTATATATATCTTGTGTATATTTCCTATCCTCTCACTGAGGGTACACTCTAAGATACTTTGGCATATTGTCATAAAAATAAAGTACCTTTATTTTTAGTATAACTGTGTATTGTGTTTTCTTATGATATTGTGCATATGACACTAAGTGGTACTGTAGTAGCTTCACACGTCTCCTAGTTCAGCCTAAGCTGCTCTGCTAAGCTAACATTATCTATCAGCCTAAGCTGCTAGACACCCTATACACTAATAAGGGATAACTGGGCCTGGTGCAAGGTGCAAGTACCCCTTGGTACTCACTACAAGCCAGTCCAGCCTCCTACATTGGTTGTGCAGTGGTGGGATAAGTGCTTGAGACTACTTACCACTCTTGTCATTGTACTTTTCATAAGAGAAAAATATACAAAACAAGGTCAGTGTATATACACATAGCCAAAAAGTTTTGCATTTCCTCTTTTCACTCTTTTCTAAGTGCTGAAAAGTACTTCTAAACTTTCAAAAAGTTCTTAAAAGTTTAAAAAGTTTTTTTTCTGTCTTTCCAAAAAGTTCTGAAAACTTTTTTCTCTTTTTCTATCACTTTAACTCTCTCTAAAAAATGTCTGGCACAGGCCAAAATGTTGATCTGTCCAAACTTGCATATGACAACCTTAGCTGGAAAAGAGCAAGGAGTCTCTGTATAGAGAGAGGTTTGAGTGTAGGGAAAAATCCTTCCTTGGAACTGTTACTTAACATGCTTAGAGAACAGGATAAGGCCATAGGTGCCTCATCTGTTGAAAAAGTACCTAATAGTTCCCAATCTGATTCAGGGACTCCCCCAGGAAAAGATTCAGGAAAGAAACTTCCTAGCCTGCCCATTACTAGACAGTCTAGCATAGTTGGTAATGATGATGAGCCACACCATATAAATAGTGTTGTCTCCCATCATAGCAAAAGCATTTATTCTCACCATACTGGTAGTAATGTTTCTGTTAACCAAGCTGTTAGGGTAGCTTCTGTAAGGGACAGGTCTCCTTCTGTTCATTCCCATCATAGCTCTGTTTCTAGGAATGTCCCTCCCACCAACCCTGATGACAGAATGTTAGAGAGGGAACTCAATAAATTGAGGGTGGAACAAACCAGACTGAAGCTTAAAAAGCAACAGCTGGATTTGGATAGACAGCCTTTTGAATTAGAGAAGGAAAGACAGAAGTTGGGTTTAGATACCCATGGTGGCAGCAGCAGTATTCCCCATAGTAATCCTGCAAAAGAGCATGATTCCAGGAATCTGCACAAGATAGTTCCCCCTTATAAGGAGGGGGATGACATTAACAAGTGGTTTGCTGCACTTGAGAGGGCCTGTGTTGTACAGGATGTCCCTCAAAGGCAGTGGGCTGCTATCCTATGGCTATCATTTAGTGGAAAAGGTAGGGATAGGCTCCTTACTGTGAAAGAAAATGATGCCAATAATTTTACAGTTCTTAAGAATGCACTCCTGGATGGTTATGGCTTAACCACTGAACAGTACAGGATAAAGTTCAGAGAGACCAAAAAGGAGTCTTCACAAGACTGGGTTGATTTCATTGACCATTCAGTGAAGGCCTTGGAGGGGTGGTTACATGGCAGTAAAGTTACTGATCATGAAAGCCTGTATAACACAATCCTGAGAGAGCATATACTTAATAATTGTGTGTCTGATTTGTTGCACCAGTACCTGGTAGACTCTGATCTGACCTCTCCCCAAGAATTGGGAAAGAAGGCAGACAAATGGGTCAGAACAATGGTGAACAGAAAAGTTCATACAGGGGGTGACAAAGATGGCAATAAGAAGAAAGATGGTGAAAAATCTCAAGATAAGCATGGGGATAAGGGTAAAACCAAAGATCCCACTTCAAATCTTAAACACTCTTCAGAGGGTGGGGATAAAACTTATTCTTCCTCTTCTTCTCAACCTGCACACAGTAAAAAGCCTTGGTGCTTTGTGTGTAAAAACAGAGGCCATAGGCCAGGGGATAAGTCCTGTCCAGGTAAACCCCCTGAGCCTACCACCACTAATACATCAAGCTCTAGTGCCCCTAGCAGTAGTGGTACTAGTGGTGGGACTGCTGGCAACAGTCAAACAAAGGGTGTAGTTGGGTTCACTTATGGGTCCATCATAGAAACTGGGGTAGTCAGTCCCAAGACAGTTTCTGTCACACCTAGTGGCATTGGCCTTGCCACACTGGCTGCTTGTCCCCTTACAATGGATAAGTACAGGCAGACAGTTTCAATAAATGGTGTTGAGGCCTTGGCCTACAGGGACACAGGTGCCAGTTTCACTTTGGTGACTGAAAACCTAGTGCACCCTGATCAACACATCATTGGACAACAGTATAAGATTATTGATGTCCATAACTCCACTAAGTTTCTTCCCTTAGCCATAATTCAGTTTAGTTGGGGTGGAGTTACTGGCCCTAAGCAGGTGGTGGTATCACCTAGCTTACCTGTAGACTGTCTCTTAGGTAATGACCTAGAGGCCTCAGGTTGGGCTGATGTAGAGTTTTATGCCCAGGCAGCCATGCTGGGCATCCCTGAGGAATTGTTCCCTCTCATTTCTACTGAAATTAAAAAGCAAAGAAGAGAAGGCCTGAAAACTCAGGAACCCTCTCCATCAACAGGTGAAAAGGGTATCACAGTATCCCCTAACCACCCTACCATTCAGGATACCATTCCTGTGGTGGGAGAAACCTCTCCTGGGGTGGCACCTGTTCCAAGGGAATCATCAGTTGACAAAACTGTACTCCCTGAGGTGGAAGTACCTCTCTGTGGGATAACTAACATTGGTGAGAAAAAGAGCACCATTTTAGTTAACATGGAGCATCCCTCCAACCCTCCCAGAGAAACTTTAGTGCAGAAACTCTGCACTGCCTCACAACACTTAGGACAGCATCCCTGCCCTAGTGTGGAGCTCATAGGACAGAATCCCTGTCCTGCTCCAACCCAAGAGAAACAGCATCCCTGTTCTCTCTTCCAGCCATATGGACAAAGTTTTTGCCCAGCTATGGCTTTTCTGAGACAGCATCCCTGTCTGGCATTTCCTTCACTACAAATAGGTTCAGTGGACAATTCCCACTGCTCTAAACTAAAACTTACTGATAGAAACTCTGAAAATACATCTTCACATTGTTGCTTAGCTAAAAAACTTCAAACAGAATGGTTTACATCCCCACAGGGAAGTAACCATATAGTGGATGATAAAGGGAGTAACCAGTCTATTGCAGAGCTACTCTCTACTTATCACCACTTAGACAATAAAGTCTCAACTGGCCAAGGTTAGCCTTATTGTCCTTCGTTTGGGGGGGGGGGGTTGTGTGAGAAAGTAGCCTCTTTCTAGCCTTGTTACCCCCACTTTTGGCCTGTTTGTGAGTGTATGTCAGGATGTTTGTCACTGTTTTCACTGTCTCACTGGGATCCTGATGGCTGGGCCCCAGTGCTCATAGTGAAAACACTATGTTTTCAGTATGTTTGTTATGTGTCACTGGGACCCTGCTAGTCAGGACCCCAGTGCTCATAAGGTTGTGGCCTATATGTATGTGTCACTGGGACCCTGTCACACAGGGCCCCAGTGCTCATAGGTGTGCATGTATGTGTTCCCTGTGTGGTGCCTAACTGTCTCACTGAGGCTCTGCTAACCAGAACCTCAGTGGTTATGCTCTCTCATTACTTTTAAATTGTCACTAACAGGCTAGTGACCAATTTTACCAATTTACATTGGCTTACTGGAACACCCTTATAATTCCCTAGTATATGGTACTGAGGTACCCAGGGTATTGGGGTTCCAGGAGATCCCTATGGGCTGCAGCATTTCTTTTGCCACCCATAGGGAGCTCTGACAATTCTTACACAGGCCTGCCACTGCAGCCTGAGTGAAATAACGTCCACGTTATTTCACAGCCATTTTACACTGCACTTAAGTAACTTATAAGTCACCTATATGTCTAACCTTTACCTGGTAAAGGTTAGGTCAAAGTTACTTAGTGTGAGGGCACCCTGGCACTAGCCAAGGTGCCCCCACATTGTTCAGAGCCAATTCCCTGAACTTTGTGAGTGCGGGGACACCATTACACGCGTGCACTACATATAGGTCACTACCTATATGTAGCTTCACAATGGTAACTCCGAATATGGCCATGTAACATGTCTATGATCATGGAATTGCCCCCTCTATGCCATCCTGGCATTGTTGGTACAATTCCATGATCCCAGTGGTCTGTAGCACAGACCCTGGTACTGCCAAACTGCCCTTCCTGGGGTTTCACTGCAGCTGCTGCCAACCCCTCAGACAGGCATCTGCCCTCCTGGGGTCCAGCCAGGCCTGGCCCAGGATGGCAGAACAAAGAACGTCCTCTGAGAGAGGGTGTGACACCCTCTCCCTTTAGAAAATGGTGTGAAGGCAGGGGAGGAGTAGCCTCCCCCAGCCTCTGGAAATGCTTTCTTGGGCACAGATGTGCCCAATTCTGCATAAGCCAGTCTACACCGGTTCAGGGACCCCTTAGCCCCTGCTCTGGCGCGAAACTGGACAAAGGAAAGGGGAGTGACCACTCCCCTGACCTGCACCTCCCCTGGGAGGTGTCCAGAGCTCCTCCAGTGTGCTCCAGACCTCTGCCATCTTGGAAACAGAGGTGCTGCTGGCACACTGGACTGCTCTGAGTGGCCAGTGCCACCAGGTGACGTCAGAGACTCCTGCTGATAGGCTCCTTCAGGTGTTAGTAGCCTATCCTCTCTCCTAGGTAGCCAAACCCTCTTTTCTGGCTATTTAGGGTCTCTGTCTCTGGGGAAACTTCAGATAACGAATGCATGAGCTCAGCCGAGTTCCTCTGCATCTCTCTCTTCACCTTCTGATAAGGAATTGACTGCTGACCGCGCTGGAAGCCTGCAAACCTGCAACATAGTAGTAAAGACGACTACTGCAACTCTGTAACGCTGATCCTGCCGCCTTCTCGACTGTTTTCCTGCTTGTGCATGCTGTGGGGGTAGTCTGCCTCCTCTCTGCACCAGAAGCTCCGAAGAAATCTCCCGTGGGTCGACGGAATCTTCCCCCTGCAACCGCAGGCACCAAAAAGCTGCATTACCGGTCCCTTGGGTCTCCTCTCAGCACGACGAGCGAGGTCCCTCGAATCCAGTGACTCTGTCCAAGTGACCCCCACAGTCCAGTGACTCTTCAGTCCTAGTTTGGTGGAGGTAAGTCCTTGCCTCACCTCGCTGGGCTGCATTGCTGGGAACCACGACTTTGCAGCTACTCCGGCCCCTGTGCACTTCCGGTGGAAATCCTTTGTGCACAGCCAAGCCTGGGTCCACGGCACTCTCACCTGCATTGCACGACTTTCTAAGTTGGTCTCCGGCGACGTGGGACTCCTTTGTGCAACTTCGGTGAGCACCGTTTCATGCATCCTCATAGTGCCTGTTTCTGGCACTTCTCTGGGAGCTACCTGCTTCAGTGAGGGCTTTTTGTCTTGCTCGACGTCCCCTCTCTCTTCAGGTCCAATTTGCGACCTCCTGGTCCCTCCTGGGCCCCAGCAGCGTCCAAAAATGCCAAACGCACGATTTGCAGCTAGCAAGGCTTGTTGGCGTTTTTTCGGCGGGAAAACACTTCTGCACGACTCTCCACGGCGAGTGGGATCCGTCCACCAAAGGGGAAGTCTCTAGCCCTTTTTGTTCCTGCAGAAACCTCAGCTTCTTCTGTCCAGTCGAAGCTCCTTTGCACCTGCAGCTGGCATTTCCTGGGCATCTGCCCATCTCCGACTTGCTTGTGACTTTTGGACTTGGTCCCCTTGTTCCACAGGTACCCTAGATTGGAAATCCACAGTTGTTGCATTGCTGGTTTGTGTCTTTCCTGCATTATTCCTCTAACACGACTACTTTGTCCTTAGGGGAACTTTAGTGCACTTTGCACTCACTTTTCAGGGTCTTGGGGAGGGTTATTTTTCTAACTCTCACTATTTTCTAATAGTCCCAGCGACCCTCTACAAGGTCACATAGGTTTGGGGTCCATTCGTGGTTCGCATTCCACTTTTGGAGTATATGGTTTGTGTTGCCCCTATCTCTATGTTTCCCCATTGCATTCTATTGTAACTATACATTGTTTGCACTGTTTTCTAAGACTATAAAGCACATTTTTGCTATTGTGTATATATATCTTGTGTATATTTCCTATCCTCTCACTGAGGGTACACTCTAAGATACTTTGGCATATTGTCATAAAAATAAAGTACCTTTATTTTTAGTATAACTGTGTATTGTGTTTTCTTATGATATTGTGCATATGACACTAAGTGGTACTGTAGTAGCTTCACACGTCTCCTAGTTCAGCCTAAGCTGCTCTGCTAAGCTACCATTATCTATCAGCCTAAGCTGCTAGACACCCTATACACTAATAAGGGATAACTGGGCCTGGTGCAAGGTGCAAGTACCCCTTGGTACTCACTACAAGCCAGTCCAGCCTCCTACAATAGGTAGCCTGACCATGTCAGGGACTGCATAAAACAAGAGGTTCAGAAAATGCTTGAACTGGGAGTGGTTGAGCACTCTGAAAGTCCATGGGCCTCTCCTGTGGTGCTTGTACCAAATCCTCACTCTAAAGATGGGAAAAGAGAGATGAGGTTTTGTGTGGATTACAGAGGTCTCAACCAGGTAACTAAAACTGATGCCCACCCTATACCCAGGGCAGATGAGGTAATAGATACACTGGCATCTGCCAAGTATCTAAGCACCTTTGATTTGACTGCAGGGTATTGGCAGATCAAGTTATCAGAGGATGCTAAAGCAAAAACTGCATTTTCGACTATTGAAGGGCACTACCAATTCACAGTAATGCCCTTTGGTTTGAAAAATGCACCTGCCACTTTTCAGAGGTTGGTGAATACAGTCCTGCAAGGGTTGGAGGCTTTTTGTGCAGCATATCTAGATGATATAGCTGTCTTTAGCTCCAGCTGGGATGATCACCTGGTCCACCTATGGAAAGTTTTGGAGGCCCTGCAAAAAAGGCAGGCCTCACTATCAAGGCTTCAAAGTGCCAGATAGGGCAGGGGAAAGTGGTTTATCTGGGACACCTGGTAGGTGTAGAACAGATTCCACCACTTCAGGGGAAAATCCAAACAATCATAGATTGGGTTCCCCCTACAACTCTGACCCAGGTGAGAGCCTTCTTAGGCCTCACTGGGTATTACAGGAGGTTCATAAAGAACTTTGGCTCCATAGCAACCCCTCTTAATGACCTCACATCTAAGAAAATGCCTAAAAAGGTATTATGGGCAGCTAGCTGTCAGAAAGCTTTTCAGGAGCTGAAGCAGGCTATGTGCACTGCACCTGTCCTAAAAAGCCCATGTTACTCCAAGAAATTCATTGTTCAAACTGATGCATCTGAATTAGGGGTAGGGGCAGTCTTATCACAACTCAATTCTGAGGGCCAGGATCAACCTGTTCCTTTTATCAGCAGGAGGTTGACCCCTAGAGAAAAGCGTTGGTCTGCCATAGAGAGGGAGGCTTTTGCTGTGGTCTAGGCACTGAAGAAGTTGAGGCCATACCTGTTTGTCACTCACTTCATTGTTCAGACAGCCCACAAACCTCTACTTTGGCTAAAACAAATGAAAGGTGAAAACCCTAAATTGTTGAGGTGGTCCATATCTCTACAGGGAATGGACTATACAGTGGAACACAGACCTGGGAGTAACCACTCTAATGCAGAAGGACTCTCCAGATATTTCCACTTAGACAATGAAGACTCATCAGGTCATGGCTAGTCTTATTGCCTTCGTTTAGGGGGGGGGTTGTGTAGGAAAGTACCATTTTGCCTGGCATGTTACCTCCATATTTTCACTGTATATATGTTGTTTTAAAGTGTGTGTCACTGGGACCCTGCCAGCCAGGGCCCCAGTGCTCATGAGTGTGCCCTGTATGTGTTCCCTGTGTGATGACTAACTGTCGCACTGAGGCTCTGCTAACCAGAACCTCAGTGGTTATGCTCTCTCTTTGCTTTCCAAATTGTCACTAACAGGACTAGTGACCAATTTCACCAATTCACATTAGCATACTGGAACACCCTTATGATTCCCTAGAATGTGGTACTGAGGTACCCAGGGTACAGGGGTTCCAGGAGATCCCTATGGGCTGCAGCATTTATTTTGCCACCCATAGGGAGCTCTGACAATTCTTACACAGGCCTGCCACTGCAGCCTGAGTGAAATAACGTCCACATTAATTCACAGCCATTTACCACTGCACTTAAGTAACTTATAAGTCACGTATATGTCTAACCTTTACCTGGTAAAGGTTGGGTGCTAAGTTACTTAGTGTGTGGGCACCCTGGCACTAGCCAAGGTGCCCCCACATCATTCAGGGCAAATTCCCCGGACTTTGTGAGTGTGGGGACACCATTACACGCGTGCACTGGACATAGGTCTCTACCTATGTACAGCATCAGAATGCTAACTCCGAACATGGCCATGTAACATGTCTAAGATCATGGAATTGTCACCCCAATGCCATTCTGGCATTGGGGAGACAATTCCATGACCCCCGAGTCTCTAGCACAGACCCGGGTACTGCCAAACTACCTTTCCCGGGATTTCACTGCAGCTGCTGCTGCTGCCAACCCCTCAGACAGGTTTCTGCCCTCCTGGGGTCCAGCCAGGCTTGGCCCAGGAAGGCAGAACAAAGGACTTCCTCAGAGAGAGGGTGTTACACCCTCTCCCTTTGGAAAAAGGTGTCAGGGCTGTTGAGGAGTAGCCTCCCCCAGCCTCTGGAAATTCTTTGATGGGCACAGATGGTGCCCATCTCTGCATAAGCCAGTCTACACCGGTAAAGGGATCCCCCAGCCCTGCTCTGGCGCGAAACTGGACAAAGGAAAGGGGAGTGACCACTCCCCTGACCTGCACCTCCCAGGGGAGGTACCCAGAGCTCCTCCAGTGTGCTCCAGACCTCCGCCATCTTGGAAACAGAGGTGCTGCTGGCACACTGGACTGCTCTGAGTGGCCAGTGTCAGCAGGTGACATCAGAGACTCCTTCTGATAGGCTCTTACCTGTGTTGCTAGCCTATCCTCGTTCCTAGGTAGCCAAACCTCCTTTTCTGGGTATTTAGGGTCTCAGCTTTGGGGAATTCTTTAGATAACAAATGCAAGAGCTCATCAGAGTTCCTCTGCATCTCTCTCTTCAACTTCTGCCAAGGAATCGACCGCTGACTGCTCAGGACGCCTGTAAAACAGCAACAAAGTAGCAAAGACGAGTACTGCAACCTTGTATCGCTGATCCTGCTGCCTTCTCTACTGTTTTCCTGGTAGTGCATGCTGTGGGGGTAGTCTGCCTCCTGTCTGCACTAGAAGCTCCGAAGAAATCTCCCGTGGGACAACGGATTCCTCCCCCTGCAACCGCAGGCACCAAAAGAGCTGCATCACCGGTCCTCTGGTTCCCCTCTCATCACAACGAGCGTGGTCCCTGGAACTCAGCAACTCTGTCCAAGTGACTCCCACAGTCCAGTGACTCTTCAGTCCAAGTTTGGTGGAGGTAAGTCCTTGCCTCCCCACGCTAGACTGCATTGCTGGGTACCACGTGATTTGCAGCTGCTCCGGCTCCTGTGCACCCTTCCAGGATTTCCTTTGTGCACAGCCAAGCCTGGGTCCCCGACACTCTAGCCTGCAGTGCACAACCTTCTGAGTTGTCCTCCTGTGTCGTGGGATCTCCTTTTGTGACTTCGGGTGAGCTCCGGTTCACTCCTCTTCGTAGTGCCTGTTCTGGCACTTTTGTGGGTGCTGCCTGCTTTTGTGAGGGCTCCCTATCTTGCTGGGTGCCCTCTCTGTCTCCTCATCCAAGTGGCGACATCCTGGTCCATCCTGGGCCACAGCAGCATCCAAAAACCCTGACCGCGAACCTTGCAGCTAGCAAGGCTTGTTTGCGGTCTTTCTGCGTGGGAACACCTCTGCAAACTTCTTCACGACGTGGGACATCCATCCTCCAGAGGGGAAGTTCCTAGTCCTCTTCGTTCTTGCAGAATCCACAGCTTCTACCATCCGGTGACAGCTTCTTTGCACCTTCAGCTGGCATTTCCTGGGCATCTGCCCAATCTTGACGTTGTCGCGACTCTTGGACTTGGTCCCCTTGTTCCACAGGTACTCTCATCCGGAAATCCACCTTTGTTGCGTTGCTGGTGTTGGCCTTCCTTGCAGAATTCCCCTATCACGACTTCTGTGCTCTCTGGGGAATATAGGTGCTCTTTACACCTACTTTTCAGGGTCTTGGGGTGGGCTATTTTTCTAGCCCTCGCTGTTTTCTTACAGTCCCAGCGACCCTCTACAAGCTCACATAGGTTTGGGGTCCATTTTTTGTTCGCGTTCCACTTTTGGAGTATATGGTTTGTGTTGCCCCTATTCCTATGTGCTCCTATTGCAATATTCTGTAACTTTACACTGCTTGCATTACTTCCTTTTGCTATTACTGCATATTTTTGGTATTGTCTATATCTTGTATATATTTGGCATCCTCATATCGAGGGTACTCACTGAGATACTTTTGGCATATTGTCATAAAAATTGAGTACCTTTATTTTTAATATATCTGTGTATTGTGTTTTCTTATGATATTGTGCACATGACACCAGTGGTATAGTAGGAGCTTTGCATGTCTCCTAGTTCAGCCTAAGCTGCTCTGCTATAGCTACCTTCTATCAGCCTAAGCTGCTAGAAACACCTCTTCTACACTAATAAGGGATAACTGGACCTGGTACAGAGTGGAAGTACCCCTTGGTACCCACTACAAGCCAGGGCAGCCTCCCACAGTTACTACCACTGGTCACTACTGCTGGTTACTAGTGTTGGGTTACTACGGCTGGGTTATTACTGCTGATACTACTGCTGGTCGCTACTGCTGGTTACTACTGCTGGTTACTAGTGCTGGTTACTACTGCTGATACTACTGCTGGTTACTACTGCTGGTTACTACTACTCGTTACTACTACTGGTCACTACTGCTGGTTACTACTACTGGTCACTATTGCTGGTTACTAATGCTGGGTTACTACTGCTGGGTTATTACTGCTGGTGACTACTGCTGGTCACTACTGCTGGTCACTACTGCTGGTCTCTACTGCTGGTCACTACTGCTGGTTACTACTGCTGGTTACTACTACTGGTCACTACTGCTGGTTACTAGTGCTGGCCACTACTACTGATACTACTGCTGGTCTCTACTGCTGGGTTACTACTGCTGGTCTATACTGCTGGTCTATACTGCTGATACTACTACTGGTCACTACTGCCGGTCACTACTGCTGGTCACTAGTGCTGGGTTACTACTGCTGGTTAGTACTGCTGGTCAATACTGCTGGTCACTACTGCTGGTTACTACTGCTGGTCTCTACTGCTGGTCACTAATGCTGGGTTACTACTGCTGGTTACTACTGCTGGTCAATACTGCTGGTCACTTCTGCTGGGTTACTACTCCTGGGTTATTACTGCTGGTGACTACTGCTGGTCACTACTGCTGATTACTACTGCTGGGTTACTACTGCTGGGTTATTACTGCTGGTGACTACTGCTGCTCACTACTGCTAGGTTACTACTGCTGGTCTCTACTGCTGATCACTACTGCTCGTTACTACTGCTAGTTACTACTACTGGTCACTACTGCTGGTTACCAGTGCTGGGTTACTACTGCTGGGTTATTACGGCTGGTGACTACTGCTTGTCACTACTTTTGGTTACTACTGCTGGTCTCTACTGCTGGTCACTACTGCTGGTTACTACTGCTGGTTACTACTACTGGTCACTACTGCTGGTTACTAGTGCTGGGTTACTACGGCTGGGTTATTTATGCTGGTGACTACTGCTGGTCACTACTGCTGGTTACTACTGCTGGTCACTACTGCTGGTTACTACTACTGGTCACTACTGCTGGTCACTGCTGCTGGTTACTACTACTGGTCACTACTGCAGGTTAGTAGTGCTGGTCACTACTGGTTACTACTGCTGATACTACTGCTGGTCGCTACTGCTGGGTACTACTGCTGGTTACTACTACTCGTTACTACTACTGGTCACTACTGCTGGTTACTACTACTGGTCACTATTGCTGGTTACTAGTGCTGGTCACTACTGCTGATACTACTGCTGGTTAATACTGCTGGGTAACTACTGCTGGTTACTACTACTGGTTACTAGTGCTGAGCATTGACAACTGAGATTCTTATTCACTGAATAGTGCACTGAATAACATCTGCAGGGGTGGGGTGCTACACCCCCTTAAAGAATGCATTTTCTGCTAAATAGTTGGGTACAGCTGCTTTCAGTCAAGTATGATGTGATGTCTGCCGGATTTCACCGGGAATTTTTACATAAATTCAGAGAAAAATGCACATACTCTCTCCCTCTCAGTTTCTAAAGTCCTCAAAAATGTTGGCAATTTTATAAAATATTGTGATTTCCCTTACTTAGTACCCAAGCAATCCGCATTCCTCCCTCTTTTCATGGCCCCTTAAGCCCTGCTGTACACCCTGCTTGCCATATAAAGTATTTAAACATTATACACCATTTTTTACATTAACAAATGAATACTGTAAACCCAAAATGGCAATAATAAATAATAAATAATAAAACTCCCTAGCAAAGGCAGGTGAAGGTCGGCCCAGTTCTTTACTGTTTATAACTGCAAAGGACCGGAGAGGGGGCACTTTATGCACTTTGCAGGGGGGTCACCTCAAGTTTCATTACTCCTTTGATGGGGTGCCAATGTCTGCCGCTACCCAGGAGCTTCGATCTAATGTGCCTTGTACCCCAAACCTACCCCAGGGTCCGGATCTGTAGGGAAGAGCTCTGGGGGGGGGGGGGGGGGCAGGACCTCTCTGGGACACTGCAGGGGGCTTCCCATACCAGCTGTAAGTAACGCTGTGCCAACACCTGCACCCCTAGGCTTGGCTCCAGGGTGCCTTGTACCCCAAACCTACTGCAGGGTCTGGATCTGTAGGGAAGAGCTCTGGGGGGGGGGGGGGGGGGGGCAAGAAAGCTCTCTGGGGCACTGCAGGGGGCTTCCCATACAGCTGCAAGTAACGCTGTGCCAACACCTGCACCCCTAGGCTTGGCTTCAGTGTGCCTTGTACCCCAAACCAACTGCAGGGCCCAGATCTGTAGGGAAGAGCTCTGGGGGGCAGGACCTCTCTGGGACACTGCAGGGGGCTTCCCATACCAGCTGTAAGTAACGCTGTGCCAGCACCTGCACCCCAAGGCTTGGCTCCAGTGCGCCTTGTACCCCAAACCTACTCCGGGGTCCGGTTCTGCCATTAGGAGCTTGTTAAAGGAAGGCTCCTCTGAGCCCGGGGCTCTACAAATCCTGCAAGCAGCGTTAGACTTCCTTCTCCTGAAACAAGCACTCCCCAGAAGTCAGGCGGCTCCAGGCGCCTTCAGTCTGTTAATCATTCCCCTTGTTGTCTATCCAGTTCAGGTTTCCTCTGCAGTGAACTCTACTGACACCTGTTGTTTGCACTTTGAGATAAACCTTCTCTTCAGAGCCTCTAAGCCGGCACCACACTCAAACTCAAACGCAAACTCCAGAGGATCCAGAACAAACCTGCGCGCCTCCTCCTTGGCCTCCCCCGCCACGAACGAATCTCACCACACCTCAAATCCCTTCACTGGCTCCCCATAGACAAGAGAATCACATTCAAGATCCTCATCCACGCTCACAAATCCCTCCACAACACCGGCCCGACCTACCTCAATGAATGAGTAAACTTCCACACTCCCACACGCAACTTCCGATCAGCCGACCTCGCCCTAGCCACAGTCCCCCACATCCAACGCACCACCACAGGAGGCAGGTCTTTCTCCTACCTCGCCCCCAAAACCTGGAACTCCCTCCCCACCGACCTTCGCAAAACCAAGGACCTTCTGGGCTTCAGAAAGAACCTCAAGACATGGTTGTTCGAACAGTGACCCTCCTGCCCCCCCCCACCCCCGTTTCTCCTCCTCCAGCGCCTTGAGACCCTCAGGGGTGAGTAGCGCGCTCTACACATTTTTTTGATTGATTGATTGATTGAGTTTAAAAAGGAACTGAACCCTGGGCATGGTTTTGTACGGATGTTGTAATGCAACTTGTATGTTATATATATGTCAGTACAGGGTTGTTGGAAAAGACTCTTTCTGTAGGGTTATCCCCAAACCTTTTACCTTTCTCCTAGAATATTTCCGAACCTATTTTTATTGACTTTAGGACTCTAGGCACTTTACCTCTTTACTACACAGTGTGAGAGAGGGCCTCTCTTTGACATGGTTATTGAAGCAAAATGAGAAAATGCATCCGTAAGTTTAATTCTTCTTTATTTCCATCATCAAGTTGGATCGAAAAATCCTCCCAGGCAGAGCTTTCCCTTTCAACTGGTCGCTCTTTTTCACGGAGGTTCCACACTGTGAATCTCCGTGAAACACAACGAGGATACAGCACATCTTCCCCTCTCATAATATACACTTATACCAAAATGATAAACCATAGACATTACATTGGAAGCATAACCTGCCATAAAAAAATATGAATGAAAATGATAATAATTCTGCAAAAAAAAGTAAAGTAATAAATTAGAGTAGGAGGCTGGCCTGGCTTGTAGTGGGTGCCAGAGGTACTTACACTCTGTACCAGGTCCAGTTATCCCTTATTAGTGTAGAAGAGGTGTGTGAGAAAGTAGCCTCTTTCTAGCCTCGTTACCCCCACTTTTGGCCTGTTTGTGAGTGTATGTCAGGGTGTTTTCACCGTCTCACTGGGATCCTGCTAGCCAGGGCCCAGTGCAGATAGTGAAAACCCTATGTTTTCAGTATGTTTGTTATGTGTCACTGGGACCCTGCTAGTCAGGACCCCAGTGCTCATAAGTTTGTGGCCTATATGTATGTGTTCCCTGTGTGGTGCCTAACTGTCTCACTGAGGCTCTGCTAACCAGAACCTCAGTGGTTATGCTCTCTCTGTACAAATTGTCACTAACAGGCTAGTGACCAATTTTACCAATTCACATTGGCTTACTGGAACACCCTTATAATTCCCTAGTATATGGTACTGAGGTACCCAGGGTATTGGGGTTCCAGGAGATCCCTATGGGCTGCAGCATTTCTTTTGCCACCCATAGGGAGCTCTGACAATTCTTACACAGGCCTGCCACTGCAGCCTGAGTGAAATAATGCACACATTATTTCACAGCCATTTTCACTGCACTTAAGTAACTTATAAGTCAACTATATGTCTATCCTTTACCTGGTAAAGGTTAGGTGCAAAGTTACTTAGTGTGTGGGCACCCTGGCACTAGCCAAGGTGCCCCCACATTGTTCAGGGCCAATTCCCCGACTTTGTGAGTGCGGGGACACCATTACATGCGTGCACTACACATAGGTCACTACCTATGTGTAGCTTCACAATGGAAACTCCGAATATGGCCATGTAACATGTCTAAGATCATGGAATTGCCTCCTCTATACCATCCTGGCATAGTTGGCACAATTCCATGCTCCCAGTGGTCTGTAGCACAGACCCTGGTACTGCCAAACTGCCTTTTCAGGGGTTACACTGCAGCCGCTGCCAACCCCACAGACAGGCTTCTGCCCTCCTGGGGTCCAGCCAGGCCTGGGCCAGGATGGCAGAACAAAGGACTTCCTCAGAGAGGGGGTGTTACACCCTCTCCCTTTGGAAAATGGTGTGAAGGCAGGGGAGGAGTAGCCTCCCCCAGCCTCTGGAAATGCTTTGTTGGGCACAGAGGTGCCCAATTCTGCATAAGCCAGTTTGCACCGGTTCAGGGACCCCTCAGCCTTGCCTGGGCACGAAACTGGACGAAGGAAAAGGGAGTGACCACTCCCCTGACCTGCACCTCCCCTGGGAGGTGCCCAGAGCTCCTCCAGTGTGCTCCAGACCTCTGCCATCTTGGAAACAGAGGTGCTGCTGGCACACTGGACTGCTCTGAGTGGCCAGTGCCCTTTGCTGACGTCAGAGACTCCTTCTGATAGGCTCCTTCAGGTGTTGCTAGCCTATCCTTTGTCCTAAGTAGCCAAACCCTATTTTCTGGCTATTTAGGGTCTCTTTCTTTGGGGATTCCTCAGATAACGAATGCAAGAGCTCATCAGAGTTCCTCTGCATCTCCCTCTTCACCTTCTGCCAAGAAATCGACTGCTGACCGCGCTGGAAGCCTGCAAAACTGCAACAAAGTAGCTAAGACGACTACTGCAACATTGTAACGCCGCTCCTGCTGCCTTCTCAACTGTTTTTCTTGGTGTGCATCCTGTGGGGGTAGTCTGCCTCCTCTCTGCATCAGAAGCTGCGAAGAAATCTCCCGTGGGTCGACGGAATCTTCCCCCTGCCAAAGCAGGCACCAAAAAGCTGCATCACGGTCCCTTGGGTCTCCTCTCACGACGACGAGCGAGGTCCCACGAATCCAACAAGACTGTCCAAGTGACCCCCACGGTCCAGTGACTCTTCAGTCCAAGTTTGGTGGAGGTAAGTCCTTGCCTCCCAACGCCAGACTGCATTGTTGGTTTTCACGACTTTTGCAACTTCTCCAGCTCCCGTGCACTTCCGGCGGAAATCCTTTGTGCACCCGGAAGCTGAGGTCCCCGGCACTCTAACCTGCATTGCACGACTTCCTAAGTTGTTCTCCGGCGACGTGGGACTCCTTTGTGTGACTTCAGGCGAGCACCGTTTCACGCATCCTCGTAGTGCCTGTTTCTGGCACTTCTCCGGGTGCTACCTGCTGCTGTGAGGGCTCCTTGTCTTGCTCGACGTCCCCTCTACCTCCTGTTCCAATTTGCACCGTCCTGGTCCATCCTGGGCCACAGCAGCATCCAAAAACGCTAACCGCACGATTTGCAGCTAGCAAGGCTTGCTAGTGTCCATCCGGCGGGAAAACACTTTTGCACAACTCTCCAAGGCGTGGGGGATCCATCCTCCAAAGGGGAAGTCTCTAGCCCTTGTCGTTCCTGCAGTATTCACAGTTCTTCAGCCCAGTAGGAGCTTCTTTGCACCAACAGTTGGCATTTCTTGGGCATCTGCTGATCTCCGACTTGCTTGTGACTTTTGGACTCGGTCCCCTTGTTCCACAGGTACCCTCAGTCAGGAATCCATTGTTGTTGCATTGCTGATTTGTGTTTTCCTTGCATTATTCCTCTATCACAACTTCTGTGTCTTTAGGGGAACTTTAGTGCACTTTGCACTCACTTTTCAGGGTCTTGGGGTGGGGTATTTTTCGAACCCTTACTATTTTCTAATAGTCCCAGCGACCCTCTACAAAGTCACATAGGTTTGGGGTCTATTTGTGATTCACATTCCACTTTTGGAGTATATGGTTTGTGTTTGCCCCTATCCCTATGTGTCTACATTGCATCCTATTGTAATTTTACACTGTTTGCACTGTTTTCTAAGACTATACTGCATATTTTTGGTATTGTGTACATATATCTTGTGTATATTTCTTATCCTCATACTGAGGGTACTCACTGAGATACTTTTGGCATATTGTCATAAAAATAAAGTACCTTTATTTTTAGTATAACTGTGTATTGTGTTTTCTTATGATATTGTGCATAATCATTTGTGGTACTGTAGTAGCTTCACACGTCTCCTAGTTCAGCCTAAGCTGCTCTGCTAAGCTACCATTTTCTATCAGCCTAAGCTGCTAGACACCCTATACACTAATAAGGGATACCTGGGACTGGTGCAAGGTGTAAGTACCCCTTGGTACTCACTACAAGCCAGTCCAGCCTCCTACACTGACCGCGCTGGAAGCCTGCAAAACTGCAACAAAGTAACTAAGACGACTACTGCAACATTGTAACGCCGCTCCTGCTGCCTTCTCGACTGTTTTTCTTTGTGGTGCATCCTGTGGGGGTAGTCTGCCTCCTCTCTGCATCAGAAGCTGCGAAGAAATCTCCCGTGGGTCGACGGAATCTTCCTGCTGCTACCGCAGGCACCAAAAAGCTGCATCACGGTCCCTTGGGTCTCCTCTCACGACGACGAGCGAGGTCCCTTGAATCCAGCAAGACTGCCCAAGTGACCCACACGGTCCAGTGACTCTTCAGTCCAAGTTTGGTGGAGGTAAGTCCTTGCCTCCCCACGCCAGACTGCATTGTTGGTTTTCGCTACTTTTGCAACTGCTCCGGCTCCCGTGCACTTCCGGCAGAAATCCTTTGTGCACACCCAAGCCTGGGTCCACGGCACTCTAACCTGCATTGCACGACTTTCTAAGTTGGTCTCCGGCGACGAGGGACTATTTGTGTAACTTCAAGTAAGCACCGTTTCACACATCCTTGTAGTGCCTGTTTCTGGCACTTCTCCGGGTGCTACCTACTGCTGAGAGGGCTCCTTGTCTTGCTCGACATCCCCTCTACCACCTTGTCCAATTTGCGACATCCTGGTCCATCCTGGGCCACAGCAGCGTCCAAAAATGCTAACCGCACGACTTGCAGCTAGCAAGGCTTATTGGCGTCCATCCGGCGGGAAAACACTTCTGCACGACTCTCCACGGCGTGGGGGATCCATCCTCCAAAGGGGAAGTCTCTAGCCCTTGTCGTTCCTGCAGAATTCACAGCTTCTTCAGTCCAGTAGAAGCTTCTTTGCACCAACAGCTGGCATTTCTTGGGCATCTGCCCATCTCCGACTTGCTTGTGACTTTTGGACTCGGTCCCCTTGTTCCACACGTACCCTCGACTGGAAATCCATTGTTGTTGCATTGCTGGGTTGTGTTTTTCTTGCATTATTCCTCTATCATGACTTCTGTGTCTTTAGAGGAACTTTAGTGCACTTTGCACTCACTTTTCAGGGTCTTGGGTGGGGTATTTTTTTAACCCTTACTATTTTCTAATAGTCCCAGCGACCTTCTACAAGGTCACATAGGTTTGGGGTCCATTCGTGATTCGCATTCCACTTTTGGAGTATATGGTTTGTGTTGCCCCTATCCCTAGGTGCCTACATTGCATCCTATTGTAATTTTACACTGTTTGCACTGTTTTCTAAGACTATACTGCATATTTTTGGTATTGTGTACATATATCTTGTGTATATTTCTTATCCTCATACTGAGGGTACTCACTGAGATACTTTGGCATATTGTCATAAAAATAAAGTACCTTTATTTTTAGTATAACTGTTTATTGTGTTTTCTTATGATATTGTGCATATGACATTTGTGGTACTGTAGTAGCTTCACACGTCTCCTAGTTCAGCCTAAGCTGCTCTGCTAAGCTACCATTATCTATCAGCCTAAGCTGCTAGACACCCTATACACTAATAAGGGATACCTGGGCCTGGTGCAAGGTGTAAGTACCCCTTGGTACTCACTACAAGCCAGACCAGCCTCCTACATTGGTTGTGCAGCGGTGGGATAAGTGCTTTGAGACTACTTACCACTCTTGACATTGTACTTTTCATAAGAGAAAAATATACAAAACAAGTTCAGTGTATGTAAATCTCAAGATAAGCATGGGGATAAGGGTAAAACCAAAGATTCCACTTCAAATCTTAAACACTCTTCAGGGGGTGGAGATAAAACTAATTCTTCCTCTTCTTCTCAACCTACACAATTTAAAAAGCCTTGGTGCTTTGTGTGTAAAAATAGAGGCCATAGGCTAGGGGATAAGTCCTGTCCAGGTAAACCCCCTGAGCCTACCACCACTAATACATCAAGCTCTAGTGCCCCTAGCAGTAGTGGTACTAGTGGTGGGACTGCTGGCAACAGTCAAGTGAATGGTGTAGTTGGGTTCACTTATGGGTCCATAGTAGAAACTGGGGTAGTCAGTCCCAAGACAGTTTCTGTCACACCTAGTGGCACTGGCCTTGCCACACTGGCTGCTTGTCCCCTTACAATGGATAAGTACAGGCAGACAGTTTCAATAAATGGTGTTGAGGCCTTGGCCTACAGGGACACAGGTGCCAGTTTCACTTTGGTGACTGAAAACCTAGTGCACCCTGATCAACACTTCATTGGACAACAGTATAAGATTATTGATGTCCATAACTCCACTAAGTTTCTTCCCTTAGCTATAATTCAGTTTAGTTGGGGTGGAGTTACTGGCCCTAAGCAGGTGGTGGTATCACCTAGCTTACCTGTAGACTGTCTCTTAGGTAATGACCTAGAGGCCTCAGGTTGGGCTGATGTAGAGTTTTATGCCCATGCAGCCATGCTGGGCATCCCTGAGGAATTGTTCCCTCTCATTTCTACTGAAATGAAAAAGCAAAGGAGAGAAGGCCTGAAAACTCATGATCCCTCTCCATCAACAGGTAAAAAGGGTATCACAGTATCCCCTAACCACTCTACCATTCAGGATACCATTCCTGTGGTGGGAGAAACTTCTCCTGGGGTGGCACCTGTTCCAAGGGAATCATCAGCTGGCAAAGCTGTACTCCCTGAGGTAGAAGTACCTCTCTGTGGGATAACTAACATTGGTGACAAAAAGAGCACCATTTTAGTTAACATGGAGCATTCCTCCAACCCTCCCAGAGAAACTTTAGTGCAGAAACCCTGCACTGCCTCACAACACTTAGGACAGCATCCCTGCCACTAGCACTAGTGGTACTAGTGGTGGGACTGCTGGCAACAGTCAAACAAAGGGTGTAGTTGGGTTCACTTATGGGTCCATCATAGAAACTGGGGTAGTCAGTCCCAAGACAGTTTCTGTCACACCTAGTGGCATTGGCCTTGCCACACTGGCTGCTTGTCCCCTTACAATGGATAAATACAGGCAGACAGTTTCAATAAATGGTGTTGAGGCCTTGGCCTACAGGGACACAGGTGCCAGTTTCACTTTGGTGACTGAAAACCTAGTGCACCCTGATCAACACATCATTGGACAACAGTATAAGATTATTGATGTCCATAACTCCACTAAGTTTCTTCCCTTATCCATAATTCAGTTTAGTTGGGGTGGAGTTACTGGCCCTAAGCAGGTGGTGGTATCACCTAGCTTACCTGTAGACTGTCTCTTAGGTAATGACCTAGAGGCCTCAGGTTGGGCTGATGTAGAGTTTTATGCCCAGGCAGCCATGCTGGGCATCCCTGAGGAATTGTTCCCTCTCATTTCTACTGAAATGAAAAAGCAAAGAAGAGAAGGCCTGAAAACTCAGGAACCCTCTCCATCAACAGGTAAAAAGGGTATCACAGTATCCCCTAACCACCCTACCATTCAGGATACCATTCCTGTGGTGGGAGAAACCTCTCCTGGGGTGGCACCTGTTCCAAGGGAATCATCAGTTGGCAAAACTGTACTCCCTGAGGTGGAAGTACCTCTCTGTGGGATAACTAACATTGGTGAGAAAAAGAGCACCATTTTAGTTAACATGGAGCATCCCTCCAACCCTCCCAGAGAAACTTTAGTGCAGAAACCCTGCACTGCCTCACAACACTTAGGACAGCATCCCTGCCCTAGTGTGGAGCTCATAGGACAGCATCCCTGCCCTGCTCCAACTAAAGAGAAACAGCATCCCTGTTCTCTCTTCCAGCCATATGGACAAAGTTTTTGCCCAGCTATGGCTTTTCTGAGACAGCATCCCTGTCTGGCATTTCCATCACTACAAATAGGTTCAGTGGACAATTCCCACTGCTCTAAACTAAAACGTACTGATAGAAACTCTAAAAATACATCTTCACATTGTTGCTTAGCTAAAAAACTTCAAACAGGGTGGTTTACATCCCCACAGGGAAGTAACCATAGAGTGGATGATAAAGGGAGTAACCAGTCTATTGCAGAGCTACTCTCTACTTATCACCACTTAGACAATAAAGTCTCAACTGGCCAAGGTTAGCCTTATTGTCCTTCGTTTGGGGGGGGGGTTGTGTGAGAAAGTAGCCTCTTTCTAGCCTTGTTACCCCCACTTTTGGCCTGTTTGTGAGTGTATGTCAGGGTGTTTGTCACTGTTTTCACTGTCTCACTGGGATCCTGCTGGCCAGGCCCCAGTGCTCATAGTGAAAACACTATGTTTTCAGTATGTTTGTTATGTGTCACTGGGACCCTGCTAGTCAGGACCCCAGTGCTTATAAGTTTGTGGCCTATATGTATGTGTCACTGGGACCCTGCCACACAGGGCCCCAGTGCTCATAAGTGTGCATGTATATGTTACCTGTGTAGTGACTAACTGTCTCACTGAGGCTCTGCTAACCAGAACCTCAGTGGTTATGCTCTCTCATTACTTTTAAATTGTCACTAACAGGCTAGTGACCAATTTCACCAATTCACATTGGCATACTGGAACACCCTTATAATTCCCTAGTATATGGTACTGAGGTACCCAGGGTATTGGGGTTCCAGGAGATCCCTATGGGCTGCAGCATTTCTTTTGCCACCCATAGGGAGCTCTGACAATTCTTACACAGGCCTGCCAATGCAGCCTGAGTGAAATAATGCCCACATTATTTCACAGCCATTTTCACTGCACTTAAGTAACTTATAAGTCACCTATATGTCTATCCTTTACCTGGTAAAGGTTAGGTGCAAAGTTACTTAGTGTGTGGGCACCCTGGCACTAGCCAAGGTGCCCCCACATTGTTCAGGGCAAATTCCCCGACTTTGTGAGTGCGGGGACACCATTACATGCGTGCACTACACATAGGTCACTACCTATGTGTAGCTTCACAATGGTAACTCCGAATATGGCCATGTAACATGTCTAAGATCATGGAATTGCCCCCTCTATACCATCCTGGCATAGTTGGCACAATTCCATGCTCCCAGTAGTCTGTAGCACAGACCCTGGTACTGCCAAACTGCCTTTTCTGGGGTTACACTGCAGCTGCTGCTGCTGCCAACCCCACAGACAGGCTTCTGCCCTCCTGGGGTCCAGCCAGGCCTGGCCCAGGATGGCAGAACAAAGGACTTCCTCAGAGAGGGGGTGTTACACCCTCTCCCTTTGGAAAATGGTGTGAAGGCAGGGGAGGAGTAGCCTCCCCCAGCCTCTGGAAATGCTTTGTTGGGCACAGATGTGCCCAATTCTGCATAAGCCAGTCTACACCGGTTCAGGGACCCCTCAGCCCTTGCCTGGGTGCGAAACTGGACAAAGGAAAGGGGAGTGACCACTCCCCTGACCTGCACCTCCCCTGGGAGGTGCCCAGAGCTCCTCCAGTGTGCTCCAGCCCTCTGCCATCTTGGAAACAGAGGTGCTGCTGGCACACTGGACTGCTCTGAGTGGCCAGTGCCCTCTGCTGGTGTCAGAGACTCCTTCTGATAGGCTCCTTCAGGTGTTAGTAGTCTATCCTCTCTCCTAAGTAGCCAAACCCTCTTTTCTGGCTATTTAGGGTCTCTTTCTTTGGGGATTCCTCAGATAACGAATGCAAGAGCTCATCAGAGTTCCTCTGTATCTCCCTCTTCACCTTCTGCCAAGAAATCGACTGCTGACCGCGCTGGAAGCATGCAAAACTGCAACAAAGTAGCTAAGACGACTACTGCAACATTGTAACGCCGCTCCTGCTGCCTTCTCGACTGTTTTTCTTGGTGGTGCATCCTGTGGGGGTAGTCTGCCTCCTCTCTGCATCAGAAGCTGCGAAGAAATCTCCCGTGGGTCGACGGAATCTTCCCCCTGCTAAAGCAGGCACCAAAAAGCTGCATCACGGTCCCTTGGGTCTCCTCTCACGACGACGAGCGAGGTCCCTTGAATCCAGCAAGACTGTCCAAGTGACCCGCACGGTCCAGTGACTCTTCAGTCCAAGATTGGTGGAGGTAAGTCCTTGCCTCCCCACGCCAGACTGCATTGTTGGTTTTCGCGACTTTTGCAACTTCTCCGGCTCCCGTGCACTTCCGGCGGAAATCCTTTGTGCACCCCCAAGCTGGGTTCCCCGGCACTCTAGCCTGCATTGCACGACTTCCTAAGTTGGTCTCCGGTGAAGTGGGACTCCTTTGTGTAACTTCAGGCGAGCACCGTTTCACGCATCCTCGTAGTGCCTGTTTCTGGCACTTCTCCGGGTGCTACCTGCTGCTGTGAGGGCTCCTTGTCTTGATCGACGTCCCCTCTACCTCCTGGTCCAATTTGCACCATCCTGGTCCATCCTGGGCCACAGCAGCGTCCAAAAACGCTACCCCGCACGACTTGCAGCTAGCAAGGCTTGTTGGCGTCCATCCAGCGGGAAAATACCTCTGCACGACTCTCCACGGCGTGGGGGATCCATCCTCCAAAGGGGAAGTCTCTAGCCCTTGTCGTTCCTGCATTATTTCTTGCTTCTGCAGTCCAGTAGAAGCTTCTTTGCACCAACAGCTGGCATTTCTTGGGCATCTGCCCATCTCCGACTTGCTTGTGACTTTTGGACTCGGTCCCCTTGTTCCACAGGTACCCTCGACTGGAAATCCATTGTTGTTGCATTGTTGGGTTGTGTTTTTCTTGCATTATTCCTCTATCACGACTTCTGTGTCTTTAGGGGAACTTTAGTGCACTTTGCACTCACTTTTCAGGGTCTTGGGGTGGGGTATTTTTCTAACCCTTACTATTTTCTAATAGTCCCAGCGACCCTCTACAAGGTCACATAGGTTTGGGGTCCATTCGTGATTCGCATTCCACTTTTGGAGAATATGGTTTGTGTTGCCCCTATCCCTATGTGCTCCCATTGCATCCTATTGTAATTTTACACTGTTTGCACTGTTTTCTAAGACTATACTGCATATTTTTGGTATTGTGTACATATATCTTGTGTATATTTTTTATTCTCATACTGAGGGTACTCACTGAGATACTTTTGGCATATTGTCATACAAATAAAGTACCTTTATTTTTAGTATAACTGTGTATTGTGTTTTCTTATGATATTGTGCATATGGCATTTGTGGTACTGTAGTAGCTTCACACGTCTCCTAGTTCAGCCTAAGCTGCTCTGCTAAGCTACCATTTTCTATCAGCCTAAGCTGCTAGACACCCTATACACTAATAAGGGATACCTAGGCCTGGTGCAAGGTGTAAGTACCCATTGGTACTCACTACAAGCCAGTCCAGCCTCCTACATTGGTGGCAGCGGTGGGATAAGTGCTTTGAGACTACTTACCACTCTTGACATTGTACTTTTCATAAGAGAAAAATATACAAAACAAGTTCAGTGTATGTACACATAACTAAAAAGTTTTGCAATTCCTCTTTTCACTGTTTTCTAAGTGCTGAAAAGTACTACTAAACTTTCTAAAAAGTTCTAAAAAGTTTAAAAAGTTTTTTTCTGTCTTTCTAAAAGTTCTGAAAAACTTTTTCTTCACTTTTTCTATCACTTAACTCTTTCTAAAAATGTCTGGCACAGGCCAAAATGTTGATCTGTCCAAACTTGCATATGATCACCTTAGCTGGAAAGGAGCAAGGAGTCTCTGCATAGAAAGAGGTTTGAGTGTAGGGAAGAATCCTTCTTTAGAACTGTTACTTAATATGCTTAGAGAACAAGATAAGGCCATAAGTGCCCAATCTGTTGAAAAAGTAGTTGATGGTTCTCAGTCTGATCCAGGGACACCCCTGCAGATAGATTCAGTAAGGAAACTTCCCAGCCTGCCCAGTATCAGACAGCCTAGCAGGGTTGAAGATGATGCAGAGTCACACCAAACAGATAGTGTGGCCTCTCATCACAGTAGGGGTAGACATTCACATCAGTTAGATGATGTCCTCTCCCATTATACTGTTAGTAAACTTGTTAAGGTTCCATCTGTTAGGGACAGGTCTCCTTCTGTCCATTCTCATCACACTTCTGTTTCTAGAAATGTCCCTCCCACCCACCCTGATGACAGAATGTTAGAAAGGGAGCTCAATAAATTGAGAGTGGAGACTTCCAGACTGAAGCTCAAGAAGCAACAGCTGGATTTAGATAGACACTCTCTAGAGATTGAAAAAGAAAGACAGAAGCTGGGTTTAGATACCCATGGTGGCAGCAGCAGTATTCCCCATAGTCATCCTGTAAAAGAGCATGATTCCAGGAATCTGCACAAGATAGTTCCCCCTTACAAAGAGGGGGATGACATTAACAAGTGGTTTGCTGCACTTGAGAGGGCTTGTGTTGTTCAAGATGTCCCTCAAAGGCAGTGGGCTGCTATCCTATGGCTATCATTTAGTGGTAAGGGTAGAGACAGACTCCTTACTGTGAAAGAAAGTGATGCCAACAATTTCACTATTCTTAAGAGTGCACTCCTTGATGGTTATGGCTTAACCACTGAACAATACAGGATAAAGTTCAGAGAGACCAAAAAGGAGTCTTCACAAGATTGGGTTGATTTCATTGACCATTCAGTGAAGTCCTTAGAAGGGTGGTTACATGGCAGTAAAGTGACTGACTATGAAGGCCTGTATAACTTGATCCTGAGAGAGCATATTCTTAATAATTGTGTGTCAGATTTGTTGCACCAGTACTTGGTAGACTCTGATCTGACCTCTCCCCAAGAATTGGGAAAGAAGGCAGACAAATGGGTCAGAACAAGAGTGAACAGAAAAGTTCATACAGGGGGTGACAAAGATGGCAAGAAGAAGGATGGTAAGCCTTCAGAAAAAGGTGGGGACAAATCTAAAAATGAGTCTTCAACAGGTCCACAAAAACACTCTGGTGGGGGTGGTGGGCCTAAATCCTCTTCTAAAAATTACCAAGAAAAGAAACCATGGTGCTATTTATGTAAAGTAAAAGGCCATTGGACAACAGATCCCAGTTGTCCAAAGAAAAGCACCAAGCCTCCTACCACTACAACCCCTACTGCTACACCTAGTGTCCCTACTAATAGCAGTGGTGGTGGGAGCAAACCTACTAATAGCCAATCCAAGGGAGTAGCTGGGCTCACTATTGGTAACTTAGTTGGGGTTGGTCTGATTAGGGAGACCACAGAGGCTGTTTTAGTCTCTGAAGGGGCTATTGATTTAGCCACTTTGGTTGCTTGCCCCCATAACTTGGAGAAGTACAAGCAACTACCCCTAATAAATGGTGTTGAGGTCCAGGCCTACAGGGACACAAGTGCCAGTGTCACAATGGTGATTGAGAAACTGGTACACCCTGAACAACACCTACTTGGTCACCAGTACCAAGTAACAGATGCTCACAACAGCACACTTAGCCACCCCATGGCTGTTGTAAATCTCAACTGGGGGGGGGGTTACTGGTCCAAAGAAAGTTGTGGTAGCTTCAGATTTACCTGTAGACTGTCTATTAGGGAATGATTTGGAGACATCAGCTTGGTCAGATGTGGAGTTGGAGGCCCATGCAGCAATGCTGGGCATTCCAGGGAATATTTTTGCTTTGACAAGGGTTCAGGCCAAGAAGCAAAAAGGACAGGGAAGCTTGGATCCTGGAACAATGGACCAAGTGCTCCCTAAAGCTAGGGCTAGTAGAAGCAAACCACTTCCTACTATCCCTCCCTCTACAGTGGATTCTTCTTCTGAGGAAGAAGAGTTCCCTCCCTGTGCAGAACCTACACCAGAGGAGCTGGAAGCAGACACTGCTGAGCTTTTGGGTGAAGGGGGGCCTGCCAGAGAGGAGCTGAGTGTGGCACAGCAAACCTGTCCCACATTAGAGGGTCTAAGACAGCAAGCTGTCAAACAAGCAAATGGGGATATCAGTGACTCTCACAGAGTTTACTGGGAGGACAATCTCTTGTACACTGAGTCAAGGGATCCTAAACCTGGAGCAGCCAGAAGATTAGTGATTCCTCAGGAGTACAGAAAGTTCCTCCTAACTCTTGCACATGATATTCCCCTTGCTGGGCATCTTGGGCAAATGAAAACTTGGGACAGGCTTGTTCCCCTGTTTCATTGGCCTAGGATGTCTGAGGACACAAAGGAATTTTGTAAGTCCTGTGAAACCTGTCAAGGCAGTGGCAAGACAGGTGGCACTCCAAAGGCACCCCTTATTCCACTGCCTGTGGTTGGGGTTCCCTTTGAAAGGGTAGGGGTTGACATAGTTGGCCCCCTTGACCCTCCTACTGCTTCAGGCAATAGGTTTATCTTGGTGGTAGTGGACCATGCCACAAGATATCCTGAGGCAATTCCTCTTAGGACCACTACAGCTCCTGCAGTGGCAATGGCCCTCCTGGGAATCTTTTCCAGGGTGGGCTTCCCAAAAGAGGTAGTTTCAGACAGAGGAAGCAATTTAATGTCTGCATACTTGAAGGCCATGTGGAAAGAGTGTGGGGTGACTTACAAGTTCACCACACCCTATCATCCACAAACAAATGGACTGGTGGAGAGGTTTAATAAAACTCTCAAAGGCGTGATTATGGGACTCCCAGACAAACTCCGCAGGAGATGGGATATCCTTTTACCATGCCTCCTTTTTGCCTACAGGGAGGTACCCCAGAAAGGAGTGGGCTTCAGCCCCTTTGAACTTCTTTTTGGACACCCTGTTAGGGGTCCACTCACACTTGTTAAGGAGGGTTGGGAACAACCTTTAAAAGCTCCTAAACAGGATATTGTGGATTATGTACTAGGCCTCAGATCAAGGATGGCTGAATACATGAAGAAGGCCAGTAAAAACCTTCAGGCCAGCCAAGAGCTCCAGAAGCAATGGCGTGACCAGAAGGCTGTTTTGGTTCAGTACAAACCAGGGCAGAAAGTGTGGGTCTTGGAGCCTGTGGCCCCAAGAGCACTCCAAGATAAATGGAGTGGACCCCACACAATTGTTGAAAAGAAGGGTGAAGTCACCTACTTGGTTGACTTAGGCACTGCCAGGAGTCCCCTTAGGGTGCTCCATGTCAACCGCCTGAAACCCTACTATGACAGGGCTGATCTCACCCTGCTCATGGCAACTGATGAGGGACAGGAAGAAGACAGTGATCCTCTACCTGATCTCTTCTCTTCCACAGAACAAGATGCTCTTGTGGAAGGTGTAGTTTTGTCTGATTGTCTTACTGCTGAGCAGAAAGACCATTGCATAAATCTCCTAGGCCAATTTTCAGAACTCTTCTCTACTGTGCCAGGTACCACTTCTTGGTGTGAGCACACTATAGATACTGGAGACAGCTTGCCTGTCAAAAGTAAGATCTATAGGCAGCCTGACCATGTCAGAGACTGCATAAAGCAAGAAGTTCAGAAAATGTTGGAACTAGGAGTGGTTGAGCACTCTGACAGTCCATGGGCCTCTCCTATGGTACTGGTACCAAAACCCAATTCCAAAGATGGAAAGAAGGAAATGAGGTTTTGTGTCGATTACATAGGGCTTAACCAGGTAACCAAAACAGATGCTCACCCTATACCCAGGGCAGATGAGCTCATAGATACACTGGCATCTGCCAAATATCTAAGCACTTTTGATTTGACTGCAGGGTATTGGCAGATCAAATTATCAGAAGATGCTAAACCTAAAACTGCATTTTCTACCATTGGAGGACATTACCAGTTTACTGTAATGCCTTTTGGTTTGAAGAATGCACCTGCCACTTTTCAGAGGTTGGTGAATATAGTCCTGCAAGGGCTGGAAGCCTTCAGTGCAGCATATCTGGACGATATAGCTGTCTTTAGCTCCAGCTGGGATGATCACCTGGTCCACCTATGGAAAGTTTTAGAGGCCCTGCAAAAGGCAGGCCTCACTATCAAGGCTTCAAAGTGCCAGATAGGGCAGGGGAAGGTGGTTTATCTGGGACACCTGGTTGGTGGAGAACAGATTGCACCACTTCAGGGGAAGATCCAGACAATTATGGATTGGACTCCCCCTACTACACAGACTAAGGTGAGAGCCTTTTTAGGCCTCTCTGGGTATTACAGGAGGTTCATCAAGAACTATGGCTCCATTGCAGCCCCTCTTAATGACCTCACATCCAAAAGAATGCCTAAAAAGGTATTGTTGACAGCAAACTGTCAAAATGCTTTTGAGGAGCTGAAGCAGGCTATGTGCTCTGCACCTGTCCTGAAAAGCCCTTGTTATTCTAAAAAATTCTATGTCCAAACTGATGCATCTGAATTAGGAGTAGGGGCAGTCCTATCACAACTAAATTCTGAGGGCCAGGATCAACCTGTTGCTTTTATTAGTAGGAGGTTGACCCCTAGAGAAAAGCGTTGGTCTGCCATTGAGAGGGAGGCCTTTGCTGTAGTCTGGGCTTTGAAGAAGTTGAGGCCATACCTGTTTGGCACTCACTTCATTGTTCAAACAGACCACAAACCTCTACTTTGGCTAAAACAAATGAAAGGTGAAAATCCTAAATTGTTGAGGTGGTCCATATCTCTACAGGGAATGGACTATACAGTGGAACATAGACCTGGGAGTACCCACTCCAATGCAGATGGACTCTCCAGATATTTCCACTTAGACAATGAAGACCCATCAGGTAATGACCAGTCTTATTGTCCTTCGTTTGGGGGGGGGGGTTTGTAGGAAAGTACCATCTTGCCTGGCATGTTACCCCCATTTTTCACTGTATATATGTTGTTTTAGTTGTATGTGTCACTGGGACCCTGCAACACAGGGCCCCAGTGCTCATAAGTGTGCCTGACTGTGTTACCTGTGTAGTGACTAACTGTCTCACTGAGGCTCTGCTAACCAGAACCTAAGTGGTTATGCTCTCTCATTACTTTTAAATTGTCACTAACAGGCTAGTGACCAATTTTACCAATTCACATTGGCTTACTGGAACACCCTTATAATTCCCTAGTATATGGTACTGAGGTACCCAGGGTATTGGGGTTCCAGGAGATCCCTATGGGCTGTAGCATTTATTTTGCCACCCATAGGGAGCTCTGACAATTCTTACACAGGCCTGCCACTGCAGCCTGAGTGAAATAATGCCCACATTATTTCACAGCCATTTTCACTGCACTTAAGTAACTTATAAGTCACCTATATGTCTATACTTTACCTGGTAAAGGTTAGGTGCAAAGTTACTTAGTGTGTGGGCACCCTGGCACTAGCCAAGGTGCCCCCACATTGTTCAGGGCAAATTCCCCGACTTTGTGAGTGCGGGGACACCATTACATGCGTGTACTACACATAGGTCACTACCTATGTGTAGCTTCACAATGGTAACTCCGAATATGGCCATGTAACATGTCTAAGATCATGGAATTGCGCCCTCTATACCATCCTGGCATAGTTGGCACAATTCCATGCTCCCAGTGGTCTGTAGCACAGACCCTGGTACTGCCAAACTGCCTTTTCTGGGGTTCCACTACAGCTGCTGCTGCTGCCAACCCCACAGACAGGCTTCTGCCCTCCTGGGGTCCAGCCAGGCCTGGCCCAGGATGGCAGAACAAAGGACTTCCTCAGAGAGGGGGTGTTACACCCTCTCCCTTTGGAAAATGGTGTGAAGGCAGGGGAGGAGTAGCCTCCCCCAGCCTCTGGAAATGCTTTGTTGGGCACAGATGTGCCCAATTCTGCATAAGCCAGTCTACACCGGTTCAGGGACCCCTCAGCCCTTGCCTGGGCGCGAAACTGGACAAAGGAAAGGGGAGTGACCACTCCCCTGACCTGCACCTCCCCTGGGAGGTGCCCAGAGCTCCTCCAGTGTGCTCCAGCCCTCTGCCATCTTGGAAACAGAGGTGCTGCTGGCACACTGGACTGCTCTGAGTGGCCAGTGCCCTCTGCTGACGTCAGAGACTCCTACTGATAGGCTCCTTCAGGTGTTAGTAGCCTATCCTCTCTCCTAAGTAGCCAAACCCTCTTTTCTGGCTATTTAGGGTCTCTTTCTTTGGGGATTCCTCAGATAACGAATGCAAGAGCTCATCAGAGTTCCTCTGCATCTCCCTCTTCACCTTCTGCCAAGAAATCGACTGCTGACCGCGCTGGAAGCCTGCAAAACTGCAACAAAGTAGCTAAGACGACTACTGCAACATTGTAACGCCGCTCCTGCTGCCTTCTCGACTGTTTTTCTTGGTGGTGCATCCTGTGGGGGTAGTCTGCCTCCTCTCTGCATCAGAAGCTGCAAAGAAATCTCCCGTGGGTCGACGGAATCTTCCCCCTGCTAAAGCAGGCACCAAAAAGCTGCATCACTGTCCCTTGGGTCTCCTCTCACGACGACGAGCGAGGTCCCTTGAATCCAGCAAGACTATCCAAGTGACCCCCACGGTCCAGTGACTCTTCAGTCTAAGTTTGGTGGAGATAAGTCCTTGCTTCCCCATGCCAGACTGCATTGTTGGTTTTTGCAACTTTTGCAACTTCTCCGGCTCCCTTGCACTTCCGGCGGAAATCCTTTGTGCACCCCCAAGCTGGGGTCCCCGGCACTCTAACCTGCATTGCACGACTTCCTAAGTTGGTCTCCGGCGACGTGGGACTCCTTTGTGTAACTTCAGGCGAGCACCGTTTCACGCATCCTTGTAGTGCCTGTTTCTGGCACTTCTCCGGGTGCTACCTGCTGCTGTTAGGGCTCCTTGTCTTGCACGATGTCCCTTCTACCTCCTGGTCCAATTTGCACCATCCTGGTTCATCCTGGACCACAGCAGCGTCCAAAAACGCTAACCGCACGACTTGCAGCTAGCAAGGCTTGTTGGCATCCATCTGGTGGGAAAACACTTCTGCACGACTCTCCACGGCGTGGGGGATCCATCCTCCAAAGGGGAAGTCTCTAGCCCTTGTCGTTCCTGCAGTATTCCTTGCTTCTTCAGTCCAGTAGAAGCTTCTTTGCACCAACAGCTGGCATTTCTTGGGCATCTGCCCATCTCCGACTTGCTTGTGACTTTTGGACTCGGTCCCCTTGTTCCACAGGTACCCTCGACTGGAAATCCATTGTTGTTGCATTGTTGGGTTGTGTTTTTCTTGCATTATTCCTCTATCACGACTTCTGTGTCTTTAGGGAAACTTTAGTGCACTTTGCACTCACTTTTCAGGGTCTTGGGGTGGGGTATTTTTCTAACCCTTACTATTTTCTAATAGTCCCAGCGACCCTCTACAAGGTCACATAGGTTTGGGGTCCATTCGTGATTCGCATTCCACTTTTGGAGTATATGGTTTGTGTTGCCCCTATCCCTATGTGCTCCCATTGCATCCTATTGTAATTTTACACTGTTTGCACTGTTTTCTAAGACTATACTGCATATTTTTGGTATTGTGTACATATATCTTGTGTATATTTCTTATCCTCATACTGAGGGTACTCACTGAGATACTTTTGGCATATTGTCATAAAAATAAAGTACCTTTATTTTTAGTATAACTGTGTATTGTGTTTTCTTATGATATTGTGCATATGGCATTTGGGGTACTGTAGTAGCTTCACACGTCTCCTAGTTCAGCCTAAGCTGCTCTGCTAAGCTACCATTTTCTATCAGCCTAAGCTGCTAGACACCCTATACACTAATAAGGGATACCTGGGCCTGGTGCAAGGTGTAAGTACCCGTTGGTACTCACTACAAGCCAGTCCAGCCTCCTACATAAGGAGCCTATCCCTACCCTTTCCACTAAATGATAGCCATAGGATAGCAGCCCACTGCCTTTGAGGGACATCTTGTACAACACAGGCCCTCTAAAGTGCAGCAAACCACTTGTTAATGTCATCCCGCTCCTTTAGGTGGGAACTATTTTATGCAGATTCCTGGAATCATGCTCTTTTGCAGGATGACTATGGGGAACACTGCTGCTGCCACCATGGGTTTCTAAACCCAATTTCTGTCTTTCTTTCTCTACTTCTAAAGACTGTCTATCCAAATCCAGCTGTTGCTTCTTGAGCTTCAGTCTGGTTTGTTCCACTCTCAATCTATTGAGCTCCCTTTCTAACAATCTGTCATCAGGGTGGGTGGGAGGGACATGCCTTGAAACAGAAGTATGGTGAGAATGAACAGAAGGAGACCCATCCCTTACAGAAGGCATCCTAACATCTTGGTTAACAGAAACATCACTTCTACTATGGTGAGAAGGAATACTCTTGCTATGATGTGAGACAACACTATCAGTATGGTGTGACTCTACCTCAATACCAACTATGCTAGGCTGTCTAGTAATGGGCAGGCTAGGAAGTTTCTTTCCTGATTATTTTTCTAGGGGAGTCCCTGGATCAGATTGTGAACCATTAGCTACTTTTTCAATAGATGGGACACCTCTGGCCTTATCCTGTTCTATAAGCATGTTAACCAACAGTTCTCTGGGGGGATTCTCCCCTACACTTAAACCTCTCTCTAAGCAGAAACTCCTTGCTCCTTTCCAGCTAAGGTGATCATAAGCAAGTTGGGAAAGATCAACAGTTTGGCCTGTGCCAGACATTTTAGACAGTGTTTAAGTGACAGAAAAAGTGAAGAAAAAGTTTTTCAGAACTTTTGGAAAGACAGGAAAAAAAAACTTTTAAAGAACTTTTAGAAAGTTTAGAGGTACTTTTCAGCACTTAGAAAAGAGTGAAAAGAGGAAATGCAAAACTTTTTGGTTAGGTGTCCATACACTGAACTTGTTTTGTATATTTTTCTCTTATGAAAAGTACAATGACAAAAGTGGTAAGTAGTTACAAAGTACTTATCCCACCGCTGCACAACCAATGTAGGAGGCTGGACTGGCTTGTAGTGAGTATCAAGGGGTACCTACACCTTCCACCAGGCCCAGGTATCCCTTATTAGTGTATAGGGTGTCTAGCAGCTTAGGATGATAAATAATGGTAGCTTAGCAGAGCAGCTTAGGCTGAACTAGGAGACGAGTGAAGCTCATACAGTACCACTAGTGTCACTTGCACAATATCATAAGAAAACACAATACACAGATATACTAAAAATAAAGGTACTTTATTTTTATGACAATATGCCAAAGTATCTCAGTGAGTACCCTCAGTATGAGGATAGCAAATATACACAAGATATATATACACAATACCAAAAATAAACAGTATAGTCTTAGAAAACAGTGCAAACAATGTATAGTTACAGTAGGATGCAATGGGGACACATAGGGATAGGGGCAACCCAAACCATATACTCCAAAAGTGGAATGCGAACCACGAATGGACCCCAAACCTATTTGGCCTTGTAGAGGGTCGCTGGGACTGTAAGAAAACAGTGAGGGTTAGAAAAATAGCCCACCCTGAAAAGTGAGTGCAAAGTGCACTAAAGTTCCCCAAAGGACATAGAAGTCGTGATAGGGGAATTCTGCAGGAAAGACACAAACCAGCAATGCAATGTAGGAAAGTACCATCTTGCCTGGCATGTTACCCCCATTTTTCACTGTATATATGTTGTTTTAGTTGTATGTGTCACTGGGACCCTGGTAACCCAGGGCCCCAGTGCTCATAAGTGTGCCTGAATGTGTTACCTGTGTGGTGACTAACTGTCTCACTGAGGCTCTGCTAATCAGAACCTCAGTGGTTATGCTCTCTCATTTCTTTCTAAATTGTCACTAACAGGCTAGTGACCAATTTTACCAATTTACATTGGCTTACTGGAACACCCTTATAATTCCCTAGTATATGGTACTGAGGTACCCAGGGTATTGGGGTTCCAGGAGATCCCTATGGGCTGCAGCATTTCTTTTGCCACCCATAGGGAGCTCTGACAATTCTTACACAGGCCTGCCACTGCAGCCTGAGTGAAATAACGTCCACGTTATTTCACAGCCATTTTACACTGCACTTAAGTAACTTATAAGTCACCTATATGTCTAACCTTTACCTGGTAAAGGTTAGGTGCAAAGTTACTTAGTGTGAGGGCACCCTGGCACTAGCCAAGGTGCCCCCACATTGTTCAGAGCCAATTCACTGAACTTTGTGAGTGCGGGGACACCATTACACGCGTGCACTACATATAGGTCACTACCTATATGTAGCTTCACCATGGTAACTCCGAATATGGCCATGTAACATGTCTATGATCATGGAATTGCCCCCTCTATGCCATCCTGGCATTGTTGGTACAATTCCATGATCCCAGTGGTCTGTAGCACAGACCCTGGTACTGCCAGACTGCCCTTCCTGGGGTTTCACTGCAGCTGCTGCTGCTGCCAACCCCTCAGACAGGCAGCTGCCCTCCTGGGGTCCAGCCAGGCCTGGCCCAGGATGGCAGAACAAAGAACTTCCTCTGAGAGAGGGTGTGACACCCTCTCCCTTTGGAAAATGGTGTGAAGGCAGGGGAGGAGTAGCCTCCCCCAGCCTCTGGAAATGCTTTGTTGGGCACAGATGTGCCCAATTCTGCATAAGCCAGTCTACACCGGTTCAGGGACCCCTTAGCCCCTGCTCTGGCGCGAAACTGGACAAAGGAAAGGGGAGTGACCACTCCCCTGACCTGCACCTCCCCTGGGAGGTGTCCAGAGCTCCTCCAGTGTGCTCCAGACCTCTGCCATCTTGGAAACAGAGGTGCTGCTGGCACACTGGACTGCTCTGAGTGTCCAGTGCCACCAGGTGACGTCAGAGACTCCTTGTGATAGGCTCCTTCAGGTGTTAGTAGCCTTTCCTCTCTCCTAGGTAGCCAAACCCTCTTTTCTGGCTATTTAGGGTCTCTGTCTCTGGGGAAACTCTAGATAACGAATGCATGAGCTCAGCCGAGTTCCTCTGCATCTCCCTCTTCACCTTCTGATAAGGAATCGACCGCTGACCGCGCTGGAAGCCTGCAAACCTGCAACATAGTAGCAAAGACGACTACTGCAACTCTGTAACGCTGATCCTGCCGCCTTCTCGACTGTTTTCCTGCTTGTGCATGCTGTGGGGGTAGCCTGCCTCCTCTCTGCACCAGAAGCTCCGAAGAAATCTCCCGTGGGTCGACGGAATCTTCCCCCTGCAACCGCAGGCACCAAAAAGCTGCATTACCGGTCCCTTGGGTCTCCTCTCAGCATGACGAGCGAGGTCCCTCGAATCCAGCGACGCTGTCCAAGTGACCCCCACAGTCCAGTGACTCTTCAGCCCAAGTTTGGTGGAAGTAACTCCTTGCCTCACCTCACTGGGCTGCATTGCTGGGAACCGCGACTTTGCAGCTACTCCGGCCCCTGTGCACTTCCGGCGGAAATCCTTTGTGCACAGCCAAGCCTGGGTCCACGGCACTCTAACCTGCATTGCACGACTTTCTAAGTTGGTCTCCGGCGACGTGGGACTCCTTTGTGCAACTTCGGCGAGCACTGTTTCACGCATCATTGTAGTGCCTGTTTCTGGCACTTCTCCGGGTGCTACCTGCTTCAGTGAGGGCTCTTTGTCTTGCTCGACGTCCCCTCTCTTTTCAGGTCCAATTTGCGACCTCCTGGTCCCTCCTGGGCCCCAGCAGCGTCCAAAAATGCCAAACGCACGATTTGCGTGTAGCAAGGTTTGTTGGCGTCCTTCCGGCGGGAAAACACTTCTGCACGACTCTCCACGGCGAGAGGGATCTGTCCACCAAAGGGGAAGTCTCTAGCCCTTTTTGTTCTTGCAGAAACCTCAGCTTCTTCTGTCCAGTCGAAGCTTCTTTGCACCCGCAGCTGGCATTTCCTGGGCATCTGCCCATCTCCGACTTGCTTGTGACTTTTGGACTTGGTCCCCTTGTTCCACAGGTACCCTAGATTGGAAATCCACAGTTGTTGCATTGCTGGTTTGTGTCTTTCCTGCATTATTCCTCTAACACGACTATTTTGTCCTTAGGGGAACTTTAGTGCACTTTGCACTCACTTTTCAGGGTCTTGGGGAGGGTTATTTTTCTAACTCTCACTATTTTCTAATAGTCCCAGCGACCCTCTACAAGGTCACATAGGTTTGGGGTCCATTCGTGGTTCGCATTCCACTTCTGGAGTATATGGTTTGTGTTGCCCCTATCCCTATGTTTCCCCATTGCATCCTATTGTAACTATACATTGTTTGCACTGTTTTCTAAGACTATACTGCATATTTTTGCTATTGTGTATATATATCTTGTGTATATTTCCTATCCTCTCACTGAGGGTACACTCTAAGATACTTTGGCATATTGTCATAAAAATAAAGTACCTTTATTTTTAGTATAACTGTGTATTGTGGTTTCTTATGATATTGTGCATATGACACTAAGTGGTACTGTAGTAGCTTCACACGTCTCCTAGTTCAGCCTGAGCTGCTCTGCTAAGCTACCATTATCTATCAGCCTAAGCTGCTAGACACCCTATACACTAATCAGGGATAACTGGGCCTGGTGCAAGGTGCAAGTACCCCTTGGTACTCACTACAAGCCAGTCCAGCCTCCTACATTGGTTGTGCAGTGGTGGGATAAGTGCTTGAGACTACTTACCACTCTTGTCATTGTACTTTTCATAAGAGAAAAATATACAAAACAAGGTCAGTGTATATACACATAGCCAAAAAGTTTTGCATTTTCTCTTTTCACTCTTTTCTAAGTGCTGAAAAGTACTCCTAAACTTTCAAAAAGTTCTTAAAAGTTTAAAAAGTTTTTTTTCTGTCTTTCCAAAAAGTTCTGAAATCTTTTTTCTCTTTTTCTATCACTTTAACTCTCTTTAAAAAATGTCTGGTACAGGCCAAAATGTTGAACTGTCCAAAATTGCATATGATCACCTTAGCTGGAAAGGAGCAAGGAGTCTCTGCATAGAGAGAGGTTTGAGTGTAGGGAAGAATCCTTCCTTAGAACTGTTAATTAATATGCTTAGAGTACAGGATAAGGCCATAAGTGCACAATCTGGTGAAAAAGTAGCTAATGGTTCTCAATCTGATCCAGGGACTCCCCCAGGAAAAGGTTCAGGAAAGAAACTTCTCAGCCTGCCCATTACTAGACAGTCTAGCATAGTTGGTACAGAAATTGAATCACACCATACTGATGGTGTGCTCTCACATTATGCTGGTAGCCAAGCTGTTAGGGTGCCCTCTGTAAGGGACAGGTCTCCTTCTGTTCATTCCCATCATACCTCTGTATCTAGAAATGTCCCTCCCACCCACCCTGATGACAGATTGTTAGAAAGGGAGCTCAATAGATTGAGAGTGGAACAAACCAGACTGAAGCTCAAGAAGCAACAGCTGGACTTGGATAGACAGTCTTTAGAATTAGAGAAGGAAAGACAGAAGTTGGGTTTAGATACCCATGGTGGCAGCAGCAGTATTCCCCATAGTCATCCTGCAAAAGAGCATGATTCCAGGAATCTGCACAAGATAGTTCCCCCTTATAAGGAGGGGGATGACATTAACAAGTGGTTTGCTGCACTTGAGAGGGCCTGTGCTGTACAGGATGTCCCTCAAAAGCAGTGGGCTGCTATCCTATGGCTATCATTTAGTGGAAAAGGTAGGGATAGGCTCCTTACAGTGAAAGAAAATGATGCCAATAATTTCCAAGTTCTTAAGAATGCACTCCTGGATGGTTATGGCTTAACCACTGAACAGTACAGGATAAAGTTCAGAGAGACCAAAAAGGAGTCTTCACAAGACTGGGTTGATTTCATTGACCATTCAGTGAAGGCCTTGGAGGGGTGGTTACATGGCAGTAAAGTTACTGATTATGACAGCCTGTATAACTTAATCCTGAGAGAGCATATTCTTAATAATTGTGTGTCTGATTTGTTGCACCAGTACTTGGTGGACTCTGATCTGACCTCTCCCCAAGAATTGGGAAAGAAGGCAGACAAATGGGTCAGAACAAGAGTGAACAGAAAAGTTCATACAGGGGGTGACAAAGATGGCAACAAAAAGAAGGATGGTAAGTCTTCTGACAAGGGTGGGGACAAATCTAAAAATGAGTCTTCATCAGGCCCACAAAAACACTCTGGTGGGGGTGGTGGGCCCAAATCCTCCTTTAATCAGAATAAGGAAAAGAAACCATGGTGCTATTTATGTAAAATAAAAGGCCATTGGACAACAGATCCCAGTTGTCCAAAGAAAGGCACCACAGCTCCTACCACTACAACCCCTACTGCTACACCGAGTGTCCCTACTAATAGCAGTGGTGGTGGGAGCAAACCTACTAATAGCCAATCCAAGGGAGTAGCTGGGCTCACTTTTGGTAATTTAGTTGGGGTTGGTCTAATTAGGGAGACCACAGAGGCTACTTTAGTCTCTGAAGGGGCTATTGACTTAGCCACTTTGGTTGCTTGCCCCCTTAACTTGGAGAAGTACAAGCAACTAACCCTAATAAATGGTGTTGAGGTCCAGGCCTACAGGGACACAGGTGCCAGTGTCACAATGGTGATTGAGAAACTGGTGCACCCTGAACAACACATACTTGGACACCAGTACCAAGTAACCGATGCTCACAACATAACACAAAGCCACCCCATGGCTGTTGTAAATCTCAACTGGGGGGGGGGTAACTGGTCCAAAGAAAGTTGTGGTAGCTTCAGATTTACCTGTAGACTGTCTATTAGGGAATGATTTGGAGACATCAGCTTGGTCAGATGTGGAGTTGGAGGCCCATGCAGCAATGCTGGGCATCCCAGGGCATATTTTTGCTTTGACAAGGGCTCAGGCCAAAAAGCAAAAAGGACAGGGAAGCTTGGATCCTGGAACAATGGACCAAGTGCTCCCTAAAGCTAGGGCTAGTAGAAGCAAACCACTTCCTACTATCCCTCCCTCTACAGTGGATTCTACTTCTGAGGAAGAAGAATTCCCTCCCTGTGCAGAACCTACACCAGAGGAGCTGGAAGCAGACACTGCTGAGCTTTTGGGTGAAGGGGGGCCTGCCAGAGAGGAGCTGAGTGTGGCACAGCAAACCTGTCCCACATAAGAGGGTCTCAGACAGCAAGCTGTCAAACAGGCTAATGGGGATGTCAGTGACTCTCACAGAGTTTACTGGGAGGACAACCTCTTGTACACTGAGCATAGGGATCCTAAACCTGGAGCTGCCAGGAGATTAGTGATTCCTCAGGAGTACAGAAAGTTCCTCCTAACACTGGCACATGACATTCCCTTAGCTGGGCACCTGGGTCAAATGAAAACTTGGGACAGATTGGTACCATTGTTTCATTGGCCTAGGATGTCTGAGGACACAAAGGAATTTTGTAAGTCCTGTGAAACCTGTCAAGCCAGTGGCAAGACAGGTGGCACTCCAAAGGCACCCCTTATCCCACTGCCTGTGGTTGGGGTTCCCTTTGAAAGGGTAGGGGTTGACATAGTTGGCCCCCTTGACCCTCCTACTGCTTCAGGCAATAGGTTTATCTTGGTGGTAGTAGACCGTGCCACAAGATATCCTGAAGCTATTCCTTTAAGGACCACTACAGCTCCTGCAGTGGCAAAGGCCCTCCTGGGAATATTTTCCAGAGTGGGCTTCCCAAAGGAAGTGGTATCAGACAGGGGAAGCAATTTCATGTCTGCATACTTAAAGGCCATGTGGAAGGAGTGTAGTGTAACGTACAAGTTCACAACACCCTATCATCCACAAACAAATGGACTGGTGGAGAGATTTAATAAAACTCTCAAAGGCATGATTATGGGTCTCCCTGAAAAACTCCGCAGGAGATGGGATATCCTTCTACCATGCCTCCTTTTTGCCTACAGGGAGGTACCCCAGAAAGGAGTGGGCTTCAGCCCCTTTGAACTTCTTTTTGGTCACCCTGTTAGGGGTCCACTCACACTTGTAAAGGAGGGTTGGGAACAACCTTTAAAAGCTCCTAAGCAGGATATTGTGGATTATGTACTTGGCCTCAGATCAAGGATGGCTGAGTACATGAAAAAGGCCAGTAAAAACCTTCAGGCCAGCCAAGAGCTCCAGAAGCAATGGCATGATCAGAAGGCTGTTTTGGTTCAGTAACAACCAGGGCAGAAAGTGTGGGTCTTGGAGCCTGTGGCCCCAAGAGCACTCCAAGATAAATGGAGTGGACCCCACACAATTGTTGAAAAGAAGGGTGAAGTCACCTACTTGGTTGACTTAGGCACTGCAAGGAGTCCCCTTAGGGTGCTCCATGTCAACCGCCTGAAACCCTACTATGACAGGGCTGATCTCACCCTGCTCATGGCAACAGATGAGGGACAGGAAGAAGACAGTGATCCTCTACCTGATCTCTTCTCTTCCACAGATCAAGATGCTCTTGTGGAAGGTGTAGTTTTGGCTGATTGTCTTACTGCTGAGCAGAAAGACAATTGCATAAATCTCCTAGGACAATTTTCAGAACTCTTCTCTATTGTGCCAGGCACCACTTCTTGGTGTGAGCACACTATAGATACTGGAGACAGTTTACCTGTCAAAAGTAAGATCTATAGGCAGCCTGACCATGTCAGGGACTGCATAAAGCAAGAAGTTCAGAAAATGTTGGAACTAGGAGTGGTTGAGCACTCTGACAGTCCATGGGCTTCTCCTGTGGTACTGGTACCAAAACCCAATTCTAAAGATGGAAAGAAAGAAATGCGGTTTTGTGTAGACTATAGAGGTCTCAACTTGGTAACCAAAACTGATGCTCACCCTATACCCAGGGCAGATGAGCTCATAGATACACTGGCATCTGCCAAGTATCTAAGCACTTTTGATTTGACTGCAGGGTATTGGCAAATCAAATTGTCAGAAGATGCTAAACCTAAGACTGCATTTTCTACCATTGGAGGACATTACCAGTTTACTGTAATGCCTTTTGGTTTGAAAAATGCACCTGCCACTTTTCAGAGGTTGGTGAACACAGTCCTGCAAGGGCTGGAAGCTTTCAGTGCAGCATATTTGGACGATATAGCTGTCTTTAGCTCCAGCTGGGATGATCACCTGGTCCACCTATGGAAAGTTTTGGAGGCCCTGCAAAAGGCAGGCCTCACTATCAAGGCTTCAAAGTGCCAGATAGGGCAGGGTAAGGTGGTTTATCTGAGACACCTTGTTGGTGGGGAACAGATTGCACCACTTCAGGGGAAAATCCAAACAATTATTGATTGGGTTCCCCCTACCACTCAGACTCAGGTGAGAGCCTTCCTAGGCCTCACTGGGTATTACAGGAGGTTCATTAAGAACTATGGCTCCATTGCAGCCCCTCTTAATGACCTCACTTCCAAGAAAATGCCTAAAAAGGTATTATGGACAGCAAGCTGTCAGAAAGCTTTTGAGGAGCTGAAGCAGGCCATGTGCTCTGCACCTGTCCTGAAAAGCCCTTGTTACTCTAAAAAATTCTATGTCCAAACTGATGCATCTGAATTAGGAGTAGGGGCAGTCCTATCACAACTTAATTCTGAGGGCCATGATCAACCTGTTGCTTTTATTAGTAGAAGGTTGACCCCTAGAGAAAAGCGTTGGTCTGCCATTGAGAGGGAGGCCTTTGCTGTGGTCTGGGCTCTGAAGAAGTTGAGGCCATACCTGTTTGGCACTCACTTCATTGTTCAGACAGACCACAAACCTCTACTTTGGCTAAAACAAATGAAAGGTGAAAATCCTAAATTGTTGAGGTGGTCCATATCCCTACAGGGAATGGACTATACAGTGGAACATAGACCTGGGAGAAACCACTCCAATGCAGATGGACTCTCCATATATTTCCACTTAGACAATGAAGACTCATCAGGTAATGGCTAGTCTTATTGTCCTTCGTTTGGGGGGGGGTTATGTAGGAAAGTACCATCTTGCCTGGCATGTTACCCCCATTTTTCACTGTATATATGTTGTTTTAGTTGTATGTGTCACTGGGACCCTGGTAACCCAGGGCCCCAGTGCTCATAAGTGTGCCTGAATGTGTTACCTGTGTAGTGACTAACTGTCTCACTGAGGCTCTGCTAATCAGAACCTCAGTGGTTATGCTCTCTCATTTCTTTCTAAATTGTCACTAACAGGCTAGTGACCAATTTTACCAATTTGCATTGGCTTACTGGAACACCCTTCTAATTCCCTAGTATATGGTACTGAGGTACCCAGGGTATTGGGGTTCCAGGAGATCCCTATGGGCTGCAGCATTTCTTTTGCCACCCATAGGGAGCTCTGACAATTCTTACACAGGCCTGCCACTGCAGCCTGAGTGAAATAACGTCCACGTTATTTCACAGCCATTTTACACTGCACTTAAGTAACTTATAAGTCACCTATATGTCTAACCTTTACCTGGTAAAGGTTAGGTGCAAAGTTACTTAGTGTGAGGGCACCCTGGCACTAGCCAAGGTGCCCCCACATTGTTCAGAGCCAATTCACTGAACTTTGTGAGTGCGGGGACACCATTACACGCGTGCACTACATATAGGTCACTACCTATATGTAGCTTCACCATGGTAACTCCGAATATGGCCATGTAACATGTCTATGATCATGGAATTGCCCCCTCTATGCCATCCTGGCATTGTTGGTACAATTCCATGATCCCAGTGGTCTGTAGCACAGACCCTGGTACTGCCAGACTGCCCTTCCTGGGGTTTCACTGCAGCTGCTGCTGCTGCCAACCCCTCAGACAGGCAGCTGCCCTCCTGGGGTCCAGCCAGGCCTGGCCCAGGATGGCAGAACAAAGAACTTCCTCTGAGAGAGGGTGTGACACCCTCTCCCTTTGGAAAATGGTGTGAAGGCAGGGGAGGAGTAGCCTCCCCCAGCCTCTGGAAATGCTTTGTTGGGCACAGATGTGCCCAATTCTGCATAAGCCAGTCTACACCGGTTCAGGGACCCCTTAGCCCCTGCTCTGGCGCGAAACTGGACAAAGGAAAGGGGAGTGACCACTCCCCTGACCTGCACCTCCCCTGGGAGGTGTCCAGAGCTCCTCCAGTGTGCTCCAGGCCTCTGCCATCTTGGAAACAGAGGTGCTGCTGGCACACTGGACTGCTCTGAGTGGCCAGTGCCACCAGGTGACGTCAGAGACTCCTTGTGATAGGCTCCTTCAGGTGTTAGTAGCCTTTCCTCTCTCCTAGGTAGCCAAACCCTCTTTTCTGGCTATTTAGGGTCTCTGTCTCTGGGGAAACTCTAGATAACGAATGCATGAGCTCAGCCGAGTTCCTCTGCATCTCCCTCTTCACCTTCTGATAAGGAATCGACCGCTGACCGCGCTGGAAGCCTGCAAACCTGCAACATAGTAGCAAAGACGACTACTGCAACTCTGTAACGCTGATCCTGCCGCCTTCTCGACTGTTTTCCTGCTTGTGCATGCTGTGGGGGTAGCCTGCCTCCTCTCTGCACCAGAAGCTCCGAAGAAATCTCCCGTGGGTCGACGGAATCTTCCCCCTGCAACCGCAGGCACCAAAAAGCTGCATTACCGGTCCCTTGGGTCTCCTCTCAGCACGACGAGCGAGGTCCCTCGAATCCAGCGACGCTGTCCAAGTGACCCCCACAGTCCAGTGACTCTTCAGCCCAAGTTTGGTGGAGGTAAGTCCTTGCCTCACCTCACTGGGCTGCATTGCTGGGAACCGCGACTTTGCAGCTACTCCGGCCCCTGTGCACTTCCGGCGGAAATCCTTCGTGCACAGCCAAGCCTGAGTCCACGGCACTCTAACCTGCATTGCACGACTTTCTAAGTTGGTCTCCGGCGACGTGGGACTCCTTTGTGCAACTTCGGCGAGCACTGTTTCACGCATCCTCGTAGTGCCTGTTTCTGGCACTTCTCCGGGTGCTACCTGCTTCAGTGAGGGCTCTTTGTCTTGCTCGACGTTTCTCTCTCTTCAGGTCCAATTTGCGACCTCCTGGTCCCTCCTGGGCCCCAGCAGCGTCCAAAAACGCCAAACGCACGATTTGCGTGTAGCAAGGCTTGTTGGCGTCCTTCCGGCGGGAAATCACATCTGCACGACTCTCCAAGGCGAGAGGGATCCGTCCACCAAAGGGGAAGTCTCTAGCCCTTTTCGTTCCTGCAGAAACCTCAGCTTCTTCTGTCCAGTCGAAGCTTCTTTGCACCCGCAGCTGGCATTTCCTGGGCATCTGCCCATCTCCGACTTGCTTGTGACTTTTGGACTTGGTCCCCTTGTTCCACAGGTACCCTAGATTGGAAATCCACAGTTGTTGCATTGCTGGTTTGTGTCTTTCCTGCATTATTCCTCTAACACGACTATTTTGTCCTTAAGGGAACTTTAGTGCACTTTGCACTCACTTTTCAGGGTCTTGGGGAGGGTTATTTTTCTAACTCTCACTATTTTCTAATAGTCCCAGCGACCCTCTACAAGGTCACATAGGTTTGGGGTCCATTCGTGGTTCGCATTCCACTTCTGGAGTATATGGTTTGTGTTGCCCCTATCCCTATGTTTCCCCATTGCATCCTATTGTAACTATACATTGTTTGCACTGTTTTCTAAGACTATACTGCATATTTTTGCTATTGTGTATATATATCTTGTGTATATTTCCTATCCTCTCACTGAGGGTACACTCTAAGATACTTTGGCATATTGTCATAAAAATAAAGTACCTTTATTTTTAGTATAACTGTGTATTGTGGTTTCTTATGATATTGTGCATATGACACTAAGTGGTACTGTAGTAGCTTCACACGTCTCCTAGTTCAGCCTGAGCTGCTCTGCTAAGCTACCATTATCTATCAGCCTAAGCTGCTAGACACCCTATACACTAATAAGGGATAACTGGGCCTGGTGCAAGGTGCAAGTACCCCTTGGTACTCACTACAAGCCAGTCCAGCCTCCTACATTGGTTGTGCAGTGGTGGGATAAGTGCTTGAGACTACTTACCACTCTTGTCATTGTACTTTTCATAAGAGAAAAATATACAAAACAAGGTCAGTGTATATACACATAGCCAAAAAGTTTTGCATTTTCTCTTTTCACTCTTTTCTAAGTGCTGAAAAGTACTCCTAAACTTTCAAAAAGTTCTTAAAAGTTTAAAAAGTTTTTTTTCTGTCTTTCAAAAAAAACTGAAATCTTTTTTCTCTTTTTCTATCACTTTAACTCTCTCTAAAAAATGTCTGGTACAGGCCAAAATGTTGAACTGTCCAAAATTGCATATGATCACCTTAGCTGGAAAGGAGCAAGGAGTCTCTGCATAGAGAGAGGTTTGAGTGTAGGGAAGAATCCTTCCTTAGAACTGTTAATTAATATGCTTAGAGTACAGGATAAGGCCATAAGTGCACAATCTGGTGAAAAAGTAGCTAATGGTTCTCAATCTGATCCAGGGACTCCCCCAGGAAAAGGTTCAGGAAAGAAACTTCTCAGCCTGCCCATTACTAGACAGTCTAGCATAGTTGGTACAGAAATTGAATCACACCATACTGATGGTGTGCTCTCACATTATGCTGGTAGCCAAGCTGTTAGGGTGCCCTCTGTAAGGGACAGGTCTCCTTCTGTTCATTCCCATCATACCTCTGTATCTAGAAATGTCCCTCCCACCCACCCTGATGACAGATTGTTAGAAAGGGAGCTCAATAGATTGAGAGTGGAACAAACCAGACTGAAGCTCAAGAAGCAACAGCTGGATTTGGATAGACAGTCTTTAGAATTAGAGAAGGAAAGACAGAAGTTGGGTTTAGATACCCATGGTGGCAGCAGCAGTATTCCCCATAGTCATCCTGCAAAAGAGCATGATTCCAGGAATCTGCACAAGATAGTTCCCCCTTATAAGGAGGGGGATGACATTAACAAGTGGTTTGCTGCACTTGAGAGGGCCTGTGCTGTACAGGATGTCCCTCAAAAGCAGTGGGCTGCTATCCTATGGCTATCATTTAGTGGAAAAGGTAGGGATAGGCTCCTTACAGTGAAAGAAAATGATGCCAATAATTTCCAAGTTCTTAAGAATGCACTCCTGGATGGTTATGGCTTAACCACTGAACAGTACAGGATAAAGTTCAGAGAGACCAAAAAGGAGTCTTCACAAGACTGGGTTGATTTCATTGACCATTCAGTGAAGGCCTTGGAGGGGTGGTTACATGGCAGTAAAGTTACTGATTATGACAGCCTGTATAACTTAATCCTGAGAGAGCATATTCTTAATAATTGTGTGTCTGATTTGTTGCACCAGTACTTGGTGGACTCTGATCTGACCTCTCCCCAAGAATTGGGAAAGAAGGCAGACAAATGGGTCAGAACAAGAGTGAACAGAAAAGTTCATACAGGGGGTGACAAAGATGGCAACAAAAAGAAGGATGGTAAGTCTTCTGACAAGGGTGGGGACAAATCTAAAAATGAGTCTTCATCAGGCCCACAAAAACACTCTGGTGGGGGTGGTGGGCCCAAATCCTCCTTTAATCAGAATAAGGAAAAGAAACCATGGTGCTATTTATGTAAAATAAAAGGCCATTGGACAACAGATCCCAGTTGTCCAAAGAAAGGCACCACAGCTCCTACCACTACAACCCCTACTGCTACACCGAGTGTCCCTACTAATAGCAGTGGTGGTGGGAGCAAACCTACTAATAGCCAATCCAAGGGAGTAGCTGGGCTCACTTTTGGTAATTTAGTTGGGGTTGGTCTAATTAGGGAGACCACAGAGGCTACTTTAGTCTCTGAAGGGGCTATTGACTTAGCCACTTTGGTTGCTTGCCCCCATAACTTGGAGAAGTACAAGCAACTAACCCTAATAAATGGTGTTGAGGTCCAGGCCTACAGGGACACAGGTGCCAGTGTCACAATGGTGATTGAGAAACTGGTGCACCCTGAACAACACATACTTGGACACCAGTACCAAGTAACCGATGCTCACAACATAACACAAAGCCACCCCATGGCTGTTGTAAATCTCAACTGGGGGGGGGTAACTGGTCCAAAGAAAGTTGTGGTAGCTTCAGATTTACCTGTAGACTGTCTATTAGGGAATGATTTGGAGACATCAGCTTGGTCAGATGTGGAGTTGGAGGCCCATGCAGCAATGCTGGGCATCCCAGGGCATATTTTTGCTTTGACAAGGGCTCAGGCCAAAAAGCAAAAAGGACAGGGAAGCTTGGATCCTGGAACAATGGACCAAGTGCTCCCTAAAGCTAGGGCTAGTAGAAGCAAACCACTTCCTACTATCCCTCCCTCTACAGTGGATTCTACTTCTGAGGAAGAAGAATTCCCTCCCTGTGCAGAACCTACACCAGAGGAGCTGGAAGCAGACACTGCTGAGCTTTTGGGTGAAGGGGGGCCTGCCAGAGAGGAGCTGAGTGTGGCACAGCAAACCTGTCCCACATTAGAGGGTCTCAGACAGCAAGCTGTCAAACAGGCTAATGGGGATGTCAGTGACTCTCACAGAGTTTACTGGGAGGACAACCTCTTGTACACTGAGCATAGGGATCCTAAACCTGGAGCTGCCAGGAGATTAGTGATTCCTCAGGAGTACAGAAAGTTCCTCCTAACACTGGCACATGACATTCCCTTAGCTGGGCACCTGGGTCAAATGAAAACTTGGGACAGATTGGTACCATTGTTTCATTGGCCTAGGATGTCTGAGGACACAAAGGAATTTTGTAAGTCCTGTGAAACCTGTCAAGCCAGTGGCAAGACAGGTGGCACTCCAAAGGCACCCCTTATCCCACTGCCTGTGGTTGGGGTTCCCTTTGAAAGGGTAGGGGTTGACATAGTTGGCCCCCTTGACCCTCCTACTGCTTCAGGCAATAGGTTTATCTTGGTGGTAGTGGACCATGCCACAAGATATCCTGAAGCTATTCCTTTAAGGACCACTACAGCTCCTGCAGTGGCAAAGGCCCTCCTGGGAATATTTTCCAGAGTGGGCTTCCCAAAGGAAGTGGTACCAGACAGGGGAAGCAATTTCATGTCTGCATACTTAAAGGCCATGTGGAAGGAGTGTGGTATAACGTACAAGTTCACAACACCCTATCATCCACAAACAAATGGACTGGTGGAGAGATTTAATAAAACTCTCAAAGGCATGATTATGGGTCTCCCTGAAAAACTCCGCAGGAGATGGGATATCCTTCTACCATGCCTCCTTTTTGCCTACAGGGAGGTACCCCAGAAAGGAGTGGGCTTCAGCCCCTTTGAACTTCTTTTTGGTCACCCTGTTAGGGGTCCACTCACACTTGTAAAGGAGGGTTGGGAACAACCTTTAAAAGCTCCTAAGCAGGATATTGTGGATTATGTACTTGGCCTCAGATCAAGGATGGCTGAGTACATGAAAAAGGCCAGTAAAAACCTTCAGGCCAGCCAAGAGCTCCAGAAGCAATGGCATGATCAGAAGGCTGTTTTGGTTCAGTACCAACCAGGGCAGAAAGTGTGGGTCTTGGAGCCTGTGGCCCCAAGAGCACTCCAAGATAAATGGAGTGGACCCCACACAATTGTTGAAAAGAAGGGTGAAGTCACCTACTTGGTTGACTTAGGCACTGCAAGGAGTCCCCTTAGGGTGCTCCATGTCAACCGCCTGAAACCCTACTATGACAGGGCTGATCTCACCCTGCTCATGGCAACAGATGAGGGAAAGGAAGAAGACAGTGATCCTCTACCTGATCTCTTCTCTTCCACAGATCAAGATGCTCTTGTGGAAGGTGTAGTTTTGGCTGATTGTCTTACTGCTGAGCAGAAAGACAATTGCATAAATCTCCTAGGACAATTTTCAGAACTCTTCTCTATTGTGCCTGGCACCACTTCTTGGTGTGAGCACACTATAGATACTGGAGACAGTTTACCTGTCAAAAGTAAGATCTATAGGCAGCCTGACCATGTCAGGGACTGCATAAAGCAAGAAGTTCAGAAAATGTTGGAACTAGGAGTGGTTGAGCACTCTGACAGTCCATGGGCTTCTCCTGTGGTACTGGTACCAAAACCCAATTCTAAAGATGGAAAGAAAGAAATGCGGTTTTGTGTAGACTATAGAGGTCTCAACTTGGTAACCAAAACTGATGCTCACCCTATACCCAGGGCAGATGAGCTCATAGATACACTGGCATCTGCCAAGTATCTAAGCACTTTTGATTTGACTGCAGGGTATTGGCAAATCAAATTGTCAGAAGATGCTAAACCTAAGACTGCATTTTCTACCATTGGAGGACATTACCAGTTTACTGTAATGCCTTTTGGTTTGAAAAATGCACCTGCCACTTTTCAGAGGTTGGTGAACACAGTCCTGCAAGGGCTGGAAGCTTTCAGTGCAGCATATTTGGACGATATAGCTGTCTTTAGCTCCAGCTGGGATGATCACCTGGTCCACCTATGGAAAGTTTTGGAGGCCCTGCAAAAGGCAGGCCTCACTATCAAGGCTTCAAAGTGCCAGATAGGGCAGGGTAAGGTGGTTTATCTGGGACACCTTGTTGGTGGGGAACAGATTGCACCACTTCAGGGGAAAATCCAAACAATTATTGATTGGGTTCCCCCTACCACTCAGACTCAGGTGAGAGCCTTCCTAGGCCTCACTGGGTATTACAGGAGGTTCATTAAGAACTATGGCTCCATTGCAGCCCCTCTTAATGACCTCACTTCCAAGAAAATGCCTAAAAAGGTATTATGGACAGCAAGCTGTCAGAAAGCTTTTGAGGAGCTGAAGCAGGCCATGTGCTCTGCACCTGTCCTGAAAAGCCCTTGTTACTCTAAAAAATTCTATGTCCAAACTGATGCATCTGAATTAGGAGTAGGGGCAGTCCTATCACAACTTAATTCTGAGGGCCATGATCAACCTGTTGCTTTTATTAGTAGAAGGTTGACCCCTAGAGAAAAGCGTTGGTCTGCCATTGAGAGGGAGGCCTTTGCTGTGGTCTGGGCTCTGAAGAAGTTGAGGCCATACCTGTTTGGCACTCACTTCATTGTTCAGACAGACCACAAACCTCTACTTTGGCTAAAACAAATGAAAGGTGAAAATCCTAAATTGTTGAGGTGGTCCATATCCCTACAGGGAATGGACTATACAGTGGAACATAGACCTGGGAGTAGCCACTCCAATGCAGATGGACTCTCCAGATATTTCCACTTAGACAATGAAGACTCATCAGGTAATGGCTAGTCTTATTGTCCTTCGTTTGGGGGGGGGGGGTTGTGTAGGAAAGTACCATCTTGCCTGGCATGTTACCCCCATTTTTCACTGTATATATGTTGTTTTAGTTGTATGTGTCACTGGGACCCTGGTAACCCAGGGCCCCAGTGCTCATAAGTGTGCCTGAATGTGTTACCTGTGTAGTGACTAACTGTCTCACTGAGGCTCTGCTAATCAGAACCTCAGTGGTTATGCTCTCTCATTTCTTTCTAAATTGTCACTAACAGGCTAGTGACCAATTTTACCAATTTACATTGGCTTACTGGAACACCCTTCTAATTCCCTAGTATATGGTACTGAGGTACCCAGGGTATTGGGGTTCCAGGAGATCCCTATGGGCTGCAGCATTTCTTTTGCCACCCATAGGGAGCTCTGACAATTCTTACACAGGCCTGCCACTGCAGCCTGAGTGAAATAACGTCCACGTTATTTCACAGCCATTTTACACTGCACTTAAGTAACTTATAAGTCACCTATATGTCTAACCTTTACCTGGTAAAGGTTAGGTGCAAAGTTACTTAGTGTGAGGGCACCCTGGCACTAGCCAAGGTGCCCCCACATTGTTCAGAGCCAATTCACTGAACTTTGTGAGTGCGGGGACACCATTACACGCGTGCACTACATATAGGTCACTACCTATATGTAGCTTCACCATGGTAACTCCGAATATGGCCATGTAACATGTCTATGATCATGGAATTGCCCCCTCTATGCCATCCTGGCATTGTTGGTACAATTCCATGATCCCAGTGGTCTGTAGCACAGACTGCCAGACTGCCCTTCCTGGGGTTTCACTGCAGCTGCTGCTGCTGCCAACCCCTCAGACAGGCAGCTGCCCTCCTGGGGTCCAGCCAGGCCTGGCCCAGGATGGCAGAACAAAGAACTTCCTCTGAGAGAGGGTGTGACACCCTCTCCCTTTGGAAAATGGTGTGAAGGCAGGGGAGGAGTAGCCTCCCCCAGCCTCTGGAAATGCTTTGTTGGGCACAGATGTGCCCAATTCTGCATAAGCCAGTCTACACCGGTTCAGGGACCCCTTAGCCCCTGCTCTGGCGCGAAACTGGACAAAGGAAAGGGGAGTGACCACTCCCCTGACCTGCACCTCCCCTGGGAGGTGTCCAGAGCTCCTCCAGTGTGCTCCAGACCTCTGCCATCTTGGAAACAGAGGTGCTGCTGGCACACTGGACTGCTCTGAGTGGCCAGTGCCACCAGGTGACGTCAGAGACTCCTTGTGATAGGCTCCTTCAGGTGTTAGTAGCCTTTCCTCTCTCCTAGGTAGCCAAACCCTCTTTTCTGGCTATTTAGGGTCTCTGTCTCTGGGGAAACTCTAGATAACGAATGCATGAGCTCAGCCGAGTTCCTCTGCATCTCCCTCTTCACCTTCTGATAAGGAATCGACCGCTGACCGCGCTGGAAGCCTGTAAACCTGCAACATAGTAGCAAAGACGACTACTGCAACTCTGTAACGCTGATCCTGCCGCCTTCTCGACTGTTTTCCTGCTTGTGCATGCTGTGGGGGTAGCCTGCCTCCTCTCTGCACCAGAAGCTCCGAAGAAATCTCCCGTGGGTCGACGGAATCTTCCCCCTGCAACCGCAGGCACCAAAAAGCTGCATTACCGGTCCCTTGGGTCTCCTCTCAGCACGACGAGCGAGGTCCCTCGAATCCAGCGACGCTGTCCAAGTGACCCCCACAGTCCAGTGACTCTTCAGCCCAAGTTTGGTGGAGGTAAGTCCTTGCCTCACCTCACTGGGCTGCATTGCTGGGAACCGCGACTTTGCAGCTACTCCGGCCCCTGTGCACTTCCGGCTGAAATCCTTCGTGCACAGCCAAGCCTGAGTCCACGGCACTCTAACCTGCATTGCACGACTTTCTAAGTTGGTCTCCGGCGACGTGGGACTCCTTTGTGCAACTTCGGCGAGCACTGTTTCACGCATCCTCGTAGTGCCTGTTTCTGGCACTTCTCCGGGTGCTACCTGCTTCAGTGAGGGCTCTTTGTCTTGCTCGACGTTTCTCTCTCTTCAGGTCCAATTTGCGACCTCCTGGTCCCTCCTGGGCCCCAGCAGCGTCCAAAAACGCCAAACGCACGATTTGCGTGTAGCAAGGCTTGTTGGCGTCCTTCCGGCGGGAAAACACTTCTGCACGCCTCTCCAAGGCGAGAGGGATCCGTCCACCAAAGGGGAAGTCTCTAGCCCTTTTCGTTCCTGCAGAAACCTCAGCTTCTTCTGTCCAGTCAAAGCTTCTTTGCACCCGCAGCTGGCATTTCCTGGGCATCTGCCCATCTCCGACTTGCTTGTGACTTTTGGACTTGGTCCCCTTGTTCCACAGGTACCCTAGATTGGAAATCCACAGTTGTTGCATTGCTGGTTTGTGTCTTTCCTGCATTATTCCTCTAACACGACTATTTTGTCCTTAGGGGAACTTTAGTGCACTTTGCACTCACTTTTCAGGGTCTTGGGGAGGGTTATTTTTCTAACTCTGACTATTTTCTAATAGTCCCAGCGACCCTCTACAAGGTCACATAGGTTTGGGGTCCATTCGTGGTTCGCATTCCACTTCTGGAGTATATGGTTTGTGTTGCCCCTATCCCTATGTTTCCCCGTTGCATCCTATTGTAACTATACATTGTTTGCACTGTTTTCTAAGACTATACTGCATATTTTTGCTATTGTGTATATATATCTTGTGTATATTTCCTATCCTCTCACTGAGGGTACACTCTAAGATACTTTGGCATATTGTCATAAAAATAAAGTACCTTTATTTTTAGTATAACTGTGTATTGTGGTTTCTTATGATATTGTGCATATGACACTAAGTGGTACTGTAGTAGCTTCACACGTCTCCTAGTTCAGCCTGAGCTGCTCTGCTAAGCTACCATTATCTATCAGCCTAAGCTGCTAGACACCCTATACACTAATAAGGGATAACTGGGCCTGGTGCAAGGTGCAAGTACCCCTTGGTACTCACTACAAGCCAGTCCAGCCTCCTACATTGGTTGTGCAGTGGTGGGATAAGTGCTTGAGACTACTTACCACTCTTGTCATTGTACTTTTCATAAGAGAAAAATATACAAAACAAGGTCAGTGTATATACACATAGCCAAAAAGTTTTGCATTTTCTCTTTTCACTCTTTTCTAAGTGCTGAAAAGTACTCCTAAACTTTCAAAAAGTTCTTAAAAGTTTAAAAAGTTTTTTTTCTGTCTTTCCAAAAAGTTCTGAAATCTTTTTTCTCTTTTTCTATCACTTTAACTCTCTCTAAAAAATGTCTGGTACAGGCCAAAATGTTGAACTGTCCAAAATTGCATATGATCACCTTAGCTGGAAAGGAGCAAGGAGTCTCTGCATAGAGAGAGGTTTGAGTGTAGGGAAGAATCCTTCCTTAGAACTGTTAATTAATATGCTTAGAGTACAGGATAAGGCCATAAGTGCACAATCTGGTGAAAAAGTAGCAAATGGTTCTCAATCTGATCCAGGGACTCCCCCAGGAAAAGGTTCAGGAAAGAAACTTCTCAGCCTGCCCATTACTAGACAGTCTAGCATAGTTGGTACAGAAATTGAATCACACCATACTGATGGTGTGCTCTCACATTATGCTGGTAGCCAAGCTGTTAGGGTGCCCTCTGTAAGGGACAGGTCTCCTTCTGTTCATTCCCATCATACCTTTGTATCTAGAAATGTCCCTCCCACCCACCCTGATGACAGATTGTTAGAAAGGGAGCTCAATAGATTGAGAGTGGAACAAACCAGACTGAAGCTCAAGAAGCAACAGCTGGATTTGGATAGACAGTCTTTAGAATTAGAGAAGGAAAGACAGAAGTTGGGTTTAGATACCCATGGTGGCAGCAGCAGTATTCCCCATAGTCATCCTGCAAAAGAGCATGATTCCAGGAATCTGCACAAGATAGTTCCCCCTTATAAGGAGGGGGATGACAATAACAAGTGGTTTGCTGCACTTGAGAGGGCCTGTGCTGTACAGGATGTCCCTCAAAAGCAGTGGCCTGCTATCCTATGGCTATCATTTAGTGGAAAAGGTAGGGATAGGCTCCTTACAGTGAAAGAAAATGATGCCAATAATTTCCAAGTTCTTAAGAATGCACTCCTGGATGGTTATGGCTTAACCACTGAACAGTACAGGATAAAGTTCAGAGAGACCAAAAAGGAGTCTTCACAAGACTGGGTTGATTTCATTGACCATTCAGTGAAGGCCTTGGAGGGGTGGTTACATGGCAGTAAAGTTACTGATTATGACAGCCTGTATAACTTAATCCTGAGAGAGCATATTCTTAATAATTGTGTGTCTGATTTGTTGCACCAGTACTTGGTGGACTCTGATCTGACCTCTCCCCAAGAATTGGGAAAGAAGGCAGACAAATGGGTCAGAACAAGAGTGAACAGAAAAGTTCATACAGGGGGTGACAAAGATGGCAACAAAAAGAAGGATGGTAAGTCTTCTGACAAGGGTGGGGACAAATCTAAAAATGAGTCTTCATCAGGCCCACAAAAACACTCTGGTGGGGGTGGTGGGCCCAAATCCTCCTTTAATCAGAATAAGGAAAAGAAACCATGGTGCTATTTATGTAAAATAAAAGGCCATTGGACAACAGATCCCAGTTGTCCAAAGAAAGGCACCACAGCTCCTACCACTACAACCCCTACTGCTACACCGAGTGTCCCTACTAATAGCAGTGGTGGTGGGAGCAAACCTACTAATAGCCAATCCAAGGGAGTAGCTGGGCTCACTTTTGGTAATTTAGTTGGGGTTGGTCTAATTAGGGAGACCACAGAGGCTACTTTAGTCTCTGAAGGGGCTATTGACTTAGCCACTTTGGTTGCTTGCCCCCATAACTTGGAGAAGTACAAGCAACTAACCCTAATAAATGGTGTTGAGGTCCAGGCCTACAGGGACACAGGTGCCAGTGTCACAATGGTGATTGAGAAACTGGTGCACCCTGAACAACACATACTTGGACACCAGTACCAAGTAACCGATGCTCACAACATAACACAAAGCCACCCCATGGCTGTTGTAAATCTCAACTGGGGGGGGGTAACTGGTCCAAAGAAAGTTGTGGTAGCTTCAGATTTACCTGTAGACTGTCTATTAGGGAATGATTTGGAGACATCAGCTTGGTCAGATGTGGAGTTGGAGGCCCATGCAGCAATGCTGGGCATCCCAGGGCATATTTTTGCTTTGACAAGGGCTCAGGCCAAAAAGCAAAAAGGACAGGGAAGCTTGGATCCTGGAACAATGGACCAAGTGCTCCCTAAAGCTAGGGCTAGTAGAAGCAAACCACTTCCTACTATCCCTCCCTCTACAGTGGATTCTACTTCTGAGGAAGAAGAATTCCCTCCCTGTGCAGAACCTACACCAGAGGAGCTGGAAGCAGACACTGCTGAGCTTTTGGGTGAAGGGGGGCCTGCCAGAGAGGAGCTGTGTGTGGCACAGCAAACCTGTCCCACATTAGAGGGTCTCAGACAGCAAGCTGTCAAACAGGCTAATGGGGATGTCAGTGACTCTCACAGAGTTTACTGGGAGGACAACCTCTTGTACACTGAGCATAGGGATCCTAAACCTGGAGCTGCCAGGAGATTAGTGATTCCTCAGGAGTACAGAAAGTTCCTCCTAACACTGGCACATGACATTCCCTTAGCTGGGCACCTGGGTCAAATGAAAACTTGGGACAGATTGGTACCATTGTTTCATTGGCCTAGGATGTCTGAGGACACAAAGGAATTTTGTAAGTCCTGTGAAACCTGTCAAGCCAGTGGCAAGACAGGTGGCACTCCAAAGGCACCCCTTATCCCACTGCCTGTGGTTGGGGTTCCCTTTGAAAGGGTAGGGGTTGACATAGTTGGCCCCCTTGACCCTCCTACTGCTTCAGGCAATAGGTTTATCTTGGTGGTAGTGGACCATGCCACAAGATATCCTGAAGCTATTCCTTTAAGGACCACTACAGCTCCTGCAGTGGCAAAGGCCCTCCTGGGAATATTTTCCAGAGTGGGCTTCCCAAAGGAAGTGGTACCAGACAGGGGAAGCAATTTCATGTCTGCATACTTAAAGGCCATGTGGAAGGAGTGTGGTATAACGTACAAGTTCACAACACCCTATCATCCACAAACAAATGGACTGGTGGAGAGATTTAATAAAACTCTCAAAGGCATGATTATGGGTCTCCCTGAAAAACTCCGCAGGAGATGGGATATCCTTCTACCATGCCTCCTTTTTGCCTACAGGGAGGTACCCCAGAAAGGAGTGGGCTTCAGCCCCTTTGAACTTCTTTTTGGTCACCCTGTTAGGGGTCCACTCACACTTGTAAAGGAGGGTTGGGAACAACCTTTAAAAGCTCCTAAGCAGGATATTGTGGATTATGTACTTGGCCTCAGATCAAGGATGGCTGAGTACATGAAAAAGGCCAGTAAAAACCTTCAGGCCAGCCAAGAGCTCCAGAAGCAATGGCATGATCAGAAGGCTGTTTTGGTTCAGTACCAACCAGGGCAGAAAGTGTGGGTCTTGGAGCCTGTGGCCCCAAGAGCACTCCAAGATAAATGGAGTGGACCCCACACAATTGTTGAAAAGAAGGGTGAAGTCACCTACTTGGTTGACTTAGGCACTGCAAGGAGTCCCCTTAGGGTGCTCCATGTCAACCGCCTGAAACCCTACTATGACAGGGCTGATCTCACCCTGCTCATGGCAACAGATGAGGGAAAGGAAGAAGACAGTGATCCTCTACCTGATCTCTTCTCTTCCACAGATCAAGATGCTCTTGTGGAAGGTGTAGTTTTGGCTGATTGTCTTACTGCTGAGCAGAAAGACAATTGCATAAATCTCCTAGGACAATTTTCAGAACTCTTCTCTATTGTGCCTGGCACCACTTCTTGGTGTGAGCACACTATAGATACTGGAGACAGTTTACCTGTCAAAAGTAAGATCTATAGGCAGCCTGACCATGTCAGGGACTGCATAAAGCAAGAAGTTCAGAAAATGTTGGAACTAGGAGTGGTTGAGCACTCTGACAGTCCATGGGCTTCTCCTGTGGTACTGGTACCAAAACCCAATTCTAAAGATGGAAAGAAAGAAATGCGGTTTTGTGTAGACTATAGAGGTCTCAACTTGGTAACCAAAACTGATGCTCACCCTATACCCAGGGCAGATGAGCTCATAGATACACTGGCATCTGCCAAGTATCTAAGCACTTTTGATTTGACTGCAGGGTATTGGCAAATCAAATTGTCAGAAGATGCTAAACCTAAGACTGCATTTTCTACCATTGGAGGACATTACCAGTTTACTGTAATGCCTTTTGGTTTGAAAAATGCACCTGCCACTTTTCAGAGGTTGGTGAACACAGTCCTGCAAGGGCTGGAAGCTTTCAGTGCAGCATATTTGGACGATATAGCTGTCTTTAGCTCCAGCTGGGATGATCACCTGGTCCACCTATGGAAAGTTTTGGAGGCCCTGCAAAAGCCAGGCCTCACTATCAAGGCTTCAAAGTGCCAGATAGGGCAGGGTAAGGTGGTTTATCTGGGACACCTTGTTGGTGGGGAACAGATTGCACCACTTCAGGGGAAAATCCAAACAATTATTGATTGGGTTCCCCCTACCACTCAGACTCAGGTGAGAGCCTTCCTAGGCCTCACTGGGTATTACAGGAGGTTCATTAAGAACTATGGCTCCATTGCAGCCCCTCTTAATGACCTCACTTCCAAGAAAATGCCTAAAAAGGTATTATGGACAGCAAGCTGTCAGAAAGCTTTTGAGGAGCTGAAGCAGGCCATGTGCTCTGCACCTGTCCTGAAAAGCCCTTGTTACTCTAAAAAATTCTATGTCCAAACTGATGCATCTGAATTAGGAGTAGGGGCAGTCCTATCACAACTTAATTCTGAGGGCCATGATCAACCTGTTGCTTTTATTAGTAGAAGGTTGACCCCTAGAGAAAAGCGTTGGTCTGCCATTGAGAGGGAGGCCTTTGCTGTGGTCTGGGCTCTGAAGAAGTTGAGGCCATACCTGTTTGGCACTCACTTCATTGTTCAGACAGACCACAAACCTCTACTTTGGCTAAAACAAATGAAAGGTGAAAATCCTAAATTGTTGAGGTGGTCCATATCCCTACAGGGAATGGACTATACAGTGGAACATAGACCTGGGAGTAGCCACTCCAATGCAGATGGACTCTCCAGATATTTCCACTTAGACAATGAAGACTCATCAGGTAATGGCTAGTCTTATTGTCCTTCGTTTGGGGGGGGGGGTTGTGTAGGAAAGTACCATCTTGCCTGGCATGTTACCCCCATTTTTCACTGTATATATGTTGTTTTAGTTGTATGTGTCACTGGGACCCTGGTAACCCAGGGCCCCAGTGCTCATAAGTGTGCCTGAATGTGTTACCTGTGTAGTGACTAACTGTCTCACTGAGGCTCTGCTAATCAGAACCTCAGTGGTTATGCTCTCTCATTTCTTTCTAAATTGTCACTAACAGGCTAGTGACCAATTTTACCAATTTACATTGGCTTACTGGAACACCCTTCTAATTCCCTAGTATATGGTACTGAGGTACCCAGGGTATTGGGGTTCCAGGAGATCCCTATGGGCTGCAGCATTTCTTTTGCCACCCATAGGGAGCTCTGACAATTCTTACACAGGCCTGCCACTGCAGCCTGAGTGAAATAACGTCCACGTTATTTCACAGCCATTTTACAATGCACTTAAGTAACTTATAAGTCACCTATATGTCTAACCTTTACCTGGTAAAGGTTAGGTGCAAAGTTACTTAGTGTGAGGGCACCCTGGCACTAGCCAAGGTGCCCCCACATTGTTCAGAGCCAATTCACTGAACTTTGTGAGTGCGGGGACACCATTACACGCGTGCACTACATATAGGTCACTACCTATATGTAGCTTCACCATGGTAACTCCGAATATGGCCATGTAACATGTCTATGATCATGGAATTGCCCACTCTATGCCATCCTGGCATTGTTGGTACAATTCCATGATCCCAGTGGTCTGTAGCACAGACCCTGGTACTGCCAGACTGCCCTTCCTGGGGTTTCACTGCAGCTGCTGCTGCTGCCAACCCCTCAGACAGGCAGCTGCCCTCCTGGGGTCCAGCCAGGCCTGGCCCAGGATGGCAGAACAAAGAACTTCCTCTGAGAGAGGGTGTGACACCCTCTCCCTTTGGAAAATGGTGTGAAGGCAGGGGAGGAGTAGCCTCCCCCAGCCTCTGGAAATGCTTTGTTGGGCACAGATGTGCCCAATTCTGCATAAGCCAGTCTACACCGGTTCAGGGACCCCTTAGCCCCTGCTCTGGCGCGAAACTGGACAAAGGAAAGGGGAGTGACATCTCCCCTGACCTGCACCTCCCCTGGGAGGTGTCCAGAGCTCCTCCAGTGTGCTCCAGACCTCTGCCATCTTGGAAACAGAGGTGCTGCTGGCACACTGGACTGCTCTGAGTGGCCAGTGCCACCAGGTGACGTCAGAGACTCCTTGTGATAGGCTCCTTCAGGTGTTAGTAGCCTTTCCTCTCTCCTAGGTAGCCAAACCCTCTTTTCTGGCTATTTAGGGTCTCTGTCTCTGGGGAAACTCTAGATAACGAATGCATGAGCTCAGCCAAGTTCCTCTGCATCTCCCTCTTCACCTTCTGATAAGGAATCGACCGCTGACCGCGCTGGAAGCCTGCAAACCTGCAACATAGTAGCAAAGACGACTACTGCAACTCTGTAACGCTGATCCTGCCGCCTTCTCGACTGTTTTCCTGCTTGTGCATGCTGTGGGGGTAGCCTGCCTCCTCTCTGCACCAGAAGCTCCGAAGAAATCTCCCGTGGGTCGACGGAATCTTCCCCCTGCAACCGCAGGCACCAAAAAGCTGCATTACCGGTCCCTTGGGTCTCCTCTCAGCACGACGAGCGAGGTCCCTCGAATCCAGCGACGCTGTCCAAGTGACCCCCACAGTCCAGTGACTCTTCAGCCCAAGTTTGGTGGAGGTAAGTCACCTCACTGGGCTGCATTGCTGGGAACCGCGACTTTGCAGCTACTCCGGCCCCTGTGCACTTCCGGCGGAAATCCTTCGTGCACAGCCAAGCCTGGGTCCACGGCACTCTAACCTGCATTGCACGACTTTCTAAGTTGGTCTCCGGCGACGTGGGACTCCTTTGTGCAACTTCAGCGAGCACTGTTTCACGCATCCTCGTAGTGCCTGTTTCTGGCACTTCTCCGGGTGCTACCTGCTTCAGTGAGGGCTCTTTGTCTTGCTCGACGTTTCTCTCTCTTCAGGTCCAATTTGCGACCTCCTGGTCCCTCCTGGGCCCCAGCAGCGTCCAAAAACGCCAAACGCACGATTTGCGTGTAGCAAGGCTTGTTGGCGTCCTTCCGGCGGGAAAACACTTCTGCACGACTCTCCAAGGCGAGAGGGATCCGTCCACCAAAGGGGAAGTCTCTAGCCCTTTTCGTTCCTGCAGAAACCTCAGCTTCTTCTGTCCAGTCGAAGCTTCTTTGCACCCGCAGCTGGCATTTCCTGGGCATCTGCCCATCTCCGACTTGCTTGTGACTTTTGGACTTGGTCCCCTTGTTCCACAGGTACCCTAGATTGGAAATCCACAGTTGTTGCATTGCTGGTTTGTGTCTTTCCTGCATTATTCCTCTAACACGACTATTTTGTCCTTAGGGGAACTTTAGTGCACTTTGCACTCACTTTTCAGGGTCTTGGGGAGGGTTATTTTTCTAACTCTCACTATTTTCTAATAGTCCCAGCGACCCTCTACAAGGTCACATAGGTTTGGGGTCCATTCGTGGTTCGCATTCCACTTCTGGAGTATATGGTTTGTGTTGCCCCTATCCCTATGTTTCCCCATTGCATCCTATTGTAACTATACATTGTTTTCACTGTTTTCTAAGACTATACTGCATATTTTTGCTATTGTGTATATATATCTTGTGTATATTTCCTATCCTCTCACTGAGGGTACACTCTAAGATACTTTGGCATATTGTCATAAAAATAAAGTACCTTTATTTTTAGTATAACTGTGTATTGTGGTTTCTTATGATATTGTGCATATGACACTAAGTGGTACTGTAGTAGCTTCACACGTCTCCTAGTTCAGCCTGAGCTGCTCTGCTAAGCTACCATTAGCTATCAGCCTAAGCTGCTAGACACCCTATACACTAATAAGGGATAACTGGGCCTGGTGCAAGGTGCAAGTACCCCTTGGTACTCACTACAAGCCAGTCCAGCCTCCTACATGCAACAACAATGGATTTCCAGTCGAGGGTATCTGTGGAACAAGGGGACCAAGTCCAAAAGTCACAAGCAAGTTGGAGATGGGCAGATGCCCAGGAAATGCCAGCTGTGGGTGCAAAGAAGCTGCTACTGGACAGTAGAAGCTGAAGATTCTGCAGGAACGACAAGGGCTAGAGACTTTCCTTTTGGAGGATGGGTCCTACACGCAGTGTGCAGTCGTGCAGAAGTGTTTTCCTGCCGAAAGACCGCCAACAAGCCTTGCTAGCTGCAAATCGTGTAGTTAGGGTTTTTGGATGCTGCTGTGGCCCAGGAGGGACCAGGATGTCGCCAATTGCGTCTGGGGACAGAGGGGGCGTCGAGCAAGACAAAGAGCCCTCTCAGAAGCAGGCAGTGCCCAGAGAAGTGCCAGAACAGGCACTACAAAGAGGAGTGAAATGGTGCTCACCCGATGTTGCACAAAGGAGTCCCACGCCGCCGGAGGACAACTTAGAAAGTCGTGCAATGCAGGTTAGAGTGCCGTGGAACCAGGCTTGGCTGTGCACAAAGGATTTCCACCGGAAGTGCACAGAGGCCGGAGTAGCTGCAAAAGTTGCGGTTCCCAGCAATGCAGTCTGGCGTGAGGAGGCAAGGACTTACCTCCACCAAACTTGGACTGAAGAGTCACTGGACTGTGTGAGTCACTTGGACAGAGTTGCTGAGTTCAAGGGACCTCGCTCGTCATGCTGAGAGGAGACCCAGAGGACCGGTGATGCAGTTCTTTGGTGCCTGCGGTTGCAGGGGCAAGATTCCGTTGACCCACGGGAGATTTCTTCAGAGCTTCTAGTGCAGAGAGGAGGCAGACTACCCCCACAGCATGCACCACCAGGAAAACAGTCGAGAAGGCGTCAGGATCAGCGTTACAAGGTCGCAGTAGTCGTCTTTGCTACTTTGTTGCAGTTTTGCAGGCTTCCAGCGCGGTCAGCAGTCGATTCCTTGGCAGAAGGTGAAGAGAGAGATGCAGAGGAACTCTGATAATCTGTTGCATTCGTTATCTAAAGAATTCCCAAAAGCAGAGACCCTAAATAGCCAGAAAAGGAGGTTTGGCTACCTAGGAGAGAGGATAGGCTAGCAACACCTGGAGGAGCCTATCAGAAGGAGTCTCTGACGTCACCTGCTGGCACTGGCCACTCAGAGCAGTCCAGTGTGCCAGCAGCACCTCTGTTTCCAAGATGGCAGAGGTCTGGAGCACACTGGAGGAGATCTGGGCACCTCCCAGGGGAGGTGCAGGTCAGGGGAGTGGTCACTCCCCTTTCCTTTGTTCAGTTTCGCGACAGAGCAGGGCTGGGGGATCCCTGAACCGGTGTATACTGGCTTATGCAGAGATGTGCACCATCTGTGCCCATCAAAGCATTTCCAGAGGCTGGGGGAGGCTACTCCTCCCCAGCCCTGACACCTTTTTCCAAAGGGAGAGGGTGTAACACCCTCTCTCTGAGGAAGTCCTTTGTTCTGCCTTCCTGGGCCAAGCCTGGCTGGACCCCAGGAGGGCAGAAACCTGTCTGAGGGGTTGGCAGCAGCAGCAGCTGCAGTGAAACCCCGGGAAAGGCAGTTTGGCAGTACCCGGGTCTGTGCTAGAGACTCGGGGGATCATGGAATTGTCGCTTTGGGGTGACAATTCCATGATCTTAGACATGTTACATGGCCATGTTCGGAGTTACCATTGCGACGCTATACATATGTCGTGACATATGTATAGTGCACGCGTGTAATGGTGTCCCCGCACTCACAAAGTCCGGGGAATTTGCCCTGAACAATGTGGGAGCACCTTGGCTAGTGCCAGGGTGCCCACACACTAAGTAACTTAGCCCCCAACCTTTACCAGGTAAAGGTTAGACATATAGGTGACTTAGAAGTTACTTAAGTGCAGTGGTAAATGGCTGTGAAATAACGTGGACGTTATTTCACTCAGGCTGCAAGAGCAGGCCTGTGTAAAAATTGTCAGAGCTCCCTATGGGTGGCAAAAGCAATGCTGCCGCCCATAGGGATCTCCTGGAACCCCAATACCCTGGGTACCTCAGTACCATATTCTAGGGAATTATAAGGGTGCTCCAGTATGCCAATGTAAATTGGTGAAATTGGTCACTAGCCTGTTAGTGACAATTTGTACAGAGAGAGCATAACCACTGAGGTTCTGGTTAGCAGAGCCTCAGTGAGACAGTTAGGCACCACACAGGGAACACATACATATAGGCCACAAACTTATGAGCACTGGTGTCCTGGCTAGCAGGGTCCCAGTGACACATAACAAACATACTGAAAACATAGGGTTTTCACTATGAGCACTGGGGCCTGGCTATCAGGATCCCAGTGAGACAGTGAAAACACCCTGACATACACTCACAAACATGTCAAAAGTGGGGGTAACAAGGCTAGAAAGAGGCTACTTTCTCACAGTACTTGTTTAACGTTTGCCTTCCTCTAACCAAAAGGCCTCCCGTACATTCCCATGGATACATTATTTTTGATTATTTTTTTCTTTATTGAAAATCGTCTGCATTTCCTTTGGTATACGGGCACAGCTCAAATTAGGGTGGGTGGGGCAACTGATGGGATGGCATAGTCGGTGGTCGCCCCTGAACCCTAGAAAGGAAGGGCGCGGCAAAGCTCACAGGTGATTTACTCAGCCCCAGGCCTATGAGGAGCTCAGGGGCGCTGCTTCTCGAGAGCCTGCTGAACTCACATTTACACACTCTCGGCTCTTTCCGGCCGCTACATCCTCAGTGGACGTCATGGATTGGAAATATATTTTCAAATGTATTGTAAATCATAAACCACAAAGCACGGAATGTTCTGTCTTCGGGCTCCACTGAGTCTAATGCTCACATGGCGGATGGAGCATTGATATAAAGGCAGCTACCTAACCAGCACTGTGAGCCCTGACATTGGGACGAATGCCAGACTGGAAAATGCGGGGACCATAATTCTGGGAATACAATCCATCATGTCAGGCCAAGAGCTGGTGAAGAAACATTCTCCCTTCTCAAACACCAAGGTCTGTCTTTTGTTATTTGTTAATGCTGTTTTCAATAGTGTGAACGTGGCCAAGGGCAGTAGGGCACGGAAATTAGTTACACATAATGGTAAACAAAATCAATACCATGCCCATCACAGGGTAAACATTAACTAAATCAGTAAACAGAAGAAAACCTCTTTGGCATAAGAAAGAGAACTGTGGAAGGAATGCCAAATGTGGAACAAAACTGTATTAACAAAGCTAAAATCGCACCTATATGAGAACTATTGGCTTTCTCAATGATTTTTAAGCCATGTTCCACAGTAGACAGCTGCCATGCAGCATGGTTGAAAGTAAAATTTTAAAAAGCGCTATGACACGGCCAATGCTGGCTGTGTCGTAGCACTTCTTTCAGGTAACTTTCAACCATGCCGCACGGTAGCCACGCTGCTGTATAACATGGCTAAAATTAACAGTCAATAGATTTTGTCTAGGCGAGACCTATTGGCTTTGCCAGTGCTTGTTTTGTATTGCAACTCGTTTTCCTTTAAGGAAAACGGGCTGCAATACAAAAAAAAATGCTTTATTTAAAAAGCAGTCACAGACATGGAGGTCTGCTGTCTCCAGCAGTCCACCATCCCTGTGAGTGCAGGTAATCGCAATGGGGTCACAAAATGAAACCCACCTCATTAATATTAATGAGGTGGCTCTTTGCGACCCCATTGCGATTCGCAGACGGTGTCTGAGACACCATTCTACATCCAAATTTGTGATTCGGAAATTGCGAGTCACACCGACCCGCAATTTCCGACTCGCAAATTCGGAATTTGCTACATCTGGCCCTTGCTGCGCAGATGGAGGGGTTGGCACGCGACATTAAGTTCTAGACCACCCTTCCACTGTACTTGCTGGGAAGTTCTGCTATCTTTAAGATGGTTGTGCTGCTGAGCCTCCTCAACCAAGATGGACGGAATGCAAAACAAATCAAACATTCACTCAGAGTCACAGATCTGGGTTTAATCCATCAGTTTTTTTGCTCACCATGCCATTCCAGTTTGAACCCAGCCACATGCAAATCAGTCTTGACCCTGCTCCCCATGGGAACAGTCCATCCCGAACTGCCAGGCCAGGTCCTCCCTGGACCAGAAACAAGCATCCTGGGACCGGTTTCGGTGTATCGCCCCTCATCAGCTAGGCTAACGTCAATCTGGTGGCATAGCGAGCATGGGCCCACATCTGTGCATACCCTTCCCACTTACAGTGACAAATGCGAAAACAACAGATGATGGATGGAATGCAGAACAAATCAAACATCAGTTGAGGTCTGAGCCAAGGGCATAGACTTTTGCATGGGTATGGAGCGTCACATTTACAGGGCAAGAGGTTGCCCAAAGATAGGCCTTGGACACACAGGGGCACATTGGGTCGACATGGGAGGAGGGCACCAGTGGAGAGGGCGAGGGAGGGGGATGCAGGCATTGACGGATGCCCTGGTTCTCCCTGCTGGATGAATATTGCTGCTATTTAGATGTGCAGTATTATTATATGTAATGCTACGTGCTGTACCTGCAATGTGAGACGCTGAATTCACCACTACACTGCCAATGCATTCCCACAGACTGCTTAATCCTTTATATTCCATGTTTTATAGGACCCTTTGCATAGTAGCTCTGGTAGGCAGGTTCACACATCATGAAGTACCAATGGGAAACCACCTGTTTATATATTCCTTGGACCTTGTGGCCCAACTGGGCTACTTCACCGCGTGCAGCTGTGGCTGTAGGATCAACAAAGTATCCAGTCAACTGCTCCTGCAATGCCTGAAAAGTACAAAAAAAATTCATTGACAAAGCTGCTGTTTTGCACCAAGAAATAGTTTTTTTTTAAAGAAAAAATTGAGTACAAAAAGGTTGCCGTGCTAAAGCAGCAACAACTATTTTAATGATGCTTAATTTCAAACACCATGTATTTCACCTACGTCGCTTTTACCAGACTAAAAATAAAACTTCTGAGATTAATTTCCAGTATTACTTATGTCGGTATTTCACATCAGTTCACGTTCATTATTGTCAGTTAACCTACTGGAAACTGTACACAGTGTATAACAGAATAGCTACCCAACTAAACTAAATAGTAACCCAAAGTATGTGATTCTATCAAAAGCTACTTCAAGATCTGAGGCTGAAAGCGCTACTGGTGCCTTGATGCTAGGGTATACATATATGTACCACTCACATTTCCTATATGTATCTAAAGGCTGCAGAACAGAATGACAGAAACACACATGCAACATTACAAGACAAGTATATACTCTTAAACTATGGATATTTTTACTATAAAGCAAACTATCACTTTTACTGATTTTGCCCTCTGTCAGGTAACATAATTATTGGTTCATTTAGGTAGCTGAGAATGTTTTTCAGACTCCAGGGTCACAGGGTCGATGGAACAGATGCCAATGACAGGTTCATTGGTAGTGAAAAGGAACAACATATTGATACTAACTAGGTTAGAAAAAAACGTCCCCTTACTGAAACCGAGCTCTGAAAAACATCCATCATACACACTGAAATTATGTCTATTCTAGAACATTCCATCATTGAATTTAAATAGCTCATTACAACAGCAGATCTTCAACAATCTAGCAAACACTACTGGAGTATCTCAATGCATATTCTGTTACTGACTGTGGAACAGCTTAGCCATCAGACCATTCTGAGCACGCTCCCCTTTAGCATGTTGATCAATCTGCCAATAAATGTTGTCTTACATTCTTACTTGCTTTATCCAAAAAGTACAAGTTTCTTACAGAGAACCATAGTCATTGAATATACAATTTTACATGTCACAATATCAATGTGCAAGGAAATGCACCATTCCGTATGCTCACCCTCAAGTTTGTGGACTGATGCTGCTGGCTCAGAGTGCACTGAGGCCTGATAACCGGACCTCAGGGCCTGTACCCTTACCCTTAAACTGGTATGTCAAACTGGCTTTCACCCAATCAGATGAGCTAACTGACCCTAGTAAATGGTACCCAGGGCATGTAAGTTAGAGGGTCCCCTGGGATTTGCAGCACTGACTGTGCCCCCCGGGAGGGATACGACTAAAACAAGATGCTCAGGCTGTCACTTGTAGATGGAAGATAAGTTTTAACTTCTGTCCCGACTTTGGCATATGAAGCAATGGCAAAGCCAGACTTCTCCCTGGTATGTGTGTAAGTTACCTCTATGGCAGCCCTATTGAATCCTCAGGCAGTGTGCAACATATCCCATGGGCAGAACATGTCATTTTACATGTTCTATTAGTAAAAATGCAAAACTGTCCTCTTTACTGTGGAAAAGGTTGGTCGCCCCATTGGTGAATGTAGAGTTCCACGCTGACCCCTCAGCTGTGCAAACTCTGCAACGATGTGACCAGAGTGGGTCATCCAAGGTATCTAACAACTTGTTATATTAAGCTCAACTTGATTCTCAGGTCGAAATTATTGTAACAAGTTGCAGTGGGCAACTTTAGTAAAGTTGACACTTTGTTGCCTTTAGTCCCTTGTATGACTCACAGGAAAGGATATAACAGGGGAGTCCTCTGGAAGGAAGAGTCACCTCCCTCATGAGTGTTGGCCCAGAAGGTTAGTTCAAAAGGAGAAGCCACCTTTGGAGGGCAAATGGGTAACACTTCGGAGAGGATGCTCCACTGCTTGGGACAGGAGAGGGGAAACCAGCAGCCTCCTTGGTAGCCATCCCTCCGTGTTGGGTTATTTATCTCCACACGCAGCAGGAGAGAGTCCTGCCATATTGGAAGCTGGCAGCATCCTGGGATGCCCAGATGCCACACCTCGCAGGAAGTGCTCATCAGGTAGGAGGAAACCTGGTAACCGATTAGCTACTAATCACATCCTACCCTGAGTACATTTTCTGAACATAAGTAGAGCACCACTGGAAACCCGAAAGCAGATCTCAACTGGACTGGGGGAGGACCAATGGAGGACTGCCCTGCTGCACTGTGGGACTGGCAAAGACAAGCCGTACTGTCATGGACTGGACCCGCAGAACCTGGTGGCAAGTAAAGGAAAGGGACTGTGCCTGCTGCATACTGCTCGGGAAGAAGTTGTCTTCAGAGCCCAGCCAAAGCCCAGAGAGTGAGCTGGCCTCTTGTTCACAGCACAGGGGCACAGTTGGTAACCCAGACTATTCAACCCGCTGCTGTGCAGCACCAGGGACCAGGACATCACACGTACAGTTCCACTTGAGTTTGCTGAACCTGGGAGTGTTGTCGAAGTGCAGCTGGGACTTCCAGAGGACGAGTTATCAACCCTAAGAAGGATTGGCCTGTGACCATGATTCTGGGCGACTGGTAGTGCAGTGGCGACTGGACTTTAGCCAGCACCAAGAGGACTTCGAGGGATGTCGACCCTGTAACCAGGGCTGCTTCAACCCTTTCATGGACCGAGAAGTAGTCGCAAGCCCCTCATCGATGCATTACATCCACAGCATCTTTTGAGCATCTTCAGCATCCTTTATCGCTTGCATCAGAAGCACTCCTATAGGAAATGATACAAGTGCATGGAACAGAGTGATGACTTCTTCATCTGCAGCGGTAACTGTTTCTGAGGACCCTGCTGGTCCCCCTGACGGGCTCCCTACTGGAGTTGGTCACCTAAAGAGACTCCAAGTGACTGTATTACAACTAGCCCAAACTTTTGTGTGAAACATTTTCTAAGTGTCAAATTCGCTGAACTTGCCAATGTTTGTTTGTGGCTGAGTGAAATATCTTGATTTATGATACCTTGTTAATTCTATATCTCCAGGAACCTCCAGTGGATCTTTCTCGTTGTGGTGTTTAAAATACATAAAAATACAGTCCATTTTTATAAACTGGTGTCGGATTTCTTTGATGTCTTTTTGTTTCCTTTATCAAATATCTCAGTGTTGTTTAAATGCTTTACATTTGTTGCTTTGTGTAAGCCTTGCTGTCAGACCCACAGCTACCCGGGTTTTAGTTCAAGGTTTGACAAACAAAACCTAAGGGTTCAAGGGGGGTTTGTACGTGTATTATACAGTGAGGTCCCACAACCACACCATATAATATACCCTGTTTCCACACACAGTGAAGCCAAGTAACTGGAAAATTAATATAAGCATCTTTCATCCCGTATGTAATGTCCTCCTATGCCACCAAGCCTGCTGTGCTGCTCAAAGCTACTAGCTTAATGAAATCCAAAACCTGAAACCTATCCCTCACACATCGCCATCCACCACACTGTTAAGCAGAGCATTCCATAACGCGATGACCACACCTTGAAGGTCCTCAAGCATGAAAAGGAAACACTTCCTGTAGGAGGCTGGACTGGCTTGTAGTGAGTACCAAGGGGTACTTACACATTGCACCAGGCCCAGGTATCCTTATTAGTGTATAGGGTGTGTAGCAGCTTAGGCTGATAGATAATGGTAGCCTAGCAGAGCAGCTTAGGCTGAACTAGAAGACGTGTGAAGCTACTACAGTACCACAAATGCCATATGCACAATATCATAAGAAAACACAATACACAGTTATACTAAAAATAAAGGTACTTTATTTTTATGACAATATGCCAAAAGTATCTCAGTGAGTACCCTCAGTATGAGGATAGCAAATATACACAAGATATATGTACACAATACCAAAAATATGCAGTATAGTCTTAGAAAACAGTGCAAACAGTGTAAAATTACAATAGGATGCAATGGGGGCACATAGGGATAGGGGCAACACAAACCATATACTCCAAAAGTGGAATGCGAACCACGAATGGACCCCAAACCTATGTGACCTTGTAGAGGGTCGCTGGGACTATTAGAAAATAGTAAGGGTTAGAAAAATACCCCACCCCAAGACCCTGAAAAGTGAGTGCAAAGTGCACTAAAGTTCCCCCAAAGACTTAGAAGTCGTGATAGAGGAATTCTGCAGGAAAGACACAAACCAGCAATACAACAATGATGGATTTCCAGTTGAGGGTACCTGTGGAACAAGGGGACTGAGTCCAAAAGTCACAAGCAAGTCGGAGATGGGCAGATGCCCAGGAAATGCCAGCTGTGGGTGCAAAGAAGCTTCTACTGGACTGAAGAAGCTGTAGTTCCTGCAAGAACGACAAGGGATAGAGACTTCCCCTTTGGAGGATGGATCCCACACGCCGTGGAGAGTCGTGCAGACATGTTTTCCCGCCGAATGGATGCCAACAAGCCTTGCTAGCTGCAAGTCGTGCGGTTAGTGTTTTTGGATGCTGCTGTGGCCCAGGATGGACCAGGATGTCGCCAATTTCGTCAGGGGACAGAGGTGACACCGAGCAAGAGAAGGAGCCCTCTCAGAAGCAGACAGCCCCCGCAGAAGGGCCAGAACAGGCACTACAAAGAAAAGTGAAATGGTGCTTGCCTGAAGTTACACAAAGGAGTCCCACGTCGCCGGAGACCAACTTAGAAAGTCGTGCAATGCAGGTTAGAGTGCCGTGGACCCAGGCTTGGATGTGCACAAAGGATTCCCACCGGAAGTGCACAGAGGCTGGAGAAGTTGGAAAAGTCGCGGTTACCAACAATGCAGTCTGGCGTGGGGAGACAAGGACTTACCTCCACCAAACTTGGACTGAAGAGTCACTGGACTGTGGGGGTCACTGGGACAGTCTTGCTGGATTCAAGGGACCTCGCTCATCGTCGTGAGAGGAGACCCAAGGGACCGGTGATGCAGCTTTTTGGTGCCTGCGGTAGCAGGGGGAAGATTCCGTCGACCCACGGGAGATTTCTTCGCAGCTTCTGATGCAGAGAGGAGGCAGACTACCCCCACAGGATGCACCACCAAGAAATACAGTCGAGAATGCAGCAGGAGAGGCGTTACAAGGTTGCAGTAGTCGTCTTAGCTACTTTGTTGCAGTTTTGCAGGCTTCCAGCGCGGTCAGCAGTCGATTTCATGGCAGAAGGTGAAGAGAGAGATGCAGAGGAACTCTGATGAGCTCTTGCATTCGTTATCTGAGGAATCCCCAAAGAAAGAGACCCTAAATAGCCAGAAAAGAGGGTTTGGCTACTTAGGAGAGAGGATAGGCTACTAACACCTAAAGGAGCCTATCAGAAGGAGTCTCTGACGTCACCTGCCTGGACTGGCCACTCAGAGCAGTCCAGTGTGCCAGCAGCACCTCTGTTTCCAAGATGGCAGAGGTCTGGAGCACACTGGAGGAGCTCTGGGCACCTCCCAGGGGAGGTGCAGGTCAGGGGAGTGGTCACTCCCCTTTCCTTTGTCCAGTTTCGCGCCCAAGCAGGGCTGAGGGGTCCCTGAACCGGTGTAAACTGGCTTATGCAGAATTGGGCACATCTGTGCCCAAGAAAGCATTTCCAGAGGCTGGGGGAGGCTACTCCTCCCCTGCCTTCACACCATTTTCCAAAGGGAGAGGGTGTAACACCCCCTCTCTATGGAAGTCCTTTGTTCTGCCATCCTGGGCCAGGCCTGGCTGGACCCCAGGAGGGCAGAAGCCTGTCTGTGGGGTTGGCAGCAGCAGCAGCTGCAGTGTAACCCCTGAAAAGGCAGTTTGGCAGTGCCAGGGTCTGTGCTACAGACCACTGGGAGCATGGAATTGTGCCAACTATGCCAGGATGGCATAGAGGGGGCAATTCCATGATCTTAGACATGTTACATGGCCATATTCGGAGTTACCATTGTGAAGCTACACATAGGTAGTGACCTATGTGTAGTACACGCATGTAATGGTGTCCCCGCACTCACAAAGTCGGGGAATTTGCCCTGAACAACGTGGGGGCACCTTGGCTAGTGCCAGGGTGCCCACACACTAAGTAACTTTGCACCTAACCTTTACCAGGTAAAGGTTAGACATATAGGTGACTTATAAGTTACTTAAGTGCAGTGAAAATGGCTGTGAAATGATGTGCGCATTATTTCACTCAGGCTGCAGTGGCAGGCCTGTGTAAGAATTGTCAGAGCTCCCTATGGGTGGCAAAAGAAATGCTACAGCCCATAGGGATCTCCTGGAGCCCCAATACCCTGGGTACCTCAGTACCATATACTAGGGAATTATAAGGGTGTTCCAGTAAGCCAATGTGAATTGGTAAAATTGGTCACTAGCCTGTTAGTGACAATTTGAAAGAAATGAGAGAGCATAACCACTGAGGTTCTGGTTACCAGAGCCTCAGTGAGACAGTTAGTCACTACACAGGTAACACAGTCAGGCACACGTATGAGCACTGGGGCCCTGTGTGACAGGGTCCCAGTGACACATACATATAGGCCACAAACTTATGAGCACTGGGGTCCTGACCAGCAGGGTCCCAGTGACACATAACAAACATACTGAAAACATAGGTGGTCATTCCGACCTAGGCGGGCGGCGGTTGCCGCCCGCCCGTCGGAAGCCGCCTGAATACCGCCCCGCGGTCAATAGACCGCGAGGGGTATTCTGACTTTCCCGCTGGGCCGGCGGGCGATCTGAATCAGATCGCCCGCCGGCCCAGCGGGAAAGCGCCTTCCACAAGGAAGCCGGCTCGGAATCGAGCCGGCGGAGTGGAAGGCGTGCGACGGGTGCAGCAGCACCCGTCGCGCTTTTCAGTGTCTGCATCGCAGACACTGAAAAGCCTAGTTGGGCCCTGTTAGGGGGCCCCTGCAGTGCCCATGCCATGGGCATGGGCACTGCAGGGGCCCCCAGGGGCCCCAAGACGCCCGTTCCCCCCGGCCAGGTTCTGGCGGTAAGAACCGCCAGAGCCAGGCCGGCGGGAAGGGGGTCGGAATCCCCATGGCGGCGCAGCATGCTGCGCCGCCTGGAGGATTCCCCAGGGCAGCGGAAAACTGGCGGGAGACCGCCAGTTTTCCCTGTCTGACCGCGGCGTTAGCGCCGCGGTCAGAATGCCCTTAGGGGCACCGCCGGCCTGTCGGCGGTGCTCCCGCGCCCCTTGGCCCTGGCGGATTGTATCCGCCAGGGTCAGAATGAGGGCCATAGTGTTTTCACTATGAGCACTGGGGCCTGGCTATCAGGATCCCAGTGAGACAGTGAAAACAGTGACAAACACCCTGACATACACTCACAAACAGGCCAAAAGTGGGGGTAACAAGGCTAGAAAGAGGCTACTTTCTCACACAAACCCCCCCCCCCCAAAACGAAGGACAATAAGGCTAACCTTGGCCAGTTGAGACTTTATTGTCTAAGTGGTGATAAGTAGAGAGTAGCTCTGCAATAGACTGGTTACTCCCTTTATCATCCACTATATGGTTACTTCCCTGTGGGGATGTAAACCACCCTGTTTGAAGTTTTTTAGCTAAGCAACAATGTGAAGATGTATTTTCAGAGTTTCTATCAGTAAGTTTTAGTTTAGAGCAGTGGGAATTGTCCACTGAACCTATTTGTAGTGATGGAAATGCCAGACAGGGATGCTGTCTCAGAAAAGCCATAGCTGGGCAAAAACTTTGTCCATCTGGCTGGAAGAGAGAACAGGGATGCTGTTTCTCTTGAGTTGGAGCAGGGCAGGGATGCTGTCCTATGAGCTCCACACTAGGGCAGGGATGCTGTCCTAAGTGTAGTGAGGCAGTGCAGGGTTTCTGCACTAAAGTTTCTCTGGGAGGGTTGGAGGGATGCTCCATGTTAACTAAAATGGTGCTCTTTTTCTCACCAATGTTAGTTATCCCACAGAGAGGTACTTCTACCTCAGGGAGTCCAGCTTTGCCAGCTGATGATTCCCTTGGAACAGGTGCCACCCCAGGAGAGGTTTCTCCCACCACAGGAATGGTATCCTGAATGGTAAGGTGGTTAGGGGATACTGTGATACCCTTTTTACCTGTTGATGGAGAGGGATCCTGAGTTTTCAGGCCTTCTCTCCTTTGCTTTTTCATTTCAGTAGAAATGAGAGGGAACAACTCTCAGAGATGCTCAGCATGGCTGCATGGGCATAAAACACTACATCAGCCCAACCTGAGGCCTCTAGGTCATTACCTAAGAGACAGTCTACAGGTAAGCTAGGTGATACCACCACCTGCTTAGGGCCAGTAACTCCACCCCAACTAAACTGAATTATAGCTAAGGGAAGAAACTTAGTGGAGTTATGGACATCAATAATCTTATACTGTTGTCCAATGATGTGTTGTTCAGGAGCCACTAGGTTTTCAGTCACCAAAGTGATACTGGCACCTGTGTCCCTGTAGGCCAAGGCCTCAACACCATTTATTGAAACTGTCTGCTTGTACTTATCCATTGTAAGGGGACAAGCAGCCAGTGTGGCAAGGCCAGTGCCACTAGGTGTGACAGAAACTGTCTTGGGACTGACTAACCCAGTTTCTACTATGGACCCATAAGTGAACCCAACTACACCCTTCACTTGACTGTTGCCAGCAGTCCCACCACTAGTACCACTACTGCTAGGGTACTAGAGCTTGATGTATTAGTGGTGGTAGGCTCTGGGGGTTTAACTGGACAGGACTTATCCCCTGGCCTATGGCCTCTATTTTTACACACAAAGCACCAAGGCTTTTTAAATTGTGTAGGTTGAGAAGAAGAGGAAGAATTTGTTTTATCTCCACCCCCTGAAGAGTGTTTAAGATTTGAAGTGGAATCTTTGGTTTTACACTTATCACCATGCTTATCTTGAGATTTTTCACCATATTTCTCTGAAGGCTTACCATCCTTCTTCTTGCCATCTTTGTCACCCCCTGCATTAACTTTTCTGTTCACTCTTGTTCTGACCCATTTGTCTGCCTTCTTTCCCAATTCTTGGGGAGAGGTCAGATCAGAGTCTACCAAGTACTGGTGCAACAAATCTGACACACAATTATTAAGAATATGCTCTCTCAGGATCAAGTTATACAGGCCTTCATAGTCAGTCACTTTACTGCCATGTAACCACCCTTCCAAGGACTTCACTGAATGGTCAATGAAATCAACCCAATCTTGTGAAGACTCCTTTTTGGTCTCTCTGAACTTTATCCTGTATTGTTCAGTGGTTAAGCCATAACCATCAAGGAGTGCACTCGTAAGAATAGTGAAACTGTTGGCATCACTTTCTTTCACAGTAAGGAGTCTGTCTCTACCCTTACCACTAAATGATAGCCATAGGATAGCAGCCCACTGCCTTTGAGGGACATCTTGAACAACACAAGCCCTCTCAAGTGCAGCAAACCACTTGTTACTGTCATCCCCCTCTTTGTAAGGGGGAACTATCTTGTGCAGATTCCTGGAATCATGCTCTTTTACAGGATGACTATGGGGAATACTGCTGCTGCTACCATGGGTATTTAAAACCAGCTTCTGTCTTTCTTTTTCAATCTCTAGAGATTGTCTATCTAAATCCAGCTGTTGCTTCTTGAGCTTCAGTCTGGAAGTCTCCACTCTCAATTTATTGAGCTCCCTTTCTAACATTCTGTCATCAGGGTGGGTGGGAGGGACATGTCTAGAAACAGAAGTGTGATGAGAATGGACAGAAGGAGACCTGTCCCTAACAGAGGGAACCTTAACAAGTTGACTAGCAGTATAATGTGAGATTCCACCATCTGTATGGTGAGACCTCCTACTGTGATAAGTGACCACACTATCTGTATGGTGTGACTCTGCATCTACTTCAACCCTGCTAGGCTGTCTGATACTGGGCAGGCTGGGAAGTTTCCTTACTGAATCTATCTGCAGGGGAGTCCCTGGATCAGATTGAGAACCATCAACTACTTTTTCAACAGATTGGGCACTTATGGCCTTATCTTGTTCTCTAAGCATGTTAAGTAACAGTTCTAAAGAAGGATTCTTCCCTACACTCAAACCTCTTTCTACGCAGAGACTCCTTGCTCCTTTCCAGCTAAGGTGATCATATGCAAGTTTGTACAGATCAACATTTTGGCCTGTGCCAGACATTTTTAGAAAGAGTTAAGTGATAGAAAAAGTGAAGAAAAAGTTTTTCAGAACTTTTAGAAAGACAGAAAAAAAAACTTTAAAAACTTTTTAGAACTTTTTAGAAAGTTTAGAAGTACTTTTCAGCATTAGAAAAGAGTGAAAAGAGTGAATGCAAAACTTTTTAGCACTGTGTACACACACTGAACTTGTTTTGTATATTTTTCTCTTATGAAAAGTACAATGTCAAGAGTGGAAAGTAGTCTCAAAGCACTTATCCCACCGCTGCACAACCAATGTAGGAGGCTGGACTGGCTTGTAGTGAGTACCAAAAGGTACTTACACCTAGCACCAGGCCCAGGTATCCCTTATTAGTGTATAGGGTGTCTAGCAGCTTAGGCTGATAGATAATGGTAGCTTAGCAGAGCAGCTTAGGCTGAACTAGGAGACCTGTGAAGCTACTACAGTACCACAAATGCCAAATGCACAATATCATAAGAAAACACAATACACAGTTATACTAAAAATAAAGGTACTTTATTTTTATGACAATATGCCAAAAGTATCTCAGTGAGTACCCTCAGTATGAGGATAAGAAATATACACAAGATATATGTACACAATACCAAAAATATGCAGTATAGTCTTAGAAAACAGTGCAAACAGTGTAAAATTACAATAGGATGCAATGGAAGCACATAGGGATAGGGGCAACACAAACCATATACTCCAAAAGTGGAATGCGAACCACGAATGGACCCCAAACCTATGTGACCTTGTAGAGGGTCGCTGGGACTATTAGAAAATAGCAAGGGTTAGAAAAATACCCCACCCCAAGACCCTGAAAAGTGAGTGCAAAGTGCACTAAAGTTCCCCTAAAGACACAGAAGTCGTGATAGAGGAATAATGCAAGAAAAACACAACCCAGCAATGCAACAACAATGGATTTCCAGTCGAGGGTACCTGTGAAACAAGGAGACCGAGTCCAAAAGTCACAAGCAAGTCGGAGATGGGCAGATGCCCAAGAAATGCCAGCTGTTGGTGCAAAGAAGCTTCTACTGGGCTGAAGAAGCTAGGAATTCTGCAGGAACGACAAGGGCTAGAGACTTTCCCTTTGGAGGATGGATCCCACACGCCGTGGAGAGTCCTGCAGAAGTGTTTTCCCACCAGATGGACGCCAACAAGCCTTGCTAGCTGCAAGTCATGCGGTTAGAGTTTTTGGATGCTGCTGTGGCCCAGGATAGACCAGGATGTCGCCAATTTCGTCTGAGGACAGAGGGGACGCCGGGCAAGCCAAGGAGCCCTCTCAGAAGCAGGCATCACCCACAGAAGTGCCAGAACAAGCACTACAAAGAAAAGTGAAACGGTGCTCGCCTGAAGTTACACAAAGGAGTCCCACGTTGCCGGAGACCAACTTAGGAAGTCGTGCAATGCAGGTTAGAGTGCCGTAGACCCAGGCTTGGGTGTGCACAAAGGATTTCCGCCGGAAGTGCACGGAAGCCAGAGAAGTTGGAAAAGTTGCGAAAACCAACAATGCAGTCTGGCGTGGGGAGGCAAGGACTTACCTCCACCAAACTTGGACTGAAGAGTCACTGGACCGTGAGGGTCACTTGGACAGTCTTGCTGGATTCAAGGGACCTCGCTCGTTGTCGTGAGAGGAGACCCAAGGGACCATGATGCAGCTTTTTGGTGCCTGCGTTAGCAGGGGGAAGATTCCGTTGACCCACGGGAGATTTCTTCGCAGCTTCTGATGCAGAGTGGAGGCAGACTACCCCCACAGGATGCACCACCAATAAAAACAGTCAAGAAGGTAGCAGGAGCGGCGTTACAATGTTGCAGTAGTCGTCTTAGCTACTTTGTTGCAGTTTTGCAGGCTTCCAGCGCGGTCAGCAGTCGATTTCTTGGCAGAAGGTGAAGAGGGAGATGCAGAGGAACTCTGATGAGCTCTTGTAGGAGGTTGGACTGGTTTGTAGTGAGTACCAAGGGGTACTTACACCTTGCACCAGGCCCAGGTATCCCTTATTAGTGTATAGGGTGTCTAGCAGCTTAGGCTGATAGATAATGGTAGCTTAGCAGAGCAGCTTAGGCTGAACTAGGAGACGTGTGAAGCTACTACAGTACCACTAATGCCATATGCACAATATCATAAGAAAACACAATACACAGTTATACTAAAAATAAAGGTACTTTATTTTTATGACAATATGCCAAAAGTATCTCAGTGAGTACCCTCAGTATGAGGATAAGAAATATACACAAGATATATGTACACAATACCAAAAATATGCAGCATAGTCTTAGAAAACAGTGCAAACAGTGTAAAATTACAATAGGATGCAATGTAGGCACATAGGGATAGAGGCAACACAAACCATATACTCCAAAAGTGGAATGCGAATCACGAATGGACCCCAAACCTATGTGACCTTGTAGAGGGTCGCTGGGACTATTAGAAAATAGTAAGGGTTAGCAAAATACCCCACCCCAAGACCCTGAAAAGTGAGTGCAAAGTGCACTAAAGCTCCCCTAAAGACACAGAAGTCGTGATAGAGGAATAATGCAAGAAAAACACAACCCAGCAATGCAACAACAATGGATTTCCAATCGAGGGTACCTGTGGAACAAGGGGACCGAGTCCAAAAGTCACAAGCAAGTCGGAGATGGGCAGATGCCCAAGAAATGCCAGCTGTTGGTGCAAAGAAGCTTCTACTGGACTGAAGAAGCTGTGAATTCTGCAGGAACGACAAGGGCTAGAGACTTCCCCTTTGGAGGATGGTTCCCACACGCCATGAAAAGTCGTGCAGATGTGTTTTCCCGCCGGATAGACGCCAACAAGCCTTGCTAGCTGCAAGTTGTGCGGTTAGCGTTTTTGGATGCTGCTGTGGCCCAGGAGGGAACAGAATATCGCAAATTGGAACAGGAGGTAGAGGGGACGTCGAGCAAGACAAGGAGCCCTCTCAGCAGCAGGTAGCACCCGGAGAAGTGCCCGAAACAGGCACTACGAGGATGCATGAAAAGGTGCTTGCCTGAAGTTACACAAAGGAGTCCCACGTCGCCGGAGACCAACTTAGGAAGTCGTGCAATGCAGGTTAGAGTGCCGGGGACTTAGGCTTGGGTGTGCACAAAGGATTTCCGCCGGAAGTGCACGGGAGCCGGAGAAGTTGCAAAAGTCGCGAAAACCAACAATGCAGTCTGGCGTGGGGAGGCAAGGTCTTACCTCCACCAAACTTGGACTGAAGAGTCACTCAACCGTGGGGGTCACTTGGACAGTCTTGATGGATTCAAGGGACCTCGCTCGTCGTCGTGAGAGGAGACCCAAGGGACCGTGATGCAGCGTTTTGGTGCCTGCGTTAGCAGGGTGAAGATTCCATCGACCCACGGGAAAAACAAGAAAAACAGTTGAGAAGGCAGCAGGAGCGGCGTTACAATGTTGCAGTAGTCATCTTAGCTACTTTGTTGCAGTTTTGCAGGCTTCCAGTGCGGTCAGCAGTCGATTTCTTGGCAGAAGGTGAAGAGGGAGATGCAGAGGAACTCTGATGAGCTCTTGCATTCGTTATCTGAGGAATCCCCAAAGAAAGAGACCCTAAATAGCCAGAAAAGAGGGTTTGGCTACTTAGGAGAGAGGATAGGCTACTAACACCTAAAGGAGCCTATCAGAAGGAGTCTCTGACGTCAGCTGAGGGCACTGGCCACTCAGAGCAGTCCAGTGTGCCAGCAGCACCTCTGTTTCCAATATGCCAGAGGTCTGGAGCACACTGGAGGAGCTCTGGGCACCTCACAGGGGAGGTGCAGGTCAGGGGAGTGGTCACTCCCCTTTCCTTCGTCCAGTTTCGCGCCCAGGCAGGGCTGAGGGGTCCCTGAACCGGTGTAGACTGGCTTATGCAGAATTGGGCACATCTGTGCTCAACAAAGCATTTCCAGAGGCTGGGGGAGGCTACTCCTCCCCTGCCTTCACACCATTTTCCAAAGGGAGAGGGTGTAACACCCGCTCTCTGAGGAAGTTCTTTGTTCTGCCATCCTGGGCCAGGCCTGGCTGGACCCCAGGAGGGCAGAAGCCTGTCTGTGGGGTTGGCAGCAGCAGCAGCTGCAGTGTAACCCCAGAAAAGGCAGTTTGGCAGTACCAGGGTCTGTGCTACAGATCACTGGGAGCATGGAATTGTGCCAACTATGCCAGGATGGTATAGAGGGGGCAATTCCATGATCTTAGACATGTTACATGGCCATGTTCGGAGTTACCATTGTGAGGCTACACATAGGTAGTGACCTATGTGTAGTGCACGCATGTAGTGGTGTCCCCACACTCACAAAGTCGGGGAATATGCCCTGATCAATGTGGGGGCAACTTGGCTAGTGCCAGGGTGCCCACACACTAAGTAACTTTGCACCTAACCTTTACCAGGTAAAGGTTAGACATATAGGTGACTTATAAGTTACTTAAGTGCAGTGAAAATGGCTGTGAAATAATGTGGGCATTATTTCACTCAGGCTGCAGTGGCAGGCCTGTGTAAGAATTGTCAGAGCTCCCTATGGGTGGCAAAAGAAATGCTGCAGCCCATAGGGATCTCCTGGAACCCCAATACCCTGGGTACCTTAGTACCATATACTAGGGAATTATAAGGGTGTTCCAGTAAGCCAATGTAAATTGGTAAAATTGGTCACTAGCCTGTTAGTGACAATTTAAAAGTAATGAGAGAGCATAACCACTGAGGTTCTGGTTAGCAGAGCCTCAGTGAGACAGTTAGGCACCACACAGGGAACATATACATGCACACTTATGAGCACTGGGGCCCTGTGTGACAGGGTCCCAGTGACATATACATATAGGCCACAAACTTATGAGCACTGGGGTCCTGACCAGCAGGGTCCCAGTGACACATAACAAACATACTGAAACCATAGTGTTTTCACTATGAGCACTGGGGCCTGGCTATCAGGATCCCAGTGAGACAGTGAAAACAGTGACAAACACCCTGACATACACTCACAAACAGGCCAAAAGTGGGGGTAACAAGGCTAGAAAGAGGCTACTTTCTCACAGCTCTTGCATTCGTTATCTGAGGAATCCCCAGAGAAAGAGACCCTAAATAGCCAGAAAAGAGGGTTTGGCTACTTAGAAGAGAGGATAGGCTACCAACACCTAAAGGAGCCTATCAGGAGGAGTCTCTGACGTCAGCTGTGGGCACTGGCCACTCAGAGCAGTCCAGTGTGCCAGCAGCACCTCTGTTTCCAAGATGGCAGAGGTCTGGAGCACACTGGAGGAGCTCTGGGCACCTCCCAGGGGAGGTGCAGGTCAGGGGAGTGGTCACTCCCCTTTCCTTTGTCCAGTTTCGCGCCCTGGCAGGGCTGAGGGTTCCCTGAACCGGTGTAGACTGGCTTATGCAGAATTGGGCACATCTGTGCCCAACAAAGCATTTCCAGAGGCTGGGGGAGGCTACTCCTCCCTTGCCTTCACACCATTTTCCAAAGGGAGAGGGTGTAACACCCCCTCTCTGAGGAAGTCCTTTGTTCTGCCATCCTGGGCCAGGCCTGGCTGGACCCCAGGAGGGCAGAAGCCTGTCTGTGGGGTTGGCAGCAGCAGCAGCTGCAGTGTAACCCCAGAAAAGGCAGTTTGGCAGTACCAGGGTCTGTGCTACAGACTACTGGGAGCATGGAATTGTGCCAACTATGCCAGGATGGTATAGAGGGGGCAATTCCATGATCTTAGACATGTTACATGGCCATATTCGGAGTTACCATTGTGAAGCTACACATAGGTAGTGACCTATGTGTAGTGCACGCATGTAATGGTGTCCCCGCACTCACAAAGTCGGGGAATTTGCCCTGAACAATGTGGGGGCACCTTGGCTAGTGCCAGGGTGCCCACACACTAAGTAACTTTGCACCTAACCTTTACCAGGTAAAGGATAGACATATAGGTGACTTATAAGTTACTTAAGTGCAGTGAAAATGGCTGTGAAATAATGTGTGCATTATTTCACTCAGGCTGCAGTGGCAGGCCTGTGTAAGAATTGTCAGAGCTCCCTATGGGTGGCAAAAGAAATGCTGCAGCCCATAGGGATCTCCTGGAACCCCAATACCCTGGGTACCTCAGTACCATATACTAGGGAATTATAAGGGTGTTCCAGTAAGCCAATGTGAATTGGTAAAATTGGTCACTAGCCTGTTAGTGACAATTTGAAAGAAATGAGAGAGCATAACCACTGAGGTTCTGGTTAGCAGAGCCTCAGTGAGACAATTAGTCAATACACAGGTAACACAGTCAGGCACAATTATGAGCACTGGGGCCCTGTGTGGCAGGGTCCCAGTGACACATACAACTAAAACAACATATATACAGTGAAAAATGGGGGTAACATGCCAGGCAAGATGGTACTTTCCTTCACTTCCCAGATAGGATGAAAAACAAAGGCAAGACTCTTTGTTCCACACACCATACACAGCATAGCATGCTGCCCATGTAGTCAAGCACTTCAGTGTCCCATATTCGGGTAGCAAACACTACCTAAATGTTGCAATACAATTCAAATTACTGTTCAATGCATGTCCACAAAATATCGAACTGGCATGAACATGTTTATCAAATCTTTGAAGGGTTATTGTAGGAAGTTGGCTCTGAATGTGCTATTTCAAGGTAAGGAATAGCATGCACAGAGTCCAAGGGTTCCCCTTAGAGGTAAGATAGTGGCAAAAGAGATAATACCAATGCTCTATTTTGTGGTAGTGTGGTCGAGCAGTAGGCTTATCAAAGGAGTAGTGTTAAGCATTTGTTGTACATACACACAGGCAATAAATGAGGAACACACACTCAGAGACAATTCCAGCCAATAGGTTTTTGTATAGAAAAATATATTTTCTTAGTTTATTTTAAGAACCACAGGTTCAAATTCTACATGTAATATCTCATTTGAAAGGTATTGCAGGTAAGTACTTTAGGAACTTTGAATAATTACAGTAGCATATACACTTTTCACATAAAACACAAATAGCTGTTTTAAAAGTGGACACAGTGCAATTTTCACAGTTCCTGGGGGAGGTAAGTTATTGTTAGTTCTTGCAGGTAAGTAAACGACCTACGGGGTTCAAATTGGGGTCCAAGGTAGCCCACCGTTGGGGGTTCAGAGCAACCCCAAAGTCACCACACCAGCAGCTCAGGGCCGGTCAGGTGCAGAGTTCAAAGAGGTGCCCAAAACACATAGGCTTCAATGGAGAGAAGGGGGTGCCCCGGTTCCAGTCTGCCAGCAGGTAAGTACCCGCGTCTTCGGAGGGCAGACCAGGGGGGTTTTGTAAGGCACCGGGGGACACAAGTCCACACAAAAAGTGCACCCTCAGCGGCGCGGGGGCGGCCGGGTGCAGTGTGCAAACTGGCGTCGGGTTTCCAATGGGAGTCAATGGGAGACCAAGGGGTCTCTTCAGCGGTGCAGGCAGGCAAGGGTGGGGCTCCTCGGGGTAGCCACCACCTGGGCAAGGGAGAGGGACTCCTGGGGGTCACTCCTGCACTGAAGTTCCAATCCTTCAGGTGCTGGGGGCTGCGGGTGCAGGGTCTTTTCCAGCCGTCGGGACTTAGGTTTCAGAGAGTCGCGGTCAGGGGAAGCCTCGGGATTCCCTCTGCAGGCGTCGCTGTGGGGGCTCAGGGGGGACAACTTTGGTTACTCACGGTCTCGAAGTCGCCGGAGGGTCCTCCCTGAGATGTTGGTTCTCCACCAGTCGAGTCGGGGTCGCCGGGTGCAGTGTTGCAAGTCTCACGCTTCTTGCGGGGATTTGCAGGGGTCTTTAAATCTGCTCCTCTGTAACAAAGTTGCAGTCTTTTTGGAGCAGGTCCGCTGTCCTCTGGAGTTTCTTGTCTTTCTTGAAGCAGGGCAGTCCTCTGAGGATTCAGGGGTCACTGGTCCTGTGGAAAGCGTCGCTGGAGCAGGTTTCTTTAGAAGGCAGGAGACAGGCCGGTAGGTCTGGGGCCAAAGCAGTTGGTGTCTTCTTTTCTTCTTCTGCAGGGGTGTTTCAGCTCAGCAGTCCTTTTCTTCTTGTAGTTTCAGGAATCTAAATCTTTAGGTTCAGGGCAGCCCTTAAATACAACATTTCAGGGCGTGTTTAGGTCTGGGGGGTTAGTAGCCAATGGCTACTAGCCCTGAGGGTGAGTACACCCTCTTTGTGCCTCCTCCCAAGGGGAGGGGGTCACAATCCTATCCCTATTGGGGGAATCCTCCATCTGCAAGATGGAGGATTTCTAAAAGTTAGAGTCACTTCAGCTCAGGACACCTTAGGGGCTGTCCTGACTGGCCAGTGACTCCTCCTTGTTATTCTCATTATCTCCTCCGGCCTTGCCGCCAAAAGTGGGGCCGTGGCCGGAGGGGGCGGGCAACTCCACTAGCTGGAGTGCCCTGAGGTGCTGGAACAAAGGGGGTGAGCCTTTGAGGCTCACCGCCAGGTGTTACAGCTCCTGCCTGGGGGAGGTGTTAGCATCTCCACCCAGTGCAGGCTTTGTTACTGGCCTCAGAGTGACAAAGGCACTCTCCCCATGGGGCCAGCAACATGTCTTGGTTGTGGCAGGCTGCTGGAACCAGTCAGCCTACACTGATAGTTGGTTAAGTTTCAGGGGGCACCTCTAAGGTGCCCTCTGGGGTGTATTTTACAATAAAATGTACACTGGCATCAGTGTGCATTTATTGTGCTGAGAAGTTTGATACCAAACTTCCCAGTTTTCAGTGTAGCCATTATGGTGCTGTGGAGTTCGTGTTTGACAGACTCCCAGACCATATACTCTTATGGCTACCCTGCACTTACAATGTCTAAGGTTTTGCTTAGACACTGTAGGGGCACAGTGCTCATGCACTGGTGCCCTCACCTATGGTATAGTGCACCCTGCCTTAGGGCTGTAAGGCCTGCTAGAGGGGTGACTTATCTATACTGCATAGGCAGTGTGAGGTTGGCATGGCACCCTGAGGGGAGTGCCATGTCGACTTACTAGTTTTGTCCTCACCAGCACACACAAGCTGGCAAGCAGTGTGTCTGTGCTGAGTGAGGGGTCCCCAGGGTGGCATAAGATATGCTGCAGCCCTTAGAGACCTTCCCTGGCATCAGGGCCCTTGGTACCAGGGGTACCAGTTACAAGGGACTTACCTGGATGCCAGGGTGTGCCAATTGTGGATACAAAAGTACAGGTTAGGGAAAGAACACTGGTGCTGGGGCCTGGTTAGCAGGCCTCAGCACACTTTCAATTCAAAACATAGCATCAGCAAAGGCAAAAAGTCAGAGGGTAACCATGCCAAGGAGGCATTTCCTTACACAACCCCCCCCCCAAACGAAAGAGGATGAGACTAACCTTTCCCAAGAGAGTCTTAATTTTCTAAGTGGAAGAACCTGGAAAGGCCATCTGCATTGGCATGGGCAGTCCCATGTCTGTGTTCCACTATAAAGTCCATTCCCTGTAGGGAGATGGACCACCTCAACAGTTTTGGATTTTCACCTTTCATTTGCATCAGCCATCTGAGAGGTCTGTGGTCAGTTTGAACTAGGAAGTGAGTACCAAAGAGGTATGGTATCAGCTTCTTCAGGGACCAAACCACAGCAAAGGCCTCCCTCTCAATGGCACTCCAACGCTGCTCCCTGGGGAGTAACCTCCTGCTAATGAAAGCAACAGGCTGGTCAAGGCCATCATCATTTGTTTGGGACAACACTGCCCCTATCCCATGTTCAGAGGCATCTGTCTGCACAATGAACTGCTTGGAGTAATCTGGAGCTTTTAGAACTGGTGCTGTGCACATAGCTTGTTTCAGGGTGTCAAAGGCCTGTTGGCATTCTACAGTCCAGTTTACCTTCTTGGGCATTTTCTTGGAGGTGAGTTCTGTGAGGGCTGTCACTATGGATCCATATCCCTTCACAAACCTCCTATAGTACCCAGTCAAGCCAAGGAATGCCCTGACTTGAGTCTGGGTTTTTGGAGCTTCCCAGTCCAGAATAGTCTGGATCTTAGGCTGGAGTGGCTGAACTTGGCCTCCCCCTACAAGGTGTCCCAAGTAAACCACAGTTGCCTGCCCTATCTGGCACTTGGATGCCTTGATAGAGAGGCCTGCAGATTGCAGAGCCTTCAAAACCTTCTTCAGGTGGACCAGGTGATCCTGCCAGTTGGAGCTAAAGACAGCAATATCGTCAAGATAAGCTGCACTAAAGGACTCCAAGCCAGCAAGGACTTGATTCACCAACCTTTGGAAGGTGGCAGGGGCATTCTTTAAACCAAAGGGCATAACAGTGAACTGATAATGCCCATCAGGTGTGGAGAATGCTGTCTTTTCTTTTGCTCCAGGTGCCATTTTGATTTGCCAGTACCCTGCTGTTAAGTCAAAGGTACTTAAGAATTTGGCAGCACCTAATTTGTCTAGCAGTTCATCAGCTCTAGGAATGGGATGGGCATCTGTCTTGGTGACAGAATTAAGTCCTCTGTAGTCCACACAAAACCTCATCTCTCTCTTTCCATCTTGGGTGTGAGGTTTGGGGACTAAGACCACTGGGCTAGCCCAGGGGCTGTCAGAGTGGTCAATTACTCCCAATTCCAGCATCTTGTGGACTTCCACCTTGATGCTTTCCTTAACTTGGTCAGACTGTCTGAATATTTTGTTTTTGACAGGCATGCTGTCTCCTGTGTCCACATCATGGGTACACAGGTGTGTCTGACCAGGGGTTAGGGAAAAGAGCTCAGCAAACTGCTGCAGGACCTTCCTACAGTCAGATTGCTGTTGGCTAGAGAGGGTGTCTGAATAGATCACTCCATCCACTGAGCCATCTTTAGGGTTTGATGAGAGGAGATCAGGGAGAGGCTCACTCTCAGCTTCCTGATCCTCATCTGTTACCATCAACAGATTCACATCAGCCCTATCATGGACGAGCTTTAGGCGGTTCACATGGATCACCCTCTTGGGGCTCCTGCTAGTGCCTAGGTCCACCAGGAAGGTGGCCTGACTCTTCTTCTCTAGCACTGGGTAAGGGCCACTCCATTTGTCCTGAAGTGCCCTGGGAGCCACAGGCTCCAGAACCCAGACTTTCTGCCCTGGTTGAAATTCAACCATTGCAGCCTTTTGGTCATACCAAAACTTCTGGAGCTGTTGGCTGGCCTCAAGGTTTTTACTTGCCTTTTCCATGTACTCTGCCATCCTTGAGCGAAGGCCAAGTACATAGTCCACTATGTCTTGTTTAGGCTCATGAAGAGGTCTCTCCCAGCCTTCTTTCACAAGAGCTAGTGGTCCCCTTACAGGGTGGCCAAACAGAAGTTCAAAGGGTGAGAACCCTACTCCCTTCTGAGGCACCTCTCTGTAAGCGAAGAGCAGACATGGCAAGAGGACATCCCATCTCCTTTTAAGTTTTTCTGGGAGCCCCATGATCATGCCCTTTAATGTCTTGTTGAATCTCTCAACAAGGCCATTAGTTTGTGGATGATATGGTGTAGTGAATTTATAAGTCACTCCACACTCATTCCACATGTGTTTCAGGTATGCTGACATGAAGTTGGTACCTCTGTCAGACACCACCTCCTTAGGGAAGCCCACTCTGGTAAAGATACCAATGAGGGCCTTGGCTACTGCAGGGGCAGTAGTCGACCTAAGGGGAATAGCTTCAGGATACCTAGTAGCATGATCCACTACTACTAGGATGTACATATTTCCTGAGGCTGTGGGAGGTTCAAGTGGACCCACTATGTCCACACCCACTCTTTCAAAGGGGACCCCCACCACTGGAAGTGGAATGAGGGGGGCCTTTGGATGCCCACCTGTCTTACCACTGGCTTGACAGGTGGGGCAGGAGACACAAAACTCCTTAACTTTCTGGGACATGTTGGGCCAGTAGAAGTGGTTGACTAACCTCTCCACCGTCTTGGTTTGTCCCAAATGCCCAGCAAGGGGAATATCATGGGCTAAGGTCAGAATAAACTCTCTGAACTCCTGAGGCACTACCACTCTCCTAGTGGCACCAGGTTTGGGATCTCTTGCCTCAGTGTACAGGAGTCCATCTTCCCAATAGACCCTATGTGTTCCACTTTTCTTGCCATTGGACTCTTCAGCAGCTTGCTGCCTAAGGCCTTCAAGAGAGGGACAGGTTTCTTGCCCCTTACACAACTGCTCCCTTGAGGGTCCCCATGGGCCTAAGAGCTCGACCTGATAAGGTTCCAACTCCATAGGCTCAGTTCCCTCACAGGGCAGAACTTCTTCCTGAGAAGAGAGGTTCTCTTTTTGGTGTTGTGTTGCAGCTGGTTTCCCAGCAGGCTTTCCTTTTCTCTTGGTAGGCTGGGCCCTTTTTCCAGACTCCAGCTCTACTTTTTCACCCTGTGCCTTGCACTGTGCCCTTGTCTTGACACACACCAGTCCAGGGATACCCAGCATGGCTGCATGGGTTTTCAGTTCTACCTCAGCCCATGCTGAGGACTCCAGGTCATTTCCAAGCAAACAGTCTACTGGGATATTTGAGGAGACCTGTTTCAGGCCATTGACCCCTCCCCACTCTAAAGTTACCATAGCCATGGGATGTACTTTAGTCTGATTGTCAGCGTTGGTGACTGAATAAGTTTGTCCAGCCAGGTATTGACCAGGGGAAACCAGTTTCTCTGTCACCATGGTGACACTGGCACCTGTATCCCTCAGGCCTTCTACACTTGTACCATTAATTAAGAGCTGCTGCCTGTATTTTTGCATGTTAGGAGGCCAGGCAGCCAGTGTGGCTAAATCCACCCCATCCTCAGAGACTAATGTAGCTTCAGTGTGACACCTGATTTGCTCTGGGCACACTGTTGATCCCACTTGGAGACTGGCCATTCCAGTTTTAGCTGGAGTGGAGTTAGAAGTTGTACTTTTCTTGGGACAGGCCTTGTCTCCAGTTTGGTGTCCAGGCTGATTACAGCTACGACACCAGGCCTTTTTGGGATCAAAGTTTTTACCCTTGTACCCAAAATTGTTTTGTGAAGAGGCTCTGGGCCCACCCTCCTGTGCAGGTTTTTGGGGGCCTGTAGAAGACTCTTTACTATTTTTGTTTTTGGCTATCTCACCACCCTTCCCCTGGGGAGGTTTTGTGACCCCTTTCTTTTGGTCACCCGCTGTGGAAGTTTTGGACACCCTAGTCTTGACCCAATGGTCGCCTTCTTTCACAATTCTTGGGGAGAAATTGGTCCTAGGTCTACCAGATGCTGATGCAGTTTATCATTGAAACAATTACTTAATAGGTGTTCTTTCACAAATAAATTGTACAGCCCATCATAATTACTTACACCACTGCCTTGAATCCAACCATCTAGTGTTTTTACTGAGTAGTCTACAAAGTCAACCCAGGTCTGGCTCGAGGATTTTTGAGCCCCCCTGAATCTAATCCCATACTCCTCAGTGGAGAATCCAAAGCCCTCAATCAGGGTACTCTTCATGAGGTCATAAGATTCTGCATCTTTTCCAGAGAGTGTGAGGAGTCTATCCCTACACTTTCCTGTGAACATTTCCCAAAGGAGAGCACCCCAGTGAGATTTGTTCACTTTTCTGGTTACACAAGCCCTCTCAAAAGCTGTGAACCATTTGGTGATGTCATCACCACCTTCATATTTAGTTACAATCCCTTTAGGGATTTTCAACATGTCAGGAGAATCTCTGACCCTATTTATATTGCTGCCACCATTGATGGGTCCTAGGCCCATCTCTTGTCTTTCCCTTTCTATGGCTAGGATCTGTCTTTCCAAAGCCAATCTTTTGGCCATCCTGGCTAACTGGATGTCCTCTTCACTGGAGTTATCCTCAGTGATTTCAGAGATGTTGGTCCCTCCTGTGAGGGAGCCAGCCTCTCTGACTATTATGCTTGGAGTCAGGGCTTGAGAGGCCCTGTTCTCCCTAAATAGGACTGGTAGGGGGGAATTTTCCTCCAAGTCACTATCTTCATCCTCTGTGTTGCCATCCTCAGAGGGGTTGGCTCTTTCAAACTCTGCCAAAAGCTCAAGGAGCTGTAGTTTGGAAGGTCTGGGGCCCATTGTTATTTTCTTTAATTTACAGAGTGACCTTAGCTCCCTCATCTTAAGATGAAGGTAAGGGGTGGTGTCGAGATCCACCACATTCACATCTGTACTAGACATTATGCTTCTAAAAGTTGGAATACTTTTTAAGAATCTAAAAACTAGTTCTAGAATCTAATTCAAACTTTTAACAAACTTTTAAACTCTAAATAAAATGCTAACAGGGACTAACACAAGGCCCTAGTGTAGGAGGCTGGACTGGCTTGTAGTGAGTACCAAGGGGTACTTACACCTTGCACCAGGCCCAGGTATCCCTTATTAGTGTATAGGGTGTCTAGCAGCTTAGGCTGATAGATAATGGTAGCTTAGCAGAGCAGCTTAGGCTGAACTAGGAGACGTGTGAAGCTACTACAGTATCACAAATGCTATATGCACAATATCATAAGAAAACACAATACCCAGTTATACTAAAAATAAAGGTACTTTATTTTTATGACAATATGCCAAAAGTATCTCAGTGAGTACCCTCAGTATGAGGATAAGAAATATACACAAGATATATGTACACAATACCAAAAATATGCAGTATAGTCTTAGAAAACAGTGCAAACATTGTATAGTTACAATAGGATGCAATGGAAACACATAGGGATAGGGGCAACACAAACCATATACTCCAAAAGTGGAATGCGAACCACGAATGGACCCCAAACTTATGTGACCTTGTAGAGGGTCGCTGGGACTATTAGAAAATAGCAAGGGTTAGAAAAATACCCCACCCCAAGACCCTGAAAAGTGAGTGCAAAGTGCACTAAAGTTCCCCCAAAGACATAGAAGTCGTGGTAGAGGAATAATGCAGGAAAGACACAAACCAGCAATGCAACAACAATGGATTTCCAGTCGAGGGTACCTGTGGAACAAGGGGACCGAGTCCAAAAGTCACAAGCAAGTCGGAGATGGGCAGATGCCCAAGAAATGCCAGCTGTTGGTGCAAAGAAGCTTCTTCTGGACTGAAGAAGCTGTAGTTTCTGCAAGAACGACAAGAGCTAGAGACTTCCCCTTTGGAGGATGGATCCCCCACGCAGTGGAGAGTCGTGCAGAAGTGATTTCCCGCTGGATGGACGCCAACAAGCCTTGCTAGCTGCAAGTCATGCGATTAATGTTTTTGGATGCTGCTGTGGCCCAGGATGGACCAGGATGTCGCCAATTTCGTCAGGGGACAGAGGAGACGCCAAGCAAGACAAGGAGCCCTCTCAGAAGCAGGCAGCATCCGCAGAAGTGCCAGAAAAGGCACTACAAAGAAAAGTGAAATGGTGATCACCTGAAGTTACACAAAGGAGTCCCACGTCGCCGGAGACCAACTTAGAAAATCGTGCAATGCAGGTTAGAGTGCAGTGGACCCAGGCTTGGATGTACACAAAGGATTTCCACCGGAAGTGCACAGAGGCCAGAGAAGTTGCAAAAGTCGCGGTTACCAACAATGCAGTCTGGCGTGGGGAGGCAAGGACTTACCTCCACCAAACTTGGACTGAAGAGTCACTGGACCGTGGGGGTCACTTGGACAGTCTTGCTGGATTCAAGGGACCTTGCTCGTCGTCGTGAGAGGAGACCCAAGGGACCGGTGATGCAGCTTTTTGGTGCCTGCGGTAGCAGGGGGAAGATTCCGTCTACCCACGGGAGATTTCTTCGCAGCTTCTGATGCAGAGAGGAGGCAGACTACCCCAACAGGATGCACCACCAAGAAAAACAGTCGAGAAGGCAGCAGGAGCGGCGTTACAAGGTTGCAGTAGTCATCTTAGCTACTTTGTTGCAGTTTTGCAGGCTTCCAGCGCGGTCGACAGTCGATTTCGTGGCAGAAGGTGAAGAGAGAGATGCAGAGGAACTCTGATGAGCTCTTGCATTCGTTTTCTGAGGAATCCCCAAAGACAGAGACCCTAAATAGCCAGAAAAGAGGGTTTGGCTACTTAGGAGAGAGGATAGGCTAGCAACACCTAAAGGAGCCTATCAGAAGGAGTCTCTGACGTCAGCTGTGGGCACTGGCCACTCAGAGCAGTCCAGTGTGCCAGCAGCACCTCTGTTTCCAAGATGGCAGAGGTCTGGAGCACACTGGAGGAGCTCTGGGCACCTCCCAGGGGAGGTGCAGGTCAGGGGAGCGGTCACTCCCCTTTCCTTTTGTCCAGTTTCGCGCCTAAGCAGGGCTGAGGGGTCCCTGAACCGGTGTAAACTGGCTTATGCAGAATTGGGCACATCTGTGTCCAAGAAAGCATTTCCAGAGGCTGGGGGAGGCTACTCCTCCCCTGCCTTCACACCATTTTCCAAAGGGAGAGGGTGTAACACTCCCTCTCTGAGGAAGTCCTTTGTTCTGCCATCCTGGGCCAGGCCTGGCTGGACCCCAGGAGGGCAGAAGCCTGTCTGTGGGGTTGGCAGCAGCAGCAGCTGCAGTGAAAACCCCTGAAAAGGCAGTTTGGCAGTACCAGGGTGTGTGCTACAGACCACTGGGAGCATGGAAATGTGCCAACTATGCCAGGATGGCATAGAGGGGGCAATTCCATGATCTTAGACATGTTACATGGCCATATTCGGAGTTACCATTGTGAAGCTACACATAGGTAGTGACCTATGTGTAGTGCACGCATATAATGGTGTCTTCAGCACTCACAAAGTCAGGGAATTTGTCCTGAACAATGTGAGGGCACCTTGGCTAGTGCCAGGGTGCCCTCACACTAAGTAACTTTGCACCTAACCTTTACCAGGTAAAGGTTAGACATATAGGTGACTTATAAGTTACTTAAGTGCAGTGAAAATGGCTGTGAAATAACGTGGACGTTATTTCACTCAGGCTGCAGTGGCAGGCCTGTGTAAGAATTGTCAGAGCTCCGTATGGGTGGCAAAAGAAATGCTGCAGCCCATAGGGATCTCCTGGAACCCCAATACCCTGGGTACCTCAGTACCATATACTAGGGAATTATAAGGGTGTTCCAGTAAGCCAATGTAAATTGGTAAAAAAGGTTACTAGCCTGTTAGTGACAATTTGGAAAGAAATGAGAGAGCATAACCACTGAGGTTCTGATTAGCAGAGCCTCAGTGAGACAGTTAGTCACTACACAGGTAACACATTCAGGCACACTTATGAGCACTGGGGCCCTGGGTTACCAGGGTCCCAGTGACACATACAACTAAAACAACATATATACATTGAAAAATGGGGGTAACATGCCAGGCAAGATGGTACTTTCCTACACACTGCATGAGCTGTAGTGGTCCTAAGAGGAATTGCCTCAGGATATCTTGTGGCATGGTCCACTACCACCAAGATAAACCTATTGCCTGAAGCAGTAGGAGGGTCAAGGGGGCCAACTATGTCAACCCCTACCCTTTCAAAGGGAACCCCAACCACAGGCAGTGGAATAAGGGGTGCCTTTGGAGTGCCACCTGTCTTGCCACTGGCTTGACAGGTTTCACAGGACTTACAAAATTCCTTTGTGTCCTCAGACATCCTAGGCCAATGAAACAGGGGAACAAGCCTGTCCCAAGTTTTCATCTGCCCAAGATGCCCAGCAAGGGGAATATTATGTGCAAGAGTTAGGAGGAACTTTCTGTACTCCTGAGGAATCACTAATCTTCTGGCTGCCCCAGGTTTAGGATCCCTTGACTCAGTGTACAAGAGATTGTCCTCCCAGTAAACTCTGTGAGAGTCACTGATATCCCCATTTGCTTGTTTGACAGCTTGCTGTCTTAGACCCTCTAATGTGGGACAGGTTTGCTGGGCCACACTCAGCTCCTCTCTGGCAGGCCCCCCTTCACCCAAAAGCTCAGCAGTGTCTGCTTCCAGCTCCTCTGGTGTAGGTTCTGCACAGGGAGGGAACTCTTCTTCCTCAGAAGAAGAATCCACTGTAGAGGGAGGGATAGTAGGAAGTGGTTTGCTTCTACTAGCCCTAGCTTTAGGGAGCACTTGGTCCATTGTTCCAGGATCCAAGCTTCCCTGTCCTTTTTGCTTTTTGGCCTGAGCCCTTGTCAAAGCAAAAATATGCCCTGGAATGCCCAGCATTGCTGCATGGGCCTCCAACTCCACATCTGACCAAGCTGATGTCTCCAAATCATTGCCTAATAGACAGTCTACAGGTAAATCTGAAGCTACCACAACTTTCTTTGGACCAGTAACCCCCCCCCAGTTGAGATTTACAACAGCCATGGGGTGGCTAAGTGTGTTGTTGTGAGCATCGGTTACTTGGTACTGGTGACCAAGTAGGTGTTGCTCAGGGTGCACCAGTTTCTCAATCACCATTGTGACACTGGCACCTGTGTCATTGTAGGCCTGGACCTCAACACCATATATTAGGGGTAGTTGCTTGTACTTATCCATGTTAAGGGGACAAGCAACCAAGGTGGCCAAATCAATAGCCCCCTCATAGACTAATGTAGCCTCTGTGGTCTCCCTAATCGGACCAACCCCAACTAAGTTACCAATAGTGAGCCCAGCTACTCCCTTGGATTGGCTATTAGTAGGTTTGCTCCCACCACCACTGCTATTAGTAGGGACACTAGGTGTAGCAGTAGGGGTTGTAGTGGTAGGAGGCTTGGTGCTTTTCTTTGGACAACTGGGATCTGTTGTCCAATGGCCTTTTACTTTACATAAATAGCACCATGGTTTCTTTTCTTGATTATGTTTTGAAGAGGATTTAGGCCCACCACCCCTACCAGATTGCTTTTGGGGGCCTGATGAAGACTCATTTTTAGATTTGTCCCCACCTTTGTCTGAAGGCTTACCATCCTTCTTCTTGCCATCTTTGTCACCCCCTGTATGAACTTTTCTGTTCACTCTTGTTCTGACCCATTTGTCTGCCTTCTTTCCCAATTCTTGGGGAGAGGTCAGATCAGAGTCTACCAAGTACTGGTGCAACAAATCTGACACACAATTATTAAGAATATGCTCTCTCAGGATCAAGTTATACAGGCCTTCATAGTCAGTCACTTTACTGCCATGTAACCACCCTTCCAAGGACTTCACTGAATGGTCAATGAAATCAACCCAATCTTGTGAAGACTCCTTTTTGGTCTCTCTGAACTTTATCCTATATTGTTCAGTGGTTAAGCCATAACCATCAAGGAGTGCACTTTTAAGAATAGTGAAACTGTTGGCATCACTTTCTTTCACAGTAAAGAGTCTATCTCTACCCTTACCACTAAATGATAGCCATAGGATAGCAGCCCACTGCCTTTGAGGAACATCTTGAACAACACAAGCCCTCTCAAGTGCAGCAAACCACTTGTTAATGTCATCCCCCTCTTTGTTAGGGGGAACTATCTTGTGCAGATTCCTGGAATCATGCTCTTTTACAGGATGACTATGGGGAATACTGCTGCTGCCACCATGGGTATTTAAACCCAGCTTCTGTCTTTCTTTTTCAATCTCTAGAGATTGTCTATCTAAATCCAGCTGTTGCTTCTTGAGCTTCAGTCTGGAAGTCTCCACTCTCAATTTATTGACCTCCCTTTCTGACATTCTGTCATCAGGGTGGGTGGGAGGGACATGTCTAGAAACAGAAGTGTGATGAGAATGGACAGAAGGAGACCTGTCCCTAACAGAGGGAACCTTAACAAGTTGACTAGCAGTATAATGTGAGATTCCACCATCTGTATGGTGAGACCTCCTACTGTGATGAGAGACCACACTATCTGTATGGTGTGACTCTGCATCTACTTCAACCCTACTAGGCTGTCTGATACTGGGCAGGCTGGGAAGTTTCCTTACTGAATCTATCTGCAGGGGTGTCCCTGGATCAGATTGAGAACCATCAACTACTTTTTCAACAGATTGGGCACTTATGGCCTTATCTTGTTCTCTAAGCATGTTAAGTAACAGTTCTAAAGAAGGATTCTTCCCTACACTCAAACCTCTTTCTACGCAGAGACTCCTTGCTCCTTTCCAGCTAAGGTGATCATATGCAAGTTTGGACAGATCAACATTTTGGCCTGTGCCAGACATTTTTAGAAAGAGTTAAGTGATAGAAAAAGTGAAGAAAAAGTTTTTCAGACCTTTTAGAAAGACAGAAAAAAACTTTTTAAACTTTTTAGAACTTTTTAGAAAGTTTAGAAGTACTTTTCAGCACTGGAAAAGAGTGAAAAGAGTGAATGCAAAACTTTTTAGCACTGTGTACACACACTGAACTTGTTTTGTATATTTTTCTCTTATGAAAAGTACAATGTCAAGAGTGGTAAGTAGTCTCAAAGCACTTATCCCACCGCTGCACAACCAATGTAGGATGCTGGACTGGCTTGTAGTGAGTACCAAGGGGTACGTACACCTTGCACCAGGCCCAGGTATCCCTTATTAGTGTAGAGGGTGTCTAGCAGCTTAGGCTGATAGATAATGGTAGCTTAGCAGAACAGCTTAGGCTGAACTAGGAGACGTGTGAAGCTACTACAGTACCACAAATGCATATGTTCAATATCTTAAGAAAACACAATACACAGTTATACTAAAAATAAAGGTACATTATTTTTATGACAATATGCCAAAAGTATCTCAGTGAGTACCCTCAGTATGAGGATAAGAAATATACACAAGATATATGTACACAATACCAAAAATATGCAGTATAGTCTTAGAAAACAGTGCAAACAGTGTAAAATTACAATAGGATGCAATGGAAGCACATAGGGATAGGGGCAACACAAACCATATACTCGAAAAGTGGAATGCGAACCACGAATGGACCCCAAACCTATGTGACCTTGTAGAGGGTCGCTGGGACTATAAGAAAATAGCAAGGGTTAGAAAAATACCCCACCCCAAGACCCTGAAAAGTGAGTGCAAAGTGCACTAAAGTTCCCCTAAAGACACAGAAGTCGTGATAGAGGAATAATGCAAGAAAAACACACCCCAGCAATGCAACAACAATGGATTTCCAGTCGAGGGTACCTGTGGAACAAGGGGACCGAGTCCAAAAGTCACAAGCAAGTCGGAGATGGGCAGATGCCCAAGAAATGCCAGCTGTTGGTGCAAAGGAGCTTCTACTGGACTGAAGAAGCTAGGAATTCTGCAGGAACGACAAGGGCTAGAGACTTCCCCTTTGGAGGATGGATCCCCCACGCCGTGGAGAGTTGTGCAGATGTGTTTTCCCGCTGGTTGGACGCCAACAAGCCTTGCTAGCTGCAAGTCGTGTGGTTAGAGTTTTTGGATGCTGCTGTGGCCCAGGATGGACCAGGATGTCGCCAATTTCGTCTGGGGACAGAGGGGACGCCAAGCAAGTCCAGGAGCCCTCGCAGAAGCAGGCAGCACCCGCAGAAGTGCCAGAACAGGCACTATGAAGTAAAGTGAAATGGTGCTCACCTGAAGTTACACAAAGGAGTCCCAGGTCGCCTGAGACCAACTTAGGAAGTCGTGCAATGCAAGTTAGAGTGACGTTGACCCAGGCTTGGGTGTGCACAAAGGATTTCCGCCTGAAGTGCATGGGAGCCAGAGAAGTTGCAAAAGTCGCGAAAACCAACAATGCAGTCTGGCGTGAGGAGGCAAGGACTTACCTCCACCAAACTTGGACTGAAGAGTAACTGGACCATGGGGGTCACTTGGACAGTCTTTCTGGATTCAAGGGACCTCACTCGTCGTCGTGAGAGGAGACCCAAGGGACCGTGATGCAGCTTTTTGGTGCCTGCGTTAGCAGGGGGAAGATTCCGTCGACCGACGGGAGATTTCTTCGCACCTTCTGATGCAGAGAGGAGGCAGACTACCCCCACAGGATGCACCACCAAGAAAAACAGTCGAGAAGGCAGCAGGAGCAGCGCTACAATGTTGCAGTAGTCGTCTTAGCAACTTTGTTGCAGTTTTGCAGGCTTCCAGCGCTGTCAGCAGTCGATTTCTTGGCAGAAGGTGAAGAGGGAGATGCAGAGGAACTCTGATGAGCTCTTGCATTTGTTATCTGAGGAATCCCCAAAGAAAGAGACCCTAAATAGCCAGAAAAGAGGGTTTGGCTACTTAGGAGAGAGGATAGGCTACTAACACCTAAAGGAGCCTATCAGAAGGAGTCTCTGACGTCAGCTGTGGGCACTGGCCACTCAGAGCAGTCCAGTGTGCCAGCAGCACCTCTGTTTCCAAGATGGCAGAGGTCTGGAGCTCACTGGAGGAGCTCTGGGCACCTCCCAGGGGAGGTGCAGGTCAGGGGAGTGGTCACTCCCCTTTCCTTTGTCCAGTTTCGCGCCCAGGCAGGGCTGAGGGGTCCCTGAACCGGTGTAGACTGGCTTATGCAGAATTGGGCACATCTGTGCCCAAAAAAGCATTTCCAGAGGCTGGGGGAGGCTACTCCTCCCCTGCCTTCACACCATTTTCCAAAGGGAGAGGGTGTAACACCCCCTCTCTGAGGAAGTCCTTTGTTCTGCCATCCTGGGCCAGGCCTGGCTGGACCCCAGGAGGGCAGAAGCCTGTCTGTGGGGTTGGCAGCAGCAGCAGCTGCAGTGTATCCCCAGAAAAGGCAGTTTGGCAGTACCAGGGTCTGTGCTACAGACCACTGGGAGCATGGAATTGTGCCAACTATGCCAGGATGGTATAGAGGGGGCAATTCCATGATCTTAGACATGTTACATGGCCATATTCGGAGTTACCACTGTGAAGCTACACATAGGTAGTGTGGGGGCACCTTGGACAGTGCCAGGGTGCCCACACACTAAGTAACTTTGCACCTAACCTTTTCCAGGTAAAGGATAGACATATAGGTGACTTATAAGTTACTTAAGTGCAGTGAAAATGGCTGTGAAATAATGTGGGCATTATTTCACTCAGGCTGCAGTGGCAGGCCTGTGTAAGAATTGTCAGAGCTCCCTATGGGTGGCAAAAGAAATGCTGCAGCCCATAGGGATCTCCTGGAACCCCAATACCCTGGGTACCTCAGTACCATATACTAGGGAATTATAAGGGTGTTCCAGTAAGCCAATGTGAATTGGTAAAATTGGTCACTAGCCTGTTAGTGACAATTTGAAAGTAATGAGAGAGCATAACCACTGAGGTTCTGGTTAGCAGAGCCTCAGTGAGACAGTTAGGCACCACACAGGGAACACATACATGCACACTTATGAGCACTGGGGCCCTGTGTGACAGGGTCCCAGTGACACATACATATAGGCCACAAACCTATGAGCACTGGGGTCCTGACCAGCAGGGTCCCAGTGACACATAACAAACATACTGAAAACATAGGGTTTTCACTATGAGCACTGGGCCCTGGCTATCAGGATCCCAGTGAGACAGTGAAAACAGTGAAAAACACCCTGACATACACTCACAAACAGGCCAAAAGTGGGGGTAACAAGGCTAGAAAGAGGCTACTTTCTCACACAACCCCCCCCCAAACGAAGGACAATAAGGCTAACCTTGGCCAGTTGAGACTTTATTGTCTAAGTGGTGATAAGTAGAGAGTAGCTCTTCAATAGACTGGTTACTCCCTTTATCATCCACTATATGGTTACTTCCCTGTGGGGATGTAAACCACCCTGTTTGAAGTTTTTTAGCTAAGCAACAATGTGAAGATGTATTTTCAGAGTTTCTATCAGTAAGTTTTAGTTTAGAGCAGTGGGAATTGTCCACTGAACCTATTTGTAGTGATGGAAATGCCAGACAGGGATGCTGTCTCAGAAAAGCCATAGCTGGGCAAAAACTTTGTCCATATGGCTGGAAGAGAGAACAGGGATGCTGTTTCTCTTGAGTTGGAGCAGGGCAGGGATGCTGTCCTATGAGCTCCACCCTAGGGCAGGGATGCTGTCCTAAGTGTTGTGAGGCAGTGCATGGTTTCTGCACTAAAGTTTCTCTGGGAGGGTTGGAGGGATGCTCCATGTTAACTAAAATGGTGCTCTTTTTCTCACCAATGTTAGTTATCCCACAGAGAGGTACTTCCACCTCAGGGAGTCCAGCTTTGCCAGCTGATGATTCCCTTGGAACAGGTGCCACCCCAGGAGAGGTTTCTCCCACCACAGGAATGGTATCCTGAATGGTAGGGTGGTTAGGGGATACTGTGATACCCTTTTTACCTGTTGATGGAGAGGGATCCTGAGTTTTCAGGCCTTCTCTCCTTTGCTTTTTCATTTCAGTAGAAATGAGAGGGAACAATTCCTCAGGGATGCCCAGCATGGCTGCATGGGCATAAAACTCTACATCAGCCCAACCTGAGGCCTCTAGGTTATTACCTAAGAGACAGATCACAGGTAAGCTAGGTGATACCACCACCTGCTTAGGGCCAGTAACTCCACCCCAACTAAACTGAATTATAGCTAAGGGAAGAAACTTAGTGGAGTTATGGACATCAATAATCTTATACTGTTGTCCAATGATGTGTTGTTCAGGAGCCACTAGGTTTTCAGTCACCAAAGTGAAACTGGCACCTGTGTCCCTGTAGGCCAAGGCCTCAACACCATTTATTGAAACTGTCTGCCTGTACTTATCCATTGTAAGGGGACAAGCAGCCAGTGTGGCAAGGCCAATGCCACTAGGTGTGACAGAAACTGTCTTGGGACTGACTACCCCAGTTTCTACTATGGACCCATAAGTGAACCCAACTACACCCTTCACTTGACTGTTGCCAGCAGTCCCACCACTAGTACCACTACTGCTAGGGGCACTAGAGCTTGATGTATTAGTGGTGGTAGGCTCAGGGGGTTTACCTGGACAGGACTTATCCCCTGGCCTATGGCCTATATTTTTACACACAAAGCACCAAGGCTTTTTAAATTGTGTAGGTTGAGAAGAAGAGGAAGAATTAGTTTTATCCCCACCCCCTGAAGAGTGTTTAAGATTTGAAGTGGGATCTTTGGTTTTACCCTTATCCCCATGCTTATCTTGAGATTTGTCACCATCTTTCTCTGAAGGCTTACCATCCTTCTTCTTGCCATCTTTGTCACCCCCTGTATGAACTTTTCTGTTCACTCTTGTTCTGACCCATTTGTCTGCCTTCTTTCCCAATTCTTGGGGAGAGATCAGATCAGAGTCTACCAAGTACTGGTGCAACAAATCTGACACACAATTATTAAGAATGGTCTCTCTGAACTTTATCCTGTATTGTTCAGTGGTTAAGCCATAACCATCAAGGAGTGCATTCTTAAGAATAGTGAAACTGTTGGCATCACTTTCTTTCACAGTAAGGAGTCTGTCTCTACCCTTACCACTAAATGATAGCCATAGGATAGCAGCCCACTGCCTTTGAGGGACATCTTGAACAAGTGCAGCAAACCACTTGTTAATGTCATCCCCCTCCTTATAAGGGGGAACTATCTTGTGCAGATTCCTGGAATCATGCTCTTTTACAGGATGACTATGGGGAATACTGCTGCTGCCACCATGGGTATTTAAACCCAGCTTCTGTCTTTCTTTTTCAATCTCTAGAGATTGTCTATCTAAATCCAGCTGTTGCTTCTTGAGCTTCAGTCGGGAAGTCTCCACTCTCAATTTATTGAGCTCCCTTTCTAACATTCTGTCATCAGGGTGGGTGGGAGGAACATGTCTAGAAACAGAAGAGTGATGAGAATGGACAGAAGGAGACCTGTCCCTAACAGAGGGAACCTTAACAAGTTGACTAGCAGTATAATGTGAGAGTCCACCATCTGTATGGTGAGACCTCCTACTGTGATGAGAGCCCACACTATCTGTATGGTGTGACTCTCCATCTACTTCAACCCTGCTAGGCTGTCTGATACTGGGCAGGCTGCAAAGTTTTCTTCCTAAATCTTTCTCTAGGGGAGTCCCTGGATCAGACTGAGAACCATCAACTACTTTTTCAACAGATTGGGCACTTATGGCCTTATCTTGTTCTCTAAGCATGTTAAGTAACAGTTCTAAAGAAGGATTCTTCCCTACACTCAAACCTCTTTCTACGCAGAGACCCTTGCTCCTTTCCAGCTAAGGTGATCATATGCAAGTTTGGACAGATCAACATTTTGCCCTGTGCCAGACATTTTTAGAAAGAGTTAAGTGATAGAAAAAGTGAAGAAAAAGTTTTTCAGAACTTTTAGAAGGACAGAAAAAAAACTTTTAAAACTTTTTAGAACTTTCTAGAAAGTTTAGAAGTACTTTTCAGCACTAAAAGAGTGAAAAGAGTGAATGCAAAACTTTTTAGCACTGTGTACACACACTGAACTTGTTTTGTATATTTTTCTCTTATGAAAAGTACAATGTCAAGAGTGGTAAGTAGTCTCAAAGCACTTATCCCACCGCTGCACAATCAATGTAGGAGGCTGGACTGGCTTGAAGTGAGTACCAAGGGGTACTTGCACCTTGCACCAGGCCCAGTTATCCCTTATTAGTGTAGAGGGTGTCTAGCAGCTTAGGCTGATAGATAATGGTAGCTTAGCAGAGCAGCTTAGGCTGAACTAGGAGACGTGTGAAGCTGCTACAGTACCACAAATGCATATGCACAATATCATAAGAAAACACATTACACAGTTATACTAAAAATAAAGGTACTTTATTTTTATGACAATATGCCAAAAGTATTTCAGTGAGTACCCTCAGTATGAGGATAAGAAATATACACAAGATATATGTACACAATACAAAAAATATGCAGTATAGTCTTAGAAAACAGTGCAAACAGTGTAAAATTACAATAGGATGCAATGGAAGCACATAGGGATAGGGGCAACACAAACCATATAATCCAAAAGTGGAATGCGAACCACGAATGGACACCAAACCTATGTGACCTTGTAGAGGGTCGCTGGGACTATTAGAAAATAGCAAGGGTTAGAAAAATACCCCACCCCAAGACCCTGAAAAGTGAGTGCAAAGTGCACTAAAGTTCCCCTAAAGACACAGAAGTCGTGATAGAAGAATAATGCAAGAAAAACACAACCCAGCAATGCAACTGTAGCAGTCCCAACAGTATAGACACTCGGGAGAGGTAGGTTTGGTTTTCAGGTAAGTGATTTATTTGTTACTAGAAAAAGGGGATATATATCATTATGGTGATTTGAGTTCTGTTTAGTCTTTTAGGTAGTGAGTTTCTTCTTCTTAATGGGATATCCCTCTTCTTCTTTTCCTTAGGTGGCGTATTTGGTCGTCCTCGTAGGGTCCCGGTGATTACCCAAAAGGAAAGGAACAAATATCGATGGTAAGTGGGATGACCGTATGTTATATACGTCCTTTTATTATTCTATTTACTGGGGAATGGGATAATGGAGGGTGGGTGGTGCCAGTGAGGACTGTAGGGTAAGTGCCTAAAATCTCTTCTATACGTGCGCTGTTTTAGTGGTTTCCATGTGCTCTCAAGTGCCCTCTGGTTCCCTCCCTGTCCTCCCCTCACCCTTCCTCCCTCCCTTCCCCAGTTCCCTTCTCTTAAGGTGCCCCTCGGTTTGTCCACAAGGACCGTACCTTCATAAGCCACGACCCTCCAGGGTCGTGGCTGGCACAGGGGTATTCCTCTCGTCGGTTTCCTTCACCGCTGCAGCCCGGTCCGGTCCCCTCGTCTTTAAACACGGCTCCGCTCCTCCGTGTTCTGTTCCTGTCGTCCTGGCTCCTCTTGGGCTTTTCTTCCTCCTCGTGTTCCGATCCGTCCTCGTTCCCTTGTTTGGCTCCGCTGTCCCTCGTTTCCTCTCCTCCTCCTTCTCCTTCATTACCTCGGGGTTTCTCCGCCGTTTGTCCTCCCCTTCCGTCCGTCTGCCAATCCGTCGCTGCCAAGTCATAGGAGGTTACCTGGGTAACCTCCAGACGCTCGCCTCGCTGTGAATGCGTTCCCATGGAAACATGGGAACGCGGAAGCGGCGTCTCGGGCTCTCCCGACAGGCGGGAGGCAGCCTGGCCGAGCACGATGAGCGGGGTCACCCGGTCACACACCCTTCCCCAAGAACTGTCCTGCTCCAGGACAGACGCAGACAGGGGAAACTGAGACAGATAATCAGCGGGGGCCTGCTGGGATCCAGGAACGTGGCAGACCTGAAAGGAGAACGGCTGGAGTTCAAGGAACCATCTGAGTATCCTGGAATTCGAATCTTTATAAGCAGCTAGCCAAGTGAGGGGAGCGTGATCCGTGAACAGAACAAAAGGTCGACCCAGTAGATAGTATTGCAAGCAGTCCACGGCCCACTTGATAGCCAACCACTCCCTTTCGATAATGGGGTAACTACGTTCTCTAGGAAACAACTTTCTGCTGATGTAGACAATGGGATGGTCAAGCCCCTCGCTATCTGGTTGAGTCAGCACCCCCCCAAGCCCAACATCCGAGGCGTCAGTATAAAGGTGGAAAGGCCTCGAAAAATCTGGACAGTGTAGGATGGGGTCAGAGGTTAAAGAGGCCCTCAACCGCTCGAAACTCGCGTTCTGTACCTCAGAAAAAGGCAAAAGCCGATTGGGATGGTGTTTTGTGAGGAGGTCCGTAAGAGGAGCTGCCAGGGTGGAGTAATGTGGAATGAAACGCCGATAATAGCCCACTATCCCTAAAAATGAGCGCAGTTCCTTTTTAGTTTGTGGAAGAGGGGCATGTAAAATGGCATCCACCTTCCGAGCTTGTGGTTGTAGGGTACCCTGATTTATTCGATATCCCAGGTATGAAATGTCGGTTTTGCCTATAATACATTTCTTGGGATTGCCCGTTAAGCCGGCTGCGGTTAGAGCGTAGAATATTTGCTGTAGATGTGCTAAATGTTCTTCCCATGTTTCACTAAAAATAACTACATCATCTAGGTATGCGGCAGAGAACGTAGGGTATGGTTTTAGTATCCTATCCATTAATCTTTGAAAGGTTGCTGGTGCTCCGTGAAGTCCAAAAGGCAAAACCATAAATTGATACAGCCCGGACTGGGTGGAAAAGGCCGTTTTTTCTTTATCCTGGGTAGCTAGGGGAATCTGCCAATAACCTTTGGTTAAGTCTATTGTGGACATGTATTTTGCTTTCCCTAGTTTTTCGAGAACGTCATCTACCCTAGGAATTGGATAGGTGTCAAACAGATAATTTGTGTTAAGTTTGCGAAAGTCTATGCAGAACCTGACAGTACCGTCAGGTTTTGGGACTAGGACTACAGGAGAGCACCAGGGACTAGTGGATGGTTCTATTACTCCTAGGGACAGCATTTTTTTGATTTCCTCTTCGATTATTTGTTTTATGGCCTCTGGAATACGATATGGTAGTACTCTAGTGATGTTACCGGGATTTGTTCGTATGTTATGGTAAATTAGGGAAGTTTTTCCTGGCTTCTCCGAAAACAGCTTTTGCCATTGTTTCAATACCTTATATGCTTGTTGCTTTTTACCATCAGTTAAGGTATCATCAACTGAGGGTAGCGTAACCTCTTCGGCTGGTGTTGTAGGGCAGAATTCAATGTTTAATGTCTTACTGGGGCACAAAAAATGACCCATTCCCACGGCATGGTCAGGTTGTTCGGGTACCTCCCATTTTTTTAGCAGGTTCACATGATATATTTGTGTTTTCTTCGGATGGGATGATATTTCAACAAGGTATGTAACTGGGGAAATTGCTTTGACTATCCGATAGGGACCTTGCCATTTGGCAAGGAGTTTGTGCTCGGAGGTGGGTCTCATTATTAAGACCTGGTCATCAGGTTGGAAAACCCGTAATTTACTCCCTTTGTCATAGTGGGACTTCTGGGTTTGTTGGGCCTGTTCCATATTTTCATGTACTTCCGCCCATAGGCTGTGTAGGTGCGCTCTCAATTTTTGGGCATATTCTAACAAAGGTGTCCCCCCTTCCTCAGCTTCTGCCTCCCAGGTTTCCACAGCCATGTCCAGAAGGGAACGTGGCTGGCGTCCGAACACCAACTCAAACGGGCTATGACCAGTGGATGCCTGTTCATGTGTTCGGATTGCGTATAAAACTAGTGGCAATTTCTGATCCCAATCTTTCCCTGTATCATGGACAATCTTCCTGAGTAGTGTTTTAATGGTTCGGTTATACCGTTCGACCAGTCCGTCTGTTTGAGGATGATAAACGGATGTTCTGATCTGAGCAATACCCAACGTTTTGCACACTTGTTTCATCAGGGTGGACATAAAAGGGGTACCCTGGTCGGTAAGAATTTCATGGGGAAACCCAAGGCGGGCAAAAATATTAATCATTGCTTGGGCAACTGTTTTTGTAGTCATACTTGTCAGGGGAATAGCCTCTGGGTATCGGGTGGCATAGTCCACAATGACTAAGATATAAGTGTGTCCCTTCGACGAAGGAATCAAGGGCCCAATTAAGTCCATCCCTATTCTTTTAAACGGTATATCTATAATGGGAAGGGGTATAAGAGGGGCCTTCCTAGGCCTACCAGGTTCAGTTAACTGACATCGGGGACATTGTGCGCAATATCTTCTTATGTGTGCATACACGCCTGGCCAATAAAACCGTCTGAGCAGATACTCTTCGGTTTTCTCTCTCCCAAAGTGCCCCCCCCCTGGTTGATTATGAGCTAGGGTGAGGACATGGTCTCGATAGTCTGTAGGTACAAGAAGTTGGTGCTTACGTACCCCCAACCGTGTGGTAGTTACCCGATATAAGAGGTTTTTCTGTACTAGGAAGTAGGGGCCCACCTCCTCAGTCTCTTCTGTTACCGCCGACTTCCAGGCATTGGTAAGGGAGGGGTCCTCTCTCTGCTGCTGGAGAAAACTACTAGGAGCTTCATGTAGTTCTGCCACCATCTCTCTGGAGGGTTTAGAACCTGAAGCCTTCCGGTATTGTTCTCTCTCTTGTCGTTTTTCTCTACAGGACAATTTTCTACGGTCTATAGGACATTCAATGGCACTATCTGAGAAAGGAGCTTCCATCCACCAGTCCTTGGATACCTTGGTATCTCTGACGTGATCCAATAAATCTTGGAAGTGTATGTAGTCCGTTCCAACGATACACTCCTCGATTAATTGCGGCATTATTCCCATCTGCAGAAAATCCCGATGGGGACACCACTCGATCTGGAGTACCTTTACAGGGTATTGGGCCTTATCCCCGTGTATACAGCAGATGGATACCCATTGTTTCTCTTCTGTGTCATCGTTTATTAGGTCTTTTCTAATCACGGATTGGCTACAGCCGGAATCAACGAGGGCGCACACTGTTTGTCCGTTAACTGTTATCATTTGTTTGAATTTTAGGGCACCCTTCCCTGTACAAAGTACCCTACGTCTTGTCATTCCTATCTCCATTGGTTCCCCACTTTCTTGTTTCTGTGGACACATACGCGCAATGTGTCCCCATTCTCCACAATTATAACATTGGGGTCCCGTTGTAGGAGGGCCTTCTGGAAATCTACGGGGTACTAGGTAATCGGGTGGACTTTTTACAAAGGTCTTTGGGTTCGGTAGGACCGGTTTAAGGTTGGTTCGAGGTGGTATGTTCCTGACATCGGTAGAGCGATGGAAAGCACAAGCTAGATCAATTGCTGTCTCAGTGTCTACTTTTGGGTGTTGTCGTATCCAGTGTTTCGTGGACGGAGGTAGGGCGTCTAGGTATTGTTCCAGAATAATGGTTTTGATAACCTCCTCACGGCTATTTCCAATATGACCCAGCCACTTCAGCGCCAAGTCTTTTACTCGAAAATAAAAGGTCCTGGGGTCTTCATTGGGGCCCCATTTGACTTTACGAAATTTAACCCGGTAGTATTCTGTGTCGTGTCCCACCCTTTCTAGTATGCTAGTTTTTATATCTTTATAGGGGGTGACACCGCCCGGATTTGCGGCTTGATATGCTGATTGCAAAAGACCGGTCAGCAAGGGAGCGACATACTGTCCCCATTTGTCTTCCGGCCATAGGGCGGAGGAAGCCACTCTTTCAAAGTTTGTAAAGAAGGATTCTGGGTCCTCTCCCTCTTGATATTTCTGTAGCACCGAACTGGGAACATTAGGGTGCACCTTACTAGCGGCAATGGTCCCAGTTAGTTTTTTCATAGCTGTTTCATGTACTAACTGGTTATTTGCAAGTATGGTCGCCTGACTCTTTAAAGCCGATTGTAGGGCTTCCCGGTCCTCTTTGGCTTCTCGCTGGTGGGCCTCCCATACCAGCTGTAAGTGTCTTTGCCCTTCTGCTAGCTGCTTGACCATGGTTTCTAATGACGGACTTTCGCTCATTGTTTATACTGTTCGGACTGTGTTGGGGGGGGGGAATATCCCACTTCTGACACCACTGTAGCAGTCCCAACAGTATAGACACTCGGGAGAGGTAGGTTTGGTTTTCAGGTAAGTGATTTATTCGTTACTACAAAAAGGGGATATATATCATTATGGTGATTTGAGTTCTGTTTAGTCTTTTAGGTAGTGAGTTTCTTCTTCTTAATGGGATATCCCTCTTCTTCTTTTCCTTAGGTGGCGTATTTGGTCGTCCTCGTAGGGTCCCGGTGATTACCCAAAAGGAAAGGAACAAATATCGATGGTAAGTGGGATGACCGTATGTTATATACGTCCTTTTATTATTCTATTTACTGGGGAATGGGATAATGGAGGGTGGGTGGTGCCAGTGAGGACTGTAGGGTAAGTGCCTAAAATCTCTTCTATACGTGCGCTGTTTTAGTGGTTTCCACGTGCTCTCAAGTGCCCTCTGGTTCCCTCCCTGTCCTCCCCTCACCCTTCCTCCCTCCCTTCCCCAGTTCCCTTCTCTTAAGGTGCCCCTCGGTTTGTCCACAAGGACCGTACCTTCATAAGCCACGAACCTCCAGGGTCATGGCTGGCACTGGGGTATTCCTCTCGTCGGTTTCCTTCACCGCTGCAGCCCGGTCCGGTCCCCTCGTCTTTAAACACGGCTCCGCTCCTCCGTGTTCTGTTCCTGTCGTCCTGGCTCCTCTTGGGCTTTTCTTCCTCCTCGTGTTCCGATCCGTCCTCGTTCCCTTGTTTGGCTCCGCTGACCCTCGTTTCCTCTCCTCCTCCTTCTCCTTCATTACCACGGGGTTTCTCCGCCTTTTGTCCTCCCCTTCCGTCCGTCTGCCAATCTGTCGCTGACAAGTCATAGGAGGTTACCGGGGTAACCTCCAGACGCTCGCATCGCTGTGAATGCGTTCCCATGGAAACATGGGAACGCGGAAGCGGCGTCTCGGGCTCTCCCGACATGCGGGAGGCAGCCTGGCCGAGCACGGTGAGCGGGGTCACACGGTCACAGCAACAACAATGGATTTCCAGTCGAGGGTACCTGTGGAACAAGGGGACCGAGTCCAAAAGTCACAAGCAAGTCGGAGACGGGCAGATGCCCAAGAAATGCCAGCTGTTGGTACAAACAAGCTTCTACTGGACTGAAGAAGCTAGACATTCTGCAGGAACGACAAGGGCTAGAGACTTCCCCTTTGGAGGATGGATCCCCCACACCGTGAAGAGTCGTGCAGAAGTGTTTTCCCGCCAGATGGACGCCAACAAGCCTTGCTAGCTGCAAGTCGTGCGGTTAGAGTTTTTGGATGCTGCTGTAGCCCAGGATGGACCAGGATGTCGCCAATTTCGTCTGGGGACAGAGGGGACGCCGTGCAAGCAAAGGAGCCCTCTCAGAAGCAGGCAGCACCCACATAAGTGCCAGAACAGGCACTACAAAGTAAAGTGAAACGGTGCTTGCCTGAAGTTACACAAAGGAGTCCCACGTCGCCGGAGACCAACTTAGAAAGTAGTGCAATGCAGGTTAGAGTGCCGTGGACCCAGGCTTGGCTGTGCACAAAGGATTTCTGCCGGAAGTGCACGGGAGCCGGAGAAGTTGCAAAAGTCGCAAAAACCAACAATGCAGTCTGGCGTGGGGAGGCAAGGACTTACTTCCACCAAACTTGGCCTGAAGAGTCACTGGACCATGGGGGTCACTTGGACAGTCTTGCTGGATTCAAGGGACCTCGCTCGTTGTCGTGAGAGGAGACCCAAGGGACCGTGATGCAGCTTTTTGGTGCCTGCGTTAGCAGGGGGAAGATTCCGTCGACCCACAGGAGATTTCTTTGCAACTTCTGATGCAGAGAGGAGGCAGACTACCCCCACAGGATGCACCACCAAGAAAAACAGTCGAGAAGGCAGCAGGAGCGGCGTTACAATGTTGCAGTAGTCGTCTTAGCTACTTTGTTGCAATTTTGCAGGCTTCCAGCGCGGTCAGCAGTCGATTTCTTGGCAGAAGGTGAAGAGGGAGATGCAGAGGAACTCTGATGAGCTCTTGCATTCGTTATCTGAGGAATCCCCAAAGAAAGAGACCCTAAATAGCCAGAAAAGAGGGTTTGGCTACTTAGGAGAGAGGATAGGCTAGCAACACCTGCAGGAGCCTATCAAAAGGAGTCTCTGATGTCAGCTGTGGGCACTGGCCACTCAGAGCAGTCCAGTGTGCCAGCAGCACCTCTGTTTCCAAGATGGCAGAGGTCTGCAGCACACTGGAGGAGCTCTGGGCACCTCCCAGGGTAGGTGCAGGTCAGGGGAGTGGTCACTCCCCTTTCCTTTTCCAGTTTCACGCCCAGGCAGGGCTGAGGGGTCCCTGAACCGGTGTAGACTGGCTTATGCAGAATTGGGCACATCTGTGCCCAACAAAGCATTTCCAGAGGCTGGGGGAGGCTACTCCTCCCCTGCCTTCACACCATTTTCCAAAGGGAGAGGGTGTAACACCCCCTCTCTGAGGAAGTCCTTTGTGCTGCCATCCTGGGCCAGGCCTGGCTGGACCCCAGGAGGGCAGAAGCCTGTCTGTGGGGTTGGCAGCAGCAGCAGCTGCAGTGTAACCCCAGAAAAGGCAGTTTGGCAGTACCAGGGTCTGTGCTACAGACCACTGGGAGCATGGAATTGTGCCAACTATGCCAGGATGGTATAGAGGGGGCAATTCCATGATCTTAGACATGTTACATGGCCATATTCGGAGTTACCATTGTGAAGCTACACATAGGTAGTGACCTATGTGTAGTGCACGCATGTAATGGTGTCCCTGCACTCACAAAGTCGGGGAATTTGCCCTGAACAATGTGGGGGCACCTTGGCTAGTGCCAGGGTGCCCACACACTAAGTAACTTAGCACCCAACCTTTACCAGGTAAAGGTTAGACATATAGGTGACTTAGAAGTTACTTAAGTGCAGTGGTAAATGGCTGTGAAATAACGTGGACGTTATTTCACTCAGGCTGCAAGAGCAGGCCTGTGTAAAAATTGTCAGAGCTCCCTATGGGTGGCAAAAGCAATGCTGCAGCCCATAGGGATCTCCTGGAACCCCAATACCCTGGGTACCTCAGTACCATATTCTAGGGAATTATAAGGGTGTTCCAGTATGCCAATGTAAATTGGTGAAATTGGTCACTAGCCTGTTAGTGACAATTTGTACAGAGAGAGCATAACCACTGAGGTTCTGGTTAGCAGAGCCTCAGTGAGACAGTTAGGCACCACACAGGGAACACATACATATAGGTCACAAACTTATGAGCACTGGGGTCCTGGTTAGCAGGGTCCCAGTGACACATAACAAACATACTGAAAACATAGGGTTTTCACTATGAGCACTGGGCCCTGGCTATCAGGATCCCAGTGAGACAGTGAAAACAGTGAAAAACACCCTGACATACACTCACAAACAGGCCAAAAGTGGGGGTAACAAGGCTAGAAAGAGGCTACTTTCTCACACCCACCCACCCCGTGAAGTCAGCGAGGGCCTCCTCCATTGCGCTGGAAGCTCAGCAAAGCATTTCTCTTCCGATCACGTGGCGGAGGCAAGAGAGGCTTCAAAGGGAAGGAAAGGAATTTCCTTCCCTTTGAAGTCTCTCTCAGCGTTTCAAAAGCCGGATTGTAAAGCAAGGGTTGCTCCCCGGGGAGGATGGGGGGCAAATTTATTTTAGGCCATTTCTGACCCCCTGGAGCCGGCTGATCTATAGGCACTTTGCAAAAAACACCTCTGTTTTCTGTGAAAAAATGTGATGTGTCCACGTTGTGTTTTGGGCCATTTCCTTTCGTGGGCGCTAGGCCTACCCACACAAGTGAGGTACCATTTGTATCGGTAGACTAGTGGGAACACAGAATAGCAAAACAAGTGTTATTGCCCCTTTTCTTTCTCTACATTTTTTCCTTCCAAATGTAAGGCAGTGTGTAAAAAAGATGTCTATTTGAGAAATGCCCTGTTATTCACATGCTAGTATGGGCACCCCGGAATTCAGAGATGTTCAAATAACCACTGCTTCTCAACACCTTATCTTGTGGCCATTTTGGAAATACAAAGGTTTTCTTGATACCTATTTTTCACTTTTTATATTTCAGCAAATGAATTGCTGTATACTCGGTGTAGAATAAAAACCCATTGCAAGGTGCAGCTCATTTATTGGCTCTGGGTACCTAGAGATTTTGATGAACCTACAAGCCCTATATATCCCCGCAACCAGAAGAGTCCAGCTGATGTAACGGTATATTGCTTTCAAAAATCTGACATCGCAGGAAAAAATTACAGAGTAAAATGTGGAGAAAAATGGCTGTTTTTTTCACCTCAATTTCAATATTTTTTTATTTCAGCTGTTATTTTCTGTAGGAAACACTTGTAGGATCTACACAAATGACCCCTTTCTGAATTCAGAATTTTGTCTACTTTTTAGAAATGTTTAGCTTTCTGGGATCCAAAAATGGTTTCTTACCCATTTTGGTCACTAACTGGAAGGAGGCTGAAAGCACAAAAAATAGTAAAAATGGGGTATGTCCCAGTAAAATGTCAAAATTGTATTGAAAAATTGGGTTTTCCAATTCAAGTCTGCCTGTTCCTGAAAGCTGGGAAGATGCTGATCTTGCCACCACAAACCCTTTGTTGGTGCGATTTTCAGGGAAAAAACCACGAGCTGCCTTCTGCAGCCCTTTTTTCAATTTTTTTGAAAAAAAACAAATTTTCACTGTATTTTGGCTAATTTCTTGGTCTCCTTCAGGGGAACCCACAAAGTCTGGGTACCTCTAGAATCCCTAGGATGTTGGAAAAAAAGGACACAAATTTGGCGTGGGTAGCTTATGTGAACAAAAAGTTATGAGGGCGTAAGGGTGGAATGCCCCAAATAGCCAAAAAAAGGCTCGGCACAGGAGGGGGAAAAGGCCTGGCAGCGAAGGGGTTAAGCATGCAGAAAGGAAGTAGTGATACCCTGTCAAACTTTCCTGTTAGGTCAGCACCACTTCCTATTCTGGAACTTCTAATTTCAGACTTTCTGTTCTAATGATGGGTCCAGAAGTATGAATACGAACAGTGATAGCAGCAGTGGACAGCACAGAACCTTGTTCTCAGTATCTGCTATTCTTTCTCCTACTTACGGCACCTGGATCAGGTAACCTCAGTAAAAGTCACAGTCATAGGTCAAAAAAACCATTAACCCCAAGTTGGCTAAGACTGATGTCCATACATGTTCATCAGAACAGCCTCAATGTTGTTGGTAACTGAGCTGACAATATCCCAAGTTTGATGTTAGGATGCAGTTACATACACCAGATGATTTTTTTTTTTTGATATTTTGGATATAACAAATATACCACACATGTACACATTGTAAATGAAAGGAGGGATACTAATGGAAGAGACATTTTAGCTACAAAATGTATTACAATAAACTGTAGCTGTGATAAAGTATTTCTCATTTTTAGAAGTAGATGTCACGATTAGACCAAAACGGGCAAATGAGTCTCATGAAGAATAGAATTTATTTGTTAAGGCAGTGAATCCAAGGAACGGTCTACAAGAAGCTCTCGAGCATCCCAACTCCAATCACAAACTGCACCATCCAGTCCGGATGTTTTCTGTGCACTGCAATACTTGTAGTCGTAAAACTTGTTGATATTTGTAGTCGTAAAACTTGTAGATACTTGTAGTCGTAAACCCAAAGCCCATAAACTGAACTGATAAGATTCTGTAGCTACAATTTGACAGGTAAAAGCACTCAGCTTCCTCGGTTTGTAAAAACTGTAAGTCTGGGTGGAGTTCCGCTTTGCGGAACTCCGCGAAGTGACCAAACAACTCCACTGCGCTACGCAGAGTTCTGCAAGCGGCAGAATGCATTAGATCACGCCGTTCACACAGATTTTTAGCGCTGGTTGTTTGTCCCGCGCTGAAAAATCAGTGCGAACTGCACCATGCGCAGCGCAAGAGGGCGCAACTTCTTTTCTGCCGCTTGAGTAGATTTTCTCTTCGCGAACGGAAGATTTCTGAACGCGGGCGGTGGTGACCATCCGCCACCGCCCGCGTTGAGAAATCTCACTAAGCGGTGGTGATTTTCCTCACTTGTGCTCACCAACTTAACATTTCCCACTCCGCGCTCTATGCTGAGCGGGAAAAACTCCACGAGTGTAGCGGAGTACACCGCCCACCCCTAGAGAACTGTCAGCATAATGTACCATAAATAGCACGATTATTGATCACGTTTCTAAAGAATATATTTACAAATAAAGAAAGAAGAACAAAGGGTAAAAGAGAAACATTATTTAAGGACTTTCAAATATTGCAAAAGGGCTACATTGTACACTGCTGGCAGCCACTGTTATGTCAGTGTCAGTAAGAAACCAAGTTTTCACATGTCTGAAGTGATCTCACGTGGGGAGTATCACATCGTGAACTCGTTCTTCCTTTACATTCCGGATCATTATTCAAATAGAACTACAAGCACTAGGGCGCCACTAAAAACTCGGAACCCCTTAATATAATAATGCCGGAAGCAAGTGAATACTTTTTCTTTGGAGGCTGAAGGTATTTAATTGTGACTAACTCAATATTATGTTGCACCCTCCGGGTGCGGGCAAAGAAGATGGAAATGTGACAGTAATCTCTCTACAGATGTGTAATGGTGTAATATCTCCATTACAGCTTCACTACACCCACTCTGACCCTACTGTTCGGCCACAATAGGGTCGGAGTGGGTGTAGTAAAGCTGTAATGGAGATATTACACCATCATGCATCTGTAGAGAGACTGCTGTCACATTTCCATCTTCTTTGCCCGCACCTGTGTCGTCTTTAATTATATTAACCAATCTACTGGCAAAATTATGTTAAAAGATATACAGCAGGTTGACAGGCGGGGAAACGAAAACTGAGGTTGTTTTAGCATTTTACACTGACACATTATTTAGCTCTGGGCCTGAAGACTGTGTCCGTTTATCTAGTTACATTTTGCTTTTATTCCCTTTATTATTTTAGCAAAGCTTCATTTTAGTGGAGATGTTATTTATTCCTTTTCTCAGGTGTCCTTCCTGGCAGAATCTGTTATTCATTTCTTTGCAAAACATTTTGATCCTGTACACAATGTTTAGTGTGTACTTACGGTCATACGGAACATTGTCTACCCTACTCAGAAAAATATGTGTTGTCACGTCACTGCAGTTCTTAGAATAACAGATGTTATTATAAAACATCACACTGCCCACATCATCTCAGAGGGGACATCTCACGCTGCACATCGTCTGCTGAAACCTTTTGGTTCCTCTTCGTCTATGTGGAGGGACAGACCTCTTCTTCACCTCTGCACAGGTATGGGGGCGTGGGCTTCCTTCCAGGGACCAAAAGGGCAGATTAGGGCTACCACTGCTACCTGCTCTGGTGTAGAAACTAAGTAGTGTAGGCAGGAATGTTATGCCCACTATCATGACATTATGGAGGGACGCTTCTAGGGTTCACTCTTTTGATCAGTGCTGTAATAATGCTGTGTTTCTTTAGCCTCATAATCGCAATTCATGCCTTTCTACGTAGAAAGCAGTTGCTTCAATAAAACCTACTGGACCACGACCTTGCTTCTGTTTTGTCCTTGCAAGTATGAGAATTGTGCAATTGATAGACAGGAGTAGGATCTGTTCCACCACGACTTCCCTGAGGAGTCTGAGTGTCCTGCGATAGGCTACGACAAATCACTTCTCCCTATGGTACCTGTGAGGTGCTGCTAGTTAGCCGGAAAGGGTTAGGCTGACAGCTGTCACACAGTGTGGGATCAGACTCTGTCCCCAATACTCGGTGGTGCTGTCGCCCAAAATCCAGCAATCTCGTTACCAGAACAGGAGTCTACGACACAAGCATATTCAAGCACCCTTGGGCTAAACTGAGCCTCACCTATGTATTGTAGTGGAATAGATGGATTCCCCATTCTCCATGTGTTCAGATGATCGTGTTCAGTTCCCTTTCTAAAATAGAGATGTGATTAACAACCACCATTTTAAATTAAGAAGGCATAGCATGTGATGGATGGTTTAGACCAAAAAGTGTCTTCTTCCACAAACTTCCTTTCAGACACAGAATGTAAGCAAATCTAAACAAGCATTTACAATTCATCGGGTCTCGCGTTTGCTCATGTTAGAGCTGATCGAGTTGTAAACTCCTAACCCGACTTTTCACCTATCGGGCAAAAGTGCATTTATGTACATAACCCGAAAAAGTGAAATCAAGTATGTAAAGCGCTCGACTTCTGCCAAGCGAGATCGCGCTCGTAAATTAGAGAAAAAAAAGTCCACGAGCCCGATGGAAAACAGCGAACCTCGCATGTTTTCTGTACTTGGTTGCTGCGCTCGAGGAGGGCTAGCCACCGGAAAAGGCATGACGTATGCGTGCCTTCGACTAATGAAAGCAAGCAGATTTTATTAGGGAAGCCCACGAACCAATAAAAAACACTGACGTGATGTTGACAGGGCTCCGAGCCCTTTTCTAAATACAAAAGAGTCTCGCTACAATACGCATGCGCGAGCGCATGCAACGCAGGCTCGACCCTAAAAACTACCACTCCACAAAGGAGGGTTAGGCTGGGATAGGCTGTGCGACCACCCTCCAGCTCAACCGCTGCCATCTATGGCCTTTCGTCAGTAAGAATTGGATGAATGGCCCAGTCTGCAGCTAGTCCTAATGCCCAGCGTCTCTTTACATGGTCCCCAGCTGTGCATGCCAAGGGTTCGGAGCATGGCAAGGCCTGTGCCCAAACTATCATTGAGTCAAAGCCCAATTTTGTTATCTCAGCCTCTCTAGACATCCACGAAATGGGACCAAACGTATTTATAGGGTGAGACCTAAGCAGGCTTTGCTTTGCTAATCAGTCCGTGCACTGTGCTCAACATATCAACATAAAACTAAACATGTAAATTCCTGATTGACTTCCTTTTACAAATCTGCCCAAAATTAAAGTTATTAGCAAATTAACATTTTTTGCCTCTCTCTTTAAACATGCTTGACCTAGTAGATCTACATGAAACTAAAAATATGAACAGTAAGATAAACATGCTGAGTGTCAATAAATTTTCGTATAGAACAAGACGATTGTGCCAAAGTTATTAGTATATCAAAGATTTTGTGCCTTTTGTTCACTGCATCAAAACATTTCCCTGCCACCCCCGATGTTTAACAGTCTTCATCCTTTAAGGATTTACACAAAACCTCACATACCAACACAAAACTCAAGCACTGGCAAATTTCATGTGGATTCATAAAAACATGCCAGTTATTCGAGCTCCCCCATTTAATTACGCCCCCAATGGATCTACAAGAATTTACAGTACAAAGAGTAAGCATGCCATATGTCAGACAAATTCATTAAACAGTGATACATTTAAAAAAACACTAATATCTCAGAACTACTCAACGGGATGTCACCAAGTGAAGTTCTACTTTCAGTTTGAGGTTGGTGCAGATCCAGTCAGAGGGTTCTCCTGTAACACAATGTCCTATGGGGGTTTAAATGGGAAAAGCATCATTTCAGTAACCCCCCCCTTCATCCCTCTCCCCCTTTGCTTTACATTTTTCTGTCTGCATGAATCTCCATGAAAAATGTGGCACCAAATATTAGCCAGTTTTGACAGGTGACTACAAAGTTGTGTGCAGATATTTCTTTTACAAACGGTGCCAAACCTATGGGCAATCCCAAAAATAATTTTCAATGGAAAGTGAGGCTGAACCTTAACTAAAGGGTCTCAATTTCAACTTTGAATTATGACTGTATATATATATATATATATATATATATATATATATATATATATAGATATAGATAGATATAAATATTCACAAAACACACAAAGGGGGTTATTCTAACTTTGGAGGAGTGTTAATCCGTCCCAAAAGTGACGGTAAAGTGACAGATATACCATCAGCCGTATTACGAGTTCCATAGGATATAATGGACTCGTAATACGGCTGGTGGTAAATCCGTCACTTTTCCGTCACTTTTGGGACGGATTAACACCTCCTCCAAAGTTAGAATAACCCCCAAAGTGTTTTTGTTATGACAATTGAAACATTTATATAATCACAGCATTGTCCTAGTTATAAGACAAAAGCTGTTTTGTTGATCTGCTCAAAAAAGTAACAAACATTTGCAATGCAATAGGTCTCGCATTTGCTTGCGTTAGAGCTACTGGTGCTGTAAATGCATAACTGGACTTTTTTTGCCACATAAACTGGTCAACCCTGCCTCATGATTTGGTCCTCTCTGCCACATAATTCCAGGGGCCCTGCATATAACTAAAGCACTTCTATTTACCTTCTTCCTCTATCTGCAGCAGAATTGAAAATATTGCTGTTATGTATTATATTTATTTGTATCGTTCGTTTGGGAAGTGCTTCAGGGTGCCTGCGTGTCACCCGTTGAAGGGGATTACACACTGCTTCTCAGTCCCGGGAGTTGGGATACATGAGAAACGCTTTAGACTGTTGAGAAAGCATCCTCTGGTGAGGTGGCTATTCAGGCTTGATGTGTATGGAGGGCAGCTTAGTGTCACTTCAGCGGACTCGGCTCAAAATAAAACCCACAGTGTTTTACTATGATGGTCCTAATCGTTTCATAGTTAATTACAGGAGCCAGTTACACAAGACCCTAAGTGTATGATGTCCCACTTGTGGGTGAACGGAGTAAATATGAAAATTTGAAGAACGAACCACACACTAGTTCACAAAACGTTACCCAGTTTTAGGCAGAGTATAATTTTGACGACATATATGTAATACTTCACATCTGCTAATAATCTGCAAATATTAAGAAAAAAATGTTTCTTGCTCAAATGGATCAACAGTTACAAAAAATATTGTGACTCGGGTTCCTGCACACCACATGGCTTTTTGCAATGGTTAAACTAGTCATCTTTCAGTTGCAAATTGCTGTGTTTGGGTGTTAAATTGGTTAAAAATAAGGCGAACTCTTTTCTCAGTCACTGTTACAAGGTGTGCACTACAAAATAATGAAGAGGTTCACAAAATACGGTGCAATATGTCATATAATGTGGCTTTTCTTGCCACATAATTTAGTCAATCATGCTGCATGCTTGGTCCTCCCCTGCTGCACAATTCCGGTGGCCGTGCTGATACTCTTGGTGCAAAGTCTCTCCCCCCTATTGTTGGACTCAGTTGTACCAACTTAGGGGGTGTCTTGCGACATGTTTACGACGTGCACCATTTTCAACAAGCAACAGCACAAGTCCTAGAAGACCAAGTGGTGACAATGTAGTGCCATCACTGGTCATGGTAATGCCCTTGGCATCCCCCCCCCAGGACAGCGGTTGTCACCCTGGTGTCCGCAACTGTTCACAATCAAATAACATTAGAAGGCGAATAAAGTATATAAAACATGAAACATCACAATTGAAAATGTAACAGCGCTCTGTAAATTTGCAGGAATTTGAAATTGGAGATTGGAATCCTTTGCTTGATTCTTCAACAAGCAGAACTGGGCATAGACCCCTGGGGGTCTCAGTTAAAGCCCTGCTATGCACCGTTAAAATGTGCATGCTGATGTTTGATTTTAGTATGTTTTTGAATTAAATAAAGTCATAGTTTGTGCATTGTGTGATGTTTGCCTGCTTTGTATTTGTGTGTATCGTTTTGTCAGTCCCAGATTTCAGCAGTGATTCTGTGGGGATCCACAAAGGTTAAGAACCTCTTCTCTAGGGAGTTTTACAACAGTTATTTTTACATGTGTGATTTGTTTTTACATATTGTACACTTTGGAAGTGACCTACTGCTGGTTTTAAAGTTGAGAGCGGTTGTGTGAGTCTCCTTCAGATCGAGGGCTGTCAGAGGACTAGTTAACAGGACATCACTTGCTTAGTTCTGGACCTCCGTATTACTAGTCAGTTCTTTGAAATGTACGCAGGGGGCCTTGACTCAGCTCAAGAGGGGCGTTTTAATCTTTCTTCATGCTATTGGCTGTTCCATCCATCATTCCTCCTCAAAATGAGTGCTTGACTTGCAACACAATAGAGTGGGACTATTTTACGTCGCAAAAATACAATGACCCATCACACATTTAGGTCTAGATTTCATAGAAGATTCTATGCATAAAGCATTCGTTTTACGCTTTGCCTTTTCGGTGTAGAAGGCTTTTTAAAACATTTTATCCTGGACTCAAAACACAAGCACAGCTGTCGAGCCTGCCAATCACTGATTATCCAATGATCAGTGCAGCCACGGATCAGCGTTATGAATATTTGGCGGGTCCTATCACTCCAAGTGGGGTCTTTCATGGATCAAAGAGCTGTGTCAAGTATTATCCATCCTTCATGTCACCACGGATTCACAGTTCCACCTCTATGCTTTAATTTATTTAAAAAGAACGAAATGCATTCTGGAAGTCGCAGTCCTAATATACCATCATTAAACTAACACAGCTGGGATTCTGATGACGTGGATACCTAATCACCTAGTCATCGGGTGATCTCACTTTTAGGGTGGCCATGGACAGCAACGGGGGCTGTGAACCCTAAAAACTCCACTTTGGCGTGCGTTCTGGGGCTCTGGAGTCAGGTTTCAGGAATGGGCAAGGTTTGAGGCAGAGTTTTATGCTTGGGATCTCCGAAGTGTGAGGTTCTCGGAACCAGTGCGGTCAAACATCTGGCAGAAGGGCAGGTCTGAGAGCAGATGCACACAAGCCAGTGAAGGAAATGTGCTCCCAAGAAGCTTGTACAGTGAGCTCTGGAGCGAAGAGGCGGGGCCAACCCTGTGAGTAGAGGTGAGTTTCAAATGCACCAATCAGCCTTTAAACTCCTGATGTCTGCCCTTTGCATGTAATGTTAACAGAAGATTCCATTCTATCAAGGACGCAGTGTTACACTGTGCTAATGCATTCTGGGAGTTGAAGTCCTGGTGGATCGAGCCCGACACAGTTTAACATCGGAAAACAAAGATGCATAAAACTAAAATTAAAATCCCAGGACGGGAGCACTGCATCCTTAGTGACATCATCACTGCACGTGTGCACGTGTGACCTTAGGGGGGAGGCACGGGTCAGGCAGCACACTGGGGTGAATGCAACAGGGCTTTCCTATACAATGGAGATGGCTCATTTTAAATGCACAAAAATAGCACAGAACAAATATGCAGTAGCAAAGGCAGACCTGGAAACTAAAAAGTTTCTGAACTTTAACAACTGATGCTGTGGTTTTGTGTGCATGTTCTAGCAATGGTTTCCTTCATTCCCTCACTCCAACTTGAAGAGCTCTTAGTTCAAATTATTGTGGCCCTCGCTCTACACAATATCTATAATAAATAAATGAATGAATAAATAAATACACATAAAAAAAAAATGTGTCATGGGTGGAGTGCCAAGGACTGGAGATCTACCCACTGCTAAGGCAGAGTAAAAGTGAGTAAAGGCGGTGCTGGAGACGGGACGGGTTCTAGGCTTCTGGGCTTCTGCAGTAGGGAGGGTAGATGCGACGAGAAGTGCATGGCCTGGGTGCACGTGCTGCGGCAGAGCTCTCATCTTTCCCAGGGCCATGCGTTGCTAGCTAATCCAGTGCGTTTCTTTGCATTTTGGGGCTGTCGGTTTTCTAATTTGACAAACAGGACTACAAATGGAAACAAGGTGGGGGATTCAAACAACGCGTCAGTGCGCAAGCCTTCAACAAAACCCGGGAGATCAGAGTGCGAAGCCATGGAGTGCGAAGGGGACAGACAAAAAAAGTAGTGTGCCCCCACTTAACATCAGAATATGGCCAATCGTGCAATAATCCATGTAACAAAGGTCAGTCTGCAGGGTGTAACAAAACAACCTCAAGGCGCGGCAAATGGAAATATTACCTACGAAATTGAGGGGATTTTGAAAGGCAGGCCCAGGAACGAATGAAAGTGATGTGTGTGTGAGATGGGCGTGGCTAAAGCCCACAGAGTAGATTACAACATGTCGAGAGAGCAGCGCTTGCACACTGCTAGGGCTGACCTAAATATTATTACAGAGAGGACATATCATTTCTATACTGGATGGTCCATTTTGTCTGGCAGCCACTGATCTTCCTTAGCTGGAGAACATGATCAGCGGAGCAGGAGACAATGGTTGGTGGAGCAGGGGGGAGTAACTGTCAACGCCTGGGGAACCTTTACCCATAGCAATAGGAAGTTGATGGAAGCCCGGTGGACAGGTACTGTGAGAGGTGGGAACAAGTACTGGGAAAGCTGGGGTTTGGTTAAAGGGACACTTTGCGACATTATGTGCGGGAGCTAGTGACCTCTTTTTGTGGGTGACTTAGGGCCAGTTTGTTGGAAACCTGTGCACAGCTGCTATGAGAGCAGGGAAAACAGCAGGCGACAGCTACAGGAAGAGCACTGGATGGCTAGGCAGGACACCAGAGGATAACAACATGCAAACCATGAGAAAGGGAAAGGTGAAGCACATAGAGGGGGCCCACCAGAGACCTGATGTCATTGTCAAAGACAATGGTTAGCAGAAAGGGCACTTATCTACTTAAAAAAAAAAATCAAAACATATCAACATATTTGGAAAAAATCCAACGAGAATTGTTTTAATGCACAACAAACAAGCATTAAAAGATTACATCACAGTTGATGGGGAGCATGGAGGCGGGAGCTACGGGGAGATGCAGAACATGTAGAGTATCCTGTGTCGCCCATCTCAAGCGTGTTATTACGCATGTTATTGGTTTTAATGATTTTATGGTATTGGTAATTGCACATGCCACATCTCCCCCTGGAGTGCAGACCAGACCGTAGGCAGAGAGCCACATACATCAGTACCTTTTTTTGAGCTGGCCAGGCTTGTCATATATACACACATTTATACATGACAGGCCTCTGATACCATTGTACACCTGTTAGAGTGTGTCTTTTAAAAGAAATATTAACATGAAAAGCTTGCAATATATTGTGCGTTGAAGCTGCATAGAAAATGTGTTAACATAGAAAATAATGCACACGTTTAAAATGTGCCCACGGGGAGTATACGAAGACTAATTAAAGCTTGTTAATCCTGAATTTTATATGCAATAATGTTTGAATTTGTATTAGTATATCCTGATTAGAGTTATGCGTAAAAAAGTTGCATTGGAATCATGGAAGACCTTAGCTTAGCGAGGGTCTGGGCCTAGCTGCCTGGCCTCATATTAAACTGTATTTTCTAACGTGTAATGTGGTGTTTTTCTGAAGGACACAAAGCTGTACTTTTCCAGAAGTTATGTGTGTGTGTGTGTAGCAGTAGTAATTTCTTTCTCATGAGAGCCGGCTTGCTCAAGGTGACGTTCTTGTTAAATGCAACAGTGTAATTCGTAACAGGTGCAAGGTTAACAGAAGGAGGAGAAAACAATGGGACACTGACTGGAGCGCAAAGTGTAACTTTTCTTACCTGACATTCTAACTGATGAAGACGTCAATAATGGGGACCAATCCTCAACATGAGAACTGTGGTATGTGGACAATTCTGGTAAGTCTCTTGAACAATTATTGGACAGAGATAACGATGCACCAATTCTAGCCAATGAGGATGCTAATGCTAATTTGATATTAGTTAAGGAGTTCACTAATAACTTGGTGCAAATAGACAAATGACTGAGTTGCTTTGTTGGTTTGCATATTAATGAGACTTTGCTAAGTTGCTTCATGTAAATGATGTGCTTAAATGCTGAATAAATATTCTTTATACGTTGATTAAGTGTGTTCTAATTGCTAATATGAAGAGTTTACAAATGAAATTAACAAAGATGACATTAGATTGTAACCAATAGGGAAATAAATATCCTAACACTAAATTAAATTCATCAAAAGGTCATGATGTGTTCAATTTTGACTGGTATGAGGATCTATTGCTTTGTAATGCCAAAAAGATATCTCGTACTGGGAAGTCCCTGAACGTGGTCCAAAGGTCCATCACCTAGGCGTGTCTCCTTGTAAGTTTACTTATCAAGGCTCTGACGTGCTAACACACCGAAACCAAAAGCCCTTATTTTAGTTAACTTGCAACATTTCTTTACTGAGAAGTGATTAAACAAATGAAATCTGTTCTCTACTGCAATTGCAATCTGCAATAATTAGTCATATCACAGCTGCTGTTTCAGTCCCCTGCTGGAAGTTAAATGGATAACTTTCTTTCCAGATGCTTTTCCAGTGAGCATTTTCTGTGAGAGTTGGAAAACATCAGGTGCAAAGGAGACATTTAGGTGCTTCTCATTTATATGGTGGAAGACTGGAAGTTTGTCTGCATGTAAGTAACCTTTTTTTTTTTAGATGTTTCTTGTTAACATCTAATTATATTTGTATTCCTTAATGTATGGGTTGGACATTGGTTTGTTTTGACACAGTATGGACTTCAAATGTTTTCCACATACATGAACAGGCCGATGTCTTTCAAAGTGAGAGGCTGTCAACAAATATTGAAAAAGCAAGGCTAGGTTGAGAGTCACCATTCATGATAAGACAAACTACCTTTAGAAGGGACCCCAGGGGTCCCTGGCCTCCCAAAGGAGCTCACTCCTTAAACTCTTTCCATTGGGAAGTTACAAAAAGTTTTAGAGATCAGATGTATCCTTTCTACAAAGTAGTTTATCCTATATAGAAAGGTGCACACATTTCCAGGCGCACGCTTGCATACATCATTGACAGTAACAGTTCTACTTAATATATAGGTACACACAAGGACTAAAAAGAAATGTTTCCTAGCTCACACAACTTACTTACTTACTTTTTGGGAGATACTGATTTCTTCACCTTCAAGGCCAAACCTATCCTTACTCTGTTTCTGGAAGGCAACAAGTAAACAGGTTGTGAATATTTATTAATAGTAAGGCATCACAATGATCTACAGTACAGCAATTGCAGCATTGCTGATCGGTTGACAATGTTTTGGGTATTCTTCACAAACATCCAGTGCTATAGGATCTGTCAAATATTTTTTTAACTGTGCAACAATGTGACACAGTAAGATGGTTCAGTGAAGATTGCTTCTGAGAGTTGTCATGTGCAGGTAGGTTTAGCATGACAAAGTCTTCCTCTTTTGTGATGCTGCTGAGCACGAACTCTGGACTTTCTTATGTATGTCTTGGTAGTGGAGAACTATGGACAATATGCAGAAGAGTCTGCGACAGTCTGAGGGAGAACTAGCCTGCCCTCAGATAACTGTCTTAAATGCCTCCCAAAAGAAGAAACTAGAGGCCTCTGTGCCCTTATTTTCTTGGAATTATATCTCTGCCCCCTCCCTAAGCCTATTCGGAACCACCGCCTCCTTCAGATGCCATGTGTCCAACCTGGGTGGTAACGCCTGGCTTAGTGTCGGCCCCTTCAAAGTCATCCTCACTGGTGAGTGGTCCGGGATCCCCATAGTCCCATGACTCGCAACACAGAAAAAGCCCCGCTGGATGTTGGTGTGTGTAAATATGATAGATGCAGGAGTAACTCTAGTGCGAGTTGAGTAGTATGTGTATTCCTGGAGGTGTGGATGTTGTGTGTGCAGAAGGCCAAAAGCGTCTACAAAGGCTGTAACTGACCCCAGGACTAAGATTCCGGGTGGCAACTTCAAAAGCCACCCATGTCTGGAAATGTTGTTTCATGCAGGTGTGGTGGGATGTAAAGTGGACCTAAGTTAATAATCATACCCTCCCAGCTCCCTGTGACCACCACGTAGCAACTGAGGGGGTCCGCTAATGTGTGAGTGAGCATGTAAAGCCAAGATTTTTTTAGCAAGATCCCTACCGTTCTGGCATCCATCGAGTATCCCGCATGTGCCACCAGGGTGTAGCCGAACCTGTCCAGGGCCTTATAATAACTCCCTGGCAAGTGGGTTTCCTGCAACAGGACCACCTCCAGAGAGTGGCGTCGGAGACACTGCAATACTACTGTACGTTTAATCTCCCCCAGCCCATGCACATTCCAGGACCAGATCTGCACCTGCCTTTGTGTCACTGTCTCCATGTTGTACACCTAAAATGAAGTGCTTGTCCGCTTTTCCTTGGGACTCCACTCCCAGAGAGGCCATTCATACCTCACTCAGATGCTCTGCCCCACCATACTCCACCTGCTCCATGCATGCCACTGCAAGTCAACTGCCACAAACTATACAGCTCAAACAATCTCCCCAAATAACTCCTATCCCCCCCTTCCGGCTTCCCTGCTTAGCGGGTCCCCAACTACCGACTGTGTAAACTGGCAGAGCGCCTATCACCCCATAACTTCAACACACAACTGTGGTTGGGCTAACATCGCAAAGGCAACATATATGATAGTCTCTTGTTCTCAGAGTTACACTTCCCTTGTTATCAGGAGAATGTATCACCAGTTCATTGGTAGGCATTGTGGTACATCTTTGTGTCTCGCCTAGGACACCGCTCCTTCCTTCCTGTGTTGTCTGTGTCCCTCCTAGTTCTCCATTTTGGTCCTCTTTGGACCCTCCAGGGACTGGTCCCATCTCTGAGTCTGATAAGTGTTTGGTCTGGCATTTCGCCCCGGCCACTGTGCATTACCTGGTCTTTTCTCCTTCCTGAGGATACCCAGAGGGCTGTGGCCATTCTGCTGCTTCAGACCTAGGGGATCTTTGCTTCCCTTGTTTACCCAGGCCTTCTTGTCCCACCTTGAGCCAGCCCTCAAGCCAGTCCCACACTTCCTCTAGGAAGATGAAAAACCAGGTGGCACCACCCACAATTTGGCTGGAAACATCATCATATATTTGATGTCAATGGCCCTCAGTGCTTCATTCACCTTCTCAAAGTTGTGGTGCTGCCTTTGGACCTGTTACTTAAAGTCAGGAAAGGATCTGATAGTCTTCATATTGGAGGTCCCCTTCGTGAAGGCAGTTTGCAGGATTGTGCCCCGGACCCTATAGTTGAAGACTCTGGCAATAAAGGTTCGCAGCAGCGCCCCAGGCAGCGGTCGCCGCGCCGGCACTCTGTGGGCCCTTTCTATGGAGAAGTATTTGGACAATCTCTTTGGACACAGCATGTGTGCAGGATGAGGTACTCCATGAAGGGTTCCGCACTGGGCCCTTTCTCAGGAATTCCCATAACTTGAATGTTGTTGCGTCGATCCAGGCCTTCTTGGTCCTCCAGTTTTACTGCAACAACGGCATGCAGTTTCGTGATCACCTTAACATGGTCTTCCAGCCTTTTGGTCGCTGCCTGTGGTCCATGGATTTCCATCTCTGCCGTGGTGACCTTGTCTGTAACTTTCTGCAAGTCTGTTCTATGGAGATTGACGTCCAGTATTGGTTCCAAAGTGATTCTGAGCAATTGTATGGCATTCATGATCTTGTGGAGTGATGGATTCCGCTCCATTTGGCCCCCTTTAGTCTCTATGCCCTCTGTAGGCAAGTCTTTCTCAACCTCTTTTCCGCGCAGTAGGACAGTGTATTTGTCCAGGTTGTTGGCATGCGCTCCTCCCAGATCCTTTTTGCATCCCATTGCTCCTGTCCCACTCCTTGTGACACACAGTGGGCCCCCCACGCATGCTCTCTAGGCAATCCCTGTTGCATCAATCCCCCATCTGAAACCGCTGCCCACCTCCGCCAGACTCTTACTGCGGCCCCACCATGGGTATCCGGTATCCTGTCAGCCAGCCCAGGTGGATCGGCGGATCTAGAAAAAAATGGAGAAAAAAAAACCCACCCACTGCATCCAAGCTCATGGTGCACACAGCCGAAAGTGGTGTGCAGCTTGGGTTTGGTTGCATGCAGGAGGCTTGGCTGTCCCACTGTGCAGTGCGAGAAAATGTGCGCCATGCGGGGGTGGATGGTTATAGGGGTTGGCCACATAGCCTGGCCACAGGCGAGGTCCTGTGGCTAACGCCTACTGCACTCAGCCGAAGGATGTGCACAGCATGAGGGAGGTTGGGTTGTTATAGGGGCAGGGCCAAAATGCTCTCATTTTAGGTTCTGGAGCACCTTCCATAACCTATATGGGAAAATCATGAGAAAACAATTTTCTCTCAAACATGATTCATGAAACCCCAGCAGAAGGCTTTTACACATGGTAATATCACCTTGGAACACACCACAATTCCTAAAATTAGTATGGTACAAACGATTTATATTGTATATAAAATCTGTTATTACCCTTTTATATGTTCTCTTTTTTGTGACATTCAAAACATGCCATTCACTACAATGCATTTCAATGGGGTGCTGTCATGTATATTGGTCCCAAAGTGGCTGCCAGCACTTCCTGGTTGAAGTGCTGGCAGTCAATCAGATCTCACCATGAAATCTGTGCTTAGGCTCCACACATATATACAAATGTGGTTTTCTTTACGTTTCTCAAAAACTAATGAATGGATTTACACCAAATAACAAAAAGAATGCTTTATGGATCAAGGGCTACCTTTCTGCCAAGTTGGGTGTAACTACATCCAGCAGTTCAGGCTGTATTCGGGTCTAAAATCTCTATGGGAATTAACATTGGAAACACTTTTTTTGACACACCCTGCTTTTTCTTGCCCACTGCTTGACAGATCACCCCTAAACTTTCCATGCACAACAAGACTCTAGAGGATACTTTTTTGGGGAAAATGTCATTAAGATTAGTCAAACGGTGCCAAAGATATAGCCAAGTAAAAAATGTTTTTCGTATTTAAACTAGGTCCTAACTATAACTACCTACTGGTGACTGCCAGTAGGATGGATATATCATATATATATATATATATATATATATATATATTCCCTGATTGACTCCTAACCGCTAAACTCACCCACTCCTAAACCTTGAAAACACCCTTACCACCCAAATACTGCTACCCAACCCTAAAACACCCTAGCCATCTAAATACCCTTACCCACCTCTCCACCCTAAAATCCCCTAACCACCTTAATACTGTTACCCGATAAAACCCCTTTACCAAGACAAAGATCCTTGTAATCTGCTCCACCCACTCTGCCTGGGATGACTCCTGGTGGCCAACCACCCTAGGAAACACCCACCGACCACGCACTCAACCTGGGCATCCAGAATTCCACATTCTCCATGACCCGCCAAGTCAACACCGTCTCATCATCTTGCTTCCACATCCTGTGCCTACTTCAGAAGAATTTCAAGTGGATCCCCACCGAGACAAGAAGGATGGTCACCCAAGCGCTTGTCAGCTGCAAACTAGACAACGGCAAAACACTCTACGCTGGCATCACAAAGAAGCTCCACACCAGACTACAGAGAATGAAGAACGCAGCAGCCAGGCTCATTCTAGACATTTCCCAACACAGCCACATCGCCGCCCACCTCAGAGACCTACACCGGCTCCCGGTCGACAAACGCATCACCTACAAGTCACTGCACAACATAGGACTGGCCTACCTCAATCACCGCCTGACCTTCTACACCCCCACCAGGCAGCTCCAATCCTCCCAACTCGCCCTCAAACTGACATCCCCAGAATCAGGAAGAGCACAGCTGGAGGCAAATCCTTCTCTTATCTTGCAGCCCGGACATAGAACACGCTCCCGCTCAACCTTAGACAGGCCATCTCACTGAAGCAGTTCAGGAAGGATCTCAAGACCTGGCTTTTCAAGCGAGCAGCACACCTGCAACAGCGCCTTGAGACCCCAGGGGTGATAAGTTGCGCTTTACAAGTGTTTGAATGATTTGTCACTTACTACTCAAATGCCCTTGCCTACCCTAAACCCTAAAAATACTTATACTACCCAAATACCTTACCCACCCTAAACCCTAAAAACACCCATAGAGATAGATATATATATATATATATATATATATATATATATATACAAACACACACACGTACCTGATAACCTGATATATACTTAGAATTTCATAGTAAAGGCATCTGTGGTAAAGGCTTATGTGCGTGGCAAAGGCATTGCATGGCATTGCACATGCTGTAAAGGTTTTTTTCCTCCACTGACACAGGTAAAAGAAAGAAAGGCATGTTTACTCTACTGATCAATATTTTAAAAACGGTATGCTGCCACCAATGCACTTATGGTTTTTTAAGTCTGGGCGAGGGCATAAGCCTTAACAAGTACCAGAGTAACGCTTTCCAGTCCACGAGACAGGCATGGGTTAGCATGCACATGCGTGATCTTTGTTCACTCATAAAGAGACATCACCAGGGATCCAGATGTCACTGCAGCTGGGGCACTCCGGACAGGTGAGCACGTTCATTGCCATGCGGGGGACTCTTCTGTCCCTAAGGAGTTGGGAAGAACCTTCAGCAAAGTAAAAATGTAATTTCTTGAGATATTACATGATGACAATTTGGGGAAGCATATATGAAAATGCAGAACAGAGCCTATGGCCACAGCTATTCTTTGTGCTGCACGTTTGAAGTGGGAACTAGCCAGAGGCTTGGTTAAAGATTTGTTAAACAGACGTTACACATGGAGGTCAAACGGGTATAAATCACTTCACAACTGGAAAAATTTGGAATTTGGATTCTGATTGTCTTTTACGACACTGTTTGGGCTAGCATTGTTTTGTCTCTGGAAAATACATGTCCAAATTAAGTAAATGTGCCTTGGGGTAATGAACAGCATCGGATTTACACTTTCGTCAATCATATTGCACTCTGCTCTAAATCAACCAGTGATAAATACCCAAAAGCAAAAGAAAGGACTTCAGGGAAAGGGTACAGGATTTGCAATTATCATTTTTAGAAAGAAAATGCAATGAGGGACGAGCAATCTAAGATGTGTTTTTAAATACATTAAATTGTGACTTTTATAGTAAATCATTGCTGTGAGAAAGTAGCCTCTTTCTAGCCTTGTTACCCCCACTTTTGGCCTGTTTGTGAGTATATGTCAGGGTGTTTTCACTGTCTCACTGGGATCCTGCTAGCCAGGGCCCAGTGCTCATAGTGAAAACCCTATGTTTTCAGTATGGTTGTTATGTGTCACTGGGACCCTGCTAGCCAGGACCCCAGTGCTCATAAGGTTGTGACCTATATGTATGTGTACACTGTGTGGTGCCTAACTGTCTCACTGAGGCTCTGCTAACCAGAACCTCAGTGGTTATGCTCTCTCATTGCTTTCCAAATTGTCACTAACAGGCTAGTGACCAATTTCACCAATTTACATTGGCATACTGGAACACCCTTATAATTCCCTAGTATATGGTACTGAGGTACCCAGGGTATTGGGGTTCCAGGAGATCCATATGGGCTGCAGCATTTCTTTTGCCACCCATAGGGAGCTCTGACAATTCTTACACAGGCCTACCACTGCAGCCTGAGTGAAATAACGTCCACGTTATTTCACAGCCATTTACCACTGCACTTAAGTAACTGATAAGTCACCTATATGTCTAACCTTTACCTGGTAAAGGTTGGGTGCTAAGTTACTTAGTGTGTGGGCACCCTGGCACTAGCCAAGGTGCCCCCACATCGTTCAGGGCAAATTCCCCCGGAGACACCATTTCACGCGTGCACTATACATAGGTCACTACCTATGTATAGCATCACAATGGTAACTCCGAATATGGCCATGTAACATGTCTAAGATCATGGAATTGCCCCCTCTATGCCATCCTGGCATTGTTGGCACAATCCCATGATCCCATGGGTCTCTAGCACAGACCCGGGTACTGCCAAACTGCCTTTTCAGGGGTTTCACTGCAGCTGCTGCCAACCCCTCAGACAGGTTTCTGCCCTCCTGGGGTCCAGCCAGGCTTGGCCCAGGAAGGCAGAACAAAGGACTTCCTCAGAGAGAGGGTGATACACCCTCTCCCTTTGGAAAAAGGTGTTAAGGAAGGGGAAGAGTAGCCTCCCCCAGCCTCTGGAAAGGCTTTAATGGGCACAGATGGTGCCCATCTCTGCATAAGCCAGTCTGCACCGGTTTAGGGATCCCTCAGCCCTGCTCTGGCGTGAAACTGGACAAAGGAAAGGGGAGTGACCACTCCCCTGACCTGCACCTCCCCTGGGAGGTGCCCAGTGCTCCTCCAGTGTGCTCAAGACCTCTGCCATCTTGGAAACAGAGGTGCTGCTGGCACACTGGACTGCTCTGAGTGGCCAGTGCCAGCAGGTGACGTCAGAGACTCCTTCTGATAGGCTCCTTCAGGTGTTGCTAGCCTATCCTCTCTCCTAAGTAGCCAAACCTCCTTTTCTGGCTATTTAGGGTCTCTGCTTTGGGGAATTCCTTAGATAACGAATGCAAGAGTTCATCAGAGTTCCTCTGCATCTCTCTCTTCACCTTCTGCCAAAGGAATCGACTGCTGACCACGCTGGAAGCCTGCAAAATGCAACAAAGTAGCAACGATGACTACTGCGACCTTGTAACGCTGATCCTGCCGCCTTCTCTACTGTTTTCCTGGTGGTGCATGCTGTGGGGGTAGTCTGCCTCCTCTCTGCACTAGAAGCTCCGAAGAAATCTCCCGTGGGTTGACGGAATCTTCCCCCTGCAACCGCAGGCACCAAAGAACTGCATCACCGGTCCTCTGGGTCTCCTCTCAGTACGACGAGCGAGGTCCCTTGAACTCAGAAACTCTGTCCAAGTGACTCCCACAGTCCAGTGACTCTTCAGTCCAAGTTTGGTGGAGGTAAGTCCTTGCCTCCCCACGCTAGACTGCATTGCTGGGTACTGTAGGAGGCTGGACTGGCTTGTAGTGAGTACCAAGGGGTACTTGCACCTTGCACCAGGCCCAGTTATCCCTTATTAGTGTATAGGGTGTCTAGCAGCTTAGGCTGATAGATAATGGTAGCTTAGCAGAGCCGCTTAGGCTGAACTAGGAGACGTGTGAAGCTACTACAGTACCACTTAGTGTCATATGCACAATATCATAAGAAAACACAATACACAGTTATACTAAAAATAAAGGTACTTTATTTTTATGACAATATGCCAAAGTATCTTAGAGTGTACCCTCAGTGAGAGGATAGGAAATATACACAAGATATATATACACAATAGCAAAAATATGCAGTATAGTCTTAGAAAACAGTGCAAACAATGTATAGTTACAATAGGATGCAATGGGGAAACATAGGGATAGGGGCAACACAAACCATATACTCCAAAAGTAGAATGCGAACCACGAATGGACCCCAAACCTATGTGACCTTGTAGAGGGTCACTGGGACTATTAGAAAATAGTGAGAGTTAGAAAAATAACCCTCCCCAAGACCCTGAAAAGTGAGTGCAAATTGCACCAAAGTTCCCCTAAGGACAAAGAAGTCGTGTTAGAGGAATAATGAAGGAAAGACACAAACCAACAATGCAACAACTGTGGATTTCCAATCTAGGGTACCTGTGGAACAAGGGGACCAAGTCCAAAAGTCACAAGCAAGTCGGAGATGGGCAAATGCCCAGGAAATGCCAGCTGCGGGTGCAAGGAAGCTTCTACTGGACAGAAGAAGCTGAGGTTTCTGTAGGAACGAAAAGGGCTAGAGACTTCCCCTTTGGTGGACGGATCCCTCTCGCCGAGGAGAGTCGTGCAGAAGTCTTTTCCCGCCAAAAGAACGCCAACAAGCCTTGCTAGCTGCAAATCGTTCAGTTAGCGTTTTTGGACGCTGCTGTGGCCCTGGAGGGGCCAGGAGGTCGCAAATTGGACCAAGAGAGAGAGGGGACGTCGAGCAAGACAGGGAGCCCTCTCAGCAGCAGGTAGCACCCAGGAAAGTGCCAGAAACAGGCACTACGAGGATGCGTGAAACGGTGCTCACCAGAAGTTACACAAAGGAGTCCCACGTCGCCGGAGACCAACTTAGAAAATCGTGCAATGCAGGTTAGAATGCCGTGGACCCAGGCTTGGCTGTGCACAAAGGATTTCCGCCGGAAGTGCACAGAGGCCGGAGTAGCTGCAAAAGTCGCGATTCCCAGCAATGCAGCCCAGCGAGGTGAGGCAAGGACTTACCTCCACCAAACTTGGACTGAAGAGTCACTGGACTGTGGGGGTCACTTGGACAGAGTCGCTGGATTCGAGGGACCTCGCTCGTCGTGCTGAGAGGAGACCCAAGGGACCGTTAATGCAGCTTTTTGGTGCCTGCGGTTGCAGGGGGAAGATTCCGTCGACCCACGGGAGATTTCTTCGGAGCTTCTGGTGCAGAGAGGAGGCAGACTACCCCCACAGCATGCACACGCAGGAAAACAGTCGAGAAGGCGGCAGGATCAGCGTTACAGAGTTGCAGTAGTCGTCTTTGCTACTATGTTGCAGTTTTGCAGGCTTCCAGCGCGGTCAGCAGTCGATTCCTTGGCAGAAGGTGAAGAGAGAGATGCAGAGGAACTCGGATGAGCTCTTGCATTCGTTATCTAAAGTTTCCCCAGAGACAGAGACCCTAAATAGCCAGAAAAGAGGGTTTGGCTACCTAGGAGAGAGGATAGGCTACTAACACCTGAAGGAGCCTATCAGAAGGAGTCTCTGACGTCACCTGGTGGCACTGGCCACTCAGAGCAGTCCAGTGTGCCAGCAGCACCTCTGTTTCCAAGATGGCAGAGGTCTGGAGCACACTGGAGGAGCTCTGGACACCTCCCAGGGGAGGTGCAGGTCAGGGGAGTGGTCACTCCCCTTTCCTTTGTCCAGTTTCGCGCCAGAGCAGGGCTAAGGGGTCCCCTGAACCGGTGTAGACTGGCTTATGCAGAATTGGGCACATCTGTGCCCAACAAAGCATTTCCAGAGGCTGGGGGAGGCTACTCCTCCCCTGCCTTCACACCATTTTCCAAAGGGAGAGGGTGTAACACCCTCTCTCAGAGGAAGTCCTTTGTTCTGCCATCCTGGGCCAGGCCTGGCTGGACCCCAGGAGGGCAGATGCCTGTCTGAGGGGTTGGCAGCAGCAGCAGCTGCAGTGAAACCCCAGGAAGGGCAGTTTGGCAGTACCAGGGTCTGTGCTACAGACCACTGGGATCATGGGATTGTGCCAACTATGCCAGGATGGCATAGAGGGGGCAATTCCATGATCATAGACATGTTACATGGCCATATTCGGAGATACCATTGTGAAGCTACATATAGGTAGTGACCTATATGTAGTGCACGCGTGTAATGGTGTCCCCGCACTCACAAAGTCCGGGGAATTGGCCCTGAACAATGTGGGGGCACCTTGGCTAGTGCCAGGGTGCCCTCACACTTAGTAACTTTGCACCTAACCTTTACCAGGTAAAGGTTAGACATATAGGTGACTTATAAGTTACTTAAGTGCAGTGTAAAATGGCTGTGAAATAACGTGGATGTTATTTCACTCAGGCTGGAGTGGCAGGCCTGTGTAAGAATTGTCAGAGCTCCCTATGGGTGGCAAAAGAAATGCTGCAGCCCATAGGGATCTCCTCGAACCCCAATACCCTGGGTACCTCAGTACCATATACTAGGGAATTATAAGGGTGTTCCAGTAAGCCAATGTAAATTGGTAAAATTGGTCACTAGCCTGTTAGTGACAATTTGGAAAGAAATGAGAGAGCATAACCACTGAGGTTCTGGTTAGCAGAGCCTCAGTGAGACAGTTAGGCACCACACAGGGAACACATACATATAGGCCACAAACATATGAGCACTGGGGTCCTGACTAGCAGGGTCCCAGTGACACATAACAACCATACTGAAAACATATGGTTTTCACTATGAGCACTGGGCCCTGGCTAGCAGGATCCCAGTGAGACAGTGAAAACACCCTGACATACACTCACAAACAGGCCAAAAGTGGGGGTAAGAAGGCTAGAAAGAGGCTACTTTCTCACACAACCCCCCCCAAACGAAGGACAATAAGGCTAACCTTGGCCAGTTGAGACTTTATTGTCTAAGTGGTGATAAGTAGAGAGTAGCTCTGCAATAGACTGGTTACTCCCTTTATCATCCACTGTATGGTTACTTCCCTGTGGGGATGTAAACCACCCTGTTTGAAGTTTTTTAGCTAAGCAACAATGTGAAGATGTATTTTCAGAGTTTCTATCAGTAAGTTTTAGTTTAGAGCAGTGGGAATTGTCCACTGAACCTATTTGTAGTGATGGAAATGCCAGACAGGGATGCTGTCTCAGAAAAGCCATTGCTGGGCAAAAACTTTGTCCATATGGCTGGAAGAGAGAACAGGGATGCTGTTTCTCTTGAGTTGGAGCAGGGCAGGGATGCTGTCCTATGAGCTCCACACTAGGGCAGGGATGCTGTCCTAAGTGTTGTGAGGCAGTGCAGAGTTTCTGCACTAAAGTTTCTCTGGGAGGGTTGGAGGGATACTCCATGTTAACTAAAATGGTGCTCTTTTTCTCACCAATGTTAGTTATCCCACAGAGAGGTACTTCCACCTCAGGGAGTAGTTTTGCCAACTGATGATTCCCTTGGAACAGGTGCCACCCCAGGAGAGGTTTCTCCCACCACAGGAATGGTATCCTGAATGGTAGGGTGGTTAGGGGATACTGTGATACCCTTTTTACCTGTTGATGGAGAGGGATCCTGAGTTTTCAGGCCTTCTCTCCTTTGCTTTTTCATTTCAGTAGAAATGAGAGGGAACAATTCCTCAGGGATGCCCAGCATGGCTGCATGGGCATAAAACTCTACATCAGCCCAACCTGAGGCCTCTAGGTCATTACATAAGAGACAGTCTACAGGTAAGCTAGGTGATACCACCACCTGCTTAGGGCCAGTAACTCCACCCCAACTAAACTGAATTATAGCTAAGGGAAGAAACTTAGTGGAGTTATGGACATCAATAATCTTATACTGTTGTCCAATGATGTGTTGATCAGGGTGCACTAGGTTTTCAGTCACCAAAGTGATACTGGCACCTGTGTCCCTGTAGGCCAAGGCCTCAACACCATTTATTGAAACTGTCTGCCTGTACTTATCCATTGTAAGGGGACAAGCAGCCAGTGTGGCAAGGCCAGTGCCACTAGGTGTGACAGAAACTGTCTTGGGACTGACTACCCCAGTTTCTATGATGGACCCATAAGTGAACCCAACTACACCCTTTGCTTGACTGTTGCCAGCAGTCCCACCACTAGTACCACTACTGCTAGGGGCACTAGAGCTTGATGTATTAGTGGTGGTAGGCTCAGGGGGTTTACCTGGACAGGACTTATCCCCTGGCCTATGGCCTCTGTTTTTACACACAAAGCACCAAGGCTTTTTAATGTGTGCAGGTTGAGAAGAAGAGGAAGAATTAGTTTTATCCCCACCCTCTGAAGAGTGTTTAAGATTTGAAGTGGGATCTTTGGTTTTACCCTTATCCCCATGCTTATCTTGAGATTTTTCACCATCTTTCTTCTTATTGCCATCTTTGTCACCCCCTGTATGAACTTTTCTGTTCACCCTTGTTCTGACCCATTTGTCTGCCTTCTTTCCCAATTCTTGGGGAGAGGTCAGATCAGAGTCTACCAGGTACTGGTGCAACAAATCAGACACACAATTATTAAGAATATGCTCTCTCAGGATCAAGTTATACAGGCTGTCATAATCAGTAACTTTATTGCCATGTAACCACCCCTCCAAGGCCTTCACTGAATGGTCAATGAAATCAACCCAGTCTTGTGAAGACTCCTTTTTGGTTTCTCTGAACTTTATCCTGTATTGTTCAGTGGTTAAGCCATAACCATCCAGGAGTGCATTCTTAAGTACTGTAAAATTATTGGCATCACTTTCTTTCACAGTAAGGAGCCTATCCCTACCTTTTCCAATAAATGATAGCCATAGGATAGCAGCCCACTGCCTTTGAGGGACATCCTGTACAACACAGGCCCTCTCAAGTGCAGCAAACCACTTGTTAATGTCATACCCCTCCTTATAAGGGGGAACTATCTTGTGCAAATTCCTGGAATCATGCTCTTTTACAGGATGACTATGGGGAATACTGCTGCTGCCACCATGGGTTTCTAAACCCAACTTCTGTCTTTCCTTCTCTAATTCAAAAGACTGTCTATCCAAATCCAGCTGTTGCTTTTTAAGCTTCAGTCTGGTTTGTTCCACCCTCAACTTATTGAGTTCCCTTTCTAACAATCTGTCATCAGGGTTGGTGGGAGTGACATTCCTAGATACAGAGGTATGATGGGAATGAACAGAAGGAGACCTGTCCCTTACAGAAGCCACCCTAACAGCTTGGCTAACAGAAACATTACTACCAGTATGGTGAGAATAAATGCTTTTGCTATGATGTGAGACAACACTATTTGTATGGTGTGGCTCATCATCATTACCAACTATGCTAAACTGTCTAGTAATGGGCAGGCTAGGAAGTTTCTTTCCTGAATCTTTTCCTGGGGGAGTCCCTGAATCAGATTGGGAACTATTAGGTACTTTTTCAACAGATGGGGCACCTATAGCCTTATCTTGTTCTCTAAGCATGTTAAGTAACAGTTCCAAGGAAGGATTCTTCCCTACACTCAAACCTCTCTCTATGCAGAGACTCCTTGCTCCTTTCCAGCTAAGGTGATCATATGCAAGTTTGGACAGATCAACATTTTGGCCTGTGCCAGACATTTTTAGAGAGATTTAAAGTGATAGTAAAAGATAAAAAGTTTGTCAGAGCTTTTAGAAAGACAGAGAAAAAAAACTTTTAAAACTTTTTAGAACTTTTTAGAAAGTTAGAAGTACTTTTCAGCACTTAGAAAAGAGTGAAAAGAGGAAATGCCAAACTTTTTGGCTATGTGTATATACACTGACCTTGTTTTGTATATTTTTCTCTTATGAAAAGTACAATGACAAGAGTGGTAAGTAGTCTCAAAGCACTTATCCCACCGCTGCACAACCAATGTAGGAGGCTGGACTGGCTTGTAGTGAGTACCAAGGGGTACTTGCACCTTGCACCAGGCCCAGTTATCCCTTATTAGTGTATAGGGTGTCTAGCAGCTTAGGCTGATAGATAATGGTAGCTTAGCAGAGCAGCTTAGGCTGAACTAGGAGACGTGTGAAGCTACTACGGAACCACTTAGTGTCATGTGCACAATATCATAAGAAAACACAATACACAGTTATACTAAAAATAAAGGTACTTTATTTTTATGACAATATGCCAAAGTATCTTAGAGTGTACCCTCAGTGAGAGGATAGGAAATATACACAAGATATATATACACAATAGCAAAAATATGCAGTATAGTCTTAGAAAACAGTGCAAACAATGTATAGATACAATAGGATGCAATGGGGAAACATAGGGATAGGGGCAACACAAACCATATACTCCAAAAGTGGAATGCGAACCACGAATGGACCCCAAACCTATGTGACCTTGTAGAGGGTCGCTGGGACTATTAGAAAATAGTGAGAGTTAGAAAAATAACCCTCCCCAAGACCCTGAAAAGTGAGTGCAAAGTGCACTAAAGTTCCCCTAAGGACAAAGAAGTCGTGTTAGAGGAATAATGCAGGAAAGACACAAACCAACAATGCAACAACTGTGGATTTCCAATCTAGGGTACCTGTGGAACAAGGGGACCAAGTCCAAAAGTCACAAGCAAGTCGGAGATGGGCAGATGCCCAGGAAATGCCAGCTGCGGGTGCAAAGAAGCTTCTACTGAACAGAAGAAGCTGCGGTTTCTGCAGGAACGAAAAGGGCTAGAGACTTCCCCTTTGGTGGACGGATCCCTCTCGCCGTGGAGAGTCGTGCAAAAGTGTTTTCTTGCCAAAAGGACGCCAACGAGCCTTGCTAGCTGCAAATCGTGCAGTTGGCGTTTTTGGACGCTGCTGAGGCCCAGGAGGGACCAGGAGGTCGCAAATTGGACCAGCAGAGAGAGGGGACGTCGAGCAAGACAAGGAGCCCTCTCTAAAGCAGGTAGCATCCGAAGAAGTGCCAGAAACAGGCACTACGAGGATGCGTGAAACGGTGCTCGCCGAAGTTGCACAAAGGAGTTCCACGTCGCCGGAGACCAACTTAGAAAGTCGTGCAATGCAGGTTAGAGTGCCGTGGACCCAGGCTTGGCTGTGCACAAAGGATTTCCGCCGGAAGTGCACAGGGGCCGGAGTAGCTGCAAAAGTCGCGGTTCCAATGCAGCCCAGCGAGGTGAGGCAAGGACTTACCTCCACCAAACTTGGACTGAAGAGTCACTGGACTGTGGGGGTCACTTGGACAGAGTCGCTGGATTCGAGGGACCTCGCTCGTCGTACTGAGAGGAGACCCAGAGGACCGGTGATGCAGTTCTTTGGTGCCTGCGGTTGCAGGGGGAAGATTCCGTCAACCCACGGGAGATTTCTTCGGAGCTTCTAGTGCAGAGAGGAGGCAGACTACCCCCACAGCATGCACAAGCAGGAAAACAGTCGAGAAGGCAGCAGGATCAGCGTTACAGAGTTGCAGTAGTCATCGTTGCTACTTTGTTGCATTTTGCAGGCTTCCAGCGCGGTCAGCAGTCGATTCCTTGGCAGAAGGTGAAGAGAGAGATGCAGAGGAACTCGGATGAGCTCTTGCATTCGTTATCTAAAGTTTCCCCAGAGACAGAGACCCTAAATAGCCAGAAAAGAGGGTTTGGCTACCTAGGAGAGAGAGGATAGGCTACTAACACCTGAAGGAGCCTATCAGAAGGAGTCTCTGACGTCACCTGGTGGCACTGGCCACTCAGAGCAGTCCAGTGTGCCAGCAGCACCTCTGTTTCCAAGATGGCAGAGGTCTGGAGCACACTGGAGGAGCTCTGGACACCTCCCAGGGGAGGTGCAGGTCAGGGGAGTGGTCACTCCCCTTTCCTTTGTCCAGTTTCGCGCCAGAGCAGGGCTAAGGGGTCCCCTGAACCGGTGTAGACTGGCTTATGCAGAATTGGGCACATCTGTGCCCAACAAAGCATTTCCAGAGGCTGGGGGAGGCTACTCCTCCCCTGCCTTCACACCATTTTCCAAAGGGAGAGGGTGTAACACCCTCTCTCAGAGGAAGTCCTTTGTTCTGCCATCCTGGGCCAGGCCTGGCTGGACCCCAGGAGGGCAGATGCCTGTCTGAGGGGTTGGCAGCAGCAGCAGCTGCAGTGAAACCCCAGGAAGGGCAGTTTGGCAGTACCAGGGTCTGTGCTACAGACCACTGGGATCATGGGATTGTGCCAACTATGCCAGGATGGCATAGAGGGGGCAGTTCCATGATCATAGACATGTTACATGGCCATATTCGGAGTTACCATTGTGAAGCTACATATAGGTAGTGACCTATATGTAGTGCACGCGTGTAATGGTGTCCCCGCACTCACAAAGTCCGGGGAATTGGCCCTGAACAATGTGGGGGCACCTTGGCTAGTGCCAGGGTGCCCTCACACTTAGTAACTTTGCACCTAACCTTTACCAGGTAAAGGTTAGACATATAGGTGACTTATAAGTTACTTAAGTGCAGTGTAAAATGGCTGTGAAATAACGTGGATGTTATTTCACTCAGGCTGCAGTGGCAGGCCTGTGTAAGAATTGTCAGAGCTCCCTATGGGTGGCAAAAGAAATGCTGCAGCCCATAGGGATCTCCTGGAACCCCAATACCCTGGGTACCTCAGTACCATATACTAGGGAATTATAAGGGTGTTCCAGTAAGCCAATGTAAATTGGTAAAATTGGTCACTAGCCTGTTAGTGACAATTTGGAAAGAAATGAGAGAGCATAACCACTGAGGTTCTGGTTAGCAGAGCCTCAGTGAGACAGTTAGGCACCACACAGGGAACACATACATATAGGACACAAACTTATGAGCACTGGGGTCCTGACTAGCAGGGTCCCAGTGACACATAACAACCATACTGAAAACATAGGGTTTTCACTATGAGCACTGGGCCCTGGCTAGCAGGATCCCAGTGAGACAGTGAAAACACCCTGACATACACTCACAAACAGGCCAAAAGTGGGGGTAACAAGGCTAGAAAGAGGCTACTTTCTCACACCTACACTCAAACCTCTCTCTATGCAGAGACTCCTTGTTTCTTTCCAGCTAAGGTGATCATATGCAAGTTTGGACAGATCAACATTTTGGCCTGTGCCAGACATTTTTAGAGAGAGTTAAAGTGATAGAAAAAGAGAAAAAAGTTTGTCCGAGCTTTTAGAAAGACAGAGAAAAAAACTTTAAAAACTTTTTAGAACTTTTTAGAAAGTTAGAAGTACTTTTCAGCACTTAGAATAGAGTGAAAAGAGGAAATGCAAAACTTTTTGGCTATGTGTATATACACTGAACTTGTTTTGTATATTTTTCTCTTATGAAAAGTACAATGACAAGAGTGGTGAGTAGTCTCAAAGCACTTATCCCACCGCTGCACAACCAATGTAGGAGGCTGGACTGGCTTGTAGTGAGTACCAAGGGGTACTTGCACCTTGCACCAGGCCCAGTTATCCCTTATTAGTGTATAGGGTGTCTAGCAGCTTAGGCTGATAGATAATGGTAGCTTAGCAGAGCAGCTTAGGCTGAACTAGGAGACGTGTGAAGCTACTACAGTACCACAAGTGTCACTTGCACAATATCATAAGAAAACACAATATACAGTTATACTAAAAATAAAGGTACTTTATTTTTATGACAATATGCCAAAGTATCTTAGAGTATACCCTCAGTGAGAGGATAGGAAATATACACAATAGCAAAAATATGCAGTATAGTCTTAGAAAACAGTGCAAACAATGTATAGTTACAATAGGATGCAATGGGGACACATAGGGATAGGGGCAACACAAACCATATACTCCAAAAGTGGAATGCGAACCACGAATGGACCCCAAACCTATGTGACCTTGTAGAGGGTCGCTGGGACTATTAGAAAATAGTGAGAGTTAGAAAAATAACCCTCCCCAAGACCCTGAAAAGTGAGTGCAAAGTGCACTAAAGTTCCCCTAAGGACAAAGAAGTCGTGTTAGAGGAATAATGCAGGAAAGACACAAACCAACAATGCAACAACGATGGATTTCCAATCTAGGGTACCTGTGGAACAAGGGGACCAAGTCCAAAAGTCACAAGCAAGTCGGAGATGGGCAGATGCCCAGGAAATGCCAGCTGCGGGTGCAAAGAAGCTTCTACTGGACAGAAGAAGCTGAGGTTTCTGCAGGAACGAAAAGGGCTAGAGACTTCCCCTTTGGTGGACGGATCCCCCTCGCCTTGTAGAGTTGTGCAGAAGTGTTTTCCCGCCGGAAGGACGCCAACAAGCCTTGCTAGTTGCAAATTGTGCATTTGGTGTTTTTGGATGCTGCTGGGGCCCAGGAGGGACCAGGAGGTCGCAAATTAGACTTGAAGAGAGAGGGGACGTCGAGCAAGACAAAGAGCCCTCACTGAAGCAGGTAGCGCCCAGAAAAGTGCCAGAAATAGGCACTAAAAGGATGCGTGAAACGGTGCTCGCCGAAGTTGCACAAAGGAGTCCCACGTCGCTGGAGACCAACTTAGAAAGTCGTGCAATGCAGGTTAGAGTGCCGTGGACCCAGGCTTGGCTGTGCACAAAGGATTTCCGCCGGAAGTGCACAGAGGCCGGAGTAGCTGCAAAAGTCGCGATTCCCAGCAATGCAGCCCAGCGAGGTGAGGCAAGGACTTACCTTCACCAAACTTGGGCTGAAGAGTCACTGGACTGTGGGGGTCACTTGGACAGAGTCGCTGGATTCGAGGGACCTCGCTCGTCGTGCTGAGAGGAGACCCAAGGGACCGGTAATGCAGCTTTTTGGTGCCTGCGGTTGCAGGGGGAAGATTCCGTCGACCCACGGGAGATTTCTTCGGAGCTTCTGGTGCAGAGAGGAGGCAGACTACCCCCACAGCATGCACAAGCAGGAAAACAGTCGAGAAGGTGGCAGGATCAGCGTTACAGAGTTGCAGTAGTCGTCTTTGCTACTATGTTGCAGGTTTGCAGGCTTCCAGCGCGGTCAGCAGTCGATTCCTTATCAGAAGGTGAAGAGAGAGATGCAGAGGAACTCGGATGAGCTCTTGCATTCGTTATCTAAAGTTTCCCCAGAGACAGAGACCCTAAATAGCCAGAAAAGAGGGTTTGGCTACCTAGGAGAGAGGATAGGCTACTAACACCTGAAGGAGCCTATCAGAAGGAGTCTCTGACGTCACCTGGTGGCACTGGCCACTCAGAGCAGTCCAGTGTGCCAGCAGCACCTCTGTTTCCAAGATGGCAGAGGTCTGGAGCACACTGGAAGAGCTCTGGACACCTCCCAGGGGAGGTGCAGGTCAGGGGAGTGGTCACTCCCCTTTCCTTTGTCCAGTTTCGCGCCAGAGCAGGGCTAAGGGGTCCCCTGAACCGGTGTAGACTGGCTTATGCAGAATTGGGCACATCTGTGCCCAACAAAGCATTTCCAGAGGCTGGGGGAGGCTACTCCTCCCCTGCCTTCACACCATTTTCCAAAGGGAGAGGGTGTAACACCCTCTCTCAGAGGAAGTTCTTTGTTCTGCCATCCTGGGCCAGGCCTGGCTGGACCCCAGGAGGGCAGATGCCTGTCTGAGGGGTTGGCAGCAGCAGCAGCTGCAGTGAAACCCCAGGAAGGGCAGTTTGGCAGTACCAGGGTCTGTGCTACAGACCACTGGGATCATGGGATTGTGCCAACTATGCCAGGATGGCATAGAGGGGGCAATTCCATGATCATAGACATGTTACATGGCCATATTCGGAGATACCATTGTGAAGCTACATATAGGCAGTGACCTATATGTAGTGCACGCGTGTAATGGTGTCCCCGCACTCACAAAGTTCAGGGAATTGGCTCTGAACAATGTGGGGGCACCTTGGCTAGTGCCAGGGTGCCCTCACACTAAGTAACTTTGCACCTAACCTTTACCAGGTAAAGGTTAGACATATAGGTGACTTATAAGTTACTTAAGTGCAGTGTAAAATGGCTGTGAAATAACGTGGACGTTATTTCACTCAGGCTGCAGTGGCAGGCCTGTGTAAGAATTGTCAGAGCTCCCTATGGGTGGCAAAAGAAATGCTGCAGCCCATAGGGATCTCCTGGAACCCCAATACCCTGGGTACCTCAGTACCATATACTAGGGAATTATAAGGGTGTTCCAGTAAGCCAATGTAAATTGGTTAAAATGGTCACTAGCCTGTTAGTGACAATTTGGAAGTAATGAGAGAGCATAACCACTGAGGTTCTGGTTAGCAGAGCCTCAGTGAGACAGTTAGGCACCACACAGGGAACATATACATGCACACCTATGAGCACTGGGGCCCTGTGTGACAGGGTCCCAGTGACACATACATATAGGCCACAAACCTATGAGCACTGGGGTTCTGACCAGCAGGATCCCAGTGACACATAACAACCATACTGAAAACATAGTGTTTTCACTATGAGCACTGAGGCCTGGCTATCAGGATCCCAGTGAGACAGTGAAAACAGTGACAAACACCCTGACATACACTCACAAACAGGCCAAAAGTGGGGGTAACAAGGCTAGAAAGAGGCTACCTTCTCACAAAATGCCTTTCGTCACCCTGGATGGCATTAAGTATGGTTGACTGCCCAACAGTGAGGGATCTCAGGTGGTTCACTGAGGGCAGCAGGGTTGACTGGGGCAGGGCCTGAGGTGCCTGGCTCGAAGGAGATGCCCACCCTCCTGGGTGAGCAGGCACGGGAAACATGATGAGGGGCTGCTGGGAGGGCGGTGCTGGTACGGGGTGGCAGCTGTACCTGTTGTTGTGGTGGGCACAGAGGTGTCCGCCACGGCCAGGGAGCTTCCATCGGATGAGGAGTCGATGTCTGTAGTGTCCCGTTCTGCCTCCGTCGTGGTGCTTCCCTCGCCCTCTGTCCCACTGGTGCCCTCACCGTCGGTGGATTCGGCCTCCAGGCCCATGTGGGATGCAGCTCCCTCCATCACCGCTCCTCTGCCAGATGATGCTAGTGCACACAAGGACAGGGTGACAAAACAATAAGGGGGGAGGGGGGAGACAGAGGATACACTTGGTCAATGCCAGCAACAACACTACTGTTGGTGTACAAAACACACAGGGATCAGCCTTATGCACTAGGCCATGCACTACCAGTTACAAAGCTAGTCACCAGCCCATGGGCTACATTGCCCAAAGCCATTGGCTGCACACCTGAAACCAACAGGACCCTGCCCAGTAGGAGATGCCCACTAACACTATTGGGGTTGGAGTGCTTCAGAGCCTGCCCAAAAAGGGACCTACCCTGCCAGTTCGCCCTGGCCTACGGGCACCCACATCCCACATCCCCCACCCAGGTACACCCTTAATGCACGTAAATTCATGATTCAGAATCTGTACTCAGCCCCTTGTGGCTGCTGTGATGCCTTCAAGCACCCATCCAACTTCGGATAGGCCACCGCCAAGACAGTACGACGGGCACCCCCTCCTGGTTGGGAAGCCAGCCCTAGCTGGGCCTCCGCCGTCTTCCTTGCCCAGTGGCGCTGGTCCTCCCACTGCTTGTGGCAGTGGGTGCTCCGCCTGTCAAAGACCCCCAGGTTCCACACCTCCTTGGCAATGGCACGCCAAATACCCTTTTTCTGATGGGCGCTGACCTGCAGGAAAATATGCATAGAAAAAAGGGTTTAGTCAGACCGTCTGGACTGTTACACTCATGGCCCACAATATCCCTCCCATCCCCTTCTGCACAGACATTGACCACCAGACATGCAGCACTCTGTCCAGGACCCATCAGCACCACCCTACACGAGGCTTACATCCACAGCAATCCATACATTCATCACCCACGCATCATGCTCACAGTGTACTCACCTGTTTGTCTGGAGGACCATAGAGTAAAGTGTACTTGGGTAGGAACCCAACCACCAGTCTCTCCAACTCCTCCGAAGTGAAGGCGGGGGCCCTTTTCCCAGACACTTGAGCCATTGTCGCTTCCAGACACAGGTCACACCAGCATTTGCAGTGTAGGTCCTCTCCTGTTAAAGGTCAGGTAGCAAGTGAGTGAACAGATAGTAAGTGGCGGTCACCGTCCGTGGCCGTGCGTACCGTCACCACCGGCGTACATCACGATTGGCTCCTGGAACCCATAGGGCCCAATGATAACCAATGCAGGGTCGCGTGGCGGTCGTTGACCGCCGACCGCAACAGCACACAACACCAGAGGAATTACCTCATTTCCACTTGTCTCTCCTCACAGGTCAGGCAGCCACCATTTTAGGGGGCACAGGCATGGCACCTAACTGCGTCACAGCAGACATTGGCACACCAACTGGCTTTCGTATTCACATACTGTTTCTGTAAAGGGAAAAATGCATTTTTCATTTCACATATGGATCCACCCTAAAGTTTAACCAGTGATGATGAATAGGAGATGGAGACATCCCCCATGTACAGACCCCTGGTGGACCTGGCGACAATGGAGGACAGACACATTATCCTTACCTAAAGACTTGATAGGGCCACAATCCAAGAAATGTGTACCCAATTGGAGCCAGACCTGATTTCAGCTATCCGCCAGCCCACAGGTATCCCCCCTCTAGTGCAGCTCCTGTCAGTGCTCCATTTCATGGCAAGTGGTTCCTTCCATGCAACAGTGGCCATGGCATCAGGGATGTCTCAGCCAATGTTTTCCAACGTGTTGACCAGAGTGTTGTCTGCCCTACTGAAACACATGCGCAGCTACATTGTATTCCCCCATGTGGAGGATTTGGCCACAGTGAAGGCTGACTTTTATGCCCTGGGACATATCCCCAACATCATTGGTGCCATTGATGGTACACATATTGCATTTGTTCCCCCCCCCCCGGAGAAATGAACAAGTGTTCAGGAATAGAAAAAGCTGTCACTCTCTGAATGTGCAGATGGTGTGTTTGGCAGACCCGTACATCTCCCATGTCAATGCCAAGTATCCTGGCTCTGTGCATGATGCCTTTATTTTGAGGAATAGCATAGGGTGTGGTTAATAGGTGAGCCCATGGTACCCACCCAGTTGATGTAGCTATATGGGTGTGGGGTTGTCCCTAAGAGTGAGTGTGTGGCTAACAGGTATCCCTCGATATTTGCAGGTGACTCTGGTTACCCCAACCCCTCATGGCTACTGACCCCAGTGTGGAATGCCAGGACAAGGGCAGAGGAACGTTACAATGAGGCACAGGGGCGAACAAGGAGGATAATTGAGAGAACCTTTGGCCTCCTAAAGGCCAGATTCCAGTTCCTCCATCTGACAAGTGGCTCCCTGTACTACTCACCCCAGAAGGTGTGCCAGATCATAGTTGCATGTTGCATGTTGCACAACCTGGCCTTGAGACACCAGGTGCCATTTCTGCAGGAGGATGAGCCTGGAGATGGTCTTGTGGCAGTGGTGGAGCCTGTGGACAGTGAGGAAGAGGAGGCAGAGAAAGAAGATGTGGAAAACAGAAGTTCACTCATTCAACAGTACTTCCAGTGACACACAGGAAAGACACTGTAACTTCACCTTCCATTGCAGTTTTGTGTTAGACATTGGACATGGCAGCCTGATTTCCCTGTGTCTAAGGCCACTTACTGTACCCTTTGGCATCTCTATTTTCAGATCTCTGTGCCCCACTTTGGCTCCTGGTGTGTTCACTGCTGCCCACTACAGGTCATACCTATGTATATATAACTGCACATTTGAATTGCAGTGTTTACAGCTTGTTAAACTAATACATATGTCAATCATTTGACAGACTCCATACTTGTATTTGTTCCAAGGGTGTTTATTTATGTGCTAATAAGTGGAGGGGTTATTGCAATGGGCTGGGTTGCTGATGGAGGAACATCCAGGGTAGAGTCCAGTCTATTGATATCACAGGTGCATTTTCCAAGGGGGCATAGGAAGTGGAGCAATGACAGTTCAAGGTGGACAGGGTGACAGAGTGGGACACAAGGATGACAATCAGGAGAATCTTATTTACTGGCAGGGGTCTTGGCATTGTTCTCTGGCTTCTGCCTGGATTGTAGGGACCGTTTGCGTGGTGGTTCTCCTTCTGCAGGGGGAGGAGTGCTCGTGGCCTGTTGTCCCTGTGGCAGGGCCTCCTGTCCACCACCAGCAGCGGAGATGGAAGGCTGGTCATCGGTAAGGCTAGTGTCTGGGGCCCGTTGGTGTGCCACTGCCTCCCTCATGGTGTTGGCCATGTCTGTCAGCACCCCTGCAATGGTGACCAGGGTGGTGTGGATGTCCCTCAGGTCCTCCCTGATCCCCAGGTACTGTCCCTCCTGCAGCCGCTGGGTCTCCTGCAGCTTGGCCAGTATCTGGCCCATGGTCTCCTGGGAATTGTGGTATGCTTCCAGGATGTTGGTGAGTGTCTCGTGGAGAGTCGGTTCCCTGGGCCTGTCCTCCCCCTGTCACACAGCAGTCCTCCCAGCTTCCCTGTTGTCCTGTGCCTCTGTCCCCTGAACCGTGTGCCCACTGAACCCAGGTCCTTGATCGTCCTGTGTTTGTGCGGTTGCCTGGGGTCCCTGTAGTGGTGGACACACTGCTGATTGATGTGTCCTGGGGACAGAGGGATGGACCCGCTGGGTGGGTGCTGTGCTGGGGTTTCCTGAGGGGGGAGGCTTTGTGGTGGTTTGGGAATGTGGCTGGGTCACCAACTGTCCAGAGGTCCCTGATGGGCCAGGTTGGTCATCCTGATCCAGGCGTGCAGAGCTGCTGTCATCACTGTAGGCCTCTTCTGGGGGGGGGACTGGATGTTGCTGGCACCTCCTCTCTGGTGACATTGTGTGGGGGTCCTGTGGGGATGTCAATGCAATGTTATTGTTTTTGCATGTGACATCTTGTGCATGGGTATGTTTCCCTCTACGGTTGTTATTACCAAGGCAGCTTTGGCTTGTGTGAGTTGTGATTTGGTTGTCACTAGTGTGCATGCTGTGGTGATTGGTATCCACGCAGGTCTATGATGGGGGTCCATGCATTGGTATTGGGATGGGTGGGTTGTGAAGGTGGGGTATATGTGAGGTGGTGGAGTGATGGGGTGAGGGTAAGGGTAGGTGTTTGTGATGGCATGCAGGTAGGGGGGGATTAAGTTGTAAAGATTTGACTTACCAGAGTCCAGTCCTCCTGCTAATCCTGCCAGGCCCTCAGGATGCACGATCCCAAAGAATTGCTCCTCCCATGTTGTTAGTTGTGGGGGAGGAGGTGGGGGTCCACCGCAAGTCCTCTGTACAGCTATCTGGTGTCTTGCAATGACGGAACGCACCTTCCCCCATAGGTCGTTCTACCTCCTCCTGATGTCATCCCTTGTTCTGCGGTGATGTCCCACAGCGTTGGCCCTGTCCACGATTCTCTGCCATAGCTCCATCTTCTTAGCAATGGATGTCTGCTGCACCTGTGATCCAAATAGCTGTGGCTCTACCGGATGATTTCCTCCACCATGACCCTTAGCTCCTCCTCTGAGAACCTGGGGTGTCTTTGTGGTGCCATGGGTGTAGTGTGTGTGGTGTGTGTGAGGGTGCTTGGGGTGATGTGTTGGGGTGTGTGCTGTGAGGTGCGTGGTTGGTGTATGGGTGATGGTGTTCTGTAGCTCTGGTTCTGTGGGTGCTCCTGGTGTGTCTCTCTCTCTCTCTGTTGTAAATTCTAGTGGTAAAGGGATGTGGGTAGTATGGGTGTGTGTTTTATAGTGGCATGTGGGTGTGGTGTGTGTATGTGTGTCAGGTGGGTGTAGTTTGAATTGTCCAATGTGGTGTTGTTTTGTTAGGTTGTGTGTATTTTGAGGGCGGCGGTATGTACTTGCAATGGTTTACCGCGGTTGAATGTCCACCGTGGTGATTCGGGGGTCATAATGCTGTGGGCGTAGTTCTTTTGGCGTAACGGTGTAGGTTTTGGTACCGCCAGTTTATCACTGACCTTTGGGCTGGCAGACTTGTGTGTGTGACTGTATAGTGGTGGATTTCTATGTGTGGGTCATAACACGCATAGCGGTATACCGCTACGGTCGCGGTATGTTGGCATCAATCAGCATGGCTGTAAGCAGCACTTACCCCCAATGTCATAATGAGTGCCTATATCTCATTTTGATGTAGTATATACAGAGCCAGCTTCCTACGTTGGTCAATATAGGCAAAGATCATTTCCTACTCAACAAAGGTTAATAAGTAACAGGAGAAGGTGGAAAACAAGTAGATCTGTGTTCAAGGAAGAAACATCTTCCAGAGTGACTGGGTTTTGTGTGGTTAATAGGCACAGGTGGAGCTTTTAACTCACTGGCATAATCTCACATATTTCCAGTAATTTTGCATTACGGTTGTTAAGTGAATTTCCCAAAATAAAATTATTGTGCCATATTGCATAATTACATGCCATTCAGGTCAAATCTTAGCACAAGCACACAGGGACAACACAAATGACCAGAATGTGAGCAGATGCTGTTTGAGGGTGTTTGTGATTATTGCACTAAATTTTAGTGTGAAATGTGCCCTTGCATTGAAGGCTTTTTCTGAGATGTAATTTAGCACCAATTTCCAGTTTTACATTTTGCATATTCATGTGCAATTTTGCATAATTTTTCTAAAATTTCCTTTAATTGCTCAAAAGTAAATTTTGCACACCCCTAATGATGAGGAGCAGCTCACACTGCATCTTATGAACTGTGCACTCTGCGGCCTGAGGTGTTAAATTCACTGCACCAGCCTGTTTCTACACGCCGGGTCTTGCAGTACCATGGCCTCTGGGTCTGTGATTTGGTTTCCTAGAGCATGAGCTGGACCGTGGACTGAACATAGAGCTCCATTCTCTCACGGCTCTGAGCCTCACCTCTCACACACTCACCACACTGCTGGTCACATGACCTGACTCCTGTACCACGAGACATGCATCACTGACTGGCATTGCAGTCTTCTTAGGCAAGTACGTAATTGTGTCTGAAAACAAACAATACTGTGTCCAGTCCCTCCCCACTACGAGGTTTCCTCCTCCCCAGTCTCTGTGGGGCACCTCCTCCTTCCTTTTTTTCCAGTGCTTCCTCCTCCCTATGCTCTGTGCTGTTCCCTCTCCCTCCCTGTCCAAGTCCCTGGGTCCTGAGTGTAACTGCTCCAACACCCTTGTGAACCTCGGACACTCCCCTGCTGAGTCCTCCCCAGTATTGGCTTCCTACATCCACAGGTGGGTCGCTGCGGATGCGGTAGTGTGATGAAATCTCCTTGCTGCTAGCTCCTCAGTGTGACTACTCCCAACTTTCTGTGCAGCCAGACACTCCTCTGCCTCGCCTTCCTCGGTGGAGTCTTCCTGCATCCACAGGTGGGTGCTTGTGACTGTGGTGTGGTGGGGTGGGGTGTGGTGTAGTCAGCCTGAAGCTAGGTCCTGGCTGTAACTTTTCCAACATCTCTGTGCAGCCAGACACTCCTCTGCCTAGCCTTCCTCGGTGGAGTCTTCCTGCATCCGCAGGTGGGTGCTTGTGACTGTGGTGTGGTGGTGCGTGATGTGATAAGCCTGATGCTGTGTCCTGGATGTGACTGTTCTTGCCTCGTTCTGCAGCCAAATACTCCTCTGCTGAGCCCTCCTCAGTGATGAGTACCTGCATCCACAGGTTAGTGGTTATGACTGTGAAGGTGTGTAGTCGTGTGTGGTGTGGTGTGGTGTTGCCAGCCTCCAGCTGGGTCCCGGACAACACTGTTGCCACCTTTCTGTGCAGCTGGCTACACCTGTACTGAGCCCTCCTTGGTGGTGAGTTCCTACATCCACAAGTGGGTGCTTGTGACTGTGGAGGTGTGTGATGTGGTTTGGTGTGGTGCAGTGAGCCTCCTGCTGAGTCCTGGATGTGACTGTTCCCACCTCTCTGTGCAGCCGGATACACCTGTGCTGAGCCCTCCTCAGTGGTGTATTCCTGCATCCACAGGAGTGTGCTTGTGACTGTGGTGGTGCTTGGGGTGATGAGGCTGCTGTTGGATCCTGGATATGACTGTTCACGCCTCTTTGCAGCCATACACTCCTCTGTTGAGCCCGCAATGGTGGAGTTTTCCTTCATCCACAGGTCGGTGCTTGTACGTGTGGAGATGTAGTCAGCCTCCTGTTGAGTCCTGGATGTGACTGTTCCCACCTCTCTGTGCAGCCAGATACACCTGTGCTGAGCCCTCCTCGGTTGTGTTCCTGCATCCGCAGCTGGGTGCTTGTGAAGGTGTGTGGTGTGGTGTGGTGCAGTGCAGTCAGTCTGGTGCTGGGACCTGGATGTGACTTCCTACCTCTCTGTGCAGCCAGATACACCTGTGTTGAGCCCTCACCGGTTGTGTTCCTGCATCCACAGTTGGCTGCTTGTGACTGTGGAGGTGTGTGTTGTGGTGTGGTGCAGTGCAGTCAGTCTGCTGCTGGGACCTGGATGTGGCTGTTCCCACCTCTCTGTGCAGCTAGATACACCTGTGCTGAGCCCTTCTCGGTTATGTTCCTGCATCCACAGGTGGGTGCTTGTGACTGTGGAGGTGTGTGTTGTGGAGCAGTCAGCCTGGTGCTGGGTCCTGGATGTGACTGTTCCCACCTCTCTCTGCAGCCAGATACACCTGTGCTGAGCTCTCCTCGGTGGTGTGTTCCTGCATCCACAGGTGGGTGCTTGTGACTGTGGAGGTCTGTGGTGTGGTGCAGTCAGCCTGGTGCTGGGACCTGCATGTGGCTGTTCCCACCTCTCTGTGCAGCCAGATACAGATGTGGTGTGCCCTCCTTGGTGGTGTGTTCCTGCATCCACAGGTGGGTGCTTGTGACTGTGGAGGTGTGTGGTGTGGTGCAGTCAGCCTGGTGCTGGGTCCTGGATGTGACTGTTCCCACCTCTCTGTGGACCCAGATACACCTGTGCTGAGCCCTCCTCGGTGGTGTTCCTGCAACAACAGGTGGGTGCTTGTGAGTGTGGAGGTGTGTGGTGTGGAGCAGTCAGATGTGGTGAGCCCTCCTCGGTGGTGTTCCTGCATCCACAGGTGGGTGCTTGTGAGTGTGGAGGTGTGTTGTGTGGAGCAGTAAGATGTGGTGAGCCCTCCTCGGTGGTGTGTTCCTGCATCCACAGGTGGGTGCTTGTGAGAGTGGTGTAGTTCAGCCTCCTGCCAGGCCTGTGCCCAGCACCAGCCTTCGCTTCAAGCGGTGCTGCTGACTCTGGCAGTGCGTGAAAACACAAGGGTAACAATGAACACTCGAGAGAGAAATGAAAAGACCTCATGGAAAGCACATCACAGCCCCCTGGGTGAGACCTAACTCAGTTCTTACAGTGAGTAACGAGCTGCCCTCAGTGCCTGCTCGGGTGTGCTGAAGAGAGGGTGCAGGGGTATATTAGTGCGGACTGTGGGGGCTGAGTCTGTTCTCATAGAAGGACACGTGCATGCTTCCTGGAGTTCCTCCAAGCGGATGAAGTGGTTTCCTCTTGCCTCTGTGTCGGTGGCACCGGTATTTCCTGCTCTGACGGGGCAGCTGTCTGTGAGATGCATTCCGAGTTCCCTGTTCGCGGATAAACCTTTCTTTGCAGTTTGCATGTTTTGAGGTGCATTTGGTGTGGGTGCGTGCACCCGGTGTTTTCATGCATTCATTTCCTCCTCACAGCTTTCTGTTTTCGGACTTTGAGTTTATAGGAGTGACGTGTCCGGCGTCCCAGCCACACCCGGAGCTTGTCTCTCTGGGGGGCGGGGGTCGAGCTCTTCACAACACAAACCTCCACCCGAGGAACCCCACACCTGCAGGTCTATTCTTACACCTTGTAGTAAGTGCTGCTCACCGTTCATCAGTGGAAACTTGCTACAAACTGGGCTGAACTTATTCTCAGCCCCCCTCAAATCCAGGGAGCGGAGCCCCATTTAAAGTCACTTTTATACACGTTGGCAGGGTCTCCTCTAGAGGGTGGAGATCTGTCTATGGTAATGATAGGGAGATGGTTAAAAGGGTATTAAATTAAAAAGAGTCAAAATACTTTTATACTAAATATTAATGTAAATGAACTTCAAATATATAATTTAATTGTAGAAACAAATGCTACATCATTGACTTAGTTTGTTTATAAACATTCATTTTTTATATTAAATTGAATTCATTATTTATCTTAAGGTTCGAATGAAAACAAATAAATGCAGGATTTGTATTTATTTATTAAGCAGAAAAAATAGTTATGAGCACAATTGACTTTTTTCTAAATAGGGTTATGTCAATGTTCAAGTTTAAACAAAGTTATTAATATATTTTTGTAATAAAATAATGATGTATGTACATTCAATTAAAAAAACAAAGCTTACAGGGATGTTATAGTTATGTTCTGAACTTACTCGCTCAAAAACATAAAAATTCAGTAGTTATTGTACTGTTTAGCTCAAGTGACTGGAACTTACGCCCTACGGTGACTATTACTCACGCCCTCGCCATGCACAGTTGTTTCCTTCAATAATTTGAGTTCTAATGTTTCATCTATATTTGTAATGACCTGTAGCATCTGGGGTAATTAGCGGTGCATGGCAAGGGCGCGAGTCATAGTTACCTTACAGCATGAGTTATACTTACTTAAGTTAACTCTAACCATAACAGATGAATTTCTACGGTTTTCTACGAGTAAATTCAGAACCTAGCTATTACGTACGTATAACCTTTGGTTTTTTAAAGTGAATTTCAGTTTTTTTTAATTCGATTTCCTAACTATAACGTTCCTGGAACCTTTGATTTCAAACAGTATTTTTAGGCATTGTTTAGCAAATTATTTATGTATGAATTAGCCCTGAGCGTGGAGGCCGGTAGCGGTTCCACTCACCATGTCCTGAATTATTTCAAGCGTCTTAAATTTAAGGTACTTTGGGATGCATGGCAGATGTCGAATGCATGGAATACATGGGTCAGGAAATACAGAATCTCAAATATACCTTCATATTTACAGCCGAGGAATAATATATTCCCGTCTACATTTCATGAGTCTGCATAATCCAAATACATTGAATATGGTTTAAAAATTATCGGCAAATACATTTTGGACCAGTGAATTTGTATCCTTTCGGATTCAAAAGAGGAGTTTACTCTCCCTTCCAAATACATTTATGAATACCTTCAGGTGTGGGATATTCTATGAAGAATCAGCCTTTCACATGGAAACCTAATTACTTTTTTGACTTACTGTTTTAAGACAAGGCATAGGATTACCACTGGTGAACACCATACCTGTTTAAGACAAGGCGTAGGATTACCACTAGTGTACACCATACCTGTTTGAGACAAGGCATAGGATTACCACTGGTGAACACCATACCTGTTTAAGACAAGGCGTAGGATTACCACTAGTGTACACCATACCTGTTTGAGACAAGGCGTAGGATTACCACTGGTGAACACCATCCCTGTTTAAGACAAGGCGTAGGATTACCACTGGTGAACACTGTCTTAAACAGGGATGGTGTTCACCAGTGGTAATCCTACGCCTTGTCTTAAACAGGGATGGTGTTCACCAGTGGTAATCCTACGCCTTGTCTTAAAACAGTAAGTCAAAAAAGTAATTAGGTTTCCATGTGAAAGGCTGATTACCATCCCTGTTTAAGACAAGGCGTAGGATTACCACTGGTGAACACCATCCCTGTTTAAGACAAGGCGTAGGATTACCACTGGTGTACACCATACCTGTTTGAGACAAGTTGTAGAATTACCACTTGTGAACACCATACCTGTTTAAGACAAGGCGTAGGATCACCACTGCTGAACACTAGGATTACCACTGGTGAACACCATACCTGTTTAAAACAAGGCGTAGGATTACCACTGCTGTACACCATACCTGTTTGTGGCAAGGTGTAGAATTACCACTTGTGAACACCATACCTATTTCCCATACTAGGCAGAACTATCTGAATATTCTGGCTAATAAATGGTCCCATAAACTGGGACATGTGGTCTATATATATGTAATTAATTATGCTTTTATTTTTCCTTTATGTATGCAATATAAACCAGATTAAATCCTCCTATTTTACCAAAATAGTCTGAATGTTGAATTCAACACCTGAGTTGATGACTAAGTGGACTAAAGGGAATAAAGAGCCTTTATTTATGTCCTGGATGTGGTTCGAGGAATGCAGATATAGTACATATGTCAGCACTCTGTCCCTCTCTTCAAACTATAGGCTGCTGATCTGAAAATCTACAGGTGGAGATGGAATACAATGTACAAAACATTATGGGGCATATTTACAATAAAGTGGCGAATCACGGCTGTAGGAGGCTGGCCTGACTTGTAGTGGGTACCTATGGTACTTACACCTTATACCAGATCCAGTTATCCCTTATTAGTGTAGTGTAGTCAGTGTCTAGAATCCAGGCTCTCTAGCGATAGCTGTAGCTGAGCAGCCAAGGCTTATCTAGCAGACATGCAAAGCTCATGCAATACCACTGTAGTCACACAGCACTTACACACATGGAAGAATACAGACAGTGTTACAAAAATAAAGGTACTTTATTTTAGTGACACAATATCAAAAAGTACTAGAGGCAACCCTCCAATAGGAGGTAAGTAATACACAAATTAAATACACTAGTTGTCAGAAATAGGCATAGGAATAGTTAGAAAACAGTGCAAATAGTGTAACGCACAATAGAAAATAGTGGACCCAGGGAGAGCACAAACCATATAGTAAAAAAATGGAATGCGAGAGTGTCACGACCACCCAGGTAAGTGGAGTGTGTAGAGGGTCTCTGGGGGTACCAGTAAAGCACAAAGGTAAGTACCACAACACCCCAGCAACGAGCAAAGCAGGAGTAAATTGCTAGAATTTCCCCAGAACACACACTTAGAAGCAAAGAAGAGAATTGCAAAAACGCAGAGATGAGTTCAAGAAACCAACAGTGGATTCCTGAAGAGAAAGACCTTTGGAAAGAAGGGACTATGTCAAAAAGACACAGCAGAGTCCAGTGGGGGCAGGAGCTCCTACCCACCAAGCTGAAGATAGCAGGAGTTGGTCCACGGTGAGGAAATAAAGTCAGCACTGCAGCCCTGGAGTCAGAGTCGAGGTCCTGGAGGATGCAAGTGATGTCCCACGCAGGAAGGAAGACTGCAGTTGGGTTTGTGTTTCTAGAATCTACCAACAAGCCTTTGCACAGGCAAAACTCACAAGTGGCGGAAAGTGGTGCTTCCGGGGACCAGGAAGGCCCAGGAGGACTCAACCCAGGAGGGGTAGTCAGAGGGGGCCCTCAGCATCGCAGAGAGCCCACAGAAGCACAGGCAGCTTGCACAGGAGTCCTACAGTTTGGGGACACAGAAGGTGCAAATGGAGCCCACACAGCACTACGAAAAGGAGTCCCATGCCACTGGAGGGTCACTGAGGGAGCTGTGATTTACAACAAGGAGTTCTGGGGGCTGGAGATGCACAAAGACTAAAGACCCCGTGGAAGAGGTGCCAACGAGCCTTGGCATCTACAAAGGACAGTGCACGGGGTACTGTCCTGCGTGGGAGAGCAAGGGCTTATCTCCACCAAAGTTGGGCAGCTGGTAAAGAGGACCATCTGGACCACTTCGGACCACCACCTGTGTTGCATCATCCAAGCAGCTCAGCAGGAAAGGGGATCCACTCAGCCAGTCATTGTTGCTGTTGGTGCCTGCAGATGCAGGGGAGTGACTACTTCATTCCAAGGGAGATTCCATCTTCTTTCCTTTGCAGACTGAAGACGGGCTGTTCTCAGAGGATGCACAACCAGGGAAGTGTCGCAGAAGCTGGAAGGAGACAGAGAAACAGTGTTTCAGGCAAAGTCTTTGTCTTTGTTGCAGATTGTCGGGTCCTGGAGAGTCCAAATGCAGTTTCCTTGGTAAGAAGTCTAAGTAAGATATGCAGAGGAATCCTGCTGGAATCTTGCAAGCCAAATCTGAGGACCCACCCAAGAGATAGACCCTAAGTAGCCCTAAAAGGGGGACTGGTCACCTGACCGGGTAAGCACCTATCAGGCGAGGGCTCTGATGCCACCTGACTGGCCTGGCCACTCAGATGCTCCCAGAGTTACCTGCTAATCTTGGAAACAAGATGGCAGAACCCAGAGACCCTCTGGAGAAGCTCTGAACACCACCCCTGGGTCACTCCCCTTTCTATTGTCCTGTTCCGTGCCAGAGCAGGGACTGGGGGTCCCTGAACCAGTGTGGACTGGTTAATGCACAGAGAGCACCAAATGTGCCCTTCAAACCAAACCGGTAGCTTGTATTCCCCTCCCAAGCCAGTCACACCTATTTTCAAAGTGTTACCTCCTTCTCCCAAGGGAAATCCTTCATTCTGCCTTCCTGGGCTTGATCAGATCAAGCAGCAGGAGGGCAGAAACTTGTCTAAGGGTTGGCAGCAGTTGGGCAGCCGGGAAAACCCTGTAAGGCTGGTAGTAGCAATGCTGGGGGTCCCCCGAGGAGCCCCAGAGTGCATGAAATCATACTTCCAATACTTGCAACAGTATTCAGGTTCGGAGTTATCATTATGTAGCTGGACATAGGTCCAGTACACACATAAAATGGCATCCCCACACTCACAAAGTCCAGGAAAATAAATCTGGATTTTGTGGGGATATCTCTTCTAGTGCAGGGGTTCCCTCACACACAGATACCTGCACTCTGCCCTCTGGGCTGAGAGGGTCTACCAAAGGGGTGACTTATAGTGACCTGCTCTAGTGACCTGTAGTGAGTGGTGTAAGTACCATAGGTACCCAGTACAAACCAGACCAGCCACCTACAGGTATCCATCTTTGTTTTTTGAGGTGTCTTTGGGCCCACCCTCCTGGACAGAACTTTGGGGACCTAAGGACTCATTTTCTTTATTTTGAGGGTGTTCCACCTTTTTCTCTTCGGGGGCTTTCCTAATTCTTTCTTTTGGTCACCCCGTCCAGTTCTAGTTTTGGACTCCCTAGTTCTCACCCAATGATCAGTCTTACTCCCAAACCCCTTGGGGGAGACTGTCCTACATCTACTTGGCACTGGTGCAACTTGTCCTGGACACAATTACTTAAAAGATGATCTTTCATCATTAAATTGTACAGCCGCTCTTAATCATGTACTGTGTTGCCTTCTAACCAACCACCTAACATGTGTACTGCTAGAACACTGCCTACATGTCATTAATAAGGGATAACTGGAACTGGTATAATGTGTAAGTACCTTCGGTACCACCACACACCAGGCCAGCTTCCTACAAATGGGGACTGCTGTGGAAAACCCACAGCAACTCCCGTTGCACGCCCCTTCAACGCAAAGCACTGTGTGTGAAGGGGCCATATTTATAAAATGTTGACAAGCCGCAAAAAGTGTCTTAACACCGCCTTGGAAATACGGTGGAGTGCACAGTGACGCTCTGGTGGTGCTAGAGGCTTCTAAACAAGCTCCTATGGTGGGAATTTATTTTCACTGTTTCAGCCTTTCTGCTAGTTTCTTGACTTCAGTTTGTGTCTTTCTGCTCGTTTTGTGTCCTCTGTTTCTGCCCTTCTGCCCATTTCTTGCTCACTGTGCTTCCTGCTCATTTCAGACCCTGTTTCTGCCTTTCTCCTCATTTTCTGCTTGTTTCTTTCTCTCTGTTTCTGCCTTTCTGGTAATTTCTTCCCTGTTTGTGCCTTTCGGACAGTTTTCTGTTCTTTTCTTTCCATTTGTGCCTTTCTGTTTGTTTCTTGTTATTATTAATTCTGTGTGCCATAAATATATGTATATGTGTATATATATACATATATGATGGCACTTTCAACTATCATGGAGGGCCTCCCGATGCCCCAGGGACAACCACCTGATGTTTTTTGGATGTGGGGGCCTGTGGCCACCCCACTGCCCTGGAGACCGCCACCTACCCAGGGCTCTTGTAGTATGCTGGAGAGGGCCTCCTGGCCCCGTCCCGCTGCCCTGGGGTGATCTCATAATTAATACTGGAGGGCTGCGACCTCTGCTACCCCGAGGATTACCACCCGGGGCAACATGTTATATTGAGTGGGGTGCATGAGGCCCCCTCACTGCCCAGGGGACCACCACCACTCGGGGCAACACAGTATTTGGATTGGGGGGGCATGTGGCCCCCTGCTGCCCTTGGAACCACCACCTCCCCGGGGCAGCACAATGCTCAGCTAATTACTCCACATTTTATATCACTGATGACACCTTTTTTGGCATCTTTGATATTCTCACTGCAACATTTACAATAAAATGATTTTTCAAAACTGTGCATGGTGAGGGCACGAGATATAATTACCTTAGAGCGCGAGTTATAGTTATTTGAAATAACTCTAACTATAACTGCTGAATTTTTAAGTTTTTGTGCAAGTGAATTCAGGACCTAACCATAAAGTCCCTGTTTTCAGTGAAATAAAATATATTTTTATTTATTTTTATATATATATATATATATATATATATATATATATATATATATATATACACGCATATATGTCTTTTTTATATATATATATATATATATATATATATGTATGTACACATAAAAGATCAAAAGTTACAGAAATGTTATAGTTAGGCTACCATTTTAAACGTGCAATACCATAGAAATTCACCAGTCAAAGTTATCTCAAGTAACTATAATTCATGCGCTAAGGTAACTATAACTTGCTCCCCCGGCCTGGGCGAAGGGGACCTGCGTGGCCCCCCACCCCAGGCTGATCTCACTTCGGGGGCACCATCCCCTGAGATGTGGCCACATTTTTCTGGGGGGCCCATGGCCCCCTCCCTAGTCAATCTTTGCCCCAGAGAACCCATCCTCCGGGGCGTGGCCTAATCAATATTTTTGAGTGGGGAGGAAGGCCACCTGGCCCCCCTCCCCAGGGCCAGTATTGGCCCTGAGAACCCCAACCCCCTGGGCCTGGCCACATGACTTGGGTGCCTCACAGGACCCCCAGTCACAATGTTGGGGACCGGGGGGGAGCATGAAGGCCCCTCAATCCCAGTTAAAGCAGCTTCCTCTCTATACATTAAATGTAATTAGATTTTTAAAAGTTCACATAACTTTGCTTAGTTTTACATTGTTTCCTATGGGGTTCTATTTAAATCCCTACCACCACTATTTTCTGTGGTTACAGTGGTTGGCCATGTGTGACGCTGGACTTGCTCCAGGCGTTTTCAGTCCTCTTTTGCTGAAGTAACTATAGAAGCTCAGTCTGTGAACAAGAACAATCCTACTTCTTTCTTGGTGTGCTCATATCCGTCCCTAAAATCCTCCCCACCCCTCACTTAACCCCTCTTTACTACTCCCACAACCCCTCCTCTTTAGTAGTAAGTATTCTGCATTTCCCTCCACCCTTCCCACAATTACTATTAAAACGTAGGCACACATGTGTGGAGAACTCCGCAGTTGGACAGAGACCTCTGCATAGAAGAGCAGAGGCCTCAGCACAAAAGAGAGGGCAGAGGTGGAGACCTCCCGCACAAAAGCAAGGGGAGAGCTGGAGACCTCAGAAGAGAGTGGAGAGCTGGAGACCTCAGCACAGAAGAGACAGGAGAGCTGGAGACCTCAGCACAGAAGAGACGGGAGAGCTGGAGGCCTCAGCACAGAAGAAAGCGGATAGGTGAGTCCTCAGCACAGAACAGAAGAGAGGGGAGAGGTGAGTCCTCAGCACAGAAGAGAAGGGAGAGGTGAGACCTCAGCACAGAAGAGAAGGGAGAGGTGAGTCCTCAGCACCAAAGAGAAGGGAGAGGTGAGACCTCAGCACAGAAGACAGGGGAGGGACCTCAGCACAGAAGAGAAGGGAGGGAGAGGTGAGACTTCAGCACTGAAGAGAAGGGAGAGGTGGGTCCTCAGCACAGAAGAGAAGGGAGAGGTGGGTCCTCAGCACCGAAGAGGAGGGAGAGGTGAGTCCTCAGCACAGAAGAGAGGGGAGAGGTGAGACCTCAGCACAGAAGAGAGGGGAGAGGTGAGACCTCAGCACAGAAGAGAGCGGAGAGGGGAGTCCTCAGCACAGAACAGAAGAGAGGGGAGAGGTGAGTCCTCAGCACCGAAGAGAGGGGAGAGGTGAGACCTCAGCACAGAAGAGAGGGGAGAGGTGAGACCTCAGCACAGAAGACAGGGGAGGGACCTCAGCACAGAAGAGAGGGGAGAGGTGAGGCCTCAGCACAGAAGACAAGGGGGAGGTGAGGCCTCAGCACAGAAGAGAGGGGAGAGGTGAGACCTCAGCGCAGAAGAGAGGGGAGAGGTGAGGCCTCAGCACAGAAGAGAAGGGGAGGTGAGGCCTCAGCATAGAAGAGAGGGGAGAGGGGAATCCTCTGCACAGAAGAGAGGGGAGAGGTGAGACCTCAGCACAGAAGAGAGGGGAGAGGTGAGACCTCAGCACAGAAGAGAGGGGAGGGACCTCAGCACAGAAGAGAGGGGAGAGGTGAGTCCTCAGCACGGAAGACAGGAGAGGGACCTCAGCACAGAAGAGAGGGGAGAGGTGAGGCCTCAGCACAGAAGAGAAGGGGGAGGTGAGGCCTCAGCCCAGAAGAGAGGGTAGAGGTGAGACCTCAGCACAGAAGAGAGGGGAGAGGTGAGGCCTCAGCACAGAAGAGAAGGGGGAGGTGAGGCCTCAGCATAGAAGAGAGGGGAGAGGGGAATCCTCTGCACAGAAGAGAGGGGAGAGGTGAGACCTCAGCACAGAAGAGAGGGGAGAGGTGAGACCTCAGCACAGAAGACAGGGGAGGGACCTCAGCACAGAAGAGAGGGGAGAGGTGAGGCCTCAGCACAGAAGAGAGGTAGAGGTGAGACCTCAGCACAGAAGAGAGGGGAGAGGTGAGGCCTCAGCACAGAAGAGAAGGGGGAGGTGAGGCCTCAGCATAGAAGAGAAGGGAGAGGGGAATCCTCTGCACAGAAGAGAGGGGAGAGGTGAGACCTCAGCACAGAAGAGAGGGGAGAGGTGAGACCTCAGCACAGAAGACAGGGGAGGGACCTCAGCACAGAAGAGAGGGGAGAGGTGAGTCCTCAGCACGGAAGACAGGGGAGGGACCTCCGCACAGAAGAGAGGGGAGAGGTGAGGCCTCAGCACAGGAGAAAAGGGGGAGGTGAGGCCTCAGCACAGAAGAGAGGGGAGAGGTGAGACCTCAGCACAGAAGAGAGGGGAGAGGTGAGGCCTCAGCACAGAAGAGAAGGGGGAGGTGAGGCCTCAGCATAGAAGAAAGGGGAGAGGAGAATCCTCTGCACAGAAGAGAGGGGAGAGGTGAGATCTCAGCACAGAAGAGAAGGGAGAGGTGAATCCTCAGCACAGAAGAGAGGGGAGAGGTGAGACCTCAGCACAGAAGACAGGGGAGGGACCTCAGCACAGAAGAGAGGGGAGAGGTGAGTCCTCAGCACGGAAGACAGGGGAGGGACCTCAGCACAGAAGAGAGGGGAGATGTGAGGCCTCAGCACAGAAGAGAAGGGGGAGGTGAGGCCTCAGCACAGGAGAGGGGAGAGGTGAGGCCTCAGCACAGGAGAGGGGAGAGGTGAGACCTCGGCACAGAAGAGAGGGGAGAGGTGAGGCCTCAGCACAGAAGAGAAGGGGGAGGTGAGGCCTCAGCATAGAAGAGAGGGGAGAGGGGAATCCTCTGCACAGAAGAGAGGGGAGAGGTGAGACCTCAGCACCGAAGAGAAGGGAGAGGTGAATCCTCAGCACAGAAGAGAGGGGAGAGGTGAGACCTCAGCACAGAAGAGAAGGGAACACACCTTACAATAAAAGGTGCACCCCTTTTATTCTGAACATCTCACTTGTGTTTTAAAATAGGCCGTTAGTTTATTTTAATTGTGTATTCACACTGCTGGTAGTAAGAAACAGCCCAGCAGCACAGCCTGGTATGTCACATATGTATCATGTACGTGTCTCCCTGGCACAGTAATAATAAACATGTTTGTGACAGAGACTGTAGGAGGCTGGACTGGCTTGTAGTGAGTACCAAGGGGTACTTGCACCTTGCACCAGGCCCAGTTATCCCTTATTAGTGTATAGGGTGTCTAGCAGCTTAGGCTGATAGATAATGGTAGCTTAGCAGAGCAGCTTAGGCTGAACTAGGAGACGTGTGAAGCTACTACAGTACCACTTAGTGTCATATGCACAATATCATAAGAAAACACAATACACAGTTATACTAAAAATAAAGGTACTTTATTTTTATGACAATATGCCAAAGTATCTTAGAGTGTACCCTCAGTGAGAGGATAGGAAATATACACAAGATATATATACACAATAGCAAAAATATGCAGTATAGTCTTAGAAAACAGTGCAAACAATGTATAGTTACAATAGGATGCAATGGGGAAACATAGGGATAGGGGCAACACAAACCATATACTCCAAAAGTGGAATGCGAACCACGAATGGGCCCCAAACCTATGTGACCTTGTAGAGGGTCGCTGGGACTATTAGAAAATAGTGAGAGTTAGAAAAATAACCCTCCCCAAGACCCTGAAAAGTGAGTGCAAAGTGCACTAAAGTTCCCCTAAGGACAAAAGAGTCGTGTTAGAGGAATAATGCAGGAAAGACACAACCCAGCAATGCAACAACTGTGGATTTCCAATCTGGGGTATCTGTGGAACAAGGGGACCAAGTCCAAAAGTCACAAGCAAGTCGGAGATGGGCAGATGCCCAGGAAATGCCAGCTGCGGGTGCAAAGAAGCTTCGACTGGACAGAAGAAGCTGAGGTTTCTGCAGGAACGAAAAGGGCTAGAGACTTCCCCTTTGGTGGACGGATCCCGCTAGCCTTGGAGAGTCGTGCAGAAGTGTTTTCCCGCCGGAAGGACGCCAACAAGCCTTGCTACACGCAAATTGTGCATTTGGCATTTTTGGACGCTGTTGGGGCCCAGGAGGGACCAGGAGGTCGCAAATTGGACCTGCAGAGAGAGGGGACGTCGAGCAAGACAAAGAACCCTCACTGAAGCAGGTAGCACCCGGAGAAGTGCCAAAAACTGGCACTACGAGGATGCGTGAAACGGTGCTCGCCGAAGTTGCACAAAGGAGTCCCACGTCGCCGGAGACCAACTTAGAAAGTCGTGCAATGCAGGTTAGAGTGCCGTGGACCCAGGCTTGGCTGTGCACAAAGGATTTCCGCTGGAAGTGCACAGGGGCCGGAGTAGCTGCAAAGTCGCGGTTCCCAGCAATGCAGCCCAGCGAGGTGAGGCAAGGACTTACCTCCACCAAACTTGGGCTGAAGAGTCACTGGACTGTGGGGGTCACTTGGACAGTGTCGCTGGATTCGAGGGACCTCGCTCGTCGTGCTGAGAGGAGACCCAAGGGACCGGTAATGCAGCTTTTTGGTGCCTGCGGTTGCAGGGGGAAGATTCCGTCGACCCACGGGAGATTTCTTCGGAGCTTCTGGTGCAGAGAGGAGGCAGACTACCCCCACAGCATGCACAAGCAGGAAAACAGTTGAGAAGGCGGCTGGATCAGCGTTACAGAGTTGCAGTAGTCGTCTTTGCTACTATGTTGCAGGTTTGCAGGCTTCCAGCGCGGTCAGCGGTCGATTCCTTATCAGAAGGTGAAGAGAGAGATGCAGAGGAACTCGGCTGAGCTCATGCATTCGTTATCTAAAGTTTCCCCAGAGACAGAGACCCTAAATAGCCAGAAAAGAGGGTTTGGCTACCTAGGAGAGAGGAAAGGCTACTAACACCTGAAGGAGCCTATCAGCAGGAGTCTCTGACGTCACCTGGTGGCACTGGCCACTCAGAGCAGTCCAGTGTGCCAGCAGCACCTCTGTTTCCAAGATGGCAGAGGTCTGGAGCACACTGGAGGAGCTCTGGACACCTCCCAGGGGAGGTGCAGGTCAGGGGAGTGGTCACTCCCCTTTCCTTTGTCCAGTTTCACGCCAGAGCAGGGGCTAAGGGGTCCCTGAACCGGTGTAGACTGGCTTATGCAGAATTGGGCACATCTGTGCCCAACAAAGCATTTCCAGAGGCTGGGGGAGGCTACTCCTCCCCTGCCTTCACACCATTTTCCAAAGGGAGAGGGTGTCACACCCTCTCTCAGAGGAAGTTCTTTGTTCTGCCATCCTGGGCCAGGCCTGGCTGGACCCCAGGAGGGCAGCTGCCTGTCTGAGGGGTTGGCAGCAGCAGCAGCTGCAGAGAAACCCCAGGAAGGGCAGTCTGGCAGTACCAGGGTCTGTGCTACAGACCACTGGGATCATGGAATTGTACCAACAATGCCAGGATGGCATAGAGGGGGCAATTCCATGATCATAGACATGTTACATGGCCATATTCGGAGTTACCATGGTGAAGCTACATATAGGTAGTGACCTATATGTAGTGCACGCATGTAATGGTGTCCCCGCACTCACAAAGTTCAGGGAATTGGCTCTGAACAATGTGGGGGCACCTTGGCTAGTGCCAGGGTGCCCTCACACTAAGTAACTTTGCACCCAACCTTTACCAGGTAAAGGTTAGACATATAGGTGACTTATAAGTTACTTAAGTGCAGTGTAAAATGGCTGTGAAATAACGTGGACGTTATTTCACTCAGGCTGCAGTGGCAGGCCTGTGTAAGAATTGTCAGAGCTCCCTATGGGTGGCAAAAGAAATGCTGCAGCCCATAGGGATCTCCTGGAACCCCAATACCCTGGGTACCTCAGTACCATATACTAGGGAATTATAAGGGTGTTCCAGTAAGCCAATGTAAATTGGTAAAAATGGTCACTAGCCTGTCAGTGACAATTTGGAAAGAAATGAGAGAGCATAACCACTGAGGTTCTGATTAGCAGAGCCTCAGTGAGACAGTTAGTCACTACACAGGTAACACATTCAGACACACTTATGAGCACTGGGGCCCTGGGTTACCAGGGTCCCAGTGACACATACAACTAAAACAACATATATACAGTGAAAAATGGGGGTAACATGCCAGGTAAGATGGTACTTTCCTACACAACCCCCCCCCAAACGAAGGACAATAAGACTAGCCATTACCTGATGAGTCTTCATTGTCTAAGTGGAAATATCTGGAGAGTCCATCTGCATTGGAGTGGCTACTCCCAGGTCTATGTTCCACTGTATAGTCCATTCCCTGTAGGGATATGGACCACCTCAACAATTTAGGATTTTCACCTTTCATTTGTTTTAGCCAAAGTAGAGGTTTGTGGTCTGTCTGAACAATGAAGTGAGTGCCAAACAGGTACGGCCTCAACTTCTTCAGAGCCCAGACCACAGCAAAGGCCTCCCTCTCAATGGCAGACCAACGCTTTTCTCTAGGGGTCAACCTCCTACTAATAAAAGCAACAGGTTGATCCTGGCCCTCAGAATTAAGATGTGATAGGACTGCCCCTACTCCTAATTCAGATGCATCAGTCTGGACATAGAATTTTTTAGAGTAACAAGGGCTTTTCAGGACAGGTGCAGAGCACATGGCCTGCTTCAGCTCCTCAAAAGCTTTCTGACAGCTTGCTGTCCATAATACCTTTTTAGGCATTTTCTTGGATGTGAGGTCATTAAGAGGGGCTGCAATGGAGCCATAGTTCTTAATGAACCTCCTGTAATACCCAGTGAGGCCTAGGAAGGCTCTCACCTGAGTCTGAGTGGTAGGGGGAACCCAATCAATAATAGTTTGGATTTTCCCCTGAAGTGGTGCAATCTATTCCCCACCAACAAGGTGTCCCAGATAAACCACCTTACCCTGCCCTATCTGGCACTTTGAAGCCTTGATAGTGAGGCCTGCCTTTTGCAGGGCCTCCAAAACTTTCCAAAGGTGGACCAGGTGATCATCCCAGCTGGAGCTAAAGACAGCTATATCATCCAAATATGCTGCACTGAAAGCTTCCAGCCCTTGCAGGACTGTGTTCACCAACCTCTGAAAAGTGGCAGGTGCATTTTTCAAACCAAAAGGCATTACAGTAAACTGGTAATGTCCTCCAATGGTAGAAAATGCAGTCTTAGGTTTAGCATCTTCTGACAATTTGATCTGCCAATACCCTGCAGTCAAATCAAAAGTGCTTAGATACTTGGCAGATGCCAGTGTATCTATGAGCTCATCTGCCCTGGGTATAGGGTGAGCATCAGTTTTGGTTACCAAGTTGAGACCTCTATAGTCTACACAAAACCTCATTTCCTTCTTCCCATCTTTAGAATTGGGTTTTGGTACCAGTACCACAGGAGAAGCCCATGGACTGTCAGAGTGCTCAACCACTCCTAGTTCCAACATTTTCTGAACTTCTTGCTTTATGCAGTCCCTGACATGGTCAGGCTGCCTATAGATCTTACTTTTGACAGGTAAACTGTCTCCAGTATCTATAGTGTGCTCACACCAAGAAGTGCTGCCTGGCACAATGGAGAAGAGTTCTGAAAATTGTCCTAGGAGATTTATGCAATTATCTTTCTGCTCAGCAGTAAGACAATCAGCCAAAACTACACCTTCCACAAGAGCATCTTGTTCTGTGGAAGAGAAGAGATCAGGTAGAGGATCACTGTCTTCTTCCTGTCCCTCATCTGTTGCCATGAGCAGGGTGAGATCAGCCCTGTCATAGTAGGGTTTCAGGCGGTTGACATGGAGCACCCTAAGGGGACTCCTGGCAGTGCCTAAGTCAACCAAGTAGGTGACTTCACCCTTCTTTTCAACAATTGTGTGGGGTACACTCCATTTATCTTGGAGTGCTCTTGGGGCCACAGGCTCCAAGACCCACACTTTCTGCCCTGGTTGGTACTGAACCAAAACAGCCTTCTGATCATGCCATTGCTTCTGGAGCTCTTGGCTGGCCTGAAGGTTTTTACTGGCCTTTTTCATGTACTCAGCCATCCTTGATCTGAGGCCAAGTACATAATCCACAATATCCTGCTTAGGAGCTTTTAAAGGTTGTTCCCAACCCTCCTTTACAAGTGTGAGTGGACCCCTAACAGGGTGTCCAAAAAGAAGTTCAAAGGGGCTGAAGCCCACTCCTTTCTGGGGTACCTCCCTGTAGGCAAAAAGGAGGCATGGTAGAAGGATATCCCATCTCCTGCGGAGTTTTTCAGGGAGTCCCATAATCATGCCTTTGAGAGTTTTATTAAATCTCTCCACCAGTCCATTTGTTTGTGGATGATAGGGTGTTGTGAACTTGTAAGTTACACCACACTCCTTCCACATGGCCTTTAAGTATGCAGACATGAAATTGCTTCCTCTGTCTGATACTACTTCCTTTGGGAAGCCCACCCTGGAAAATATTCCCAGGAGGGCCTTTGCCACTGCAGGAGCTGTAGTGGTCCTTAAAGGAATAGCTTCAGGATATCTTGTGGCATGGTCCACTACCACTAAGATAAACCTATTGCCTGAAGCAGTAGGAGGGTCAAGGGGGCCAACTATGTCAACCCCTACCCTTTCAAAAGGAACCCCAACCACAGGCAGTGGGATAAGGGGTGCCTTTGGAGTGCCACCTGTCTTGCCACTGGCTTGACAGGTTTCACAGGACTTACAAAATTCCTTTGTGTCCTCAGACATCCTAGGCCAATGAAACAATGGTACCAATCTGTCCCAAGTTTTCGTTTGACCCAGGTGCCCAGCTAAGGGAATGTCATGTGCCAGTGTTAGGAGGAACTTTCTGTACTCCTGAGGAATCACTAATCTCCTGGCAGCTCCAGGTTTAGGATCCCTATGCTCAGTGTACAAGAGGTTGTCCTCCCAGTAAACTCTGTGAGAGTCACTGACATCCCCATTAGCCTGTTTGACAGCTTGCTGTCTGAGACCCTCTAATGTGGGACAGGTTTGCTGTGCCACACTCAGCTCCTCCCTGGCAGGCCCCCCTTCACCCAAAAGCTCAGCAGTGTCTGCTTCCAGCTCCTCTGGTGTAGGTTCTGCACAGGGAGGGAATTCTTCTTCCTCAGAAGTAGAATCCACTGTAGAGGGAGGGATAGTAGGAAGTGGTTTGCTTCTACTAGCCCTAGCTTTAGGGAGCACTTGGTCCATTGTTCCAGGATCCAAGCTTCCCTGTCCTTTTTGCTTTTTGGCCTGAGCCCTTGTCAAAGCAAAAATATGCCCTGGGATGCCCAGCATTGCTGCATGGGCCTCCAACTCCACATCTGACCAAGCTGATGTCTCCAAATCATTCCCTAATAGACAGTCTACAGGTAAATCTGAAGCTACCACAACTTTCTTTGGACCAGTTACCCCCCCCCAGTTGAGATTTACAACAGCCATGGGGTGGCTTTGTGTTATGTTGTGAGCATCGGTTACTTGGTAATGGTGTCCAAGTATGTGTTGTTCAGGGTGCACCAGTTTCTCAATCACCATTGTGACACTGGCACCTGTGTCCCTGTAGGCCTGGACCTCAACACCATTTATTAGGGTTAGTTGCTTGTACTTCTCCAAGTTATGGGGGCAAGCAACCAAAGTGGCTAAATCAATAGCCCCTTCAGAGACTAAAGTAGCCTCTGTGGTCTCCCTAATCAGACCAACCCCAACTAAATTACCAAAAGTGAGCCCAGCTACTCCCTTGGATTGGCTATTAGTAGGTTTGCTCCCACCACCACTGCTATTAGTAGGGACACTAGGTGTAGCAGTAGGGGTTGTAGTGGTAGGAGCTGTGGTGCCTTTCTTTGGACAACTGGGATCTGTTGTCCAATGGCCTTTTATTTTACATAAATAGCACCATGGTTTCTTTTCCTTGTTCTGATTAAAGGAGGATTTGGACCCACCACCCCCACCAGAGTGTTTTTGTGGGCCTGATGAAGACTCATTTTTAGATTTGTCCCCACCCTTGTCAGAAGACTTACCATCCTTCTTTTTGTTGCCATCTTTGTCACCCCTTGTATGAACTTTTCTGTTCACTCTTGTTCTGACCCATTTGTCTGCCTTCTTTCCCAATTCTTGGGGAGAGGTCAGATCAGAGTCCACCAAGTACTGGTGCAACAAATCAGACACACAATTATTAAGAATATGCTCTCTCAGGATCAAGTTATACAGGCTGTCATAATCAGTAACTTTACTGCCATGTAACCACCCCTCCAAGGCCTTCACTGCCTGGTCAATGAAATCAACCCAGTCTTGTGAAGACTCCTTTTTGGTCTCTCTGAACTTTATCCTGTACTGTTCAGTGGTTAAGCCATAACCATCCAGGAGTGCATTCTTAAGAACTTGGAAATTATTAGCATCATTTTCTTTTACAGTAAGGAGCCTATCCCTACCTTTTCCAGTAAATGATAGCCATAGGATAGCAGCCCACTGCTTTTGAGGGACATCCTGTACAGCACAGGCCCTCTCAAGTGCAGCAAACCACTTGTTAATGTCATCCCCCTCCTTATAAGGGGGAACTATCTTGTGCAGATTCCTGGAATCATGCTCTTTTGCAGGATGACTATGGGGAATACTGCTGCTGCCACCATGGGTTTCTAAACCCAACTTCTGTCTTTCCCTCTCTACTTCTAAAGACTGTCTATCCAAATCCAGCTGTTGCTTCTTGTGCTTCAGTCTGGTTTGTTCCACTCTCAATCTATTGAGCTCCCTTTCTAACAATCTGTCATCAGGGTGGGTGGGAGGGACATTTCTAGATACAGAGGTGTGATGGGAATGAACAGAAGGCGACCTGTCCCTTACAGAGGGCACCCTAACAGCTTGGCTACCAGTATAATGTGAGAGCACACCATTAGTATGGTGTGATTCAACCTCTGTACCAACTATGCTAGACTGTCTAGTAATGGGCAGGCTGAGAAGTTTCTTTCCTGAACCTTTTCCTGGGGGAGTCCCTGGATCAGATTGAGAACCATTAGCTACTTTTTCTACAGATTGGGCACTTATGGCCTTATCCTGTACTCTAAGCATATTAATTAACAGTTCTAAGGAACGATTCTTCCCTACACTCAAACCTCTCTCTATGCAGAGACTCCTTGCTCCTTTCCAGCTAAGGTGATCATATGCAAGTTTGGAAGGTTCAACATTTTTTCCTGTGCCAGACATTTTTTAGAGAGAGTTAATGTGATAGAAAAAGAGAAAAAAGTTTTCAGAACTTTTTGGAAAGACAGAAAAAAACTTTTTAAACTTTTAAGAACTTTTTGAAAGTTTAGAAGTACTTTTCAGCACTTAGAAAAGAGTGAAAAGAGGAAATGCAAAACTTTTTGGCTATGTGTATATACACTGACCTTGTTTTGTATATTTTTCTCTTATGAAAAGTACAATGACAAGAGTGGTAAGTAGTCTCAAGCACTTATCCCACCACTGCACAACCAATGTAGGAGGCTGGACTGGCTTGTAGTGAGTACCAAGGGGTACTTGCACCTTGCACCAGGCCCAGTTATCCCTTATTAGTGTATAGGGTGTCTAGCAGCTTAGGCTGATAGATAATGGTAGCTTAGCAGAGCAGCTTAGGCTGAACTAGGAGACGTGTGAAGCTACTACAGTACCACTTAGTGTCATATGCACAATATCATAAGAAAACACAATACACAGTTATACTAAAAATAAAGGTACTTTATTTTTATGACAATATGCCAAAGTACCTTAGAGTGTACCCTCAGTGAGAGGATAGGAAATATACACAAGATATATATACACAATAGCAAAAATATGCAGTATAGTCTTAGAAAACAGTGCAAACAATGTATAGTTACAATAGGATGCAAAGGGGAAACATAGGGATAGGGGCAACACAAACCATATACTCCAAAAGTGGAATGCGAACCACGAATGGACCCCAAACCTATGTGACCTTGTAGAGGGTCGCTGGGACTATTAGAAAATAGTGAGAGTTAGAAAAATAACCCTCCCCAAGACCCTGAAAAGTGAGTGCAAAGTGCACTAAAGTTCCCCTAAGGACAAAAGAGTAGTGTTAGAGGAATAATGCAGGAAAGACACAACCCAGCAATGCAACAACTGTGGATTTCCAATCTGGGGTACCTGTGGAACAAGGGGACCAAGTCCAAAAGTCACAAGCAAGTCGGAGATGGGCAGATGCCCAGGAAATGCCAGCTGCGGGTGCAAAGAAGCTTCGACTGGACAGAAGAAGCTGAGGTTTCTGCAGGAACGAAAAGGGCTAGAGACTTCCCCTTTGGTGGAAGGATCCCTCTCGCCTTGGAGAATTGTGCAGAAGTGTTTTCCCGACGGAAGGATGCCAACAAGCCTTGCTACACGCAAATCGTGCGTTTGGCGTTTTTGGACGCTGCTGGGGCCCAGGAGGGACCAGCAGGTCGCAAATTGGACCTGCAGAGAGAGGGGACGTCGAGCAAGACAAAGAGCTCTCACTGAAGCAGGTAGCACCCGGAGAAGTGCCAGAAACAGGCACTACAAGGATGCGTGAAACGGTGCTCGCCGAAGTTGAACAAAGGAGTCCCACGTCGCCGGAGACCAACTTAGAAAGTCGTGCAATGCAGGTTAGAGTGCCGTGGACCCAGGCTTGGCTGTGCACGAAGGATTTCCGCCGGAAGTGCACAGGGGCCGGAGTAGCTGCAAAGTCGTGGTTCCCAGCAATGCAGCCCAGCGAGGTGAGGCAAGGACTTACCTCCACCAAACTTGGGCTGAAGAGTCACTGGACTGTGGGGGTCACTTGGACAGCATCGCTGGATTCGAGGGACCTCGCTCGTCGTGCTGAGAGGAGACGCAAGGGACGAGTAATGCAGCTTTTTGGTGCCTGCGGTTGCAGGGGGGAAGATTCCGTCGACCCACGGGAGATTTCTTCGGAGCTTCTGGTGCAGAGAGGAGGCAGGCTACCCCCACAGCATGCACAAGCAGGAAAACAGTCGAGAAGGCGGCAGGATCAGCGTTACAGAGTTGCAGTAGTCGTCTTTGCTACTATGTTGCAGGTTTGCAGGCTTCCAGCGCGGTCAGCGGTCGATTCCTTATCAGAAGGTGAAGAGAGAGATGCAGAGGAACTCGGCTGAGCTCATGCATTCGTTATCTAAAGTTTCCCCAGAGACAGAGACCCTAAATAGCCAGAAAAGAGGGTTTGGCTACCTAGGAGAGAGGAAAGGCTACTAACACCTGAAGGAGCCTATCAGCAGGAGTCTCTGACGTCACCTGGTGGCACTGGGCACTCAGAGCAGTCCAGTGTGCCAGCAGCACCTCTGTTTCCAAGATGGCAGAGGTCTGGAGCACACTGGAGGAGCTCTGGACACCTCCCAGGGGAGGTGCAGGTCAGGGGAGTGGTCACTCCCCTTTCCTTTGTCCAGTTTCGCGCCAGAGCAGGGGCTAAGGGGTCCCTGAACCGGTGTAGACTGGCTTATGCAGAATTGGGCACATCTGTGCCCAACAAAGCATTTCCAGAGGCTGGGGGAGGCTACTCCTCCCCTGCCTTCACACCATTTTCCAAAGGGAGAGGGTGTCACACCCTCTCTCAGAGGAAGTTCTTTGTTCTGCCATCCTGGGCCAGGCCTGGCTGGACCCCAGGAGGGCAGCTGCCTGTCTGAGGGGTTGGCAGCAGCAGCAGCTGCAGAGAAACCCCAGGAAGGGCAGTCTGGCAGTACCAGGGTCTGTGCTACAGACCACTGGGATCATGGAATTGTACCAACAATGCCAGGATGGCATAGAGGGGGCAATTCCATGATCATAGACATGTTACATGGCCATATTCGGAGTTACCATGGTGAAGCTACATATAGGTAGTGACCTATATGTAGTGCACGCGTGTAATGGTGTCCCCGCACTCACAAAGTTCAGGGAATTGGCTCTGAACAATGTGGGGGCACCTTGGCTAGTGCCAGGGTGCCCTCACACTAAGTAACTTTGCACCCAACCTTTACCAGGTAAAGGTTAGACATATAGGTGACTTATAAGTTACTTAAGTGCAGTGTAAAATGGCTGTGAAATAACGTGGACGTTATTTCACTCAGGCTGCAGTGGCAGGCCTGTGTAAGAATTGTCAGAGCTCCCTATGGGTGGCAAAAGAAATGCTGCAGCCCATAGGGATCTCCTGGAACCCCAATACCCTGGGTACCTCAGTACCATATACTAGGGAATTATAAGGGTGTTCCAGTAAGCCAATGTAAATTGGTAAAAATGGTCACTAGCCTGTCAGTGACAATTTGGAAAGAAATGAGAGAGCATAACCACTGAGGTTCTGATTAGCAGAGCCTCAGTGAGACAGTTAGTCACTACACAGGTAACACATTCAGGCACACTTATGAGCACTGGGGCCCTGGGTTACCAGGGTCCCAGTGACACATACAACTAAAACAACATATATACAGTGAAAAATGGGGGTAACATGCCAGGCAAGATGGTACTTTCCTACAGAGACGCAATGCCATGTGATGTTATAGGGTTTGTAGGGTGCATCTGTTACCCCACAAAGGGCCTCCTGGCACTGAATTGATGGTGACCTAACAAGAACATGATGAAGTGACCTAACAATGGCAGATGAACAAAGGTATGGTGAGCTGATAAGTGCACGATGAATAAAGGTATGGTGACCTGTGAGATCTCTATGAATGAAGGTATGAGTACCTGATAAGAGAGCAATGAATTAAGGAAAGGTGACCTGATAGGAGCACTATGAATGAAGGTGTGGTGACCTAACAACAACACGATGACTGAAGGTATGGGACCTGATAAGAGCACAATGAATGATGGTATGGTGATCAGAGAAGAGTACCATGACTGAAGGTATGGTGAGCACCTAAGAGGACAATGAACAAAGTTATGGAGACCTGATAAAAGCACGATGAATGAAGGTATGGTGAGCTGATGAGAGAATAATGACTGAAGTAAGTGGTGACCTAACAAGAGCACTATGAATGAAGGAATAGTGATCTGATGAGAGCATGGTGAACTGGGGTATTGTGACTTGACAGGAGCACGATGAAAGAAGGTTTGGTGAGCTCAAAAGAGGATGATGATCGAAGGTATAGTGACCTGAGAAGAGCATGATGAAAGAAGATATGGTGACCTAACAGGAAGACGATGAATAAAGGTATGGTGACCTGATAAAAACACAGTTAACTGAGGTATGGTGACCGGATGAGAGCACAATGAATTAAAGTATGGTGACCTGATAAGTGTACAATGAATGAAGGTATGGTGCCCTGTAAGTCTCTATGAATGAGGATATGTTTACCAGATAAGAGCACAATGAATAAAGATATCGTGACCTGATAAGAGAACGATGAATGACGGTATGGGCAATGTAACAAGAACACGATGAATGAAGGTATGGTGAACTAATAAGAGCACGATGAATGACGGTATGGTGACCTGATAAGGGTACGATGAATGAAGATATGGTTACCTGACAAGAGGAAGATGAATGAAAGTATGGTGACCTGATAAAAGTACGATGAATGACGGTATGGTGACCTGATGAGAGCAGTATGAATGAAGGTATGGTGACCTCATAAGAGAACAATGAATGAAGGTATGGTGACCTGATAAGAGAACAATGAATGAAGGGATGGTGACCTGATAAGAGAATGATGAATGACAGTATGGGCACCTAACAAGAACACGATGAATGAGGGTATGGTGAACTAATAGGAGCACGATGAATGAAGGTATGGGCAATGTAACAAGAACACGATAAATTAAGGTATGGTGACTTGATAAGAGCACGATGAATGAAGATATGGACAGCTGACAAGAGTACGATGAATAAAGGTATGGTGTCCCAATAAGAGCACACTGAATGAAGGTATTGTGACCTGATAACTTCAACATGAATGAAGGTATGTTGACTTCATTAGAGCACAATGAAAGAAGGTATGGTGACCTGATGAGAGCACTGTGAATGAAGGTATGGTGTCCTAACAAGAGCACGATGAACAAAAGTATGTTGATCTGATAAGAGCACTATGAATTAAGGTATGTGTAAGAGCCTGGCCTGGCTTATAGTGGGTACCTGATGGTACTTACACCTTGTGCCAGGTCCAGTTATCCCTTATTAGTAGAATAGTAGTGTTCTAGCAGCTTAGGCTGAACTAGGAGACATGCAAAGTTCCTACTAAACCACTTATATCACTTAGCACTATATCATAAGAAAACACAATACTCAGAGCTACTAAACTAAAAATAAAAGTACTTTATTTTAGTGACAATGTGCCAAAAATATCTCAGAGGATATACTCCCTTAGGAGGTAAGTAAAATACACAAAATATACACACAAACCAAAATCAGGTAAGTAAACAGTCAGAAAAGTAGTGCAAACACTGTAGAATACAATAGGATGCACTAGGCCTACGGGCAACAAAAAACATATACTAAGAAAGTGGAATGCGAACCACTTAGGGACCCCTGGCCTAGTGTAGTGTGTAGAGGGTCGCTTGGAGTGTAAGAAAACACTAAGGGTGTCCAAGATACCCAGACCCTGAAAAGTAGGAGTAAAGTGATACTACTTCCCCAGAAACACACTAAAGTCGTGATAGGATATTCTGCAAAGACCACAACAGACTGCAAAGCACTGAAGACAGATTCCTGGCCCTGAGAACCTTTAAAGGAAGGGGACCAAGTCCAAGAGTCACGAAAGTGTCCAGGGGGGGGCAGGAGCCCACTAAACCCCGGATGAAGGTGCAAAATGGCTGCCTCCAGATTGAAACAGCTGAAGATTCTGCAACAATGAAAGGTGCTAGGAAATTCTCCTTCATGCAAAGGATGTCCCACGGAGAGCTGCATGATGCAGAGCTGTTTCTTTGGAGAAATACCACAAACAAGCCTTGCTAGCTGCAAAGGCCGCGGTTCAAGATAAAGGGTGCTGCCAGGGCCCAGGAAGGACCAGGAGGTCGCCACTTGGAAGAGGAGACAGAGAGGGCCCTCAGCAAATGAAAAAAAGAGGGTCCACCTTGCAGGCAACACCTTAGTGGTGGTGCCTGCCAAGTGAGGCAACTCCTCCTACCCTTTGTTAGGTTTCCCACCTTTGCTCCCACGAAAAGTGTGGATTTGCAAAGGGGGATGCCAGCTGCTGCTAGCAGCAGGCTTGGGGGTCAAGTTTCAAGGGCAGTAAGCTCTTTGAAGCTCACTGCCAGGACAGTCAACATTCCTGAGGTGGGTGGTTAGCTCCTCCACCCAGGGGGGGCATTGTCTTAAAAACTGGAGAGGCTGGGCTCGCCCCAAAGGTTTGTATATTGGCTGTCTGGAGGTGGAAGTTGGATAAGACCACTCTGAAACCATGCCAGATTAGTTAGCTTTGGCAGGGGGCACCTCTGAGGTGGCCCCTGGGTACTTTTAGGGATAAATCTAATATTGGCACCAGTTTGGATTTATCATTCAGAGTTGTTTGATACCAAACAACCCGGGGTTTTGGGTGGCCATCATGTAGCTTGGAAACTCCTGTTGACCAGTGTCCAGCTACTCTGTTCACTCACTATGTCCCACGTTTGGCAAAGACACAGCGGGGACATATTGCTCATGTAGCTATGCCCTCACATATAATATGGAGCACCCTGCCTTAGGGCTGTAAGGCCTTCCAGAGGGGTGTCTTACCCATAGTAAATGCAGTGTATGGTGGACAGGCACACAGGCAGTGTGCCCTGTCAAGTTTGTATTTTAGGTTTGTGCCGGAACACTCAGCCTGCAATGGCAGTGCTGGGTGCATCTGGATGCCTGACCCTAGAGGGAGCCCTCAAGGGCCTACCCATAGTACCCCATGCATTGGGCAGATAAGTGCCCACTTACTAGGGACTTGTAGTGATATGTAAGAGTTTAGCCAATTGGGCCATTGCATCACAACAGATTTAGGGAAAGAGCTCTGGCCCAGGGAACCTGGTTAGCCCTGGGCATACATTTTCAAGGACACATCAACATCAGGCAAAAAGTGGGGTGATCACTGTGGGAGGCTGGCCCGGCTTGTAGTGGGTACCAGAGGTACTTACACTCTGTACCAGGTCCAGTTATCCCTTATTAGTGTAGAAGAGGTGTTTCTAGCAGCTTAGGCTGATAGAAGGTAGCTATGGCAGAGAAGCTTAGGCTGAACTAGGAGACATGTAAAGCTGCTACTATACCACTGGTGTCATATGCACAATATTATAAGAAAACACAGTACACAGATATACTAAAAATAAAGGTACTTTATTTTTATGACAATATGCCAAAGTATCTCAGTGAGTACCCTCAGTATGAGGATAAATTATATGCACAAGATATATGTACACAGACCACAAGTATGCAGATAATAGCAAAAGGAAGTAATGCAAGCAATGTAAAGTTACAGTAGATTGCAATAGGAGCACATAGGTTAAGGGGCAACACAAACCATATACTCCAAAAGTGGAATGCGAACCACGAATGGACCCCAAAAATATGTGAGCTTGTAGAGGGTCGCTGGGACTGTAAGAAAACAGTGAGGGTTAGAAAAATAGCCCACCCAAAGACCCTGTAAGGTAGGTGTAAATTGTACCTACAACCCCCAGAGAGCACAGAAGTTGTGATAGGGGGATTCTGCAAGGAAAACCAACACCAGCAATGCAACAACAGTGGATTTCCAGACCTGAGTACATGCAGGACAAGGGGACGAAGTCCAAGAGTTGCGACAGTATCGAGAATGGGCAGGAGCCCAGGAAATGCCAGCTGAGGGTGCAAGGAAGCTGCCACCGGATGGAAGAAGCTTGGTGTTTTGCAAGAACGAAGAGGACTAAGAACTTCCCCTTTGGAGGATGGACGTCCCACGTCGCGAAGAAGCTTGCAGAGGTGTTCCCACACAGAAAGACTGCAAACAAGCCTTGCTAGCTGCATGGGTTGCGGTTAGGGTTTTTGGATGCTGCTGTGGCCCAGGAGGGACCAGGATATCGCCACTTGGACGAGGAGACAGAGGGGGCGCCCAGCAAGTCAGGGAGCCCTAACAGAAGCAGGCAGTATCTGCAGAAGTACCTGAACAGGCACTTGGAAGAAGAGTGAACCAGAGTCCACGCGAAGTCACAAAAGGGAGTCCCACGACGCTGGAGGACAACTCAGAAGGTTGTGAACTGCAGGTTAGAGTGTCGGGGACCCAGGCTTGGCTGAGCACGAAGGAAATCCTGGAAGAGTGCACAGGAGCCGGAGCAGCTGCAAATCATGTGGTACCCAGCAATGCAGTCTAGCGTGGGGAGGCAAGGACTTACCTCCACCAAACTTGGACTGAAGAGTCACTGGACTGTGGGAGTCGCTTGGACAGAGTTGCTGAGTTCCAGGGACCACGCTCGTACTGACCCAGAGGACCGGTGATGCAGTCTTTTGTTGCCTGCGGTTGCAGGGCGAAGATTCCGTTGACCCACGGGAGATTTATTCAGAGCTCCTGGTGCAAGAAGGAGGCAGGCTACCCCCAGAGCATGCACCACCTGGAAACAGTTGAGAAAGCCGACAGGATGAAGCAATACAAGGTTGCTAGTAGTCGTATTACTACTTTGTTGCGGTTTTGCAGGCATCCTGAGCAGTCAGCGGTCGATCCTTTGGCAGAAGGTGAAGAGGGAGATGCAGAGGAACTCTGGTGAGCTCTTGCATTCGTTATCTGGTGAGATTCTCAAAGCAGAGACCCTAAATAGCCAGAAAAGGAGGTTTGGCTACCTAGGAAGGAGGATTGGCTACCAAGAGAGGTAAGAGCCTATCAGAAGGAGTCTCTGACATCACCTGCTGGCACTGGCCACTCAGAGGAGTCCAGTGTGCCAGCAGCACCTCTGTTTCCAAGATGGCAGAGGTCTGGGGCACACTGGAGGAGCTCTGGGCACCTCCCCTGGGAGGTGCAGGTCAGGGGAGTGGTCACTCCCCTTTCCTTTGTCCAGTTTCGCGCCAGAGCAGGGCTGGGGGATCCCTGAACCAGTGTAGACTGGCTTATGCAGAATTGGGCACATCTGTGCCCAACAAAGCATTTCCAGAGGCTGGGGGAGGCTACTCCTCCCCTGCCTTCACACCATTTTCCAAAGGGAGAGAGTGTAACACCCTCTCTCAGAGGAAGTTCTTTTTTCTGCCATCCTGGGCCAGGCCTGGCTGGACCCCAGGAGGGCAGATGCCTGTCTGAGGGGTTGGCAGCAGCAGCAGCTGCAGTGAAACCCCAGGAAGGGCAGTTTGGCAGTACCAGGGTCTGTGCTACAGACCACTGGGATCATGGGATTGTGCCAACTATGCCAGGATGGTATAGAGGGGGCAATTCCATGATCATAGACATGTTACATGGCCATATTCGGAGTTACCATTGTGAAGCTACATATAGGTAGTGACCTATATGTAGTGCACGCGTGTAATGGTGTCCCCGCACTCACAAAGTTCAGGGAATTGGCTCTGAACAATGTGGGGGCACTTTGGCTAGTGCCAGGGTGCCCTCACACTAAGTAACTTTGCACCTAACCTTTACCAGGTAAAGGTTAGACATATAGGTGACTTATAAGTTACTTAAGTGCAGTGTAAAAATGGCTGTGAAATAACGTGGATGTTATTTCACTCAGGCTGCAGTGGCAGGCCTGTGTAAGAATTGTCAGAGCTCCCTATGGGTGGCAAAAGAAATGCTGCAGCCCATAGGGATCTCCTGGAACCCCAATACCCTGGGTACCTCAGTACCATATACTAGGGAATTATAAGGGTGTTCCAGTAAGCCAATGTATATTGGTGAAATTGGTCACTAGCCTGTTAGTGACAATTTGGTAAGCAGAGAGAGCATAACCACTGAGGTTCTGGTTAGCACAGCCTCAGTGAGACAGTTAGGCACCACACAGGGAACACATACATATAGGCCACAAACATATGAGCACTGGGGTCCTAGCTAGCAGGGTCCCAGTGACACAAAACAAACATACTGAAAACATAGGGTTTTCACATGAGCACTGGGCCCTGGCTGGCAGGATCCCAGTGAGACAGTGAAAACACCCTGACATACACTCACAAACAGGCCAAAAGTGGGGGTAACAAGGCTAGAAAGAGGCTACTTTCTCACAATCGCCCTGTCAAAGAAGGCCCTCCCTCACATTGCTCTCAGCAGACCAGGACTGTCAGGACACTGTTAGGGATGACAGGAGTCCCTGTGTGCTCCCAGCAGATGTAGGGTAAAGCTCTGCTTAGGGTGACAGGAGCCTCTGTGTGCTCCCAGCAGACCAGGTGTGTCAAGGCGCTGCTGAGGGTGACAGGAGATCCTGTTTGCACCCAGCAGACCAGGGTGTTGTTAGAAATGGGGTCTCTAATTGGCAGCCAGTTTACACCCTGTCCAAGTATTGACTGCTACTCTAGTCAGGGTAAGGGAGTCACACACCTAAGATAATCCCTGCTCACCCCCTTGGCAGCTTGGCACAAGCAGTCACGCTTTTCTGAGAGGCAACAAGTAAAGTATTTGTACACACATACAGTAAAACAGTAAAACACCACACAAGTACTCAACACCAGTTTTGAAAAATAGCCAATATTTTTCTAAAAAAAACAGACTGACAAAAATACAACATACCAAAACGAAGTTATCACTTTTTAAAGGTTTAAAAGTGTCTTAATCCTGAAAAAATCAGTGGTTATATCCTTGTGGCACACAGTAGCTTAGATGCGTCAAAAACACAGATGATGGGGTCCGCAGACGTGTTGATGTGTCGAAATAGCTAGCAATGCGTTGATTATTTCCCTGCTCTACGTGTGATGCATGGCTTCTTTTCCTACCGTGTTTGCGATGCAATGATTCTTTTCCCGCCGGATGGGCGATGTGTGCCTTTCCTGCTGTGCTGGCGCTGCATGTATTCCTTATTGCAGTGCAACATCAATAAAGAAAATGACGGCCAGGGATGAGGTGTGAAAAATCCAGATGCATAGCAATGATGGATCTGCGCTGAAGCAGGTGATATGCCAATTTCACAGCCACAATACAGGTGCTGCTTTGATTTTCCAGCCAGGGTGCAGGCGCTGCAGCGATTTTTCTGCCACAACTGCCTCTGTGCCTGGATTTTCCTTCAGGTCACCACCTTGCACTTCCAAGGGCCCAGGGACTGGATTTGGCACCTCTTGGCAAGTCAGGAATCTCAGCAGAACAGCCCAGTCCCTGAGACTTCACAAGAGGAGGCAAGCTCTGTTCTTCCACCACAAAATTAGGACATTTATGGCAACTTTCTCCCACAGATCCCACCCAACGTGAGCACCTACGACCGACTCAGCCCCCAGGAACCCACCCAAACCATCCACAGACGGTCCACGCTCACCACAGAAGAGACTAAAATCATCATGAACAGCATTCACTCCGGAGCTCCAACAGGCCCGTGGCCTCACCACATCTACAACAAAGCCAGTACATCCGTCACCCCCGAACTCCCCAAGATGCTGAACTGCTCCATCACGGCAGCCACCTTCCCTGAACATTGGAAACACACCAAAGTCCTCGCTCTCCTGAAGAAACCCACAGCTGACCGATCACAGCTCAAGGACTTCCGCTGCATCTCGCTGCTACCCTACCCAACCAAAATCCTGGAAAAAGCCATAAACTTGCAACTGCGACAGTTCCTCGAGGTCAACAACTCTCTGGATACCTCTCAGTTTGGAGTCTGCCGCAACCACAGCATAGCCACTCTCCTTGCAGCCACTGATGACATCCGCACAAAGCTGGACCGTGGACACACCTCAGCACTCGTACTCCCTGACCTCTCAGCAGCCTTCTACACGGTCTTCCACAGTACCTTATGCACCAGACACCACGATGCAGGAATCTGCAGAAAAGCCTGGCAATGGATCCATTCCTTCCTCACCGGAAGAACACAGAAAGTCAGGCTCCCACCCTTCATATGCAAACCAACAAAAGTCAGGTGCGGAGTCCCTCCGGGATCCTTCCTGACCCCAACGCTCTTCAACATAGCCCCGCTGGCATCCATTGTCAGAAGCCACGAAATGAACACCGTGTTTTACACCGATGACACACAACTCATCATCTCCCTCACTGAAGACCTGGACAAAGCTCAGAGGAACATTCAGTCTGGGATGAAAGGCATCCCTGCCTGGATGAAGGAGAGCTGCCTCAAGCTCAACTCGGACAAGACCGAGCTAATCATCTTTGGAAACTCCACCCCAGTCTGGGAAGACTCTGGGTGTCCTACATCGCTCAGCGCACCACCTACTCCGACTGACAACACCCACAACCTAGGAATCATCCTCAACTCCTCCCTATCTCTAGTAATCGGAGCACACAGAGCCTGTAAGATCGTCAAATGGGCTTAATTCATGTGATAAACCACTCTCACAAAACCGCTGCTGCCAGAAGATGCCTGCGTCGAAAAACGTCACCATCGTTCGTTCCAAACCAAAACGTTCTGAACTAAACGCTTTTCTGAACATGCCAGTTTGCAAGATGAGCACGTGGGCCAACATTGCTATAACGCCTCCGTGTCACGAGCCAGTACGGAAAGTAAATATTACATGGGTTTTCCTTTTCCGTACAAAAGAATAGAAAGCGAAATATTACAAAACTCACTCAGTACCTAAGTGCAACTAAATGTTCTCACACAATTGAGTACACTACTGAAACACATCTATTGTGAAACCTTTAAGAGACAGTTAGAAATACTTGAATCCAAACACTTCCACATTGCTATTATACATCTTACAACACCACATTAGTAAGGTGAATTGCACCATATCACAGAGCATGTCTGTATTTATGCTTTTATTAGAGGTAGCCAAACTAGGAGTGGCACCAGGGAGTCCACCTTGGTCCTGAAGAGGAGCCTAGGGGTAAGGCTTCGAAACATGTAGACTAGGGAGTCAGGGACATTACATCCCCCACTTCCGCATCCCCTTTTTAATCATAGCGCCTCCAAGAGACCCCACCCCTCCTATCCCTCCGGTGAATCACATTGACAAGACTACATCAGTGCTCCCACGTATCCCGTAGGTCGTAGCACGCCCACTCCGCAGTGGAACGGGAAGAAACCCAATGATGAAGCATGCCACCAAAGGGTCGCCCTGGCGGGCGAGGGTTTCTAACAGGAAAATCCTTTTTCTTGTCCATCCGGTGGTAGTTCTTTTAGCCCGGCCTGTTTTGTAATGGTGCACCCTCTGAATACACCGCACTCTGCCCTTGAGGCCACCCAGGGCCGACCTTAGGGGTGCCTGACATGTAGTGAAAGGGAAGGTGTGGGCCTGGCAAGTGGGTACAGTTGCCAAGTCAAACTGGCAGTGCAAGACTGGACACACATGCAGCCCCACTAGCAGCATTTAGTGTACAAGCCCTGGCACCTCTAGTGCCCTTTACTAGGGACTTGCTAGTAAATCAAATATGACAATCATGGATAAACCAATCAACAGAACAGCGCTGCTGAGGGTGGCAGGAGTCTTTTGTGTGGCTGCTGAGGTCGCCCTGCCCTGGCGTGTGTGCGAGGCTGCGCCTACTGTGGAGTGGTGCCAAGGCGCTACACATTGTGCTGATGGTCACGGATGTTGGCAGGAGGCCCAGGGTCCAGGTTCCAGCGTGTGCTGTTATTCAGCAGCGCCTCGCCAGGGCTCGGGGTTTCAAGGAGCTGCAGCCTGAGTGTCACTATGCGCTATTCCCTGTAGCACGAGGGGGGTGTGGGGGTGCTTGTGACACTATGTACGTGCACAATATGACTCCACAGTAACACCACAGCACCCTACCCTCGTGCACTGACCCCGCCTTACACTGTGAGTGCAGCAGGTGAAGAGAGGTAACAAAGGTGTGAGAGCAGCAGCTGATGAGGTAACAAAGGTGTGAGAGCAACAGCTGAGGAGGTAACAAAGGTGTGAGAGCAACAGCTAAGGAGATAACAACGCTGTGAGTGCAGCAGGATAGAAGGATGTAACAAAGGTGGACGTACAGCAGGAGAGGAGGTAACAAAGGTAGGAGTGCAGCAGGAAAAGAAGGAGTTAACAAAGGTGTGAGTGTAGCAGGAGATGAGGTAACAAAGGTGGGAGCGCAGCAGGTGACAAGGAGGCAAATAAGGTGAGGCTGCGGTGTTACCAAAGGACGTAACAAGGGTGTGAGAGGAGCGGCTGAGGAGGGAGTGACAAAGGTTAATGTGCAGCAGATAAGAAGGAGAAAACAAAGGCGGGTGGGAAGTGAGAGGGGAGGAGCTAAAAAGGTGTGCGGGCTGCCTGCGAGAGGGAATTAACAAAGGTCGTGTTCAGTGGGAGGTATGAGGTAACAAAGATCAGTGTGAAGTGGGAGGAATGAGGTAACAAAGATCAGTGTGCAGAGAGAGGAATGAGGTAACACTGGTTGGTGTTCAGTGGGTGGAATTAGGTAACAAAGATCAGTGTGGAGTTGGAGGAATGAGGTTACAAAGATCAGTGTGCAGTGGGAGGAATGAGGTAACGAAGATCAGTGTGCAGTGGGGGAATGAGGTAACAAAGATCAGTGTGCAGTGGGGGGAATGAGTTAACAAAGATCGGTGTGCAGTGGGAGGAATGAGGTAACAAAGATCGGTGTGCAGTGGGAGGAATGAGGTAACAAAGGGCCATGTTCAGTGGGAGGAATGAGGTAACAAAGATCAGTGTGCAGTGTGTGGAATGAGATGATAAAGTTAGGTGTTCAGTGGGAGGAATGAGGTAACGAAAATCAGTGTGCAGTGGGAGGAATGAGGTAACAAAGATCAATGTGCAGTGGGAGGAATGAGGTGAAAAAGGTCAGTGTGCAGTGTGAGGAATGAGGTAACAAAGGTCAGTGTTCAGTGGGAGGAATGAGGTAATGAAGACCGATGTGCAGTGGGAGGAATGAGGTAACGAAAATCAGTGTGCAGTGGGAGGAATGAGGTAACAAAGATCAATGTGCAGTGGGAGGAATGAGGTGAAAAAGGTCAGTGTGCAGTGTGAGGAATGAGGTAACAAAGGTCAGTGTTCAGTGGGAGGAATGAGGTAATGAAGACCGATGTGCAGTGGGAGGAATGAGGTAATGAAGGTCAGTGTGCAGTGGGAGGAATGAGGTAACGAAGATCAGTGTGCAGTGTGTGGAATGAGGTGACAAAGGTTGGTTTTCAGCGGGAGGAATAAGGTAACGAAAATCAGTGCGCAGTGGGAGGCATGAGGTAACACAAATCAATGTGCGGTGGGAGGAATTAGGTAACGAAGGTCAGTGTGCAGTGTGAGGAATGAGGTAACAAAGGTCAGTGTTCAGTGGGAGGAATGAGGTAACGAAGATCGATGTGCAGTGGGAGGAATGCGGTAACGAAAGTCAGTGTGCAGTGGGAGGAACGAGGTAACAATGATCAGTGTCCAGCGGGAGGAACGAGGTAACAATGATCAGTGTGCAGTGGGAGGAATGAGGTAACACAGGTGGGTGTTCAGTGGGTGCAATGAGGAAACAAAGATCAGTGTGAAGTGGGAGGAATGAGATTACAAAGATCAGTGTGCAGTAGGAGGAATGAGGTAACAAATATCAGTGTGCAGTAGGAGGAATTAGGTAACAAAGATCAGTGTGCAGTGGGAGGAATGAGGTAACAAATATCGGTGTGCAGTGGAAGGAATAAGGTAACAAAGATCAGTGTGCAATGGGGAAATTAGGTAACGAAGATCAGTGTGCAGTGGGAGGTATGAGGTAACAAAAGTCCGTGTTCAGTGGGAGGAAAAAGGTAACAAAGATCAGTGTGCAGTGTGTGGAATGAGGTGACAAAGGTTGGTGTTCAGTATGAGGAATGAGGTAACGAAAATCAGTGTGCAGTGGAGGAATGAGGTAACAAAGATCAATGTGCGGAAGGAGGAATGAAGTAGCGAAGGTCAGTGTGCAGTGTGAGGAATGAGGTAACAAAGGTCAGTGTTCAGTGGGAGGAATGAGGTAATGAAGATCGATGTGCAGTGGGAGGAAGGAGGTAACAAAGGTCAGTGTGCAGCAGGAGGAATGAGGTAACGAAGATCAGTGTGCAGTGTGTGGAATGAGGTGACAAAGGTTGGTGTTCAGTGGGAGGAATGTGGTAACGAAAATCAGTGTGCAGTGGGAGGAATGAGCGAACAAAGATAGGTACGCAGTGGGAGGAATGAGGTAACAAAGATCAGTGTGCAGTGGGAGGAATGAGGTAACAAAGGTCAATGTTCAGTGGGTGGAATGAGGTAACAAAGATCAGTGTGAAGTGGAAGGAATGAGTCTACAAAGATCAGTGTGCAGTGGGAGGAATGAGGTAACAAAGATCAGTGTGCAGTGAGAGGAATGAGGAAACAAAGATCGGTGTGCAGTGGGAGGAATGAGGCAATAAAGATCAGTTTGGAATGGGGGAATTAGGTAACGAAGATCAGTGTGCAGTGGGAGGAATGAGGTAATGAAGATCGATGTGCAGTGAGAGGAATGAGGTAATGAAGATCAGTGTGCAATGGGGAATTAGGTAACGAAGGTCAGTGTGCAGTGGGAGGAAAGAGGTAACGCAGATCGATGTGCAGTGGGAGGAATGAGGTAACGAAGGTAAGTGTGCAGTTGAAGGAATGAGGTAACGAAGATCGATGTGCAGCTGGAGGAATGAGGTAACGAAGGTCAGTGTGCAGTGGGAGGAACGAGGTAACAATGATTGGTGTGCAGTGGGAGGAACAAGGTAACAAAGTTCAGTGTTCAGTGGCAGGAATGAGGTAACAAAGATCACTGTGCATTGGGAGGAATGAGGTAACAAAGATGAGTGTGCAATGGGGGAAGTAGGTAAGGAAGATCAGTGTGCAGTGGGAGGAATGAGGTAACAAAGATCGGTGTGCAGTGGGAGGAACGAGGTAACAAAGATCAATGTGCAATGGGGGAATAAGGTAACGAATGTCAGTGTGCAGTGGGAGGAATGACATAACGAAGATCGATGTGCAGTGGGAGGAATGAGGTAACAAAGATCGATGTGCAGTGGGAGGAATGAGGTAATGAAGGTCCGTCTGCAGTAGAAGGAATGAGGTACCGAAGATCGATGTGCAGTGGGAGGAATGAGGTAACGAAGGTCAGTGTGCAGTGGGAAGAACGAGGTAACGAAGGTCAGGGTGCAGTGGGAGGAATGAGGTAACAAAGGTCAATGTGCAGTTGGAGGAACAAGGTAACAAAGATCGGTGTGCAGTGGGAGTAAAGAGGTAACGCAGATCGATGTGCAGTGGGAGGAATGAGGTAACGAAGGTAAGTGTGCAGTTGAAGGAATGAGGTAACGAAGATCGATGTGCAGCTGGAGGAAGGAGGTAACGAAGGTCAGTGTGCAGTGGGAGGAACGAGGTAACAACGATTGGTGTGCAGTGGGAGGAACAAGGTAACAAAGTTCAGTGTTCAGTGGCAGGAATGAGGTAACAAAGATCAGTGTGCATTGGGAGGAATGAGGTAACAAAGATGAGTGTGCAATGGGGGAAGTAGGTAAGGAAGATCAGTGTGCAGTGGGAGGAATGAGGTAACAAAGATCGGTGTGCAGTGGGAGGAACGACGTAACAAAGATCAGTGTGCAGTGGGAGGAATGAGATAACACAGGTTGGTGTTCAGTGGGTGGAATGACGTAACAAAGATCAGTGTGAAGTGGGAGGAATGAGGTTACAAAGATCAGTGTGTAGTGAGAGGAATGAGGTAACAAAGATCAGTGTGCCGTGGGAGAAATGAGGAAACAAAAATCGGTGTGCAGTGGGAGGAATGAGGTAACAAAGATCAGTGTGCAATGGGGGAATTAGGTAACGAATATCAGTGTGCAGTGGGAGGAATGAGGTAACGAAGGTTAGTGTGCAGTGGGAGGAATAAGGTAACGAAGATCGATGTGCAGTGGGACGAATGAGGTAATGAAGGTCCGTGTGCAGTGGGACGAATGAGGTAATGAAGGTCTGTGTGCAGTGGAAGGAATGAGGTAACGAAGGTCTGTGTTCAATGGGAGGAATGAGGTAACGTAGGTCAGTGTTCAGTGGGAGAAATGAGGTAACAAAGATCGGTGTTCAATGGGAGAAATGAGGTAACAAAGAAAGATCAGTGTGCAGTGGAAGGAACAAGGGGCGAGATGTAGCAAAGTGTTTGCGCTTCGCAAACGGCGAAAATCGCCGTTTCCGGGGCGCAAAAGCCACTTTGCCATTCAGAAATGCATTTTGCGAGTCGGTTCCGACTCGCAAAATGCATTTCCGACTCGCAAATAGGAAGGGTGTAGGAAAGTACCATCTTGCCTGGCATGTTACCCCCATTTTTCACTGTATATATGTTGTTTTAGTTGTATGTGTCACTGGGACCCTGGTAACCCAGGGCCCCAGTGCTCATAAGTGTGCCTGAATGTGTTACCTGTGTAGTGACTAACTGTCTCACTGAGGCTCTGCTAATCAGAACCTCAGTGGTTATGCTCTCTCATTTCTTTCTAAATTGTCACTAACAGGCTAGTGACCAATTTTACCAATTTACATTGGCTTACTGGAACACCCTTATAATTCCCTAGTATATGGTACTGAGGTACCCAGGGTATTGGGGTTCCAGGAGATCCCTATGGGCTGCAGCATTTCTTTTGCCACCCATAGGGAGCTCTGACAAATCTTACACAGGCCTGCCACTGCAGCCTGAGTGAAATAACGTCCACGTTATTTCACAGCCATTTTACACTGCACTTAAGTAACTTATAAGTCACCTATATGTCTAACCTTTACCTGGTAAAGGTTAGGTGCAAAGTTACTTAGTGTGAGGGCACCCTGGCACTAGCCAAGGTGCCCCCACATTGTTCAGGGCCAATTCCCCGGACTTTGTGAGTGCGGGGACACCATTACACGCGTGCACTACATATAGGTCACTACCTATATGTAGCTTCACCATGGTAACTCCGAATATGGCCATGTAACATGTCTATGATCATGGAATTGCCCCCTCTATGCCATCCTGGCATTGTTGGCACAATCCCATGATCCCAGTGGTCTGTAGCACAGACCCTGGTACAGCCAAACTGCCTTTCCTGGGGTTTCACTGCAGCTGCTGCTGCTGCCAACCCCTCAGACAGGCATCTGCCCTCCTGGGGTCAAGCCAGGCTTGTCCCAGGATGGCAGAACAAAGGACTTCCTCTGAGAGAGGGTGTTACACCCTCTCCCTTTGGAAAATGGTGTGAAGGCAGGGGAGGAGTAGCCTCCCCCAGCCTCTGGAAATGCTTTCTTGGGCACAGATGTGCCCAATTCTGCATAAGCCAGTCTACACCGGTTCAGGGGACCCCTTCGCCCTGCTCTGGCGCGAAACTGGACAAAGGAAAGGGGAGTGACCACTCCCCTGACCTGCACCTCCCCTGGGAGGTGTCCAGAGCTTCTCCAGTGTGCTCCAGACCTCTGCCATCTTGGAAACAGAGGTGCTGCTGGCACACTGGACTGCTCTGAGTGGCCAGTGCCACCAGGTGACGTCAGAGACTCCTTGTGATAGGCTCCTTCAGGTGTTGCTAGCCTATCCTCTCTCCTAAGTAGCCAAACCCTCTTTTCTGGCTATTTAGGGTCTCTGTCTCTGGGGAAACTTTAGATAACGAATGCAAGAGCTCAGCCGAGTTCCTCTGCATCTCTCTCTTCACCTTCTGCCAAGGAATCGACTGCTGACCGCGCGGGAAGCCTGCAAACCTGCAACATAGTAGCAAAGAAGACTACTGCAACTCTGTAACGCTGATCCTGCCGCCTTCTCGACTGTTTTCCTGGTGGTGCATGCTGTGGGGGTAGTCTGCCTCCTCTCTGCACTAGAAGCTCCGAAGAAATCTCCAGTGGGTCGACGGAATCTTCCCCCTGCAACCGCAGGCACCAAAAAGCTGCATTACCGGTCCCTTGGGTCTCCTCTCAGCACGACGAGCGAGGTCCATCGAATCCAGCAACTCTGTCCAAGTGACTCCCACAGTCCAGTGACTCTTCAGGCCAAGTTTGGTGGAGGTAAGTCCTTGCCTCACCTCGCTAGACTGCATTGCTGGGAACCGCGACTTTTGCAGCTACTCCGGCCTCCGTGCACTTCCGGCGGAAATCCTTTGTGCACAGTCCAGCCTGGGTCCACGGCACTCTAACTTGCATTGCACGACTTTCTAAGTTGGTCTCCGGCGACGTGGGACTCCTTTGTGTAACTTCTGGTGAGCACCGTTTCACGCATCCTCGTAGTGCCTGTTTCTGGCACTTCTCCGGATGCTACCTGCTGCTAAGAGGGCTCCTTGTCTTGCATGACGTCCCCTCTACCTCCTAGTCCAATTTGCGACCTCCTGGTCCCTCCTGGGCCACAGCAACATCCAAAAACGCTAACTGCACGATTTGCAGCTAGCAAGGCTTGTTGGCGTTCTTATGGCGGGAAAACACTTCTGCACGACTCTCCACAGCGAGAGGGATCCGTCCACCAAAGGGGAAGTCTTGAGCCCTTTTCGTTCCTGCGGAAACCTCAGCTTCTTCTGTCCAGTAGAAGCTTCTTTGCATCCACAGCTGGCATTTCCTGGGCATATGCCCATCTCCGACTTGCTTGTGACTTTTGGACTTGGTCCCCTTGTTCCACAGGTACCCTAGATTGGAAATCCACAGTTGTTGCATTGTTGGTTTGTGTCTTTCCTGCATTATTCCTCTAACACGACTTCTTTGTCCTTAGGGGAACTTTAGTGCACTTTGCACTCACTTTTCAGGGTCTTGGGGAGGGTTATTTTTCTAACTCTCACTATTTTCTAATAGTCCCAGCAACCCTCTACAAGGTCACATAGGTTTGGGGTCCATTCGTGGTTCGCATTCCACTTTTGGAGTATATGGTTTGTGTTGTCCCTATCCCTATGTGCCCCCATTGCATCCTATTGTAACTATACATTGTTTGCACTGTTTTCTAAGACAATACTGCATATTTTTGCTATTGTGTATATATATCTTGTGTATATTTCCTATTCTCTCACTGAGGGTACACTCTAAGATACTTTGGCATATTGTCATAAAAATAAAGTACCTTTATTTTTAGTATAACTGTGTATTGTGTTTTCTTATGATATTGTGCATATGACACTAAGTGGTACTGTAGGAGCTTCACACGTCTCCTAGTTCAGCCTAAGCTGCTCTGCTAAGCTACCATTATCTATCAGCCTAAGCTGCTAGACACCCTATACACTAATAAGGGATAACTGGGCCTGGTGCAAGGTGCAAGTACCCCTTGGTACTCACTACAAGCCAGTCCAGCCTCCTACATTGGTTGTGCAGTGGTGGGATAAGTGCTTTGAGACTACTTACCACTCTTGTCATTGTACTTTTCATAAGAGAAAAATATACAAAACAAGTTCAGTGTATATACACATAGCCAAAAAGTTTTGCATTTCCTCTTTTCACTCTTTTCTAAGTGCTGAAAAGTACTTCTAAACTTTCTAAAAAGTTCTAAAAAGTTTAAAAAGTTTTTTTCTCTGTCTTTCTAAAAGCTCTGACAAACGTTTTTTTTCTTTTTCTATCACTTTAACTCTCTCTAAAAATGTCTGGCACAGGCCAAAATGTTGACCTGTCTAAGATTGCATATGATCACCTTAGCTGGAAAGGAGCAAGGAGTCTCTGCATAGAGAGAGGTTTGAGTGTAGGGAAGAATCCTTCCTTGGAACTGTTACTTAACATGCTTAGAGAACAAGATAAGGCTAAAAGTGCCCCATCTGTTGAAAAAGTAGCTAATGGTTCTCAATCTGATCCAGGGACTCCCCCAGGTAAAGGTTCAGGAAAGAAACTTCTTAGCCTTCCCATTACAAGACAGTCTAGCATAGTTGGTACTGAGGTGGAGTCACATCAAACAGATGATGTGCTCTCACATTACACTGTCAGCCAAGCTGTTAGGGTGCCCTCTGTAAGGGACAGGTCTCCTTCTGTTCATTCCCATCATACCTCTGTATCTAGAAATGTCCCTCCCACCAACCCTGATGACAGATTGTTAGAAAGGGAACTCAATAAGTTGAGGGTGGAACAAACCAGACTGAAGCTTAAAAAGCAACAGCTGGATTTAGATAGACAGTCTTTAGAATTAGAGAAGGAAAGACAGAAGTTGGGTTTAGAAACCCATGGTGGCAGCAGCAGTATTCCCCATAGTCATCCTGCAAAAGAGCATGATTCCAGGAATCTGCATAAGATAGTTCCCCCTTATAAGGAGGGGGATGACATTAACAAGTGGTTTGCTGCACTTGAGAGGGCCTGTGTTGTACAGGATGTCCCTCAAAGGCAGTGGGCTGCTATCCTATGGCTATCATTTAGTGGAAAAGGTAGGGATAGGCTCCTTACTGTGAAAGAAAGTGATGCCAATAATTTACAGTACTGAAGAATGCACTCCTGGATGGTTATGGCTTAACCACTGACCAATACAGGATAAAGTTCAGAGAGACCAAAAAGGAGTCTTAACAAGACTGGGTTGATTTCATTGACCATTCAGTGAAGGCCTTGGAGGGGTGGTTAAATGGCAGTAAAGTTACTTATTTTGAAAGCCTGTATAACTTGATCCTGAGAGAGCATATTCTTAATAATTGTGTGTCTGATTTGTTGCACCAGTACTTGGTGGACTCTGATCTGACCTCTCCCCAAGAATTGGGAAAGAAGGCAGACAAATGGGTCAGAACAAGGGTGAACAGAAAAGTTCATACAGGGGGTGACAAAGATGGCAACAAAAAGAAGGATGGTAAGTCTTCTGACAAGGGTGGTGACAAATCTAAAAATGAGTCTTCATCAGGCCCACAAAAACACTCTGGTGGGGGTGGTGGGTCCAAATCATCCTTTAATCAAAACAAAGAAAAGAAACCATGGTGCTATTTATGTAAAGTAAAAGGCCATTGGACAACAGATACCAGTTGTCCAAAGAAAAGCACCAAGCCTCATACCACTACAACCCCTTCTGCTACACCTAGTGTCCCTACTAATAGCAGTGGTGGTGGGAGCAAACCTACTAATAGCCAATCCAAGGGAGTAGCTGGGCTCACTATTGGTAACTTAGTTGGGGTTGGCCTTGTTAGGGAGGCCACAGAGGCTGTGTTAGTCTCTGAGGGGGCTATTGATTTAGCCACCTTAGTTGCTTGTCCCCTTAATATGGATAAGTACAAGCAGCTACCCCTAATAAATGGTGTTGAGGTTCAGGCCTACAGGGACACTGGTGCCAGTGTGACTATGGTCATAGAGAAACTGGTCCACCCTGAACAACACCTACTTGGTCACCAGTACCAAGTAACCGATGCTCACAACAACACACTTAGCCACCCCATGGCTGTTGTTAATCTCAACTGGGGGGGGTTACTGGTCCAAAGAAAGTTGTGGTAGCCACAGATTTACCTGTAGACTGTCTACTAGGAAATGATTTGGAGACATCAGCTTGGTCAGATGTGAAGTTGGAGGCCCATGCAGCAATGCTGGGCATCCCAGGGAATATTTTTGCTTTAACCAGGGCTCAGGCCAAAAAGCAAAAAGGACAGGGAAGCTTGGATCCTGGAACAATGGACCAAGTGCTCCCTAAAGCTAGGGCTAGTAGAAGCAAACCACTTCCTACTATCCCTCCCTCTACAGTGGATTCAACTTCTGAGGAAGAAGAATTCCCTCCATGTGCAGAACCTACACCAGAGGAGCTGGAAGCAGATACTGCTGAGCTTTTGGGTGAAGGGGGGCCTGCCAGGGAGGAGCTGAGTGTGGCACAGCAAACCTGTCCCACATTAGAGGGTCTAAGACAGCAAGCTGTCAAACAGGCTAATGGGGATGTCAGTGACTCTCACAGAGTTTACTGGGAGGACAACCTCTTGTACACTGAGCATAGGGATCCTAAACCTGGAGCTGCCAGGAGATTAGTGATTCCTCAGGAGTACAGAAAGTTCCTCCTAACACTGGCACATGACATTCCCTTAGCTGGGCACCTAGGGCAAATGAAAACTTGGGACAGACTTGTTTCCTTGTTTCATTGGCCTAGAATGTCTGAGGACACAAAAGATTTTTGTAAGTCCTGTGAAACCTGTTAAGCCAGTGGCAAGACATGTGGCACCCCAAAGGCACCCCTTATTCCACTGCCTGTGGTTGGGGTTCCCTTTGAAAGGGTAGGGGTTGACATAGTTGGCCCCCTTGACCCTCCTACTGCTTCAGGCAATAGATTCATCTTGGTGGTAGTGGACCATGCCACAAGATATCCTGAAACTATTCCTTTAAGGACCACTACAGCTCCTGCAGTGGCAAAGGCCCTCCTGGGAATATTTTCCAGGGTGGGCTTCCCAAAGGAAGTAGTATCAGACAGGGGAAGCAATTTCATGTCTGCATACTTAAAGGCCATGTGGAAGGAGTGTGGTGTAACTTACAAGTTCACTACACCCTATCATCCACAAACAAATGGACTGGTGGAGAGATTTAACAAAACTCTCAAAGGCATGATTATGGGTCTCCCTGAAAAACTCCGCAGGAGATGGGATATCCTGTTACCATGCCTCATTTTTGCCTACAGGGAGGTACCCCAGAAAGGAGTGGGCTTCAGCCCCTTTGAACTTCTTTTTGGACACCCTGTTAGGGGTCCACTCACACTTGTAAAGGAGGGTTGGGAACAACCTTTAAAAACTCCTAAGCAGGATATTGTGGACTATGTACTTGGCCTCAGATCAAGGATGGCTGAGTATATGAAAAAGGCCAGTAAAAACCTTCAGGCCAGCCAAGAGCTCCAGAAGCAATGGCATGATCAGAAGGCTGTTTTGGTTCAGTACCAACCAGGGCAGAAAGTGTGGGTCTTGGAGCCTGTGGCCCCAAGAGCACTCCAAGATAAATGGAGTGGTCCCCACACAATTGTTGAGAAAAAGGGTGAAGTCACCTATTTAGTTGACTTAGGCACTGCAAGGAGTCCCCTTAGGGTACTCCATGTAAACCGCCTGAAACCCTACTATGACAGGGCTGATCTCACCCTGCTCATGGCAACTGATGAGGGACAGGAAGAAGACAGTGATCCTCTACCTGATCTCTTCTCTTCCACAGAACAAGATGCTCTTGTGGAAGGTGTAGTTTTGGCTGATTGTCTTACTGCTGAGCAGAAAGACCATTGCATAAATCTCCTAGATCAATTCTCTGAACTCTTCTCTACTGTGCCAGGTACCACTTCTTGGTGTGAGCACACTATAGATACTGGAGACAGTTTACCTGTCAAAAGTAAGATCTATAGGCAGCCTGACCATGTCAGGGACTGCATAAAGCAAGAGGTGCAGAAAATGTTAGAACTAGGAGTGGTTGAGCACTCTGAAAGTCCATGGGCTTCTCCTGTGGTACTTGTACCAAAACCCCATTCCAAAGATGGAAAGAAGGAAATGCGGTTTTGTGTAGACTATAGAGGTCTCAACTTGGTAACCAAAACTGATGCTCACCCTATACCCAGGGCAGATGAGCTCATAGATACACTGGCATCTGCCAAGTGTCTAAGCACTTTTGATGTGACTGCAGGGTATTGGCAGATCAAATTGTCAGAAGATGCTAAACCTAAAACTGCATTTTCAACCATTGGAGGCCATTACCAGTTTACTGTAATGCCTTTTGGTTTGAAAAATGCACCTGCCACTTTTCAGAGGTTGGTGAATACAGTCCTGCAAGGGCTGGAAGCTTTCAGTGCAGCATATTTGGACGATATAGCTGTATTTAGCTCCAGTTGGGATGATCACCTGGTCCACCTATGGAAAGTTTTGGAGGCCCTGCAAAAGGCAGGCCTCACTATCAAGGCTTCAAAGTGCCAGATAGGGCAGGGTAAGGTGATTTATCTGGGACACCTTGTTGGTGGGGAACAGATTGCACCACTTCAGGGAAAAATCCAAACAATTATTGATTGGGTTCCCCCTACCACTCAGACTCAGGTGAGAGCCTTCCTAGGCCTCACTGGGTATTACAGGAGGTTCATTAAGAACTATGGCTCCATTGCAGCCCCTCTTAATGACCTCACATCCAAGAAAATGCCTAAAAAGGAATTATGGACAGCAAACTGTCAGAAAGCTTTTGAGGAGCTGAAGCAGGCCATGTGCTCTGCACCTGTCCTGAAAAGCCCTTGTTACTCTAAAACATTCTATGTCCAAACTGATGCATCTGAATTAGGAGTAGGGGCCGTCCTATCACAACTTAATTCTGAGGGCCAGGATCAACCTGTTGCTTTTATTAGTAGGAGGTTGACCCCTAGAGAAAAGCGTTGGTCTGCCATAGAGAGGGAGGCCTAGGCTGTGGTCTGGGCTCTGAAGAAGTTGAGGCCATACCTGTTTGGCACTCACTTCATTGTTCAGACAGACCACAAACCTCTACTTTGGCTAAAACAAATGAAAGGTGAAAATCCTAAATTGTTGAGGTGGTCCATATCCCTACAGGGAATGGACTATACAGTGGAACATAGACCTGGGAGTAGCCACTCCAATGCAGATGGACTCTCCAGATATTTCCACTTAGACAATGAAGACTCATCAGGTCATGGCTAGTCTTATTGTCCTTCGTTTGGGGGGGGGTTGTGTAGGAAAGTACCATCTTGCCTGGCATGTTACCCCCATTTTTCACTGTATATATGTTGTTTTAGTTGTATGTGTCACTGGGACCCTGTTCACCAGGGCCCCAGTGCTCATAAGTGTGCCTGAATGTGTTACCTGTGTAGTGACTAACTGTCTCACTGAGTCTCTGCTAATCAGAACCTCAGTGGTTATGCTCTCTCATTTCTTTCTAAATTGTCACTAACAGGCTAGTGACCAATTTTACCAATTTACATTGGCTTACTGGAACACCCTTATAATTCCCTAGTATATGGTACTGAGGTACCCAGGGTATTGGGGTTCCAGGAGATCCCTATGGGCTGCAGCATTTCTTTTGCCACCCATAGGGAGCTCTGACAATTCTTACACAGGCCTGCCACTGCAGCCTGAGTGAAATAACGTCCACGTTATTTCACAGCCATTTTTCACTGCACTTAAGTAACTTATAAGTCACCTATATGTTTAACCTTTACCTGGTAAAGGTTAGGTGCAAAGTTACTTAGCGTGAGGGCACCCTGGCACTAGCCAAGGTGCCCCCACATTGTTCAGGGCCAATTCCCCGGACTTTGTGATTGTGGGGACACCATTACACGCGTGCACTACATATAAGTCACTACCTATATGTAGCTTCACAATGGTAACTCCGAATATGGCCATGTAACATGTCTATGATCATGGAATTGCCCCCTCTATACCATCCTGGCATAGTTGGCACAATCCCATGATCCCAGTGGTCTGTAGCACAGACCCTGGTAATGCCAAACTGCATTTCCTGGGGTTTCACTGCAGCTGCTGCTGCTGCCAACCCCTCAGACAGGCATCTGCCCTCCTGGGGTCAAGCCAGGCTTGTCCCAGGATGGCAGAACAAAGGACTTCCTCTGAGAGAGGGTGTTACACCCTCTCCCTTTGGAAAATGGTGTGAAGGCAGGGGAGGAGTAGCCTCCCCCAGCCTCTGGAAATGCTTTCTTGGGCACAGATGTGCCCAAATCTGCATAAGCCAGTCTACACCAGTTCAGGGGACCCCTTAGCCCTGCTCTGGCGCGAAACTGGACAACGGAAAGGGGAGTGACCACTCCCCTGACCTGCACCTCCCCTGGGAGGTGTCCAGAGCTCCTCCAGTGTGCTCCAGACCTCTGCCATCTTGGAAACAGAGGTGCTGCTGGCACACTGGACTGCTCTGAGTGGCCAGTGCCACCAGGTGACGTCAGAGACTCCTTGTGATAGGCTCCTTCAGGTGTTGCTAGCCTATCCTCTCTCCTAAGTAGCCAAACCCTCTTTTCTGGCTATTTAGGGTCTCTGTCTCTGGGGAAACTTTAGATAACGAATGCAAGAGCTCAGCCGAGTTCCTCTGCATCTCTCTCTTCACCTTCTGCCAAGGAATCGACTGCTGACCGCGCTGGAAGCCTGCAAACCTGCAACATAGTAGCAAAGACGACTACTGCAACTCTATAACGCTGATCCTGCCGCCTTCTCAACTGTTTTCCTGATGTTGCATGCTGTGGGGGTAGTGTAGGAGGCTGTACTGGCTTGTAGTGAGTACCAAGGGGTACTTGCACCTTGCACCGGGCCCAGTTATCCCTTATTAGTGTATAGGGTGTCTAGCAGCTTAGGCTGATAGATAATGGTAGCTTAGCAGAGCAGCTTAGGCTGAACTAGGAGACGGGTGAAGCTACTACAGTACCACTTAGTGTCATATGCACAATATCATAAGAAAACACAATACACAGTTATACTAAAAATAAAGGTACTTTATTTTTATGACAATATGCCAAAGTATCTTAGAGTGTACCCTCAGTGAGAGGATAGGAAATATACACAAGATATATATACACAATAGCAAAAATATGCAGTATACTCTTAGAAAACAGTGCAAACAATGTATAGTTACAATAGGATGCAATGGGGAAACATAGGGATAGGGGCAACACAAACCATATACTCCAAAAGTGGAATGCGAACCACGAATGGACCCCAAACCTATGTGACCTTGTAGAGGGTCGCTGGGACTATTAGAAAATAGTGAGAGTTAGAAAAATAACCCTCCCCAAGACCCTGAAAAGTGAGTGCAAAGTGCACTAAAGTTCCCCTAAGGACAAAGAAGTCGTGTTAGAGGAATAATGCAGGAAAGACACAAACCAACAATGCAACAACTGTGGATTTCCAATCTAGGGTACCTGTGGAACAAGGGGACCAAGTCCAAAAGTCACAAGCAAGTCGGAGATGGGCATATGCCCAGGAAATGCCAGCTGTGGATGCAAAGAAGCTTCTACTGGACAGAAGAAGCTGAGGTTTCTGCAGGAAAAAAAAGGGCTAGGGACTTCCCCTTTGGTGGACGATTCCCACTCGCCATGGAGAGTCGTGCAGAAGTGCTTTCCCACCGAAAGAACGCCAACAAGCCTTGCTAGCTGCAAATCATGCAGCTATTGTTTTTGGAAGCTGGTGTGGCCCTGGAGGGATCAGGAGGTCGCAAATTGGACCAGGAGAGAGAGGGGACGTCGTGCAAGACAAGGAGCCCTCTCAGCAGCAGGTAGCACCCAGAGAAGTGCCAGAAACAGGCACTACGAGGATGTGTGAAACGGTGCTCACCCGAAGTCGCACAAAGGAGTCCCACGTCGCCGGAGACCAACTTAGAAAGTCGTGCAATGCAGGTTAGAGTGCCGTGGACCCAGGCTTGGCTGTGCACAAAGGATTTCCACCGGAAGTGCACAGGGGCCGGAGTAGCTGCAAAAGTCGCAGTTCCCAGCAATGCAGTCTAGCGAGGTGAGGCAAGGACGTACCTCCACCAAACTTGGACTGAAGAGTCACTGGACTGTGGGGGCCACTTGGACACAGTTGCTGGATTCGAGGGACCTCGCTCGTCGTGCTGAGAGGAGACCCAAGGGACCGGTAATGCAGCTTTTTGGTGCCTGCGGTTGCAGGGGGAAGATTCCGTCGACCCACGGGAGATTTCTTCGGAGCTTCTAGTGCAGAGAGGAGGCAGACTACCCCCACAGCATGCACCACCAGGAAAACAGTCGAGAAGGCGGCAGGATCAGCGTTACAGAGTTGCAGAAGTCGTCTTTGCTACTATGTTGCAGTTTTTGCAGGCTTCCAGCGCGGTCAGCAGTCGATTCCTTGGCAGAAGGTGAAGAGAGAGATGCAGAGAAACTCTGATGAGCTCTTGCATTCGTTATCTAAAGTTTCCCCAGAGACAGAGACCCTAAATAGCCAGAAAAGTGGGTTTGGCTACCTAAGAGAGAGGATAGGCTACTAACACCTGAAGGAGCCTATCAGAAGGAGTCTCTGACGTCACCTGGTGGCACTGGCCACTCAGAGCAGTCCAGTGTGCCAGCAGCACCTCTGTTTCCAAGATGGCAGAGGTCTGGAGCACACTGGAGGAGCTCTGGACAACTCCCAGGGGAGGTGCAGGTCAGGGGAGTGGTCACTCCCCTTTCCTTTGTCCAGTTTCGTGCCAGAGCAGGGCTAAGGGGTCCCCTGAACCGGTGTAGACTGGCTTATGCAGAATTGGGCACATCTGTGCCCAGCAAAGCATTTCCAGAGGCTGGGGGAGGCTACTCCTCCCCTGCCTTCACACCATTTTCCAAAGGGAGAGGGTGTAACACCCTCTCTCAGAGGAAGTCCTTTGTTCTGCCATCCTGGGCCAGGCCTGGCTGGACCCCAGGAGGGCAGATGCCTGTCTGAGGGGTTGGCAGCAGCAGCAGCTGCAGTGAAACCCCAGGAAGGGCAGTTTGGCAGTACCTGGGTCTGTGCTACAGACCACTGGGATCATGGGATTGTGCCAACTATGCCAGGATGGCATAGAGGGGGCAATTCCATGATCATAGACATGTTACATGGCCATATTCGGAGTTACCATTGTGAAGCTACATATAGGTAGTGACCTATATGTAGTGCACGCGTGTAATGGTGTCCTCGCACTCACAAAGTTCAGGGAATTGGCTCTGAACAATGTGGGGGCACCTTGGCTAGTGCCAGGGTGCCCTCACACTAAGTAACTTTGCACCTCACCTTTACCAGGTAAAGGTTAGACATATAGGTGACTTATAAGTTACTTAAGTGCAGTGTAAAATGGCTGTGAAAAAACGTGGACGTTATTTCACTCAGGGTGCAGTGGCAGGCCTGTGTAAGAATTGTCAGAGCTCCCTATGGGTGGCAAAAGAAATGCTACAGCCCATAGGGATCTCCTGGAACCCCAATACCCTGGGTACCTCAGTACCATATACTAGGGAATTATAAGGGTGTTCCAGTAAGCCAATGTAAATTGGTAAAAATAGTCACTAGCCTGTCAGTGACAATTTGGAAAGAAATGAGAGAGCATAACCACTGAGGTTCTGATTAGCAGAGCCTCAGTGGGACAGTTAGTCACTACACAGGTAACACACTCAGGCACACTTATGAGCACTGGGGCCCTGGTGAACAGGGTCCCAGTGACACATACAACTAAAACAAAATATATACAGTGAAAAATGGGGGTAACATGCCAGGCAAGATGGTACTTTCCTACACAACCCCCCCACAAAGGAAGGACAATAAGACTAGCCATGACCTGATGAGTCTTCATTGTCTAAGTGGAAATATCTGGAGAGTCCATCTGCATTGGAGTGGCTACTCCCAGGTCTGTGTTCCACTGTATAGTCCATTCCCTGTAGGGATATGGACCACCTCAACAATTTAGGATTTTCACCTTTCATTTGTTTTAGCCAAAGTAGAGGTTTGTGGTCTGTCTGAACAATGAAGTGAGTGCCAAACAGGTAAGGCCTCCCTCTCAATGGCAGACCAACACTTTTCTCTAGGGGTCAACCTCCTACTAATAAAAGCAACAGGTTGATCCTGGCCCTCAGAATTAAGTTGTGATAGGACTGCCCCTACTCCTAATTCAGATGCATCAGTTTGGACATAGAATTTTTTAGAGTAACAAGGGCTTTTCAGGACAGGTGCAGAGCACATGGCCTGCTTCAGCTCCTCAAAAGCTTTCTGACAGTTTGCTGTCCATAATACCTTTTTAGGCATCTTTTTGGAAGTGAGGTCATTAAGAGGGGCTGCAATAGAGCCATAGTTCTTAATGAACCTCCTGTAATACCCAGTGAGGCCTAGGAAGGCTCTCACCTGAGTCTGTGTTGTAGGGGGAACCCAATCAATAATTGTTTGGATTTTCCCCTGAAGTGGTGCAATCTGTTCCCCACCAACAAGGTGTCCCAGATAAACCACCTTACCCTGCCCTATCTGGCACTTTGAAGCCTTGATAGTGAGGCCTGCCTTTTGCAGGGCCTCCAAAACTTTCCATAGGTGGACCAGGTGATCATCCCAGCTGGAGCTAAAGACAGCTATATCGTCCAAATATGCTGCACTGAAAGCTTCCAGCCCTTGCAGGACTGTGTTCACCAACCTCTGAAAAGTGGCAGGTGCATTTTTCAAACCAAAAGGCATTACAGTAAACTGGTAATGTCCTCCAATGGTTGAAAATGCAGTCTTAGGTTTAGCATCTTCTGACAATTTGATCTGCCAATACCCTGCAGTCAAATCAAAAGTGCTTAGATACTTGGCAGATGCCAGTGTATCTATGAGCTCATCTGCCCTGGGTATAGGGTGAGCATCAGTTTTGGTTACCAAGTTGAGACCTCTATAGTCTACACAAAACCGCATTTCCTTCTTTCCATCTTTGGAATGGGGTTTTGGTACAAGTACCACAGGAGAAGCCCATGGACTTTCAGAGTGCTCAACCACTCCCAGTTTAAGCATTTTCTGAACCTCTTGTTTTATGCAGTCCCTGACATGGTCAGGCTGCCTATAGATCTTACTTTTGACAGGCAAGCTGTCTCCAGTATCTATAGTGTGCTCACACCAAGAAGTGGTACCTGGCACAGTAGAGAAGAGTTTAGAGAATTGATCTAGGAGGATTATGCAATTGTCTTTCTGCTCAGCAGTAAGAAAATCAGCCAAAACTACACCTTCCACCAGAGCATCTTGTTCTGTGGAAGAGAAGAGATCAGGTAGAGGATCACTGTCTTCTTCCTGTCCCTCATCTGTTGCCATGAGCAGGGTGAGATCAGCCCTGTCATAGTAGGGTTTCAGGCGGTTGACATGGAGCACCCTGAGGGGACTCCTGGCAGTGCCTAAGTCAACTAAATAAGTGACTTCACCCTTTTTCTCAACAATTGTGTGGGGTCCACTCCATTTATCTTGGAGTGCTCTTGGGGCCACAGGCTCCAAGACCCACACTTTCTGCCCTGGTTTGTACTGAACCAAAACAGCCTTCTGATCATGCCATTGCTTCTGGAGCTCTTGGCTGGCCTGAAGGTTTTTACTGGCCTTTTTCATGTACTCAGCCATTCTTGATCTGAGGCCAAGTACATAATCCACAATATCCTGCTTAGGAGCTTTTAAAGGTTGTTCCCAACCCTCCTTTACAAGTGTGAGTGGACCCCTAACAGGGTGTCCAAAAAGAGGTTCAAAGGGGCTGAAGCCCACTCCTTTCTGGGGTACCTCACAGTAGGCAAAAAGGAGGCATGGTAGAAGGATATCCCATCTCCTGCGGAGTTTTTCAGGGAGACCCATAATCATGCCTTTGAGAGTTTTATTAAATCTCTCCACCAGTCCATTTGTTTGTGGATGATAGGGTGTTGTGAACTTGTACGTTACACCACACTCCTTCCACATGGCCTTTAAGTATGCAGACATGAAATTGCTTCCCCTGTCTGATACCACTTCCTTTGGGAAGCCCACCCTGGAAAATATTCCCAGGAGGGCCTTTGCCACTGCAGGTGCTGTAGTGGTCCTTAAAGGAATAGCTTCAGGATATCTTGTGGCATGGTCCACTACCACCAAGATGAATCTATTGCCTGAAGCAGTAGGAGGGTCAAGGGGGCCAACTATGTCAACCCCTACCCTTTCAAAGGGAACCCCCAAACACAGGCAGGGGAATAAGGGGTGCCTTTGGGGTGCCACCTGTCTTGCCACTGGCTTGCCAGGTTTCACAGGACTTACAAAATTCCTTTGTGTCCTCAGACATTCTAGGCCAATGAAACAGGGGAACAAGCCTGTCCCAAGTTTTCATTTGTCCTAGATGCCCAGCTAGGGGAATGTCATATGCCAGGGTTAGGAGGAACTTTCTGTACTCCTGAGGAATCACTAATCTCCTGGCAGCTCCAGGTTTAGGATCCCAATGCTCAGTGTACAAGAGGTTGTCCTCCAGTAAACTCTGTGAGAGTCACTGACATCCCCATTAGCCTGTTTAACAGCTTGCTGTCTGAGACCCTCTAATGTGGGACAGGTTTGCTGTGCCACACTCAGCTCCTCTCTGGCAGGCCCCCCTTCACCCAAAAGCTCAGCAGTGTCTGCTTCCAGCTCCTCTGGTGCAGGTTCTGCACAGGGAGGGAATTCTTCTTCCTCCGAAGTTGAATCCACTGTAGAGGGAGGGATAGTAGGAAGTGGTTTGCTTCTACTAGCCCTAGCTTTAGGGAGCACTTGGTCCATTGTTCCAGGATCCAAGCTTCCCTGTCCTTTTTGCTTTTTGGCTTGAGCCCTTGTCAAAGCAAAAATATGCCCTGGGATGCCCAGCATTGCTGCATGGACCTCCAACTCCACATCTGACCAAGCTGATGTCTCCAAATCATTTCCTAGTAGACAGTCTACAGGTAAATCTGTGGCTACCACAACTTTCTTTGGACCAGTAACCCCCCCCCAGTTGAGATTAACAACAGCCATGGGGTGGCTAAGTGTGTTGTTGTGAGCATCGGTTACTTGGTACTGGTGACCAAGTAGGTGTTGTTCAGGGTGGACCAGTTTCTCTATGACCATAGTCACACTGGCTCCAGTGTCCCTGTAGGCCTGAACCTCAACACCATTTATTAGGGGTAGCTGCTTGTACTTATCCATATTAAGGGGACAAGCAACTAAGGTGGCTAAATCAATAGCCCCCTCAGAGACTAACACAGCCTCTGTGGCCTCCCTAACAAGGCCAACCCCAACTAAGTTACCAATAGTGAGCCCAGCTACTCCCTTGGATTGGCTATTAGTAGGTTTGCTCCCACCACCACTGCTATTAGTAGGGACACTAGGGGTAGCAGTAGGGGTTGTAGTGGTAGGAGCATTGGTGCTTTTCTTTGGACAACTGGGATCTGTTGTCCAATGGCCTTTTATTTTACATAAATAGCACCATGGTTTCTTTTCCTTGTTCTGATTAAAAGAGGATTTGGGCCCACCACCCCCACCAGAGTGTTTTTGTGGGCCTGATGAAGACTCATTTTTAGATTTGTCCCCACCCTTGTCAGAAGACTTACCATCCTTCTTTTTGTTGCCATCTTTGTCACCCCCTGTATGAACTTTTCTGTTCACCCTTGTTCTGACCCATTTGTCTGCCTTCTTTCCCAATTCTTGGGGAGAGGTCAGATCAGAGTCTACCAGGTACTGGTGCAACAAATCAGACACACAATTATTAAGAATATGCTCTCTCAGGATTAAGTTATACAGGCTGTCATAATCAGTAACTTTACTGCCATGTAACCACCCCTCCAAGGCCTTCACTGAATGGTCAATGAAATCAACCCAGTCTTGTTAAGACTCCTTTTTGGTCTCTCTGAACTTTATCCTGTATTGGTCAGTGGTTAAGCCATAACCATCCAGGAGTGCATTCTTCAGTACTGTAAATTATTGGCATCACTTTCTTTCACAGTAAGGAGCCTATCCCTACCTTTTCCACTAAATGATAGCCATAGGATAGCAGCCCACTGCCTTTGAGGGACATCCTGTACAACACAGGCCCTCTCAAGTGCAGCAAACCACTTGTTAATGTCATCCCCCTCCTTATAAGGGGGAACTATCTTGTGCAGATTCCTGGAATCATGCTCTTTTGCAGGATGACTATGGGGAATACTGCTGCTGCCACCATGGGTTTCTAAACCCAACTTCTGTCTTTCCTTCTCTAGTTCAAAAGACTGTCTATCCAAATCCAGCTGTTGCTTTTTAAGCTTCAGTCTGGTTTGTTCCACCCTCAACTTATTGAGTTCCCTCTCTAACATTCTATCATCAGGGTTGGTGGGAGGGACATTCCTAGATACAGAGGTGTGATGGGAATGAACAGAAGGAGACCTGTCCCTTACAGAAGCCACCCTAACAGCTTGGCTAACAGAAACATCACTACCAGTATGGTGAGAATAAATGCTTTTGCTATGATGTGAGACAACACTATTTGTATGGAGTGGCTCTCCATCATTACCAACTATGCTAGACTGTCTAGTAATGGGCAGGCTATGAAGTTTCTTTCCTGAATCTTTTCCTGGTGGAGTCCCTGGATAAGATTGGGAACCATTAGCTACTTTTTCTACAGATGGGGCACTTCTAGCCTTATCCTGTTCTCTAAGCATGTTAAGTAACAGTTCCAAGGAAGGATTCTTCCCTACACTCAAACCTCTCTCTATGCAGAGACTCCTTGCTCCTTTCCAGCTAAGGTGATCATATGCAAGTTTGGACAGATCAACATTTTGGCCTGTACCAGACATTTTTAGAGAGAGTTAAAGTGATAGAAAAAGAGAAAAAAGTTTTCAGAACTTTTTGGAAAGACAGAAAAAAACTTTTTAAACTTTTAAGACCTTTTTGAAAGTTTAGAAGTACTTTTCAGCACTTAGAAAAGAGTGATAAAAGAGGAAATGCAAAACTTTTTGGCTATGTGCATATACACTGACCTTGTTTTGTATATTTTTCTCTTATGAAAAGTACAATGACAAGATTGGTAAGTAGTCTCAAAGCACTTATCCCACCACTGCACAACCAATGTAGGAGGCTGGACTGGCTTGTAGTGAGTACCAAGGGGTACTTGCACCTTGCACCAGGCCCAGTTATCCCTTATTAGTGTATAGGGTGTCTAGCAGCTTAGGCTGATAGATAATGGTAGCTTAGCAGAGCAGCTTAGGCTGAACTAGGAGACGGGTGAAGCTACTACAGTAACCACTTAGTATCATATGCACAATATCATAAGAAAACACAATACACAGTTATACTAAAAATAAAGGTACTTTATTTTTATGACAATATGCCAAAGTATCTCAGAGTGTACCCTCAGTGAGAGGATAGGAAATATACACAAGATATATATACACAATAGCAAAAATATGCAGTATAGTCTTAGAAAACAGTGCAAACAATGTATAGTTACAATAGGATGCAATCGGGAAACATAGGGATAGGGGCAACACAAACCATATACTCCAAAAGTGGAATGCGAACCACGAATGGACCCCAAACCTATGTGACCTTGTAGAGGGTCGCTGGGACTATTAGAAAATAGTGAGAGTTAGAAAAATAACCCTCCCCAAGACCCTGAAAAGTGAGTGCAAAGTGCACTAAAGTTCCCCTAAGGACAAAGAAGTCGTGTTAGAGGAATAATGCAGGAAAGACATAAACCAACAATGCAACAACTGTGGATTTCCAATCTAGGGTACCTGTGGAATAAGGGGACCAAGTCCAAAAGTCACAAGCAAGTCGGAGATGGGCATATGCCCAGGAAATGCCAGCTGTGGATGCAAAGAAGCTTCTACTGGACAGAAGAAGCTGAGGTTTCTGCAGGAACAAAAAGAGCTAGAGACTTCCCCTTTGGTGGACGGATCCCTCTCGCCGTGCAGAGTTGTGCAGAAGTGTTTTCCCGCCGAAAGAACGCCAACAAGCCTTGCTAGCTGCAAATCGTGCGGTTAGCATTTTTGACGCTGCTGTGGCCCTGGAGGGACCAGGAGGTCGCAAATTGGACCAGGAGAGAGAGGCGATGTCGAGCAAGACAAGCAGCCCTCTCAGCAGCAGATAGCACCCGGAGAAGTGCCAGAAACAGGCACTACGAGGATGCGTGAAATGGTGCTCACCCGAAGTCGCACAAAGGAGTCCCACGTCGCCGGAGACCAACTTAGAAAGTCGTGCGATGCAGGTTAGAGTGCCGTGGACACAGGCTTGGCTGTGCACAAAGGATTTCCGCCGGAAGTGCACAGGGGCCGGAGTAGCTGCAAAAGTCGCGGTTCCCAGCAATGCAGTCTAGCGAGGTGAGGCAAGGACTTACCTCCACCAAACTTGGACTGAAGAGTCACTGGACTGTTGGGGCCACTTGGACACAGTTGCTGGATTCGAGGGACCTCGCTTGTCGTGCTGAGAGGAGACCCAAGGGACCGGTAATGCAGCTTTTTGGTGCCTGCGGTTGCAGGGGGAAGATTCCGTCGACCCACGGGAGATTTCTTCGGAGCTTCTAGTGCAGAGAGGAGGCAGACTACCCCCACAGCATGCACCACCAGGAAAACAGTCGAGAAGGCGGCAGGATCAGCGTTACAGAGTTGCAGTAGTCGTCTTTGTTACTATGTTGCAGTTTTGCAGGCTTCCAGTGCGGTCAGCAGTCGATTCCTTGGCAGAAGGTGAAGAGAGAGATGCAGAGGAACTCTGATGAGCTCTTGCATTCGTTATCTAAAGTTTCCCCAGAGACAGAGACCCTAAATAGCCAGAAAAGAGGGTTTGGCTACCTAGGAGAGAGGATAGGCTACTAACACCTGAAGGAGCCTATCAGAAGGAGTCTCTGACGTCACCTGGTGGCACTGGCCACTCAGGGCAGTCCAGTGTGCCAGCAGCACCTCTGTTTCCAAGATGGCAGAGGTCTGGAGCACACTGGAGGAGCTCTGGACACCTCCCAGGGGAGGTGCAGGTCAGGGGAGTGGTCACTCCCCTTTCCTTTGTCCAGTTTCGCGCCAGAGCAGGGCTAAGGGGTCCCCTGAACCGGTGTAGACTGGCTTATGCAGAATTGGGCACATCTGTGCCCAACAAAGCATTTCCAGAGGGTGGGGGAGGCTACTCCTCCCCTGCCTTCACACCATTTTCCAAAGGGAGAGGGTGTAACACCCTCTCTCAGAGGAAGTCCTTTGTTCTGCCATCCTGGGCCAGGCCTGGCTGGACCCCAGGAGGGCAGATGCCTGTCTGAGGGGTTGGCAGCAGCAGCAGCTGCAGTGAAACCCCAGGAAGGGCAGTTTGGCAGTACCAGGGTCTGTGCTACAGACCACTGGGATCATGGGATTGTGCCAACTATGCCAGGATGGCATAGAGGGGGCAATTCCATGATCATAGACATGTTACATGGCCATATTTGGAGTTACCATTGTGAAGCTACATATAGGTAGTGACCTATATGTAGTGCACACGTGTAATGGTGTCCCCGCACTCACAAAGTTCAGGGAATTGGCTCTGAACAATGTGGGGGCACCTTGGCTAGTGCCAGGGTGCCCTCACACTAAGTAACTTTGCACCTAACCTTTACCAGGTAAAGGTTAGACATATAGGTGACTTATAAGTTACTTAAGTGCAGTGTAAAATGGCTGTGAAAAAACATGGACGTTATTTCACTCAGGCTGCAGTGGCAGACCTGTGTAAGAATTGTCAGAGCTCCCTATGGGTGGCAAAAGAGATGCTGCAGCCCATAGGGATCTCCTGGAACCCCAATACCCTGGGTACCTCAATACCATATACTAGGGAATTATAAGGGTGTTCCAGTAAGCCAATGTAAATTGGTAAAAATAGTCACTAGCCTGTCAGTGACAATTTGGAAAGAAATGAGAGAGCATAACCACTGAGGTTCTGATTAGCAGAGCCTCAGTGAGACAGTTAGTCACTACACAGGTATCACATTCAGGCACACTTATGAGCACTGGGGCCCTGGTGAACAGGGTCCCAGTGACACATACAACTAAAACAACATATATACAGTGAAAAATGGGGGTAACATGCCAGGCAAGATGGTACTTTCCTACAGGTAGTCTGCATCCTCTCTGCACTAGAAGCTCCGAAGAAATCTCCCGTGGGTCGACGGAATCTTCCCCCTGCAACCGCAGGCACCAAAAAGCTGCATTACCGGTCCCTTGGGTCTCCTCTCAGCACAACGAGCGAGGTCCCTCGAATCCAGCAACTCTGTCCAAGTGACTCCCACAGTCCAGTGACTCTTCAGTCCAAGTTTGGTGGATGTAAGTCCTTGCCTTACCTCGCTAGACTGCATTGCTGGGAACCGCGACTTTTGCAGCTACTCCGGCCTCCGTGCACTTCCGGTGGAAATCCTTTGTGCACAGTCCAGCCTGGGTCCACGGCACTCTAACCTGCATTGCACGACTTTCTAAGTTGGTCTCCGGCGACGTGGGACTCCTTTGTGTAACTTCAGGTGAGCACAGTTTCACGTATCCTCGTAGTGCCTGTTTCTGGCACTTCTCTGGGTGCTACCTGCTGCTAAGAGGGCTCCTTGTCTTGCTCGACGTCCCCTCTACCACCTGGTCCAATTTGCGACCTCCTGGTCCCTCCTGGGCCACAGCAACATCCAAAAATGCTAACCGCACGATTTGCAGCTAGCAAGGCTTGTTGGCGTTCTTTCGGCGGGAAAACACTTCTGCACGACTCTCCACGGCGAGCGGGATCGCTCCACCAAAGGGGAAGTCTCTAGCCCTTTTCGTTCCTGCAGAAACCTCAGCTTCTTCTGTCCAGTAGAAGCTTCTTTGCACCCACAGTTGGCATTTCCTGGGCATATGCCCATCTCCGACTTGCTTGTGACTTTTGGACTTGGTCCCCTTGTTCCACAGGTACTCTAGATTGGAAATCCATCGTTGTTGCATTGTTGGTTTGTGTCTTTCCTGCATTATTCCTCTAACACAACTTCTTTGTCCTTAGGGGAACTTTAGTGCACGTTGCACTCACTTTTCAGGGTCTTGGGGAGGGTTATTTTTCTAACTCTCACTATTTTCTAATAGTCCCAGCAACCCTCTACTAGGTCACATAGGTTTGGGGTCCATTCGTGGTTCGCATTCCACTTTTGGAGTATATGGTTTGTGTTGTCCCTATCCCTATGTGCCCCCATTGCATCCTATTGTAACTATACATTGTTTGCACTGTTTTCTAAGACTATACTGCATATTTTTGCTATTGTGTATATATATCTTGTGTATATTTCCTATCCTCTCACTGAGGGTACACTCTAAGATACTTTGGCATATTGTCATAAAAATAAAGTACTTTTATTTTTAGTATAACTGTGTATTGTGTTTTCTTATGATATTGTGCATATGACACTAAGTGGTACTGTAGTAGCTTCACCCGTCTCCTAGTTCAGCCTAAGCTGCTCTGCTAAGCTACCATTATCTATCAGCCTAAGCTGCTAGACACCCTATACACTAATAAGGGATAACTGGGCCTGGTGCAAGGTGCAAGTACCCCTTGGTACTCACTACAAGCCAGTCCAGCCTCCTACAAAGGGGTGTTCCCTTCCTATTTGCGACTCGCAGTGGGATGCAATTCCATTTGCGACTGCGTACGCGGTCGCAAATGGAGTCGCAGTTACCATCCACTTCAAGTGGATGGTAACCCACTCGCAAATTGGAAGGGGTCCCCATGGGACCCCTTCCACTTTGTGAATGGACCCCAAATTATTTTTTCAGGGCAGGGAGTGGTCCAAGGGACCACTCCCTGCCCTGAAAAAAAACCGAAACTAAAGGTTTCGGTTTTTTTGAAGTGCAGCTCGTTTTCCTGTTAGCAAAACGGGCTACACTTCAAAAAAATTAAAAAAGCTTTATTGAAAAGCAGGTCACGAACATGGAGGTCTGCTGACGTCAGCAGGCCTCCATGTTAGTGAGTGCCTATACTCGCTATGGGGCCGCAATTTGCGACCCATCTCATGAATATTCATGAGGTGGGTCATTGCGACCCCATAGCGAGTCTCAGTCGGTGTCTGAGACACCATACTGCATAGCAATTTGCGACTTGCAAATTGCGAGTCGCAGGGACTCGCAATTTGCAAGTCGCAAATTGCCGATTTGCTACATCTGGCCCAAGGTAACAAAGATCAGTGTTCAGTGGGAGGAACGAGGTAATAAAGTTCAGTGTGCATTGGGAAAAACGAGGTAACAAAGATCAGTGTGCAGTGATCACACATGCATGTGAGGGCCAAACCGCACGCACACACACACGCATGCGAACACACACACACACGTGAGGTGCACACCCGCACGCACACACACACGCATACACACATACATGTGAGGTTTACACCTGCACGCACAAACACATGCGCATGTGCACACACACACAAACACACACCCACACACACACACACACATGTGAGGTGCAGACACACACACACGTGAGGTGCAAAGCCGCATGCACACACACACACACCTACACACGCACATGTGCACACACACATGTGGTGCAAACCCACACACACATACACACACACATGCACACACATACACACACACATGTGAGGTGCACACACATACACACAAACACGTGAGGTGCACACCCACACACACACACACACACACATGAGGTGCACACACTGCACACAGGTCTGAACATTGGGTGAGAATCGGGGTGCAGGTGCGGTGTGTGGTATTACAGTTAGTGCTTGTGTTGCAAGTCAGTGTGGTGAATGAATGTTGTGGGTGGTTCTACCACTGAGTGACCACTGAGTGACAGTGTTTCCAAAGACCATGACGAGTGCTGAGTGGTTGAGTCTCAGTCCCTTGTCCATGATTATCCTGTGATTGCAGTCACATATGCTCTGTCTCTTCACCTGCCCATGTGCACCAGGCCTTCCCCATTTAAAATACAGGCACATAGCAGTTTAAAAAAATTGTGGAATCAAGTTGTGTTTACGTACCTCAGTGTTGGTTGACTCTCTGCTCGCTGTTCTCCTCCATAGAGCACGTCCGCTGGGGCAGGTGAGGAGATGGCGGCATCCTCCGGTGTACAGACTGCTGGTGGACCTGTCGACAATGGAGGAACAACATGTAATTGTCACCTACAGACTTGATTGTACCACAATCCTGGAACTGTGTGCCCAGTTGGAGCCAGACCTGATGTCAGATATCCGCCATCCCACAGGAATCCCACCTCAAGTGCAGGTGCTGTCAGTACTCCATTTCCTGGCAAGTGGGTCTTTTCAAACTACAGTGGCCATAGCATCAGGGATGTCCCAGCCAATGTTCTCCAACGTGTTGTCCAGAGTGCTGTCTTCCCTGCTGAAACACATGCGCAGCTACATCGTGTTCCCTCAGGTGGAGGATTTGCCCACAGTGAAAGGTGACTTCTACGCTTTGGGACATATCCCCAACATCATAGGTGCCATTGATGGGACACATGTGGCCTTGCCCCCCCGCAGGAGTGAACAGGTGTACAGAAACCCGAAGAGTTACCATTCAATGAATGTGCAGATGGTGTGTTTGGCTGACCAGTACATCTGCCAAGTTTCCTGGCTCAGTGCATGACGCTTACATTTTGAGGATTAGCAGCATCCCTTATGTGATGGGGCAACTCCAGAGGCACCGTGTGTGGCTATTAGGTGAGGACACGGACCCTATACAGTGTGACTAGGTGTCTGGGTCTGGGGATGTCCCTAAGAGTTAGTGTGTGTCTAACAGTTGTCCCTCGACATTTGCAGGTGACACTGGTTACCCCAACCTGTCATGGCTACTGACCCCAGTGAGGAATCACAGGACAAGGGCAGAGGAACGCTACAATGAGGCACATGGGCGAACTAGGAGGATTATAGAAAGAACCTTCGGCCTCCTGAAGGCAAGGTTCCAGTGCCTCCATATGACAGGTGGTTCCCTATTCTACTCACCAAAGAAGGTGTGCCAAATAATTGTGGCCTGCTGTATGCTTCACAACTTGGCTTTGCGACGACAGGTGCCTTTTCTGCAGGAGGATGGTCCAGATGGAGGTGTTGTGGCAGCTGTGGAGCCTGTGGACAGTCAAGACGAGGAAGCAGAAGAAGAGGACATAGACAACAGAAACACAGTGATTCATCAGTACTTCCAGTGAGACACAGGTAAGAAGACATCACTGCCTGCTACATCTGATACCCTTGTTCTACCTCTCATCTGTCTGTCACTTTCACCCAATTTATGGACCCTGATTTGTCACTTTGCCTTTCAATTTCACAGATGTGGGTCCCACTGTGTGACATCTGCTTTGTTTCCGCATGGACTAGAGCTGTGTGACATAGGTATGTTGACAATATATTGGATATTGCATTTTTCCACAGTTATTGCAAATATACATTTTCGAACACACAGACTGACTCCAGATTGTTTTGTGATTTAAGGGTGTTTATTTAAGTGCTAAATATTGGAGGGTGTTGTAAAATGGTCAGGGGTGATGGTGGAGGAATGTCCATGGCAGAGTCCAGTCTATTAGTTTCACAGGTGCATTGTCCAAAGGGGCATGGGAAGTGGAGCTGGGGCAGTTTAAGGATGGTCAGGGTGACAAAGTGGGACAAAAGGATGACAATCAGGGTGGTCTCATTTCTTGGCAGGGGTTTTGGCATTGTTCTCTGTCTTTGTCCTGGATCTCAGGGACCGTTTGCAAGGTGGTTCTCCATCTGTAGGGGGTGGGGTGCTGGTGTCATGGTCCTGTGGGGGTGCCTTTTGTCCACTAGCGCCGGCGGAGGTGATGGGCAGTTCATCGTCCAGGCTAGTGTCAGGGGCCCCTTGTTGTGCCACAATGTCCCTCCTGGTGTTGACGAGTTCCTTTAGCACCCCTACAATGGTGCCCAGGGTGGTATTGATGGATTTGAGTTTCTCCCTGAACCCCAAATACTGTTCCTCCTGCAGCCGCTGGGTCTCCTGAAACTTGGCCAGTAACGTTGCCATCGTCTCCTGGGAATGGCGGTAGGCTCCCATGATGTTGGAGAGGGCCTTGTGGAGAGTGGGTTCCCTGGGCCTGCCCTCCCCCTGTCGCACAGCAGCCCTCCTAGTTCCCCTGTGTTCCTGGGCCTCTGTCCCCTGAACCGTGTACCCACTACCACTGCCCCCAGGTCCCTGGTGTTGTTGGGGTGGTGGGTTAGCCTGGGTTTCCTGTAGTGGTGGGCACACTGCTTCTTGACGTGTCCTGGGGACAGAGGTATGGGCCCGCTGGGTGGGGGCTGTGCTGGTGTTTCCAGCGGGGGGAAGCTCTGTAGTGGCCTGTGCCAGTGTCAGGGGAACTGACTGTCCCGAGGTCCCAGATGGGCCGGGCTGGTCATCTTGATCCAGTTGGACAGAGCTGCTGTCATCACTGTGGGCCTCTTCTGTAGGTGGAGTGGACATGTCTGGACCCTCCTTTCCGGTGACGTTGGGTAGGGGTCGTGCAGGGGTGTAAAGGCATGATTATTGCATCTGTGTATGCCATGGTGAGTAATGGGTGGGTGACCCTGTACCCCAGTGCTTGCATTCTAGTGTGGGACCTTGTGTGATAATTGTTTAGGGGGGTGTGTGGGTATGTGTAGTGGCCATGCATTGGTGATGGGTGTCCATGCTTTGGTGTTGCATGCAGGGCTTGCGGTTGGGATGGGTGGGTTGTGATAGTGGGACATCTGTGAGGAGTTTGAGTGATGGGGTGAGGGTGGGGGTATGTGATAGCATGCAGGTAGGGTGGGGGATGAAGTAGTAAAGATTAGACTTACCAGAGTCCATTCCTCCAGCTACTCCTGCGAGGCCCTCAGGATGCAGTATAGCCAAGACCTGCTCCTCCCATGTTGTTAGTTGCGGGGGAGGAGCTGGGGGTCCGCCGCCAGTCCTGCGTACTGCAATCTGGTGGCTTGAGACCCAAAATGCACCTTCCCCCATAAGTCGTTCCACCTCTTCCTGATGTCATCCCGTGTTCTTGGGTGCTGTCCACTATTCTTTGCCATAGCTCCATCTTCCTAGCTATGGTGGTGTGCGGCACCTGTGATCCGAATAGCTGTGGCTCTACCCGGATGATTTCCTCCACCATGACCCTGAGATCCTCCTCAGAAAACCTGGGGTGTCTTTGCGGTGCCATGGGGTGGTGTGGGTGATGTGTGTGGTGGTGTGTGTTGTGATGTGTGGGGTGATGTTTAGGGGTATGTGGTGTTTTGTGCGTGGATGTTGTGTGAGTTATGGTGTTGAGTGCCTGTGGATGCCAGTTTGTAGATGGTGGTGCCTCTCTCTGGCCTTCTGTCACAATTGTGGTCGTAAGGGTTTGTGGGTAATGTGGGTGTGTGTTTTATATTGTATTGGGTGTGTGGGAGTGGTGTGTGTATCAGGTGTGTGTATTTGGAATTGCCCAATGTGGTAGTATTTTGTAGATGTGTGTGTATTTTAAGCGCGGCGGTGTGTACTGCCAATGGAATACCACGGTTGAAAGACCGCCGTGTTGATTCATGGGTCATGATAGTGTGGGCGTATTCCTGTTGGCGTGACGGTGTCGGTTTTGTTATCGCCAGTTTATCACTGACCTTTGGTGTGGCAGACTTGTGTGGGTGTCTAAATTTTGGCAGATTACGGATAATAGCTGTGGTGGAATTCCACAGCCACGGCGGTGTGTTGGCGGTCTTCTGCACGGCGGTAAGCGGCTTTTACCGCAAATGTTGTAATGACCCCCCTACCACCAGTGCAAAGAAGATAAACAACCTAACTATGTTGTATTATTCTACAGAATCTAGTGATTCCTTCGCACATTTTATGTTTAGGTCTGAGATCATAGCTGTGGTAATTTTGCTTCCCATCCTGATCTAAGGTCTTAGGGAGGAACCCCGACCCCATTCCTGAATGTGACAGCAATGGTCTGCATGTTTTATGGATGGCAGCCCACTTCGGGAAGCTGAAGAGTCAGGATCAGCGAAGCTGTCAGTGGATTGATGTGCATCTCATGATGGCCATGACTAGAATGCCCTCTGCCCCCTCAGGCCCATGTGTTGTTTGTATAATAACTTGAACAGAGTTCTAAGAACAGGCCTGACGTACTGATATGTCTAGAAAATGGGGGCCTATTCCTGAGCTCTTAGAATGGGAAACAAATTAGTATATCATGTATCGTACATGACAGCCTTGAGCAAAGCACAGACTGCATTATGTACAAAGGGGTCATAAAATGTGCAGCATAAACAACTATGGGGGTCATTCCGACCCTGGCGGTCTTGGACCACGGAAGCACCGCCAACAGGCTGGCGGTGCTTCCCAGCCCATTCTGACCGCAGCGGTAAAGCCGCGGTCAGAAAAGGGGATCCAGCGGTTTTCCGCCGGATTTCCCCTGCATGGGCTGAATCTCCATGGCGGCGCTGGAGATTCCGACCCCCTCACCGCCATCCTGTTTCTGGCGGTTTTTACCACCAGGAACAGGATGGCGGGAACGAGTGTCGTGGGGCCCCTGGGGGACCCTGCACTGCCCATGCCACTGGCATGGGCAGTGCAGGGGCCCCCTTACAGGGCCTCATAAAGATTTTCACTGTCTGCTTAGCAGACAGTGAAAATCGTGACGGGTACAACTGCACCCGACGCACCCCTGCAACTCCGCCGGCTCCATTTGGAGCCGGCTTCCTTGTTGCAGGGCCTTTCCCGCTGGGCCGGCGGGCGCTCTTTTGGCGGTCGCCCGCCGGCCCAGTGGGAAAGCCAGAATGGCCGCCACGGTCTTTTGACCGCAGAGCGCCCATATGGCGGTAACCGCGTGGCGGTCAGAATGACCGCCTATGTCTTCTTGGAAAGAAGCAGTGAATAAAATATGAGAATAATGAGCTAAAAGCTGGTTGTGATAAAAAAAATATGAAGTGAAAACATGTGTCTCAATATAAAAGGCACAGGCTTCTGGCCTAATCCTAAAATAAGGGTGCCCAACCTACGTGCTCGAGGCAACCCACAACAATTGCCCCCATGTTTTGATGTGATTACTATAGGGGCCAACCATTCTGAACACTCTACTGCTTCAATGACCACTTCTTCTACAAGTTTATCTAATTTCTCTCTTAAAGGTTCTTACATTAATAGAGGAACAGCTCTCGTTCTTTGTACCACTGGGGCTCCATTGGACTTTAAATTGATTTTATGCACACAATTGTTTACTAACACTAATTTATTTGTGAATGATTCTGGAAAATCTTCATAAATGTTCATTCCTTCCAAATATCTGGATACCATTGAGACTTGTTCTTCATTAATGGGATCTAACACATTCCCTAGATCTTTCTGTTGTTTCTGCCTCAACAAATTGCAACCTTGTTCAATGACATATATTTTTCACCCTTTTTATGCATATTCTTTAGTGAAATTCACATTTTTGCATTTCCTGCAGAAGGCAAGGGTCTCCATTGTATCCTTCTGAATGGACACCAAGGTGTGGTCTTCACCTTGGAAACTGGTGTGAAATGTGTGCCTGTCTATAACTTATACACGTTTACATCTATTCCATTGAATAAGATATCGCAAGTAGGATATGATGTTTTATCACCATCCTCTGGTTAATCTGGAAGATTAGCTTCCTTGTGTCCTCGTGTTCGCACTCTCTTGTATCTACCAAACATCTATTCTTCTCAGGTATTTTTCATGCTTTGGCCAAATGTTCTCTTTTATTACACTTCCTACATATAACTCCCCTTGCTGGACATTTAGGACTGTTGGTCAAATGAGTGGTATTCCCGCATCTGAAGCTTTTTAGTCTATAATTTTTTGGTTTTGATTTAACTACCCATTCTTCGCTAATTTTACAAACTTTTTGTTCATTGGTGAGCAGAGATATCTCCCCATTCTCTATGTAGGTTCCCTTAGATAATTTAATTTCGCTGATACAGAAAGTAGTGTGCTCAATGCACTTAGCTCTCTCTCTCTCTCTCTCAATATATATATATATATATATATATATATATATATATATATATATATATATACACACATATATATTCCAAACAAAAGGTGGTCATATGTGGCAGCACGTTCTAACTTCTGGTGCAGGCGGCAGGGTCGACCACAAACTCCCAAACATAAATCACAGCACAAAGGCCACCGCACTCCTAGGAGTTGAAAATTCCCAACTTTAATCTTAATAATCACCATCCATGTAACAACTCTTGCCACAACGCGTTTTCGACAACCGTCTTCTTTAGGTGGAATGCAAAAAATTGATAAGTCCTTGGATTTTACTTTCCTATTTATAGCCAATTGAAAGGCATTCTGGGAGCCGCAGCACAGTCTCTCTCCCTTAAGGCGGGATGCTGGTCATGAACTAACAATTATATCGAGATCAGGAAGTGCTGAATGAACTCGAGACAGAGGAGCAGAAAGTATGTGAGAAAGAGAAAGGGGAGAGCAGCTCAAAGACATGTAAAGAGGGAGGATCTCTCTATGCAAAAGACACCCTAAGAAGGAGGAGAGCATGGGTTTGAGGGACAGAAACTTTGAAAAGGCACTGTAAAGAAAGTGTGCTAAGTATGTGTGAGCAGGCATTACAGAGAGGAGATGGAGGGTGGGAGTATATTTTTGTGCAAAGCTAGGCACACTGTGCAGAGAGTCTGGGCAACCCCATGTTGGTTTACAGAGGTAAAAGCTTGACCACCTAGTGCTCTAATGTTTATGGTAGCTTGGTATAGCAGTTAGGCTAATCTTGGAGTTGTGCAACGCATTTTTGTACTCACAGTACCAGTAAAGCAAGACAAACTCTAATAAGAATAACTCAAGACCAATTTACACAAATATTTCAGATTTTTATAACATTCATAAGACCACAATCATCAAAATTGGGTAAGTACTTTTTAAGTCATGAATTTTCAAAGTTTAGAAACAAATAGTCTTTTGTGAGCAATTACGAATCTTAGTAATCAGTGCAGAAATACTTTAAAAATGCATATAAAATCAGGCAATGCGTTTACCAATGTCTCCTTTTGCAGCTGTGTTGAGGTCATCAGTGGGCACTATGAACCAGCTGGAGAAGTTTGGAAGGTCCCGGCTTCAGTTAAAGCAGCTGCAGAAAGTCTTTGGAGGTGGTGCCAGGCCACTGCTGGGGACCACTTGGAAAAGCACTGCACAGGTGGACTGAAAGATAACTTTGATGGGTCTCTTTGGAGTTTCGAGGTTGCAAGGGGTGCAGGACCCTTAGGGCACAGCTGGATCTTCAGTGCAGGGCACAGGGTGGCCAGATGCAGAGCGAATTGGTGAGCCAGGAGCTGTGCACAAAGGTGCCCTTGGAAGCAGGAGGTAGATCACTTTAAGAGTTTCTTGCAGGTCAGCAGGGGCACTCTGGGGGTGGGGTGGTCCTGGTGGTTTCAAAATTCCCTTGACTGGGACTTCCTTCTGGTCCTTCTTCAGGATAGTAGGACACCAGTACCTGGGGGTATTGCACAGTTTGGCAACTGGAGGGCACAGTGCCACCAAACTTGGCACACTTGCAGGGTTTGTCCTCCTGGTCTGTTGGGTGGAGATTGGTTTGGCTGCAGTATGTGGTGCCTTGGTAAGCAGCCAGTTAGTAAAGTTGACTTCACTGGGTCTTTGGTCTTTCTTGCAGGAGAGTGATACCTTTACTCTGGAGGGAGATCTTCAGCAATTTTGGAAGTGTGGAGGTCCTCTGGGGGTTTGTAGAGTCTGTCTGATGTCTGAGCTACCCCTCAGCATCGATTATTTAGTCCTGTCTGCAGCAGGCAGTGTTTGGCACATTTTACATGGTGCAGCAGGACTTCAGCTCTCGAGTCTTGGGCCTTCTTTGTTGCTGGTCTTCTTTTGTCCTTGGAATCTGATTCTCTGGTCTAGGAATGTCCACTATATTCTGTGATTACTGGGTGTTTATGGGGGTACCTATCAGTGATCAATGAATCATCTACCTTAAGGTGACTACACCCACTAAGTGACCACTTAGTGGGCAGAGGTCACCACCTCGACCTGATTGGCTATTTTCCTTCCATGCAAGATGGCAGAAAATGAAATGGAGGGGGCACCCTGCATGCAATACCTTAGGGGTGGTGCAAGCTGGGGCTGGCCACTCCTCATGTCCTTTGTGTGTTTTCCTGTCAGTACTCCCGCCAAAAGTGGAGGTTTTGAACAGGGGCAGCCATTATTTCTAGCAGTAGGCTTGGAGGTTGAGTTTCCTGGGCAGTTTGCCCTTGGAATCTCACTAGCAGGGCAGGGCACATTCCTGAGGAGGGAGGTGTGATACCTCCACCCAGAAACGGCTTTGTCTCGGGACCCAGAGAGCAGGATCTCTCACCCTAGGGTTCCAGAATCTTGTCTGGTGGTGGCAGGCTTGTCGTGACCAGCCAGCAGCCATGCCAGGGTAGTTAGCTCATGCAAGGGGCACCTCTAAGGTGATCCCTGGGTACATTTTGTAATAAATCCAATGCTGGTACCAGTTTGGATTTATAATTTTGAGTTGTGTGATACCAAATGTAGGGAGCTGGCTCTGTATATACTATATCAAAGTGAGATATAGGGCCTCATTATGACCCTGGCGGTAGAGAACCGCCAGGGCCAACGGGGGCGGGAGCACCGCCGACAGGCCGGCGGTGCTCCCTTGGGCATTCTGACCGCGGCGCTTTGGCCGCGGTCAGAACGGGAAAACCGGCGGTCTCCCGCCGGTTTTCCACTGCCCCTAAGAATCCTCCAAGGCGGCGCAGCTCGCTGCGCCGCCGAGGGGATTCTGACAATCCTTACCGCCATCCTGTTCCTGGCGGCTCGCCCGCCAGGAACAGGATGGCGGTAAGGATTGTTGTGGGGCCCCTGGGGGCCCCTGCAGTGCCCATGCCAATGGCATGGGCACTGCAGGGGCCCCCGTAAGAGGGCCCGCTAGTATTTCACTGTCTGCGTAGCAGACAGTGAAATACGCGACGGGTGCAGTAGCACCCGTCGCACCTTCCCACTCCGCCGGCTCGATTACGAGCCGGCATCCTCGTGGGAAGGGAGTTTTTCCCTGGGCTGGCGGGCGGTCTTTTGGAGACCGCCCGCCAGCCCAGGGAAAAACTCATAATACCCTCCGCGGTCTTCTGACCGCGGAGCGGTATTATGGAGGGCGGCATCCTGGCGGGCGGCCTCCGCCGCCCGCCAGGGTCATAATGAGGCCCATAGTGTGCACAGAGTCCAGGGGTTCCCCAGAGGCTCACCTAGACAAGCCAAAAGCATTTGCAATGGCGGTCAATGGATACAAGAGGCAATGCAACAACTAACTCGCAAATGTGAGATCTATCCGGTTGGAACATAAAAAAGATAAACTATCAGCTTTCAACCTTGAGCCATTTTGTGAACAAGTGTGTAAGTCCCTCAAACACATTGAATGATAGGGATTTACAAGCTTCTGTAGTGAGGGCAACCTTTAACTTGTAGATCAAAGAAACGAACAATAAGGAACATTGTGAGGGTTTCACAGACATAACAGAAGCATTAAGATCGCAATGAGAACAGCTAACCTAAATCACAACTTATAGATTAAATATGGAAACACGTAAAGAGAGCAAATGAAAGGTTGAGAAAACTACAGCGCACACCCAGCAGCAGACTGCCCCAGCCAATAAAACAATCCCCACAGGTGGGCACCAATAATGGTGAGACACAAGCACAGCAAACTGGTGCTCCGGAGGTTCCCTCAAAATCACCACGGAGCCGAGGTGGCTCATCCACAGACAGCACTTTAGCTCAGAGTTTCCACTGTGGAAATCAAATGGTACAATTGACGATGTGCATGTCAGTTTGACTGCTGCTGTAATAAAGTAGAACGGAGGGTGAAGGGGCCTGCTGCAAGAAATGGAAAGCAGATATGTAGCTAGGTCAGTGCGTGACTTCTTTTAGCACACAAATCCCTGTGTCAGTGACCCGCTGGTGGAGGACTTGGGATACTTGGGGGTGCGTACTAAGGCCCAGATTAGTACTCTGTTTGCGCTAAATTAGCGTCATTTTTTTACGCTAATACAGCGCAAACTTAACTCCATATTTATATTTTGATGCTAGTCAAGTCTAACACCAAAATATTGGAATTCAAGTCATTTTTGGGATGCGTGAAACCAGCTTGGGTCAATGAGATGCAAGGTGGGTGTTCTCATCCAAAAAATTACTGTAAGGCCCAAGCGCCTTACTTATCCTCCCATGCAAAAATGGTACACGTGAAGGAGGTGGGCCTAAATAATGGTGCTAAGCCTGGATCTGGGCATGCATTACGGGACCTGTGTACCCATTCAAACACCATGGAAAGAGCCCACAGCTACCCACCCCAAGCCCCAGCAAATACCCCACCCACACCAGAGGAACACCACAGGATAGGGGACCCCATCCCAGGTAAGTACAGGTAAGTAGAGGTAAGTATTTAAATTTTAAAGTACCATTGGGGGCCCTGAAATAGGCCCCCCTACATGGCACAGGGTGCAATGGCCATGCCCAGGGGACCCTTGTCCCTTGTGCTAGCCAATGGGGTGGTGGACATGACACCTGTTTTGCGTCAAAAAGTATAAATCAGGGCCACCAATATTAAAGCGGGCCCTGCGCAGAATGCAAAAGTGAAGATGACATCTTTCTCTTCACCTTTTAAGCCCTCTCTCTCAGATCAGTGTTAGATTACACACAATAACGCACTTGGGCTGCCACTAAAACACTTTTTATTTTCAAACAGCAAAGAAAGCTGGGTTTGCAACCAAAGCAATGCATCTATCCCCACTAGTCACCTCACAATTGGGCTGAAGGAATACACCATTGAGAGAAACTTAACAAGTTTACCAGTACTCTCCAAAGGCACTCTATTAAAATAGTTTTAGATGCACACATTACATTCACCCACATATGTGTCTTGGTTCAAGGATCGTGTGGCTGAAGAGAATAAATGTGCCTCTGTCTGAAAAAGCAAATGTCAAGGCAGAATGGGGTTTTAAATGCAAGGAAAGGGAGTAAAGCACCCTACAGACAGAACTGTAAAAACATGTAGTCGTGAAGTGCTGCATGAAAATCAAATAAGGAACAAGAAGGGAATATGGCAGAAGCAACTGACAGCAGGGGGGCTAGGATTCTTTAAAGAAGAGACACCCTTTTAAGCGGGAGGTACAAGTATTTGTTTTTTCACCCTGCTTTTCTGTCACCAAAGGTGGAATTCCTGCCAGCAGCTGGCTTATGAACTAGGGCTAATGGAGGCCCTTTATGAGTGTGAGAGGAGGCCTCTTTTTGCATGGTTAGCCCCCACTTTTTGCCTGATGTTGATGTGTTCTAGAAGTTGGTAGTGCCCGGGCCCCTGCTAACCAGGTTCCCTGGGCCAGAGCTCTTTCCCTAAATCTGTTGTGACTCTTGGCACAATTGGATACACTCTTGAGTATCCCACTAAGTCCCTAGTAAATGGGTACCCCAGTACCCAGGGTAAGAGTAGACCCCTGAGGGCAGCAGCACTGATTGTGCCACCCCCAAGGGTCCTGCCCCCAGATGCACCCAGCATTGCCATTGCAGGCTGAGTGTACTGGGGCAAGCCTAAAAAGACAAACTCAACATGGCACACTCTCTGTGTGCCCTGTCCACAGTACACTGCATATGTTATGGGTAAGTCACCCCTTTGGCAGGCCTTTTAGCCCTAAGGCAGGATGCAACATACTATGGGCCTGATTCTAACTTTGGAGGACGGTGTTAAACCGTGCCAAAAGTGGCGGATATACCACCTACCGTATTACGAATTCCATAGGATATAATGGACTCGTAATACGGTAGGTGGTATATCCGCCACTTTTGGGACGGTTTAACACCGTCCTCCAAAGTTAGAATCAGGCCCTATGTGTGAGGGAATAGCTGCATGAGCAATATGCCCCCACTGTGTCCTTGACAAACCCAAGACAGCGAGTGAACAGAGCCGACATTTTACATACATGTACTGGACACTGGTCAAACACGGGTGTCCCACCTACATGATGGCTACTCTGTACACTGGGTTGTTTGGTATCAAACAACTCAGAAGACTAATTCCAAACTGGTATCAGAGTTCGATTTAGCCCTAAATGTACCCAAGGGGTATCTTAGAGGCCCCCCCTGCAAAAGTTAACTCAAACTGGCATAATTGCTGACTGGTTCCATCCAGCCTGCCACTCCAGACGGCCAATATACAAACCTGGAGGAAAGCCATGGCTCTCTGGTTTGTAAGACATTGCCCTTCCTGGGTGGAGGAGCTAACTCCCCTTCCCTCAAGAATTTACAATACACTGGGAGTGAGCTTCAAAGGCTACATCCCCTGAAACTCAAGCCCCCAGGCCTGCTGCTAGCAGCAGATGGCTTCCCCCTTTGCAAACACCTACTTTGGGCAGGCCCAAAGGCGGGAAAGCAGACAAAGGGGAGGAGGAGTAACCTCACTGAGCATGCACTACCCCTACGGGCTTGCATGAGAAGTGGAATGGAGGAAAAAAGCCAATCAGGTTTAGGAATGTGACCCGTCCCACAGGAAGTGGCCATTGGACACTACCAGGTTTCCCTTAAAAGGCCCACTAAAGTCATTATTTAGTGGGCTCCCCTAGACCAGGAATGGAGATTGAACTAGAAGAAAGAAGACAGCACCAAGGAACCAGCCAGGACGAGAACTGAGGACCCGCTTGTAGGAGGGTGGCCTGGCTTATAGTGGGTACCTGATGGTACTTACACCTTGTGCCAGGTCCGGTTATCCCTTATTAGTAGATTAGTAGTGTTCTAGAAGCTTAGGCTGATAGAGGTAGCTATAGCAGAGCAGCTTAGGCTGAACTAGGAGACATGTAAAGCTCCTACTATACCACTTATATCATATAGCACTATATCATAAGAAACACAATACTCAGAGTTACTAAAAATAAAGGTCCTTTATTTTCGTGACAATATGCCAAAAGCATCTCAGAGGATATACTCCTTAGGAGGTAAGTAGAATACACAAAATATACACACAAACCAAAATCAGGTAAGTAAAACAGTCAGAAAGTAGTGCAAACACTCTAGAATACAATAGGATGCAATAGGCCTAGGGGCAACACAAACCATATACTCTGAAAGTGGAATGTGAACCACAAATGGACCCCTAGGCTAGTGTAGTATGTAGAGGGTCACTGGGAGTGTCAGAAAACACTAAGGGTATCCAAGATACCAAACCCCAAGACCCTGAAAAGTAGGAGTAAAGTGCTACTACTTCCTCTGAAACTCACTAAACTCGTGATAGAGGATTCTGAAAAGACAACAACAGACTGCAATGCACTGAAGATGGATTACTGGACCTGAGGACCTGCAAAGGAAGGAGACCAAGTCCAAGAGTCGTGAAAGTGTCCAGGGGGGCAGGAGCCCACTAAACCCCGGATGAAGGAATCTCAATATTATAAGTGAAGTCCACTTGAAGATTCCAAAGGTGAGACCATGAGCACGAGCGGATTAGGGGGACAAACACAGGAGGGCTGTACCAAAAGGAATAATTCCAATCTTGGAAGAAGCCTCACAGTGAGGTTCTATTGATCCTATTGGATGTTTGGGTGTAAATTAAAAGCCACTATTGATGAGGTTTAATCGGCTCCAATTGATTATTTTCTTGCCTTTGAACATGCCAGGGGTGGTTTCTTACTAAGGGCGTTGGGGCAAAGCCTACCAATTCTCAGCCTTTCCTTGTGAACAATAAACATTGGGCCCGATTCACACAGGTAACCTTTGCCTCCCTGTCTTCACCCTGCACCAGAAGGGCCAAAGGGTAATTTGTCTGCTCCAGCAGGCACCTTTCTGCACAGCGACCGGTACTCTGGGACTCCTCTCCTGTCGAAAAGCATGATCTCTGGAACACAGGTGGTAGACCAAAGTGACCCTGACTGTCCAAAGGTCCAGCTGTCTAAATCTGGTGGAGGTAAGAGATTGCCTCCCCGTGCCAGACACCACATGTTTTGCAGCTCCTTGGGCTTCTGTGCACTTCTTCCAGAAATCCTTCATGCCCAGGTCCCTAGCACTCATCCTGCGATGCTCAGCTACCTGAGTTGTTCTCCAGCGGTGTGGGATCCCTTTGTGTAGTGCTGCGACAACCGCCATTTGCAACTCCTTTGTCCCCGTGTTCTGGGACTCCTGTGGGTGCTGCCTGGTCTTCTGAGGGCTCTTTGAAGCGCTGAGAGCCCCACCCTCCTCATCCTGAGTTGAGACCCCTAGGTCCCTCCCGGGCCCAGGCAGCACCTTTTCCCGTCAAATGCGTTTCTTGCATGAGCCACGGCTTGTTGTCAGATTCCAACATCGAAGACCAGCCTGCATTCTTCTAATCAACATGGACATCTCTTGCACCAAGAAGGAACCCACAACTGTCTTATTTGGTGCATTTCTGACTTTTTCTTCCAACCGGAGAATCCACTTTTGTACCTTCATCCGGGTTAACAGGGGCTCCTGTTCTTCCTGGGCTCTTCATCGACTTCTGGACTTGGTCTCCTCTCTCCACAGCTCTTCAGGTCCAGGAATCCATCGTTGGTGTCTTGCAGTCTTGCTTGGTTTTTGCATAATTCTTTATCACGACTTCTAGTGTGTTCTGAGGAAACTTGCTGTACTTTACTCATGTTTTCCTGGGCTCTGGGGTGGGGTATTTTACTTACCTTTGGTGTTTTCTTACACTCCCAGCGCCCCTCTACACACTACACTTGCCTAGGGGGGAAACCGACTTTCGCATTCCACTATTTTAGTATAAGGTTTGTGTTCCCCCTAGGCCCAATACAGCCTATGGTGATTTTCACTGTTTGCACTATTTTATGACTGTTTACTTACCTGATTTTGGTTACAAGTTTATATTTTCTGCATAATACATACCTCCTTTGGGAGTATAGTCTCTAAGACATTTTTGGCATTGTGTCACTAAAATAAAGTACCTTTATTTTTGTAACACTGAGTATTTTGTTTCATGTGTGTGAGTACTGTGTGAGTACAGTGGTATTGCAAGAGCTTTACATGGCTCCTAGATAAGCCTTGGCCGCTCAGCTACAGCTACCTCTAGACAGCCTAAGCTGCTAGAACACTGCCTACATTTCACTAATAAGGGATAACTGGACCTGATATAAGGTGTAAACACCTTTGGTACCCACTACAAGCCTGGCCAGCCTCCTACAAGCAGGAGTTCACTGTTTGAGGGGCCATGCATTTGTAAAGGCATACATCTTAGTAACATTGTTTTACATATATCTTGGAGCACTTGTAACATGCACTAATATGTTCATTTTGTAACTCATAAGATTTTCTTCCTTTGACCTAATTTCAGATGTTTCATTGTGATGGAATTTGCTGTAGTATATTACTTCATGATATAATATAAAATGTCTTCTTCTAAGTTCACTCTCTCCAAGGTCAGCCAATGACTTGTTCTCTCTCCTTTCCAGCCGCTGACATGGAGTCCAAGGCACCAACGGCACCATCTTGGAAGACCTTCGTATTCTACATCCTCATCTCATTTCTGACCAGCTTGTCGGTATTCGCCGTTCTCCGAGGTGCCTCCAAAGCCAAGGTAGATAAGATCTGCACAAAGGTGGAGACCCCAGCTATATACTACGCAGGTGAGAGTGACCGCAAGAAAACACCCAGGGGAACAACAAGCACCACAGAGAGTGACCTGGTCATTCTGCTCTGGACCTGGCCCTTTGGTGAAAGGTTTCCACTGGACCAGTGCGCAAGAATCCATGGGATCTCTGGTTGCACCTTCACTGTGGACCGGAGCTGGTACAGCCGTGCGGATGCCGTGATCCTTCATCACCGTGATGTCTGCAGCTCTAAAACCCAGCTGCCCCAAGAGCCAAGGCCGTTCAACCAGCGCTGGGTCTGGTTCAACCTGGAGTCACCGAGGCACAGTCCCAACCTTCATTTCATGGACAATCTTATCAACCTGACGCTGAACTATAGGAGAGACTCAGACATCTTCTCACCCTACGGCTGGGTAGAAAGAGCCAAGAGTGCTCAGAACTTCAGAATCCCAAACAAGAGCAAACTGGCGGTTTGGGTGGTCAGTAACTGGGACCCGTCCTTGACGAGGGTGGCATATTTCAATCAGCTGAAGAACCACCTCAAAATTGATGTCTATGGAGGTGGGCACCGACCCTTAGCCCGAGACAAAACAATGTCCACTATTTCCCAGTACAAGTTCTACCTAGCCTTCGAGAACTCTCTAAACCAAGACTACATCACTGAGAAGCTCTGGCAGAATGCGCTGCTCTCTGGGACATTGCCCGTTGTTCTCGGTCCTACCAGGGAGAACTATGAGCGCTTCCTTCCCTCAGATGCCTTCATCCACGTCAACGACTTCCCGAGTGCTAAGGAGCTGGCCGCTCACTTGCACTTCCTGGATGCTAACGACGAACAGTACGGGCGCTACTTTGAGTGGCGCAAGACGCTGCAGCCCATAGGTTACACAGACTGGACCACACACTACTGTAAGGCCTGTCAAGCCCTACAGCAACAGCTGGATTACAAGACAATCCCGAGCATCGCCAAATGGTACAAATGATCAGTCGTCACCGCAAAGACCTCGTCCTTTGGAGTCTAAGGAGACTCTTTGGCAGCAGTCAAAGTGCATTAAATAAGCATTGGAACTGTGATGCTGCATGCAATGGGGGCGGGGTCAGTGAGCGTGGGGGCAGAGTGAAACGTGTGACTAAAAAAACTAGGGGCAGATTTAAGAAAAGTGGCGCTGCACACAGTGCAGCGCCACTTTCCTTACGTCCCTTAGAGCCCCCCTACCGCCACTATGAGTGCGCCATATTTAAAATACGGCGCACCATGCGCAGGGTAGGGGGTTATAGCATCATTTTTTTTACGCTATTGATGTACTCTGCAGAAGTTGTGTCAAAATGTTGGTGCTACTCCTGAAGAGTACATTGGGGACCATTAAAAAGAAGGGATGCCCTCTTTTAACACCTGCTCTGAGCAGGCCTTAAAAGTGCCAAAACAAATGGTGCAAGGAAATCTCTTACCTAATGGAGGACGCCCCCCTTACATACATTATGCCTGGCGCAGGCATAATGTGGTGCAAGGGTTTACAAAGTGGCACAGTGCATGCATTGCGCCAGTTTGTAATTATGGCGTGGGAAAATTGCCTCTTTAGTGCCGCCTTAGTGTAAAAAAAATGACACTATGACGGAGCTAAGGTGGCGCTAGGGAATCTAAAATCTGCCCCTAAATATTCTGTAACTTTTTCCAGTTTTTAACCTTCAGGTGACTACATATAAAATAACAGCAAATTTAAATGAAAAATAAATAAATGCAAGTTAAGATAATCAGCATGGAATGCATGATTACATTATGAATCCTCTATTAGTTAATGCACTGCAGAGGTCTGTGTGTAACCAGAGAGCCACAGAACTGAATCCTGATTGGTGCAGTGGAGAATAGTGACTTGCGTGTGTTTGGTGCTACGAGGTCGGAGTCTGAGACAGAAAACACAGTGGATATTTAAGTAATTATTTTAAACTTCCATTACACTCAGTATAAGATAGGGTGTTACACACAAAACAAAAAGGTTTAAGATAAAAAAATGCAATTCTTTTAATAACTGTCCTTTAAAAGCACGCACTTCACAGCTCAGCTGGTAACTCCGTTGCACTACCCCTCAAAAAGAATAAACCAGTGTCGTCAGTAACTTCAAGTTCCTCTATCACTTAAAGCCAATACCTGCTTCCAAGCACCCAGTACATTTGCAGACTGACAAGTTGCACACATTTGCATTTCTTTCAAGCAGCAGCACCTTGGCAAGAAGGCTTGTTTAGCTTTCTGCCCCTCCCTCGGTTTGACATCACAGGAGACTCCCTGCCTTACACTGCAGCTGAAGCATTTAAACTCTCAGAATTAATCACCCTGGGATAGTTATCTTTTCACAACAACTAATGGAACTGTTTTTCTTAAATTAAAAAAGTTTGGGCATGTTGTGCCCCTCAGATCCCACCCACTTCGTCCACTGATCTTAGGTATGGGCAGCATTCTACTGCTATGTAAAGATGTTGTCAGAGGGTCCAGGGTCTCAGGAGGGCACCTTGACAACACCGATACGTATTAGGTGAGGTGGCACTCATAAAGGGGTCTATTGGGATGCTGGCATACACCGCAACTGTTGGCAAAGAATAAATACAGTAGAGGTGAATGTCCAGAGAGGTTTGAGTACCCACTTCCAATCAGTGAAAAGCCAACTACAGGGGCCTCAACACCGCAACTCAGTTTCACTCAATTCCTGACTTGTCCACATCAACAGACTTAGGGCCTGATTTACAGTTTGCCGGATGTGTTACCCTATTACAAAAGTGATGGATATCCCGTCCACCGTGTTCCAATCTCCATAGCCAGTAATGGGACTGTAATACTTGTAGGAGGCTGGACTGGCTTGTAGTGAGTACCAAGGGGTACTTGCACCTTGCACCAGGCCCAGTTATCCCTTATTAGTGTATAGGGTGTCTAGCAGCTTAGGCTGATAGATAATGGTAGCTTAGCAGAGGAGCTTAGGCTGAACTAGGAGACGTGTGAAGCTACTACAGTACCACCTAGTGTCATATGCACAATATCATAAGAAAACACAATACACAGTTATACTAAAAATAAAGGTACTTTATTTTTATGACAATATGCCAAAGTATCTTAGAGTGTACCCTCAGTGAGAGGATAGGAAATATACACAAGATATATATACACAATAGCAAAAATATGCAGTATAGTCTTAGAAAACAGTGCAAACAATGTATAGTTACAATAGGATGCAATGGGGAAACATAGGGATAGGGGCAACACAAACCATATACTCCAAAAGTGGAATGCGAACCACGAATGGACCCCAAACCTATGTGACCTTGTAGAGGGTCGCTGGGACTATTAGAAAATAGTGAGAGTTAGAAAAATAACCCTCCCCAAGACCCTGAAAAGTGAGTGCAAAGTGCATTAAAGTTCCCCTAAGGACAAAGAAGTCGTGTTAGAGGAATAATGCAGGAAAGACACAAACCAGCAATGCAACAACTGTGGATTTCCAATCTCGGGTACCTGTGGAACAAGGGGACCAAGTCCAAAAGTCACAAGCAAGTCGGAGATGGGCAGATGCCCAGGAAATGCCAGCTGCGGGTGCAAAGAAGCTTCTACTGGACAGAAGAAGCTGAGGTTTCTGCAGGAACGAAAAGGGCTAGAGACTTCCCCTTTGGTGGACGGATCCCTCTCACCTTGGAGAGTCGTGCAAAAGTGTTTTCCCGCCGGAAAGACGCCAACAAGCCTTGCTAGTCGCAAATCGTGCGTTTGGTGTTTTTGGACGCTACTGGGGCCCAGGAGGGACCAGGAGGTCGCAAATGGGACATGAAGAGAGAGGGGACGTCGAGCAAGACAAAGAGCCCTCACTAAAGCAGATAGCACCCAGAGAAGTGCCAGAAACAGGCACTACGAGGATGCGTGAAATGGTGCTCGCCGAAGTTGCACAAAGGAGTCCCACGTCGCCGGAGACCAACTTAGAAAGTCGTGCAATGGAGGTTAGCGTGCTGTGGACCCAGGCTTGGCTGTGCACAAAGAATTTCTGCCGGAAGTGCACAGGGGCCGGAGTAGCTGCAAAGTCGCGGTTCCCAGCAATGCAGCCCAGCGAGGTGAGGCAAGGACTTACCTCCACCAAACTTGGGCTGAAGAGTCACTGGACTGTGGGGGTCACTTGGACAGAGTCGCTGGATTCGAGGGACCTCGCTCGTCGTGCTGAGAGGAGACCCAAGGGACCGGTAATGCAGCTTTTTGGTGCCTGCAGTTGCAGGGGGAAGATTCCGTCGACCCACGGGAGATTTCTTCGGAGCTTCTGGTGCAGAGAGGAGGCAGACTACCCCCACAGCATGCACAAGCAGGAAAACAGTCGAGAAGGCGGCAGGATCAGCGTTACAGAGTTGCAGTAGTCGTCTTTGCTACTATGTTGCAGGTTTGCAGGCTTCCAGCGCGGTCAGCAGTCGATTCCTTATCAGAAGGTGAAGAGAGAGATGCAGAGGAACTCGGATGAGCTCTTGCATTCGTTATCTAAAGTTTCCCCAGAGACAGAGACCCTAAATAGCCAGAAAAGAGGGTTTGGCTACCTAGGAGAGAGGATAGGCTACTAACACCTGAAGGAGCCTATCAGCAGGAGTCTCTGACGTCACCTGGTGGCACTGGCCACTCAGAGCAGTCCAGTGTGCCAGCAGCACCTCTGTTTCCAAGATGGCAGAGGTCTGGAGCACACTGGAGGAGCTCTGGACACCTCCCAGGGGAGGTGCAGGTCAGGGGAGTGGTCACTCCCCTTTCCTTTGTCCAGTTTCGCGCCAGAGCAGGGGCTAAGGGGTCCCTGAACCGGTGTAGACTGGCTTATGCAGAATTGGGCACATCTGTGCCCAACAAAGCATTTCCAGAGGCTGGGGGAGGCTACTCCTCCCCTGCCTTCACACCATTTTCCAAAGGGAGAGGGTGTCACACCCTCTCTCAGAGGAAGTTCTTTGTTCTGCCATCCTGGGCCAGGCCTGGCTGGACCCCAGGAGGGCAGCTGCCTGTCTGAGGGGTTGGCAGCAGCAGCAGCTGCAGTGAAACCCCAGGAAGGGCAGTTTGGCAGTACCAGGGTCTGTGCTACAGACCACTGGGATCATGGGATTGTGCCAACTATGCCAGGATGGCATAGAGGGGGCAATTCCATGATCATAGACATGTTACATGGCCATATTCGGAGTTACCATTGTGAAGCTACATATAGGTAGTGACCTATATGTAGTGCACGCGTGTAATGGTGTCCCCGCACTCACAAAGTTCAGTGAATTGGCTCTGAACAATGTGGGGGCACCTTGGCTAGTGCCAGGGTGCCCTCACACTAAGTAACTTTGCACCTAACCTTTACCAGGTAAAGGTTAGACATATAGGTGACTTATAAGTTACTTAAGTGCAGTGTAAAATGGCTGTGAAATAACATGGACGTTATTTCACTCAGGCTGCAGTGGCAGGCCTGTGTAAGAATTGTCAGAGCTCCCTATGGGTGGCAAAAGAAATGCTGCAGCCCATAGGGATCTCCTGGAACCCCAATACCCTGGGTACCTCAGTACCATATACTAGGGAATTATAAGGGTGTTCCAGTAAGCCAATGTAAATTGGTAAAAATGGTCACTAGCCTGTCAGTGACAATTTGGAAAGAAATAAGAGAGCATAACCACTGAGGTTCTGATTAGCAGAGCCTCAGTGAGACAGTTAGTCACTACACAGGTAACACATTCAGGCACACTTATGAGCACTGGGGCCCTGGGTTACCAGGGTCCCAGTGACACATACAACTAAAACAACATATATACAGTGAAAAATGGGGGTAACATGCCAGGCAAGATGGTACTTTCCTACAATACTGCAGACAGGATATCTGTCACGTTTGTGACAAATTAACCCCCTCCGTCAAACTGTAGCTCAGGCCACCATATTTCATTTGTGACATATTCAAGGCAGAAGATACGTAAAGGGTACATTGTAAGCTTCTTGTAATGAGCACCAACGTAACGTGTATTTATAAAGCACATGTTCACCCGGAAGCTTCTAACCATCAGTTAAAATACAGATCTCTGCAATGGGTGCATTAGTCCACTGACCCTCAGACCCAGCCAGCACCAGACTCTTTAATGATCAAGGGACTGAATCTTTGAAGGGTTTTACCCAATCTGTGTCTATTGGGAAATGCGTTGATACATAAGGGCCTAAATTCTTACAGGGACCACCACTCCGTACATGACCATGGTACTCTCCAGGCACTTTCAAGGGCATGCCTGCAACTTTTAAGGGCATGTCTGGCACTTTGACTAGCCACATTTCTAATGGAGTCAGTCTTTCCATTCGGAGATTTTTCATGTTCCATGATTTATATTTAAACACCGTTCATTACTGTGATGAACACTGATCTTCATGTGACGTCATAACATTGAAATGTAAAATATCACTTAAACAATAAAAACACAGGCCTTCAATACGAGTCTGGCAGTCTTAAGCCTCCGCCGCCCACCAAACTCATAATGAGGGCCAATATTTTGTTCATGCCATTAAGTGAATATTGACACACTTTTTCTAAAAATCAGTTCATTCTCGAGATGTGAATGAAAGCCTGCCTCTTCTTTCCATACACATAAGTGTGAAGGTGCTATCTCATCCCCCACATGTCAGTGCTGGAGGAGGACCCATGGGGCTGACCCAGAGGCAGGGCTGTCTACTATCTCATCCCCCACTTGTCGCTGCTGGAGGACCCATAGGGGTGACTCAGAGGCAGGGGCGCCTTCTTCTTGGGAAGTGCTCCAGATGCCTTCCATCACATAGGTTAAAAGTTATCTACAACAGGGGAGATCGGGGTTTTTGGGTACGCTTGGAGGAGGCACAGCACTGAGACAAACAATCCAGAGCTCAGGGAGATGTAGGTCCAAGACGGGAGAACACGACCTCTGAAGTCTACACAGAAGAGAACCAACTCCAAGAAAGGAGACCCAGAACACAGAGAGGCGTGACTCCAACAGAGGAAACACAGCTCTAGAAAGGAGAGAGATACAGACCTCTGGTATACACACCAAGGAGGCCTGGACCAAAAGTGAGAGATATAGAGCTCTGGAATACACACTGAGGAGGCCTGGCCCCAATGAGAGAGACACAAAGCTCTTCTATACACATTAAGGAGGCCTGACCCCAAGGGAAGAGATACAGAGCTCTGGAATACACAGTGAGGAGGTCTGGCCCCAAAGGAAGAGAAACAGAGCTCTGGAATACACAGTGATGAGGCCTGTCCCCAACGGAAGAGAAATAGAGCTTTGAAATACACACTGAGGAGGCCTATCCCCAAGGGAAGAGATACAGAGCTCTAGTATACATACTGAGTGGATTTGGTCCTAAGGAGAGAGTTACAGAGCTCTGGTATACACACCGAGGAGGCCTGGCCCCAAGGGAAGAGATACAGAGCTCTGGTATACACACTGAGGAGGCCTGGCCCCAAGGGAAGAGATACAGAGCTCTGGTATACACAGTGAGGAGGCCTGGCCCCAAGGGAAGAGATACAGAGCTCTAGAATACACACTGAGGAGATCTGGTCCCAAGGAGAGAGTTACAGAGCTCTGGTATACACACCGAGGAGGGCTGTTCCCAAGGACAGAAAAACAGAGCTCTGGTATGCACATCGAGGAGGAATGGCCCCAAGGAGAGAGATACAGAGCTCTGGTGTGCACACTAAGGCGGCCTGGCCCCAAGGAGAGAGATACAGAGCACCAGTATACACACTGAGGAGGCCTGGTCCCAAGGGAAGAGATATTGAGCTCTGGTATACACAATGAGGAGGCCTGGCCCCAAGGAGAGATACAGAGTTCTGGAATGCACACTGAGGAGATCTAGGCCCCATGAAAAGAGATACAGAGCTCTGGTGTACACACTGAGGAGGCCTGCCCCCAAGGAGAGAGATACAGTGCTCAGGTATACACCCTGAGGAGGCCTGGTCCCAAGGAGAGAGATACAGAGCTCTGGAATACACACTGAGGAGGCCTGGCTCCAAGGAGAGAGATATAAAGTTCTGCTATACACACTGAGGAGGCCTTGCCCCAATGGAAGAGATACAGAGCTCTGCAATACACACTGAGGAGGCATGGTCCCAAGGAGAGAGATACAAAGCTCTGCAATACACAGTGAGGAGGCCTGGCCTCAAGGGAAGAGATACAGAGCTCTGGTATACACACGAGGAGGCCTGGCCCCAAGGAAAGAGATACAGAGCTCTGCAATACACACTGAGGAGGCCTGGTCCCAAGGGAAGAGATACAGAGCTCTGGTATACTTAGTTAGGAGGTCTGGTCCCAAGGATAGAGTTACAGAGCTCTGGTATACACACTGAGAAGGCCTGGCCCCCAAGGAGAGAGATAGAGAGCTCTAGTATACACACCGAAGAGGCCTGGCCCTATGGGTAGAGATACTCAGCTCTGCTACACACACCAAGGAGGCCTGGCCCCAAGGAGAGAGATGCAGAGCTCTAATATTTGTGTTGAAGAGGCCTGGCCCCATGGGGAGAGCTACTGAGCTCTGGTATACACACCGAGGAGGTCCGGCCCCTAAGGAGAGAGATTCAAAGCTCTAGTATACACATCGAGGAGGCCTGGCCCCAAGGGAAGAGATACAGCGCTCTAGAATACACAGTGAGGAGGACTGACCCCAAGGGAAGAGATACAGAGCTCTGGAATACACACTGAGGAGGCCTGGCCCCAAGGGAAGAGATACAGAGCTCTGGAATACACACTGAGGAGGCCTGGCCCCAAGGAGAACACTACTAAGTTGTGGTATGCACACTGACAAAGCCTGTTCCGAAGGAGAGAGATACAGAGCTCTGAGATAAACTCTGAGGAGTCTTGGCCCAAGGAGAAAGTTGCAGAGCTCTGGGATACACCCAGAGGAAGCCTAGGCCCAAGGTGAGAGATACAGAGATCTTGTATACGCACTATGGAGGCCTAGCACCATGGAGAGAGATTCAGAGCTGTGGTATACACATGAGGAGGCCTGGCCCCCAGGGTGAGAGATATAGAGCTTCGGTATACACACCAAGAAGGTCTGGCCCCAAGGATTGAGCTACAGAGCTCTATTATACACATCAAGGAGACCTTGCTCCAAGGAGAGAGACACAGAGTTCTGGTATACAAACTGAGGAGGCCTGGCACCAAAGGATGCATAGCTCTGATATACACACTGAGGAGGGAGATCCGTTGCTCTTGAAATACATTGAGGAGACCTGGCCCTAAGGAGAGAGATACAGAGCTCTGGTATACACACTGACAAGATCTGGCCCAAAGGAGGGAGATAGAGAGCTCCTGTATACACACTGAGGAGGGAGATCCGTTGCTCTTGAAATACAGTGAGGAAAACTGGCCCAAAGGAGAGAGATACAGAGCTCTGGTATACACACCAAGGAGGCCTGGCCCCATGGAAAGGTATACAGAACTCTTGTATACACACTGACAGGACCTGGCCCAAAGGAGGGAGATAGAGAGCTCCCGTATACACACTGAGGAGACCTGACCCCAGGGAGAGAGCTACAAACATCTGGTAAACACACTGAGGAGGCCTGACCCCAGGGAGAGAGCTACAAACATCTGGTAAACACACTGAGGAGGCCTGGTCCCAGGGAGAGAGCTACAAACATCTAGTAAACACACTGAGGAGGCCTGACCCCAGGGAGAGAGCTACAAACATCTGGTAAACACACTGAGGAGGCCTGGCCCCAGGGAGAGAGCTACAAACATCTGGTAAACACACTGAGGAGGCCTGACCCCAGGGAGAGAGCTACAAACATCTGGTAAACACACTGAGGAGGCCTGGCCCCAGGGAGAGAGCTACAAACATCTGGTAAACACACTGAGGATGCCTGGTCCCAGGGAGAGAGCTACAAACATCTGGTAAACACACTGAGGAGGCCTGGCCCCAGGGAGAGAGCTACAAACATCTGGTAAACACACTGAGGAGGCCTGGTCCCAGGGAGAGAGCTACAAACATCTGGTAAACACACTGAGGAGGCCTGGTCCCAGGGAGAGAGCTACAAACATCTGGTAAACACACTGAGGAGGCCTGGTCCCAGGGAGAGAGCTACAAACATCTGGTAAACACACTGAGGAGGCCTGACCCCAGGGAGAGAGCTACAAACATCTGGTAAACACACTGAGGCCTGGCCCCAGGGAGAGAGCTACAAACATCTGGTAAACACACTGAGGAGGCCTGGTCCCAGGGATAAGGATACAGATCTCTGATGTGCAAACCGAGGAGACCTGACCCCAAGGCAAGATATGCAGAGCCTTTTCAGCCTGCATTGGTGGATCCTCAGCTGACAGAGCAGAGAGTGAAGAAGGGTGTTTTCTACAAGATGTGGGAACCCCCCACTCTAAAGCAGGCGGCAGGCACCCTGAACCCAAAGAAGCTTGCAACTCAGCCCCTGCACCTGTCAGTGAAAGCTAAACGTGTGGTTCTGGGCACTGACAGCTGCCAGTGGCCTCTGCTGGGTGTTAGCCTCTATGGCTGCACTAACCTTGGCACGGTGGTCTGACCCCATGCCAAATAGCAATTGACCCGGTCAGTCATGATGGGGCCACCACTCCACTTGTGTGCAACCACTTGGGTTAAGCTAGGTTTGACCCTGGCTAAAGTAGGGTTAGTAGAGGTGGACACCTCTCATCCTAAAGAAAGAGGGAAAACAAAACTTGAATCCACTGACTGGCATCCTAAAACTGTTGAGGTGCGTCACCTTACCAGAGAAAGTGACTTGGACAGTAGGATGTAAGGCAGAGTAGGTCCTACAACCATGCAGCCTGCACCCCTACTATTCCTTGCCTGACAGACTAGGAAGACTCTCCCATATTTGGCTAAGTCTTCTGGCCTGTTGGGTTGGAAGGCCTGTGTGGGAATCTGGATTTTGGTTGTAGTCCCTCTCATACTTTTTGCCTGAACCTGATGTAGTTTTGAACTGTAAGTGCCTTAGGCCCCTGCTCTTTCCACAAAACTGTTCTATGTTTGGCATCTCAGCCACGTTTGTAAGTCCATACTAAATGGTACCCCTGGTATCTAGGGCATAGGTACTCTTGAGGGTCCCCCAGAGCTACAGAACCAATTGTTCCACCCTGAGAGCCCCCGTACCAGACTCATTCAGACTGCTACTGCAAGTGCATGACAAGGTGCATCTGAAAGTGAAAAGCTCGACATGGCGCTCACCAGGAGTGCCCTGTCCACTGACACTGCATGCACTATAGGTAAGCACTCCTCTGGCAGGACTTATAGCCCCAAGGCAGGGTGCACTATAATACAGTGAGGGCATATGTGTGCATGAGCAGATATGCCCCTACTATATCTTTACAACACGCTAAGACACAGTAAGTGTACAGGCAAACCATAACAAATGCATGTGCTGGACACTGGTCATTATGACTTTCCCAGCTACACGATGGGCAGTCTGGGTTGTCTGATATCAACCAACTCAGAATAATAAACCCACACTGATGCCAGCGTTGGATTGTTAGACCTGACAGCCCTAGGGTGGTCATCCCCCCAACTTTTTTCCTGCCTCCCTCCACTTTTCTGACACTATTTCTGCTGGTTTTAGGACTCTGCGCACTTTACCACTGCTAACCAGTGCTAACGTGCACATGCTCTCTCCCTTAAACATGGCAACATTGGATCATACCAAACTGGCTTATTTAATTTACTTATAAGTCCCTAGTAAAGTGCACTACATGTGTCCAGGGCAGGTAGATTAAATGCTACTAGTGGGCCTGCAGCACTGGTTGTGCCACCCACATGAGTAGCCTTGTAAACATGCCTCAGACCTGCCATTGCAAGGCCTGTGTGTGCAGTTTCACTGCCATTTCGACTGGGCAATCAAAAATACTTGCTGAGCCCTTAACTCCCCTTTTTCTACATATACATCACCCCGAAGGTAGGCCCTAGGTAACCCAAAGGACAGGGTGCTATGTAGGTAAAAGGCAGGACATGTACATGTGAGAGGAGGTCTCTTTTTACATGGTTAGCCCCCACTTTTTGCCTGATGTTGATTTGTTCTAGAAGTTGGCAGTGCCCCGGGCCCCTGCTCACCAGGTTCCCTGGGCCAGAGCCTTTTCCCTAAATCTGTTGTGATGCTTGGCACAATTGCATACACGCTTAAATATCACTGTAAGTGCCTAGTAAATGGGTACCTGTACCCACGGCATGGAATATTAGGGGTGAGCCCCTGAGGGCAGCACTTATTGTGCCACTCTCCAGGGCCCTGCACCCAGATACACCCAGCACTGCCAGTGTGGGCTGAGTGTACTGGGACAAACCTAAAAAGACAAATTGGACATGGCACACTCCCTGCGTGCCCTGTCCATCCTACGCTGCATATGGTATGGGTAAGTCACCCCTTTGGCAGGCCTTCCAGCCCTAAGGCAGGGCGCACCATAATTTATGTGAGGGCATAGCTGCATGAGCAGTATGCCCCCACTGTGTCCTTGCCAACCCTGGGACATAGTGAGTGAACAGAGCAGCCATTTTAAATACATGTGCTGGACACTGGTCAAACACGAGTTCCCCAGCTACATGATGGCCACTCTGCAACCTGGGTTGTTTGGTATCAAACAACTCAGGATAATAAATCCAAACTAGTACACCCCCCCCCTCAGGAATGTACATTCCCCTGGCAGTGAGCTTCAAAAGGCTACAGCCCTTGAAATTTGCGCCCCCAGGTCTGCTGCGAGCAAAAGTGGGAAACCATTCAAAGGGTAGGGGGAGGGGTCTCACTGAGCATGCACCACCCCTAGGGGCTTGCAGGCGAAGTGGACTCTTCAGTTCATTTTCTTCCATGTTGGATGGCAGGAAAATAGCCAAAGAGGTTTAGAATAGTGACCCTTCCCACAGGAAGTGGTCATTGTAGTGGGTGTAGCCACCCAAGAGTAAGTGTCTCATTGGACACTCCAGGTTCCCCCTAAAACGCCCACTAAATTCAGTATTTAGTGGGCTTCCCTAGACCAAGAAATCAGATTCATCAGGAAGAAAAGAATACAGCATCAAAGAATCCAACAGGAAGAGAACAGAGGACCTGCTGCACAAGAAAAGGCTCCAAGACCCCTGCTTGCTGCACCAGAGTCCTGACAATTACCGCTGCAGAGGAGCTGACCACTGGATCGACCTCAAAAGACCCAGAGGAACTCCCGGCTTCACAAATAGCCCAAGATCTCCCTCCTGAGTGGAAGCACCACTCAGGAAACCAAAGAAACCTGCAAAGAGCCAGCAAACGGGTGAGAGTCACTTCACTGTCTGGATAATATCTCCATAACCAGAAGTTGTAGCCAGGCAGAGAATAAACCTGTGACAGCCTGGACAATATCTGCAAGTGTGCCAACTTTGACGGCACTGCTCCCTTCCACGGCCGACTTCTGCCAATCACCCGGGTACTGGTCAGTGCACGTCAGACAACAGCAAAAACAGCTCACCCAGGGCTGCAACTGGATCAAGAGGAAGCCCCAGTGGAGAGACTTCAGGAACAGCCTGGATCTCCCACCAGAGTGCCCTTGTTGTCCTCTAAGGCCACCAGAAGAAGACATTCCTCCAGCTTCAAAGAGCTCCAGTTTGAACAGTCTCCAAGACCTCCAACTCTCCCTGCATCCGGCCACCCTGAGCCCTGCATCATGGAACCAGCTGTGTGCCATGGTTCCCTAACACCTTGCGACCTTCACAGCCCAAGGGGACCCAAAGGCACCACCTTTAAATCTGCAAACCACCCCCTTTTCCAGGTGGCCGGTCCAAGTGGCCCCATGCCTGTGCCAAGAGACATTCCAGCTCTGCTTCTGCCAGAACTGGGAACTGCCTGAGGCTCAGCAGCTGGCATAAGATGCCCACCAACTGCATCAGCCATCCTGCAAAAGAAGAGACTGGTAACTCAACTGTACGATTTTTTATGCATTTTTAAAAGTGACTGCCTATTGATTTGTATGGTAACTCAAAAAGTACTTAACATAACTTAACTATCTTGGTCTTAAAAATTATATATAAAAATCTGAAGCATTTTTATGAATTCTGGTGTCAAGTTATTCATTGAGTGTGTGTGGTGCATGATAGATACTGTGAGTACAACAAATGTTTAGCACATCTCCTGGATTAGCCTAACTGCTCGACCAGCTACCTCAAACATTTGAGCATTAGGTGATCTGATTTTTACCTCTGGAAATCAAAGTGTGGTTGCCCGGACCACCTGCACAGTGTGCCTAACTTTGCACACTATAGAGGGCCTGCCTCATTCATTTGGTGTATCAGCGGTGGGATAAAGTCTTTTCATTTGCAGATATCACTCTGTTAATTGTAATGAACACACAAATAACTCTCGAAATTGTCTTTCGATAATTATTTTTAATTTTCTAATCGATTTAAAAAAAAAAAAAAAAATCTTTAAACAAATAATTGTCAGGGCCCGAGATAGATCCCTACAACTCTAGAAAAAGTTTTTTAAAGTCTTTGTTTTAGTTGGTTATCCAAAAAGTGAAATTCTAAATTCTAAAAAAGGTCACAACTTTAGTATGATAAAAATGTCAGAAGCATAGTCCAGAATCCAGGAGCTCAACTTTGAACCTGATGAGGCATATAGCTCTGACCATTTAAGAAAACTCTGCAGACTGTACAAAATTCAGACTGGAAAGAGCCCCAAAACATAGAAACCTAGGTTTCCAGTGGCCCGGTATGAAAGAGATCATGCCCAGCTGAAAATGATGATGATACATCTGAGGTGGATAGACATCCTGTGGATGATGGGGATGAGGGTTACTCCTCTTCCCTCAGAAGCTCTAAAGCACCCACAGACACAGACCTGGATCTTGCTAGTCTGACCAAAAGACGGGCTTTAGAAAGTCAGCTTTTGGAGATAGAGAAGCAAAGAAAAGAGTTGGGCTTGGCACCCGTCTCTGGTGGCAGCATACAAGTGTTGAAGGAAAAAGCTTTCAACATCAAACTTCCAAAAGGAGTTGTTCCTCCCTTCACTGAAGGGGATGATATAGTGAAATGGTTTTCTGCCTTTGAAATAGCCACCATTGGTTGGGAAATTGAGATGTGGGAGCTATTCTTAGGAAAGTGCAGGGATAGGCTACTGACACCGAATGAGGCAGATTCTAGATCCTCTGACCTCATGAAGGGTACCCTAATTGAGGCCTTTGGATTTACAACTGAAGCGTACATGATAAAGCTCAGGGAGGCTCAAAAATCACAGAGCCAAACATGGGTTGCGTTTGTGGACTATTCAGTAAAAATGCTGGGTGGTTGGTTAGCTTGGAACAATGTACAAGATTATGATCAGCTGTATAATTTATTTATGAAAGAGCATCTGTTGAGTAATTGTTCCAATGATAGACTACATCAACATCTGGTAGACCTGGGTTTACTTTCCCCTCAAGAATTGGGGAGGAAGGCAGACCATTGAGTCAAAACAAGGGTTACCAAAACTACCACTGCTGGGGGAGACCAAAAGAAAGAGGCCAAAAAGCCCCCCGCAAGGGAAAGATGGGAGCCAGGGTAAAAACAACAGAGTCTTCTCAGGTCTCCCAAAAATCTTCACAGGAGAGTGGGCCCAGAGACTGCTCACAGTCCAGGGGAGGGTACAAAGGGAAACACTTTGACCCCAGCAAGGCTTGGTGCCAAGACTGTAAGACCAAAGGGCACCAAACTGGAGACTCTGACTATGAAAACAAAAGGAATGTCTCTAGTCAACCTGCAGTAAATGCAGTTGCCAATATCCAGATGGGGTCAGAGGTGTGGCCTGACCATGTCAGTGTCCCCACAGAGGCACCTTAGTCACTGAGTGTGAGGTAGATTTATCCTGTGCTGCCTGCCCAAGAAATATGAAAAAATACAGGCAGCACCCTGTGAATAATGGGGAGAAAACAAATGCCTTGAGGGATAAAGGGGCTAGTATGACCATGGTATCTCAGCACCCGGTTCCCTCAAATCAGTTCCTGGTAGGGAGGTCTTATCTTGTCACCAATTCTGACAATGAGACCAAGTTCCACCCCATGGCTATGGTAAACATTGAATGAGGAGGAGTAGCAGGGCAGAAAGAAGTGGTTGTGTCGTCATCAATCCCAGTAGATCGCCTGCCCCCTGGGGTGAGGTAGAGCTAAAGACCCATGCAGCATTGCTTGGAATCCCTGAGTGGGGTTGTGTCAAGACTAGGGCACAGCACAAACATAACAGGGGAAAGGAGAGCTGGATCCTGAAACAGTGGACCAGCCTTCCAAGAGAAAAGGTAAGAAGACTGGGGGACCAGCTTCAAAACAGATCACAAGACAGAAGGAGGAGTCAACCACCTTAGAGGGAACTGAGTCTGAGGAGCTTGGGCCTTACCACCCAGACCTCTTGGGCCAACGGGGACCCTCTAGGGAAGATCTGTGCCAGGGACAAATAGATTGTCATACTCTTGAAGGCCTGAGACAGCAAGCTGCTCAGGAGGAGCTAGGAAATGTCAGTGGTACCCACAGGGTCTACTGGGAGGAGGGGCTCCAGTACACTGAGGCAAGAGACTTCAAGCCTGGTGCAACCAGGAGGGTAGTAGTGCCACAGAAGTACAGGGACTTCCTTCTCACTTTAGCCCATGACATCCCCCTAGCAGGGAATCTGGGCCAGAACAAGACTCGGAGTAGGTTGGTCAACCACTTCTACTGTCCAGGTATGTCACAAAAAGTGAAGGACTTTTGTCAGTCCTGTCCCTCTTGCCAACCTACTGGCAAGGCAGGTGAGCACTTAAAGGTCCCCTTAATTCTACTGCCTGTGGTTGGGGTTCCCTTTAAACGGATAGGGGTTGCCATTGTTGGTCCCCTTGACCCTCTAACAGCATCAGGACATAGGTACATCTTAGTGGTAGTGGATCATGCCACTAGGTATCCTGAGGCTATTGCCCTTAGGACAATTAGAGTGCCTACAGTTGCCAAGGCTCTCCTGGGTATCTTTACCAGGGTGGGGTTCCCTAAGGAGGTAGTATCAATCAGAGGGTCAAACTTATGTCTGCATACTTGAAACATATGTAGCAGGAATGTGGAGTGACTTAGAAATTCACTACCCCAAACCATCCACAAACCAATGGGCTGCTAGGAAGATTCAACCAGAACCTAAAAGGCATGATTGGATGACTCCCTGAAAAGCTCAGAAGGAGATGGGATGTCCAACTTCCTTGCCTGCTGTTTGCCTACAGAGAAGTGCCACAAAAGGGAGTACGCTTTTCCCCCTTTGAACATTTGTTTGGGCACCGTGTTAGGGGACCACTGAGTCTTGTTAGGGAAGGCTGGGAGAGACCTCTCAAAGAGCCCAAACAGGACATTGTGGACTATGTGCTTGGCCTACATTCCAGAACATGGAGAAAGCCAGCAAAAATCTTCAGGCCAGCCAAGAGCTTTAAAAGCGTTGGTGTGACGACAAAGGTGCAATGGTGGAGTTCCAACCAGGGCAGAAGGTTTGGGTGTTGGAGCCTGTTGCTCCAAGGGCCCTCCAGGACAAATGGTCTGGGCCCTATCCTATTCTTGAAAGGAAAGGGGTACCTTCATTTGCAAAAACCCCAAGAGATTCATACATGTCAATCGCCTAAAACCCTTTTATAATAGAGCTGATGTGACCATGCTCATAGTCACAGATGAGGTTCAGGAAGATGAGAGTGAACCTGTCCCTGATCTCCTCTCCAGCAATCCCCGCAAAAGTTCTGTAGATGGAGTGATCTTGTCACCCACTCAGGACAACAGCAGACTGATTGCTGGAAAGTCCTCAATCAGTATGCTAGGCTTTTCTCTCTGACCCCTGGGAACACAAACTGGTATACTCATGATGTGGACACTGGTGACAGTCTGTCTGTCAAAAACAAAATTTACAGACAGACTGACCATGCCAGAGAAAGCATAGAAGCTGAAGTCAAGAAAATGCTTAATTTGGGTGTCATTGAACCCTCAGAGAGCCTCTAGGCAAGCCCAGTAGTGTTAGTCCTCAAACTTCACTCGAAGGGTGACAATAAAGAAATTAGGTTTTGTGTGGACAACAGTGACCTCATGCAGTAACCAAGACTGATGCACACGCAATTCCAAGAGCTGATGAGCTCATTGACTGATTAGGGGCAGCCAAGTATCTGAGGACTTTTGATTTAACATCAGGGTACTGGAAGAATGGCCTGACCCCAGGAGCAAAAGAGAGATCAGCATTTTCTACTCTTAGTGGGAATTATCAGTTCACCGTTATGCCCTTTTGACTCAAAAACTCACCTGCCACCTTCCAAAGGTTGGTGAACCAAGCCCTTGCTGGACTGGAAACTTTTAGTGCATCCTACTTAGATGACATAGCTGTCTATAGGTCCACCTGGCAGGATCCTCTGATCTACCTTAGAAAGGACCTTGAGACCCTGCAAAAGGCAGGCCTCACTATCAAGGCCTGTAAGTGCCAGATAGGGCTGGGAAATGTTGTGTACCTGGGCCACCTAGTTGGTAGAGGCCAAGTACAACCTCTACACCCCAAGATTCAGACTATTCTGGCTTGGGAAGCTCCTACATCCCACACACAAGTCTAAGCATTCCTTGGTTTGACTGGATATTACAGGAGATTTGTGAAGGACTATGGCACAATAGAAGAGTCCAGGGAGAACAGGAGCCCTTGCTAACCTGGATAAAGGTGCAAAAGAAGAACCACCAGTGAAGAAAAACAGTCAGTACTGCACCAAAGAAGATGTATTTGGGATCCTGGTTGGTGCAGATGATGTCCCACAGCAGATGGAAGATTGCAGTCTGCTTTGCGTCACTAGAGTCCGTCAACAAGCCTTGGCACATGCAACGCTCACGGTTAGCGGAAAATGGTGCTGCCAGGGACCAGGTGGACTCCTCCCAGGAGGGAGAGTCAGAGGGGGCTCTGGACAACTCAGAGAGCCGACAGTAGACCAGGCAGCGCACACAGGAGTCCCATAGCACGGGGACAAAGAAGGTGCAAAAGGAGGACAACACAGCACTACAACAAAGGATCACATGCTGCTGGACAACAACTCAGGAAGCTGTGCCTCGCAGGATAGAGAGCTGGGGGCAGGAGCTGCAAGGTGCTTGAAGAACTTCATGGAAGGATGCCAACAAGTCTTTGCAACTGTAAAACACACGCTGCACAGGGGTACTGTCTTGTGTGGGGAGGCAAGCTCTCACCTCCACCAAAGTTGGACAACAGGACGTCAGGAACGTCGTGACCACTTCAGTCCACCACCCGTGATGCAGGATCCACAAAACTCTTCAGGATAGGGGACCCACGCCGCTGGTCATTGATGCAGAGAGGTGCCTGCTGAAGCAGAAGAGTGACTCTTTCACTCCAAGGGAGATTCCTTTGTTCGTTCTTCTGGTGCAGGCTAAAGGCAGGCTGTCCTCTGAGGATGCACGACCTGGAACCCGTTGCAGTTGCAGGCAGGAGCTGAAGATACAATGTTGCAGAATTTGTCTTTGCTTCTTTGTCGCAGTTTGTTGAGTTCCTGGAGGTCCACATGCAAGTGAGAAGGTGAAGTAAAGGATGCAGAGGATACCTGCTGGAGTCTTGCAATCCGAATCTTAAAAACCAACAAAGAGAGAGACCCTAGATAGCCCTGAAAGGGGGATTGGTCAGCTACACAGGTAAGCACCTATCGGTGGAGGGCTCTGACATCACCTGCTGGCACTGGCCACTCAGATGTTCCCAGAGTTTCCTTGCAACTTGAAATCCAAGATGGCAAAACCCAAGGACCCTCTGGAGGAGCTCTGAGCACCACCCCTGGGGTGGTGATGGATACGGGAGTGGTCACTTTGTCCAGTTTAGCACCAGAGCAGGGACTGGGGGTCCCTGAACCAGTGTAGACTGGATTTTGTGAAGAAGGCACCAAATGTGCCCTTCAAAGCATTTCCAGTGGCTTGGGGAGCCTATCGCTCCCAAGCCTGTAACACCTATTTCTAAAGTAAGAGAGTGCACTCCTCTTCCAGAGGAAATCCTTTGTTCTGCCTTCCTGGGCAACCTTCTCAAGCAACAGGAGGTCAGAAACCTGTCTGAGAGGTGGCAGCAGCTGCCTCTGACTGGAAAACCTCAAAAGGCTGGAATGGCAATACTGGGGGTCCTTTAAGGAGCCCCCAGAGTGCATGTAATCATACAGCCAATGCTTGCAAAAGCCTTGGGGTATGATTTCAACATGTTTATTACCAAACATACCTATGTTTGGAGTTACCATTATGTAGCTGGACGTAGGTAATGACCTATGTCCAGTACACGCGTAAACTGGTGTCCCCGCACTCACAAAGTCTGGGAAAATGGTCCTAGAGATCGTTGGGGCACTTCTGCTAGTGCAGGGGTGCCTCCACACACAGGTACTGTGCACCCTGCCCTCAGGGCTGGAGGGTCTGCTATAGGGGTGACTTATAAGTGACCTGGTGCTGTGTAAATGGCAGTGAAAGGGTGCATGCACCCTTTCATGCAGGCTGCCGTGGCAGTCCTGCAGACGCCTTTGCATGGGTTCCCTATGGGTGGCAAAAGAAATGCTGCAGCCCATAGGGATCCCTTGGACCCCCTATGCCCTGTGTAGCTAGGTACCATATACAAGGGACTGATAAGGGGACACTAGTATCCCAATTGTGGGTAAAATACTGAGTTACCAGTATACAATAACCACAATTTAAGGGAGAGAGCATAATACTGGAGTCCTGATTAGCAGGATCCCAGTAGACACAGTCAAACACACTGACAAACAGGCCAAAAGTAGGGGCAACCAAGCTAGAAAGAGGCTACTTTCCTACAACTGGTCAAACACGAGTTCCCCAGTTACATGAGAGCCACTCTGTACCCTCTGTTGCTTGGTATCAAACAACTCAGTATATTAAATCCAAACTGGTACTAGTATCGGATTTAACCCTAAATATACCCAGGGGCTACCTTAGAGGTGCCCCCTGCAAAAGCTAACATAACCTGGCATAGATGCTGACTGGTTCCATCCAGCCTGCCTCTTCCAGGCGGGCAATATTCAAACCTGGGAAAGAGCCCTGGCTCTCCGGTTTGTAAGACAATGCCCTTCCTGGGTGGAGGAGCTAACATCCCCTCCCTCAAGAATGTACAACAGCCTGGCGGTGAGCTTCAAAGGGCCCCTGCCCCTGAAACCGGAGCCTCCAGGCCTGCTGCTAGCAGCAGAGGGCTTCCCTCCTTGCAAACACCCACTTTTTGTGGGAGCAAAGGTGGGAAACCAGACAAAAGGTAGGAGGAGTGGCCTCACTGAGCATGCACCACCCCTGGGGGCTTGCAAGCGAAGTGGACCCTCCATCCAATTTTTCTCCATGTTGGATGGCAGGAAAATATCCAATAGGGTTTAAGAAAGTGACCCTTCCCACACAAAGTGGTCACTGTATGGGGTAATGACCCAAGGGTAAGTGTATCATTGGACACTACCAGGTTCCCCCTAAAACGCCCACTAAATTCAGTATTTAGTGGGCTCCTCTTGACCAAGATTTTAGATTCCTCTGGAAGAAAGAAGACAGCACCAAAGAACCCGCCAAGACGAGAACAGAGGACCTGCTGCACCAGAAGAAGCTCCAAGACCCCTACTTGCTGCACCAGAGTCCTGACAATCAATAATGCGGAGGAGCTGACAACTGGACCGGCCTCAAGAGACCCCTGAGGACCTCCATGCATTGCAAATAGCCCGAGAACTCCCTTCTGAGTGAAAACACCACTTAACAACCTTCAGGAACATGCAAGAACCTGCAACCCGGTGAGGGACACTTCACTGACCAGAATATATCTCCTCAATCATGAGCTGCAGCTGAACCCAATGACACACCAACGACAGCCCGGATGAGTCCTGCGAGTGTGCCCAGTTTGGTGGCACAGTGCCCTCCCATGACTGAGTTGTGGCAATACCCCAGGTTCTGACCTGGGCAAGTCAGACATCACCAACAATTACTCCCCAGGAGCTGCAACTGGACCAGGAGGAAGCCCCAGTCAAGGGACTTCAGGGACACACCGTACCTCCAACCAGAGCACCCGCGACGTCATGCAGGACCTCAAGAAGAAGTCTTACCTCCAGCTCCAAAGGGCCCTTTTACGCACAGCATCCAAGACCTCCAATTCGCCCTGCACTTGGCAGTCCTGAGCCTTGCATCACGTGGTCTGCTGTGTGCTCTGGGTCCCCAACCCCTTGCGACCTCAACAGCCCAAGGAGACCCCCAGGCACCAACTTTAAATTTGCAAACCAGCTCCTTTTCCAAGTGGACCATCCAGGTGGCCCTGTGCCAAGAGGTTTTCCAACGCTGCTCCCACTGGAACAGGGATCAGCCCGAGGGTCTCCAGCTGGCACACAGTGCCCACCGACTCCCTCGACCACCCTGCAAAAGAAGAGACTGGGAAACTAACTGTACAATTTTTTATGCATTTTTAAAACTGACTGCCTATTGAAACTAATGGTGCGTAATTACGCACAGAAAGACTAACTTCATTAAAACTTCAAAAAGTCATAACAAGAAAAGCACTTAACGTATTCTAAAGATTTTGGTCTTAAAATTTATATAACAGTCTGAAGTATTTTTGTAAGATCTGGTCCTGAGTTATTCATTGAGTGTGTGTGGTGCATGATTGGATTTGTGAGTACAGCAAATACTAAGCACATCTGCTGGATTAGCCTAACTGCTCGACCAGCGACCTTAAAAATGTGAGCATTAGATGGTCTAATTTTTACCTCTGGAAACCAATTTGTGGTTGCCCGGACCCTCTGCATAGTGTGCTCAGTTTTGTACACTACATAGAGGGCCAGCCTGCTACACACCCCAAGGTTGTAGAATGTCTGAATGGAGGTGGCACGCTGGTTAGAACTAGTCAGCAAACATGCCAGGGTAGTTAGCTTTTGCAGGGTGCAACTCTAAGATGACCCCTGGGTACATTTGGTAATAAATCCAATACGGGTACCAGTTTGGATTTATCATTATGAGCTGTTTGATACAGGTTACAATATGGTGCAGCCTGCCTTAGGGCTGTAAGGCCTGCCAAAGGGGTGACTTACCCATATTGCCTGCAATGTATAGTTGGCAGGGAACACAGGTAGTGTGCAATGTCGAGTTTACTTTTTAGATTTGCATCAGTGCACTCAGCCTGCAATAGGAGAGTGTACATTCCTGAGTGAGGGGGTGTTACCTCCTCCAACCAGGAGGGGCATTGTTTTACAAACCAGTGGGACAGGGCTCTCCCCCAGGTTTGTATATTGGCTGTCTGGACATGGCATGCTGGATACAACCAGTAAGCAACCATGCCAGTTAGGTTAGCTTTTAAAGGGTACACCTCTAAGGTGCCCCTGGGTACATTTAGGGATAAATCCAATCCTGGTACCATTTTTGATTTATCATTCTGAGTTGCTTGAAACCAAACAACTCAGGGTTCAGAGTAGCCATCATGTAGCTGGGAAACTCGTGTTGACCAGTGTCCACCACATACATTAAAATGGCTGCTCTGTTCACTCGCTATGTCCTAGGTTTGGCAAGGACACAGTGGGGACGCATTGCTCTTGCAGCTATGCCCTCACATATAGTATGATGGACCCTGCCTTAGGGCTGGAAGGCCTGCTAGAGGGGTGACTTACCCATAACATATGCAGTGTAGGGTGGACAGGGCACACAAAGAATGTGCCATGTCGAGTTTGTATTTTTGGTTTGCACCAGGACAATCAGCCTGCAATGGCAGTGCTGGGTGCATCTGGGTGCATGGCCCTAGAGGGAGGCACAATCAGTGCTGCTGCCCTAAAGGGGCTTACCTATAGTACCCCATGCCCTGGGTACCTAAGTAACTTTTACTAGGGACTTAGAGTGGTAGCAAGAGGTGTATCCAATTACCTCTACAATGTTTTTAGGGAAAGAACACTGGCACTGGGAACCAGGTTAGCAGGTTCCCAGTGCACTCCAGTCCAAGTTGCATTTAGAAACCGGGGTACTGCAAGAAGGTGCGGGTTTCCCACGTCCATGCCTTGGGTACCTAAGTACCATTGACTATGGACTTATAGCGGTGGCTAAAAGTGTCTCTAATTGTGCCAAGGCATCATAACAGTTTAAAGGTGAGAGTTCTGGCCCAGGGAACCTGATTAGCAGGGGCCCTAGGCACTACAATTTCTAGACTACATCATACATCAGGTAAACGTGGGGGTTAACCATGTCAAGAAGAGGTCTCTCATCACAGGGGTGGACTGTCCTTGGTGTCCAACGTTGAGTACCCAGTACCAGGGGCTATTGTGCAGTTCGGCCACTGGAGGTCACAGTGCCACCAAACTTGGCAGACTTGTAGGATTTGTCCTCACAGTCCGTTGCATGAAATTGTCTGGCCATGGCATCCTGTTACTTGGTCAGCAGCCGGCCAATGTATTGGACTTCACTGGTCTTTGTGTCTTTGTTGCAGGAGGGTGATGCCTTCACTCTGGATGGAGATCTTGGGCATTTTTCTAAAGAAGGGATGTCCTCTGAGGGTTTATAGAGTCCATCCATTGTCCAAGCAACCCCTCAGCTGTGATTGTCGAGCCATGGGTGCAGCAAGCAGGGTTTGCCACCTTCTTCTTGATGCAGCAGAAATTCAGTTCTCGAGCCCTGGATCTTCTTTGTTGCGGGTCTTCTTTTGTCCTTGAAATCTGCTTCTCTGGTCTAGGAATGCCCAGTGAAAAATATGATGGATGTTTAGGAGAGTACCTAGGAGTGACCAATGGGTCATGTACCTTAGGGTGGCTACACCTCTAAGTGACAATTTCCGGTGGGCAGAGATCACTTCCCTACACCTGTTTGACTATTTTCCTTCAATGCAAAATGAAATAGAGAGGTCACCTCGCATGCAACACATTAGGGGTGGTACAAGCTGGGGCTGACCACTCCTCTCGTCCTTTGTGTGTTTTTACGATGTTGCTCTTGGTGTTTGCAATGGGAGCGACTAGGGGATCGAGTTTCAAGAGCTCTTATCAGTGCACATTCCTGCGGAGAGGTGTGAAAGCAGTTGGAGTTGAGAATGCTGAACAATTAACTGGACAGTGAGTTGTCAGAGGGCCTTTGACGCTTTGATGGACACAATATTCTCTGCTCCAGTCCTAAAAGCTCCAAACTACTCCTAGCAGTTTATTGTCCAAACAGATGCCTCAAAACTTGGGGTACGAGCAATCCTAGCCCAGAAAAATGATGAGGGACATGGCCAGCCTGTTGCTTTGATAAGCAGGAGACTGCTCAATAGGGCACAAAAATAGAGTGAAATAAAGAGGAAGGCCTTTGCTGTGGTCTGGACCTTGAAGAAGTTGACGCCATATCTGGCTCTCGCTTCACAGTTCAGACAGACCACAAACTGCTTAGGTGGTCCTTGTCTCCATAAAGGGAATGGATTTTAACCCCTTCGCTGCCAGGCCTTTTCCCCCTCCTGTGCCGAGCCTTTTTTTGGCTATTTGGAGCAGTTCGCGCTTAGGCCCTCATAACTTTTTGTTCACATAAGCTACCCACGCCAAATTTGCGTCCTTTTTTTCCAACATCCTAGGGATTCTAGAGGTACCCAGACTTTGTGGGTTCCCCAGAAGGAGGCCAAGAAATTAGCCAAAAAACAGTGAAAATTTCATTTTTTTAAAAAAAATTGGAAAAATGGGCTGCAGAAGAAGGCTTGTGGTTTTTTCCCTGAAAAGGGCATTGTGAGAAGGTAGCCTCTTTCTAGCCTTGTTACCCCCACTTTTGGCCTGTTTGTGAGTGTATGTCAGGGTGTTTGTCACTGTTTTCACTGTCTCACTGGGATCCTGAGAGCCAGGCCTCAGTGCTCATAGTGAAAACACTATGTTTTCAGTATGGTTGTTATGTGTCACTGGGATCCTGCTGGTCAGGACCCCAGTGCTCATAGGTTTGTGGCCTATATGTATGTGTCACTGGGACCCTGTCACACAGGGCCCCAGTGCTCATAGGTGTGCATGTATATGTTCTCTGTGTGGTGCCTAACTGTCTCACTGAGGCTCTGCTAACCAGAACCTCAGTGGTTATGCTCTCTCAGTTCTTTCCAAATTGTCACTGACAGGCTAGTGACCATTTTTACCAATTTACATTGGCTTACTGGAACACCCTTATAATCCCCTAGTATATGGTACTGAGGTACCCAGGGTATTGGGGTTCCAGGAGATCCCTATGGGCTGCAGCATTTCTTTTGCCACCCATAGGGAGCTCTGACAATTCTTACACAGGCCTGCCACTGCAGCCTGAGTGAAATAACGTCCACGTTATTTCACAGCCATTTTACACTGCACTTAAGTAACTTATAAGTCACCTATATGTCTAACCTTTACCTGGTAAAGGTTAGGTGCAAAGTTACTTAGTGTGAGGGCACCCTGGCACTAGCCAAGGTGCCCCCACATTGTTCAGAGCCAATTCCCTGAACTTTGTGAGTGCGGGGACACCATTACACGCGTGCACTACATATAGGTCACTACCTATATGTAGCTTCACCATGGTAACTCCGAATATGGCCATGTAACATGTCTATGATCATGGAATTGCCCCCTCTATGCCATCCTGGCATTGTTGGTACAATTCCATGATCCCAGTGGTCTGTAGCACAGACCCTGGTACTGCCAGACTGCCCTTCCTGGGGTTTCTCTGCAGCTGCTGCTGCTGCCAACCCCTCAGACAGGCAGCTGCCCTCCTGGGGTCCAGCCAGGCCTGGCCCAGGATGGCAGAACAAAGAACTTCCTCTGAGAGAGGGTGTGACACCCTCTCCCTTTGGAAAATGGTGTGAAGGCAGGGGAGGAGTAGCCTCCCCCAGCCTCTGGAAATGCTTTGTTGGGCACAGAGGTGCCCAATTCTGCATAAGCCAGTCTACACCGGTTCAGGGACCCCTTAGCCCCTGCTCTGGCGCGAAACTGGACAAAGGAAAGGGGAGTGACCACTCCCCTGACCTGCACCTCCCCTGGGAGGTGTCCAGAGCTCCTCCAGTGTGCTCCAGACCTCTGCCATCTTGGAAACAGAGGTGCTGCTGGCACACTGGACTGCTCTGAGTGGCCAGTGCCACCAGGTGACGTCAGAGACTCCTTGTGATAGGCTCCTTCAGGTGTTAGTAGCCTTTCCTCTCTCCTAGGTAGCCAAACCCTCTTTTCTGGCTATTTAGGGTCTCTGTCTCTGGGGAAACTTTAGATAACGAATGCATGAGCTCAGCCGAGTTCCTCTGCATCTCCCTCTTCACCTTCTGATAAGGAATCGACCGCTGACCGCGCTGGAAGCCTGCAAACCTGCAACATAGTAGCAAAGACGACTACTGCAACTCTGTAACGCTGATCCTGCCGCCTTCTCGACTGTTTTCCTGCTTGTGCATGCTGTGGGGGTAGTCTGCCTCCTCTCTGCACCAGAAGCTCCGAAGAAATCTCCCGTGGGTCGACGGAATCTTCCCCCTGCAACCGCAGGCACCAAAAAGCTGCATCTCCGGTCCCTTGGGTCTCCTCTCAGCACGACGAGCGAGGTCCCTCGAATCCAGCGACACCGTCCAAGTGACTCCCACAGTCCAGTGACTCTTCAGCCCAAGTTTGGTGGAGATAAGTCCTTGCCTCACCTCGCTGGGCTGCATTGCTGGGAACCACGACTTTGCAAGCTACTCCGGCCCCTGTGCACTTCCGGCGGAAATCCTTCGTGCACAGCCAAGCCTGGGTCCACGGCACTCTAACCTGCATTGCACGACTTTCTAAGTTGGTCTCCGGCGACGTGGGACTCCTTTGTGCAACTTCGGCGAGCACCGTTTCACACATCCTCGTAGTGCCTGTTTCTGGCATTTCTCCGGGTGCTACCTGCTTCAGTGAGGGCTCTTTGTCTTGCTCGACGTCTCCTCTCTCTGCAGGTCCAATTTGCGACCTCCTGGTCCCTCCTGGGCCCCAGCAGCATCCAAAAACGCCAAACGCACGATTTGCGTGTAGCAAGGCTTGTTGGCGTCCATTCGGCGGGAAAACACTTCTGCACGACTCTCCAAGGCGTGGGGGATCCATCCTCCAAAGGGAAAGTCTCTAGCCCTTGTCATTCCTGCAGTATTCACAGTTCTTCAGCCTAGTAAGAGCTTCTTTGCACCAACCGCTGGCATTTCTTGGGCATCTGCCCATCTCCGAGCTGCTTGTGACTTTTGGACTTGGTCCCCTTGTTCCACAGGTACCTTCAGACAGGAATCCATCGTTGTTGCATTGCTGATTTGTGTTTTCCTTGCATTCTCCCTCTAACACGACTATTTTGTCCTTAGGGGAACTTTGGTGCACTTTGCACTCACTTTTCAGGGTCTTGGGGAGGGTTATTTTTCTAACTCTCACTATTTTCTAATAGTCCCAGCGACCCTCTACAAGGTCACATAGGTTTGGGGTCCATTCGTGGTTCGCATTCCACTTTTGGAGTATATGGTTTGTGTTGCCCCTATCCCTATGTTTCCTCATTGCATCCTATTGTAACTATACATTGTTTGCACTGTTTTCTAAGACTATACTGCATATTTTTGCTATTGTGTATATATATCTTGTGTATATTTCCTATCCTCTCACTGAGGGTACACTCTAAGATACTTTGGCATATTGTCATAAAAATAAAGTACCTTTATTTTTAGTATAACTGTGTATTGTGTTTTCTTATGATATTGTGCATATGACACTAAGTGGTACTGTAGTAGCTTCACACGTCTCCTAGTTCAGCCTGAGCTGCTTTGCTAAGCTACCATTATCTATCAGCCTAAGCTGCTAGACACCCTATACACTAATAAGGGATAACTGGGCCTGGTGCAAGGTGCAAGTACCCCTTGGTACTCACTACAAGCCAGTCCAGCCTCCTACATTGGTTGTGCAGCGGTGGGATAAGTGCTTTGAGACTACTTACCACTCTTGTCATTGTACTTTTCATAGGAGAAAAATATACAAAACAAGTTCAGTGTGTGTACACATAGCTAAAAAGTTTAGCATTTCCTCTTTTCACTCTTTTCTAAAGTGCTGAAAAGTACTTCTAAACTTTCAAAAAGTTCTTAAAAGTTTAAAAAGTTTTTTTTCTGTCTTTCCAAAAAGTTCTGAAAACTTTTTTCTCTTTGTCTATCACTTTAACTCTCTCTAAAAAAAATTCTGGCACAGGCCAAAAAGTTGAACTGTCCAAACTTGCATATGATCACCTTAGCTGGAAAGGAGCAAGGAGTCTCTGCATAGAGAGAGGTTTGAGTGTAGGGAAGAATCCTTCCTTAGAACTGTTAATTAATATGCTTAGAGTACAGGATAAGGCCATAAGTGCCCAATCTGTAGAAAAAGTAGCTAATGGTTCTCAATCTGATCCAGGGACTCCCCCAGGAAAAGGTTCAGGAAAGAAACTTCTCAGCCTGCCCATTACTAGACAGTCTAGCATAGTTGGTAAAGAGGATGAATCACATCATACTGATGATGTGCTCTCACATTATACTGGTAGCCAAGCTGTTAGGGTGCCCTCTGTAAGGGACAGATCTCCTTCTGTTCATTCCCATCATACCTCTGTATCTAGAAATGTCCCTCCCACCCACCCTGATGACAGATTGTTAGAAAGGGAGCTCAATAGATTGAGAGTGGAACAAACCAGACTGAAGCTCAAGAAGCAACAGCTGGATTTGGATAGACAGTCTTTAGAAGTAGAGAGGGAAAGACAGAAGTTGGGGTTAGATACCCATGGTGGCAGCAGCAGTATTCCCCATAGTCATCCTGCAAAAGAGCATGATTCCAGGAATCTGCACAAGATAGTTCCCCCTTATAAGGAGGGGGATGACATTAACAAGTGGTTTGCTGCACTTGAGAGGGCCTGTGCTGTACAGGATGTCCCTCAAAAGCAGTGGGCTGCTATCCTATGGCTATCATTTACTGGAAAAGGTAGGGATAGGCTCCTTACTGTAAAAGAAAATGATGCTAACAATTTCCAAGTTCTTAAGAATGCACTCCTGGATGGTTATGGCTTAACCACTGAACAGTACAGGATAAAGTTCAGAGATACCAAAAAGGAGTCTTCACAAGACTGGGTTGATTTCATTGACCAGGCAGTGAAGGCCTTGGAGGGGTGGTTACATGGCAGTAAAGTTACTGATTATGACAGCCTGTATAACTTGATCCTGAGAGAGCATATTCTTAATAATTGTATGTCTGATTTGTTGCACCAGTACCTGGTAGACTCTGATCTGACCTCTCCCCAAGAATTGGGAAAGAAGGCAGACAAATGGGTCAGAACAAGGGTGAACAGAAAAGTTCATACAGGGGGTGACAAAGATGGCAATAAGAAGAAAGATGGTGAAAAATCTCAAGATAAGCATGGGGATAAGGGTAAAACCAAAGATCCCACTTCAAATCTTAAACACTCTTCAGAGGGTGGGGATAAAACAAATTCTTCCTCTTCTTCCCAACCTGCACACATTAAAAAGCCTTGGTGCTTTGGGTGTAAAAACAGAGGCCATAGGCCAGGGTTAAGTCCTGTCCAGGTAAACCCCCTGAGCCTACCACCACTAATACATCAAGCTCTAGTGCCCCTAGCAGTAGTGGTACTAGTGGTGGGACTGCTGGCAACAGTCAAGCAAAGGGTGTAGTTGGGTTCACTTATGGGTCCATAGTGGAAACTGATGTAATCAGTCCCAAGACAGTTTCTGTCACACCTAGTGGCATTGGCCTTGCCACACTGGCTGCTTGTCCCCTTACAATGGATAAGTACAGGCAGACAGTTTCAATAAATGGTGTTGAGGCCTTGGCCTACAGGGACACAGGTGCCAGTTTCACTTTGGTGACTGAAAACCTAGTGCCTCCTGAACAACACATCATTGGACAACAGTATAAGATTATTGATGTCCATAACTCCACTAAGTTTCTTCCCTTAGCTATAATTCAGTTTAGTTGGGGTGGAGTTACTGGCCCTAAGCAGGTGGTGGTATCACCTAGCTTACCTGTAGACTGTCTCTTAGGTAATGACCTAGAGGCCTCAGGTTGGGCTGATGTAGAGTTTTATGCCCATGCAGCCATGCTGGGCATCCCTGAGGAATTGTTCCCTCTCATTTCAAGTGAAATGAAAAAGCAAAGGAGAGAAGGCCTGAAAACTCAGGATCCCTCTCCATCAACAGGTAAAAAGGGTATCACAGTATCCCCTAACCACCCTACCATTCAGGATACCATTCCTGTGGTGGGAGAAACCTCTCCTGGGGTGGCACCTGTTCCAAGGGAATCATCAGCTGGCAAAGCTGGACTCCCTGAGGTGGAAGTACCTCTCTGTGGGATAACTAACATTGGTGAGAAAAACAGCACCATTTTAGTTAACATGGAGCATCCCTCCAACCCTCCCAGAGAAACTTTAGTGCAGAAACCCTGCACTACCTCACAACACTTAGGACAGCATCCCTGCCCTAGTGTGGAGCTCATAGGACAGCATCCCTGCCCTGCTCCAACTCAAGAGAAACAGCATCCCTGTTCTCTCTTCCAGCCAAATGGACAAAGTTTTTGCCCAGCTATGGCTTTACTGAGACAGCATCCCTGTCTGGCATTTCCATCATTACAAATAGGTTCAGTGGATAATTCCCACTGCTCTAAACTAAAACTTACTGATAGAAACTCTGAAAATACATCTTCACATTGTTGGTTAGCTAAAAAACTTCAAACAGGGTGGTTTACATCCCCACAGGGAAGTAACCATACAGTGGATGATAAAGGGAGTAACCAGTCTATTGCAGAGCTACTCTCTACTTATCACCACTTAGACAATAAAGTCTCAACTGGCCAAGGTTAGCCTTATTGTCCTTCGTTTGGGGGGGGGTTGTGTGAGAAGGTAGCCTCTTTCTAGCCTTGTTACCCCCTCTTTTGGCCTGTTTGTGAGAGTATGTCAGGGTGTTTGTCACTGTTTTCACTGTCTCACTGGGATCCTGAGAGCCAGGCCTCAGTGCTCATAGTGAAAACACTATGTTTTCAGTATGGTTGTTATGTGTCACTGGGATCCTGCTGGTCAGGACCCCAGTGCTCATAGGTTTGTGGCCTATATGTATGTGTCACTGGGACCCTGTCACACAGGGCCCCAGTGCTCATAGGTGTGCATGTATATGTTCCCTGTGTGGTGCCTAACTGTCTCACTGAGGCTCTGCTAACCAGAACCTCAGTGGTTATGCTCTCTCAGTTCTTTCCAAATTGTCACTGACAGGCTAGTGACCATTTTTACCAATTTACATTGGCTTACTGGAACACCCTTATAATCCCCTAGTATATGGTACTGAGGTACCCAGGGTATTGGGGTTCCAGGAGATCCCTATGGGCTGCAGCATTTCTTTTGCCACCCATAGGGAGCTCTGACAATTCTTACACAGGCCTGCCACTGCAGCCTGAGTGAAATAACGTCCACGTTATTTCACAGCCATTTTACACTGCACTTAAGTAACTTATAAGTCACCTATATGTCTAACCTTTACCTGGTAAAGGTTAGGTGCAAAGTTACTTAGTGTGAGGGCACCCTGGCACTAGCCAAGGTGCCCCCACATTGTTCAGAGCCAATTCACTGAACTTTGTGAGTGCGGGGACACCATTACACGCGTGCACTACATATAGGTCACTACCTATATGTAGCTTCACCATGGTAACTCCGAATATGGCCATGTAACATGTCTATGATCATGGAATTGCCCCCTCTATGCCATCCTGGCATTGTTGGTACAATTCCATGATCCCAGTGGTCTGTAGCACAGACCCTGGTACTGCCAGACTGCCCTTCCTGGGGTTTCTCTGCAGCTGCTGCTGCTGCCAACCCCTCAGACAGGCAGCTGCCCTCCTGGGGTCCAGCCAGGCCTGGCCCAGGATGGCAGAACAAAGAACTTCCTCTGAGAGAGGGTGTGACACCCTCTCCCTTTGGAAAATGGTGTGAAGGCAGGGGAGGAGTAGCCTCCCCCAGCCTCTGGAAATGCTTTGTTGGGCACAGAGGTGCCCAATTCTGCATAAGCCAGTCTACACCGGTTCAGGGACCCCTTAGCCCCTGCTCTGGCGCGAAACTGGACAAAGGAAAGGGGAGTGACCACTCCCCTGACCTGCACCTCCCCTGGGAGGTGTCCAGAGCTCCTCCAGTGTGCTCCAGACCTCTGCCATCTTGGAAACAGAGGTGCTGCTGGCACACTGGACTGCTCTGAGTGGCCAGTGCCACCAGGTGACGTCAGAGACTCCTTGTGATAGGCTCCTTCAGGTGTTAGTAGCCTTTCCTCTCTCCTAGGTAGCCAAACCCTCTTTTCTGGCTATTTAGGGTCTCTGTCTCTGGGGAAACTTTAGATAACGAATGCATGAGCTCAGCCGAGTTCCTCTGCATCTCCCTCTTCACCTTCTGATAAGGAATCGACCGCTGACCGCGCTGGAAGCCTGCAAACCTGCAACATAGTAGCAAAGACGACTACTGCAACTCTGTAACGCTGATCCTGCCGCCTTCTCGACTGTTTTCCTGCTTGTGCATGCTGTGGGGGTAGTCTGCCTCCTCTCTGCACCAGAAGCTCCGAAGAAATCTCCCGTGGGTCGACGGAATCTTCCCCCTGCAACCGCAGGCACCAAAAAGCTGCATCTCCAGTCCCTTGGGTCTCCTCTCAGCACGACGAGCGAGGTCCCTCGAATCCAGCGACACCGTCCAAGTGACTCCCACAGTCCAGTGACTCTTCAGCCCAAGTTTGGTGGAGGTAAGTCCTTGCCTCACCTCGCTGGGCTGCATTGCTGGGAACCGCGACTTTGCAAGCTACTCCGGCCCCTGTGTACTTCCGGCGGAAATCCTTCGTGCACAGCCAAGCCTGGGTCCACGGCACTCTAACCTGCATTGCACGACTTTCTAAGTTGGTCTCCGGCGACGTGGGACTCCTTTGTGCAACTTCGGCGAGCACCGTTTCACGCATCCTCGTAGTGCCTGTTTCTGGCACTTCTCCGGGTGCTACCTGCTTCAGTGAGGGCTCTTTGTCTTGCTCGACGTCCCCTCTCTCTGCAGGTCCAATTTGCGACCTTCTGGTCCCTCCTGGGCCCCAGCAGCGTCCAAAAACGCCAAACGCACGATTTGCGTGTAGCAAGGCTTGTTGGCGTCCATCCGGCGGGAAAACACTTCTGCACGACTCTCCAAGGCGTGGGGGATCCATCCTCCAAAGGGGAAGTCTCTAGCCCTTGTCGTTCCTGCAGTATTCACAGTTCTTCAGCCTAGTAAGAGCTTCTTTGCACCAACCGCTGGCATTTCTTGGGCATCTGCCCATCTCCGAGCTGCTTGTGACTTTTGGACTTGGTCCCCTTGTTCCACAGGTACCTTCAGACAGGAATCCATCGTTGTTGCATTGCTGATTTGTGTTTTCCTTGCATTCTCCCTCTAACACGACTATTTTGTCCTTAGGGGAACTTTGGTGCACTTTGCACTCACTTTTCAGGGTCTTGGGGAGGGTTATTTTTCTAACTCTCACTATTTTCTAATAGTCCCAGCGACCCTCTACAAGGTCACATAGGTTTGGGGTCCATTCGTGGTTCGCATTCCACTTTTGGAGTATATGGTTTGTGTTGCCCCTATCCCTATGTTTCCCCATTGCATCCTATTGTAACTATACATTGTTTGCACTGTTTTCTAAGACTATACTGCATATTTTTGCTATTGTGTATATATATCTTGTGTATATTTCCTATCCTCTCACTGAGGGTACACTCTAAGATACTTTGGCATATTGTCATAAAAATAAAGTACCTTTATTTTTAGTATAACTGTGTATTGTGTTTTCTTATGATATTCTGCATATGGCATTTGTGGTACTGTAGTAGATTCACACGTCTCCTAGTTCAGTCTAAGCTGCTCTACTAAGCTACCATTATCTATCAGCCTAAGCTGCTAGACACCCTATACACTAATAAGGGATAACTGGGCCTGGTGCAAGGTGCAAGTACCCCTTGGTACTCACTACAAGCCAGTCCAGCCTCCTACAGGCATCAACAAAGGGTTTGCGGTGATAAAATCACCAGCTTCCCAGCTTTCAGGAACAGGCAGACTTGAATCAGAAAACCCAATTTTTCAACACAATTTTGGCATTTTACTGGGACATACCCCATTTTTACGATTTTTTGTGCTTTCAGCCTCCTTCCAGTCAGTGACAGAAATGGGCATGAAACCAACGCTGGATCCCATGAACTGCAACATTTCTGAAAAGTAGACAAAATTCTGAATTCAGCAAGGGCTAATTTGTGTAGATCCTACAAGGGTTTCCTACAGAAAATAACAATTGAAAAAGAAAAATATTGAAATTGAGGTGAAAAAAACATAAATTTTTCTCTAAGTTTTACTCTGTAACTTTTTCCTGCAATGTCAGATTTTCGAAAGCAATATACCGTTACGTCTGCTGGACTCTTCTGGTTGCGGGGATATATAGGGCTTGTAGGTTCATCAAGAACTCTAGGTACCCAGAGCCAATAAATGACCTGCACCCTGCAGTGGGTTTTCATTCTATGCCGGGTATACAGCAATTCATTTGCTGAAATATAAAGAGTAAAAAATAGCTATCAAGAAAACCTTTGTATTTCCAAAATGGGCACAAGATAAGGTGTTGAGAAGCAGTGGTTATTTGCACATCTCTGAATTCCGGGGTGCCCATACTAGCATGTGAATTACAGGGCATTTCTCAAATAGACGTCTTTTTTACACACTGTCTTACATTTGGAAGGGAAAAATGTAGAGAAAGACAAGGGGCAATAACACTTGTTTTGCTATTCTATGTTCTCCCAAGTCTCCCGATAAAAATGATACCTCACTTGTGTGGGTAGGCCTAGCGCCCGCGACAGGAAACGCCCCAAAGCGCAACGTGGACACATCACAGAAAACAGACCTGTTTTTAGCAAAGTGCCTACCTGTAGATTTTGGCCTCTAGCTCAGCCGCCACCTAGGGAAACCTACCAAACCTGTGCATTTCTGAAAACTAGAGACCTAGGGGAATCCAAGATGGGGTGACTTGTGTGGCTCGGACCAGGTTCTGTCACCCAGAATCCTTTGCAAACCTCAAAATTGGCTAAAAAAACACATGTTCCTCACATTTCTGTGGCAGAAAGTTCTGGAATCTGAGAGGAGCCACAAATTTCCTTCCACCCAGCGTTCCCCCACGTCTCCCGATAAAAATGATACCTCACTTGTGTGGGTAGGCCTAGCGCCCGCGACAGGAAACGCCCCAAAGCGCAATGTGGACACATCACAGAAAACAGACCTGTTTTTAGCAAAGTGCCTACCTGTAGATTTTGGCCTCTAGCTCAGCCGGCACCTAGGGAAACCTACCAAACCTGTGCATTTCTGAAAACTAGAGACCTAGGGGAATCCAAGATGGGGTGATTTGTGTGGCTCGGACCAGGTTCTGTTACCCAGAATCCTTTGCAAACCTCAAAATTTGGCTAAAAAAACACATGTTCCTCACATTTCTGTGGCAGAAAGTTCTGGAATCTGAGAGGAGCCACAAATTTCCTTCCACCCAGCGTTCCCCCACGTCTCCCGATAAAAATGATACCTCACTTGTGTGGGTAGGCCTAGCGCCCGCGACAGGAAACGCCCCAAAGCGCAACGTGGACACATCATAGAAAACAGACCTGTTTTTAGCAAAGTGACTACCTGTAGATTTTGGCCTCTAGCTCAGCCGCCACCTAGGGAAACCTACCAAACCTGTGCATTTCTGAAAACTAGAGACGTAGGGGAATCCAAGATGGGGTGATTTGTGTGGCTCGGACCAGGTTCTGTTACCCAGAATCCTTTGCAAAGCTCAAAAATTGGCTAAAAAAAACACATGTTCCTCACATTTCTGTGGCAGAAAGTTCTGGAATCTGGGAGGAGCCACAAATTTCCTTCCACCCAGCGTTCCCCCAAGTCTCCCGATAAAAATGATACCTCACTTGCGTGGGTAGGCCTAGCGCCTGCGACAGGAAACGCCCCAAAGCGCAACGTGGACACCACCAAAATTTTGGAAGAAAACAGAGGTGTTTTTTGCGAAGTGACTACCTGTAGATTTTGGCCTCTAGCTCAGCCGGCACCTAGGGAAACCTACCAAACCTGTACATTTCTGAAAACTAGAGACCTAGGGGAATCCAAGGAGGGGTGACTGGCGGGGCTCGGACCAGGTTCTGTTACCCAGAATCCTTTGCAAAGCTCAAAAATTGGCTAAAAAAAACACATGTTCCTCACATTTCTGTGGCAGAAAGTTCTGGAATCTGGGAGGAGCCACAAATTTCCTTCCACCCAGCGTTCCCCCAAGTCTCCCGATAAAAATGATACCTCACTTGCGTGGGTAGGCCTAGCGCCCGCGTCAGGAAACGCCCCAAAGCGCAACGTGGACACCACCAAAATTTTGGAAGAAAACAGAGGTGTTTTTTGCGAAGTGACTACCTGTAGATTTTGGCCTCTAGCTCAGCCGGCACCTAGGGAAACCTACCAAACCTGTACATTTCTGAAAACTAGAGACCTAGGGGAATCCAAGATGGGGTGACTTGTGGGGCTCGGACCAGGTTCTGTTACCCAGAATCGTTTGCAAAGCTCAAAATTTGGCTAAAAAAACACATGTTTCTCACATTTCTGTGGCAGAAAGTTCTGGAATCTGAGAGGAGCCACAAATTTCCTTCCACCCAGCGTTCCCCCACGTCTCCCGATAAAAATAATACCTCACTTGTGTGGGTAGGCCTAGCGCCCGCGACAGGAAACGCCCCAAAGCGCAACGTGGACACATCACAGAAAATAGACCTGTTTTTAGCAAAGTGCCTACCTGTAGATTTTGGCCTCTAGCTCAGCCGCCACCTAGGGAAACCTACCAAACCTGTGCATTTCTGAAAACTAGAGACCTAGGGGAATCCAAGATGGGGTGATTTGTGTGGCTCGGACCAGGTTCTGTTACCCAGAATCCTTTGCAAACCTCAAAATTTGGCTAAAAAAACACATGTTCCTCACATTTCTGTGGCAGAAAGTTCTGGAATCTGAGAGGGGCCACAAATTTCCTTCCACCCAGCGTTCCCCCACGTCTCCCGATAAAAATGATACCTCACTTGTGTGGGTAGGCCTAGCGCCCGCGACAGGAAACGCCCCAAAGCGCAGCGTGGACACATCACATTTTTTCATTGAAAACAGTGCCTACCTGTAGTTTTTGGCCTGTAGCTCAGCCAGCACCTAGGGAAACCTACCAAACCTGTGCATTTCTGAAAACTAGAGACCCAGGGGAATCCAAGATGGGGTGACTTGAGGGGCTCTGACCAGGTTCTGTTACCCAGAATCCTTTCCAAACCTCAAATTTTGGCTAAAAAAAACGCATTTTTCACACATTTCGGTGACAGAAAGTTCTGGAATCTGAGTGGAGCCACAAATTTCCTTCCACCCAGCGTTCCCCCAAGTCTCCCGATAAAAATGATACCTCACTTGTGTGGGTGGGCCAGGTGCCTCCAACAGAATAAGGCCCAAAACTTGTAGAGATACAGGGGATAGTACTGCAAGTTTATAAGGACATATTCTTTTATACATCTTTAGACTGACTCTGCTTTGGGGACCCACATACGTGAGGTGTCATTTTATTTGGGAGACTGAGGGGAACACTGGGGAGTAGGAATTTTGTGCTGGAGTGGTGATCGTACGAAGAAAAGTCAGGAAAATATGCTTTGTTTAAGCACATTTTGAGGTTTACAGAGGAGTCTGGGTAAGAAAATGTTGGGGGATCCACGCAAGCCACTCCTCCCTGGACTCCTTGGGGTGTCTAGTTTTAAAAAATGTCTGGGTTTGGTAGGTTTCCCTAGATGAAGGCCGCACACAGGACCAAAAACATAGGTGCCCTCTCCCCCTCCAAACACAGGTAGTTTTGTAATATATCGTTTTGATGTGCCCACATACGTCCGTGATGTGCCAAACACTAAAATTTTTGAAAAGAAACACACTTAGGTTGTGTGAAAAAGACCCCTCACCCACCAACCAAGTTGGTGGCATGCTTCATCATCGGGGTCCCACCTGAGGCACCTAGCGTGTCATAGGTGTGCTGCGACGCCTGATTACAGCGGAGCAGGTTTGGTCATTTTTACCACACATACTGGTTGGATTTGGCACGAGGGTGAGTGATGGTTCAGTGGATCAAATTTTACTAACAAGAGCTTTCACAAAAATGAAAAGCACTGTTAGTAACTGAAAGGCAAAAAACTGAACCAATGACTCACAGCTCGTGAGCTGTAAAGCCGCGACAAGGCACCAACCGCTTTACAGTCCATTCACACAACTTTCATACATGACACACACAAGGCCATTCACACCGCCAGCCACGGGCCCAGCACATTACAACACTCACATCGACAGACAGCGCCACTCAAGGGCCCATCACTTACATACTCCCACATGCCTGATACAACAATCACACCAGCTGATGGGAGTGTGTGGACTGGTGTTTGGCTGGCAGTGTGTTGCAGTAGCCAACATCAAGTCAATATGTACAGTCTCAGCCAAGCCCCACTCCACACACAATGGCATCATATATATTTTTTTTTTTTAAACAGAGGAACCCCTAACTAAGTAGAAAGAATTACAAAACAACAAACACAAAAGCTCTAACTAAGAACATGACAGAAATGCTAACCATGAAACTAAACACATGAAAATACAAAACTGACATGAGTTTACACTCATGGTTGTTCCCAGAAATTCTTCTGGGTGTGGTAATTCTTAAAACAAGCACCGACACACAGCCCAGGCTTTGAAGGACAATCTGGGCAGTACATTCGAGACTCCCTCCGGATACCTCTTCGAAAACACACTCTACATTTCTTAGCTGGAAAGTCTTTTTTGGGTGTGGGAGGAATGTGCTCAGCAAAGTGGCGATCTTTCAATCTAGCCACATCCTCCACCACTGCTTCTCTAGGAACTCTGGCCTGTTCCACCACAATAAGGCTCTCTATCACTGACTCCTGAAATTTCACAAATGTCATCTTTGAGTCTGGAGACCTATCCCTAAACACAATAAAAGCATTGAAGGTTGCTAAGTGGAAGAGGTGAAGTGCTAACTTCTTATACCAAACATAAGACTTACGAATAGCAGTATAAGGTTCCAACCTCTGGTCAACTCTATCTACACCTCCCATGTGCTTATTATAATCTAAAATGCACACAGGTTTGCGCACTTCAGCAACCTGGCCCCAAACAGTCACGGGGGAAGTACTCTCATCATGGATGGTACTTAGCATGTAGACATCCCTCTTGTCTGAAAATTTCAAAGCTAGCAGCTCCTCGTTCCGCAAGGCACAGCACTGTCCCCTCTCAAGTTTTTTACAGACAAGCTCCCTTGGATAGCCTTTCCGGTTAGAACGGATTGTGCCACAAGCAACTGTGTCCACTCTAAACAATTCCTTGAACAACTGCACACCAGTGTAGAAGTTATCTACATACACATGGTGACCTTTGTTGAACAGTCGTCTACCAAGATCCCACACAATTTTCTCAGTAACTCCAAAAGTGGGAGGACAACCAGGGGGGTCAATATTGGAATCCCTACCAGTGTACACACGGAAACTATACACATATCCTGTCCTACTTTCAGACAGCATATACAATTTAATTCCATATCGTGCCCTTTTGCTAGGAATGTACTGCCTAAAAACCAAACGACCCTTGAAGAGGACCAAAGACTCGTCCACACTTATCTCTTTGCCTGGAACATAGACCTCCGAAAACCGATCTACAAAATGATCAAGGACAGGCCTAATCTTAAAAAGACGGTCAGAATCTGGGTGATCTCGTGGCAAGGCTAATGCATTGTCAACAAAATGCAGCATCCTAAGAAGAAGCAAATACCGATTACGACTCATGGTAGCTGGAAATATAGCTGTTGCCATCAAGGGACTAGTAGACCAATAAGAAGCCAGTGACGGCTTCCTTATCAACCCCATCAAAAAAGTCAAACTCAAAAACTTTTTTATCTCCTCCAAATTTGTGGGAATCCACTGGGCAGCTCTAGAGTGTGGCCTAAGTCTAGCAGCGTTGTCCCTCAAATGCTGCTCCGCATACAAATTAGTCTGCTCAACAATCTCTTCCAAAAACACATCATCCATGAATAACTCAAAGAAATTGATAGGCATAAAGTTCTCTGTATTGGCGTTACACCCCGGGAGACCAGTAAAGGCAGGCAACTCTGGCTGCTCCATGTTTGGGGCAACCCAGACATCAGGTCTTCTAACGGGAAACCTTTCAGCCCCAGGTTGCTGCACTATTGGCACATCAATGTCCTCCTCTAAAACAGAACCTTCATCTGCACTGAGTGTGGCTTCATCATCAGAAGATTCCCCTCCAACAGAAACATCACTGCCAGAATCTCTGACTTCCTCCTCTGCCTCAGATGCAGAGTCCGTCTCATAGTCATGATCAGACTGTGACTCAAAAAGCATACCAACCACCTGCTGAGCGGTCATCCTGCGGCTAGCCATGATCTCTCCTGCTAAAATTAACTGGACAAATTCACCACCAACAACCAGCACTGTGTAAGACAAGTAACAAAGTGTAGCTTTGTTAGTAAGAGTTACAAACTCAAAAACTATACCGCTCACTTGCCTGAAAAAGCTTGATTCACCAGCAACTACACAGCAATCACCAATGATATCCCACTAAAAAGAAAGAAAGAAAGGCAAATTAGAAATAAGACAAAACAAATATCATTGTGCACAAACCTAAGGACAATTTCACACACAATCCTGCATTTAGTACACCCCCTACAAACATGTCATTCATGCATGGCAACAATACTCCTTTGGAGTAAATTGTTTTTACTTACCTAAAACATGCAACTGTGCAAACTGCAGGTCAACCACCGCCAAAACCGCAAGGAGCCACAGCAAATAAAGCAAAAGCTTTGAACTAGAACAAAAAGGAGGAAAACATTTTTTATCACAAATGCAAAGACTTCTTCAGTTGACAAACACCCCACCATCAAACATTTTAGAAATTGGTGCCTAAGTGGATTCTGCCATAGGGGCAGATGGGCCTACTAAAAAAATAGGCCTGTCTGCCCCAAGGAAGCCAAAAAATACCTTTAGTACTGTGTCCCCATGGAGAGCGACCCTTGCCAAAGGGAACAGCCCTCAAACAAAAAAAAACAAAAAAAACACACACAACACTATCCCTGGTGCCTAAGTGGCTTCTGCCCCCTTGGGGGCAGGTGGGCCTAAGAAAATAGGCCCATCTGCCCCCAGGGGGTGTAGAAATGGCCAACAGGTCAATGCCCCCCTTGGGGGGGCGCCCCGTGACCAAGGGGACGCCCCCCCACAAAAATAAACAAATACAAAAAAATCCCTGGCGTTCTAGTGGTTTCTGCCCCCCTTGGGGGCAGATCAGCCTAAAAATAATAGGCTGATCTGTCTCCAAGGGGTGCAGAAATGGCCTGGGTACATGTGCCCCCAAAGTGGGGGGCGACCCTTGCCCAAGCCCCCCCCCATCCACTAACACACACACACACACACACACTATCCCTGGTGTCTACGTGGCTTCTGCCCCCCTTGGGGGCAGGTGGGTCTAGAAAAATAGGCCCATCTGCCCCCAGGGGGGGCAGAAATGGCCAACAGGTCAATGCCCCCCTTGGGGGGGCGCCCCGTGCCCAAGGGGACGCCCCCCCACAAAAATAAACACATTAAAAAAAATCCCTGGCGTTCTAGTGGTTTCTGCCCCCCTTGGGGGCAGATCAGCCTATAAATAATAGGCTGATCTGTCTCCAAGGGGTGCAGAAATGGCCTGGGTACATGTGCCCCCAAAGTTGGGGGCGACCCTTGCCCAAGCCCCCCCCATCCACTAACACACACACACACACACACTGTCCCTGGTGTCTACGTGGCTTCTGCCCCCCTTGGGGGCAGGTGGGTCTAGAAAAATAGGCCCATCTGCCCCCAGGGGGGGCAGAAATGGCCAACAGGTCAATGCCCCCCTTGGGAGGGCGCCCCGTGCCCAAGGGGACGCCCCCCCACAAAAATAAACACATAAAAAAAAATCCCTGGCGTTCTAGTGGTTTCTGCCCCCCTTGGGGGCAGATCAGCCTAAAAATAATAGGCTGATCTGTCTCCAAGGGGTGCAGAAATGGCCTGGGTACATGTGCCCCCAAAGTGGGGGGCGACCCTTGCCCAAGCCCCCCCCCATCTACTAACACACACACACACACACACACACACACTATCCCTGGTGTCTACGTGGCTTCTGCCCCCCTTGGGGGCAGGTGGGTCTAGAAAAATAGGCCCATCTGCCCCCAGGGGGGGCAGAAATGGCCAACAGGTCAATGCCCCCCTTGGGGGGGCGCCCCGTGCCCAAGGGGACGCCCCCGCACAAAAATAAACACATTAAAAAAAATCCCTGGCGTTCTAGTGGTTTCTGCCCCCCTTGGGGGCAGATCAGCCTAAAAATAATAGGCTGATCTGTCTCCAAGGGGTGCAGAAATGGCCTGGGTACATGTGCCCCCAAAGTTGGGGGCGACCCTTGCCCAAGCCCCCCCCCATCCACTAACACACACACACACACACACACACACACTGTCCCTGGTGTCTACGTGGCTTCTGCCCCCCTTGGGGGCAGGTGGGTCTAGAAAAATAGGCCCATCTGCCCCCAGGGGGGGCAGAAATGGCCAACAGGTCAATGCCCCCCTTGGGAGGGCGCCCCGTGCCCAAGGGGACGCCCCCCCACAAAAATAAACACATAAAAAAAAATCCCTGGCGTTCTAGTGGTTTCTGCCCCCCTTGGGGGCAGATCAGCCTAAAAATAATAGGCTGATCTGTCTCCAAGGGGTGCAGAAATGGCCTGGGTACATGTGCCCCCAAAGTGGGGGGCGACCCTTGCCCAAGCCCCCCCCATCCACTAACACACACACACACACACACACTATCCCTGGTGTCTACGTGGCTTCTGCCCCCCTTGGGGGCAGGTGGGTCTAGAAAAATAGGCCCATCTGCCCCCAGGGGGGGCAGAAATGGCCAACAGGTCAATGCCCCCCTTGGGGGGGCGCCCCGTGCCCAAGGGGACGCCCCCCTACAAAAATAAACACATAAAAAAAAATCCCTGGCGTTCTAGTGGTTTCTGCCCCCCTTGGGGGCAGATCAGCCTAAAAATAATAGGCTGATCTGTCTCCAAGGGGTGCAGAAATGGCCTGGGTACATGTGCCCCCAAAGTGGGGGGCGACCCTTGCCCAAGCCCCCCCCCATCCACTAACACACACACACACACACACACTATCCCTGGTGTCTACGTGGCTTCTGCCCCCCTTGGGGGCAGGTGGGTCTAGAAAAATATGCCCATCTGCCCCCAGGGGGGGCAGAAATGGCCAACAGGTCAATGTCCCCCTTGGGGGGGCGCCCCGTGCCCAAGGGGACGCCCCCCCACAAAAATAAACACATAAAAAAACATCCCTGGCGTTCTAGTGGTTTCTGCCCCCCTTGGGGGCAGATCAGCCTAAAAATAATAGGCTGATCTGCCCTCAAGGGGGGCAGAAATGGCCCTAAAAGACATGCCCCCCAAAGGGGAGCGACCCTTGCCCAAGGGGGCGCCCCCCCATCCACTACACACACAATCCCTGGTGCCTAAGTGGCTTCTGCCCCCCTTGGGGGCAGATGGACCTAAAAAAAATAGGCCGATTTGCCCCCAAGGGGGGCAGAAAAGGCCAACAGTTCTCTGCCCCCTTGGGGGGGGCGCCCCTTGCCCAAGGGGGCACCCCTCCCACATAAATACACATAAAAATAAAAAACCCTGGTGATCTAGTGTTTTCTGCCCCCCTTGGGGGCAGATCTGGCTAAAAAGTAGCCAATCTGCCCTCAAGGGGGGCAGAAATGGCCCTAAAGGACATGCCCCCCACAGGGGAGCGACCCTTGCCCAAGGGGGCGCCCCCCCATTCACTACACACACAATCCCTGGTGCCTAAGTGGCTTCTGCCCCCCTTGGGGGCAGATGGACCTAAAAAAAATAGGCCGATCTGCCCCCAAGGGGGGCAGAAAAGGCCAACAGTTCTCTGCCCCCTTGGGGGGGGCGCCCCTTGCCCAAGGGGGCACCCCCCCCAACATAAATGCACTGAAAATATACATCCCTGGTGATCCAGTGGTTTCTGCCCCCCTTGGGGGCAGATCCGCCTAAAAAGTAGGCCAATCTGCCCCCAAGGGGGGCAGAAATGGCCGTAACTAATTGCCCCCACAAGGGGAGCGACCCTTGCCCAAGGCGCCGCTCCCCGCAAACAAGAAACAGTGAAGAACAACAACAAAAAAAAATCCCTGGTGTCTAGTGGGCATTCCTGCTGCCCGATCGCAATGCGATCGGGCAGCAGGAATGCTCAAAGAGACACCGGGGGAAAGGAAAAGCCTTTCCTTTCCCCCGGTGCCTCTTTAGCCCAAACCCCCCACCCACCGGGAAGAGGAACTCACCTCTTCTCCGTTCGCCGCACAGGAAGCAAATGGCTTCCTGTGCGGCGAAATCCCCATAATGAAGTCAGCGCGCGATCGTGCGCTGACGTCATTATGGGGGGGTGGGGGGGTCGGGGGTGGAAGGGGATGGGCTTCCCCTTCCATCCCTGACTTTGGGGGGGTGGAGGGAAGCACACAGAGGGAGCGAGAGCGCTCCCTCTGGGCTGTGTGCCGAGGACGTAGTGGTTACGTCCTCGGCACAGCAGCACTGTGCCGCAGGACGTAACCACTACGTCTGTGGCACAGAAGGGGTTAAAACACAGACCTGGGAGTGCCAATGCCAATGCAGATGCCCTCTTCAAGTTCTTCCACTTAGAGGATGAAAACTCCCCAGGGGAACATAGCTTCATCCCCTTTCATTTGGGGGGGGGGGGATAGTGTGAGAGAGGCCTCTTTTTGCAAGGTTAGCCCTCACTTTTGCTTGAAAATGATGTGGTTTCACACTGTAAGTGCTCTGAGCCCCTGCTAAACAGGTTCCCAGGGCCAGATCTCTTTTCTCAAAACTGTACTATGTTTGGCACTTCAGCCACCCTTGTAAGTACCTAGTAAATTGTCCCTCTGGTACCTATGGCCTTCATAGTGAAGAGGGTCCCCAGAGCTGCAGCACCAACTGTGCCACTCGGAGAGACCCCCACACAGCCTCATGCAGACTTCCAATGCAATTGTATGCCCTGGTGCATTTAAAAGTTATAAACTGGAGAGGGACCTCACCAAGAGTGCCCTATTCACTAACACTACATGCACTATAGATAGGTCACCCCTCTGACAGGCCTTACAGCCCTAAGGCACGGTGCACAACAATACAGTGAGGGCATATGTTTGCAGGAGCAGATATGCCTCTAATGTGTCATTACAAAACCTTAACGCATAGGGAGTGTAGAAGGGAGCCATAGCGAGTGCATGTGCTGGGCACTGTTTGTTATGAGTTACCCAGCTGCATGAGGGCTACTCTGAACCCTGGGTTGTTTGCTATCAAACAACTCAGAATAACAGATCCTCACTGGTACCAGTGCTGAATTCATTACACCATGTACCCAGGGGCCACCTTAGAGGTGCCCCTGCAAAACCCACACCACCCTGACACGGTTGCTGTTTAGTCCAAACCAGCCTGCCACCAGCAGACACGATTCTGGTTTCCCGGAGTGAGAGCTCTTGCTCTCTGGAACCAGAAGACAAAGCCTTTCCTAGTCAGAGGTGTACACATCTCTCCCAGGAAAGTGCTCTGCTCTTGCAGGAAGATTGAAAGGCCATGCGGCCCTTGCAGCTCCACTCCAGACATTTGATGCTAGCAGCAGATGGCCACCCCCATCCTAGACCCCACTTTTGGTGGGAGGAACAGCGGGAAAACACACAAAGGTTAGGGCCCTCAAACTGCACCACCTGCACCACTCCTCAGGCGTGGCAGACGAGGTGATCACTCCATTTCATTTTCCTCCATCTTGGATGGCAGTAAAATAGACAACCAGGGTTAGGAATGTGATCCCTTCCCACAGGATGTGGATACATAGTGGGTGTAGCTACCCAAAGTACGTGGCCCATTGGCTACTACCAAAAACGCCTCTAACACCCACTAAATACAGTATTTAGTGGGCATCCCAAGAGCTGGAAATTGGATTCCTCAGACACAAGAAGGCCAGCAACAAAGAATACCCAAGGCTTGAGAACAGAAGTCCTACTGCCAGAAGAAAAAGGCAGCAAACCCTGTCTGCTGCACCCAGGACTCGACAACCACCACTGAGGGGTGGACTGGACATTAGATGGACTCTCAGAAACCCCAGAGGACCTCTAACCTTTTAAAAATCGCCAAGAACCTCCCTCTGAGTGAAGGCATCACTCCTTGTACCCTGCAGGCAAGAAACCAGTGAAGTCCAGTTCACTGACGAGTTGCTGTCCAATGAACCGGGAAAAAAAAGCCCGACCTAATTCTACAGACGGACCAGGAGGACAAACCCTGTAAGTGTGCCAAGTTTGGTGGCACTGCACCCTCCAGTGGAGGAGATGTGCCCTTGCCTGGGGGGACTGGACCCGAACCTCAGACACCCAGAAGAAAAGTCCACACCAGACTCTCGGAGGACCAGAAACAAGCACCAGTCGAGGGACTCCAGGACACACAATGCCACTCCCCAGTGTGGCCCTGCTGACCTGCAATCCACCCTCAAAGTGACTGGCACCTGGCTTTAAAGGCTCCTGGATGCACAACCTTTGGCTGACATACCTGCTCTGCACCCGGACCCCTGCATTGGAGAACCAGCTGTGCTCTAGGGGTCCCTAAGCCCTTGTGACCTCGTCCCACCAAGGGGACCCACCGGACTTACCCCTTAATCCCCCTGTGCAGTGTTTCCAAGTGGTCCCCTTCCCTGTGACGCACCAGCTCCCAGACCTTCAGATGCTGCTACTGCCGGAACTGGGAGCCGCCCAAACCTCCCCAGCTGATTCACGGGACATCGCAACGACCTCAACGGAGAATTTAAAGTTTTCTCCTTTTGATTCCTATGGTGTGCAATTAGCACAGAAACAGAACATTTTCAGAACTTTGAAAAACCATAACTTAAAAAGTACTTACCTGATTTTTATGACCTTGGTCTTAAAAATGGTACATAAATCTGAAGTATTTCGGTAAATTGGTCTTGAGTTATTCTTCTGAGTGCCTGTCCACATTTATTGATACTGTGCGTCAAACAAATGCTTGGCACATCTTCTGGACTAGCCTAACTGCTCGACCAAGCTGTAGGAGGGTGGCCTGGCTTGTAGTGGGTACCAAGGGGTACTTACACTCTGTACCAGGTCCAGTTATCCCTTGTTAGTGTATAGGGTGTCTAGCAGCTTAGGCTGATAGAAAAGGAAGCTTAGCAGAGCAGCTTAGGCTGAACTAGGAGACGAGTGAAGCTCCTACAGTACCACAAGTGTCACTTGCACAATATCATAAGAAAACACAATACACAGATATACTAAAAATAAAGGTACTTTATTTTTATGACAATATGCCAAAAGTATCTCAGTGAGTACCCTCAGTATGAAGATGCCAAATATACACTAGATATATGTACACAATACCAAAAATATGCAGTAATAGCAAAAGGAAGTAATGCAAACAATGTATAGTTACAATAGGATGCAATGGGGAAACATAGGGATAGGGGCAACACAAACCATATACTCCAAAAGGGGAATGCGAACCACGAATGCACCCCAAACCTATGTGAGCTTGTAGAGGGTCGCTGGGACTGTAAGAAAACAGTGAGGGTTAGAAAAATAGCCCACCCCAAGGCCCTGTAAAGTAGGTGTAAAGTGCACCTACAACCCCCAGAGAGCACAGAAGTCGTGATAGGGGGATTCTGCAAGGAAAACCAACACCAGCAATGCAACAACAGTGGATTTCCGGATGAGAGTATCTGTGGAACAAGGGGACCAAGTCCAAGAGTCGCGACATAGTCGAGATTGGGCAGATGCCCAGGAAATGCCAGCTGAGGATGCAAAGAAGCTGCCACCGGATGGTAGAAGCTGTGGATTCTGCAAGAACGAAGAGGACTAGGAACTTCCCCTTTGGAGCATGGATGCCCCACGTTGTGAAGAAGCTTGCAGAGGTGTTCCCACGCAGAAAGACCGCAAACAAGCCTTGCTAGCTGCAAGGGTCGCGGTTAGGGTTTTTGAATGCTGCTGTGGCCCAGGAGGGACCAGGATGTCGCCACTTGGATGAGGAGACAGAGGGGGCACCCAGCAAGTCAGGGAGCCCTCACAGAAGCAGGCAGCACCCGCAGAAGTACTGGAACAGGCACTTAGAAGAGGAGTGAACCAGAGTCCAGCCGAAGTCAGAAATGGGAGTCCCACAACACCGGAGGACAACTCAGAAGGTTGTGCACTGCAGGTTAGAGTGTCAGGGACCCAGGCTTGGCTGTGCACAAAGAAAATCCTGGAAGAGTACATAGGAGCCGGAGCAGCTGCAAATCACGGGGTACCCAGCAATGCAGTCTGGCGTGGGGAGGCAAGGACTTACCTCCACCAAACTTGGACTGAAAAGTCACTGGACTGTGGGAGTCACTTGGACAGAGTCGCTGGATTCGAGGGACCTCGCTCGTCGTGCTGAGAGGAGACCCAGAGGACCGGTGATGCAGTCATTTGTTGCCTTCGGTTGCAGGGGGACGATTCCGTCGACCCACGGGAGATTTCTTCAGAGCTCCTGGTGCAAGAAGGAGGCAGACTACCCCCACAGCATGCACCACCAGGAAACATGCGAGAAAGCCGGCAGGATGAAGCGATACAAGGTCGCAGTAGTCATCTTTGCTACTTTGTTGCGGTTTTGCAGGCGTCCAGAGCAGTCAGCGGTCGATCCTTTGGCAGAAGGTGAAGAGAGAGATGCAGAGGAACTCTGATGAGCTCTTGCATTCGGTATCTAAAGAATTCCCCAAAGCAGAGACCCTAAATAGCCAGAAAAGGAGGTTTGGCTACCTAGGTAGGAGGATTGGCTACTAAGAGAGGTAAGAGCCTATCAGAAGGAGTCTCTGACGTCACCTGCTGGCACTTCCCACTCAGAGCAGTCCAGTGTGCCAGCAGCACCTCTGTTTCCAAGATGGCAGAGGTCTGGAGCACACTGGAGGAGCTTTGGGCACCTCCCAGGGGAGGTGCAGGTCAGGGGAGTGGTCACTCCCCTTTCCTTTGTCCAGTTTCGCGTCAGAGCAGGCCTGGGGGATCCCTGAACCAGTGTAGACTGGCTTATGCAGAGATGGGAACCATCTGTGCCCATCAAAGCATTTCCAGACGCTGGGGGAGGCTACTCCTCCCCTGTCTTAACACCTTTTTCCAAAGGGAGAGGGTGTAACACCCTCTCTCAGAGGAAGTCCTTTGTTCTGCCGTCCTGGGCCAGGGCTGCCTGGGCCAAAGGAGGGCAGAAACCTGTCTGAGGGGTTGGCAGCAGCAGCAGCTGCAGTGAAACCCCGGGAAAGGTAGTTTGGCAGTACCTGGGTCTGTGCTAGAGACTCGGGGGATCATGGAATTGTCTCCCCAATGCCAGAATGGCATTGGGGTGACAATTCCATGATCCTAGACATGTTACATGGCCATGTTCGGAGTTACCATTGTGACGCTGTACATAGGTGGTGCCCTATGTATAGTGCACACGTGTAATGGTGTCCCCGCACTCACAAAGTCCGGGGAATTTCCCCTGAACAATGTGGGAGAACCTTGGCTAGTGCCAGGGTGCCCGCACACTAAGTAACTTAGCACCTAACCTTTACCAGGTAAAGGTTAGACATATAGGTGACTTATAAGTTACTTAAGTGCAGTGTAAAATGGCTGTGAAATAACGTGGACGTTATTTCACTCAGGCTGCAGTGGCAGGCCTGTGTAAGAATTGTCAGAGCTCCCTATGGGTGGCAAAAGAAATGCTGCAGCCCATAGGGATCTCCTGGAACCCCAATACCCTGGGTACCTCAGTACCATATACTAGGGAATTATAAGGGTGTTCCAGTAAGCCAATGTAAATTGGTAAAAATGGTCACTAGCCTGTTAGTGACAATTTGGAAAGAAATGAGAGAGCATAACCACTGAGGTTCTGGTTAGCAGAGCCTCAGTGAGACAGTTAGTCACTACACAGGTAACACATTCAGGCACACTTATGAGCACTGTGGCCCTGGTTGGCAGAGTCCCAGTGACACATACAACTAAAACAACATATATACAGTGAAATATGGGGGTAACATGCCAGGCAAGATGGTACTTTCCTACACAAGCTGCCTCAAAAACAGGGAATAAGGTGGTCTGCGTTTCACTCTTGCTTGGACTCTACACAGTGCACAGCATTCTTGTACACTATATAGAGGGCCAGCCTTCTACGTACCTCTCACCTCGCCCTGCTCTCAGCAGCAGTCAGGATGTCTCAGTGTACCTCTCAGCAGCAGCCAGGATGTCTCTGTGTATCTCTCAGCTCACCCTGCTCTCAACAGCAGTGAGGATGTCTCTGTTTACCTCTTATCTCACTCTGCTCTCAGCAGCAGTAAAGATGTCTCAGTTTACAGCTTAGTTCACCCTGCTCTCAGCAGCAGTCAGGATGTCTCTGTGTACCTCTCAGCTCGCCCTGCTCTCAGCAGCAGTCAGGATGTCTCTGTGTACCTCTCAGCTCGCCCTGCTCTCAGCAGCAGTCAGGATTTCTCTGTGTACCTCTCAGCTCACCCTGCTCTCAGCAGCAGTCATGATGTCTCTGTGTACCTCTCAGCTCGCCCTGCTCTCAGCAGCAGTCAGGATGTCTATGTGTACCTTTCAGCTCACCCTGCTCTCAGCAGCAGTCAGGATGTCTCTGTGTACCTCTCAGCAATAATCAGGATGTCTCTGTGTTCCTCTCAGCTCGCCCTGCTGTCAACAGCAGTCAGGATGTCTCAGTGTATCTATCACCTCACTCTGCTCTCAGCAGCAGTCAAGATGTCTCAGTGTATCTATCACCTCACTCTGCTCTCAGCAGCAGTCAAGACGTCTCAGTTTACGGCTCAGCTCACCCTGCTCTCAGCAGCAGTCAGGATGTCTCTGTGTACCTCTCAGCAACAACCAGGATGTCTCTGTGTACCTCTCATCTCACTCTGCTCTCAGCAGCAGTCAGGATGTCTCTGTGTACCTCTCATCTCACTCTGCTCTCAGCAGCAGTCAGGATGTCTCTGTGTACCTCTCAGCTCACTCTGCTCTCAGCAGCAATCAGGATGTCTCTGTGTACCTCTCAGCAACAACCAGGATGTCTCTGTGTACCTCTCATCTCACTCTGCTCTCAGCAGCAGTCAGGATGTCTCTGTGTACCTCTCAGCTCACCCTGCTCTCAGCAGCAATCAGGATGTCTCTGTGTACCTCTCAGCAGCAGTCAGGATGTCTCTGTGTACCTCTCATCTCACTCTGCTCTCAGCAGCAGTCAGGATGTCTCGGAGTCCCTGACCTTTGAACCCACTCTTCTCTCAGCAGCAGTCAGTTCCCGCCTGAGGCATCTCAGGAAAGTGAAACTCTGCTCCTCCTGGGAGAGAAATGAAAGAGAAACAAGTACAAGCAGTGTTTGTACCTGGAGGGGAAGAAACCCGAGGATCAGAGCAGAGGTGAGGAGCACGGGAGAGGAAAGGGAGCTGATTCCAGGGTCCGCCAGGTACTGAACCCCGGGAGAGGAGGTACTGAACACCGGGAGAGGAGGTACTGAGACCCTAGAGAGGAGGTACTGAACACCAGGAGAGGAGGTACTGAACACCAGGAGAGGAGGTACTGAACACCAGGAGAGGAGGTACTGAACCCCTAGAAAGGAGGTACTGAACACCGGGAGAGGAGGTACTGAGACCCTAGAGAGGAGGTACTAAACCCCGGGACAGGAGGTACTGAACCCCTAGAGAGGAGGTACTAAACCCCGGGAGAGGAGGTACTGAACACCGGGAGAGGAGGTACTGAGACCCTAGAGAGGAGGTACTGAGACCCTAGAGAGGAGGTACTGAACACCGGGAGAGGAGGTACTGAGACCCTAGAGAGGAGGTACTAAACCCCGGACAGGAGGTGCTAGAACCCCAGTAGAGGAGATACTGAGCCCCTAGAGAGGAGGTACTGAACCCCGGGAGAGAAGGTACTGAACCCCTAGAGAGGAGGTACTGAACACCAGGAGAGGAGGTACTGAGCCCCTAGAGAGGAGGTACTGAACATCGAGATAGGAGGTACTGAGCCCCTAGAGAGGAGGTACTGAACCCCTAGAGAGGAGGAACTGAGCCCCTAGAGAGGAGGTACTGAACACCGGGAGAGAAGGTACTGAGCTCCTAGAGAGGAGGTACTGAACACCGGAAGAGGAGGTAGTGAGCCCCTAGAGAGGAGGTACTGAACAAGGGGAGAGGAGGTACTGAACCCCTAGAGAGGAGGTACTGAACCCCTGGAGAGGAGGTACTGAGCCCCTAGAGAGGAGGTACTGAACCCCGGGAGAGGAGGTACTAAAGCCCCTAGAGAGGAGGTACTGAACCCCGGGACAGGAGGTACTGAACCCCTAGAGAGGAGGTACTGAGACCCTAGAGAGGAGGTACTAAACCCCGGGACAGGAGGTGCTAGAACCCCAGTAGAGGAGATACTGAGCCCCTAGAGAGGAGGTACTGAACCCCGGGAGAGAAGGTACTGAACCCCTAGAGAGCAGGTACTGAACACCAGGAGAGGAGGTACTGAGCCCCTAGAGAGGAGGTACTGAACTCCGGGAGAGAAGGTACTGAACCCCTAGAGAGGAGGTACTGAACCCCTAGAGAGGAGGTACTGAACCCCTAGAGAGGAGGTACTGAACACCGGGAGAGGAGGTACTGAACCCCTAGAGAGGAGGTACTGAACACCAGGAGAGGAGGTACTGAGCCCCTAGAGAGGAGGTACTGAACTCCGGGAGAGAAGGTACTGAACCCCTAGAGAGGAGGTACTGAACCCCTAGAGAGGAGGTACTGAACCCCGGGAGAGAAGGTACTGAACCCCTAGAGAGGAGGTACTGAACCCCGGGAGAGAAGGTACTGAACCCCTAGAGAGGAGGTACTGAACACCGGGAGAGGAGGTACTGAACCCCTAGAGAGGAGGTACTGAACACCGGGAGAGGAGGTACTGAGACCCTAGAGAGGAGGTACTAAACCCCGGGACAGGAGGTGCTAGAACCCCAGTAGAGGAGATACTGAGCCCCTAGAGAGGAGGTACTGAACCCCGGGAGAGAAGGTACTGAACCCCTAGAGAGCAGGTACTGAACACCAGGAGAGGAGGTACTGAGCCCCTAGAGAGGAGGTACTGAACTCCGGGAGAGAAGGTACTGAACCCCTAGAGAGGAGGTACTGAACCCCTAGAGAGGAGGTACTGAACCCCTAGAGAGGAGGTACTGAACACCGGGAGAGGAGGTACTGAACCCCTAGAGAGGAGGTACTGAACACCGGGAGAGGAGGTACTGAGACCCTAGAGAGGAGGTACTAAACCCCGGGACAGGAGGTGCTAGAACCCCAGTAAAGGAGATACTGAGTCCCTAGAGAGGAGGTACTGAACCCCGGGAGAGAAGGTACTAGAACCCCTAGAGAGGAGATACTGAGCCCCTAGAGAGGAGGTACTGAGCCCCTAGAGAGGAGGTACTGAACCCCGGGAGAGAAGGTACTGAACCCCTAGAGAGGAGGTACTGAACACCGGGAGAGGAGGTACTGAACACCGGGAGATGAGGTACTGAACACGGGGAGAGGAGGTACTGAGCCCCTAGAGAGGAGGTACTGAACCCCGGGAGAGAAGGTACTGAACCCCTAGAGAGGAGGTACTGAACACCGGGAGAGGAGGTACTGAACACCGGGAGAGGAGGTACTGAACACCGGGAGAGGAGGTACTGAACCCATAGAGAGGAAGTACTGAACCCCTAGAGAGGTGGTACTGAACACCGGGAGAGGAGGTACTGAACACTGGGAGAGGAGGTACTGAACCCCTAGAGAGGAAGTACTGAACCCCTAGAGAGGAGGTACTGAACACCGGGAGAGGAGGTACTGAACACGGGGAGGAGGTACTGAACCCCGGGAGAGAAGGTACTGAACACCGGGAGAGGAGTTACTGACCCCCTAGAGAGGAGGTACTGAACCCCGGGAGAGGAGGTTCTGAGTCCCTAGAGAGGAAGTACTGAACCCCAGGAGGAGGTACTGAACCCCTAGTGAGGAGGTACTGAACCCCGGGAGAGAAGGTACTGAGTCCCTAGAGAGGAAATACTGAACCCCAGGAGGAGGTACTGAACCCCTAGTGAGGAGGTACTGAACCCCTAGAGAGGAGGTACTGAACACCGGGAGAGGAGGTACTGAGCCCCTAGAGAGGAGGTACTGAACACCGGGAGAGGAGGTACTGAGCCCCTAGAGAGGAGGTACTGAACACCGGGAGAGAAGGTACTGAGTCCCTAGAGAGGAGGTACTGAACCCCGGGAGAGAAGGTACTGAACCCCTAGAGAGGAGGTACTGAACACCGGGAGAGGAGGTTCTGAGTCCCTAGAGAGGAAATACTGAACCCCAGGAGGAGGTACTGAACCCCTAGTGAGGAGGTACTGAACCCCTAGAGAGGAGGTACTGAACACCGGGAGAGGAGGTACTGAGCCCCTAGAGAGGAGGTACTGAACACCGGGAGAGAAGGTACTGAGTCCCTAGAGAGGAGGTACTGAACACCGGGAGAGGAGGTACTGAACCCCTAGAGAGGAGGTACTAAACACCGGGAGAGGAGGTACTGAGTCCCTAGAGAGGAAGTACTGAACCCCAGGAGGAGATAATGAACCCCATTAGAGCAGGTACTGAACCTCTAGAGAGGAGGTACTGAACACCGGGAGAGGAGGTACTGAGCCCCAGGAGGAGATAATGAACCCCATTAGAGCAGGTACTGAACCTCTAGAGAGGAGGTACTGAACACCGGGAGAGGAGGTACTGAACCCCGGGAGAGAAGGTACTGAACCCCTAGAGAGGAGGTACTGAACACCGGGAGAGGAGGTTCTGAGTACCTAGAGAGGAAGTACTGAACCCCAGGAGGAGGTACTGAACCCCTAGTGAGGAGGTACTGAACACTGGGAGAGGAGGTACTGAGTCCCTAGAGAGGAAGTACTGAACCCCAGGAGGAGGTACTGAACCCCTAGTGAGGAGGTACTGAACCCCGGGAGAGAAGGTACTGAGCCCCTAGAGAGGAGGTACTGAACACCGGGAGAGGAGGTACTGAGCCCCTAGAGAGGAGGTACTGAACACCGGGAGAGGAGGTACTGAGTCCCTAGAGAGGAAGTACTGATCCCAGGAGGAGATAATGAACCCCATTAGAGCAGGTACTGAACCCCTAGAGAGCATGCACTAGAACCCCAGGAGTGGAGGTACTGAACACCGGGAGAGGAGGTACTGAGCCCCTAGAGAGGAGGTACTGAACACCGGGAGAGAAGGTACTGAGCCCCTAGAGAGGAGGTACTGAACCCCAGGAGAGAAGGTACTGAACCCCTAGAGAGGAGGTACTGAACACCGGGAGAGGAGGTACTGACCCCCTAGAGAGGACGTACTGAACACCGGGAGAGGAGGTACTGGGTCCCAAGATAGGAAGTACTGAACCCCAGGAGGAGGTACTGAACCCCTAGAGAGGAGGTACTGAACCCCTAGAGAGGAGGTACTGAACCCCTAGAGAGGAGGTACTGAACACCGGGAGAGAAGGTACTGAACCCCTAGAGAGGACGTACTGAACACCGGGAGAGGAGGTACTGAACCCCTAGAGAGGAGGTACTAAACACCGGGAGAGGAGGTACTGAGTCCCTAGAGAGGAAGTACTGAACCCCAGGAGGAGATAATGAACCCCATTAGAGCAGGTACTGAACCTCTAGAGAGGAGGTACTGAACACCGGGAGAGGAGGTACTGTGCCCCTAGAGAGGAGGTACTGAACACCGGGAGAGAAGGTACTGAGTCCCTAGAGAGGAGGTACTGAACCCCGGGAGAGAAGGTACTGAACCCCTAGAGAGGAGGTACTGAACACCGGGAGAGGAGGTTCTGAGTCCCTAGAGAGGAAGTACTGAACCCCAGGAGGAGGTACTGAACCCCTAGTGAGGAGGTACTGAACCCCAGGAGAGAAGGTACTGAGCCCCTAGAGAGGAGGTACTGAACACTGGGAGAGGAGGTACTGAGTCCCTAGAGAGGAAGTACTGAACCCCAGGAGGAGGTACTGAACCCCTAGTGAGGAGGTACTGAACCCCGGGAGAGAAGGTACTGAGCCCCTAGAGAGGAGGTACTGAACACCGGGAGAGGAGGTACTGAGCCCCTAGAGAGGAGGTACTGAACACCGGGAGAGGAGGTACTGAGTCCCTAGAGAGGAAGTACTGATCCCAGGAGGAGATAATGAACCCCATTAGAGCAGGTACTGAACGCCTAGAGAGCATGCACTAGAACCCCAGGAGTGGAGGTACTGAACCTCAGGAGTTGAGGTCCTGAACCCCAGCAGGAGGTACTGAACCATGGAAAAGGAGGTATTGAAGCCCTATAGAGGGGGTACTAAACCCCAGGAGAGGAGGTACCGAACCTCAGGATAAAAGGTACTGAACCCCAGGAGGAAGTACTGAACCTCAGGAGAAGAGGTACCTCAGGAGGAGGTACTGAGCCCTTGGAGACGAGATACTGAACCCCTAGAGAGGGGTACTAGAACCCCAGTAGAGGAGGCACTGAGCCCCGGCAGAGGAAATACTAAACCCCAGGAGGAGGTACTGAACCTCAGGAGAAGAGGTACTGAACCCCTAGTGAGGAGGTACTGAACCCCTAGAGAGGAGGTACTGAACACCGGGAGAGGAGGTACTGAACCTCAGGAGAAGAGGTGCTGAACCCCATGAGGAGGTACTGAACCCCAGGAGAAGTGAGGAGACACTGAACCCCAGGACAGGAGGCTCTGAACCCCAGGAGAAGTTAGGGGGTAGTGATTTCCGATGGAAATGAGGAGATACTGAACCCCACTAGAGAAGGTACTGAACCCCAGGAGACAAGGCACTGAACCCCAGGAGAGGAGGTACTGAACCCCAGGAGGAGGTACTCAAACCCTGGAGGAGGTAGTGAACCCCGGGAGAGGAGGTACTGAACCCCAGGAGAGGAGGCTCTGTACCCCAGCAGAAGAGGTACTGATCCCCAGGAGAAGTGAGATACTGAACCCCAGGAGAATTGAGGAGGTACTAAACCCCGGAATAGGAGGTACTGAACCGTAGGACAGGAGGTACTGAACCCTTGGAGAGGAAGTACTGAACCCCCAGAAAGAAGGTACTGAACCTTGGAAATGGAGGTACTGAACCTCAGGAAAAGAGGTACTGAACCCCGGGAGTGGAAGTATGAACCATGGGAGAACTGAGGTCAGGGGGCGGTGCAGGGGGTACAGTGCACACATCACTGTCACCCCAGCTACCGAACCTGAGGAGAGGGGTACTGACAGTAGAGCTGTGGTGAGAGTACGGACAGAGCTGTGTAGAGCACACCTGTGGGTACATCTGGGACACCCCAGATACTGTACCTGTAGTGAGCTGTGGTGAGAGTACGGACAGAGCTGTGTAGAGCACACCTGTGGGTACATCTGGGACACCCCAGGTACTGTACCGGAAGGGAGCTGTGGTGAGAGTACAGACAGAGCTGTGTACAGCACACCTGTGGGTACATATGGGGCACACCAGATACTGTACCTGAAGGGAGATATGGTGAGAGAACGGATAGAGCTGTGTACAGCACACCTGTGGGTACATCTGGGACACCCCAGCTCCTGTACCTGTAGTGAGCTGTGGTGAGAGTACGGATAGAGCTGTGTACAGCACACCTGTGGGTACATCTGGGACACCCCAGGTACTGTACCTGAATGGAGCTGTGGTGAGAATACAGACAGAGCTGTGTACAGCACACATGTAGGTACATCTGGGACACCCCAGGTACTGTACCTGAAGGGAGATGTAGTGGGTGTACGGGCAGAGCTGTGTACAGCACACCTGTGGGTACATCTGGGACACCCCAGGTACTGTACCTGAATGGAGCTGTGGTGAGAATACAGACAGAGCTGTGTACAGCACACATGTAGGTACATCTGGGACACCCCAGGTACTGTACCTGAAGGGAGATGTAGTGGGTGTACGGGCAGAGCTGTGTACAGCACACCTGTGGGTACATCTGGGACACCACAGGTACTGTACCTGTAGTGAGCTGTACATGTCTCTGTTCAGCCCTGCACAGACTCAGCTGTCTCTCTACCCTCCCTCTCTCTCTCACACACTTTCTCTCTCTCCTCTGTACCTCTCCCTGGTTCTCGCTTTCTTTTTCTCTCTCTTCTCTCTATCTGGATCTCTCCCTCTCTCTTTCTCCCTCTCTCCATCTCCCTCCCTCTCTCTCTGTCTCCCTCTCTCCCTCTCTATCTGGACACCTCAGCCCTTCTCAGACTCATCTGTCTCTCGGTCTCTCTCTGTCTGTCTGTCGCTCTCCCTCTCGCTTCCTCTCTCACACTCTCTCTCTGTCCATCTCTCTCTGTCTCCGTCTCTCTCCCTCTCTCCCTCTCCCCATGTCTTTGTCCTTCTCTCTCTCTCTCTCTCTCTCTCTCTCTCTCTCCATCTCTCTCTAGCTGGACACCTCAGCACTGCCAAACTCAGCTGTCTCTCTCTCTCTCATCTCTCTTTGTCTATCTCTCTCCTCTCTCTCTTTCTCTCTCTCCCTCTCTTTCCCTCTTTATCTTCCTCTCTCCCTCTCTGTTCCTCTCTTTCTGTCCTTCTCTATTCCTCTCTCTCCCTATCTGTCCTTCTCGCTCCCTCTCTCTCTCTTTTTCGCTCTCTCCCTCTCCCTCCCCCTCAATCTCCCTCTCCTCCCTCTCTCTCTGTCCCTCTCTCTCTGTCCCACTCCCTCTCTCCATCTCTCTCTCTTTCCCTCTCTCTCTCTCCCTCTCTCTCTCTCTATATATATATATATATATATCCTTCTCCCTCTCTCTCTGTCTTCCTCTCTCCCTCTCTCTCCCTGTCTCTCTCTCTCTTTCTTCCTCTCTCCCCCTCTGTCCCTCTCTCTCCCTCTCTCTCCCTCTCTATCTGTCTCTCTCGCTCCCTCTCTCTCCCTCTCTATCTGTCCCTCTCTCTCTCTCCCTCTCTGTCTGTCTCCCCCTCTCCCTCTCTCTCTATCCCTCTCCCTTCCCCTCAATCTCCCTCTCCTCCCCCTCTCTCTCTTCCCTATCTCTCTCTCTACCTCTATCCCTTCCCCTCTCTCTCTTTCCCTCTCCCTCTCACTCTCTCTCCCTCTCTCTCTATCTCGCCCTCTCTCTCTGTCCCTCTCTCTTTGTCCCTCTCTCTCTCTCTCTCTCTCTCTCTCTCTCTCTCTATCGCTCTCTCTCCCTCTCTGTCTCCCTCTCTCTGTCCCTCTGTCTGTCCCTCTCTCCATCTCTCTCTTTCCCTCTCTCTTTTTCTCCCTCTCCCTGTCTCTCTCCCACTCTCTCTGTCTCTCACTCCCTCTCTACGTCTCCCTCTCTCTGTCTCCCGCTCTCCCTCTCTCACTCTCCTTCTTTCTCTATCACTTTCTCTCTCTCTCTCCCTCTCTGTCTCCCTCTCTCTGTCCCTCTGTCTGTCCCTCTCTACCTGTCTCTCTTTCCCTCTCTCTTTGTCCCGCTATCTCCTTCTCTCTCTGTCCCTGCCTCTCTTTCCCTCTGCTTCTCTCCATCTCTCTTTCCCTCTCTCTTTTTCTCCCTCTCCCTGTCTCTCTCCCACTCTCTCTGTCTCTCACTCCCTCTCTACGTCTCCCTCTCTCTCCCTCTCTCTCCCTCTCTCTGTCTCCCGCTCTCCCTCTCTCACTCTCCTTCTTTCTCTATCACTTTCTCTCTGTCTCGCCCTTTCTCTCCTCTCTCTCCCTCATCCTCTCCTTCTCACCCTCTTGTTCACTCTTTCTCTGTCCCTCTCTCTCTCTGTTTCTCTCTTTGTCTCCCTCTCTCTCTGTCTCTCTCTGTCTTTCTCTCCCTCTATCTCTACCTGTCTCTCCCTCTCTCTGACTCCCTCTCTCTCTCTCTCTCTCTCTCCATCACTCTCTTTCCCCCTCTCTCTTTCTCACTCTCCTTCTCTCTCCATCTCTCTCTTTTCCTCTCTCTCTTTCTCCCTCTCCTTGTCTCTCTCCCTCTCTCTCTCTCCCTCACTCTCTGTCTCTCTGTCACCATCTCTCTCCCTCTCCCTCCATCTCCCTCTCTGTCTCCCTCTCTCTCTGTCTCTCTTACTCCCTCTCTATGTCTCCTTCTCTCTGTCCCTCTCTCTCTGTCCCTCTCTCTCTCCCTCTCTCTGCCTCTCTACCTGTCTCTCTCTCCCTCTCTCTCTCCCTCTCTCTGTCTCCCACTGTCCCTCTCCCTCTCTCTATCTCTCTCTCCTCCTTTCTTTCTCCCTTTCTCTCTGTCTCTCCCTCTCTCTCCTCTCTCTCCCTCAACCTCTCTCTCTCACCCTATCGTTCTCTCTTTCTCTGTCCCTCTCTCTCTTTGTCACCCTCTCTCTACTCTCTCACTCTCTCTCTGACTCGCTCTCTCTCTCCATCTCTCCCTCTCTCTCCCTTTCCCTCTCCCTCTGTCTGTCTCTCTCTCTCCTCTCTCTCTCCTTGTATCTCTCTCCCTCTCTCTCTGTCTCTCTCTCTCTCTGTCTCTCTCTCTCCTTCTCCCTCTCCCCCTATCTCTGTCTCTCTGTCTCCCTCTCTCTGTCTCCCTCTCTCTCTGTCCCTCTCTGTCTGCCCCTCTCTCTCTGTCTCCCTCTCTCCCCCTCTCTATCTGCCTCTGTCTCCCTCTCTGTCTCCCTCTCTGTCTCCCTCTCTCCCTCTCTCTCTCCTCTCTTTCCCCCTCTCTCCCCCTCTATTTCCATCTCCCTTTCTCCCTCTCTGTCTCCCTCTCTCTCTCTCTCTCTCTCCTTCTGTCTCCCTCTCTCTTTCTCTCTCTCTCCCTCTTTCTCCTCCATCTCTCTCTCTCCCTCTCTCTCTATCTCCCTCTCTCCCTCTCGCTCTCCTCCTCTCTCTCTAATCCCCGTCTCTCTCTCTCTACTTCCCTCCCTCCCCCTCTCTCTCTCTCTCTCTCACTCTCTGCTCCTCTCTCCCTTTCTCTCTCCCTCTCTTCCTTTTGCTCTCTCTCCCTCTATCCCTCTCTTTCCCTCTCTCTCATTCCTTCTCTTTTTCTCTGGAGCAGGAGGTACCTCACAACGGTGGCACTCTGGCAGGAGGTCCAGGGTGCTCCTGAAGTCCCTTGACTTGGGCTTCCTCCTGGTCTGGTTGCAGCCCGAGCGGGCTGTTTTGCTCAGTGTCTGCTATTATCTGACCAATACCAAGGGTATTGGCACGGTTTGGCTGCTTGGGGTCGCAGTGCCACTAATCTTGGCAAACTAGCAGGGTTTGTCTACCCAGTCATCAGGATGAAGTTTGGTCTAGCTGCAGCATCCTGTTCAGGAGCTAGTGGCTGATCAGTGAAGTGACCGTCTCTGGCTTGCTGGTTTCTTTCATTGTAGAGCAGTACCTTCTCTCTGAAGAGAGTTCTTTGGTGCTTTTCAAAGCCTGGCGGTCCTCTGGGGTTCTTGTAGAGTTGTCCAGCTATCCAGCAGCTCCTCAGCGCCCTGTTGGGTCCTGAGTGCAGCAGGCAGGGTTCAGCTCCTTTTCTTGGGTGCAGCAGGTCCATAGTTCTCGTTCTTCGGATCTTCTTGGTGCTGGTCTTCTTTTGTCCATCAGACTTGGTTTCCTGGTCTATGGATACCCTTTAAATGCTGCATTTACTGGGTGTTTTCGGAGGAACGTGGTAGTGACCAATGGGGTCGCTTCCCCATACCTGATTAGCTATTTTCCTTCCATCCAAGATGGAGGAAAATGAAATGGAGTGTCCACCTCGCAGACAACACCTTAGTGGTGGTGAATCCCAGGTGGGGCCACTCCTCCTATCCCTTGTGTAGTTTCCCACCATTACTCCAGCCAGAAGTGGGGGTTTGCAATGGGGGAGGACATCTGCTGCTAGCAGCAGGCTTGGGGATTGAGTTTCGAGGGCGGTAAATCCTTTGAAGCTCTTACGCAGGGCACATTCCTGGGGGAGGTGGAGTAGCACCCAGGAAGAGCATCTGAGTGGCCAGGCCAGGCAGGTGACATCAGAGCCCCTCCTGATAGGTGGTCACCCAGCTAGGGGACCAATCCACCTTTCAGAGCTATTTAGGGTCTCTCTTTTGTGTGGTTCTTCAGATTTGGATTGCAAGATTCCAGCAGGACTCCTCTGCACCCTTACTTTGACTTCTGACCAAAGAAACTGCATTTGGACTCTCCAGGACCCGACAATCTGCAACAAAGACAAAGACGCCTCCGGCTCCTTCCAGCTTCTGCAACATTTCCCAGTTGTGCATCCTCTCAGTACAGCCCATCTTCAGTCTTTACAAGAAAGAAGAAGAGATCTCCCTTGGAGTGAAGGAGTCACTCCCCTGCATCTGCACGCCCCAACAGCAACGGCAACTGGCTGTGTGGATCCCCTCTCCTGCTGAGCTGTGTGGATCCTGCAACACAGGTGGTAGTTGGAAGTGGTCCAGATTGTCCTCTCTATCAGCTGCCCAACTTTGGTCGAGGTAAGCTCTTGCCTTCCCACGCAGGACAGTATCCCCGTGCACTGCGTCTTTTGCAGCTGCCAAGGCTTGTTGGCACTTCTTCCAAGGGGTCTTCATTCTTCGTGTAGCTCTAGCCTCCAGCACTTATTCCTGCGATGCACAGCTCCATGAGTGACTCTCCTGCGGCGTAGAACTCCTTTTCGTAGTGCTGCATGGGCTCCATTTGCACCTTCTGTATCCCCGTCCTGTGGGACTCCTGTGCATGCTGCCTGTGCTCCTGTTGGCTCCCTGTAACGCTGAGGGCCCCCCCTTAAACCCACTCCTGGGTTGAGTCCTCCTGGGCCTTGATGGTCCCAGGAAGCATCTCTTTTAACCAACCCCAAGTTTTGCCGGTGCTAAGGCTTGTTGGTGGAATCCAGACAAGCAAACCCAACTGCAGTCTTCCTTCTGGTGTGGGACATCACCTGCATCCTCCAGAAACTCTACTCCGACTCCAGGTCTGGAGTGCTGACTTTCCTTCAGCACAGTCGACCAACTCCTGCAATCCTCAGCTTGTTGGGTAGGGGCTCCTGTCCCCACTGGACTCTGCAGTGTCTTCTGGACTTGGGGCCAGATGCAGGAAACGGATAGCGACTCGCAAACGGCAAAAATTGCCGTTTGCGACTTACTAATCGCGTTTCCCTATGCAGAAATGCATATTGCGAGTCGGTACCGACTCGCAATATGCATTTCAGAATCGCAAATAGGAAGGGGTGTTCCCTTCCTATTTGCGATTCAGAGTGGTATGCAATACCATTTGCGACCGCATATGCGGTCGCAAATGGTGTCGCAGTTACCATCCACTTCAAGTGGATGGTAACCCACTCGCAAATGGGACCCCTTCCACTTTGTGAATGGACCCACAAATATTTTTTCAGGGTAGGTAGTGGTCCAAAGGACCACTACCTGCCCCGAAAAAAAACCGAAATTAAAGGTTTCGGTTTTTTTGAAGTGCAGCTCGTTTTCCTGTTAGGAAAACGGGCTAAACTTAAAAAAAAAAAAAAACTGCTTTATTTAAAAGCAGTCACGAACATGGAGGTCTGGTGACTACAGCAGGCCTCCATGTTTGCGAGTGCCTAGACTCGCTATGGGGCCCCAATTTGCGACCCACCTCATGAATATTAATGAGGTGGGTCATTGCGACCCCATAGCGAGTCGCAGACGGTGTCTGAGACACCGTACTGCATTGGAAATTGCGACTCGGAAATTGCAAGTCGCAATTCCCAACTTTGCTACATCTGGCCCTTGGTCCCCTCTTTCCACAAGTCTTCCTCTTCAGGAATAGTCAGGAATTGGTTTCTTGAACTCATCTCTGGGTTTTGCAATTCTCTTCTTTTCTTCTAAGAGGGTGTTCTGGTGAAATTCTAGTAATTTATTCCTGCTTTCCTGGTTGCTGGGGGTGTTGTGGTACTTACCTTGGTGCTTTCCTGGTACCCCCAGTGACCCTCTACACACTCCACTTAACCTGGGTGGGGTGACACTCTCGCATTCCATTTTTTTAGTATATGATTTGTGCTCCCCCTATGTCCTCAATTCTCTATTGTGTTTTATACTATTTCTGACAACTAGTGTATATATCTTGTATACTACTTACCTCCTAAGGGAGTATTGTCGCTTTAGTAATTTTGGTATTGTGTTACCATAATATTCTTTCATGTGTGTAAGTTCTATGCGACTACAATGGTATTGCATGAGCTCTGCTCGTCTCCTAGATAAGCCTTGGCTGCTCATCCACAGCTACCTTTAGAGAGCCTGGCTTCTAGACACTGACTACATTTCACTAATAAGGGATACCTGGACCTGGTATAAGGTGTAAGTACCATAGGTAACCACCACAAACAAGCCCAGCTTCCTACACCCAGTCACATAAACCCACTGTACAGCTGTCCTACTGACCACATCCCAGCTTGGACCAACCTGTTACACAGAACCCCAGTACAACTGTCTTACTGCCCCAACCCTGCCTAGACTAACCAGTCACACAGACCCTCTGTGCAGCTCTCCTACTCACCCCACCCCAGTAGAGACCAACCAGTCACACAGAAATCCAGAACAGCTCTCCTACCAACCTGCCCCAGCCCTGCCTGGACTAACCAGTCACAAAGACCCCGCTGCAAGGCTGTCCTACTGACCCTATCCCAGCTTTGGACCAACCAGTCATTCAGACCTGCTGCACCACAGCTATCCTACCAACCCTGCCCAAGCCTAGCCTGGACCAACAAGTCACATAGAGCCCTGCACAGCTGTCCTACTGACCCTGCCCCATTCAGCCTGGACCAGCCAGCCAGTCACCCTCACCCTCTGCAAGGCTGTCCTACTGACCCCAACTCACCCGTCACACCGGACCCTACACAGCTACACTACTGGCTCTGCCCCTGCCCAGCCTGGGCCAACCAGTCACACAGACCCTCTGCACAGCCATCCTTATGACACTACACCAATCTGGAGCAACCAGCCATACAGACCCCTTTCTCTTGAGCGAACCTACCAGTCATACATCAGCTTGGACCAAGCAGTCCTTCAGCACACCTACCCCTCACCTCCACATCCACCTTACATCCCCCAGTGGCTGCTGTGTATTTGTAATTAGGTCAGAATGTCTTTAGGATGAGAGTTTTTTTTGCTGTGCTAACCAATTTAGTGCTGTTTGACAAGTCTTCTTGCATTTTTGTAGCAAAAGATTTGACCGACCTCAGCTCATACCTGGAAAGTTTTGAGGTGATCCATCAAATGGGGCCTGAGGAAAAGGTGGGGGTGCAAAGCTTTCCCCATGGGAATTTCAAGAAGAGGTTTAGAAGATATGACAGAAAGCTAGATGTTTACTCAGAAAGTCTGCTTTTTGTGATTTGTTGTAAATTCAGTTTTGAGAAATTAAGGTTCAAATGCTAGAGATATCTGCTCACGCTGTAATGCATATTAAAAAAAAGATGACTCTGATTGGACAATGGAGCTTTTTTTTTCAAGTCGGCTGCTTTGGTACTGCGGAACTGGTTCCGGTCCAGCAATACTGAGCAATCTGTCCTCAAGATCAGCGGAAAAGCTGCAGCCACCATCATAGGATTTTGGGACTCAGTGTCCTGAAGTTAATCAAATATTAAGCCATAAAGGGGCACGGTAGGGGTACCCCGGCCCCTTGGACCAGAGAAACCTCTGGCACCAGATTTTTGAAAAATAATTCCACCTACCCACAATACTAATGGGGCACCTACCAAGCCCCCCTTGCGGTACTGCAGAACTCTCCTAGGACCCAGAACAGACATCCCATGTAGTCCAGTGGGAGTACCGTAATGCAGAAAAAAGTATAAATAAAAATTAATGGTGAATGCCCGCGACCATGGTGAGTTGGCCATCAATGGGGAGATGGCCACCCACAGGGTGTTGCTGCCCATGGGGAGTTTGGCAAAGAACCTGGCAACAGGTCACACCCTGGACCCAACACCCCTCCGCACACAGCTGAAGGTGGGGGCATTGGCCTCTCACTGGTGGTTGGGCACAAGGCCTGACCACAGGCCAGGCGTGTATTCAACCTTCTACTGAACACAGTTAAAAGGCTATATCAGTGCAGGAGTTGTGTGGATATAATAAAACAATCCAGAAATTAATTGAAAAAACAATTGGTAAAGTGATGTTATAGTTTGGCATGGTAATTAGATTTTATATTTATGTTTAAAAAACTTGGAAATTCACTGAAAAGACAAAGGTTAAAGTGTTGTCATAGGTAGGACATGTAACAATATAAAACTATTGCTCTAAAACAGAAAAATTGAAATTTACCAAACACAGTTTTCTGATCAACTATAACTTTCTCTCCATCATGCACTGCTTCTGACCTCCCTTATTATTACATCACACATGACATGTTAAATGACATCATTGATGACCTCGCTGACGCCATATCAAATTACATCATTAATGACATTACTGATGACATCATACAATGATTATGACACCGTCCAATAGCTCTTTGTCCTTGAAATAACTCTACACACGTGTCAACAATTTTTTATTCACCTTAAAGACATTAACTACTCAAACACTTGATCTAATCTGCAATGTTGAGTGAAGATGCTGAGAGGTGTACATTTGCCACAGTAATCACAGTTTTTAAATTAAAAGGTGCACCACTCGCACTGTGCCATACAATCGTGGAGCCGTGGTTACCGTACCAATGAGAGGTAAAGCACGTTCAAGTAGGACACCTCTACCATTCAGCATTATTCCATAATCTACAATGCCCGTAACTCTTCAGCGAAGCTCTGGAAATAAACACCCAGGCTCTAGGAGTATCCTCGCTACATAGAATATGTCTATAGCACTGATTTACAGCCACTTAGTACATGTATGGTGTAATATGTGATGTCAGACGCGTTTGTGGGGGGAACACGAGTTATAGTTATCTCAATAAACTTTAACTGCTGAATCTCAGTGTTGTTTTGGTTCGAAACACTACAGTTTTTATATTTCTACAAGGCCTAATTATGACATCATTTAACCTTTGTTTTTTCAGTGACTATGTACATTCACACATACATGTGCACACCCCCTTTACAATAGCCTTTGCAGGCGGCCCCTCCAGTTTTATTTGTGGCCAAGTGTGTGCCTCCCGAATGTCACTTCTAGAGATGCCACTGTCCCCATGCTTGCCCTTGTTTGGCTTTGACAATGAATAGTAACAAAATGTAGGTTCCTCAGAGTGTTCAAACATTTAACATGTTTTTTTTCTTCCTGCAGATTGCTTCATTGCCATGGAGGTGTTGTTCTGTTTGCTTTTGCTGGGATCGTCTGTGGCTGGATTTTTCCAAGGTTAGAATTAATCCTAGATCACATTATGTTTATGCATTGATGTTACCACACCAGGACCGTCATTCAGCCAGTCACCTCCATCCACTGGTCTGTTGCGCCATTACATTTTTCTTCCACTCACTACAACATACAGCATGGGGCACAGGGTCAGCCCACTTTAAGCCAATAGCTGAGTTCACCCTGTGTGATGTCATTCAGCCCTTTCACTAGGAGCACATCCGCAAACAAAGTAGTTCCTTTCACAATGCAGGCTTTTTCAAACCAAAAAATATTTAGGCTAATTGTTTTTTTAATATTGTGAATATTAGAGAGGCCTGGCAATATTTTACAAAAATTTGCCTAGAAAAATTATGCATTGAGAAAGCTAAAAGACTGGCAGCAGACACCAGAGCGATTACCTTTGGCAATGCTTGTTTTGACTGGTAGAAGAGTTGCTTTTTGACGTGATTGCTGGAAGGTAATTTTCTTTGGTGAGGCTGCTTTTGTGAAATAGGCTTGGAAAGAAGCCGCAGTGGCTTCATGAGGAGGAGTCACTGAGAACGTGGGGCTCCTTGGGGAAGGGTCATTGAGAACCGACTGCTCCACCGGGAAGGGTCATTGAGAACAGGAGGCTCCTTGGGGAAGGGTCATTTGAGAAAAGGCGGTTCCACGGGGAGGGGTCACTAATAACAGGCGGCTCCACAGGGAGGGATCTTGAGAACAGGCCGCTCTGTGGGGAGGTTTCACAGAACACGCAGCCAGTGGGTAGGGGGTCACTCAGGACAAGCGGCCAGTGAGGAGGGAATCATTGAGAACAGGCAGCTCCAGGGGGAGGTTTCATTGAGAACAAGCGGCCTGTCCATCAGATGTGTTTGGGAGGAAGGTCTCGTGAGAGCCCTGAGGGCATCAGTGGGAAATGGTTTTCACAATGGAACTGGGGGGAGGGCCATGCGCATTGTCCATATTTTGGAGTTAATGATGAGGGTTAGCTGAGGGGCTAAATAGAGGAAGAACCGGTAGTTAGGGCTCTAGGAAAGGAGGGCTGAGGAGAAACAGAGTAGTGGAGATAGTCACCCCTCATGCCTGTGCAGACTCATTGTACTAGCTGGTGTGTAGCTGCCTCTTGCTAAGCTGTTCACGTTTCTTTCCCCAGGTGATCACCGGGAGAGGCACAACAGGTAAACTACTGAGCGCTCCTCAGCAGCTGCTGCTGTGTTAAACCTCACTTTAAAGCAAGAAGCCACTAAGGTGGAAACCTAAGGCACAGTTTGTATATTTACTTATTCATTTATGCACATATTTCTTAAAAGCACTTTCAGAGAAAGATGTAGTGTGGCTTCTTAAATGCACTTAAGGAAAACGTATTATCGCTCTGGGGACCTGAAAACAAAAAAGCAGTAACACAATTAGGTAGAAATATAAACAAAAGAACGTCTAACAGTGATAAGAGGTCAAAGAACGGTCAGAAAAGGTAAAGGAGGTGTCATATGCTGATGGCAACCAGACCCTGCTCACGTTCCAAAAAGCAACCTGTGACCACCCCATGCAGTGCTCCCCTTCCACGGTCTCAATGCAGCACCTCTCCCCACCCGTGGTCTCCATGCAGTGCTGCCTCCTCCCCACCATGTTCTCCATGCAGCACCCCTCCCCCACCAGTGGTCTCCATGCAGTGCTGCCTCCTCCCCACCATGTTCTCCATGCAGCACCCCTCCCCCACCCGTGGTCTCCATGCAGTGCTGCCTCCTCCCCACCATGTTCTCCATGCAGCACCCCTCCCCCACCAGTGGTCTCCATGCAGTGCTGCCCCCCTCCATGGTCTCCCTGTGGCGCTGCCTCCGTACAGTCCAGGATAGAAGGTGGGCTGTGTAGAAGAGGCAGGCAGTGTGGTGATTATTTAGCCACAAGACAGACGCTGCGTCGAATTTGGCAGGTGTTGCATCGATTTTCCAATGCTCGGGCTTTCCTGGAAGTGGTGAAGTCTTTGTTGGCCCTGAGACTTCAGAAACAGGAAGCAAGCTCAATCCAAGCCCTTGCAGAGCGCTTGTGGAGGAAGGCAGAGTCCTTCCAGCAGAGTCAGGACCAGGAGGCATCAGAGCAACAAACAGGAAAGCAGACCTTCAAAAAAGCAGTCTAGATGAGTTAGTTGGGCAGCACAGCAAAGCTTCCTGACAGAGTCCAGTTGCAGGTCTGAATGTGTCTGATTTGAGGGTGTCACAGGCCCAGTTTATATACCCGAAAGTGCCTTTGAGGTGGAGGAAACTTTAAAGAGTAGTTATGAAGTGCACAAGTTCCTCTTTCAACCTAGCCCTGTCTGCCAGGAGACCTGTGGGGGGTGACCAGTCCTTTGTGTGAGGTCAGGCTACTAGACCTTGAAGTGTGAGACCACCTCCACCCTTCCTGCCCAGGAGAACCCATCAGTATGTAGATGAATGCAGATGCAGTTGAGTGTCCTGTGTTTAAAGCTGTCTCGGTGGAATGCACAAGGGGAGATGTCAACCACCACAGACCAGACGTGGATTGGAGACAGGCTGTAGGGCACAGTCGGCAGTGAGGGCAGAGAAATGCCCACTTTTTAAAAGTGGCATTTTCAAAATAGTAATGTAAAATCCAACTTCACCAGTACGTAGGGTTTCGCACTACCATCCCAACCATACCAATCATGACAAGGCTACCCCTCAGATCAGAAATTACCACTTAAATGTATATAAGGGCATTTCTAATGTTGGCCTGTGAGAGGAGCAGGCTTCACAGTAGTGAAAACAACTTTGGAGAGTTTTTCACTACCAGGACATGTAAAACGTATAAGTACATGTCCGGCCTTTTGTTAAATAGCGCCCTGCCCTATGGGTTACCTAGGGCCTACCTTAGGGTGACGTATATGTAGAAAAAGGGGAGTTTAAGGTTTGCCAAATAGTTTTAAATGCCAAGTCGAAGTGGCAGTGAAACTGCACACAGGCCTTGCAATGGCAGGCCTGAGACATGGTCAAGGGGCTACTTATGTGGGTGGCACAACCAGTGCTGCAGGCCCCCTAGTAGCATTCAATTTACAGGCCCTGGGCACATGTAGTGCACTTTACTAGGGATTTATAAGTAAATCAAATATGTCAATTGGGGATGAACCAATGTTACCATGTTTAAGGGAGAGAGCACAAGCACTTTAGCACTGGTTAGCAGCGGTAGAGTGCCCAGAGTCCTAAAACCAGCAAAAACAAGATCAGGAAAATGGAGGGAGGCAGGCAAAAAGTAAGGCTGTCAAGTCTAACAATACCAACCCTCTTTCATGCTCTGGGGAGGATTCTACCCTCACATAACACCCTGTTTCCTCTCTGGTACCCTATTTTACTATCACGCCTTGACTATGGCAACGCCTTCTACCTTAGCCTCTGTGAGTGACCAAGAGTTAAACTATGAAGAATAGAAGACCAGGCTGTTCACTTGGCTCCTGGTCTCAGGAAGGTTGGCAGGTTTCAGTGGCATGACACAACCTCTTCTGGAGGCTGGCCAAGAGTGAAGTCCATTGTCAGGCTCTTAGCAGGGTCCATGGAGCTTCCATGAGTCTTCTCGTGAGCTGCTCTCCTCTAGATTGTGGCCCATATTTAAGGCTTTTGATGTAGAGCAGTGCAGCAAGTCACCTTGCTGTGCTTCTCTGCGTCAGAGGGAAAGCGCAGCAATGCACTGTGTTTATGCAATACAGAGCATTCCTGTCCTTTCCCATTGCGCTGGTACCAACACAGGCACTCTTGCACCATTGTGATTCACGCAGTGTTGTTTTTGTACAGGAGGGGGCACCTCCTGCACATAAACTATCCTGGGAGGCTTTTTGGTTAAATAGTGATATTTCTCCTTGTTGCGTCTCCCCTGGGGAGGTGTAAGGCTTTGGCGCATCCCCATGTTTACATTGCCTTTTAAATCTAGGGATTCATCAAAATCCATGGGTGTTGTGTGGGAACGCCCACCACAAGGCCATGGAATGCCATGCCCCCCACACTGATGCAGTGTAAGGCTACGCAACCATTTGCATTGCTTTACCTTACTTCATATCTAGGAGGCCATTCAAAGCCACGCAGTGTGGCTTTGTGTGCCCTTATAGATATGAGTTCAAGGTTTGCGCCAACAAAACTGACACAATGGCAGTGCAAGGGACTCAGAAATATGCCCCTGTGTGTTCATACCAGTAGTCTTAATTCCAGACCGCAGGAAGGGGTATTGCTGATTTCAATGTATAGATCAAAGAACAGCAAATACTGACATGAGGCCAATGTTTGTCTCAGACACTTTACCACCAGCTGAGGTAGCCGGTCCGACCCACCTCAAACCATTCAAAGCCTGAATAGCTCACAAGAAGCCTCTAGTTGCCCACACGTGTAACAGGTGACCAGCCATCTGCTAGCAGGTTGATGTGGAGCACCCCAACCCCAAGTGGATCTCATGACATCCTGGCTGTACACATTGTGTTCCCCCCTCTTTACTAACACACTCACCCCTCATGATTGTTTCTCAACAAACCTTCAGTGAGGTCACAGGATGACGCAGCGCGGCTCTATTCCACATTTAAATGTTTTATTGAGAAGCTATAATATTCCTGAGAAAGCTCTTCACAAAATGCGCTGCGTCAAAATAAAAAGATAACCCTAGGAGGAACCTCTCATGGCTTCTGTGGTTAGAGATGCAACGAAACACCTACAACATCCATTGTCAGCGAGAACTACAAGATATCTCTGCTGAAGACCACAACATCCAATCAAATAACTCTCGGAAACAACTCCAAGAACCAAGTTTAAATAACGTATAAACCACCTGAACTACACAGTATCAGATCTGCAACCAACTACAATGGACCCCCTGTAGGAATCTGGCCTGGTGTGTGGTAGGTACCCAAGGTACTTACAGTCTATACCAGGTCCAGGTTCTCTACAGGTAGCCAAGGCTTATCTAGCGGACATGCAAAGCTTATGCAATACCACTGTAGTCACACAGCACTTACACACATGAAATAAAATACTCAGTGTTACAAAAATAAAGGTACTTTATTGTGGTAACACAACATCAAAATTACTATAGAGGCAATACTCCCTTAGAAGGTAAGTAATATACAAGATAAATGCACTAGTTGTCAGAAATAGGCATAACAATGGTTAGAAAAAGTACAAATAGTGTAAAACACAATAGAGAATAGTGGACCTAGGGGGAGCACCAACCATATACTAAAACAATGGAATGCAAGAGTGTCACCCCCACCCAGGTAAGAGGAGTGTGTAGAGGGCCACTGGGGGCACGAGGAAAGTACAAAGGTAAGTACCAAAAACACCCCCCAGCAACCAGGAAAGCAGAAGTAAATTACTATAATTTCCCCAGAACACCCACTTAGAAGAAAAGAAGTGAATTGCAAAAACCCAGAGATGACTGCAAGAAACAGTGGGTTCCTGGAGAGAAAGACCTATGTGAAGAGGGGACCAAGTCAAGAAGACACAGCAGAGTCCAGTGAGGGCAGGAGCCCCTACCCACCAAGCTGAGGATGCAGAAGCTGATCGACGGTGAGGGAGGAAGGTCAGCACTGGAGAGTCCAGATGCGTTTTTTTTGGTCAAAAGTCAAAGTAAGGGATGCAGAGGAGTCCTGCTGGAATCTTGTGAGCCAAATCTGAGGAACCACCCAATAGATAGACCCTAAATTACCCAGAAAGGTGACGACCTATCGGGGGGGCTCTGACGTCACCTGCCTGACCTGGCCACTCGGATGCTCCCAGAGTTCCCTGCCAACCTTGGATTCAAGATGGCAAAACCCAGGGACACTTTCGAGAAGCTCTGGGCACCATCCCTGTGGTAGTGATGGACAGGGGAGTGGTCACTCCCCTTTCCATTATCCAGTTTCACGCCAGACCAGGGACTGGAGGTCTCTGAACTGGTGTAGACTGGTTTATGCATGGAGGGCACCAAATGTGCCCTTCAAATCATACCAGTGGCTTGGAGAGGTTACCCTTCCCAAGACATATAACACCTATTTCCAAAGGGGGAGGGTGTAACACGGCACTCCCAAAGGAAATCCTTTGTTCTGCCTTCCTGGCTTGAGCTTCTCATGCACCAGGAGGGCAGAAACCTGTCTGTGAGATGGCAGCAGCTGGGGCTGTCTGGAGAACCTCAAAAGGCTATAGGAGCAATGCTGGGGGTCCTCTTAGGAGTACATGAAATCACATGACCAATACTTGCAAAAGTATTGGGGTATGATTCCAACATTCTTGATACCAAACATGTCTAGGTTCTGAATTACCATTATGCAGCTGGCTATAGGTAGTGACCTAAGTCCAATACACACATAAAATGGCATCTCCTCACTCACAAAGTTCTGGAAAATGGGTCTGGAGTTTGTTGGAGCACCCCTGGTAGTGCAAGCGTGCCCCCACACACAGCTACATGCACCCTGCCCTCTGGGCTGAGAGGGCCTTCCATAGAGGGACTTATAGTGACATAGTTCAGTGACCCATAGTGAAAATGGGTGCATGCACCCGGTTCACGCCGACTGCAACGGCAAGCCTGCAGAACCCTTTGCTTGGGCTCCTTATGGGGGGCAGAATAACTGCTGCAGCAACATAGGGATTCCCTGGAACCTCAATGACATGAGTACCAAGGTACCATATACTAGGGGTTTACATGGAGGTACCAGTATGCCAATTGTGGGATGAAATACAGAGTCTTTGGAGAGAGAGCATACTCACCGGGGTTCTGGTTAGCAGGATTCCAGTGAACACATAAAAACACTGTCAAACAGGCCACAAGGGGGGGTAACCAAGCTAGAAAGAGGCTACTTTCCTACTCCCCGACTTGTTTTACGGGCAAAATTACACTACCATTAACCACGAAATCTAACTATACAAGACCCACTCTTCATCGGGATACTTGTAGGTCCAAGTCAGCAGCAGATGGAAGGACAGGAGAGCAGGGTCACTGAAGCTCTGAAGCTAACCTTCTTCCATGAAGATGTCATCCCAGTCTCCAATCATAAAACAACCTCAACCCTTCGGCAAACCATGTGACTTGTGACTTATAATTCCCTGTGTAGAAACATCACCTTTTCACTCTACAATGGGCCGAAGACCCCGACGTCCAAGGATGTCTCCTGGCATCGCTCCAAATGATGGCCTCTATTAGGTCTGCCACGGTTGGACAAGGTGTATGTGAACTGTCTGCCAACCAAGTCTCAGCAGGTGTAGCCAAAGACTAGCGTCTCACTTCACGCCTGTCGGCTCTTGTAGGAGCTGCTCCTATTATAACACTGGATCATATCCGGGTGACCATCTCTGCATGTTGGGTAACAGCCTCCTTGTCTTCCTGGATTTATCTGAGGTGGGCATCATGCATCATTCATCATAGGCTTCGGGTGGTCTGTGAAACTCCAGTCTGGAAGGAGAGGTGCTGAGCTGGTTTCTTCTTCCTAACTCTTCTCAAACCCGGCTTAGATCCAGTCGTCTGTGATGTTCCTCAGAGGTCTGTTCTTGTACCAGTTGTTTATTCTTTACGTGGAGCAAAATAACACCCATCTTTAAAGTTCTGTAGCACCAGCTTCATCAGTTCCTGCATTCATCCATTAAAACCTCTGGTGGGGGCACAAACCTGACAAACCTGCAAAATCAGAGACTTGAAACCAAAAACTTCACAACGCGCAAGGCGGCTCCTCATCCTTGGTGAATAGAAACAACGGAGACATTCAGAGAATCTTCTCCATTTCTGCAAAAAGGTCTACCTTAAGTATCACATGTGTTGCTCCACTTTCTGTTCATGTCTTCATGTTGTCACTCTCTCTACCTGGACCCTCCTTAGACCCCTCCGTCCCTCCACCGGCTCCCAGAGTACTTCATCTAGCCCTGCTTCTGGTACACCTCCCTCTACAGGCTGCAGGTATTCATCCTGGTCCCTATGCTCCAAGATATGGTTTTTATACAAAACAGTCTTGCACCTCATTTCTCTTTCCTCGTCTGTATCCTCAGCAACATAGCTCCTTCCTCATACTCCAGATCCTTCTCCTCATTCTCTGGATCCTTCTCCTCATACTCTGGATCTTTGTCCTCATACTATGGGTCTTTCTCCTGCATATGCTGAATCTTTCTCCTCATACTCCAGATCTTACTCATCACACTATGGATCTTTCTCCTCATATTCAGATATTTCTCCTCATACTATGGATCTTTCTCCTCATACTCTGGATCTTTCTCCACATACTACTGATCTTTCTCCTGATAGTCTGGATATTTCTCCTCATACTCTGGATCGTTCTCCTCATATGCCAGATCTTTCTCCTCAAACGACGGATGTTTCTGCTCGAACTCCGGATCTTTCTCCTCATACTTCAGATATTTCTCCTCACACGCCAGATCTTTCTCCTCATACTCCGGATACTTCTCCTCAAACGCTTGCTATTTCTCCTCATACTCCAGATCTTTCTCCTGATTCTCCAGATCTTTCTTCTCATACTCCAGATATTTCTCTTCATACTCCAGGTCTTTCTCCTCACACGCCAAATCTTTCTCCTCATACACCAGATCCTTCTCCTCAGATGCGTGATCTTTCTCCTCATCCTCCAGATCTTTCTCCTCATACTTCAGCTATTTCTACTCATACTCTGGATCTTTCACCTCATAAGCCAGATCTTTCTCCTCATACTCTGGGTCTTTCGCCTCATACTCCGGATCCTTTTCCTCATACTCCCAATCTTTCTCCTCATACTCCGGATATTTCTCCTCATACTCTAAGACCTTTCTCCTCATATGATGGATCTTTCTCCTCATAATCTGCATCTTTCTCCTCATACTCTGGATATTTCTCCTCAAAATCCTGATCTTTCTGCTCATATGCCACATCTTTCTCCTCATACACCTGATCCTTCTCCTCATACACTTGATCTTTCTCCTCATACTCCAGATCTTTCGCCTGATATGATGGATATTTCTCCTCATACTTCAGACCTTTCTACTCATACTCTGCATCTTTCTCTTCATATGCTTGATTTTTCTCCTCATACTTCGGATATTTCTCCTCATTTGCCAGACTTTGCTCTTCTTATGCCGGATCTTTCTCCTCATACGCTGGATCTTTTCCCTCATACTCCGGATCTTCCTTCTCATACTGTGGATCTTTCTTCTCAAATGCCAGAACTTTCTCCTCGTACACCAGATCCTTCTCCTTATGCGCTTGATCTTTCTCCTCATACTCCGGATATTTCTCCTCATACTCCAGACTTTACTCCTCACATGATGGATCTTTCTCCTCATACTCTGCATCTTTCTCTCATATGTCAGATCGTTCTCCTCCTAATCTGGATCTTCCTTCTCATGCTGTGGATCTTTCTCCTCAAATAACAGATCTTTCTCCTCATATGCCAGATTTTTCTTCTCATACACCAGATTCTTCTCCTCATACTCTTGATATGTCTCCTTATGCTTAGGATCTTTCTCCTCATACCCCGGATGTTTTCCTCATACCCCAGACCTTTCTCCTCATACTCTGGAGATTTCTCCTCATACCCCAGACCTTTCTCCTCATACTCTGGATATTTCTCCTCATACCCCAGACCTTTCTCCTCCTATGCTAGATCTTTCTCCTCATACTATGGATCTTTCTCTTTATGCTCTGGATTTTTCTCCTCATACACCAGATCTTTCTCCTCATATGCCGGATCTTTCTCCTCATGCTCCGGGTCTTTCTCCTCATAATACAGAACTTTCTCCTCATACACAATATCTTCCTCCTCATACTCTGGATCTTTCTTCTCATACTCTGGATATTTCTCCTCCTACTCCAGATAATTTTCCTCATTCTCCTAATATTTCTCCTCATATTCCAGACCTTTCTCTTTATAAGCCAGATCTTCCTCCTCATACTCTGGGTCTTTCGCCTCATACTGCGGTTTGTTTTCCTCATACTCCAGTCTTTCTCCTCATATGCCGGACCTTTCTCCTCATGTGATGGATCTTTCTCCTCATACTCAGGATATTTCTCCTCAAAATCCTGATCTTTCTCTCCATATGCCGCATCTTTCTCCACATGTGCCAGATCTTTCTCCTCCTATGCCAGATCTTTCTCCTCATACACCAGATCCTTCTCCTCATACTCTTGATATGTCTCCTCATTCTCTGGATCTTTCTCCTCATACTCCGGATATTTCTCATTATACCCCAGGCCCTTCTCCTCATACGCTGGATCTTTCTCCTCATACTCCGGATATTTCCCTTTATACCCCAGACCTTTCTCTTCATATGCCGGATCTGTCTCCTCATACTCTGGATCTTTTTCCTCATACTCCAGATATTTCTCCTCATACTTTGGGTCTTTTGCCTCATACTCTGGAACTTGTTCCTCCTACGCCAGATTTTTCTCCTTATTCTCTGGATATTTCTCCTCAAACTCTGGATCTTTCTCCTCATACTCTGGATCTTTCTCCTCAAACTCCTGATATTTCTCCTCATATGCCAGATCTGTCTCCTCATACTCTGGGTCTTTTGCTTCATACTCCGGATATTTCTCCTCATACTCCAAACCTTTCTCCTCATATGCTGGATTCTTCTCCTTATACTCTGGATCTTTCCCGCATACCCCAGATCTTTCTCCTCATACACCAGATCCTTTTCTTCATACTAGATCCTTCTCCTCATACTCTTGATATGTCTCCTCATACTCAGGATCTTTCTCCTCATACTCCGGATATCGCTCCTCATAAAATAGACATTTCTCTTCATACTCTTGATATGACTCCTCATACTCTGGATTTTTCTCCTCATACTCCGGATATTTCTCCTCATACCCCAGACCTTTCTACTCATACTATGGATCTTTCGCCTCATACTTCGGATATTTCCCTTCATACACTGGATCTTCCGCCCCATATGCACAATCTTTCTCCTCATATGCCAGATCTTTCTCCTCCTACACAAGATCCTTCTCCTCATACTTTTGATATTTCTCCTCATTCTCTGGATCTTTCTCCTCATACTCTGGATATAAATCCTCATCTCCCGGATATTTCTCTTCATTCTCTGGATTTTTCTCCTCTAATGCTGGATCTTTCTCCTCATTTGATGGATCTTTCTCCTCATACTCCGGATCTTTCCCTTCATACGCCAGATCTTTCTCCTCATACCCCAGATCTATCTCTTCATTCTCAGGATCTATCTACTCATACACCAGATCATTCTCCTCATACTCTTGATATTCCTCCTCATACACCGGATCCTTTTCTTCCTACTAGATCCTTCTCCTCATACTCTTGATATGTCTCCTCATACTCAGGATCTTTCTCCTCATACTCCGGATATTGCTCTTCATAAAATAGACATTTCTCTTCATACTCTTGATATGACTCCTCATACTCTGGATTTTTCTCCTCATACTCCGGATATTTCTCCTCATACCCCAGACCTTTCTACTCATACTATGGATCTTTCGCCTCATACTTCGGATATTTCCCTTCATACACTGGATCTTCCGCCCCATATGCACGATCTTTCTCCTCATATGCCAGATCTTTCTCCTCCTACACAAGATCCTTCTCCTCATACTTTTGATATTTCTCCTCATTCTCTGGATCTTTCTCCTCATACTCTGGATATAAATCCTCATCCCCCGGATATTTCTCTTCATTCTCTGGATTTTTCTCCTCATATGCTGGATCTTTCTCCTCATTTGATGGATCTTTCTCCTCATACTCCAGATCTTTCCCTTCATACGCCAGATCTTTCTCCTCATACCCCAGATCTATCTCTTCATTCTCAGGATCTATCTACTCATACACCAGATCATTCTCCTCATACTCTTGATATTCCTCCTCATACTCTGATTATTTCACCTCATACTCCATTTTTTTCTCCTCATACCCCAGACCTTTCTCCTCATATGCTGGATCTTTCTCCTCATACTCTGGATCCTTCTACTCATACTTCAGATATTTCTCCTCATACTCCAGATCTTTCTCCTCATACACCAGATTTTTCTCCTCTTACTATAGATCTTTCTCCTCATACACCAGATCCTTCTCCTCATATGCTTGATCTTTCTCCTCATTCTCTGGATCTTTCTCCTCATACTCCAGATCTTTCTTCTCATACTGCAGATCTTTCTCCTCATACTCTGGGCCTTTTGCCTCATAATCCGGATCTTTTTCCTCATCCTCCAGGTCTTTCTCCTCATACGCTTGATCTTTCTCCACATATGCCAGTTATTTCTCCTCATACGCCACATCTTTCTCCTCCTACTATAGATCTTTCTCCTCATACACCAGATCCTTCTCCTCATACACTTGATGTTTCTCCTCATACTCCGGAACTTTCTCCTCATACTCCGGATCTTTCTCCTCATACTCCAGGTATTTCTTCTCATAATCCTGACCTTTCTCCTCATATGCCAGATCTTTTTCGTCATAAACCAAATCCTTCTCCTCGTACCCTTGACATGTCTCCTCATTCTCCAGATATTTCTCCTCATACTCTGAATATTTCTCCTCATACCCCAGACCTTTCTCCTCATACGCTGGATCTTTCTCCTCATATGCTGGATCTTTCTAACATACTATGGATCTTTCTGCTCATACTCCGGATATTTCCCTTCATACGCCAGATCTTTCTCCACATATGCCAGATATTTCTCCTCATACGCCACATCTTTTTCCTCCTACTATAGATCTTTCTCCTCATACACCAGATCCTTCTCCTCATAAGCTTGATCTTTCTCCTCATACTCTGGATCTTTCTCCTCATACTCAAGGTATTTCTTGTCATACTTTGGATCTTTCTCCTCATATGGCAGATATTTCTCCGTCTATTATAGATCTTTCTCCTCATACACCAGATCCTTCTCCGTATACGCTTGATCTTTCTCCTCATACTCCAGATCTTTCTCCACATACTCCAGATCTTTCTCCACATACTCCAGAACTTTCTCCTCATACTCAAGATATTTCTCCTCATGCTCCGTATTGTTCTACTCATACTCCAGATCTTTCTCATCCTACTATGGATCTTTCTCTTCATACTCAAGATCCTTCTCCTCATACGCTTGATATTTCACCTCATTCTCCAGATCGTTCTCCTCATACTCCAGTTATTTCTCCTCATACTCCAGATCCTTCTCCTCATATACCCCCGATTTTTCTCCTCATACTTTGAATCTTTCTCCTCATACTCTGGATATTTCTCCTCATATTCCATATCTTTCTGTCATACACCAGCTCTTTCTCCTCCTCCTCATATGCTGCATCTTTCTCCACATACGCCAGCTCTTTCTCCTCATATGCCGGATCTTTCTCCTCATATGCTGGATCTTTTCGTTCATACGCCGGATCTTTTTCGTCATACGCCTATCTCCTCCTAATATTCATCTTTCTCCTCATAGACCAGATCCTCCTCTTCACACGCTTGATCTTTCTCCTCATACTCCATATTTTTCTCCTCATACTCCAGACCTTTCTCCTCATATGCTAGGTCTTTCTCCTCATACTCTGGTTCTTTTGACTCATTCTCCAGAACTTTTTCCTCATACTCCAGATCTTTCTCCTCATACTGCGGATATTTCTCCTCATATGACAGACCTTTCTCCTCATATGCTGTATCTTTCTCCTCATACTCTGCATCTTTCTCCTCGTACGCTGGATCTTTGTCCTCATACTGTGGACCTTTCTCTCATATGCCAGATCTGTCTCCACATACTCTGGGTCTTTTTCCTCATACTCCGGAACTCTTTCATCATGCTCCGGATCTTTCTCCTCATACTCCGGATATTTCTCCTCATACTCCAGATCTTTCTCCTCATATGCTGGATCTTCCTTCTCATACTCTTGATCTTTCTCCTCAAATGGCAGATCTTTCTCCTCATACACCAGATCCTTCTCCTCATACTCTTGATATGTCTCCTCAAACTCTGGATCTTTCTCCTCATACTCTGGATATTTATCATCATACACCAGACCATTCTCCTCATACGCTGGATCTTTCTCCTCATACTATGGATATTTCTTCTCATATGCTGGATCTTTCTCCTCATATTATGGATCTTTCTCCTCATACTGAAGATACTTCCCTTCATGCAACAGATCTTTCTCCCAATCTGCCAGATATTTCCTCTCATACGCCAGATCTTTCTCCTCCTACTATAGATCTTTCTCCTCAAACACCAGATCCTTCTCATACGCTTGATCATTCACACCATTCTCCAGATATTTCTCCTCATATGACAGATATGTCTCCTCATACTTCAGATATTTCCCATCATCCTCCAGACCTTTCTCCTCATACTCTGCATCTTTCTCCTCATATGCTGAATCTTTCTCCTCATACTCTGCATCTTTCTCCTCATACTCTGGATCTTTCTCTCATACTCCAGATATTTCTCTTCATACTCCAGATCTTTCTCCTCATATGCTGGATCTTCCTTCTCATACTCTTGATCTTTCTCCTCATATGCCAGATCGTTCTCCTCATACACCAGATCCTTCTCATCATTCCCTTGATATGTCTCCTCATACTCCGGATCTTTCTCCTCATACTCCGAATATTTCTCCCCATACCCCAGACCTTTCTCCTCATAGGCTGGATCTTTCTCCTCATACTCTGGATATTTCTTCTCATATGCTGGATCTTTCTCCTCATATTATGTATCTTTCTGCTCATACTGAAGATACTTCCCTTCATGCAACAGATCTTTCTCCCAATCTGCCAGATATTTCCTCTCATACGCCAGATCTTTCTTCTCCTACTATAGATCTTTCTCCTCATACCCGGGATCATTCTTATACGCTTGATCTTTCTCCTCATGCTCCGGATCTTTCTCCTCATACTCCAGATATTTCTCCTCATACACCACATCTTTCTCCTCCTAGTATAGATCTTTCTCCTTATACACCAGATCCTTCTCCTCATATACGTGATCTTTCACCTCATACTCTGGAACTTTCTCCTCATACTCCAGATATTTCTCCTCATAATCCAGAGCTTTCTCCTCATGTGCCAGTTCTTTCTCCTCATACCACAGATCCTTCTCCTCATACGCTTAATCTTTCTCCTCAATCTCAAGATCTTTCTCCTCATACTCCAGATATTTCTCCTCATATTCCAGATCTTTCTCCTCATACTCCGGGTCTTTTGCCTCATACTCCGGATCTCTTTCCTCATACACCGGGTCTTTCTCCCCATACGCTTGATCTTTCTCCTCATAATCTGGATCTTTCCCTTCATACGCCAAATCTTTCTCTTCATATGCTAGATCTTTCTCCTCATACACCAGATCCTTCTCATACACTTGATCTTTCTCCTCATGCTCCGGATCTTTCTCCTCATACTCTAAATATTTCTCCTCATACTCCGGATCCTTCTGCTCATACACCAGATCTTTCTCCTCCTACTATAGATCTTTCTCCTCTTCCACTTGATCTTTCTCCTCATAGTCTGGATCTTTCTCCTCTTACTCCAGATATTTCTCCTCATACTCCAGGTCTTTCTCCCCATATGCCAGTTCTTTCTCCTCATACTGTAGATCCGTCTCCTCATACGCTTCATCTTCCTTCTCATATTCCTGATCTTTCTCCTCATACGCTAGATCTTTCTCCTCCTACTATAGATCTTTCTCCTCATACACCAGATCCTTCTCCTCATACTGTGTATCTTTCTCCTCATATGTTGGATCTTTCTCCTTATACTCTGCATCTTTCTCCTCATATGCTGGAGCTTTCTCCTCATACTATGGATCTTTCTCCTCAATCTCCAGATCTTTCTCCTCATACTCCAGATATTTCTCCGCACACTCCAGATCCTTCTCCTCATACTCTGGGTCTTTTAACTCATACTCTGGATCATTTTCCTCATACTCCATGTCTTTCTCCTCATACGCATGATCTTATTCCTCATAATCTGAATCTTTCCCTTCATATGCCAGATCTTTCCCTTCATACTTTGGGTCTTTTGCCTCATACTCTGGATTTTTTTCCTCATACTGCGAGTCTTTCTCCTCACACCCGGAATATTTTTCCTTATATTCCTGATCTTTCTCCTCATATGCAAGATCTTTCTCCTCTTACTCTGGGTCTTTCTCCTCATACCCGGGATCTTTCTCCTCATACTATGAAACTTTCTCCTCATATGCCAGATCTTTCTCCTTGTATTCTGGATCTTTCTCCTCATTCTCTGGATCTTTCTGCTCATAAAATGGATATTTCTGATCATATGCCGGATCTTAATCCTCATACTCCAGATATTTCTCGTCATACTATGGTTCGTTCTCCTCATACTATCAATCTTTCTTCTCATACTCCTGACCTTTCTCTCATACACCAGATATTTCTCCTCATATTCCTGATCTTTTTCCTCATACACCAGATCTTTCTCCTTGCACACCGGATCCTCCTCCTCATCCGCTTGATATTTCGCCTCATACTCCAGATCTTTTTCCTCATAATCTGGATCTTTCTCCTCATATTCTGGATCATTCTCCTCATACACCAGATCTTTCTCCTCATATTCTGGGTATTTCTCCTCATACTCTGGAAGTTTCTCCTCACACTCTGGATTTTTCTCCTCATATGCTGGAACTTTCTCCTCATACTCTGGATCTTTCTTCTCATACTCCGGATCTTTCTCTCATACACTAGATCTTTCACCTCAACCTCAGGGTCTTTCTCCTCATACTCTGGACCTTTCTCCTCATACTCTGGATCTTTCTTCTCATACGCCTGATCTTTCTCCTCATACGACGGATTGTTCTCCTATTACAGATCTTTTTCCTCATACTACAGATCTTTCTCCTCATACTATGAAACTTTCTACTCATATGCCAGATATTTCTCCTTGTATTCTGGATCTTTCTCCTCATTCTCTGGATCTTTCTCTTCATAAAATGGATATTTCTGATCATATGCCGGATCTTAATCCTCATACTCCTGATATTTCTCGTCATACTATGGTTCGTTCTCCTCATACTATCGATCTTTCTTCTCATACTCCTGACGTTTCTCTCATACACCAGATATTTCTCCTCATATTCCTGATCTTTTTCCTCATACACCAGATCTTTCTCCTTGCACACCGGATCCTCCTCCTCATCCGCTTGATCTTTCGCCTCATACTCCAGATCTTTTTCCTCATACTCTGGATCTTTCTCCTCATATTCTGTATCATTCTCCTCATACTCTGGATCTTTCACCTCATACTCTGGATCTTTCTCTCATACACCAGATCTTTCTCCTCATATTCTGGGTATTTCTCCTCATACTCTGGAAGTTTCTCCTCACACTCTGGATCTTTCTCCTCATATGATGGATCTTTCTCCTCATACGACGGATTGTTCTCCTACTATAGATCTTTCTCCTCATACTCTGGATCTTTCTCCTCATAGTATGGAACTTTTTCCTCCTACCCCAGATCTTTCTCATTATATTCCAGATTTTTCCCCTCATATTATGGATCTTTCTTCTCATACTCTGGATCGTTCTCCTCATACTATGGATCTTTCTCCTCAATCTCCAGATCTTTCTCCTCATACTCCAGATATTTCTCCGCACACTCCAGATCCTTATCCTCATACTCTGGGTCTTTTGACTCATACTCTGGATCTTTTTCCTCATACTCCAGGTCTTTCTCCTCATACGCTTGATCTTTCTCCTCATAATCTGAATCTTTCCCTTCATACGCCAGATTTTTCTCCTCATACTTTGGGTCTTTTGCCTCATACTCTGGATTTTTTTCCTCATACTGCGAGTCTTTCTCCTCACACCCGGGATCTTTTTCCTTATATTCCAGATCTTTCTCCTCATATGCAAGATCTTTCTCCTTTTACTCCCGGTCTTTCTCCTCATACCCGGAAACTTTCTCCTCATACATTGGATCTTTCTCCTCATTCTCTTCATCTTTCTCTTCATAGTATGGAAATTCCTCCTTATACCCTAAATTCTTCTTGTTATATTCTGGATCTTTCTCCTCATACTTTGGATCTTTTTCTTCATGCACTCAATAGTTCTCCACATATTCTGGATTTTTCTCCTCATATTATGGATCTTTCTCCTCATACTCCAGTTCTTTCTCCTTATACTCTGGATTTTTCTCCTCATACTATGGATCTTTCTCCTCATACTCTGGATCATTCTCCTCCTACTCCAGATATTTCTCCTCATACTCCAGACTTTTCTCCTCATATGCCAGATATTTCTCCTCATACTCTGGATCTTTCTTTCATACGCCAGATCTTTCTCCTCACAGTCTTGGTCTTTCTCCTCATACTCTGAATACTTCTCCTCATATTCCAGATCTTTCTCTCATTCACCAGATCTTTCTACTCATACTCCTGATCTTTCTCCTCATACGATGTATTTTTTCCTCATACGTCAGCTCTATCTCCTCATACAATGGATCCTTCCTGTCCTATGTTTGACCTTTCTCCTCATACTCAGGATCTTTCTTCTCATACTCCGGATATTTCTCCTCATACTCAGGATCTTTCTCCTCATACTCAGGATCTTTCTTCTCATATTCCGGATATATCTCCTCATACTCCAAACTTTTCTCCTCATATGCCAGATATTTCTCCTCATACTCTGGATCTTTCTCTCATACGCTAGATCTTTCTCCTCACAGTCTTGGTCTTTCTCCTCATACTCTGAATACTTCTCCTCATACTCAAGACCTTTCTCCTCATATACCGGATCTTTCTCATCATACTCTGGGTCTTTATCCTCATACTCTGGATCTTTCATCTCATACTCTGGGTCTTTCTCCTCATACTCTGGGTCTTTCTCCTCATACTCAGGATATATCTGATCATATGCCGGATCTTTCTTCTCATACTCCGGATCTTTCTCCTCCTGCTCCAGATATTTCTCCTCATACTCTGGATATTTCTACTCATACTCTAGATCTTTCTCCTCATGCTCCTGATCTTTCTCCTCATATGCAAGATCTTTCTCCTCATACTCTGGGTCTGTCTCCTCATACCCGGGATCCTTCTCCTCATCCTCTGGATCTCTCTCGTCATATGCCAGATCTTTCTCCACACATGCCAGAACTTTCTCCTCATACTCTGGATCTTTCTCCTCATACTCTGGATCTTTCTCTCATACACCAGATCTTTCTCCTCATACTCTGCTTCTTTGTCCTCATACTCTGGACCTTTCTCCTTATACGCCGGATCTTCCTCCTCATAGGATGGAATTTTCTCCTCATACACCAGATCTTTCTCCTTATATTCCACATCCTTCTTATTATACTCTGAATCTTTCTTCTCATAATCTGGATCTTTCTCTTCATACTATGGATCTTCCTCCTCATACCATCGATCTTTCTCCTCATACTCCAGATCTTTCTCCTCATATTCCTGATCTTTCTCTCATTCACCAGATCTTTCTACTCATACTCCTGATCTTTCTCCTCATACGATGTATTTTTTCCTCATACGCCAGTTCTATCTCCTCATACACCGGATCCTTCCTGTCCTATGCTTGACCTTTCGCCTCATACTCAGGATCTTTCTTCTCATACTCAGGATATTTCTCCTCATACTCAGGATCTTTCTCCTCATACTCAGGATCTTTCTTCTCATACTCCGGATATATCTCCTCATACTCCAAACTTTTCTCCTCATATGCCAGATATTTCTCCTCATACTCTGGATCTTTCTCCTCAAACTCTGGATCTTTCTCTCACACGCCAGATCTTTCTCCTCACGGTCTTGGTCTTTCTCCTCATACTCTGAATACTTCTCCTCATACTCCAGACCTTTCTCCTCATATACCGGATCTTTCTCATCATACTCTGGGTCTTTATCCTCATACTCTGGATCTTTCATCTCATACTCTGCGTCTTTCTCCTCATACTCTGGGTCTTTCTCCTCATACTCAGGATATATCTGATCATATGCCGGATCTTTCTCCTCATACTCCGGATCTTTCTCCTCCTGCTCCAGATATTTCTCCTCATACTCTGGATCTTTCTCCTCATACTCAGGATATATCTGATCATATGCCGGATCTTTCTCCTCATACTCCGGATCTTTCTCCTCCTACTCCAGATATTTCTCCTCATACTCTGGATATTTCTACTCATACTCTGGATCTTTCTCCTCATGCTCCTGATCTTTTTCCTCATATGCAAGATCTTTCACCTCATACTCTGGGTCTGTCTCCTCATACCCGGGATCCTTCTCCTCATCCTCTGGATCTCTCTCGTCATATGCCAGATCTTTCTCCACACATGCCAGAACTTTCTCCTCATACTCTGGATCTTTCTCTCATACACCAGATCTTTCTTCTCATACTCTGCTTCTTTGTCCTATTACTCTGGACTTTTCTCCTCATACGCCGGATCTTCCTCCTCATAGGATGGAATTTTCTCCTCATACACCAGATCTTTCTCCTTATATTCCACATCCTTCTTATTACACTCTGGATCTTTCTTCTCATAATCTGGATCTTTCTCTTCATACTATGGATCTTCCTCCTCATACTATCGATCTTTCTCCTCATACTCCAGATCTTTCTCCTCATATTCCAGATCTTTCTCTCATTCACCAGATCTTTCTACTCATACTCCTGATCTTTCTCCTCATACGATGTATTTTTTCCTCATACGCCAGATCTATCTCCTCATAAACCGGATCCTTCCTGTCCTATGCTTGACCTTTCTCCTCATACTCAGGATCTTTCTTCTCATACTCCGGATATTTCTCCTCATACTCAGGATCTTTCTCCTCATACTCAGGATCTATCTTCTCATACTCTGGATATATCTCCTCATACTCCAGACTTTTCTCCTCATATGCCAGATATTTCTCCTCATACTCTGGATCTTTCTCCTCAAACTCTGGATCTTTCTCTCATACGCCAGATCTTTCTCCTCACAGTCTTGGTCTTTCTCCTCATACTCTGAATACTTCTCCTCATACTCCAGACCTTTCTCCTTATATACAGGATCTTTCTCATCATACTCTGGGTCTTTATCCTCATACTCTGGATCTTTCATCTCATACTCTGGGTCTTTCTCCTCATACTCTGGGTCTTTCTCCTCATACTCAGGATATATCTGATCATATGCCGGATCTTTCTCCTCATACTCCGGATCTTTCTCCTCCTACTCCAGATATTTCTCCTCATACTCTGGATATTTCTACTCATACTCTGGATCTTTCTCCTCATGCTCCTGATCTTTTTCCTCATATGCAAGATCTTTCTCCTCATACTCTGGGTCTGTCTCCTCATACCCGGGATCCTTCTCCTCATCCTCTGAATCTCTCTCGTCATATGCCAGATCTTTCTCCACACATGCCAGAACTTTCTCCTCATACTCTGGATCTTTCACTCATAGACCAGATCTTTCTTCTCATACTCTGCTTCTTTGTCCTCATACTCTGGACTTTTCTCCTCATACGCCGGATCTTCCTCCTCATAGGATGGAATTTTCTCCTCATACACCAGATCTTTCTCCTTATATTCCACATCCTTCTTATTATACTCTGGATCTTTCTTCTCATAATCTAGATCTTTCTCTTCATACTATGGATCTTCCTCCTCATACTATCGATCTTTCTCCTCATACTCCAGATCTTTCTCCTCATATTCCAGATCTTTCTCTCATTCACCAGATCTTTCTACTCATACTCCTGATCTTTCTCCTCATACGATGTATTTTTTCCTCATACGCCAGCTCTATCTCCTCATACACCGGATCCTTCCTGTCCTATGCTTGACCTTTCTCCTCATACTCAGGATCTTTCTTCTCATACTCCGATATTTCTCCTCATACTCAGGATATTTCTCCTCATACTCAGGATCTTTCTTCTCATACTCCGGATATATCTCCTCATACTCCAGACTTTTCTCCTCAGATGCCAGATATTTCTCCTCATACTCTGGATCTTTCTCCTCAAACTCTGGATCTTTCTCTCATACGCCAGATCTTTCTCCTCACAGTCTTGGTCTTTCTCCTCATACTCTGAATACTTCTCCTCATACTCCAGACCTTTCTCCTCATATACCAGATCTTTCTCATCATACTCTGGGTCTTTATCCTCATACTCTGGATCTTTCATCTCATACTCTGGGTCTTTCTCCTCATACTCTGGGTCTTTCTCCTCATACTCAGGATATATCTGATCATATGCCGGATCTTAATCCTCATACTCCAGATCTTTTTCCTCATGCTATGGTTTTTTCTCCTCAAACTCTGGATCTTTCTCATCATACTCCTGATCTTTCCCCTCATAAGCAAGAGTTTTCTCCTCATACTCTGGGTCTGTCTCCTCATACCCGGGATCATTCTCATACTCTGAATCTTTCTCATCATACACCAGATCTTTCTCCTCATATGCTAGAACTTTCTCCTCATACTCTGGATCTTTCTCCTCATACTCCAGATCTTTCTCTCATACACTAGATCTTTCACCTCAAATTATGGGTCTTTCTCCTCATACTCTGGACCTTTCTCCTCATACTCTGGATCTTTCTCCTCATACGCCAGATCTTTCTCCTCATACGACGGATTGTTCTCCTATTATAGATCTTTCTCCTCATACTACAGATCTTTCTCCTCATACTATGAAACTTTCTCCTCATATGCCAGATCTTTCTCCTTGTATTCCAGATCTTTTTTCCTCATACTGTGGATCTTTCTCCTCATAATCTGGATATTTCTCTTCAGACTGGATTTTTCCCCTCAAATTATGGATCTTTCTCCTCGTACTCCGGATCTTTCTCCTCATACTCCAGATCTTTCTCCTCATATTCCAGGTCTTTCTCTCATACCCCAGATGTTTCTCCTTATACGCCTCATCTTTCTCCTCATACACTGTATCTTTCTCCTCATACACCAGGTCTCTCTCCTCATACACCAGATCCCTCTCGTCCTACACTTGACCTGCTTCTCATACTCAGGATCTTTCCCCTCATACTATGTATATTTCTCCTCATACTCCAGACCTTTCTCCTCATATGCCGGATATTTCTCCTCATACTCTAGATCTTTCTCCTCAAACCCTGGATCTTTCCCTCATACGTCAGATCTTTCGCCTCACACTCTTGGTCTTTCTCCTCATAGTCTGGATCTTTCTCCTCAAACTCCGATTCTTTCTCCTCATACTCTGGATATTTCTCCTCATACTACAGACATTTCTCCTCATATACCTGATCTTTTTCATCATACTCTGGGTCTTTCTCCTCATACTCCAGATCTTTCACCTCATATTCTAGGTCTTATCATTCTCTGGGTATTTCTCCTCATAGTCTTGATCTTTTTCCTCATACACCAGATCTTTATCCTCCAAAGCCGGATCATTCTCCTCATATGCCAGATCTTTCTCCCCATACTCCTGATCTTTCTCCTCATACTCAGGATCTTTCTCCTCATACACCAGATCTTTCCCTTTGTATTCTGGATCTTTCTCCTAATTCTCAGGATCTTTCTCCTCATAATATGGACATTTCTGATCATATGCCGGAGCTTAATCCTCATACTCCAGATATTCTGGATCATTCTCCTCATACTCTGGATCTTTCTCTCATGCACCAGATCTTTCTCCTTGTATGTCAGAACTTTCTCCTCATACTCTGGTTCTTTCTCTCATACACCAGATCTTTCTCCTCATACTCTGGGTCTTTCTCCTCATACTCCGGAAGTTTCTTCTCATACTCTGGATCTTTCTCCTCATATACTGGATGTTTCTCCTCATACGACAGATTGTTCTCCTACTACAGATCTTTCTCCTCATACTCTGAATCTTTCTCCTCATAGTATGGAACTTTTTCCTCCTACGCCAGATCTTTCTCATTATATTCCAGATTTTTCCCCTCATATTATGGATCTTTCTCCTCAAACTCTTGATTGTTCTCCTCATACTATGGATCTTCTTCCTCATACTATCGATCTTTCTCCTCATACTCCAGATCTTCCTCCTCATATTCCAGATCTCTCTCATACACCAGATCTTTCTCCTCATACTCCTGATTTTTATCTTCATATGCTGTATCTTTCTCCTCATACTCTGGATCTTTCTCCTCATATTCCAGATCTTTCTCTTACACCAGATCTTTCTCCTTATACTCCTGATCTTTCTCCTCATATGCAGTATCTTTCTCCTCATACGCCAGCTCCTCCTCCTCATACAACGGATCCTTCTTGTCCTACGCTTGACCATTCGCCTCTTACTCAGGATCTTTCATTCTCATACTCCGGACATTTCTCCTCATACTCCAGACTTTTCTCCTCATACTCTGGATGTTTCTTGTGAAACTCTGGATCTTTCTCTCATACACCAGATCTTTTTCCTCATACAATGGGTCTTTCTCCTCATTCTCTGGATCTTTCTCCTCATAGTCCAGATCTTTCTCCTCATATACCGGATCTTTCTCATCATACCCTGTGTCTTTCTACTCATTCTCCGGATCTTTCATCTAATACTCTGAGTCTTTCTTCTCATACTATGGATCTTTCCTCTCATAGTCTTGATCTTTCTCCCCATACACCAGATCTTTCTCCTCCAATGCCAGATGATTCTCCCCATATGCCAGATCTTTCTCCTCATACTCCGGATGTTTCTCCTCATACTCTGGGTCTTTCTCCTCATACTCAGGATCTTTCTCCTCATACGCTGGATATATCTGATCATATGCCGGATCTTAATCCTCATACTCCAGATCTTTTTCCTCATGCTATGGTTCTTTCTCCTCATACTCTGGATCTTTCTCATCATACTCCTGATCTTTCCCCTCACATGCAAGTGTTTTGTCCTCATACTCTGGGTCTGTCTCCTCATACCTGGGATCGTTCTCCTCATACTCTGGATCTTTCTCGTCATACGCCAGATCTTTCTCCTCATATGCTGGAACTTTCTCCTCATACTCTGGATCTTTCTCCTCATACTCCGGATCTTTCTCTCATACACTAGATCTTTCACCTCAAACTCTGGGTCTTTCTCCTCATACTCTGGACCTTTCTCCTCATACTCTGGATCTTTCTTCTCATACGCTGGATCTTTCTCCTCATACGACGGATTGTTCTCCTATTATAGATCTTTTTCCTCATACTACAGATCTTTCTCCTCATACTATGAAACTTTCTACTCATATGCCAGATCTTTCGCCTTGTATTCTAGAACTTTCTCCTCATTCTCTGGATCTTTCTCCTCATAAAATGGATATTTCTGATCATATGCCGGATCTTAATCCTCATACTCCAGATATTTCTTGTTATACTATCGTTAGTTCTCCTCATACTATCGATCTTTCTTCTCATACTCCTGACCTTTCTCTCATACACCAGATCTTTCTCCTTGCACACCGGATCCTCCTCCTCATCTGCTTGATCTTTCACCTCATACTCCAGATCTTTTTCCTCATACTCTGGATTTTTCTCCTCATATTCTGGATCATTCTCCTCATAGTCTGGATCTTTCTCTCATACACCAGATCTTTCTCCTCATATTCTGGGTATTTCTCCTCATACTCTGGAAGTTTCTCCTCACACTCTGGATCTTTCGCCTCATATGATGGATCTTTCTCCTCATACGACGGATTGTTCTCCTACTATAGATCTCTCTCCTCATACTCCGGATCTTTCTCCTCATAGTATGGAACTTTTTCCTCCTACCCCAGATCTTTCTCATTATATTCCAGATTTTTCCCCTCATATTATGGATCGTTCTCCTCATACTATGGATCTTTCTCCTCAATCTCCAGATCTTTCTCCTCATACTCCAGATATTTCTCCGCACACTCCAGATCCTTCTCCTCATACTCTGAGTCTTTTGACTCATACTCTGGATCTTTTTCAACATACTCCAGGTCTTTCTCCTCATACGCTCGATCTTTCTCCTCATAATCTGAATCTATCCCTTCATACGCCAGATCTTTCTCCTCATACTTTGGGTCTTTTGCCTCATACTCTGGATTTTTTTCCTCATACTGCGAGTCTTTCTCCTCACACCCGGGATCTTTTTCCTTATATTCCTGATCTTTCTCCTCATATGCAAGATCTTTCTCCTCTTACTCTGGGTCTTTCTCCTCATACCCGGGATCTTTCTCCTCATACTATGAAACTTTCTCCTCATATGCCAGATCTTTCTCCTTGTATTCTGGATCTTTCTCCTCATTCTCTGGATCTTTCTCCTCGTAAAATGGATATTTCTGATCATATGCCGGATCTTAATCCTCATACTCCAGATATTTCTCGTCATAATATGGTTCGTTCTCCTCATACTATCGATCTTTCTTCTCATACTCCTGACCTTTCTCTCATACACCAGATGTTTCTCCTCATATTCCTGATCTTTTTCCTCATACACCAGATCTTTCTCCTTGCACACCGGATCCTCCTCCTCATCCGCTTGATCTTTCGCCTCATACTCCAGATCTTTTTCCTCATACTCTGAATCTTTCTCCTCATATTCTGGATCATTCTCCTCATACACCAGATCTTTCTCCTCATATTCTGGGAATTTCTCCTCATACTCTTGAAGTTTCTCCTCACACTCTGGAGTTTTCTCCTCATATGCTGGATCTTTCTCCTCATACGACAATTTGTTCTCCTACTATAGATATTTCTCCTCATACTCCGGATCTTTCTCCTCATAGTATGGAACTTTTTCCTCCTACCCCAGATCTTTCTCATTATATTCCAGATTTTTCCCCTCATATTATGGATCTTTCTTCTCATACTCTGGATCGTTCTCCTCATACTATGGATCTTTCTCCTCAATTTCCAGATCTTTCTCCTCATACTCCAGATATTTCTCTGCACACTCCAGATCCTTCTCCTCATACTCTGGGTCTTTTGACTCATACTCTGGATATTTTTCCTCATACTCCAGGTCTTTCTCCTCATACGCTTGATCTTTCTGCTCATAATCTGAATCTTTCCCTTAATACGCCAGATCTTTCTCCTCATACTTTGGGTCTTTTGCCTCATACTCTGGATTTTTTTCCTCATACTGCGAGTCTTTCTCCTCACACCAGGGATCTTTTTCCTTATATTCCTGATCTTTCTCCTCTTATGCAAGATCTTTCTCCTCTTACTCCCGGTCTTTCTCCTCATACCCGGGATCTTTCTCCTCTTACATTGGATCTTTCTCCTCATTCTCTGCATCTTTCTCCTCATAGTATGGAAATTCCTCCTTATACCCTAAATCCTTCTTGTTATATTCTGGATCTTTCTCCTCATACTTTGGATCTTTTTCTTCATACACTCAATAGTTCTCCTCATATTCCGGATTTTTCTCCTCATATTATGGATCTTTCTCCTCATACTCCAGTTCTTTCTCCTTATTCTCTGGATTTTTCTCCTCATACTATGGATCTTTCTCCTCATACTCCGGATCTATCTCCTCCTACTCCAGATGTTTCTCCTCATACTCTGGATATTTCTACTCATACTCTGGATCTTTCTCCTCATGCTTCTGATCTTTCTCCTCATATGCAAGATCTTTCTCCTCATACTCTGGGTCTGTCTCCTCATACCCGGGATCCTTCTACTCATCATCTGGATCTCTCTCGTCACATGCCAGATCTTTCTCCACACATGCCAGAACTTTCTCCTCATACTCTGGATCTTTCTCCTCATACTCTGGATCTTTCTCTCATACACCAGATCTTTCTCCTCATACTCTGCTTCTTTGTCCTCATTCTCTGGACCTTTCTCCTCATACGCCGGATCTTCCTCCTCATAGGATGGAATTTTCTCCTCATACACCAGATCTTTCTCCTTATATTCCACATCCTTCTTATTATACTCTGGATCTTTCTCTTCATACTATGGATCTTCCTCCTCATACTATCGATCTTTCTCCTCATACTCCAGATCTTTCTCCTCATATTCCAGATCTTTCTCTCATTCACCAGATCTTTCTACTCATACTCCTGATCTTTCTCCTCATACAATGTATTTTTTCCTCATACGCCAGCTCTATCTCCTCATAAACCGGATCCTTCCTGTCCTATGCTTGACCTTTCTCCTCATACTCAGGATCTTTCTTCTCATACTCCGGATATTTCTCCTCATACTCAGGATCTTTCTCCTCATACTCAGGATCTTTCTTCTCATACTCCGGATATATCTCCTCATACTCCAGACTTTTCTCCTCATATGCCAGATATTTATCCTCATACTCTGGATCTTTCTCCTCAAACTCTGGATCTTTCTCTCATACGCCAGATCTTTCTCCTCACAGTCTTGGTCTTTCTCCTCATACTCTGAATACTTCTCCTCATACTCCAGACCTTTCTCCTCATACTCCGGATCTTTCTCATCCTACTCCAGATATTTCTCCTCATACTCTGGATATTTCTACTCATACTCTGGATCTTTCTCCTCATGCTCCTGATCTTTCTTCTCATATGCAAGATCTTTCTCCTCATACTCTGGGTTTGTCTCCTCATACCCGGGATCCTTCTCCTCATCCTCTGGATCTCTCTCGTCATATGCCAGATCTTTCTCCACACATGCCAGAACTTTCTCCTCATACTCTGGATCTTTCTCTCATACACCAGATCTTTCTCCTCATACTCTGCTTCTTTGTCCTCATACTCTGGGCCTTTCTCCTCATACGCCGGATCTTCCTCCTCATAGGATGGAATTTTCTCCTCATACACCAGATCTTTCTCCTTATATTCCACATCCTTCTTATTATACTCTGGATCTTTCTTCTCATAATCTGGATCTTTCTCTTCATAGTATGGATCTTCCTCCTCATACTATCGATCTTTCTCCTCATACTCCAGATCTTTCTCCTCATATTCTTGATCTTTCTCTCATTCACCAGATCTTTCTACTCATACTCCTGATCTTTCTCCTCATACGATGTATTTTTTCCTCATATGCCAGCTCTATCTCCTCATACACTGGATCCTTCCTGTCCTATGTTTGACCTTTCTCCTCATACTCAGGATCTTTCTTCTCATACTCCGGATATTTCTCCTCATACTCAGGATCTTTCTCCTCATACTCCGGATATATCTCCTCATTCTCCAGACTTTTCTCCTCATATGCCAGATATTTCTCCTCATATTCTGGATCTTTCTCCTCAAACTCTGGATCTTTCTCTCATACGCCAGATCTTTCTCCTCACAGTCTTGGTCTTTCTCCTCATACTCTAAATACTTCTCCTCATACTCAAGACCTTTCTCCTCATATACCGGATCTTTCTCATCATACTCTGGGTCTTTATCCTCATACTATGTGTCTTTATCCTCATGCTCTGGATCTTTCATCTCATACACTGGGTTTATCTCCTCATACTCTGGATCTTTCTCCTCATACTCAGGATATATCTGATCATATGCCGGATCATTCTCGTCATACTCCGGATCTTTCTCCTCCTACTCCAGATATTTCTCCTCATACTCTGGATATTTCTACTCATACTCTGGATATTTCTCCTCAAAATCCTGATCTTTCTCTCCATATGCCGCATCTTTCTCCACATGTGCCAGATCTTTCTCCTCCTATGCCAGATCTTTCTCCTCATACACCAGATCCTTCTCCTCATACTCTTGATATGTCTCCTCATTCTCTGGATCTTTCTCCTCATACTCCGGATATTTCTCATTATACCCCAGGCCCTTCTCCTCATACGCTGGATCTTTCTCCTCATACTCCGGATATTTCCCTTTATACCCCAGACCTTTCTCTTCATATGCCGGATCTGTCTCCTCATACTCTGGATCTTTTTCCTCATACTCCAGATATTTCTCCTCATACTTTGGGTCTTTTGCCTCATACTCTGGAACTTGTTCCTCCTACGCCAGATTTTTCTCCTTATTCTCTGGATATTTCTCCTCAAACTCTGGATCTTTCTCCTCATACTCTGGATCTTTCTCCTCAAACTCCTGATATTTCTCCTCATATGCCAGATCTGTCTCCTCATACTCTGGGTCTTTTGCTTCATACTCCGGATATTTCTCCTCATACTCCAAACCTTTCTCCTCATATGCTGGATTCTTCTCCTTATACTCTGGATCTTTCCCGCATACCCCAGATCTTTCTCCTCATACACCAGATCCTTTTCTTCATACTAGATCCTTCTCCTCATACTCTTGATATGTCTCCTCATACTCAGGATCTTTCTCCTCATACTCCGGATATCGCTCCTCATAAAATAGACATTTCTCTTCATACTCTTGATATGACTCCTCATACTCTGGATTTTTCTCCTCATACTCCGGATATTTCTCCTCATACCCCAGACCTTTCTACTCATACTATGGATCTTTCGCCTCATACTTCGGATATTTCCCTTCATACACTGGATCTTCCGCCCCATATGCACAATCTTTCTCCTCATATGCCAGATCTTTCTCCTCCTACACAAGATCCTTCTCCTCATACTTTTGATATTTCTCCTCATTCTCTGGATCTTTCTCCTCATACTCTGGATATAAATCCTCATCTCCCGGATATTTCTCTTCATTCTCTGGATTTTTCTCCTCTAATGCTGGATCTTTCTCCTCATTTGATGGATCTTTCTCCTCATACTCCGGATCTTTCCCTTCATACGCCAGATCTTTCTCCTCATACCCCAGATCTATCTCTTCATTCTCAGGATCTATCTACTCATACACCAGATCATTCTCCTCATACTCTTGATATTCCTCCTCATACACCGGATCCTTTTCTTCCTACTAGATCCTTCTCCTCATACTCTTGATATGTCTCCTCATACTCAGGATCTTTCTCCTCATACTCCGGATATTGCTCTTCATAAAATAGACATTTCTCTTCATACTCTTGATATGACTCCTCATACTCTGGATTTTTCTCCTCATACTCCGGATATTTCTCCTCATACCCCAGACCTTTCTACTCATACTATGGATCTTTCGCCTCATACTTCGGATATTTCCCTTCATACACTGGATCTTCCGCCCCATATGCACGATCTTTCTCCTCATATGCCAGACCTTTCTCCTCCTACACAAGATCCTTCTCCTCATACTTTTGATATTTCTCCTCATTCTCTGGATCTTTCTCCTCATACTCTGGATATAAATCCTCATCCCCCGGATATTTCTCTTCATTCTCTGGATTTTCTCCTCATATGCTGGATCTTTCTCCTCATTTGATGGATCTTTCTCCTCATACTCCAGATCTTTCCCTTCATACGCCAGATCTTTCTCCTCATACCCCAGATCTATCTCTTCATTCTCAGGATCTATCTACTCATACACCAGATCATTCTCCTCATACTCTTGATATTCCTCCTCATACTCTGATTATTTCACCTCATACTCCATTTTTTTCTCCTCATACCCCAGACCTTTCTCCTCATATGCTGGATCTTTCTCCTCATACTCTGGATCCTTCTACTCATACTTCAGATATTTCTCCTCATACTCCAGATCTTTCTCCTCATACACCAGATTTTTCTCCTCTTACTATAGATCTTTCTCCTCATACACCAGATCCTTCTCCTCATATGCTTGATCTTTCTCCTCATTCTCTGGATCTTTCTCCTCATACTCCAGATCTTTCTTCTCATACTGCAGATCTTTCTCCTCATACTCTGGGCCTTTTGCCTCATAATCCGGATCTTTTTCCTCATCCTCCAGGTCTTTCTCCTCATACGCTTGATCTTTCTCCACATATGCCAGTTATTTCTCCTCATACGCCACATCTTTCTCCTCCTACTATAGATCTTTCTCCTCATACACCAGATCCTTCTCCTCATACACTTGATGTTTCTCCTCATACGCTGGATCTTTCTCCTCATACTCTGGATCCTTCTACTCATACTTCAGATATTTCTCCTCATACTCCAGATCTTTCTCCTCATACACCAGATTTTTCTCCTCTTACTATAGATCTTTCTCCTCATACACCAGATCCTTCTCCTCATATGCTTGATCTTTCTCCTCATTCTCTGGATCTTTCTCCTCATACTCCAGATCTTTCTTCTCATACTGCAGATCTTTCTCCTCATACTCTGGGCCTTTTGCCTCATAATCCGGATCTTTTTCCTCATCCTCCAGGTCTTTCTCCTCATACGCTTGATCTTTCTCCACATATGCCAGTTATTTCTCCTCATACGCCACATCTTTCTCCTCCTACTATAGATCTTTCTCCTCATACACCAGATCCTTCTCCTCATACACTTGATGTTTCTCCTCATACTCCGGAACTTTCTCCTCATACTCCGGATCTTTCTCCTCATACTCCAGGTATTTCTTCTCATAATCCTGACCTTTCTCCTCATATGCCAGATCTTTTTCGTCATAAACCAAATCCTTCTCCTCGTACCCTTGACATGTCTCCTCATTCTCCAGATATTTCTCCTCATACTCTGAATATTTCTCCTCATACCCCAGACCTTTCTCCTCATACGCTGGATCTTTCTCCTCATATGCTGGATCTTTCTAACATACTATGGATCTTTCTGCTCATACTCCGGATATTTCCCTTCATACGCCAGATCTTTCTCCACATATGCCAGATATTTCTCCTCATACGCCACATCTTTTTCCTCCTACTATAGATCTTTCTCCTCATACACCAGATCCTTCTCCTCATAAGCTTGATCTTTCTCCTCATACTCTGGATCTTTCTCCTCATACTCAAGGTATTTCTTGTCATACTTTGGATCTTTCTCCTCATATGGCAGATATTTCTCCGTCTATTATAGATCTTTCTCCTCATACACCAGATCCTTCTCCGTATACGCTTGATCTTTCTCCTCATACTCCAGATCTTTCTCCACATACTCCAGATCTTTCTCCACATACTCCAGAACTTTCTCCTCATACTCAAGATATTTCTCCTCATGCTCCGTATTGTTCTACTCATACTCCAGATCTTTCTCATCCTACTATGGATCTTTCTCTTCATACTCAAGATCCTTCTCCTCATACGCTTGATATTTCACCTCATTCTCCAGATCGTTCTCCTCATACTCCAGTTATTTCTCCTCATACTCCAGATCCTTCTCCTCATATACCCCCGATTTTTCTCCTCATACTTTGAATCTTTCTCCTCATACTCTGGATATTTCTCCTCATATTCCATATCTTTCTGTCATACACCAGCTCTTTCTCCTCCTCCTCATATGCTGCATCTTTCTCCACATACGCCAGCTCTTTCTCCTCATATGCCGGATCTTTCTCCTCATATGCTGGATCTTTTCGTTCATACGCCGGATCTTTTTCGTCATACGCCTATCTCCTCCTAATATTCATCTTTCTCCTCATAGACCAGATCCTCCTCTTCACACGCTTGATCTTTCTCCTCATACTCCATATTTTTCTCCTCATACTCCAGACCTTTCTCCTCATATGCTAGGTCTTTCTCCTCATACTCTGGTTCTTTTGACTCATTCTCCAGAACTTTTTCCTCATACTCCAGATCTTTCTCCTCATACTGCGGATATTTCTCCTCATATGACAGACCTTTCTCCTCATATGCTGTATCTTTCTCCTCATACTCTGCATCTTTCTCCTCGTACGCTGGATCTTTGTCCTCATACTGTGGACCTTTCTCTCATATGCCAGATCTGTCTCCACATACTCTGGGTCTTTTTCCTCATACTCCGGAACTCTTTCATCATGCTCCGGATCTTTCTCCTCATACTCCGGATATTTCTCCTCATACTCCAGATCTTTCTCCTCATATGCTGGATCTTCCTTCTCATACTCTTGATCTTTCTCCTCAAATGGCAGATCTTTCTCCTCATACACCAGATCCTTCTCCTCATACTCTTGATATGTCTCCTCAAACTCTGGATCTTTCTCCTCATACTCTGGATATTTATCATCATACACCAGACCATTCTCCTCATACGCTGGATCTTTCTCCTCATACTATGGATATTTCTTCTCATATGCTGGATCTTTCTCCTCATATTATGGATCTTTCTCCTCATACTGAAGATACTTCCCTTCATGCAACAGATCTTTCTCCCAATCTGCCAGATATTTCCTCTCATACGCCAGATCTTTCTCCTCCTACTATAGATCTTTCTCCTCAAACACCAGATCCTTCTCATACGCTTGATCATTCACACCATTCTCCAGATATTTCTCCTCATATGACAGATATGTCTCCTCATACTTCAGATATTTCCCATCATCCTCCAGACCTTTCTCCTCATACTCTGCATCTTTCTCCTCATATGCTGAATCTTTCTCCTCATACTCTGCATCTTTCTCCTCATACTCTGGATCTTTCTCTCATACTCCAGATATTTCTCTTCATACTCCAGATCTTTCTCCTCATATGCTGGATCTTCCTTCTCATACTCTTGATCTTTCTCCTCATATGCCAGATCGTTCTCCTCATACACCAGATCCTTCTCATCATTCCCTTGATATGTCTCCTCATACTCCGGATCTTTCTCCTCATACTCCGAATATTTCTCCCCATACCCCAGACCTTTCTCCTCATAGGCTGGATCTTTCTCCTCATACTCTGGATATTTCTTCTCATATGCTGGATCTTTCTCCTCATATTATGTATCTTTCTGCTCATACTGAAGATACTTCCCTTCATGCAACAGATCTTTCTCCCAATCTGCCAGATATTTCCTCTCATACGCCAGATCTTTCTTCTCCTACTATAGATCTTTCTCCTCATACCCGGGATCATTCTTATACGCTTGATCTTTCTCCTCATGCTCCGGATCTTTCTCCTCATACTCCAGATATTTCTCCTCATACACCACATCTTTCTCCTCCTAGTATAGATCTTTCTCCTTATACACCAGATCCTTCTCCTCATATACGTGATCTTTCACCTCATACTCTGGAACTTTCTCCTCATACTCCAGATATTTCTCCTCATAATCCAGAGCTTTCTCCTCATGTGCCAGTTCTTTCTCCTCATACCACAGATCCTTCTCCTCATACGCTTAATCTTTCTCCTCAATCTCAAGATCTTTCTCCTCATACTCCAGATATTTCTCCTCATATTCCAGATCTTTCTCCTCATACTCCGGGTCTTTTGCCTCATACTCCGGATCTCTTTCCTCATACACCGGGTCTTTCTCCCCATACGCTTGATCTTTCTCCTCATAATCTGGATCTTTCCCTTCATACGCCAAATCTTTCTCTTCATATGCTAGATCTTTCTCCTCATACACCAGATCCTTCTCATACACTTGATCTTTCTCCTCATGCTCCGGATCTTTCTCCTCATACTCTAAATATTTCTCCTCATACTCCGGATCCTTCTGCTCATACACCAGATCTTTCTCCTCCTACTATAGATCTTTCTCCTCTTCCACTTGATCTTTCTCCTCATAGTCTGGATCTTTCTCCTCTTACTCCAGATATTTCTCCTCATACTCCAGGTCTTTCTCCCCATATGCCAGTTCTTTCTCCTCATACTGTAGATCCGTCTCCTCATACGCTTCATCTTCCTTCTCATATTCCTGATCTTTCTCCTCATACGCTAGATCTTTCTCCTCCTACTATAGATCTTTCTCCTCATACACCAGATCCTTCTCCTCATACTGTGTATCTTTCTCCTCATATGTTGGATCTTTCTCCTTATACTCTGCATCTTTCTCCTCATATGCTGGAGCTTTCTCCTCATACTATGGATCTTTCTCCTCAATCTCCAGATCTTTCTCCTCATACTCCAGATATTTCTCCGCACACTCCAGATCCTTCTCCTCATACTCTGGGTCTTTTAACTCATACTCTGGATCATTTTCCTCATACTCCATGTCTTTCTCCTCATACGCATGATCTTATTCCTCATAATCTGAATCTTTCCCTTCATATGCCAGATCTTTCCCTTCATACTTTGGGTCTTTTGCCTCATACTCTGGATTTTTTTCCTCATACTGCGAGTCTTTCTCCTCACACCCGGAATATTTTTCCTTATATTCCTGATCTTTCTCCTCATATGCAAGATCTTTCTCCTCTTACTCTGGGTCTTTCTCCTCATACCCGGGATCTTTCTCCTCATACTATGAAACTTTCTCCTCATATGCCAGATCTTTCTCCTTGTATTCTGGATCTTTCTCCTCATTCTCTGGATCTTTCTGCTCATAAAATGGATATTTCTGATCATATGCCGGATCTTAATCCTCATACTCCAGATATTTCTCGTCATACTATGGTTCGTTCTCCTCATACTATCAATCTTTCTTCTCATACTCCTGACCTTTCTCTCATACACCAGATATTTCTCCTCATATTCCTGATCTTTTTCCTCATACACCAGATCTTTCTCCTTGCACACCGGATCCTCCTCCTCATCCGCTTGATATTTCGCCTCATACTCCAGATCTTTTTCCTCATAATCTGGATCTTTCTCCTCATATTCTGGATCATTCTCCTCATACACCAGATCTTTCTCCTCATATTCTGGGTATTTCTCCTCATACTCTGGAAGTTTCTCCTCACACTCTGGATTTTTCTCCTCATATGCTGGAACTTTCTCCTCATACTCTGGATCTTTCTTCTCATACTCCGGATCTTTCTCTCATACACTAGATCTTTCACCTCAACCTCAGGGTCTTTCTCCTCATACTCTGGACCTTTCTCCTCATACTCTGGATCTTTCTTCTCATACGCCTGATCTTTCTCCTCATACGACGGATTGTTCTCCTATTACAGATCTTTTTCCTCATACTACAGATCTTTCTCCTCATACTATGAAACTTTCTACTCATATGCCAGATATTTCTCCTTGTATTCTGGATCTTTCTCCTCATTCTCTGGATCTTTCTCTTCATAAAATGGATATTTCTGATCATATGCCGGATCTTAATCCTCATACTCCTGATATTTCTCGTCATACTATGGTTCGTTCTCCTCATACTATCGATCTTTCTTCTCATACTCCTGACGTTTCTCTCATACACCAGATATTTCTCCTCATATTCCTGATCTTTTTCCTCATACACCAGATCTTTCTCCTTGCACACCGGATCCTCCTCCTCATCCGCTTGATCTTTCGCCTCATACTCCAGATCTTTTTCCTCATACTCTGGATCTTTCTCCTCATATTCTGTATCATTCTCCTCATACTCTGGATCTTTCACCTCATACTCTGGATCTTTCTCTCATACACCAGATCTTTCTCCTCATATTCTGGGTATTTCTCCTCATACTCTGGAAGTTTCTCCTCACACTCTGGATCTTTCTCCTCATATGATGGATCTTTCTCCTCATACGACGGATTGTTCTCCTACTATAGATCTTTCTCCTCATACTCTGGATCTTTCTCCTCATAGTATGGAACTTTTTCCTCCTACCCCAGATCTTTCTCATTATATTCCAGATTTTTCCCCTCATATTATGGATCTTTCTTCTCATACTCTGGATCGTTCTCCTCATACTATGGATCTTTCTCCTCAATCTCCAGATCTTTCTCCTCATACTCCAGATATTTCTCCACACACTCCAGATCCTTCTCCTCATACTCTGGGTCTTTTGACTCATACTCTGGATATTTTTCCTCATACTCCAGGTCTTTCTCCTCATACGCTTGATCTTTCTGCTCATAATCTGAATCTTTCCCTTAATACGCCAGATCTTTCTCCTCATACTTTGGGTCTTTTGCCTCATACTCTGGATTTTTTTCCTCATACTGCGAGTCTTTCTCCTCACACCAGGGATCTTTTTCCTTATATTCCTGATCTTTCTCCTCTTATGCAAGATCTTTCTCCTCTTACTCCCGGTCTTTCTCCTCATACCCGGGATCTTTCTCCTCTTACATTGGATCTTTCTCCTCATTCTCTGCATCTTTCTCCTCATAGTATGGAAATTCCTCCTTATACCCTAAATCCTTCTTGTTATATTCTGGATCTTTCTCCTCATACTTTGGATCTTTTTCTTCATACACTCAATAGTTCTCCTCATATTCCGGATTTTTCTCCTCATATTATGGATCTTTCTCCTCATACTCCAGTTCTTTCTCCTTATACTCTGGATTTTTCTCCTCATACTATGGATCTTTCTCCTCATACTCCGGATCTATCTCCTCCTACTCCAGATGTTTCTCCTCATACTCTGGATATTTCTACTCATACTCTGGATCTTTCTCCTCATGCTTCTGATCTTTCTCCTCATATGCAAGATCTTTCTCCTCATGCTCTGGGTCTGTCTCCTCATACCCGGGATCCTTCTACTCATCATCTGGATCTCTCTCGTCACATGCCAGATCTTTCTCCACACATGCCAGAACTTTCTCCTCATACTCTGGATCTTTCTCCTCATACTCTGGATCTTTCTCTCATACACCAGATCTTTCTCCTCATACTCTGCTTCTTTGTCCTCATTCTCTGGACCTTTCTCCTCATACGCCGGATCTTCCTCCTCATAGGATGGAATTTTCTCCTCATACACCAGATCTTTCTCCTTATATTCCACATCCTTCTTATTATACTCTGGATCTTTCTCTTCATACTATGGATCTTCCTCCTCATACTATCGATCTTTCTCCTCATACTCCAGATCTTTCTCCTCATATTCCAGATCTTTCTCTCATTCACCAGATCTTTCTACTCATACTCCTGATCTTTCTCCTCATACAATGTATTTTTTCCTCATACGCCAGCTCTATCTCCTCATAAACCGGATCCTTCCTGTCCTATGCTTGACCTTTCTCCTCATACTCAGGATCTTTCTTCTCATACTCCGGATATTTCTCCTCATACTCAGGATCTTTCTCCTCATACTCAGGATCTTTCTTCTCATACTCCGGATATATCTCCTCATACTCCAGACTTTTCTCCTCATATGCCAGATATTTATCCTCATACTCTGGATCTTTCTCCTCAAACTCTGGATCTTTCTCTCATACGCCAGATCTTTCTCCTCACAGTCTTGGTCTTTCTCCTCATACTCTGAATACTTCTCCTCATACTCCAGACCTTTCTCCTCATACTCCGGATCTTTCTCATCCTACTCCAGATATTTCTCCTCATACTCTGGATATTTCTACTCATACTCTGGATCTTTCTCCTCATGCTCCTGATCTTTCTTCTCATATGCAAGATCTTTCTCCTCATACTCTGGGTTTGTCTCCTCATACCCGGGATCCTTCTCCTCATCCTCTGGATCTCTCTCGTCATATGCCAGATCTTTCTCCACACATGCCAGAACTTTCTCCTCATACTCTGGATCTTTCTCTCATACACCAGATCTTTCTCCTCATACTCTGCTTCTTTGTCCTCATACTCTGGGCCTTTCTCCTCATACGCCGGATCTTCCTCCTCATAGGATGGAATTTTCTCCTCATACACCAGATCTTTCTCCTTATATTCCACATCCTTCTTATTATACTCTGGATCTTTCTTCTCATAATCTGGATCTTTCTCTTCATAGTATGGATCTTCCTCCTCATACTATCGATCTTTCTCCTCATACTCCAGATCTTTCTCCTCATATTCTTGATCTTTCTCTCATTCACCAGATCTTTCTACTCATACTCCTGATCTTTCTCCTCATACGATGTATTTTTTCCTCATATGCCAGCTCTATCTCCTCATACACTGGATCCTTCCTGTCCTATGTTTGACCTTTCTCCTCATACTCAGGATCTTTCTTCTCATACTCCGGATATTTCTCCTCATACTCAGGATCTTTCTCCTCATACTCCGGATATATCTCCTCATTCTCCAGACTTTTCACCTCATATGCCAGATATTTCTCCTCATATTCTGGATCTTTCTCCTCAAACTCTGGATCTTTCTCTCATACGCCAGATCTTTCTCCTCACAGTCTTGGTCTTTCTCCTCATACTCTAAATACTTCTCCTCATACTCAAGACCTTTCTCCTCATATACCGGATCTTTCTCATCATACTCTGGGTCTTTATCCTCATACTATGTGTCTTTATCCTCATGCTCTGGATCTTTCATCTCATACACTGGGTTTATCTCCTCATACTCTGGATCTTTCTCCTCATACTCAGGATATATCTGATCATATGCCGGATCATTCTCGTCATACTCCGGATCTTTCTCCTCCTACTCCAGATATTTCTCCTCATACTCTGGATATTTCTACTCATACTCTGGATCATTCTCCTCATGCTCCTGATCTTTCTCCTCATATGCAAGATCTTTCTCCTCATACTCCAGATCTTTCTCCATATATTCCAGGTCTTTCTCTCATTCACCAGATCTTTCTACTCATACTCCTGATCTTTCTCCTCATACGATGTATTTTTTCCTCATACGCCAGCTCTATCTCCTCATACACTGGATCCTTCCTGTCCTATGCTTGACCTTACTCCTCATACTCAGGATCTTTCTCCTCATACTCCGGATATATCTCCTCATACTCCAGACTTTTCTCCTCATATGCCAGATATTTCTCCTCATACTCTGGATCTTTCTTCTCAAACTCTGGATCTTTCTCTCATACGCCAGATCTTTCTCCTCATAGTCTTGGTCTTTCTCCTCATACTCTGAATACTTCTCCTCATACTCCAGACCTTTCTCCTCATATACCGGATCTTTCTCATCATACTCTGGGTCTTTATCCTCATACTCTGGATCTTTCATCTCATATTCTGGGTTTATCTCCTCATACTCTGGATCTTTCTCCTCATACTCAGGATATATCTGATCATATGCCGGATCATTCTCCTCATACTCCGGATCTTTCTCCTCCTACTCCAGATATTTCTCCTCATACTCTGGATATTTTTCTTCTCATACTCTGGATCTTTCTCCTCATGCTCCTGATCTTTCTCCTCATATGCAAGATCTTTCTCCTCATACTCTGGGTCTGTCTCCTCAGACCCGGGATCCTTCTCCTCATCCTCTTAATCTCTCTCATCATATGCCAGATCTTTCTCCACACATGCCAGAACTTTCTCCTCATACTCTGGATCTTTCTCCTCAAACTCTGGATCTTTCTCCTCATACTCAGGATCTTTCTCTCATACACCAGATCTTTCTCCTCATACTCTGGGTCTTTCTCCTCATTCTCCGGAAGTTTCTTCTCATACTCTGGAACTTTCTCCTCATATGCTGGATCTTTCTCCTCATACGAAGGATTGTTCTCCTACTATAGATCTTTCTCCTCATACTCCGGATCTTTCTCCTCATAGTATGGAACTTTTTCCTCCTACGCCAGATCTTTCTCATTATATTCCAAATTTTTCCCCTCATATTATGGATCTTTCTCCTCAAACTCTGGATTGTTCTACTCATACTATCGATCTTTCTCCTCATAATCCAGATTTTCCTCCTCATATTCCAGATCTCTCTCATACACCAGATCTTTCTCCTCATACGCTTGATCTTTCTCCTCATAATCTGAATCTTTCCCTTCATACGCCAGATCTTTCTCCTCATACTTTGGGTCTTTTGCCTCATACTCTGGATTTTTTTCCTCATACTGCGAGTCTTTCTCCTCACACCCGGGATCTTTTTCCTTATATTCCGGATCTTTCTCCTCATATGCAAGATCTTTCTTCTCTTACTCCGGGTCTTTCTCCTCATACCCGGGATCTTTCTCCTCATACTATGAAACTTTCTCCTCATATGCCAGATCTTTCTCCTTGTATTCTGGATCTTTCTCCTCATTCTCTGGATCTTTCCCCTCATAAAATGGATATTTCTGATCATATGCCGGATCTTAATCCTCATACTCCAGATATTTCTCGTCATACTATGGTTCGTTCTCCTCATACTATCGATCTTTCTTCTCATACTCCTGACCTTTCTCTCATACACCAGATATTTCTCCTCATATTCCTGATCTTTTTCCTCATACACCAGATCTTTCTCCTTGCACACCGGATCCTCCTCCTCATCCGCTTGATCTTTCGCCTCATACTCCAGATCTTTTTCCTCATACTCTGGATCTTTCTCCTCATATTCTGGATCATTCTCCTCATACACCAGATCTTTCTCCTCATATTCTGGGTATTTCTCCTCATACTCTTGAAGTTTCTTCTCACACTCTGGAGTTTTCTCCTCATATGCTGGATCTTTCTCCTCATAAGACGGATTGTTCTCCTACTATAGATATTTCTCCTCATACTCCGGATCTTTCTCCTCATAGTATGGAACTTTTTCCTCCTACCCCAGATCTTTCTCATTATATTCCAGATTTTTCCCCTCATATTATGGATCTTTCTTCTCATACTCTGGATCGTTCTCCTCATACTATGGATCTTTCTCCTCAATCTCCAGATCTTTCTCCTCATACTCCAGATATTTCTCCACACACTCCAGATCCTTCTCCTCATACTCTGAGTCTTTTGACTCATACTCTCGATCTTTTTCAACATACTCCAGGTCTTTCTCCTCATACGCTTGATCTTTCTCCTCATAATCTGAATCTTTCCCTTCATACTCCAGATCTTTTTCCTCATACTTTGGGTCTTTTTCCTCATACTCTGGATCTTTCACCTCATGCTCCTGATCTTTCTCCTCATATGCAAGATCTTTCTCCTCATACTCTGGGTCTGTCTCCTCATGGCCGGGATCCTTCTCCTCATCCTCTGGATCTCTCTCGTCATCTGCCAGATCTTTCTCCACACATGCCAGAACTTTCTCCTCATACTCTGGATCTTTCTCCTCATACTCTGGATCTTTTTCCTCATACTCCAGGTCTTTCTCCTCATACGCTTGATCTTTCTCCTCATAATCTGAATCTTTCCCTTAATACGCCAGATCTTTCTCCTCATACTTTAGGTCTTTTGCCTCATACTCTGGATTTTTTTCCTCATACTGCGAGTCTTTCTCCTCACACCCGGGATCTTTTTCCTTATATTCCTGATCTTTCTCCTCTTATGCAAGATCTTTCTCCTCTTACTCCCGGTCTTTCTCCTCATACCCGGGATCTTTCTAATCATACATTGGATCTTTCTCCTCATTCTCGGCATCTTTCTCCTCATAGTATGGAAATTCCTCCTTACACCCTAAATCCTTCTTGTTATATTCTGGATCTTTCTCCTCATACTTTGGATCTTTTTCTTCATACACTCAATAGTTCTCCTCATATTCCGGATTTTTCTCCTCATATTATGGATCTTTCTCCTCATACTCCAGTTCTTTCTCCTTATACTCTGGATTTTTCTCCTCATACTATGGATCTTTCTCCTCATACTCCGGATCTTTCTCCTCCTACTCCAGATATTTATCCTCATACTCTGGATATTTCTACTCATACTCTGGATCTTTCTCCTCATGCTCCAGATCTTTCTCCTCATATGTAAGATCTTTCTCCTCATACTCTGGGTCTGTCTCCTCATACCCGGGATCCTTCTACTCATCCTCTGGATCTCTCTCGTCATATGCCAGATCTTTCTCCACACATGCCAGAACTTTCTCCTCATACTCTTGACCTTTCTCCTCATACTCTGGATCTTTCTCTCATACACCAGATCTTTCTCCTCATACTCTGCTTCTTTGTTCTCATTCTCTGGACCTTTCTCCTCATACGCCGGATCTTCCTCCTCATAGGATGGAATTTTCTCCTCATACACCAGATCTTTCTCCTTATATTGCAAATCCTTCTTATTATACTCTGGATCTTTCTTCTCATAATCTGGATCTTTCTCTTCATACTATGGATCTTCCTCCTCATACTATCGATATTTCTCCTCATACTCCAGATCTTTCTCCTCATATTCCAGATCTTTCTCTCATTCACCAGATCTTTCTACTCATACTCCTGATCTTTCTCCTCATACGATGTATTTTTTCCTCATACGCCAGCTCTATCTCCTCATACACCGGATCCTTCCTGTCCTATGCTTGCCCTTTCGCCTCATACTCAGGATCTTTCTTCTCATACTCCGGATATTTCTCCTCATACTCTGGATCTTTCTCCTCAAACTCTGGATCTTTCTCTCATACGTCAGATCTTTCTCCTCATAGTCTTGGTCTTTCTCCTCATACTCTGAATACTTCTCCTCATACTCCAGACCTTTCTCCTCATATGCTGGATCTTTCTCCTCATAAGACGGATTGTTCTCCTACTATAGATATTTCTCCTCATACTCCGGATCTTTCTCCTCATAGTATGGAACCTTTTCCTCCTACCCCAGATCTTTCTCATTATATTCCAGATTTTTCCCCTCATATTATGGATCTTTCTTCTCATACTCTGGATCGTTCTCCTCATACTATGGATCTTTCTCCTCAATCTCCAGATCTTTCTCCTCATACTCCAGATATTTCTCCACACACTCCAGATCCTTCTCCTCATACTCTGAGTCTTTTGACTCATACTCTCGATCTTTTTCAACAGACTCCTGATCTTTCTCCTCATATGCAAGATCTTTCTCCTCATACTCTGGGTCTGTCTCCTCAGACCCGGGATCCTTCTCCTCATCCTCTGAATCTCTCTCATCATATGCCAGATCTTTCTCCACACATGCCAGAACTTTCTCCTCATACTCTGGATCTTTCTCCTCAAACTCTGGATCTTTCTCCTCATACTCAGGATCTTTCTCTCATACACCAGATCTTTCTCCTCATACTCTGGGTCTTTCTCCTCATTCTCCGGAAGTTTCTTCTCATACTCTGGAACTTTCTCCTCATATGCTGGATCTTTCTCCTCATACGACGGATTGTTCTACTACTATAGATCTTTCTCCTCATACTCCGGATCTTTCTCCTCATAGTATGGAACTTTTTCCTCCTACGTCAGATCTTTCTCATTATATTCCAAATTTTTCCCCTCATATTATGGATCTTTCTCCTCAAACTCTGGATTGTTCTACTCATACTATCGATCTTTCTCCTCATAATCCAGATCTTCCTCCTCATATTCCAGATCTCTCTCATACACCAGATCTTTCTCCTCATACGCTTGATCTTTCTCCTCATAATCTGAATCTTTCCCTTCATACGCCAGATCTTTCTCCTCATACTTTGCGTCTTTTGCCTCATACTCTGGATTTTTTTCCTCATACTGCGAGTCTTTCTCCTCACACCCGGGATCTTTTTCCTTATATTCCGGATCTTTCTCCTCATATGCAAGATCTTTCTCCTCTTACTCCGGGTCTTTCTCCTCATACCCGGGATCTTTCTCCTCATACTATGAAACTTTCTCCTCATATGCCAGATCTTTCTCCTTGTATTCTGGATCTTTCTCCTCATTCTCTGGATCTTTCCCCTCATAAAATGGATATTTCTGATCATATGCCGGATCTTAATCCTCATACTCCAGATATTTCTCGTCATACTATGGTTCGTTCTCCTCATACTATCGATCTTTCTTCTCATACTCCTGACCTTTCTCTCATACACCAGATATTTCTCCTCATATTCCTGATCTTTTTCCTCATACACCAGATCTTTCTCCTTGCACACCGGATCCTCCTCCTCATCCGCTTGATCTTTCGCCTCATACTCCAGATCTTTTTCCTCATACTCTGGATCTTTCTCCTCATATTCTGGATCATTCTCCTCATACACCAGATCTTTCTCCTCATATTCTGGGTATTTCTCCTCATACTCTTGAAGTTTCTTCTCACACTCTGGAGTTTTCTCCTCATATGCTGGATCTTTCTCCTCATAAGACGGATTGTTCTCCTACTATAGATATTTCTCCTCATACTCCGGATCTTTCTCCTCATAGTATGGAACTTTTTCCTCCTACCCCAGATCTTTCTCATTATATTCCAGATTTTTCCCCTCATATTATGGATCTTTCTTCTCATACTCTGGATCGTTCTCCTCATACTATGGATCTTTCTCCTCAATCTCCAGATCTTTCTCCTCATACTCCAGATATTTCTCCACACACTCCAGATCCTTCTCCTCATACTCTGAGTATTTTGACTCATACTCTCGATCTTTTTCAACATACTCCAGGTCTTTCTCCTCATACGCTTGATCTTTCTCCTCATAATCTGAATCTTTCCCTTCATACGCCAGATCTTTTTCCTCATACTTTGGGTCTTTTTCCTCATACTCTGGATCTTTCACCTCATGCTCCTGATCTTTCTCCTCATATGCAAGATCTTTCTCCTCATACTCAGGGTCTGTCTCCTCATGCCCGGGATCCTTCTCCTCATCCTCTGGATCTCTCTCGTCATCTGCCAGATCTTTCTCCACACATGCCAGAACTTTCTCCTCATACTCTGGATCTTTCTCCTCATACTCTGGATCTTTTTCCTCATACTCCAGGTCTTTCTCCTCATACGCTTGATCTTTCTCCTCATAATCTGAATCTTTCCCTTAATACGCCAGATCTTTCTCCTCATACTTTAGGTCTTTTGCCTCATACTCTGGATTTTTTTCCTCATACTGCGAGTCTTTCTCCTCACACCCGGGATCTTTTTCCTTATATTCCTGATCTTTCTCCTCTTATGCAAGATCTTTCTCCTCTTACTCCCGGTCTTTCTCCTCATACCCGGGATCTTTCTCCTCATACATTGGATCTTTCTCATCATTCTCTGCATCTTTCTCCTCATAGTATGGAAATTCCTCCTTATACCCTAAATCCTTCTCGTTATATTCTGGATCTTTCTCCTCATACTTTGGATCTTTTTCTTCAAACTCTCAATAGTTCTCCTCATATTCCGGATTTTTCTCCTCATATTATGGATCTTTCTCCTCATACTCCAGTTCTTTCTCCTTATACTCTGGATTTTTCTCCTCATACTATGGATCTTTCTCCTCATACTCCGGATCTTTCTCCTCCTACTCCAGATATTTCTCCTCATACTCTGGATATTTCTACTCATACTCTGGATCTTTCTCCTCATGCTCCTGATCTTTCTCCTCATATGCAAGATCTTTCTCCTCATACTCTGGGTCTGTCTCCTCATACCCGGGATCCTTCTACTCATCCTCTGGATCTCTCTCGTCATATGCCAGATCTTTCTCCACACATGCCAGAACTTTCTCCTCATACTCTGGATCTTTCTCCTCATATTCTGGATCATTCTCCTCATACTCTGGATCTTTCACCTCATACTCTGGATCTTTCTCTCATACACCAGATCTTTCTCCTCATACTCTGCTTCTTTGTCCTCATTCTCTGGACCTTTCTCCTCATACGCCGGATCTTCCTCCTCATAGGATGGAATTTTCTCCTCATACACCAGATCTTTCTCCTTATATTGCAAATCCTTCTTATTATACTCTGGATCTTTCTTCTCATAATCTGGATCTTTCTCTTCATACTATGGATCTTCCTCCTAATACTATCGATATTTCTCCTCATACTCCAGATCTTTCTCCTCATATTCCAGATCTTTCTCTCATTCACCAGATCTTTCTACTCATACTCCTGATCTTTCTCCTCATACGATGTATTTTTTCCTCATACGCCAGCTCTATCTCCTCATACACCGGATCCTTCCTGTCCTATGCTTGACCTTTCGCCTCATACTCAGGATCTTTCTTCTCATACTCCGGATATTTCTCCTCATACTCAGGATCTTTCTCCTCATACTCAGGATCTTTCTTCTCATACTCCGGATATATATCCTCATACTCCAAACTTTTCTCCTCATATGCCAGATATTTCTCCTCATACTCTGGATCTTTCTCCTCAAACTCTGGATCTTTCTCTCACACGCCAGATCTTTCTCCTCACGGTCTTGGTCTTTCTCCTCATACTCTGGGTCTTTCTCCTCATACTCAGGATATATCTGATCATATGCCGGATCTTTCTCCTCATACTCCGGATCTTTCTCCTCCTGCTCCAGATATTTCTCCTCATACTCTGGATCTTTCTCCTCATACTCAGGATATATCTGATCATATGCCAGATCTTTCTCCTCATACTCCGGATCTTTCTCCTCCTACTCCAGATATTTCTCCTCATACTCTGGATATTTCTACTCATACTCTGGATCTTTCTCCTCATGCTCCTGATCTTTTTCCTCATATGCAAGATCTTTCTCCTCATACTCTGGGTCTGCCTCCTCATACCCGGGATCCTTCTCCTCATCCTCTGGATCTCTCTCGTCATATGCCAGATCTTTCTCCACACATGCCAGAACTTTCTCCTCATACTCTGGATCTTTCTCTCATACACCAGATCTTTCTTCTCATACTCTGCTTCTTTGTCCTCATACTCTGGACTTTTCTCCTCATACGCCGGATCTTCTTCCTCATAGGATGGAATTTTCTCCTCATACACCAGATCTTTCTCCTTATATTCCACATCCTTCTTATTATACTCTGGATCTTTCTTCTCATAATCTGGATCTTTCTCTTCATACTATGGATCTTCCTCCTTCATACTATCGATCTTTCTCCTCATACTCCAGATCTTTCTCCTCATATTCCAGATCTTTCTCTCATTCACCAGATCTTTCTACTCATACTCCTGATCTTTCTCCTCATACGATGTATTTTTTCCTCATACGCCAGCTCTATCTCCTCATACACCGGATCCTTCCTGTCCTATGCTTGACCTTTCTCCTCATACTCAGGATCTTTCATCTCATCCTCCGATATTTCTCCTCATACTCAGGATCTTTCTCCTCATACTCAGGATCTTTCTTCTCATACTCCGGATATATCTCCTCATACTCCAGACTTTTCTCCTCATATGCCAGATATTTCTCCTCATACTCTGGATCTTTCTCCTCAAACTCTGGATCTTTCTCTCAGACGCCAGATCTTTCTCCTCACAGTCTTGGTCTTTCCCCTCATACTCTGAATACTTCTCCTCATACTCCAGACCTTTCTCCTCATATACCAGATCTTTCTCATCATACTCTGGGTCTTTATCCTCATACTCTGGATCTTTCATCTCATACTCTGGGTCTTTCTCCTCATACTCTGGGTCTTTTTCCTCATACTCAGGATATATCTGATCATATGCCGGATCTTAATCCTCATACTCCAGATCTTTTTCCTCATGCTATGGTTCTTTCTCCTCAAACTCTGGATCTTTCTCTTCATACTCCTGATCTTTCCCCTCATAAGCAAGAGTTTTCTCCTCATACTCTGGGTCTGTCTCCTCATACCCGGGATTGTTCTCATACTCTGAATCTTTCTCATCATACACCAGATCTTTCTCCTCATATGCTAGAACTTTCTCCTCATACTCTGGATCTTTCTCCTCATACTCCAGATCTTTCTCTCATACACTAGATCTTTCACCTCAAATTATGGGTCTTTCTCCTCATACTCTGGACCTTTCTCCTCATACTCTGGATCTTTCTCCTCATACGCCAGATCTTTCTCCTCATACAACGGATTGTTCTCCTATTATAGATCTTTCTCCTCATACTACAGATCTTTCTCCTCATACTATGAAACTTTCTCCTCATATGCCAGATCTTTCTCCTTGTATTCCAGATCTTTTTTCCTCATACTGTGGATCTTTCTCCTCATAATCTGGATATTTCTCTTCAGACTGGATTTTTCCCCTCAAATTATGGATCTTTCTCCTCGTACTCCGGATCTTTCTCCTCATACTCCAGATCTTTCTCCTCATATTCCAGGTCTTTCTCTCATACCCCAGATCTTTCTCCTTATACGCCTCATCTTTCTCCTCATACACTGTATCTTTCTCCTCATGCACCAGGTCTCTCTCCTCATACACCAGATCCCTCTCGTCCTACACTTGACCTGCTCCTCATACTCAGGATCTTTCCCCTCATACTATGTATATTTCTCCTCATACTCCAGACCTTTCTCCTCATATGTCGGATATTTCTCCTCATACTCTAGATATTTCTCCTCAAACCCTGGATCTTTCCCTCATACGTCAGATCTTTCGCCTCACACTCTTGGTCTTTCTCCTCGTAGTCTGGATCTTTCTCCTCAAACTCCGATTCTTTCTCCTCATACTCTGGATATTTCTCCTCATACTACAGACATTTCTCCTCATATCCCGGATCTTTTCCTCATTCTCTGGGTCTTTCTCCTCATACTCCAGATCTTTTACCTCATATTCTAGGTCTTTTCATTCTCTGGGTATTTCTCCTCATAGTTTTGAACTTTTTCCTCATACACCAGATCTTTATCCTCCAAAGCTGGATCATTCTCCTCATATGCCAGATCTTTCTCCCCATACTCCTGATCTTTCTCCTCATACTCAGGATCTTTCTCCTCATACACCAGATCTTTCTCTTTGTATTCTGGATCTTTCTCCTAATTCTCTGGATCTTTCTCCTCATAATATGGACATTTCTGATCATATGCCGGATCTTAATCCTCATACTCCAGATATTCTGGATCATTCTCCTCATACTCTGGATCTTTCTCTCATGCACCAGATCTTTCTCCTCATATGTCAGAACTTTCTCCTCATACTCTGGTTCTTTCTCTCATACACCAGATTTTTCTCCTCATACTCTGGGTCTTTCTCCTCATACTCCGGAAGTTTCTTCTCATACTCTGGATCTTTCTCCTCATATGCTGGATGTTTCTCCTCATACAACAGATTGTTCTCCTACTATAGATCTTTCTCCTCATACTCCGGATCTTTCTCCTCATAGTATGGAACTTTTTCCTCCTACGCCAGATCTTTCTCATTATATTCCAGATTTTTCCCCTCATATTATGGATCTTTCTCCTCATACTCCGGAAGTTTCTTCTCATACTCTGGATCTTTCTCCTCATATGCTGGATGTTTCTCCTCATACGACAGATTGTTCTCCTACTATAGATCTTTCTCCTCATACTCCGGATCTTTCTCCTCATAGTATGGAACTTTTTCCTCCTACGCCAGATCTTTCTCATTATATTCCAGATTTTTCCCCTCATATTATGGATCTTTCTCCTCAAACTCTTGATTGTTCTCCTCATACTATGGATCTTCTTCCTCATACTATCGATCTTTCTCCTCATACTCCAGATCTTCCTCCTCATATTCCAGATCTCTCTCATACACCAGATCTTTCTCCTCATACTCCTGATTTTTATCTTCATATGCTGTATCTTTCTCCTCATACTCTGGATCTTTCTCCTCATATTCCAGATCTTTCTCTTACACCAGATCTTTCTCCTTATACTCCTGATCTTTCTCCTCATATGCAGTATCTTTCTCCTCATACGCCAGCTCCTCCTCCTCATACAACGGATCCTTCTTGTCCTACGCTTGACCTTTCGCCTCTTACTCAGGATCTTTCTTCTCATACTCCGGACATTTCTCCTCATACTCCAGACTTTTCTCCTCATACTCTGGATGTTTCTTGTGAAACTCTGGATCTTTCTCTCATACACCAGATCTTTTTCCTCATACAATGGGTCTTTCTCCTCATTCTCTGGATCTTTCTCCTCATAGTCCAGATCTTTCTCCTCATATACCGGATCTTTCTCATCATACCCTGTGTTTTTCTACTCATTCTCCGATTCTTTCATCTAATACTCTGAGTCTTTCTTCTCATACTATGGATCTTTCTTCTCATAGTCTTGATCTTTCTCCCCATACACCAGATCTTTCTCCTCCAATGCCAGATGAGTCTCCCCATATGCCAGATCTTTCTCCTCATACTCCGGATCTTTCTCCTCATACTCTGGGTCTTTCTCCTCATACTCAGGATCTTTCTCCTCATACGCTGGATATATCTGATCATATGCCGGATCTTAATCCTCATACTCCAGATCTTTTTCCTCATGCTATGGTTCTTTCTCCTCATACTCTGGATCTTTCTCATCATACTCCTGATCTTTCCCCTCACATGCAAGTGTTTTCTCCTCATACTCTGGGTCTGTCTCCTCATACCTGGGATTGTTCTCCTCATACTCTGGATCTTTCTCGTCATACGCCAGATCTTTCTCCTCATATGCTGGAACTTTCTACTCATACTCTGGATCTTTCTCCTCATACTCCGGATCTTTCTCTCATACACTAGATCTTTCACCTCAAAGTCTGGGTCTTTCTCCTCATACTCTGGACCTTTGTCCTCATACTCTGGATCTTTCTTCTCATACGCTGGATCTTTCTCCTCATACGACGGATTGTTCTCCTATTATAGATCTTTTTCCTCATACTACAGATCTTTCTCCTCATACTATGAAACTTTCTACTCATATGCCAGATCTTTCGCCTTGTATTCTAGATCTTTCTCCTCATTCTCTGGATCTTTCTCCTCATAAAATGGATATTTATGATCATATGCCGGATCTTAATCCTCATACTCCAGATATTTCTTGTCATACTATGGTTAGTTCTCCTCATACTATCGATCTTTCTTCTCATACTCCTGACCTTTCTCTCATATACCAGATATTTCTCCTTGCACACCGGATCCTCCTCCTCATCTGCTTGATCTTTCACCTCATACTCCAGATCTTTTTCCTCATACTCTGGATCTTTCTCCTCATATTCTGGATCATTCTCCTCATACTCTGGATCTTTCACCTCATACTCTGGATCTTTCTCTCATACACCAGATCTTTCTCCTCATATTCTGGGTATTTCTCCTCATACTCTGGAAGTTTCTCCTCACACTCTGGATCTTTCTCCTCATATGATGGATCTTTCTCCTCATACGACGGATTGTTCTCCTACTATAGATCTTTCTCCTCATACTCCGGATCTTTCTCCTCATAGTATGGAACTTTTTCCTCCTACCCCAGATCTATCTCATTATATTCCAGATTTTTCCCCTCATATTATGGATCGTTCTCCTCATACTATGGATCTTTCTCCTCAATCTCCAGATCTTTCTCCTCATACTCCAGATATTTCTCCGCACACTCCAGATCCTTCTCCTCATACTCTGAGTCTTTTGACTCATACTCTGGATCTTTTTCAACATACTCCAGGTCTTTCTCCACATACGCTTGATCTTCCTCCTCACAATCTGAATCTTTCCCTTCATACGCCAGATCTTTCTCCTCATACTTTGGGTCTTTTGCCTCATACTCTGGATTTTTTTCCTCATACTTCGAGTCTTTCTCCTCACACCCGGGATCTTTTTCCTTATATTCCTGATCTTTCTCCTCATATGCAAGATCTTTCTCCTCTTACTCTGGGTCTTTCTCCTCATACCCGGGTTCTTTCTCCTCATACTATGAAACTTTCTCCTCATATGCCAGATCTTTCTCCTTGTATTCTGGATCTTTCTCCTCATTCTCTGGATCTTTCTGCTCATAAAATGGATATTTCTGATCATATGCCGGATCTTAATCCTCCTACTCCAGATATTTCTCGTCATAATATGGTTCGTTTTCCTCATACTATCGATCTTTCTTCTCATACTCCTGACCTTTCTCTCATACACCAGATATTTCTCCTCATATTCCTGATCTTTTTCCTCATACACCAGATCTTTCTCCTTGCACACCGGATCCTCCTCCTCATCCGCTTGATCTTTCGCCTCATACTCCAGATCTTTTTCCTCATACTCTCAATCTTTCTCCTCATATTCTGGATCATTCTCCTCATACACCAGATCTTTCTCCTCATATTCTGGGTATTTCTACTCATACTCTTGAAGTTTCTCCTCACACTCTGGAGTTTTCTCCTGATATGCTGGATCTTTCTCCTCATACGACGGATTGTTCTCCTACTATAGATATTTCTCCTCATACTCCGGATCTTTCTCCTCATAGTATGGAACTTTTTCCTCCTACCCCAGATCTTTCTCATTATATTCCAGATTTTTCCCCTCATATTATGGATCTTTCTTCTCATACTCTGGATCGTTCTCCTCATACTATGGATCTTTCTCCTCAATCTACAGATCTTTCTCCTCATACTCCAGATATTTCTCTGCACACTCCAGATCCTTCTCCTCATACTCTGGGTCTTTTGACTCATACTCTGGATCTTTTTCAACATACTCCAGGTCTTTCTCCACATACGCTTGATCTTCCTCCTCACAATCTGAATCTTTCCCTTCATACGCCAGATCTTTCTCCTCATACTTTTGGTCTTTTGCCTCATACTCTGGATTTTTTTCCTCATACTGCGAGTCTTTCTCCTCACACCAGGGATCTTTTTCCTTATATTCCTGATCTTTCTCCTCTTATGCAAGATCTTTCTCCTCTTACTCCCGGTCTTTCTCCTCATACCCGGGATCTTTCTCCTCATACATTGGATCTTTCTCCTCATTCTCTGCATCATTCTCCTCATAGTATGGAAATTCCTCCTTATACCGTAAATCCTTCTTGTTATATTCTGGATCTTTCTCCTCATACTTTGGATCGTTTTCTTCATACATTCAATAGTTCTCCTCATATTCCGGATTTTTCTCCTCATATTATGGATCTTTCTCCTCATACTCCAGTTCTTTCTCCTTATACTCTGGATTTTTCTCCTCATACTATGGATCTTTAAACCTCATACTCCGGACCTTTCTCCTCCTACTCCAGATATTTCTCCTCATACTCTGGATATTTCTACTCATACTCTGGATCTTTCTCCTCATGCTTCTGATCTTTCTCCTTGAATGCAAGATCTTTCTCCTCATACTCTGGGTCTGTCTCCTCATACCCGGGATCCTTCTACTCATCATCTGGATCTCTCTCGTCATATGCCAGATCTTTCTCCACACATGCCAGAACGTTCTCCTCATACTCTGGATCTTTCTCCTCATACTCTGGATCTTTCTCTCATACACCAGATCTTTCTCCTCATACTCTGCTTCTTTGTCCTCTTTCTCTGGACCTTTCTCCTCATATGCCGGATCTTCCTCCTCATAGGATGGAATTTTCTCCTCATACACCAGATCTTTCTCCTTATTTTCCACATCCTTCTTATTATACTCTGGATCTTTCTTCTCATAATCTGGACCTTTCTCTTCATACTATGGATCTTCCTCCTCATACTATCGATCTTTCTCCTCATACTCCAGATCTTTCTCCTCATATTCCAGATCTTTCTCTCATTCACCAGATCTTTCTACTCATACTCCTGATCTTTCTCCTCATACGATGTATTTTTTCCTCATACGCCAGCTCTATCTCCTCATAAACCGGATCCTTCCTGTCCTATGCTTGACCTTTCTCCTCATACTCAGGATCTTTCTTCTCATACTCCGGACATTTCTCCTCATACTCAGGATCTTTCTCCTCATACTCAGGATCTTTCTTCTCATACTCCGGATATATCTCCTCATACTCCAGACTTTTCTCCTCATATGCCAGATATTTATCCTCATACTCTTGATCTTTCTCCTCAAACTCTGGATCTTTCTCTCATACGCCAGATCTTTCTCCTCACAGTCTTGGTCTTTCTCCTCATACTCTGAATACTTCTCCTCATACTCCAGACCTTTCTCCTCATACTCTGGGTCTTTATCCTCATACTCTGGATCTTTCATCTCATACTCTGGGTCTTTCTTCTCATACTCTGGGTCTTTCTCCTCATACTCAGGATATGTCTGATCATATGCCGGATCTTTCTCCTCATAATCCGTATCTTTCTCATCGTACTCCAGATATTTCTCCTCATACTCTTTATATTTCTACTCATATTCTGGATCTTTCTCCTCATGCTCCTGATCTTTCTCCTCATATGCAAGATCTTTCTCCTCATACTCTGGGTTTGTCTCCTCATACCCCGGATCCTTCTCCTCATCCTCTGGATCTCTCTCGTCATATGCCAGATCTTTCTCCACACATGCCAGAACTTTCTTCTCATACTCTGGATCTTTCTCTCATACACCAGATCTTTCTCCTCATACTCTGCTTCTTTGTCCTCATACTCTGGACCTTTCTCCTCATACTCCGGATCTTCCTCCTCATAGGATGGAATTTTCTCCTCATACACCAGATCTTTCTCCGTATATTCCACATCCTTCTTATTATACTCTGGATCTTTCTTCTCATTATCTGGAGCTTTCTCCTCATACTATGGATCTTCCTCCTCATACTATCGATCTTTCTCCTCATACTCCAGATCTTTCTCCTCATATTCTTGATCTTTCTCTCATTCACCAGATCTTTCTATTCATACTCCTGATCTTTCTCCTCATAAGATGTATTTTTTCCTCATACGCCAGCTCTATCTCCTCATACACTGGATCCTTCCTGTCCTATGCTTGACCTTTTTCCTCATACTCAGGATCTTTCTTCTCATACTCCGGATATTTCTCCTCATACTCAGGATCTTTCTCCTCATACTCCGGATATATCTCCTCATACTCCAGACTTTTCTCCTCATATGCCAGATATTTCTCCTCATATTCTGGATCTTTCTCCTCAAACTCTGGATCTTTCTCTCATACGTCAGATCTTTCTCCTCACAGTCTTGGTCTTTCTCCTCATACTCTAAATACTTCTCCTCATACTCAAGACCTTTCTCCTCATATACCGGATCTTTCTCATCATACTCTGGGTCTTTATCCTCATACTATGTGTCTTTATCCTCATGCTCTGGATCTTTCATCTCATACTCTGGGTTTATCTCCTCATACTCTGGATCTTTCTCCTCATACTCAGGATATATCTGATCATATGCCGGATCATTCTCGTCATACTCCGGATCTTTCTCCTCCTACTCCAGATATTTCTCCTCATACTCTGGATATTTCTACTCATACTCTGGATCTTTCTCCTAATGCTCCTGATGTTTCTCCTCATATGCAAGATCTTTCTCCTCATACTCCAGATCTTTCTCCTCATATTCCAGGTCTTTCTCTCATTCAACAGATCTTTCTACATATACTCCTGATCTTTCTCCTCATACAATGTATTTTTTCCTCATACGCCAGCTCTATCTCCTCATACACTGGATCCCTCCTGGCCTATGCTTGACCTTTCTCCTCATACTCAGGATCTTTCTTCTCATACTCCGAATATTTCTCCTCATACTCAGGATCTTTCTCCTCATACTCAGTATCTTTCTTCTCATACTCCGGATATATCTCCTCATACTCCAGACTTTTTTCCTCATATGCCAGATATTTCTCCTCATACTCTGGATCTTTCTCCTCAAACTCTGGATCTTTCTCTCATACGCCAGATCTTTCTCCTCACAGTCTTGGTCTTTCTCCTCATACTCTGAATACTTCTCCTCATACTCCAGACCTTTCTTCTCATATACCGGATCTTTCTCATCATACTCTGGGTCTTTATCCTCATACTCTGGATCTTTCATCTCATACTTTGGGTCTTTCTCCTCATACTCTGGGTCTTTCTCCTCATACTCAGGATATATCTGATCATATGCCGGATCTTTCTCCTCATACTCTGGATCTTTCTCCTCCTACTCTAGATATTTCTACTCATACTCTGGATCTTTCTCCTCATGCTCCTGATCTTTCTCCTCATATGCAAGATCTTTCTCCTCATACTGTGGGTGTGTCTCCTCATACCCGGGATCCTTCTCCTCATCCTCTGGATCTCTCTCGTCATATGCCAGATCTTTCTCCACACATGCCAGAATTTCTCCTCATACTCTGGATCTTTCTCCTCATACTCTGGATCTTTCTCTCATACACCAGATCTTTCTCCTCATACTCTGCTTCTTTGTCCTCATACTCTGGACCTTTCTCCTCATACGCCGGATCTTCCTCCTCATAGGATGGAATTTTCTCATCCTACATACACCAGATCTTTCTCCTTATATTCCACATCCTTCTTATTATACTCTGGATCTTTCTTCTCATAATCTGGATCTTTCTCTTCATGCTATGGATCTTCCTCCTCATACTATCGATCTTTCTCCTTATACTCCACATCTTTTTCCTCATATTCTTGATCTTTCTCTCATTCACCAGATCTTTCTACTTATACTCCTGATCTTTCTCCTCATACGATGTATTTTTTCCTCATACGCCAGCTCTATCTCCTCATACACTGGATCCTTCCTGTCCTATGCTTGACCTTTCTCCTCATACTCCAGATATATCTCCTCATACTCTAGACTTTTCTCCTCATATGCCAGATATTTCTCCTCATACTCTGGATCTTTCTCCTCAAACTCTGGATCTTTCTCTCATATGCCAGATCTTTCTCCTCATAGTCTTGGTCTTTCTCCTCATACTCTGAATACTTCTCCTCATACTCCAGACCTTTCTCCTCATATACCGGATCTTTCTCATCATACTCTGGGTCTTTATCCTCATACTCTGGGTCTTTATCCTCATACTCTGGATCTTTCATCTCATACTCTGGGTTTATCTCCTCATACTCTGGATCTTTCTCTTCATACTCAGGATATATCTGATCATATGCCGGATCATTCTCCTCATACTCCGGATCTTTCTCCTCCTACTCCAGATATTTCTCCTCATACTCTGGATATTTCTCCTCATACTCTGGATCTTTCTCCTCATGCTCCTGATCTTTCTCCTCATATGCAAGATCTTTCTCCTCATACTCTGGGTCTGTCTCCTCAGACCCGGGATCCTTCTCCTCATCCTCTGAATCTCTCTCATCATATGCCAGATCTTTCTCCACACATGCCAGAACTTTCTCCTCATACTCTGGATCTTTCTCCTCAAACTCTGGATCTTTCTCCTCATACTCAGGATCTTTCTCTCATACACCAGATCTTTCTCCTCATACTCTGGGTCTTTCTCCTCATTCTCCGGAAGTTTCTTCTCATACTCTGGAACTTTCTCCTCATATGCTGGATCTTTCTCCTCATACGACGGATTGTTCTCCTACTATAGATCTTTCTCCTCATACTCCGGATCTTTCTCCTCATAGTATGGAACTTTTTCCTCCTACGCCAGATCTTTCTCATTATATTCCAGATTTTTCCCCTCATATTATGGATCTTTCTCCTCAAACTCTGGATTGTTCTACTCATACTATCGATCTTTCTCCTCATACTCCAGATCTTCCTCCTCATATTCCAGATCTCTCTCATACACCAGATCTTTCTCCTCATACGCTTGATCTTTCTCCTCATAATCTGAATCTTTCCCTTCATACGCCAGATCTTTCTCCTCATACTTTGGGTCTTTTGCCTCATACTCTGGATTTTTTTCCTCATACTGCGAGTCTTTGTCCTCCCACCCGGGATCTTTTTCCTTATATTCCGGATCTTTCTCCTCATATGCAAGATCTTTCTCCTCTTACTCCGGGTCTTTCTCCTCATACCCGGGATCTTTCTCCTCATACTATGAAACTTTCTCCTCATATGCCAGATCTTTTTTCTTGTATTCTGGATCTTTCTCCTCATTCTCTGGATCTTTCCCCTCATAAAATGGATATTTCTGATCATATGCCGGATCTTAATCCTCATACTCCAGATATTTCTCGTCATACTATGGGTCGTTCTCCTCATACTATCGATCTTTCTTCTCATACTCCTGACCTTTCTCTCATACACCAGATATTTCTCCTCATATTCCTGATCTTTTTCCTCATACACCAGATCTTTCTCCTTGCACACCGGATCCTCCTCCTCATCCGCTTGATCTTTCGCCTCATACTCCAGATCTTTTTCCTCATACTCTTGATCTTTCTCCTCATATTCTGGATCATTCTCCTCATACACCAGATTTTTCTCCTCATATTCTGGGTATTTCTCCTCATACTCTCGAAGTTTCTCCTCACACTCTGGAGTTTTCTCCTCATATGCTGGATCTTTCTCCTCATAAGACGGATTGTTCTCTTACTATAGATATTTCTCCTCATACTCTGGATCTTTCTCCTCATAGTATGGAACTTTTTCCTCCTACCCTAGATCTTTCTCATTATATTCCAGATTTTTCCCCTCAAATTATGGATCTTTCTTCTCATACTCTGGATCGTTCTCCTCATACTATGGATCTTTCTCCTCAATCTCCAGATCTTTCTCCTCATACTCCAGATATTTCTCCGCACACTCCAGATCCTTTTCCTCATACTCTGAGTCTTTTGACTCATACTCTGGATCTTTTTCAACATACTCCAGGTCTTTCTCCTCATACGCTTGATCTTTCTCCTCATAATCTGAATCTTTCCCTTCATACGCCAGATCTTTTTCCTCATACTTTGGGTCTTTTTCCTCATACTCTGGATCTTTCATCTCATACTTTGGGTCTTTCTCCTCATACTCTGGGTCTTTCTCCTCATACTCAGGATATATCTGATCATATGCCGGATCTTTCTCCTCATACTCTGGATCTTTCTCCTCCTACTCTAGATATTTCTACTCATACTCTGGATCTTTCTCCTCATGCTCCTGATCTTTCTCCTCATATGCAAGATCTTTCTCCTCATACTGTGGGTCTGTCTCCTCATACCCGGGATCCTTCTCCTCATCCTCTGGATCTCTCTCGTCATATGCCAGATCTTTCTCCACACATGCCAGAACTTTCTCCTCATACTCTGGATTTGTCTCCTCATACTCTGGATCTTTCTCTCATACACCAGATCTTTCTCCTCATACTCTGCTTCTTTGTCCTCATACTCTGGACCTTTCTCCTCATACGCCAGATCTTCCTCCTCATAGGATGGAATTTTCTCCTCATACACCAGATCTTTCTCCTTATATTCCACATCCTTCTTATTATACTCTGGATCTTTCTTCTCATAATCTGGATCTTTCTCTTCATACTATGGATCTTCCTCCTCATACTATCGATCTTTCTCCTTATACTCCAGATCTTTTTCCTCATATTCTTGATCTTTCTCTCATTCACCAGATCTTTCTACGTATACTCCTGATCTTTCTCCTCATACTATGTATTTTTTCCTCATACGCCAGCTCTATCTCCTCATACACTGGATCCTTCCTGTCCTATGCTTGACCTTTCTCCTCATACTCAGGATCTTTCTCCTCATACTCCGGATATATCTCCTCATACTCCAGACTTTTCTCCTCATATGCCAGATATTTCTCCTCATACTCTGGATCTTTCTCCTCAAACTCTGGATCTTTCTCTCATACGCCAGATCTTTCTCCTCATAGTCTTGGTCTTTCTCCTCATACTCTGAATACTTCTCCTCATACTCCAGACCTTTCTCCTCATATACCGGATCTTTCTCATCATACTCTGGGTCTTTATCCTCATACTCTGGGTCTTTATCCTCATACTCTGGATCTTTCATCTCATACTCTGGGTTTATTTCCTCATACTCTGGATCTTTCTCCTCATACTCAGGATATATCTGATCATATGCCGGATCATTCTCCTCATACTCCGGATCTTTCTCCTCCTACTCCAGATATTTCTCCTCATACTCTGGATATTTCTCCTCATACTCTGGATCTTTCTCCTCATGCTCCTGATCTTTCTCCTCATATGCAAGATCTTTCTCCTCATACTCTGGGTCTGTCTCCTCAGACCCGGGATCCTTCTCCTCATCCTCTGAATCTCTCTCATCATATGCCAGATCTTTCTCCACACATGCCAGAACTTTCTCCTCATACTCAGGATATATCTGATCATATGCCGGATCATTCTCCTCATACTCTGGATCTTTCTCCTCCTACTCCAGATATTTCTCCTCATACTCTGGATCTTTCTCCTCAAACTCTGGATCTTTCTCCTCATACTCAGGATCTTTCTCTCATACACCAGATCTTTCTCCTCATACTCTGGGTCTTTCTCCTCATTCTCCGGAAGTTTCTTCTCATACTCTGGAACTTTCTCCTCATATGCTGGATCTTTCTCCTCATACGACGGATTGTTCTCCTACTATAGATCTTTCTCCTCATACTCCAGATCTTTCTCCTCATAGTATGGAACTTTTTCCTCCTACGCCAGATCTTTCTCATTATATTCCAGATTTTTCCCCTCATATTATGGATCTTTCTCCTCAAACTCTGGATTGTTCTACTCATACTATCGATCTTTCTCCTCATACTCCAGATCTTCCTCCTCATATTCCAGATCTCTCTCATACACCAGATCTTTCTCCTCATACGCTTGATCTTTCTCCTCATAATCTGAATCTTTCCCTTCATACGCCAGATCTTTCTCCTCATACTTTGGGTCTTTTGCCTCATACTCTGGATTTTTTTCCTCATACTGCGAGTCTTTCTCCTCACACCCGGGATCTTTTTCCTTATATTCCGGATCTTTCTCCTCATATGCAAGATCTTTCTCCTCTTACTCCGGGTCTTTCTCCTCATACCCGGGATCTTTCTCCTCATACTATGAAACTTTCTCCTCATATGCCAGATCTTTCTCCTTGTATTCTGGATCTTTCTCCTCATTCTCTGGATCTTTCCCCTCATAAAATGGATATTTCTGATCATATGCCGGATCTTAATCCTCATACTCCAGATATTTCTCGTCATACTATGGTTCATTCTCCTCATACTATCGATCTGTCTTCTCATACTCCTGACCTTTCTCTCATACACCAGATATTTCTCCTCATATTCCTGATCTTTTTCCTCATACACCAGATCTTTCTCATTGCACACCGGATCCTCCTCCTCATCCGCTTGATCTTTCGCCTCATACTCCAGATCTTTTTCCTCATACTCTGGATCTTTCTCCTCATGTTCTGGATCATTCTCCTCATACACCAGATCTTTCTCCTCATATGCTGGATCTTTCTCCTCATAAGACGGATTGTTCTCCTACTATAGATATTTCTCCTCATACTCCGGATCTTTCTCCTCATAGTATGGAACTTTTTCTTCCTACCCCAGATCTTTCTCATTATATTCCAGATTTTTCCCCTCATATTATGGATCTTTCTTCTCATACTCTGGATCGTTCTCCTCATACTATGGATCTTTCTCCTCAATCTCCAGATCTTTCTGCTCATACTCCAGATATTTCTCCACACACTCCAGATCCTTCTCCTCATACTCTGGGTCTTTTGACTCATACTCTGGATCTTTTTCCTCATACTCCAGGTCTTTCTCCTCATACGCTTGATCTTTCTCCTCATAATCTGAATCTTTCCCATCATACGCCAGATCTTTCTCCTCATACTTTGGGCCTTTTGCCTCATACTCTGGATTTTTTTCCTCATACTGCAAGTCTTTCTCCTCACACCCGGGATCTTTTTCCTTATATTCCTGATCTTTCTCCTCATATGCAAGATCTTTCTCCTTTTACTACCGGTCTTTATCCTCATACCCGGGATCTTTCTCCTCATACATTGGATCTTTCTCCTCATTCTCTGCATCTTTCTCCTCATAGTATGGAAATTCCTCCTTATACCCTAAATCCTTCTTGTTATATTCTGGATCTTTCTCCTCATACTTTGGATCTTTTTCTTCATACACTCAATAGTTCTCCTCATATTCTGGATTTTTCTCACCATATTATGGATCTTTCTCCTCATACTCCAGTTCTTTCTCCTTATACTCTGGATTTTTCTCCTCATACTATGGATCTTTCTCCTCATACTCTGGATCTTTCTCCTTCTACTCCAGATATTTCTCCTCATACTCTGGATATTTCTACTCATACTCTGGATCTTTCTCCTCATGCTCCTGATCTTTCTCCTCATATGCAAGATCTTTCTCCTCATACCCTGGGTCTGTCTCCTCATACCCGGGATCCTTCTCCTCATCTTCTGGATCTCTCTCGTCATATGCCAGATCTTTCTCCACACATGCCAGAACTTTCTCCTCATACTCTGGATCTTTCTCCTCATACTCTGGATCTTTCTCTCATACACCAGATCTTTCTCCTCATAATCTGCTTCTTTGTCCTCATACTCTGGACCTTTCTCCTCATACGCCGGATCTTCCTCCTCATAGGATGGAATTTTCTCCTCATACACCAGATCTTTCTCCTTATATTCCACATCCTTCTTATTATACTCTGGATCTTTCTTCTCACAATCTGGATCTTTCTCTTCATACTATGGATCTTCCTCCTCATACTATCGATCTTTCTCCTCATACTCCAGATCTTTCTCCTCATATTCCAGATCTTTCTCTCATTCACCAGATCTTTCTACTCATACTCCTGATCTTTCTCCTCATACAATGTATTTTTTTCTCATACGCCAGCTCTATCTCCTCATACACCGGATCCTTCCTGTCCTATGCTTGACCTTTCTCCTCATACTCAGGATCTTTCTTCTCATACTCCGGATATTTCTCCTCATACTCAGGATCTTTCTCCTCATGCTCAGGATCTTTCTTCTCATACTCCGGATATATCTCCTCATACTCCAGACTTTTCTCCTCATATGCCAGATATTTCTCCTCATACTCTGGATCTTTCTCCTCAAACTCTTGATCTTTCTCTCATATGCCAGATCTTTCTCCTCACAGTCTTGGTCTTTCTCCTCATACTCTGAATACTTCTCCTCATACTCCAGACCTTTCTCCTCATATACCAGATCTTACTCATCATACTCTGTGCTTCTTTGTCCTCATACTCTGGACCTTTCTCCTCATACGCCGGATCTTCCTCCTCATAGGATGTAATTTTCTCCTCATACACCAGATCTTTCTGCTTATATTCCACATCCTTCTTATTATTCTCTGGATATTTCTCCTCATAATCTGGATCTTTCTCTTCATACTATGGATCTTCCTCCTCATACTATCGATCTTTCTAATCATACTCCAGATCTTTCTCCTCATATTCCAGATCTTTCTCTCATTCACCAGATCTTTCTACTCATACTCCTGATCTTTCTCCTCATACGATGTATTTTTTCCTCATACACCAGCTCTATCTCCTCATACACTGGATCCCTCCTGTCCTATGCTTGACATTTCTCCTCATTCTCAGGATCTTTCTTCTCATACTCCGGATATTTCTCCTCATACTCAGGATCTTTCTCCTCATACTCAGTATCTTTATTCTCATACTCCGGATATCTCCTCATACTCCAGACTTTTCTCCTCATATGCCAGATATTTCTCCTCATACTCTGGATCTTTCTCCTCAAACTCTGGATCTTTCTCTCATATGCCAGATCTTTCTCCTCACAGTCTTGGTCTTTCTCCTCATACTCTGAATACTTCTCCTCATACTCCAGACCTTTCTCCTCATATACCAGATCTTTCTCATCATACTCTGGGTCTTTATCCTCATACTCTGGATCTTTTATCTCATACTCTGGGTCTTTCTCCTCATACTCTGGGTCTTTCTCCTCATACTCAGGATATATCCAATCATATGCCGGATCTTAATCCTCATACTCCAGATCTTTTTCCTCATGCTATCGTTCTTTCTCCTCAATCTCTGGATCTTTCTCATCATACAGTACTCCTGATCTTTCCCCTCATAAGCAAGAGTTTTCTCCTCATACTCTGGGTCTGTCTCCTCATACCCGGGATCGTTCTCATACTCTGAATCTTTCTCATCATACACCAGATCTTTCTCCTCTTATGCTAGAACTTTCTCCTCATACTCTGGATCTTTCTCCTCATACTCCAGATCTTTCTCTCATACACTAGATCTTTCACCTCAAATTCTGGGTCTTTCTCCTCATACTCTGGATCTTTCTCCTCATACTCTGGATCTTTCTCCTCATACGCCAGATCTTTCTCCTCATACGACGGATTGTTCTCCTATTATAGATCTTTCTCCTCATACTACAGATCTTTCTCCTCATACTATGAAACTTTCTCCTGATAATCTGGATATTTCTCTTCAGACTGGATTTTTCCCCTCAAATTATGGATCTTTCTCCTCGTACTCCGGATCTTTCTCCTCATACTCCAGATCTTTTTCCTGATATTCCAGGTCTTTCTCTCATACCCCAGATCTTTCTCCTTATACGCCTCATCTTTCTCCTCATACACTGTATCTTTCTCCTCATACACCAGGTCTCTCTCCTCATACACCAGATCCCTCTTGTCCTACACTTGACCTGCTCCTCATACTCAGGATCTTTCCCCTCATACTATGTATATTTCTCCTCATACTCCAGACCTTTCTCCTCATATGCCGGATATTTCTCCTCATACTCTAGATCTTTCTCCTCAAACCCTGGATCTTTCCCTCATACGTCAGATCTTTCGCCTCACACTCTTGGTCTTTCTCCTCATACTCTGGATATTTCTCCTCATACTACAGACATTTCTCCTCATATACCGGATCTTTTTCATCATTCTCTGGGTCTTTCTCCTCATACTCCAGATCTTTCACCTCATATTCTAGGTCTTCACATTCTCTGGGTATTTCTCCTCATAGTCTTGATCTTTTTCCTCATACACCAGATCTTTATCCTCCAAAGCCGGATCATTCTCCTCATATGCCAGATCTTTCTCCCCATACTCCTGATCTTTCTCCTCATACTCAGGATCTTTCTCCTCATACTCTGGGTATGTCTCCTCATACCTGGGATCGTTCTCCTCATACTCTGGATCTTTCTCGTCAAACGCCAGATCTTTCTCCTCATATGCTGGAACTTTCTCCTCATACTCTGGATCTTTCTCCTAATACTCCGGATCTCTCTCTCATACACTAGATCTTTCACCTCAAACTCTAGGTCTTTCTCCTCATACTCTGGACCTTTCTCCTCATACTCTGGGTCTTTCTTCTCATACGCTGGATCTTTCTCCTCATACGACGGATTGTTCTCCTATTATGGATCTTTTTCCTCATACTACAGATCTTTCTCCTCATACTATGAAACTTTCTCCTCATATGCCAGATCTTTCGCCGTGTATTTTAGATCTTTCTCATCATTCTCTGGATCTTTCTCCTCATAAAATGGATATTTCTGATCATATGCCGGATCTTAACCCTCATACTCCAGATATTTCTGGTCATACTATGGTTAGTTCTCCTCATACTATCGATCTTTCTTCTCATACTCCTGACCTTTCTCTCATACACCAGATCTTTCTCCTTGCACACCGGATCCTCCTCCTCATCTGCTTGATCTTTCACCTCATACTCCCGACCTTTTTCCTCATACTCTGGATCTTTCTCCTCATATTCTGCATCATTCTCCTCATACTCTGGATCTTTCACCTCATACTCTGGATCTTTCTCTCATACACCAGATCTTTCTCCGCATATTCTGGGTATTTCTCCTCATACTCTGGAAGTTTCTCCTCACACTCTGGATCTTTCTCCTCATATGATGGATCTTTCTCCTCATACGACGGATTGTTCTCCTACTATAGACCTTTCTCCTCATACTCTGGATCTTTCTCCTCATAGTATGGAACTTTTTCCTCCTACCCCAGATCTTTCTCATTATATTCCAGATTTTTCCCTTCATATTATGGATCTTTCTTCTCATACTCTGGATCTTTCTTCTCATACTCTGGATCGTTCTCCTCATACTATGGATCTTTCTCCTCAATCTCCAGATATTTCTCCGCACACTCCAGATCCTTCTCCTCATACTCTGAGTCTTTTGACTCATACTCTGGATCTTTTTCAACATACTCCAGTCTTTCTCCTCATACGCTTGATCTTTCTCCTCATAATCTGAATCTTTCCCTTCATACGCCAGATCTTTCTCCTCATACTTTGGGTCTTTTGCCTCATACTCTGGATTTTTTCCTCATACTGCGAGTCTTTCTCCTCACACCCGGGATCTTTTTCCTTATATTCCGGATTTTTCTCCTCATATGCAAGATCTTTCTCCTCTTACTCCGGGTCTTTCTCCTCATACCCGGGATCTTTCTCCTCATACTATGAAACTTTCTCCTCATATGCCAGATCTTTCTCCTTGTATTCTGGATCTTTCTCCTCATTCTCTGGATCTTTCCCCTCATAAAATGGATATTTCTGATCATATGCCGGATCTTAATCCTCATACTCCAGATATTTCTCGTCATACTATGGTTCGTTCTCCTCATACTATCGATCTTTCTTCTCATACTCCTGACCTTTCTCTCATACACCAGATATTTCTCCTCATATTCCTGATCTTTTTCCTCATACACCAGATCTTTCTCCTTGCACACCGGATCCTCCTCCTCATCCGCTTGATCTTTCGCCTCATACTCCAGATCTTTTTCTTCATACTCTGGATCTTTCTCCGCATATTCTGGATCACTCTCCTCATACACCAGATCTTTCTCCTCATATTCTGGGTATTTCTCCTCATACTCTGGAAGTTTCTCCTCACACTCTGGATTTTTCTCCTCATATGCTGGATCTTTCTCCTAATATGACGGATTGTTCTCCTACTATAGATCTTTCTCCTCATACTCCGGATCTTTCTCCTCATAGTATGGAACTTTTTCCTCCTACCCCAGATCTTTCTCATTATATTCCAGATTTTTCCCCTCATTTTATGGATCTTTCTTCTCATACTCTGGATCGTTCTCCTCATACTATGGATCTTTCTCCTCAATCTCCAGATCTTTCTGCTCATACTCCAGATATTTCTCCACACACTCCAGATCCTTCTCCTCTTACTCTGGGTCTTTTGACTCATACTCTGGATCTTTTTCCTCATACTCCAGGTCTTTCTCCTCATACGCTTGATCTTTCTCCTCATAATCTGAATCTTTCCCATCATACGCCAGATCTTTCTCCTCATACTTTGGGCCTTTTGCCTCATACTCTGGATTTTTTTCCTCATACTGCGAGTCTTTCTCCTCACACCCGGGATCTTTTTCCTTATATTCCTGATCTTTCTCCTCATATGCAAGATCTTTCTCCTTTTACTACCGGTCTTTATCCTCATACCCGGGATCTTTCTCCTCATACATTGGATCTTTCTCCTCATTCTCTGCATCTTTCTCCTCATAGTATGGAAATTCCTCCTTATACCCTAAATCCTTCTTGTTATATTCTGGATCTTTCTCCTCATACTTTGGATCTTTTTCTTCATACACTCAATAGTTCTCATATTCTGGATTTTTCTCACCATATTATGGATCTTTCTCCTCATACTCCAGTTCTTTCTCCTTATACTCTGGATTTTTCTCCTCATACTATGGATCTTTCTCCTCATACTCTTGATCTTTCTCCTTCTACTCCAGATATTTCTCCTCATACTCTGGATATTTCTACTCATACTCTGGATCTTTCTCCTCATGCTCCTGATCTTTCTCCTCATATGCAAGATCTTTCTCCTCATACCCTGGGTCTGTCTCCTTATACCCGGAATCCTTCTCCTCATCTTCTGGATCTCTCTCGTCATATGCCAGATCTTTCTCCACACATGCCAGAACTTTCTCCTCATACTCTGGATCTTTCTCCTCATACTCTGGATCTTTCTCCTCATACTCTGGATCTTTCTCTCTTACACCAGATATTTCTCCTCATACTCTGTGCTTCTTTGTCCTCATCCTCTGGACCTTTCTCCTCATACGCCGGATCTTCCTCCTCATAGGATGTAATTTTCTCCTCATACACCAGATCTTTCTGCTTATATTCCACATCCTTCTTATTATTCTCTGGATATTTCTCCTCATAATCTGGATCTTTCTCTTCATACTATGGATCTTCCTCCTCATACTATCGATCTTTCTAATCATACTCCAGATCTTTCTCCTCATATTCCAGATCTTTCTCTCATTCACCAGATCTTTCTACTCATACTCCTGATCTTTCTCCTCATACGATGTACTTTTTCCTCATACACCAGCTCTATCTCCTCATACACTGGATCCCTCCTGTCCTATGCTTGACCTTTCTCCTCATACTCAGGATCTTTCTTCTCATACTCCGGATATTTCTCCTCATACTCAGGATCTTTCTCCTCATACTCAGTATCTTTCTTCTCATACTCCGGATATATCTCCTCATACTCCAGACTTTTCTCCTCATATGCCAGATATTTCTCCTCATACTCTGGATCTTTCTCCTCAAACTCTGGATCTTTCTCTCATATGCCAGATCTTTCTCCTCACAGTCTTGGTCTTTCTCCTCATACTCTGAATACTTCTCCTCATACTCCAGACCTTTCTCCTCATATACCAGATCTTTCTCATCATACTCTGTGCTTCTTTGTCCTCATACTCTGGACCTTTCTCCTCATACGCCGGATCTTCCTCCTCATAGGATGTAATTTTCTCCTCATACACCAGATCTTTCTGCTTATATTCCACATCCTTCTTATTATTCTCTGGATATTTCTCCTCATAATCTGGATCTTTCTCTTCATACTATGGATCTTCCTCCTCATACTATCGATCTTTCTAATCATACTCCAGATCTTTCTCCTCATATTCCAGATCTTTCTCTCATTCACCAGATCTTTCTACTCATACTCCTGATCTTTCTCCTCATACGATGTATTTTTTCCTCATACACCAGCTCTATCTCCTCATACACTGGATCCCTCCTGTCCTATGCTTGACCTTTCTCCTCATACTCAGGATCTTTCTTCTCATACTCCGGATATTTCTCCTCATACTCAGGATCTTTCTCCTCATACTCAGTATCTTTCTTCTCATACTCCGGATATATCTCCTCATACTCCAGACTTTTCTCCTCATATGCCAGATATTTCTCCTCATACTCTGGATCTTTCTCCTCAAACTCTGGATCTTTCTCTCATATGCCAGATCTTTCTCCTCACAGTCTTGGTCTTTCTCCTCATACTCTGAATACTTCTCCTCATACTCCAGACCTTTCTCCTCATATACCAGATCTTTCTCATCATACTCTGGGTCTTTATCCTCATACTCTGGATCTTCTATCTCATACTCTGGGTCTTTCTCCTCATACTCTGGGTCTTTCTCCTCATACTCAGGATATATCCAATCATATGCCGGATCTTAATCCTAATACTCCAGATCTTTTTCCTCATGCTATCGTTCTTTCTCCTCAAACTCTGGATCTTTCTCATCATACAGTACTCCTGATCTTTCCCCTCATAAGCAAGAGTTTTCTCCTCATACTCTGGGTCTGTCTCCTCATACCCGGGATCGTTCTCATACTCTGAATCTTTCTCATCATACACCAGATCTTTCTCCTCATATGCTAGAACTTTCTCCTCATACTCTGGATCTTTCTCCTCATACTCCAGATCTTTCTCTCATACACTAGATCTTTCACCTCAAATTCTGGGTCTTTCTCCTCATACTCTGGATCTTTCTCCTCATACTCTGGATCTTTCTCCTCATACGCCAGATCTTTCTCCTCATACGACGGATTGTTCTCCTATTATAGATCTTTCTCCTCATACTACAGATCTTTCTCCTCATACTATGAAACTTTCTCCTGATAATCTGGATATTTCTCTTCAGACTGGATTTTTCCCCTCAAATTATGGATCTTTCTCCTCGTACTCCGGATCTTTCTCCTCATACTCCAGATCTTTTTCCTGATATTCCAGGTCTTTCTCTCATACCCCAGATCTTTCTCCTTATACGCCTCATCTTTCTCCTCATACACTGTATCTTTCTCCTCATACACCAGGTCTCTCTCCTCATACACCAGATCCCTCTTGTCCTACACTTGACCTGCTCCTCATACTCAGGATCTTTCCCCTCATACTATGTATATTTCTCCTCATACTCCAGACCTTTCTCCTCATATGCCGGATATTTCTCCTCATACTCTAGATCTTTCTCCTCAAACCCTGGATCTTTCCCTCATACGTCAGATCTTTCGCCTCACACTCTTGGTCTTTCTCCTCGTAGTCTGGATCTTTCTCCTCAAACTCCGATTCTTTCTCCTCATACTCTGGATATTTCTCCTCATACTACAGACATTTCTCCTCATATACCGGATCTTTTTCATCATTCTCTGGGTCTTTCTCCTCATACTCCAGATCTTTCACCTCATATTCTAGGTCTTCACATTCTCTGGGTATTTCTCCTCATAGTCTTGATCTTTTTCCTCATACACCAGATCTTTATCCTCCAAAGCCGGATCATTCTCCTCATATGCCAGATCTTTCTCCCCATACTCCTGATCTTTCTCCTCATACTCAGGATCTTTCTCCTCATACACCAGATCTTTCTCTTTGTATTCTGGATCTTTCTCCTAATTCTCTGGATATTTCTCCTCATAATATGGACATTTCTGATCATATGCCGGATCTTAATCCTCATACTCCAGATATTCTGGATCATTCTCCTCATACTCTGGATCTTTCTCTCATGCACCAGATCTTTCTCCTCATATGTCAGAACTTTCTCCTCATACTCTGGATTTTCTCTCATACACCAGATCTTTCTCCTCATACTCTGGGTCTTTCTCCTCATACTCCGGAAGTTTCTTCTCATACTCTGGATCTTTCTCCTCATATGCTGGATGTTTCTCCTCATACGACAGATTGTTCTCCTACTATAGATCTTTCTCCTCATACTCCGGATCTTTCTCCTCATAGTATGGAACTTTTTCCTCCTACGCCAGATCTTTCTCATTATATTCCAGATTTTTCCCCTCATATTATGGATCTTTCTCCTCAAACTCTTGATTGTTCTCCTCATACTATGGATCTTCTTCCTCATACTATCGATCTTTCTCCTCATACTCCAGATCTTCCTCCTCATATTCCAGATCTCTCTCATACACCAGATCTTTCTCCTCATACTCCTGATTTTTATCCTCATATGCTGTATCTTTCTCCTCATACTCTGGATCTTTCTCCTCATATTCCAGATCTTTCTCTTACACCAGATCTTTCTCCTTATACTCCTGATCTTTCTCCTCATATGCGGTATCTTTCTCCTCATACGCCAGCTCCTCCTCCTCATACAACGGATCCTTCTTGTCCTACGCTTGACCTTTCGCCTCTTACTCAGGATCTTTCTTCTCATACTCCGGACATTTCTCCTCATACACCAGACTTTTCTCCTCATACTCTGGATGTTTCTTGTGAATCTCTGGATCTTTCTCTCATACACCAGATCTTTTTCCTCATACAATGGGTCTTTCTCCTCATTCTCTGGATCTTTCTCCTCATAGTCCAGATCTTTCTCCTCATATACCGGATCTTTCTCATCATACCCTGTGTCTTTCTACTCATTCTCCGGATCTTTCATCTGATACTCTGAGTCTTTCTTCTCATACTCTGGATCTTTCTCCCCATACACCAGATCTTTCTCCTCCAATGCCAGATGATTCTCCCCATATGCCAGATCTTTCTCCTCATACTCAGGATCTTTCTCCTCATACGGTGGATATATCTGATCATATGCCGGATCTTAATCCTCATACTCCAGATCTTTTTCCTCATGCTATGGTTATTTCTCCTCATACTCTGGATCTTTCTCATCATACTCCTGATCTTTCCCCTCACATGCAAGTGTTTTCTCCTCATACTCTGGGTCGGTCTCCTCATACCTGGGATCGTTCTCCTCATACTCTGGATCTTTCTCGTCATACGCCAGATCTTTCTCCTCATATGCTGGAACTTTCTCCTCATACTCTGGATCTTTCTCCTAATACTCCGGATCTTTCTCTCATACACTAGATCTTTCACCTCAAACTCTAGGTCTTTCTCCTCATACTCTGGACCTTTCTCCTCATACTCTGGATCTTTCTTCTCATACGCTGGATCTTTCTCCTCATACGACGGATTGTTCTCCTATTATGGATCTTTTTCCTCATACTACAGATCTTTCTCCTCATACTATGAAACTTTCTCCTCATATGCCAGATCTTTCGCCGTGTATTTTAGATCTTTCTCCTCATTCTCTGGATCTTTCTCCTCATAAAATGGATATTTCTGATCATATGCCGGATCTTAACCCTCATACTCCAGATATTTCTCGTCATACTATGGTTAGTTCTCCTCATACTATCGATCTTTCTTCTCATACTCCTGACCTTTCTCTCATACACCAGATCTTTCTCCTTGCACACCGGATCCTCCTCCTCATCTGCTTGATCTTTCACCTCATAATCCCGACCTTTTTCCTCATACTCTGGATCTTTCTCCTCATATTCTGGATCATTCTCCTCATACTCTGGATCTTTCACCTCATACTCTGGATCTTTCTCTCATACACCAGATCTTTTTCCTCATATTCTGGGTATTTCTCCTCATACTCTGGAAGTTTCTCCTCACACTCTGGATCTTTCTCCTCATATGATGGATCTTTCTCCTCATACGACGGATTGTTCTCCTACTATAGACCTTTCTCCTCATACTCTGGATCTTTCTCCTCATAGTATGAAACTTTTTCCTCCTACCCCAGATCTTTCTCATTATATTCCAGATGTTTCCCTTCATATTATGGATCTTTCTTCTCATACTCTGGATCTTTCTTCTCATACTCTGGATCGTTCTCCTCATGCTATGGATCTTTCTCCTCAATCTCCAGATATTTCTCCGCACACTCCAGATCCTTCTCCTCATACTCTGAGTCTTTTGACTCATACTCTGGATCTTTTTCAACATACTCCAGGTCTTTCTCCTCATACGCTTGATCTTTCTCCTCATAATCTGAATCTTTCCCTTCATACGCCAGATCTTTCTCCTCATACTTTGGGTCTTTTGCCTCATACTCTGGATTTTTTCCTCATACTGCGAGTCTTTCTCCTCACACCCGGGATCTTTTTCCTTATATTCCGGATCTTTCTCCTCATATGCAAGATCTTTCTCCTCTTACTCCGGGTCTTTCTCCTCATACCCGGGATCTTTCTCCTCATACTATGAAACTTTCTCCTCATATGCCAGATCTTTCTCCTTGTATTTTGGATCTTTCTCCTCATTCTCTGGATCTTTCCCCTCATAAAATGGATATTTCTGATCATATGCCGGATCTTAATCCTCATACTCCAGATATTTCTCGTCATACTATGGTTCGTTCTCCTCATACTATCGATCTTTCTTCTCATACTCCTGACCTTTCTCTCATACACCAGATATTTCTCCTCATATTCCTGATCTTTTTCCTCATACACCAGATCTTTCTCCTTGCACACCGGATCCTCCTCCTCATCCGCTTGATCTTTCGCCTCATACTCCAGATCTTTTTCTTCATACTCTGGATCTTTCTCCGCATATTCTGGATCATTCTCCTCATACACCAGATCTTTCTCCTCATATTCTGGGTATTTCTCCTCATACTCTGGAAGTTTCTCCTCACACTCTGGATTTTTCTCCTCACATGCTGGATCTTTCTCCTAATATGACGGATTGTTCTCCTACTATAGATCTTTCTCCTCATACTCCGGATCTTTCTCCTCATAGTATGGAACTTTTTCCTCCTACCCCAGATCTTTCTCATTATATTCCAGATTTTCCCCCTCATTTTATGGATCTTTCTTCTCATACTCTGGATCGTTCTCCTCATACTATGGATCTTTCTCCTCAATCTCCAGATCTTTCTGCTCATACTCCAGATATTTCTCCACACACTCCAGATCCTTCTCCTCATACTCTGGGTCTTTTGACTCATACTCTGGATCTTTTTCCTCATACTCCAGGTCTTTCTCCTCATACGCTTAATCTTTCTCCTCATAATCTGAATCTTTCCCATCATACGCCAGATCTTTCTCCTCATACTTTGGGCCTTTTGCCTCATACTCTGGATTTTTTTCCTCATACTGCGAGTCTTTCTCCTCACACCCGGGATCTTTTTCCTTATATTCCTGATCTTTCTCATCATATGCAAGATCTTTCTCCTTTTACCCGGTCTTTATCCTCATACCCGGGATCTTTCTCCTCATACATTGGATCTTTCTCCTCATTCTCTGCATCTTTCTCCTCATAGTATGGAAATTCCTCCTTATACCCTAAATCCTTCTTGTTATATTCTGGATCTTTCTCCTCATACTTTGGATCTTTATCTTCATACACTCAATAGTTCTCCTCATATTCTGGATTTTTCTCACCATATTATGGATCTTTCTCATACTCCAGTTCTTTCTCCTTATACTCTGGATTTTTCTCCTCATACTATGGATCTTTCTCCTCATACTCTGGTTCTTTCTCCTCCTACTCCAGATATTTCTCCTCATACTCTGGATATTTCTACTCATACTCTGGATCTTTCTCCTCATGCTCCTGATCTTTCTCCTCATATGCAAGATCTTTCTCCTCATACCCTGGGTCTGTCTCCTCATACCCGGGATCCTTCTCCTCATCTTCTGGATCTCTCTCGTCATATGCCAGATCTTTCTCCACACATGCCAGAACTTTCTCCTCATACTCTGGATCTTTCTCCTCATACTCTGGATCTTTCTCTCATACACCAGATCTTTCTCCTCATAATCTGCTTCTTTGTCCTCATACTCTGGACCTTTCTCCTCATACGCCGGATCTTCCTCCTCATAGGATGGAATTTTCTCCTCATACACCAGATCTTTCTCCTTATATTCCACATCCTTCTTATTATACTCTGGATCTTTCTTCTCACAATCTGGATCTTTCTCTTCATACTATGGATCTTCCTCCTCATACTATCGATCTTTCTCCTCATACTCCAGATCTTTCTCCTCATATTCCAGATCTTTCTCTCATTCACCAGATCTTTCTACTCATACTCCTGATCTTTCTCCTCATACAATGTATTTTTTCCTCATACGCCAGCTCTATCTCCTCATACACCGGATCCTTCCTGTCCTATGCTTGACCTTTCTCCTCATACTCAGGATCTTTCTTCTCATACTCCGGATATTTCTCCTCATACTCAGGATCTTTCTCCTCATGCTCAGGATCTTTCTTCTCATACTCCGGATATATCTCCTCATACTCCAGACTTTTCTCCTCATATGCCAGATATTTCTCCTCATACTCTGGATCTTTCTCCTCAAACTCTTGATCTTTCTCTCATATGCCAGATCTTTCTCCTCACCGTCTTGGTCTTTCTCCTCACACTCTGAAAACTTCTCCTCATACTCCAGACCTTTCTTCTCATATATCGGATCTTTCTCATCATACTCTGGGTCTTTATCCTCATACTCTGGATCTTTCATCTCATACTCTGGGTCTTTCTCCTCATACTCTGGGTCTTTCTCCTCATACTCAGGATATATCTGATCATATGCCGGATCTTTCTCCTCATACTCCGGATCTTTCTCCTCCTACTCTAGATATTTCTCCTCATACTCTGGATATTTCTACTCATACTCTGGATCTTTCTCCTCATGCTCCTGATCTTTCTCCTCATATGCAATATCTTTCTCCTCATACTCTGGGTCTGTCTCCTCATACCCGGGATCCTTCTCCTCATCCTCTGGATCTCTCTCATCATATGCCAGATCTTTCTCCACACATGCCAGAACTTTCTCCTCATACTCTGGATCTTTCTCCTCATACTCTGGATCTTTCTCTCATACACCAGATATTTCTCCTCATATTCCTGATCTTTTTCCTCATACACCAGATCTTTCTCCTTGCACACCGGATCCTCCTCCTCATCTGCTTGATATTTCGCCTCATACTCCAGATCTTTTTTCTCATACTCTGGATCTTTCTCCTCATATTCTGGATCATTCTCCTCATACTCTGGATCTTTCTCCTCATATTCTGGATCATTCTCCTCATACTCTGGATCTTTCACCTCATACTCTGGATCTTTCTCTCATACACCAGATCTTTCTCCTCATATTCTGGGTATTTCTCCTCATACTCTGGAAGTTTCTCCTCACACTCTGGATCCTTCTCCTCATATGCTGGATCTTTCTCCTCATATGACGGATTGTTCTCCTACTATAGATCTTTCTCCTCATACTCCGGATCTTTCTCCTCATAGTATGGAACTTTTTCGTCCTACCCCAGATCTTTCTCATTATATTCCAGATTTTTTCCCTCATATTATGGATCGTTCTCCTCATACTATGGATCTTTCTCCTCAATCTCCAGATATTTCTCCTCATACTCCAGATCCTTCTCCTCATACTCTGAGCCTTTTGACTCATACTCTGGATCTTTTTCAACATACTCCAGGTCTTTCTCCTCATACGCTTGATCTTTCTCCTCATAATCTGAATCTTTCCCTTCATACGCCAGATCTTTTTCCTCATACTTTGGGTCTTTTTCCTCATACTCTGGATTTTTTTCCTCATACTGCGAGTCTTTCTCCTCACACCCGGGATCTTTTTCCTTATATTCCTGATCTTTCTCCTCATATGCAAGATCTTTCTCCTTTTACTACCGGTCTTTATCCTCATACCCGGGATCTTTCTCCTCATACATTGGATTTTTCTCCTCATTCTCTGCATCTTTCTCCTCATAGTATGGAAATTCCTCCTTATACCCTAAATCCTTCTTGTTATATTCTGGATCTTTCTCCTCATACTTTGGATCTTTTTCTTCATACACTCAATAGTTCTCCTCATATTCTGGATTTTTCTCACCATATTATGGATCTTTCTCCTCATACTCCAGTTCTTTCTCCTTATACTCTGGATTTTTCTCCTCATACTATGGATCTTTCTCCTCATACTCTGGTTCTTTCTCCTCCTACTCCAGATATTTCTCCTCATACTCTGGATATTTCTACTCATACTCTGGATCTTTCTCCTCATGCTCCTGATCTTTCTCCTCATATGCAAGATCTTTCTCCTCATACCCTGGGTCTGTCTCCTCATACCCGGGATCCTTCTCCTCATCTTCTGGATCTCTCTCGTCATATGCCAGATCTTTCTCCACACATGCCAGAACTTTCTCCTCTTACTCTGGATCTTTCTCCTCATACTCTGGATCTTTCTCTCATACACCAGATCTTTCTCCTCATAATCTGCTTCTTTGTCCTCATACTCTGGACCTTTCTCCTCATACGCCGGATCTTCCTCCTCATAGGATGGAATTTTCTCCTCATACACCAGATCTTTCTCCTTATATTCCACATCCTTCTTATTATACTCTGGATCTTTCTTCTCACAATCTGGATCTTTCTCTTCATACTATGGATCTTCCTCCTCATACTATCGATCTTTCTCCTCATGCTCCAGATCTTTCTCCTCATATTCCAGATCTTTCTCTCATTCACCAGATCTTTCTACTCATACTCCTGATCTTTCTCCTCATACAATGTATTTTTTCCTCATACGCCAGCTCTATCTCCTCATACACCGGATCCTTCCTGTCCTATGCTTGACCTTTCTCCTCATACTCAGGATCTTTCTTCTCATACTCCGGATATTTCTCCTCATACTCAGGATCTTTCTCCTCATGCTCAGGATCTTTCTTCTCATACTCCGGATATATCTCCTCATACTCCAGACCTTTCTTCTCATATATCGGATCTTTCTCATCATACTCTGGGTCTTTATCCTCATACTCTGGATCTTTCATCTCATACTCTGGGTCTTTCTCCTCAAACTCTGGGTCTTTCTCCTCATACTCAGGATATATCTGATCATATGCCGGATCTTTCTCCTCATACTCCGGATCTTTCTCCTCCTACTCTAGATATTTCTCCTCATACTCTGGATATTTCTACTCATACTCTGGATCTTTCTCCTCATGCTTCTGATCTTTCTCCTCATATGCAAGATCTTTCTCCTCATACTCTGGGTCTGTCTCCTCATACCCGGGATCCTTCTCCTCATCCTCTGGATCTCTCTCGTCATATGCCAGATCTTTCTCCACACATGCCAGAACTTTCTCCTCATACTCTGGATCTTTCTCCTCATACTCTGGATCTTTCTCTCATACACCAGATATTTCTCCTCATATTCCTGATCTTTTTCCTCATACACCAGATCTTTCTCCTTGCACACCGGATCCTCCTCCTCATCTGCTTGATATTTCGCCTCATACTCCAGATCTTTTTTCTCATACTCTGGATCTTTCTCCTCATATTCTGGATCATTCTCCTCATACTCTGGATCTTTCACCTCATACTCTGGATCTTTCTCTCATACACCAGATCTTTCTCCTCATATTCTGGGTATTTCTCCTCATACTCTGGAAGTTTCTCCTCACACTCTGGATCCTTCTCCTCATATGCTGGATCTTTCTCCTCATACGACGACTTGTTCTCCTACTATAGATCTTTCTCCTCATACTCCGGATCTTTCTCCTCATAGTATGGAACTTTTTCCTCCTACCCCAGATCTTTCTCATTATATTCCAGATTTTTTCCCTCATATTATGGATCGTTCTCCTCATACTATGGATCTTTCTCCTCAATCTCCAGATATTTCTCCTCATACTCCAGATCCTTCTCCTCATACTCTGAGTCTTTTGACTCATACTCTGGATCTTTTTCAACATACTCCAGGTCTTTCTCCTCATACGCTTGATCTTTCTCCTCATAATCTGAATCTTTCCCTTCATACGCCAGATCTTTTTCCTCATACTTTGGGTCTTTTTCCTCATACTCTGGATTTTTTTCCTCATACTGCGAGTCTTTCTCCTCATACTCGGGATCTTTTTCCTTATATTCCTGATCTTTCTCCTCATATGCAAGATCTTTCTCCTCTTACTCTGGATCTTTCTCCTCATACCCGGGATCTTTCTCCTCATACATTGGATCTTTCTCCTCATTCTCTGCATCTTTCTCCTCATAGTATGGAAATTCCTCCTTATACCCTAAATCCTTCTTGTTATATTCTGGATCTTTCTCCTCATACTTTGGATATTTTTCTTCATACACTCAATAGTTCTCCTCATATTCTGGATTTTTCTCCTCATATTATGGATCTTTCTCCTCATACTCCAGTTCTTTCTCCTTATACTCCGGATTTTTCTCCTCATACTATGAATCTTTCTCCTCATACTCCGGATCTTTCTCCTCCTACTCCAGATATTTATCCTCATACTCTGGATATTTCTACTCATACTCTGGATCTTTCTCCTCATGCTCCTGATCTTTCTCCTCATATGCAAGATCTTTCTCCTCATACTCTGGGTCTGTCTCCTCATACCCGGGATCCTTCTCCTCATCCTCTGGATCTCTCTCGTCATATGCCAGATCTTTCTCCACACATGCCAGAACTTTCTCCTCATACTCTGGATCTTTCTCCTCATACTCTGGATCTTTCTCTCATACACTAGATCTTTCTCCTCATACTCTGCTTCTTTGTCCTCATACTCTGGACCTTTCTCCTCATACGCCGGATCTTCCTCCTCATAGGATGGAATTTTCTCCTCATACACCAGATCTTTCTCCTTATATTCCACATCCTTCTTATTATACTCTGGATCTTTCTTCTCATAATCTGGATCTTTCTCTTCATACTATGGATCTTCCTCCTCATACTATCGATCTTTCTCCTCATACTCCAGATCTTTCTACTCATATTCCAGATCTTTCTCTCATTCACCAGATCTTTCTACTCATACTCCTGATCTTTCTCCTCATACAATGTATTTTTTCCTAATACGCCAGCTCTATCTCCTCATACATTGGATCCTTCCTGTCCTATGCTTGACCTTTCTCCTCATAGTCAGGATCTTTCTTCTCACACTCCGGATATTTCTCCTCATACTCAGGATCTTTCTCCTCATACTCAGGATCTTTCTTCTCATACTCCGGATATATCTCCTCATACTCCAGACTTTTTTCCTCATATGCCAGACATTTCTCCTCATACTCTGGATCTTTCTCCTCAAACTCTGGATCTTTCTCTCATACGCCAGATCTTTCTCCTCACAGTCTTTGTCTTTCTCCTCATACTCTGAATACTTCTCCTCATACTCCAGACATTTCTTCTCATATACCTGATCTTTCTCATCATACTCTGGGTCTTTATCCTCATACTCTGGATCTTTCATCTCATACTTTGGGTCTTTCTCATACGCCGGATCTTTCTCCTCATAGTCCGGATCTTTCTCCTCCTACTCTAGATATTTCTCCTCATACTCTGGATATTTCTACTCATACTCTGGATCTTTCTCCTCATGCTCCTGATCTTTCTCCTCATATGCAAGATCTTTCTCCTCATACTCTGGGTATGTCTCCTCATACCCGGGATCCTTCTCCTCATCCTCTGGATCTCTCTCGTCATATGCCAGATCTTTCTCCACACATGCCAGAACTTTCTCCTCATACTCTGGATCATTCTCCTCATACTCTGGATCTTTCTCTCATACACCAGATATTTCTCCTCATATTCCTGATCTTTTTCCTCATACACCAGATCTTTCTCCTTGCACACAGGATCCTCCTCCTCATCTGCTTGATATTTCGCCTCATACTCCAGATCTTTTTTCTCATACTCTGGATCTTTCTCCTCATATTCTGGATCATTCTCCTCATACTCTGGATCTTTCACCTCATACTCTGGATCTTTCTCTCATACACCAGATCTTTCTCCTCATATTCTGGGTATTTCTCCTCATACTCTGGAAGTTTCTCCTCACACTCTGGATCCTTCTCCTCATATGCTGGATCTTTCTCCTCATACGACGACTTGTTCTCCTACTATAGATCTTTCTCCTCATACTCCGGATCTTTCTCCTCATAGTATGGAACTTTTTCCTCCTACCCCAGATCTTTCTCATTATATTCCAGATTTTTTCCCTCATATTATGGATCGTTCTCCTCATACTATGGATCTTTCTCCTCAATCTCCAGATATTTCTCCTCATACTCCAGATCCTTCTCCTCATACTCTGAGTCTTTTGACTCATACTCTGGATCTTTTTCAACATACTCCAGGTCTTTCTCCTCATACGCTTGATCTTTCTCCTCATAATCTGAATCTTTCCCTTCATACGCCAGATCTTTTTCCTCATACTTTGGGTCTTTTTCCTCATACTCTGGATTTTTTTCCTCATACTGCGAGTCTTTCTCCTCATACTCGGGATCTTTTTCCTTATATTCCTGATCTTTCTCCTCATATGCAAGATCTTTCTCCTCTTACTCTGGATCTTTCTCCTCATACCCGGGATCTTTCTCCTCATACATTGGATCTTTCTCCTCATTCTCTGCATCTTTCTCCTCATAGTATGGAAATTCCTCCTTATACCCTAAATCCTTCTTGTTATATTCTGGATCTTTCTCCTCATACTTTGGATATTTTTCTTCATACACTCAATAGTTCTCCTCATATTCTGGATTTTTCTCCTCATATTATGGATCTTTCTCCTCATACTCCAGTTCTTTCTCCTTATACTCTGGATTTTTCTCCTCATACTATGAATCTTTCTCCTCATACTCCGGATCTTTCTCCTCCTACTCCAGATATTTATCCTCATACTCTGGATATTTCTACTCATACTCTGGATCTTTCTCCTCATGCTCCTGATCTTTCTCCTCATATGCAAGATCTTTCTCCTCATACTCTGGGTCTGTCTCCTCATACCCGGGATCCTTCTCCTCATCCTCTGGATCTCTCTCGTCATATGCCAGATCTTTCTCCACACATGCCACAACTTTCTCCTCATACTCTGGATCTTTCTCCTCATACTCTGGATCTTTCTCTCATACACTAGATCTTTCTCCTCATACTCTGCTTCTTTGTCCTCATACTCTGGACCTTTCTCCTCATACGCCGGATCTTCCTCCTCATAGGATGGAATTTTCTCCTCATACACCAGATCTTTCTCCTTATATTCCACATCCTTCTTATTATACTCTGGATCTTTCTTCTCATAATCTGGATCTTTCTCTTCATACTATGGATATTCCTCCTCATACTATCGATCTTTCTCCTCATACTCCAGATCTTTCTCCTCATATTCCAGATCTTTCTCTCATTCACCAGATCTTTCTACTCATACTCCTGATCTTTCTCCTCATACAATGTATTTTTTCCTAATACGCCAGCTCTATCTCCTCATACATTGGATCCTTCCTGTCCTATGCTTGACCTTTCTCCTCATAGTCAGGATCTTTCTTCTCACACTCCGGATATTTCTCCTCATACTCAGGATCTTTCTCCTCATACTCAGGATCTTTCTTCTCATACTCCGGATATATCTCCTCATACTCCAGACTTTTTTCCTCATATGCCAGACATTTCTCCTCATACTCTGGATCTTTCTCCTCAAACTCTGGATCTTTCTCTCATACGCCAGATCTTTCTCCTCACAGTCTTTGTCTTTCTCCTCATACTCTGAATACTTCTCCTCATACTCCAGACATTTCTTCTCATATACCTGATCTTTCTCATCATACTCTGGGTCTTTATCCTCATACTCTGGATCTTTCATCTCATACTTTGGGTCTTTCTCATACGCCCGATCTTTCTCCTCATAGTCCGGATCTTTCTCCTCCTACTCTAGATATTTCTCCTCATACTCTGGATATTTCTACTCATACTTTGGATCTTTCTCCTCATGCTCCTGATCTTTCTCCTCATATGCAAGATCTTTCTCCTCATACTCTGGGTCTGTCTCCTCATACCCGGGATCCTTCTCCTCATCCTCTGGATCTCTCTCGTCATATGCCAGATCGTTCTCCACACATGCCAGAACTTTCTCCTCATACTCTGGATCTTTCTCCTCATACTCTGGATCTTTCTTTCATACACCAGATATTTCTCCTCATATTCCTGATCTTTTTCCTCATACACCAGATCTTTCTCCTTGCACATCGGATCCTCCTCCTCATCTGTTTGATATTTCGCCTCATACTCCAGATCTTTTTCCTCATACTCTGGATCTTTCTCCTCATATTCTGGATCATTCTCCTCATACTCTGGATCTTTCACCTCATACTCTGGATCTTTCTCTCATACACCGGATCTTTCTCCTCATATTCTGGGTATTTCTCCTCATACTCTGGAAGTTTCTCCTCACACTCTGGATCCTTCTCCTCATATGCTGGATCTTTCTCCTCATACGACGGATTGTTCTCCTACTATAGATCTTTCTCCTCATACTCCGGATCTTTCTCCTCATAGTATGGAACTTTTTCCTCCTACCCCAGATCTTTCTCATTATATTCCAGATTTTTCCCCTCATATTATGGATCGTTCTCCTCATACTATGGATCTTTCTCCTCAATCTCCAGATATTTCTCCTCATGCTCCAGATATTTCTCCGCACACTCCAGATCCTTCTCCTCATACTCTGAGTCTTTTGACTCATACTCTGGATCTTTTTCAACATACTCCAGGTCTTTCTCCTCATACGCTTGATCTTTCTCCTCATAATCTGAATCTTTCCCTTCATACGCCAGATCTTTTTCCTCATACTTTGCGTCTTTTTCCTCATACTCTGGATTTTTTTCCTCATACTGCGAGTCTTTCTCCTCATACCCGGGATCTTTTTCCTTATATTCCTGATCTTTCTCCTCATATGCAAGATCTGTCTCCTCTTACTCTGGGTCTTTCTCCTCATACCCGGGATCTTTCTCCTCATACATTGGATCTTTCTCCTCATTCTCTGCATCTTTCTCCTCATAGTATGGAAATTCCTCCTTATACCCTAAATCCTTCTAGTTATATTCTGGATCTTTCTCCTCATAGTTTGGATATTTTTCTTCATACACTCAATAGTTCTCCTCATATTCTGGATTTTTCTCCTCATATTATGGATCTTTCTCCTCATTCTCCAGTTCTTTCTCCTTATACTATGGATTTTTCTCCTCATACTATGGATCATTCTCCTCATACTCCGGATCTTCCTCCTCCTACTCCACATATTTCTCCTCATACTCTGGATATTTCTACTCATACTCTGGATCTTTCTCCTTATGCTCCTGATCTTTCTCCTCATATGCCAGATCTTTCTCTCATTCACCAGATCTTTCTACTCATACTCCGGATCTTTCTCCTCATACAATGTATTTTTTCCTCATACGCCAGCTCTATCTCCTCAGACATTGGATCCTTCCTGTCCTATGCTTGACCTTTCTCCTCATAGTCAGGATCTTTCTTCTCACACTCCGGATATTTCTCCTCATACTCAGGATCGTTCTCCTCATACTCAGGATCTTTCTTCTCATAGTCCGGATATATCTCCTCATACTCCAGACTTTTTTCCTCATATGCCAGACATTTCTCCTCATACTCTGGATCTTTCTCCTCAAACTCTGGATCTTTCTCTCATACGCCAGATCTTTCTCCTCACAGTCTTTGTCTTTCTCCTCATACTCTGAATACTTCTCCTCATACTCCAGACATTTCTTCTCATATACCGGATCTTTCTCATCATACTCTTTGTCTTTATCCTCATACTCTGGATCTTTCATCTCATACTTTGGGTCTTTCTCATACGCCGGATCTTTCTCCTCATACTCCAGATCTTTCTCCTCCTACTCTAGATATTTCTCCTCATACTCTGGATATTTCTACTCATACTTTGGATCTTTCTCCTCATGCTCCTGATCTTTCTCCTCATATGCAAGATCTTTCTCCTCATACTCTGGTTCTGTCTCCTCATACCCGGGATCCATCTCCTCATCCTCTGGATCTCTCTCGTCATATGCCAGATCGTTCTCCACACATGCCAGAACTTTCTCCTCATACTCTGGATCTTTATCCTCATACTCTGGATCTTTCTTTCATACACCAGATATTTCTCCTCATATTCCTGATCTTTTTCCTCATACACCAGATCTTTCTCCTTGCACACCGGATCCTCCTCCTCATCTGCTTGATATTTCGCCTCATACTCCAGATCTTTTTCCTCATACTCTGGATCTTTCTCCTCATATTCTGGATCATTCTCCTCATACTCTGGATCTTTCACCTCATACTCTGGATCTTTCTCTCATACACCAGATCTTTCTCCTCATATTCTGGGTATTTCTCCTCATACTCTGGAAGTTTCTCCTCACACTCTGGATCCTTCTCCTCATATGCTGGATCTTTCTCCTCATACGACGGATTGTTCTCCTACTATAGATCTTTCTCCTCATACTCCGGATCTTTCCTGTCCTATGCTTGACCTTTCTCCTCATACTCAGGATCTTTCTTCTCATACTCCGGATATTTCTCCTCATACTCAGGATCTTTCTCCTCATACTCAGGATCTTTCTTCTCATTCTCCGGATATATCTCCTCATACTCCAGGCTTTCCTCCTCATATGCCAGATATTTCTCCTCATACTCTGGATCTTTCTCTCATACACCAGATCTTTCTCCTCACAGTCTTGGTCTTTCTCCTCATACTATGAATACTTCTCCTCATACTCCAGACCTTTCTTCTCATATACCGGATCCTTCTCCTCATATGCTGGATCTTTCTCCTCATACGACGGATTGTTCTCCTACTATAGATCTTTCTCCTCATACACCGGATCCTTCCTGTCCTATGCTTGACCTTTCTCCTCATACTCAGGATCTTTCTTCTCATACTCCGGATATTTCTCCTCATACTCAGGATCTTTCTCCTCATACTCAGGATCTTTCTTCTCATTCTCCGGATATATCTCCTCATACTCCAGGCTTTCCTCCTCATATGCCAGATATTTCTCCTCATACTCTGGATCTTTCTCTCATACACCAGATCTTTCTCCTCACAGTCTTGGTCTTTCTCCTCATACTATGAATACTTCTCCTCATACTCCAGACCTTTCTTCTCATATACCGGATCTTTCTCATCATACTCTGGGTCTTTATCCTCATACTCTGGATCTTTCATCTCTTACTCTGGGTCTTTCTCCTCATACTCTGGGTCTTTCTCCTCATACTCAGGATATATCTGATCATATGCCGGATCTTTCTCCTCATACTCCGGATCTTTCTCCTCCTACTCTAGATATTTCTCCTCATACTCTGGATATTTCTACTCGTACTCTGGATCTTTCTCCTCATGCTCCTGATCTTTCTCCTCATATGCAAGATCTTTCTTCTCTTACTCTGGGTCTTTCTCCTCATACCCGGGATCTTTCTCCTCATACATTGGATCTTTCTCCTCATTCTCTGCATCTTTCTCCTCATAGTATGGAAATTCCTCCTTATACCCTAAATCCTTCTTGTTATATTCTGGATCTTTCTCCTCATACTTTGGATATTTTTCTTCATACACTCAATAGTTCTCCTCATATTCTGGATTTTTCTACTCATATTATGGATCTTTCTCCTCATACTCCAGTTCTTTCTACTTATACTCCGGGTTTTTCTCCTCACACTATGGATCTTTCTCCTCATACTCTGGATCTTTCTCCTCCTGCTCCAGATATTTCTCCTCATACTCTGGATATTTCTACTCATACTCTGGATCTTTCTCCTCATGCTTCTGATCTTTCTCCTCATATGCAAGATCTTTCTCCTTATACTCTGGGTTTGTCTCCTCATACCCGGGATCCTTCTACTCATCCTCTGGATCTCTCTCGTCATATGCCAGATCTTTCTCCACACATGCCAGAACTTTCTCCTCATACTCTGGATCTTTCTCCTCATATTCTGGATCTTTCTCTCATACACCAGATCTTTCTCCTCATACTCTGCTTCTTTGTCCTCATACTCTGGACCTTTCTCCTCATACGCCAGATCTTCCTCCTCATAGGATGGAATTTTCTCCTCATACACCAGATCTTTCTCCTTATATTCCACATCCTTCTTATTATACTCTGGATCTTTCTTCTCATAATCTGGATCTTTCTCTTCATACTATGGATCTGCCTCCTCCTACTATCGATCTTTCTCCTCATACTCCAGATCTTTCTCCTCATATTCCAGATCTTTCTCTCATTCACCAGATCTTTCTACTCATACTCCTGATCTTTCTCCTCATACAATGTATTTTTTCCTCATACGCCAGCTCTATCTCCTCATACACCGGATCCTTTCTGTCCTATGCTTGACCTTTCTCCTCATACTCAGGATCTTTCTTCTCATACTCAGGATATTTCTCCTCATACTCAGGATCTTTCTTCTCATACTCAGGATCTTTCTTCTCATACTCAGGATATATCTCCTCATACTCCAGACTTTTCTCCTCATATGCCAGATATTTCTCCTCATACTCTGAATCTTTCTCCTCAAACTCTGGATCTTTCTCTCATACGCCAGATCTTTCTCCTCACAGTCTTGGTCTTTCTACTCATACTCTGAATACTTCTCCTCATACTCCAGACCTTTCTTCTCATATACCGGATCTTTCTCATCATACTCTGGGTCTTTATCCTCATACTCTGGATCTTTCATCTCATACTCTGGGTCTTTCTCCTCATACTCTGGGTCTTTCTCCTCATACTCAGGATATATCTGATCATATGCCGGATCTTTCTCCTCATACTCCGGATCTTTCTCCTCCTGCTCTAGATATTTCTCCTCATACTCTGGATATTTCTACTCATAGTCTGGACCTTTCTCCTCATACGCTGGATCTTCCTCCTCATAGGATGGATATTTCTCCTCATACACCAGATCTTTCTCCTTATATTCCACATCCTTCTTATTATACTCTGGATCTTTCTTCTCATAATCTAGATCTTTCTCTTCATACTATGGATCTTCCTCCTCATACTATCGATCTTTCTCCTCATACTCCAGACCTTTCTCCTCATATTCCAGATCTTTCTCTCATTCACCAGATCTTTCTACTCATACTCCTGATCTTTCTCCTCATACGATGTATTTTTTCCTCATACGCCAGCTCTATCTCCTCATACACCGGATCCTTCCTGTCCTATGCTTGACCTTTCTCCTCATACTCAGGATCTTTCTTCTCATACTCCGGATATTTCTCCTCATACTCAGGATCTTTCTCCTCATACTCAGGATCTTTCTTCTCATACTGCGGATATGTCTCCTCATACTCCAGACTTTTCTCCTCATATGCCAGATATTTCTCCTCATACTCTGGATCTTTCTCCTCAAACTCTGGATCTTTCTCTCATACGCCAGATCTTTCTCAACATAGTCTTGATCTTTCTCCTCATACTCTGAATACTTCTCCTCATACTCCAGACCTTTCTCCTCATATACCGGATCTTTCTCATCATACTCTGGGTCTTTATCCTCATACTCTGGATCTTTAATCTCATACTCTAGGTCTTTCTCCTCATACTCTGGGTCTTTCTCCTCATACTCAGGATATATCTGATCATATGCTGGATCTTTCTCCTCATACTCCGGATCTTTCTCCTCCTACTCCAGATATTTCTCCTCATACTCTGGATATTTCTACTCATACTCTGGATCTTTCTACTCATGCTCCTGATCTTTCTCCTCATATGCAAGATCTTTCTCCTCATAGTCTGGGTCTGTCTCCTCATACCCGGGATCCTTCTCCTTATCCTCTGGATCTCTCGCGTCATATGCCAGATCTTTCTCCACACATGCCAGAACTTTCTCCTCATACTCTGGATCTTTCTCCTCATACTCTGGATCTTTCTCTCATACACCAGATCTTTCTCCTCATACTCTGCTTCTTTGTCCTCATACTCTGGACCTTTCTCCTCATACGCCGGATCTTCCTCCTCATAGGATGGAATTTTCTCCTCATACTCCAGATCTTTCTCCTTATATTCCACACCCTTCTTATTATACTATGGATCTTTCTTCTCATAATCTGGATCTTTCTCTTCATACTATGGATCTTCCTCCTCATACTATCGATCTTTACCCTCATACTCCAGACTTTTCTCCTCATATGTCAGATATTTCTCCTCGTACTCTGGATCTTTCTCCTCAAACTCTGGATCTTTCTCTCATACGCCAGATCTTTCTCCTCACAGTCTTGGTCTTTCTCCTCATACTCAGGATATATCTGATCATAAGCCGGATCTTAATCCTCATACTCGAGATCTTTTTCCTCATGCTATGGTTCTTGCTCCTCATACTCTGAATCATACTCCTGATCTTTCCCCTCATAAGCAAGAGTTTTCTTCTTATACTCTTTGTCTATCTCCTCATACCCGGGATCGTTCTCCTCATACTCTGGATCTTTCTCATCATACGCCAGATCTTTCTCCTCATATGCTAGAACTTTCTCCTCATACTCTGGATCTTTCTCCTCATACTCCAGATCTTTCTCTCATACACTAGATCTTTCACCTCAAATTCTGGGTCTTTCTCCTCCTTCTCTGGACCTTTCTCCTCATACTCTGGATCTTTCTCCTCATATGCCAGATCTTTTCTCCTCATACGTCGGATTGTTCTCCTATTATAGATCTTTCTCCTCATACTACAGATCTTTCTCCTCATACTATGAAACTTTCTCCTCATATGCCAGATCTTTCTCCTTGTATTCCAGATCTTTTTTCCTCATACTCTGGATCTTTCTCCTCATAATCTGGATATTTCTCTTCGGGCTGGATTTTCCCCCTCAAATTTTGGATCTTTCTCCTTGTACTCTGGATCTTTCTCCTCATACTCCAGATCTTTCTCCTCATATTCCAGGTCTTTCTCTCATACCCCAGATCTTTCTCCTTATACGCCTGATCTTTCTCCTCATACACTGTATCTTTCTCCTCATACACCAGGTCTTTCTCCTCATACACCAGATCCTTCTAATCCTACCCTTGACCTGCTCCTCATAATCAGGATCTTTCCCCTCATACTATGGATATTTCTCCTCATACTCCAGACCTTTCTCTTCATATGCCGGATATTTCTCCTCCTACTCTAGATCTTTCTCCTTAAACCCTGGATCTTTCCCTCATACGTCAAATCTTTCACCTCACACTCTTGGTCTTTCTCCTCGTAGTCTGGATCTTTCTCCTCAAAATCCGATTCTTTCTCCTCATACTCTGGATATTTCTCCTCATACTACAGACATTTCGCCTCATATACCGGATCTTTTTCATCATACTCTGGGTCTTTCTCCTCATACTCCTGATCTTTCACCTCATATTCTAGGTCTTCTCATTCTCTGGGTATTTCTCCTCATAGTCTTGATCTTTTTTCCTCATACACCAGATCTTTATCCTCCAATGCCGGATAATTCTCCTCATATGCCAGATCTTTCTCCCCATACTCCTGATCTTTCTCCTCATACTCAGGATCTTTTTCCTCATACACCAGATCTTTCTCTTTGTATTCTGGATCTTTCTCCTAATTATCTGGATCTTTCTCCTCATAATATGGACATTTCTGATCATATGCCGGATCTTAATCCTCATACTCCAGATATTTCTCGTCATACTATGGTTCGTTCTCCTCATACTATCGATCTTTCTTCTCATACTCCTGATCTTTCTCTCATACACCAGATATTTCTCCTCATATTCCTGATCTTTCTCCTCATACCCCAGATCTTTCTCCTTGCACACCGGATCCTCCTCCTCATCTGCTTGATTTTTCGCCTCATACTCCGGATGTTTTTCCTCATTCTTTGGATCTTTTTCCTCATACTCTGGATCTTTATCCTCATATTCTGCATCATTCTCCTCATACTCTGGATCTTTCTCTCATGCACCAGATCTTTCTCCTCATATGCCAGAACTTTCTCCTCATACTCTGTATCTTTCTCCTCATACTCAGGATCTTTCTCTCATACACCAGATCTTTCTCCTCATACTGTGGGTCTTTCTCCTCATACTCCGGAAGTTTCTCCTCATACTCTGGATCTTTCTCCTCATATGCTGGATCTTTTTCCTCATACGACGGATTGTTCTCCTGCTATAGATCTTTCTCCTCATACTCCGGATCTTTCTCCTCACAGTATGGAACTTTTTCCTCCAACGTCAGATCTTTCTCATTATATTCCAGACTTTTCCCCTCATATTATGGACCTTTCTCCTCATACTCTGGATTGTTCTCCTCATACTATGGATCTTCTTCCTCATACTATCGATCTTTCTCCTCATACTCCAGATCTTCCTCCTCATATTCCAGATCTCTCTCATACACCAGATCTTTCTCCTCATACTCCTGATTTTTATCCTCATATGCTGTATCTTTCTCCCCATACTCCAGATCTTTCTCTTACACCAGATCTTTCTCCTTATACTCCTGATCTTTCTCCTCATATGCGGTATCTTTCTCCTCATACGCCAGCTCCTCCTCCTCATACAATGGATCCTTCTTGTCCTACGCTTGACCTTTCGCCTCTTACTCAGGATCTTTCTTCTCATACTCCGGACATTTCTCCTCATACTCCAGACTTTTCTCCTCATACTCGGGATCTTTCTTGTGAAACTCTGGATCTTTCTCTCATACACCAGTTATTTTCCCTCATACAATGGGTCTTTCTCCTTATTCTCTGGATCTTTCTCCTCATAGTCCAGATCTTTCTCCTCATATACCAGATCTTTCTCATCATACCCTGTGTCTTTCTCCTCATTCTCCGGATCTTTCATCTGATACTCTGAGTCTTTCTTCTCATACTCTGGATCTTTCTTCTCATAGTCTTGAGCTTTCTCCCCATGCACCAGATCTTTCTCCTCCAATGCCAGATCTTTCTCCTCATACTCCAGATCTTTCTCCTCATACTCTGGGTCTTTCTCCTCATACTCAGGATCTTTCTCCTCATACGCTGGATATATCTGATCATATGCCGGATCTTAATCCTCATACTCCAGATCTTTTTCCTCATGCTATGGTTCTTTCTCCTCATACTCTGGATCTTTCTCATCATACTCCTGATCTTTCCCCTCACATGCAAGAGTTTTCTCCTCATTCTCTGGGTCTGTCTCCTCATACCTGGGATCAGTCTCCTCATACTCTGGATCTTTCTCCTCATACGCCAGATCTTTCTCCTCATATGCTGGAACTTTCTCATCATACTCTGGATCTTTCTCCTCATACTCAGGGTCTTTCTTTCATACACCAGATCTTTCTCCTCATACTCTGGGTCTTTCTCCTCATACTCCAGAAGTTTCTCCTCATACTGTGGATCTTTCTCCTCATATGCTGGATCTTTCTCCTCATACGACGGATTGTTCTCCTACTATAGATATTTCTCCTCATACTCCGGATCTTTCTCCTCACAGTATGGAACTTTTTCCTCCTATGCCAGATCTTTCTCATTATACTCCAGACTTTTCCCCTCATATTATGGATCTTTCTCCTCATACTCTGGATCGTTCTCCTCATACTATGGATCTTCTTCCTCATACTATCGATCTTTCTCCTCATACTCCAGATCTTCCTCCTCATATTCCAGATCTCTCTCATACACCAGATCATTCTCCTCATACTCCTGATTTTTATCCTCATATGCTGTATCTTTCTCCTCATACTCTGGATCTTTCTCCTCATATTCCAGATCTTTCTCTTACACCAGATCTTTCTCCTCATACTCCTGATCTTTCTCCTCATATGCGGTATCTGTCTCCTCACACGCCAGCTCCTCCTCCTCATACAATGGATCCTTCTTGTCCTACGCTTGACCTTTCGCCTCTTACTCAGGATCTTTCTTCTCGTACTCCGGACATTTCTCCTCGTACTCCGGACATTTCTCCTCATACTCCAGACTTTTCTCCTCATACTCAGGATCTTTCTTGTGAAACTCTGGATCTTTCTCTCATACACCAGATCTTTTTCCTCATACAATGGGTCTTTCTCCTCATTCTCTGGATCTTTCTCCTCATAGTCCAGATCTTTCTCCTCATATACCGGATGTTTCTCATCATACCCTGTGTCTTTCTCCTCATTCTCCGGATCTTTCATCTGATACTCTGAGTCTTTCTTCTCATACTCTGGATCTTTCTTCTCATAGTCTTGATCTTTCTCCCCATACACCAGATCTTTCTCCTCCAATGCCAGATGATTCTCCCCATATGCCAGATCGTTCTCCTCATACTCCGGATCTTTCTTCTCATACTCTGGGTCTTTCTCCTCATACTCAGGATCTTTCTCATCATACGCTGGATATATCTGATCATATGCCGGATCTTAATCCTCATACTCCAGATCTTTTTCCTCATGCTATGGTTCTTTCTCCTCATACTCTGGATCTTTCTCATCATACTCCTGATCTTTCCCCTCACATGCAAGAGTTTTCTCCTCATTCTCTGGGTCTGTCTCCTCATACCTGGGATCAGTCTCCTCATACTCTGGATCTTTCTCCTCATACGCCAGATCTTTCTCCTCATATGCTGGAACTTTCTCATCATACTCTGGATCTTTCTCCTCATACTCAGGGTCTTTCTTTCATACACCAGATCTTTCTCCTCATACTCTGGGTCTTTCTCCTCATACTCCAGAAGTTTCTCCTCATACTGTGGATCTTTCTCCTCATATGCTGGATCTTTCTCCTCATACAACGGATTGTTCTCCTACTATAGATATTTCTCCTCATACTCCGGATCTTTCTCCTCACAGTATGGAACTTTTTCCTCCTATGCCAGATCTTTCTCATTATACTCCAGACTTTTCCCCTCATATTATGGATCTTTCTCCTCATACTCTGGATCGTTCTCCTCATACTATGGATCTTCTTCCTCATACTATCGATCTTTCTCCTCATACTCCAGATCTTCCTCCTCATATTCCAGATCTCTCTCATACACCAGATCATTCTCCTCATACTCCTGATTTTTATCCTCATATGCTGTATCTTTCTCCTCATACTCTGGATCTTTCTCCTCATATTCCAGATCTTTCTCTTACACCAGATCTTTCTCCTCATACTCCTGATCTTTCTCCTCATATGCGGTATCTGTCTCCTCACACGCCAGCTCCTCCTCCTCATACAATGGATCCTTCTTGTCCTACGCTTGACCTTTCGCCTCTTACTCAGGATCTTTCTTCTCGTACTCCGGACATTTCTCCTCGTACTCCGGACATTTCTCTTCATACTCCAGACTTTTCTCCTCATACTCAGGATCTTTCTTGTGAAACTCTGGATCTTTCTCTCATACACCAGATCTTTTTCCTCATACAATGGGTCTTTCTCCTCATTCTCTGGATCTTTCTCCTCATAGTCCAGATCTTTCTCCTCATATACCGGATGTTTCTCATCATACCCTGTGTCTTTCTCCTCATTCTCCGGATCTTTCATCTGATACTCTGAGTCTTTCTTCTCATACTCTGGATCTTTCTTCTCATAGTCTTGATCTTTCTCCCCATACACCAGATCTTTCTCCTCCAATGCCAGATGATTCTCCCCATATGCCAGATCGTTCTCCTCATACTCCGGATCTTTCTTCTCATACTCTGGGTCTTTCTCCTCATACTCAGGATCTTTCTCATCATACGCTGGATATATCTGATCATATGCCGGATCTTAATCCTCATACTCCAGATCTTTTTCCTCATGCTATGGTTCTTTCTCCTCATACTCTGGATCTTTCTCATCATTCTCCTGATCTTTCCCCTCACATGCAAGAGTTTTCTTCTCATACTCTGGGTCTGTCTCCTCATACCTGGGATCGTTCTCCTCATACTCTGGATCTTTCTCGTCATGCGCCAGATCTTTCTCCTCATACTCCGGATCTTTCTCCTCATACTCAGGATCTTTCTCCTCATACGCTGGATATATCTGATCATATGCCAGATCTTAATACTCATACGCCAGATCTTTTTCCTCATGCTATGGTTCTTTCTCCTCATACTCTGGATCTTTCTCATCATACTCCTGCTCTTTCCCCTCATATGCAAGAGTTTTCTCCTCATACTCTGGGTCTGTCTCCTCATACCTGGTATAGTTCTCCTCATACTCTGGATCTTTCTCGTCATATGCCAGATCCTTCTCCTCATATGCTGGAACTTTCTCCTCATACTCTGGATCTTTCTCCTCATACGCTGGATCTTTCACTCATACACCAGATCTTTCTCCTCATACTCTGGGTCTTTCTCCTCATACTCCGGAAGTTTCTCCTCATACTCTGGATCTTTCTCCTCATATGCTGGATCTTTCTCCTCATACGACGGATTGTTCTCCTACTATAGATCTTTCTCCTCATACTCCGGATCTTTCTCCTAACAGTATGGAACTTTTTCCTCCTATGCCAGATCTTTCTCATTATATTCCAGACTTTTCCCCTCATATTATGGATCTTTCTCCTCATACTCTGGATCGTTCTCATACTATAGATCTTCTTCCTCATACTATCGATCTTTCTCCTCATACTCCAGATCTTCCTCCTCATATTCCAGATCTCTCTCATACACCAGATCTTTCTCCTCATACTCCTGATTTTTATCCTCATATGCTGTATCTTTCTCCTCATACTCTGGATCTTTCTCCTCATATTCCAGATCTTTCTCTTACACCAGATCTTTCTCCTTATACTCCTGATCTTTCTCCTTATATGCGGTATCTGTCTCCTCATACGCCAGCTCCTCCTCCTCCTCATACAATGGATCCTTCTTGTCCTACGCTTGACCTTTCGCCTCTTACTCAGGATCTTTCTTCTCGTACTCCGGACATTTCTCCTCATACTCCAGACTTTTCTCCTCATACTCAGGATCTTTCTTGTGAAACTCTGGATCTTTCTCTCATACACCAGATCTTTTTCCTCATACAATGGGTCTTTCTCCTCATTCTCTGGATTTTTCTCCTCATAGTCCAGATCTTTCTCCTCATATACCGGATCTTTCTCATCATACCCTGTGTCTTTCTCCTCATTCTCCGGATCTTTCATCTGATACTCTGAGTCTTTCTTCTCATACTCTGGATCTTTCTTCTCATAGTCTTGATCTTTCTCCCCATACACCAGATCTTTCTCCTCCAATGCCAGATGATTCTCCCCATATGCCAGATCTTTCTCCTCATACTCCGGATCTTTCTTCTCATACTCTGGGTCTTTCTCCTCATACTCAGGATCTTTCTCCTCATACGCTGGATATATCTGATCATATGCCGGATCTTAATCCTCATACTCCAGATCTTTTTCCTCATGCTATGGTTCTTTCTCCCCATACTCTGGATCTTTCTCATCATACTCCTGATCTTTCCCCTCACATGCAAGAGTTTTCTTCTCATACTCTGGGTCTGTCTCCTCATACCTGGGATCGTTCTCCTCATACTCTGGATCTTTCTCGTCATGCGCCAGATCTTTCTCCTCATACTCCGGATCTTTCTCCTCATACTCAGGATCTTTCTTCTCATACGCTGGATATATCTGATCATATGCCACATCTTAATACTCATACGCCAGATCTTTTTCCTCATGCTATGGTTCTTTCTCCTCATACTCTGGATCTTTCTCATCATACTCCTGCTCTTTCCCCTCATATGCAAGAGTTTTCTCCTCATACTCTGGGTCTGTCTCCTCATACCTGGTATCGTTCTCCTCATACTCTGGATCTTTCTCGTCATACGCCAGATCCTTCTCCTCATATGCTGGAACTTTCTCCTCATACTCTGGATATTTCTCCTCATACGCTGGATCTTTCACTCATACACCAGATCTTTCTCCTCATACTCTGGGTCTTTCTCCTCATACTCCGGAAGTTTCTCCTCATACTCTGGATCTTTCTCCTCATATGCTGGATCTTTCTCCTCATACGACGGATTGTTCTCCTACTATAGATCTTTCTCCTCATACTCCGGATCTTTCTCCTCACAGTATGGAACTTTTTCCTCCTACGCCAGATCTTTCTCATTATATTCCAGACTTTTCCCCTCATATTATGGATCTTTCTCCTCATACTCTGGATCGTTCTCATACTATGGATCTTCTTCCTCATACTATCGATCTTTCTCCTCATACTCCAGATCTTCCTCCTCATATTCCAGATCTCTCTCATACACCAGATCTTTCTCCTCATACTCCTGATTTTTATCCTTATATGCTGTATCTTTCTCCTCATACTTTGGATCTTTCTCCTCATATTCCAGATCTTTCTCTTACACCAGATCTTTCTCCTTATACTCCTGATCTTTCTCCTCATATGCGGTATCTTTCTCCTCATATGCCAGCTCCTCCTCCTCATACAATGGATCCTTCTTGTCCTACGCTTGACCTTTCGCCTCTTACTCAGGATCTTTCTTCTCATACTCCGGACATTTCTCCTCATACTCCAGACTTTTCTCCTCATACTCGGGATCTTTCTTGTGAAACTCTGGATCTTTCTCTCATACACCAGATCTTTTTCCTCATACAATGGGTCTTTCTTCTCATTCTCTGGATCTTTCTCCTCATAGTCCAGATCTTTCTCCTCATATACCGGATCTTTCTCATCATACCCTGTGTCTTTCTACTCATTCTCCGTATCTTTCATCTGATACTCTGAGTCTTTCTTCTCATTCTCTGGATCTTTCTTCTCATAGTCTTGATCTTACTCCCCATACACCAGATCTTTCTCCTCCAATGCCAGAGGATTCTCCCCATATGCCAGATCTTTCTCCTCATACTCTGGATCTTTCTCCTCATACTCTGGGTCTTTCTCCTCATACTCAGGATCTTTCTCCACATACGCTGGATATATCTGATCATATGCCGGATCTTAATCCTCATACTCCAGATCTTTTTCCTCATGCTATGATTCTTTCTCCTCATACTCTGGATCTTTCTCATCATACTCTGGATTGTTCTCCTCATACTATGGATCTTCCTCCTCATACTATCGATCTTTCTCCTCATACTCCAGATCTTTCTCCTTATACTCCTGCTCTTTCTCCTCATACGCGGTATCTTACTCCTCATACGCCAGATCTTTCTCCTCATACAACGGATCCTTCTTGTCCTCTGCTTGACCTTTCGCCTCATACTCAGGATCTTTCTTCTCATACTCCGGATCTTTCTCCTCATAGTATGGAACTTTTTCCTCCTACGCCAGATCTTTCTCAGTATATTCAAGATTTTTCCCCTCATATTATGGAATCTTTCTCCTCATACTCTGCATCGTTCTCCTCCTACTATGGATCTTCTTCCTCATACTATCGATCTTTCTCCTCATACTCCAGATCTTCCTCCTCATATTCCAGCTCTTTCTCTCCTACACCAGATCTTTCTCCTCATACTCCTGATCTTTCTCCTCATATGCTGTATCTTTCTCCTCATACTCTGGATCTTTCTTCTCATATTCCAGATCTTTCTCTTACACCAGATCTTTCTCCTTATACTTCAGCTCTTTCTCCTCATACGTGGTATCTTACTCCTCACATGCCAGATCTTTCTCCTCATACAACGGATCCTTCTTGTCCTACGCTTGACCTTTCGCCTCATACTCAGGATCTTTCTTCTCTTACTCCGGATATTTCTCCTCATACTCCGACTTTTCTCCTCACACTCTGGATCTTTCTTGTGAAACTCTGGATCTTTTTCTCATACACCAGATCTTTTTCCTCATACAATGGGTCTTTCCCTCATACTCTGGATCTTTCTCCTCATAGTCCAGATCTTTCTCCTCATATACCAGATCTTTCTCATCATACTCTGGGTCTTTCTCCTCATTCTCCTGATCTTTCATCTGATACTCTGGGTCTTTCTCCTCATACTCTGGATCTTTCTCCTCATAGTCTTAATCTTTCTCCTCATACACCAGATCTTTCTCCTCCAATGCCGGATGATTCTCCCCATATGCCAGATCTTTCTCCTCATACTCCGGATCTTTCTCCTCATACTATGGATCTTTCTCCTCATACACCAGATCTTTCTCCTTATATTCTGGATCTTCCTCCTCATACTCAGGATCTTTCTCCTCATATGCTGGAGATTTCTGATTATATGACAGATCTTAATCCTCATACCCCAGAACTTTCTCCTCATACTATGGTTCTTTCTCCTCATACTTTGGATCTTTCTCCTCATACTCCTGATCTTCCTCCTCATACGCAAGAATTTTCTCCTCATACTCTGGGTCTGTCTCCTCATACCCGTAATTGTTCTTCTCATACTCTGGATCTTTCTCGTCATACACCAGATCTTTCTCCTCATATGCCAGAACTTTCTCCTCATACTCTGGATCTTTCGCCTCATACTCTGGATCTTTCTCTCATACACCAGATCTTTCTCCTCATACTCTGGGTCTTTCTCCTCTTACTCTGGGCCTTTCTCCTCATACACCGGATCTTTCTCCTCACACGCCGGATCATTCTCCTCATACGATGAATTGTTCTCCAACTAAAGATCTTTCTCCTCATACTCTGGATCTTTCGCATCATAGTATGGAACTTTCTCTTCATACGGCAGATCTTTCTCCTTATATTCCTGATCTTTCTCCTCATACTCTGGATCTTTCTCCTCATAATCTGGATATTTCTCTTCAGACTCTGGATTTTTGCCCACATAATATGGATCTTTCTCTTCATACTATAGATCTTCCTCCTCATACTATCAACCTTTCTCCTCATAATCCAGATCTTTCTCCTCATATTCCAGATCTTTCTCTCATACACCAGATCTTTCTCCTCATATTCCTGATCTTTCTCCTCATACTCTGTATCTTTCTCCTCATACGTCAGCTCTTTCTCCTCATACACCGGATCCTTCCCTTCCTACGCTTGACCTTTCTCCTCATACTCAGGATCTTTCTTCTCATACTCTGGATATTTCTCCTCATACTCCAGTCTGTTATCCTCATATGCTGGTTATTTCTCCTCATACTCTGGATCTTTCTCATGAAACTCTGGATCTTTCTCTCATACGCCAGATCTTTTTCCTCATACAATGGGTCTTTCTCCTCAAACTCTGGATCTTTCCCCTCATATTCTGACTCTTTCTCCTCATACTCTGGACGCTTCTCCTCATACTCCAGACCATTCTCCTCATATACCGGATCTTTCTCCTCATACTCTGCATCTTTCTCATAGTCTTGATCTTTCTCCTCATACACCAGATTATAATCCTCCAATGCCGGTTCATTCTCCTCATATGCCAGATCTTTCTCCTCATACTCAGGGTCTTTCTTTCATACACCAGATCTTTCTCCTCATACTCTGGGTCTTTCTCCTCATACTCCAGAAGTTTCTCCTCATACTATTGATCTTTCTCCTCATATGCCAGATCTTCCTCCTCATACTATCAACCTTATATTCTGGATCTTTCTCCTCATACTCAGGATATTTCTGATTATATGCCAGATCTTAATCCTCATACTCCAGATATTTCTCCTCATACTCTGATTCTTTCTCCTCATACTCTGGACCTTTCTCCTCATATGCCAGAACTTTCTTCCCATACGCCGGATCTTTCTCCTCATAAAATGGATTGTTCTCCAACTATAAATCTTTCCCCTCATACTCTGGATCTTTCTCTTCATAGTATGGAACTTACTTTTCATACGCCAGATCTTTCTTCTTATATTCCAGATCTTTCTCCTCTGCGCTGGATCTTTCTCCTCATAATCTAGATATTTCTCTTCAGACTTTGGATTTTTCCCCTCATATTATGGATCTTTCTCCTCATACTCTGGCTCTTTCACCTCATACAATGGATCTTCATCCTCATACTATTGATCTTTCTCCTCATACTCCAAATTTTTCTCCTCATATTACAGATCTTTCTCTCTTATACCAGATCTTTCTCCTCATACTCCTGATCTTTCTCCTCATACGCCAGCTCTTTCTCCTCATACACCGGATCCTTCTTGTCCTATGCTTGACCTTTCTCCTCATACTCAGGATCTTTCTTCTCATACTCCGGATATTTTCCTCATACACCAGTCTCTTATCATCATATGCCGGTTATTTCTCCTCATACTCTGGATCTTTCTCCTGAAATTCTGGATCTTTCTCTCATACGTCAGATCTTTTTCTCATACAATGGGTCTTTCTCCTCAAACTCTGGATCTTTCTCCTCATATTCCGACCCTTTCTCCTCCTACTCTGGATGCTTCTCCTCATACTCCAGACCTTTCTCCTCATATACCCGATCTTTCTCATCAAACTCTGGGTCTTTCTCCTCATACTCCGAATCTTTCATCTCATGCACTGGGTCTTTCTCCTCATACTCTGGATCTTCTCCTCACAGTCTTGATCTTTCTCCTCATACACCAGATCTTTCTCCTCATATGCCGGATATTTCGCCTCATACTCTGGGTCTTTCTCCTCATACTCTGGACCTTTCTCCTCATACTCTGGATCTTTCTCCTCATACGCCGGATCTTTCTCCTCACACGATGGATTGTTCTCCAACTATAGATCTTTTTCCTCATACTCCGGATCTTTCGCCTCATAGTATGAAACTTTCTCCTCATATGCCAGATCTTTCTCTTTATATTCCAGATCTTTCTCCTCATACTCTGGATCTTTCTCCTCATAATCTGGATATTTCCCTTCAGACTCTGGATTTTTCCCCTCATGATGGATCTTTTCTACTCATACTCTGGATCTTTCTCCTCATACTATGGATCTTCATCCTCATACTATAAATCTTTCTCCTCATATTCCAGATCTTTTGCTCATACACCAGATCTTTCTCCTCATACTCCTGATATTTCTCCAAATACTCTGTATCTTTCTCCTCATACGCCAGCTCTTTCTCCTCATACACCGGATCCTTCTTGTCCTATGCTTGACCTTTCTCCTCATATTCAGGATCTTTCTTCTCATACTCCGGATATCTCTCCTCATCCTCTAGATTTTTCTCCTCATATGCCGGATATTCCTCTTCATACTCTGGATCTTTCTCCTGAAACTCTGGATCTTTCTCTCATATGCCAGATCCTTTTCCTCATGCAATGGGTCTTTCTCCTCAAACTCTGGATCTTTCTCCTCATATTCCGACTCTTTCTCCTCATACTCCAGACCTTTCTCCTCATACACCAGATCTTTCTCCTCATACTCAGGATCTTTCTCCTCATACTCTGGATACTTCTGATTATATGCCATATCTTAATCCTCATACTCCAGATCTTTCTCCTCATACTATTGTTCTTTCTCCTCATAACCTTGACCTTTCTCCTCATACTCTGGAACTTTCTCCTCATATGCCGGAACTTTCTCCTCATATGCCGGATCTTTATCCTCATACAACGGATTATTCTCCAACTATAAATCTTTCTCCTCATACTGTGGATCTTTCTCTTCATAGTATGGAACTTACTCTTCATATGCCAGATCTTTCTTCTTATATTCTAGATCTTTCTCCTCTGCGCTGGATCTTTCTCCTCATAATCTAGATATTTCTCTTCAGACTTTGGATTTTTCCCCTCATATTATGGATCTTTCTCCTCATAAGACGGATTGTTCTCCTACTATAGATTTTTCTCCTCATACTCGGGATCTTTATCCTCATAATAAGGAACTTTTTCCTCCTACGCAAGATCTTTCTCATTATATTCCAGATTTTTCCCCTCCTATTATGGATCTTTCTTCTCATACTCTGGATCATTCTCCTCATACTATGGATCTTCTTCCTCATACTATCGATCTTTCTCCTCATACTCCAGATCTTCCTCCTCACATTCCAGCTCTTTCTCTCATACACCAGCTCTTTCTCCTCATACTCCTGATCTTTCTCCTCATATGCTGTATCTTTCTCCTCATACTCTGGATCTTTCTCCTCATATTCCAGATCTTTCTCTTACACCAGATCTTTCTCCTTATACTCCTGCTCTTTCTCCTCATACGCAGTATCTTACTCCTCATACGCCAGTTCTTTCTCCACACACAACGGATCCTTCTTGTCCTACGCTTGACCTTTCGCCTCATACTCAGGATCTTTCTTCTCATACTCCGGATATTTCTCCTCATACTCCAGACTTTTCTCCTCATACTCTGGATCTTTCTCGTGAAACTCTGGATCTTTTTCTCATACACCAGATCTGTTTCCTCATTCAATGGGTCTTTCCCTCATACTCTGGATCTTTCTCCTCATAGTCCAGATCTTTCTCCTCATATACCGGATCTTTCTCATCATACTCTGGGTCTTTCTCCTCATTCTCCGGATCTTTCATCTGATACTCTGGGTCTTTCTCCTCATACTCTGGATCTTTCTCCTCATAATCTTGATCTTTCTCCTCATACACCAGATCTTTCTCCTCCAATGCCGGATGATTCTCCCCATATGCCTGATCTTTCTCCTCATACTCCGGATCTTTCTCCTCATACTATGGATCTTTCTCCTCATACGCCAGATCTTTCTCCTTATATTCTGGATCTTCCTCCTCATACTCAGGATCTTCCTCATATGCTGGAGATTTCTGATTATATGACAGATCATAATCCTCATACTCCAGATCTTTCTCCTCATACTATGGTTCTTTCTCCTCATACTTTGGATCTTTCTCCTCATATTCCTGATCTTCCTCCTCATACGCAAGAATTTTCTCCTCATACTCTGAATCTTTCGCCTCATACTCTGGATCTTTCTCTCATACACCAGATCCTTCTCCTCATACTCTGATTCTTTCTCCTCATACGCTGGGCCTTTCTCCTCATACACCTGATGTTTCTCCTCATACGCCTGATCATTCTCCTCATACGACGAATTGTTCTCCAACTATAGATCTTTCTCCTCATACTCTGGATCTTTCTTCTCATAGTATGGAACTTACTCTTCATACGGCAGATCTTCCTCCTTATATTCCTGATCTTTCTCCTCATACTCTGGATATTTCTCCTCATAATCTGGATATTTCTCTTCAGACTCTGGATTTTTCCCCACATATTATGGATCTTTCTCCTCATACTATGGATCTTCCTCCTCATACTATCAATCTTTCTCCTCATAATCCAGATCTTTCTCCTCATATTCCAGATCTTTCTCTCATACACCGGATCCTTCTTGACTTATGCTTGACCTTTCTCCTCATATTCAGGATCTTTCATCTCATACTCCGGATATCTCTCCTCATCCTCTAGATTTTTCTCCTCATATGCCAGATATTTCTCCTCATACACCAGATTATTCTCCTCCAATGCCGGATCATTTTCCTCATAAGCCAGATCTTTTTCTTCATACTCCGGATCTTTCTCCTCATACTATTGATCTTTCTCCTCATACGCCAGATCTATCTTCTTATATTCCAGATCTTTCTCCTCATAATCTGGATATTTCCCTTCAGACTCTGGATTTTTTCCCTCATATGATGGATCTTTTCTACTCATACTCTGGATCTTTCTCCTCATACTATGGATCTTCATCCTCATACTAAAAATCTTTCTCCTCATACTCCAGATCTTTCTCCTCATATTCCAGATCTTTCTCTCATACACCAGATCTTTCTCCTCATACTCCTGATATTTCTCCAAATACTCTGTATCTTTCTCCTCATACGCCAGCTCTTTCTCCTCATACACCGGATCCTTCTTGTCCTATGCTTGACCTTTCTCCTCATATTCAGGATCTTTCTTCTCATACTCTGGATATCTCTCCTCATCCTCTAGATTGTTCTCCTCATATGCCGGATATTTCTCCTCATACTCTGGATCTTTCTCCTGAAACTCTGGATCTTTCTCTCATACGCCAGATCTTTTTCCTCATACAATGGGTCTTTCTCCTCAAACTCTGGATCTTTCTCCTCATATTCCGACTCTTTCTCCTCATACTCCAGACCTTTCTCCTCATACTCCGGATCTTTCATCTCATACTCTGGGTTTTTCTCCTCATACTCCCTGATATTCTTCTCATAGTCTTGATCTTTCTCCTCATACACCAGATCTTTCTCCTCATACTCAGGATCTTTCTCCTCATACTCTGGATACTTCTGATTATATGCCATATCTTAATCCTCATACTCCAGATCTTTCTCCTCACACTATGGTTCTTTCTCCTCATAACCTGGACCTTTCTCCTCATACTCCAGATCTTTCTCCTTATACTATGGTTCTTTCTCCTCATAACCTGGACCTTTCTCCTCATACTCTGGATCTTTCTCCTCATACGCCGGAGCTTTATCCTCATACGCCGGATCTTTCTCCTCATACAACGGATCCTTCTTGTCCTACGCTTGACCTTTCTCATCATACTCATGATCTTTCTTCTCATACTCCGAATCCTTCTTGTCCTATGCTTGACCTTTCTCCTCATATTCAGGATCTTTCTTCTCATACTCTGGATATCTCTCCTCATCCTCTGGATTTTTCTCCTCATATGCCAGATATTTCTCCTCATACTCTGGATCTTTCTCCTGAAACTCTGGATCTTTCTCTCATACGCCAGATCTTTTTCCTCATACAATGGGTCTTTCTCCTCAAACTCTGGATCTTTCTCCTCATATTCCGACTCTTTCTCCTCATACTCCAGACCTTTCTCCTCATACTCCGGATCTTTCATCTCATACTCTGGGTCTTTCTCCTCATACTCCCTGATATTCTTCTCATAGTCTTGATCTTTCTCCTCATACACCAGATCTTTCTCCTCATACTCAGGATCTTTCTCCTCATACTCTGGATACTTCTGATTATATGCCATATCTTAATCCTCATTCTCCAGATCTTTCTCCTCATACTATGGTTCTTTCTCCTCATAACCTGGACCTTTCTCCTCATACTCCAGATCTTTCTCCTTATACTATGGTTCTTTCTCCTCATAACCTGGACCTTTCTCCTCATACTCTGGATCTTTCTCCTCATACGCTGGAGCTTTATCCTCATACGCTGGATCTTTCTCCTCATACAACGGATCCTTCTTGTCCTACGCTTGACCTTTCTCATCATACTCATGATCTTTCTTCTCATACTCCGGATCCTTCTTGTCCTATGCTTGACCTTTCTCCTCATATTCAGGATCTTTCTTCCCATACGCTGGATATTTCTCCTCATCCTCTAGATTTTTCTCCTCATATGCCGGATACTTCTCCTCATACTCTGGATCTTTCTCCTGAAACTCTGGATCTTTCTCTCATATGCCATATCTTTTTCCTCATACAATGGGTCTTTCTCCTCAAACTCTGGATCTTTCTCCTCATATTCCGACTCTTTCTCCTCATACTGCAGACCTTTATCCTCATACTCCGGATCATTCATCTCATACTCTGGGTCTTTCTCCTCATATTCCCTGATATTCTCCTCAAAGTCTTGATCTTTCTCCTCATTCACCAGATCTTTCTCCTCATACTCAGGATCGTTCTCCTCATACTCTGGATACTTCTGATTATATGCCATATCTTAATCCTCATACTCCAGATCTTTCTCCTCATACTATGGATTTTTCTCCTCTTACTCCTGATCTTTCTCCTCATACCCAAGAATTTTATCCTTATACTCTGGATCTGTCTCCTCATACCCGGGATCGTTCTCCTCATACTCTCGATCTTTCTCGTCATACGCCGTACCTTTCCCCTCATATGCCAGAACTTTCTACTCATACTCTGGATCTTTCTCCTCATACTCTGGACCTTTCTCCTCTTATGATGGATCTTTCTCCTCATATGCCTGATCTTTCTCCTCACACAACGGATTGTTCTCCAACTATAGATCTTTCTCCTCATACTCTGGATCTTTCCCCTCATAGTATGGGACTTTCTCCTCATACACCAGATCTTTCTCCTTATATTCCAGATCTTTCTCACCATACTCTGGATCTTTCTCCTCATATTCTGGACATTTCTTGTCAGACTGGATTTTTCCCCTCATACAATGGATCTTCCTCCTCATACTATTGATCTTTCTCCTCATACTCCAGATCTTTCTCCTTATACTCCTGATCGTTCTCCTCATACACTCTATCTTTCTCCTCATGCACCAGCTCTTTCTCCTCATACACTGGATCCTTCTTCTCCTACGCTTGACCTTTCACCTCATACTCAGGATCTTTCTTCACATACTCTGGATATTTCTCCTCATACTTCAGACTTTTCTCCTCATATGCCCAATATTTCTCCTCTTACTCTGGATCTTTCTCCTCATACGCCGGATCTTTCTCCTCACACAACGGATTGTTCTCCAACTATAGATCTTTCTCCTCATACTCCGGATCTTTCTCTTCATAGTATGGAACTTTCTCCTCATACGCCAAATCTTTCTCCTTATATTCCAGATCTTTCTCCTCATACTCTGGATCTTTCTCCTCATAATCTAGATATTTCTCTTCAGACTCTGTAAGTTTCCCCTCATATTATGGATCCTTCTCCTCATACACTGGATCTTTCTCCTCATATTATGGATTTTCCTCCTCATACTATCGATCTTTCTCCTCATACTCCCGATCTTTCTCCTCATATGCTGTATCTTTCTCCTCATACGCCAGCTCTTTCTCCTCATACACCGGATCCTTCTTGTCCTACGCTTGACTTTTCTCATCATACTCATGATCTTTCTTATCATACTCCAGATATTTCTCCTCATACACCAGACTTTTCTCCTCATGAGCCGGAAATTTCTCCTCATACTCTGGGTCTTTTTCCTCATATGCTGGACCTTTCTCCTCATACTCTGGATCTTTCTCCTCATACGCCGGATCTTTCTCCTCATACGACGGGCTGTTCTCCAACTGTAGATCTTTCAGCTCATACTCTGGACCTTTCTCCTCATAGTATGGAACTTTCTCCTCATACACCAGATCTTTCTCCTTATCACCTCATACTTTGGATCTTTCTCCTCATACGCAATAATTTTCTCCTCATACACCAGATCTTTCTCCTCATACTCTGGGTCTTTCTCCTCATACTCTGGATCGTTCGCCTCATACTCTGGATCTTTCTCCTCAAATGCCAGATCTTTCTCCTTGTTTTCCAGATCTTTTTTCCTCATACTCTGGATCTTTCTCCTCATAATCTGGATATTACTCTTCAGACTCTGGATTGTTCCCCACATATTATGGTTCTTTCTCCTCATTCTATGGATCTTCCTCCTCATATTATCGATCTTTCTCCTAATACTCCCAATTTTCTCCTCATATTCCAGATCTTTCTCTCATACCCCAGATCTTTCGCCTCATACTCCTGATCTTTTTCCTCATACGCTGTATCTTTCTCCTCATACGCCAGCTCTTTCTCCCCATACACCGGATCCTTCTCGTCCTATGCTTGACCTTTCTCCTCATACTCAGGATCTTTCCCCTCATACTCCGGATATTTCTCCTCATACTCCAGACCTTTCTCCAAATATGCGGGATATTTCTCCTCAAACTCTGGATCTTTCTTTCATACGTCAGATCTTTCTCCTCACAATCTTGGTCTTTCTCCTCGTACTCACCTGGATCTTTCCCCTCTTACTCCGATTCTTTTTCCTCACACTCTGGATATTTCTCCTCATACTCCCACTCTTTCTTCTCATACTCTGGATATGACTCATACTTCAGACCTTTCTCCTCATATACCGGATCTTTCTCATCATACTCTGGGTCTTTCACCTCATACTCGGGATCTTTCTCCTCATAGTCTTGATCTTTCTCCTCATACACCAAATCTTTCTCCAACAATGCCGGATCATTCTCTTCATATGCCAGGTCTTTCTCCTCATACGCCGGATCTTTCTTCTCATACTATGGATCTTTCTCCTCATACGCCAGATCTTTCTCCTTATATTCTGGATCTTTCTCCTCATTCTCTTAATCTTTCTCCTCATACGCTGCATATTTCTGATCATATGCCGGATCTTAATCCTCATACTCCAGATATTCCTCCTCATACTATGGTTCGTCCTCCTCATGCTATCAATCTTTCTTCTCATACTCCTGATCTTTCTCTCATACACCAGATCTTTCTCCTCATATTCCTGATCATTCTCCTCATTCTCTGGATCTTTCTCTCATACACCAGATCTTTCTCCTCATACTCTGGGTCTTTCTCCTCATATTCTGGAACTTTCTCCTCATACTCTGGATCTTTCTCCTCATATGCTGGATCTTTCTCCTCATACAACGGATTGTTCTCCTACAATAGATCTTTCCCCTCATACTCCAGATCTTTCTCCTCATAGTATGGAACTTTCTCCTCATACGCCAGATCTTTCTCCTTATATTCCAGATCTTTCTCCTCATACTCTGGATCTTTCTCCTCATAATCTGGATATTTCTCCTCAGATTCTGGATTTTCCCCCTCATATTATGGATCTTTCTCCTAATACTCTGGATCCTTCTTCTGATACTATGGATCTTCCTCCTCATACTATCGATCTTTCTCCTCATACTGCAGATCTTTCTATTCATATTCCAGATCTTTCCCTCATACACCAGATCTTTCTCCTCATACTCCTGATCTTTCTCCTCACACGCTATATCTTTCTCCTCATACGCCAGCTCTTTCTCCTCCTACACTGGATACTTCTTGTCCTACGCTTGACCTTTCTCCTCATACCCAGGATCTTTCTTCTCATACTCCGGATCTTTCTCCTCATACTCCAGACTTTTCGCCTCATATGCTGGATATTTATCCTCATACTCTGGATCTTTCTCCTAAAACTCTGGATCTTTCTCCTCATACGCCAGATCTTTCTCCTTATATTCTGGATCTTTCTCCTCATTCTCTTAATCTTTCTCCTCATACGCTGCATATTTCTGATCATATGCCGGATCTTAATCCTCATACTCCAGATATTCCTCCTCATACTATGGTTCGTCCTCCTCATGCTATCAATCTTTCTTCTCATACTCCTGATCTTTCTCTCATACACCAGATCTTTCTCCTCATATTCCTGATCATTCTCCTCATTCTCTGGATCTTTCTCTCATACACCAGATCTTTCTCCTCATACTCTGGGTCTTTCTCCTCATATTCTGGAACTTTCTCCTCATACTCTGGATCTTTCTCCTCATATGCTGGATCTTTCTCCTCATACAACGGATTGTTCTCCTACAATAGATCTTTCTCCTCATACTCCAGATCTTTCTCCTCATAGTATGGAACTTTCTCCTCATACGCCAGATCTTTCTCCTTATATTCCAGATCTTTCTCCTCATACTCTGGATCTTTCTCCTCATTATCTGGATATTTCTCCTCAGATTCTGGATTTCCCCCCTCATATTATGGATCTTTCTCCTAATACTCTGGATCCTTCTTCTGATACTATTGATCTTCCTCCTCATACTATCGATCTTTCTCCTCATACTGCAGATCTTTCTATTCATATTCCAGATCTTTCCCTCATACACCAGATCTTTCTCCTCATACTCCTGATCTTTCTCCTCACACGCTATATCTTTCTCCTCATACGCCAGCTCTTTCTCCTCCTACACTGGATACTTCTTGTCCTACGCTTGACCTTTCTCCTCATACCCAGGATCTTTCTTCTCATACTCCGGATCTTTCTCCTCATACTCCAGACTTTTCGCCTCATATGCTGGATATTTATCCTCATACTCTGGATCTTTCTCCTAAAACTCTGGATCTTTCTCTCATACGCCAGATCATTTTCTCATTACAATTAGTATTTCCCCTCATATTCTGGATCTTTCTCCTCATACTCCAACTCTTTCTCCTCATACTCTGGATACTTCTCCTCATACTCCAGACCTTTCTCCTCATATACCGGATCTTTCTCATCATACTCAGGGTCTTTCTCCTCATACTCCGGATCTTTCATCTCATACTCTGGGTCTTTCTCCTCATACTCTGGATCTTTCTCCTCATAGTCTTGATCTTTCTCCTCATACACCAGATCTTTCTCCTCCAATGCCGGGTCATTTTCCTCATTGGCCAGATCTTTCTTCTCATACTCCGGATCTTTCTCCTGATACTTTGGATCTTTCTCTTGATACGCCAGATCTTTCTCCTCATATACCAGATCCTTCTCCTCATACACCAGATCTTTCTCCTCATAAACTGGATATTTCTGATTATATGCCAGATCTTAATCCTCATACTCCAGATCTTTCTCCTCATACTTTGGTTCTTTCTCCTCATACTCTGGACCTTTCTCCTTATACTCCTGATCCTTCTCCTCATACGCAAGAATTTTCTTCTCATACTCTGGGTCTGTCTCCTCATACCTGGGATCCTTCTCCTCATACTCTGGATCTTTCTCATCATACGCCAGATCTTTCTCCACATATGCCAGAACTTTCTCCTCATACTCTGGATCTTTCTCCTCATACTCTGGATCTTTCTCTCATATACCAGATCTTCCTCCTCATACTCTAGGTCTTTCTCCTCATATTCTGGACCTTTCTCCTCTTACTCTGGATCTGTCTCCTCATACGCCGGATCTTTCTCCTCATTTCTCGGATTGTTCTCCAACTATAGATCTTTCTTCTCATACTCCATCTCTTTCTCCTCATAGTATGGCACATTCTCCTCATACGCCAGATCTTTCTCCTTATACTCCAGATCTTTCTCCTCATACTGGATCTTTCTCCTCATACTATGGATCTTCCTCCTCATACTATCGATTTCTCTCCTCATACTCATGATCTTTCTCCTCATATTCCAGATCTGTCTCTCTTACACCAGATCTTTCTCCTCATATTCCTGATCTTTCTCCTCATACGCTGTATCTTTCTCCTCATACGCCAGCTCTTTCTCCTCATACACCGGATCCTTCTTGCCCTGCGCTTGACCTTTTTCCCTATACTCAGGATATTTCTTCTCATACTCCAGGTATTTCTCCTCATACTCCAGACTCTTTTTCTCTTATGCTGGATGTTTCTCCTCATACTCTGGATCTTTCTCTCATACGCCAGATCTTTTTTCTCATACAATGGGTCTTTCTCCTCATACTGTGGATTTTTCTTCTCATACGCCAGCTCTTTCTCCTCATACACCGGATCTTTTTCGTCCTATGCTTGACCTTTCTCCTCATACTCAGGATCTTTCCCCTCATATTCCGGGTATTTCTCCTCATACTCCAGACCTTTCTCCTCATATGCCGGATATTTCTCCTCATACTCTGGATCTTTCTCCTCAAACTCTGGATCTTTCTCTCATATGCCAGATCTTTTTCCTCATACTCTGGATCTTTCTCTCATACGCCAGTTCTTTTTTCTCATACAATGGGTCTTTCTCCTCATACTGTGGATTTTTCTTCTCATACGCCAGCTCTTTCTCCTCATACACCGGATCTTTTTCGTCCTATGCTTGACCTTTCTCCTCATACTCAGGATCTTTCCCCTCATATTCCGGATATTTCTCCTCATACTCCAGACCTTTCTCCTCATATGCTGGTTATTTCTCCTCATACTCTGGATCTTTCTCCTCAAACTCTGGATCTTTCTCTCATATGCCAGATCTTTTCCCTCATACTCTGGGTCTTTCGCCTCATATACCGGAACTTTCTCCTCATACACTGGGTCTTTCTCCTCATAATCCGGATCTTTCATCTCATGCTCTGAGTCTTTCTCCTCATACTCTGGATCTTTCTCTTCATAGTCTTGATCTTTCTCCTCAATGCTGGATCATTCCCCTGATATGCCAGATCTTTCTCCTCATACTCTGGATCTATCTCCTCATACTATGGATCTTTCTCCTAATACGCCAGATCTTTCTCCTTATATTCTGGATCTTTCTCCTCATACTCAGGTTCTTTCTCCTCATACTCTGGATATTTCTGATTATATGCTAGATCTTAATCCTCATACTCCAGATCTTTCTCCTCATACTGTGGTTCTCTCTCTTCATACTCTGGATCTTTCTCCTCATACTCCTGATCTTTCTCCTCATACGCAATAATTTTCTTGTCATATTCTGGGTCTGTCTCCTCATACCCAGGATCGTTCTCCTCATGCTCTGGATCTTTCTCGTCATATGCCTTATCTTTGTCCTCATATGCCAGAACTTTCTCCTCATATTCCAGATCTTTCTCCTCATACTCTGGATCTTTCTCTCATATACCAGATCTTCCTCCTCATACTCTGGATCTTTCTCCTCATACTCTGGACCTTTCTCCTCTTACTGTGGATCTTTCTCCTCATACAGCGGATCTTTCTCCTCATACGACGGATTGTTCTCCAACTATAGTTCTTTCTCCTCATACTCCGGATCTTTCTCCTCATAGTATGGAACTTTCTCCTCATACTCCAGATCTTTTTCCCTATATTCCAGATCTTTCTCCTCATATTCTGGATCTTTTTCCTCATAATCTGGATATTTCTCTTCAGACTCTTGATTTTTCCCCTAATATTATGGATCTTTCTCCTCATACACTGGATCTTTCTCCTCAAACTCTGGATCTTTCTCTCATATGCCAGATCTTTTTCCTCATACTCTGGGTCTTTCTCCTCATACTCTGGATCTTTCTCCTCATACTCTGGATCTTTCTCCTCATACACTGGATCTTTCTCCTCAAACTCTGGATCTTTCTCTCATATGCCAGATCTTTTTCCTCATACTCTGGGTCTTTATCCTTATACTCTGGATCTTTCTCCTTATACTCCAGATCTTCTCCTCATATTCCAGATATTTCTCTCTTACACCAGATCTTTCTCCTCATACTCCGGATATTTCTCCTCATATGCTGGATATTTCTCCTCATACTCTGGATCTTTCTTCTCATTCTCCGGATCATTCTCCTCATACTATGGTACTTTCTCCTCATATGCCAAATCTTTCTCCTTATTCTGTATTTTTCCCCTCATATTATGGATCTTTGTCCTCAAATTGACACTCCATGCATCGTGGCTGGGAGATCCACGTTTCGCGGCTGGAGAAACGATGCAACACTCGCTTGCGGCTGCTAATAACGATGCAAACTCCATGCAGCATGGTTTTCTAATACTGTGCTACCAGATTTCTCACGCATTATCACTAAGCGGCAAAATTCAATGCAAGCCTGCGCAGATCTGAGGTGCCCGCGTGGAAATTTACGCATCGCGCTCTTGCCGGAGAGAAAAACGATGCACCGCCGACCAGAGAAGAAACAACACACAGCCCCACTTGCGAGTAAGGAATCAACGCATCGCTGACTTTTCCGATGCAGGCTTGCCTGTGCAGCTTTATTTTTGACGCAAACCAGATACTTTGTGTAACAACAACATTTCCATTGTTTTCCATTAAGTAGGACTCTTATTCTTTTGAAAATTCATATTTTTACTTGTGTAGGTTGGATTTTTGTCATTTTGGTCTTGTTTGATTTAGATAAATATGACCTATTTTTTTAAACTGGTGTGATGTCCATTTCGTAGAGTTTTCACTTTATTACTGTGTGTGTTGGTACAAATACTTTACACATTGCCTTTCAGGTAAGCCTGATTGCTTGTGCCAAGCTACCAAGGGGGTGAGCAGGGGCTATCTTGAGCGTGTATCTCCATTGCCCTGACTAGAGTGAGGGTCTCTGCTTGGACCGAGTGCAAACTGACTGCGAAACCAGAGACACCATTTCTAACACTATGTCAGGGATTTATAAGTAAATTAGATATTCCAATCAGGTGCAAGCCAATTGTACCTTTTTTTAGGGTGAGAGGACAGGCACTTTAGCAGTAGCTAACAGTGGTAGAGTGCAGAGAGTGCTGAAGCCAACAAAAACAAAGTATGAAACCAGGGGGGCTGAAAGTAATACCTTTGTTAACCCTTTCTTTCATGTCATTTCATGTTTAAGTTATAGGTGTAAAGAGATCACACGATTTGGAGCCGAAACAGGGCATGCTTCAGATGTTCCTGGCTTTCCTTATGTGAACTTAAATTCTTAATGTACGCATATCTCATTGTCAGATTAACCTTATTTGTGATTATTGTGGATATACATAGGAAATGAAAGTAGCCTATATGATTATTCAATGAAAGCAGGAGAGTTACCCCTTGTAATGTAAGATTCTAGGGTGCAAGTGGTGACTTTTGTAGTAGCTTGCAGGATGTACACGTTTAATTCACTTTTTCATTTGTTTCTGTTTTTTCAGTTTGTTTAAAAGAGTAGAAAAGCTCTGTGATCAGCTGGAGGATTTCAACCACGTTGTGTCTGTAAAGAAACATTCTTTGGCAAAGCATGCAGCCAACCTCCATTTTGTTGCTGATGAAATTGACAAAGTTCATCGAGAGGTCACGAAGGGTCAAGTCGTTGGAGCCGGAATAGCAGTGGGCGGTGGCCTCATAGCCACCACTGGGATCGCCCTGGAAGTCTTTAAAAAGGCCTCACCGCTTACCTACATTGCTGGAGAAGCTATTTCCTTGCTAGGCAATTACTACCAATCTACTTCCTGGTCAAAAGAACAGGAAGAAGATATGAAGAATGGAATCATTGCAAACAAAATCTTGGACTCGTGTGAACATGATTTGCAGGTAATATCAGACATGTATCGCATAATTCAGGCAAGATTCATGTTTCTGGAGGAGGAAGAGGGACTTCATGGGACAATCTTCCATAAGAAGCTCACAGAAATACAAATCAGATTTCCCCACATTCTACCACCTAAAATTAAGAGGAACCATGTGGACTTCAAATCTCAACTTTCCAGCTTTGTTCTCAATGTGGCAATGAAATCTGGACTAATAACATTAGCCAAAGACAGTTTCTTTGGATCATCCTATGATGCCCCCCAGTTTATGAAAGATGCAGATTTCAAACAAGGAACTGCACTATCAACAAAAGTGAGCCGGACATCTAAGGTGATACAGGTTGCCCAGGCAGCTAGTACAGCCGTCTTCCTCTACCAGAACTCAAAAGAGCTGTACAAAGGAATCATACACCTCAACGAAGGGGCCAGATCAGAACTAGCAGAAAACATGCGTGAGGTGGCCGCCCACATTGAGGAAGTCATCCGAAGTCTCGACGAGAATATTCCAAAGGAGCAGAGATGGTTTGAATCATGGTTACAATCAGGGTTGTAGCCATAATGAACTTGAGGTGTGTCAGGTTCTGCAAGATACTTTTGCTGCTTTGTTATTAGCACATTTTGGGTTTTTCTGTAAAAACATTAATGAAGACGAGTCACATAATATATAGTGGTACATAGATAAATAAATAAATCCTTATAATTCTATTCTATGCTGTTGTTTTGCTAATTTCATTGACTTATTTTCATCTTTTACTTTAGGGTTGACGATCCTGAAGTTTGGATAATTACCCATATGACCAAATCTTTATTTTCTTCATGGCCCCACCAGATTTTTCACCTTTTTCTGGACCATAATTTTGCTGGTTTTAGAACTCTAACAAGGAATAAAAGGGGTTTACTCCTCCTCGAAACATGGTTAAATTGGCTAATACCGAATAGACATATTATCTTGCCTAGAAGTCCCTACTACAAGAAGAAGCAAAAGCACTCAGGGCCTAGATGTTAAATGCCACTTGTGAACTATAGCACCTATTACTTCATCCACAGAGTGGGCCTATAAATATGGCTTTGGGCCAACCATTGTAGCCTGACTGTCGCAGTGTAAAGCCTGCAGTGTGACCTGTAGAAATAACCCTTTTTGACAGGTAATGACCTCTCTTTTAAATATGAATAAGCTACTGCTATGTAGGCCTTGAGGCCCATAGGGTAGGGTGCAAGGTACATAAAAGTGGGACATGTATAAGATGACAGTGAGTCTCTTCCTACAGAGACAAGGCCTCAAAATCTACTTTCACTATAACAGGGCTCGATGTCCTATACAGAAAACTATTTATCTTGTCTCTTCAGAGTAGGGTCAGCTAAAATAACAAAACCAATATTTGTAATAGTTATTTGTAATAGTTAATAAAAATATGATTCAATTGTTAAGTAAGATTTTTAATAATAATTGAGGAAAGGCAACGTTTAGAAAGTTAACTTTACCCCGTCTGAAGCTCCTGGAGGCTAATTTGCATAGCTCTCCAGCAGCTGCACAGCTTTTAACCAAGTATGAAATTCCTCCCAGGAGCTACGCAGTGCACCACTTTCTTCGACAGGTCAACCTGAATGGGTAGAGAGCACTCTTCTGCTCTCCGCTAGACAATCAAGGTGGGGGCGGCTACCCCTCCTGATAAAACTAAGTGAAACCCTGCCTGAAACACCTCTCTGATTCATGTGTGAAATGTTTGGGCTCCTGAAAGAAATCTTAACAGAATGAGAACACAATTCCTGTTTATCCCCTATCTACCTGCTGAAGGAGCCTGCTTTATCTTACCAGACTTCTTTCTCATTTTTGCTGTGGGTTCAGAGTCAGCTTCAACCTGGATTTTAGTGTTAGGTATAGGAAGACACTAGTAAGTAGACTCCCCTACACAACCCCAGCTCTCAGACCCCAAGTTTAGTGTTTAGACTTTGGCCATCTTAAAACTACCCTGACACATTGAATGTTAGGCCTGTTTGCAAATAGGCAAACAGAAAATACTGAAAAAATACCCCATAGGTTTAGGGAGACTCTCCGTGCCCCCGCCCCCCAAGATCCTGGGGACTTCAAAAATGCAATTGACTCATTGCTTGGGCATCAGAAAAAAGTTTGTAATCTTTTGAAAACCTTTGCTCCAGGGCTTCATATGGCCCATTTGGAAAAAATAGCCAACCAATAGTTCCACAGCATTAGCTTGGATTTAAGGTTTTGCCCTACTTAAAGTTCCCCACACCTCCTAAAAAATGTGTGTGGGTCACGCTCTCCTAACATGATGCACCTTGGCACCTTTGGCTTCCTGGCTCTTGCTGGTGCACAAAGGCACTTCAGAGCATATGGTGTGGGGCTCAGATTAACCCACATCACCTCTAGGGCATACAGGTGGGCCTGGCCTAGTGAAAGGACTTGCATTATTTTCAGCGAGAAATCTGCAAAACTCTAGAGTGACAGCTGGACCAAGCTCCTACAGGTATTCAGCCTTCGGGTCTACAGCAGTGGCTAGAATTTCAGGACTGTCCCATATGGAGAGGATTTTCTTTTCAAAATGTGACAAAGTGACTTAGAAGAGATTGCTATGCTTTTCTTCAAAAAAAGTGGCAAAGTACCTTTCTCTGGTGGGACTTAAAACTTTTTAAAAGGTTTTGAAGTCCAGACTTTCACCAGGATCAATCCACTTGGTGTATCTGACTCATGCTCCTTTGCACCCAGCCTGAAATTGCACCTCCAGTATGCTACCTTTGGGGACTAGTGCCTTTTGGAGCTATTTGTACTTAAAACTTTGAAAACCTATATCTCCAGTTCCCCTGATTACATTGTTCTCATGTTTTTTACTGAGTTTTAGTCAATTTTTCTAATTTGGTTTGGGAATTTTATTACCTGGTGTTTTGACTTTGTTACCGTTTTGGTACTGCATAAATACTTTACATATTGCCCTGACTTGAGCTTGCTTGTTCTGTGCTATAAATGGCAAGGGGTTAACTTAGTGAATTCAAGGGTTCACCATGACAGGAAGTATTATTATTCGCCGAGGCCCGCTCCAAAGAATAATCCACTTTCTTACAGATCCTAATTTCCCTTCTTGCTGTTTTTAGTCATCTGTCCGGTTCATGCTCTCTGTTTGCAAACAACCTTCTTTGATATATATATATATATATATATATATATATATATATATATATATATATATATATATATATATACACACACACATACATATATATACACACACGCTATGGATTTTTCGTGAGGCTGGAAAGGTATTCACAAAACTATGTTTTTACTAGATGTGAATCGCAAGTCAGATGCAAAAGCCTGAAAATTCTTTTACAAAGCTGCATAACTTTAAGTGGTTGCTTGGGGCCTGGTGTAGAGTTGGTCGGTTGGGTACTCCCATCACAATGTGACGGGTATCCTGCTCGCCTTTGTACTACAGCATGATGTCTGAGTGCACTTGTTTAAGGTGGATGGGACATCTGTCACATTTGTGGCTGAGTCATCATCCTCCAAACCCTACGTCAGGCCCAAGTGTCTCTCTTGGGTGAGATACAACTGAGACTTTCACAAAGCTGCAGCACCTCAAGGTTCTGCTAAAAGTTAACTCTTGAGCAGATGCAACCACTTCAAAGGTCATCCACAAATGGGTCCAGCTACAAAATACAAATGTGCATATGTACTTCTCCTGCTCTAATGATTTGTGCTTGTTTTCCATTGGACAAATACATATACACAGTCAGCTTCTGATGATGACTCACTATTGCACCTTTTAATAAATATTTGGAAGACTTGAGATGACAAACTAATATACATAAATAGTGGCCCTCATTGGTGAATTCAAGTGCCTTCAGCCATGCTAGGAATGTCTCTTAGATGCAGAATAAATCTCTCATTGTCCAGCTTTGAATGAGTACGGAATTGTCTAGTGAAGGCGGTCAAGGCATCATTGTAGTGGCTTTCTTGGCCAGTGCACGGCAACCTGAGGAACATCTTGTGCCAGATGCTGTAGCAGGAATTATTTCATGCTCTGTTATGTTTTTTTGTTGTCACACAAATAGTTTTTGAACCTGGTCACCAATATATTCTACCTGGATGCAAACGATGAAGAGGTAGGGGGCAAGACAAAATGCTGCATAGCTGTGACACTTTCGGCAGCATGTTGCCTTTTCTGGCATGGCAAACGCACAGGTACCACCCAATGTGACTGAGTTTGTCAGCATACTCCCCAACCTTGGACTTCACATGAAAAATAGCATGTACCCTCAGATGTTCCTCAGGCTGTCTTTCCAAAGCCCTGGGTCCTGTGGGTGATACAGTTTGCTCTGTAACCAGCCACAGTGAGCAGCAGCACTGTCATATTCATTTTTTGGTTGCCATCATCCCGTTTGCAGTGTCTCTTTCTCTGGCATTCTTTTTTTTGTAGTGGCCCCTCCTGGTGCTTCCACCTCTTGTAGTTGGGTCACGCTCTCCTAACACGATGCACCTTTCGGCCGGTGCACCACGGAGCTTCAGAGCAGACAGCTTGGGGCTCAGATGAACCCTCATCCCTTCTGGTGCATACAGGTGGGCCTGTCCTAGTGAGACCCTGTGGTGCTACTGCCTGAACACTCAGGTCACCCAAGGGAAGCTGCAGAGCCACCAGACACACACTCAGTCACACAGGCACCCTTTGAACACATGCTATGACTTCAGTGGCATTAGCTTGCGTCATTCAGGGTGTCAAAGCCCCCTTCATGCACCCACAGCAATCATATACCACTATTAGCATGAGACAACGGCTGACATCAGTGCCCTGACACATGCAAAGTGGAAAAAAGACCTCAAGATGTTATCATGGACACACAGATTTCTAAACTGGCCTACAATTACATACTTCAGGTCAAGCACTGATCATGGACAATAACATTAATGTCAGCCCTTGGATGTCCCAACCAATAAATTTGGTCCCACGATCCATACTAGGATTCAGATAAATGATCCCCTTAAATCTGACATTGTGCGACTCTCTGCCAGTCCAGGTTCCAGAACCTGCAGCGCTGCTTGCGCCACCCACTGAAGTAGCCTTTCAAACTTGTCTCAGGCCTGCTAGCCTGGGGCCTGTGTGTGCAGTTTTCTACCGCAGGGACCTGGCAACTAAATGTACTTGCCAGGCCCAGAACTCCCCTTTGACTACCTGTAAGTCACCCCTAAGGTAGGACCTAGCTAGCCCTGTGGGCAGGGTGCCATGTATGTAGAAGGCAGGACATATGCCAGTTTGCGTGGCCTGTCCTAGTAGTGACAAATAGCCCTATTTGTTTTCTCACTGCTGTGAGTGCTGCCTTCTCATAGGATTGCATTGGAAATGCCCAGCTTTATGTCTAAGGGGTATTGTCTGATTTATGAGGGGTAGCGTAAAGATGTTTGTTAAGGTTGCAATGGTAGTGAGAAATGCTGCTTACTGTTGTAAGTGGATTTTTTATTATCATTACAGAAATGCTACTTCTAGAAAGTGAGCATTTCTCTGTGCTGATGACTCTGGTGTTTTGCAGCTTGACTCCAATCCACGTCTGGGCAGAGTGACAGCTGGGGCTTTGTGCATACTTTTCAGGCAGCCTGAACACAGGGAGTGTGGAGGTGTCACAGAGGTGCATCTGCATACTGAATAGTCTTCCTGGGCTGAGAGAAGGGAGAGGCGGGGCACACCTGCATTTGTAAAGACTGTTCCCTGGCCCACACAAAGTGCTTGTTTACCCCCAACTGATGTCTGGATTCTGTGCTGGCGGAGAGAAGGGCACACTCCAGGAACCCGTTGCAACTGGTTGAAACCTCCTCTATCCCTCTTTGCAAAATTGAGTATAAGTGTAGAGGATTTTCCCCATGAAAAAAACAGAGACACTCTGGGCACTTGAACACTGTGCTGACCAATGACCCTCTGGGTCATATGGAGGAATTGCCACTATCTGCATTCCCTTTGTGCTGGCCTGCTGTGGGCCCTGCCGCTCTGTGCTCCACCTTGGTGTTCCCAGAGGCTGGGTGCTGGGGCCCCTGCCTCTGCAACCTTTGGAATTATAGTGCTAAAGCACATGAGGAGCGCTCTACTTTATTACTCTAAAGCCCCTTGAGAGCATCTTCTTCAAACTTGCCGAAGCGCCTGGAGAGTGCTTTTTGTTTTACTGACTGAGTGCTTTTAAAGTGCTTCCTACAGTCTGTTGAACAGGAAAAGCACTGCCGCGACCTGGGCAGCTTGTCAGACGAAGTACGTCCAAAATGAGCAATGTTGTGTTCTCCTGGGCACCGGAAGCCTAGGAGTGGAGTGACCATGCTCCTGGTGGGACCCCCTGGGTGAGGCACGCTGAGGGAGGCACCCCTGGGACATAGGCAGGCATCCACTTTGGTGCCTGTTCACAGCTGCGGCCCGGGATCTTGCACTATGTCGGGTGTCGTCCGAGCAGAGAGGAGGCATCACCTGAGGATACCTCACTCCACCAAGGCCCCTGCAGTTGCATAGTAACCGCGGGCAGGGCGGAAACCTCATCAGAGGCCCCCCTGCACTGCTGAGCCCCTTCCTTTGTCCCCACGAGAGTCCCAGGTGAGGCAGAAGCCTCATCGGAGGACCCGTGCACCACTTGGCCTCATATCCTGTTTTTGAGTTCTGCCCCCCCCTTGGGAGGGCTGGCTGTGGCCTGGTAGAAATTATAGATGCCTGCTTTGGATGCTGGCCCCATTGGTGCCCCTGTATAAAAACAGAGGGGGTGCATGGGGCTCCACTCCCCAACCACCAAACGACCCCTGCTTTAGCACAGAGAAGCACAGGGGGCCCCCTCATCTTTGGCATGGCACTCAAAGTGCCTTCCACATAATAAGTAACCTGTGTTATGTATGACTACTGCTGGCTTTTGCAGAGTAATAGTACTGGGTAACGTTCTGACAACTGCTTGAGTATCAGGGCATTACTGGCATGTTGTGTTTGGTCTAATAATTATGTGTACAACACAGATTATTTTTATATAACTTGGTGTTGTGTTTCCTTTGCAGTGGGGATAGTGCATCACGTGTGTTGTGTGTGTTGTGCAAATGCTTTACACATTGCCTCTGGGACAGGCCTGATTGCTCGTGCCAAACTACCAAGGAAATGAGCAGGTGTTATCTTGGGTGTGTAACTCCCTCGCCTTAGCCCTAGTCAACCAGAAACTCATTTCTAACAGCACCACTTTTCTTAAATCAGGCCCAAAGAGTCTTCTCATTGGAGTATTTTACCGCAGATCTCCCCACTAACTCAAAGAAACCCACCAAGTTCTCCCCTGCCCTTGCCCCTAGCTGGCTGCACTGACAATGCAGGGTTGTTAAGCCTATTGTGTGGCAGCAGAACTCGGCCTATTAGACATATAGGTGACTTATAAGTTACTTAAGTGCAGTGGTAAATGGCTGTGAAATAACGTGGACGTTATTTCACTCAGGCTGCAGTGGCAGGCCTGTGTAAGAATTGTCAGAGCTCCCTATGGGTGGCAAAAGAAATGCTGCAGCCCATAGGGATCTCCTGGAACCCCAATACCCTGGGTACCTCAGTACCATATACTAGGGAATTATAAGGGTGTTCCAGTAAGCCAATGTAAATTGGTAAAATTGGTCACTAGCCTGTTAGTGACAATTTGAAAGAAATGAGAGAGCATAACCACTGAGGTTCTGGTTAGCAGAGCCTCAGTGAGACAGTTAGGCACCACACAGGGAACACATACATATAGGCCACAAACTTATGAGCACTGGGGTCCTGACTAGCAGGGTCCCAGTGACACATAACAACCATACTGAAAACATAGGGATTCACTATGAGCACTGGGCCCTGGCTAGCAGGATCCCAGTGAGACAGTGAAAACACCCTGACATACACTCACAAACAGGCCAAAAGTGGGGGTAACAAGGCTAGAAAGAGGCTACTTTCTCACAAGAAGGCCTAGCAGCGAGGAGGTTTAGGGCACTCAAACCAAACAGCAAATGTCTGTGTGCACATGCTGGTGTGAGTTTTGTGTGCTGTCATATCAGACATAAGGAACTTCACATTGGCCCATCCCTAAATGTGTTGTCCCCCAGAGCCTGGAGAAACAAAACAGTGAATGCTCAGGAGTGGAGCATTCTGGCAGTCCTATGGAGTCCACTAGTGAAAGTGCTACACAAGAACCACCCACTGTGGTTGGAACCTTGCAGTACCAGTACCTCTCCCCTGGTTCACTGGCTGTGCAGACAATGAGACTGATTAACCATTGCTCCCGAGGTGCTGCTATGTAACCTCATGTTGAGAACTCTGGCCTTCACTGGCAGCTTGGTGTCTCTAACCTGCTAGCAGGCAGCATAGTCTGGTGCTCTCATCCGTGGTCCCTATTGTCTCGTAGGCTCTCATTATTCTAATGAGACTACTGGATTTGAGCGGCAGACTTGCATGCGGTGTGGTGGACTGAGTCTAACCCACTACAGGTGACACCTGTCGGCCTAATCCGGGTTTTGCTCCAGCTAACTACCAGTGCCTCATCTCTGCCCAAGAGCAGGGATGACTGGGCAGCCGAGCGCATGACACAATTGATTCCTCTAGGAAGTCATGGTCACTCAAAACTCATCCATTTCTCCCAGTTACATTAGTCTCACATATACAATGACAAGCAAAGGCAGTATATATTTCAATAAGGTTTTAATGATGCAACTGCATCTTAGATAATAAAGCATGGGCTGCAATACCCAGGACTATAACGCATGATTGGATCAAAATTGTGACAAAGAGATTAAAGCATCAAAATAACGATACCATATTGTCACTTGAGTTGCTACTATAATTCCTACCTAGGTTTTATTAGAGCATAGCATGTTAAGCTCTAGTTCTGCCCTTCAGGTTCCCCTGGGAAGACATCATCCCCCATACCTGGGCAAAGGCCTGAATTCGCCTGTAGTGAAGCGTTCAGCAGTCAGCATACAGTTGTGATCCTCTGGCTGGAATCTCCCTCTAACGTGTAGGGGACAAAGAAGTGTTTTTATAATAAAACAGCTGATGTTCTGAGAAAATGTCCCTACGAAAGGATGTGTATGTTTCTATGAATACCAGAGACAAAGCACAGAGTGAAAGAAATGTCTTGTTGAAGAACGCAGTGCTGGCCTAGGCAAAGAACAGCTAGATAGAGAAAATAAAACAAGACTGTAGGAAAGTACCATCATTCTTGGCATGTTACCCCCATTTTACCTATATGTCAATGTGTTTTACCTGTCTCACTGGGAGCCTGCTGGTCAGGACCCCAGGGCTCATGGTTTATGGCCTAATGTGTGTGGGTGTATAGTGCTTAACTGTGTCACTGAGGCTCTGCTAACCAGAACCTCAGTGCTTATGCCCTCTCTGCTCTTAAATGTGTCACTGTCGGCCACTGACTTCATTTACCAATTTCAATTGGCATACTGGATCCCCCTTATGAGTCCCTAGTATATGGTACCTACGTACCCAGGGTATTGGGGTTCCAGGAGATCCTTAAGGCTGCAGCATTTTTTTTGCCACCCATAAGGAGCTCAGACAACCCTTCCACAGGCCTGCCACTGCAGCTTGCGTGAAATAGTCCACACACTATTTCACAGCCATTTTCACTGCACTTAAGTAACTTATGAGTCACCTATATGTCTAACCTTCATTTAATGAAGTCCAGGTGCAATGTTACTAAGTGTGAGAGCACCCTTGCACTAGCAAAGCTGCCCCCACATAGTTCAGGGCTAATTCCCGGGACGTTGTGAGTGCGGGGATGCCATTACGCATGTGCACTACATATAGGTCGGTACCTATATGTAGCTCCACAATGGTAACTCTGAATATGGCCATGTAAGATGTCTGAGATCATGGAATGTTCCCCCATTCCAAATCTGGTATTGGAGAACCAATTCATGCATCCTGGGGGCTCCAACATGGACTCCCAGTACTGTCAAACCAGCTCTCTGAGGCTTGCAATGCAGCTACAGCTGCTGCCACCTCACAGACAGGGTTCTGCCCTCCTGGGGTCTGAGCAGCTCAGTTCCAGGAAGGCAGAACAAAGCATTTCCTTTGAGAGCAGTCGGCTTTCTCGACTGTTTCCTGGTGGTGCATGCTCTGGGGGTAGCCTGCCTCCTTCTTGCACCAGGAGCTCTGAAGAAATCTCTTGTGGGTCGACAGAATCTTCCCCCTGCAACCGCAGGCAACAAAAGACTGCATCACCGGTCCTCTGGGTCCCCTCTCAGCACGATGAGCATGCAAGTAAGGCTTGTTTGTGGTCTTTCTGCGTGGGAACACCTCTGCAAGCTTCTTCACGATGTGGGACATCCATCCTCCAAAGGGGAAGTTCCTAGTCCTCTTCGTTCTTGAAGAATCCACAGCTTCTACCATCCGGTGACAGCTGCTTTGCAACCTCAGCTGGCATTTCCTTGGCATCTGCGCACTCCCGACTCTGTTGTGACTCTTGGACTTGGTCCCCTTGTTCCACAGGTACCCTCGTCCGGAAATCCATCGTTGTTGCATTGCTGGTGTTGGTCTTCCTTGCAGAATTCCCCTATCACGACTTCTGTGCTCTCTGGGGAACTTAGGTGCACTTTACACCTACTTTTCAGGGTCTTGGGGTGGGCTATTTTTCTAACCCTCACTGTTTTCTTACAGTCCCAGCCACCCTCTACAAGCTCACATAGGTTTGGGGTCCATTCGTGGTTCGCATTCCACTTCTAGAGTATATGGTTTGTGTTGCCCCTATACCTATGTGCTCTCATTGCAATCTATTGTGACTGTACATTGCTTGCATTGCTTTCTATTGCTATTACTGCATAATTTTGGTATTGTGTACATATCTTGTGTATATTTGCTGTCCTCATACTGAGGGTACTCACTGAGATACTTTTGGCATATTGTCATAAAAATAAAGTACTTTTATTTTCAGTATATCTGTGTATTGTGTTTTCTTATGATATTGTGCATATGACACTAGTGGTATAGTGGGAGCTTTGCATGTCTCCTAGTTCAGCCTAAGCTGCTCTGCTAAGCTACCCTTTTCTATCAGCCAAAGCTGCTAGACACCTCTTCTACACTAATAAGGGATACCTGGACCTGGTACAGAGTGTAAGTAACTCTTGGTACTCACTATAAACCAGGCCAGCCTCCTACACGCAACAACAGTGGATTTCCGGACCTGGGTACCTGCAAGAGAAGGGGACCAAGTCCAAGAGTCGCGACAATGTCGAGAGTGGGCAGGAGCCCAAGAAATGCCAGCTGAGGGTGCAAGGAGGCCGCCACCTGTTAGAGGAAGCTTGCTGCTCTGCAAGAACGAAGAGGAATAGGAACTTCCCCTTTGGAGGATGGATGTCCCACGTCGTGAAGAAGCTTGCAGATGTGTTCCCATGCAGAAAGACCGCAAACAAGCCTTGCTATCTGCAAGGGTTGCAGTTAGGGGTTTTGGATGCTGCTGTGGCCCAGGAGGGACCAGGATGTCGCCTCTTGGATGAGGAGACAGAGGGGGCGCCCAGCAAGTCAGGGAGCCCTCACAGAAGCAGGCAGTACCTGCAGAAGTACCTGAAATTGCACTACGAAGAAAAGTGAACAGGAGTCCACCCAAAGTCACAAAAGGGAGTCCCACAACGCCGGAGGAGAACTCAGAAGGTTGTGCACTGCAGGAAGGAGTGTCGGGGACCCAGGCTTGGATGTGCACAAAGGAAATCATGGAAGAGTGCAGAGGAGCCGGAGCAGCTGCAAAAAACGCGGTACCCAGCAATGCAGTCTAGCGTGGGAAGGCAAGGACTTACCTCCACCAAACTTGGACTGAAGAGTCACTGGACTGTGAGAGTCACTTGGACAGAGTTGCTGACTTCCAGAAACCACGCTCGTCGGGATGAGAGGTGACCCAGAGGACCAGTGTTGCAGTCTTTTGGTGCCTGCGGTTGCAGGGGGGAAGATTCCGTCAACCCACGGGAGATTTCTTCAGAGCTCCTGGTGCAGAGAGGAGGCAGGCTACCCCCAGGCCTGGCAGAGTCCCAGTGACACATGGACTAAAACGACATACATACAGTGAAAAATGGGGGTAACATGCCAGGCAAGATGGTACTTTCCCACACAACCCCCCCCCCCAAACGAAGGACAATAAGACTAGCCATGACCTGATGAGTCTTCATTGTCTAAGTGGAAATATCTGGTGAGTCCATCTGCATTGGAGTGGGTACTCCCAGGTCTATGTTCCACTGTATAGTCCATTCTCTGTAGAGATATGGACCACCTCAACAATTTAGGGTTTTCCCCTTTCATTTGTTTTAGCCAAAGTAGAGGTTTGTGGTCTGTCTGAACAATGATGTGAGTGCCAAAGGTATGGCCTCAACTTCTTCAGTGCCCAGACCACAGAAAAAGCCTCCCTCTCGAATGGCAGACCAACGCTTTTCTCTAGGGGTCAACCTTCTGCTGATAAAAGCAACTGGTTGATCCTGGCCCTCAGAATTCAGTTGTGATGAGACTGCCCCTACCCCTAATTCAGATTCATCAGTTTGAACAATGAATTTCTTGGAGTAACATGGGCTTTTTAGGACAGGGGCAGACCACATGGCCTGTTTGAGCTCCTCAAAACCTTTCTGACAGCTAGCTGTCCACAATACCTTTTTAGGCATCTTCTTACTAGTGAGATCATTAAGAGGGGCTGCTATGGAGCCATAGTTTTGAATGAATCTCCTGTAATACCCAGTGAGGCCTAAGAAGGCTCTCACCTGGGTCTGTGTTATAGGGGGAACTCAATCCATGATTGTTTGGATTTGAGTGGTGCAATCTGTTCTCCACCTACCAGGTGTCCCAGATAAAACACCTTTCCCTGCCCTATCTGGCACTTTGAGGCCTTGATAGTCAGGCCTGTCTTTTGTAGGGCCTCCAAAACTTTCCAAAGGTGGACCAGGTGCTCATCCCAGGTGGAGCTAAAGACAGCTATATCATCTAGATATGCTGCACTAAAAGCCTCCAACCCTTGCAGGACTGTGTTCCCCAACCTCTGAAAAGTGGCAGGTGCATTTTTCAAACCAAAGGGCATCACTGTAAATTGGTAGTGCCCTCCTATAGTTGAAAATGCAGTTTTCTGTTTAGCATCCTCAGCCAATTTGATCTGCCAATACCCTGCAGTCAAATCAAAGGTGCTTAGATACTTGGCAGCTGCCAGTGTATCTATGAGCTCATCTGCCCTGGGTATAGGGTGAGCATCAGTTTTTGTTACCTGATTGAGACCTCTGTAGTCTACACAAAACCTCATCTCCCTTTTTCCATCTTTTGAGTGAGGCTTTGGTACAAGCACCACAGGATACGCCCATGGTCTTTCAGAAGGGTCAACCACTCCTAGATCAAGCATTTTCTGAACTTCTTGTTTTATGCAGTCTCTGACATGGTCAGGCTGCCTATAGATTTTACTTTTGACAGGCATGCTGTCTCCAGTATCAATTGTGTGTTCACACCAATATGTGGTGCCAGGCACAGTTGAAAAGAGTTCAGAAAACTGTCCAAGGAGATTTATGCAGTTGTATTTCTGTTCTGCAGTCAGACAATCTGCTAAAACTACTCCCTCCACTAAAGCATCCTCTTCAGTGGAGGAGAAGAGATCAGGGAGAGGGTCGCTCTCTTCTTCCTGTCCTTCATCTGTTGCCATGAGTAGGGTGAGATCAGCCCTGTCATAGTAGGGTTTTAGGCGGTTGACATGAATCACCCTAAGGGGACTCCTGGCAGTGCCCAGGTCTACCAAATAGGTGATATCACCCTTTTTCTCAACAATGAGATGGGGTCCACTCCATTTGTCTTGGAGTGCTCTTGGGGCCACAAGCTCCAATACCCACACCTTCTGTCCTGGTTGGTACTGGATCAGAACAGCCTTCTGGTTATGCCATTGCTTTTGGAGCTCTTGGCTGGCCTGAAGGGTTTTACTGGCCTTTTTCATATACTCAGCCATTCTGTATCTTAGGCCAAGTACATAGTCCACTATGTCCTGTTTGGGAGCTTTTAAAGGTTGTTCCCAACCCTCCTTCACAAGTGTTAGTGGACCTCTTACAGGGTGTCCAAAGAGGAGTTCAAACGGGCTAAAGCCCACTCCTTTCTGGGGTACCTCCCTGTAAGCAAACAGGAGGCAAGGTAACAGGACATCCCATCTCCTCCTGAGTTTTTCAGAGAGTCCCATTATCATACCTTTGAGAGTTTTATTAAACCTCTCTACCAGTCCATTAGTTTGTGGATGATAAGGTGTGGTGAATTTGTATGTTACATCACATTCCTTCCACATGGCTTTCAAGTATGCAGACATAAAGTTGCTACCCCTGTCTGATACAACCTCTTTTGGGAAACCCACCCTGGAAAAGATTCCCAGGAGGGCTTTTGCCACTGTAGGTGCTGTAGTGGTCCTTAGAGGAATTGCTTCAGGATATCTTGTGGCATGGTCCACAACCACCAAGATAAACCTATTGCCTGAAGCAGTAGGAGGGTCAAGGGGGCCAACTATGTCAACCCCTACCCTTTCAAAGGGAACCCCAACCACAGGTAGTGGAATAAGGGGAGCCTTTGGTGTGCCACCAGTCTTGCCACTGGCTTGGCGGGTCACACAAGACTTGCAAAAATCTTTAGTGTCCTCAGACATCCTAGGCCAGTGAAACAGGGGGACAAGCCTTTCGCATGTTTTGATCTGGCCCAAATGCCCAGCCAAAGGAATGTCATGTGCCAGAGTTAGGAGGAACTCTCTGTACTGCAGGGGAATGACCAATCTCCTGGCTGCTCCAGGTTTTGGGTCCCTTGCCTCTGTGTACAAGAGGTTGTCCTCCCAGTAAACTCTATGTGAGTCACTGACATCCCCATTTTGCTGCTTGACAGCTTGCTGTCTGAGACCCTCTAATGTGGGACAGGATTGCTGTGCCACACTCAGCTCTTCCCTGGCAGGCCCCCTTCCACCCATAAGCTCAGCAGTGTCTGCTGCCAGCTCATCTAGTGAAGTTTCTGCACAGGGATGAAATTCTTCTTCCTCAGAAGGAGAATCATCTGTAGAGGGAGGGATAGTGGGTAGGGATTTACCCTTTCTACCCATAGCTTCAGGGAGCACTTGGTCCATTGTTCCAGGATACAAGTTACCCTGTCCTTTTTGCTTTTTGGCCTGAGTCCTTGTTAAAGCAAAAATATGCCCAGGAATGCCCAGCATTGGAGCATTAGCCTCCAACTCCATTTCTGCCTAGGCTGATGTCTCTAAATCATTCCCTAGTAGACAGTCTACAGGTAAATCTGAGGCAACCACAACTTTTGTTGGACCAGTAAACCCCCCCCCCCAGTTGAGATTCACAACAGCCATGGGGTGGCTACTAAGAGTGTTGTTATGAGCGTCTGTCACTTGGTACTGCTGACCTTGTAGGTGTTGTTCAGGGTGGACCAGTTTCTCTATCACCATGGTAACACTGGCACCTGTGTCCCTGTAGGCCTGAACCTCAACACCATTTATTAGGGGATGTTGCTTGTACTTATCCATATTAAGGCGACAAGCAACCAAGGTAGCCAAATCAATGGCACCTTCAGAGACTAACACAGCCTCTGTGGTCTCCCTAACAAGACCAACCCCAACTAAATTACCAAAAGTGAGCCCAGCTACTCCCTTGGATTGGCTATTAGTAGGTTTGCTCCCACCACCACTGCTATTACTAGGGGCACTAGGAGTTGCAGCAGGGGTTGTGGTAGTGGGAGGTTTGGTGTTTTTCTTTGGACAACTAGCATCAGTTCTCCAATGGCCTTTGACTTTACACAAATGACACCAAGGCTTTTTAACTTGATTTGAAGAGGATTTGGACCCACCATCCCCACCAGAGGATTTTTGTGGGCCTGATGAAGACTCAGTATATTTACTTTTGTCCCCACCCTTGTCAGAAGACTTACCATCCTTCTTCTTGCCATCCTTGTCACCCCCTGTATGAACTTTTCTGTTCACCCTTGTTCTGACCCATTTGTCTGCCTTCTTTCCCAATTCTTGGGGAGAGGTCAGATCTGAGTCCACTAGATATTGGTGTAACAAGTCAGACACACAGTTATTCAGAATATACTCTCTCAGGATCAGATTATACAGCCTTTCATTGTCAGAAACTTTACTGCCATGTAACCACCGCTCCAAGACCTTCACTGAACAGTCTACTAAGTCTATCCAGTCTTGTGAGGACACCTAGTGAAGGTTAGGTGCAAAGTTACTTAGTGTGTGGGAACCCTGGCACTAGCCAAGGTTCCCCCACATTGTTCAGGGCAATTTCCCCGGACTTTCTGAGTGCGGGGACACCATTACACGCGTGCCCTACACATAGGGCACCACCTATGTGTAGCGTCACGATGGTAACTCCGAATATGGCCATGTAACATGTCTATGATCATGGAATTGCCCCCTCTATGCCATCCTGGCATTGTTGGGACAATTCCATAATCCCAGTGGTCTGTAGCACAGACCCTGGTACTGCCAGACTGCCCTTCCTGGGGTTCTCTGCAGCTGCTGCTGCTGCCAACCCCTCAGACAGGCATCTGCCCTCCTGGGGTCCAGCCAGGCCTGGCCCAGGATGGCAGAACAAAGAACTTCCTCTGAGAGAGGGTGTGACACCCTCTCCCTTTGGAAAATGGTGTGAAGGCAGGGGAGGAGTAGCCTCCCCCAGCCTCTGGAAATGCTTTGTTGGGCACAGAGGTGCCCAATTCTGCATAAGCCAGTCTACACCGGTTCAGGGACCCCTTAGCCCCTGCTCTGGCGCGAAACTGGACAAAGGAAAGGGGAGTGACCACTCCCCTGACCTGCACCTCCCCTGGGAGGTGTCCAGAGCTCCTCCAGTGTGCTCCAGACCTCTGCCATCTTGGAAACAGAGGTGCTGCTGGCACACTGGACTGCTCTGAGTGGCCAGTGCCACCAGGTGACGTCAGAGACTCCTTGTGATAGGCTCCTTCAGGTGTTAGTAGCCTTTCCTCTCTCCTAGGTAGCCAAACCCTCTTTTCTGGCTATTTAGGGTCTCTGTCTCTGGGGAAACTTCAGATAACGAATGCATGAGCTCAGCCGAGTTCCTCTGCATCTCCCTCTTCACCTTCTGATAAGGAATCGACCGCTGACCGCGCTGGAAGCCTGCAAACCTGCAACATAGTAGCAAAGACGACTACTGCAACTCTGTAACGCTGATCCTGCCGCCTTCTCGACTGTTTTCCTGCTTGTGCATGCTGTGGGGGTAGTCTGCCTCCTCTCTGCACCAGAAGCTCCGAAGAAATCTCCCGTGGGTCGACGGAATCTTCCCCCTGCAACCGCAGGCACCAAAAAGCTGCATCTCCGGTCCCTTGGGTCTCCTCTCAGCACGACGAGCGAGGTCCCTCGAATCCAGCGACACCGTCCAAGTGACCCCCACAGTCCAGTGACTCTTCAGCCCAAGTTTGGTGGAGGTAAGTCCTTGCCTCACCTCGCTGGGCTGCATTGCTGGGAACCGCGACTTTGCAAGCTTCTCCGGCCCCTGTGCACTTCCGGCAGAAATCCTGTGTGCACAGCCAAGCCTGGGTCCACGGCACTCTAACCTGCATTGCACGACTTTCTAAGTTGGTCTCCGGCGACGTGGGACTCCTTTGTGCAACTTCGGCGAGCACCGTTTCACGCATCCTCGTAGTGCCTGTTTCTGGCACTTCTACGGGTGCTACCTGCTTCAGTGAGGGCTCTTTGTCTTGCTCGACGTCCCCTCTCTCTGCAGGTCCAATTTGCGACCTCCTGGTCCCTCCTGGGCCCCAGCAGCGTCCAAATACGCCAAACGCACGATTTGCGTGTAGCAAGGCTTGTTGGCGTCCATCCGGCGGGAAAACACTTCTGCACGACTCTCCAAGGCGTGGGGGATCCATCCTCCAAAGGGGAAGTCTCTAGCCCTTGTCGTTCCTGCAGTATTCACAGTTCTTCAGCCTAGTAAGAGCTTCTTTGCACCAACCGCTGGCATTTCTTGGGCATCTGCCCATCTCCGAGCTGCTTGTGACTTTTGGACTTGGTCCCCTTGTTCCACAGGTACCTTCAGACAGGAATCCATCGTTGTTGCATTGCTGATTTGTGTTTTCCTTGCATTCTCCCTCTAACACGACTATTTTGTCCTTAGGGGAACTTTGGTGCACTTTGCACTCACTTTTCAGGGTCTTGGGGTGGGTTATTTTCCTAACTCTCACTATTTTCTAATAGTCCCAGCGACCCTCTACAAGGTCACATAGGTTTGGGGTCCATTCGTGGTTCGCATTCCACTTCTGGAGTATATGGTTTGTGTTGCCCCTATCCCTATGTTTCCCCATTGCATCCTATTGTAACTATACATTGTTTGCACTGTTTTCTAAGACTATACTGCATATTTTTGCTATTGTGTATATATATCTTGTGTATATTTCCTATCCTCTCACTGAGGGTACACTCTAAGATACTTTGGCATATTGTCATAAAAATAAAGTACCTTTATTTTTAGTATAACTGTGTATTGTGTTTTCTTATGATATTGTGCATATGACGCTAAGTGGTACTGTAGTAGCTTCACACGTCTCCTAGTTCAGCCTAAGCTGCTCTGCTAAGCTACCATTATCTATCAGCCTAAGCTGCTAGACACCCTATACACTAATAAGGGATAACTGGGCCTGGTGCAAGGTGCAAGTACCCCTTGGTACTCACTACAAGCCAGTCCAGCCTCCTACATTGGTTGTGCAGTGGTGGGATAAGTGCTTGAGACTACTTACCACTCTTGTCATTTGTACTTTTCATAAGAGAAAAATATACAAAACAAGGTCAGTGTATATACACATAGACAAAAAGTTTTGCATTTCCTCTTTTCACTCTTTTCTAAGTGCTGAAAAGTACTTCTAAACTTTCAAAAAGTTCTTAAAAGTTTAAAAAGTTTTTTCTGTCTTTCCAAAAAGTTCTGAAAACCTTTTTTTTTTTTTCTTTGTCTATCACTTTAACTCTCTCTAAAAATGTCTGGCACAGGCCAAAAAGTTGAACTGTCCAAACTTGCATATGATCACCTTAGCTGGAAAGGAGCAAGGAGTCTCTGCATAGAGAGAGGTTTGAGTGTAGGGAAGAATCCTTCCTTAGAACTGTTAATTAATATGCTTAGAGTACAGGATAAGGCCATAAGTGCCCAATCTGTAGAAAAAGTAGCTAATGGTTCTCAATCTGATCCAGGGACTCCCCCAGGAAAAGGTTCAGGAAAGAAACTTCTTAGCCTGCCCATTACTAGACAGTCTAGCATAGTTGGTACAGAGGTTGAATCACATCATACTGATGATGTGCTCTCACATTATACTGGTAGCCAAGCTGTTAGGGTGCCCTCTGTAAGGGACAGGTCTCCTTCTGTTCATTCCCACCATACCTCTGTATCTAGAAATGTCCCTCCCACCCACCCTGATGACAGATTGTTGGAAAGGGAGCTCAATAGATTGAGAGTGGAGCAAACCAGACTGAAGCTCAAGAAGCAACAGCTGGATTTGGATAGACAGTCTTTAGAAATAGAGAGGGAAAGACAGAAAATGGGTTTAGATACCCATGGTGGCAGCAGCAGTATTCCCCATAGTCATCCTGCAAAAGAGCATGATTCCAGGAATCTGCATAAGATAGTTCCCCCTTACAAGGAGGGGGATGACATTAACAAGTGGTTTGCTGCACTTGAGAGGGCCTGTGCTGTACAGGATGTCCCTCAAAAGCAGTGGGCTGCTATCCTATGGCTATCATTTACTGGAAAAGGTAGGGATAGGCTCCTTACTGTAAAAGAAAATGATGCTAACAATTTCCAAGTTCTTAAGAATGCACTCCTGGATGGTTATGGCTTAACCACTGAACAGTACAGGATAAAGTTCAGAGATACCAAAAAGGAGTCTTCACAAGACTGGGTTGATTTCATTGACCAGGCAGTGAAGGCCTTGGAGGGGTGGTTACATGGCAGTAAAGTTACTGATTATGACAGCCTGTATAACTTGATCCTGAGAGAGCATATTCTTAATAATTGTGTGTCTGATTTGTTGCACCAGTACTTGGTGGACTCTGATCTGACCTCTCCCCAAGAATTGGGAAAGAAGGCAGACAAATGGGTCAGAACAAGAGTGAACAGAAAAGTTCATACAGGGGGTGACAAAGATGGCAACAAAAAGAAGGATGGTAAGTCTTCGGACAAGGGTGGGGACAAATCTAAAAATGAGTCTTCATCAGGCCCACAAAAACACTCTGGTGGGGGTGGTGGGCCCAAATCCTCCTTTAATCAGAACAAGGAAAAGAAACCATGGTGCTATTTATGTAAGATAAAAGGCCATTGGACAACAGATCCCAGTTGTCCAAAGAAAGGCACCACAGCTCCTACCACTACAACCCCTACTGCTACACCTAGTGTCCCTACTAATAGCAGTGGTGGTGGGAGCAAACCTACTAATAGCCAATCCAAGGGAGTAGCTGGGCTCACTTTTGGTAATTTAGTTGGGGTTGGTCTGATTAGGGAGACCACAGAGGCTACTTTAGTCTCTGAAGGGGCTATTGACTTAGCCACTTTGGTTGCTTGCCCCCATAACTTGGAGAAGTACAAGCAACTAACCCTAATAAATGGTGTTGAGGTCCAGGCCTACAGGGACACAGGTGCCAGTGTCACAATGGTGATTGAGAAACTGGTGCACCCTGAACAACACATACTTGGACACCAGTACCAAGTAACCGATGCTCACAACATAACACAAAGCCACCCCATGGCTGTTGTAAATCTCAACTGGGGGGGGGTATCTGGTCCAAAGAAAGTTGTGGTAGCTTCAGATTTACCTGTAGACTGTCTATTAGGGAACGATTTGGAGACATCAGCTTGGTCAGATGTGGAGTTGGAGGGCCATGCAGCAATGCTGGGCATCCCAGGGCATATTTTTGCTTTGACAAGGGCTCAGGCCAAAAAGCAAAAAGGACAGGGAAGCTTGGATCCTGGAACAATGGACCAAGTGCTCCCTAAAGCTAGGGCTAGTAGAAGCAAACCACTTCCTACTATCCCTCCCTCTACAGTGGATTCTACTTCTGAGGAAGAAGAATTCCCTCCCTGTGCAGAACCTACACCAGAGGAGCTGGAAGCAGACACTGCTGAGCTTTTGGGTGAAGGGGGGCCTGCCAGAGAGGAGCTGAGTGTGGCACAGCAAACCTGTCCCACATTAGAGGGTCTCAGACAGCAAGCTGTCAAACAGGCTAATGGGGATGTCAGTGACTCACACAGAGTTTACTGGGAGGACAACCTCTTGTACACTGAGCAAAGGGATCCTAAACCTGGAGCTGCCAGGAGATTAGTGATTCCTCAGGAGTACAGAAAGTTCCTCCTAACACTGGCACATGACATTCCCTTAGCTGGGCACCTGGGTCAAATGAAAACTTGGGACAGATTGGTACCACTGTTTCATTGGCCTAGGATGTCTGAGGACACAAAAGAATTTTGTAAGTCCTGTGAAACCTGTCAAGCCAGTGGCAAGACAGGTGGCACTCCAAAGGCACCCCTTATCCCACTGCCTGTGGTTGGGGTTCCCTTTGAAAGGGTAGGGGTTGACATAGTTGGCCCCCTTGACCCTCCTACTGCTTCAGGCAATAGGTTTATCTTGGTGGTAGTGGACCATGCCACAAGATATCCTGAAGCTATTCCTTTAAGGACCACTACAGCTCCTGCAGTGGCAAAGGCCCTCCTGGGAATATTTTCCAGGGTGGGCTTCCCAAAGGAAGTAGTATCAGACAGAGGAAGCAATTTCATGTCTGCATACTTAAAGGCCATGTGGAAGGAGTGTGGTGTAACTTACAAGTTCACAACACCCTATCATCCACAAACAAATGGACTGGTGGAGAGATTTAATAAAACTCTCAAAGGCATGATTATGGGACTCCCTGAAAAACTCCGCAGGAGATGGGATATCCTTCTACCATGCCTCCTTTTTGCCTACAGGGAGGTACCCCAGAAAGGAGTGGGCTTCAGCCCCTTTGAACTTCTTTTTGGACACCCTGTTAGGGGTCCACTCACACTTGTAAAGGAGGGTTGGGAACAACCTTTAAAAGCTCCTAAGCAGGATATTGTGGATTATGTACTTGGCCTCAGATCAAGGATGGCTGAGTACATGAAAAAGGCCAGTAAAAACCTTCAGGCCAGCCAAGAGCTCCAGAAGCAATGGCATGATCAGAAGGCTGTTTTGGTTCAGTACCAACCAGGGCAGAAAGTGTGGGTCTTGGAGCCTGTGGCCCCAAGAGCACTCCAAGATAAATGGAGTGGTCCACACACAATTGTTGAAAAGAAGGGTGAAGTCACCTACTTGGTTGACTTAGGCACTGCCAGGAGTCCCCTTAGGGTGCTCCATGTCAACCGCCTGAAACCCTACTATGACAGGGCTGATCTCACCCTGCTCATGGCAACAGATGAGGGACAGGAAGAAGACAGTGATCCTCTACCTGATCTCTTCTCTTCCACAGAACAAGATGCTCTTGTGGAAGGGGTAGTTTTGGCTGATTGTCTTACTGCTGAGCAGAAAGATAATTGCATAAATCTCCTAGGACAATTTTCAGAACTCTTCTCCATTGTGCCAGGCACCACTTCTTGGTGTGAGCACACTATAGATACTGGAGACAGTTTACCTGTCAAAAGTAAGATCTATAGGCAGCCTGACCATGTCAGGGACTGCATAAAGCAAGAAGTTCAGAAGATGTTGGAACTAGGAGTGGTTGAGCACTCTGACAGTCCATGGGCTTCTCCTGTGGTACTGGTACCAAAACCCAATTCTAAAGATGGAAAGAAGGAAATGAGGTTTTGTGTAGACTATAGAGGTCTCAACTTGGTAACCAAAACAGATGCTCACCCTATACCCAGGGCAGATGAGCTAATAGATACACTGGCATCTGCCAAGTATCTAAGCACTTTTGATTTGACTGCAGGGTATTGGCAGATCAAAATGTCAGAAGATGCTAAACCTAAGACTGCATTTTCTACCATTGGAGGACATTACCAGTTTACTGTAATGCCTTTTGGTTTGAAAAATGCACCTGCCACTTTTCAGAGGTTGGTGAACACAGTCCTGCAAGGGCTGGAGGCTTTCAGTGCAGCATATTTGGATGATATAGCTGTCTTTAGCTCCAGCTGGGATGATCACCTGGTCCACCTTTGGAAAGTTTTGGAGGCCCTGCAAAAGGCAGGCCTCACTATCAAGGCTTCAAAGTGCCAGATAGGGCAGGGTAAGGTGGTTTATCTGGGACACCTTGTTGGTGGGGAACAGATTGCACCACTTCAGGGGAAAATCCAAACTATTATTGATTGGATTCCCCCTACCACTCAGACTCAGGTGAGAGCCTTCCTAGGCCTCACTGGGTATTACAGGAGGTTCATTAAGAACTATGGCTCCATTGCAGCCCCTCTTAATGACCTCACATCCAAGAAAATGCCTAAAAAGGTATTATGGACAGCAAACTGTCAGAAAGCTTTTGAGGAGCTGAAGCAGGCCATGTGCTCTGCACCTGTCCTGAAAAGCCCTTGTTACTCTAAAAAATTCTATGTCCAAACTGATGCATCTGAATTAGGAGTAGGGGCAGTCCTATCACAACTTAATTCTGAGGGCCAGGATCAACCTGTTGCTTTTATTAGTAGAAGGTTGACCCCTAGAGAAAAGCGTTGGTCTGCCATTGAGAGGGAGGCCTTTGCTGTGGTCTGGGCTCTGAAGAAGTTGAGGCCATACCTGTTTGGCACTCACTTCATTGTTCAGACAGACCACAAACCTCTACTTTGGCTAAAACAAATGAAAGGTGAAAATCCTAAATTGTTGAGGTGGTCCATATCCCTACAGGGAATGGACTATACAGTGGAACATAGACCTGGGAGTAGCCACTCCAATGCAGATGGACTCTCCAGATATTTCCACTTAGACAATGAAGACTCATCAGGTAATGGCTAGTCTTATTGTCCTTCGTTTGGGGGGGGGTTGTGTAGGAAAGTACCATCTTGCCTGGCATGTTACCCCCATTTTTCACTGTATATATGTTGTTTTAGTTGTATGTGTCACTGGGACCCTGGTAACCCAGGGCCCCAGTGCTCATAAGTGTGCCTGTATGTGTTACCTGTGTAGTGACTAACTGTCTCACTGAGGCTCTGCTAATCAGAACCTCAGTGGTTATGCTCTCTCATTTCTTTCCAAATTGTCACTGACAGGCTAGTGACCATTTTTACCAATTTACATTGGCTTACTGGAACACCCTTATAATCCCCTAGTATATGGTACTGAGGTACCCAGGGTATTGGGGTTCCAGGAGATCCCTATGGGCTGCAGCATTTCTTTTGCCACCCATAGGGAGCTCTGACAATTCTTACACAGGCCTGCCACTGCAGCCTGAGTGAAATAACGTCCACGTTATTTCACAGCCATTTTACACTGCACTTAAGTAACTTATAAGTCACCTATATGTCTAACCTTTACCTGGTAAAGGTTAGGTGCAAAGTTACCTAGTGTGAGGGCACCCTGGCACTAGCCAAGGTGCCCCCACATTGTTCAGAGCCAATTCACTGAACTTTGTGAGTGCGGGGACACCATTACACGCGTGCACTACATATAGGTCACTACCTATATGTAGCTTCACCATGGTAACTCCGAATATGGCCATGTAACATGTCTATGATCATGGAATTGCCCCCTCTATGCCATCCTGGCATTGTTGGGACAATTCCATAATCCCAGTGGTCTGTAGCACAGACCCTGGTACTGCCAGACTGCCCTTCCTGGGGTTCTCTGCAGCTGCTGCTGCTGCCAACCCCTCAGACAGGCATCTGCCCTCCTGGGGTCCAGCCAGGCCTGGCCCAGGATGGCAGAACAAAGAACTTCCTCTGAGAGAGGGTGTGACACCCTCTCCCTTTGGAAAATGGTGTGAAGGCAGGGGAGGAGTAGCCTCCCCCAGCCTCTGGAAATGCTTTGTTGGGCACAGAGGTGCCCAGTTCTGCATAAGCCAGTCTACACCGGTTCAGGGACCCCTTAGCCCCTGCTCTGGCGCGAAACTGGACAAAGGAAAGGGGGGTGACCACTCCCCTGACCTGCACCTCCCCTGGGAGGTGTCCAGAGCTCCTCCAGTGTGCTCCAGACCTCTGCCATCTTGGAAACAGAGGTGCTGCTGGCACACTGGACTGCTCTGAGTGGCCAGTGCCACCAGGTGACGTCAGAGACTCCTTGTGATAGGCTCCTTCAGGTGTTAGTAGCCTTTCCTCTCTCCTAGGTAGCCAAACCCTCTTTTCTGGCTATTTAGGGTCTCTGTCTCTGGGGAAACTTTAGATAACGAATGCATGAGCTCAGCCGAGTTCCTCTGCATCTCCCTCTTCACCTTCTGATAAGGAATCGACCGCTGACCGCGCTGGAAGCCTGCAAACCTGCAACATAGTAGCAAAGACGACTACTGCAACTCTGTAACGCTGATCCTGCCGCCTTCTCGACTGTTTTCCTGCTTGTGCATGCTGTGGGGGTAGTCTGCCTCCTCTCTGCACTAGAAGCTCCGAAGAAATCTCCCGTGGGTCGACGGAATCTTCCCCCTGCAACCGCAGGCACCAAAAAGCTGCATCTCCGGTCCCTTGGGTCTCCTCTCAGCACGACGAGCGAGGTCCCTCGAATCCAGCGACACCGTCCAAGTGACCCCCACAGTCCAGTGACTCTTCAGCCCAAGTTTGGTGGAGGTAAGTCCTTGCCTCACCTCGCTGGGCTGCATTGCTGGGAACCGCGACTTTGCAAGCTTCTCCGGCCCCTGTGCACTTCCGGCGGAAATCCTGTGTGCACAGCCAAGCCTGGGTCCACGGCACTCTAACCTGCATTGCACGACTTTCTAAGTTGGTCTCCGGCGACGTGGGACTCCTTTGTGCAACTTCGGCGAGCACCGTTTCACGCATCCTCGTAGTGCCTGTTTCTGGCACTTCTCCGGGTGCTACCTGCTTCATTGAGGGCTCTTTGTCTTGCTCGACGTCCCCTCTCTCTGCAGGTCCAATTTGCGACCTCCTGGTCCCTCCTGGGCCCCACCAGCGTCCAAAAACGCCAAACGCACGATTTGCGTGTAGCAAGGCTTGTTGGCGTCCTTCCGGCGGGAAAACACTTCTGCACGACTCTCCAAGGCGTGGCGGATCCATCCTCCAAAGGGGAAGTCTCTAGCCCTTGTCGTTCCTGCAGTATTCACAGTTCTTCAGCCTAGTAAGAGCTTCTTTGCACCAACCGCTGGCATTTCTTGGGCATCTGCCCATCTCCGAGCTGCTTGTGACTTTTGGACTTGGTCCCCTTGTTCCACAGGTACCTTCAGACAGGAATCCATCGTTGTTGCATTGCTGATTTGTGTTTTCCTTGCATTCTCCCTCTAACACGACTATTTTGTCCTTAGGGGAACTTTGGTGCACTTTGCACTCACTTTTCAGGGTCTTGGGGTGGGTTATTTTGCTAACTCTCACTATTTTCTAATAGTCCCAGCGACCCTCTACAAGGTCACATAGGTTTGGGGTCCATTCGTGGTTCGCATTCCACTTCTGGAGTATATGGTTTGTGTTGCCCCTATCCCTATGTTTCCCCATTGCATCCTATTGTAACTATACATTGTTTGCACTGTTTTCTAAGACTATACTGCATATTTTTGCTATTGTGTATATATATCTTGTGTATATTTCCTATCCTCTCACTGAGGGTACACTCTAAGATACTTTGGCATATTGTCATAAAAATAAAGTACCTTTATTTTTAGTATAACTGTGTATTGTGTTTTCTTATGATATTGTGCATATAACACTAAGTGGTACTGTAGTAGCTTCACACGTCTCCTAGTTCAGCCTAAGCTGCTCTGCTAAGCTACCATTATCTATCAGCCTAAGCTGCTAGACACCCTATACACTAATAAGGGATAACTGGGCCTGGTGCAAGGTGCAAGTACCCCTTGGTACTCACTACAAGCCAGTCCAGCCTCCTACACCAATTATTTACACAGAGTACATTTTTCTATCACTCTTTCATTCTGGATTATGGCAGATTGGTGAGTAGTCGTATTTCCTCAGCATTCTTCCACTATGAAAATTCAAACCGTAGAAAGTCTTTCTTGGTAACATTTTGCTAGGTAAATCCACCCTGGCAGATCCCACTAGTTTCCCTAAGAAAATAAACTCTAAAGTAACCATCACTAGAGAGTGTCTCTCTGCAGTAACTGAACATACTGACAGCTGGATGAAACATTCCCAATTTGATCATGACACTTGGTAAGTCTTTTGACACTGACGTTTGAAGATGGTGAAGTGAGATTTGTGTTTTTCCCCTTTAAAACTAAGTCTTAAAAGGTTTGTTTCAAAGATGCTGAGTCTACAAGTTGTTAGACATTTGTGATATTTTAACAACCTGGCTCTCCCTGTGATGATCTTGAGAGGTATCACTAGGTGCCCTTGTGACGTTCATATACATCAACATCAAGATTGTTTTTTAGCCCCCAAGTCTGGTCTTTTTTAATTAAACATTGTCCCCCTTAACTGACAGACTCCTTTTCATTGGAGAGGGAGAGGCAGGGAGTTTGTTGTTGCCTGGTTCCTTATAGGAGCCAACGGACTGCAGAATGGGACGGCCAGTGCTGATTTCCAGCCTGCCTCATTAATATGCATGTGACATCACTAGTGACATCACACAAACATTGGAGGGAAAGCAAGGGGTTTACTCACCTCCCCAAGTTCACACAAGGATCAAGCTTGAGTGTGGGGTCTCTGGAGGGGCATCTGCTGCCCCACAACCACCCTGGGCGAGGACTCAATCCACTTTTTGGTACTGGGGGGAGGGTGGGATGTGGGAGGGAGGACAGGCTGAGCCCCCCTCACAGCACAGGCAGAAGAGATGGACCACAGTGTGGGGCCTGTAAGGGAGAGCCTAGGGTTGTTCCTACTCCTTTGCCCACAAACCCCACTATCTGATTCGGGGTCACCCAGCTTCTTCGTCTCTCAGTGCTTATCTGTCCAGTAGAAGCGTTGTGAATCAGGTGAGCTGTGAACGAGCACTACAGCAAATAGCCAGACACTTTAAAAAAAATGTTAAGGTAAGAAAAAATCCAAACAGCACCAGACTCCTTGTTAAGACATGTTTGCTAGTGCCCCAGCAAGGAGCAGGAATGCATTTTTGCTTTTTTCTAGGTTTCAACTTGGCATGGCATGGCCTCTCCTTATCCTTTAAAAACGTCTTTCTATGTACAACACACAATCATTAAATTAATCAGTAGATTTGTAGAGTGTTTCTTATCACCCGTAAGGGTATCGAGGCACTGGTTGGTCCAGTTAAATAGTTGACTAGCCAAGTCTTCTTTCGGAGTGCTGGTAGGGAGGGGGAGGTCCGGAGATACCAATGCAGATAGCATGGTACCAACTTATGCTCATAAACAGATTGAAACCCTACCAGTGTAAAACTCAGCTCAGAACCACAGTCTGTGCCCCAGGACCTAGTGTGTGCCAACACCCTCCTGCGTTGCCACCCATCACTACACATCCTCTACAGAAAGGCATCTTACATGCACCAGCACGTCTTATCCAAGACATAAAGAGGTTTGAGTGTTTCACTTCCACTCTGCTGGACTTTTACTGGTGCCTGCTCTGAGCCCACATTATCTTTAAGACACGCTGTATCACATGCAAGGCAGAAGCCCTGCCACTGGTCTGTACCTGGCAACAAACAAAATTTATACGATCCATCCATCTGTGCTCATAGAATATAGAACAGCAACCCCACCAACACCAGCATCATAGCTGTCCCAACCTTGCTGCACTTAAGTAAGAAGTGGAAGAACTGCCTCAAAGTTTTGAACTGGGATTTCTTTTCCAGCATCTTTGGCAGGGAAAGGTAATCATAAAATATCCCAAAGTAGAGTTATCTGCTTTATATTTCATCATGGAGACATACCATGGGTGATGCACAGTTGTAATTCAACTACCTATGGTTTGTGTCCCAAATCATATCTCTCAAAAAGTTTGACTGTTGCACCAAAAATGTACATCTCCTTGAGCTACACTTTTTCAGCTTTACATGTGTGCTGTACAGTACAGTGAACATACAAACTTAGAAAAGTTTAAAACTATGTGTAGAAGGAAGATTCAGTTGACCCACAGGAGATTTCTTCGTGGCTTCCAGTGCAGGATGAAGGCAGGCAGCCCCTATACCAGGAAACAGTTGAGAAAGCCAGCAGGATTAGGCACTATAATGTCGCTGGTAGTCTTCTTGTTACTTTGTTGCAGTTTTGCAGGCGTCCTGGAGCAGTCAGTGGTTGATCCTTGGCAGAAGTCGAAGAGGGAGATGCAGAGGAACTCTGGTGAATTCTTGCAAGTCGTTATCTGAGGAAAAGCCCACAGGAGAGACCCTAAATAGCCCTCAGAGGAGGATTGGCCACTTAGTCAGATAAGCACCTATCAGGAGTGGTGTCTGACGTCACCTGCTGCCACTGGCCACTCAGAGGCCTCCATTGTGTCCTCACACCTCTGGATTCAAGATGGCAGAGGTCTGGGACACAATGGAGGAGCTCTTGGCACCACCCCTGGGGAGGTGATGGACAGGGGAGTGGTCACTCTCCTTTCCTTTGTCCAGAGCAGGGACTGGGGGTTCCCTGAACTGGTGTAGACTGGCTTATGCAAGAAGGGCACCATCTGTGCCCTTCAAAGCGTTTCCAGAGGCTGGGGGAGGCTACTCCTCCCCAGCCCTTAACACCTAGTTCCAAAGGGAAAGGGTGTAACACCCTCTCTCAGAGGAAATTCTTTTTTCTGCCTTCCTGGGACTGGGCTGCCCAGACCCCAGGAGGGCAGAACCCTGTCTGTGGGTTGGCAGCTGCAGAGAAAACCCCAGAGAGCTGGTTTGGATTCCATGATCCTAGACATGTTACATGGCCATATTCAGAGTTACCATTGTGAAGCTACATATAGGTATTGACCTATATGTAGTGCACATGTGTAATGGTGTCCCCGCACTCAGAAAGTCCAGTGAAATTGCCCTGAACTATGTGGGGGCACCTTGGCTAGTGCCAGGGTGCCCTCATACTTAGTAACTTTGCACCTAACCTTCACTAAGTGAAGGTTAGACATACAGATGACTTATAAGTTACTTAAGTGTAGTGTAAAATGGCTGTGAAATAATGTGTGTGTTATTTCACTCAGGCTGCAGTGGCAGTCCTGTGTAAGATATGTCTGAGCTCCCTATGGGTGGCAAAAGAAATGCTGCAGCCCATAGGGATCTCCTGGAACCCCAATACCCTGGGTACCTCAGTACCATATACAAGGGAATTATAAGGGTATTCTAGTGTGCCAATTAGAATTGGTGAAAATGGTCACTAGCCTATAGTGACAATTTTAAAGGCAGAGAGAGCATAAGCACTGAGGTTCTGGTTAGCAGAGCCTCAGTGTCACAGTTAGTCACTACACAGGTAACATATTCAGGCCACAAGCTATGAGCACTGGGGCCCTGACTAGCAGGATCCTAGTGAGATAGGCAAAAACAAACTGACGTACATGTAAAAATGGGGGTAACATGCCAGGCAAGATAGTACTTTTCTACAGTTCCTACCTCACAGGTGTGTCGTAAGCAGAGCTCCAGACTGCATCCCTACCTCACAGGTGTGCCACAAGCAGGGCTCTGTACTGAGCGCCTACCTCACAGGTGTGTCACATGCAGGGCTCCAGACTGAGCCTCTACCTCACAGGTGTGTCACCAGCAGAGCTCCAGACTGCACTCCTACCTCACAGGTGTGTCATAAGCAGCACTCCAGACTGAGCTCCTATCACACAGGTGTGCCACAAGCAGGGCTCTGTACTGAGCTCCTAACTCCCAGGTCTGTCACAAGCAGGGCTCTGTACTGAGCTCCTAACTCACAGGTGTGTCACAAGCAGGGCTCTTTACTGAGCTCCTATCTCACAGATGTGTCACAGACAGGGCTCTGTACTGAGCTCCTACCTCACAGGTGTGTCACATGCAAGGCTCCAGACTGAGCACCTACTTCACAGGTGTGTCACCAGCAGGGCTCCAGACTGCACTCCTACCTCACAGGTGTGTCACAAGCAGGGCTCCAGACTCTGCTCCTACCTCACAGGTGTATCACAAGCAGTGATCAGGACTGAGCTTCTACGTCACAGAAGTGCCACAAGCAGGGCTCCAGACTGAGCTCCTACCTCACAGGTGTGTCACAAGCAGGGCTCCAGACTGCGCTCCTACCTCACAGGTGTCTCACAAGCAGCGCTCCAGACTGGACTCCTACCTCACGGGTCTGTCACAAGCAGGGCTCTGTACTGAGTTCCTTCCTCACAGGTGTGTCAGAAGCAGGGCTCTAGACTGCACTCCTACATCACGGGTGTGTTATCAGCAGAGCTCTGGACTGCACTCCTACCTCACAGGTGTGGCACAAGCAGTGCTCAGGACTGAGCTTCTACCTCACAGGTGTGTCACAAGCAGGGCACAGGAGTGTGCTCCTAACTCACAGGTGTGTTACGAGGAGGGCTCCGGACTGAGCTCGTACCTCACAGGTGTGTTACAAGCAGCGCTCCGGATTGCGCTATTACCTCACAAATGTGTCAAATGCACGACTCCGGACTGAGCTACTACCTCCAGGTGTGTCACCAGAAGGTCTCAGAACAGAGCTACTACCTCACAGGTGTTACAAGCAGGATTCAGACTGTGCTCTTACCTCACATGTGTGTCACAAGCAGGGCTATAACTAAGCTTCCATCTTTCAGGTGTGTCACCAGCAGGGTTCTCGACTGGTGTTCATTCAGTAGGATACCACAGAGAGCCACGCCTTCAGCAGGAGTGGCAAAAATGTGGATTAATTGAAGAACATGGATTCAAAGCGTGAAATAAATGTCAATAAGCAAGGTTGCAATTTTTTGGGGGGGAAACACCAGAAAGATCTAGGGAATGTGTTAGATTCCATGAATGAAGCACAAGTCTTATTGGTATCCAGATTGTTGGCAGGAATTAACATTTATGAAGATTTCTCAGAATCATTCACAAATAAATTAGTGTTATTAAACAATTGTGTGCATAAAAGCAATTTAAAGTCCAGTGCAGTCCCAGTAGTACAAAGAACAAGACCTATTCCTCTGTTAAGGTGAGAACCTTTAAGGGAGAAGTGAGGTAAACTATTGGAACAGAGGTCATTGAAGCAGTAGAGTCTTCAGAATGGTTGGCCCCTATAGTAATCATATCCAAAATTAGGGGAAACTGTTATGGGTTGCCTCAAGCACCCAGGATGGGCACCCTTATTTTAGGATTAGGCCAGTAGCCTGTATATTTTATATAGAAATACATTTTTTTCACTTCATATTTTCATCACAACCAGCTTTTAGTTCATTGTTTTTATACTTTAATTGCTGCATCTTTCCAAGAAGACATAGGCCCTCATTAAAGCTTTGGTGGTCTTTTTTGTAGACCGCCAAAGACGCTGCAGCCAGCATACCGCCAGTGCTGGTGGTATACTGACCCGCCCTATTGGGAGTTTTCCGCTGGGCCACAGGGCGAAAACAGTGTTTGGTGAGACCACCATGCAAAGGCTGGCGGTAAGGGGACTCGTAATCCCCAGGGCAGTGCTGCCCTGGTGGAATGCGAACACTGAGACCACCAGACTGTCAACAGGTGGCAACCTTGCGGTGCCGAAAGTCGGACAGTGGCCCATGTGCAACGTTCATAATCAAGCAGTCGGACTGCCCGGTCTGAGTCAGTCCAACTGCCATCGTGAGTGCGGCAGTCTTGAGACCGCCACACTCGTAATGAGGGCCATAGTTGTTTGTGCTGCACATTTTATGAGCCCTTTGTACACAATTCTCTCTGTGCTTTGCTCAAGGCTGTCATGTACGATACATGATATACTAATTTTTATTTCCACTACAGGAGCTCAGGAATCAGTCCCAATTTTCCAGACATATCAGTACATCAGGCCTGTTCTTAGAAATCTGTTAAAGTTATTATACAAACAAAACATAGGCCTGGGGGGGCGGAGGGCATTCCAGTCATGGCCGTCCCACGATGCACATCAATCCACTAGCAGCTTCGCTGATCCAGACTCTTCATCTTCCTGAAGAGGATTGACATCCAGACAACAGGCAAACCCTTGCTGTCACATTCAGGAAAGGCGTTGGGGTTCCTCCCTTAGATCAGGACAGGGAGAAGAGTTACCACCGCTATGATCTCAGACCTAAACATAAGGTGTACGAAGGAATAGCTAGACTCTGTAGGATCATAAAACATGGTTAGGTTGTTTATTCTCTTTACACTGGTTGTAATGGAGATTACCAAACTATGTTTCATCTGCCTCATTATTGCAGCTCATGCTTTTTACACGTGGATTTAATTGCTTCAATAAATACATTGAAATCCAGTTTGCATCTCGTGTTCTGCCTTGTCACGTGTGAGACCCTGAGTAAATGAGGGAAAGGGGTAAGATCTGTCTACCACAACTTACCTGAGGGGTCAGAGTGTCAGGTTTTAGTTTGCTATAAATCATCCTTTCCTTTCAAGGTTTGGGTGAGGCACTGAGGGTTAGCCAGAAGTCAGGCAGACAGCTTACAAACAGTGTGAGTGGACACAGTTTCCCACACTCGGTGGTACTGCTGCCCTAAAACACACATCATATGACAAAATAACATACATCTTTGTGTTGATCTTAGAAGTTTTAGTTCTAGCATATGGGTAAATAGACATCCTCTCTCTAGAATAAATGAAATGTTGAATGTCATACATGATGACAAATTATTCACTGTTTTGGATTTGTTCTCAGTGTACCACTAGTATTGCCTTAGGAACATGCAAATTTCCTAGAATGCCGTTTGGACCGGCCTCAGCCCCTGTGGCTTTCCAGAGAACCATGCAAGACATCTTGAAGGGAATGAAACAATGCTGTTCTTTCAAGATGATATTTTAGTTTATAGCTCCAATGAAGAAGAAAATGTCCACAATTTAAACACATGTTATCTAAACCCAAGGATGCAGGTGCAACCATCAAGAAGAGGAAGTATAAAATAGGGTTGGAGTCAGTCGAGTAGCTTGAGCGCAACACTTCCAGCGAATAGATTTGGTTGAAAATGTCAAAAGAGCCCCCATGCCATTCAGTAAATATGAAATAAAATCATTCTTAGGGTTGGTTGAATAAATGTCAAAATTCATTACAAACTTTGCCAATTTAGTCCAACCCATCAGGGCATTTCTCAAGGAAGGAACATCTTTTAAATGGGAATCTGAACACGCAAACACATTCTATGGAATAAACAATGCCATTGCTAATGCCCCCGATATAGGACATTTTGAAGTTAGGCTTAAACCTATTCTTGCTACTGACACTGTCAATAATGGCTCGGGAACTGCACTAGATGGTAGAGAAAGGATAGTTGCCTTTACGTCTAAAGCTCAGAGGTTCGGAAATCAACTATTCCCCTATAGAAAAAGAGGCCCTAACATGTTTTTGGGCAACCAGTCATTTCAAATATTACTTGCAGGGTTTATCTTTTGTCCTGAGAATGGACCATAAACTGCTTGTTTGAATTTGTTTTATAAGGATTTAGAAAAAAATACACGTAGACTAGGCAAAGGTGTTCTAGGACTTCAAGGATTCAATCTGAACACGGAAAACGTCTGATGGGCAAGTCATTTTGCAGCAGACTTCATTACCAACACATCTGACAAAACTGTCCAAGGACAAAGCCAAAGAAAGCAATGAACTTCCAGCAGAACTTCAACCATACTGAAATGTAAGAAAATAGGTATCCTTAGATGGGGAATTCATCTTGTATCTTCCACAGATATCGGAGAACACATTAATAGCACAAGATGGTTCTTTAGGGATAAGTCTCACACAGTGCAAAGTAAGGGCAGATTATTGTTTCCCCAATATGGACTCATTGTTGGAAAATAGTGTTAAAGACTGCCATGCATACAAATTGAAGATAACTAGAAAAACCCCATTAAGCCCAGTGAAATGCCCTCTATTCCATGGGAGAAAATAGGCTTTGACATAGTGCAACATATACATGGTCCAGGCCTTCATGAGAATTTGTTTCTTGAATTGATTGATTGTTACGCCTGTGGATTTAAACAAAGTTTGTAAGCACTATCAATACTAAGGCCCTCATTACAACCCTGGCGGTCGGTGTTAAAGCGGCGGTAATACCGCCAACAGGCCAGCTGTAACAAAAATGGAAGCATGACCATGGCGGAAACCACCAACACAGACAGCCACTTTAACACTCCGACTGCCACGGCGGTAGCAACAAACACTGCGGCAGTAACCGCCAACAGACAGGCGGAAGACAATGTACAGTCCACCCCATTACAACCCACCCATCCGCCAGCTTTTACATATACAGTCGGTAATCCTCTGGAATAACGCAAGGAAAAAAGGAATGGAGTCAAATGAGTGTTGAATTAGAAATGGTTAGAAATACGTTAATAATTCAAAAACAGTATTTACAAAATATACAATATGTATAAAAGGCGGGACAATGTCCACTCAAAATGTCCATGGCCCACTGGGCCAAAACACATTGGCCAAGCCCACACTTGACTCATGGCTCAATACGGAGAGAACACTGCAGGGGCATCAGGTCGAAAACACATAGGCACCTCAGGGGAACAGGGAAGGGGGGGCACCCTTAGCCGGAAGATGGTACAATGCCACTGCTCCTGGAGGGGGCTCCATGCCCACTGCTTGGTCCTGGGGAGTGCAAAGCCACAGTCTCTCTAGTGGATGTCTGACCACTGCTTGGTCCTGGGGAGTGCAAAGCCACAATCTCTCAACTGGGTGGTTTGCCCACTGCTTGGTCCTGGGGAGTGCAAGGCCACAGTCTCTCAAGTGGGTGCCTTCTTCCTCCGGTCCGGGAAGGGGCTTTGTGCCCAGTGTGCTTCATCCTGCCAAGGATAAGGTGAGTGGATGACTTTCTACACTGGTTCTGGAGGGGCCTTTGTGCCCAGTGTGCTTCATCCTGCCAAGGATAAGGTGAGTGGATGACTTTCTACACTGGTTCTGGAGGGGCCTTTGTGCCCAGTGATGCAGAACTTGGGGGGTGCCAGGTCATAGTCCCTCACCTCGGTGTTAGACCCATGAGATCTGCAGTGACCAGGATGCATGATAGTCCATGGAGGCAGGGCTACAGTCCATCTGCCGGCGGCTACGGCTGCACAGTGGTGGTAGTGCTGGTGCTGGTGCTGCCAGTGGTGGGGGGAGGCTCCAGCCCTTCTCCTGAAGCCTTGGATGGCAGCCGAATGGGGCTGCTGCTGCTGGCAGTGGTGCTACTGTCAGCGGTGCAGGTTGCGGTGCTTGTGGCGGTGCAGGTGGTGGTGCTGGCCACAGTGCAGGTGCTGCCAGTGGTGGGGGGAGGCTCCAGCCCTTCTCCTGCAGCCTCAGACGGCTGCCCACTGCGGCTGCTGCTGCTGATATTAGTGGTGCTTGTGGCAGTGCAGGTGGCGGTGCTTGTGGCGGTGAAGGTGGTGGTGCTTGTGGCGGTGAAGGTGGTGGTGCTGGCCGCGGTGAAGGTGGCGGTGCTGGGGGTTGTGCTGGTAGCTACCAGGCCTTCACCTGCAGGCTTGGACGGCTGAAGTTCCTTGCCTGGTGTTTTGTGGCCCTTACTGACCTTGGCAGGAAGGTGTTACCTTGGGTCTGGCAGCTGGAGTCTTTTAGGTGGCCTTGCTTGGTGGTTGTGGCTGCTTCCCCTTGCTGGATGCTGTCCTCTTCTTCACCTTGCCAGGTGGAGGAATGTTCTTGGCCTTTGCAGGGTTTAGTGGCACACTGGCTGGGCTGACCGTGCCCCCTTTGAGCCTCTGACAGCTGCAGAAACCACAGCTGACGTGGACTTGGTGGCTGAGGTGCTGGGCTGGGTTTTGGCCACCCTGGCCTGAGGTGAAGGAGGGGGGGGTAGGGGAAGAGAAGAAGTCAATGTTTGCTAGGAAAAGCTTCTTAGGGACATTGGGGCGGGAAGAGGGTGAAGGTTTGGGAGTGGAGAGAGAGGGAGTGGTTGTACGAGGTGTCAGTCTGCAGTGTTTGGGTGCATGTGCATGAGCTGGCTGCTGTTGTGAAGTGGATGGCTGTTGGGTGAGTGTGTGCTTGCGTTTGTGTACTTTGGGAGGAGGGGTCACAGACACTGTGGGAGAGGACACAGGGGATATGTGCATGGATGTGGGGTTGGTGACTGCCAGTGAGGGGTGTGTATTGATGGGCGTGCTGGTGATAGAGGTGGTGGATGAGGATGTAGTGCATGCAGGTGTAAGTGGCGATGCTACTGGGAGGGAGGTGGACAACGAGGAGGAGGGAGACACAGTGGAGGCAGTGGATGTTGGTGTGTCTGCATGGGGATGGTGCTTGTGTGAGTGCCTGTGAGATGAAGTGTGGTGCTTGTGTTTGCCTGAACCACTTCTGTGTGTTGATTTGGGTAAATGCTGGTCTGAAGGTGTGCTTTTGCTAGGCTGGGGTTGAGGGGATTGGGACTGGGTAGAGGAAGTTGGAGGGGGGAGGCTGGAGACAGGGACAATGGCTGCCATCAGTGCTGAGGCCAGAGCCTGAAATGCTCTCTGTTAGGCCGCCACGCCAGAGTGAATGCCCTCTCGGTATGCATTTGTTTTTGCAAATGCCTCTCGACACCCTGGATGGCATTCAGAATGGTTAACTGTCCAACAGTGAGGGATCTCAGGAGGTCAATAGCCTATTCACTGAGGGCAGCAGGGCTGACTGGGGCAGGGCCTGAGGTGCCTGGGGTGAAGGAGATGCCCACCCTCCTGAGTGAGCGGGCACGGGAAACACACTGAGGGTCTGCTAGGAGGGCAGTGCTGGTAGGGGTGTTCCATCGGAGGATGAGTCGTTGTCTGTAGTGTCCCCTCCTGTCTCCCTCGTGGTGCTCCCCTCGCCCTCCGTCCCACTTGTGCCCTCACCCTTGATGGATTTGGTCTCCAGGCCCATGTGGGATGCAGCTCCCTTCGTCGCCAGTGCCTCTGCTCCTCCGCCAGATGATGCTAATGCACACAAGAACAGGGTAACAGAACAAAAAGGGGAGGGAGACACAGAGGATACACTTGGTCAGTGCCAGCAACAACACTACAGTTGGCTTACACAACACACAGGGAGAAGCCCTATGCACTAGGCCATTCACTTCCAGTTACAAAGATAGTCACTAGCCCATGGGGTACATAGCATAACGCTATCAGCTGCACACCTGGAACAAACAGGGTCCTGACCAGTAGTAGATGCCCACTAACACCATTGGAATTGGAGTGCCTCAGAGCCTGCCCGAAAAGGGACCTACCCTGTCATGTTTGCCCTGGCCTAGGGGCACACACAGTCCACATTCCCACCCAGGTAAAGCCTTAACGCATGCAAAGTCATGAATCTGAACTTGTACTCACCTCCTTGTGGCTGCTGTGATGCCCTCAAGCGCCCATCCAACTCCGGATAGGCCACCGCCAGGATGCGGAACATCAGGGGGGTCAGGGTACGACGGGCACCCCTTCCTCATTAGGAGGCCAGCACTAGCTGGGCCCCCGCCATCTTCCTTGCCTAGTGGCGCAGGTCCTCCCTTCGTTTGCGGCAGTGGGTGCTTCACCTGTCAAAGACCCCCAGGGTCCGCACCTCCTTGGCGATGGCACGCCAAATACCCTTTTTCTGATGGGAGCTGACCTTCAGGAAAAAGACAGCACAAAAGGGGTTTAGTCATACAGTCCGGACTGTCATACTCATGGCCCACTATACCTCTCACATCCCCTTATGCACAGACTTTAACCACCATACATGCAGCACTCTTCCCAAGCCACCTCAGCCCCCCCTACATGTGGCTTACCCACAAAGCACTTCATACATTCATGGGGCACGCATCATGCTCACAATGTAGTTACCTGTTTGTCTGGAGGACCATAGGGTAAAGTGTACTGGGGTAGGACCCCATTCACCAGTCTCTCCAATTCCTCCGAAGTGAAGGCAGAGGTCCTTTCCCCAGACACATGAGCCATTGTTGCTTCCAGACACAGGTCATAGCAGCACTTGCAGTATAGGACCTCTCCTGTTGAACGTCAGGTAGGAAGTGCGTGAATAGATAGAAAATGGTGGTCACGTCCGCAGCAGCGTGTACTGTCACTGCCGGCGTACATCGCCATTGGCTCCTGGAACCCATGGGGCCTAATGTTAACCAATGAGGGCGATGACCGTTGTAGGAGGCTGGCCTGGCTTATAGTGGGTACCTTGCGGTACTTACACCTTGTGCCAGGTCCAGTTATCCCTTACTAGTAGATTAGAGGTGTTCTAGCAGCTTAGGCTGATAGAGGTAGCTATAGCAGAGCAGCTTAGGCTGCACTAGGAGACATTCAAAGCTCCTACTATACCACTTATATCACTTAGTACTATTTCATAAGAAACACAATACTCAGAGTTACTAAAAATAAAGGCACTTTCTTTTAGTGACAATATGCCAAAAGTATCTCAGAGGATATACACCCTTAGGAGGTAAGTAAAAAACACAAAATATACACACAGACCAAAATCAGGTAAGCAAACAGTTAGAAAAGTAGTGCAACCACTGTAGAACACAATAGAATGCAATACGAGACAATAGGCCTAGGGGCAACACAAACCATACACTCCAAAAGTGGAATGCGAACCACGAATGGACCCCAGCCCTAGTGTAGTGTGTAGAGGGTCGCTGGGAATGTAAGAAAACACTAAGGCTCTCCAAGATACCCTACCCCAAGACCCTGAAATGTAGGAGTAAAGTTACCCTACTACCCCAGAAAGACACTACAGTCGAGATAGGGGATTCTTCAAAGTCAACAACTGACTGCAAAGCACTGAAGACGGATTCCTAGACCTGAGGACCTGCAAAGGAAGGGGACCAAGTCCAAGAGTCACGCAAGTGACCAGGGGGGGCAGGAGCCCAGTAAACCCCGAATGAAGGTGCAAAAGGGCTGCCTCCGGGTAGAAGAAGCCGATGATTCTGCAACAACGGAAGGTGCCAGGAACTTCTCCTTTGGTCAGAAGATGTTCCACGGCGTGATGGAGGATGCAGAGTTCTTTCCATGCAGAAAGACTGCAAACAAGCCTTGCTAGCTGCAAGAGTCGCTGTTGAAGGTTTTGGGTGCTGCCAGGGCCCAGGAAGGACCAGGAGGTCGCCCCTTGGTGGAGGACACAGAGGTGGCACTCAGCAACACGGAGAGCCCACGCAGAAGCAGGCAGCACCTGAACAGGCATTCAGAAGATCTGAGCACGGCAGTCATCTCAGCACAACAAAAGGGAGCCCCATGAAGTCGGAGTCCAACTTAGCGAGTTGGGCAATGCAGGATGGAGTGCTGGGGACCTGGGCTAGGCTGTGCACAAAGGAAGTCTTGCAAAAGTGCACAGAAACCCTAGCAGCTGCAGTTCATGCAGTACACAGGATTACTGTCTGGCGTGGGGAGGCAAGGACTTACCTCCACCAAATTTGGACAGAAGGGCCACTGGACTGTCAGGGACACTTGGATCCAGCTCCTGTGTTCAAGGGACCAGGATCGTCAAGATGAGAGGGGACCCAGAGGACCGGTGATGTAGAAGTTTGGTGCCTGCATTGGCAGGGGGAAGATTCCGTCGACCCACGGGAGATTTCTTCTTGGCTTCCATTACAGGGTGAAGGCAGACAGCCCTCGGAGTATGTACCAACAGGAAACAGTCGAGAAAGCCGTCAGGATGAGGAGCTACAATGTTGCTGGTAGTATTTTTGCTACTTTGTTGCAGTTTTGCAGTCGTCCTGGAGCAGTCAGCGGTCGATCCTCGGCAAAAGTCGAAGAGGGAAGTGCAGAGAAACTCTGGTGAGCTCTTGCATTCGTTATCTGAAGAATTCCCCGGAGGAGAGACCCTAAGTAGCCAGAAAAGGAGGTTTGGCAACGAAGAAAGGAGAATTGGCTACCAAGAAAGGTAAGAGCCTATCAGAGGTGGTCTCTGACGTCACCTGCTGGCACTGGCCACTCAGAGCAGTCCAGTGTGCCCCCAATTCTGTTTCCAAGATGGCAGAGGTCTGGGACACACTGGAGGAATTCTGGGCACCTCCCCTGAGAGGTACTGGTTAGGGGAGGGGTCACTCCCCTTTCATTTGTCCAGTTTTGCACCAGAGCAGGGCTGGGGGATCCCTGAACCAGTGTAGACTGTCTAGCCTCGGTCCCCAGCACTCTGTCCTGCAGTGCTCAACCTTCTGAGTTGGCCTCTGACGTCGTGGGACCCTCCTTTGTAACTCTGCGTGGACTCCGGTTCACAAATCCTCTAATTGCCTGTTCTGGTACTTCTGCGGGTGCTGCTTGCTTCTGTGGGGGCTCTCTGATTTGCTGAGCGCCCCCTCTGTCTCCTCCTCCAAGGGGCGACATCCTGGTCCTTCTTGGTCCCCAGCAGCACCCAAAAACCTCTACTGCAACCCTTGCAGCTAGCAAGGCTTGTTTGCGTTATTTCTGCGTGGGAACACTTCTGCAACCTTCATCATGAGGTTGGACATCTTCCATCCAAAGGAGAAGTTCCTAGTCCTCTTCGTTGTTGCAGAATTCCAAGCTTCTTCCATCCGGAGGCAGCTTCTTTGCACCTTCATCCGGAGTTTTCTGGGCTCCTGCCCCCCGGACACTATCATGACTCTTGGACTTGGTCCCCTTGCCTTGCAGGTCCTTAGGTTCAGGAATCTCTCTTTAGTGCTTTGCTGGTGTTTGTTGTTCTTGCAGAATCCCCCTATCATGACTATTGTGTCCTATTGCGGTAGTAGGGGTACTTTACTCCTACTTTTCAGGGTCTTGGGGTGGGGTATGTTGGACACCCTGACTATTTTCTTACAGTCCCTGCGACCCTCTACAAGCTCCCATATGTCTGGGGTCCATTCTTGATTCACATTTCATTTTTGGAGTATGTGGTTTGTGTTGCCCCTAGACCTATGTTTGCCTATTGCATCCTATTGTAATTCTACACTGTTTGCATTACTTTTCTGACTCTTACTTTCCTGTTTTGGGTTTGTGTACATATAACTTGTGCATATTACTTACCTTCTTACTGAGGGTACTCACTGAGATACTTTGGCATATTGTCATAAAAATAAAGTACCTTTATTTTTAGTATATCTGTGTATTGTGTTTTCTTATGATATTGTGCATATGACACTAGGTGGTACTGTAGGAGCTTCACACGTCTCCTGGTTCAGCCTAAGCTGCTCTGCTAAGCTACCATTATCTATCAGCCTTAGCTGCTAGAAACACCTCTATTCTACTAATAAGGGATAACTGGACCTGGCACAGGGTGTACGTACCACAGGGTACCCACTATATGCCAGGCCAGCCTCCTACACATATGAATTGCAATGTTTACAGATTGTTGAACTAATACATATTTCAATCAATTGACAGAGTCCAGACTTGTATTTGTTCCAAGGGTGTTTATTTAAGTTCTACGAGGTTCTGGGGGATGTGCAATGGGCTGGGGTGATGGTGGATGAATGTCCAGTTAGAGTCCAGTCTCTTAGTATCACAGGTGCATTGTCCAACGGGGCATAGGAAGGGGAGCAATGGCAGTTCAAGGTGGACAGGGTGACAGAGTGGGACACAAGGGTGACAATCAGGAGAGTCTTATTTCCTGGCGGGGTCTTGGCAATGTTCTTTGGCTTCTGCCTGGATTGCAGGGACCTTTTGTGTGGTGGTTCTCCTTCTGCAGGGGGTGGTGGCCTGTTGTTCCAGTGGCGGGGCATCCTGTCCACTAGCAGAGGTGGAGGGCTATTCTTCGGTGTGGCTAGTATCAGGGGCCCGTTGGTGTGCCACTGCCTCCCTCGTGGTGTTGGCCATGTCAGCCAGCAACCCTGCAATTGTGACCAGGATGGTGTGGATGTGTTTGAGGTCCTCCCTGATCCCCAAGTACTGTCCCTCCTGCAGCCGCTGGGTCTCCTGGAACTTGGCCAGTATCAGTACATGTGTGTGTGTGCAGGTGGGTGTTTGTGTGTGTGTGTGTGTGTGCAGGTGGGTGTGTGTGTGTGTGTGTGTGTGTGTGTGCAGGTGGGTGTTTGTGTGTGTGTGTGTGTGTGCAGGTGGGTGTGTGTGTGTGTGTGTGTGTGTGCGGGTGGGTGTTTGTGTGTGTGTGTGTGTGTGTGTGTGCGGGTGGGTGTTTGTGTGTGTGTGTGTGTGTGTGTGTGTGCTGTCAGGGGGTGCTGTACCACAGTGAGGCAAGGGACATCACAGAGGTTTGCTGAGAAGTGTGAACCGGCTTGTAGTTATGGGTGAGTGTTGTAAGCAACCAAGGTGAGTGAGCACTGCTGGATGAATGTGTGGGTGAGTAATGAGGAACAGTGCTGAGTGTGATAACAAGGCACCCACAACACCTTCCACAGTATATCACAACACTACTGGTGTCACTTACCCACCAATGTACAACTCCACCCACTTACACCAGTCATCTGTGCTCAGGGCCCACTGTTACCCTCGTGATCACATGTACCTCTTTACTCCTCACACCACTGTTCACCTACAGATTCCTGCAGCCCACCTAGCCTTCCACCGCAACGATTGTGGCTCATATCCTCTCCAACTGCACACTGATCTCTGTTACCTCATTCCTCCCACTGCACCCTGATCTTTGTTACCTCATTCCTCCCACTCCACACTGATCTTTGTTACCTCATTCCTCTCTCATTGCACACTGCTCTTTGTTACCTAATTCCTCTCTCACTGCAAACAGATCTTTGTTACCTCATTCCCTCCACTGCACACTGATCTTTGTTACCTCATTCCTCCCACTCCACACTGATCTTTGTTACCTCATCCCACACACTGCACACTGATCTTTATTACCTCATTCCTTCCACTCCGCACTGATTTTGTTACCTCATTCCTCTCTTACTGCACACTGATCTTTGTAACCTCATTCCGCCCACTCCACACTGGTCTTTGTTACCTTGTTCCTCCCACTGAACACCAACCTGTGTTACCTCATTTCTCCCACTGCACACTGATCTTTGTTACCTCATTCCTCCCACTGCACACTGATCTTTGTTACCTCATTCCTCTCTTACTGCACACTGATCTTTGTAACCTCATTCCTCCAACTCCACACTGGTCTTTGTAACCTCATTCCTCCCACTGAACACCGACCTTTGTTACCTCATCACTCCCACTGCACACTGATCTTTGTTACCTAATTCCTCTCAATGAAAACCGACCTTCATTGCCTCATTCCTCTCTCGCTGCACACTGATCTTTGTTATTTCATTCTTCCCACTGAACACCGACTTTTGTTACCTCATTACTCCCACTGCACACCAACCTTCGTTACCTCATTCCTCCTACTGAACACTGACCTTTGTTACCTCATTGCTCACACTGCACAATGACCTTTGTTACCTCATTCCTCCCACCGCCCATTGATCTTTGTTACCTCATTCCTCCCACTGCACACTGATCTTCGTTATCTCATTCCTCCCACTGAACACCAACCTTCATTACCTCATTCATCCCACTGAACACCAACCTTTGTTACCTCATTACTCCCACTGCAGAATGATTTTTGTTACCTCATTCATCCCAATGCACACTCATCTTTGTTACCTATTTCACCCACTGAACACCGACCTTCGTTACCTCATTCCTCTCTCACCACACACTGATCGTTGTTAATTAATTCCTCCCACTGCACACTGATTGTTGTTACCTCATACCTACCTCTGAACACTGAACTTCGTTACCTTGTTCCTCCCACTGCACACTGATCTTTGTTACCTTGTTCCTCCCTCTGAACACCAACCTTTGTTAACTGATTTCACCCACAGCACACTGATCTTTGTTACCTTGTTCCTCCCTCTGAACACCGACCTTTGTTACCTCGTTTCTCCCACTACACACTGATCTTTGTTACCTCGTTCTTCCCACTGCACATTGAACTTTATTACCTCATTCCTCCCACTGAACACCGATCTTTGTTACCTCGTTACTCCCTCTGAACACCGATCTTTGTTACCTCGTTCCTCCCACTACACACCGATCTTTGTCACCTTGTTCCTTCCACTACACACCGATCTTTGTTACCTTGTTCCTTCCACTGCACACCGATCTTTCTTAATGACACAAGTATTACACCCTCTTTAATGCTCCCTGCCAGTGTAAGGCGGGGTCAGTGAACGAGGGTAGGGTGCTGTGGTGTTACTGTGGAGTCATATTGTGCACGTCCATAGTGTCACGAGCACCCCCCTCCCCCTCGTGCTACAGGGCATAGCGCTTAGTGATACTCACGAGAGTCTGCAGCTCCTTGAAACTCCAAACCCTGGCGAGGCGCTGCTGAATAACAGCACACCATGGACCCTGGGCCTCCTGCCAACATCCGTGACCATCAGCACAATGTGTAGCGCCTTGACACCACTCCACAGGAGGCGCAGCCTGGCACACACGCCAGTGCAGGGCGACCTCAGCAGCCACACAAAAGACTCCTGCCACCCTCAGCAGCGCTGTTCTGTTGATTGGTTTATCCATGATTGTCATATTTGATTTACTAGCAAGTCCCTAGTAAAGGGCACTAGAGGTGCCAGGGCTTGTACACTAAATGCTGCTAGTGGGGCTGCATGTGTGTCCAGTCTTGCACTGCCAGTTTGACTTGGCAACTGTACCCACTTGCCAGGCCCACACCTTCCCTTTCACTACATGTCAGGCACCCCTAAGGTCGGCCCTGGGTGGCCTCAATGGCAGAGTGCGGTGTATTCAGAGGGTGCATGTAGGAGGCTGGACTGGCTTGTAGTGAGTACCAAGGGGTACTTGCACCTTGCACCAGGCCCAGGTATCCCTTATTAGTGTATAGGGTGTCTAGCAGCATAGGCTGATAGATAATGGTAGCTTAGCAGAGCAGCTTAGGCTGAACTAGGAGACGAGTGAAGCTCCTACAGTACAACTAGTGTCACTTGCACAATATCATAAGAAAACACAATACACAGGTATACTAAAAATAAAGGTACTTTATTTTTATGACAATATGCCAAAGTATCTCAGTGAGTACCCTCAGTATGAGGATAGCAAATATACACAAGATATATGTACACAATACCAAAAATATGCAGTATAGTCTTAGAAAACAGTGCAAACAATGTATAGTTACAATAGGATGCAGTGGGAGCACATAGGGATAGGGGCAACACAAACCATATACTCCAAAAGTGGAATGCAAACCACGAATGGACCCCAAACCTATGTGACCTTGTAGAGGGTCGCTGGGACTAGTAGAAAATAGTGAGAGTTAGAAAATTAGCCCTCCCCAAGACCCTGAAAAGTGAGTGCAAAGTGCACTAAAGTTCCCCAAAGAGCACAGAAGTCGTGATAGGGGAATTCTGCAGGAAAGACACAAACCAGCAATGCAACAACGATGGATTTATAAACGAGGGTACCTGTGGAACAAGGGGACCAAGTCAAAAAGTCACAAGCAAGTCGGAGATGGGCAGATGCCCAGGAAATGCCAGCTGTGGGTGCAAAGAAGCTGCTACTAGGCAGTAGAAGCTGAGGATTCTGCAGGAACGACACGGGCTAGAAACTTCCCCTTTGGAGGATGGATGTCCCACGTCGTGTCGAGTCATGCAGAAGTGCTTTCCCGCCGAAAGACCGCCAACAAGCCTTGCTAGCTACAAATCGTGCAGTAAGGGTTTTTGGATGCTGCTGTGGCCCAGGAGGGACCAGGATGTCGCCAATTGTGTCTGAGGACAGAGGGGGCGTCGTGCAAGACAAGGAGCTCTCTCAGAAGCAGGCAGCACCCATAGAAGTGCCAGAACAGGCACTATGAAGAGGAGTGAAACGGTGCTCACCCGAAGTTGCACAAAGGAGTCCCACGCCACCGGAGGACAACTTAGAAAGTTGTGCAATGCAGGTTAGAGTGCCGTGGACCCAGGCTTGGCTGTGCACAAAGGATTTCCACCAGAAGTGCACAGAGGCCGGAGTAGCTGCAAAAGACGTGGTTCCCAGCAATACAGTCTGGCGTGGGGAGGCAAGGACTTACCTCCACCAAACTTGGACTGAAAAGTCACTGGACTGTGGGAGTCACTTGGACAGAGTTTCTGGATTCAAGGGACCTCGCTCGTCATGCTGAGAGGAGACCCAGGGGACCGGTGATGCAGTTCTTTGGTGCCTGCGGTTGCAGGGGGACGATTCCGTCGACCCACGGGAGATTTCTTCGGAGCTTCTACTGCAGAGAGGAGGCAGACTACCCCCAAAGCATGCACCACCAGGAAAACAGTCGAGAAGGCGGTAGGATCAGCGTTACAGAGTTGCAGTAGTCGTCTTTGCTACTTTGTTGCAGTTTTGCAGGCTTCCAGCGCAGTCAGCAGACCATTCCTTGGCAGAAGGTGAAGAGAGAGATGCAGAGGAACTCTGATGAGCTCTTGCATTCGTTATCTAAGGAATTCCCCAAAGCAGAGACCCTAAATAGCCAGAAAAGAGGGTTTGGCTACTTAGGAGAGAGGATAGGCTAGCAACACCTGAAGGAGCCTATCAGAAGGAGTCTCTGACGTCACCTGCTGGCCCTGGCCACTCAGAGCAGTCCAGTGTGCCAGCAGCACCTCTGTTTCCAAGATGGCAGAGGTCTGGAGCACACTGGAGGAGCTCTGGGCACCTCCCAGGGGAAGTGCAGGTCAGGGGAGTGGTCACTCCCCTTTCCTTTGTCCAGTTTCGCGCCAGAGCAGGGCTGAGGGGTCCCTGAACCGGTGTAGACTGGCTTATGCAGAAATGGGCACCATCTGTGCCCATGAAAGCATTTCCAGAGGCTGGGGGAGGCTACTTGTCCCCTGCCTTAACACCTTTTTCCAAAGGGAGAGGGTGTAACACCCTCTCTCTGAGGAAGTCCTTTGTTCTGCCTTCCTGGGCCAAGCCTGGCTGGACCCCAGGAGGGCAGAAACCTGTCTGAGGGGTTGGCAGCAGCAGCAGCTGCAGTGAAACCCCTGAAAAGGCAGTTTGGCAGTACCCGGGTCTGTGCTACAGACCAGTGGGATCATGGGATTGTGCCAACAATGCCAGGATGGCATAAAGGGGGCAATTCCATGATCTTAGACATGTTACATGGCCATATTCGGAGTTACCATTGTGAAGCTACACATAGGTATTGACCTATGTGTAGTGCACACGTGTAATGGTGTCCCCGCACTCACAAAGTCCGGGGAATTTGCCCTGAACTATGTGGGGGCACCTTGGCTAGTGCCAGGGTGCCCACAAACTAAGTAATTTTGCACCTAACCTTTACCAGGTAAAGGTTAGACATATAGGTGACTTATAAGTTACTTAAGTGCAGTGGTAAATGGCTGTGAAATAACGTGGACGTTATTTCACTCAGGCTGCAGTGGCAGGCCTGTTTAAGAATTGTCAGAGCTCCCTATGGTTGGCAAAAGAAATGCTGCAGCCCATAGGGATCTCCTGGAACCCCAATACCCTGGGTACCTCAGTACCATATACTAGGGAATTATAAGGGTGTTCCAGTATGCCAATGTAAATTGGTGAAATTGGTCACTAGCCTGTTAGTGACAATTTGGAAAGAAACGAGAGAGCATAACCACTGAGTTTCTGGATAGCAGAGCCTCAGTGAGACAGTTAGTCATAACACAGGTAACACATACAGGGCACACTTATAAGCAGTGGGGCCCCGGCTGGCAGGGTCCCAGTGACACATACAACTAAAACAACATATATACAGTGAAAAATGGGGGTAACATGCCAGGCAAGATGGTACTTTCCCACACAACCCCCCCCCCAAACAAAGGACAATAAGACTAGTCATTACCTGATGGGTCTTCATTGTCTAAGTGGAAATATCTGTAGAGTCCATCTGCATTGGAGTGGGTACTCCCAGGTCTATGTTCCACTGTATAGTCCATTCCCTGTAGGGATATGGACCACCTCAACAATTTAGGATTTTCACCTTTCATTTGTTTTAGCCAAAGTAGAGGTTTGTGGTCTGTCTGAACAATGAAGTGAGTGCCAAACAGGTATGGCCTCAACTTCTTCAGTGCCCAGACCACAGCAAAGGCCTCCCTCTCTATGGCAGACCAACGCTTTTCTCTAGGGGTCAACCTCCTACTAATAAAAGCAACAGGTTGATCCTGGCCCTCAGAATTAAGTTGTGATAGGACTGCCCCTACTCCTAATTCAGATGCATCAGTTTGGACATAGAATTTTTTAGAGTAACAAGGGCTTTTCAGGACAGGTGCAGAGCACATGGCCTGCTTCAGCTCCTCAAAAGCTTTCTGACAGTTTGCTGTCCATAATACCTTCTTAGGCATTTTCTTGGATGTGAGGTCATTAAGAGGGGCTGCAATGGAGCCATAGTTCTTTATGAACCTCCTGTAGTACCCAGTGAGGCCTAAAAAGGCTCTCACCTGAGTCTGAGTAGTAGGGGGAACCCAATCTATAATAGTTTGGATTTTCCCCTGAAGTGGTGCAATCTGTTCTCCACCTACCAGGTGTCCCAGATAAACCACCTTCCCCTGAACTATCTGGCACTTTGAAGCCTTGATAGTGAGGCCTGCCTTTTGCAGGGCCTCCAAAACTTTCCATAGGTGGACCAGGTGATCATCCCAGCTGGAGCTAAAGACAGCTATATCGTCCAGATATGCTGCACTAAAAGCTTCCAGCCCTTGCAGGACTGTGTTCACCAACCTTTGAAAAGTGGCAGGTGCATTTTTCAATCCAAAAGGCATTACTGTGAATTGGTAATGGCATCCAATGGTTGAAAATCCAGTTTTTGCTTTTGCATCTTCTGATAATTTGATCTGCCAATTCCCTGCAGTCAAGTCAAAAGTGCTTAGATACTTGGCAGATGCCAGTGTATCTATGAGCTCATCTGCCCTGGGTATAGGGTGAGCATCAGTTTTGGTTACCTGGTTGAGACCTCTGTAGTCTACACAAAACCGCATTTCCTTCTTTCCATCTTTGGAATGAGGTTTTGGTACAAGTACCACAGGAGAAGCCCATGGACTTTCAGAGTGCTCAACCACTCCCAGTTCTAACATTTTCTGCACCTCTTGCTTTATGCATTCTCTGACATGGTCAGGCTGCCTATAGATCTTACTTTTGACAGGCAAGCTGTGTCCAGTATCTATAGTGTGCTCACACCAAGACGTGGTACCTGGCACAGTAGAGAAGAGTTCAGAAAACTGACCCAGGAGATTAATGCAGTGGTCTTTCTGCTCAGCAGTAAGACAATCTGCTAGTACAACACCTTCCACTAGAGCATCTTGTTCTGTGGAAGAGAAGAGATCAGGGAGAGGATCACTGTCTTCTTCCTGTCCCTCATCAGTTGCCATGAGCAGGGTGAGATCAGCCCTGTCATAGTAGGATTCAGGCGATTGACATGGAGCACCCTAAGGGGACTCCTGGCAGTGCCTAAGTCAACTAAGTAGGTGACTTCACCCTTCTTTTCAACAATTGTGTGGGGTCCACTCCATTTGTCTTGGAGTGCTCTTGGGGCCACAGACTCCAAGACCCACACTTTCTGCCCTGGTTGGTACTGAACCAAAACAGCCTTCTGGTCATGCCATTGCTTTTGGAGCTCTTGGCTGGCCTGAAGGTTTTTACTGGCCTTTTTCATGTACTCAGCCATCCTTGATCTGAGGCCAAGTACATAGTCCACTATGTCTTGCTTTGGAGCTTTAAAAGGTTGTTCCCAACCCTCCTTAACAAGTGTTAGAGGACCTCTCACAGGGTGACTAAATAGAAGTTCAAAGGGGCTGAAGCCCACTCCTTTCTGTGGTACCTCCCTGTAAGCAAAAAGGAGGCATGGCAAAAGGATATCCCATCTCCTGTGGAGTTTTTCAGGGAGTCCCATAATCATGCCTTTGAGAGTTTAGTTAAATCTCTCTACCAGTCCATTTGTTTGTGGATTATAGGGTGTAGTGAATTTATAAGTTACACCACACTCCTTCCACATGGCCTTTAAGTATGCAGACATGAAATTGCTTCCCCTGTCAGATACTACTTCCTTTGGGAAGCCCACCCTGGAAAATATTCCCAGGAGGGCCTTTGCCACTGCAGGTGCTGTAGTGGTCCTTAAAGGAATTGCTTCAGGATATCTTGTGGCATGGTCCACTACCACCAAGATAAACCTAATCCTTTCAAAGGGAACCCCAACCACAGGCAGTGGAATAAGGGGTGCCTTTGGAGTGCCACCTGTCTTGCCACTAGCATGACAGGTTTCACAGGACTTACAAAAATCTTTTGTGTCCTCAGACATTCTAGGCCAATGAAACAAGGGAATAAGCCTGTCCCAAGTTTTCATTTGCCCCAAATGTCCAGCTAAGGGAATGTCGTGAGCAAGAGTTAGGAGGAACTTTCTGTACTCCTGAGGAATCACCAGTCTCCTGGCAGCTCCAGGTTTTGGATCCCTTGCTTCAGTGTACAAGAGGTTGTCCTCCCAGTAAACTCTGAGAGAGTCACTGATATCCCCATTTGCTTGTTTGACAGCTTGCTGCCTTAGACCCTCTAGTGTGGGACAGGTCTGCTGTGCCACACTCAGCTCCTCCCTGGCAGGCCCTCCTTCACCCAAAAGCTCAGCAGTGTCTGCTTCCAGCTCCTCTGGTGTAGGTTCTGCACAGGGTGGGAATTCTCCTTCCTCAGAAGTAGAATCCACTGTAGAGGGAGGGATAGTAGGTACTGATTTACCTTTGCTACCCCTAGCTTTAGGGAGCACTTGGTCCATTCTTCCAGGATCCAAGTCACCCTGTCCTTTTTGCTTTTTGGCCTGAGCCCTGGTTAAAGCAAAAATATACCCTGGAATTCCCAGCATTGCTGCATGAGCCTCCAACTCCACTTCTGCCCAAGCTGATGTCTCTAAATCATTCCCTAATAGACAGTCTACAGGTAAATCTGAGGCAACCACAACTTTCTTTGGGCCAGTAATCCCCCCCCCCCCAGTTGAGATTCACAACAGCCATGGGGTGGCTAAGGGTGTTGTTATGAGCATCGGTTACTTGGTACTGGTGACCAAGTAGGTGTTGTTCAGGGTGGACCAGTTTCTCTATTACCATTGTAACACTGGCACCAGTGTCCCTGTAGGCCTGAACCTCAACACCATTTATTAGGGGTAGTTGCTTGTACTTATCCATGTTAAGGGGACAAGCAACCAAGGTGGCTAAATCAATAGCCCCCTCAGAGACTAACACAGCCTCTGTGGTCTCCCTAACAAGACCAACCCCAACTAAGTTACCAAAAGTGAGCCCAGCTACTCCCTTGGATTGGCTATTAGTAGGTTTGCTCCCACCACCACTGCTATTAGTAGGGACACTAGGTGTAGCAGTAGGGGTTGTAGTGGTAGGAGGCTTGGTGCTTTTCTTTGGACAACTGGGATCTGTTGTCCAATGGCCTTTTATTTTACATAAATAGCACCATGGTTTCTTTTCTTTGTTTTGATTTGAAGAGGATTTGGGCCCACCACCCCCACCAGAGTGTTTTTGTGGGCCTGATGAAGACTCATTTTTAGATTTGTCCCCACCCTTGTCAGAAGACTTACCATCCTTCTTCTTATTGCCATCTTTGTCACCCCCTGTATGAACTTTTCTGTTCACCCTTGTTCTGACCCATTTGTCTGCCTTCTTTCCCAATTCTTGGGGAGAGGTCAGATCAGAGTCCACCACGTACTGGTGCAACAAATCAGACACACAATTATTAAGAATATGCTCTCTCAGGATCAAGTTATACAGGCTTTCATAATCAGTAACTTTACTGCCATGTAACCACCCCTGCAAGGCCTTCACTGAATGGTCAATGAAATCAACCCAGTCTTGTGAAGACTCCTTTTTGGTCTCTCTGAACTTTATCCTGTATTGTTCAGTGGTTAAGCCATAACCATCCAGGAGTGCATTCTTAAGAACTGTAAAATTATTGGCATCACTTTCTTTCACAGTAAGGAGCCTATCCCTACCATTTCCACTAAATGATAGCCATAGGATAGCAGCCCACTGCCTTTGAGGGACATCCTGTACAGCACAGGCCCTCTCAAGTGCAGCAAACCACTTGTTAATGTCATCCCCCTCCTTATAAGGGGGAACTATCTTATGCAGATTCCTGGAATCATGCTCTTTTGCAGGATGACTATGGGGAATACTGCTGCTGCCACCATGGGTTTCTAAACCCAACTTCTGTCTTTCCTTCTCTAGTTCTAAAGACTGTCTATCCAAATCCAGCTGTTGCTTTTTAAGCTTCAGTCTGGTTTGTTCCACCCTCAACTAATTGAGTTCCCTCTCTAACAATCTGTCATCAGGGTTGGTGGTAGGGACATTCCTAGATACAGAGGTATGATGAGAATGAACAGAACGAGACCTGTCCCTTACAGAGGGCACCCTAGCAGCTTGGCTAACAGAAACATCAGTACCACTGTGGTGAGAATAAATACTTTTGCTATGATGTGAGACAACACTATTGGTATGGTGTGGCTCTTCATCATTACCAACTATGCTAGACTGTCTAGTAATGGGCAGGCTAGGAATTTTCTTTCCTGAATCTTTTCCTGGGGGAGTTTCTGGATCAGATTGGGAACCATTAGCTACTTTTTCAACAGATGGGGCACTTTTAGCCTTATCTTGTTCTCTAAGCATGTTAAGTAACAATTCCAAGGAAGGATTCTTCCCTACACTCAAACCTCTCTCTATGCAGAGACTCCTTGCTCCTTTCCAGCTAAGGTGATCATATGCAATCTTAGACAGGTCAACATTTTGGCCTGTGCCAGACGTTTTTAGAGAGAGTTAAAGTGATAGAAAAAGAGAAAAAAGTTTTCAGAACTTTTTAGAAAGACAGAAAAAAACTTTTAAAACTTTTAAGAACTTTTTGAAAGTTTAGAAGTACTTTTCAGCACTTTAGAAAAGAGTGAAAAGAGGAAATGCAAAACTTTTTAGATATGTGTACACACACTGAACTTGTTTTGTATATTTTTCTCTTATGAAAAGTACAATGACAAGAGTGGTAAGTAGTCTCAAAGCACTTATCCCACCGCTGCACAACCAATGTAGGAGGCTGGACTGGCTTGTAGTGAGTACCTAGGGGTACTTGCACCTTGCACCAGGCCCAGTTATCCCTTATTAGTGTATAGGGTGTCTAGCAGCATAGGCTGATAGATAATGGTAGCTTAGCAGAGCAGCTTAGGCTGAACTAGGAGACGAGTGAAGCTCCTACAGTACCACTTAGTGTCATATGCACAATATCATAAGAAAACACAATACACAGTTATACTAAAAATAAAGGTACTTTATTTTTATGACAATATGCCAAAGTATCTTAGAGTGTACCCTCAGTGAGAGGATAGAAAATATACACAAGATATATGTACACAATACCAAAAATATGCAGTATAGTCTTAGAAAACAGTGCAAACAATGTATAGTAACAATAGGATGCAATGGGGACACATAGGGATAGGGGCAACACAAACCATATACTCCAAAAGTGGAATGCGAACCACGAATGGACCCCAAACCTATGTGACCTTGTAGAGGGTCGCTGGGACTATTAGAAAATAGTGAGGGTTAGAAAAATAGCCCACCCCAAGACCCTGAAAAGTGAGTGCAAAGTGCACTAAAGTTCCCCAAGGACATTGAAGTCGTGATAGAGGAATACTGCAGGAAAGACACAAGCCAGCAATGCAACAACAATGGATTTCCAGTCGAGGGTAGCTGTGGAACAAGGGGACCAAGTCCAAAAGTCACAAGCAAGTCGGAGATGGGCAGATGCCCAGGAAATGCCAGCTGTGGGTGCAAAGAAGCTTCTACTGGACAGAAGAAGCTGAGGGTCCTGCAGGAACGAAAAGGGCTAGAGACTGTCCCTTTAGTGGACGGATCCCTCTCGCCGTGGAGAGTCGTGCAGAAGTGTTTTCCCGCCGAAAGAACGCCAACAAGCCTTGCTAGCTGCAAATCATGCAGTTAGCATTTTTGGATGCTGCTGTGGCCCACGAGGGACCAGGAGGTCGCAAATTGGACCAGGAGGTAGAGGGGACGTCGCGCAAGACAAGGAGTCCTCTTAGCAGCAGGTAGCACCCAGAGAAGTGCCAGAAACAGGCACTACAAGGATGCGTTAAATGGTACTCACCCGAAGTTACACAAAGGAGTCCCACATCGCCGGAGAACAACTTAGGAGGTCGTGCAATGCAGGTTAGAGTGCCGTGGACCCAGGCTTGGCTGTGCACAAAGGATTTCCGCCGGAAGTGCACGGAGGCCGGAGTAGCTGCAAAAGTCGCGGTTCCCAGCAATGCAGTCTAGCGAGGTGAGGCAAGGATTTACCTCCACCAAACTTGGACTGAAGAGTCACTGGACTGTGGGGGCCACTTGGACAGAGTTGCTGGATTCGAGCGACCTCGCTCGTCGTGCTGAGAGGAGACCCAAGGGACCGGTAATGCAGCTTTTTGGTGCCTGCGGTTGCAGGGGGAAGATTCCGTCGACCCACGGGAGATTTCTTCGGAGCTTCTAGTGCAGAGAGGAGGCAGACTACCCCCACAGCATGCACCACCAGGAAAACAGTCGAGAAGGCGGCAGGATCAGCGTTACAGAGTTGCAGTAGTCGTCTTTGCTACTTTGTTGCAGTTTTGCAGGCTTCCAGCGCGGTCAGCAGTCGATTCCTTGGCAGAAGGTGAAGAGAGAGATGCAGAGGAACTCGGATGAGCTCTTGCATTCGTTATCTAAAGTTTCCCCAGAGACAGAGACCCTAAATAGCCAGAAAAGAGGGTTTGGCTATCTAGGAGAGAGGATAGGCTAGCAACACCTGAAGGAGTCTATCAGAAGGAGTCTCTGACGTCACCTGGTGGCACTGGCCACTCAGAGCAGTCCAGTGTGCCAGCAGCACCTCTGTTTCCAAGATGGCAGAGGTCTGGAGCACACTGGAGGAGCTCTGGACACCTCCCAGGGGAGGTGCAGGTCAGGGGAGTGGTCACTCCCCTTTCCTTTGTCCAGTTTCGCGCCAGAGCAGGGCTAAGGGGTCCCCTGAACCGGTGTAGACTGGCTTATGCAGAAATGGGCACTAAAAGTGCCCATGAAAGCATTTCCAGAGGCTGGGGGAGGCTACTCCTCCCCTGCCTTCACACCATTTTCCAAAGGGAGAGGGTGTAACACCCTCTCTCAGAGGAAGTCCTTTGTTCTGCCATCCTGGGCCAAGCCTGGCTGGACCCCAGGAGGGCAGAAACCTGTCTGAGGGGTTGGCAGCAGCAGCAGCTGCAGTGAAACCCCAGGAAAGGCAGTTTGGCAGTACCAGGGTCTGTGCTACAGACCACTGGGATCATGGGATTGTGCCAACTATGCCAGGATGGCATAGAGGGGGCAATTCCATGATCATAGACATGTTACATGGCCATATTCGGAGTTACCATTGTGAAGCTACATATGGGTAGTGACCTATATGTAGTGCACGCGTGTAATGGTGTCCCCGTACTCACAAAGTCAGGGAAATTGGCCCTGAACAATGTGGGGGCACCTTGGCTAGTGCCAGGGTGCCCTCACGCTAAGTAACTTTGCACCTAACATTTACCAGGTAAAGGTTAGACATATAGGTGACTTATAAGTTACTTAAGTGCAGTGTAAAATGGCTGTGAAATAACGTGGACGTTATTTCACTCAGGCTGCAGTGGCAGGCCTGTGTAAGAATTGTCAGAGCTCCCTATGGGTGGCAAAAGAAATGCTTCAGCCCATAGGGATCTCCTGGAACCCCAATACCCTGGGTACCTCAGTACCATATACTAGGGAATTATAAGGGTGTTCCAGTAAGCCAATGTAAATTGGTAAAAATGGTCACTAGCCTGTTAGTGACAATTTGGAAAGAAATGAGAGAGCATAACCACTGAGGTTCTGATTAGCAGAGCCTCAGTGAGACAGTTAGTCACTACACAGGTAACACATTCAGGCACACTTATGAGCACTGGGGCCCTGGGTTACCAGGGTCCCAGTGACACATACAACTAAAACAACATATATACAGTGAAAAATGGGGGTAACATGCCAGGCAAGATGGTACTTTCCTACAATAAGTACAGCCAGACAGTTTCAATAAATGGTGTTGAGGCCTTGGCCTACAGGGACACAGGTGCCAGTATCACTTTGGTGACTGAAAACCTAGTGCATCTTGAACAACACATCATTGGACAACAGTATAAGATTATTGATGTCCATAACTCCACTAAGTTTCTTCCCTTAGCTATAATTCAGTTTAGTTGGGGTGGAGTTACTGGCCCTAAGCAGGTGGTGGTATCACCTAGCTTACCTGTAGACTGTCTCTTAGGTAATGACCTAGAGGCCTCAGGTTGGGCTGATGTAGAGTTTTATGCCCATGCAGCCATGCTGTGCATCCCAGAGGAATTGTTCCCTCTCATTTCTACTGAAATGAAAAAGCAAAGGAGAGAAGGCCTGAAAACTCAGGATCCCTCTCCAACAACAGGTAAAAGGGGTATCACAGTATCCCCTAACCACCCTACCATTCAGGATACCATTCCTGTGGTGGGAGAAACCTCTCCTGGGGTGGCACCTGTTCCAAGGGAATCATCAGTTGGCAAAACTGTACTCCCTGAGGTAGAAGTACCTCTCTGTGGGATAACTAACATTGGTGAGAAAAAGAGTACCATTTTAGTTAACATGGAGCATCCCTCCAACCCTCCGAGAGAAACTTTGTGCAGAAACTCTGCACTGCCTCACAACACTTAGGACAGCATCCCTGCCCTAGTGTGGAGCTCATAGGACAGCATCCCTGCCCTGCTCCAACCCAAGAGGAACAGCATCCCTGTTCTCTCTTCCAGCCATATGGACAAAGTTTTTGCCCAGCCATGGCTTTTCTGAGACAGCATCCCTGTCTGTCATTTCCATCACTACAAATAGGTTCAGTGGACAATTCCCACTGCTCTAAACTAAAACTTACTGATAGAAACTCTGAAAATACATCTTCACATTGTTGCTTAGCTAAAAAACTTCAAACAGGGTGGTTTACATCCCCACAGGGAAGTAACCATATAGTGGATGATAAAGGGAGTAACCAGTCTATTGTAGAGCTACTCTCTACTTATCACCACTTAGACAATAAAGTCTCAACTGGCAAAGGTTAGCCTTATTGTCCTTCGTTTGGGGGGGGGGGTTGTGTGAGAAAGTAGCCTCTTTCTAGCCTTGTTACCCCCACTTTTGGCCTGTTTGTGAGTGTATGTCAGGGTGTTTTCACTTTCTCACTGGTATCCTGCTAGCCAGGGCCCAGTGCTCATAGTGAAAACCCTATGTTTTCAGTATGTTTGTTATGTGTCACTGGGACCCTGCTAGTCAGGACCCCAGTGCTCATAAGTTTGTGACGTATAGGTATGTGTTCCCTGTGTGATGCCTAACTGTCTCACTGAGGCTCTGCTAACAAGAACCTCAGTGGTTATGCTCTCTCATTTCTTTCAAATTGTCACTAACAGGCTAGTGACCAATTTTACCAATTTACATTGGCTTACTGGAACACCCTTATAATTCCCTAGTATATGGTACTGAGGTACCCAGGGTATTGGGGTTCCAGGAGATCCCTATGGGCTGCAGCATTTCTTTTGCCACCCATAGGGAGCTCTGACAATTCTTACACAGGCCTGCCACTGCAGCCTGAGTGAAATAACGTCCACGTTATTTCACAGACATTTTACACTGCACTTAAGTAACTTATAAGTCACCTATATGTCTAACCTTTACCTGGTAAAGGTTAGGTGCAAAGTTACTTAGTGTGAGGGCACCCTGGCACTAGCCAAGGTGCCCCCACATTGTTCAGGGCCAATTCCCCGGACTTTGTGAGTGCGGGGACACCATTACACGCGTGCACTACATATAGGTCACTACCTATATGTAGCTTCACAATGGTAACTCCGAATATGGCCATGTAACATGTCTATGATCATGTAATTGCCCCCTCTATGCCATACTGGCATAGTTGGCACAATCCCATGATCCCAGTGGTCTGTAGCACAGACCCTGGTATTGCCAAACTGCCTTTCCTGGGTTTCACTGCAGCTGCTGCTGCTGCCAACCCCTCAGACAGGCATCTGCCCTCCTGGGGTCCAGCCAGGCCTGGCCCAGGATGGCAGAACAAAGGACTTCCTCTGAGAGAGGGTGGTACACCCTCTCCCTTTGGAAAATGGTGTGAAGGCAGGGCAGGAGTAGCCTCCCCCAGCCTCTGGAAATGCTTTCTTGGGCACAGATGTGGCCAATTCTGCATAAGCCAGTCTACACCGGTTCAGGGGACCCCTTAGCCCTGCTCTGGCGCGAAACTGGACAAAGGAAAGGGGAGTGACCACTCCCCTGACCTGCACCTCCCCTGGGAGGTGTCCAGAGCTCCTCCAGTGTGCTCCAGACCTCTGCCATCTTGGAAACAGAGGTGCTGCTGGCACACTGGACTGCTCTGAGTGGCCAGTGCCACCAGGTGACGTCAGAGACTCTTCTGATAGGCTCCTTCAGGTGTTGCTAGCCTATCCTCTCTCCTAGGTAGCCAAACCCTCTTTTCTGGCTATTTAGGGTCTCTGTCTCTGGGGAAACTTTAGATAACGAATGCAAGAGCTCATCCGAGTTCCTCTGCATCTCTCTCTTCACCTTCTGCCAAGGAATCTACTGCTGACCGCGCTGGAAGCCTGCAACACTGCAACAAAGTAGCAAAGACGACCACTGCAACTCTGTAACGCTGATCCTGCCGCCTTCTCGACTGTTTTCCTGGTGGTGCATGCTGTGGGGGTAGTCTGCCTCCTCTCTGCACTAGAAGCTCCGAAGAAATCTCCCGTGGGTCGACGGAATCTTCCCCCTGCAACCGCAGGCACCAAAAAGCTGCATTACCTGTCCCTTGGGTCTCCTCTCAGCACGACGAGCTAGGTCCCTCGAATCCAGCAACTCTGTCCAAGTGACTCCCACAGTCCAGTGACTCTTCAGTCCAAGTTTGGTGGAGGTAAGTCCTTGCCTCACCTCGCTAGACTGCATTGCTGGGAACCACGACTTTTGCAGCTACTCAGGCCCCTGTGCACTTCCGGCGGAAATCCTTTGTGCACAGCCAAGCCTGGGTCCACGGCACTCTAACCTGCATTGCACGACTTTCTAAGTTGGTCTCCGGCGACGTGGGACTCCTTTGTGTAACTTCTGGTGAGCACCGTTTCACGCATCCTTGTAGTGCCTGTTTCTGGCACTTCTCCGGGAGCTCCCTGCTGCTAAGAGGGCTCCTTGTCTTGCACAACGTCCCCTCTATCTCCTGGTCCAATTTGCGACCTCCTGGTCCCTCCTGGGCCACAGCAGCATCCAAAAACGCTAACCGCACGATTTGGAGCTAGCAAGGCTTGTTGGCGTTCTTTCGGCGGGAAAATACTTCTGCATGACTGTACAAGGCGAGAGGGATCCGTCCTCCAAAGGGGAAGTCTCTAGCCCTTTGCGTTCCTGCAGAAACCGCAGCTTCTTCTGTCCAGTAGAAGCTTCTTTGCACCCGCAGCTGGCATTTCCTGGGCATCTGCCCATCTCCGACTTGCTTGTGACTTTTGGACTTGGTCCCCTTGTTCCACAGGTACCCCAGATTGGAAATCCAGCGTTGTTGCATTGTTGGTTTGTGTCTTTCCTGCAGTATTCCTCTAACACGACTTCTTTGTCCTTAGGGGAACTTTAGTGCACTTTGCACTCACTTTTCAGGGTCTTGGGGAGGGTTATTTTTCTAACTCTCACTATTTTCTAATAGTCCCAGCGACCCTCTACAAGGTCACATAGGTTTGGGGTCCATTCGTGGTTCGCATTCCACTTTTGGAGTATATGGTTTGTGTTGCCCCTATCCCTATGTGTCCCCATTGCATCCTATTGTAACTATACATTGTTTGCACTGTTTTCTAAGACTATACTGCATATTTTTGCTATTGTGTATATATATCTTGTGTATATTTCCTATCCTCTCACTGAGGGTACACTCTAAGATACTTTGGCATATTGTCATAAAAATAAAGTACCTTTATTTTTAGTATAACTGTGTATTGTGTTTTCTTATGATATTGTGCAAGTGACACTTGTGGTACTGTAGTAGCTTCACATGTCTCCTAGTTCAGCCTAAGCTGCTCTGCTAAGCTACCATTTTCTATCAGCCTAAGCTGCTAGACACCCTATACACTAATAAGGGATAACTGGGCCTGGTGCAAGGTGGAAGTACCCCTTGGTACTCACTACAAGCCAGTCCAGCCTCCTACACCTCTCCCCTCTCTTCTGTGCTGAGGTCTCACCTCTCCCTTCTCTTCTGTGCAGATGTCTCACCTCTCCCCTCTCTTCTGTGCTGAGGATTCACCTCTCCCTTCTCTTCTGTGCAGAGGTCTCACCTCTCCCTTCTGTGCTGAGGTCTCACCTCTCCCCTCTCTTCTGTTCTGTGCTGAGGACTCACCTCTCCCTTCTCTTCTGTGCTGAGGACTCACCTCTCCCTTCTCTTCTGTGCTGAGGCATCACCTCCCCCTTCTCTTCTGTGCTGAGGACTCTCCTCTCCCTTCTCTTCTGTGCTGAGGTCTCACTTCTCCCTTCTCTTCTGTGCTGAGGCCTCACCTCTCCCCTCTCTTCTGTGCTGAGGTCTCACCTCTCCCTTCTCTTCTGTGCTGAGGTCTCACCTCTCCCTTCTCTTCTGTGCTGAGGTCTCACCTCTCCCCTCTCTTCTGTGCCGAGGACTCACCCTTACCCTCTCTTCTGTGCAGAGGATTCACCTCTCCCTTCTCTTCTGTGCAAAGGTCTCACCTCTCCCTTCTCTTCTGTGCATAGGTCTCACCTCTCCATTCTCTTCTGTGCTGAGGACTCACCTCTCCCTTCTCTTCTTTGCTGATGTCCCTCCCCTCTCTTCTGTGCTGAGGTCTCACCTCTCCCTTCTCTTCTGTGCTGAGGTCACACCTCTCCCCTCTCTTCTGTGCAGAGGTCTCCAGCTCTCCCCTCTCTTCTGCCCAGAGGTCTCACCTCTCCCCTCTCATCTGTGCTGAAGTGTCACCTCTCCCCTCTGTGCTGAGGTCTTATCTCTACCCTCTCTTCTGTGCAGAGGTCTCACCTCTCCCTTCTCCTCTGTGCCGAGGTCTCCAGCGCTCCCCTCTTTTCTGTGCTGATGATTTACCTCTCCCCTCTCTTCTGTGCTAAGGACTCATCTCTACCCTCTCTTCTGTGCAGAGGTCTCCAGCTCTCCCCTCTTTTTAGTACAGAGGCCTCACCTCTCCCGTCTCCTCTGTGCTGAGGTCTCCAGATCTCCACTAACTTCTGTGCTGAGGTCTCACATCTCCCCTCTCTACTGTGCAGGGGACTCCAGCTCTCCCCTCTCTTCTGTGCTGAGGACTCACCTCACCCCGCTCTACTGTGCAGCGGACTCCAGCTCTCCCCTCTCTTCTCTGCAGATGTCTCATCTCTCCCCTCTCTTCTGTGCTGAGGTCTCATCTCTCCCCTCTTTTCTGTGCTGAGGTATCTGCCTCTCCTGTCTTTTCTTTCCTGAGGTCTTTGTGTCTCCCCTCGCTTCTATGCAGACACTCTCCACTTCTTCCATTTCTTCTGTGCAGAGGTTTCTCCTCTCCCCCCTTTCCTGTAGAGAGATCTCACCTCTCCCGTCTCTACTGTGCTGAGGTCTCTGCCTCTCCCCTCTTTTCTGTGCTGAGGTCTCCAGCGCTCCACTCTCTTCTGAGGTCTCCAGCTCTCCCCTTGCTTTTGTGCGGGAGGTCTCCGCTTCTGCCCTCTCTTTTGTGCTGAGGCCTCTGTGTCTTCTATGCAGAGGTCCCTGTCCAACTGCAGAGTTCTCCACACACGTGTGCCTACGTTTTAGTAGTAATTGTGGGAAGGGTGGAGGGAAATGCAGAATACTTACTACTAAAGAGGAGGGGTTGTGGGAGTAGTAAAGAGGGGTTAAGTGAGGGGTGGGGAGGATTTTAGGGACGGATAGTAGCACACAGAGAAAGAAGTAGGATCGTTCTTGTTCACAGACTGAGCTTCTATAGTTACTTCAGCAAAAGAGGACTGAAAATGCCTGGAGCAAGTCCAGCGTCACACATGGCCAACCACTGTAACCGCAGAAAATAATGGTGGTAGGGATTTAAATAGAACCCCATAGGAAACAATGTAAAACTAAGCAAACTTATGTGAACTTTTTAAAATCTAAATACATTTAATGTGTAGAGAGGGAGCTGCTTTAGCTGGGAAAAAGGGGCCTTCTTGCTCCCCCATGGTCCCCCACATTGTGACTGGGTCTCCTGTGAGGCACCCAGGTCATGTGGCCAGGCCCAGGGGGTTGGGGTCCCCGGGGCCGATACTGGCCCTGGGGAGGGGGGCCATGTGGCTTTCTTCCCCAATCAAAAAAATTAATTAGGCCACGCCCCGGTGGATGGAGTCTTTGGGGCAAAGATCGGCTAGGGAGGGGGCCACTGGGCCTTCCAGAAAAATGAGGCCATGCCTCGGGGTATGGTGCCCCCGGGGTTGAGATAGGCCTGGGGAGGGGGATCCACGCGGCTCCCTTCAGCCCCTAAAAAATGTTTAGGCTGGGCTTTGGAGGGGTGGGATCCCCAAAGTGAGATCGGCCTGGGGAAGGGGGCCGCGCTGCTCCCCTTCGCCCAGGTCAGGGGATCAAGTTATAGTTACCTTAGGGCATGAGTTATAGTTACTTGAGATAACTCTAACTTTAACTGGTGAATTTCTATGGTATTGCACGTTGAAAATGGTAGCCTAACTATAACATCTCTGTGACTTTTGATTATTTTTTATGTGTACATATATATATATATTAATCCTCAACAGATGGAACAATATCCACCCAACGGCTGCACCAATCCCTTAGTCGAATCCCGATCATTAAGACGAAGTAAAGTTCAACAGTTCAGAGTTGAATTGTATCGAGTTTATTCCATATAATGGTTTCACAGAGTCCTGCAACGAGTGTCAACGCGTTTCGGCAAAACGTCTTCTACTGGACAAACTCGGCCATAAAACCGGCAACATATATATAGGTTAAACTCCATCATTTGTTTTCATTACATTCTAGTGTGACCTAAAGCGGCGGCCATCTTTAAACATGCAAGAAACTGAAGTAGATCAGCATATAAATACCCAGTTTTAACTCAACAATATTAACATAAACTGATTGCGGTAATCTGGACATTGAGCCATTATGTATCCCACAAATATTTCATTAATTCATAATCCATACCAATAATGTGATAGAAACATAACTGGCAATTCTAAATCTCATTAATATATTTACCTAATGTGCAACAAAGTCCTTGCATGTGAATCTATCATCATTATCTCAATGTCCTACCCAGATTGACATTTTAAAAGGCTTCTACTATTACACTTTTTAGACCACAATCATCAATTTCTCTTGATCAACGATTTTCAGTCTGGTTTATCAAATATTTATAAGGTTTATTCTTCAATATTAGTTTTTATATAAATATTTTAAATATTCTAAATAATGTAATTATTTCAAATATTATAAATATTTTAAATACTGTAAAATATTGTAAATTATTGATAAATATGATCCTATCAGCAAAATAGCTAATAATTCTATAGTTAAATGCTAAAATAACCACCATTATTGTCACAATTTTACAGTAAATGAAATCATAATTGTTGTTAAATTCATGATCTAAAATCAATCATAAAGTGTCAAGTACAATAAATATATACAGATAATCACAATATATAGCTAAACCATGCTGGAAGTTTGATCTTTTGTATAGCCTTCCTATATGTGATTGTTGTATTCTTTAGGTTTTAAATTTACCTTTACTTTGCAAAATGTCTAAAGTTACTGACCTAAGAGAGGTAAATTTATTTTTTAAAGCTGATCTGCTCTAATTCAATCCTTATTGCAGAATTATAATGTATGCACGTATTGAAGATTAAAAAAAGCCACAGAATAAAGTGCAAAGTGCTGATTGGACAAAGCCACTTCTATATTAAAATATGTATCTACCACAGGTGAAAAACGGTGATGGAAACTTATGTCTATACATCTACTCTTCTATAAATTAAAAAAGAAGAAAAAATCTAAAGAGAAGAAAACGTGAAAGTCAAAAAATCAAACAAAAAAGGTCAAAAGACCGAAAAAAACAATCAGGGACAGACCTATATTCTCATAAATTCTTCAAAATCACATACAGCATTAAAATCACCCCTTATAAATGGCAATTATGGAAATTATGTTATCTGCAGAGTCCAATATGGGCAAACTTTTATACCACTTTAGACCCATCTCTTAATGTTTCATAGATGAAATAAATGTTCTGTACTTTATCATAAATGGACATGTAATTCCGCGTCAAGATTGTGCCCTCAGGGAGATTCTGAACCAAGTAGTAAAAATATCTTAGACTCCATTTGTCTGAGCTCAGAGGTTCTATCGCCAGCCCTTGGGTTGTTTTTAATGGATTTAATACCATAAAATATTAATGTACTAGAATCCCCTTTGTGTATATCCCAAAAATGTTTGGCCAAGGGATACGTTCTGTCTTTATTTTTAATGGCTCTAAAATGTTGTAAGAATCTGACTTTTAACTGTGGATGGTACTACCAATGTATTTTTTATGACATCCGCATTCAACAACATAAACCACAAATTCAGTATCACATGTGATACGATCCTTGATGTCACAGTAGCGACCATCAAAAGTTTGGTATCTCTGCATGTTTTGTGCATATTTGTACGCCTCACAGTGACCACACTTCCAAAACCCCAAACTTTTTGGCTACGGCTGAAACGCGTTGGCAGGAAGAATCTGTGTGATAGTAAAACTTTTATCTTCACTGGAAGTTGTCCTGACCTTTCTTGTGGTTACAGGAATTTGTTTGATTTAATTAATGGGTTCCTGAAACCATGGTCGGACCGCCACTTTTTTGAGCCTCAGTATTTCGTGACTTACTTGGTGAATATATATATATATATATATATATATATATATATATATATATATTAAAATATTATTTTTTCACTGAAAACAGGGACGTTATAGTTAGGTCCTGAATTCACTTGCACAAAATCTTAGAAATTCAGCAGTTATAGTTAGATTTATTTCAAATAACTATAACTATAACTATACAAATACCTATAACTATACAAAGACCTTATAACTCGCGCTCTAAGGTCGCGCCCTCAGCATGCTCAGTTTTGAAAAATCATTTTATTGTAAATGATGCAGTGAGAATATCAAAGATGCCATAAAGGTGTAATCAGTGATATACAATGTGGAGTAATTAGCTGAGCATTGTGCTGCCCCAGGGAGGTGGTGGTTCCCACGGCAGCAGGGGGGCACATGCCCCCCCAATCCAAATACTGTGTTGCCCCGGGTGGTGGTGGTCCCCTGGGCAGTGGGGTAGCCACAGGCCCCCCGCATCCAGAAAACATCAGGTGGTGGTGCCTGGGGCATCGGGAGGCCCTCCATGATAGTTGAAAGTGCCACCATATATGTATATATACACATATACATATATTTATGGCACACAGAATTAATAATAACAAGAAACAAACAGAAAGGCACAAACAGGGAAGAAATTAGCAGAAATGCAGAAACAGGGGTCAAGAAACGAGCATAAAACGAGCAGAAAGGCATAAACATAGGGCAAAAACTTGGCAGAAACAGAGGGAAAGAAACAAGCAGAAAATGAGGAGAAAGGCACAAACAGGGCCTGAAATGAGCAGAAAGCACAGTAAGCAAGAAGTGGGCAGAAGGGCAGAAACAGAGAGCACGAAACAAGCAGAAAGATACAAACTGAAGTCAAGAAACTAGCAGAAAGGCTGAAACAGAGAAAATGAATGTCCAACATAGGGGCTTGTTTATAAGCCCCTAGTGACACTAGAGCGTCACTGTGCACTCCCCCGTATTTCCAAGGCGGTGTTAAGACACTTTTTGCGGCATGTCGACATTTTATAAATACGGCCCCTTCACACACAGTGCTTTGCATGGACGGGGCTTGCAATGGGAGTTGCTGTGGGTTTTCCACAGCAGTACCCATTTGTAGGAAGCTGGCCTGGTGTGTGGTGGTACCGTAGGTACTTACACATTATACCAGTTCCAGTTATCCCTTATTAATGACATGTAGGGAGTGTTCTAGCAGTACAAATGTTAGGTGGTTGGTTAGAAGGCAACACGGTACATGATTATGAAGGGATGTACAATTTAATGATCAAAGAACATCTTTTAAGTAATTGTGTCCAGGACAAGTTGCACCAGTGCCAAGTAGATGTAGGACAGTCCCCCCCCAAGAGTTTGAGAGTAAGGCTGATCATTGGGTGAGAACTAAGGAGTACAAAACTAGAACTGGATGGGGTGATCAAAAGAAAGAATCAGGAAAGCCCCCCAAGAGAAAAAGGTGGAACACCCTAGAAATAAAGAAAATTAGTCCTTAGGCCCCCAAAATTCTGTCCAGGAGGGTGGGCCCAAACACACCTCAATAAACAAAGGTGGGTACCTGTACGAGGCTGGCCTGGTTTGTAGTGGGTACCTATGGTACTTACACCACTCACTACAGGTCACTAGAGCAGGTCACTTTAAGTCACCCCTACGGTAGGCCCTCTCAGCAGAGAGTGCATAATTCAGGTATCTGTGTGTGAGGGCACCCCTGGACTAGAAGAGATATCCCCACGAACTCCAGATTCATTTTCCTGAATTTGTGAGTGCGGGGATGCCATGTTATGTGTGTACTGGACCTATGTCCAGCCACATAATGGTAACTCTGAACCTGGGCATGTTTGGTATCAAACATGTCAGAATCATACATATTTGCAACTGTTGCAAGTATTGTCATACATGTTTTCATACTGTTGCAAGTATTGGAAGTATGATTTCATGCACTCTGGGGCTCCTCGGGGGACCCCCAGCATTGCTACTACCAGCCTTAAAGGGTTCCCAGGCAGCCAAACTGCTGCCACCCCTCAGACAGGTTTCTACCCTCCTGTTACTTGATCTGATCAATCCCAGGAAGGCAGAATTAAGGATTTCCCTTGGGAGAAGGAGGTAACACTTTAAAAATAGGTGTGACAGGCTTGGGAGTGGAATACAAGCCACTGGTTTGGTTTGAAGGGCACATTTGGTGCTCTCTGTGCATTAACCAGTCCACTTCGGTTCAGGGACCCCAGTCCCTGCTCTGGCACGGAACAGGACAATAGAAAGGGGAGTGACCCAGGGGTGGTGTTCAGAGCTCCTCCAGAGGGTCTCTGGGTTCTGCCATCTTGTTTCTAAGGTTGGCAGGTAACTCTGGGAGCATCTGAGTGGCCAGGCCAGTCAGGTGGCATCAGAGCCCTCTCCAGATAGGTGCTTACCCGGTCAGGTGACCTGCCCCCCTTTTAGGGCTACTTAGTGTCTCTCTCTTGGGCGAGTCCTCAGATTTGGCTTGCAAGATTCCAGCAGGATTCCTCTGCACCCCTTACTTAGACTTCTTACCAAGGAAACTGCATTTGGACTCTCCAGGACCTGACAATCTGCAACAAAGACGAAGACTTTGCCTGAAACACTGTTTCTCTGTCTCCTTCCAGCTTCTGCAACATTTCCCTGGTTGTGCATCCTTTGAGGACAGCCCGTCTTCAGTCTGCACAGGAAAGAAGATGGAATCTCCCTTGGAGTGAAGGAGTCACTCCCCTGCATCTGCAGGCACCAACAGCAACGACGACTGGCTGTGTGGATCCCTTTTCCTGCTGAGCCGTGTGGATCCTGCAACACAGGTGGTAGTCGGAAGTGGTCCAGATGGTCCTCTCTACCAGCTGTCCAACTTAGGTGGAGATAAGCCCTCGCTCTCCCACGCAGGAAAGCACCCCGTACACTGTCCTTTGTAGCTGCCAAGGCTTGTTGGCACCTCTTCCACGGGGTCTTCAGTCTTTGTGTATCTCCAGCCCCCAGAACTCCTTTTTTTGACTCACAATTCCCTCAGTGACTCTCCTGTGGTGTGGGACTCCTTTTCGTGGTGCTGTGTGGGCTTCATTTGCACCTTCTGTGGCCCCATCCTGTAGGACTCCTTTGCAAACTGCCTGTGCTTCTGTGTGCTCTCTGCCATGCTGAGGGCCCCCTCTGAGTCCCCCTGCTGGGTTGAGTCCTCCTGGGCCTTCCTGGTCCCCGGAATCACCACTTTCTGCCACTTGTGAGTTTTGCCTGTACCAAGGCTTGTTGGTAGATTCTGGACACACAAACCCGACTGCAATCTTCCTTCCGGCGTGGGACATCACCTGCATCCTCCAGGATCTCGACTCTGACTCCAGGACTGCAGTGCTGACTTTCTTTCCTCATTGTCGACCAACTCCTGCTATCTTCAGCTTGGTGGGTAGGGGCTCCTACCACTGGACTCTGATGTGACGTCTGGACTTGGTCCCTTCTTTCCAAAGGTCTTTCTCTTCAGGAATTGTAGGAGGCTGGACTGGCTTGTAGTGAGTACCAAGGGGTACTTGCACCTTGCACCAGGCCCAGTTATCCCTTATTAGTGTATAGGGTGTCTAGCAGCTTAGGCTGATAGATAATGGTAGCTTAGCAGAGCAGCTTAGGCTGAACTAGGAGACGTGTGAAGCTACTACAGTACCACTTAGTGTCATATGCACAATATCATAAGAAAACACAATACACAGTTATACTAAAAATAAAGGTACTTTATTTTTATGACAATATGCCAAAGTATCTTAGAGTGTACCCTCAGTGAGAGGATAGGAAATATACACAAGATATATATACACAATAGCAAAAATATGCAGTATAGTCTTAGAAAACAGTGCAAACAATGTATAGTTACAATAGGATGCAATGGGGAAACATAGGGATAGGGGCAACACAAACCATATACTCCAGAAGTGGAATGCGAACCACGAATGGACCCCAAACCTATGTGACCTTGTAGAGGGTCGCTGGGACTATTAGAAAATAGTGAGAGTTAGAAAAATAACCCTCCCCAAGACCCTGAAAAGTGAGTGCAAAGTGCACTAAAGTTCCCCTAAGGACAAAAGAGTCGTGTTAGAGGAATAATGCAGGAAAGACACAAACCAGCAATGCAACAACTGTGGATTTCCAATCTAGGGTACCTGTGTGTAGGAGGCTGGACTGGCTTGTAGTGAGTACCAAGGGGTACTTGCACCTTGCACCAGGCCCAGTTATCCCTTATTAGTGTATAGGGTGTCTAGCAGCTTAGGCTGATAGATAATGGTAGCTTAGCAAAGCAGCTCAGGCTGAACTAGGAGACGTGTGAAGCTACTACAGTACCACTTAGTGTCATATGCACAATATCATAAGAAAACACAATACACAGTTATACTAAAAATAAAGGTACTTTATTTTTATGACAATATGCCAAAGTATCTTAGAGTGTACCCTCAGTGAGAGGATAGGAAATATACACAAGATATATATACACAATAGCAAAAATATGCAGTATAGTCTTAGAAAACAGTGCAAACAATGTATAGTTACAATAGGATGCAATGGGGAAACATAGGGATAGGGGCAACACAAACCATATACTCCAGAAGTGGAATGCGAACCACGAATGGACCCCAAACCTATGTGACCTTGTAGAGGGTCGCTGGGACTATTAGAAAATAGTGAGAGTTAGAAAAATAACCCTCCCCAAGACCCTGAAAAGTGAGTGCAAAGTGCACTAAAGTTCCCCTAAGGACAAAATAGTCGTGTTAGAGGGAGAATGCAAGGAAAACACAAATCAGCAATGCAACAACGATGGATTCCTGTCTGAGGGTACCTGTGGAACAAGGGGACCAAGTCCAAAAGTCACAAGCAGCTCGGAGATGGGCAGATGCCCAAGAAATGCCAGCGGTTGGTGCAAAGAAGCTCTTACTAGGCTGAAGAACTGTGAATACTGCAGGAACGACAAGGGCTAGAGACTTCCCCTTTGGAGGATGGATCCCCCACGCCTTGCAGAGTCGTGCAGAAGTGTTTTCCCGCCGGATGGACGCCAACAAGCCTTGCTACACGCAAATCGTGCGTTTGGCGTTTTTGGACGCTGCTAGGGCCCAGGAGGGACCAGGAGGTCGCAAATTGGACCTGCAGAGAGAGGGGACGTCGAGCAAGACAAAGAGCCCTCACTGAAGCAGGTAGCACCCAGAGAAGTGCCAGAAACAGGCACTACGAGGATGCGTGAAACGGTGCTCGCCGAAGTTGCACAAAGGAGTCCCACGTCGCCGGAGACCAACTTAGAAAGTCGTGCAATGCAGGTTAGAGTGCCGTGGACCCAGGCTTGGCTGTGCACAAAGGATTTCCGCCGGAAGTGCACAGGGGCCGGAGAAGCTTGCAAAGTCGCGGTTCCCAGCAATGCAGCCCAGCGAGGTGAGGCAAGGACTTACCTCCACCAAACTTGGGCTGAAGAGTCACTGGACTGTGGGGGTCACTTGGACGGTGTCGCTGGATTCGAGGGACCTCGCTCGTCGTGCTGAGAGGAGACCCAAGGGACCGGTAATGCAGCTTTTTGGTGCCTGCGGTTGCAGGGGGAAGATTCCGTCCACCCACGGGAGATTTCTTCGGAGCTTCTGGTGCAGAGAGGAGGCAGACTACCCCCACAGCATGCACAAGCAGGAAAACAGTCGAGAAGGCGGCAGGATCAGCGTTACAGAGTTGCAGTAGTCGTCTTTGCTACTATGTTGCAGGTTTGCAGGCTTCCAGCGCGGTCAGCGGTCGATTCCTTATCAGAAGGTGAAGAGGGAGATGCAGAGGAACTCGGCTGAGCTCATGCATTCGTTATCTGAAGTTTCCCCAGAGACAGAGACCCTAAATAGCCAGAAAAGAGGGTTTGGCTACCTAGGAGAGAGGAAAGGCTACTAACACCTGAAGGAGCCTATCACAAGGAGTCTCTGACGTCACCTGGTGGCACTGGCCACTCAGAGCAGTCCAGTGTGCCAGCAGCACCTCTGTTTCCAAGATGGCAGAGGTCTGGAGCACACTGGAGGAGCTCTGGACACCTCCCAGGGGAGGTGCAGGTCAGGGGAGTGGTCACTCCCCTTTCCTTTGTCCAGTTTCGCGCCAGAGCAGGGGCTAAGGGGTCCCTGAACCGGTGTAGACTGGCTTATGCAGAATTGGGCACCTCTGTGCCCAACAAAGCATTTCCAGAGGCTGGGGGAGGCTACTCCTCCCCTGCCTTCACACCATTTTCCAAAGGGAGAGGGTGTCACACCCTCTCTCAGAGGAAGTTCTTTGTTCTGCCATCCTGGGCCAGGCCTGGCTGGACCCCAGGAGGGCAGATGCCTGTCTGAGGGGTTGGCAGCAGCAGCAGCTGCAGAGAAACCCCAGGAAGGGCAGTCTGGCAGTACCAGGGTCTGTGCTACAGACCACTGGGATCATGGAATTGTACCAACAATGCCAGGATGGCATAGAGGGGGCAATTCCATGATCATAGACATGTTACATGGCCATATTCGGAGTTACCATGGTGAAGCTACATATAGGTAGTGACCTATATGTAGTGCACGCGTGTAATGGTGTCCCCGCACTCACAAAGTTCAGTGAATTGGCTCTGAACAATGTGGGGGCACCTTGGCTAGTGCCAGGGTGCCCTCACACTAAGTAACTTTGCACCTAACCTTTACCAGGTAAAGGTTAGACATATAGGTGACTTATAAGTTACTTAAGTGCAGTGTAAAATGGCTGTGAAATAACGTGGACGTTATTTCACTCAGGCTGCAGTGGCAGGCCTGTGTAAGAATTGTCAGAGCTCCCTATGGGTGGCAAAAGAAATGCTGCAGCCCATAGGGATCTCCTGGAACCCCAATACCCTGGGTACCTCAGTACCATATACTTAGGGATTATAAGGGTGTTCCAGTAAGCCAATGTAAATTGGTAAAAATGGTCACTAGCCTGTCAGTGACAATTTGGAAAGAAATGAGAGAGCATAACCACTGAGGTTCTGATTAGCAGAGCCTCAGTGAGACAGTTAGTCACTACACAGGTAACACATACACTGGCACACTTATGAGCACTGGGGCCCTGGGTTACCAGGGTCCCAGTGACACATACAACTAAAACAACATATATACAGTGAAAAATGGGGGTAACATGCCAGGCAAGATGGTACTTTCCTACACAACCCCCCCCCAAACGAAGGACAATAAGACTAGCCATTACCTGATGAGTCTTCATTGTCTAAGTGGAAATATCTGGAGAGTCCATCTGCATTGGAGTGGCTACTCCCAGGTCTATGTTCCACTGTATAGTCCATTCCCTGTAGGGATATGGACCACCTCAACAATTTAGGATTTTCACCTTTCATTTGTTTTAGCCAAAGTAGAGGTTTGTGGTCTGTCTGAACAATGAAGTGAGTGCCAAACAGGTATGGCCTCAACTTCTTCAGAGCCCAGACCACAGCAAAGGCCTCCCTCTCAATGGCAGACCAACGCTTTTCTCTAGGGGTCAACCTTCTACTAATAAAAGCAACAGGTTGATCCTGGCCCTCAGAATTAAGTTGTGATAGGACTGCCCCTACTCCTAATTCAGATGCATCAGTTTGGACATAGAATTTTTTAGAGTAACAAGGGCTTTTCAGGACAGGTGCAGAGCACATGGCCTGCTTCAGCTCCTCAAAAGCTTTCTGACAGTTTGCTGTCCATAATACCTTTTTAGGCATTTTCTTGGATGTGAGGTCATTAAGAGGGGCTGCAATGGAGCCATAGTTCTTAATGAACCTCCTGTAATACCCAGTGAGGCCTAGGAAGGCTCTCACCTGAGTCTGAGTGGTAGGGGGAACCCAATCAATAATAGTTTGGATTTTCCCCTGAAGTGGTGCAATCTGTTCCCCACCAACAAGGTGTCCCAGATAAACCACCTTACCCTGCCCTATCTGGCACTTTGAAGCCTTGATAGTGAGGCCTGCCTTTTGCAGGGCCTCCAAAACTTTCCATAGGTGGACCAGGTGATCATCCCAGCTGGAGCTAAAGACAGCTATATCATCCAAATATGCTGCACTGAAAGCTTCCAGCCCTTGCAGGACTGTGTTCACCAACCTCTGAAAAGTGGCAGGTGCATTTTTCAAACCAAAAGGCATTACAGTAAACTGGTAATGTCCTCCAATGGTCGAAAATGCAGTTTTAGGTTTAGCATCTTCTGACATTTTGATCTGCCAATACCCTGCAGTCAAATCAAAAGTGCTTAGATACTTGGCAGATGCCAGTGTATCTATTAGCTCATCTGCCCTGGGTATAGGGTGAGCATCTGTTTTGGTTACCAAGTTGAGACCTCTATAGTCTACACAAAACCTAATTTCCTTCTTTCCATCTTTAGAATTGGGTTTTGGTACCAGTACCACAGAAGAAGCCCATGGACTGTCAGAGTGCTCAACCACTCCTAGTTCCAACATTTTCTGAACCTCTTGCTTTATGCAGTCCCTGACATGGTCAGGCTGCCTATAGATCTTACTTTTGACAGGTAAACTGTCTCCAGTATCTATAGTGTGCTCACACCAAGAAGTGGTGCCTGGCACAATGGAGAAGAGTTCTGAAAATTGTCCTAGGAGATTTATGCAATTATCTTTCTGCTCAGCAGTAAGACAATCTGCCAAAACTACACCTTCCACAAGAGCATCTTGTTCTGTGGAAGAGAAGAGATCAGGTAGAGGATCACTGTCTTCTTCCTGTCCCTCATCTGTTGCCATGAGCAGGGTGAGATCAGCCCTGTCATAGTAGGGTTTCAGGCGGTTGACATGGAGCACCCTAAGGGGACTCCTGGCAGTGCCTAAGTCAACCAAGTAGGTGACTTCACCCTTCTTTTCAACAATTGTGTGTGGACCACTCCATTTATCTTGGAGTGCTCTTGGGGCCACAGGCTCCAAGACCCACACTTTCTGCCCTGGTTGGTACTGAACCAAAACAGCCTTCTGATCATGCCATTGCTTCTGGAGCTCTTGGCTGGCCTGAAGGTTTTTACTGGCCTTTTTCATGTACTCAGCCATCCTTGATCTGAGGCCAAGTACATAATCCACAATATCCTGCTTAGGAGCTTTTAAAGGTTGTTCCCAACCCTCCTTTACAAGTGTGAGTGGACCCCTAACAGGGTGTCCAAAAAGAAGTTCAAAGGGGCTGAAGCCCACTCCTTTCTGGGGTACCTCCCTGTAGGCAAAAAGGAGGCATGGTAGAAGGATATCCCATCTCCTGCGGAGTTTTTCAGGGAGTCCCATAATCATGCCTTTGAGAGTTTTATTAAATCTCTCCACCAGTCCATTTGTTTGTGGATGATAGGGTGTTGTGAACTTGTAAGTTACACCACACTCCTTCCACATGGCCTTTAAGTATGCAGACATGAAATTGCTTCCTCTGTCTGATACTACTTCCTTTGGGAAGCCCACCCTGGAAAATATTCCCAGGAGGGCCTTTGCCACTGCAGGAGCTGTAGTGGTCCTTAAAGGAATAGCTTCAGGATATCTTGTGGCATGGTCCACTACCACCAAGATAAACCTATTGCCTGAAGCAGTAGGAGGGTCAAGGGGGCCAACTATGTCAACCCCTACCCTTTCAAAGGGAACCCCAACCACAGGCAGTGGGATAAGGGGTGCCTTTGGAGTGCCACCTGTCTTGCCACTGGCTTGACAGGTTTCACAGGACTTACAAAATTCTTTTGTGTCCTCAGACATCCTAGGCCAATGAAACAGTGGTACCAATCTGTCCCAAGTTTTCATTTGACCCAGGTGCCCAGCTAAGGGAATGTCATGTGCCAGTGTTAGGAGGAACTTTCTGTACTCCTGAGGAATCACTAATCTCCTGGCAGCTCCAGGTTTAGGATCCCTTTGCTCAGTGTACAAGAGGTTGTCCTCCCAGTAAACTCTGTGTGAGTCACTGACATCCCCATTAGCCTGTTTGACAGCTTGCTGTCTGAGACCCTCTAATGTGGGACAGGTTTGCTGTGCCACACTCAGCTCCTCTCTGGCAGGCCCCCCTTCACCCAAAAGCTCAGCAGTGTCTGCTTCCAGCTCCTCTGGTGTAGGTTCTGCACAGGGAGGGAATTCTTCTTCCTCAGAAGTAGAATCCACTGTAGAGGGAGGGATAGTAGGAAGTGGTTTGCTTCTACTAGCCCTAGCTTTAGGGAGTACTTGGTCCATTGTTCCAGGATCCAAGCTTCCCTGTCCATTTTGCTTTTTGGCCTGAGCCCTTGTCAAAGCAAAAATATGCCCTGGGATGCCCAGCATTGCTGCATGGGCCTCCAACTCCACATCTGACCAAGCTGATGTCTCCAAATCATTCCCTAATAGACAGTCTACAGGTAAATCTGAAGCTACCACAACTTTCTTTGGACCAGATACCCCCCCCCAGTTGAGATTTACAACAGCCATGGGGTGGCTTTGTGTTATGTTGTGAGCATCGGTTACTTGGTACTGGTGTCCAAGTATGTGTTGTTCAGGGTGCACCAGTTTCTCAATCACCATTGTGACACTGGCACCTGTGTCCCTGTAGGCCTGGACCTCAACACCATTTATTAGGGTTAGTTGCTTGTACTTCTCCAAGTTATGGGGGCAAGCAACCAAAGTGGCTAAGTCAATAGCCCCTTCAGAGACTAAAGTAGCCTCTGTGGTCTCCCTAATTAGACCAACCCCAACTAAATTACCAAAAGTGAGCCCAGCTACTCCCTTGGATTGGCTATTAGTAGGTTTGCTCCCACCACCACTGCTATTAGTAGGGACACTAGGTGTAGCAGTAGGGGTTGTAGTGGTAGGAGCTGTGGTGCCTTTCTTTGGACAACTGGGATCTGTTGTCCAATGGCCTTTTATCTTACATAAATAGCACCATGGTTTCTTTTCCTTGTTCTGATTAAAGGAGGGTTTGGGCCCACCACCCCCACCAGAGTGTTTTTGTGGGCCTGATGAAGACTCATTTTTAGATTTGTCCCCACCCTTGTCAGAAGACTTACCATCCTTCTTTTTGTTGCCATCTTTGTCACCCCCTGTATGAACTTTTCTGTTCACTCTTGTTCTGACCCATTTGTCTGCCTTCTTTCCCAATTCTTGGGGAGAGGTCAGATCAGAGTCCACCAAGTACTGGTGCAACAAATCAGACACACAATTATTAAGAATATGCTCTCTCAGGATTAAGTTATACAGGCTGTCATAATCAGTAACTTTACTGCCATGTAACCACCCCTCCAAGGCCTTCACTGCCTGGTCAATGAAATCAACCCAGTCTTGTGAAGACTCCTTTTTGGTATCTCTGAACTTGATCCTGTACTGTTCAGTGGTTAAGCCATAACCATCCAGGAGTGCATTCTTAAGAACTTGGAAATTGTTAGCATCATTTTCTTTTACAGTAAGGAGCCTATCCCTACCTTTTCCAGTAAATGATAGCCATAGGATAGCAGCCCACTGCTTTTGAGGGACATCCTGTACAGCACAGGCCCTCTCAAGTGCAGCAAACCACTTGTTAATGTCATCCCCCTCCTTGTAAGGGGGAACTATCTTATGCAGATTCCTGGAATCATGCTCTTTTGCAGGATGACTATGGGGAATACTGCTGCTGCCACCATGGGTATCTAAACCCATTTTCTGTCTTTCCCTCTCTATTTCTAAAGACTGTCTATCCAAATCCAGCTGTTGCTTCTTGATCTTCAGTCTGGTTTGCTCCACTCTCAATCTATTGAGCTCCCTTTCCAACAATCTGTCATCAGGGTGGGTGGGAGGGACATTTCTAGATACAGAGGTATGATGGGAATGAACAGAAGGAGACCTGTCCCTTACAGAGGGCACCCTAACAGCTTGGCTACCAGTATAATGTGAGAGCACATCATCAGTATGATGTGATTCAACCTCTGTACCAACTATGCTAGACTGTCTAGTAATGGGCAGGCTGAGAAGTTTCTTTCCTGAACCTTTTCCTGGGGGAGTCCCTGGATCAGATTGAGAACCATTAGCTACTTTTTCTACAGATTGGGCACTTATGGCCTTATCCTGTACTCTAAGCATATTAATTAACAGTTCTAAAGAAGGATTCTTCCCTACACTCAAACCTCTCTCTATGCAGAGACTCCTTGCTCCTTTCCAGCTAAGGTGATCATATGCAAGTTTGGACAGTTCAACTTTTTGGCCTGTGCCAGACATTTTTAGAGAGAGTTAAAGTGATAGACAAAGAGAAAAAAGTTTTCAGAACTTTTTGGAAAGACAGAAAAAACTTTTTAAACTTTTAAGAACTTTTTGAAAGTTTAGAAGTACTTTTCAGCACTTAGAAAAGAGTGAAAAGAGGAAATGCAAAACTTTTTGGCTCTGTGTATATACACTGACCTTGTTTTGTATATTTTTCTCTTATGAAAAGTACAATGACAAGAGTGGTAAGTAGTCTCAAAGCACTTATCCCACCGCTGCCACCAATGTAGGAGGCTGGACTGGCTTGTAGTGAGTACCAAGGGGTACTTGCACCTTGCACCAGGCCCAGTTATCCCTTATTAGTGTATAGGGTGTCTAGCAGCTTAGGCTGATAGATAATGGTAGCTTAGCAAAGCAGCTCAGGCTGAACTAGGAGACGTGTGAAGCTACTACATTACCACTTAGTGTCATATGCACAATATCATAAGAAAACACAATACACAGTTATACTAAAAATAAAGGTACTTTATTTTTATGACAATATGCCAAAGTATCTTAGAGTGTACCCTCAGTGAGAGGATAGGAAATATACACAAGATATATATACACAATAGCAAAAATATGCAGTATAGTCTTAGAAAACAGTGCAAACAATGTATAGTTACAATAGGATGCAATGGGGAAACATAGGGATAGGGGCAACACAAACCATATACTCCAGAAGTGGAATGCGAACCACGAATGGACCCCAAACCTATGTGACCTTGTAGAGGGTCGCTGGGACTATTAGAAAATAGTGAGAGTTAGAAAAATAACCCTCCCCAAGACCCTGAAAAGTGAGTGCAAAGTGCACTAAAGTTCCCCTAAGGACAAAATAGTCGTGTTAGAGGGAGAATGCAAGGAAAACACAAATCAGCAATGCAACAACGATGGATTCCTGTCTGAGGGTACCTGTGGAACAAGGGGACCAAGTCCAAAAGTCACAAGCAGCTCGGAGATGGGCAGATGCCCAAGAAATGCCAGCGGTTGGTGCAAAGAAGCTCTTACTAGGCTGAAGAACTGTGAATACTGCAGGAACGACAAGGGCTAGAGACTTCCCCTTTGGAGGATGGATCCCCCACGCCTTGGAGAGTCGTGCAGAAGTGTTTTCCCGCCGGATGGACGCCAACAAGCCTTGCTACACGCAAATCGTGCGTTTGGCGTTTTTGGATGCTGCTAGGGCCCAGGAGGGACCAGGAGGTCGCAAATTGGACCTGCAGAGAGAGGGGACGTCGAACAAGACAAAGAGCCCTCACTGAAGCAGGTAGCACCCGGAGAAGTGCCAGAAACAGGCACTATGAGGACGCGTGAAACGGTGCTCGCCGAAGTTGCACAAAGGAGTCCCACGTCGCCGGAGACCAACTTAGAAAGTCGTGCAATGCAGGTTAGAGTGCCGTGGACCCAGGCTTGGCTGTGCACGAAGGATTTCCGCCGGAAGTGCACAGGGGCCGGAGAAGCTTGCAAAGTCGCGGTTCCCAGCAATGCAGCCCAGCGAGGTGAGGCAAGGACTTACCTCCACCAAACTTGGGCTGAAGAGTCACTGGACTGTGGGGGTCACTTGGACGGTGTCGCTGGATTCGAGGGACCTCGCTCGTCGTGCTGAGAGGAGACCCAAGGGACCGGTAATGCAGCTTTTTGGTGCCTGCGGTTGCAGGGGGAAGATTCCGTCGACCCACGGGAGATTTCTTCGGAGCTTCTGGTGCAGAGAGGAGGCAGACTACCCCCACAGCATGCACAAGCAGGAAAACAGTCGAGAAGGCGGCAGGATCAGCGTTACAGAGTTGCAGTAGTCGTCTTTGCTACTATGTTGCAGGTTTGCAGGCTTCCAGCGCGGTCAGCGGTCGATTCCTTATCAGAAGGTGAAGAGGGAGATGCAGAGGAACTCGGCTGAGCTCATGCATTCGTTATCTGAAGTTTCCCCAGAGACAGAGACCCTAAATAGCCAGAAAAGAGGGTTTGGCTACCTAGGAGAGAGGAAAGGCTACTAACACCTGAAGGAGCCTATCACAAGGAGTCTCTGACGTCACCTGGTGGCACTGGCCACTCAGAGCAGTCCAGTGTGCCAGCAGCACCTCTGTTTCCAAGATGGCAGAGGTCTGGAGCACACTGGAGGAGCTCTGGACACCTCCCAGGGGAGGTGCAGGTCAGGGGAGTGGTCACTCCCCTTTCCTTTGTCCAGTTTCGCGCCAGAGCAGGGGCTAAGGGGTCCCTGAACCGGTGTAGACTGGCTTATGCAGAATTGGGCACCTCTGTGCCCAACAAAGCATTTCCAGAGGCTGGGGGAGGCTACTCCTCCCCTGCCTTCACACCATTTTCCAAAGGGAGAGGGTGTCACACCCTCTCTCAGAGGAAGTTCTTTGTTCTGCCATCCTGGGCCAGGCCTGGCTGGACCCCAGGAGGGCAGATGCCTGTCTGAGGGGTTGGCAGCAGCAGCAGCTGCAGAGAAACCCCAGGAAGGGCAGTCTGGCAGTACCAGGGTCTGTGCTACAGACCACTGGGATCATGGAATTGTACCAACAATGCCAGGATGGCATAGAGGGGGCAATTCCATGATCATAGACATGTTACATGGCCATATTCGGAGTTACCATGGTGAAGCTACATATAGGTAGTGACCTATATGTAGTGCACTCGTGTAATGGTGTCCCCGCACTCACAAAGTTCAGTGAATTGGCTCTGAACAATGTGGGGGCACCTTGGCTAGTGCCAGGGTGCCCTCACACTAAGTAACTTTGCACCTAACCTTTACCAGGTAAAGGTTAGACATATAGGTGACTTATAAGTTACTTAAGTGCAGTGTAAAATGGCTGTGAAATAACGTGGACGTTATTTCACTCAGGCTGCAGTGGCAGGCCTGTGTAAGAATTGTCAGAGCTCCCTATGGGTGGCAAAAGAAATGCTGCAGCCCATAGGGATCTCCTGGAACCCCAATACCCTGGGTACCTCAGTACCATATACTAGGGGATTATAAGGGTGTTCCAGTAAGCCAATGTAAATTGGTAAAAATGGTCACTAGCCTGTCAGTGACAATTTGGAAAGAAATGAGAGAGCATAACCACTGAGGTTCTGATTAGCAGAGCCTCAGTGAGACAGTTAGTCACTACACAGGTAACACATACAGGCACACTTATGAGCACTGGGGCCCTGGGTTACCAGGGTCCCAGTGACACATACAACTAAAACAACATATATACAGTGAAAAATGGGGGTAACATGCCAGGCAAGATGGTACTTTCCTACACTGTGGAACAAGGGGACCAAGTCCAAAAGTCACAAGCAAGTCGGAGATGGGCAGATGCCCAGGAAATGCCAGCTGGGGGTGCAAAGAAGCTTCGACTGGACAGAAGAAGCTGAGGTTTCTGCAGGAACGAAAAGGGCTAGAGACTTCCCCTTTGGTGGACGGATCCCCCTCGCCTTGGAGAGTCGTGCAGAAGTGTTTTCCCGCCGGAAGGACGCCAACAAGCCTTGCTACATGCAAATCGTGCGTTTGGCGTTTTTGGACGCTGCTGGGGACCAGGAGGGACCAGGAGGTCGCAAATTGGACCTGAAGAGAGAGGGGACGTCGAGCAAGACAAAGAGCCCTCACTGAAGCAGGTAGCACCCAGAGAAGTGCCAGACACAGGCACTACGAGGATGCGTGAAATGGTGCTCGCCGAAGTTGCACAAAGGAGTCCCACGTCGCCGGAGACCAACTTAGAAAGTCGTGCAATGCAGGGCAGAGTGCCGTGGACCCAGGCTTGGCTGTGCACGAAGGATGTCCGCCGGAAGTGCACAGGGGCCGGAGTAGCTGCAAAGTCGCGGTTCCCAGCAATGCAGCCCAGCGAGGTGAGGCAAGGACTTACCTCCACCAAACTTGGGCTGAAGAGTCACTGGACTGTGGGGGTCACTTGGACAGCGTCGCTGGATTCGAGGGACCTTGCTCGTCGTGCTGAGAGGAGACCCAAGGGACCGGTAATGCAGCTTTTTGGTGCCTGCGGTTGCAGGGGGAAGATTCCGTCGACCCACGGGAGATTTCTTCGGAGCTTCTGGTGCAGAGAGGAGGCAGGCTACCCCCACAGCATGCACAAGCAGGAAAACAGTCGAGAAGGCGGCAGGATCAGCGTTACAGAGTTGCAGTAGTCGACTTTGCTACTATGTTGCAGGTTTGCAGGCTTCCAGCGCGGTCAGCGGTCGATTCCTTATCAGAAGGTGAAGAGAGAGATGCAGAGGAACTCGGCTGAGCTCATGCATTCGTTATCTAAAGTTTCCCCAGAGACAGAGACCCTAAATAGCCAGAAAAGAGGGTTTGGCTACCTAGGAGAGAGGAAAGGCTACTAACACCTGAAGGAGCCTATCAGCAGGAGTCTCTGACGTCACCTGGTGGCACTGGCCACTCAGAGAAGTCCAGTGTGCCAGCAGCACCTCTGTTTCCAAGATGGCAGAGGTCTGGAGCACACTGGAGGAGCTCTGGACACCTCCCAGGGGAGGTGCAGGTCAGGGGAGTGGTCACTCCCCTTTCCTTTGTCCAGTTTCGCGCCAGAGCAGGGGCTAAGGGGTCCCTGAACCGGTGTAGACTGGCTTATGCAGAATTGGGCACATCTGTGCCCAACAAAGCATTTCCAGAGGCTGGGGGAGGCTACTCCTCCCCTGCCTTCACTCCATTTTCCAAAGGGAGAGGGTGTCACACCCTCTCTCAGAGGAAGTTCTTTGTTCTGCCATCCTGGGCCAGGCCTGGCTGGACCCCAGGAGGGCAGCTGCCTGTCTGAGGGGTTGGCAGCAGCAGCAGCTGCAGAGAAACCCCAGGAAGGGCAGTCTGGCAGTACCAGGGTCTGTGCTACAGACCACTGGGATCATGGAATTGTACCAACAATGCCAGGATGGCATAGAGGGGGCAATTCCATGATCATAGACATGTTACATGGCCATATTCGGAGTTACCATGGTGAAGCTACATATAGGTAGTGACCTATATGTAGTGCACGCGTGTAATGGTGTCCCCGCACTCACAAAGTTCAGTGAATTGGCTCTGAACAATGTGGGGGCACCTTGGCTAGTGCCAGGGTGCCCTCACACTAAGTAACTTTGCACCTAACCTTTACCAGGTAAAGGTTAGACATATAGGTGACTTATATGTTACTTAAGTGCAGTGTAAAATGGCTGTGAAATAACGTGGACGTTATTTCACTCAGGCTGCAGTGGCAGGCCTGTGTAAGAATTGTCAGAGCTCCCTATGGGTGGCAAAAGAAATGCTGCAGCCCATAGGGATCTCCTGGAACCCCAATACCCTGGGTACCTCAGTACCATATACTAGGGAATTATAAGGGTGTTCCAGTAAGCCAATGTAAATTGGTAAAAATGGTCACTAGCCTGTTAGTGACAATTTGAAAGTAATGAGAGAGCATAACCACTGAGGTTCTGGTTAGCAGAGCCTCAGTGAGACAGTTAGGCACCACACAGGGAACATATACATGCACACCTATGAGCACTGGGGCCCTGTGTGACAGGGTCCCAGTTACACATACATATAGGCCACAAACCTATGAGCACTGGGGTCCTGACCAGCAGGATCCCAGTGACACATAACAAACATACTGAAACCATAGTGTTTTCACTATGAGCACTGAGGCCTGGCTATCAGGATCCCAGTGAGACAGTGAAAACAGTGACAAACACCTTGACATACACTCACAAACAGGCCAAAAGTGGGGGTAACAAGGCTAGAAAGAGGCTACCTTCTCACACAACCCCCCCCCCCCAAACGAAGGACAATAAGGCTAACCTTGGCCAGTTGAGACTTTATTGTCTAAGTGGTGATAAGTAGAGAGTAGCTCTGCAATAGACTGGTTACTCCCTTTATCATCCACTATATGGTTACTTCCCTGTGGGGATGTAAACCACCCTGTTTGAAGTTTTTTAGCTAAGCAACAATGTGAAGATGTATTTTCAGAGTTTCTATCAGTAAGTTTTAGTTTAGAGCAGTGGGAATTGTCCACTGAACCTATTTGTAGTGATGGAAATGCCAGACAGGGATGCTGTCTCAGAAAAGCCATAGCTGGGCAAAAACGTTGTCCATATGGCTGGAAGAGAGAACAGGGATGCTGTTTCTCTTGGGTTGGAGCAGGGCAGGGATGCTGTCCTATCAGCTCCACACTAGGGCAGGGATGCTGTCCTAAGTGTTGTGAGGCAGTGCAGAGTTTCTGCACTAAAGTTTCTCTGGGAGGGTTGGAGGGATGCTCCATGTTAACTAAAATGGTGCTCTTTTTCTCACCAATGTTAGTTATCCCACAGAGAGGTACTTCCACCTCAGGGAGTCCAGCTTTGCCAGCTGATGATTCCCTTGGAACAGGTGCCACCCCAGGAGAGGTTTCTCCCACCACAGGAATAGTATCCTGAATGGTAGGGTGGTTAGGGGATACTGTGATACCCTTTTTACCTGTTGATGGAGAGGGATCCTGAGTTTTCAGGCCTTCTCTCCTTTGCTTTTTCATTTCACTTGAAATGAGAGGGAACAATTCCTCAGGGATGCCCAGCATGGCTGCATGGGCATAAAACTCTACATCAGCCCAACCTGAGGCCTCTAGGTCATTACCTAAGAGACAGTCTACAGGTAAGCTAGGTGATACCACCACCTGCTTAGGGCCAGTAACTCCACCCCAACTAAACTGAATTATAGCTAAGGGAAGAAACTTAGTGGAGTTATGGACATCAATAATCTTATACTGTTGTCCAATGATGTGTTGTTCAGGAGGCACTAGGTTTTCAGTCACCAAAGTGAAACTGGCACCTGTGTCCCTGTAGGCCAAGGCCTCAACACCATTTATTGAAACTGTCTGACTGTACTTATTGTGAGAAGGTAGCCTTTTTCTAGCCTTGTTACCCCCACTTTTGGCCTGTTTGTGAGTGTATGTCAGGGTGTTTGTCACTGTTTTCACTGTATCACTGGGATCCTGATAGCCAGGCCTCAGTGCTCATAGTGAAAACACCATGTTTTCAGTATGGTTGTTATGTGTCACTGGGATCCTGCTGGTCAGGACCCCAGTGCTCATAGGTTTGTGGCCTATATGTATGTGTCACTGGGACCCTGTCACCCAGGGCCCCAGTGCTCATAAGTGTGCCTGAATGTGTTACCTGTGTAGTGACTAACTGTCTCACTGAGGCTCTGCTAACCAGAACCTCAGTGGTTATGCTCTCTCATTACTTTCAAATTGTCACTAACAGGCTAGTGACCATTTTTACCAATTTACATTGGCTTACTGGAACACCCTTATAATTCCCTAGTATATGGTACTGAGGTACCCAGGGTATTGGGGTTCCAGGAGATCCCTATGGGCTGCAGCATTTCTTTTGCCACCCATAGAGAGCTCTGACAATTCTTACACAGGCCTGCCACTGCAGCCTGAGTGAAATAACGTCCACGTTATTTCACAGCCATTTTACACTGCACTTAAGTAACTTATAAGTCACCTATATGTCTAACCTTTACCTGGTAAAGGTTAGGTGCAAAGTTACTTAGTGTGTGGGCACCCTGGCACTAGCCAAGGTGCCCCCACATTGTTCAGAGCCAATTCACTGAACTTTGTGAGTGCGGGGACACCATTACACGCGTGCACTACATATAGGTCACTACCTATATGTAGCTTCACCATGGTAACTCCGAATATGGCCATGTAACATGTCTATGATCATGGAATTGCCCCCTCTATGCCATCCTGGCATAGTTGGCACAATCCCATGATCCCAGTGGTCTGTAGCACAGACCCTGGTACTGCCAAACTGCCCTTCCTGGGGTTTCACTGTAGCTGCTGCTGCTGCCAACCCCTCAGACAGGCAGCTGCCCTCCTGGGGTCCAGCCAGGCCTGGCCCAGGATGGCAGAACAAAGAACTTCCTCTGAGAGAGGGTGTGACACCCTCTCCCTTTGGAAAATGGTGTGAAGGCAGGGGAGGAGTAGCCTCCCCCAGCCTCTGGAAATGCTTTGTTGGGCACAGAGGTGCCCAATTCTGCATAAGCCAGTCTACACCGGTTCAGGGACCCCTTAGCCCCTGCTCTGGCGCGAAACTGGACAAAGGAAAGGGGAGTGACCACTCCCCTGACCTGCACCTCCCCTGGGAGGTGTCCAGAGCTCCTCCAGTGTGCTCCAGACCTCTGCCATCTTGGAAACAGAGGTGCTGCTGGCACACTGGACTGCTCTGAGTGGTCAGTGCCACCAGGTGACGTCAGAGACTCCTTGTGATAGGCTCCTTCAGGTGTTAGTAGCCTTTCCTCTCTCCTAGGTAGCCAAACCCTCTTTTCTGGCTATTTAGGGTCTCTGTCTCTGGGGAAACTTCAGATAACGAATGCATGAGCTCAGCCGAGTTCCTCTGCATCTCCCTCTTCACCTTCTGATAAGGAATCGACCGCTGACCGCGCTGGAAGCCTGCAAACCTGCAACATAGTAGCAAAGACGACTACTGCAACTCTGTAACGCTGATCCTGCCGCCTTCTCGACTGTTTTCCTGCTTGTGCATGCTGTGGGGGTAGTCTGCCTCCTCTCTGCACCAGAATCTCCGAAGAAATCTCCCGTGGGTCGACGGAATCTTCCCCCTGCAACCGCAGGCACCAAAAAGCTGCATCTCCGGTCCCTTGGGTCTCCTCTCAGCACGACGAGCGAGGTCCCTCGAATCCAGCGACACCGTCCAAGTGACCCCCACAGTCCAGTGACTCTTCAGCCCAAGTTTGGTGGAGGTAAGTCCTTGCCTCACCTCGCTGGGCTGCATTGCTGGGAACCGCGACTTTGCAAGCTTCTCCGGCCCCTGTGCACTTCCGGCGGAAATCCTTCGTGCACAGCCAAGCCTGGGTCCACGGCACTCTAACCTGCATTGCACGACTTTCTAAGTTGGTCTCCGGCGACGTGGGACTCCTTTGTGCAACTTCGGCGAGCACCGTTTCACGCATCCTCGTAGTGCCTGTTTCTGGCACTTCTCCGGGTGCTACCTGCTTCAGTGAGGGCTCTTTGTCTTGCTCGACGTCCCCTCTCTCTGCAGGTCCAATTTGCGACCTTCTGGTCCCTCCTGGGCCCCAGCAGCATCCAAAAACGCCAAACGCACGATTTGCGTGTAGCAAGGCTTGTTGGCGTCCATCCGGCGGGAAAACACTTCTGCACGACTCTCCAAGGCGTGGGGGATCCATCCTCCAAAGGGGAAGTCTCTAGCCCTTGTCGTTCCTGCAGTATTCACAGTTCTTCAGCCTAGTAAGAGCTTCTTTGCACCAACCGCTGGCATTTCTTGGGCATCTGCCCATCTCCGAGCTGCTTGTGACTTTTGGACTTGGTCCCCTTGTTCCACAGGTACCTTCAGACAGGAATCCATCGTTGTTGCATTGCTGATTTGGTGTTTTCCTTGCATTCTCCCTCTAACACGACTATTTTGTCCTTAGGGGAACTTTGGTGCACTTTGCACTCACTTTTCAGGGTCTTGGGGAGGGTTATTTTTCTAACTCTCACTATTTTCTAATAGTCCCAGCGACCCTCTACAAGGTCACATAGGTTTGGGGTCCATTCGTGGTTCACATTCCACTTTTGGAGTATATGGTTTGTGTTGCCCCTATCCCTATGTTTCCCCATTGCATCCTATTGTAATTATACATTGTTTTGCACTGTTTTCTAAGACTATACTGCATATTTTTGCTATTGTGTATATATATCTTGTGTATATTTCCTATCCTCTTACTGAGGGTACACTCTAAGATACTTTGGCATATTGTCATAAAAATAAAGTACCTTTATTTTTAGTATAACTGTGTATTGTGTTTTCTTATGATATTGCGCATATGACACTAAGTGGTACTGTAGTAGCTTCACACGTCTCCTAGTTCAGCCTGAGCTGCTTTGCTAAGCTACCATTATCTATCAGCCTAAGCTGCTAGACACCCTATACACTAATAAGGGATAACTGGGCCTGGTGCAAGGCGCAAGTACCCCTTGGTACTCACTACAAGCCAGTCAGCCTCCTACACTTATCCATTGTAAGGGGACAAGCAGCCAGTGTGGCAAGGCCAATGCCACTAGGTGTGACAGAAACTGTCTTGGGACTGATTACATCAGTTTCCACTATGGACCCATAAGTGAACCCAACTACACCTTTGCTTGACTGTTGCCAGCAGTCCCACCACTAGTACCACTACTGCTAGGGGCACTAGAGCTTGATGTATTAGTGGTGGTAGGCTCAGGGGTTTACCTGGACAGGACTTATCCCCTGGCCTATGGCCTCTGTTTTTACACACAAAGCACCAAGGCTTTTTAATGTGTGCAGGTTGGGAAGAAGAGGAAGAATTTGTTTTATCCCCACCCTCTGAAGAGTGTTTAAGATTTGAAGTGGGATCTTTGGTTTTACCCTTATCCCCATGCTTATCTTGAGATTTTTCACCATCTTTCTTCTTATTGCCATCTTTGTCACCCCCTGTATGAACTTTTCTGTTCACCCTTGTTCTGACCCATTTGTCTGCCTTCTTTCCCAATTCTTGGGGAGAGGTCAGATCAGAGTCTACCAGGTACTGGTGCAACAAATCAGACACACAATTATTAAGTATATGCTCTCTCAGGATTGTGTTATACAGGCTTTCATAATCAGTAACTTTACTGCCATGTAACCACCCCTCCAAGGCCTTCACTGAATGGTCAATGAAATCAACCCAGTCTTGTGAAGACTCCTTTTTGGTCTCTCTGAACTTTATCCTGTACTGTTCAGTGGTTAAGCCATAACCATCCAGGAGTGCATTCTTAAGAACTTGGAAATTATTAGCATCATTTTCTTTCACAGTAAGGAGCCTATCCCTACCTTTTCCACTAAATGATAGCCATAGGATAGCAGCCCACTGCTTTTGAGGGACATCCTGTACAGCACAGGCCCTCTCAAGTGCAGCAAACCACTTGTTAATGTCATCCCCCTCCTTATAAGGGGGAACTATCTTGTGCAGATTCCTGGAATCATGCTCTTTTGCAGGATGGCTATGGGGAATACTGCTGCTGCCACCATGGGTTTCTAAACCCAACTTCTGTCTTTCCCTCTCTACTTCTAAAGACTGTCTATCCAAATCCAGCTGTTGCTTCTTGAGCTTCAGTCTGGTTTGTTCCACTCTCAATCTATTGAGCTCCCTTTCTAACAATCTGTCATCAGGGTGGGTGGGAGGGACATTTCTAGATACAGAGGTATGATGGGAATGAACAGAAGGAGACCTGTCCCTTACAGAGGGCACCCTAACAGCTTGGCTACCAGTATAATGTGAGAGCACACCATTAGTATGGTGTGATTCAACCTCTGTACCAACTATGCTAGACTGTCTAGTAATGGGCAGGCTGAGAAGTTTCTTTCCTGAACCTTTTCCTGGGGGAGTCCCTGGATCAGATTGAGAACCATTAGCTACTTTTTCTACAGATTGGGCACTTATGGCCTTATCCTGTACTCTAAGCATGTTAATTAACAGTTCTAAGGAAGGATTCTTCCCTACACTCAAACCTCTCTCTATGCAGAGACTCCTTGCTCCTTTCCAGCTAAGGTGATCATATGCAAGTTTGGACAGTTCAACATTTTTTCCTGTGCCAGACATTTTTTTGAGAGAGTTAAAGTGATAGAAAAAGAGAAAAAAGTTTTCAGAACTTTTTGGAAAGACAGAAAAAAAACTTTTAAAACTTTTAAGAACTTTTTGAAAGTTTTAGAAGTACTTTTCAGCACTTAGAAAAGAGTGAAAAGAGGAAATGCAAAACTTTTTGGCTATGTGTATATACACTGACCTTGTTTTGTATATTTTTCTCTTATGAAAAGTACAATGACAAGAGTGGTAAGTAGTCTCAAGCACTTATCCCACCACTGCACAACCAATGTAGGAGGCTGGACTGGCTTGTAGTGAGTACCAAGGGGTACTTGCACCTTGCACCAGGCCCAGTTATCCCTTATTAGTGTATAGGGTGTCTAGCAGCTTAGGCTGATAGATAATGGTAGCTTAGCAGAGCAGCTTAGGCTGAACTAGGAGACGTGTGAAGCTACTACAGTACCACTTAGTGTCATATGCACAATATCATAAGAAAACACAATACACAGTTATACTAAAAATAAAGGTACTTTATTTTTATGACAATATGCCAAAGTATCTTAGAGTGTACCCTCAGTGAGAGGATAGGAAATATACACAAGATATATATACACAATAGCAAAAATATGCAGTATAGTCTTAGAAAACAGTGCAAACAATGTATAGTTACAATAGGATGCAATGGGGAAACATAGGGATAGGGGCAACACAAACCATATACTCCAGAAGTGGAATGCGAACCACGAATGGACCCCAAACCTATGTGACCTTGTAGAGGGTCGCTGGGACTATTAGAAAATAGTGAGAGTTAGAAAAATAACCCTCCCCAAGACCCTGAAAAGTGAGTGCAAAGTGCACTAAAGTTCCCCTAAGGACAAAAGAGTCGTGTTAGAGGAATAATGCAGGAAAGACACAAACCAGCAATGCAACAACTGTGGATTTCCAATCTAGGGTACCTGTGGAACAAGGGGACCAAGTCCAAAAGTCACAAGCAAGTCGGAGATGGGCAGATGCCCAGGAAATGCCAGCTGCGGGTGCAAAGAAGCTTCGACTGGACAGAAGAAGCTGAGGTTTCTGCAGGAACGAAAAGGGCTAGAGACTTCCCCTTTGGTGGACGGATCCCTCTTGCCTTGGAGAGTCGTGCAGAGGTATTTTCCCGCCGGAAGGATGCCAACAAGCCTTGCTACACGCAAATCGTGCGTTTGGTGTTTTTGGACGCTGCTGGGGCCCAGGAGGGACCAGGAGGTCGCAAATTGGACCTTCAGAGAGAGGGGACGTCGAGCAAGACAAAGAGCCCTCACTGAAGCAGGTAGCACCCGGAAAAGTGCCAGAAACAGGCACTACGAGGATGCGTGAAACGGTGCTCGCCGAAGTTGCACAAAGGAGTCCCACGTCGCCGGAGACCAACTTAGAAAGTCGTGCAATGCAGGTTAGAATGCCGTGGACCCAGGCTTGTCTGTGCACGAAGGATTTCCGCCGGAAGTGCACAGGGGCCGGAGTAGCTGCAAAGTCGCGGTTCCCAGCAATGCAGCCCAGCGAGGTGAGGCAAGGACTTACCTCCACCAAACTTGGGCTGAAGAGTCACTGGACTGTGGGGGTCACTTGGACAGCATCGCTGGATTCGAGGGACCTCGCTCGTCGTGCTGAAAGGAGACCCAAGGGACCGGTAATGCAGCTTTTTGGTGCCTGCGGTTGCAGGGGGAAGATTCCGTCGACCCACGGGAGATTTCTTCGGAGCTTCTGGTGCAGAGAGGAGGCAGGCTACCCCCACAGCATGCACAAGCAGGAAAACTGTCGAGAAGGCGGCAGGATCAGCGTTACAGAGTTGCAGTAGTCGTCTTTGCTACTATGTTGCAGGTTTGCAGGCTTCCGGCGCGGTCAGCGGTCGATTCCTTATCAGAAGGTGAAGAGAGAGATGCAGAGGAACTCGGCTGAGCTCATGCATTCGTTATCTAAAGTTTCCCCAGAGACAGAGACCCTAAATAGCCAGAAAAGAGGGTTTGGCTACCTAGGAGAGAGGAAAGGCTACTAACACCTGAAGGAGCCTATCAGCAGGAGTCTCTGACGTCACCTGGTGGCACTGGCCACTCAGAGCAGTCCAGTGTGCCAGCAGCACCTCTGTTTCCAAGATGGCCGAGGTCTGAAGCACACTGGAGGAGCTCTGGACACCTCCCAGGGGAGGTGCAGGTCAGGGGAGTGGTCACTCCCCTTTCCTTTGTCCAGTTTCGCGCCAGAGCAGGGGCTAAGGGGTCCCTGAACCGGTGTAGACTGGCTTATGCAGAATTGGGCACATCTGTGCCCAACAAAGCATTTCCAGAGGCTGGGGGAGGCTAGTCCTCCCCTGCCTTCACACCATTTTCCAAAGGGAGAGGGTGTCACACCCTCTCTCAGAGGAAGATCTTTGTTCTGCCATCGTGGGCCAGGCCTGGCTGGACCCCAGGAGGGCAGCTGCCTGTCTGAGGGGTTGGCAGCAGCAGCAGCTGCAGAGAAATCCCAGGAAGGGCAGTCTGGCAGTACCAGGGTCTGTGCTACAGACCACTGGGATCATGGAATTGTACCAACAATGCCAGGATGGCATAGAGGGGGCAATTCCATGATCATAGACATGTTACATGGCCATATTCGGAGTTACCATGGTGAAGCTACATATAGGTAGTGACCTATATGTAGTGCACACGTGTAATGGTGTCCCCGCACTCACAAAGTTCAGTGAATTGGCTCTGAACAATGTGGGGGCACCTTGGCTAGTGCCAGGGTGCCCTCACACTAAGTAACTTTGCACCTAACCTTTACCAGGTAAAGGTTAGACATATAGGTGACTTATAAGTTACTTAAGTGCAGTGTAAAATGGCTGTGAAATAACGTGGACGTTATTTCACTCAGGCTGCAGTGGCAGGCCTGTGTAAGAATTGTCAGAGCTCCCTATGGGTGGCAAAAGAAATGCTGCAGCCCATAGGGATCTCCTGGAACCCCAATACCCTGGGTACCTCAGTACCATATACTAGGGAATTATAAGGGTGTTCCAGTAAGCCAATGTAAATTGGTAAAAATGGTCACTAGCCTGTTAGTGACAATTTGAAAGTAATGAGAGAGCATAACCACTGAGGTTCTGGTTAGCAGAGCCTCAGTGAGACAGTTAGGCACCACACAGGGAACATATACATGCACACCTATGAGCACTGGGGCCCTGTGTGACAGGGTCCCAGTGACACATACATATAGGCCACAAACCTATGAGCACTAGGGTCCTGACCAGCAGGATCCCAGTGACACATAACAAACATACTGAAACCATAGTGTTTTCACTATGAGCACTGAGGCCTGGCTATCAGGATCCCAGTGAGACAGTGAAAACAGTGACAAACACCCTGACATACACTCACAAACAGGCCAAAAGTGGGGGTAACAAGGCTAGAAAGAGGCTACCTTCTCACAGGAATCCACTGTTGGTTTCTTGCAGTCATCTCTGGGTTTTTGCAATTCTCTTTTTCCTTCTTAGTGGGTGTTCTGGGAAAATTCTAGTAATTTACTCCTGCTTTCCTGGTTGCTGGTGGGTGTTGTGGTACTTAACTTTGTGTTTTCCTGGTACCCCCAGAGAACCTCTACACACTCCACTTGCCTGGATGGGGGTGACACTCTTGCATTCCATTGTTTTAGTATATGGTTGGTGCTCCCCCTAGGTCCACTATTTTCTATTGTGCGTTACACTATTTGCACTGTTTTCTAACTATTCTTATGCCTATTTCTGATAACTAGTGTATATAATTTGTGTATTACTTACCTCCTTTTGGAGGGCTGCCTCCCTAGTACTTTTTGATATTGTGTCACTAAAATAAAGTACCTTTATTTTTGTAACACTGTGTGTATTCTTTCATGTGTGTAAGTACTGTGTGACTATAGTGGTATTGCATTAGCTTTGCATGCCTCCTAGATAAGCCTTGGCTGCTCAGCTACAGCTACCCGTAGAGAGCCTGGCTTCTAGACACTGACTACACTACACTAATAAGGGATAACTGGAACTGGTATAAGGTGTAAGTACCATAGGTACCCACTACAAGCCAGGCCAGCCTCGTACAGCCGTGCTTCGCCACTTTATTGTAAATATGCCCCATAATGTTTTGTAGATTATATTCCACCTCCACCTATAGATTTTCAGATCAGCAGCCTATAGTTTGAAGAGAGGGACAGCGTGCTGACAAATGTACTATATCTGCACCCCTCGCACCACATCCAGGACATAAATAGAGGCTCATTATTCCCTTTAGTCATCAACTCAGGCGTCGAATACAACATTCAGACTATTTTGGTAAAATAGGAGGTTTTAATCTGGCTGATATTACATACATAAACGTAAAATAAAAGCATAATTAATTACATATATTTAAACCACATGTCTTAGTTTATGGGACCATTTATTAGCCAGAATATTCAGATTGTTGTGCCTAGTATGGGAAATAGGTATGGTGTTCACCAGTGGTAATCCTAGTGTTCACCAGTGGTGATCCTACGCCTTGTCTTAAACAGGTATGGTGTTCACCAATGGTAATCCTATGCCTTGTCTTAAACAGGTATGGTGTTCACCAGTGGTAATCCTACACCTTGTTTTAAGCAGGTATAGTGTTCACCAGTGGTAATCCTATGCCTTGTCTTAAACAGGTATGGTGTTCACCAGTGGTAATCCTACACATTAACTTAAACAGGTATGGTGTTCACCAGTGGTAATTCTACACCTTGTTTTAAACAGGTATAGTGTTCACCAGTGGTAATCCTGCACATTATCTTAAACAGGTATTGTGTTCACCAGTGGTAATCCTACACCTTGTCTTAAACAGGTATGGTGTTCACCAGTGGTAATCCTACACCTTGTCTTAAAACAGTAGGTCAAAAAAGCAATTAGGTTTCCATGTGAAAGGCTGATTCTTCATAGAATATCCCACACCTGGAGGTATTTATAAATGTATTTGGAAGGGAGAGTAAACTCCTCTTTTAAATCTGAAACGATACAAATTCACTGGTCCAAAATGTATTTGCCGACCATTTTTAAACCATATTCAATGCATTTGGAGTATACAGACTCATGAAATGTAGAAGTGAATATCTTATTCCGCGGCTGTAAATATGAATGTATATTTGAGATGCTGTATTTCCTGACCCATGTATTCCATGCATCAACATCTGCCAAGCATCCCAAAGTACCTTAAATTTAAGATGCTTGAAATAATTCAGGACATGGTGAGTGGAAGAGCTACCGGCCTCCACGCTCAGGGCTAATTCATACACAAATAATTTGCTAAACAATCCTAAAAATACTGTTTGAAATCAAAGGTTCCAGGAACGTTATAGTTAGGAAATCGAATAAAAAAAACTGAAATTCACTTTAAAAAACCAAAGGTCATACGTGCGTAATAGCTAGGTTCTGAATTTACTCGTAGAAAACCGTAGAAATTCATCTGTTATGGTTAGAGTTAACTTAAGTAAGTATAACTCATGCTGTAAGGTAACTATGACTCGCGCCCTTGCCATGCACCGCTAATTACCCCAGATGTTACAGGTCATTACAAATATAGATGAAACATTAGAACTCAAATTATTGAAGGAAACAACTGTGCATGGCGAGGGTGTGAGTAATAGTCACCGTAGGGCGTAAGTTCCAGTCACTTGAGCTAAACATTACAAAAACTGCTGAATTTTTATGTTTTTGAGCGAGTAAATTCAGAACCTAACTATAACGTCCCTGTTTAAATCTTTGTTTTTTTAATTGAATGTACATACATAATTATTTTATTACAAAAATATATTAATACCTTTGTTTAAACGTTAACATTGATATAACATTTAAAAAAAAGTAAATTGTGCTCATAATTTTTTTTCCTGCTTCAAAAATATATCCATATCCTACATTTATTTGTTTTCTTTCGAACCATAAGAAAAAGAATGAATTAAATTGAATACAAAACATGAATATTTATATACAAACTAAGTCAATGATGTAGCATTTGTTTCTACAATTAAATTAAATATTTGAAGTTCATTTACATAAATATTTAGCATAAAAGTATTTTGACTCTTTTTAATTTAATACCTTTTTAAACATTTGAGGGGGTCTGAGAATACTTTCAGCGCAGTTTGTAGCAAGTTTCCACTGATGAACGGTGAGCAGCACTTACTACAAGGTGTAAGAATAGACCTGCAGGTGTGGGGTTCCTCGGGTGGAGGTTTGTGTTGTGAAGAGCTCGACCCCCGCCCCCCAGAGAGACAAGCTCCGGGTGTGGCTGGGACGCCGGACACTTCACTCCTATAAACTCAAAGTCCGAAAACAGAAAGCTGTGAGGAGGAAATGAATGCATGAAAACACCGGGTGCACGCACCCACACCAAATGCACCTCAAAACATGCAAACTGCAAAGAAAGGTTTATCCGCGAACAGGGAACTCGGAATGCATCTCACAGACAGCTGCCCCGTCAGAGCAGGAAATACCGGTGCCACCGACACAGAGGCAAGAGGAAACCACTTCATCCGCTTGGAGGAACTCCAGGAAGCATGCACGTGTCCTTCTATGAGAACAGACTCAGCCCCCACAGTCCGCACTAATATACCCCTGCACCCTCTCTTCGAGCACACCCGAGCAGGCACTGAGGGCAGCTTGTTACTCACTGTAAGAACTGAGTTAGGTCTCACCCAGGGGGCTGTGATGTGCTTTCCATGAGGTCTCTTCGTTTCTCTCTCGAGTGTTCACTGTTACCCTTGTGTTTTCACGCACTGCCAGAGTCAGCAGCACCGCTTGAAGCGAAGGCCGGTGCTGGGCACAGGCCTGGCAGGAGGCTGAACTGCACCACTCTCACAAGCACCCACCTGTGGATGCAGGAACACACCACCGAGGAGGGCTCACCACATCTTACTGCTCCACACCACACACCTCCACACTCACAAGCACCCACCTGTGGATGCAGGAACGCACCACCGAGGAGGGCTCACCACATCTGACTGCTCCACACCACACACCTCCACACTTTCAAGCACCCACCTGTGGATGCAGGAACACCACCGAGGAGGGCTCAGCACAGGTGTATCTGGGTCCACAGAGAGGTGGGAACAGTCACATCCAGGACCCAGCACCAGGCTGACTGCACCACACCACACACCTCCACAGTCACAAGCACCCACCTGTGGATGCAGGAACACACCACCAAGGAGGGCACACCACATCTGTATCTGGCTGCACAGAGAGGTGGGAACAGTCACATCCAGGTCCCAGCACCAGGCTGACTGCACCACACCACACACCTCCACAGTCACAAGCACCCACCTGTGGATGCAGGAACACACCACCGAGGAGAGCTCAGCACAGGTGTATCTGGCTGCACAGAGAGGTGGAAACAATCACATCCAGGTCCCAGCAGCAGGCTGACTGCACTGCACCACACCACACCACACACCTCCACAGTCACAATCACCCACCTGTGGATGCAGGATCACACCACCGAGAAGGGCTCAGCACAGGTGTATCTGGCTGCACAGTGAGGTGGGAACCGCCACATCCAGGTCCCAGCAGCAAGCTGACTGCACCACACCACACACCTCTACAGTGACAAGCACCCACCTGTGGATGCAGGGACACACCACGGAGGAGGGCTCAGCACTGGTGTATCTGGCTGCACAGAGAAGGGGGGCAGTCACATCCAGGTCCCAGCAGCAGGCTGACTGCACCACACCACACTACACACCTCCACAGTCACAAGCACCCACCTGTGGATGCAGGAACACACCACCTAGGAGGGCTCAGCACAGGTGTATCTGGCTGCACAGAGAAGGGGGGCAGTCACATCCAGGTGCCAGCAGCAGGCTGACTGCACCACACCACACTACACACCTCCACAGTCACAAGCACCCACCTGTGGATGTAGGAACACACCACCAAGGAGGGCTCAGTACAGGTGTAGCCAGCTGCACAGAAAGGTGGGAACAGTCAAATCCAGGACCCAGCAGGAGGCTGACTACACCAGACCACACAAGACTTCACACCTTCACAGTCATAAACACCAACCTGTGGATGCAAGTACTCGTCACTGAGGAGGGCTCAGCAGAGGAGAATTCAGCTGCAGTACGAGGCAAGAACAGTCACATCCAGGACACAGCATCAGGCTTATTACATCACGCACCACCACACCACAGTCACAAGCACACACCTATGAATGCAGGAATACTCAGTGGAGAAGGGCTCAGCAGAGGAGTGTCTTGCTGCACAGAGATGTTGAAAAAGTTACAGCCAGGACCTAGTTTCAGGCTGACTATACCACACCCCATCCCACCACACCACAGTCACAAACATCCACCTGTGGATGCAGGAATACTCCACCGAGGAAGGCAAGGCAGAGGAGTGTCTGGCTGCACAGAGAGCTGGGAGCAGTCACACTGAGTATCCAGCAGCAAGGAGATCTCATCACACACTTCCACATTTGCAGCGACCCACCTGTGGATGTAGGAAGCCAACACTGGGGAGGACCCAGCAGGGGAGTGTCCGAGGTTCACAAGGGTGTTGTAGCAGTTATACTCAGGACCCAGGGACTTGGACAGGGAGGGAGAGGGAACAGCACAGAGCATGGGGAGGAGGAAACACTGGAAAAAGGAAGGAGGAGGTGCCCCACAGAGACTGGGGAGGAGGGAACCTCGTAGTGGGAAGGGACTGGACACAGTATTGTTTGTTTTCAGAGACAATTATGTACTTGCCTAAGAAGCCTGCAATGCCAGTCAGGTATGCATGTCTCGTGGCTCAGGTGTCAGGTCATGTGACCAGCAGTGTGGTGAGTGTGAGAGCTCTGTGTGCAGTCCACGGTCTAGCTCATGCTCTAGGAAACCAAATGACAGACCCAGAGGCCATGGTACTGCAAGACCCGGTGTGGAGAAACAGGTTGGTGCAGTGAATTTAACACCTCAGGCCGCAGAGTTCACAGTTCATAAGATGCAGTGTGAGCTGCTCCTCATCATTAGGAGTGTGCAAAATTTACTTTTGAGCAATTAAATGAAATTTTAGAAAAACGATGCAAAATTGCACATGAATATGCAAAATGTAAAACTGTCAATTGGTACATCTCAGAAAAAGCCTTCACACCTAATTTGGATGCAAGGGCACATTTCACACTAAAATATAGTGCAATAATCACAAACACCCTCAAACAGCATCTGCTCACATTCGGGTCATTTGTGTTCTCCCTGTGTACTTGTGCTAAGATTTGACCTGAATGGCATGTATTTATGCAATATGGCAAAATAATTTAATTTTGGGAAATTCCCTTAACAACCATAATGCTAAATTACTGGAAATATGTGAGATTGTGCCAGCTAGTTAAAAGCTCCACCTGAGCCTATTGATCACAAAAAACCCAGTCATTCTGGAAGATGTTTCTTCCTTGAACACAGATCTACTTATTTTCTACCTTCTCCTGTTACTTATTAACCTTTGTTGAGCAGAAAATTCTCTTCGCCTTTATTGACCAATGTAGGAAACTGGCTCTGTGTATATTACATCAAAATGAGATATAGGCCCTCATTATGACATTGGCGGTAAGTGCCTCTCACCGCCATTCTGACTGCCGCCAACATACTGCGACCGCAGCGGTATACCACTATGCTTATTACTGTATGACCCACAAATAGAAATCCACCACTATACAGACACACACACAAGTCCGCTAGCCCAAAGGTCAGTGATAAACTGGCGGCACCAAAACCCACCCCGTTACGCCAACAGAACTACGCCCACAGCATTATGACCCACGAATCACCGCAGTGGACATTCAACGTCGGTAAACCATTGGCGGTGTAGGAAAGTACCATCTTGCCTGGCATGTTACCCCCATTTTTCACTGTATATATGTTGTTTTAGTTGTATTTGTCACTGGGACCCTGCCAGCCAAGGCCCCAGTGCTCATAAGTGTGCCTGAATGTGTTACCTGTGTTATGACTAACTGTCTCACTGAGGCTCTGCTATCCAGAACCTCAGTGGTTATGCTCTCTCATTTCTTTCCAAATTGTCACTAGCAGGCTAGTGACCAATTTCACCAATTCACATTGGCATACTGGAACACCCTTATAATTCCCTAGTATATGGTACTGAAGTACCCAGGGTATTGGGGTTCCAGGAGATCCCTATGGGCTGCAGCATTTCTTTTGCCACCCATAGGGAGCTCTGACAATTCCTACACAGGCCTGCCACTGCAGCCTGAGTGAAATAACGTCCACGTTATTTCACAGCCATTTACCACTGCACTTAAGTAACTTATAAGTCACCTATATGTCTATCCTTTACCTGGTAAAGGTTAGGTGCAAAGTTACTTAGTGTGTGGGCACCCTGGCACTAGCCAAGGTGCCCCCACATTGTTCAGGGCAAATTCCCCAGACTTTGTGAGTGCGGGGACACCATTACACGTGTGCACTACACATAGGTCACTACCTATGTGTAGCTTCACAATGGTAACTCCGAATATGTCCATGTAACATGTCTATGATCATGGAATTACCCCCTCTATGCCATCCTGGCATAGTTGGCACAATCCCATGATCCCACGGGTCTGTAGCACAGACCCTGGTACTGCCAAACTGCCTTTTCAGGGGTTTCACTGCAGCTGCTGCTGCTGCCAACCCCTCAGACAGGTTTCTGCCCTCCTGGGGTCCAGCCAGGCTTGGCCCAGGATGGCAGAACAAAGGACTTCCTCAGAGAGAGGGTGTCACACCCTCTCCCTTTGGAAAAAGGTGTTAAGACAGGGGAGGAGTAGCCTCCCCCAGCCTCTGGAAATGCTTTCATGGGCACAGATGGTGCCCATTTCTGCATAAGCCAGTCTACACCGGTTCAGGGACCCCTCAGCCCTGATCTGGCGCGAAACTGGACAAAGGAAAGGGGAGTGACCACTCCCTTGACCTGCACCTCCCCTGGGAGGTGCCCAGGGCACCTCCAGTGTGCTCCAGACCTCTGCCATCTTGGAAACAGAGGTGCTGCTGGCACACTGGACTGCTCTGAGTGGCCAGTGCCACCAGGTGACGTCAGAGACTCCTTCTGATAGGCTCCTTCAGGTGTTAGTAGCCTATCCTCTCTCCTAGGTAGCCAAACCCTCTTTTCTGGCTATTTAGGGTCTCTGTCTCTGGGGAAACTTTAGATAACGAATGCAAGAGCTCATCCGAGTTCCTCTGCATCTCTCTCTTCACCTTCTGCCAAGGAATCAACTGCTGACCGCGCTGGAAGCCTGCAAACCTGCAACATAGTAGCAAAGACGACTACTGCAACTCTGTAACGCTGATCCTGCCGCCTTCTCGACTGTTTTCCTGCTTGTGCATGCTGTGGGGGTAGTCTGCCTCCTCTCTGCACCAGAAGCTCTGAAGAAATCTCCCGTGGGTCGACGGAATCTTCCCCCTGCAACCGCAGGCACCAAAAAGCTGCATTACCGGTCCCTTGGGTCTCCTCTCAGCACGACGAGCGAGGTCCCTCGAATCCAGCGACTCTGTCCAAGTGACCCCCACAGTCCAGTGACTCTTCAGTCCAAGTTTGGTGGAGGTAAGTCCTTGCCTCACCTCGCTGGGCTGCATTGCTGGGAACTGCGACTTTTGCAGCTAATCCGGCCCCTGTGCACTTCCGGCGGAAATCCTTTGTGCACAGCCAAGCCTGGGCCACGGCACTCTAACCTGCATTGCACGACGTTCTAAGTTGGTCTCCGGCGACGTGGGACTCCTTTGTGCAACTTCGGGTGAGCACCGTTTCACGCATCCTTGTAGTGCCGGTTACTGGCATTTCTCCGGGTGCAACCTGCTGCTGAGAGGGCTTCTTGTCTTGCTCGACGTCCCCTCTCTCTCCTGGTCCAATTTGCGACCCACTGGTCCCTCCAGGGCCACAGCAGCGTCCAAAAACGCTAACCGCACGATTTGCAGCTAGCAAGGCTTGTTGGCGTTCTTTCGGAGGAAAAACACTTCTGCACGACTCTCCAGGGCGAGAGGGATCCGTCCACCAAAGGGGAAGTCTCTAGCCCTTTTCGTTCTTGCAGAAACCGCAGCTTCTTCTGTCAAGTAGAAGCTTCTTTGCATCCACAGCTGGCATTTCCTGGGCATATGCCCTTCTCCGACTTGCTTGTGACTTTTGGACTTGGTCCCCTTGTTCCACAGGTACCCTAGATTGCAAATCCATCGTTGTTGCATTGTTGGTTTGTGTCTTTCCTGCATTATTCCTCTAACACGACTTCTTTGTCTTTAGGGGAACTTTAGTGCACTTTGCACTCACTTTTCAGGGTCTTGGGGAGGGTTATTTTTATAACTCTCACTATTTTCTAATAGTCCCAGCGACCCTCTACAAGGTCACATAGGGTTGGGGTCCATTCGTGGTTCGCATTCCACTTTTGGAGTATATGGTTTGTGTTGCCCCTATCCCTATGTTTCCCCATTGCATCCTATTGTAACTATACATTGTTTGCACTGTTTTCTAAGACTATACTGCATATTTTTGCTATTGTGTATATATATCTTGTGTATATTTGCTATCCTCTCACTGAGGGTACACTCTAAGATACTTTGGCATAGTGTCATAAAAATAAAGTACCTTTATTTTTAGTATAACTGTGTATTGTGTTTTCTTATGATATTGTGCATATGACACTAAGTGGTACTGTAGTAGCTTCACCCGTCTCCTAGTTCAGCCTAAGCTGCTCTGCTAAGCTACCACTATCTATCAGCCTAAGCTGCTAGACACCCTATACACTAATAAGGGATAACTGGGCCTGGTGCAAGGTGCAAGTACCCCTTGGTACTCACTACAAGCCAGTCCAGCCTCCTACAGTTATGCTCTCTCATTTCTTTCCAAATTGTCACTAACAGGCTAGTGACCAATTTTACCAATTTACATTGGCTTACTGGAACACCCTTATAATTCCCTAGTATATGGTACTGAGGTACCCAGGGTATTGGGGTTCCAGGAGATCCCTATGGGCTGCAGCATTTCTTTTGCCACCCATAGGGAGCTCTGACAATTCTTACACAGGCCTGCCACTGCAGCCTGAGTGAAATAACGTCCACGTTATTTCACAACCATTTTACACTGCACTTAAGTAACTTATAAGTCACCTATATGTCTAACCTTTACCTGGTAAAGGTTAGGTGCAAAGTTACTTAGTGTGAGGGCACCCTGGCACTAGCCAAGGTGTCCCCACATTGTTCAGGGCCAATTCCCCGGACTTTGTGAGTGCGGGGACACCATTACACGCGTGCACTACATATAGGTCACTACCTATATGTAGCTTCACAATGGTAACTCCTAATATGGCCATGTAACATGTCTATGATCATGGAATTGCCCCCTCTATGCCATCCTGGCATAGTTGGCACAATCCCATGATCCCAGTGGTCTGTAGCACAGACCCTGGTACTGCCAAACTGCCTTTCCTGGGGTTTCACTGCAGCTGCTGCTGCTGCCAACCCCTCAGACAGGCATCTGCCCTCCTGGGGTCCAGCCAGGCCTGGCCCAGGATGGCAGAACAAAGAACTTCCTCTGAGAGAGGGTGTTACATCCTCTCCCTTTGGAAAATGGTGTGAAGGCAGGGGAGAAGTAGCCTCCCCCAGCCTCTGGAAATGCTTTCTTGGGCACAGATGTGCCCAATTCTGCATAAGCCAGTCTACACCGGTTCAGGGGACCCCTTAGCCCTGCTCTGGCGCGAAACTGGACAAAGGAAAGGGGAGTGACCACTCCCCTGACCTGCACCTCCCCTGGGAGGTGTCCAGAGCTCCTCCAGTGTGCTCCAGACCTCTGCCATCTTGGAAACAGAGGTGCTGCTGGCACACTGGACTGCTCTGAGTGGCCAGTGCCACCAGGTGACGTCAGAGACTCCTTCTGATAGGCTCCTTCAGGTGTTAGTAGCCTTTCCTCTCTCCTAGGTAGCCAAACCCTCTTTTCTGGCTATTTATTGTCTCTGTCCCTGGGGAAACTTTAGATAACGAATGCAAGAGCTCATCCGAGTTCCTCTGCATCTCTCTCTTCACCTTCTGCCAAGGAATCGACTGCTGACCGCGCTGGAAGCCTGCAAACCTGCAACATAGTAGCAAAGACGACTACTGCAACTCTGTAACGCTGATCCTGACGCCTTCTCGACTGTTTTCCTGGTGGTGCATGCTGTGGGGGTAGTCTGCCTCCTCTCTGCACTAGAAGCTCCGAAGAAATCTCCCGTGGGTCGACGGAATCTTCCCCCTGCAACCGCAGGCACCAAAAAGCTGCATTACCGGTCCCTTGGGTCTCCTCTCAGCATGACAAGTGAGGTCCCTCGAATCCAGCAACTCTGTCCAAGTGACCCCCACCGTCCAGTGACTCTTCAGTCCAAGTTTGGTGGAGGTAAGTCCTTGCCTCACCTCGCTAGACTGCATTGCTGGGAAACGCGACTTTTGCAGCTACTCCGGCCCCTGTGCACTTCCGGCGGAAATCCTTTGTGCACAGCCAAGCCTGGGTCCACGGCACTCTAACCTGCATTGTACGACTTTCTAAGTTGGTCTCCGGCGACGTGGGACTCCTTTGTGTAATTTCGGATGAGCACCGTTTCACGCATCCTCGTAGTGCCTGTTTCTGGCACTTCTCCGGGAGCTACCTGCCGCTAAGAGGGCTCCTTGTCTTGCTCGACGTCCCCTCTACCTCCTGGTCCAATTTGCGACCTCCTGGTCCCTCCTGGGCCACAGCAGCATCCAAAAACGCTAACTGAATGATTTGCAGCTAGCAAGGTTTGTTGGCATTCTTTCATCGGGAAACCACTTCTGCACAACTCTCCACCGCGAGTCGGATCCGTCCACCAAAGTGGAAGTCTCTAGTCCATTTTGTTCCTGCAGAATCCTCAGCTTCTTCTGTCCAGTAGAAGCTTCTTTGCACCCACAGCTGGCATTTCCTGGGCATATGCCCATCTCCGACTTGCTTGTGACTTTTGGACTTGGTCCCCTTGTTCCACAGGTACCCTAGATTGGAAATCCATCGTTGTTGCATTGTTGGTTTGAGTCTTTCCTGCATTATTCCTCTATCACGACTTCTTTGTCCTTGGGGGAACTTTAGTTCACTTTGCACTCACGTTTCAGGGTCTTGGGGAGGGTTATTTTTCTAACTCTCACTATTTTCTAATAGTCCCAGCGACCCTCTACAAGTTCACATAGGTTTGGGGTCCATTCGTGGTTCGCATTCCACTTTTGGAGTATATGGTTTGTGTTGCCCCTATCCCTATGTGTCCCCATTGCATCCTATTGTAACTATACATTGTTTGCACTGTTTTCTAAGACTATACTGCATATTTTTGCTATTGTGTATATATATCTTGTGTATATTTCCTATCCTCTCACTGAGGGTACACTCTAAGATACTTTGGCATATTGTCATAAAAATAAAGTACCTTTATTTTTAGTATAACTGTGTATTGTGTTTTCTTATGATATTGTGCATATGACACTAAGTGGTACTGTAGTAGCTTCACACGTCTCCTAGTTCAGCCTAAGCTGCTCTGCTAAGCTACCATTATCTATCAGCCTAAGCTGCTAGACACCCTATACACTAATAAGGGATAACTGGGCCTGGTGCAAGGTGCAAGTACTCCTTGGTACTCACTACAAGCCAGTCCAGCCTCCTACATTGGTTGTGCAGCGGTGGGATAAGTGCTTTGAGACTACTTACCACTCTTGTCATTGTACTTTTCATAAGAGAAAAATATACAAAACAAGTTCAGTGTATATACACATAGCCAAAAAGTTTTGCATTTCCTCTTTTCACTCTTTTCTAAAGTGCTGAAAAGTACTTCTAAACTTCTAAAAAGTTCTCAAAAGTTTTAAAAGTTTTTTTCTCTGTCTTTCTAAAAGCTCTGGCAAACTTTTTTCTCTTTTTCTATCACTTTAACTCTCTCTAAAAATGTCTGGCACAGGCCAAAATGTTGACCTGTCTAGGATTGCATATGATCACCTTAGCTGGAAAGGAGCAAGGAGTCTCTGCATAGAGAGAGGTTTGAGTGTAGGGAAGAATCCTTCCTTGGAATTGTTACTTAACATGCTTAGAGAACAAGATAAGGCTAAAACTGCCCCATCTGTTGAAAAAGTAGCTAATGGTTCCCAATCTGATCCAGGGACTCCCCCAGGTAAAGGTTCAAGAAAGAAACTTCTTAGCCTTCCCATTACAAGACAGTCTAGCATAGTTGGTACTGAGGTGGAGTCACATCATACAGATGATGTGCTCTCACATTACACTGTCAGCCAAGCTGTTAGGGTGCCCTCTGTAAGGGACAGGTCTCCTTCTGTTCATTCCCATCATACCTATGTATCTAGAAATGTCCCTCCCACCAACCCTGATGACAGATTGTTAGAAAGGGAACTCAATAAGTTGAGGGTGGAACAAACCAGACTGAAGCTTAAAAAGCAACAGCTGGATTTGGATAGACAGTCTTTAGAATTAGAAAAGGAAAGACAGAAGTTGGGTTTAGAAACCCATGGTGGCAGCAGCAGTATTCCCCATAGTCATCCTGCAAAAGAGCATGATTCCAGGAATCTGCTCCTGCAAAAGAGCATGATTCCAGGAATCAGCACAAGATAGGTCCCCCTTATAAGGAGGGGGATGACATTAACAAGTGGTTTGCTGCACTTGAGAGGGCCTGTGTTGTACAGGATGTCCCTCAAAGGCAGTGGGCTGCTATCCTATGGCTATCATTTAGTGGAAAAGGTAGGGATAGCCTCCTTACTGTGAAAGAAAGTGATGCCAATAATTTTACAGTTCTTAAGAATGCACTCCTGGATGGTTATGGCTTAACCACTGAACAGTACAGGATAAAGTTCAGAGAGACCAAAAAGGAGTCTTCACAAGACTGGGTTGATTTCATTGACCATTCAGTGAAGGCCTTGGAGGGGTGGTTACATGGCAGTAAAGTTACTGATTATGACAGCCTGTATAACTTGATCCTGAGAGAGCATATTCTTAATAATTGTGTGTCTGATGTGTTGCACCAGTACTTGGTGGACTCTGATCTGACCTATCCCCACGAATTGGGAAAGAAGGCAGACAAATGGGTCAGAACAAGGGTGAACAGAAAAGTTCATACAGGGGGTGACAAAGATGGCAACAAAAAGAAGGATGGTAAGTCTTCTGACAAGGGTGGGGACAAATCTAAAAATGAGTCTTCATCAGGCCCACAAAAACACTCTGGTGGGGGTGGTGGGCCCAAATCCTCTTTTAATCAAAACAAAGAAAAGAAACCATGGTGCTATTTATGTAAAGTAAAAGGCCATTGGACAACAGATCCCAGTTGTCCAAAGAAAAGCACCAAGCCTCCTACCACTACAACCCTACTGCTACACCTAGTGTCCCTACTAATAGCAGTGGTGGTGGGAGCAAACCTACTAATAGCTAATCCAAGGGAGTAGATGGGCTCACTATTGGTAACTTAGTTGGGGTTGGCCTTGTTAGGGAGGCCACAGAGGCTGTGTTAGTCTCTGAGGGGGCTATTGATTTAGCCACCTTAGTTGCTTGTCCCCTTAATATGGATAAGTACAAGCAGCTAACCCTAATAAATGGTGTTGAGGTTCAGGCCTACAGGGACACTGGAGCCAGTGTGACTATGGTCATAGAGAAACTGGTCCACCCTGAACAACACCTGCTTGGTCACCAGTACCAAGTAACCGATGCTCACAACAACACACTTAGCCACCCCATGGCTGTTGTTAATCTCAACTGGGGGGGGTTACTGGTCCAAAGGAAGTTGTGGTAGCCACAGATTTACCTGTAGACTGTCTACTAGTAAATGATTTGGAGACATCAGCTTGGTCAGATGTGGAGTTGGATGCCCATGCAGCAATGCTGGGCATCCCAGGGCATATTTTTGCTTTAACCAGGGCTCAGGCCAAAAAGCAAAAAGGACAGGGAAGCTTGGATCCTGGAACAATGGACCAAGTGCTCCCTAAAGCTAGGGCTAGTAGAAGCAAACCACTTCCTACTATCCCTCCCTCTACAGTGGATTCATCTTCTGAGGAAGAAGAATTCCCTCCCTGTGCAGAACCTACACCAGAGGAGCTTGAAGCAGACACTGCTGAGCTTTTGGGTGAAGGGGGGCCTGCCAGGGAGGAGCTGAGTGTGGCACAGCAAACCTGTCCCACATTAGAGGGTCTAAGACAGCAAGCTGTCAAACAGGCTAATGGGGATGTCAGTGACTCCCACAGAGTTTACTGGGAGGACAACCTCTTGTACACTGAGCATAGGGATCCTAAACCTGGAGCTGCCAGGAGATTAGTGATTCCTCAGGAGTACAGAAAGTTCCTCCTAACTATTGCCCACGACATTCCCCTAGCTGGGCATCTGGGACAAATGAAAACTTGGGACAGACTTGTTCCCTTGTTTCATTGGCCTAGAATGTCTGCGGATACAAAAGATTTTTGTAAGTCCTTTGAAACCTGTCAAGCCAGTGGCAAGACAGGTGGCACTCCAAAGGCACCCCTTATTCCACTGCCTGTGGTTGGGGTTCCCTTTGAAAGGGTAGGGGTTGACATAGTTGGCCCCCTTGACCCTCCTACTGCTTCAGGCAATAGGTTTATCTTGGTGGTAGTGGACCATGCCACAAGATATCCTGAAGCTATTCCTTTAAGGACCACTACAGCACCTGCAGTGGCAAAGGCCCTCCTAGGAATATTTTCTAGGGTGGGCTTCCCAAAGGAAGTAGTATCAAACAGGGGAAGCAATTTCATGTCTGCATACTTAAAGGCCATGTGGAAGGAGTGTGGTGTAACTTACAAGTTCACTACACCCTATCATCCACAAACAAATGGACTGGTGGAGAGATTTAACAAAACTCTCAAAGGCATGATTATGGGTCTCCCTGAAAAACTCCGCAGGAGATGGGATATCCTTCTAACATGCCTCCTTTTTGCCTACATGGAGGTACCCCAGAAAGGAGTGGGCTTCAGCCCCTTTGAACTTCTTTTTGGACACCCTGTTAGGGGTCCACTCACACTTGTAAAGGAGGGTTGGGAACAACCTTTAAAAGCTCCTAAGTAAGATATTGTGGATTATGTACTTGGCCTCAGATCAAGGATGGCTGTGTATATGAAAAAGGGCAGTAAAAACCTTCAGGCCAGCCAAGAGCTCCAGAAGCAATGGCATGATCAGAAGGCTGTTTTGGTTCAGTACAAACCAGGGCAAAAAGTGTGGGTCTTGGAGCCTGTGGTCCCAAGAGCACTCCAAGATAAATGGAGTGGACCCCACACAATTGTTGAGAAAAAAGGGTGAAGTCACCTATTTAGTTGACTTAGGCACTGCAAGGAGTCCCCTTAGGGTACTCCATGAAAACCGCCTGAAACCCTACTATGACAGGGCTGATCTCACCCTGCTCATGGCAACTGATGAGGGACAGGAAGAAGACAGTGATCGTCTACCTGATCTCTTCTCTTCCACAGAACAAGATGCTCTTGTGGAAGGTGTAGTTTTGGCTGATTGTCTTACTGCTGAGCAGAAAGACCATTGCATAAATCTCCTAGATCAATTCTCTGAACTCTTCTCTACTGTGCCAGGTACCACTTCTTGGTGTGAGCACACTATGGATACTGGAGACAGTTTACCTGTCAAAAGTAAGATCTATAGGCAACCTGACCATGTCAGGGACTGCATAAAGCAAGAGGTGCAGAAAATGTTAGAACTAGGAGTGGTTGAGCACTCTGAAAGTCCATGGGCCTCTCCTGTGGTACTTGTACCAAAACCCCATTCCAAAGATGGAAAGAAGGAAATTCTGTTTTGTGTAGACTATAGAGGTCTCAACCTGGTAACCAAAACTGATGCTCACCCTATACCCAGGGCAGATGAGCTCATAGATACACTGGCATCTGCCAAGTATCTAAGCACTTTTGATTTGACTGCAGGGTATTGGCATATCAAATTGTCAGAAGATGCTAAACCTAAAACTGCATTTTCTACCATTGGAGGCCATTACCAATTTACAGTAATGCCTTTTGGTTTGAAAAATGCACCTGCCACTTTTCAAAGGTTGGTGAACACAGTCCTGCAAGGGCTGGAGGCTTTCAGTGCAGCATATTTGGACTATATAGCTGTCTTTAGCTCCAGCTGGGATGATCACCTGGTCCACCTATGGAAAGTTTTGGAGGCCCTGCAAAAGGCAGGCCTCACTATCAAGGCTTCAAAGTGCCAGATAGGGCAGGGTAAGGTGGTTTATCTGGGACACCTTGTTGGTGGGGAACAGATTGCACCACTTCAGGGGAAAATCCAAACAATTATTGATTGGGTTCCCCCTACCACTCAGACTCAGGTGAGAGCCTTCCTAGGCCTCACTGGGTATTACAGGAGGTTCATTAAGAACTATGGCTCCATTGCAGCCCCTCTTAATGACCTCACATCCAAGAAAATGCCTAAAAAGGTATTATGGACAGCAAACTGTCAGAAAGCTTTTGAGGAGCTGAAGCAGGCCATGTGCTCTGCACCTGTCCTGAAAAGCCCTTGTTACTCTAAAAAATTCTATGTCCAAACTGATGCATCTGAATTAGGAGTAGGGGCAGTCCTATCACAACTTAATTCTGAGGGCCAGGATCAACCTGTTGCTTTTATTAGTAGGAGGTTGACCCCTAGAGAAAAGCGTTGGTCTGCCATAGAGAGGGAGGCCTTTGCTGTGGTCTGGGCTCTGAAGAAGTTGAGGCCATACCTGTTTGGCACTCACTTCATTGTTCAAACAGACCACAAACCTCTACTTTGGCTAAAACAAATGAAAGGTGAAAATCCTAAATTGTTGAGGTGGTCCATATCCCTACAGGGAATGGACTATACAGTGGAACATAGACCTGGGAGTAGCCACTCCAATGCAGATGGACTCTCCAGATATTTCCACTTAGACAATGAAGACTCATCAGGTCATGGCTAGTCTTATTGTCCTTCGTTTGGGGGGGGTTGTGTAGGAAAGTACCATCTTGCCTGGCATGTTACCCCTATTTTTTCACTGTATATATGTTGTTTTAGTTGTATGTGTCACTGGGACCCTGTTCACCAGGGCCCCAGTGCTCATAAGTGTGCCTGAATGTGTTACCTGTGTAGTGACTAACTGTCTCACTGAGGCTCTGCTAATCAGAACCTCAGTGGTTATGCTCTCTCATTTCTTTCCAAATTGTCACTAACAGGCTAGTGACCAATTTTACCAATTTACATTGGCTTACTGGAACACCCTTATAATTCCCTAGTATATGGTACTGAGATACCCAGGGTATTGAGGTTCCAGGAGATCCCTATGGGCTGCAGCATTTCTTTTGCCACCCATAGGGAGCTCTGACAATTCTTACACAGGACTGCCACTGCAGCCTGAGTGAAATAACGTCCACGTTATTTCACAGCCATTTTACACTGCACTTAAGTAACTTATAAGTCACCTATATGTCTAACCTTTACCTTGTAAAGGTTAGGTGCAAAGTTACTTAGTGTGAGGGCACCCTGGCACTAGCCAAGGTGCCCCCACATTGTTCAGAGCCAATTCCCCGGACTTTGTGAGTGCGGGGACACCATTACACGCGTGCACTACATATTGGTCACTACCTATATGTAGCTTCACAATGGTAACTCCGAATATGGCCATGTAACATGTCTATGATCATGGAATTGCCCCCTCTATGCCATCCTGGCATAGTTGGCACAATCCCATGATCCCAGTGGTCTGTAGCACAGACCCTGGTACTGCCAAACTGCCTTTCCTGGGGTTTCACTGCAGCTGCTGCTGCTGACAACCCCTCAGACAGGCATCTGCCCTCCTGGGGTCCAGCCAGGCCTGGCCCAGGATGGCAGAACAAAGAACTTCCTCTGAGAGAGGGTGTTACACCCTCTCCCTTTGGAAAATGGTGTGAAGGCAGGGGAGGAGTAGCCTCCCCCAGCCTCTGGAAATGCTTTCTTGGGCACAGATGTGCCCAATTCTGCATAAGCCAGTCTACACCGGTTCAGGGGACCCCTTAGCCCTGCTCTGGCGTGAAACTGGACAAAGGAAAGGGGAGTGACCACTCCCCTGACCTGCACCTCCCCTGGGAGGTGTCCAGAGCTCCTCCAGTGTGCTCCAGACCTCTGCCATCTTGGAAACAGAGGTGCTGCTGGCACACTGGACTGCTCTGAGTGGCCAGTGCCACCAGGTGACGTCAGAGACTCCTTCTGATAGGCTCCTTCAGGTGTTAGTAGCCTATCCTCTCTCCTAGGTAGCCAAACCCTCTTTTCTGGCTATTTAGGGTCTCTGTCTCTGGGGAAACTTTACATACGAATGCATGAGCTCATCCGAGTTCCTCTGCATCTCTCTCTTCACCTTCTGCCAAGGAATCGACTGCTGACCGCGCTGGAAGCCTGCAAACCTGCAACATAGTAGCAAAGACGACTACTGCAACTCTGTAACGCTGATCCTGCCGCCTTCTCGACTGTTTTCCTGGTGGTGCATGCTGTGGGGGTAGTCTGCCTCCTCTCTGCACTAGAAGCTCCGAAGAAATCTCCCGTGGGTCGACGGAATCTTCCCCCTGCAACCGCAGGCACCAAAGAACTGCATTACCGGTCCCCTGTGTCTCCTCTCAGCACGACGAGCGAGGTCCCTTGAATCCAGCAACTCTGTCCAAGTGACTCCCACAGTCCAGTGACTCTTCAGTCCAAGTTTGGTGGAGGTAAGTCCTTGCCTCCCCACGCCAGACGGCATTGCTGGGAACCACGACTTTTGCAGCTACTCTGGCCTCTGTGCACTTCCGGCGGAAATCCTTTGTGCACAGTCCAGCCTGGGTCCACGGCACTCTAACCTGCATTGCACGACTTTCTAAGATGTCCTCCGGCGGCGTGGGACTCCTTTGTGCATCTTCGGGTTAGCACTGTTTCACTCCTCTTCGTAGTCCCTGTTCCGGCACTTCTGCGGGAGCTGCCTGCTTCTGAGAGGGCTCTTTGTCTTGCTGGGCGCCCCCTCTGTCCCCTGATGCAATTGGCGACATCCTGGTCCCTCCTGGGCCACAGCAGCATCCAAAAACCCTAACCGCACGATTTGCAGCTAGCAAGGCTTGTTGGCAGTCTTTTGGCAGGAAAACACTTCTGCACAACTCTTCACGACGTGTGACATCCATCCTGCAAAGGGAAACTTTCTAGCCCTTGTCGTTCCTGCAAAATCTTCAGCTTCTACTGCCTAGTAGCAGCTTCTTTGCACCCACAGCTGGCATTTCCTGGGCATCTGCCCATCTCCAACTTGCTTGTGACGTTTGGACTTGGTCCCCTTGTTCCACAGGTACCCTCGTTTGGAAATCCATCATTGTTGCATTGCTGGTTTGTGTCTTTCCTGCAGAATTCCCCTATCACGACTTCTGTGCTCTTTGGGGAACTTTAGTGCACTTTGCTCTCACTTTTCAGGGTCTTGGGGTGGGCTATTTTTCTAACCCTCACTGTTTTCTACAGTCCCAGCGACCCTCTACAAGGTCACATAGGTTTGAAGTCCATTCGTGGTTCGCATTCCACTTTTGGAGTATATGGTTTGTGTTGCCCCTATCCCTATGTGTTCCCATTGCATCCTATTGTAACTATACATTGTTTGCACTGTTTTCTAAGACTATACTGCATATTTTTGGTATTGTGTACATATATCTTGTGCATATTTGCTATCTTCATACTGAGGGTACTCACTGAGATACTTTGGCATATTGTCATAAAAATAAAGTACCTTTATTTTTAGTATATCTGTGTATTGTGCTTTCTTATGATATTGTGCATATGACACTAGTGGTACTGTAGGAGCTTCACTCGTCTCCTAGTTCAGCCTAAGCTTCCATTATCTATCAGCCTAAGCTGCTAGACACCCTATACACTAATAAGGGATACCTGGGCCGGGTGCAAGGTGTAAGTACCCCTTGGTACTCACTACAAGCCAGTCCAGCCTCCTACAGGCGGTACATACCACCGGGCTCAAAATACACACAACCTAACAAAACAACACCACATTGGACAATTCAAACTACACATACCTGACACACATACACACACCACACCCACACCCACACACCACTATAAAACACACACCCATACTACCACATCCCTTTACCACTACAAGAAATTTACAACAGAGAGAGAGAGACATGCCAGGAGCGCCTCAGAACCAGAGCCACACAACTCCATCCGCCATACACCATCCACGCACCTCACAGCACACACCCCAACACATCACCCCACACACCCTCACACACACCACACACAATACACCCTTGGCACCACAAAGACACCCCAGGTTCTAAGAGGAGGAGCTAAGGGTCATGTTGGAGGAAATCATCCGGTAGAGCCACAGCTATTGAGATCACAGGTACAGCAGACGTCCATTGCTAGGAAGATGGAGCTATGGCGGAGAGTCGTGGACAGGGTCAACGCTGTGGGACATCACCCCAGATAAAGGGATGACATCAGGAAGAGGTGGAACGACCTACGGGGGAAGGTGTGTTCCGTGGTTGCAAGACACCAGTTAGCTGTACAGAGGACTGGTGGTGGACCCCCACCTCCTCCCCCACAACTAACAACATGGGAGGAGCAAGTCTTGCGATCATGCATCCTGAGAGCCCGGCAGGAGTAGCAGGAGGACTGAACTCTGGTAAGTCACATCTTTAGAACTTAATCCCCCCCTACCTGCATGCCATCACAAACACCTACCCCTACCCTCACCCCATCACTCCACCACCACACATATGCCCCAACATCACAACCCACCCATCCCAATGCCAAGGCCTGCATGCAACACCAATGCATGGACCCCCATCACAGACCTGCATGGACACCCATCACCACAGCATGCACACCAGTGACAATCACTTAGCCAACCAAATCAGAACTCACACAAGCCAAAGCTGCCTTGGTAATAACAACCATAGAGGGAAACATACCCATGCACAAGATGTCACACGCAGGAACAATAACACTGCATTTACATCCCTACAGGACCCCCACACAACATATCACCGGAGAGGAGGTGCCAGCAACATCTAGTCCCCCCCCAGGAGATACCCACAGTGATGACAGCAGTTCTGCAGGCCTGGATCAGGATGACCAACCTGGCCCATCAGGGACCTCTGGACAGTTGGTGACCCAGCCTCATTCCCAAACCACAACAGAGCCTCCCCCCTCAGGAAACACCAACACAGCACCCACCCATCGGGCCCATTTCTCTGTCACCAGGACACGTCAATCAGCAGTGTGTCCACCACTACAGGGACCCCAGGCAACCCCACAAACACATGACGATCAGGGACGTGGGGTCAGTGGCAGTGGGCACACGGTTCAGGGGACAGAGGCACAGGACAACAGGGAAGCTGGGAGGACTGCTGTGCAACAGGGGGAGGACAGGCCCAGGGAACCGACTCTCCATGAGGCACTCACCAACATCCTGGGAGCATACCACCATTCCCAGGAGACCATGGGCCAGATACTGGCGAAGCTGCATGAGACCCAGCGGCTGCAGGAGGGACAGTACCTGGGAATCAGGGAGGCCCTGATGGACATCCACACCACCCTGACCACCATTACAGGGGTGCTGACAGACATGGACAACATCATGAGGGAGGCAGTGGCACAGCAACGGGCCCCTGACACTAGCCACACCGATGACCAGCCTTCCACCTCCGCTGCTGCTAGTGGACAGGTGGCCCTGCCACAGGAACAACAGGCCACCTGCACTCCCACCCCTGCAGAAGGAGAACTACCACGCAAAAGGTCCCTGCGATCCAGGCAAAAGCCAGAGAACATTGCCAAGACCCCCAACAGGAAATAAGAATCTCCTGATTGTCAACCTTGTGTCCCACTCTGTCACCCTGTCCACCTTGAACTGCCATTGCTCTACTTCCTATGCCCCCTTGGACAATACACCTGTGATACCAATAGACTGGACTCTACCCTGGACTTTCCTCCATCAGCAACCCAGCCCGTTGCAATAACCCCTCCACTTATTAGCACCTAAATAAACACCCTTGGAACAAATACAAGTAAGGAGTCTGTCAATTGATTGAAATATGTATTCATTTATCCTCTCCCTCACCAGCGACCCGGACGCCGCCAGAGCCAGCCTACACGAAGGGATGAAAGACGTCGCCGAATGGATGAAGAACAGCCGCCTGAAACTGAACTCAGACAAGACGGAGGTCCTCATCCTGGGATCATCACCCTCCGCCTGGGACGACTCCTGGTGGCCCCCCGCCCTGGGAGCCACCCCCAGGCCAACGGACCACGCTCGCAACCTAGGCTTCATCCTGGACTCCTCCCTCTCGATGACCAGACAAGTCAACGCCGTCTCATCTTCATGCTTCAACACCCTGCGCATGCTTCGAAAGATCTTCTGGTGGATCCCCACCGAGACCAGGAAGACGGTCACCCAGGCCCTCGTCACCAGTCGGCTGGACTACGGGAACGCCCTCTACGCCGGCACCGCCGCCAAACTCCAGAAGAAACTCCAACGGATCCAGAACGCCTCAGCACGACTCATCCTGGACATCCCCCGACACAGCCACATCTCCGGACACCTGAGAGACCTGCACTGGCTCCCCGTCAACAAAAGAATCACGTTCCGACTCCTCACCCACGCACACAAGGCCCTCCACGACCTGGGCCCCAAGTTCCTCAACAGCCGCCTGACATTCCACAAGCCCACCCGCCAGCTCCGCTCCGCCAGCCTCGCTCTCGCCACCGTCCCCCGCATCCACAGAGCCACCGCCGGAGGAAGATCCTTCTCCTACCTGGCAGCCAAGACATGGAACTCCCTCTCCATCCACCTCCGGACAACGCAAGACCATCTCGCCTTCAGGAAGCAACTCAAGACCTGGCTGTTCGAGCAGTAGCGTTCCCCCCCCCTCCCAGCTCCTTGAGACCCTCCGGGTGAGCAGTGCGCTATACAAATGCCTTTGATTGATTGATTGATTGATTTATCAAGCTGTAAACATTGCAATTCAACTGCAAAGTTATGCATACATAGGTATGACCTGTAGTGGGCAGCAGTAAGCACACCAGGAGCCAGAGTGGGGCACAGATATCTAAAAATAGAGATGCCAAAGGGTACAGTAAGTGGCCATAGAATTGGGAAAATCAGCCTGCCATATACAATGTCCGACACAAAACTGCAATGGAAGATGAAGTTACAGTGTCTTACCTGTGTGTCACTGGAAGTACTGTTAAATTATAGTTGTTCTGTTGTCCACATCCTCTTCCCTGGCTCCTCTTTGTCACTGTCCACAGGCTCTACCACTGCCACACGACCATCTCCAGCCTCATCCTCCTGCAGAAAAGGCCCCTGGCGTCTCAAGGCCAGGTTGTGCAACATGCAACGATGATCCGGCAGACCTTATTGGGTGAATAGTACAGGGATCCACCTGTCAGATGGAGGCACCGGAATCTGGCCTTCAGGAGTCCAAGTGTGCGTTCAATGATCCTCCTTGTTCACCCATGTGCCTCATTGTAACATTTATCTGCCCTTGTCCTGCCATTCCTACAGGGGTCAGTAGCCATGAGAGGTTGGGATAACCAGAGGCACCTGAAAATATTGAGGGATACCTGTTAGCCAGACACTCACCGTTAGGGCCAAACACACACCCATATACCAACAGACACTGGCTGGGGACCATGGGCTCACCTATTAGCCACACCCTGTGCCTCTGGAGTTGAGCCATCACATATGGCAGTGGTTCTCAACCTTTTGACTTCTGTGGACCCCCATTTTATCAATACTGGAGCCCTGGGACCCCCACTGAATCATTATTGGAACCCGGGGACACCCACGGAGTCATTACTGATAGCTGGGACCTAATATTATTACAATTTTCAAACAGCCACGGACCCCCTGAGGAGGCTTCGCAGACCCCCAGGGGTCCCCGGCCCACAGGTTGGGAACCACTGACATATGGGATTCTGCTATTCCTCAAGATAAAGGCGTCATGCACAGACCCAGGATACTTTGTATTCACATGGGAGATGTACTGGTCCGCCAGGCACACTATCTGCACATTCAGAGAGTGAAAGCTCTTTTCCTTTCTGAACACCTGTTCATTTCTCCGGTGGGGGGGGGTCAAAGGCAATATTTGTACCATCAATAGCACCAGTATTGTTGGGGATATGTCCCAGTGCATGGAAGTCAGCCTTCACTGTAGCCAAATCCTCCACCTGGGGTAATACGATGTAGCTGCGCATGTGTTTGCCTGGTCCACCAGGGGTCTGTACATGGGGGTATGTCTCCATCTCCTATTCATCCCCAGCAGTTGAACTCTGGGGTGAAAAACTGTGAGCAGATGGTCATATTCAAATATATCCTCAGAGTAAAATGCCTTGCATTTTGTGACAGAAACAGTATGTGAACGTGTAGGTCCTTTAATGTGCGTATGTCTGCTGTGACGCAGTTAGGTGCCATGGCCTGTTCCCCCCTGAAATGGAAGCCGCCTGACCTGTGAGGAGGGACAAGTGGAAATGAGGTAATTCCGCTGACGTTGTGCGCGGTTCGCGGGAGGCAGTCGACTACCTCATTGGTTATCATTGGGGCCTATTGGTTCCATGAGTCAATGGTGATGTACGCCAGCGGTGACGGTACGCACCGCCGCAGACCTGGCCACCATTTTCTCTCCGTTCACTCACGTGCTACGTGACATTCAACAGGAGAGGACCTAAACTGCAAATGCTGCTGTGACCTGTGTCTGGAAGCGACCATGGCTTCTGGCATGGCTTCGAGTGTCTGGAGAAAGGGCCTTTGCCTTCACTTATGAGGAGTTGGAGAGACTAGTGAATGGGGTCCTACCCCAGTACACTTTACCCTATGGTCCTCCAGACAAACAGGTGAGTACACTGTGAGCACGATGCACGGGGCATGAATGAATATAGTGCTGTGTGTGTAAGCTTCGTGTCGGGTGGGTGGCTTAGGGGTCCTAGGCAGAGTGCTGCATGTATGGTGGGCTATGTCGGTGCGTAAGGGGATGGGAGGGATATGTTGGGCCATGAGTGTAGCAGGCCAGACGGTATGACTAATATCTTTTCCTATGTATCTTTTTCTGCAGGCCAGCGCCCATCAGAAAAAGGGTATTTGGCGTGCCATCGCCAAGGACGTGCGGACATTGGGGGTCTTTGACAGGCGGAACACCCACTGTCGCAAATGGTGGGAGGACCTGCGTCTCTGGGTAAGGAAGACGGCGGAGGCCCAGCTGGCGTTGGCCTCCCAATGAGGAAGGGGTGCCCATCGCACACTGACCCCCAGTCCTGGGCACTGACTCTGGCGGTGGGCTCTGGTCCAGTGACGACGGTGCTGGCGGTTGTGTCTGGACCGCCGGAAATGATGGGGTGGGCTGCCAGTGCCTTGGCTCCGGGTCCTACTGCCTGCCCTGGTGGATGCTGCACTCCAAAAACCTGGAACACGCACCACTGGTACTGGTGGCTTTTTGGCTGAGGCGCTACGACGGGACTGATGAATTGGAAGGGGGGGGTGGGGGCAAAAAGGTCAATTTGACAGAGGGACAGTTTCTGACGAACTCTGGGATGGGTAGCTGGAGGGGGTCTGGGAGTGGAGGAAGAGGAGGTGGTTGTAGGAGGTGTCACTTTAGCTGTTTTGGGTGCAGGTGCAGGTACTGGAGGCTGTCGTGAGGTGGATGGATGTTGGGTGAGTGATTGCCGGCGTTTGGGTACTTTGGGAGGGGGCGTCACAGACACACTGGGAGAGGACACAGGGGACGTGTAAATGGCAGTGAGGTGATGAGTGCAGGTGAGCGGCGTGTGGTGCTGGGTGTCCTGGTGCGAGTCCTAGTGCCTGTAGATGTGGTGCATGCAGGTGTGTGTGTAGACGAGACTGGGAGGGAGAAGAGGAGGAGGGTGACACAGTGGAGACAGTGGATGTTGCTGTGTCTGTATGGGTGTGATGCTTGTGTGAGTGCCTGTGGGATGTGTGGTGCCTATGTTTGCCTGAGCTACTTTTGTGTCTTGACTTGTGTGCATGCAGGTCTGTAGGTGTGCTTGGGATGGGCTGGGGTACAGGGGATTGGGTCTGGGTGGAGGAAGTTGGAGGGGGGAGGCTGCACACAGGGACAATTGCTGCCATCAGTGCTGAGGCCAGAGATTGCAGGGTTCGCTGAAGGACAGCCTGACCAGAATGAATGCTCTCCAGGAATGCATTACCGTGTTGCAACGCCCTTTCTACACCCTGGATGGCATTCACAATGGTAGACTGCCAAACAGTGAGTGACCTGAGGTGGTCAATGGCCTCCTCACTGAGGGCAGCAGGGGTGACTGGGGCAGGGTCTGAGGTGCCTGGGGCGAAGGTGATGCCCACCCTCCTGGGTGAGCGGGCACGGGGCGAGTGCTGAGGGGGTGCTGGGAGGGCGGTGCTGGTAGGGGGGGTGGCGGCTGTACCTGTAGAAGTGGGGTGCACAGATGGTGCTGCCACCACAGGGGTGCTCACATCGGCGTACAAGTCTGTGTCGCTGGTTGGTGATCCGGTGGCCGACGTGAAGCTCCCCTCGCCCTCCGTCCCACTGGTGTATTCAGAGTCTGTGGTGTGGCCCTCCATGGCCATGTGGGATGCAGCTCCCTCGTGCTCCGGTGCCACTGAACCTCCGTCTGTTGATGCTGATGTACAAAAGGACAGGGAGAGCAGGAAAAGGGGGGGAGACAGAACAAAGAGAGTTTTAGTGCATGGCATACCGCTACCGTTGGCGGACAAGACAGACGCAGCAGCCCCATGCACAACGCCGCGCTCCTGCTGTGAGAAGGTAGCCTCTTTCTAGCCTTGTTACCCCCACTTTTGGCCTGTTTGTGAGTGTATGTCAGGGTGTTTGTCACTGTTTTCACTGTCTCACTGGGATTCTGATAGCCAGGCCTCAGTGCTCATAGTGAAAACACTATGTTTTCAGTATGTTTGTTATGTGTCACTGGGATCCTGCTGGTCAGGACCCCAGTGCTCATAGGTTTGTGGCCTATATGTATGTGTCACTGGGACCCTGTCACACAGGACCCCAGTGCTCATAGGTGTGCATGTGTATGTTCCCTGTGTGGTGCCTAACTGTCTCACTGAGGCTCTGCTAACCAGAACCTCAGTGGTTATGCTCTCTCATTTCTTTCCAAATTGTCACTGACAGGCTAGTGACCATTTTTACCAATTTACATTGGCTTACTGGAACACCCTTATAATTCCCTAGTATATGGTACTGAGGTACCCAGGGTATTGGGGTTCCAGGAGATCCCTATGGGCTGCAGCATTTCTTTTGCCACCCATAGGGAGCTCTGACAATTCTTACACAGGCCTGCCACTGCAGCCTGAGTGAAATAACGTCCACGTTATTTCACAGCCATTTTACACTGCACTTAAGTAACTTATAAGTCACCTATATGTCTAACCTTTACCTGGTAAAGGTTAGGTGCAAAGTTACTTAGTGTGAGGGCACCCTGGCACTAGCCAAGGTGCCCCCACATTGTTCAGAGCCAATTCACTGAACTTTTTGAGTGCGGGGACACCATTACACGCGTGCACTACATATAGGTCACTACCTATATGTAGCTTCACCATGGTAACTCCGAATATGGCCATGTAACATGTCTATGATCATGGAATTGCCCCCTCTATGCCATCCTGGCATTGTTGGTACAATTCCATGATCCCAGTGGTCTGTAGCACAGACCCTGGTACTGCCAGACTGCCCTTCCTGGGGTTTCACTGCAGCTGCTGCTGCTGCCAAACCCTCAGACAGGCAGCTGCCCTCCTGGGGTCCAGCCAGGCCTGGCCCAGGATGGCAGAACAAAGAACTTCCTCTGAGAGAGGGTGTGACACCCTCTCCCTTTGGAAAATGGTGTGAAGGCAGGGGAGGAGTAGCCTCCCCCAGCCTCTGGAAATGCTTTGTTGGGCACAGATGTGCCCAATTCTGCATAAGCCAGTCTACACCGGTTCAGGGACCCCTTAGCCCCTGCTCTGGCGCGAAACTGGACAAAGGAAAGGGGAGTGACCACTCCCCTGACCTGCACCTCCCCTGGGAGGTGTCCAGAGCTCCTCCAGTGTGCTCCAGACCTCTGCCATCTTGGAAACAGAGGTGCTGCTGGCACACTGGACTGCTCTGAGTGGCCAGTGCCACCAGGTGACGTCAGAGACTCCTGCTGATAGGCTCCTTCAGGTGTTAGTAGCCTTTCCTCTCTCCTAGGTAGCCAAACCCTCTTTTCTGGCTATTTAGGGTCTCTGTCTCTGGGGAAACTTTAGATAACGAATGCATGAGCTCAGCCGAGTTCCTCTGCATCTCTCTCTTCACCTTCTGATAAGGAAACGACCGCTGACCGCGCTGGAAGCCTGCAAAACTGCAACATAGTAGCAAAGACGACTACTGCAACTCTGTAACGCTGATCCTGCTGCCTTCTCGACTGTTTTCCTGCTTGTGCATGCTGTGGGGGTAGCCTGCCTCCTCTCTGCACCAGAAGCTCCGAAGAAATCTCCCGTGGGTCGACGGGTCCTCCCCCTGCAACCGCAGGCACCAAAAAGCTGCATCACCGGTCCCTTGGGTCTCCTCTCAGCACGACGAGCGAGGTCCCTCGAATCCAGCGACTCTGTCCAAGTGACCCCCACAGTCCAGTGACACTTCAGCCCAAGTTTGGTGGAGGTAAGTCCTTGCCTTACCTCGCTAGACTGCATTGCTGGGAACCGCGACTTTTGCAGCTACTCCGGCCCCTGTGCACTTCCGGCAGAAATCCTTTGTGCACAGCCAAGCCTGGGTCCACGGCACTCTAACCTGCATTGCACGACTTTCTAAGTTGGTCTCCGGCGACGTGGGACTCCTTTGTGCAACTTCGACGAGCACCCTTTCACGCATCCTCGTAGTGCCTGTTTCTGGCACTTCTCCGGGTGCTACCTGCTTCAGTGAGGGCTCCTTGTCTTGCGCGACGTCCCCTCAGCTTCTTCTGTCCAGTCGAAGCTTCTTTGCACCCGCAGCTGGCATTTCCTGGGCATCTGCCCATCTCCGACTTGCTTGTGACTTTTGGACTTGGTCCCCTTGTTCCAGAGGTACCCTAGATTGGAAAATCCACAATTGTTGCATTGCTGGTTTGTGTCTTTCCTGCATTATTCCTCTAACATGACTGTTTTGTCCTTAGGGGAACTTTAGTGCACTTTGCACTCACTTTTCAGGGTCTTGGGGAGGGTTATTTTTCTAACTCTCACTATTTTCTAATAGTCCCAGCGACCCTCTACAAGGTCACATAGGTTTGTGGTCCATTCGTGGTTCGCTTTCCACTTCTGGAGTATATGGTTTGTGTTGCCCCTATCCCTATGTTTCCCCATTGCATCCTATTGTAACTATACATTGTTTGCACTGTTTTCTAAGACTATACTGCATATTTTTGCTATTGTGTATATATATCTTGTGTATATTTCCTATCCTCTCACTGAGGGTACACTCTAAGATACTTTGGCATATTGTCATAAAAATAAAGTACCTTTATTTTTAGTATAACTGTGTATTGTGTTTTCTTATGATATTGTGCATATGACACTAAGTGGTACTGTAGTAGCTTCACACGTCTCCTAGTTCAGCCTAAGCTGCTCTGCTAAGCTACCATTATCTATCAGCCTAAGCTGCTAGACACCCTATACACTAATAAGGGATAACTGGGCCTGGTGCAAGGTGCAAGTACCCCTTGGTACTCACTACAAGCCAGTCCAGCCTCCTACACCTGCCCTCTGCACATGCAATTTCTGGGATATGGCATACATGGCATTGGTGGAAATCTGCGTACATGGATGCCACAGGGGCAGCTATACCTCAACTTGATAAGTTACTGAAGTGGGGTAGAGTGCCACATGGCCTACATTACGGAGGGGCCTTGCCTACCTAACTCGCCCTGGCCTAGGGACACCCAGAGCCCACCTCCCCCACCCAGACCCCTCCACTGCACGCAAAGTCCGCAGAATGAGGTTGTATTCACCCCCTTGTGTCTGCTGTGATGTCCTTAAGTGCCCATCCAACTCCGGGTAGGCCACTGCCAGGATCCGGAACATCGGGGGTCAAGGTACGACGGGCACCCCTCCCTTCTCTTCCGGCAGTGGGTGCCCCGTCTCTGGTGGGCCCCCAGGGTCCGGACCTCCTTGGCGATGGCACGCCAAATGTCCCTCTTCTGGTGGGCGCTGACCTACATGACATGTTCAAGAAAAGAGGAACAGTCATTACCAACTGCACCATCAATGTGAGTGGCCCCCTCCCTACTCTGACCATGTGGCCCATTTATTCCCATGCTTTACTGTAGTATGACTTCTGCCCCTTCCCTCTTCCACCCAGCCCTGTCCACCCAGGCCTAGCCCCTACAACGTGCTCCCTGTGTACTAACCTGTTGGTCTGGAGGACCGTAGAGTAGCATGTACTGGGGGAGGACCCCATCCACAAGTTTCTCCAACTCTTGTGCAGTGAAAGCAGGGGCCCTTTCCCCAGATGCAGCAGCCATCGTCGCTTCCAGACCGAGGTCACAACAGCACTAGCAGTGTAGGTCCTCTCCTGTCGAAGGTCAGGTATCTAGTGATTGAACAGATAGAAAATGGTGGTGACGTCCGCGGTGGTGACGTCCGCGGCGGGGCGCATCATCACCGCCGGCGCACCTGTTCATTGGCTCCTGGGACCCATAGGGTCCAATGTTAACCAATGCAGCATTGCGCTGCGGTCTACGACCGCCTACCGCGACGGTGTGCAACGTCAGCGCTGTTACCCCACAATCCCATTGTCCCAGTTTAGAGGTGAGGCAGCCGCCATTTCAGGGGCCCACATGGATTCATTTTCAACTGCGTCACACATACTGAGGCCTACACTCAACACACATACAGGAAGGGTTTTGTGTCTGCTGTAGTCTTGTGTGTAACTGTGGGTACATACCTGGAGGAATAGTGACTGGTTCTTCGCTGTTGTCCTTCTTAGGCCCCGTCAGCTGGGACATATGAGAAGATGGCGGAATCCTCTGGTGTACCGACCGCTGGTGGAGCTGTTGACAATGGAAGAGAGACATTTGATCGTGACCTACCGGTTTGACCGTGCTACAATCCAGGAACTATGTACCCAGTTGGAGCCAGACCTGATGTCACCAATCCGCCATCCGACTGGAATCCCCCCTGACGTGCAGGTGCTGTCAGTGCTCCATTTCCTTGCAAGTGGGTCATTTCAAACAACAGTGGCCATGGCATCAGGGATCTCCCAGCCTATGTTTTCCAACGTGTTGTCCAGAGTGTTGTCTGCCCTGCTGAAACACGTAAGGAGATAAATCATATTCCCTCAGGTGGAGGATTTGCCTATAGTGAAAGGTGACTTCTATGCCCTTGGACATATCCCCAACGTCATAGGTGCCATTGATGGGACCCATGTAGCTCTGGTCCCCCCCTGCAGGACTGATCAGGTGTACAGGAACAGGAAGAGTTATCATTCAATGAATGTCCAGATGGTCTGTTTGGCAGACCAGTACATCTCGCAGGTAAATGCTATGTTCCCTGGCTCAGTGCATGACGCCTACATCCTGCGGAATAGCAGCATCCCTGATATGATGGGTGAACTCCAGAGGCACCGTGTATGGCTATTGGGGGACTCTGGTTACCCCAACCTCTCCTGGCTATTGACCCCAGTGAGGAATCCCAGGACCAGGGCAGAGGAACGCTACAATGAGGCCCATGGGCGGACTAGGAGGGTTATCGAACGCACCTTCGGCCTCCTTAAGGCCAGGTTCCGGTGCCTCCATATGACAGGTGGGTCCCTATTCTACTCACCGAAGAAGGTGTGCGACATCATCATCGCCTGCTCCATGCTCCATAACTTGGCATTGCGACGCCAGGTGCCTTTTCTGCAGGAAGATGATCCAGATGACGGTGTTGTGGCAGCTGTGGAGCCTGTGGACAGTGATGAGGATGAAGCTGAGGAAGACGAAAACGACAACAGGGAGTCAGTCATACAGCAATATTTCCAGTGAGACACAGGTGAGAACATTTTCATTTTTACCATTACATTAACTTTCACACATCTACCTCTATCCTGTACCTACATTTCACTCACTATTTGTTAATTGAGTTGTACCCTTCCATTTCAGTTTCATAAGTGTGGTAACCTACGTGTCAACTGTTTGCATCCTTGAAGGGCTTGTGATGAGTGACATAGGTATGTTAGCCTTCCAATGGGTAACCCATTATGAAACTGTAATTGATAATACAGATTTACAAATCATAGACTGACTCCATTTGTTTTTAGTGTTTCAAGAATGTTTATTTAAGTGCTCAAAAAATGAAGGGGGGTTGTAAACTGGTGATGGGTGATGGTGGAGGAATGTCCATGGCAGAGTCCAGTCTATTAGTCTCACAGGTACATTGCACATCTGGGCATTGGAAGTGGAGCTAGGTCAGTTCCGATATGGACAGGGTAACAAAGTGGGACAGTGGGGGGACAATCAGGGTGGTCTTATTTCCTGGCGGGGGTCTTGCCATCTTGCTCTGTCCTGTTCCTGGATCTCAGGGCCCGCTTGCGTGGTGGTTGTCCGTCTGCAGGGGATGGGGTGACGGTCCTGTGGCGGGGCGTCCTGTCCACTAGCGCCGGCGGAGGTGGTGGGCATTTCATCGTCCTGGCTAGTGTCAGGGGCCCCTTGAAGTGCCACGGTGTCCCTCAAGGTCTTTTGAATGTCCGTCAGCACCCCTACGATGGTGCCCAGGGCGGAGCCGATGGTCCTGAGCTCCTCCCTGAACCCCAAATATTGTTCCTCCTGCAGACGCAGGGTCTCCTGCAACTTGTCCAGGACCGTGGCCATCGTCTCCTGGGAGTGGTGGTATGCTCCCATGATGGAGGAGAGGGCCTCGTTGAGAGTTGGTTCCCTTGGCCTGTCCTCTCTCTGTTGCACAGCAGCCCTCCCAGTTCCCCTGTGTTCCTGTGCCTCCGTCCCCTGGACCGTGTGCCCACTACCACTGCCCCCAGGTCCCTGTTGTTGTTGGGGTGGTGGGTTCGCCTGGGTGCCCTGTAGTGGTGGACACACCGCTGATTGACCTGTCCTGGGTAGGGAGGTTTGGGCCCGCTGGGTGGGTGCTGTGCTGGTGTTACCAGAAGGTGTAAGCTCGGTGTTGGGCTGTGGCTGGGCAAGGGGAACCGACTGTCCTGAGGCCCACGATGGTCCGGGCTGGTCATCAAGATCCAGTAGGGCAGAGCTGCTGTCGTCACTGTGGGCCTCTTCTGGGGGTGGAGTGGTGTTGTCTGGACCCTCTGGTGTGGTGACGTTCCTTCGGGTTCCTGCGGGGGTATAAGTACATGATTATTGCATGTGTATGTTTCATGGAGTGCAATGGTTGGGTGTTTGTGAACCCCAGTGCAGGCATTCCTGTGTCGGGCTTGTGTGCTGATGGTTGGGGGGTGTTGTGGGTCTGTGCAGTGGGCATGCTTTGGTGATGGGTGTCCATGCTTAGTTATGTCATGCAGGTCTTGGGGTTGGGATGGGTGGTTGGTGTCATGGGTAGATAGGTGAGGATTTGGGGTGATAGGGGAGGGTGTGATGGTGGGGATGTGTGATATCATGCAGGTAGGGTGGGGGGTATGATGGTTAAGATTAGACTTACCAGTGTCCGTTCCTCTAACGACTCCTCCGAGGCCCTCAGGATGCAAGATGGACAAGACTTGCTCCTCCCATGTTGTTAGTTGTGGGGGAGGAGGTGGGGGTCCGCCGCCAGTCCGCTGTACCGCGATGTGGTGCCTGGATACCGTTGAACGCACCTTCCCCCGTAGGTCGTTCCACCTCTTCCTGATGTCCTCCCTATTTCTTGGGTGCTGTCCCACAGCGTTGACCCTGTCCACTATTCTTTGCCATAGCTCCATCTTCCTGGCTATGGATGTGTGCTGTACCTGTGAGCCAAATAGCTGTGGCTCTACCCGGATGATTTCCTCCACCATGACCCTGAGCTCCTCCTCGAAGAAGCGGGGGTGTCTTTGCCGAGACATGGGGTGGTGTAGGTGATGAGTGGGGTGGTGTATGTGTTGATGAGTGTGGTGAGTGTAGTGGTATGTGATGTTTTGTGCTTGGATGTTGCGTGGATGATGGTGTTGTGTGCCTCTGTGTGATGGGGTTGTCTGTTCTGTGCTGTCTCTCTGGCCTTCTCTCTGAATTTTTGGTAGTATGGGTTTGTGGGTGATGTGGGTGTTTGTTTTATATAGTATTGGGTGTGTGGGAGTGGTGTGTGTATGTGTGTCAGGTGTGTGTATTTGTATTTGTCCAATGTGGCGGTGTTTTGGAGCTGAGTGCGTATTTTGAGCGCAGCGGTGTGTACCGCCAATGGAATACCACGGTTGAGGTGGGTCGTAATGGCATGGGCGTGTTTCTGTTGGCGTGGAGGTGGAGGATGTGTTTCCGCCAGTTTATCGCTGACCTTTGGTGTGGCGGTATTGTGCGGGTGTCTGAATTTCGGCGGATTCCGTGATGTGTGTCATAATAGCTGTGGCGGTCTACCGCGGCCGCGGCGGTGTATTGGCGGTCTTCTGCACGGCGGTAAGCGCCTTATACCGCCAATGTTGTAATGACCCCCTATGTCACAAGAAAACACAATACTCAGAGTTACTAAAATAAAGGTACTTTATTTTAGTGACAATATGCCAAAAGTATCTCAGAGGATACCCTCACTTAGGAGGTAAGTAATATACACAAATTATATGTACACAAACCAAAGTCAGGTAAGTAACATTAAGAAAATTAGTGCAAACAATGTAGAATCACAATAGGATGCAATAGGTAGAAATAGGCCTAGGGGCAACACAAACATAAAATCCAAAAGTGGAATGCGAACCACGAATGGACCCCAGGCCAATGGTAGGTTGTAGAGGGTCACTGGGACTGTGAGAAAACAGTAAGGGTGTCCAAAACACCCCACCCCAAGACACTGAAAAGTAGGAGTAAAGTTACCCTACTACCCCAGAAAGACAGTATAGTCGAGATAGGGGATTCTGCAAGAACAACAACTGCTACCAAAACACTGAAGATGGATTCCTGGACCTGAGGACCTGTAAAGGAAGGGGACCAAGTCCAAGAGTCACTCAAGTGTCCAGGGGGGGGCAGGAGCCCACTAAACCCAGGATGAAGGTGCAATAGGACTGCCTGCGGGTGGAAGAAGCCAAAGATTCTGCAACAACGTAAGGTGCAGGAACTTCTCCTTTGGTCAGAAGGTGTCCCACGGAGTGCCGGAGGAAGCAGAGTTCGTTCCATGCAGAAATACCGCAAACAAGCCTTGCTAGATGCAAGAGTCGCAATTGAGGATTTTGGGTGCTGCTGGGGCCCAGGAAGGACCAGGATGTCGCCCCTTGGAGGAGGAGGCAGAGGGGGCGCCCAGCAACTCAGAGAGCCTTCACAGAAGCAGGCAGCGCCCACAAAAGTAACTGAACAGGCACTTGGAAGGAAAGTGAACCGGAGTCCACGCGAAGTCACAAAAGGAAGTCCTGCGATGCCGGAGGACAACTCAGAGGGTTGTGCACTGCAGGAAGGAGTGCCAGGGACCCAGGCCTGGCTGTGCACGAAGGAAATCCTGGAAGAGTGCACAGGAGCCGGAGCAGCTGCAAATCATGCGGTACCCAGCAATGCAGTCTAGCGTGGGGAGGCAAGGACTTACCTCCACCAAACTTGGACTGAAGAGTCACTGGACTGTGGGAGTCACTTGGAGAGAGTTGCTGAGTTCCAGGGACCATGCTCGTCAGGCTGAGAGGGGACCCAGAGGACCAGTGATGCAGTCTTTTGGTGCCTGCGTTAGCAGGGGGAAGATTCCGTCGACCCACGGAAGATTTCTTCAGAGCTCCTGGTGCAGAAAGGAGGCAGGCGACCCCCAGAGCATGCACCACCAATGGGAAACAGTCGAGAAAGCTGGCGGGATGAAGCGATACAAGGTTGCTAATAGTCGTCTTCTACTTTGTTGCGGTTTTGCAGGCATCGATCCTTTGGCAGAAGGTGAAGAGGGAGATGCAGAGGAACTCTGGTGAGCTCTTGCATTCGTTATCTAAAGAATTCCCCAAAGCAGAGACCCTAAATAGCCAGAAAAGGAGGTTTGGCTACCTAGGGAGGAGGATTGGCTACCAAGAGAGGTAAGAGCCTATCAGAAGGAGCCTCTGACGTCACCTGCTGGCACTGGCCACTCAGAGCAGTCCAGTGTGCCACCAACACCTCTGTTTCCAAGATGGCAGAGGTCTAGGACACACTGGAGGAGCTCTGGGCACCTCCCCTGGGAGGTGCAGGTCAGGGGAATGGTCACACCCCTTTCCTTTGTCCAGTTTCGCGCCAGAGCAGGACTGGGGGATCCCTGAACAGGTGTAGAGGACAATAAGGCTAACCTTGGCCAGTTGAGTCTTTATTGTCTAAGTGGTGATAAGTGGAGCGTAGTTTTGAATAGACTGGTTACTCCCTTTATCATCCACTATATGGTTACTTCCCTGTGGGGATGTAAACCACCCTGTTTTAAGTTTTTTAGCTAACCAACAATGTGAAGATATATTTTCAGAGTTCCTATCAGTAAGTTTTAGTTTAGAACAGTGGGAATTGTCCACTGGACCTATTTCTAGTGATGAGAATGCCAGACAGGGATGCTGTCTCAGTAAAGCCATAGCTGGGCAAAAACATTGTCATATGGCTGTCAGAGAGAACAGGGATGCTGTTTCTCTTTAGTTGGAGCAGGGCAGGGATGCTGTCCTATAAGCTACACACTAGGGCAGGGCTGCTGTCCTAAGTGTTGAGAGGCAGTGCAGGGTTTCTGCACTAAAGTTTCTCTGGGAGGGTTGGAGGGATGCTCCATGTTAGCTAAAATGGTGCCCTTTTTCTCACCAATATTAGTTATCCCACAGAGAGGTACTTCCACCTCAGGGAGTACAGCTATGCCAGCTGATGATTCCCTTTGTACAGGTGCCACCTGTAGGAGGCTGGCCTGGTTTGTAGTGAGTACCAAGGGGTACTTACACTCTGCACCAGGTCCAGGTATCCCTTATTAGTGTAGAAGAGGTGTCTAGCAGCTTTGGCTGATAGAAAAGGGTAGCTTAGCAGAGCAGCTTAGGCTGAACTAGGAGACATGCAAAGCTCCCACTATACCACTGGTGTCATATGCACAATATCATAAGAAAACACAATACACAGATATACTAAAAATAAAGGTACTTTATTTTTATGACAATATGCCAAAAGTATCTCAGTGAGTACCCTCAGTATGAGGATAGCAAATATACACAAGATATATGTACACACTACCAAAATTATGCAGTAATAGCAATAGAAAGCAATGCAAGCAATGTACAGTCACAATAGATTGCAATGAGAGCACATAGGTATAGGGGCAACACAAACCATATACTCTAGAATTGGAATGCGAACCACAAATGGACCCCAAACCTATGTGAGCTTGTAGAGGGTCACTGGGACTGTGAGAAAACAGTGAGGGTTAGAAAAATAGCCCACCCCAAGACCCTGAAAAGTAGGTGTAAAGTGCACCTAAGTTCCCCAGAGAGCACAGAAGTCGTGATAGGGGAATTCTGCAAGGAAGACCAACACCAGAAATGCAAACATGATGGATTTCCGGACAAGAGTACCTGTGGAACAAGGGGACCAAGTCCAAGAGTCACGACAAAGTCGAGAGTGGGCAGATGCCCAGGAAATGCCAGCTGAGGTTGCAAAGAAGCTGCCACCGGATGGTAGAAGCTGTGGATTCTGCAAGAACGAAGAGGACTAGGAACTTCCCCTTTGGAGGATGGATGTCCCACGTCGTGAAGAAGCTTGCAGAGGTGTTCCCACGCAGAAAGACCGCAAACAAGCCTTGCTAGCTGCAAGGGTCGCGGTTAGGGTTTTTGGATGCTGCTGTGGCCCAGGAGGGACCAAGATGTCGCCAATTGCCAACTGGCCACTCAGAGCAGTCCAGTGTGCCAGCAGCACCTCTGTTTCCAAGATGGCAGAGGTCTGGAGCACACTGGAGGAGCTCTGGGCACCTCCCAGGGGAGGTGCAGGTCAGGGGAGTGGTCACTCCCCTTTCCTTTGTCCACTTTCACGCCAGAGCAGGGCTGGGGGATCCCTGGACCGGTGTAGACTGGCTTATGCAGAGATGGGCACCATCTGTGCCCATCAAAGCATTTCCAGAGGCTGGGGGAGGCTACTCCTCCCCGGCCCTGACACCTTTTTCCAAAGGGAGAGGATATAACACCCTCTCTCTGAGGAAGTCCTTTGTTCTGCCTTCCTGGGCCAAGCCTGGCTGGACCCCAGGAGGGCAGAAACCTGTCTGAGGGGTTGGCAGCAGCAGCAGCTGCAGTGAAACCCTGGGAAAGGCAGTTTGGCAGTACCCGGGTCTGTGCTAGAGACTCGGCGATCATGGAATTGTCTCCCCAATGCCAGAATGGCATTGGGGTGACAATTCCATGATCTTAGACATGTTACATGGCCATGTTCGGAGTTACCATTGTGACGCTATACATAGGTAGTGACCTATGTATAGTGCATGCGTGTAATGGTGTCCCCGCACTCACAAAGTCCGGGGAATTGGCCCTGAACAATGTGGGGGCACCTTGGCTAGTGCCAGGGTGCCCACACACTAAGTAACTTAGCACCCAACCTTTACCAGGTAAAGGTTAGACATATAGGTGACTTATAAGTTACTTAAGTGCAGTGGTAAATGGCTGTGAAATACGTGGACGTTATTTCACTCAGGCTGCAGTGACAGGCCTCTGTAAGAATTGTCAGAGCTCCCTATGGGTGGCAAAAGAAATGCTGCAGCCCATAGGGATCTCCTGGAACCCCAATACCCTGGGTACCTCAGTACCATATACTAGGGGATTATAAGGGTGTTCCAGTATGCCAATGTGAATTGGTGAAATTGGTCACTAGCCTGTTAGTGACAATTTTAAAGAAATGAGAGAGCATAACCACTGAGGTTCTGATTAGCAGAGCCTCAGTGAGACAGTTAGTCACTACACAGGTAACACATTCAGGCACACTTATGAGCACTGGGGCCCTGGCTGGCAGGGTCCCAGTGACACATACAACTAAAACAACATATATACAGTGAAAAATGGGGGTAACATGCCAGGCAAGATGGTACTTTCCTACACAACCCCCCCCTCAAACGAAGGACAATAAGACTAGCCATGACCTGATGAGTCTTCATTGTCTAAGTGGAAATATCTGGAGAGTCCATCTGCATTGGAGTGACTACTCCCAGGTCTAAGTTCCACCGTATAGTCCATTCCCTGTAGGGATATGGACCACCGCAACAATTTAGGATTTTCACCTTTCATTTGTTTTAGCCAAAGTAGAGGTTTGTGGTCTGTCTGAACAATGAAGTGAGTGCAAAACAGGTATGGCCTCAACTTCTTCAGTGCCCAGACCACAGCAAAGGCCTCCCTCTCAATGGCAGACCAACGCTTTTCTCTAGGGGTCAACCTTCTATTAATAAAAGCAACAGGTTGATCCTGGCCCTCAGAATTAAGTTGTGATAGGACTGCCCCTACTCCTAATTCAGATGCATCAGTTTGGACATAGAATTATTTAGAGTAACAAGGGCTTTTCAGGACAGGTGCAGAGCACATTGCCTGCTTCAGCTCCTCAAAAGCTTTCTGACAGTTTGCTGTCCATAATACCTTTTTAGTCATTTTCTTGGATGTGAGGTCATTAAGAGGGGCTGCATTGGAGCCATAGTTCTTAATGAACCTCCTGTAATACCCAGTGAGGCCTAGGAAGGCTCTCACCTGAGTCTGAGTAGTAGGGGGAACCCAATCTATAATAGTTTGGATTTTCCCCTGTAGTGGTGCAATCTGTTCCCCACCAACAAGGTGTCCCAGATAAACCACCTTTCCCTGCCCTATCTGGCACTTTGAAGCCTTGATAGTAAGGCCTGCCTTTTGCAGAGCCTCCAAAACTTTCCATAGGTAGACCAGGTGATCATCCCAGCTGGAGCTAAAGACAGCTATATCGTCCAAATATGCTGCACTAAAAGCTTCCAGCCCTTGCAGGACTGTGTTCACCAGCCTCTGAAAAGTGGCAGGTGCATTTTTCAATCCAAAAGGCATTACTGTAAATTGGTAATGGCCTCCAATGGTTGAAAATGCAGTTTTAGGTTTAGCATCTTCTGATAATTTGATCTGCCAATACCCTGCAGTCAAATCAAAAGTGCTTAGATACTTGGCAGATACCAGTGTATCTATGAGCTCATCTGCCCTGGGTATAGGGTGAGCATCAGTTTTGGTTACCTGGTTGAGACCTCTGTAGTCAACACAAAACCGCATTTCTTTCTTTCCATCTTTGGAATTAGGTTTTGGTACAAGTACCACAGGAGAAGCCCATGGACTTTCAGAGTGCTCAACCACTCCCAGTTCTAACATTCTCTGCACCTCTTGCTTTATGCAGTCCCTGACATGGTCAGGCTGCCTATAGATCTTACTTTTGACAGGCAAGTAGTCTCCAGTATCTATAGTGTGCTCACACCAAGAAGTGGTACCTGGCACAGTAGAGAAGAGTTCAGAAAACTGACCCAGGAGATTTATGCAATGGTCTTTCTGCTCAGCAGTAAGACAATCAGCCAAAACTACACCTTCCACTAGAGCATCTTGTTATGTGGAAGAGAAGAGATCAGGTAGAGGATCACTGTCTTCTTCCTGTCCCTCATCAGTTGCCATGAGCAGGGTGAGATCAGCCCTGTCATAGTAGGGTTTCAGGCGATTGACATGGAGCACCCTAAGGGGACTTCTGGCAGTGCCTAAGTCAACTAAGTAGGTGACTTCACCCTTTTTCTCAACAATTGTGTGGGGTCCACTCCATTTATCTTGGAGTGCTCTTGGGGCCACAGGCTCCAAGATCCACACTTTCTGCCCTGGTTTGTACTGAACCAAAACAGCCATCTGGTCATGTCATTGCTTTTGGAGCTCTTGGCTGGCCTGAAGGTTTTTACTGGCCTTTTTCATATACTCAGCCATCCTTGATCTGAGGCCAAGTACATAATCCACAATATCTTGTTTTGGAGCTTTTAAAGGGTGCTCCCAACCCTCCTTGACAAGTGTTAGTGGACCCCTAACAGTGTGTCCAAAGAGGAGTTCAAAGGGGCTGAAGCCCACTCCTTTCTGGGGTACCTCCCTGTAGGCAAAAAGGAGGCATGGTAACAGGATATCCCATCTCCTGCGGAGTTTTTCAGAGAGACCCATAATCATGCCTTTGAGAGTTTTGTTAAATCTCTTCACCAGTCCATTTGTTTGTGGATGATAGGGTGTAGTGAACTTGTACGTCACACCACACTCCTTCCACATGGCCTTTAAGTATGCAGACATGAAATTGCTTCCTCTGTCTGATACTACTTCCTTTGGGAAGCCCACCCTGGAAAATATTCCCAGGAGGGCCTTTGCCACTGCAGGTGCTGTAGTGGTCCTTAAATGAATTGCTTCAGGATATCTTGTGGCATGGTCCACTACTACCAAGATAAACCTATTGCCTGAAGCAGTAGGAGGGTCAAGGGGGCCAACTATGTCAACCCCTACCCTTTCAAAGGGAACCCCAACCACAGGCAGTGGAATAAGGGGTGCCTTTGGAGCGCCACCTGTCTTGCCACTGGCTTGACAGGTTTCACAGGACTTACAAAATTCCTTTGTGTCCTCAGACATCCTAGGCCAATGAAACAAGGGAACAAGTCTGTCCCAAGTTTTCATTTGTCCCAGATGTCCAGCTAGGGGAATGTTGTGGGCTAGAGTTAGGAGGAACTTTCTGTACTCCTGAGGAATCACTAACCTCCTGGCAGTTCCAGGTTTAGGATCCCTTGCTTCAGGGTACAAGAGGTTGTCCTCCCAGTAAACTCTGTGAGAGTCACTGACATCCCCATTAGCCTGTTTGACAGCTTGCTGTCTTAGACCCTCTAGTGTGGGACAGGTTTCCTGAGCCACACTCAGCTCCTCCCTGGCAGGCCCCCCTTCACCCAAAAGCTCAGCAGTGTCTGCTTCCAGCTCCTCTGGTGTAGGTTCTGCACAGGGTGGAAATTCTTCTTCCTCAGAAGTAGAATCCACTGTAGAGGGAGGGATAGTAGGAAGTGCTTTTCTTCTACTAGCCCTAGCTTTAGGGAGCACTTGGTCCATTGTTCCAGGATCCAAGCTTCCCTGTCCTTTTTGCTTTTTGGCCTGAACCCTGGTTAAAGCAAAAATATGCCCTGGGATGCCCAGCATTGCTGCATGGGCCTCCAACTCCACATCTCACCAAGCTGATGTCTCCAAATCATTTCCTAGTAGACAGTCTACAGGTACATTTGTGGCTACCACAACTTTCTTTGGACCAGTAACCCCCCCCAGTTGAGATTTACAACAGCCATGGGGTGGCTAAGTGTGTTGTTGTGAGCATCGGTTACTTGGTACTGGTGACCAAGTAGGTGTTGTTCAGGGTGGACCAGTTTCTCTATGACCATAGTCACACTGGCACCAGTGTCCCTGTAGGTCTGAACCTCAACACCATTTATTAGGGGTAGCTGCTTGTACTTATCCATATTAAGGGGACAAGCAACTAAGGTGGCTAAATCAATAGCCCCCTCAGAGACTAACACAGCCTCTGTGGTCTCCCTAACAAGACCAACCCCAACTAAGTTACCAAAAGTGAGCCCAGCTACTCCCTTGGATTGGCTATTAGTAGGTTTGCTCCCTCCACCACTGCTATTAGTAGGGACACTAGGTGTAGCAGTAGGGGTTGTAGTGGTAGGAAGCTTGGTGCTTTTCTTTGGACAACTGGGATCTGTTGTCCAATGGCCTTTTATTTTACATAAATAGCACCATGGTTTCTTTTCCTTGTTTTGATTAGAAGAGGATTTGGGCCCACCACCCCCACCAGAGTGTTTTTGGGGGCCTGATGAAGACTCATTTTTAGATTTGTCCCCACCCTTGTCAGAAGACTTACCATCCTTCTTCTTATTGCCATCTTTGTCACCCCTGTATGAACTTTTCTGTTCACCATTGTTCTGACCCATTTGTCTGCCTTCTTTCCCAATTCTTGGGGAGAGGTCAGATCAGAGTCCACGAAGTACTGGTGCAACAAATCAGACACACAATTATTAAGAATATGCTCTCTCAGGATCAAGTTATACAGGCTGTCATAATCAGTAACTTTACTGCCATGTAACCACCCCTCCAAGGCCTTCACTGAATGGTCAATGAAATCAACCCAGTCTTGTGAAGACTCCTTTTTAGTCTCTCTGAACTTCATCCTGTATTCTTCAGTGGTTAAGCCATAACCATCCAGGAGTGCATTCTTAAGAACTTTGTAATCATTGGCTTCACTTTCTTTCACAGTAAGGAGCCTATCCCTACCTTTTCCACTAAATTATAGCCATAGGATAGCAGCCCACTGCCTTTGAGGGACATCCTGTACAGCACAGGCCCTCTCAAGTGCAGCAAACCACTTGTTAATGTCATCCCCCTCCTTATAAGGGGGAACTATATTGTGCAGATTCCTGGAATCATGCTCTTTTGCAGGATGACTATGGGGAATACTGCTGCTGCCACCATGGGTTTCTAAACCCAGTTTCTGTCTCTCCTTCTCTACTTCTAAAGTCTGTCTATCCAAATCCAGCTGTTGCTTCTTGAGCTTCAGTCTGGTTTGTTCCACTCTCAATCTATTGAGCTCCTTTTCTAACAATCTGTCATCAGGGTGGGTGGGAGGGACATGCCTTGAAACAGAAGTATGGTGAGAATGGACAGAAGGAGACCTATCCCTTACAGAAGGCACCCTAACAGCTTGGTTAACAGAAACATCACTTCTACTGTGGTGAGAATGAATGCTTTTGCTATGATGTGAGACAACACTATCTGTATGGTGTGACTCAGCATCAGTACCAACTATGCTAGACTGTCTAGTAATGGGCAGGCTCTGAAGTTTCTTTCCTGAATCTTTTCCTAGGGGTGTCCCTGGATCAGATTGGGAACCATTAGCTACTTTTTCAACAGATGTGGCCCTTTTGGCCTTATCTTGTTCTCTAAGCATGTTAAGCAATAATTCCAAGGAAGAATTCTTCCCTACACTCAAACCTCTCTCTATGCAGAGACTCCTTGCTCCTTTCCAGCTAAGGTGATCATATGCAAGTTTGGACAGATCAACATTTTGGCCTGTGCCAGACATTTCTAGAGAGAGTTAAAGTGATAGAAAAAGGATAAAAAAGTTTGTCAGAGCTTTTAGAAAGACAGAGAAAATAAACTTTTTAAACTTTTAAGAACTTTTAGAAAGTTTAGAAGTACTTTTCAGCACTTAGAAAAGAGTGAAAAGAGGAAATGCAAAACTTTTTAGTTATGTGTACACACACTGAACTTGTTTTGTATATTTTTTTCTCTTATGAAAAGTACAATGACAAGAGTGGTAAGTAGTCTCAAAGCACTTATCCCACCGCTGCACAACCAATGTAGGAGGCAGGACTGGCTTGAAGTGAGTACCAAGGGGTACTTGCACCTTGCACCAGGCCCAGTTATCCCTTATTAGTGTATAGGGTGTCTAGCAGCATAGGCTGATAGATAATGGTAGCTTAGCAGAGCAGCTTAGGCTGAACTAGGAGACGAGTGAAGCTCCTACAGTACCACTAATGTCACTTGCACAATATCATAAGAAAACACAATACACAGTTATACTAAAAATAAAGGTACTTTATTTTTATGACAATATGCCAAAGTATCTCAGAGTGTACCCTCAGTATGAGGATAGCAAATATACACAAGATATATGTACACAATACCAAAAATATGCAGTATAGTCTTAGAAAACAGTGCAAACAATGTATAGTTACAATAGGATGCAATGGGGACACACAGGGATAGGGGCAACACAAACCATATACTCCAAAAGTGGAATGCGAACCACGAATGGACCCCAAACCTATGTGACCTTGTAGAGGGTCGCTGGGACTATTAGAAAATAGTGAGAGTTAGAAAACTAGCCCTCCCCAAGACCCTGAAAAGTGAGTGCAAAGTGCACTAAAGTTCCCTAAGAGACAAAGAAGTCGTTATAGAGGAATAATGCAGGAAAGACACAAACCAACAATGCAACAACTGTGGATTTCCAATCTAGGGTACCTGTGGAACAAGGGGACCAAGTCCAAAAGTCACAAGCAAGTCGGAGATGGGCAGATGCCCAGGAAATGCCAGCTGTGGGTGCAAAGAAGCTGCTACTGGACAGTAGAAGCTTAGGTTTCTGCAGGAACGACAAGGGCTAGAGACTTCCCCTTTAGAGGACGGATCCCTCACGCCGTGGAGAGTCGTGCAGAAGTGTTTTCCCACCGAAAGACCGCCAACAAGCCTTGCTAGCTGCAAATCGTGCGGTTAGTGTTTTTGGATGCTGCTGTGGCCCAGGAGGGACCAGGATGTCGCCAATTGCGTCAGGGGACAGAGGGGGCGTCGAGCAAGACAAGGAGCCCTTTCAGCAGCAGGCAGCACCCATAGAAGTGCCATAAACAGGCACTACGAGGATGCGTGAAACGGTGCTCACCCGAAGTTGCACAAAGGAGTCCCATGTCGCCGGAGACCAACTTAAATAGTTCAGGGCCATTTTCCTGGACTTTGTGAGTGCGGAGATGCCATTACACGCGTGCACTACATATAGGTCAATACCTATATGTAGCTTCACAATGGTAACTCCGAACATGGCCATGTATCTTGTCTAAGATCAATTCCATGATCCCCCGGGTATCTAGCACAGAACCCGGGTACTGCCAAACTGCCTTTCCTGGGTTTCCACTGCAGCTGCTGCCAACCCCTCAGACAGGTTTCTGCCCCCTGGGGTCTGGGCAGCCCAGTCCCAGGAAGACAGAACAAAGGATTTCATCTGAGAGAGGGTGTTACACCCTCTCCCCTTGGAAATAGGTGTGAAGGGCTGGGAGGAGTAGCCTCCCCTAGCCTCTGGAAATGCTTTGATAGTCACAGATGATGCCCATCTCTGCATAAGCCAGTCTACACCGGTTCAGGGATCCCCCAGCCCTGCTCTGGCACGAAACTGGACAAAGGAAAGGGGAGTGACCACTCCCCTGACCTGTACCTCCCAGGGTAGGTGCCCAGAGCTCCTCCAGTGTGTCCCAGACCTTTGCCATCTTGGATTCAGAGGTGTTGGGGCACAATGGACTGCTCTGAGTGATGTAGAACACTTGGATGGCTCAGTTGGTAGAGTAACCAGTCCAGTCTTGGAACTAACTATCTTTGTGTTAGGGAGGGGCCTTAAGTTATCCATAGTGACATTTGTGGTAGAATGCAGCAGAAAGAGGTATGTGTTGTTTAATATCATGGTGCCACAATTAGTGTACAATACGATCATCTTAGCATTTTCAGCTTTTTTTAAAATATTTTTAGAGGTGCTCATTGCTCTAAAGTGTGAAATTTCTGATATCTCTTCCTTTCATTGCACTTTGTTGCTTTGTGTTAATCATGAGAATGTGGTGCTTGAATGCCACTCATAAGTACATTGAAGCTATGAAAATGTCACATATAAGCATACTGAAAACTTGGCAGCTATAATTTCCCTATCTCACTTTGGCATTAGCTGGACATGAATTAGTTTAACACCCTCTCCACCTGCTCCTAATGTGCTCCGAGTGGTCTTGCTGGGGAACCTGACTACCTGCTGCCAAATGGGGTAGAGCTCCTGATGCAAGACATGGGGACATCTTTCTGCCTACTGTATTTAGTCATAATTCAAGGCTTAGAAAGCAGAGGAAATATGGGAAATAATAAATGCATGAAAAACTGCCCCATATTTTGCTGTTTTCATATGTTTAACGTTGCTGTAATGTGTAAACCATACAGAGTGTTCCATTCTCTGCTCTTTAAAGTGTGTGCTTGTCCAGTGTCATGCAGTGCATGCAGCATTGACATTAGAAATAAAAAAAAGATCTAACCAGGCTTTAGGAGGTGCAATCAGTCATATAGTGTAGGAGGCTGGCCTGGTTTGTAGTGGGTACCTTGTGGTAATTACACCTTATACCAGGTCCAGTAATCCCTTATTAGTAGATTAGTAGTGTTCTAGCAGCTTAGGCTGATAGATGTAGCTATAGCAGAGCAGCTTAGGCTGAACTAGGAGACATGCAAAGCTCATGCAATAACACTTATAGTTACATAGTACTTATACACAAGTAAAGATAATACTCAGTGTTACCAAAAATAAAGGTATTTATTTGGGTGACACAGTACCAAAAATAACTTAGAGACAATACTCCTTCTGGAGGTAAGTACTATACACAATATATACACTAGACACCAAAACAAGATAACTAAATAGTCATAGAACAATGCAAACAATAGGAAATGCTATAGAATGCAATGGGAGAAAATAGGTCTAGGGGCAACACAATCTTTATACAAAAAAAGTGGAATGTGAATCACGAATTCCCCCTTAGACAAGTGTAGTGTGTGCAGAATCGCTGGGAGAGTAAGAATACAGTAAAGGTAAGTAAATGACCCCATCCCAGAGCCCAGAAAAGCAGGAGTAAAATACTGCAAGTTTCCTTAGGACCTGGGGGCCTCAACTCTGTGTGAGGAGGAAGAGGGGGCACTCAGCACTCCCAAAAGCTGCAGGATCCGGGTTCAAAGGAGGTGCAAAATGCACTTGATGCAGCACAACAAAAGAAGGTCCCACGCCACCGGAGAACAACTCAGTGAGTTGATCATCGCAGGGTGGAGTGCGGGGGACCTGGGCCAGGATGTGCACAAAGGAATTTTGCAAAGAGTGCACAGAGGCCTCAGGAGGCGAAGAAGACAGAATACACAGCGGTACTGTCGTTCTCGGGGAAGGCAAGGTCTTACCTCCTCCAAATTGTGTCAGCAGGACCTCAGTAGAGTCTATGTCGATGCTGTCCACCTTCTATGTCCTTAGAAGCATGCTCGTCACCATGAGAGGAGTCCCAGAGTACCGGTCGTCACCTTGGAAGGTGCCTGCTTAGAGCAGGGGAGTGACTCTGTCACTCTACGGGAGATTTCTTCGGTCCTTCTGGTGGAGGATAAAGACAGGGAGTCCCCAGAGCATGCACACAGTGGAAACTGTTGCAGTTGCTGACTTGAAGCTGAGGTTGCTGAAGAAAAGTGTCTCTTGTGGACACTTTGCTGCAGTTACAACGTTTCTTGGAGCAGGCTGCAGTTGATCCGAGGTCAGAAGAGTTTGAAGTTGTTGCAGAGGATTCCTGAAGGAAACTTGCAAGCAGAATCTGAAGTGAACCCACAGGAGAGACCCTAAATAGCCCTGAAAGGGAGATTGGCTACCTTATCAGGTATGGACCTATCAGGAGGGGTCTCTAACGTGGACGTTATTTCACGCAGGCTGCAGTGGCAGTCCTATTTAAGAACTGTCTGAGCTCCCTATGGGTGGCAAAAGAAATTCTGCAGCTCATAGGGATCTCCTGGAACCCCAATACCCTGGGCACCTAGGTACCATATACAAGGGAATTATATGGCTGTTCCAGTGTGCCAATGAGAATTGGTAAAATTAGTCACTAGCCTGCAGTGACAATTTTAGAAAGCAGAGAGAGCTTAAACACTGAGGTACTGGTTAGCAGAGCCTCAATGATACAGTTAGGCACCACACAGGGAACACATACAGGGCATACATTATGAGCACTGGGTTCCTGCCTAGCAGGATCCCAGTGACACATGGGCAAAAACAAACATACATACAGTGAAAATTGGGGTAACATGCCGGGCAAGATGGTACTTTCCTACACCTCAGGGTTGCCGTATATATGAAAATTGTTCCATCATGATCTATCCTCCTGGTTAGTGAATGTCAAGTAGTCGATATCCCTGCCCTAACCTAAAAAGGCATTGTAATGGGCCTCAATTTTGTTGAATCTCTAGTCAAATCTGGCTATCCTCTTTCAGAAGTTGGAGATACGTTCTGTCATGTTGGAGTCCGTGGTCACCAGACTTGTGTCCATACCGCAGCAGAGATTTCCTTCAGAAGAGAATCCATGTCAGCTGTTGACCGATTCTCATGGTTGATGGACCTGATGGGGCCCTGGGGTGGTTGGCTACTTCTGAGAAGAGTAGCTGACTGGCTGAAGGTCTGTGTGAGGGCATATGAAGCTAAGATTTGCACAAGGACTCATCTGTGCTTCGGGGTAGCAGCATTCTACTAATCCCTAAAGAAGCATCTCTCTCAGAGGGCACTAGCCAGAGGGGACTGTAAATGCAAGGCCCAGTATATGAGACACCTATCCTGCATTTAAGTCAGAATCCATCACTGTATAACATAATAGTGTTAGCAGAAGCCTTCAAAATGGCCACAGAGTCAAGATGCTGGTGGTATCAAAGGAGGACCACAACCAGCACCACAGTGGATGTGTGAGGATAGTAAGGTCCAGTTGAGCAGAATACAGCCTCCACTATGATGCCCCATGATGGTGAGCAGCATGTACCTGTGACCCCTCCTTATCAGGGACACAACAGGCAGGGGGGAGTTATAAGTGAGGAAGAAACAAATGGGGTGTAGGAAAGTACCATCTTGCCTGGCATGTTAGCCCCATTTTTCACTGTATATATGTTGTTTTAGTTGTATGTGTCACTGGGACCCTGGTAACCCAGGGCCCCAGTGCTCATAAGTGTGCCTGAATGTGTTACCTGTGCAGTGACTAACTGTCTCACTGAGGCTCTGCTAATCAGAACCTCAGTGGTTATGCTCTCTCATTTCTTTCCAAATTGTCACTAACAGGCTAGTGACCATTTTTACCAATTTACATTGGCTTACTGGAACACCCTTATAATTCCCTAGTATATGGTACTGAGGTACCCAGGGTATTGGGGTTCCAGGAGATCCCTATGGGCTGCAGCATTTCTTTTGCCACCCATAGGGAGCTCTGACAATTCTTACACAGGCCTGCCACTGCAGCCTGAGTGAAATAACGTCCACGTTATTTCACAGCCATTTTACACTGCACTTAAGTAACTAATAAGTCACCTATATGTCTAACCTTTACCTGGTAAAGGTTAGGTGCAAAGTTACTTAGTGTGAGGGCACCCTGGCACTAGCCAAGGTGCCCCCACATTGTTCAGAGCCAATTCCCTGAACTTTGTGAGTGCGGGGACACCATTAGATGCGTGCACTACATATAGGTCACTACCTATATGTAGCTTCACAATGGTAACTCCGAATATGGCCATGTAACATGTCTATGATCATAGAATTGCCCCCTCTATGCCATCCTGGCATAGTTGGCACAATCCCATGATCCCAGTGGTCTGTAGCACAGACCCTGGTACTGCCAAACTGCCCTTCCTGGGGTTTCACTGCAGCTGCTGCTGCTGCCAACCCCTCAGACAGGCATCTGCCCTCCTGGGGTCCAGCCAGGCCTGGCCTTGGAGGGCAGAACAAAGAACTTCCTCTGAGAGAGGGTGTGACACCCTCTCCCTTTGGAAAATGGTGTGAAGGCAGGGGAGGAGTAGCCTCCCCCAGCCTCTGGAAATGCTTTGTTGGGCACAGATGTGCCCAATTCTGCATAAGCCAGTCTACACCGGTTCAGGGGACCCCTTAGCCCTGCTCTGGCGCGAAACTGGACAAAGGAAAGGGGAGTGACCACTCCCCTGACCTGCACCTCCCCTGGGAGGTGTCCAGAGCTCCTCCAGTGTGCTCCAGACCTCTGCCATCTTGGAAACAGAGGTGCTGCTGGCACACTGGACTGCTCTGAGTGGCCAGTGCCACCAGGTGACGTCAGAGACTCCTTCTGATAGGCTCCTTCAGGTGTTAGTAGCCTATCCTCTCTCCTAGGTAGCCAAACCCTCTTTTCTGGCTATTTAGTGTCTCTGTCTCTGGGGAAATCTTAGATAACGAATGCAAGAGCTCATCCGAGTTCCTCTGCATCTCTCTCTTCACCTTCTGCCAAGGAATCGACTGCTGACCGCGCTGGAAGCCTGCAAACCTGCAACATAGTAGCAAAGACGACTACTGCAACTCTGTAACGCTGATCCTGCCGCCTTCTCAACTGTTTTCCTGCTTGTGCATGCTGTGGGGGTAGTCTGCCTCCTCTCTGCACCAGAAGCTCCGAAGAAATCTCCCGTGGGTCGACGGAATCTTCCCCCTGCAACCGCAGGCACCAAAAAGCTGCATTACCGGTCCCTTGGGTCTCCTCTCAGCACGACGAGCGAGGTCCCTCGAATCCAGCGACTCTGTCCAAGTGACCCCCACAGTCCAGTGACTCTTCAGTCCAAGTTGGGTGAAGGTAAGTCCTTGCCTCACCTCGCTAGACTGCATTGCTGGGAACCGCGACTGTTGCAGCTACTCCGGCCCCTGTGCACTTCCGGCGGAAATCCTTTGTGCACAGCCAAGCCTGGGTCCACGGCACTCTAACCTGCATTGCACGACTTTCTAAGTTGGTCTCCGGCGACGTGGGACTCCTTTGTGTAACTTCGGTTGAGCACCGTTTCACGCATCCTCGTAGTGCCTGTTTCTGGCACTTTTCCGGGTGCAACCTGCTGATGAGAGGGCCCCTTGTCTTGCTCGACATCCCCTCTCTCTCCTGGTCCAATTTGCGACCTCCTGGTCCCTCCAGGGCCACAGCAGCGTCCAAAAACGCTAACCGCACGATTTGCAGCTAGCAAGGCTTGTTGGCGTTCTTTTGGCGGGAAAACACTTCTGCACAACTCTCCACGGCAAGAGGGATTGGTCCACCAAAGGGGAAGTCTCTAGCCCTTTTCGTTCCTGCAGAAACCTCAGCTACTTCTGTCCAGTAGAAGCTTCTTTGCATCCACAGCTGGCATTTCCTGGGCATAGGCCCATCTCCGACTTGCTTGTGACTTTTGGACTTGGTCCCCTTGTTCCACAGGTACCCTAGATTGGAAATCCACAGTTGTTGCATTGTTGGTTTGTGTCTTTCCTGCATTATTCCTCTAACACAACTTCTTTGTCCTTAGGGGAAATTTAGTGCACTTTGCACTCACTTTTCAGGGTCTTGGGGAGGGTTATTTTTCTAACTCTCACTATTTTCTAATAGTCCCAGCGACCCTCTACAAGGTCACATAGGTTTGGGGTCCATTCGTGGTTCGCATTCCACTTTTGGAGTATATGGTTTGTGTTGCCCCTATCCCTATGTTTCCCCATTGCATCCTATTGTAACTATACATTGTTTGCACTGTTTTCTAAGACTATTACTGCATATTTTTGCTATTGTGTATATACATCTTGTGTATATTTCCTATCCTCTCACTGAGGGTACACTCTGAGATACTTTGGCATATTGTCATAAAAATAAAGTACCTTTATTTTTAGTATAACTGTGTATTGTGTTTTCTTATGATATTGTGCATATGACACTAAGTGGTACTGTAGTAGCTTCACACGTCTCCTAGTTCAGCCTAAGCTGCTCTGCTAAGCTACCATTATCTATCAGCCTAAGCTGCTAGACACCCTATACACTAATAAGGGATAACTGGGCCTGGTGCAAGGTGCAAGTACCCCTTGGTACTCACTACAAACCAGTCCAGCCTCCTACATTGGTTGTGCAGCGGTGGGATTAGTGCTTTGAGACTACTTACCACTCTTTTCATTGTACTTTTCATAAGATAAAAATATACAGAACAAGGTCAGTGTATATACACATAGCCAAAAAGTTTTGCATTTCCTCTTTTCACTCTTTTCTAAGTGCTGAAAAGTACTTCTAAACTTTCAAAAAGTTCTTAAAAGTTTAAAAAGTTTTTTTTCTGTCTTTCTAAAAAGTTCTGAAAACTTTTTTCTCTTTTTCTATCACTTTTAACTCTCTCTAAAAATGTCTGGCACAGGCCAAAATGTTGATCTGTCCAAACTTGCATATGATCACCTTAGCTGGAAAGGAGCAAGGAGTCTCTGCATAAAGAGAGGTTTGAGTGTAGGGAAGAATCCTTCCTTAGAACTGTTAATTAACATGCTTAGAGAACAGGATAAGGCTAAAAGTGCCCCATCTGTTGAAAACGTAGCTAATGGTACTCAATCTGATCCAGGGACTCCCCCAGGAAAAGATTCTGGAAAGAAACTTCCTAGCCTGCCCATTACTAGACAGTCTAGCATAGTTGGTAATGATGAAGAGCCACACCATACAAATAGTGTTGTCTCACATCATAGCAAAAGCATTTATTCTCACCATACTGGTAGTGATGTTTCTGTTAGCCAAGCTGTTAGGGTGACTTCTGTAAGGGACAGGTCTCCTTCTGTTCAATCCCACCATACCTCTGTATCTAGGAATGTCCCTCCCACCAACCCTGATGACAGAATGTTAGAGAGGGAACTCAATAAGTTGAGGGTGGAACAAACCAGACTGAAGCTTAAAAAGCAACAGCTGGATTTGGATAGACAGTCTTTTGAACTAGAGAAGGAAAGACAGAAGTTGGGTTTAGAAACCCATGGTGGCAGCAGCAGTATTCCTCATAGTCATCCTGCAAAAGAGCATGATTCCAGGAATCTGCACAAGATAGTTCCCCCTTATAAGGAGGGGTATGACATTAACAAGTGGTTTGCTGCACTTGAGAGGGCCTGTGTTGTACATGATGTCCCTCAAAGGCAGTGGGCTGCTATCCTATGGCTATCATTTAGTGGAAAAGGTAGGGATAGGCTCCTTACTGTGAAAGAAAATGATGCTAATAATTTCCAAGTTCTTAAGAATGCACTCCTGGATGGTTATGGCTTAACCACTGAACAATACAGGATAAAGTTCAGAGAGACCAAAAAGGAGTCTTCACAAGACTGGGTTGATTTCATTGACCATTCAGTGAAGGCCTTGGAGGGGTGGTTACATGGCAGTAAAGTTACTGATTATGACAGCCTGTATAACTTGATCCTGAGAGAGCATATTCTTAATAATTGTGTGTCTGATTTGTTGCACCAGTACTTGGTGGACTCTGATCTGACCTCTCCCCAAGAATTGGGAAAGAAGGCAGACAAATGGGTCAGAACAAGGGTGAACAGAAAAGTTCATACAGGGGGTGACAAAGATGGCAACAAAAAGAAGGATGGTAAGTCTTCTGACAAGGGTGGGGACAAATCTAAAAATGAGTCTTCATCAGGCCCACAAAAACACTCTGGTGGGGGTGGTGGGTCCAAATCCTCCTTTAATCAGAACAAGGAAAAGAAACCATGGTGCTATTTATGTAAAATAAAAGGCCATTTGACAACAGATCCCAGTTGTCCAAAGAAAAGCACCAATGCTCCTACCACTACAACCCCTACTGCAACCCCTAGTGTCCCTACTAATAGCAGTGGTGGTGGGAGCAAACCTACTAATAGCCAATTCAAGGGAGTAGCTGGGCTCATTATTGGTAACTTAGTTGGGGTTGGCCTTGTTAGGGAGGCCACAGAGGCTGTGTTAGTCTCTGAGGGGGCTATTGATTTAGCCACCTTAGTTGCATGTCCCCTGTAGGAAAGTACCATCTTGCCTGGCATGTTACCCCCATTCTTCACTGTATATATGTTGTTTTAGTTGTATGTGTCACTGGGACCCTGGTAACCCAGGGCCCCAGTGCTCATAAGTGTGCCTGAATGTGTTACCTGTGTAGTGACTAACTGTCTCACTGAGGCTCTGCTAATCAGAACCTCAGTGGTTATGCTCTCTCATTTCTTTCCAAATTGTCACTAACAGGCTAGTGACCATTTTTACCAATTTACATTGGCTTACTGGAACACCCTTATAATTCCCTAGTATATGGTACTGAGGTACCCAGGGTATTGGGGTTCCAGGAGATCCCTATGGGCTGCAGCATTTCTTTTGCCACCCATAGGGAGCTCTGACAATTCTTACACAGGCCTGCCACTGCAGCCTGAGTGAAATAACGTCCACGTTATTTCACAGCCATTTTACACTGCACTTAAGTAACTTATAAGTCACCTATATGTCTAACCTTTACCTGGTAAAGGTTAGGTGCAAAGTTACTTAGTGTGAGGGCACCCTGGCACTAGCCAAGGTGCCCCCACATTGTTCAGAGCCAATTCCCTGAACTTTGTGAGTGCGGGGACACCATTACACGCGTGCACTACATATAGGTCACTACCTATATGTAGCTTCACCATGGTAACTCCGAATATGGCCATGTAACATGTCTATGATCATGGAATTGCCCCCTCTATGCCATCCTGGCATTGTTGGTACAATTCCATGATCCCAGTGGTCTGTAGCACAGACCCTGGTACTGCCAGACTGCCCTTCCTGGGGTTTCACTGCAGCTGCTGCTGCTGCCAACCCCTCAGACAGGCAGCTGCCCTCCTGGGGTCCAGCCAGGCCTGGCCCAGGATGGCAGAACAAAGAACTTCCTCTGAGAGAGGGTGTGACACCCTCTCCCTTTGGAAAATGGTGTGAAGGCAGGGGAGGAGTAGCCTCCCCCAGCCTCTGGAAATGCTTTGTTGGGCACAGATGTGCCCAATCCTGCATAAGCCAGTCTACACCGGTTCAGGGACCCCTTAGCCCCTGCTCTGGCGCGAAACTGGACAAAGGAAAGGGGAGTGACCACTCCCCTGACCTGCACCTCCCCTGGGAGGTGCCCAGAGCTCCTCCAGTGTGCTCCAGACCTCTGCCATCTTGGAAACAGAGGTGCTGCTGGCACACTGGACTGCTCTGAGTGGCCAGTGCCACCAGGTGACGTCAGAGACTCCTGCTGATAGGCTCCTTCAGGTGTTAGTAGCCTTTCCTCTCTCCTAGGTAGCCAAACCCTCTTTTCTGGCTATTTAGGGTCTCTGTCTCTGGGGAAACTTTAGATAACGAATGCATGAGCTCAGCCGAGTTCCTCTGCATCTCCCTCTTCACCTTCTGATAAGGAATCGACCGCTGACCGCGCTGGAAGCCTGCAAACCTGCAACATAGTAGCAAAGACGACTACTGCAACTCTGTAACGCTGATCCCTAATAAATGGTGTTGAGGTTCAGGCCTACAGGGACACTGGAGCCAGTGTGACTATGGTCATAGAGAAACTGGTCCACCCTGAACAACACCTACTTGGTCACCAGTACCAAGTAACCGATGCTCACAACAACACACTTAGCCACCCCATGGCTGTTGTTAATCTCAACTGGGGGGGGTTTACTGGTCCAAAGAAAGTTGAGGTAGCCACAGATTTACCTGTAGACTGTCTACTAGGAAATGATTTGGAGACATCAGCTTGGTCAGATATGGAGTTGGAGGCCCATGAAGCAATGCTGGGCATCCCAGGGCATTTTTTTGCTTTAACCAGGGCTCAGGCCAAAAAGCAAAAAGGACAGGGAAGCTTGGATCCTAGAACAATGGACCAAGTGCTCCCTAAAGCTAGGGCTAGTAGAAGCAAACCACTTCCTACTATCCCTCCCTCTACAGTGGATTCTACTTCTGAGGAAGAAGAATTCCCTCCCTGTGCAGAACCTACACCAGAGGAGCTTCACGGAATATTTTCTAGGGTGGGCTTCCCAAAGGAAGTAGTATCAGACAGGGGAAGCAATTTCATGTCTGCATACTTAAAGGCCATGTGGAAGGAGTGTGGTGTAACTTACAAGTTCACTACACCCTATCATCCACAAACAAATAGACTGGTGGAGAGATTTAACAAAACTCTCAAAGGCATGATTATGGGTCTCCCTGAAAAACTCCGCAGGAGATGGGATATCCTTCTACCATGCCTCCTTTTTGCCTACAGGGAGGTACCCCAGAAAGGAGTGGGCTTCAGCCCCTTTGAACTTCTTTTTGGACACCCTGTGAGGGGTCCACTCACACTTGTAAAGGAGGTTTGGGAACAACCTTTAAAAGCTCCTAAGCAAGATATTGTGGATTATGTACTTGGCCTCAGATCAAGGATGGCTGAGTATATGAAAAAGGCCAGTAAAAACCTTCAGGCCAGCCAAGAGCTCCAGAAGCAATGGCATGATCAGAAGGCTGTTTTGGTTCAGTACAAACCAGGGCAGAAAGTGTGGGTCTTGGAGCCTGTGGCCCCAAGAGCACTCCAAGATAAATGGAGTGGTCCCCACACAATTGTTGAGAAAAAGGGTGAAGTCACCTATTTAGTTGACTTAGGCACTGCAAGGAGTCCCCTTAGGGTACTCCATGTAAACCGCCTGAAACCCTACTATGACAGGGCTGATCTCACCCTGCTCATGGCAACTGATGAGGGACAGGAAGAAGACAGTGATCCTCTACCTGATCTCTTCTCTTCCACAGAACAAGATGCTCTTGTGGAAGGTGTAGTTTTGGCAGATTGTCTTACTGCTGAGCAGAAAGACCATTGCATAAACCTCCTGGATCAATTCTCTGAACTCTTCTCTACTGTGCCAGGTACCACTTCTTGGTGTGAGCACACTATAGATACTGGAGACAGTTTACCTGTCAAAAGTAAGATCTATAGGCAGCCTGACCATGTCAGGGACCGCATAAAGCAAGAGATCCAGAAAATGTTAGAACTAGGAGTGGTTGAGCACTCTGAAAGTCCATGGGCTTCTCCTGTGGTACTTGTACCAAAACCCCATTCCAAAGATGGAAAGAAGGAAATGCGGTTTTGTGTAGACTACAGAGGTCTCAACTTGGTAACCAAAACTGATGCTCACCCTATACCCAGGGCAGATGAGCTCATAGATACACTGGCATCTGCCAAGTAACTAAGCACTTTTGACTTGACTGCAGGGTATTGGCAGATCAAATTGTCAGAAGATGCTAAACCTAAAACTGCATTTTCAACCATTGGAGGACATTACCAGTTCACAGTAATGCCTTTTGGTTTGAAAAATGCACCTGCCACTTTTCAGAGGTTGGTGAACACAGTCCTGCAAGGGCTGGAGGCTTTCAGTGCAGCATATTTGGACGATATAGCTGTCTTTAGCTCCAGCTGGGATGATCACCTGGTCCACCTATGGAAAGTTTTGGAGGCCCTGCAAAAGGCAGTCCTCACTATCAACGCTTCAAAGTGCCAGATAGGGCAGGGTAAGGTGGTTTATCTGGGACACCTTGTTGGTGGGGAACAGATTGCACCACTTCAGGGGAAAATCCAAACAATTATTGATTGGGTTCCCCCTACCACACAGACTCAGGTGAGAGCCTTCCTAGGCCTCACTGGGTATTACAGGAGGTTCATTAAGAACTATGGCTCCATTGCAGCCACTCTTAATGACCTCACATCCAAGAAAATGCCAAAAAAGGTATTATGGACAGCAAACTGTCAGAAAGCTTTTGAGGAGCTGAAGCAGGCCATGTGCTCTGCACCTGTCCTAAAAAGCCCTTGTTACTCTAAAACATTCTATGTCCAAACTGATGCATCTGAATTAGGAGTAGGGGCAGTCCTATCACAACTTAATTCTGAGGGCCAGGATCAACCTGTTGCTTTTATTAGTAGGAGGTTGACCCCTAGAGAAAAGCGTTGGTCTGCCATAGAGAGGGAGGCCTTTGCTGTGGTCTGGGCTCTGAAGAAGTTGAGGCCATACCTGTTTGGCACTCACTTCATTGTTCAGACAGACCACAAACCTCTACTTTGGCTAAAACAAATGAAAGGTGAAAATCCTAAATTGTTGAGGTGGTCCATATCCCTACAGGGAATGGACTATACAGTGGACATAGACCTGGGAGTAGCCACTCCAATGCAAATGGACTCTCCAGATATTTGCACTTAGACAATGAAGACTCATCAGGTCATGGCTAGTCTTATTGTCCTTCGTTTGGGGGGGGGGTTGTGCAGGAAAGTACCATCTTGCCTGGCATGTTACCCCCATTTTTCACTGTATATATGTTGTTTTAGTTGTATGTGTCACTGGGACCTTGTTCACCAGGGCCCCAGTGCTCATATGTGTGCATGAATGTGTTACCTGTGTAGTGACTAACTGTCTCACTGAGGCTCTGCTAATCAGAACCTCAGTGGTTATGCTCTCTCATTTCTTTCCAAATTGTCACTAACAGGCTAGTGACCAATTTTACCAATTTACATTGGCTTACTGGAACACCCTTATAATTCCCTAGTATATGGTACTGAGGTACCCAGGGTATTGGGGTTCCAGGAGATCCCTATGGGCTGCAGCATTTCTTTCGCCACCCATAGGGAGCTCTGACAATTCTTACACAGGCCTGCCACTGCAGCCTGAGTGAAATAACGTCCACGTTATTTCACAGCCATTTTACACTGCACGTAAGTAACTTATAAGTCACCTATATGTCTAACCTTTACCTGGTAAAGGATAGGTGCAAAGTTACTTAGTGTGAGGGCACCCTGGCACTAGCCAAGGTGCCCCCACATTGTTCAGGGCCAATTCCCCGGACTTTGTGAGTGCGGGGACACCATTACACGCGTGCACTACATATAGGTCACTACCTATATGTAGCTTAACAATGGTAACTCCGAATATGGCCATGTAACATGTCTATGATCATGGAATTGCCCCCTCTATACCATCCTGGCATAGGTGGCACAATCCCATGATCCCAGTGGTCTGTAGCACAGACCCTGGTACTGCCAAACTGCCTTTCCTGGGGTTTCACTGCAGCTGCTGCTGCTGCCAACCCCTCAGACAGGCATCTGCCCTCCTGGGGTCCAGCCAGGCCTGGCCCAGGATGGCAGAACAAAGAACTTCCTCTGAGAGAGGGTGTTACACCCTCTCCCTTTGGAAAATGGTGTGAAGGCAGGGGAGGAGTAGCCTCCCCCAGCCTCTGGAAATGCTTTCTTGGGCACAGATGTGCCCAATTCTGCATAAGCCAGTCTACACCGGTTCAGGGGACCCCTTAGCCCTGCTCTGGCGCGAAACTGGACAAAGGAAAGGGGAGTGACCACTCCCCTGACCTGCACCTCCCCTGGGAGGTGTCCAGAGCTCCTCCAGTGTGCTCCAGACCTCTGCCATCTTGGAAACAGAGGTGCTGCTGGCACACTGGACTGCTCTGAGTGGCCAGTGCCACCAGGTGACGTCAGAGACTCCTTCTGATAGGCTCCTTCAGGTGTTAGTAGCCTATCCTCTCTCCTAGGTAGCCAAACCCTCTTTTCTGGCTATTTAGGGTCTCTGTCTCTGGGGAAACTTGAGATAACGAATGCAAGAGCTCATCCGAGTTCCTCTGCATCTCTCTCTTCACCTTCTGCCAAGGAATCGACTGCTGACCGCGCTGGAAGCCTGCAAACCTGCAACATAGTAGCAAAGACGACTACTGCAACTCTGTAACGCTGATCCTGCCGCCTTCTCGACTGTTTTCCTGGTGGTGCATGCTGTGGGGGTAGTCTGCCTCCTCTCTGCACTAGAAGCTCCGAAGAAATCTCCCGTGGGTCGACGGAATCTTCCCCCTGCAACCGCAGGCACCAAAAAGCTGCATTACTGGTCCCTTGGGTCTCCTCTCAACACGACGAGCGAGGTCCCTTGAATCCAGCAACTCTGTCCAAGTGGCTCCCACAGTCCAGTGACTCTTCAGTCCAAGTTTGATGGAGGTAAGTCCTTGCCTCACCTCGCTAGACTGCATTGCTGGGAACCGTGACTTTTGCAGCTACTCCGGCCCCTGTGCACTTCCGGCGGAAATCCTTTGTGCACAGCCAAGCCTGGGTCCACGGCACTCTAACCTGCTTTGCACGACTTTCTAAGTTGGTCTCCGGCGACGTGGGACTCCTTTGTGCAACTTCGGCGAGCACTGTTTCATGCATCCTCGTAGTGCCTGTTTCAGGCACTTCTCCGGGTGCTATATGCTTGAGAGAGGGCTCCTTGTCTTGCTCGACGTCTCCTCTCTCTCCTGTTCCAATTTGCGACCTCCTGGTCCCTCCTGGGCCACAGCAGCATCCAAAAACGCTTTTTGCACGATTTGCAGCTAGCAAGGCTTGTTGGCAGTCTTTCGGCAGGAAAACATTTTTGCAGGACTCACCAAAGAAAGTGGGATCCGTCCACCAAAGGGGAAGTCTCTAGCTCTTTTCGTTCCTGCAGAAACCTCAGCTTCTTCTGTCCAGTAGAAGCTTCTTTGCACCTACAGCTGGCATTTCCTGGGCATATGCCCATCTCCGACTTGCTTGTGACTTTTGGACTTGGTCCCCTTGTTCCACAGGTACCCTAGATTGGAAATCCACATTTGTTGCATTGTTGGTTTGTGTCTTTCCTGCATTATTCCTCTATCACGACTTCTTTGTCTTTGGGGGAACTTTAGTGCACTTTGCACTCACTTTTCAGGGTCTTGGGGAGGGCTAATTTTCTAACTCTCACTATTTTCTAATAGTCCCAGCGACCCTCTACAAGGTCACATAGGTTTGGGGTCCATTCGTGGTTCACATTCCACTTTTGGAGTATATGGTTTGTGTTGCCCCTATCCCTATGTGTCCCCATTGCATCCTATTGTAACTATACATTGTTTGCACTGTTTTCTAAGACTATACTGCATATTTTTAGTACTGTGTACATATAACTTGTGTATATTGGCTATCCTCTCACTGAGGGTACACGCTAAGATACTTTGGCATATTGTCATAAAAATAAAATACCTTTATTTTTAGTATAACTGTGTATTGTGTTTTCTTATGATATTGTGCAAGTGACACTTGTGGTACTGTAGTAGCTTCACATGTCTCCTAGTTCAGCCTAAGCTGCTCTGCTAAGCTACCATTTTCTATCAGCCTAAGCTGCTAGACACCCTATACACTAATAAGGGATAACTGGGCCTGGTGCAAGGTGCAAGTACCCCTTGGTACTCACTACAAGCCAGTCCAGCCTCCTACATTGGTTGTGCAGCGGTGGGATAAGTGCTTTGAGACTACTTACCACTCTTGTCATTGTACTTTTCATAAGAGAAAAATATACAAAACAAGTTCAGTGTGTGTACACATAGCTAAAAGGTTTTGCATTTCCTCTTTTCACTCTTTTCTAAAGTGCTGAAAAGTACTTCTAAACTTTCAAAAAGTTCTTAAAAGTTTAAAAAGTTTTTTTTCTGTCTTTCTGAAAAGTTCTGAAAACTTTTTTCTCTTTTTCTATCACTTTAACTCTCTCTAAAAATGTCTGGCACAGGCCAAAATGTTGATCTGTCCAAGATTGCATATGATCACCTTAGCTGGAAAGGAGCAAGGAGTCTCTGCATAGAGAGAGGTTTGAGTGTAGGGAAGAATCCTTCCTTAGAACTGTTAATTAACATGCTTAGAGAACAGGATAAGGTCATAAGTGCCCCATCTGTTGAAAAAGTAGCTAATGGTTCTCAATCTGATCCAGGGACTCCCCCAGGAAAAGGTTCAGGAAAGAAACTTGTTAGTCTGCCCATTAATAGACAGTCTAGCATAGTTGGTACTGAGGTGGAGTCACATCATACAGATGATGTGCTCTCACATTACACTGTCAGCCAAGCTGTTAGGGTGGCTTCTGTAAGGGACAGGTCTCCTTCTGTTCATTCCCATCACACTTCTGTATCTAGAAATGTCCCTCCCACCAGCCCTGAAGACAGATTGTTAGAAAGGGAACTCAATAAGTTGAGGGTGGAACAAACCAGACTGAAGCTTAAAAAGCAACAGCTGGATTTGGATAGACAGTCTTTAGAAATAGAGAGGGAAAGACAGAAATTGGGTTTTGAAACCCATGGTGGCAGCAGCAGTATTCCCCATAGTCATCCTGTAAAAGAGCATGATTCCAGGAATCTGCACAAGATAGTTCCCCCTTATAAGGAGGGGGATGACATTAACAAGTGGTTTGCTGCACTTGAGAGGGCCTGTGTTGTACAGGATGTCCCTCAAAGGCAGTGGGCTGCTATCCTATGGCTATCATTTAGTGGAAAAGGTAGGGATAGGCTCCTTACTGTGAAAGAAAGTGATGCCAATAATTTCCAAGTTCTTAAGAATGCACTCCTAGATGGTTATGGCTTAACCACTGAACAATACAGGATAAAGTTCAGAGAAACCAAAAAGGAGTCTTCACAAGACTGGGTTGATTTAATTGACTATTCAGTGAAGGCCTTGGAGGGGTGGTTAAATGGCAGTAAGGTTACTGACTTTGAAAGCCTGTATAACTTCATCATGAGAGAGCATATTCTTAATAATTGTGTGTCTGATTTGTTGCACCAGTACTTGGTGGACTCTGATCTGACCTCTCCCCAAGAATTGGGAAAGAAGGCAGACAAATGGGTCAGAACAAGAGTGAACAGAAAAGTTCATACAGGGGGTGACAAAGATGGCAACAAAAAGAAGGATGGTAAGTCATCTGACAAGGGTGGGGACAAATCTAAAAATGAGTCTTCATCAGGCCCACAAAAACACTCTGGTGGGGGTGGTGGGCCCAAATCCTCTTTTAATCAGAAGAAGGAAAAGAAACCATGGTGCTATTTTTGTAAAATAAAAGGCCATTGGGCAACAGATTCCAGTTGTCCCAAGAAAAGCACCAAGCCTCCTACCACTACAACCCCTACTGCTACACCTAGTGTCCCTACTAATAGCAGTGGTGGTGGGAGCAAGCCTACTAATAGCCAATCCAAGGGAGTAGCTGGGCTCACTTTTGGTAATTTAGTTGGGGTTGGCCTTGTTAGGGAGGCCACAGAGGCTGTGTTAGTCTCTCAGGGGGCTATTGATTTAGCCACCTTAGCTGCTTGTCCCCTTAATATGGATAAGTACAGGCAGCTACCCCTAAAAAATAGTGTTGAGGTTCAGGCCTACAGGGACACTGGTGCCAGTGTGACTATGGTCATAGAGAAACTGGTCCACCCTGAACAACACCTACTTGGTCACCAGTACCAAGTAACCGATGCTCACAACAACACACTTAGCCACCCCATGGCTGTTGTTAATCTCAACTGGGGGGGGGGTTACTGGTCCAAAGAAAGTTGTGGTGGCCTCAGATTTACCTGTAGACTGTCTACTAGGAAATGATTTGGAGACATCAGCTTGGTCAGATGTGGAGTTGGAGGCCCATGCAGCAATGCTGGGCATCCCAGGGCATATTTTTGCTTTAACCAGGGCTCAGGCCAAAAAGCAAAAAGGACAGGGAAGCTTGGATCCTGGAACAATGGACCAAGTGCTCCCTAAAGCTAGGGCGAGTAGAAGCAAACCACTTCCTACTATCCCTCCCTCTACAGTGGATTCAACTTCAGAGGAAGAAGAATTCCCTCCCTGTGCAGAACCTACACCAGAGGAGCTGGAAGCAGATACTGCTGAGCTTTTGGGTGAAGGGGGGCCTGCCAGAGAGGAGCTGAGTGTGGCACAGCAAACATGTCCCACATTAGAGGGTCTCAGACAGCAAGCTGTCAAACAAACTAATGGGGATGTCAGTGACTCTCACAGAGTTTACTGGGAGGACAACCTCTTGTACACTGAGCATAGGGATCCTAAACCTGGAGCTGCCAGGAGATTAGTGATTCCTCAGGAGTACAGAAAGTTCCTCCTAACTCTGGCACACGACATTCCCCTAGCTGGGTGTAGGAGGCTGGACTGGCTTGTAGTGAGTACCAAGGGGTACTTGCACCTTGCACCAGGCCCAGTTATCCCTTATTAGTGTATAGGGTGTCTAGCAGCTTAGGCTGATAGATAATGGTAGCTTAGCAGAGCAGCTTAGGCTGAACTAGGAGACGTGTGAAGCTACTACAGTACCACTTAGTGTCATATGCACAATATCATAAGAAAACACAATACACAGTTATACTAAAAATAAAGGTACTTTATTTTTATGACAATATGCCAAAGTATCTTAGAGTGTACCCTCAGTGAGAGGATAGGAAATATACACAAGATATATATACACAATAGCAAAAATATGCAGTATAGTCTTAGAAAACAGTGCAAACAATGTATAGTTACAATAGGATGCAAAGGGGAAACATAGGGATAGGGGCAACACAAACCATATACTCCAGAGGTGGAATGCGAACCACGAATGGACCCCAAACCTATGTGACCTTGTAGAGGGTCGCTGGGACTATTAGAAAATAGTGAGAGTTAGAAAAATAACCCTCCCCAAGACCCTGAAAAGTGAGTGCAAAGTGCACTAAAGTTCCCCTAAGGACAAAAGAGTCGTGTTATAGGAATAATGCAGGAAACACACAAACCAGCAATGCAACAACTGTGGATTTCCAATCTAGGGTACCTGTGGAACAAGGGGACCAAGTCCAAAAGTCACAAGCAAGTCGGAGATGGGCAGATGCCCAGGAAATGCCAGCTGCGGGTGCAAAGAAGCTTCGACTGGACAGAAGAAGCTGAGGTTTCTGCAGGAACGAAAAGGGCTAAAGACTTCCCCTTTGGTGGACGGATCCCTCTCGCCTTGGAGAGTTGTGCAGAAGTGTTTTCCCGCCGGAAGGACGCCAACAAGCCTTGCTACACGCAAATCGTGCAATTGGCGTTTTTGGACGCTGCTGGGGCCCAGGAGAGACCAGGAGGTCGCAAATTGGACCTGCAGAGAGAGGGGACATCGAGCAAGACAAACAGCCCTCACTGAAGCAGGTAGCACCCGGAGAAGTGCCAGAAACAGGCACTAGGAGGATGCGTGAAACGGTGCTCGCCGAAGTTGCACAAAGGAGACCCACGTCGCCGGAGACCAACTTAGAAAGTCGTGCAATGCAGGTTAGAGTGCCGTGGACCCAGGCTTGGCTGTGCACGAAGGATTTCCGCCGGAAGTGCACAGGAGCCGGAGTAGCTTGCAAAGTCGCGGTTCCCAGCAATGCAGCCCAGCGAGGTGAGGCAAGGACTTACCTCCACCAAACTTGGACTGAAGAGTCACTGGACTGTGGGGGTCACTTGGACAGAGTTGCTGGATTCGAGGGACCTCGCTCGTCGTGCTGAGAGGAGACCCAAGGGACCGGTAATGCAGCTTTTTGGTGCCTGCGGTTGCAGGGGGAAGATTCCGTCGACCAACGGGAGATTTCTTCGGAGCTTCTGGTGCAGAGAGGAGGCAGGCTACCCCCACAGCATGCACAAGCAGGAAAACAGTTGAGAAGGCGGCAGGATCAGCGTTACAGAGTTGCAGTAGTCGTCTTTGCTACTATGTTGCAGGTTTGCAGGCTTCCAGCGCGGTCAGCGGTCGTTTCCTTATCAGAAGGTGAAGAGGGAGATGCAGAGGAACTCGGATGAGCTCGTGCATTCGTTATCTAAAGTTTCCCCAGAGACAGAGACCCTAAATAGCCAGAAAAGAGGGTTTGGCTACCTAGGAGAGAGGATAGGCTACTAACACCTGAAGGAGCCTATCAGCAGGAGTCTCTGACGTCACCTGGTGGCACTGGCCACTCAGAGCAGTCCAGTGTGCCAGCAGCACCTCTGTTTCCAAGATGGCAGAGGTCTGGAGCACACTGGAGGAGCTCTGGACACCTCCCAGGGGAGGTGCAGGTCAGGGGAGTGGTCACTCCCCTTTCCTTTGTCCAGTTTCGCGCCAGAGCAGGGGCTAAGGGGTCCCTGAACCGGTGTAGACTGGCTTATGCAGAATTGGGCCCATCTGTGCCCAAGAAAGCATTTCCAGAGGCTGGGGGAGGCTACTCCTCCCCTGCCTTAACACCATTTTCCAAAGGGAGAGGGTGTCACACCCTCTCTCAGAGGAAGTTCTTTGTTCTGCCATCCTGGGCCAGGCCTGGCTGGACCCCAGGAGGGCAGATGCCTGTCTGAGGGGTTGGCAGCAGCAGCAGCTGCAGTGAAACCCCAGGAAGGGCAGTTTGGCAGTACCAGGGTCTGTGCTACAGACCACTGGGATCATGGGATTGTGCCAACTATGCCAGGATGGCATAGAGGGGGCAATTCCATGATCATAGACATGTTACATGGCCATATTCGGAGTTACCATTGTGAAGCTACATATAGGTAGTGACCTATATGTAGTGCACGCGTGTAATGGTGTCCCCGCACTCACAAAGTTCAGGGAATTGGTTCTGAACAATGTGGGGGCACCTTGGCTAGTGCCAGGGTGCCCTCACACTAAGTAACTTTGCACCTAACCTTTACCAGGTAAAGGTTAGACATATAGGTGACTTATAAGTTACTTAAGTGCAGTGTAAAATGGCTGTGAAATAAGGTGGACGTTATTTCACTCAGGCTGCAGTGGCAGGCCTGTGTAAGAATTGTCAGAGCTCCCTATGGGTGGCAAAAGAAATGCTGCAGCCCATAGGGATTTCCTGGAACCCCAATACCCTGGGTACCTCAGTACCATATACTAGGGAATTATAAGGGTGTTCCAGTAAGCCAATGTAAATTGGTAAAAATGGTCACTAGCCTGTTAGTGACAATTTGAAAGTAATGAGAGAGCATAACCACTGAGGTTCTGGTTAGCAGAGCCTCAGTGAGACAGTTAGGCACCACACAGGGAACATGTACATGCACACCTATGAGCACTGGGGCCCTTTGTGACAGGGTCCCAGTGACACATACATATAGGCCACAAACCTATGAGCACTGGGGTCCTGACCAGCAGGATCCCAGTGACACATAACAACCATACTGAAAACATAGTGTTTTCACTATGAGCACTGGGGCCTGGCTATCAGGATCCCAGTGAGACAGTGAAAACAGTGACAAACACCCTGACATACACTCACAAACAGGCCAAAAGTGGGGGTAACAAGGCTAGAAAGAGGCTACCTTCTCACACTGGGCATCTGGGACAAATGAAAACTTGGGACAGGCTTGTTCCCCTGTTTCATTGGTCTAGGATGTCTGAGGACACAAAAGATTTTTGTAAGTCCTGTGAAACCTGTCAAGCCAGTGGCAAGACAGGTGGAACTCCAAAGGCACCCCTTATTCCACTGCCTGTGGTTGGGGTACCCTTTGAAAGGGTAGGGGTTGACATAGTTGGCCCCCTTGACCCTCCTACTGCTTCAGGCAATAGATTCATCTTGGTGGTAGTGGACCATGCCAAGATATCCTGAAGCTATTCCTTTAAGGACCACTACAGCACCTGCAGTGGCAAAGGCCCTCCTGGGAATATTTTCCAGGGTGGGCTTCCCAAAGGAAGTAGTATCAGACAGGGGAAGTAATTTCATGTCTGCATACTTAAAGGCCATGTGGAAGGAGTGTGGTGTGACTTATAAGTTCACTACACCCTATCATCCACAAACTAATGAACTGGTGGAGAGATTTAACAAAACTCTCAAAGGCATGATTATGGGTCTCCCTGAAAAACTCCGCAGGAGATGGGATATCCTTCTACCATGCCTCCTTTTTGCCTACAGGGAGGTACCCCAGAAAGGAGTGGGCTTCAGCCCCTTTGAACTTCTTTTTGGACACCCTGTTAGGGGTCCACTAACACTTGTGAAGGAGGGTTGGGAACAACCTTTAAAAGCTCCTAAGCAGGATATTGTGGATTATGTACTTGGCCTCAGATCAAGAATGGCTGAGTATATGAAAAAGGCCAGTAAAAACCTTCAGGCCAGCCAAGAGCTCCAGAAGCAATGGCATGATCAGAAGGCTGTTTTGGTTCAGTACCAACCAGGGCAGAAAGTGTGGGTCTTGGAGCCTGTGGCCCCAAGAGCACTCCAAGATAAATGGAGTGGACCCCACACAATTGTTGAGAAAAAGGGTGAAGTCACCTATTTAGTTGACTTAGGCACTGCAAGGAGTCCCCTTAGGGTACTCCATGTAAACCGCCTGAAACCCTACTATGACAGGGCTGATCTCACCCTGCTCATGGCAACTGATGAGGGACAGGAAGAAGACAGTGATCCTCTACCTGATCTCTTCTCTTCCACAGAACAAGATGCTCCTGTGGAAGGTGTAGTTTTTGCTGATTGTCTTACTGCTGAGCAGAAAGATAATTGCATAAATCTCCTAGATCAATTCTCTGAACTCTTCTCTACTGTGCCAGGTACCACTTCTTGGTGTGAGCACACTATAGATACTGGAGACAGCTTGCCTGTCAAAAGTAAGATCTATAGGCAGCCTGACCATGCCAGGGACTGCATAAAGCAAGAGGTCCAGAAAATGTTAGAACTAGGAGTGGTTGAGCACTCTGAAAGTCCATGGGCCTCTCCTGTGGTACTTGTACCAAAACCCCATTCCAAAGATGGAAAGAAGGAAATGCGGTTTTGTGTAGACTATAGAGGTCTCAACCTTGTAACCAAAACTGATGCTCACCCTATACCCAGGGCAGATGAGCTCATAGATACACTGGCATCTGCCAAGTATCTAAGCACTTTTGATTTGACTGCAGGGTATTGGCAGATCAAATTGTCAGAAGATGCTAAACCTAAGACTGCATTTTCAACCATTGGAGGACATTACCAGTTCACTGTAATGCCTTTTGGTTTGAAAAATGCACCTGCCACTTTTCAGAGGTTGGTGAACACAGTCCTGCAAGGGCTGGAAGCTTTTAGTGCAGCATATCTGGACGATATAGCTGTCTTTAGCTCCAGCTGGGATGAGCACCTGGTCCACCTATGGAAAGTTTTGGAGGCCCTGCAAAAGGCAGGCCTCACTATCAAGGCTTCAAAGTGCCAGATAGGGCAGGGTAAGGTGGTTTATCTGGGACACCTTGTTGGTGGGGAACAGATTGCATCACTTCAGGGGAAAATCCAAACAATTATTGATTGGGTTCCCCCTACAACACAGACTCAGGTGAGAGCCTTCCTAGGCCTCACTGGGTATTACAGGAGGTCCATTAGGAACTATGGCTCCATTGCAGCCCCTCTTAATGACCTCACTTCCAAGAAGATGCCTAAAAAGGTATTATGGACAGCAAACTGTCAGAAAGCTTTTGAGGAGCTGAAGCAGGCCATGTGCTCTGCACCTGTCCTGAAAAGCCCTTGTTACTCTAAAAAATTCTATGTCCAAACTGATGCATCTGAATTAGGAGTAGGGGCAGTCCTATCACAACTAAATTCTGAGGGCCAGGATCAACCTGTTGCTTTTATTAGTAGGAGGTTGACCCCTAGAGAAAAGCGTTGGTCTGCCATAGAGAGGGAGGCCTTTGCTGTGGTCTGGGCTCTGAAGAAGTTGAGGCCATACCTGTTTGGCACTCACTTCATTGTTCAGACAGCCCACAAACCTCTACTTTGGCTAAAACAAATGAAAGGTGAAAATCCTAAATTGTTGAGGTGGTCCATATCCCTACAGGGAATGGACTATACAGTGGAACATAGACCTGGGAGTAGCCACTCCAATGCAGATGGACTCTCCAGATATTTCCACTTAGACAATGAAGACTCATCAGGTCATGGCTAGTCTTATTGTCCTTCGTTTGGGGGGGGGGTTGTGTAGGAAAGTACCATCTTGCCTGGCATGTTACCCCCATTTTTCACTGTACGTATGTTGTTTTAGTTGTATGTGTCACTGAATGTGTTACCTGTGTAGTGACCCTATGTTTTCAGTATGTTTGTTATGTGTCACTGGGACCCTGCTAATCAGGACCCCAGTGCTCATAAGTTTGTGGCCTATATGTATGTGTTCCCTGTGTGGTGCCTAACTGTCTCACTGAGGCTCTGCTAACCAGAACCTCAGTGGTTATGCTCTCTCATTACTTCCAAATTGTCACTGACAGGCTAGTGACCATTTTTACCAATTTCATTGGCTTACTGGAACACCCTTATAATTCCCTAGTATATGGTACTGAGGTACCCAGGGTATTGGGGTTCCAGGAGATCCCTATGGGCTGCAGCATTTCTTTTGCCACCCATAGGGAGCTCTGACAATTCTTACACAGGCCTGCCACTGCAGCCTGAGTGAAATAACGTCCACGTTATTTCACAGCCATTTTACACTGCACTTAAGTAACTTATAAGTCACCTATGCTGATGATGTGCTGGAGCGTGGTCTGTGTCTGACTGGGACGCGCGGTTTCTGTCTTCCTCTGCTGGAGACACAGAGTGGAGGGTTTCTCCCTTTGTGGAGCACCTGTGGGCTCCGCCCGCTGGGCCACGCCCCGTCCACCCTCGAGGTAGGTGGGGGAGTTCCCACCTTTTTACCAGGATGATGGATGGACGACTAAGTATTTTTTACCCATGTTTCTAATTATGTATTGTATGTGCAGATGTGTGTGTATAGTCATGTGTGTGTGTGTGTATAAATATATATATATATATATGTGTATATGTTGTTTCTGTGCCTGGCATGTTTCTATGAATTTCTGCTCTCTTTTTATCACACTTATCTACTCATCACTCTTATGTCATGTCTCTATCAAACTATCCTCCATTCTCACTCGGACTCATCCCAAATCCCTTCGACCACTTCCATCTCCTAAATATCTCTGCCTAAGCTCATCCCTCCACCCCCACATCTAACTCACCAAACCTCACTCTACCTCTGTGACCTCCCACACAACCCTACTAAATTCTCCTGCATTCATCTCACCCTGCTACTATGCTCTCCCTAACCCTTCCACATCCTCTTTCCCCTCCGCCCCCCTTTTATTCATCTCAAGCCTTTGGATTGAGCAAATGAAGGATAAACTCCCAATAAACACTTCTGGATTTCTTTCCTCCTCCACCCCTCCATTACTCCAGTCAATCTAACTAACAAACTCTCATATCCGCTACTCAAATTAACTCATAATAATACTAAAACTGTACTCCTTATTAAATTATACTAATCCATCACTAATTCTTTGGGTACCGGAGTAGCGTGCTACTCATCGAAAAGCGCTTCGACGCCTCGTCAGGGGTAGTAAGCGCTATATAAATACGATTACAATACAATTACAATATATGTCTAACCTTTACCTGGTAAAGGTTAGGTGCAAAGTTACTTAGTGTGAGGGCACGCTGGCACTAGCCAAGGTGCCCCCACATTGTTCAGAGCCAATTCCCTGAACTTTGTGAGTGCGGGGACACCATTACACGCGTGCACTACATATAGGTCACTACCTATATGTAGCTTCACCATGGTAACTCCGAATATGGCCATGTAACATGTCTATGATCATGGAATTGCCCCCTCTATGCCATCCTGGCATTGTTGGTACAATTCCATGATCCCAGTGGTCTGTAGCACAGACCCTGGTACTGCCAGACTGCCCTTCCTGGGGTTTCACTGCAGCTGCTGCTGCTGCCAACCCCTCAGACAGGCAGCTGCCCTCCTGGGGTCCAGCCAGGCCTGGCCCAGGATGGCAGAACAAAGAACTTCCTCTGAGAGAGGGTGTGACACCCTCTCCCTTTGGAAAATGGCATGAAGGCAGGGGAGGAGTAGCCTCCCCCAGCCTCTGGAAATGCTTTGTTGGGCACAGATGTGCCCAATCCTGCATAAGCCAGTCTACACCGGTTCAGGGACCCCTTAGCCCCTGCTCTGGCGCGAAACTGGACAAAGGAAAGGGGAGTGACCACTCCCCTGACCTGCACCTCCCCTGGGAGGTGTCCAGAGCTCCTCCAGTGTGCTCCAGACCTCTGCCATCTTGGAAACAGAGGTGCTGCTGGCACACTGGACTGCTCTGAGTGGCCAGTGCCACCAGGTGACGTCAGAGACTCCTTGTGATACGCTCCTTCAGGTGTTAGTAGCCTTTCCTCTCTCCTAGGTAGCCAAACCCTCTTTTCTGGCTATTTAGGGTCTCTGTCTCTGGGGAAACTTGAGATAACGAATGCATGAGCTCAGCCGAGTTCCTCTGCATCTCCCTCTTCACCTTCTGATAAGGAATCGACCGCTGACCGCGCTGGAAGCCTGCAAACCTGCAACATAGTAGCAAAGACGACTACTGCAACTCTGTAACGCTGATCCTGCCGCCTTCTCGACTGTTTTCCTGCTTGTGCATGCTGTGGGGGTAGTCTGCCTCCTCTCTGCACCAGAAGCTCCGAAGAAATCTCCCGTGGGTCGACGGAATCTTCCCCCTGCAACCGCAGGCACCAAAAAGCTGCATTACCGGTCCCTTGGGTCTCCTCTCAGCACGACGAGCGAGGTCCCTCGAATCCAGCGACACCGTCCAAGTGACCCCCACAGTCCAGTGACTCTTCAGCCCAAGTTTGGTGGAGGTAAGTCCTTGCCTCACCTCGCTGGGCTGCATTGCTGGGAACCGCGACTTTGCAAGCTACTCCGGCCCCTGTGCACTTCCGGCAGAAATCCTTCGTGCACAGCCAAGCCTGGGTCCACGGCACTCTAACCTGCATTGCACGACTTTCTAAGTTGGTCTCCGGCGACGTGGGACTCCTTTGTGCAACTTCGGCGAGCACCGTTTCATGCATCCTTGTAGTGCCTGTTTCTGGCACTTCTCCGGGTGCTACCTGCTTCAGTGAGAACTCGTTGTCTTGCTCGACGTCCCCTCTCTCTGCAGGTCCAATTTGCGACCTCCTGGTCCCTCCTGGGCCCCAGCAGTGTCCAAAAACGCCAAACGCATGATTTGCGTGTAGCAAGGCTTGTTGGCGTCCATCCGGCGGGAAAACACTTCTGCACGACTCTCCGAGGTGTGGCAAATCCATCCTCCAAAGGGGAAGTCTCTAGCCCTTGTCATTCCTGCAGTATTCACAGTTCTTCAGCCTAGTAAGAGCTTCTTTGCACCAACCGCTGGCATTTCTTGGGCATCTGCCCATCTCCGAGTTGCTTGTGACTTTTGGACTTGGTCCCCTTGTTCCACAGGTACCCTCAGTCAGGAATCCATCGTTGTTGCATTGCTGATTTGTGTTTTCCTTGCATTTTCCCTCTAACACGACTATTTTGTCCTTAGGGGAACTTTAGTGCACTTTGCACTCACTTTTCAGGGTCTTGGGGAGGGTTATTTTTCTAACTCTCACTATTTTCTAATAGTCCCAGCGACCCTCTACAAGGTCACATAGGTTTGGGGTCCATTCGTGGTTCGCATTCCACTTTTGGAGTATATGGTTTGTGTTGCCCCTATCCCTATGTTTCCCCTTTGCATCCTATTGTAACTATACATTGTTTGCACTGTTTTGTAAGACTATACTGCATATTTTTGCTATTGTGTGTATATATCTTGTGTATATTTCCTATCCTCTCACTGAGGGTACACTCTAAGATACTTTGGCATATTGTCATAAAAATAAAGTACCTTTATTTTTAGTATAACTGTGTATTGTGTTTTCTTATGATATTGTGCATATGACACTAAGTGGTACTGTAGTAGCTTCACACGTCTCCTAGTTCAGCCTAAGCTGCTCTGCTAAGCTACCATTATCTATCAGCCTAAGCTGCTAGACACCCTATACACTAATAAGGGATAACTGGGCCTGGTGCAAGGTGCAAGTACCCCTTGGTACTCACTACAAGCCAGTCCAGCCTCCTACATTGGTTGTGCAGTGGTGGGATAAGTGCTTGAGACTACTTACCACTCTTGTCATTGTACTTTTCATAAGAGAAAAATATACAAAACAAGGTCAGTGTATATACACATAGCCAAAAAGTTTTGCATTTCCTCTTTTCACTCTTTTCTAAGTGCTGAAAAGTACTCCTAAACTTTCAAAAAGTTCTTAAAAGTTTAAAAAGTTTTTTTTCTGTCTTTCCAAAAAGTTCTGAAAACTTTTTTCTCTTTGTCTATCACTTTAACTCTCTCTAAAAATGTCTGGCACAGGCCAAAATTTTGAACTGTCCAAACTTGCATATGATCACCTTAGCTGGAAAGGAGCAAGGAGTCTCTGCATAGAGAGAGGTTTGAGTGTAGGGAAGAATCCTTCCTTAGAACTGTTAATTAACATGCTTAGAGTACAGGATAAGGCCATAAGTGCCCAATCTGGTGAAAAAGTAGCTAATGGTTCTCAATCTGATCCAGGGACTCCCCCAGGAAAAGGTTCAGGAAATAAACTTCTCAGCCTGCCCATTACTAGACAGTCTAGCATAGTTGGTACAGAGGTTGAATCACACCATACTGATGGTGTGCTCTCACATTATACTGTTAGCCAAGCTGTTAGGGTGCCCTCTGTAAGAGACAGGTCTCCTTCTGTTCATTCCCATCATACCTCTGTATCTAGAAATGTCCCTCCCACCCACCCTGATGACAGATTGTTAGAAAGGGAGCTCAATAGATTGAGAGTGGAACAAACCAGACTGAAGCTCAAGAAGCAACAGCTGGATTTGGATAGACAGTCTTTAGAATTAGAGAAGGAAAGACAGAAGTTGGGTTTAGATACCCATGGTGGCAGCAGCAGTATTCCCCATAGTCATCCTGCAAAAGAGCATGATTCCAGGAATCTGCACAAGATAGTTCCCCCTTAAAAGGAGGGGGATGACATTAACAAGTGGTTTGCTGCACTTGAGAGGGCCTGTGCTGTACAGGATGTCCCTCAAAAGCAGTGGGCTGCTATCCTATGGCTATCATTTAGTGGAAAGGGTAGGGATAGACTCCTTACTGTGAAAGAAAGTGATGCCAATAATTTTACAGTTCTTAAGAATGCACTCCTGGATGGTTATGGCTTAACCACTGAACAGTACAGGATAAAGTTCAGAGAGACCAAAAAGGAGTCTTCACAAGACTGGGTTGATTTCATTGACCATTCAGTGAAGGCCTTGGAGGGGTGGTTACATGGCAGTAAAGTTACTGATTATGAAAGCCTGTATAACACAATCCTGAGAGAGCATATACTTAATAATTGTGTGTCTGATTTGTTGCACCAGTACCTGGTAGACTCTGATCTGACCTCTCCCCAAGAATTGGGAAAGAAGGCAGACAAATGGGTCAGAACAAGGGTGAACAGAAAAGTTCATACAGGGGGTGACAAAGATGGCAATAAGAAGAAAGATGGTGAAAAATCTCAAGATAAGCATGGGGATAAGGGTAAAATCAAAGATCCCACTTCAAATCTTAAACACTCTTCAGAGGGTAGGGATAAAACAAATTCTTCCTCTTCTTCCCAACCTGCACACATTAAAAAGCCTTGGTGCTTTGTGTGTAAAAACAGAGGCCATAGGCCAGGGGATAAGTCCTGTCCAGGTAAACCCCCTGAGCCTACCACCACTAATACATCAAGCTCTAGTGCCCCTAGCAGTAGTGGTACTAGTGGTGGGACTGCTGGCAACAGTCAAGCAAAGGGTGTAGTTGGGTTCACTTATGGGTCCATAGTGGAAACTGATGTAATCAGTCCCAAGACAGTTTCTGTCACACCTAGTGGCATTGGCCTTGCCACACTGGCTGCTTGTCCCCTTACAATGGATAAATACAGGCGGACAGTTTCAATAAATGGTGTTGAGGCCTTGGCCTACAGGGACACAGGTGCCAGTTTCACTTTGGTGACTGAAAACCTAGTGCCTCCTGAACAACACATCATTGCACAACAGTATAAGATTATTGATGTCCATAACTCCACTAAGTTTCTTCCCTTAGCTATAATTCAGTTTAGTTGGGGTGGAGTTACTGGCCCTAAGCAGGTGGTGGTATCACCTAGCTTACCTGTAGACTGTCTCTTAGGTAATGACCTAGAGGCCTCAGGTTGGGCTGATGTAGAGTTTTATGCCCATGCAGCCATGCTGGGCATCCCTGAGGAATTGTTCCCTCTCATTTCAAGTGAAATGAAAAAGCAAAGGAGAGAAGGCCTGAAAACTCAGGATCCCTCTCCATCAACAGGTAAAAAGGGTATCACAGTATCCCCTAACCACCCTACCATTCAGGATACCATTCCTGTGGTGGGAGAAACCTCTCCTAGGGTGGCACCTGTTCCAAGGGAATCATCAGTTGGCAAAACTGTACTCCCTGAGGTGGAAGTACCTCTCTGTGGGATAACTAACATTGGTGAGAAAAACAGCACCATTTTAGTTAACATGGAGCATCCCTCCAACCCTCCCAGAGAAACTTTAGTGCAGAAACCCTGCGCTACCTCACAACACTTAGGACAGCATCCCTGCCCTAGTGTGGAGCTCATAGGACAGCATCCCTGCCCTGCTCCAACTCAAGAGAAACAGCATCCCTGTTCTCTCTTCCAGCCAGATGGACAAAGTTTTTGCCCAGCTATGGCTTTTCTGAGACAGCATCCCTGTCTGGCATTTCCATCACTACAAATAGGTTCAGTGGACAATTCCCACTGCTCTAAACTAAAACTTACTGATAGAAACTCTAAAAATACATCTTCACATTGTTGCTTAGCTAAAAAACTTCAAACAGGGTGGTTTACATCCCCACAGGGAAGTAACCATATAGTGGATGATAAAGGGAGTAACCAGTCTATTGCAGAGCTACTCTCTACTTATCACCACTTAGACAATAAAGTCTCAACTGGCCAAGGTTAGCCTTATTGTCCTTCTTTTGGGGGGGGGGTTGTGTGAGAAGGTAGCCTCTTTCTAGCCTTGTTACCCCCACTTTTGGCCTGTTTGTGAGTGTATGTCAGGGTGTTTGTCACTGTTTTCACTGTCTCACTGGGATCCTGATAGCCAGGCCTCAGTGCTCATAGTGAAAACACTATGTTTTCAGTATGTTTGTTATGTGTCACTGGGATCCTGCTGGTCAGGACCCCAGTGCTCATAAGTTTGTGGCCTATATGTATGTGTCACTGGGACCCTGTCACACAGGGCCCCAGTGCTCATAGGTGTGCATGTATATGTTCCCTGTGTGGTGCCTAACTGTCTCACTGAGGCTCTGCTAACCAGAACCTCAGTGGTTATGCTCTCTCATTACTTCCAAATTGTCACTGACAGGCTAGTGACCATTTTTACCAATTTCATTGGCTTACTGGAACACCCTTATAATTCCCTAGTATATGGTACTGAGGTACCCAGGGTATTGGGGTTCCAGGAGATCCCTATGGGCTGCAGCATTTCTTTTGCCACCCATAGGGAGCTCTGACAATTCTTACACAGGCCTGCCACTGCAGCCTGAGTGAAATAACGTCCACGTTATTTCACAGCCATTTTACACTGCACTTAAGTAACTTATAAGTCACCTATATGTCTAACCTTTACCTGGTAAAGGTTAGGTGCAAAGTTACTTAGTGTGAGGGCACCCTGGCACTAGCCAAGGTGCCCCCACATTGTTCAGAGCCAATTCCCTGAACTTTGTGAGTGCGGGGACACCATTACACGCGTGCACTACATATAGGTCACTACCTATATGTAGCTTCACCATGGTAACTCCGAATATGGCCATGTAACATGTCTATGATCATGGAATTGCCCCCTCTATGCCATCCTGGCATTGTTGGTACAATTCCATGATCTCAGTGGTCTGTAGCACAGACCCTGGTACTGCCAGACTGCCCTTCCTGGGGTTTCACTGCAGCTGCTGCTGCTGCTAACCCCTCAGACAGGCAGCTGCCCTCCTGGGGTCCAGCCAGGCCTGTCCCAGGATGGCAGAACAAAGAACTTCCTCTGAGAGAGGGTGTGACACCCTCTCCCTTTGGAAAATGGTGTGAAGGCAGGGGAGGAGTAGCCTCCCCCAGCCTCTGGAAATGCTTTCTTGGGCACAGATGTGCCCAATCCTGCATAAGCCAGTCTACACCGGTTCAGGGACCCCTTAGCCCCTGCTCTGGCGTGAAACTGGACAAAGGAAAGGGGAGTGACCACTCCCCTGACCTGCACCTCCCCTGGGAGGTGTCCAGAGCTCCTCCAATGTGCTCCAGACCTCTGCCATCTTGGAAACAGAGGTGCTGCTGGCACACTGGACTGCTCTGAGTGGCCAGTGCCACCAGGTGACGTCAGAGACTCCTTGTGATACGCTCCTTCAGGTGTTAGTAGCCTTTCCTCTCTCCTAGGTAGCCAAACCCTCTTTTCTGGCTATTTAGGGTCTCTGTCTCTGGGGAAACTTGAGATAACGAATGCATGAGCTCAGCCGAGTTCCTCTGCATCTCCCTCTTCACCTTCTGATAAGGAATCGACCGCTGACCGCGCTGGAAGCCTGCAAACCTGCAACATAGTAGCAAAGACGACTACTGCAACTCTGTAACGCTGATCCTGCCGCCTTCTCGACTGTTTTCCTGCTTGTGCATGCTGTGGGGGTAGTCTGCCTCCTCTCTGCACCAGAAGCTCCGAAGAAATCTCCCGTGGGTCGACGAAATCTTCCCCCTGCAACCGCAGGCACCAAAAAGCTGCATTACCGGTCCCTTGGGTCTCCTCTCAGCACGACGAGCGAGGTCCCTCGAATCCAGCGACACCGTCCAAGTGACCCCCACAGTCCAGTGACTCTTCAGCCCAAGTTTGGTGGAGGTAAGTCCTTGCCTCACCTCGCTGGGCTGCATTGCTGGGAACCACGACTTTGCAGCTACTCCGGCCCCTGTGCACTTCCGGCGGAAATCCTTCGTGCACAGCCAAGCCTGGGTCCACGGCACTCTAACCTGCATTGCACGACTTTCTAAGTTGGTCTCCGGCGACGTGGGACTCCTTTGTGCAACTTCGGCAAGCACCGTTTCACGCATCCTCGTAGTGCCTGTTTCTGGCACTTCTCCGGGTGCTACCTGCTTCAATGAGGGCTCTTTGTCTTGCTCGACGTCCCCTCTCTCTGCAGGTCCAATTTGCGTCCTCCTGGTCTCTCCTGGGCCCCAGCAGCGTCTAAAAACGCCAAACGCATAATTTGCGTGTAGCAAGGCTTGTTGGCGTCCATCCGGCGGGAAAACACTTCTGCACAACTCTCCTAGGCGTGCCGGATCCATCCTCCAAAGGGGAAGTCTCTAGCCCTTGTCGTTCCTGCAGTATTCACAGTTCTTCAGCCTAGTAAGAGCTTCTTTGCACCAACCGCTGGCATTTCTTGGGCATCTGCCCATCTCCGAGTTGCTTGTGACTTTTGGACTTGGTCCCCTTGTTCCACAGGTACCCTCAGTGAGGAATCCATCGTTGTTGCATTGCTGATTTGTGTTTTCCTTGCATTTTCCCTCTAACACGACTATTTTGTCCTTAGGGGAACTTTAGTGCACTTTGCACTCACTTTTCAGGGTCTTGGGGAGGGTTATTTTTCTAACTCTCACTATTTTCTAATAGTCCCAGCGACCCTCTACAAGGTCACATAGGTTTGGGGTCCATTCGTGGTTCGCATTCCACTTTTGGAGTATATGGTTTGTGTTGCCCCTATCCCTATGTTTCCCCATTGCATCCTATTGTAACTATACATTGTTTGCACTGTTTTCTAAGACTATACTGCATATTTTTGCTATTGTGTGTATATATCTTGTGTATATTTCCTATCCTCTCACTGAGGGTACACTCTAAGATACTTTGGCATATTGTCATAAAAATAAAGTACCTTTATTTTTAGTATAACTGTGTATTGTGTTTTCTTATGATATTGTGCATATGACACTAAGTGGTACTGTAGTAGCTTCACACGTCTCCTAGTTCAGCCTAAGCTGCTCTGCTAAGCTACCATTATCTATCAGCCTAAGCTGCTAGACACCCTATACACTAATAAGGGATAACTGGGCCTGGTGCAAGGTGCAAGTACCCCTTGGTACTCACTACAAGCCAGTCCAGCCTCCTACAACCGGTCCCTTGGGTCTCCTCTCAGCACGACGAGCGAGGTCCCTTGAATCCAGCAACTCTGTCCAAGTGGCTCCCACAGTCCAGTGACTCTTCAGTCCAAGTTTGGTGGAGGTAAGTCCTTGCCTCACCTCGCTAGACTGCATTGCTGGGAACCGCGACTTTTGCAGCTACTCCGGCACCTGTGCACTTCCGGCGGAAATCCTTTGTGCACATCCAAGCCTGGGTCCACGGCACTCTAACCTGCATTGCACGACTTTCTAAGTTGGTCTCCGGCGACGTGGGACTCCTTTGTGCAACTTCGGCGAGCACCACTTCACGCATCCTCGTAGTGCCTGTTTCTGGCACTTCTCTGGGTGCTACCTGCATCTGAGAGGGCTCTTTTTCTTGCTCGACGTCCCCTCTCTTTCGTGGTCCAATTTGCGACCTCCTGGTCCCTCCTGGGCCACAGCAGCATCCAAAAACTCTAACTGCACGATTTGCAGCTAGCAAGGCTTGTTGGCGTTCTTTCGGCGGGAAAACACTTCTGCCCGACTCTGCAACGCAAGAGCAATCCGTCCACCAAAGGGGAAGTCTCTAGCCCTTTTCGTTCCTGCAGAAACCTCAGCTTCCTCTGTCCAGTAGAAGCTTCTTTGCACCTACAGCTGCCATTTCCTGGGCATATGCCCATCTCCGACTTGCTTGTGACTTTTGGACTTGGTCCCCTTGTTCCACAGGTACCCTAGATTGGAAATCCACAGTTGTTGCATTGTTGGTTTGTGTCTTTCCTGCATTATTCCTCTATCACGACTTCTTTGTCTTTGGGGAACTTTAGTGCACTTTGCACTCACTTTTCAGGGTCTTGGGGAGGGCTAATTTTCTAACTCTCACTATTTTCTAATAGTCCCAGCGACCCTCTACAAGGTCACATAGGCTTGGGGTCCATTCGTGGTTCACATTCCACTTTTGGAGTATATGGTTTGTGTTGCCCCTATCCCTATGTGTCCCCATTGCATCCTATTGTAACTATACATTGTTTGCACTGTTTTCTAAGACTATACTGCATATTTTTGCTATTGTGTATATATATCTTGTGTATATTTCCTATCCTCTCACTGAGGGTACACTCTAAGATACTTTGGCATATTGTCATAAAAATAAAGTACCTTTATTTTTAGTATAACTGTGTATTGTGTTTTCTTATGATATTGTGCATATGACACTAAGTGGTACTGTAGTAGCTTCACACGTCTCCTAGATCAGCCTAAGCTGCTCTGCTAAGCTACCATTATCTATCAGCCTAAGCTGCTAGACACCCTATACACTAATAAGGGATAACTGGGCCTGGTGCAAGGTGCAAGTACCCCTTGGTACTCACTACAAGCCAGTCCAGCCTCCTACACTCAGTGGTTATGCTCTCTCTGCTTTCCAAATTGTCACTAACAGGCTAGTGATCCAATTTCACCAATTCACATTGGCATACTGTAGGAGGCTGGACTGGCTTGTAGTGAGTACCAAGGGGTACTTGCACCTTGCACCAGGCCCAGTTATCCCTTATTAGTGTATAGGGTGTCTAGCAGCTTAGGCTGATAGATAATGGTAGCTTAGCAAAGCAGCTCAGGCTGAACTAGGAGACGTGTGAAGCTACTACAGTACCACTTAGTGTCATATGCACAATATCATAAGAAAACACAATACACAGTTATACTAAAAATAAAGGTACTTTATTTTTATGACAATATGCCAAAGTATCTTAGAGTGTACCCTCAGTGAGAGGATAGGAAATATACACAAGATATATATACACAATAGCAAAAATATGCAGTATAGTCTTAGAAAACAGTGCAAACAATGTATAGTTACAATAGGATGCAATGGGGAAACATAGGGATAGGGGCAACACAAACCATATACTCCAAAAGTGGAATGTGAACCACGAATGGACCCCAAACCTATGTGACCTTGTAGAGGGTCGCTGGGACTATTAGAAAATAGTGAGAGTTAGAAAAATAACCCTCCCCAAGACCCTGAAAAGTGGGTGCAAAGTGCACTAAAGTTCCCCTAAGGACAAAATTGTCGTGTTAGAGGGAAAATGCAAGGAAAACACAAATCAGCAATGCAACAACGATGGATTCCTGACTGAGGGTACCTGTGGAACAAGGGGACCAAGTCCAAAAGTCACAAGCAGCTCGGAGATGGGCAGATGCCCAAGAAATGCCAGCGGTTGGTGCAAAGAAGCTCTTACTAGGCTGAAGAACTGTGAATACTGCAGGAACGACAAGGGCTAGAGACTTCCCCTTTGGAGGATGGATCCCCCACGCCTTGGAGAGTCGTGCAGAAGTGTTTTCCCGCCGGATGGACGCCAACAAGCCTTGCTACACGCAAATCGTGCGTTTGGCGTTTTTGGACGCTGCTGGGGCCCAGGAGGGACCAGGAGGTCGCAAATTGGACCTGCAGAGAGAGGGGCCGTCGAGCAAGACAAAGAGCCCTCACTGAAGCAGGTACCACCCGGAGAAGTGCCAGAAACAGGCACTACGAGGATGCGTGAAACGGTGCTCGCCGAAGTTGCACAAAGGAGTCCCACGTCGCCGGAGACCAACTTAGAAAGTCGTGCAATGCAGGTTAGAGTGCCGTGGACCCAGGCTTGGCTGTGCACGAAGGATTTCCGCCGGAAGTGCACAGGGGCCGGAGTAGCTTGCAAAGTCGCGGTTCCCAGCAATGCAGCCCAGCGAGGTGAGGCAAGGACTTACCTCCACCAAACTTGGGCTGAAGAGTCACTGGTCTGTGGGGGTCACTTGGACGGTGTCGCTGGATTCGAGGGACCTCGCTCGTCGTGCTGAGAGGAGACCCAAGGGACCAGTAATGCAGCTTTTTGGTGCCTGCGGTTGCAGGGGGAAGATTCCGTCGACCCACGGGAGATTTCTTCGGAGCTTCTGGTGCAGAGAGGAGGCAGACTACCCCCACAGCATGCACAAGCAGGAAAACAGTCGAGAAGGCGGCAGGATCAGCGTTACAGAGTTGCAGTAGTCGTCTTTGCTACTATGTTGCAGGTTTGCAGGCTTCCAGCGCGGTCAGCGGTCGATTCCTTATCAGAAGGTGAAGAGGGAGATGCAGAGGAACTCGGCTGAGCTCATGCATTCGTTATCTAAAGTTTCCCCAGAGACAGAGACCCTAAATAGCCAGAAAAGAGGGTTTGGCTACCTAGGAGAGAGGAAAGGCTACTAACACCTGAAGGAGCCTATCACAAGGAGTCTCTGACGTCACCTGGTGGCACTGGCCACTCAGAGCAGTCCAGTGTGCCAGCAGCACCTCTGTTTCCAAGATGGCAGAGGTCTGGAGCACACTGGAGGAGCTCTGGACACCTCCCAGGGGAGGTGCAGGTCAGGGGAGTGGTCACTCCCCTTTCCTTTGTCCAGTTTCGCGCCAGAGCAGGGGCTAAGGGGTCCCTGAACCGGTGTAGACTGGCTTATGCAGAATTGGGCACCTCTGTGCCCAACAAAGCATTTCCAGAGGCTGGGGGAGGCTACTCCTCCCCTGCCTTCACACCATTTTCCAAAGGGAGAGGGTGTCACACCCTCTCTCAGAGGAAGTTCTTTGTTCTGCCATCCTGGGCCAGGCCTGGCTGGACCCCAGGAGGGCAGATGCCTGTCTGAGGGGTTGGCAGCAGCAGCAGCTGCAGAGAAACCCCAGGAAGGGCAGTCTGGCAGTACCAGGGTCTGTGCTACAGACCACTGGGATTATGGAATTGTACCAACAATGCCAGGATGGCATAGAGGGGGCAATTCCATGATCATAGACATGTTACATGGCCATATTCGGAGTTACCATGGTGAAGCTACATATAGGTAGTGACCTATATGTAGTGCACGCGTGTAATGGTGTCCCCGCACTCACAAAGTTCAGTGAATTGGTTCTGAACAATGTGGGGGCACCTTGGCTAGTGCCAGGGTGCCCTCACACTAAGTAACTTTGCACCTAACCTTTACCAGGTAAAGGTTAGACATATAGGTGACTTATAAGTTACTTAAGTGCAGTGTAAAATGGCTGTGAAATAACGTGGACGTTATTTCACTCAGGCTGCAGTGGCAGGCCTGTGTAAGAATTGTCAGAGCTCCCTATGGGTGGCAAAAGAAATGCTGCAGCCCATAGGGATCTCCTGGAACCCCAATACCCTGGGTACCTCAGTACCATATACTAGGGGATTATAAGGGTGTTCCAGTAAGCCAATGTAAATTGGTAAAAATGGTCACTAGCCTGTCAGTGACAATTTGGAAAGAAATGAGAGAGCATAACCACTGAGGTTCTGATTAGCAGAGCCTCAGTGAGACAGTTAGTCACTACACAGGTAACACATACAGGCACACTTATGAGCACTGGGGCCCTGGGTTACCAGGGTCCCAGTGACACATACAACTAAAACAACATATATACAGTGAAAAATGGGGGTAACATGCCAGGCAAGATGGTACTTTCCTACACAACCCCCCCCCAAACGAAGGACAATAAGACTAGCCATTACCTGATGAGTCTTCATTGTCTAAGTGGAAATATCTGGAGAGTCCATCTGCATTGGAGTGGCTACTCCCAGGTCTATGTTCCACTGTATAGTCCATTCCCTGTAGGGATATGGACCACCTCAACAATTTAGGATTTTCACCTTTCATTTGTTTTAGCCAAAGTAGAGGTTTGTGGTCTGTCTGAACAATGAAGTGAGTGCCAAACAGGTATGGCCTCAACTTCTTCAGAGCCCAGACCACAGCAAAGGCCTCCCTCTCAATGGCAGACCAACGCTTTTCTCTAGGGGTCAACCTTCTACTAATAAAAGCAACAGGTTGATCCTGGCCCTCAGAATTAAGTTGTGATAGGACTGCCCCTACTCCTAATTCAGATGCATCAGTTTGGACATAGAATTTTTTAGAGTAACAAGGGCTTTTCAGGACAGGTGCAGAGCACATGGCCTGCTTCAGCTCCTCAAAAGCTTTCTGACAGTTTGCTGTCCATAATACCTTTTTAGGCATTTTCTTGGATGTGAGGTCATTAAGAGGGGCTGCAATGGAGCCATAGTTCTTAATGAACCTCCTGTAATACCCAGTGAGGCCTAGGAAGGCTCTCACCTGAGTCTGGGTGGTAGGGGGAATCCAATCAATAATAGTTTGGATTTTCCCCTGAAGTGGTGCAATCTGTTCCCCACCAACAAGGTGTCCCAGATAAACCACCTTACCCTGCCCTATCTGGCACTTTGAAGCCTTGATAGTGAGGCCTGCCTTTTGCAGGGCCTCCAAAACTTTCCAAAGGTGGACCAGGTGATCATCCCAGCTGGAGCTAAAGACAGCTATATCATCCAAATATGCTGCACTGAAAGCTTCCAGCCCTTGCAGGACTGTGTTCACCAACCTCTGAAAAGTGGCAGGTGCATTTTTCAAACCAAAAGGCATTACAGTAAACTGGTAATGTCCTCCAATGGTAGAAAATGCAGTCTTAGGTTTAGCATCTTCTGACATTTTGATCTGCCAATACCCTGCAGTCAAATCAAAAGTGCTTAGATACTTGGCAGATGCCAGTGTATCTATTAGCTCATCTGCCCTGGGTATAGGGTGAGCATCTGTTTTGGTTACCAAGTTGAGACCTCTATAGTCTACACAAAACCTCATTTCCTTCTTTCCATCTTTAGAATTGGGTTTTGGTACCAGTACCACAGGAGAAGCCCATGGACTGTCAGAGTGCTCAACCACTCCTAGTTCCAACATCTTCTGAACTTCTTGCTTTATGCAGTCCCTGACATGGTCAGGCTGCCTATAGATCTTACTTTTGACAGGTAAACTGTCTCCAGTATCTATAGTGTGCTCACACCAAGAAGTGGTGCCTGGCACAATGGAGAAGAGTTCTGAAAATTGTCCTAGGAGATTTATGCAATTATCTTTCTGCTCAGCAGTAAGACAATCAGCCAAAACTACCCCTTCCACAAGAGCATCTTGTTCTGTGGAAGAGAAGAGATCAGGTAGAGGATCACTGTCTTCTTCCTGTCCCTCATCTGTTGCCATGAGCAGGGTGAGATCAGCCCTGTCATAGTAGGGTTTCAGGCGGTTGACATGGAGCACCCTAAGGGGACTCCTGGCAGTGCCTAAGTCAACCAAGTAGGTGACTTCACCCTTCTTTTCAACAATTGTGTGGGGTCCACTCCATTTATCTTGGAGTGCTCTTGGGGCCACAGGCTCCAAGACCCACACTTTCTGCCCTGGTTGGTACTGAACCAAAACAGCCTTCTGATCATGCCATTGCTTCTGGAGCTCTTGGCTGGCCTGAAGGTTTTTACTGGCCTTTTTCATGTACTCAGCCATCCTTGATCTGAGGCCAAGTACATAATCCACAATATCCTGCTTAGGAGCTTTTAAAGGTTGTTCCCAACCCTCCTTTACAAGTGTGAGTGGACCCCTAACAGGGTGTCCAAAAAGAAGTTCAAAGGGGCTGAAGCCCACTCCTTTCTGGGGTACCTCCCTGTAGGCAAAAAGGAGGCATGGTAGAAGGATATCCCATCTCCTGCGGAGTTTTTCAGGGAGTCCCATAATCATGCCTTTGAGAGTTTTATTAAATCTCTCCACCAGTCCATTTGTTTGTGGATGATAGGGTGTTGTGAACTTATAAGTTACACCACACTCCTTCCACATGGCCTTTAAGTATGCAGACATGAAATTGCTTCCTCTGTCTGATACTACTTCCTTTGGGAAGCCCACCCTGGAAAATATTCCCAGGAGGGCCTTTGCCACTGCAGGAGCTGTAGTGGTCCTTAAAGGAATAGCTTCAGGGTATCTTGTGGCATGGTCCACTACCACCAAGATAAACCTATTGCCTGAAGCAGTAGGAGGGTCAAGGGGGCCAACTATGTCAACCCCTACCCTTTCAAAGGGAACCCCAACCACAGGCAGTGGGATAAGGGGTGCCTTTGGAGTTCCACCTGTCTTGCCACTGGCTTGACAGGTTTCACAGGACTTACAAAATTCTTTTGTGTCCTCAGACATCCTAGGCCAATGAAACAGTGGTACCAATCTGTCCCAAGTTTTCATTTGACCCAGGTGCCCAGCTAAGGGAATGTCATGTGCCAGTGTTAGGAGGAACTTTCTGTACTCCTGAGGGATCACTAATCTCCTGGCAGCTCCAGGTGTAGGATCCCTATGCTCAGTGTACAAGAGGTTGTCCTCCCAGTAAACTCTGTGTGAGTCACTGACATCCCCATTAGCCTGTTTGACAGCTTGCTGTCTGAGACCCTCTAATGTGGGACAGGTTTGCTGTGCCACACTCAGCTCCTCTCTGGCAGGCCCCCCTTCACCCAAAAGCTCAGCAGTGTCTGCTTCCAGCTCCTCTGGTGTAGGTTCTGCACAGGGAGGGAATTCTTCTTCCTCAGAAGTAGAATCCACTGTAGAGGGAGGGATAGTAGGAAGTGGTTTGCTTCTACTAGCCCTAGTTTTAGGGAGCACTTGGTCCATTGTTCCAGGATCCAAGCTTCCCTGTCCTTTTTGCTTTTTGGCCTGAGCCCTTGTCAAAGCAAAAATATGCCCTGGGATGCCCAGCATTGCTGCATGGGCCTCCAACTCCACATCTGACCAAGCTGATGTCTCCAAATCGTTCCCTAATAGACAGTCTACAGGTAAATCTGAAGCTACCACAACTTTCTTTGGACCAGATACCCCCCCCCAGTTGAGATTTACAACAGCCATGGGGTGGCTTTGTGTTATGTTGTGAGCATCGGTTACTTGGTACTGGTGTCCAAGTATGTGTTGTTCAGGGTGCACCAGTTTCTCAATCACCATTGTGACACTGGCACCTGTGTCCCTGTAGGCCTGGACCTCAACACCATTTATTAGGGTTAGTTGCTTGTACTTCTCCAAGTTATGGGGGCAAGCAACCAAAGTGGCTAAGTCAATAGCCCCTTCAGAGACTAAAGTAGCCTCTGTGGTCTCCCTAATCAGACCAACCCCAACTAAATTACCAAAAGTGAGCCCAGCTACTCCCTTGGATTGGCTATTAGTAGGTTTGCTCCCACCACCACTGCTATTAGTAGGGACACTAGGTGTAGCAGTAGGGGTTGTAGTGGTAGGAGCTGTGGTGCCTTTCTTTGGACAACTGGGATCTGTTGTCCAATGGCCTTTTATCTTACATAAATAGCACCATGGTTTCTTTTCCTTGTTCTGATTAAAGGAGGATTTGGGCCCACCACCCCCACCAGAGTGTTTTTGTGGGCCTGATGAAGACTCATTTTTAGATTTGTCCCCACCCTTGTCAGAAGACTTACCATCCTTCTTTTTGTTGCCATCTTTGTCACCCCCTGTATGAACTTTTCTGTTCACTCTTGTTCTGACCCATTTGTCTGCCTTCTTTCCCAATTCTTGGGGAGAGGTCAGATCAGAGTCCACCAAGTACTGGTGCAACAAATCAGACACACAATTATTAAGAATATGCTCTCTCAGGATTAAGTTATACAGGCTGTCATAATCAGTAACTTTACTGCCATGTAACCACCCCTCCAAGGCCTTCACTGCCTGGTCAATGAAATCAACCCAGTCTTGTGAAGACTCCTTTTTGGTATCTCTGAACTTGATCCTGTACTGTTCAGTGGTTAAGCCATAACCATCCAGGAGTGCATTCTTAAGAACTTGGAAATTGTTAGCATCATTTTCTTTTACAGTAAGGAGCCTATCCCTACCTTTTCCAGTAAATGATAGCCATAGGATAGCAGCCCACTGCTTTTGAGGGACATCCTGTACAGCACAGGCCCTCTCAAGTGCAGCAAACCACTTGTTAATGTCATCCCCCTCCTTGTAAGGGGGAACTATCTTATGCAGATTCCTGGAATCATGCTCTTTTGCAGGATGACTATGGGGAATACTGCTGCTGCCACCATGGGTATCTAAACCCATTTTCTGTCTTTCCCTCTCTATTTCTAAAGACTGTCTATCCAAATCCAGCTGTTGCTTCTTGAGCTTCAGTCTGGTTTGCTCCACTCTCAATCTATTGAGCTCCCTTTCCAACAATCTGTCATCAGGGTGGGTGGGAGGGACATTTCTAGATACAGAGGTATGATGGGAATGAACAGAAGGAGACCTGTCCCTTACAGAGGGCACCCTAACAGCTTGGCTACCAGTATAATGTGAGAGCACATCATCAGTATGATGTGATTCAACCTCTGTACCAACTATGCTAGACTGTCTAGTAATGGGCAGGCTGAGAAGTTTCTTTCCTGAACCTTTTCCTGGGGGAGTCCCTGGATCAGATTGAGAACCATTAGCTACTTTTTCTACAGATTGGGCACTTATGGCCTTATCCTGTACTCTAAGCATATTAATTAACAGTTCTAAAGAAGGATTCTTCCCTACACTCAAACCTCTCTCTATGCAGAGACTCCTTGCTCCTTTCCAGCTAAGGTGATCATATGCAAGTTTGGACAGTTCAACTTTTTGGCCTGTGCCAGACATTTTTAGAGAGAGTTAAAGTGATAGACAAAGAGAAAAACGTTTTCAGAACTTTTTGGAAAGACAGAAAAAACTTTTTAAACTTTTAAGAACTTTTTGAAAGTTTAGAAGTACTTTTCAGCACTTAGGAAAGAGTGAAAAGAGGAAATGCAAAACTTTTTGGCTATGTGTATATACACTGACCTTGTTTTGTATATTTTTCTCTTATGAAAAGTACAATGACAAGAGTGGTAAGTAGTCTCAAAGCACTTATCCCACCACTGCACAACCAATGTAGGAGGCTGGACTGGCTTGTAGTGAGTACCAAGGGGTACTTGCACCTTGCACCAGGCCCAGTTATCCCTTATTAGTGTATAGGGTGTCTAGCAGCTTAGGCTGATAGATAATGGTAGCTTAGCAAAGCAGCTCAGGCTGAACTAGGAGACGTGTGAAGCTACTACAGTACCACTTAGTGTCATATGCACAATATCATAAGAAAACACAATACACAGTTATACTAAAAATAAAGGTACTTTATTTTTATGACAATATGCCAAAGTATCTTAGAGTGTACCCTCAGTGAGAGGATAGGAAATATACACAAGATATATATACACAATAGCAAAAATATGCAGTATAGTCTTAGAAAACAGTGCAAACAATGTATAGTTACAATAGGATGCAATGGGGAAACATAGGGATAGGGGCAACACAAACCATATACTCCAAAAGTGGAATGTGAACCACGAATGGACCCCAAACCTATGTGACCTTGTAGAGGGTCGCTGGGACTATTAGAAAATAGTGAGAGTTAGAAAAATAACCCTCCCCAAGACCCTGAAAAGTGGGTGCAAAGTGCACTAAAATTCCCCTAAGGACAAAATAGTCGTGTTAGAGGGAAAATGCAAGGAAAACACAAATCAGCAATGCAACAACGATGGATTCCTGACTGAGGGTACCTGTGGAACAAGGGGACCAAGTCCAAAAGTCACAAGCAGCTCGGAGATGGGCAGATGCCCAAGAAATGCCAGCGGTTGGTGCAAAGAAGCTCTTACTAGGCTGAAGAACTGTGAATACTGCAGGAACGACAAGGGCTAGAGACTTCCCCTTTGGAGGATGGATCCCCCACGCCTTGGAGAGTCGTGCAGAAGTGTTTTCCCGCCGGATGGACGCCAACAAGCCTTGCTACACGCAAATCGTGCGTTTGGCGTTTTTGGACGCTGCTGGGGCCCAGGAGGGACCAGAAGGTCGCAAATTGGACCTGCTGAGAGAGGGGACGTCGAGCAAGACAAAGAGCCCTCACTGAAGCAGGTAGCATCCGGAGAAGTGCCAGAAACAGGCACTACGAGGATGCGTGAAACGGTGCTCGCCGAAGTTGCACAAAGGAGTCCCACGTCGCCGGAGACCAACTTAGAAAGTCGTGCAATGCAGGTTAGAGTGCCGTGGACCCAGGCTTGGCTGTGCACGAAGGATTTCCGCCGGAAGTGCACAGGGGCCGGAGTAGCTTGCAAAGTCGCGGTTCCCAGCAATGCAGCCCAGCGAGGTGAGGCAAGGACTTACCTCCACCAAACTTGGGCTGAAGAGTCACTGGACTGTGGGGGTCACTTGGACGGTGTCGCTGGATTCGAGGGACCTCGCTCGTCGTGCTGAGAGGAGACCCAAGGGACCGGTAATGCAGCTTTTTGGTGCCTGCGGTTGCAGGGGGAAGATTCCGTCGACCCACGGGAGATTTCTTCGGAGCTTCTGGTGCAGAGAGGAGGCAGACTACCCCCACAGCATGCACAAGCAGGAAAACAGTCGAGAAGGCGGCAGGATCAGCGTTACAGAGTTGCAGTAGTCGTCTTTGCTACTATGTTGCAGGTTTGCAGGCTTCCAGCGCGGTCAGCGGTCGATTCCTTATCAGAAGGTGAAGAGGGAGATGCAGAGGAACTCGGCTGAGCTCATGCATTCGTTATCTAAAGTTTCCCCAGAGACAGAGACCCTAAATAGCCAGAAAAGAGGGTTTGGCTACCTAGGAGAGAGGAAAGGCTACTAACACCTGAAGGAGCCTATCACAAGGAGTCTCTGACGTCACCTGGTGGCACTGGCCACTCAGAGCAGTCCAGTGTGCCAGCAGCACCTCTGTTTCCAAGATGGCAGAGGTCTGGAGCACACTGGAGGAGCTCTGGACACCTCCCAGGGGAGGTGCAGGTCAGGGGAGTGGTCACTCCCCTTTCCTTTGTCCAGTTTCGCGCCAGAGCAGGGGCTAAGGGGTCCCTGAACCGGTGTAGACTGGCTTATGCAGAATTGGGCACCTCTGTGCCCAACAAAGCATTTCCAGAGGCTGGGGGAGGCTACTCCTCCCCTGCCTTCACACCATTTTCCAAAGGGAGAGGGTGTCACACCCTCTCTCAGAGGAAGTTCTTTGTTCTGCCATCCTGGGCCAGGCCTGGCTGGACCCCAGGAGGGCAGATGCCTGTCTGAGGGGTTGGCAGCAGCAGCAGCTGCAGAGAAACCCCAGGAAGGGCAGTCTGGCAGTACCAGGGTCTGTGCTACAGACCACTGGGATTATGGAATTGTACCAACAATGCCAGGATGGCATAGAGGGGGCAATTCCATGATCATAGACATGTTACATGGCCATATTCGGAGTTACCATGGTGAAGCTACATATAGGTAGTGACCTATATGTAGTGCACGCGTGTAATGGTGTCCCCGCACTCACAAAGTTCAGTGAATTGGTTCTGAACAATGTGGGGGCACCTTGGCTAGTGCCAGGGTGCCCTCACACTAAGTAACTTTGCACCTAACCTTTACCAGGTAAAGGTTAGACATATAGGTGACTTATAAGTTACTTAAGTGCAGTGTAAAATGGCTGTGAAATAACGTGGACGTTATTTCACTCAGGCTGCAGTGGCAGGCCTGTGTAAGAATTGTCAGAGCTCCCTATGGGTGGCAAAAGAAATGCTGCAGCCCATAGGGATCTCCTGGAACCCCAATACCCTGGGTACCTCAGTACCATATACTAGGGGATTATAAGGGTGTTCCAGTAAGCCAATGTAAATTGGTAAAAATGGTCACTAGCCTGTCAGTGACAATTTGGAAAGAAATGAGAGAGCATAACCACTGAGGTTCTGATTAGCAGAGCCTCAGTGAGACAGTTAGTCACTACACAGGTAACACATACAGGCACACTTATGAGCACTGGGGCCCTGGGTTACCAGGGTCCCAGTGACACATACAACTAAAACAACATATATACAGTGAAAAATGGGGGTAACATGCCAGGCAAGATGGTACTTTCCTACACATACTGGAACACCCTTATAATTCCCAAGTATATGGTGCTGAGGTACCCAGGGTTTTGGGGTTCCAGGAGATCCCTATGGGCTGCAGCATTTCTTTTGCCACTGTAGGAAAGTACCATCTTGCCTGGCATGTTACCCCCATTTTTCACTGTATATATGTTGTTTTAGTTGTATGTGTCACTGGGACCCTGCCAGGCAGGGCCCCAGTGCTCATAAGCGTGCCTGGATGTGTTCCCTGTGTGATGACTAACTGTCTCACTGAGGCTCTGCTATCCAGAACCTCAGTGGTTATGCTCTCTCATTTCTTTCCAAATTGTCACTAACAGGCTAGTGACCAATTTCACCAATCCACATTGGTATACTGGAACACCCTTATAATTCCCTAGTATATCGTACTGAGGTACCCAGGGTGTTGGGGTTCCAGGAGATCCCTATGGGCTGCAGCATTTCTTTTGCCACCCATAGGGAGCTCTGACAATTCTTACACAGGCCTGCCACTGCAGCATGAGTGAAATAATGCACACATTATTTCACTGCCATTTTCACTGCACTTAAGTAACTTATAAGTCACCTATATGTCTAACCTTTACCTGGTAAAGGTTAGGTGCAAAGTTACTTAGTGTGTGGGCACCCTGGCACTAGCCAAGGTGCTCCCACATTGTTCAGGGCAAATTCCCCAGACTTTTTGAGTGCGGGGACACCATTGCACGCGTGCACTACACATAGGTCAATACCTATGTGTAGCTTCACAATGGTAACTCCGAATATGGCCATGTAACATGTCTAAGATCATGGAATTGCCCCCTCTATGCCATCCTGGCGTTGTTTCGACAATCCCATGATCCCACGGGTCTGTAGCTCAGACCCGGGTACTGCCAAACTGCCTTTTCAGGGGGTTCACTGCAGCTGCTGCCAACCCCTCAGACAGGTTTCTGCCCTCATGGGGTCCAGCCAGGCTTGGCCCAGGAAGGCAGAACAAAGGACTTCCTCAGAGAGAGGGTGTTACACCCTCTCCCTTTGGAAATAGGTGTTAAGGCAGGGGAGGAGTAGCCTCCCCTAGCCTCTGGAAATGCTTTCATGGGCACAGATGGTGCCCATTTCTACATAAGCCAGTCTACACCGGTTCAGGGACCCCTCAGCCCTGCTCTGGCACGAAACTGGACAAAAGAAAGGGGAGTGACCACTCCCCTGACCTGCACCTCCCCTGGGAGGTGCCCAGAGCTCCTCCAGTGTGCTCTAGACCTCTGCCATCTTGGAAACAGAGGTGCTGCTGGCACACTGGACTGCTCTGAGTGGCCAGGGCCAGCAGGTGACGTCAGAGACTCCTTCTCATAGGCTCCTTCAGGTGTTGCTAGCCTATCCTCTCTCCTAAGTAGCCAAACCCTCTTTTCTGGCTATTTAGTGTCTCTGCTTTGGGGAATTCCTTAGATAACGAATGCAAGAGCTCATCAGAGTTCCTCTGCATCTCTCTCTTCACCTTCTGCCAAGGAATCGACTGCCGACCGCGCTGGAAGCCTGCAAAACTGCAACAAAGTAGCAAAGACGACTACTGCAACTCTTTAACGCTGATCCTGCCGCCTTCTCGACTGTTTTCCTGCTTGTGCATGCTGTGGGGGTAGTCTGCCTCCTCTCTGCACCAGAAGCTCTGAAGAAATCTCCCGTGGGTCGACGGAATCTTCCCCCTGCAACTGCAGGCACCAAAAAGCTGCATTACCGGTCCCTTGGGTCTCCTCTCAGCACGACGAGCGAGGTCCCTCGAATCCAGCGACTCTGTCCAAGTGACCCCCACAGTCCAGTGACTCTTCAGTCCAAGTTTGGTGGAGGTAAGTCCTTGCCTCACCTCGCTGGGCTGCATTGTTGGGAACCGCGACTTTGCAGCTACTCCGGCCCCTGTGCACTTCCGGCGGAAATCCTTTGTGCACAGCCAAGCCTGGGTCCACGGCACTCTAACCTGCATTGCACGACTTTCTAAGTTGGTCTCCGGCGACGTGGGACTCCTTTGTGCAACTTCGGTGAGCACCGTTTCACGCATCCTCGTAGTGCCTGTTTCTGGCACTTCTCCGGGAGCTACCTGCTTTAGAGAGGGCTCCTTTTCTTGTTCGACGTCCCCTCTCTCTGCTGGTCTAATTTGTGACCTCCTGGTCCCTCCTGGGCCTCAGCAGCGTCCGAAAACGCTAACCACACGATTTGCAGCTAGCAAGGCTTGTTGGCGTTCTTTCGGCGGGAAAACACTTCTGCACGACTCTCCACGGCGCGAGAGATCCGTCCACCAAAGGGAAAGTCTCTAGCCCTTTTCGTTCCTGCAGAATCCTCAGCTTCTTCTGTCCAGTAGAAGCTTCTTTGCACCCGCAGCTGGCATTTCCTGGGCATCTGCCCATCTCCGACTTGCTTGTGACTTTTGGACTTGGTCCCCTTGTTCCACAGGTACCCTAGATTGGAAATCCACAGTTGTTGCATTGCTGGTTTGTGTCTTTCCTGCATTATTCCTCTAACACGACTTCTTTGTCCTTAGAGGAACTTTAGTGCACTTTGCACTCACTTTTCAGGGTCTTGGGGAGGGTTATTTTTCTAACTCTCACTATTTTCTAATAGTCCCAGCGACCCTCTACAAGGTCACATAGGTTTGGGGTCCATTCGTGGTTCGCATTCCACTTTTGGAGTATATGGTTTGTGTTGCCCCTATCCCTATGTTTCCCCATTGCATCCTATTGTAACTATACATTGTTTGCACTGTTTTCTAAGACTATACTGCATATTTTTGCTATTGTGTATATATATCTTGTGTATATTTCCTATCCTCTCACTGAGGGTACACTCTAAGATACTTTGGCATATTGTCATAAAAATAAAGTAACTTTATTTTTAGTATAACTGTGTATTGTGTTTTCTTATGATATTGTGCGTATGATACTAGGTGGTACTGTAGTAGCTTCACACGTCTCCTAGTTCAGCCTAAGCTGCTCTGCTAAGCTACCATTATCTATCAGCCTAAGCTGCTAGACACCCTATACACTAATAAGGGATAACTGGGCCTGGTGCAAGGTGCAAGTACCCCTTGGTACTCACTACAAGCCAGTCCAGCCTCCTACAGTAGGACACATTCTGACCAAAGGAGAAGTTCCTGCACCTTACGTTGTTGCAGAATCTTTGGCTTCTTCCACCCGCAGGCAGTCCTATTGCACCTTCATCCTGGGTTTAGTGGGCTCCTGCCCCCCCTGGACACTTGAGTGACTCTTGGACTTGGTCCCCTTCCTTTACAGGTCCTCAGGTCCAGGAATCCATCTTCAGTGTTTTGGTAGCAGTTGTTGTTCTTGCAGAATCCCCTATCTCGACTATACTGTCTTTCTGGGGTAGTAGGGTAACTTTACTCCTACTTTTCAGTGTCTTGGGGTGGGGTGTTTTGGACACCCTTACTGTTTTCTCACAGTCCCAGTGACCCTCTACAACCTACCATTGGCCTGGGGTCCATTCGTGGTTCGCATTCCACTTTTGGATTTTATGTTTGTGTTGCCCCTAGGCCTATTTCTACCTATTGCATCCTATTGTGATTCTACATTGTTAGCACTAATTTTCTTACTGTTACTTACCTGACTTTGGTTTGTGTACATATAATTTGTGTATATTACTTACCTCCTAAGTGAGGGTATCCTCTGAGATACTTTTGGCATATTGTCACTAAAATAAAGTACCTTTATTTTAGTAACTCTGAGTATTGTGTTTTCTTGTGACATAGGGGGTCATTACAACATTGGCGGTATAAGGCGCTTACCGCCGTGCAGAAGACCGCCAATACACCGCTGCGGCCGCGGTAGACCGCCACAGCTATTATGACACACATCACGGAATCCGCCGAAATTCAGACACCCGCACAATACCGCCACACCAAAGGTCAGCGATAAACTGGCGGAAACACATCCTCCACCTCCACGCCAACAGAAACACGCCCATGCCATTACGACCCACCTCAACCGTGGTATTCCATTGGCGGTACACACCGCCGCGCTCAAAATACGCACACAGCTCCAAAACACCGCCACATTGGACAAATACAAATACACACACCTGACACACATACACACACCACTCCCACACACCCAATACTATATAAAACAAACACCCACATCACCCACAAACCCATACTACCAAAAATTCAGAGAGAAGGCCAGAGAGACAGCACAGAACAGACAACCCCATCACACAGAGGCACACAACACCATCATCCCCGCAACATCCAAGCACAAAACATCACATACCACTACACTCACCACACTCATCAACACATACACCACCCCACTCATCACCTACACCTCCCCATGTCTCGGCAAAGACACCCCCGCTTCTTCGAGGAGGAGCTCAGGGTCATGGTGGAGGTCCCTTGAACTCAGCAACTCTGTCCAAGTGACTCCAACAGTCCAGTGACTCTTCAGTCCAAGTTTGGTGGAGGTAAGTCCTTGCCTCCCCACGCCAGACTGCATTGCTGGGAACCGTGTCTTTTGCAGCTACTCAGGCCTCTGTGCACTTCCGGCGGAAATCCTTTGTGTACAGCCAAGCCTGGGTCCACGACACTCTAACCTGCATTGCACGACTTTCTAAGTTGTCCTCCGGTGGCGTGGGACTCCTTTGTGCATCTTTGGGTGAGCACCATTTCACTCCTCTTCATAGTGCCTGTTTCAGCAATTCTGCGGGTGCTGCCTGCTTCTGAGTGGGCTCCTTGTCTTGCTCGACTCCCCCTCTGTCCCCAGACGCAATTGGCGACATCCTGGTCCCTCCTGGGCCACAGCAGCATCCAAAAACCCTAACCGCACGATTTGCAGCTAGCAAGGCTTGTTGGTGGTATTTCTTCAGTAAAACACTTCTGCACAACTCTCCACGGCGTGTGGGATCCATCCTCCAAAGGAGAAGTCTCTAGCCCTTGTCGTTCCTGCAGAATCCTCAGCTTCTACTGTCCAGTAGCAGCTTCTTTGCACCCACAGCTGGCATTTCCTGGGCATCTGACCATCTCCGACTTGCTTGTGACTTTTGGACTTGTTCCCCTTGTTCCACAGGTACCCTCGACTGGAAATCCATCGTTGTTGCAATGCTGGTTTGTGTCTTTCCGGCAGAATTCCCCTATGACGACTTCTGTGCTCTTTGGGGAACTTTAGTGAACTCTGCACTCACTTTTCAGGGTCTTGGGGTGGGCTATTTTTCTAACCCTAAATGTTTTCTTACATTCCCAGCGACCCTCTACAAGGTCACATAGGTTTGGGGTCCATTCATGGTTCGCATTCCACTTTTGGAGTATATGGTTTGTGTTGCCCCTATCCCTATGTGTCACCATTGCATCCTATTGTAACTATACATTGTTTGCTCTGTTTGCTAAGACTATACTGCATATTTTTGGTATTGTGTACATATATCTTGTGTATATTTGCTATCCTCATACTGAGGGTACTCACTGAGATAAATTGGCATATTGTCATAAAAATAAAGTACCTTTATTTTTAGTATATCTGTGTATTGTGTTTTCTTATGATATTGTGCAAGTGACACTAGGGGTAATGTAGGAGCTTCACTCGTATCCTAGTTCAGCCTAAGCTACTCTGCTAAGCTACCATTATCTATCAGCCTAAGCTGCTAGACACCCTATACACTAATAAGGGATACCTGGGCCTGGTGCAAGGTGTGAGTACCCCTTGGTACTCACTACAAGCCAGTCCAGCCTCCTACAGTGGTTGTGCAGTGGTGGGATAAGTGCTTTGTAACTACTTACCACTTTTGTCATTGTACTTTTCATAAGAGAAAAATATCCAAAACAAGTTCAGTGTATGTACACCTAACCAAAAAGTTTTGCATTTCCTCTTTTCACTCTATTCTAAGTGCTGAAAAGTACCTCTAAACTTTCTAAAAGTTCTTAAAAAGTTTAAAAAGTTGTTTCTGTCTTTCCAAAAGTTCTGAAAAACTTTTGTCTCACTTTTTCTGTCACTTAAACACTTTCTAAAATGTCTGGCACAGGCCAAACTGTTGATCTGTCCAAACTTGCTTATGATCACCTTAGCTGGAAAGGAGCAAGGAGTCTCTGCATAGAAAGAGGTTTGAGTGTAGGGAAGAATCCCCCCAGAGAACTGTTGGTTAACATGCTTATAGAACAGGAGAAGGCTAAAGGTGCCCATTCTGTTGAAAAAGTAGCTCATGGTTCACAATCTGATCCAGGGACTCCCCTAGAAAAAGAGTCAGGAAAGAAACTTCCTAGCCTGCCCATTACCAGACAGCCTAGCATAGTTGGTACTGATGTAGAGTCACACCATACTGATAGTGTTGTCTCACATCATAGCAAGAGTATTCCTTCTCACCATAGTAGAAGTGATGTTTCTGTTAACCAAACTGTTAGGATGCCTTCTGTTAGGGACAGGTCTCCTTCTGTTCATTCTCAACATACTTCTGTTTCTAGGCACATCTCTCCCACCCACCCTGATGACAGAGTGTTAGAAAGGGAACTCAATAGATTGAGAGTGGAGGAATAAAGGCTGAAGCTCAAGAAGCAACAGCTGGATTTAGATAGACAGTCCTTAGAGATAGAAAGAGAAAGACAGAAATTGGGTTTAGAAACCCATGGTGGCAGCAGCAGTATTCCCAATAGTCATCCTGCAAGAGAGCATGATTCTAGGAATCTGCACAAGATAGTTCCCCCTTATAAGGAGGGGGATAACATTAACAAGTGGTTTGCTGCACTTGATAGAGCCTGTGTTGTACAGGATGTCCCTCAAAGGCAGTGGGCTGCTATCCTATGGCTATCATTTAGTGGAAAGGGTAGGGATAGGCTCCTTACTGTGAAAGAAAGTGATGCCAATAATTTAACAGTTCTTAAGAATGCACTCCTGGATGGTTATGGCTTAACCACTGAACAGTACAGGATGATGTTCAGAGAGACCAAAAAGGAGTCTTCACAAGACTGGGTTGATTTTGTTGACCATTCAGTGAAGGCCTTGGAGGGGTGGTTACATGGCAGTAAAGTTACTGATTATGAAAGCCTGTATAACTTGATCCTGAGAGAGCATATTCTTAATAATTGTGTGTCTGATTTGTTGCACCAGTACTTGGTGGACTCTGATCTGACCTCTCCCCAAGAATTGGGAAAGAAGGCAGACAAATGGGTCAGAACAAGGGTGAACAGAAAAGTTCATACAGGGGGTGACAAAGATGGCAATAAGAAGAAGGATGGTAAGTCTTCTGACAAGGGTGGGGACAAGTGTAAAAATGAGTCTTCATCAGGTCCACAAAAACACTCTGGTGGGGGGGGGGGGGGTGGGCCCAAATCCTCTTCTAATCAAAACAAAGAAAAGAAACCATGGTGCTATTTATGTAAAATAAAAGGCCATTGGACAACAGATCCCAGTTGTCCAAAGAAAAGCACCAGCCTTCTACCACTACAAACCCTACTGCTACACCTAGTGTCCCTACTAATAGCAGTGGTGGTGGGAGCAAACCTACTAATAGCCAATCCAAGGGAGTAGCTGGGCTCACTATTGGTAACTTAGTTGGGGTTGGTCTGATTAGGGAGACCACAGAGGCTGTGTTAGTCTCTGAGGGGGCTATTGATTTAGCCACCTTGGTTGCTTGTCCCCTTAAAATGGATAAGTACAAGTAACTACCCCTAATAAATGGTGTTGAGGTTTAGGCCTACAGGGACACTGGTGCCAGTGTTACAATGGTAATAGAGAAACTGGTCCACCCTGAACAACACCTACTTGGTCACCAGTACCAAGTAACCGATGCTCATAACAACACCCTTAGCCACCCCACGGCTGTTGTGAATCTCAACTGGGGGGGTTTACTGGCCCAAAGAAAGTTGTAGTTGCCTCAGATTTACCTGTAGACTGTCTATTAGGGAATGATTTAGAGACATCAGCTTGGGCAGAAGTGGAGTTGGAGGCTCAAGCAGCAATGCTGGGCATTCCAGGGCATATGTTTGCTTTGACCAGGGCTCAGGGCAAAAAGCAAAAAGGACAGGGTGACTTGGATCCTGGAAGAATGGACCAAGTGCTCCCTAAAGCCAGGGCTAGTAGAAGTAAAGCACTACCTACTAACCCTCCCTCTACAGTGGATTCTACTTCTGAGGAAGAACAAAATTCCACCCTGTGCAGAACCTACACCAGAGGAGCTGGAAGCAGACACTGCTGAGCTTTTGGGTGAAGGGGGGCCTGCCATGGAGGAGCTGAGTGTGGCACAGCAGACCTGTCCCACACTAGAGGGTCTAAGACAGCAAGCTGTCAAACAAGCAAATGGGGATGTCAGTGACTCTCACAGAGTTTACTGGGAGGACACCCTCTTGTACACTGAAGCAAAGGATCCAAAACCTGGAGCTGCCAGGAGATTGGTGATTCCTCAGGAGTACAGAACGTTCCTCCTAACTCTTGCTCACGACATTCCCTTAGCTGGACATTTGGGGCAAATGAAAACTTGGGACAGGCTTGTTCCCTTGTTTCATTGGCCTAGAATGTCAGAGGACACAAAGGAATTTTGTAAGTCCTGTGAAACCTGTCAAGCCAGTGGCAAGACAGGTGGCACTCCAAAGGCACCCCTTATTCCACTGCCTGTGGTTGGGGTTCCCTTTGAAAGGGTAGGGGTTGACATAGTTGGCCCCCTTGACCCTCCTACTGCTTCAGGCAATAGGTTTATCTTGGTGGTAGTGGACCATGCCACCAGATATCCTGAAGCAATTCCTCTTAGGACCACTACAGCTCCTGCAGTGGCAAAGGCCCTCCTGGGAATCTTTTCCAGGGTGGGCTTCCCAAAAGAGGTGGTATCAGACAGGGGAAGCAATTTCATGTCTGCTTACTTAAAGGCCATGTGGAAGGAATGTGGTGTGACATACAAGTTCACCACACCCTATCATCCACAAACAAATGGACTGGTGGAGAGATTTAACAAAACTCTCAAAGGCATGATTATGGGACTCCCAGAAAAGCTCCGCAGGAGATGGGATATCCTTTTACCATGCCTCCTTTTTGCTTACAGGGAGGTACCCCAGAAAGGAGTGGGCTTCAGCCCCTTTAAACTCCTCTTTGGACACCCTGTGAGAGGTCCTCTAACACTTGTTGAGGAGGGATGGGAACAACCTTTAAAAGCTCCAAAGCAAGACATAGTGGATTATGTACTTGGCCTCAGATCAAGGATGGCTGAGTACATGAAAAAGGCCAGTAAAAACCTTCAGGCCAGCCAAGAGCTCCAGAAGCAATGGCATGACCAGAAGGCTGTTTTGGTTCAGTACCAACCAGGGCAGAAAGTATGGGTCTTGGAGCCTGTGGCCCCAAGAGCACTCCAAGATAAATGGAGTGGACCCCACACAATTGTTGAAAAGAAGGGTGAAGTCACCTACTTAGTTGACTTAGGCACTGCCAGGAGTCCCCTTAGGGTGCTCCATGTCAACCGCCTGAAACCCTACTATGACAGGGCTGATCTCACCCTGCTCATGGCAACTGATGAGGGACAAGAAGAAGACAGTGATCCTCTCCCTGATCTCTTCTCTTCCACAGAACAAGATGCTCTAGTGGAAGGTGTTGTACTGGCAGATTGTCTTACTGCTGAGCAGAAAGACCACTGCAGAAATCTCCTGGGTCAGTTTTCTGAACTCTTCTCTACTGTGCCAGGTACCACTTCATGGTGTGAGCACACTATAGATACTGGAGACAGCTTGCCTGTCAAAAGTAAGATCTATAGGCAGCCTGACCATGTCAGAGACTGCATAAAGCAAGACGTGCAGAAAATGTTAGAAATGTGAGTGGTTGAGCACTCTGAAAGTCCATGGGCCTCTCCTGTGGTACTTGTACCAAAACCCCATTCCAAAGATGGAAAGAAGGAAATGCGGTTTTGTGTAGACTACAGAAGTCTCAACCAGGTAACCAAAACTGATGCTCACTGTGAGAAAGTAGCCTCTTCCTAGCCTTGTTACCCCCACTTTTGGCCTGGTTGTGAGTGTATGTCAGGGTGTTTTCACTGTCTCACTGGGATCCTGCTAGCCAGGGCCCAGTGCTCATAGTGAAAACCCTATGTTTTCAGTATGTTTGTTATGTGTCACTGGGACCCTGCTAATCAGGACCCCAGTGCTCATAAGTTTGTGGCCTATATGTATGTGTTCCCTGTGTGGTGCCTAACTGTCTCACTGAGGCTCTGCTAACCAGAACCTCAGTGGTTATGCTCTCTCATTTATTTCAAATTGTCACTAACAGGCTAGTGAACAATTTTACCAATTTACATTGGCTTACTGGAACACCCTTATAATTCCCTAGTATATGGTACTGAGGTACCCTGGGTATTGGGGTTCCAGGAGATCCCTATGGGCTGCAGCATTTCTTTTGCCACCCATAGGGAGCTCTGACAATTCTTACACAGGCCTGCCACTGCAGTCTGAGGGAAATAACGTCCACGTTATTTCACAGCCATTTACCACTGCACTTAAGTAACTTATAAGTCACCTATATGTCTAACCTTTACCTGGTAAAGGTTAGGTGCAAAGTTACTTAGTGTGAGGGCACCCTGGGACTAGCCAAGGTGCCCCCACATTGTTCAGGACCAATTCCCTGGACTTTGTGAGTGTGGGGACACCATTACATGCGTGCACTACATATAGGTCACTACCTATATGTAGCTTCACAATGGTAACTCCGAATATGGCCATGTAACATGTCTATGATCATGGAATTGCCCCCTCTATGCCATCCTGGCATAGTTGGCACAATCCCATGATCCCAGTGGTCTGTAGCACAGACCCTGGTACTGCCAAACTGCCTTTCCTGGGGTTTCACTGCAGCTGCTGCTGCTGCCAACCCCTCAGACAGGTTTCTGCCCTCCTAGGGTCAAGCCATGCTTGTCCCAGGATGGCAGAACAAAGGACTTCCTCTGAGAGAGGGTGTTACACCCTCTCCCTTTGGAAAATGGTGTGAAGGCAGGGGAGGAGTAGCCTCCCCCAGCCTCTGGAAATGCTTTCTTGGGCACAGATGTGCAAAATTCTGCATAAGCCAGTCTACACCGGTTCAGGGGACCCCTTAGCCCTGCTCTGGCGTGAAACTGGACAAAGGAAAGGGGAGTGACCACTCCCCTGACCTCCACCTCCCCTGGGAGGTGTCCAGAGCTCCTCCAGTGTGCTCCAGACCTCTGCCATCTTGGAAACAGAGGTGCTGTTGGCACACTGGACTGCTCTGAGTGGCCAGTGCCACCAGGTGATGTCAGAGACTCCTTCTGATAGGCTCCTTCAGGTGTTGCTAGCCTATCCTCTCTGCTAAGTAGACAAACCCTCTTTTCTGGCTATTTAGGGTCTCTGTCTCTGGGGAAACTTTAGATAACGAATGCAAGAGCTCATCAGAGTTCCTCTGCATCTCTCTCTTCACCTTCTGCCAAGGAATCGACTGCGGACCGCGCTGGAAGCTAGCAACACTGCAACAAAGTAGCTAAGACGACTACTGCAACTCTGAAACGCTGATCCTGCTGCCTTCTCGACTGTTTTCCTGGTGGTGCATGCTGTGAGGGTAGTCTGCCTCCTCTCTGCACTAGAAGCTCCGAAGAAATCTCCCGTGGGTCGACGGAATCTCCCCCCTGCAACCGCAGGCACCAAAAAGCTGCATTACCGGTCCCTTGGGTCTCCTCTCAGCACGACGAGCGAGGTCCCTCGAATCCAGCAACTGTGTCCAAGTGACTCCCACAGTCCAGTGACTCTTCAGTCCAAGTTTGGTGGAGGTAAGTCCTTGCCTCACCTCGCTACACTGCATTGCTGGGAACCGCGACTTTTGCAGCTACTTCGGCCCCTGTGCACTTCTGGCGGAAATCCTTTGTGCACAGCCAAGCCTGGGTCCACGGCACTCTAACCTGCACTGCACGACTTTCTAAGTTGGTCTCCGGCGATGTGGGACTCCTTTGTGTAACTTTGGGTGAGCACTGTTTCACGCATTCTCGTAGTGCCTGTTTCTGGCACTTCTCCGGATGCTACCTGCTGCTGAGAGGGCTCCTTGTTTTGCTCGATGTCCCCTCTCTCTCCTGACGCAATTTGCGACATCCTGGTCCCTCCTGGGCCACAGCAGCATCCAAAAACGCTTACTATACGATTTGCAGCTAGCAAGGCATGTTGGCGGTCTTTTAGCAGGAAAACACTTCTGCACGACTCTCCACGACAAGCGGGATCCGTCCTCCAAAGGGGAAGTCTCTAGCCCTTTTTGTTCCTGCAGAATCCTCAGCTTCTTCTGTCCAGTAGAAGCTTCTTTGCACCCACAGCTGGCATTTCCTGGGCATATGCCCATCTCCGACTTGCTTGTGACTTTTGGACTTGGTCCCCTTGTTCCACAGGTACCCTAGATTGGAAATCCATCGTTGTTGCATTGTTGGTTTGTGTCTTTCCTGCATTATTCCCCTATCACGTCTTCTTTGTCCTTTGGGGAACTTTAGTGCACTTTGCACTCACTTTTCAGGGCCTTGGGGAGGGTTATTTTTCTAACTCTCACTATTTTCTAATAGTCCCAGCGACCCTCTACAAGGTCACATAGGTTTGGGGTCCATTCGTGGTTCGCATTCCACTTTTGGAGTATATGGTTTGTGTTGCCCCTATCCCTATGTGTCCCCATTGCATCCTATTGTAACTATACATTGTTTGCACTGTTTTCTAAGACTATACTGCATATTTTTGGTATTGTGTACATATATCTTGTGTATATTTCCTATCCTCTCACTAAGGGTACACTCTAAGATACTTTGGCATATTGTCATAAAAATAAAGTACCTTTATTTTTAGTATAACTGTGTATTGTGTTTTCTTATGATATTGTGCAAGTGACACTTGTGGTACTGTAGGAGCTTCACTCGTCTCCTAGTTCAGCCTAAGCTGCTCTGCTAAGCTACCATTATCTATCAGCCTATGCTGCTAGACACCCTATACACTAATAAGGGATAACTGGGCCTGGTGCAAGGTGCAAGTTCCCCTTGGTACTCACTACAAGCCAGTCCAGCCTCCTACAAGGGGACAAGCAACTAAGGTGGCTAAATCAATAGCCCCCTCAGAGACTAACACAGCCTCTGTGGTCTCCCTAACCAGACCAACCCCAACTAAGTTACCAAAAGTGAGCCCAGCTACTCCCTTGGATTGGCTATTAGTAGGTTTGCTCCCACCACCACTGCTATTAGTAGGGACACTAAGTGTAGCAGTGGCGATTGTAGTGGTAGGAGGCTTGGTGCTTTTCTTTGGACAACTGGGATCTGTTGTCCAATGGCCTTTTACTTTACATAAATAGCACCATGGTTTATTTTCTTTGTTTTGATTAAAAGAGGATTTGGGCACACCACCCCCACCAGAGTGTTTTTGTGGGCCTGATGAAGACTCATTTTTAGATTTGTCCCCACCCTTGTCAGAAGACTTACCATCCTTCTTTTTGTTGCCATCTTTGTCACCCCCTGTATGAACTTTTCTGTTCACCCTTGTTCTGACCCATTTGTCTGCCTTCTTTCCCAATTCTTGGGGAGAGGTCAGATCAGAGTCCACCAAGTACTGGTGCAACAAATCAGACACACAATTATTAAGAATATGCTCTCTCAGGATCAAGTTATACAGGCTTTCAAAATCAGTAACTTTACTGCCATGTAACCACCCCTCCAAGGCCTTCACTGAATGGTCAATGAAATCAACCCAGTCTTGTGAAGACTCCTTTTTGGTTTCTCTGAACTTTATCCTGTATTGTTCAGTGGTTAAGCCATAAACATCCAGGAGTGCATTCTTAAGAACTGTAAAATTTTGGCACCACTTTCTTTCACAGTAAGGAGCCTATCCCTACCTTTTCCACTAAATGATAGCCATAGGATAGCAGCCCACTGCCTTTGAGGGACATCCTGTACAACACAGGCCCTCTCAAGTGCAGCAAACCACTTGTTAATGTCATCCCCCTCCTTATAAGGGGGAACTATCTTATGCAGATTCCTGGAATCATGCTCTTTTGCAGGATGACTATGGGGAATACTGCTGCTGCCACCATGGGTTTCTAAACCCAACTTCTGTCTTTCCTTCTCTAATTCTAAAGACTGTCTATCCAAATCCAGCTGTTGCTTCTTAAGCTTCAGTCTGGTTTGTTCCACCCTCAACTTATTGAGTTCCCTTTCTAACAATCTGTCATCAGGGTTGGTGGGAGGGACATTCCTAGATACAGAGGTATGATGGGAATGAACAGAAGGAGACCTGTCCCTTACAGAGGGCACCCTAACAGCTTGGCTAACAGAAACATCACTTCCACTATGGTGAGATTAAATGCTCTTGCTATGATGTGAAACAACACTATTTGTATGGTGTGCCTCTTCATCACTACCAACTATGCTAGACTGTCTAGTAATGGGCAGGCTAGGAAGTTTCTTTCCTGAATCTTTTCCTGGGGGAGTCCCTGGATCAGATTGGGAACCATTAGCTACTTTTTCAACAGATGGGGCACTTTTTGCCTTATCTTGTTCTCTAAGCATGTTAAGTAACAATTCCAAGGAAGGATTCTTCCCTACACTCAAACCTCTCTCTATACAGAGACTCCTTGCTCCTTTCCAGCTAAGGTGATCATATGCAATCTTGGACAGGTCAACATTTTGGCCTGTGCCAAAACATTTTTAGAGAGAGTTAAAGTGATAGAAAAAGAGAAAAAAGTTTTCAGAACTTTTTAGAAAGACAGAAAAAAACTTTTTAAACTTTTAAGAACTTTTTGAAAGTTTAGAAGTACTTTTCAGCACTTTAGAAAAGAGTGAAAAGAGGAAATGCAAAACTTTTCAGTTATGTGTACACACACTGAACTTGTTTTGTATATTTTTCTCTTATGAAAAGTACAATGACAAGAGTGGTAAGTAGTCTCAAAGCACTTATCCCACCGCTGCACAACCAATGTAGGAGGCTGGACTGGCTTGTAGTGAGTACCAAGGGGTACTTGCACCTTGCACCAGGCCCAGTTATCCCTTATTAGTGTATAAGGTGTGTAGCAGCATAGGCTGATAGATAATGGTAGCTTAGCAGAGCAGCTTAGGCTGAACTTGGAGACGAGTGAAGCTCCTACAGTACCATCAGTGTCACTTGCACAATATCATAAGAAAACACAATACACAGTTATACTAAAATAAAGGTACTTTATTTTTATGACAATATGCCAAAGTATCTCAGTGAGTCCCCTCAGTATGAGGATAGCAAATATGCACAAGATATATATACACAATACCAAAAATATGCAGTAATAGCAATAGAAAGCAATGCAGGCAATGTACAGTCACAATAGATTTCAATGAGAGCGCATAGGTATAGGGGCAACACAAACCATATACTCCAAAAGTGGAATGCGAACCACGAATGGACCCAAACCTATGTGAGCTTGTAGAGGGTCGCTGGGACTGTAAGAAAACAGTGAAGGTTGGAAAAATAGCCCACCCCAAGACCCAGAAAAGTAGGTGTAAAGTGCACCTAAGTTCCTCAGAGAGCACAGAAGTCGTGATAGGGGAATTCTGCAAGGAAGACCAACACCAGCAATGCAACAATGATGGATTTCCGGACGAGAGTACCTGTGAAACAAGGGGACCAAGTCCAAGAGTCGCTACAAAGTCGAGATTGTGCAGATGCCCAGGAAATGCCAGCTGAGGGTGCAAAGAAGCTGCCACCGGATGGTAGAAGCTGTGGATTCTGCAAGAATGAAGAGGACTAGGAACTTCCCCTTTGGAGGATGGATGTCCTCCACCAAACTTGGACTGAAGAGTCACTGGACAGTGGGAGTCACTTGGACAGAGTTGCTGAGTTCCAGGGACCACGCTCGTTGTGCTGAGAGGGGACCCAAAGGAACGGTGATGCAGTTCTTTTGGTGCCTGCGGTTGCAGGGGGAGGATTCCGTCGTCCCACGGGAGATTTCTTCGGAGCTTCTAGTGCAGAGAGGAGGCAGACTACCCCCACAGCATGCACCATCAGGAAAACAGTCGAGAAGGCAGCAGGATCAGCGATACAAGGTTGCAGTAGTTGTCCTTGCTACTTTGTTGTGGTGTTGCAGGCTTCCTGAGCAGTCAGCGGTCGATTCCGTGGCAGAAGGTGAAGAGAGAGATGCAGAGGAACTCTGATGAGCTCTTGCATTCGTTATCTAAAGAATTCCCCAAAGCAGAGACCCTAAATAGCCAGAAAAGGAGGTTTGGCTTCTTAGGAAGGAGGATAGGCTAGCAACACAGGTAAGAGCCTATCAGAAGGAGTCTCTGACGTCACCTGGTGGCACTGGCCACTCAGAGCAGTCCAGTGTGCCAGCAGCACCTCTGTTTCCAAGATGGCAGAGGTCTGGAGCACACTGGAGGAGCTCTGGACACCTCCCAGGGGAGGTGCTGGTCAGGGGAGTGGTCACTCCCCTTTCCTTTGTCCAGTTTCGCGCAAGAGCAGGGCTAAGGGGTCCCTGAACCGGTGTAGACTGGCTTATGCAGAATTGGGCACATCTGTGCCCAAGAAAGCATTTCCAGAGGCTGGGGGAGGCTACTCCTCCCCTGCCTTCACACCATTTTCCAAAGGGAGAGGGTGTAACACCCTCTCTCAGAGGAAGTCCTTTGTTCTGCCATCCTGGGACAAGCCTGGCTTGACCCCAGGGGGGCAGAAACCTGTCTGAGGGGTTGGCAGCAGCAGCAGCAGCTGCAGTGAAACCCCAGGAAAGGCAGTTTGGCAGTACCAGGGTCTGTGCTACAGACCACTGGGATCATGGAATTGTGCCAACAATGCCAGGATGGCATAGAGGGGGCAATTCCATGATCTTAGACATGTTACATGGCCATATTCGGAGTTACCATTGTGAAGCTATACATAGGTAGTGACCTATGTGTAGTGCACGCGTGTAATGGTGTCCCCGCACTCACAAAGTCCGGGGAATTTGCCCTGAACAATGTGGGAGCACCTTGGCTAGTGCCAGGGTGCCCACACACTAAGTAACTTTGCACCTAACCTTTACTAAGTAAAGGTTAGACATATAGGTGACTTATAAGTTACTTAAGTGCAGTGAAAATGGCTGTGAAATAATGTGTGCATTATTTCACTGAGGCTGCAGTGGCAGGACTGTGTACGAATTGTCAGAGCTCCCTATGGGTGGCAAAAGAATTGCTGCAGCCCATAGGGATCTCCTGGAACCCCAATACCCTGGGTACCTCAGTACCATATACTAGGGAATTATAAGGGTGTTCCAGTATGCCAATGTAAATTGGTGTAATTGGTCACTAGCCTGTTAGTGACAATTTGGAAAGAAATGAGAGAACATAACCACTGAGGTTCTGGATAGCAAAGCCTCAGTGAGACAGTTAGTCATAACAAAGGTAACACATTCAGGCACACTTATGAGCACTGGGGCCCTGGCTGGCAGGGTCCCAGTGACACAAACAACTAAAACAACATATATACAGTGAAAAATGGTGGTAACATGCCAGGCAAGATGGTACTTTCCTCCACAACCCCCCCCCCCCCCCAAACGAAGGACAATAAGACTAGTCATTACCTGATGGGTCTTCATTGTCTAAGTGCAAATATCTGGAGAGTCCATCTGCATTGGAGTGGGTACTCCCAGGTCTATGTTCCACTGTATAGTCCATTCCCTGTAGGGATATGGACCACCTCAACAATTTAGGATTTTCACCTTTCATTTGTTTTAGCCAAAGTAGAGGTTTGTGGTCTGTCTGAACAATGAAGTGAGTGCCAAACAGGTATGGCCTCAACTTCTTCAGAGCCCAGACCACAGCAAAGGCCTCCCTCTCTATGGCAGACCAACGCTTTTCTCTAGGGGTCAACCTCCTACTAATAAAAGCAACAGGTTGATCCTGGCCCTCAGAATTAAGTTGTGATAGGACTGCCCCTACTCCTAATTCAGATGCATCAGTTTGGACATAGAATTTTTTAGAGTAACAAGGGCTTTTCAGGACAGGTGCAGAGCACATGGCCTGCTTCAGCTCCTCAAAAGCTTTCTGACAGTTTGCTGTCCATAATACCTTTTTAGGCATCTTCTTGGAAGTGAGGTCATTAAGAGGGGCTGCAATGGAGCCATAGTTCTTAATGAACCTCCTGTAATACCCAGTGAGGCCTAGAAAGGCTCTCACCTGAGTCTGTGTTGTAGGGGGAACCCAATCAATAATTGTTTGGATTTTCCCCTGTAGTGGTGCAATCTGTTCCCCACCAACAAGGTGCCCCAGATAAACCACCTTACCCTGCCCTATCTGGCACTTTGAAGCCTTGATAGTGAGGCCTGCCTTTTGCAGGGCCTCCAAAACTTTCCATAGGTGGACCAGGTGATCATCCCAGCTGGAGCTAAAGACAGCTAAATCGTCCAAATATGCTGCACTGAAAGCTTCCAGCCCTTGCAGGACTGTGTTCACCAACCTCTGAAAAGTGGCAGGTGCATTCTTCAATCCAAAAGGCATTACAGTGAACTGGTAATGTCCTCCAATGGTTGAAAATGCAGTTTTAGGTTTAGCATCTTCTTATAATTTGATCTGCCAATACCCTGCAGTCAAATCAAAAGTGCTTAGATACTTGGCAGATGCCAGTGTATCTATGAGCTCATCTGCCGTGGGTATAGGGTGAGCATCAGTTTTGGTTACAAGGTTGAGAACTCTATAGTCTACACAAAACCGCATTTCCTTCTTTCCATCTTTGGAATGGGGTTTTGGTACAAGTACCACAGGAGAAGCCCATGGACTTTCAGAGTGCTCAACCACTCCTAGTTCTAGCATTTTCTGCACCTCTTGCTTTATGCAGTCCCTGACATGGTCAGGCTGCCTATAGATCTTACTTTTGAAAGGCAAGCTGTCTCCAGTATCTATAGTGTGCTCACACCAAGTGGTACCTGGCACAGTAGAGAAGAGTTCAGAAAACTGACCCAGGAGATTTATGCAATGGTCTGTCTGCTCAGCAGTAAGACAATCAGCCAAAACTACACCTTCCACTAGAGCATCTTGTTCTGTGGAAGAGAAGAGATCAGGTAGAGGATCACTGTCTTCCTCCTGTCTCTCATCAGTTGCCATGAGCAGGGTGAGATCAGCCCTGTCATAGTAGGATTTCAGGCGATTGACATGGAGCACCCTAAGGGGACTCCTGGCAGTGCCTAAGTCAACTAAGTAGGTGACTTCACCCTTTTTCTCAACAATTGTGTGTGGTCCACACCATTTATCTTGGAGTGCTCTTGGGGCCACAGGCTCCAAGACCCATACTTTCTGCCCTGGTTGGTTCTGAACCAAAACAGCCTTCTGGTCATGCCATTCCTTCTGGAGCTCTTGGCTGGCCTGAAGGTTTTTACTGGCCTTTTTCATATACTCAGCCATCCTTGATCTGAGGCCAAGTACATAATCCACTATATCTTGCTTTGGAGCTTTTAAAGGTTGTTCCCAACCCTCCTTGACAAGTGTTTGTGGACCCCTAACAGGGTTTCCAAAGAGGAGTTCAAAGGGGCTGAAGCCCACTCCTTTCTGGGGTACCTCCCTGTAGGCAAAAAGGAGGCATGGTAACAGGATATCCCATCTCCTGCGGAGTTTTTCAGGGAGACCCATAGTCATGCCTTTGAGAGTTTTGTTAAATCTCTCCACCAGTCCATTTGTTTGTGGATGATAGGGTGTGGTGAACTTGTATGTCACCCCACACTCCTTCCACATGGCCTTCAAGTAAGCAGACATGAAATTGCTTCCTCTGTCTGATACCACCTCTTTTGGGAAGCCTACCCTGGAAAAGATTCCAAGGAGGGCCTTTGCCACTGCAGGAGCTGTAGTGGTCCTTAGAGGAATTGCTTCAGGATATCTGGTGGCATGGTCCACTACCACCAAGATAAACCTATTGCCTGAAGCAGTAGGAGGGTCAAGGGAGCCAACTATTTCAACCCCTACCCTTTCAAAGGGAACCCCAACCACAGGCAGTGGAATAAGGGGTGCTTTTGGGGTGCCACCTGTCTTGCCACTGGCTTGACAGGTTTCACAGGACTTACAAAAATCTTTTGTGTCCTCAGACATTCTAGGCCAATGAAACAAGGGAACAAGCCTGTCCCAAGTTTTCATTTGCCCCAAATGTCCAGCAAGGGGAATGTTGTGAGCAAGAGTTAGTAGGAACTTTCTGTACTCCTGAGGAATCACCAATCTCCTGGCAGCTCCAGGTTTTGGATGCCTTGCTTCAGTGTACAAGAGGTTGTCCTCCCAGTAAAATCTGTGAGAGTCACTGACATCCCCATTTGCTTGTTTGACAGCTTGCTGTCTTAGACCCTCTAGTGTGGGACAGGTCTGCTGTGCCACACTCAGCTCCTACCTGGCAGGCCCCCCTTCACCCAAAAGCTCAGCAGTGTCTGCTTCCAGCTCCTCTGGTGTAGGTTCTGCACAGGGTGGAAATTCTTCTTCCTCAGAACAAGAATCCACTGTAGAGGGAGGGATAGTAGGTAGTGCTTTACTTCTACTAGCCCTAGCTTTAGGGAGCACTTGGTCCATTGTTCCACGATCCACGTTTCCCTGTCCTTTTTGCTTTTTGGCCTGAGCCCTTGTCAAAGCAAAAATATGCCCTGGAATGCCCTGCATTGCTGCATGAGCCTCCAACTCCACTTCTGCCCAAGCTGATGTCTCTAAATCATTCCCTAATAGACAGTCTACAGGTAAATCTGAGGCAACCACAACTTTCTTTGGGCCAGTAACCACCCCCCCCAGTTGAGATTTACAACAGCCATGGGGTGGCTAAGGGTGTTGTTGTGAGCATCGGTTACTTGGTACTGGTGACCAAGTAGGTGTTGTTCAGGGTGGACCAGTTTCTCTATCACCATTGTGACACTGGCACCTGTGTCTCTGTAGGCCTGTACCTCAACACCATTTATTAGGGGTAGTTGCTTGTACTTATCCATGTTAAGGGGACAAGCAACCAAGGTGGCTAAATCAATAGCCCTCTCAGAGACTAACACAGCCTCTGTGGTCTCCCTAATCAGACCAACCCCAACTAAGTTACCAAAGGTGAGCCCAGCTACTCCCTTAGATTGGCTATTAGTAGGTTTGCTCCCACCACCACTGCTATTAGTAGGGACACTAGGTGTAGCAGTACGGGTTGTAGTGGTAGGAGGCTTGGTGCTTTTCTTTGGACAACTGGGATCTGTTGTCCAATGGCCTTTTATCTTACATAAATAGCACCATGGTTTCTTTTCTTTGTTTTGATTGGAAGAGGATTTGGGCTCACCACCCCCAGAGTGTTTTTGTGGGCCTGATGAAGACTCATTTTTAGATTTGTCCCCACCCTTGTCAGAAGACTTACCATCCTTCTTCTTGTTGCCATCTTTGTCACCCCCTGTATTAACTTTTATGTTCACCCTTGTTCTGACCCATTTGTCGGCCTTCTTTCCCAATTCTTGGTGAGAGGTCAGATCAGAGTCCACCAAGTACTGGTGCAACAAATCAGACACACAATTATTAAGAATATGCTCTCTCAGGATCAAGTTATACAGGCTTTCCTAATCAGTAACTTTACTGCCATGTAACCACCCCTCCAAGGCCTTCACTGAATGGTCAACAAAATCAACCCAGTTTTGTGAAGACTCCTTTTTGGTCTCTCTGAACTTCATCCTGTACTGTTCAGTGGTTAAGCCATAACCATCCAGGAGTGCATTCTTAAGAACTGTAAAATTATTGGCATCACTTTCTTTCACAGTAAGGAGCCTATCCCTACCCTTTCCACTAAATGATACCCATAGGATAGCAGCCCACTGCCTTTGAGGGACATCCTGTACAACACAGGCCCTCTCAAGTGCAGCAAACCACTTGTTAATGTCATCCCCCTCCTTATAAGGGGAACTATCTTGTGCAGATTATGGGGAATACTGCTGCTGCCACCATGGGTTTCTAAACCCAATTTCTGTCTTTCTCTCTCCACTTCTAAGCACTGTCTATCCAAATCCAGCTGTTGCTTCTTGAGCTTCAGTCTGGTTTGTTCCACTCTCAATCTATTGAGCTCCCTTTCTAACATTCTGTCATCGTTGTGGGTGGGAGGGACATGCCTTGAAACAGAAGTATGGTGAGAATGGACAGAAGGAGACCTATCCCTTACAGAAGGCACCCTAACAGCTTGGTTAACAGAAACATCACTTCTACTGTGGTGAGAAGGAATACTCTTGCTATGATGTGAGACAACACAATCTGTATGGTGTGACTCTACATCAGTACCAACTATGCTAGGCTGTCTAGTAATGGGCAGGCTAGGAAGTTTCTTTCCTGAATCTTTTCCTAGGGGAGTCCCTGGATCAGATTGGGAACCATTAGCTACTTTTTCAACAGATGGGGTCCTTCTGGCCTTATCTTGTTCTTTAAGCATGTTAAGCAATAATTCCAAAGAAGGATTCTTCCCTACACTCAAACCTCTTTCTATGCAGAGATTCCTTGCTCCTATCCAGTGACAGAAAAAGTGAGAAAAAGTTTTTTAGAACTTTTAGAAAGACAGAAAACAAACTTTTTAAACTTTTTAAGAACTTTTAGAAAGTTTAGAGGTACTTTTCAGCACTTAGAAAAGAGTGAAAAGAGGAAATGCAAAACTTTTTGGCTATGTGTACACACACTGAACTTGTTTTGTATATTTTTCTCTTATGAAAAGTACAATGACAAAAGTGGTAAGTAGTCTCAAAGCACTTATCCCACCGCTGCACAACCAATGTAGGAGGCTGGACTGGCTTGTAGTGAGTACTAAGGGGTACTTACACCTTGCACCAGGCCCAGTTATCCCTTATTAGTGTATAGGGTGTCTAGCAGCTTAGGCTGATAGATAATGGTAGCTTAGCAGAGCAGCTTAGGCTGAACTAGGAGACGATTGAAGCTCCTACAGTACCACAAGTGTCACTTGCACAATATCATAAGAAAACACAATATACAGATATACTAAAAATAAAGGTACTTTATTTTTATGACAATATGCCAAAGTATCTCAGAGAGTACCCTCAGTATGAGGATAGCAAATGTACACAAGATATATGTACACAATACCTAAAATATGCAGTATAGTCTTAGAAAACAGTGCAAACAATGTAAAGTTACAATAGGATGCAATGGGGACACATAGGGATAGGGGCAACACAAACCATATACTCCAAAAGTGGAATGCGAACCACGAATGGACCCCAAACCTATGTGACCTTGTAGAGGGTCGCTGGGACTGTTAGAAAATAGTGAGGGTTAGAAAAATAGCCCACCCCAACACCCTGAAAAGTGAGTGCAAAGTGCACTAAAGTTCCCCAAACGACAAAGAAGTCGTGATAGGGGAATTCTGCCGGAAAGACACAAACCAGCAATGCAACAACGATGGATTTCCAGTCGAGGGTACCTGTGGAACAAGGGGACCAAGTCCAAAAGTCACAAGCAAGTCGGAGATGGGCACATGCCCAGGAAATGCCAGCTGTGGGTGCAAAGAAGCTGTTACTGGACAGTAGAAGCTGAGGATTCTGCAGGAGCGACAAGGGCTAGAGACTTTCCCTTTGGAGGATTGATCCCCCACGCCGTGGAGAGTCGTGCAGAAGTGTTTTCCCGCCGAAAGACCGCCAACAAGCCTTGCTAGCTGCAACTCTTGCAGTTAGGGTTTTTGGATGCTGCTGTGGCCCAGGAGGGACGAGGATGTCGCCAATTGCGTCTGGGGACAGAGGGAGCGTCGAGCAAGACAAGGAGCTATCTCAGAAGCAGGCAGCACCCGCAGAAGTGTGAGAACAGGCACTATGAAGAAGAGTGAAACGGTGCTCACCCGAAGTTGCACAAAGGAGTCCCACGCCGCCGGAGACCAACTTAGAAAGTCGTGCAATGCAGGTTCGAGTGCCGTGGACCTAGGCTTGGCTGTGCACAAAGGATTTCCGCCGGAAGTGCACAGAGGCCGGAGTAGCTGCAAAAGTCGCGGTTCCCAGCAATGCAGTCTGGCGTGGGGAGGCAAGGACTTACCTCCACCAAACTTGGACTGAAGAGTCACTGGACTGTGGGAGTCATTTGGACACAGTTGCTGGATTCAAGGGACCTCGCTCGTCGTGCTGAGAGGAGACCCAGGGTACTGGTAATGCAGTTCTTTGGTGCCTGCGGTTGCAGGGGGAAGATTCCGTCGACCCACGGGAGATTTTTTCGGAGCTTCTAGTGCAGAGAGGAGGCAGACTACCCCCACAGCATGCACCACCAGGAAAACAGTCGAGAAGGTGGCAGGATCAGCGTTACAGAGTTGCAGTAGTCGTCTTTGCTACTTTGTTGCAGTTTTGCAGGCTTCCAGCGCGGTTTTGAGAAAGTAGCCTCTTTCTAACCTTGTTACCCCCACTTTTGGCCTGTTTGTGAGTGTATGTCAGGGTGTTTTCACTGTCTCACTGGGATCCTGCTAGCCAGGGCCCAGTGCTTATAGTAAAAACCCTATGTTTTCAGTATGTTTGTTATGTGTCACTGGGACCCTGCTAGTCAGGATCCCAGTGCTCATAAGTTTGTGGCCTATATGTATGTGTTTCCCGGGTGGTGCCTAACTGTCTCACTGAGGCTCTTCTAACCAGAACCCCAGTGGTTATGCTCTCTCATTTCTTTCAAATTGTCACTAACAGGCTAGTGACCAATTTTACCAATTTACATTGGCTACTGGAACACCCTTATAATTCCCTAGTATATGGTACTGAGGTACCCAGGGTATTGGGGTTCCAGGGGATCCCTATGGGCTGCAGCATTTCTTTTGCCACCCATAGGGAGCTCTGACAATTCTTACACAGGCCTGCCACTGCAGCCTGAGTGAAATAACGTCCACGTTATTTCACAGCCATTTTACACTGAACTTAAGTAACTTATAAGTCACCTATATGTCTAACCTTTACCTGGTAAAGGTTGGGTGCAAAGTTACTTAGTGTGAGGGCACCCTGGCACTAGCCAAGGTGCCCCCACATTGTTCAGGGCCAATTCCCCGGACTTTGTGACTGCGGGGACACCATTACACGCGTGCACTACATATAGGTCACTACCTATATGTAGCTTCACAATGGTAATTCCGAATATGGCCATGTAACATGTCTATGATCATGGAATTGCCCACTCTATGCCAGCCTGGCATAGTTGGTACAATCCCATGATCCCAGTGGTCTGTAGCACAGGCCCTGGGACTGCCAAACCGCCTTTCCTGGGGTTTCACTGCAGCTGCTGCTGCTGCCAACCCCTCAGACAGGTTTCTGCCCCCCTGGGGTCAAGCCAGGCTTGTCCCAGGATGGCAGAACAAAGGACTTCCTCTGAGAGAGGGTGTTACACCCTCTCCCTTTGGAAAATGGTGTGAAGGCAGGGGAGGAGTAGCCTCCCCCAGCCTCTGGAAATGCTTTCTTCGGCACCTATGTGCCCAATTCTGCATAAGCCAGTCTACACCGGTTCAGGGGACCCCTTAGCCCTGCTCTGGTGCGAAACTGGACAAAGGAAAGGGGAGTGACCACTCCCCTGACCTGCACCTCCCCTGGGAGGTGTCCAGAGCTCCTCCAGTGTGCTCCAGACCTCTGCCATCTTGGAAACAGAGGTGCTGCTGGCACACTGGACTGCTCTGAGTGGCCAGTGCCACCAGGTGACGTCAGAGACTCCTTCTGATAGGCTCCTTCAGGTGTTGCTAGCCTATCCTCTCTCCTAGGTAGCCAAACCCTCTTTTCTGGCTATTAAAGGGTCTCTGTCTCTGGGGAAACTTTAGATAACGAATGCAAGAGCTCATCAGAGTTCCTCTGCATCTCTCTCCTCACCTTCTGCCAAGGAATCGACTGCTGACCGCGCTGGAAGCCTGCAACACTGCAACAAAGTAGCAAAGACGACTACTGCAACTCTGTAACGCTGATCCTGCCGCCTTCTCGACTGTTTTCCTGGTGGTGCATGCTGTGGGGGTAGTCTGCCTCCTCTCTGCACCAGAAGCTCCGAAGAAATCTCCCGTGGGTCGACGGAATCTTCCCCCTGCAACCGCAGGAACCAAAAAGCTGCATTACCGGTCCCTTGGGTCTCCCCTCAGCAAGACGAGCGAGGTCCCTTGAATCCAGCAACTCTGTCCAAGTGACTCCCACAGTCCAGTGACTCTTCAGTCCAAGTTTGGCGGAGGTAAGTCCTTGCCTCCCCACGCCAGACTGCATTGCTGGTAACCACGACTTTTGCAACTTCAACGGCCCCTGTGCACTTCCGGCAGAAATCCTTTGTGCACAGCCAAGCCTGGATCCACGGCACTCTAACCTGCATTGCACGACTTTCTAAGTTGGTCTCCGGCGACGTGGGACTCTTTTGTGTAACTTCAGGTGAGCACCATTTCATGCATCCTCTTAGTGCCTGTTTCTGGCACTTCTCCGGGGGCTACCTGCTCCAGAGAGGGCTCCTTGTCTTGCTCGACGTCCCCTCTCTCTCCTGGTCCAATTTGCGACCTCCTGATCCCTCCTGGGCCACAGCAGCGTCCAAAAACGCTAACCGCACGATTTGCAGGTAGCAAGGCTTGTTGGCACTCTTTCGGCGGGAAAACACTTCTGCACGATTCTCAAAGGCAAGTAAGATCCGTCCACCAAAGGGGAAGTCTCTAGCCCTTTTCGTTCTTGCAGAAACCTCAGCTTCTTCTGTCCAGTAGAAGCTTCTTTGCATCCACAGCTGGCATTTCCTGGGCATATGCCCATCTCCGACTTGCTTGTGACTTTTGGACTTGGTCCCCTTGTTCCACAGGTACCCTAGATTGGAAATCCACAGTTGTTGCATTGTTGGTTTGTGTCTATCCTGCATTATTCCTCTATCACGACTTCTTTGTCTTTGGGGGAACTTTAGTGCACTTTGCACTCACTTTTCAGGGTCTTGGGGAGGGCTAATTTTCTAACTCTCACTATTTTCTAATAGTCCCAGCGACCCTCTACAAGGTCACATAGGTTTGAGGTCCATTCATGGTTCGCATTCCACTTTTGGAGTATATGGTTTGTGTTGCCCCTATCCCTATGTGTCCCCATTGCATCCTATTGTAACTATACATTGTTTGCACTGTTTTCTAAGACTATACTGCATATTTTTAGTACTGTGTACATATAACTTGTCTATATTTGCTATCCTCACTCTGAGGGTACACTCTGAGATACTTTGGCATATTGTCATATAAATAAAGTACCCTTATTTTTAGTATAATTGTGTATTGTGTTTTCTTATGGTATTGTGCAAGTGACACTAGTGGTACTGTAGTAGCTTAACACGTCTCCTAGTTCAGCCTAAGCTGCTCTGCTAAGCTACCATTATCTATCAGCCTAAGCTGCTAGACACCCTATACACTAATAAGGGATAACTGGGCCTGGTGCAAGGTGCAAGTACCCCTTGGTACTCACTACAAGCCAGTCCAGCCTCCTACAGCTGGTCTTCTTCAATTCTGGTTTCTTGGTCTAGGGATGCCCACAAAATACTGCATTTAGTGGGTAACCTGGTAGTGACCAATGGGGCATCTACCTTAGGGTGGCTACACCCACTAAGTGACCACTTCCAGTGGTCAGAGGTCACATACCTACACCTGATTGGCTATTTTCCTTCCATCTAAGATGAAGGAAAATGAAATGGAGGGTCCATCTCTCATGCAACACCTTAGGGGTGGTGCATGCAGGGCTACTCCTCCTGTCCTTTGTGTGAGTCTCCCCCTGTTGTGTAGCCATTTTAGCTCCATGTACGTTATTTTAGCATACTAGGCCCGCCAATGTGCACTTTAACCTAGATATATTTTATTCGGCTTCATTTTATTATTCTTACAATAGCCACTTTTACGGTCTTGTTTAATTTTCTGTTTATCTAACTGTGTTGCCTAGGCCCTTCACTCTGTTCTCAAACAAGATATTCTTGCTCACACTGTGCTTTTCCAAGGCTACAGCAAGGTACATTGCCGGTGAACGTGGTATGTTTAGTCTCCGACATTCGTAGAAAACATCTTTACTTAGGGACATGTTCTCAGGACATCAGCTGTTTAATTATAAAAACATTTCCCTGTCCCTTACACGTTAGAGGGAGAATCCAGCCAGAGAAACACAACCATATGCTGACTGCTTCGCTACAGATGCTAACGCAGACTACAGGCCTTTGCTCAGCTATGGGGGATGATGTCTTCCCAGGGGAACCTGAAGGGCCGATTTAGAGCATAATACGTTGTGCTCTATTAGGTAGGAATAAGTCTATTGACTCTAGTGACAGTATGGTAGCATTATTATTATGCTTTACTCTCTTCGTCACAATTCTAATCTTGGTATGTTGTGTCGTCCTGGTTATTGCAGCTCACGCTTTGCTAAATAAGATGCAGTCACTTCATTAAAATCATTATTGAAACATATACTGCCTCTGCTTGTCATTATATACATGAGAATAATGTAACTGAGAGAAAAGTATGCGATCTGAGTGACCACTGCTTCCCTGAGAAACCTATTATTTTATGCGCTGGGCTGCCCAGTCATCCCTGCCCTTAGCTAGAGGTGAGGCACTGCTAGTTAGCCAGAGCAAAACCCAGATTGAAGCGACAGGAGTCACCTGCAGTGGGTCAGACTTAGGGGGTCATTATGATCTCCGGCGGTTCAGACTGCCATGCCGGCGGAAGATGAAAAGACAGCCACCGGCATGGCGGTCTGATCCGCCATATAAAGAACACAGGGAGGGCCCCCATAGGCGGCCCTCCTCCACCGACAGGCAGCCTGACGGTGGAGGGAATCATTATCCGACAGGGCAGCTCTGCTGTCCCTCGGATAATGATCCCTACTGCCACCAGCCAGGGAAAGGCTGGCAGAAGGGGTGCTACAAATCACTGTAAATCTTTAGTAAATGGGTACACCAGTAACCAGGGCATGGGATGTTAAGTGTAGGCCTCTGAGGGCAGCAGCACTGATTGTGCCACCCTCCAAGGCCCTGCACCCATATGTACCCAGCACTGCCGTTGAAGGCTGAGTATACTGCAGCAAACCTAAAAATACAAATTCAACATGGCACACTCCTTGTGTGCCCTGTCCACCACACACTGTATATGTTATGGGTAAGTCACCCTTCTAGCAGGCCTTTCAGCCCTAAGGCAGGGTGCTCCATACTATATGTGAGGACATAGCTTCATGAGCAATATGCCCCCACTGTGTCCTTGCCAAACCCAGGACATAGTGAGTGAACAGAGCAACCATTTTAAGTACATGTACTGGACACTGGTCAAATACAAGTTCCCCAGTTACATGATGGCCACTCTGCAACCTGGGTTGTTTGGTATCAAACAGCTCAGGATGATTAATTCAAACTGGTACCAGTATTGGATTTATCACTAAATGTACCCAGGGGTCATCTTAGAGGTGCCCTCTGCAAAAGCTAACCTATCCTGGCATGGTTTCTGGCTGGTTCCATCCAGCATGCTACCTCCAGTCAGCCAATATACAAACCTGAGGGAGAGCCCTGTCTCTCTGGTTTGTAAAACAATGCCGTTCCTGGGTGTAGGATCTAACCCCACCTACCTCAGGAATGTACACTCTCCTGGCAGAGAGCTTCAAAGGGCTACTGCCCTTGATATTTGATCCCCCAGGCCTGCTGCTAGCAGCAGAAAAATTCCCCATTTGTCAATCCCCCACTTTTGGCGGGAGCAAAGGTGGGAAACCACACAAAAGGTAGGAGGAGGGGGTCTCACTGAGCCTGCACCACCCCTGGGAGCTTGCAGGCAAAGAGGACCCTTGATTTCATTTTCCTCCATGTTGGATGACAGGAAAATAGCCAATGAGGTTTAGGGAAGTGACCCTTCCTGCAGGAAGTGGTCACTGTAGTGAGTGTAGCCACCCAAGGGTAAGTGTCCCATTAGAAATTACTAAGTTCCCCCTAAAACACCCACTAAAATCAGTATTTAGTGAGCTCCCCTAGACCAAGAAATCAGATTCATCAGGAAGAGAAGAAGACAGCACCAAAGAACCCAACAGGACGAGAATAGAGGGCCTGCTGCATCAGAAGAGGCTCCAAGATCCCTGCTTGCTGCACCAGAGTCCCGACAATTACCACTGCGGAGGAGCTGACCACCGGACTGACCTCAGAAGACCCAGAGGACTTCCAGGCTTTGCAAATAGCCTGAGGTCTTCCTCCTGAGTGAAGGGACCACCCAAGAAACCAAAGAAACCTGCAAAGAATCAGCAAACCTGTGAGGGTCACTTAACTGACCGGACGATAGCTCCACAACCAGAAGTCGCAGCCAGCCAAGACGATACACCAACAACAGGTCAGATGAGTCCTACAAGTGTGCCAAGGTTGGTAGCACTACGCCCTCCTGTGGCCATGTTGTGCCAATATCCCAGGTATTGGTCAGTGCACATTGGACAACAACAAAAACAGCTCACCCAGAGTTGCAACTGGACCAGGAGGAAGCACCAGTCAAGGGACTTCAGGAACACCCCAGACCTTCCACCCCAGCAGCCTCGTCATCCTGCAAGGCTCCCGGAAGAAGACTTACCTCCAGCCCCAAAGGGTTCCATTGGACACAGCATCCAAGACCTCCAACTTGCCCTGCATCCAGCCGCCCTGAGCACGGCATTGTAGAACCTGCTCTGTGCCCCAGGTCCCTAACCCCTTGCGACCTCATCAGCCCAATGGGACCCAAAGGCACCACTGTTAAACCTGCAAACCAGCTCCTTTCCAGGTGGACACTCCAAGTGGCACTCTGCCTGTGCCAAGAGACTGTCTAGCACTGCTCCTGCTGGAACCGGGAGCCACCCAGGACTCTCCCGCCGGCACGGTGTGCCCACCAACCTCCTCCACCATCCTACAAAAGGAGAGACTGGTAACTCACCTGTGTGTTTTCATATGCATTGTTCTAGGTGGCCTTCCATTGATTCCTATGATGCACAATTATGCACAGAAAGACTAACTTTATTAAAACTTTGAAAAATCCTAGCTCAAAAAGTACTTAATGTATCCAGCACTTGTGTTAAAATGGCTGCTCTTATTACTCACATCTCCCAAGTTTGGCAAGGACACAGTGGGGATATATTGCTCATGCAGCAATGCCCTCAGATACAGTATAATGCACCCTGCCTTAGGGCTGGAAGGCCTGCCAGAGGGGTGTCTTACCTACAGTGTATGCAATGGACAGTGCACAGGACACACAGGCTGTGTGTCATGTTGAGTTTGTGCTTTTGGTTTCACCAGAGCACTGAGGTGCTGATTTATAATTTGTGGTGCAAAACTGCAATAACGCAGTTTTGCACCAAAAAGTTTAGCACCAGCTTGCACCATTTGTATGCACCAGCCGGGCATCATATTTATGGAATGGTGCAAGCTGGTGCAAAGGGTAGGCTAGCTTTTAAAAAAATGACGTTAGTCAGGTGGGGCTGGAGATATGGAAGAAGAGGGTTTTGCACCAAAAAATGACATTAGGCTGGTTAGAGTAAAAAAAATGACTCTAACCTGCCTAGAGTCATTTTCTGATGCAAACCCATCCAAACCACTTGACTCTTGTCTTAGAAAAGACAGGAGTCATGCCCATCACCCCAGTAACCAGCACAGGGGACCAGGGTCTCCTGGGCATAGCCATTGCACTCCGTGCCATGCAGGGTGGCCCATGTCAGGGACTTGAATGGCACTTTAAAAAATATATATTTACCTGCACTTACCTATACTTACCTGGGATGGGGTCCCCCATCCTCCACTGTCCTTCTGGTGTGGGTGGCGGTGTCCCTGGGACTGGGGAGGGCACCTGTGGGCTTATTGCATGGTGTTCCACAAATGGAAATAGGCCCACAGGTCCCCTCACGCCTGCCCTGACCCAGGCGTGAAAAAATGGTGCAAAGCAAGCTTTGCACCATTTTCTGACCCCTCCTCCCTCCTGTGAGTGAATTTAGCACGGGGGTAAATATGACGTTAAGGCCATAGAGTCATTTTTTGCACGTGAACACCTACTTTGTATCTCATTGACTCAAAGTAGGTTTTCACGTCCAAAAAATGACTTTAACTCCATACATTTGGTGCTAGACGGATCTTGTGCCAAAGTATAAATATGGAGTTAGTTTTGCACTAAATTAGCATTAACAAAATGATGCAAATTCTGCGCAAAACAAGTATAAATATGCCCCTTAGTCTACAATGGTAGGTCTCTGTGCAGATGGGTGCATGGCCCTAGAGGGTGGCATAGTCAGGTGCCTACCCATAGTACCCCATGCCCTGGGTACCTAGGTACCATTTACTAGGAATTTATAGTGGTAGTTAAGGGTGTATCCAACTGTCCCAATGCAGCACAACAGTTTTAGCGAAGAACTCTAGCCCAGGGAACCTGGTTAGCAGGGGCCCTGGGCACTACAGCTTCTAGGCTACATCAAACATCAGGCAAAAAGTGGGGGCTAGCCATGTCAAAAAAGGCATTTTCTCACAATGTTCATTAGAGACCTCAGGCTTTTAACCACAGTCTGGTTTTATTTTTTAAGCAAATAGTACTATAGCACTTTGACTCCCTGCACAGCCTCCTACAATGGTGTCCTGTGAGGTTAACTACAGTGTGAGCGACACTCCCACAGACTGGCGCTGTCAGCTCCTGTGTCTACTGTCCTGTGAGGTGAGCTACAGTGTTACTGACAACCCTACAGACCAGTTGAATTAGCTCCTATGTACATTCACATGTGATGTGAACTACAGTGAGTCTGACACTCCAACAGACCAGTGGTGTCCGCATCCTGTGGATTGATTTACAGTGGGACTGGCACTCCTACAGGCCACTGGTGTCAACTTCTTTGTATGGTTTACTCTGAGGTGAGCTACATTATGACTGACACTCAAACAGAAATGTGGTGTTAGCTCCTGTGTATATTGCCCTGTGAGGGGAGTTACAATGTGAGTAACACACCTACAGACCAATGGTGGCAGCTCCTGTGTATGCTGTTCTTTGAGATGAAGAAACCCTTGGTCGAACCATCAGAACTAAAGAATTTCCAGCCCATCTCGCTGCTACCCTACCCCGCCATTCTACTGGAGAAAGCAATCAATGCACAACTAAAGAAATTCACTGAGTCCAACAACTCCTTGGACAGCTCCCATTCCAGTTTCCCCAGCAACCACAGCATGGAGACAACCCTCCTGGCAGCCTCCGACTATATCCATTCACTCCTAGACCACTGCCACACTGCAGCGCTCTTACTCCTCAAGCTCTCAGCAGCCTTTGACACGGTCTCCCACAGCACTCTATGCACTAGATTTGATGAAATAGGCATCCATGGAAGAGCCCTGGAATGGATCTACTCCTGTGTCTCCAGCAGGACTCAGAGGGTCAGACTCCCGCCCTACACATCCAGACTCGCAGGAGGCAACTGCGGAGTCCTCCAAGGATCCTCACTGAGTCCCACACTGTTCAAAGTATACATGGCCCCTCTCGCAGCCATCATCAGAAGCCACGGAATGAACATCGTGTCATATGCCAATGACACACAACTCATCATTTCCCTCACTGAAGACCCGGACACAGCCAAAAGGAACTTCCACTCAGGAATGGAAGCTGTCGCCACCTGGATGAGAGAAAGCTGCTTCAAGCTCACCTATGACAAGACTGAGCTCATCATCTTTGGAAAAGCCACCTCAGCTTGGGACGACTCTTGGTGGCGCACATCCCTCAGCGCCCACGTGCACTGACTGAGCACGCCCGCAACCTAGGCATCACCCTCAACTTCTCCCTATCCATGACCTGCCAGGTAAACTCAGCCACCTCCTCCTGCTGTCACACACGCCGCAAACTTAGAAAAATCTTCAGATGGATCCCCAGCAGACTGCCACAGGACAGTCACCCACACCTTAGTTACAAGCAAGCTCGACTGTGGCAGAGTCCTCTATGCTGGTACTCTACTAGAAACATAAAGAAACTACAACTCATCCAGAACGCCGATGCCAGACTCATCCTGGACCTCCTATGCCAAGAGCACACCTCCCAACACTTGAGGACCCTTCACTGGCTCCCGGTTGAGAAACAATCCACCTTTAAGCCACTCACCCACAAGGTACAAGGCCATACACAACACAGGACCAGCCTCCTGAACCACCACGTCTCCTTCCACACCCCATCCAGATCCCTCCGCTCTGCCCAGCTGAACCTGGCCACCATGCCTTGCATTCGTAAGACCACCGCCGGAGGACGATCCCTCACCTACATCACAGTAAAGAGATGGAACAACCTCCCCATGCACCTCAGACCAAGCCCATCACTCATCATCTGCAGGAAAAACCTTAAGATGTGGCTCTTCGGATGAGGCCACCTCCTCTCCCCCCCAGCACCTTGAGACCCTCAATGGTGAGTAGCCGTGCTTTACAACAACTGATTGATTGATTGATCGTGATGGACACTACAACAGATTAGTTGTGTGAGCTCCTGGGTATGCTGTTCTGTGAGATGAGCTGTAGTGTTAATAACACTCCAAGAAACTAGTGGTGTCACCCCCTGTGTCTGTTGTCCTGTGATGATAGATATAGTGTGATTGACATTCTAACAGACCAGTGGTGTCAGCTCCTGTGTCTGCTGTTCTGTGAGGTGAGCTACAGTGTGACTGATACTCCAACAGATCTGTGGGGTAAGCTCCTGTGTATACTGTCCTGTGAGGTGAACTACAGTGTGAAAGACACTCCTACAGACCAATGGTGTCAGCTTCGATGTATGCTGTCTGTGATGCGAGATACAGTGTGAATGACACTCCAACAGACTAATCATCTCTGCGCCTTTGAATGGTGTCTAGAGAGCTTTAGTGAGACTGACACTCCAACAGACCAGTGGTGTCAGCTCCTGTGTATAGGAGGCTGGCCCTCTATGTAGTGTGCAAAGCTAGACACACTGTGCAGGGGGTCCAGGCAAGCACACGTTGCTTTACAGATGTAAAAACCAGAGCAACAAATTGTAGGAAAGTAGCCTCTTTCTAGTGTGGTTACCCTAACGTTTTGGCCTGTTTGTCAGTGTGTTTGACCAAGTCTACTAGGATCCTGCTAATCAGGACCCCAGTATTTATGCTCTCTCCCTTTAGTTTGGTTGTTGCATACTGGTAACCCAGTATTTCACCCCACAATTGGCATACCAGTACACCCTTATTAGTCCCTAGTATATGGTACTTAGGTACCCAGAGCATTGGGGTTCCAGGGGAACCCTATGGGCTGCAGCATATCTTTTGCCACCCATAGGCAGCCCATGTAAAGGCTTCTGAAGGACTTCCATCAAAACCTGCATGAAAAGGTGCAAGCACCCTTTCACTGCCATTTACAGTGCACCAGGTCACTTATAAGTTACCCTTATGGCAGGCCCTCCAGCCCTGAGGGAAGGGTACAAAGTACCTGTGTGTGAGGGCCCCCCTGCACTAGCTTTTGAAAGTATTGGTTATATGATTCCATGCACTCCAGGGGCTCCTTAAAGGACATCCAGTATTTCCATTACAGCCTTCTGAGGGTTTCCAGGCAGCCCAAGCTGCTATCACCTCCCAGACAGGTTTCTGCCCTCCTGTAGCTTGAAAAGCTCAAGCCCAGGAAGGCAGAACAAAGGATTTCCTTTGGGAGAGGGATGTTACACCCTCTCCCTTTGGAAATAGGTGTTGTAGGAGGCTGGACTGGCTTGTAGTGAGTACCAAGGGGTACTTACACCTTGCAGCAGGCCCAGGTATCCCTTATTAGTGTATAGGGTGTCTAGCAGCTTAGGCTGATAGATAATAGTAGCTTAGCAGAGCAGCTTAGGCTGAACTAGGAGACGAGTGAAGCTCCTACAGTACCACTAGTGTCACTTGCACAATATCATAAGAAAACACAATACACAGATATACTAAAAATAAAGGTACTTTATTTTTATGACAATATGCCAAAGTATCTCAGTGAGTACCCTCAGTAGGAGGATAGCAAATATACACAAGATATATATACACACTACCAAAAAATATGCAGTATAGTCTTAGAAAACAGTGCAAACAATGTATAGTTACAATAGGATGCAATGGGGACACATAGGGATAGGGGCAACACAAATAATATACTCCAAAAGTGGAATGCGAACCACGAATGGACCCCAAACCTATGTGACCTTGTAGAGGGTCGCTGGGACTGTAAGAAAACAGTTAGGGTTAGAAAAATAGCCCACCCCAAGACCCTGAAAACAGGGGTACTTGGCTACCTAGGAGAGAGGATAGGCTAGCAACACCTGAAGGCGCCTATCAGAAGGAGTCTCTGACGTCACCTGCTGGCCCTGGCCACTCAGAGCAGTCCAGTGTGCCAGCACCACCTCTGTTTCCAAGATGGCAGAGGTCTGGAGGACACTGGAGGAGCTCTGGGCACCTCCCAGGGGAGGTGCAGGTCAGGGGAGTGGTCACTCCTTTGTCTTCCCCCTGCAACCGCAGGCACCAAAAAGCTGCATTACCGGTCCCTTGGGTCTCCTCTCAGCACGACGAGCGAGGTCCCTCGAATCCAGCGACTCTGTCCAAGTGACCCCCACAGTCCAGTGACTCTTCAGTCCAAGTTTGGTGGAGGTAAGCCCTTGCCTCACCTCGCTGGGCTGGGCTGCATTGCTGGGAACCGCGACTTTGCAGCTACTCCGGCCCCTGTGCACTTCCGGCGGAAATCCTTTGTGCACAGCCAAGCCTGGGTCCACGGCACTCTAACCTGCATTGCACGACTTTCTAAGTTGGTCTCCGGCGACGTGGGACTCCTTTGTGCAACTTCAGCGAGCACCGTTTCACGCATCCTCGTAGTGCCTGTTTCTGGCACTTCTCCGGGTGCTACCTGCTTCAGTGAGGGCTCTTTGTCTTGCGCGACGTCCCCTCTCTTTTCAGGTCCAATTTGCCACCTCCTGGTCCCTCCTGGGCCCCAGCAGCGTCCAAAAACGCTAAACGCACGATTTGCGCCTAGCAAGGCTTGTTGGCGTCCTTTCGGCGGGAAAACACTTCTGCACGACTCTCCACGGCGAGTGGGATCCGTCCACCAAAGGGGAAGTCTCTAGCCCTTTTTGTTCCTGCAGAAACCTCAGCTTCTTCTGTCCAGTAGAAGCTTCTTTGCACCCGCAGCTGGCATTTCCTGGGCATCTGCCCATCTCCGACTTGCTTGTGACTTTTGGACTTGGTCCCCTTGTTCCACAGGTACCCTAGATTGGAAATCCACAGTTGTTGCATTGCTGGTTTGTGTCTTTCCTGCATTATTCCTCTAACACGACTACTTTGTCCTTAGGGGAACTTTAGTGCACTTTGCGCTCACTTTTCAGGGTCTTGGGGAGGGTTATTTTTCTAACTCTCACTATTTTCTAATAGTCCCAGCGACCCTCTACAAGGTCACATAGGTTTGGGGTCCATTCGTGGTTCGCATTCCACTTTTGGAGTATATGGTTTGTGTTGCCCCTATCCCTATGTTTCCCCATTGCATCCCATTGTAACTATACATTGTTTGCACTGTTTTCTAAGACTATACTGCATATTTTTGCTATTGTGTATATATATCTTGTGTATATTTCCTATCCTCTCACTGAGGGTACACTCTAAGATACTTTGGCATATTGTCATAAAAATAAAGTACCTTTATTTTTAGTATAACTGTGTATTGTGTTTTCTTATGATATTGTGCATATGACACTAAGTGGTACTGTAGTAGCTTCACACATCTCCTAGTTCAGCCTAAGCTGCTCTGCTAAGCTACCATTATCTATCAGCCTAAGCTGCTAGACACCCTATAAACTAATAAGGGATAACTGGGCCTGGTGCAAGGTGCAAGTACCCCTTGGTACTCACTACAAGCCAGTCCAGCCTCCTACATTGGTTGTGCAGTGGTGGGATAAGTGCTTGAGACTACTTACCACTCTTGTCATTGTACTTTTCATAAGAGAAAAATATACAAAACAAGGTCAGTGTATATACACATAGCCAAAAAGTTTTGCATTTCCTCTTTTCACTCTTTTCTAAGTGCTGAAAAGTACTCCTAAACTTTCAAAAAAGTTCTTAAAAGTTTAAAAAGTTTTTTTCTGTCTTTCCAAAAAGTTCTGAAAACTTTTTTCTCTTTTTCTATCACTTTAACTTTCTCTAAAAAATGTCTGGCACAGGCCAAAGTGTTGATCTGTCCAAACTTGCATATGACAACCTTAGCTGGAAAAGAGCAAGGAGTCTCTGTATAGAGAGAGGTTTGAGTGTAGGGAAGAATCCTTCCTTGGAACTGTTACTTAACATGCTTAGAGAACAGGATAAGGCCATAGGTGCCTCATCTGTTGAAAAAGTACCTAATAGTTCTCAATCTGATTCAGGGACTCCCCCAGGAAAAGATTCAGGAAAGAAACTTCCTAGCCTGCCCATTACTAGACAGTCTAGCATAGATGGTAATGATGATGAGCCACACCATAGAAATAGTGTTGTCTCACATCATAGCAAAAGCATATATTCTCACCATACTGGTAGTAATGTTTCTGTAAACCAAGCTGTTAGGGGGGCTCCTGTAAGGGACAGGTCTCCTTCTGTTCATTCCCATCTGTAGGAGGCTGGACTGGCTTGTAGTGAGTACCAAGGGGTACTTGCACCTTGCACCAGGCCCAGTTATCCCTTATTAGTGTACAGGGTGTCTAGCAGCTTAGGCTGATAGATAATGGTAGCTTAGCAGAGCAGCTTAGGCTGAACTAGGAGACGTGTGAAGCTACTACAGTACCACTTAGTGTCATATGCACAATATCATAAGAAAACACAATACACAGTTATACTAAAAATAAAGGTACTTTATTTTTATGACAATATGCCAAAGTATCTTAGAGTGTACCCTCAGTGAGAGGATAGGAAATATACACAAGATATATATACACAATAGCAAAAAATATGCAGTATAGTCTTAGAAAACAGTGCAAACAATGTATAGTTACAATAGGATGCAATGGGGAAACATAGGGATAGGGCAACACAAACCATATACTCCAGAAGTGGAATGCGAACCACGAATGGACCCCAAACCTATGTGACCTTGTAGAGGGTCGCTGGGACTATTAGAAAATAGTGAGAGTTAGAAAAATAACCCTCCCCAAGACCCTGAAAAGTGAGTGCAAAGTGCACTAAAGTTCCCCTAAGGACAAAATAGTCGTGTTAGAGGGAGAATGCAAGGAAAACACAAATCAGCAATGCAACAACGATGGATTCCTGTCTTAAGGTACCTGTGGAACAAGGGGACCAAGTCCAAAAGTCACAAGCAGCTCGGAGATGGGCAGATGCCCAAGAAATGCCAGCGGTTGGTGCAAAGAAGCTCTTTTTAGGCTGAAGAACTGTGAATACTGCAGGAACGACAAGGGCTAGAGACTTCCCCTTTGGAGGATGGATCCCCCACGCCTTGGAGAGTCGTGCAGAAGTGTTTTCCCGCCGGATGGACGCCAACAAGCCTTGCTACACGCAAATCGTGCGTTTGGCGTTTTTGGACGCTGCTGGGGCCCAGGAGGGACCAGGAGGTCGCAAATTGGACCTGCAGAGAGAGGGGCCGTCGAGCAAGACAAAGAGCCCTCACTGAAGCAGGTACCACCCGGAGAAGTGCCAGAAACAGGCACTATGAAGATGCGTGAAACGGTGCTCGCCGAAGTTGCACAAAGGAGTCCCACGTCGCCGGAGACCAACTTAGAAAGTCGTGCAATGCAGGTTAGAGTGCTGTGGACCCAGGCTTGGCTGTGCACGAAGGATTTCCGCCGGAAGTGCACAGGGGCCGGAGTAGCTTGCAAAGTCGCGGTTCCCAGCAATGCAGCCCAGCGAGGTGAGGCAAGGACTTACCTCCACCAAACTCGGGCTGAAGAGTCACTGGACTGTGGGGGTCACTTGGACGGTGTCGCTGGATTCGAGGGACCTCGCTCGTCGTGCTGAGAGGAGACCCAAGGGACCGGTAATGCAGCTTTTTGGTGCCTGCGGTTGCAGGGGGAAGATTCCGTCGACCCACGGGAGATTTCTTCGGAGCTTCTGGTGCAGAGAGGAGGCAGACTACCCCCACAGCATGCACAAGCAGGAAAACAGTCGAGAAGGCGGCAGGATCAGCGTTATAGAGTTGCAGTAGTCGTCTTTGCTACTATGTTGCAGGTTTGCAGGCTTCCAGCGCGGTCAGCGGTCGATTCCTTATCAGAAGGTGAAGAGGGAGATGCAGAGGAACTCGGCTGAGCTCATGCATTCGTTATCTAAAGTTTCCCCAGAGACAGAGACCCTAAATAGCCAGAAAAGAGGGTTTGGCTACCTAGGAGAGAGGAAAGGCTACTAACACCTGAAGGAGCCTATCAGCAGGAGTCTCTGACGTCACCTGGTGGCACTGGCCACTCAGAGCAGTCCAGTGTGCCAGCAGCACCTCTGTTTCCAAGATGGCAGAGGTCTGGAGCACACTGGAGGAGCTCTGGACACCTCCCAGGGGAGGTGCAGGTCAGGGGAGTGGTCACTCCCCTTTCCTTTGTCCAGTTTCGCACCAGAGCAGGGGCTAAGGGGTCCCTGAACCGGTGTAGACTGGCTTCTGCAGAATTGGGCACATCTGTGCCCAACAAAGCATTTCCAGAGGCTGGGGGAGGCTACTCCTCCCCTGCCTTCACACCATTTTCCAAAGGGAGAGGGTGTCACACCCTCTCTCAGAGGAAGTTCTTTGTTCTGCAATCCTGGGCCAGGCCTGGCTGGACCCCAGGAGGGCAGCTGCCTGTCTGAGGGGTTGGCAGCAGCAGCAGCTGCAGAGAAACCCCAGGAAGGGCAGTCTGGCAGTACCAGGGTCTGTGCTACAGACCACTGGGATCATGGAATTGTACCAACAATGCCAGGATGGCATAGAGGGGGCAATTCCATGATCATAGACATGTTACATGGCCATATTCGGAGTTACCATGGTGAAGCTACATATAGGTAGTGACCTATATGTAGTGCACACGTGTAATGGTGTCCCCGCACTCACAAAGTTCAGTGAATTGGCTCTGAACAATGTGGGGGCACCTTGGCTAGTGCCAGGGTGCCCTCACACTAAGTAACTTTGCACCTAACCTTTACCAGGTAAAGGTTAGACATATAGGTGACTTATAAGTTACTTAAGTGCAGTGTAAAATGGCTGTGAAATAACGTGGACGTTATTTCACTCAGGCTGCAGTGGCAGGCCTGTGTAAGATTTGTCAGAGCTCCCTATGGGTGGCAAAAGGAATGCTGCAGCCCATAGGGATCTCCTGGAACCCCAATACCCTGGGTACCTCAGTACCATATACTAGGGAATTATAAGGGTGTTCCAGTAAGCCAATGTAAATTGGTAAAAATGGTCACTAGCCTGTTAGTGACAATTTGGAAGTAATGAGAGAGCATAACCACTGAGGTTCTGGTTAGCAGAGCCTCAGTGAGACAGTTAGGCACCACACAGGGAACATATACATGCACACCTATGAGCACTGGGGCCCTGTGTGACAGGGTCCCAGTGACACATACATATAGGCCACAAACCTATGAGCACTGGGGTCCTGACCAGCAGGATCCCAGTGACACATAACAACCATACTGAAAACATAGTGTTTTCACTATGAGCACTGAGGCCTGGCTATCAGGATCCCAGTGAGACAGTGAAAACAGTGACAAACACCCTGACATACACTCACAAACAGGCCAAAAGTGGGGGTAACAAGGCTAGAAAGAGGCTACCTTCTCACACAACCCCCCCCCAAACGAAGGACAATAAGGCTAACCTTGGCCAGTTGAGACTTTATTGTCTAAGTGGTGATAAGTAGAGAGTAGCTCTGCAATAGACTGGTTACTCCCTTTATCATCCACTATATGGTTACTTCCCTGTGGGGATGTAAACCACCCTGTTTGAAGTTTTTTAGCTAAGCAACAATGTGAAGATGTATTTTCAGAGTTTCTATCAGTAAGTTTTAGTTTAGAGCAGTGGGAATTGTCCACTGAACCTATTTGTAGTGATAAAATGCCAGACAGGGATGCTGTCTCAGAAAAGCCATAGCTGGGCAAAAACTTTGTCCATCTGGCTGGAAGAGAGAACAGGGATGCTGTTTCTCTTGAGTTGGAGCAGGGCAGGGATGCTGTCCTATGAGCTCCACACTAGGGCAGGGATGCTGTCCTGAGTGTTGTGAGGTAGTGCAGGGTTTCTGCACTAAAGTTTCTCTGGGAGGGTTGGAGGGATGCTCCATGTTAACTAAAATGGTGCTGTTTTTCTCACCAATGTAAGTTATCCCACAGAGAGGTACTTCCACCTCAGGGAGTCCAGCTTTGCCAGCTGATGATTCCCTTGGAACAGGTGCCACCCCAGGAGAGGTTTCTCCCACCACAGGAATAGTATCCTGAATGGTAGGGTGGTTAGGGGATACTGTGATACCCTTTTTACCTGTTGATGGAGAGGGATCCTGAGTTTTCAGGCCTTCTCTCCTTTGCTTTTTCATTTCACTTGAAATGAGAGGGAACAATTCCTCAGGGATGCCCAGCATGGCTGCATGGGCATAAAACTCTACATCAGCCCAGTCTGAGGCCTCTAGGTCATTACCTAAGAGACAGTCTACAGGTAAGCTAGGTGATACCACCACCTGCTTAGGGCCAGTAACTCCACCCCAACTAAACTGAATTATAGCTAAGGGAAGAAACTTAGTGGAGTTATGGACATCAATAATCTTATACTGTTGTCCAATGATGTGTTGTTCAGGAGGCACTAGGTTTTCAGTCACCAAAGTGAAACTGGCACCTGTGTCCCTGTAGGCCAAGGCCTCAACACCATTTATTGAAACTGTCTGCCTGTACTTATCCATTGTAAGGGGACAAGCAGCCAGTGTGGCAAGGCCAGTGCCACTAGGTGTGACAGAAACTGTCTTGGGACTGATTACATCAGTTTCCACTATGGACCCATAAGTGAACCCAACTACACCCTTTGCTTGACTGTTGCCAGCAGTCCCACCACTAGTACCACTACTGCTAGGGGCACTAGAGCTTGATGTATTAGTGGTGGTAGGCTCAGGGGGTTTACCTGGACAGGACTTATCCCCTGGCCTATGGCCTCTATTTTTACACACAAAGCACCAAGGCTTTTTAATGTGTGCAGGTTGGGAAGAAGAGGAAGAATTAGTTTTATCCCCACCCTCTGAAGAGTGTTTAAGATTTGAAGTGGGATCTTTGGTTTTACCCTTATCCCCATGCTTATCTTGAGATTTTTCACCATCTTTCTTCTTATTGCCATCTTTGTCACCCCCTGTATGAACTTTTCTGTTCACCCTTGTTCTGACCCATTTGTCTGCCTTCTTTCCCAATTCTTGGGGAGAGGTCAGATCAGAGTCCACCAAGTACTGGTGCAACAAATCAGACACACAATTATTAAGAATATGCTCTCTCAGGATCAAGTTATACAGGCTGTCATAATCAGTAACTTTACTGCCATGTAACCACCCCTCCAAGGCCTTCACTGCCTGGTCAATGAAATCAACCCAGTCTTGTGAAGACTCCTTTTTGGTCTCTCTGAACTTTATCCTGTACTGTTCAGTGGTTAAGCCATAACCATCCAGGAGTGCATTCTTAAGAACTTGGAAATTATTAGCATCATTTTCTTTCACAGTAAGGAGCCTATCCCTACCTTTTCCACTAAATGATAGCCATAGGATAGCAGCCCACTGCCTTTGAGGGACATCCTGTACAACACAGGCCCTCTCAAGTGCAGCAAACCACTTGTTAATGTCATCCCCCTCCTTATAAGGGGGAACTATCTTGTGCAGATTCCTGGAATCATGCTCTTTTGCAGGATGACTATGGGGAATACTGCTGCTGCCACCATGGGTATCTAAACCCAACTTCTGTCTTTCCCTCTCTATTTCTAAAGACTGTCTATCCAAATCCAGCTGTTGCTTCTTGAGCTTCAGTCTGGTTTGTTCCACTCTCAATCTATTGAGCTCCTTTTCTAACAATCTGTCATCAGGGTGGGTGGGAGGGACATTTCTAGATACAGAGGTATGATGGGAATGAACAGAAGGAGACCTGTCCCTTACAGAGGGCACCCTAACAGCTTGGCTACCAGCATAATGTGAGAGCACACCATTAGTATGGTGTGATTCAACCTCTGTACCAACTATGCTAGACTGTCTAGTAATGGGCAGGCTGAGAAGTTTCTTTCCTGAACCTTTTCCTGGGGGAGTCCCTGGATCAGATTGAGAACCATTAGCTACTTTTTCTACAGATTGGGCACTTATGGCCTTATCTTGTACTCTAAGCATATTAATTAACAGTTCTAAGGAAGGATTCTTCCCTACACTCAAACCTCTCTCTATGCAGAGACTCCTTGCTCCTTTCCAGCTAAGGTGACCATATGCAAGTTTGGACAGTTCAACTTTTTGGCCTGTGCCAGACATTTTTAGAGAGAGTTAAAGGGATAGACAAAGAGAAAAAAGTTTTCAGAACTTTTTGGAAAGACAGAAAAAACTTTTTAAACTTTTAAGAACTTTTTGAAAGTTTAGAAGTACTTTTAGGCACTTAGAAAAGAGTGAAAAGAGGAAATGCAAAACTTTTTGGCTATGTGTATATACACTGACCTTGTTTTGTATATTTTTCTCTTATGAAAAGTACAATGACAAGAGTGGTAAGTAGTCTCAAAGCACTTATCCCACCGCTGCACAACCAATGTAGGAGGCTGGACTGGCTTGTAGTGAGTACCAAGGGGTACTTGCACCTTGCACCAGGCCCAGTTATCCCTTATTAGTGTATAGGGTGTCTAGCAGCTTAGGCTGATAGATAATGGTAGCTTAGCAGAGCAGCTTAGGCTGAACTAGGAGACGTGTGAAGCTACTACAGTACCACTTAGTGTCATATGCACAATATCATAAGAAAACACAATACACAGTTATACTAAAAATAAAGGTACTTTATTTTTATGACAATATGCCAAAGTATCTTAGAGTGTACCCTCAGTGAGAGGATAGGAAATATACACAAGATATATATACACAATAGCAAAAAATATGCAGTATAGTCTTAGAAAACACTGCAAACAATGTATAGTTACAATAGGATGCAATGGGGAAACATAGGGATAGGGGCAACACAAACCATATACTCCAGAAGTGGAATGCGAACCACGAATGGACCCCAAACCTATGTGACCTTGTAGAGGGTCGCTGGGACTATTAGAAAATAGTGAGAGTTAGAAAAATAACCCTCCCCAAGACCCTGAAAAGTGAGTGCAAAGTGCACTAAAGTTCCCCTAAGGACAAAATAGTCGTGTTAGAGGGAGAATGCAAGGAAAACACAAATCAGCAATGCAACAACGATGGATTCCTGTCTGAAGGTACCTGTGGAACAAGGGAACCAAGTCCAAAAGTCACAAGCAGCTCGGAGATGGGCAGATGCCCAAGAAATGCCAGCGGTTGGTGCAAAGAAGCTCTTTCTAGGCTGAAGAACTGTGAATACTGCAGGAACGACAAGGGCTAGAGACTTTTCCTTCGGAGGATGGATCCCCCACTCCTTGGAGAGTCGTGCAGAAGTGTTTTCCCGCCGGATGGATGCCAACAAGCCTTGCTACACGCAAATCGTGCGTTTGGCGTTTTTGGATGCTGCTGGGGCCCAGGAAGGACCAGGAGGTCGCAAATTGGACCTGCAGAGAGAGGGGCCGTCGAGCAAGACAAAGAGCCCTCACTGAAGCAGGTAGCACCCGGAGAAGTGCCAGAAACAGGCACTACGAGGATGCGTGAAACGGTGCTCGCCGAAGTTGCACAAAGGAGTCCCACGTCGCCGGAGACCAACTTAGAAAGTCGTGCAATGCAGGTTAGAGTGCCGTGGACCCAGGCTTGGCTGTGCACGAAGGATTTCCGCCGGAAGTGCACAGGGGCCGGAGTAGCTTGCAAAGTCGCGGTTCCCAGCAATGCAGCCCAGCGAGGTGAGGCAAGGACTTACCTCCACCAAACTCGGGCTGAAGAGTCACTGGACTGTGGGGGTCACTTGGACGGTGTTGCTGGATTCGAGGGACCTCGCTCGTCGTGCTGAGAGGAGACCCAAGGGACCGGTAATGCAGCTTTTTGGTGCCTGCGGTTGCAGGGGGAAGATTCCGTCGACCCACGGGAGATTTCTTCGGAGCTTCTGGTGCAGAGAGGAGGCAGACTACCCCCACAGCATGCACAAGCAGGAAAACAGTCGAGAAGGCGGCAGGATCAGCGTTACAGAGTTGCAGTAGTCGTCTTTGCTACTATGTTGCAGGTTTGCAGGCTTCCAGCGCGGTCAGCGGTCGATTCCTTATCAGAAGGTGAAGAGGGAGATGCAGAGGAACTCGGCTGAGCTCATGCATTCGTTATCTAAAGTTTCCCCAGAGACAGAGACCCTAAATAGCCAGAAAAGAGGGTTTGGCTACTTAGGAGAGAGGAAAGGCTACTAACACCTGAAGGAGCCTATCAGCAGGAGTCTCTGACGTCACCTGGTGGCACTGGCCACTCAGAGCAGTCCAGTGTGCCAGCAGCACCTCTGTTTCCAAGATGGCAGAGGTCTGGAGCACACTGGAGGAGCTCTGGACACCTCCCAGGGGAGGTGCAGGTCAGGGGAGTGGTCACTCCCCTTTCCTTTGTCCAGTTTTGCGCCAGAGCAGGGGCTAAGGGGTCCCTGAACCGGTGTAGACTGGCTTATGCAGAATTGGGCACATCTGTGCCCAACAAAGCATTTCCAGAGGCTGGGGGAGGCTACTCCTCCCCTGCCTTCACACCATTTTCCAAAGGGAGAGGGTGTCACACCCTCTCTCAGAGGAAGTTCTTTGTTCTTCCATCCTGGGCCAGGCCTGGCTGGACCCCAGGAGGGCAGCTGCCTGTCTGAGGGGTTGGCAGCAGCAGCAGCTGCAGAGAAACCCCAGGAAGGGCAGTCTGGCAGTACCAGGGTCTGTGCTACAGACCACTGGGATCATGGAATTGTACCAACAATGCCAGGATGGCATAGAGGGGGCAATTCCATGATCATAGACATGTTACATGGCCATATTCGGAGTTACCATGGTGAAGCTACATATAGGTAGTGACCTATATGTAGTGCACGCGTGTAATGGTGTCCCCGCACTCACAAAGTTCAGTGAATTGGCTCTGAACAATGTGGGGGCACCTTGGCTAGTGCCAGGGTGCCCTCACACTAAGTAACTTTGCACCTAACCTTTACCAGGTAAAGGTTAGACATATAGGTGACTTATAAGTTACTTAAGTGCAGTGTAAAATGGCTGTGAAATAACGTGGACGTTATTTCACTCAGGCTGCAGTGGCAGGCCTGTGTAAGATTTGTCAGAGCTCCCTATGGGTGGCAAAAGGAATGCTGCAGCCCATAGGGATCTCCTGGAACCCCAATACCCTGGGTACCTCAGTACCATATACTAGGGAATTATAAGGGTGTTCCAGTAAGCCAATGTAAATTGGTAAAAATGGTCACTAGCCTGTTAGTGACAATTTGGAAGTAATGAGAGAGCATAACCACTGAGGTTCTGGTTAGCAGAGCCTCAGTGAGACAGTTAGGCACCACACAGGGAACATATACATGCACACCTATGAGCACTGGGGCCCTGTGTGACAGGGTCCCAGTGACACATACATATAGGCCACAAACCTATGAGCACTGGGGTCCTGACCAGCAGGATCCCAGTGACACATAACAACCATACTGAAAACATAGTGTTTTCACTATGAGCACTGAGGCCTGGCTATCAGGATCCCAGTGAGACAGTGAAAACAGTGACAAACACCCTGACATACACTCACAAACAGGCCAAAAGTGGGGGTAACAAGGCTAGAAAGAGGCTACCTTCTCACACCATCACAGCTCTGTTTCTAGAAATGTCCCTCCCACCAACCCTGATGACAGAATGTTAGAGAGGGAACTCAATAAGTTGAGGGTGGAACAAACCAGACTGAAGCTTAAAAAGCAACAGCTGGATTTGGATAGACAGTCTTTTGAATTAGAGAAGGAAAGACAGAAGTTGGGTTTAGATACCCATGGTGGCAGCAGCAGTATTCCCCATAGTCATCCTGCAAAAGAGCATGATTCCAGGAATCTGCACAAGATAGTTCCCCCTTACAAGGAGGGGGATGACATTAACAAGTGGTTTGCTGCACTTGAGAGGGCCTGTGTTGTACAGGATGTCCCTCAAAGGCAGTGGGCTGCTATCCTATGGCTATCATTTAGTGGAAAAGGTAGGGATAGGCTCCTTACTGTAAAAGAAAATGATGCTAATAATTTCCAAGTTCTTAAGAATGCACTCCTGGATGGTTATGCTTAACCACTGAACAGTACAGGATAAAGTTCAGAGAGACCAAAAAGGAGTCTTCACAAGACTGGGTTGATTTCATTGACCATTCAGTGAAGGCCTTGGAGGGGTGGTTACATGGCAGTAAAGTTACTGATTATGACAGCCTGTATAACTTAATCCTGAGAGAGCATATTCTTAATAACTGTGTGTCTGATTTGTTGCACCAGTACTTGGTGGACTCTGATCTGACCTCTCCCCAAGAATTGGGAAAGAAGGCAGACAAATGGGTCAGAACAAGAGTGAACAGAAAAGTTCATACAGGGGGTGACAAAGATGGCAACAAAAAGAAGGATGGTAAGTCTTCAGACAAGGGTGGGGACAAATCTAAAAATGAGTCTTCATCAGGCCCACAAAAACACTCTGGTGGGGGTGGTGGGTCCAAATCCTCCTTTAATCAGAACAAGGAAAAGAAACCATGGTGCTATTTATGTAAAATAAAAGGCCATTGGACAACAGATCCCAGTTGTCCAAAGAAAGGCACCACAGCTCCTACCACTACAACCCCTACTGCTACACCTAGTGTCCCTACTAATAGCAGTGGTGGTGGGAGCAAACCTACTAATAGCCAATCTAAGGGAGTAGCTGGGCTCACTTTTGGTAATTTAGTTGGGGTTGGTCTGATTAGGGAGACCACAGAGGCTACTTTAGTCTCTGAAGGGGCTATTGATTTAGCCACTTTGGTTGCTTGCCCCCATAACTGGGAGAAGTACAAGCAACTAACCCTAATAAATGGTGTTGAGGTCCAGGCCTACAGGGACACAGGTGCCAGTGTCACAATGGTGATTGAGAAACTGGTGCACCCTGAACAACACATACTTGGACACCAGTACCAAGTAACCGATGCTCACAACATAACACAAAGCCACCCCATGGCTGTTGTAAATCTCAACTGGGGGGGGGTAACTGGTCCAAAGAAAGTTGTGGTAGCTTCAGATTTACCTGTAGACTGTCTATTAGGGAATGATTTGGAGACATCAGCTTGGTCAGATGTGGAGTTGGAGGCCCATGCAGCAATGCTGGGCATTCCAGGGCATATTTTTGCTTTGACAAGGGCTCAGGCCAAAAAGCAAAAAGGACAGGGAAGCTTGGATCCTGGAACAATGGACCAAGTGCTCCCTAAAGCTAGGGCTAATAGAAGCAAACCACTTCCTACTATCCCTCCCTCTACAGTGGATTCTACTTCTGAGGAAGAAGAATTCCCTCCCTGTGCAGAACCTACACCAGAGGAGCTGGAAGCAGACACTGCTGAGCTTTTGGGTGAAGGGGGGCCTGCCAGAGAGGAGCTGAGTGTGGCACAGCAAACCTGTCCCACATTAGAGGGTCTCAGACAGCAAGCTGTCAAACAGGCTAATGGGGATGTCAGTGACTCACACAGAGTTTACTGGGAGGACAACCTCTTGTACACTGAGCATAGGGATCCTAAACCTGGAGCTGCCAGGAGATTAGTGATTCCTCAGGAGTACAGAAAGTTCCTCCTAACGCTGGCACATGACATTCCCCTAGCTGGGCAGCTGGGTCAAATGAAAACTTGGGACAGATTGGTACCATTGTTTCATTGGCCTAGGATGTCTGAGGACACAAAGGAATTTTGTAAGTCCTGTGAAACCTGTCAAGCCAGTGGCAAGACAGGTGGCACTCCAAAGGCACCCCTTATCCCACTGCCTGTGGTTGGGGTTCCCTTTGAAAGGGTAGGGGTTGACATAGTTGGCCCCCTTGACCCTCCTACTGCTTCAGGCAATAGGTTTATCTTGGTGGTAGTGGACCATGCCACAAGATATCCTGAAGCTATTCCTTTAAGGACCACTACAGCTCCTGCAGTGGCAAAGGCCCTCCTGGGAATATTTTCCAGGGTGGGCTTCCCAAAGGAAGTAGTATCAGACAGAGGAAGCAATTTCATGTCTGCATACTTAAAGGCCATGTGGAAGGAGTGTGGTGTAACTTACAAGTTCACAACACCCTATCATCCACAAACAAATGGACTGGTGGAGAGATTTAATAAAACTCTCAAAGGCATGATTATGGGTCTCCCTGAAAAACTCCGCAGGAGATGGGATATCCTTCTACCATGCCTCCTTTTTGCCTACAGGGAGGTACCCCAGAAAGGAGTGGGCTTCAGCCCCTTTGAACTTCTTTTTGGACACCCTGTTAGGGGTCCACTCACACTTGTAAAGGAGGGTTGGGAACAACCTTTAAAAGCTCCTAAGCAGGATATTGTGGACTATGTACTTGGCCTCAGATCAAGGATGGCTGAGTACATGAAAAAGGGCAGTAAAAACCTTCAGGCCAGCCAAGAGCTCCAGAAGCAATGGCATGATCAGAAGGCTGTTTTGGTTCAGTACCAACCAGGGCAGAAAGTGTGGGTCTTGGAGCCTGTGGCCCCAAGAGCACTCCAAGATAAATGGAGTGGACCCCACACAATTGTTGAAAAGAAGGGTGAAGTCACCTACTTGGTTGACTTAGACACTGCCAGGAGTCCCCTTAGGGTGCTCCATGTCAACCGCCTGAAACCCTACTATGACAGGGCTGATCTCACCCTGCTCATGGCAACAGATGAGGGACAGGAAGAAGACAGTGATCCTCTACCTGATCTCTTCTCTTCCACAGATCAAGATGCTCTTGTGGAAGGTGTAGTTTTGGCTGATTGTCTTACTTCTGAGCAGAAAGACAATTGCATAAATCTCCTAGGACAATTTTCAGAACTCTTCTCTACTGTGCCAGGCACCACTTCTTGGTGTGAGCACACTATAGATACTGGAGACAGTTTACCTGTCAAAAGTAAGATCTATAGGCAGCCTGACCATGTCAGGGACTGCATAAAGCAAGAAGTTCAGAAAATGTTGGAACTAGGAGTGGTTGAGCACTCTGACAGTCCATGGGCTTCTCCTGTGGTACTGGTACCAAAACTCAATTCTAAAGATGGAATGAAAGAAATGCGGTTTTGTGTAGACTATAGAGGTCTCAACTTGGTAACCAAAACTGATGCTCACCCTATACCCAGGGCAGATGAACTTATAGATACACTGGCATCTGCCAAGTATCTAAGCACTTTTGATTTGACTGCAGGGTATTGGCAGATCAAATTGTCAGAAGATGCTAAACCTAAGACTGCATTTTCTACCATTGGAGGACATTACCAGTTTACTGTAATGCCTTTTGGTTTGAAAAATGCACCTGCCACTTTTCAGAGGTTGGTGAACACAGTCCTGCAAGGGCTGGAAGCTTTTAGTGCAGCATATTTGGATGATATAGCTGTCTTTAGCTCCAGCTGGGATGATCACCTGGTCCACCTATGGAAAGTTTTGGAGGCTCTGCAAAAGGCAGGCCTCACTATCAAGGCTTCAAAGTGCCAGATAGGGCAGGGTAAGGTGGTTTATCTGGGACACCTTGTTGGTGGGGAACAGATTGCACCACTTCAGGGGAAAATCCAAACTATTATTGATTGGGTTCCCCCTACCACTCAGACTCAGGTGAGAGCCTTCCTAGGTCTCACTGGGTATTACAGGAGGTTCATTAAGAACTATGGCTCCATTGCAGCCCCTCTTAATGACCTCACATCCAAGAAAATGCCTAAAAAGGTATTGTGGACAGCAAGCTGTCAGAAAGCTTTTGAGGAGCTGAAGCAGGCCATGTGCTCTGCACCTGTCCTGAAAAGCCCTTGTTACTCTAAAAAATTCTATGTCTAAACTGATGCATCTGAATTAGGAGTAGGGGCAGTCCTATCACAACTTAATTCTGAGGGCCAGGATCAACCTGTTGCTTTTATTAGTAGAAGGTTGACCCCTAGAGAAAAGCGTTGGTCTGCCATTGAGAGGGAGGCCTTTGCTGTGGTCTGGGCTCGGATGAAGTTGAGGCCATACCTGTTTGGCACTCACTTCATTGTTCAGACAGACCACAAACCTCTACTTTGGCTAAAACAAATGAAAGGTGAAAATCCTAAATTGTTGAGGTGGTCCATATCCCTACAGGGAATGGACTATACAGTGGAACATAGACCTGGGAGTAGCCACTCCAATGCAGATGGACTCTCCAGATATTTCCACTTAGACAATGAAGAGTCATCAGGTCATGGCTAGTCTTATTGTCCTTCGTTTGGGGGGGGGTTGTGTAGGAAAGTACCATCTTGCCTGGCATGTTACCCCCATTTTTCACTGTATATATGTTGTTTTAGTTGTATGTGTCACTGGGACCCTGGTAACCCAGGGCCCCAGTGCTCATAAGTGTGCCTGAATGTGTTACCTGTGTAGTGACTAACTGTCTCACTGAGGCTCTGCTAATCAGAACCTCAGTGGTTATGCTCTCTCATTGCTTTCCAAATTGTCACTGACAGGCTAGTGACCATTTTTACCAATTTACATTGGCTTACTGGAACACCCTTATAATTCCCTAGTATATGGTACTGAGGTACCCAGGGTATTGGGGTTCCAGGAGATCCCTATGGGCTGCAGCATTTCTTTTGCCACCCATAGGGAGCTCTGACAATTCTTACACAGGCCTGCCACTGCAGCCTGAGTGAAATAACGTCCATGTTATTTCACAGCCATTTTACACTGCACTTAAGTAACTTATAAGTCACCTATATGTCTAACCTTTACCTGGTAAAGGTTAGGTGCAAAGTTACTTAGTGTGAGGGCACCCTGGCACTAGCCAAGGTGCCCCCACATTGTTCAGAGCCAATTCCCTGAACTTTGTGAGTGCGGGGACACCATTACACGCGTGCACTACATATAGGTCACTACCTATATGTAGCTTCACCATGGTAACTCCGAATATGGCCATGTAACATGTCTATGATCATGGAATTGCCCCCTCTATGCCATCCTGGCATTGTTGGTACAATTCCATGATCCCAGTGGTCTGTAGCACAGACCCTGGTACTGCCAACCTGCCCTTCCTGGGGTTTCACTGCAGCTGCTGCTGCTGCCAACCCCTCAGACAGGCATCTGCCCTCCTGGGGTCCAGCCAGGCCTGGCCCAGGATTGCAGAACAAAGAACTTCCTCTGAGAGAGGGTGTGACACCCTCTCCCTTTGGAAAATGGTGTGAAGGCAGGGGAGGAGTAGCCTCCCCCAGCCTCTGGAAATGCTTTGTTGGGCACAGATGTGCCCAATTCTGCATAAGCCAGTCTACACTGGTTCAGGGACCCCTTAGCCCCTGCTCTGGCGCGAAACTGGACAAAGGAAAGGGGAGTGACCACTCCCCTGACCTGCACCTCCCCTGGGAGGTGTCCAGAGCTCCTCCAGTGTGCTCCAGACCTCTGCCATCTTGGAAACAGAGGTGCTGCTGGCACACTGGACTGCTCTGAGTGGCCAGTGCCACCAGGTGACGTCAGAGACTCCTTGTGATAGGCTCCTTCAGGTGTTAGTAGCCTCTCCTCTCTCCTAGGTAGCCAAACCCTCTTTTCTGGTTATTTAGGGTCTCTGTCTCTGGGGAAACTTTAGATAACGGATGCAAGAGCTCATCCGAGTTCCTCTGCATCTCCCTCTTCACCTTCTGATAAGGAAACGACTGCTGACCTCGCTGGAAGCCTGCAAACCTGCAACATAGTAGCAAAGACGACTACTGCAACTCTGTAACGCTGATCCTGCCGCCTTCTCAACTGTTTTCCTGCTTGTGCATGCTGTGGGGGTAGCCTGCCTCCTCTCTGCACCAGAAGCTCCGAAGAAATCTCCCGTGGGTCGACGGAATCTTCCCCCTGCAACCGCAGGCACCAAAAAGCTGCATTACCGGTCCCTTGGGTCTCCTCTCAGCATGACGAGCGAGGTCCCTCGAATCCAGCAACTCTGTCCAACTGACCCCCACAGTCCAGTAACTCTTCAGTCCAAGTTTGGTGGAGGTAAGTCCTTGCCTCACCTCGCTGGGCTGCATTGCTGGGAACCGCGACTTTGCAGCTACTCCGGCCCCTGTGCACTTCCGGCGGAAATCCTTTGTGCACAGCGAAGCCTGGGTCCACAGCACTCTAACCTGCATTGCACGACTTTCTAAGTTGGTCTCCGGCGATGTGGGACTCCTTTGTGCAGCTTCGGCGAGCACCGTTTCACGCATCCTCGTAGTGCCTGTTTCTGGCACTTCTCCGGGGGCTACCTGCTTCAGTGAGGGCTTTTTGTCTTGCTCGACGTCCCCTCTCTCTTCAAGTCCAATTTGCGACCTCCTGGTCCCTCCTGGGCCCCAGCAGCTTCCAAAAACGCCAAACGCTTGATTTGCGCCTAACAAGGCTTGTTGGCGTCCTTTCGGCGGGAAAACACTTCTGCACAACTCTCCACGGCGAGTGGGATCCGTCCACCAAAGGGGAAGTCTCTAGCCTTTTTCGTTCCTGCAAAAACCTCAGCTTCTTCTGTCTAGTAGAAGCTTCTTTGCACCCGCAGCTGGCATTTCCTGGGCATCTGCCCATCTCCGACTTGCTTGTGACTTTTGGACTTGGTCCCCTTGTTCCACAGGTACCCTAGATTGGAAATCCACAGTTGTTGCATTGCTGGTTTGTGTCTTTCCTGCATTATTCCTCTAACATGACTACTTTGTCCTTAGGGGAACTTTAGTGCACTTTGCACTCACTTTTCAGGGTCTTGGGGAGGGTTATTTTTCTAACTCTCACTATTTTCTAATAGTCCCAGCGACCCTCTACAAGGTCACATAGGTTTGGGGTCCATTCGTTGTTCGCATTCCACTTTTGGAGTATATGGTTTGTGTTGCCCCTATCCCTATGTTTCCCCATTGCATCCCATTGTAACTATACATTGTTTGCACTGTTTTCTAAGACTATACTGCATATTTTTGCTATTGTGTATATATATCTTGTGTATATTTCCTATCCTCTCACTGAGGGTACACTCTAAGATACTTTGGCATATTGTCATAAAAATAAAGTACCTTTATTTTTAGTATAACTGTGTATTGTGTTTTCTTATGATATTGTGCATATGACACTACGTGGTACTGTAGTAGCTTCACACGTCTCCTAGTTCAGCCTAAGCTGCTCTGCTAAGCTACCACTATCTATCAGCCTAAGCTGCTAGACACCCTATACACTAATAAGGGATAACTGGGCCTGGTGCAAGGTGCAAGTACCCCTTGGTACTCACTACAAGCCAGTCCAGCCTCCTACAACATGGCCATATTCGGAGTTACCATTGTGAAGCTACACATAGGTAGTGACCTATGTGTGGTGCACGCGTGTAATGGTGTCCCCGCACTCACAAAGTCTGGGGAATTTGCCCTGAACAATGTGGGAGCACCTTGGCTAGTGCCATGGTGCCCACACACTAAGTAACTTTTCACCTAACCTTTACCAGGTAAAGGTTAGACATATAGGTGACTTATAAGTTACTTAAGTGCAGTGAAAATGGCTGTGAAATAATGTGTGCATTTTTTCACTCAGGCTGCAGTGGCAGGCCTGTGTAAAAATTGTCAGAGCTCCCTGTGGGTGGCAAAAGAAATGCTGCAGCCCATAGGGATCTCATGGAACCCCAATACCCTGGGTACCTTAGTACCATATACTCGGGAATTATAAGGGTGTTCCAGTGTGCCAATGTAAATTGGTGAAATTGGTCACTAGCCTGTTAGTGACAATTTGGAAAGAAATGAGAGAGCATAACCACTGAGTTTCTAGATAGCAGAGCCTCAGTGAGACAGTTACTCATAACACAGGTAACACATTCAGGCACACTTATGGGCACTGGGGCTCTGGGTGGCAGGGTCCCAGTGACACATGCAACTAAAACAACATATATACAGTGAAAAAATGGGGGTAACATGCCAGGCAAGATGGTGCTTTCCTACACAACCCCCCCCCTCCAAACGAAGGACAATCAGACTAGTCATTACCTAATGGGTCTTCATTGTCTAAGTGGAAATATCTGGGGAGTCCATCTGCATTGGAGTGGGTACTCCCAGGTCTATGTTCCACTGTATAGTCCATTCCCTGTAGGGATATGGACCACCTCAACAATTTAGGATTTTCACCTTTCATTTGTTTTAGCCAAAGTAGAGGTTTGTGGTCTGTCTGAACAATGAAGTGAGTGCCAAACAGGTATGGCCTCAACTTCTTCAGTGCCCAGACCACAGCAAAAGCCTCCCTCTCAATGGCAGACCAACGCTTTTCTCTAGGGGTCAACCTCCTACAAATAAAAGCAACAGGTTGATCCTGGCCCTCAGAATTAAGTTGTGATAGGAATGCCCCTACTCCTAATTCAGATGCATCAGTTTGGACATAGAATTTTTTAGAGTAACAAGGGCTTTTCAGGACAGGTGCAGAGCACATGGCCTGCTTCAGCTCCTCAAAAGCTTTCTGACAGTTTTCTGTCCATAATACCTTCTTAGGCATTTTCTTTGAAGTGAGGTCATTAAGAGGGGCTGCAATGGAGCCATAGTTCTTTATGATCCTCCTATAGTACCCAGTGAGGCCTAAAAAGGCTCTCACCTGAGTCTGAGTAGTAGGGGAAACCCAATCAATAATTGTTTGGATTTTCCCCTGAAGTGGTACAATCTGTTCCCCACCAACCAGGTGTCCCAGATAAACCACCTTCCCCTGCCCTATCTGGCACTTTGAAGCCTTGATAGTGAGGCATGCCTTTTGCAGGGCCTCTAAAACTTTCCATAGGTGGACCAGGTGATCATCCCAGCTGGAGCTAAAGACAGCTATATCGTCCAGATATGCTGCACTAAAAGCTTCCAGCCCTTGCAGGACTGTGTTCACCAACCTCTGAAAAGTGGCAGGTGCATTTTTCAATCCAAAAGGCATTACTGTGAATTGGTAGTGGCCTCCAATGGTTGAAAATGCAGTTTTAGCTTTAGCATCTTCTGATAATTTGATCTGCCAATACCCTGCAGTCAAATCAAAAGTGCTTAGATACTTGGCAGATGCCAGTGTATCTATGAGCTCATCTGCCCTGGGTATAGGGTGAGCATCAGTTTTGGTTACCTGGTTGAGACCTCTGTAGTCTACACAAAACCGCATTTCCTTCTTTCCATCTTTGGAATGAGGTTTTGGTACAAGTACCACAGGAGAAGCCCATGGACTTTCAGAGTGCTCAACCACTCCCAGTTCTAAACTTTTCTGCACCTCTTGCTTTATTCAGTCTCGGACATGGTCAGGCTGCCTATAGATCTTACTTTTGACAGGCAAGCTGTCTCCAGTATCTATAGTGTGCTCACACCAAGAAGAGGTACCTGGCACAGTAGAAAAGAGTTCAGAAAACTGACCCAGGAGATTTATGCAGTGGTCTTTCTGCTCAGCAGTAAGACAGTCTTCTAGTACAACACCTTCCACTGGAGCATCTTGTTCTGTGGAAGAGAAGAGATCAGGGAGAGGATCACTGTCTTCTTCCTGTCCCTCATCAGTTGCCATGAGCAGGGTGAGATCAGCCCTGTCATAGTAGGGTTTCAGGTGATTGACATGGAGCACCCTAAGGGGACTCCTGGCAGTGCCTAAGTCAACTAAGTAGGTGACTTCACCCTTTTTCTCAACAATTGTGTGGGGTCTACTCCATTTATCTTGGAGTGCCCTTGGGGCTGCAGGCTCCAAGACCCACACTTTCTGCCCTGGTTTGTACTGAACCAAAACAGCCTTCTGGTCATGCCATTGCTTTTGGAGCTCTTGGCTGGCCTGAAGGTTTTTACTGGCCTTTTTCATGTACTCAGCCATCCTTGATCTGAGGCCAAGTACATAGTCCACTATGTCTTGCTTTGGAGCTTTTAAAGGTTGTTCCCAACCCACCTTAACAAGTGTTAGGGGAACTCTCACAGGGTGACCAAAAAGAAGTTCAAAGGGGCTGAAGCCCACTCCTTTCTGGGGTACCTCCCTGAAAGCAAAAAGGAGGCATGGTAAAAGGATATCCCATTTCCTCCGGAGTTTTTCAGGGAGTCCCATAATCATGCCTTTGAGAGTTTTGTTAAATCTCTCCACCAGTCCATTTGTTTGTGGATGATAGGGTGTGGTGAACTTGTATGTCCCCCCACACTCCTTCCACATGGCCTTTAAGTAAGCAGACATGAAATTGCTTCCCCTGTCTGATACCACCTCTTTTGGGAAGCCAACCCTGGAAAAGATTCCCAGGAGGGCCTTTGCCACTGCAGGAGCTGTAGTGGTACTTAGAGGAATTGCTTCAGGATATCTGGTAGCATGGTCCACTACAACCAAGATAAACCTATTGCCTGAAGCAGTAGGAGGGTCAAGGGGGCCAAATATGTCAACCCCTACCCATTCAAAGGGAACCCCAACCACTGGTAGTGGAATAAGGGGTGCCTTTGGGGTGCCACCTGTCTTGCCACTGGCTTGACAGGTTTCACAGGACTTACAAAAATCTTTTGTGTCCTCTGACATTCTAGGCCAATGAAACAGGGGAACAAGCCTGTCCCAAATTTTCATTTGCCCCAATTGTCCAGCTAAGGGAATGTCGTGAGCAAGAGTTAGGAGGAACTTTCTGTACTCCTGAGGAATCACCAATCTCCTGGCAGCTCCAGGTTTTGGATCCCTGGCTTCAGTGTACAAGAGGTTGTCCTCCCAGTAAACTCTGTGAGAGTCACTGACATCCCCATTAGCCTGTTTGACAGCTTGCTGTCTTAGACCCTCTAGTGTGGGACAGGTCTGCTGTGCCACACTCAACTCCTCCCTGGCAGGCCCCCTTTCACCCAAAAGCTCAGCAGTGTCTGCTTCCAGCTCCTCTGGTGTAGGTTCTGCACAGGGAGGGAATTCTTCTTCCTCAGAAGTAGAATCCACTGTAGAGGGAGGGATAGTAGGTAGTGATTTACCTTTACTAGCCCTAGCTTTAGGGAGCACTTGGTCCATTCTTCCAGGATCCAAGTCACCCTGTCCTTTTTGCTTTTTGGCCTGAGCCCCGGAAAAAGCAAAAATATGCCCTGGAATGCCCAGCATTGCTGCATGAGTCTCCAACTCCACTTCTGCCCAAGCTGATGTCTCCAAGTCATTCCCTAATAGACAGTCTACAGGTAGATCTGAGGCAACCACAACTTTCTTTGGGCCAGTAACCCCCCCCCCAGTTGAGATTCACAACAGCCATGGGGTGGCTAAGGGTGTTGTTATGAGCATAGGTTACTTGGTACTGGTGACCAAGTAGGTGTTGTTCAGGGTGGAACAGTTTCTCTATTACCATTGTAACGCTGGCACCAGTGTCCCTGTAGGCCTGAACCTCACACCATTTATTAGGGGTAGTTGCTTGTGATAATCCATGTTAAGGGGACAAGCAACCAAGGTGGCTAAATCAATAGCCCCCTCAGAGACTAACACAGCCTCTGTGGTCTCCCTAATCAGACCAACCCCAACTAAGTTACCAATAGTGAGCCCAGCTACTCCCTTGAATTGGCTATTAGTAGGTTTGCTCCCACCACCACTGCTATTAGTAGGGACACTAGGTGTAGCAGTAGGGGTTGTAGTGGTAGGAGGCTTGGTGCTTTTCTTTGGACAACTGGGAGCTGTTGTCCAATGGCCTTTTATTTTACATAAATAGCACCATGGTTTCTTTTCTTTGTTTTGATTAGAAGAGGATTTGGGCCCACCCCCCCCACCAGAGTGTTTTTGTGGGCCTGATGAAGACTCATTTTTACATTTGTCCCCACCCTTGTCAGAAGACTTACCATCCTTCTTCTTATTGCCATCTTTGTCACCCCCTGTATGAACTTTTCTGTTCACCCTTGTTCTGACCCATTTGTCTGCCTTCTTTCCCAATTCTTGGGGAGAGGTCAGATCAGAGTCCACCAAGTACTGGTGCAACAAATCAGGCACACAATTATTAAGAATATGCTCTCTTAGGATCAAGTTATACAGGCTTTCATAATCAGTAACTTTACTGCCATGTAACCACCCCTCCAAGGCCTTCACTGAATGGTCAATAAAATCAACCCAGTCTTGTGAAGACTCCTTTTTGGTCTCTCTGATCTTCATCCTGTATTGTTCAGTGGTTAAACCATAACCATCCAGGAGTGCATTCTTAAGAACTGTAAAATTATTGGCATCACTTTCTTTCACAGTAAGGAGCCTATCCCTACCCTTTCCACTAAATGATAGCCATAGGATAGCAGCCCACTGCCTTTGAGGGACATCCCGTACAACACAGGCCCTCTCAAGTGCAGCAAACCACTTGTTAATGTCATCCCCCTCCTTATAAGGGGGAACTATCTTGTGCAGATTCCTAGAATCATACTCTTTTGCAGGATGACTATGGGGAATACTGCTGCTGCCACCATGGGTTTCTAAACCCAATTTCTGTCTTTCCCTTTCCACTTCCAAGGACTGTCTATACAAATCCAGCTGTTGCTTCTTGAGCTTCAGTCTGGTTTGTTCCACTCTCAATCTATTGAGCTCCCTTTCTAACAATCTGTCATCAGAGTGGGTGGGAGGGACATTCCTTGAAACAGAAGTATGTTGAGAATGAACAGAAGGAGACCTGGCCCTAACAGAAGGCATCCTAACAGCTTGGTTAACAGAAACATCACTTCTACTATGATGAGAAGGAATACTCTTGCTATGATGTGAGGCAACACTATCAGTATGGTGTGACTCTACATCAGTACCAACTATGCTAGGCTGTCTGGTTATGGGCAGGCTAGGAAGTTTCTTTCCTGACTCTTTTTCTAGGGGAGTCCCTGGATCAGATTGGGAACCATTAGCTACTTTTTCAACAGAAGGGGCACCTCTGGCCTTATCCTGTTCTATAAGCATGTTAACCAACAGTTCTCTGGGGGGATTCTTCCCTACACTTAAACCTCTTTCTATGCAGAGACTCCTTGCTCCTTTCCAGCTAAGGTGATCATAAGCAAGTTTGGACAGATCAACAGTTTGGCCTGTGCCAGACATTTTAGAAAGTGTTTAAGTGACAGAAAAAGTGAGAAAAAAGTTTTTCAGAACTTTTTGGAAAGGCAGAAAAAAAACTTTTAAAACTTTTTAAGAACTTTTTAGAAAGTTTAGAGATACTTTTCAGCACTTAGAAAAGAGTGAAAAGAGGAAATGCTAAACTTTTTGGTTAGGTGTACATACACTGAACTTGTTTTGTATATTTTTCTCTTATGAAAAGTACAATGACAAAAGTGGTAAGTAGTTGCAAAGTACTTATCCCACCGCTGCACAACCAATGTAGGAGGCTGGACTGGCTTGTAGTGAGTACCAAGGGGTACTTACACCTTGCACCAGGCCCAGGTAATCCTTATTAGTGTATAGGGTGTCTAGCAGCTTAGCCTGATAGATAATGGTAGCTTAGCAGAGCAGCTTAGGCTGAACTAGGAGACGAGTGAAGCTCCTACAGTACTACTAGTGTCACTTGCACAATATCATAAGAAAACACAAAACACAGATATACTAAAAATAAAGGTACTTTATTTCTATGACAATATGCCAAAAAGTATCTCAGTGAGTACCCTCAGTAGGAGGATAGCAAATATACACCAGATATATATACACACTACCAAAAATATGCAGTAGAGTCTTAGAAAACAGTGCAAACAAAGTATAGTTACAATAGGATGCAATGGGGACATATAGGGATGGGGGCAACACAAACCATAAACTCCAAAAGTGGAATGCGAACCACGAATGGACCACAAACCTATGTGACCTTCTAGAGGGTCGCTGGGACTGTAAGAAAACAGTTAGGGTTAGAAAAATAGCCCACCCCAAGACCCTGAAAAGTGAGTGCAAAGTGCACTAAAGTTCCCCAAAGGACAAAGAAGTAGTGATAGGGGAATTCTGCAGGAAAGACACAAACCAGCAATGCAACAACGATGGATTTCCAAACGAAGATATCTGTGGAACAAGGGGACCAAGTCCAAAGGTCACAAGCAAGTCGGAGATGGGCAGATGCCCAGGAAATGCCAGCTGTGGGTGCAAAGAAGCTGCAACTGGACAGTAGAAGCTGAGGATTCTGCAGGAACGACAAGGGCTAGAAATTTCGCCTTTGGAGGATGGATGTCGCTCGCTGTGCAGAGTCGTGCAGAAGTGTATTGCTGCCGAAAGACTGCCAACAAGCCTTGCTAGCTGCAAATCGTGCGGTTAGGATTTTTGGATGCTGCTGTGGCCCAGGAGGGACCAGGATGTTGCCAATTGCGTCTGGGGACAGAGGGGGCATCGAGCAAGACACGGAGCCCTCTCAGAAGCAGGCAGCACCCGCAGAAGTGCCGGAAGAGGCACTACAAAGAGGAGTGAAACAGTGTTCACCCGAAGTCGCACAAAGGAGTCCCACGCTGCCGGAGGACAACTTAGAAAGTCGTGCAGTGCAGTTTAGAGTGCCGTGGACCCAGGCTTGGCTGTGCACAAAGGATTTCCACCGGAAGTGCACAGAGGCCGGAGTAGCTGCAAAAGACGCAGTTCCCAGCAATGCAGTCTGGCATGGCGAGGAAAGGACTTACCTCCACCAAACTTGGCCTGAAGAGTCACTGGACTGTGGGAGTCACTTGGACAGAGTGGCTGGAATCAAGGGACCTCGCTCGTCGTGCTGAGAGGAGACCCAGGGTACCGATAATGCAGTTCTTAGGTGCCTACGGTTGCAGGGGGACGATTCCATCGGCCCACGGGAGATTTCTTCGGAGCTTCTAGTGCAGAGAGGAGGCAGACTACCCCCACAGCATGCACCACCAGGAAAACAGTTGAGAAGGCGGCAGGATCAGCGTTACAGAGTTGCAGTAGTCGTCTTCGCTACTTTGTTGCAGTTTTGCAGGCTTCCACCGCGGTCAGCAGACGATTCCTTGGCAGAAGGTGAAGAGAGAGATGCAGAGGAACTCTGATGAGCTCCTGCATTCGTTATCTAAGGAATTCCCCAAAGCAGAGTCCCTAAATAGCCAGAAAAGAGGGTTTGGCTACTTAGGAGAGAGGATAGGCTAGCAACACCTGAAGGAGCCTATCAGAAGGAGTCTCTGACGTCACCTGCTGGCCCTGGCCACTCAGAGCAGTCCAGTGTGCCAGCAGCACCTCTGTTTCCAAGATGGCAGAGGTCTGGAGCACACTGGAGGAGCTCTGGGCACCTCCCAGGGGAGGTGCAGGTCAGGGGAGTGGTCACTCCCCTTTCCTTTGTCCAGTTTTGCGCCAGAGCAGGGCTGAGGGGTACCTGAACCGGTGTAGACTGGCTTATGCAGAAATGGGCACCATCTGTGCCCATGAAAGCATTTCCAGAGGCTGGGGGAGGCTACTCCTCCCCTGCCTTAACACCTTTTTCCAAAGGGAGAGGGTGTAACACCCTCTCTCTGAGGAAGTCCTTTGTTCTGCCACCCTGGGCCAAGCCTGGCTGGACCCCAGGAGGGCAGAAACCTGTCTGAGGGGTTGGCAGCAGCAGCAGCTGCAGTGAAACCCCTGAAAAGGCAGTTTGGCAGTGCCAGGGTCTGTGCTACAGACCAGTGGGATCATGAGATTGTGCCAACTATGCCAGGATGGCAAAGAGGGGGCAATTCCATGATCATAGACATGTTACATGGCCATATTCGGAGTTACCATTGTGAAGCTACACTGAGGTAGTGACCTATGTGTAGTGCACGCGTGTAATGGTGTCCCCGCACTCACAAAGTCCGGGGAATTTGCCCTGAACAAAGTGGGAGCACCTTGGCTAGTGCCATGGTGCCCACACACTAAGTAACTTTGCACCTAACCTTTACCAGGTAAAGGTTAGACATATAGGTGACTTATACGTTACTTAAGTGCAGTGAAAATGGCTGTGAAATAATGTGTGCATTATTTCACTCAGGGTGCAGTGGCAGGCCTGTGTAAGAATTGTCAGAGCTCCCTATGGGTGGCAAAAGAAATGCTGCAGCCCATAGGGATCTCCTGGAACCCCAATACCCTGGGTACCTTTAGAACCATATACTAGGGAATTATAAGGGTGTTCCGGTGTGTCAATGTAAATTGGTGAAATTGGTCACTAGCCTGTTAGTGACAATTTGGAAAGAAATGAGAGAGCATAACCACTGATGTTCTGGATAGGAGAGCCTCAGTGAGACAGTTAGTCATAACACAGGTAACACATTCAGGCACACTTATGAGCACTGGGGCCCTGGCTGGCAGGGTCCCAGTGACACATACAACTAAAACAACATATATACAGTGATAAATGGGGGTAACATGCCAGGCAAGATGGTACTTTCCTACACAATCCCCCCCAAACGAAGGACAATAAGACTAGTCATTACCTGATGGGTCTTCATTGCCTAAGTGGAAATATCTGGAGAGTCCATCTGCATTGGAGTGGGTACTCCCAGGTCTATGTTCCACTGTATAGTCCATTCCCTGTAGGGATATGGACCACCTCAACAATTTAGGATTTTCACCTTTCATTTGTTTTAGCCAAAGTTGAGGTTTGTGGTCTGTCTGAACAATGAAGTGAGTGCCAAACAGGTATGGCCTCAACTTCTTCAGTGCCCAGACCACAGCAAAGGCCTCCCTCTCAATGGCAGACCAACGCTTTTCTCTAGAGGTCAACCTCCTACTAATAAAAGCAACAGGTTGATCCTGGCCCTCCGAATTAAGTTGTGATAGGACTGCCCCTACTACTAATTCAGATGCATCAGTTTGGACATATAATATTTTAGAGTATCAAGGGCTTTTCAGGACAGGTGCAGAGCACATGGCCTTCTTCAGCTCCTCAAAAGCTTTCTGGCAGTTTGCTGTCCATAATACCTTCTTAGGCATTTTCTTGGATGTGAGGTCATTAAGAGGGGCTGCAATGGAGCCATAGTTCTCAATGAACCTCCTATAGTACCCAGTGAGGCCTAAAAAGGCTCTCACCTGAGTCTGAGTAGTAGGGGGAACCCAATCAATGATTGGTTGGATTTTCCCCTGAAGTGGTGCAATCTGTTCCCCACCAACAAAGTGTCCCAGATAAACCACCTTCCCCTGCCCTATCTGGCACTTTGAAGCCTTGATAGTGAGGCCTGCCTTTTGCAGGGCCTCCAAACCTTTCCATAGGTAGACCAGGTGATCATCCCAGCTGGAGCTAAAGACAGCTATATCGTCCAAATATGCTGCACTGAAAGCTTCCAGCCCTTGCAGGACTGTGTTCACCAACCTCTGAAAAGTGGCAGGTGCATTTTTCAATCCAAAAGACATTACTGTGAATTGGTAATGGCCTCCAATGGTTGAAAATGCAGTTTTAGCTTTAGCATCTTCTGATAATTTGATCTGCCAATACCCTGCAGTCAAATCAAAAGTGCTTAGGTACTTGGCAGATGCCAGTGTATCTATGAGCTCATATGCCCTGGGTATAGGGTGAGCATCAGTTTTGGTTACCTGGTTGAGACCTCTGTAGTCTACACAAAACCGCATTTCCTTCTATCCATCTTTGGAATGAGGTTTTGGTACAAGTACCACAGGAGAAGCCCATGGACTTTCAGAGTGCTCAACCACTCCTAGTTCTAACATTTTCTGCACCTCTTGCTTTATGCAGTCTCTGACATGGTTAGGCTGCCTATAGATCTTAGTTTTGACAGGCAAACTGTCTCCAGTATCTATAGTGTGCTCACACCAAGAAGTGGTACCAGGCACAGTAGAGAAGAGTTCAGAAAACTGACCCAGGAGATTTATGCAGTGGTCTTTCTGCTCAGCAGTAAGACAATCTGCCAGTACAACACCTTCCACTAGAGCATCTTTTTCTGTGGAAGAGAAGAGATCAGGAAGAGGATCACTGTCTTCTTCCTGTCCCTCATCAGTTGCCATGAGCAGGGTGAGATCAGCACAGTCATAGTAGGGTTTCAGGCGGTTGACATGGAGCACCCTAAGGGGACTCCTGGCAGTGCCTAAGTCAACTAAGTAGGTGACTTCACCCTTTTTCTCAACAATTGTGTGGGGTCCACTCCATTTATCTTGGAGTGCTCTTCGGGCCACAGGCTCCAAGACCCACACTTTCTGCCCTGGTTGGTACTGAACCAAAACAGCCTTCTGGTCATGCCATTGCTTTTGGAGCTCTTGGCTGGCCTTATTGTTTTTACTGGCCTTTTTCATGTACTTAGCCATCCTTGATCTGAGGCCAAGTACATAGTCCACTATGTCTTGCTTTGGAGCTTTTAAAGGTTGTTCCCAACCCTCCTTAACAAGTGTTAGGGGACCTCTCACAGGGTGACTAAAAAGAAGTTCAAAGGGGCTGAAGCCCACTCCTTTCTGGGGTACCTCCCTGTAAGCAAAAAGGAGGCATGGTAAAAGGATATCCCATCTCCTGGGGAGTTTTTCAGGGAGTCCCATAATCATGCCTTTGAGAGTTTTGTTAAATCTCTCCACCAGTCCATTTGTTTGTGGATGATAGGGTGTGGTGAACTTGTATGTCATACCACACTCCTTCCACATGGCCTTTAAGTAAGCAGACATGAAATTGCTTCCCCTGTCTGATACCACCTCTTTTGGGAAGCCCACCCTGGAAAAGATTCCCAGGAGGGCCTTTGCCACTGCAGAAGCTGTAGTGCTACTTAGAGGAATTGCTTCAGGATATCTGGTGGCATGGTCCACTACCACCAAGATAAACCTATTGCCTGAAGCAGTGGGAGGGTCAAGGGGGCCAACTATGTCAACCCCTACCCTTTCAAAGGGAACCCCAACCACAGGCAGTGGAATAAGGGGTGCCTTTGGTGTGCCACCTGTCTTGTCACTGGCTTGACAGGTTTCACAGGACTTACAAAAATATTTTGTGTCCTCAGACATCCTAGGCCAATGAAACAAGGGAACAAGCCTGTCCCAAGTTTTCATTTGCCCCAAATGTCCAGCAAGGGGAATGTCGTGAGCAAGAGTTAGGAGGAACTTTCTGTACTCCTGAGCCATCACCAATCTCCTGGCAGCTCCAGGTTTTGGATCCCTTGCTTCAGTGTACAGAAGATTGTCCTCCCAGTAAACTCTGTGAGAGTCACTGACATCCACATTAGCTTGTTTGACAGCTTGCTGTCTTAGACCCTCCAGTGTGGGACAGGTCTGCTGTGCCACACTCAGCTCCTCCCTGGCAGGCCCCCTTTCACCCAAAAGCTCAGCAGTGTCTGCTTCCAGCTCCTCTGGTGTAGGTTCTGCACAGCGTGGAAATTCTTCTTCCTCAGAAGTAGAATCCACTGTAGACGAAGGGATAGTAGGTAGTGCTTTACTTCTACTAGCCCTAGCTTTAGGGAGCACTTGGTCCATTCTTCCAGGATCCAAGTCACCCTGTCCTTTTTGCTTTTTGGCCTGAGCCCTTGTCAAAGCAAAAATCTGCTCTGGAATGCCCAGCATTGCTGCATGAGCCTCCAACTCCACTTCTGCCCAAGCTGATGTCTCTAAATCATTCCCTAATAGACAGTCTACAGGTAAATCTGAGGCAACCACAACTTTCTTTGGGCCAGTAACCCCCCCCCCCAGTTGAAATTTACAATAGCCATGGGGTGGCTAAGGGTGTTGTTGTGAGCATTGGTTACTTGGTACTGGTGACCAAGTAGGTGTTGTTTAGGGTGGACCAGTTTCTCTATCACCATTGTGACACTGGCACCTGTGTCCCTGTAGGCCTGAACCTCAACACCATTTATTAGGTGTAGTTGCTTGTACTTATCCATGTTAAGGGGACAAGCAACCAACGTGGCTAAATCAATAGCCCCTTCAGAGACTAGCACAGCCTCTGTGGTCTCCCTAATCAGACCAATCCCAACTAAGTTACCAAAGGTGAGCCCAGCTACTCCCTTGGATTGGCTATTAGTAGGTTTGCTCCAACCACCACTGCTATTAGTAGGGACACTAGGTGTAGCAGTAGGGGTTGTAGTGGTAGGAGGCTTGGTGCTTTTCTTTGGACAACTGGGATCTGTTGTCCAATGGCCTTTTATTTTACATAAATAGCACCATGGTTTCTTTTCCTTGTTCTGATTAAAAGAGGATTTGGGCCCACCACCCCCACCAGAGTGTTTTTGTGGGCCTGATGAAGACTCATTTTTAGATTTGTCCCCACCCTTGTCAGAAGACTTACCATCCTTCTTCTTATTGCCATCTTTGTCACCCACTGTATGAACTTTTCTGTTCACCCTTGTTCTGACCCATTTGTCTGCCTTCTTTCCCAATTCTTGGGGAGAGGTCAGATCAGAGTCCACCAAGTACTGGTGCAACAAATCAGACACACAATTATTAAGAATATGCTCTCTCAGGATCAAGTTATACAGGCTTTCATAATCAGTAACTTTACTGCCATGTAACCACCCCTCCAAGGCCTTCACTGAATGGTCAACAAAATCAACCCAGTCTTGTGAAGACTCCTTTTTGGTATCTCTGAACTTCATCCTGTACTGTTCAGTGGTTAAGCCATAACCATCCAGGAGTGCATTCTTAAGAACTTTGAAATCATTGGCTTCACTTTCTTTCACAGTAAGGAGCCTATCCCTACCTTTTCCACTAAATGATAGCCATAGGATAGCAGTCCACTGCCTTTGAGGGACATCCTGTACAACACAGGCCCTCTCAAGTGCAGCAAACCACTTGTTAATGTCATCCCCCTCCTTATAAGGGGGAACTATCTTGTGCAGATTCCTAGAATCATGCTCTTTTGCAAGATGACTATTGGGAATACTGCTGCTGCCACCATGGGTTTCTAAACCCAGTTTCTGTCTTTCCTTCTCTACTTCTAAAGACTGTCTATCCAAATGCAGCTGTTGTTTCTTGAGCTTCAGTCTGGTTTGTTCCACTCTCAATCTATTGAGCTCCCTTTCTATCAATCTGTCATCAGGGTGGGTGGGAGGGGCATGCTTTGAAACAGAAGTATGATGAGAAAGGACAGAAGGAGACCCATCCCTTACAGAAGGCATCCTAACAGCTTGGTTAACAGAAACATCACTTCTACTGTGGTGAGAAGGAATACTCTTGCTATGATGTGAGACTACACTATCAGTATGGTGTGAGTCTACATCAGTACCAACTATGCTAGGCTGTCTAGTAATGGGCAGGCTAGGAAGTTTCTTTCCTGAATCTTTTTCTAGGGGAGTCCCTGGATCAGATTGGGAACCATTAGCTACTTTTTCAACAGATGGGGCACTTCTGGACTTATCTTGTTCTTTAAGCATGCTAACCAACAGTTCTGTAGAAGGATTCTTCCTTACACTTAAACCTCTCTGTATGCAGAGACTCCTTGCTCCTTTCCAGCTAAGGTAATCGTATGCAAGTTTGGACAGATCAACAGTTTGGCCTGTGCCAGATATTTTAGACAGTGTTTAAGTGACAGAAAAAGAGAGAACAAGTTTTTCAGAACTTTTAGAAAGATAGAAAAAAAACTTTTTAAACATTTTAAGAACTTTTAGAAAGTTTAGAGGTACTTTTCAGCACTTAGAAAAGAGTGAAAAGAGGAAATGCAAAACTTTTTGGTTAGGTGTACATACACTGAACTTGTTTTGTATATTTTTCTCTTATGAAAAGTACAATGACAAGAGTGGTAAGTAGTCTCAAAGCACTTATCCCACCGCTGCACAACCAAAGTAGGAGGCTGGACTGGCCTGTAGTGAGTACCAAGGGGTACTTACACCTTGCACCAGGCCCAGGTATCCCTTATTAGTGTATAGGGTGTCTAGCAGCTTAGGCTGATAGATAATGATAGCTTAGCAGAGCAGCTTAGGCTGAACTAGGAGACGAGTGAAGCTCCTACAGTACCACAAGTGTCATATGCACAATATCATAAGAAAACACAATACACAGATATACTAAAAATAAAGGTACTTTATTTTTATGACAATATGCCAAAGTATCTCAGAGTGTACCCTCAGTATGAGGATAGCAAATATTCACAAGATATATGTACACAATACCAAAAATATGCAGTATAGTCTTAGAAAACAGTGCAAACAATGTATAGTTACAATAGGATGCAATGGGGACACATAGGGATAGGGGCAACACAAACCATATACTCCAAAAGTGGAATGCGAACCACGAATGGACCCCAAACCTATGTGACCTTGTAGAGGTTCGCTGGGACTATTAGAAAATAGTAAGGGTTAGAAAAATAGCCCACCCCAAGACCCTGAAAAGTGAGTGCAAAGTGCACTAAAGTTCCCCAAAGGACAAAGAAGTCGTGATAGGGGAATTCTGCAGGAAAGACACAAACCAGCAATGCAACAACAATGGATTTCCAGTCGAGGGTACCTGTGGAACAAGGGGACCAAGTCCAAAAGTCACAAGCAAGTCGGAGATGGGCAGATGCCCAGTAAATGCCAGCTGTGGGTGCAAAGAAGCTGCTACTGGACAGTAGAAGCTGAGGATTCTGCAGGAACAACAAGGACTAGAGACTTCTTCTTTGGAGGATGGATCCCACACTCTGTGGAGAGTTGTGCAGGAGTGTTTTTCTGCCGAAAGAGAGCCAACAAGCCTTGCTAGCTGCAAATCATGTGGTTAGGGTTTTTGGATGCTGCTGTGGCCCAGGAGGGACCAGGATGTCGCCAATTGCGTCTGGCGACAGAGGGTGTGGCGAGGAAGACAAGGAGCCCTCTCAAAAGCAGACAGCACCCGCAGAAGTGCCAGAACAGGCACTACGAAGAAGAGTGAAACGGTGCTCACCCGAAGTCGCACAAAGGAGTCCCACGTCGCCGGAGGACATCTTAGAAAGTCGTTCAATGCACGTTAGAGTGCTGTGGACCCAGGCTTGGCTGTGCACAAAGGATTTCCGCCAGAAGTGCACAGAGGGCGGAGTAGCTGTAAAAGTTGCGGTTCCCAGCAATGCAGTCTGGCGTGGGGAGGCAAGGACTTACCTCCACCAAACTTGGACTGAAGAGTCACTGGACTGTGGGAGTCACTTCGACAGAGTTGCTGGATTCAAGGGACCTCGCTCGTCGTACTGAAAGGAGACCCAGGGTACCGGTAATGCAGTTCTTTGGTGCCTGCGGTTGCAGGGGGAAGATTCCGTCGTCCCACGGGAGATTTCTTTGGAGCTTCTAGTGCAGAGAGTAGGCAGACTACCCCCACAGCATGCACCACCAGGAAAACAGTCAAGAAGGCAGCAGGATCAGCGTTACAGAGTTGCAGTAGTCGTCTTCGTTACTTTGTTGCAGTTTTGCAGGCTTCCAGCGTGGTCAGCAGTCGATTCCTTGGCAGAAGGTGAAGAGAGAGATGCAGAGGAACTCTGATGAGCTCTTGCATTCGTTATCTAAGGAATTCCACAAAGCAGAGACCCTAAATAGCCAGAAAAGAGGGTTTGGCTACTTAGGAGAGAGGATAGGGTAGCAACACCTGAAGGAGCCTATCATAAGGAGTCTCTGACGTCACCTGCTGGCCCTGGCCACTCAGAGCAGTCCAGTGTGCCAGCAGCACCTGTGTTTCCAAGATGGCAGAGGTCTGGAGCACACTGGAGGAGCTCTGGGCACCTCCCAGGGGAGGTGCAGGTCAGAGGAGTGGTCACTCCCCTTTCCTTTGTCCAGTTTCGCGCCAGAGCAAGGCTGAGGGGTCCCTGAACCGGTGTAGACTGGCTTATGCAGAAATGGGCACCATCTGTGCTCATGAAAGCATTTCCAGAGGCTGGGGGAGGCTACTCCTCCCCTGCCTTAACACCTTTTTCCAAAGGGAGAGGGTGTAACACTGTAGCCGGGCGTCCACAGCAGCCGCGGCTCGGCATGACGCATCGGAGCAGGCCGATGCGTCATGTCCGCGTCTCCCCGTTGTCGGGGCAACGCGCTCCGACCGAGGCAGGGGGCAGGCCGTTGCCCGGGAAACCGGATGGGTTTCCCGGCGCGGCAGAATCAAAAGGGAGGACGGCACCGGAAGAGGAGGAGAGGGGAGGAGACCGGAGACGAAGGAGTGGAGAGCCGAGGAGGAGAGACAGGAGACAGCGGAGGAGGAGAGGAGAACCGAGGAGGAGAGACAGGAGACAGAGGAGCAGGAGAGGAGAGCCAAGGAGGAGAGACAGGAGGCAGAGGAGCAGGAGAAGAGAGCCCAGGAGAAGGAGCAGGAGCAGGAGAGGAGAGCCAAGGAGAAGGAGCAGGAGCAGGAGAGGAGAGCCCAGGAGAAGGAGAGGAGAGCCCAGGAGAAGGAGCAGGAGCAGGAGAGGAGAGCCCAGGAGAAGGAGCAGGAGAGGAGAGCCCAGGAGAGGGAGACCAAACAAAAGACGGAAGGAGAAGAGACCACATCAGAGGAACGCTACAACGCCAGCCACGACCCAGGAGGGTCGTGGCTCACCAAGGTACGGTCCTTGTGGACCAAAACAAAGGCCACTTCAGACTAAGGGAGGGGGAAGGGAATATCGAAGTGCAAAGGGAGGGGACCGAAAGGGGCACGATAACGAGCACATACGGGCACCCCACAAAATCTATCATTAGAGAGTGAGAGCACTTATCCCCCCCCCCTTACCTCCTCACAGACACCCCTCCTTATCGTTCCTACCCATACCCAGACAAGACTACAGTGAAAGTGTGAAATAATCCTTTTGGTAAAACCCCATACTTACCCGGGTGTTGTTTTCCTTTTGTTTTCCGGTACCGAGAATCCACCTGAGGGGAACCGCCAGACGTCTCCCAGGAAAAGAAACATTGAAACTAAATCAACACTACAGGAACTGTACCGCAATACCGAAACCCCTAAGGAAAACCCCGCCCACTTGATTACATACTTCTAGTTTTTTGTCTTTATTCCACCTTAAACTTAGAATAAATTCCACCACAAACTAAAACGCATATCTCGTCGTCATTTGTATATTGTTCGATCTGTCACAGTGGTGTCAGAAGTGGGATCAGACTCTAGATCCTCCTCGACAATCGAACGGTATACACAATGAGTGACACCCCCTTGCTGGAAGACATGATAAAACAGTTGGCCGAAGGCCAACGCCACCTACAACTGGTGTGGGAGGCCCACCAGAGGGAGGCTAAGGAGGACCGTGAAGCCTTACAGTCGGCTTTGAAAAGTCAGGCAACCATACTGGCCAATAATCAACTGGTCCACGAGACGGCCATGAAGAAGCTAACAGATACAATCGCTACCACTAAGGTATATCCCAATGTCCCAAGCTCCGTCCTGCAAAAATATCAAGAAGGGGATGATCCCGACTCCTTTTTCACTAATTTTGAAAGGGTGGCCTCAACCGCGCAATGGCCGGAAGATAGATGGGGCCAGTATGTCGCCCCCTTGCTTACAGGAATCCTACAAGCCGCATACCAAGCTGCGAATCCCGGGGGAACAACCCCATATTCCGAAATAAAGACCAGTATATTAGAGCGGGTGGGACATGACACGGAATATTATAGAATCAAATTCAGGAAAATCAAGTGGGGACCGAATGAGGATCCCCGAACCTTCTACTATCGGGTAAATGATTTGGCTTTAAAATGGTTGGGTCCGTCAGGGAATAGCCGGGAAGACGTAATCCAAACCATTGTCCTCGAACAATATTTAGATGCCTTGCCTACGGCCACAAAACACTGGATCCGTCAACATCCCAAGGTGAATACAGAGACGGCAATTGACTTAGCCTGTGCATACCACCGTTCGGTGGATGTACGAAATATGCCAACCCGCCCCATCATAAAACCGGGGCTCCCCAACCCCAAAAGCACTCCCAGAGTCCTTCCCGAAGAATCCGTACCTCGCAGAACCTACGAGCATCCACCAGTACCGGGTCCCCAGTGTTATAACTGTGGGGAATGGGGACACATTGCCCGTATGTGTCCCCGGAAACAAGACACTAGTGAACCCATGGAGGTTGGAGTTACCCGACGACGGGTGCTGTGTACAGGCCAGGGCAACCCCAAATTTAAACAGTCCTTAAATGTCAATGGTCGAATGGTTTACGCCCTTATAGATTCCGGATGCAGTCAATCCGTGATAAGGAAGGATCTCCTAGCCCTAGCAGACCAGGAAGTCGAACATTGGGTGACTATTTGCTGCATTCATGGGGATAAGGAGAGATACCCCTTACAGGCCCTGACCGTAGAGTGGAGGAACTACAGGGACAGCCTTTCTATGGGTATAATCTCAGATATGATATAGGAATGTATTATTGGGACAGATTATGAACATTTTCAGGAGATCCTGGATCACGTTCGACAACCAACCCTGACCCAGGACTGGTGGAAGGGTGCCCCCTTTTCGGACAGCGACATAGAGCCCCCCCCTACCCGTAGGAAACTGTCACGTAGAGAGAAACGTGTTGAAAAAGCAACCCACCGAGAGAACGAGGCACATAGCACACCCTCAGGTCTGATTGCTGAGACACATGAAGTACCTGTCGGGTTTCCCCAAAGACAAAGAGAAGATCCTTCTCTCGCTCAAGCTTGGAAGTCGGCCAAAGCAGAAGAAACCGAAAAGGTGGGTCCCTACTTCTTAATTAGAAAAAACCTCTTATATCGCATAACCACTACTCGCTCCAGGGACCGTAAGCAACAGTTGTTAGTCCCCGAGCACTATAGAGAACATGTTTTAACCCTAGCCCACTGTCAACCCGGAGGAGGTCATTTCGGAAGGGAAAAAACAGAAGAGTATCTCCTCCGGCGGTTTTATTGGCCGGGGGTTTTTGCCCACATCCGAAAATTTTGCTCCCAATGTTCCAGGTGCCAACTTACCGAACCCGGTAGACCTAGAAAAGCACCTCTCATGCCATTACCCATAATAGACGTTCCGTTTAGAAGGATGGGAATGGACTTGATAGGTCCCATAGTTCCTTCCACGAAAGGGCACACATATATCCTAGTCATGGTAGATTATGCCACCCGATACCCAGAGGCCATTCCATTAAAAAGTATGACAACCAAAACAGTAGCCCAAGCAATGATTAATGTATTTTCTCGAGTAGGATTTCCACATGAAATACTCACTGATCAGGGAACTCCTTTCATGTCTACCCTCATGAAGCAGGTGTGCAAAACGTTAGGCATTTCCCAAATTCGCACCTCGGTGTACCATCCACAGACCGATGGCCTGGTAGAACGGTACAACCGTACCATAAAAACCCTGCTAAGAAAAGTAGTAGAGGAGTCAGGCAAAAACTGGGATAAAAAATTGCCCTTGGTATTGTATGCTATACGTACCCATGAACAGGCATCTACCGGACACAGTCCTTTTGAACTCGTGTTCGGAAGACAGCCCGTTCCCTGCTAGACATGGCCATAGAAGCTTGGGAAGAGGAGGCGGAGGAAGGGGGGAAACCCTTGTTAGAATATGCCCACGACTTACGATCTCAGTTACAAGGGTTATGGGATACAGTCCGAGTAAATATGGAACATGCCCAACAGAACCAAAAACAATATTACGATCGAGGGAGTAAATTAAGAGTTCTACTGCCAGGAGATCAGGTACTTATAATGCGCCCCACGTCTGAACGCAAATTGGTAGCAAAATGGCAGGGTCCACATAAAGTACTACGAGCCGTTTCCCCGGTCACTTACCTAATTGAAATCTCGACCACGCCGCAGAAAACCCAGATTTATCACATAAATCTATTAAAAAAATGGGAAGAGCCCGAGGGCTCTAACTCGACCGAAGCCGTGGGCCGGTTCCTATGTCCCAATGGGAGGGTTCAAATTGAATTTTGCCCGACCGAGACCACTATTGGGGAGAATCTACCCACAGTGAACTCCTCGTTAACAAAATTAGAGAGGGAACAGGTATTCAGTCTACTGGAACATTTCAGATCGTTTTTTTCCATAGTGCCAGGCAAAACCTCTTTGATCGCCCATAAAATACGGACTGCACCAGGTACAATTGTCCGGTTACGACCATATCGTATACCAGAGGCCAGGAAACAGATTATGGAGGACGAGGTCCAAAAGATGCTAGAGTTAGGAGTAATAGAGCCTTCTACTAGTCCCTGGTGCTCCCCAGTTGTCCTGGTACCAAAACCTGATGGTACTATTAGGTTCTGCATCGATTTCAGGAAACTCAACGAACATTCCATGTTCGATACTTATCCGATTCCCAGGGTGGATGATGTATTAGAAAAACTAGGAAAAGCAAAATACATGTCCACCCTAGATTTAACTAAAGGATATTGGCAGATTCCACTAGCCGCAGAAGATAAAGAGAAAACGGCCTTTGCCACGCAGTCAGGCTTGTACCACTTCACAGTGTTGCCGTTCGGACTGCATGGAGCCCCAGCAACATTTCAACGGCTAATGGACAGCCTCCTAAACCCCTTTCGACATTTTTCAGCTGCTTACTTAGACGACGTAGTTATTTTCAGTGAAACATGGAATGATCATCTACTACATTTGCAGCAGATATTCCATACTCTGAGACAGGCAGGGTTAACTGCCAATCCAAAAAAATGCGTTATCGGTCAGCCTGACATATTGTACTTAGGATACAAAATCAGTCAAGGGAACCTCCAGCCACAATCTAAAAAGGTAGAGGCTATTCTCATTGCACCTAACCCTGCAACAAAGAAAGATTTGCGTTCCTTCCTAGGGTTGGTCGGCTACTATCGAAGATTCATTCCCAATTATTCCACCCTAGCCGCCCCCCTTACAGATCTTCTGGCTAAATCTCGTCCTAATCAATTAGCCCCTTTTTCGGATCAACAGGAGACTAGTTTTGAACAGTTAAAAGCCTTTCTGACTAGAGAGCCCATCCTACGGTGCCCCGATTTCTCGAAACCGTTCCACCTCTATACAGACGCCTCTGATGTCGGGCTAGGAGGGGTACTGACCCAGCCCGATGGGGACGGTAGGGATCACCCAATAGTGTATATTAGCAGGAAACTGTTTCCTCGGGAACGCCATTACCCCACGATTGAAAAAGAATGTTTGGCCATCAAATGGGCTGTAGACACCTTACAGTATTACCTTTTGGGTCGCCCTTTTATTCTCTATACGGATCATGCTCCCCTCACTTGGATGTCGGCTCATAAAGATACGAATTCACGGATCTTGAGGTGGTTCCTTGAACTCCAACCCTTTTCGTTTCAGGTCCGTCACATCCCTGGTCCCCAACAGGCCCCGGCTGATTATCTCTCCAGACACCCGGACTCTACCTCGGTCCTCGATCAGGACCGTTCTTGGGAAGGGGTGTGTAGCCGGGCGTCCACAGCAGCCGCGGCTTGGCATGACGCATCGGAGCAGGCCGATGCGTCATGTCCGCGTCTCCCCGTTGTCGGGGCAACGCGCTCCAACCGAGGCAGGGGGCAGGCCGTTGCCCGGGAAACCGGATGGGTTTCCCGGCGCGGCAGAATCAAAAGGGAGGACGGCACCGGAAGAGGAGGAGAGGGGAGGAGACCGGAGACGAAGGAGTGGAGAGCCGAGGAGGAGAGACAGGAGACAGCGGAGGAGGAGAGGAGAACCGAGGAGGAGAGACAGGAGACAGAGGAGCAGGAGAGGAGAGCCAAGGAGGAGACACAGGAGGCAGAGGAGCAGGAGAAGAGAGCCCAGGAGAAGGAGCAGGAGCAGGAGAGGAGAGCCAAGGAGAAGGAGCAGGAGCAGGAGAGGAGAGCCCAGGAGAAGGAGAGGAGAGCCCAGGAGAAGGAGCAGGAGCAGGAGAGGAGAGCCCAGGAGAAGGAGCAGGAGAGGAGAGCCCAGGAGAGGGAGACCAAACAAAAGACGGAAGTAGAAGAGACCACATCAGAGGAACGCTACAACGCCAGCCACGACCCAGGAAGGTCGTGGCTCACCAAGGTACGGTCCTTGTGGACCAAAACAAAGGCCACTTCAGACTAAGGGAGGGGGAAGGGAATATCGAAGTGCAAAGGGAGGGGACCGAAAGGGGCACGATAACGAGCACATACGGGCACCCCACACAATCTATCATTAGAGAGTGAGAGCACTTATCCCCCCCCCTTACCTCCTCACAGACACCCCTCCTTATCGTCCCTACCCATACCCAGACAAGACTACAGTGAAAGTGTGAAATAATCCTTTTGGTAAAACCCCATACTTACCCGGGTGTTGTTTTCCTTTTGTTTTCCGGTACCGAGAATCCACCTGAGGGGAACCGCCAGACGTCTCCCAGGAAAAGAAACATTGAAACTAAATCAACACTACAGGAACTGTACCGCAACACCGAAACCCCTAAGGAAAACCCCGCCCACTTGATTACATACTTCTAGTTTTTTGTCTTTATTCCACCTTAAACTTAGAATAAATTCCACCACAAACTAAAACGCATATCTCGTCGTCATTTGTATATTGTTCGATCTGTCACAAACACCTTCTCTCTGAGGAAGTCCTTTGTTCTGCCATCCTGGGCCAGGCCTGGCTGGACCCCAGGGGGGCAGAAACCTGTCTGAGGGGTTGGCAGCAACAGCTGCAGTGAAACCCCTGAAAAGGCAGTTTGGCAGTATCAGGGTCTGTGCTACAGACCACTGGGATCATGGGATTGTGCCAACTATGCCAGGATGGCATAGAGGGGGCAATTCCATGATCATAGACATGTTACATGGCCATATTCGGAGTTACCATTGTGAAGCTACACATAGGTAGTGACCTATGTGTAGTGCAAGCGTGTAATGGTGTCCCCGCACTCACAAAGTCCGGGGAATTTGCCCTGAACAATGTGGGGGCACCTTGGCTAGTGCCAGGGTGCCCACACACTAAGTAACTTTGCACCTAACCTTTACCAGGTAAAGGTTAGACATACAGGTGTCTTATAAGTTACTTAAGTGCAGTGGTAAATGGCTGTGAAATAACGTGGGCGTTATTTCACTCAAGCTGCAGTGGCAGGCCTGTGTAAGAATTGTCAGAGCTCCCTATGGGTGGCAAAAGAAATGCTGCAGCCCATAGGGATCTCCTGGAACCCCAATACTCTGGGTACCTCAGTACCATATACTAGGGAATTATAAGGGTGTTCCAGTATGCCAATGTGAATTGGTGAAATTGGTCACTAGCCTGTTAGTGACAATTTGGAAAGAAATGAGAGAGCATAACCACAGAGGTTCTGGATAGCAGAGCCTCAGTGAGACAGGTAGGCACCACACAGGGAACACATACATATAGGCCACAAACCTATGAGCACTGTGGTCCTGACTAGCAGGGTCCCAGTGACACATAACCAACATATTGAAAACATAGGGTTTTCACTATGAGCACCAGGCCCTGGCTAGCAGGATCCCAGTGAGACAGTGAAAACACCCTGACATACACTCACAAACAGGCTAAAAGTGGGGGTAATAAGGCTAGAAAGAGGCTACTTTCTCACACAACCTCCCCCCAAACGAAGGACAATAAGGCAAACCTTGGCCAGTTGAGACTTTATTTTCTAAGTGGTGATAAGTAGAGAATAGCTCTGCAATAGACTGGTTACTCCCTTTATCATCCACTATATGGTTACTTCCCTGTGGGGATGTAAACCACCCTGTTTGAAGTTTTTTAGCTAAGCAACAATGTGAAGATGTATTTTCAGAGTTTCTATCAGTAAGTTTTAGTTTAGAGCAGTGGGAATTGTCCACTGAACCTATTGGTAGTGATGGAAATGCCAGACAGGGATGCTGTTTCAATAAAGCCATAGCTGGGCAAAAACTTTGTCCATATGGCTGGAAGAGAGAACAGGGATGCTGTTTCTCTTGAGTTGGAGCAGGGCAGGGATGCTGTCCTATGAGCTCCACACTAGGGCAGGGATGCTGTCCTAAGTGTTGAGAGGTAGTGCAGGGTTTATGCACTAAAGTTTCTCTGGGAGGGTTGGAGGGATGCTTCATGTTAACTAAAATGGTGCTCTTTTTCTCACCAATGTTAGTTATCCCACAGAGAGGTACTTCCACCTCAGGGAGTACAGTTTTGCCAACTGATGATTCCCTTGGAACAGGTGCCACCCTAGGAGAGGTTTCTCCCACCACAGGAATGGTATCCTGAATGGTAGGGAGGTTAGGGGATACTGTGATACCCTTTGTACCTGTTGTTGGAGAGGTTTCCTGAGTTTTCAGGCCTTCTCTCCTTTGCTTTTTCATTTCAGTAGAAATGAGAGGGAACAATTCCTCTGGGATGCCCAGCATGGCTGCATGGGCATAAAACTCTACATCAGCCCAACATGAGGCCTCTAGGTCATTACCTAAGAGACATTCCACAGGTAAGCTAGGTGATACTACCACCTGCTTAGGGCCAGTAACTCCAACCCAACTAAACTGAATTATAGCTAAGGGAAGAAACTTAGTGGAGTTATGGACATCAATAATCTTATACTGTTGTCCAATGATGTGTTGTTCAGGATGCACTAGGTTTTCAGTCACGAAAGTGATACTGGCACCTGTGTCCCTGTAGGCCAAGGCCTCAACACCATTTATTGAAACTGTCTGCCTGTACTTATCCATCGTAAGGGGACAAGCAGCCAGTGTGGCAAGGCCAATGCCACTAGGTGTGATAGAAACTGTCTTGGGACTGACTACCCCAGTTTCTACTATGGACCCATAAGTGAACCCAACTGTGAGAAAGTAACCTCTTTCTAGCCTTGTTACCCCTACTTTTGGCCTGTTTGTGAGTGTATGTCAGGGTGTTTTCACTGTCTCACTGGCATCCTGCTAGCCAGGGACCAGTGCTCATAGTGAAAACCCTATGTTTTCAGTATGTTTGTTATGTGTCACTGGGACCCTGCTAGTTAGGACCCCAGTGCTCATAAGTTTGTGGCCTATATGTATGTGTTCCCTGTGTAGTGCCTAACTGTCTCACTGAGGCTCTGCTAAACAGAACCTCAGTGGTTATGCTCTCTCATTTCTTTCAAATTGTCACTAACAGGCTAGTGACCAATTTTACCAATTTACATCGGCTTACTGGAACACCCTTATAATTCCCTAGTATATGATACTGAGGTACCCAGGGTATTGGGGTTCCAGGAGATCCCTATGGGCTGCAGCATTTCTTTTGCCCCCCATAGGGAGCTCTGACAATTCTTACACAGGCCTGCCACTGCAGCCTGAGTGAAATAACGTCCACGTTATTTCACAGCCATTTTACACTGCACTTAAGTAACTTATAAGTCACCTATATGTCTAACCTTTACCTGGTAAAGGTTAGGTGCAAAGTTACTTAGTGTGAGGGCACCCTGGCACTAGCCAAGATGCCCCCACATTGTTCAGGGCCAATTCCCCGGACTTTGTGAGTGCGGGGACACCATTACACGCGTGCACTACATATAGGTCACTACCTATATGTAGCTTCACAATGGTAACTCCGAATATGGCCATGTAACATGTCTAAGATCATGGAATTGCCCCCTCTATGCCATCCTGGCATAGTTGGCACAATCCCATGATCCCAGTGGTCTGTAGCACAGACCCTGGTACTGCCAAACTGCCTTTCCTGGGGTTTCACTGCAGCTGCTGCCAACCCCTCAGACAGGTTTCTGCCCTCCTGGGGTCCAGCCAGCCTTTTCCCAGGATGGCAGAACAAAGGACTTCCTCTGAGAGAGGGTGTTACACCCTCTCCCCTTGGAAAATGGTGTGAAGGCAGAGGAGGAGTAGCCTCCCCCAGCCTCTGGAAATGCTTTCATGGGCACATTTGGTGCCCATTTCTGCATAAGCTAGTCTACACCGGTTCAGGGACCCCTTAGCCCTGCTCTGGCGCGAAACTGGACAAAGGAAAGGGGAGTGACCACTCCCCTGACCTGCACCTCCCATGGGAGGTGTCCAGAGCTCCTCCAGTGTGCTCCAGACCTCTGCCATCTTGGAAACAGAGGTGCTGCTGGCACACTGGACTGCTCTGAGTGGCCAGTGCCACCAGGTGACGTCAGAGACTCCTTCTGATAGGCTCCTTCAGGTGTTGCTAGCCTATCCTCTCTCCTAAGTAGCCAAACCCTCTTTTCTGGCTATTTAGGGTCTCTGCTTTGGGGATTTCCTTAGATAACGAATGCATGAGCTCATCAGAGTTCCTCTGCATCTCTCTCTTCACCTTCTGCCAAGGAAACCACTGCTGACCGCGCTGGAAGCCTGCAAAACTGCAACAAAGTAGCTAAGATGACTACATCAACTCTGTAACGCTGATCCTGCCGCCTTCTCGACTGTTTTCCTGGTGGTGCATGCTGTGGGGGTAGTCTGCCTCCTCTCTGCACTAGAAGCTCCGAAGAAATCTCCAATGGGTCGACGGAATCTTCCCCCTGCAACCGCAGGCACCAAAGAACTGCATCACCAGTCCCCTGGGTCTCCTCTCAGCACGACGAGCGAGGTCACTTGAATCCAGCAACTGTGTCCAAGTGGCTCCCACAGTCCAGTGACTCTTCAGTCCAAGTTTGGTGGAGGTAAGTCCTTGCCTCCCCACGCCAGACTGCATTGCTGGGAACTGCGACTTTTGCAGCTACTCCGGCCTCTTTGCACTTCCGGCGGAAATCCTATGTGCACAGCCAAGCCTGGGTCCACGGCACTCTAACCTGCATTGCACTACTTTCTAAGTTGGTCTCCGGCGACGTGGGACTCCTTTGTGCAACATCGGGTGAGCACCGTTTCACTCCTCTTCATAGTGCCTGTTCTGGCACTTCTGCGGATGCTGCCTGCTTCTGAGAGGGCTCCTTGTCTCGCTCGAAGCCCCCTCCGCCCCCAGACGCAATTGGTGACATCCTGGTCCCTCCTGGGCCACAGCAGCATCCAAAAACAATAATTGCATGACTTGCAGCTAGCAAGGCTTGTTGGCAATCTTTCGGCGGGAAAACACTTCTGCACGACTCTCCAAGGCGTGTGGGATCCATCCTCTAAAGGGGAATTCTCTAGCCCTTGTCGTTCCTGCAGAATCCTCAGCTTCTACTGTCCAGTAGTAGTTTCTTTGCATCCACAGCTGGCATTTCCTGGGCATCTGCCCATCTCCGACTTGCTTGTGACTTTTGGACTTGGTCCCCTTGTTCCACAGGTACCCTCGACTGGAAATCCATCGTTGTTGCATTGCTGGTTTGTGTCTTTCCTGCAGAATTCCTCTATCACGACTTCTATGTCCTTTGGGGAACTTTAGTGCACTTTGCACTCACTTTTCAGGGTCTTGGGGTGGGCTATTTTTCTACCCCTCACTATTTTCTAATAGTCCCAGCGACCCTCTACAAGGTCACATAGGTTTGGGGTCCATTCGTGGTTCGCATTCCACTTTTGGAGTATATGGTTTGTGTTGCCCCTATCCCTATCTGTCCCCATTGCATCCTATTTTAACTATACATTGTTTGCACTGTTTTCTAAGACTATACTGCATATTTTTGGTATTGTGTACATATATCTTGTGTATATTTGCTATCCTCATACTGAGGGTACACTCTGAGATACTTTGGCATATTGTCATAAAAATAAAGTACCTTTATTTTTAGTATATCTGTGTATTGTGTTTTCTCATGATATTGTGCAAGTGACACTAGTGGTACTGTAGGAGCTTCACTCGTCTCCTAGTTCAGCCTAAGCTGCTCTGCTAAGCTACCATTATCTATCAGCCTATGCTGCTAGACACCCTATACACTAATAAGGGATAACTGGGCCTGGTGCAAGGTGCAAGTACCCCTTGGTACTCACTACAAGCCAGTCCAGTCTCCTACACCAACTACACCCTTAACTTGACTGTTGCCAGCAGTCCCACCACTAGTACCACTACTGCTAGGGGCACTAGAGCTTGATGTATTAGTGGTGGTAGGCTCAAGGGATTTACCTGGACAAGACTTATCCCCTGGCCTATGGCCTCTGTTTGTACACACAAAGCACCAAGGCTTTTTATATTGTGCAGGTTGAGAAGAAGAGGAAGAATTTGTTTTATCCCCACCCCCTGAAGAGTGTTTAAGATTTGAAGTGGGATCTTTGGTTTTACCCTTATCCCCATGCTTATCTTCAGATTTTTCACCATCTTTCTTCTTATTATTCTCTTTGTCACCCCCTGTATGAACTTTTCTGTTCACCCTTGTTCTGACCCATTTGTCTGCCTTCTTTCCCAATTCTTGGGGAGAGGTCAGATCAGAGTCCACCAAGTACTGGTACAACAAATCAGACACACAATTATTAAGAATATGCTCTCTCAGGATTAAGTTAAACAGGCTTTCATAATCAGTAACTTTACTGCCATGTAACCACCCCTCCAAGGCCTTCACTGAATGGTCAACAAAATCAACCCAGTCTTGTGAAGACTCCTTTTTGGTCCCTCTGAACTTTATCTTGTACTGTTCAGTGGTTAAGCCATAACCATCCAGGAGTGCATTTTTAAGAACTTTGAAATCATTGGCTTCACTTTCTTTCACAGTAAGGAGCCTATCCCTACCTTTTCCACTAAATTATAGCCATAGGATAGCAGCCCACTGCCTTTGAGGGACATCCTGTACAACACAGGCCCTCTCAAGTGCAGCAAACCACTTGTTAATGTCATTCCCCTCCTTATAAGGGGGAACTATCTTGTGCAGATTCCTAGAATCATGCTCTTTTGCAGGATGACTATTGGGAATACTGCTGCTGCCACCATGGGTTTCTAAACCAAGTTTCTGTCTTTCCTTCTCTACTTCTAAAGACTGTCTATCCAAATCCAGCTGTTGCTTCTTGAGCTTCAGTCTGGTTTGCTCCACTCTCAATCTATTGAGTTCCCTTTCTAACAATCTGTCATCAGGGTGGGTGGGAGGGACATGCTTTGAAACAGAAGTATGATGAGAAAGGGCAGAAGGAGACCCATCCCTTACAGAAGGCATCCTAACAGCTTGGATAACAGAAACATCAGTTCTACTGTGGTGAGAAGGAATACTCTTGCTATGATGTGAAACAACACTATCAGTATGGTGTTAATCTACATCAGTACCAACTATGCTAGGCTGTCTAGTAATGGGCAGGCTAGGAAGTTTCTTTCCTGGCTCTTTTCTAGGGGAGTCCCTGGATCAGATTGTGAACCATTAGCAACTTTTTCAACTGGCCTTTTCCTGTTCTATAAGCATGTTAACCAACAGTTCTCTGGGGGGATTCTTCCCTACACTTAAACCTCTCTGTATGCAGAGACTCCTTGCTCCTTTCCAGCTAAGGTGATCATATGCAAGTTTGGACAGATCAACAGTTTGGCCTGTGCCAGACATTTTAGAAAGTGTTTAAGTGACAGAAAAAGAGAGAAAAAGTTTTTCAGAACTTTTAGAAAAGACAGGAAAAAAAAAACTTTTAAAACTTTTTAAGAACTTTTAGAAAGTTTAGAGGTACTTTTCAGCACTTAGAAAAGAGTGAAAAGAGGAAATGCAAAACTTTTTGGTTAGGTGTACATTCACTGAACTTGTTTTGTATATTTTTCTCTTATGAAAAGTACAATGACAAAAGTGGTAAGTAGTTGCAAAGGACTTATCCCACCGCTGCACAACCAATGTAGGAGGCTGGACTGGCTTGTAGTGAGTACCAAGGGGTACTTACACCTTGCACCAGGCCCAGGTATCCCTTATTAGTGTATAGGGTGTCTAGCAGCTTAGGCTCATAGATAATGGTAGCTTAGCAGAGCAGCTTAGGCTGAACTAGGAGACGAGTGAAGCTCCTACAGTACCACTAGTGTCACTTGCACAATATCATAAGAAAACACAATACACAGATATACTGAAAATAAAGGTACTTTATTTTTATGACAATATGCCAAAGTATCTCAGAGTGTACCCTCAGTATGAGGATAGCAAATATACACAAGATATATGTACACAATACCAAAAATATGCAGTATAGTCTTAGAAAACAGTGCAAACAATGTATAGTTACAATAGGATGCAATGGGGACACATAGGGATAAGGGCAACACAAACCATAGACTCCAAAAGTGGAATGCGAACCACGAATGGACCCCAAACCTATGTGACCTTGTAGAGGGTCGCTGGGACTATTAGAAAATATTAAGGGTTAGAAAAATAGCCCACCCCAAGACCCTGAAAAGTGAATGCAAAGTGCACTAAAGTTCCCCAAAGGACAAAGAAGTCGTGATAGGGGAATTCTGTAGGAAAGACACAAACCAGCAATGCAACAACAATGGATTTCCAGTCGAGGGTACCTGTGGAACAAGGGGACCAAGTCCAAAAGTCACAAGCAAGTCGGAGATGGGCAGATGCCCAGTAAATGCTAGCTGTGGGTGCAAAGAAGCTGCTACTGGACAGTAGAAGCTGAGGATTCTATAGGAACGACAAGGGCTAGAGACTTCCCCTTTGGAGGATGGATCCCGCACTCCGTGGAGAGTCGTGCAGAAGTGTTTTCCCGCCGAAATACCGCCAACAAGCCTTGCTAGCTGCAAATTGTGCAGTTACAGTTTTTGGATGCTGCTGTGGCCCAGGAGGGACCAGGATGTCGCCAATTGCGTCTGGGGACAGAGGGGGCATCGTGCAAGACAAGGAGCCCTCTCAGAAGCAGACAGCACCCGCAGAGGTGCCAGAATATGCACTACGAAGAAGAGTGAAACGGTGCTCACCCGAAGTCGCACAAAGGAGTCCCACGTCGCCGGAGGACAACTTAGAAAGTCGTGCAATGCAGGTTAGAGTCCCGTGGACCCAGGCTTGGCTGTGCACAAAGGATTTCCGCCGGAAGTGCACAGAGGCCGGAGTAGCTGCAAAAGTTGCGGTTCCCAGCAATGCAGTCTGGCGTGGGGAGGCAAGGACTTACCTCCACCAAACTTGGACTGAAGAGTCACTGGACTGTGGGAGTCACTGGGACAGAGTTGCTGGATTCAAGGGACCTCGCTCGTCGTGCTGAGAGGAGACCCAGGGTACCGGTAATGCAGTTCTTTGATGCCTGCGGTTGCAGGGGGGCGATTCCGTCAGCCCACGGGAGATTTCTTCGGAGCTTCTAGTGCAGAGAGGAGGCAGACTACACCCACAGCATGCACCACCAGGAAAACAGTCGAGAATGCGGCAGGATCAGCGTTACAGAGTTGCAGTAGTCGTCTATGTTACTTTGTTGCAGTTTTGCAGGCTTCCAGCGCGGTCAGCGGTCGATTCCTTGGCAGAAGGTGAAGAGAGAGATGCAGAGGAACTCGGATGAGCTCTTGCATTCGTTATCTAAGGAATTCCCCAAAGCATAGACCCAAAATAGCCAGAAAAGAGGGTTTGGCTACTTAGGAGAGAGGATAGGCTAGCAACACCTGAAGGAGCCTATCAGAAGGAGTCTCTGACGTCACCTGCTGGCCCTGGCCACTCAGAGCAGTCCAGTGTGCCAGCAGCACCTGTGTTTCCAAGATGGCAGAGGTCTGGAGCACACTGGAGGAGCTCTGGGCACCTCCCAGGGGAGGTGCAGGTCAGGGGAGTGGTCACTCCCCTTTCCTTTGTCCAGTTTCGCGCCAGAGCAGGGCTGAGGGGTCCCTGAACCGGTGTAGACTGGCTTATGCAGAAATGGGCACCATCTGTGCCCATGAAAGCATTTCCAGAGGCTGGGGGAGGCTACTCCTCCCCTGCCTTAACACCTTTTTCCAAAGGGAGAGAGTGTAACACCCTCTCTGTGAGGAAGTCCTTTGTTCTGCCATCCTGGGCCAGGCCTGGCTGGACCCCAGGAGGGCAGAAACCTGTCTGAGGGGTTGGCAGCAGCAGTTGCAGTGAAACCCCTGAAAAGGCAGTTTGGCAGTACCAGGGTCTGTGCTACAGACCACTGGGATCATGGGATTGTACCAACTATGCCAGGATGGCATAGAGGGGGCAATTCCATGATCATAGACACGTTACATGGCCATATTCGGAGTTACCATTGTGAAGCTACATATAGGTAGTGACCTATATGTAGTGCACACGTGTAATGGTGTCCCCGCACTCACAAAGTCCGGGGAATTTGCCCTGAACGATGTGGGGGCACCTTGGCTAGTGCCAGGGTGCCCTCACATTAAGTAACTTTGCACCTAACCTTTACCAGGTAAAGGTTAGACATATAGGTGACTTATAAGTTACTTAAGTGCAGTGTAAAATGGCTGTGAAATAACGTGGACGTTATTTCACTCAGGCTGCAGTGGCAGGCCTTTGTAAGAATTGTCAGAGCTCCCTATGTGTGGCAAAAGAAATGCTGCAGCCCATAGGGATCTCCTGGAACCCCAATACCCTGGGTACCTCAGTACCATATACTAGGGAATTATAAGGGTGTCCCAGTATGCCAATGTGAATTGGTGAAATTGGTCACTAGCCTGTTAGTGACAATTTGGAAAGAAATGAGAGAGCATAACCACTGAGGTTCTGGATAGCAGAGCCTCAGTGAGACAGTTAGGCACCACACAGGGAACACATACACATAGGCCACAAACTTATGACCACTGGGGTCCTGACTAGCAGGGTCCCAGTGACACATAACAAACATACTGAAAACATAGGGTTTTCACTATGAGCACCGGGCCCTGGCTAGCAGGATCCCAGTGAGACAGTGAAAACACCCTGACATACACTCACAAACAGGCTAAAAGTGGGGGTAACAAGGCTAGAAAGAGGCTACTTTCTCACACCAAGGCTTGTTGGTGGACTCCGACAATGCAAACAAGACTGCAATCCTCCATCCGGCGAGGGACAGCACTTGCACCCTCTAGGAATCCGACTTTGTCTTCTTGGGTGCAATCCTGACTGTTCTTCCTCACCAGTGGTTCTTCTTTTGCACCTTCATTCGGGTTAGCTGCGGCTCCTGTTCTTCCTGGACTCTTCTGTGCTTCATGGACTTGGTACCCTTCTTCCACAAGTCTACAGGTCCAGGAATCCAAGGTTGGTGTCTTGCAGTCTCTTCTGGTTCTTGCATAATATTCTTTTTCATTTCTCTGTGTGTTCTGGGAAAGTTACTGCAATTTACTTCTGCTTTCCTGGTCACTGGGGTGGGTTCTAGTACTTACCTTTGGGGTTTTCTAGTACTCTCAGCTCCACTCTACAAACTACACTTGCCTACGTGGGGGACCGACTCTCGCATTCCACTTTTTTAGTATATGGTTTGTGCAACCCCTAGCGCTAAAACTCGCCTGCATTCAACTTCCCTTTGTGGGACATCCAATGCATCATGCAGGAACCTGCTGACATCTTCCTTGGGAGCATTTCTGCAGTCTTCGTCCAACCGGGGACTCTTCTTTTCACCCTCTTCTGGGTTGGGAGAGGCTCCTGTCCTTCCTGGAACATCTTTCAACTTCTGGACTCTGTCTCCTTCCTTTTCAGGTCTTTAGGTCCAGGAATCCACCATTTGTTGTTTGCAGTCTTGCTTGGTTCTTGCAATAACTCTAGTCACGACTTGTAGTGTGTCCTAAGGAAACTTGCAGTACTTTACTCCTACTTTCCTGGGCTCTGGGGTGGGGTATTTTCCTCACCTTTGTGGTTTTCTTACTCTCCCAGCGATTCTCTGCACACTACACTTGTCTAGGGGGGTATTCGTCGTTCGCATTCCACTTTCTTAGTATATGATTTGTGTTGCCCCTAGACATATTTTCTTCCATTGCATTCTTTAGCATTTCCTATTGTTTGCACTATCCTATGCCTAATTACCTATCTTATGTTGGTGTCTAGTGTATATATGGTGTATAATACTTACCTCCAGAAGGAGTATTGCCTCTAAGATATTTTTGGCCTTGTGTCACCCACATAAAGTACCATTATTTTTGGTAACACTGAGTATTGTCTTTACTTGTGTATAAGTACTGTGGAACTATGGGCCAGATGTAGAAAGCGTTTTGCATGGCGCAAACATGTCAAGTGGGTGCTAACTCATTCGCAATAGGGAAGAGGTCCCCATGGGACCCCTTCCGCTTTGTGAATGTCGCCCAAAACATTTTTTCAAAACATTTTTTCAGAGATGGACCACTGCCTGCTCTGAAAAAACGAAACCAAATGGTTTCATTTTTTCTTTTGTATTGCAACTCGTTTTCCTTTAAGGAAACCGGTCTGCAATACAAAAAAACTGCTTTATTAAAAAAGCTGTCACAGACATGGAGGTTTGCTGTCTCCAGCAGGCCACCATCCCAGTGAGTATAGGGAATCGCAAGGGGGTCGCAAATTGCGACCCACCTCATTAATATTAATGAGGTGGGTCTTTGCGACACCCTTGCGATTCGCAGAAGGTGTCTGAGACACCATTCTGCATATGATTTTGTGAGTCGGAAATTGGGAGTTGCACCGACTCGCAATTTCTAATTCGCAAATACATATCTTACTACATCTGGCCCTATAAGTGGTATTGCATGAGCTTTGCATGTCTCCTAACTCAACCTTAGCTGCTCTGCTCTGCTATAGCTACCTCTATCAGCATAAGCTACTAGAACACTACTATTTCACTAATAAGGGATAACTGGACCTGGTATAAGGTGCAAGTACCCAAGGTACCCACTACAGACCAGGCCAGCCTCCTAAACTAATACTCACATTTATGGTATCTTGGTTGAACAGTTAGGCTAATCTTGGAGAAGTACAAAGCATTTGTTCTACTCACAGCATCAATTAATACATTCAAAATAATAACTTGAGTCCAATTTATGAAAATACCACAGATTTTTGTATAAATTGTAAGATTATCAAAATTAGGCAAGTACTTTTTAAGTTATGAGTTTTCGAAGTTTAATAAAAATAGTCCTTTTGTGCATAATTGCGCACCATACGACTCAATGTCGGATATCATTTAAAAATGCATATAAAATCAGAAAGGAGGTTTATCAAGTTCTTCTTTTGTAGGTTGGTCTAGGGCATCAGTGGGCACAGTGTTTCAGCTAGAGAAGTTCAGGTGGCTCCCGGTTCTGGCGGGAGCGGCGGGAAAATGTCTCTGGAGCTGGTGCAGGGCAATTGCGGGGTACTACTTGGAAAAGCACAGCACAAGTAAGTTTAAAGGTGAATCCTGGAGGACCCTTGGAGTGTCAAGGTCGCAAGGGGTGAGGGACCCTTAGGGCTCAGTTGGTCCTTCAGTGCAGGTCACAGGGCGGCCAGCTGGAGAGGGAATCGGCGAGCCAGGAGCTGTGCGCAAAGGTGAACTTAGAAGCAGGAGGTAGGCACATTGGAGGGTCACTTGCAAGTATGCAGAAGCACTCTGGTGGGAGGTCCAGGTAGTTCTTGAAGTCCCTTAACTTGATCTTCTGCCTGGTCCTTTTTCAGTCCAGAATGGATTGCCTTTCTGGATGTCTGACATGAAGTGACCAGTACCTGGAGCTATTGCACGGTCTGGCCACTGGAGGGTGCAGTGCCACCATTATTGCACACTTTGTCCTAATAGTTCATCAGGTGAAGTTTACCCAGGCTGCAGCATCCGGTTCCATGGTTTGTGGCCAGTCAGTGAAGCGGGCTTCAGTGAATCTTTTGTTCCTTGGTGTCGTATAGTGATAACTTCAATCTGGAGGGAGATCATTGGTGATTTTCAAAGAGTTGAAGTCCCCTGGGGGTTGTAGAGCCTGTCCAATATCCAAACAACTACTTATCACTGATTGTCCAGTCCTGGGTGCTGCAGGCAGGGTTTGGCACTTTTGTTTGGTGCAGAAGGACTTCTATTCTTGAGCCTTGGGTCTTCTTTGCTGCTGGTCTTCTTTTGTTTCTAGAATCCGATTTCTTGGTCTAGGGATAACCACTAAATATGTATTTAGTGGGTATTTTAGAGGACACCTGGTAGTGACCAATTGGTCATCTACCTTTGTAGTGTAGCCATTTTTAATGTAGCTTTCTGCGTGTTTGCTTAAAGTATTAGGCCTCTGTGCACTTTGCCCTAGATGCATTTTATTTAGCCATGCACTGTTATTTTACAATAACCAGTTTCAAGGTCTTGTTTTATTTTCTTCTATCACACTGTTTAGCTTACTTCAGCACTGAAGTTCTCAAACAATACATTCTTGCTCACTCTGTGCTTCAGTCAAGGATACAGTCTGGTGCATTGCCGATAGACGTGGTAGAAGTTTAGTCTTCAGGGTTCGTAGAAAGTACACATTCTTACGTAGGGACATTTCTTAGAACACCGGCATGTTAGTTATAAAAACACTTTCTAGTCCTGGTACACGTAAGAGGGAGATTCCGACCAGGAACCCACAACTAGACGCTGACTGCCCTGTTGCAGATGCTGATCCAGATCACAGGCTTTTGCTCAGGTATGAGGGTTAATGTCCTCCCGGAGAATCTGAAAGGCAAGCTTAGAGCTTAACGTGCTGTGCTCAAAATATAAGTTAGAGAGATAACGTAATCTAGGTGGCATAGTTGCACTATGATAGCATTATTCTTATGTTTCACTCTCCTTGTTACTATTTCAATCCTACTGTGTTGTATGATTCTGGTTATTGTGGCTCACGCCTTGTTATCTAAAATGCAGTCATTTTATTAAACCAATCTTTAAAACTCAAACTGCCTTTGTCATTTAAATATGAGACCGCACTTTGTATGAGAGAACTGGTTGTGACCTGAGTGACCACAACTTCCATGGAAGCACTAAGATGTCGTGCACTCGGCTGCCCAATTGTCTCTTCCCTCTGGGAGAGATAAGGTACTGCTAGTTAGCCGGAGCACAACCCGGATTTGGGGTGACAAGGGTCCTTCTCCGTGGGTCAGGCTTAGTCCCCCACACTGTGAACGATCTTGCCGCCCAAAAATCCAGTAGTCTCATTAGGATAATGAGAGCCTACGTGACACCTTAAGGTGGCTACACCCACTAAGTGACCACTTCCTGTGGGAAGGATCACTTCCCTACACCTGACTGGCTATTCTCCTTCCATCCAAGATGAAGGAGAATTAAATGGAGAGGTAACCTTGCATGCAACACTTTAGGAGTGGTGCAAGCTGGGGGTGACCACTCCACCTAGCCTTTGTCTGCTTTTCTGCCATTGCTCCTGCCAAAAGTGGGGAATTGCAACAGTGCTGCCATTTGCTTCCAGCAGGAGGCCTGGGGGTCGAGTTTTAATGCTGGGGTGCCCTTTGAAGCTCACCAGCAGGTCATTGCACATTCCTGAGTGAGGAGGTATTACCACCTCCACCCAGGAAGGACTTTGTTCTGAATCCCAAAGAGCAGGATCTCTCACCCCAGGAATTCGGGATCTTGTCAGCAACCATTACAGGGTAGTTATCTTTTTCAAGGGGCACCTCTGAGGTGAACCCTGGGAAAATTTTGTAACAGATCCAATACTGGTACCAGTTTGGATTTATCATTCTGAGTTGTTTGTTACCAAACAACTCAGGGTTCTGAGTAGCCATCATGTAGCTGTGAAACCTGTACTGACCAGTGTCCAGCACATATATTAGAATGGATGTACTCTTCACGTCATCTGTCCCAGATTTGGCAAGGAAACAGTAGGGGCATATTGCTCATGCATCTATGCCAACACATATACTATAGTGCAAGGCTTGCCAGAGGGGTGTATGCCATGTCAAATTTGTCGTTTAGGATTGCAATGGCAGTGCTTGGTGCTTCTGGGTGCATGTTCTCAGAGGGTGGCACAATCTGTGCTGCTGGCCTCAGGGGCCTACCCTTAGTACCCCATGCCCTGGGTACCTAAGTACCATTTGCTAGGGAATTGTAGTGGCAGCTAAAGGTGTTGCCAATTCTGCCAATGCATCACAAGAGTTTTACAGAAAGAGATCTGGCACAGGGAACCTGGTTAGCAGGGGCCCTGGGCCCTAACAACTTTGAGGCTACGTCATGTACCAGGCAAAAAGTGACAGGCTAACCATGACAAAAGAGGCCTCTTCTCACAAGGACTACATAGTCACTTAGAAGTACTTCTAAAACAGCATTGACTCCGAGTACCTGGAACCCACTTCTGTCTCCTTGTCTTGGGTACACTGAATCATGACAACTGAACAATCTCTGCCCACTAACCCAGCTCAGGTGGCAGGGAACCTGGGATTCATGTGCACAAGGGAGCAGCCCATGGGTTGAAGGCACAGCCACATCCTGCAGAATAACACTGAGCTTCAAGACTGGGCTAATGGTCACTGTTTCTAAGCGCTGTACACATGCTGATCTCGTAACTCTCCCTCCAAAGATCCTTGAATATCCTGATTTAACTTACTGTGTTTTATCATTTAATACCACTCCTCCTTTAGTTCTGCTATTTGCTTTCTATCTCACTCTATTCTCCCTGCTCCCTCTCTCCCTTCACTTCTCCTGGATTCAGCATCTATCCCGCTCCCTCATTCCTCCCTCTGATCCAGTTCATCTCCTCATTTACTCCCTTAGCTGCCTGGTCCAAGCAACCCCCGTCCAAGTAAACTGAAAGCGTATTCATCACATGAACGTTAATTCACCAAAGTGCCAGGGGTAACAGAAGTGGCATCACATACCAGCCCAATGACATCATAGGAAGCAACATATTATGACCTTTGACACTGAATCTTCTACTGCAGTGATGTTACATGACGTTGATCCTGATGACATCAAAATAATTTACATTTCTAATGTTAAAGACTTAAGCTGGATCCCAGGTTCGAATCCCTAGACCCTTTGAGCACTCCAACAACCTTTCAGATCCAACCTATCTAACCAACACAGACCCTGCACCGCTGGACCACCCTCACCACAATTGAGATCTGCTCCATCATGAGTGGCATCCGCTCCCGAGCCCCTTTGGACCCCTGTCCTCAGCATATTTTCAACAAGGCCAACACATCCATCGCACCTGAGCTCCTGCATACCCTCAACTGCTCCATAGAAGCAGCCACCTTCCCAGAGGCCTGGAAGCACTCCGAGATCCACCCACTCGTGAAGAAGCATATAGAGGACAACAACATGCTGGACACCTCCTAATCAGACTTCAGGTACAATCACAGCATAGAGACCACCCTCCTCGGCACCACAAATGACATCCGTTGTGGCCATACAGCAGCCCTCATCCTACTGGACCTACCTCTGACCCAGTCTCACACCTCACCCTCTGCTCCAGACTCCAAGCAGCCGGCATCAGCTGAAAGGCCCTACAAAGGATATGCTGTTTTCCGTCTGGTTGAACACAGAGAGTTAGACTCCCACCTTAACTGTCAGAACCTATGAAGATCAGCTGCAGAGTTCCACAGGACTCCCCCCAGAGCCCCACACTCTTCAACATGTACATTGTCCCACTCACATCCATTGTCAGGCACCATGGGCTGAACATCGTCTCCTACGCCGACAATACCCAGCTGATCATCTCACGGACTGAAAACCCCACTACTATCAAGAAGAATTTCTACAACGGGATGGAATGCCGTGGATGATGGACAGATGCCTCAAGCTCAACTCCAACAGGACTGAGATCCTCATCCTGGGAGCAACCACATCAGCCTGGGATGATTCCTGGTGGCCATCAACCATCAGCACCCCTCCTGGACCTGAACAAACCATGCACGCAACCTCAGCTTCATCCTGGATTTATCGCTCACCATGACCCGCCAAGTCAACTCAGTCACATCCTCCTGCTTTCACGCACTCCAACTTCTCCAGAAGATCTACAAATGGATTCAAAGGACTGCTGCAAGACTGTAACCCATGCACTGGTTACCAGCAGACTCTACTATGGCAACACCCTCTACGCTGGTACCAGCTGGAAGAAATGGAAGAAACTACAGCACATCCAAAATGCCTCAGCCACATTCTTCCTGGACATTTCCTGCCGCAAACATACTGTATCTCCAACCACTTAAGAGATCTTCACTGGCTTCCCATTGGGAAAATAATTAATTTCAAGTTCCTCGTCCATGCTTAAAAGGCTCTCCATTACCTAGGACCCATCTACCTCAACCACTGCATCATGTCCTACTCCCCCACCAGTCCTCTCCACTCAACAAGCACCAGCTGTACCCCGCATGTGGAAGGCCTCGGCGAGTGGAAGATCCTTCACCTACCTTGCGGCTAAGAGCTGGAACACCCTGCCCCTGCACCTCAGGCAGTCACCATCGCTACCCCAATTCAGGGAGGACCTTCAAACCTGGCTCTTCAACTGAAGCTCAGAGGACAAACCCCGCATAGCGCCTTGAGACCCTTACGGGTGAGTAGTTGCACATTATAAACCCTGATTTGATTTGATTTGAAGCACACAATGAAAATAGCAGAACAGATATTAACATAGATAAATGTCTATTCTACATACCACCTATATTTTGAATAGGGTGCTGACTAAATAGAAGCATCACACAACTATTAAAGCATAACAAATTATGTGTTTATTGGAAGAGTAGAACAAAGCCCTACAACAAATCAGAATAACATTTGGAACCCAAATATATTGAAAGTAAACATTTTTTTTTCACTTAATTCAGCCCTTTTCAATGTTAATACATTTTCAAAATGATCACTTGTAAGGTGATATCACTTATGCAAAGAACGGAGAATACGTTTTTACTCAAACACATAATTTCCTATGTTTTGTGAATAATGAAAGTCAGCAACATGTTTCAAAATGCAGATCCATTTTATCTATTACGTTTTTATTTATTCCGGAGAGTGCGTATTGCACTGCTGAATTTGTTTTCTAGAACAGGTATACAAATATCTAGTTGGAAACTGCTACCAGTAAGAACCAACTTCTGTACTAATAGGTCAGTTCTTAAAAAAGCTAATCGAAGTTGGACGAAATACAACTTAGTTTAAGAATATTAATGAGGTAGGTGGCAAACTGCAACCCACTATGATTGTATTCCATCACAAGGACAGTAGACTCCCCGGGTCAGCAGACCACATTTTGTTACACGGCTCCTACTTTGGCAATAGGACTAGGTGTTTAGGACGGCAGCACTGAGTGACAGTGGCACTGCCAAGTGTGCGAGATTGAGTTCACCCACACCGTGAGTAGCTGTCACCCTAATTCCTGCTAGCTCACAGTGCCCTCCAAACCTGCTGGGGGGAAAAAGTGATCACGGCAACCTGAACATGACACTCTGACTTCTTGGGAAAGTCGAGGAAACAGATCATACCCCTTTCACTCAGTCACGTACACACGCCAAGGCAAGACACAGAAATGTGAGAAGAGTTTTCAATAAAGTCATTGAAGCCATCACAATCTTGTATAAAAGCATTGACTTCGATAACTAGGCAGATGAAACAAAGCAAGGTAACCAGCTTTATGATCAGGGTGAAGAAAAACAAACAACCACACCATGTTGGATGTGATTCTAGATTTTCTAGAGGTTCTATAAATTCTTACCTAACCCTAGGTCTATAACTCAGAGGATAGAGGTTGTAACTCTCTGCCTAACCTGGTCTAAGCGATCAGTCCCAACCCCATACCCGGAAAAGTATCAGGAATCAGCCTGTTATGTAGAAAGCAATATTCAGGTACTGTTTATCCTCTGTTCTGAGCATTGTTTTTGCTGAAATTAATGCACGGTATTGCAAACGCAGTACCAAGGGTCTCAAAGGGCAAACCAAGGGTCGCAGCTGCTTCCCCTGGTGACCACTTAAAGATATCCAGGCTCCAACTACCCTGATGTCCAAGAAAATAGGCATTGTTATTTAAATATATTTCACTATATTGAAGACAAGAATATTTTTTGAGAACTCCTTTCAAGGCCTCCCCTCTTCCACTATTACCATATCGCAAGCTGGCACACATCCCCCCCATCTACCACAAATCCCATGTTCATATGGCAGTTGTCACTCACTCAGTGGGAACACTACGGAAAACACTCCCAGACACTGCTTCTGTGGTGGGCACACTGAGACAGGTCCCACCTCGTGTACATCACACAGAGGTTTCCAGATCACCCAGAAAGGTCACACACCCTGAGAAGCTATCCATCTGGGATGTAGTCACTGATGTTCTGATAAAGCTGATGTCATCACAAAAGATGATTTTTTTGAGGTTTCTTTTTATGATATTCTTCTTCCTCTTAGCACAGTGTGATTTGTGCTTCTCTGCTCCATAAAGAGAAGAACGGAAATAGTGTTTCTTTGGAGAACGAACACCGGAATGTATAAATATAGTCCAAGGTGTCAGCATTGAAGAAGGATACTTTGTTGCTTTTGCAGTCTAGATAAACTCCAACCTTCTTGAGCTCACTCCTGATGACCAGGGGAGTTGGGGGTGATGTGAGTGCAAAGTATCGTGGACTCCTCAGCTCCAGCAGCCATGCTCCCTCGTTAGGTGACAGGTCCAACTTTCCCTTTCTCTTGATAGTACTTTGGACGACCCCTATGGTCCACCCACTACCGTTCTTCACCTCGATCTCCCAGTAATGCTTCCCTGTGGAGTACCCCTCTGAACCCAGCACATAGAGTCTAGTATCGAAGCGCTCAGGATAGTCCGGTAAATCGGCCTGTTTCTCTCCTCGTGTCACTGTCTTGTAGTCATTTGAGATGTGAAGTTCAGGGTGAGCTGTGTTTGGGTCCATTGTAACTTCCACTGTAAATTAAGATTTAAAGAGGGTTTCAGTCACAGACCATAGACAGAAGAGTTGTATCTAAACCTAAAGGAGGAAGAGACAGGGACAGAAAAGAGGAAGCATACATCATAATATGTCTGGTCTACACAGAAGAGGGCAATAGAAAGACAAGTGTTGAAGTGCAACTCAGTCAGGGGTCAGACCACAGAAGACAGGACAGTACATCACCATAGGTGTTAGTATGAGTGGTGCATCACCATAGGTGTTGGTATGAGTACGGTACATCATCATAGGTGCTAGCATCAATGGTGCATCACCATAGGTGTTAGGGTGCATCAACATAGGTGTTAGTATGAGTGATGCATCACCATAGGTGTTAGTATGAGTGGTGCATCACCATAGGTGTTAGTGTGAGTGATACATCACTATAGATGCTAGCATCAATGGTGCATCACCATAGGTATTAGTATGAGTGGTGCATCCCCATAGGTATTAGTATGAGTGGTGCATCACCATAGTTGTTAGTATGAGTGGTGCATCACCATGGATGTTAGTATGAGTGGTACATCACCATAGGTGTTAGTTTGAGTGGCGCATCACCATAGGTGTTAGTATGAGTGTCGCATCACCATAGGTGTTAGAATGAGTGGCGCATCACCATAGGTGTTAGTATGAGTGGTCCATGACCATAGGTGTCAGTTGACGGGCCTGCTCCCTACTTAAGATGCATAAGACAGAAAAATGTCTGGCCACTGCAGATTCATTGATCTTGCCAGTATCATATAATACAGAGAAAGAATCCTATCAAATATGTATGCATTACTCCAACTCAGGGGACTGACTCTGAATGGCCCACACCCAGATATTTCTGTTTCCCTATAAAGTAGAGAAGATGGTAAGGAAACCATGAGGAGGCAAGAGGACGGATGGGTGAGTGATCCATTTTTCAGCTCCTGTTGGTACTACGTGTCTCAATGATCATGAGTGGAGGAATATCTAAGGATATGCAAGGGACTGGCACAAGGGACTAGGGACGAATATAATAAGAATTGATTCTGTAAAAGTGGTTGCAAATTACACACCTACTTTTACCAAATCAATTCTGATTTTGTGAACCAACTTATGTACTAGTAGAATCACCATTCTTAGTGGGTCACAGTCCAACCTACATCATTAATATGTAAGAGGCAGGTCTCAAATTGCAACCCACTATAATTGGCCAAAATCAGAGGGATGGTGGCCGGATGGGGTCAGCAGTTTACTATGTCTATGACTGTTTTTCAATAAAGCAATATTTAAATTGCAATTTAGTAACATGACATCAAATCACAAATTGGGTTTGGTCCATTTGTGGTCACAAAATTCCTTACTAAGCCGGACCTAGAGGCTTTTTACAGACTTCCTGATAAATTTGAGTAAATTTGAGTCAATACGGTGATAGAATAATACCAGAGACTGTGGGTACATGCACAATGTTTAATGTGTAAGATTTCTTACCTCGATTTCTCAATGCAGAAATAATCTCTGAAATGAGAAATATGGTTTCACTATTGATAGGAGTACACATATACTAATAAACAATGCAACATCAAAAGTCCATTATTAAAACATCGAGTTTGGCACCTGTAAATGTGGCAGCTTTATCCGTGCAGTCACTCACAGATCCATACCACTGACCACGTCATAGTCCCTCATCATGTGATTGACAAGATGGGGGATGTTCACAAACTGCATTTTGTAGTACATTTAATAGAACCTCAATAGCACTACTAAAGAAGAATAACATGTTATTCACGAAGCTAAGAGTGCAAATCTCCACCTCACTCATCTTTTCAATAAGGAGATACTCAACATGTAAGTTTACTACTTAGTATAAATGTGCATGGGACGGGGAATGGCGGAAAAAGGGCATCATTATTACTAAATGGGAGGAGTTCAGGGTGGAGCGGGAGGGTTTAAGTTAGAGTCAAGGTTGGGTTAAGGAATGATAAAAGAGTACGCCCATTGCTATTCAGAAACCACACTTTTAAAACAACCACAGCTACCAATGGATCCAAAACAGTAGTAACTTACTCCAGCTCAGGGATGGAGTAACTTCAGTACCAGTCACGGTCAATCTCTGTACTGCAACACCCTCCTGTAGGAGGCTGGCCTGGTTTGTAGTGGGTACTTTGGGTATTTACAACTTATACCAGGTCCAGTTATCCCTTATAGTGAAATGTAGGCAGTTTTCTAGCAGCTTAGGCTGATAGAGTTAGCTGTAGCAGTGCAGCCAAGACTGAACTAGGAGACATGCAAAGCTCTTGCAATACCACTATAGTCACACAGTACTTATACTCAATAAAAGACAATATTCAGTGTTACCAAAAATAAAGGTACTTTATTTTAGTGACACAAGGCCAAAAATATCATAGAGACAGTACTCCTACAGTCATAAAATAGTACAAATAGTGAACAATACAACAGATTGCAATGGGCCTAGGGGCAACACAAGCGATATAATAAAATAAAATAGTGGAAAGCGAAAGTCGGATTCCCCCCTAGGCTAGTGAAGTGTGTATAGGGGCACTGAGAGTGTAAGAAGACACCAAGGGTATGTACAATACCCCACCCCAGAGCCCAGGAAAACAGGAGTAAAGTACAGCAAGTTTCCTCAGAACACACTAGAAGTTGTGATGAAGGATTATGAAAGAACGAAGCAAGCCTTCAAGAAACGAACAATGGATTCGTGGAACTAAAGACCTGTGGAGAGAGGAGACTAGGTCCAGAAGTTGATGAAGAGACCAGAAAGTACAGGAGCCCCTGTCAACCTGGAAGAAGGTGTAAAAGTGAATTCTCCAGTTGGAAGAAAAGTACAGAAATGCACCAAAGAAGATAACTGTGGGTTCCTGCTTGGTGCAGGAGATGCCCCACATGGAGTCGTTGGATTCAGGCAGTTTGCGTCGTTGGATTCCACCAAAAAGCCTTGGTTCCTGCATGAACGTGTTTTCCGTCAAAGAGGAGCTGCCTGGATCTAGGAAGGACCTGGGGGTCTCAACTCAGACTGAGGTGAAAGATGGGGCTCTCAGCACTTCAGAGAGCCCTCAGAAGACCAGGCAACATCTACGGGAGTCCCAGGACACGGGGAAAAATGAATTGCAAAGTGCGGTCATTGTAACACTACACAGGAGGATCCCACGCCGCCGGAGAACATGAGCTATTCTGTTCACAAAGGATTCTTGGAAGAAGTGCACAAAAGCCCAAGGAGCTGCAGAGGACGTGCTGCACAGGGGTACTGTCTGGCACGGGGTGCAAGCTCTTACCTCCACCAAATTCGGACAGCTTGAGCTTTGGACAGTCAGGGTCCCTTCAGTCCACCACCTGTGTTCTAGGGATCGCGCTCGTCGACAGGAGAGGAGTCCCAGAGTACCGGTTGCCGTCGTAAAGAGGTGCCTGCTGAAGCAGGGAAGTGACTCTGTCACTCCACGTGAGATTCCTCTGGTTCTTCTGGTGCAGGGTGAAGACAGGCATTCCTCAGAGTGTGCAAACTTTGGACACTGCTGCAGTTGCTGGCTGGAGCGGAAGTTGCAGGTCACAGGAGTCTTCCTGGATACTTTGTTGCAGTTACAGCGGTTCCTGGAGCAGTCTGCGGTTGATCTGACAGTCAGAAGCTGAAGCAGAGGATGCAGAGGAGTCCTGGAGGAGTCTTGCAAACCGAATCGGAGAAAACACCCAGAGGATATACCGTAAATATCCCTGGAAGGGGTATTGGCTACCCACCCAGGTATGGACCTATCAGAGGGGGTCTCTGACGTCACCTGCTGGCACTGGCCACTCAGAGGTCCCCAGAAGGTCCCCACACCTTGGAGTCCAAGATCGCTTACGCCAGGGACAGCCTGGATGAGCTCTGGGCACCACCCCTGGGGTCGTGATGGACAGTGGAGTGGCCATTCCCCTTTCCTTTGTCCAGTTTCACGCCAGAGCAGGGACTGGGGTTCCCTGAACCGGTGTAGACTGGATTATGCAAGGAGGGCACTGTTTGTGCCCTTCAAAGCATTTCCAGAGGCTCTGTGAGGACACCCCTCCCATGCCTGTAACACCTATTTCCACTGGGAGAGGGTGCAACACCCCTCTCCTAAAGGAAATGCATTGATCTGCTTTCCTGGGATTGAGCTGGTCAGTCCTCAGGAGGGCAGAAACCTGTTTGTAAGGTGGCAGCAGCTCGGGCTGCAGTGGAAACCTCAGAGCGCTGGTTTGGCAGTACTGGGGGTCCACTATGGAGCCCCCAGGGTGCATGGAATAGGCCCCCCAATAACAGATTTGGATTGGGGGATCCATTTCACAATCTTAGACACCTCACATGGCCATATTAGGGGTTACCATTGTGAAGATACATATATGTAGTGCACGATTATAATGGTGTCCCCGCTCTCATGAAGTCCGGAAATTGGGTCCTGGACAACATGGGGGCACCTTTGCTAGTGCAAGGGTGCCCTCAGACACAGTAACTTTGTACCTAGCCTTCAGTAAAGGAAGGTTAGACATATAGGTGATTATAAGTTACCTGTTGCAGTGAAAATGGCTGTGAAATGGTGTGTGCACTATTTCACTCAGGTTGCAATAGCAGTCCTGAAGGAGTGTTTGTATGAGCTCTTTATGGGTGGCAAAAGAAATATTGCAGCCCATAAGGATCTCCTAGAACCCCCAATGCCCTGGTTACCTGGGTACCATATACTAGTGACTTAGAACGAGAAATTGAAATATGGAGTCACTAAACTATAGTGACACATTTGGTAAGTAGAGAGAGCATAAGCACTGGGGTTCTGGTTAGCAGAGCTCCAGTGACACACTCAAGCATACTGACAACACAAACTATGAGCACTGGGGTCCTGACGAGCAGGATCCCAGTGAGACAGTAAAAACACACTGACAAACACTGACAAACAAGCCAAAAATGGGGGTAACCATGCTAGGAAGAGGCTACTTTCTCACACCTCCATTTGAAAATTAGGGCGGTAGGGACTTAAAATAAACTCCCACTGGAAAAGAATGTTAATTTAAAAGTAAAATAGTTAAAATAACTTATAATATATATAAATATTACTTCATTTTAAAAGATATCTAATCATAAAATATTTTAACAACCTTTGTCAAAAATTGAAAAAAGTTAGTAAAACATAATTTAATTATTTAATTAATGTAAATTTTTTCTATACATCACATTTATTAATTATTAATGCGTAGTAAAAAAATCCTATGTCCAAATTAATTTTTTAATTTAAAATTGAAAAAATATTTTTCATTTAATTAAATATATTTAATATATTTAAATTAAAAATGTGTTAAAATTAAAATATTAGCGTCATGTAGCATTAATTTTATTTTGATCTACATTTAAAACAAGTATATCAAATTATTTAACATTGATATTTAATAGACAGTATTTTATTAATATCTTTGTTAGTTATAAACCTTTTTCCTTATACTTTAACAAATATAGACGCTGCAGTCTAGGTGGGAATAAGCACAATTTTAAAAGTTTATGAAAAGTTTATAATAAATGTAGGAAAATTCATTAATGTTAAATATTATTGTAAGTTAACTTTATATTAATTTTAAATGTAGAACACAATAAAAAAGGTAATGCACAATTAAATTAATTTCGAATTCAATCTATAGTTAATTTAAATATATTAAGTTAAATAAAAAATATTTTCCTGATTTCACAGTGCAGAATAAGAGCACGTAACATCATTATGTCATAAGATATGTAAACCTACCCAAAATAAGCTAAGATCATAATGTAATGTCATATCCTCCTAAGCTGAAAAATATAACTTCAGAAAATAATATTATAATGTAACCTACCTTAATGGATCTTAGGCTAAACTAACGTGCTATAATAACTACATATAATGGCATCTTAACCTTACACAGTATGATATATCTTAACATAGTAAAATTAAGTAACCTACGTTGGAGACTGTAGTGATGTAATATTACACAGTCCTCTGTTTATGGTGTTTCCAAGATGTAGTGAGGCAATATTACACAGTCCTCCATTTGTGGTGTTTTCTATCCGATAGAATTGTTATTCTTTGTTTGTATCTGCTGACTCTACTTGCTGTCTTTCAGAACCCAGGCCAGTGCATGCATTCTCTCCCTGTGGATCCCAAAGGCTTCTGTTTGACAGCTGCTGCTGCAAGATGCAGGACGAGGATCCTCTGGACATGGGATCCTTATAAGAAACTTATGAAGAAGCCTTCAACAATCCACCTGTCATCTTTCACAGACACTTAGACACTGACGTGTTTCCAGAGCGCCAGAGGGAAGCAGGAGTCGCAGTCAGTGGGTGTGCTGATGTGGTGTCGCCCGCAGGTTGAGGGGTTGACTGGCTGACTGCCGCGGCTGCCCGAACCCCCGAGGGCCCTGGAGGGCAGTGAGCTGCAACGGGGTCACGTTCAATCACTGTCTCAGACAGTATGGGCTAGGTCCAGGCCCTGAAAGCTTTGACCATAGTTACAGTCAACTCTCATGACCACACAATTGGGAATTCAGCTGAAACAGAATGCAATAAAATGCAAGAAATGCAAGGAAAGCAACATAAGAATGTCACCCCAGAACACAACCCAAATGAAGTAAAAAAAGCAAACACCAGCCAGAGGTACGCCACAGAGAGTGGACCAAATAATAAATGCTATGAATCCTCCCACCCAAGAAACACTAACGCTATCAGAAGCCAATGGTAACATTCAAACTGGCACTAAGCGAAGCATTGTAAACCAAGCCTCTCACGTCAATCCAATCCCAGATTGGTGGAACTCGCCCCTGACAATGCTGCAGTCCTCAATACACACCCTAAGCCTTCAATCCGAGAAACTGGAAGTCCAGATTGACCTCATGAACTTTATGGCCACACACATTTTAGGGATAAATGCAAAACTAGAAACCATGACAAACCTGATCACCAGGGTCCAAGAGGTATACTCTCCATCCCTCAAGACCCGCTCCTGTGGCCTGATAAAGATAAACTCTCCACCCTGCCTGAAATTCTCTACAGTTCACTGAAAAAAAACAATTAAGTATTAACATGAAGCAAGAAGCAGATACCCACGGGCAAGAACAGGAAAAAGTTAGGAAAAGGCAGCCCACAACTGAGCAGCCAGGCCTCGTCCAATACATTGGCACACATGAAATCAATTACAAGCAGTTGCAATGCAATGGGTCTCGCACTTGCTCGAGTAAGAGCATTGTAGAATGTTAACTGGACTTTTCTTGTCACATAAATTGAAAATGAAAAGTAAAACAGTTGACATAAGTGAGCCGATTCAAAGCTCCATGGCCACCATGAGCGTGTGCGCGAAGGAGAGACACAAAAGGAAAATTAAGTTTGCTCACAGTTAAACGTATAGGCAGACATGCAATTATCCACATAACAGGGTCGGTCTCCAGAGCGGTAACAAAACTGCCCCAAGGAGGGACAAAACATAAAGCATTTACCAGTGATAACAAAGGATTTTTGAAAGGGCAGCCCATGAACAAGTGATAGTGCAGGGCATGTGGTGGGTGTGGTTAAAAGCCCATAGATAGATTACAGGCCGGAGTGCTTGCACCCTCAATCTAAAAATGGAAGAGTATGCAAGGCACAGCAATAGATAAACTGGTGGAGGAGGAAAAGCAAAGGAAGGGATGGGAGGGTTAGACAGATGTTTAGGCATCTTCCTTTTGACTCATCTGGTTTGTCCATCATCAGTAAGGATTCAGAGGCGTAGTTAACAGGGCAGCATGTGCAGTGGCACATGGGCCGGGGACATTCAGGACGCATAGGACCCCAATTAGTGCTGCGTGTTACTACCCAGAGGACGGGGTGGATGCAAATTTCTCTGTTGCAGCAGGGTCCAAGCCACGTCAATGTAAACATTATCTGCAGATGCAAAAAACAAGCATTTGCTCGAGTTAGAGTTATTAGCGTTGTAAACTCCTAACCTGACTTTTCTTGCCACATAAACTGAAAATGAAAAGTAATATGATTTCATATAAAGGAGCTGATTTAAAGCATCATGTAATGAGTGTGAAGGTGACTAATCAGAACAAAAAGACCGGTCTGGTTTTGCCTTTGCATAGTAAAAGAAATGAGCGCCATCGCACTGTGCAAAACCCTGAATTTGCGAAGGAGTGCTAGGATAAAGAATAGAATTAAACTGGTAGTGATGAAAAGCATTCAATTAATGCCCAGCGAGATTGCGCTGCCCAAGAAATAAAGAGAAAATGTAGTCCAGAAACCATATGGAAAACATCGAGCCTCGTACGTTTTCAGTAGTTGGCCAGTGCACTTGAGGAGCACAAAACACCGGAAGAGGCATGACATACACATGCCTTTTACCAATGAAATCAAGCAAATTTTAAAAGGCAAGCCCACAAACCAAGGAAACTGATGTGCACGGCATGGGCGTGGTTACGAGCCCACAGAGAGATTACAACAGGGGCCAGAGCGCTTGTGCGCTCGACCCTAAAAAAGAGGAAACGCAGCAGTTCTGCCAGACGCTGAGAAGCACTTCAAACATGCTGAGAGATTTCCACTTCCGTCTTCGGATCTGCACATCAGTAGTAAACGTTGGAGTGTGCCAAACCAAGCAGTCACTTGACAATCAGAAAAAGTATAAGCAGCATTTTTTATTTATGACCAAAATACATATTTTCTCTTGTTAATGTACAATATAAATCTGCTTACAAAACATTTGCACTACCCGCTGTGCGCTTGCAAGTTACAGATATTGGATGCCTGCACTTCAAACATTTGTGAGACGAGGATTTTGTCTGCATCATGTGATGCCCCTTTCATAGTCACCACAACAGGAGCTGCCAAGCTGGTTATGCTGTAGGAGAGAACTGCTCTCAGACCAGTTTCAAATGAGCAGGGAGAGAGTGGGTTACTTTGTATCAAACTTACAATTTCAAATATTTTGGTTCTCTGTTATAAACGAACTTGTTAACAGTGTCTTACCAATAGCAGCACAATCGTCGAAGTCACAAAACGGCAATAAAAATGCAAACATGTTAAAATATATGAATGTGTTGAATTGAAGATTTTATGTAGCGCCTTTTACTCCTGGTAAGATGTACACTGTAGAATAATAATTATTATTTAAAAATCACATGCTTTCATTGCCGCGCACTTCTTTCAGTATGCGAGGCCTGGGTCAGAAAAGGCGAGCCTATGTTGGCCCATAGTGGTAGGGGGCGCTTGCGACATTTCATAACACTGCATGTTGAGAATCTGTTCAGGGAAGTCCAAAATCACAGAAATAAGTCACTCAGTATAAGGTGAAATGTGCCTCCCTTAAACATATCAACATATAACTGCAAACGTTTATTATACAGCATCTGGAACATTATGGGGCATATTTATACCTTTTGCCACAAAAGTGTGCTAACGCAGTTTTGCGGCAAAATCCTTAGAGCCGGCTAGCGCTATTCCATAGCGGCAGCCGTGCACCATATCTAAGTAATGGCACACAGTGGTGCTAAGGATAGGCTAGCATCAAAAACAAAGCCATTAGCCGGTGGGGGATGGCGGTAGGGTAAAATGTGTTAGTGGGTCAGAGATGACTCTAGGCTGGACAGCGGCAATAAATATGCTGCTAACCAGCCTAGCGTCATTTTCTGACGCACTAGCACCCAAAAATGACTCCTGTCTTAGTAAAGACAGGCATCATGCCCACCATCCCAGTGGCCAACTCAGGGGAACAGTGTCCCCTGGGCATGGCCATTAGACCCAGTGCCATGCAGGGGGGCCCATGTAAGGTGCCCCCAATGGCAGAGAAAAAATAAATACTTACCTATACTTACCCAGGATGGGGTCCTCCATCATGTGTGGATGGGGGTGTTACTGGCATTTGGGGTGGGCATCTGTGGGCCCATTCCATGGTGTCTGGCCATGGAAATGGGTTGACAGATACCCTAAAGCCTGGTCTGACCCAGGCATTAAATATTGGCGCTGAGCAGGCTTAGCTCCATTATTTGGGTCCACCTACTCCACGCATGTCGTTTCTGCTCCGGATTATAAATAAGGCAGTAGGGGGGTTAGCCTCATGTTGAGGATGGGAACACCTACCTTGCAACTAATTAGCACAAGGTAGTTTGCCGCATCCACAACATGACGCTAACACCAATATTTTGATGCTAGATGGGTATAGCATCAAAATATAAATATGGAGTTTGCTCAGCACTGTTTTAGTGTGAGAATTGTTGACGTTGAAACTGCGCAAGCAAAGTTTAACTATGCACCTATATTGTGTATCCACTACTGAATAACCACAAATAAAAGAACCCCTTAGTCTAATCGGTTCACACCGTGAACTATTGATGGTAAAACCTCTCTCATTTCAGGGACGAGGTGGGTTAGCCTTGTCCTGGCAAGTTCACGTTGCGTTTAAAATTCTGCTTTTGTCCTCCCAGATCTAATTTACACCCATCAATAAGCTGGGGACCTTTAAGTACAGGTGTAACATGTGGTCTGTCATAGGCATGTAGGCTTGTACTTAGAGCGGTGAGAAGACCCACATGTCCCCATGTAACACACTCTGAAGAAAAATAAACAGATGCCTATTTAGCGCCTGGCATGCTCCAGTGGGGCTTCTCTGAACTTTCCCATGGCCTGGGGCCTCTTCTATTTAATTATGATGGGAGAGGGCAGAGACTCACACCTCTGGGTATGTATATAGGATCCCTCTAACAGTGCTTAATCTGTAAATAAAAACATGCTGGTGCCCAAAACCCTCCTCTTAAACTGAGACCAGTCCCCTGTCCATCACCACCCTAGGGGTGGTGCCAGAGCTTCTTCAGTGTGTCCCAGGCTTCAGCCATCTTGCTTTGCAAGGTATGGGGGCACACTGGAGGGCTCTGAGTGACCAGTGCCAGCAGGTGATGTCAGAGACCCCTCCTGATAGGTCCATACCTGATAAGGTAGCCAATCCCCCTCTCAGGGCTATTTAGGGTCTCTCCTGTGGGTTCTCTTCAGATTCTGCTTGCAAGTTTCCTTCAGGAATCCTCTGCAACTACTACTTCATCCTCTGACCTCGGATCAACCGCAGTCTGCTCCAGGAACCGCTGTAACAGCAACAAAGTATCCACAAGGGATACTTTTCCTCTGCAACTTCAGATCCAGTCAGTAACTGCAACAAATTCCACAGTGTGCTTGCTCTGAGAACTCCCTGTCTTTATCCTGCACCAGAAGGACCGAAGAAATCTCCTGTGGGGTGACGGAGTCACTTTCCTCCTCATGCAGGCACCTTCGAAGATGACGACGAGTACCCTTAGGGTCCTCTCACAGTGACAAGTGTGCTTCTAAGGACACAGAAGCTGGGCCCCATCACCATAGACTGTCCTGAGGTCCTGCTGGAACAATTTGGAGGAGGTAAGACCTTGCCTTCCCTGAGAGCGATGGTACCCCTGTGTACTGCGTCTTCTACACCTTCTGAGGCCTCTGTGCATTATTTTCAAAATTCCCTCATGCACAGTCTGGCCCAGGTCCCCAGCACTCCATCCTGTGACGCTCAACTCGCTGAGTTGTTCTCCAGCGGATAGGGACCTTCCTTTGTTGGGCTGCACCAACCGTGTTTTGCACCTTCTTTGTTCCTGTGTCCTGGGACTCCGTGGGTGCTGTCTGGCATCCTGAGGGCTCTCTAAAGTGCTGAGAGCCCCCTCTTCCTCCTCACACAGAGTTGAGGACCCCAGGTCCCTACTGGGTCGAGCCAGCACCATTTCGATGCAAAATGCACTTTTGTCGTAACCAAGGCTTGTTTGCAACTTCCAACACGAAATCGTGTCTGCATCCATCTTCACATCGTGGGACATCCTTTGCATCATTCAGGAACCCACTGGCATCTTCCTAGGGTGCATTCCTGCAGTCTTCGTCCAACAGGGGACTCTTCTTTTGACCCTCGTCTGGGTAGGCAGGGGATCCTGCCCTTCCTGGAACTTCTTTCGACTTCTGGACTTGGTCCCCTTCTTTTGCACGTCTTCAGGTCCGGGAATCCAGCAGTTGTTGTTTGCAGACTTGGTTGGTTACTGTAAAATCCCAATCACGAGGTGTAGTGTTTCCTAAGGAAACTTGCAGTACTTTACTCCTTCTTTTCTGGGCTCTGGGGTGGGGAAATGTACTTACCTTTACTGTATTCTTCCTCTCCCAGCGATTCTGCACACACTACAATTGTCTAGGGGGGAATTTGTGATTCACATTCCACTTTCTTAGTATATGGTTTGTGTATATGTACACAATACCAAAAATATGCAATAATAGCAAAAGGAAGTAATGCAAGCAATGTAAAGTTACAGTAGATTGCAATAGGAGCACATAGGTATAGGGGCAACACAAACCATATACTCCAAAAGTGGAATGCGAACCACAAATGGACCCCAAACCTATGTGAGCTTGTAGAGGGTAGCTGGGACTGTAACAAAACAGTGAGGGTTAGAAAAATAGCCCAACCGAAGACCCTGAAAAGTAGGTGTAAAGTGCACCTATATTCCCCAGAGAGCACAGAAGTCGTGATAGGGGAATTCTGCCAGGAAGACCAACACCAGCAATGCAAAAACAGTGGATTTCCAGACCCGAGTACCTGTGAAACAAGGCACCAAGTCCAAGAGTCGCGACAATGTCGAGGGAGGGCAGATGCCCAGGAAATGCCAGCTGAGGGTGCAAAGAAGCTGCCACCGGATGGTAGATGCTGTGGATTCTGCAAGAACGAAGAGGACTAGGAACTTCCCCTTGGAGGATGGATGTCACATGTCGTGAAGAAGCTTGCAGAGGTGTTCCCACGCAGAAAGACCGTAAACAAGCCTTGCTAGCTGCAAGGGTCGCGGGTAGGGTTTTTGGATGCTGCTGTGGCCCAGGAGGGACCAGGATGTCGCCACTTGGATGAGCAAGTCAGGGAGCCCTCATAGAAGCAGGCAGCATTCGCAGAAGTACCGGAACAGGCACTTAGAAGATGAGTGAACCGGAGCTCACCCGAAGACACAAAAGGGAGTCCCACGACGCCGGAGAACAACTCAGAAGGTTGTGCACTGCAGGTTAGAGTGTTGGGGACCCAGGCTTGGCTGTGCACGAAGGAAATCCTGGAAGAGTGCACAGGAGCCGGAGCAGCTGCAAATCACACAGTACACAGCAATGCAGTCTAGCGTGGGGAGGCAAGGACTTACCTCCACCAAACTTGGACTGAAGAGTCACTGTACTGTGGGAGTCACTTGGACAGAGTTGCTGAGTTCCAGGGACCACGCTCGTCGTGCTGTGAGGGGACCCAGAGGACAGGTGATGCAGTCTTTTGTTGCCTGCGGTTGCAGGGGGAGGATTCCGTCGTCCCACGGGAGATTTCTTCAGAGCTCCTGGTGAAAGAAGGAGGCAGGCAACCCCCAGAGCATGCACCAACAGGAAAACAGTCGAGAAAGGCAGCAGGATCAGCGATACAAGGTTGCAGTAGTCGTCTTTGCTACTTTGTTGCGATTTTGCAGGCGTCCTGAGCAGTCAGCGGTCGATCCTTTGGCAGAAGGTGAGGAGAGAGATGCAGAGGAACTCTGATGAGCACTTGCATTCGTTATCTCAAGAATTCCCCAAAGCAGAGACCCTAAATAGCCAGAAAAGGAGGTTTGGCTACCTAGGAAGCAGGATAGGCTAGCAACACATGAAGGAGCCTATCAGAAGGAGTCTCTGACGTCACCTTCTGGCACTGACCACTCAGAGCAGTCCAGTGTGCCAGCAGCACCTCTGTTTCCAGGATGGCAGAAGTCTGAAACACACTGGAGGACCTCTGGGCGGCACCTCCCCTGGGAGGTGCAGGTCAGGGGAGTAGTCACTCCCCTTTCCTTTGTCCAGTTTCACGCCAGAGCAGGGCTGGGGGATCCCTGAACTGGTGTAGATTGGCTTATGCAGAGATGGGCACCATCTGTGCCCATCAAAGCATTTCCAGAGGCTGGGGGAGGCTACTCCTCCCCAGCCCTGACACCTTTTTTCAAAGGGAGAGGGTGTAACACCCTCTCTCTGAGGAAGTCCTTTGTTCTGCCTTCCTGGGCCAGGCCTGGCTGGACCCCAGGTGGGCAGAAACCTGTCTGAGGGGTTGGCAGCAGCAGCAGCTGCAGTGAAACCCCGGGAAAGGCAGTTTGGCAGTACCCGGGTCTGTGCTAGAGACTCGGGGATCATGGAATTGTCTCCCCAATGCCAGAATGGCATTGGGGTGACAGTTCCATGATCTTAGACATGTTATATGGCCATGTTTGGAGTTACCATTGTGACGCTATACATAGGTAGTGACCTATGTATAGTGCACGCGTGTAATGGTGTCCCCGCACTCACAAAGTCCGGGGAGTTTGCCCTGAACGATGTGGGGGCACCTTGGCTAGTGCCAGGGTGCCCACTCACTAAGTAACTTAGCACCCAACCTTCACCAGGTGAAGGTTAGACATATAGGTGACTTATAAGTTACTTAAGTGCAGTGGTAAATGGCTGTGAAATAACGTGGACGTTATTTCACTCAGGCTGCAATGGCAGGCCTGTGTAACAATTGTCAGAGCTCCCTATGGGTGGCAAAAGAAATGCTGCAGCCCATAGGGATCTCCTGGAACCCCAATACCCTGGGTACCTCAGTACCATATACTAGGGAATTATAAGGGTGTTCCAGTATGCCAATGTGAATTGGTGAAATTGGTCACTAGCCTGTTAGTGACAATTTAGAAAGCAGAGAGAGCATAACCACTGAGGTTCTGGTTAGCAGAGCCTCAGTGAGACAGTTAGTCATCATACAGGGAACACATACAGGGCACACTTATGAGCACTGGGGCCCTGGCTGGCAGGGTCCCAGTGACACATACACTAAAACAACATATATACAGTGAAATATGGGGGTAACATGCCAGGCAAGATGGTACTTTCCTACAATAACGTTCGACAAACAAATGATGTCATCTGAAAATGGTCATCGAGAAGTACATAAAAAGAGCTTAACAGACGCTGAGATCCCATAAACATGTCATACATGAAGTTTAAAAATAGACCAATTGGTTATACTGAAAACTTATATAAATGAGTGCTGAGTACAAATGGGCCTCATAAAAAGTAATGGAATTCATGATCTGTGTTATGTCCCAATTCTACTGCTCTTAATCGGCATATCCAAGCTGCCTCCCATTTGCGTAGTTGTAATTCCCTGTTCCCTCCCCTGGGATGTTGCGGGATGTGATCAATCCCTTGAAACCAATCATGAGGGTGAACCGACGAAATGTGTGATGACTGTGGGTACCTACTGTCATTATTCCTAATGGCACACACATGTTCCTGCATTCTTTGTTTAAGAGATCTTATAGTGCTACCCACATATATTTTCTTACACGAACACCCTAAAACTGAAATCACAAATTTACTGTTGCTACTTGATGAAACTTTTAATAGTATATCTCCCAGTATTGTTGTAACAAAATGTTTTGGTTTTGTCTAGACCAAAAGCACACATATTGCATTCACGACAGGTATAAAAACCTGAGGGTTTTGTAGGGAGCCATGTGATTGTATTAGGTTCAGGGACATAACTGGGACACAGATGGTCCCTAAGAGTCTTTCTTCTTCGATAAGTGATCTTGGGAGTTTTAGGGAGGAGCCCTCTAAGTCCAGGTAAACCAATTAACAAGTGCCAATGTCGTTTGAGTATTTTGTAAATGCCCTGACTATGAACTGTATATCTAGTGACAAAAGACAAGTGTTCAGTACTTTTTTTGTTACTACGAGGTATAGGGGTCAAAGTGTCCTTTCTTGGTGTATTCCTAATGCGTTGTTCTGCTTTAGAGAGAGTCATGGGGTCATAACCTCTATTGGTAAATCTCTGTTTAACAAATCCGATGTGTTCCCGAAACTTATCATCAGTACTACAATTACGTCGTACACGTGTCATCTCGCCAAAGGGGATATTGTTAATTACAGAGGATGGATGTGCACTGGTCGCGTGAAGGAGGCTGTTGCAAGAAGTGGATTTTCTGTACAGAACACTTTGTACAGAGTTATGTTGTATGAAGAATCTTATGTCCAGAAAGTCAATAGAAACCTTGCTATATTGAAGACTAAGTTTGACATTGCAGGGGTTATCGTTGAGGAAGGCTTGATATAATTTTATCAAGGAATTATTTCCTACACAATACCAAGTGGTTTCAACAAATACAGGGGACGGCGATGGGTTCTAAATTCGCCCCGTCCTACGTCTGTCTTTTTATGGGATGGTTTGAGAAAGTACATGCTTGGGGAGAACATGCCTCCCCCTGGACTGAATTTATTGTATTTTGGGGGAGGTACATTGATGATATCATTTTGATATAGAATGGGTCCATCGAACCATCAATAACAAAAGTACACTGTTCCTAACTCTAGGGTGAACAGTTAAAGTTTAGGAGCTAAAAACCCTCACACACCCGAAAGGGTGTCATGCTTCATCATCGGGAAGCTCCTCGTCAGACCGGCTGGTGCAATGTCTGACGGGCTCCCCTTTCGGGGGCTCTTTGCCGGAGATCTTTTTGATATGTGGTGGCTGCCGTTGATTTATAAAGGTCAGACACTCTGAATGGCAGGAGAGTGATCAAATTAAGATTGATTAGAAACCCCTGAACTTATTCTGTTTTAATATCTATCCAGAGGGGTTACGATCAAGATTAAAAACATAATAAAGTGGGGAATGAGAATGATGCTCAACCACTTTAGAAAGCCTGGAGTACTGGGAAATTGTCACCTGTCTCCTAGGGTATGGTCAACATGTTTCGCGTAATATTGGTCGTGAAAGATCCTCTAACGCTTCATCAGGACCTACAGCAAACTAGACTTCTCCTGGCTGTGTACAAAAGAAAACACTATCTAATTACGTGTATGAGAGATAAATAGCAGTCACTTACAGCATTTCTGTGAACTGTCTCGTAAACAAAAAGGTCGCCCTAGAAAACAAAGGATATAATGCAAACAATTCTGAGTGCACGGTTGTATGACCTTCACCCCCAATGTGAATCTGTGCATCAAGTGGTGTCAAACACATAAAAGAACATTTGCTTACCCGCCCTCTGCTTTTGGGGGGCCCCTTAGGGGGTAGCACGATCCAGCCTATAGCTTCTGGCAGGGGTGAAATGTTGTTAGCACATTGAGAAACATTTAAAACTTGAATAGGGGACAAAATATGCAGTAGAGTAACCCCTATAACAAAAGGTATTGATGCCGGAATAAGTCAACATGCTATGCACCATTAAATAACATGTCCTGGCATCATCATTTGTAATCAATCTAATATCTGTAGAAATAGCCGTATGTAAAAATTCCTCCTTATCTTTAACAAATGTCTGGTAGAGTAACTGTATCACCAAGTTAATAATACTGATAGATCTTAAATCAAAGCATATTTCCAACCAACCGTCATTAAAGATGAAGCAGTCCCATTCAATGGAGGTATATTCAGCATAGTGAAAAATTGCAGAGCTAGTCTCTGTCGAACGCTCTCCTTGAAGTACGATTCCCCACACTTACTTTTATATAGGCGTCCTCAATTCGAGACACCTACCCACAGTCGTGCTCGCCCTGAAGACAGAGAGCCGGTGCTCGATCGGCACATTTTAAACGCGGTGTGGAAGCTAATTGCTTCCGCGTTTCGACGGCGTGGCTTCATAAAAATGAAAAACGGACTTGATGAAGTCCGAATGATTAGCAAAACATCGAATAGTTCACTGTCAGTGTGTCGGCCATCTTAGAAAGGGGTTTGGACGGCTCCTCTCTGGTTAAAATTGGAGAGTACAAACAAAGAACGCTTGGTAAAATATTTATTGTGTCAAACGTCAAAAATGAGTTAATTTAAAAATGATACATTGCCAGCATATGAGATAATGGCACCAGATAAAAAGTGGTGTGTCAGGCAAATTATAGACTAGCGATAAAGGAAGGAGATTCATTGCTATTTTAGATCAAAAAACCAGAAAGTTCGTAAAAATACCCATCGTTGGGGGTCATAAAAATGGTTATAGGTGGATTCGCCTCATTTAGTACAAACGAATCAGTGATCCATGCTCTTAACGAGACAAAGATACCCAGGGGATGTCATCATTCAACCCAATGATGTTAGTATGTAATTTAAACACCCAGCGTTGTTCAAGTCTGAACAATGATTGGGAGGAGTCGTTGATAAACTTGGGGGATTCCAACACTACCCAGCGCAAATCGTCTGGATGGTGGGGTTTCTCAAGAAAGTGGGCACATAATTTAGTAGTTATTCGGCCACATCTGATGTTACTTCTATGTTCATTGATCCTTATCTTGACAGGTCTGGTGGTCATTCCTATATATCGTAGGCCGCATGGACATGTTATCATGTACACACAATTTTTTGTATTGCAATTGGTATGTTTTATCAGGTTCCATCGGCCGATGGGTACCAGATCAAGTGTCTTAGTGTGGTGTGTCAAAGGACAGACGTTGCATTGTCCACATGGATAATGTCCTGATACTGGAGGAAGATTCCAGAGTGTTGTCTGGGTCTGGGTGGTATTCCTAGGGCGAGTATGAATTATCAAGTCCTTGATATTCTGTGATCGTTTAAAGGCAAAGAGTGGTCTAGGAATATTACAGCCACTACTGCCAAGTATTGACCATCTTTTCAAAATAAATCTCTTGATTTTATTGGACAGAGGGGTGAAAGTAGTCACACATGTCATTGATTTGTTGGTATCCCTGGTGTTAGGTTCGAGTAAAGCCTCACGATTATTATTCCTTGCTCTTTTCCGGGCTCGATTGATGATTTCCCGGGGGTAATTACGTGCCAATAATTTGGTTTGAAGGTCATTAGCCTGTGTATTGTAGGTGTGTGTTGAACTACAATTACGTCTTAGTCGCAAGAATTGGCCAAATGGTAAGTTATCACGTAAAGATTTCGGATGATGGCTGTCGTATGTCAGGAGGCTGTTACGGTCCGTTGGTTTTTGGTATGTACTCGTAGTTAGTTTGCCATTCTGGATAGTGATTAGTAAATCCAAAAAGCTAATCTCAGTGGTTGACATTGTCGATGTAAATCTCAAGAAAGGGTTGAGAGTATTAACCCATTCTGTAAAAGTTGAAACAGTCTCTAGGGGACCATGCCATACAATCAAAATGTCGTCGATGTAGCGTCGCCATAGTTTGATGTTGGCAAAAAACGGGTTTGTAGGTGGCAAAATGAATTGTTTCTCAAAGTTGTACATGTATAAACATGCCAAGCTGGGAGCAAAGGTGCTACCCATGCATGTACCTCTTATCTGATGGTAAAAATCGTCTTCAAACTGGAAAAAATTCTCAGTCATTGCTAGATTAGCACATTGCATGATAAAAGAGACTGGTGATGTAAGATTTTCACTATTTGCTAGAAGTGTAGTTTCAACTACCCGTAAGGTCGCATCCTGTGGGATGTTTGTATACAGTGCTTCCACATCCAAGGTAATCAAACCGTGGACATAGACCGTGTCATTAATCAAGTCGATCAAATTTAATACATCCTTGGTATCCTGTACATAAGTTGACGATTTTTTAACCAAAGGCTGTAGGAAATGATCGCAAAATATAGACAGTGGTTCTAATAGTGGTTCGAACACCTTACCCAGTATCATGCCTTCCTCAACTATAACCCCTACAATGTCAAACTTAGGTGGTCATTACGACGTTGGCGGTATAAGGCGCTTACCGCCGTGCAGAAGACTGCAATACACCGCCGCGGCTGCGGTAGACCGCCACAGCTATTACGAGACACATCTCGGAATCTGCCGAAATTCAGACACCCGCACAACACCGCCACACCAAAGGTCAGCGAGAAACATGCGGAAACAAATCCTCCACCTCCCCGCCAACAGAAACACGCCCATGCTATTACGACCCACAAATCCATGCGGCGGTCTTTCAACCGTGGTATTCCATTGGCGGTACACACCGCCGCGCTCAAAATACACACACACTTACAAAACACAGCCACATTGGACATTTCGAAATACACACACCTGATACACATACACACACCACTCCCACACACCCAACACAATATAAAACACACACCCACATCACTGTAGGAGGCTGGACTGGCTTGTAGTGAGTACCAAGGGGTACTTGCACCTTGCACCAGGCCCAGTTATCCCTTATTAGTGTATAGGGTGTCTAGCAGCTTAGGCTGATAGATAATGGTAGCTTAGCAAAGCAGCTCAGGCTGAACTAGGAGACGTGTGAAGCTACTACAGTACCACTTAGTGTCATATGCACAATATCATAAGAAAACACAATACACAGTTATACTAAAAATAAAGGTACTTTATTTTTATGACAATATGCCAAAGTATCTTAGAGTGTACCCTCAGTGAGAGGATAGGAAATATACACAAGATATATATACACAATAGCAAAAATATGCAGTATAGTCTTAGAAAACAGTGCAAACAATGTATAGTTACAATAGGATGCAATGGGGAAACATAGGGATAGGGGCAACACAAACCATATACTCCAGAAGTGGAATGCGAACCACGAATGGACCCCAAACCTATGTGACCTTGTAGAGGGTCGCTGGGACTATTAGAAAATAGTGAGAGTTAGCAAAATAACCCACCCCAAGACCCTGAAAAGTGAGTGCAAAGTGCACCAAAGTTCCCCTAAGGACAAAATAGTCGTGTTAGAGGGAGAATGCAAGGAAAACACAAATCAGCAATGCAACAACGATGGATTCCTGTCTGAAGGTACCTGTGGAACAAGGGGACCAAGTCCAAAAGTCACAAGCAGCTCGGAGATGGGCAGATGACCAAGAAATGCCAGCGGTTGGTGCAAAGAAGCTCTTACTAGGCTGAAGAACTGTGAATACTGCAGGAACGACAAGGGCTAGAGACTTCCCCTTTGGAGGATGGATCCCACACGCCTTAGAGAGTCGTGCAGAAGTATTTTCCCGCCGGATGGACGCCAACAAGCCTTGCTACACGCAAATCGTGCGTTTGGCGTTTTTGGACGCTGCTGGGGCCTAGGAGGGACCAGGAGGTCGCAAATTGGAACTGCAGAGAGAGGGGACGTCGAGCAAGACAAAGAGCCCTCACTGAAGCAGGTAGCACCCGGAGAAGTGCCAGAAACAGGCACTACGATGATGCGTGAAACGGTGCTCGCCGAAGTTGCACAAAGGAGTCCCACGTCGCCGGAGACCAACTTAGAAAGTCGTGCAATGCAGGTTAGAGTGCCGTGGACCCAGGCTTGGCTGTGCACACAGGATTTCCGCCGGAAGTGCACAGGGGCCGGAGAAGCTTGCAAAGTCGCGGTTCCCAGCAATGCAGCCCAGCGAGGTGAGGCAAGGACTTACCTCCACCAAACTTGGGCTGAAGAGTCACTGGACTGTGGGGGTCACTTGGACGGTGTCGCTGGATTCGAGGGACCTCGCTCGTCGTGCTGAGAGGAGACCCAAGGGACCGGAGATGCAGCTTTTTGGTGCCTGCGGTTGCAGGGGGAAGATTCCGTCGACCCACGGGAGATTTCTTCGGAGCTTCTGGTGCAGAGAGGAGGCAGACTACCCCCACAGCATGTACAAGCAGGAAAACAGTCGAGAAGGCGGCAGGATCAGCGTTACAGAGTTGCAGTAGTCGTCTTTGCTACTATGTTGCAGGTTTGCAGGCTTCCAGCGCGGTCAGCGGTCGATTCCTTATCAGAAGGTGAAGAGGGAGATGCAGAGGAACTCGGCTGAACTCATGCATTCGTTATCTAAAGTTTCCCCAGAGACAGAGACCCTAAATAGCCAGAAAAGAGGGTTTGGCTACCTAGGAGAGAGGAAAGGCTACTAACACCTGAAGGAGCCTATCAGCAGGAGTCTCTGACGTCACCTGGTGGCACTGGCCACTCAGAGCAGTCCAGTGTGCCAGCAGCACCTCTGTTTCCAAGATGGCAGAGGTCTGGAGCACACTGGAGGAGCTCTGGACACCTCCCAGGGGAGGTGCAGGTCAGGGGAGTGGTCACTCCCCTTTCCTTTGTCCAGTTTCGCGCCAGAGCAGGGGCTAAGGGGTCCCTGAACCGGTGTAGACTGGCTTATGCAGAATTGGGCACATCTGTGCCCAACAAAGCATTTCCAGAGGCTGGGGGAGGCTACTCCTCCCCTGCCTTCACACCATTTTCCAAAGGGAGAGGGTGTCACACCCTCTCTCAGAGGAAGTTCTTTGTTCTGCCATCCTGGGCCAGGCCTGGCTGGACCCCAGGAGGGCAGCTGCCTGTCTGAGGGGTTGGCAGCAGCAGCAGCTGCAGAGAAACCCCAGGAAGGGCAGTCTGGCAGTACCAGGGTCTGTGCTACAGACCACTGGGATCATGGAATTGTACCAACAATGCCAGGATGGCATAGAGGGGGCAATTCCATGATCATAGACATGTTACATGGCCATATTCGGAGTTACCATGGTGAAGCTACATATAGGTAGTGACCTATATGTAGTGCACGCGTGTAATGGTGTCCCCGCACTCACAAAGTTCAGGGAATTGGCTCTGAACAATGTGGGGGCACCTTGGCTAGTGCCAGGGTGCCCTCACACTAAGTAACTTTGCACCTAACCTTTACCAGGTAAAGGTTAGACATATAGGTGACTTATAAGTTACTTAAGTGCAGTGTAAAATGGCTGTGAAATAACGTGGACGTTATTTCACTCAGGCTGCAGTGGCAGGCCTGTGTAAGAATTGTCAGAGCTCCCTATGGGTGGCAAAAGAAATGCTGCAGCCCATAGGGATCTCCTGGAACCCCAATACCCTGGGTACCTCAGTACCATATACTAGGGAATTATAAGGGTGTTCCAGTAAGCCAATGTAAATTGGTAAAAATGGTCACTAGCCTGTTAGTGACAATTTGAAAGTAATGAGAGAGCATCACCACTGAGGTTCTGGTTAGCAGAGCCTCAGTGAGACAGTTAGGCACCACACAGGGAACATATGCATGCACACCTATGAGCACTGGGGCCCTGTGTGACAGGGTCCCAGTGACACATACATATAGGCCACAAACCTATGAGCACTGGGGTCCTGACTAGCAGGATCCCAGTGACACATAACAACCATACTGAAAACATGGTGTTTTCACTATGAGCACTGAGGCCTGGCTATCAGGTTCCCAGTGAGACAGTGAAAGCAGTGACAAAACACCCTGACATACACTCACAAACAGGCCAAAAGTGGGGGTAACAAGGCTAGAAAGAGGCTACCTTCTCACACAACCCCCCCCCAAACGAAGGACAATAAGGCTAACCTTGGCCAGTTGAGACTTTATTGTCTAAGTGGTGATAAGTAGAGAGTAGCTCTGCAATAGACTGGTTACTCCCTTTATCATCCACTATATGGTTACTTCCCTGTGGGGATGTAAACCACCCTGTTTGAAGTTTTTTAGCTAAGCAACAATGTGAAGATATATTTTCAGAGTTTCTATCAGTAAGTTTTAGTTTAGAGCAGTGGGAATTGTCCACTGAACCTATTTGTAGTGATGGAAATGCCAGACAGGGATGCTGTCTCAGAAAAGCCATAGCTGGGCAAAAACTTTGTCCATCTGGCTGGAAGAGAGAACAGGGATGCTGTTTCTCTTGAGTTGGAGCAGGGCAGGGATGCTGTCCTATGAGCTCCACACTAGGGCAGGGATGCTGTCCTAAGTGTTGTGAGGTAGTGCAGGGTTTCTGCACTAAAGTTTCTCTGGGAGGGTTGGAGGGATGCTCCATGTTAACTAAAATGGTGCTGTTTTTCTCACCAATGTTAGTTATCCCACAGAGAGGTACTTCCACCTCAGGGAGTCCAGCTTTGCCAGCTGATGATTCCCTTGGAACAGGTGCCACCCCAGGAGAGGTTTCTCCCACCACAGGAATAGTATCCTGAATGGTAGGGTGGTTAGGGGATACTGTGATACCCTTTTTACCTGTTGATGGAGAGGGGTCCTGAGTTTTCAGGCCTTCTCTCCTTTGCTTTTTCATTTCACTTGAAATGAGAGGGAACAATTCCTCAGGGATGCCCAGCATGGCTGCATGGGCATAAAACTCTACATCAGCCCAACCTGAGGCCTCTAGGTCATTACCTAAGAGACAGTCTACAGGTAAGCTAGGTGATACCACCACCTGCTTAGGGCCAGTAACTCCACCCCAACTAAACTGAATTATAGCTAAGGGAAGAAACTTAGTGGAGTTATGGACATCAATAATCTTATACTGTTGTCCAATGATGTGTTGTTCAGGAGGCACTAGGTTTTCAGTCACCAAAGTGAAACTGGCACCTGTGTCCCTGTAGGCCAAGGCCTCAACACCATTTATTGAAACTGTCTGCCTGTACTTATCCATTGTAAGGGGACAAGCAGCCAGTGTGGCAAGGCCAATGCCACTAGGTGTGACAGAAACTGTCTTGGGACTGATTACATCAGTTTCCACTATGGACCCATAAGTGAACCCAACTACACCCTTTGCTTGACTGTTGCCAGCAGTCCCACCACTAGTACCACTACTGCTAGGGGCACTAGAGCTTGATGTATTAGTGGTGGTAGGCTCAGGGGGTTTACCTGGACAGGACTTATCCCCTGGCCTATGGCCTCTGTTTTTACACACAAAGCACCAAGGCTTTTTAATGTGTGCAGGTTGGGAAGAAGAGGAAGAATTTGTTTTATCCCCACCCTCTGAAGAGTGTTTAAGATTTGAAGTGGGGTCTTTGGTTTTACCCTTATCCCCATGCTTATCTTGAGATTTTTCACCATCTTTCTTCTTATTGCCATCTTTGTCACCCCCTGTATGAACTTTTCTGTTCACCCTTGTTCTGACCCATTTGTCTGCCTTCTTTCCCAATTCTTGGGGAGAGGTCAGATCAGAGTCTACCAGGTACTGGTGCAACAAATCAGACACACAATTATTAAGTATATGCTCTCTCAGGATTGTGTTATACAGGCTTTCATAATCAGTAACTTTACTGCCATGTAACCACCCCTCCAAGGCCTTCACTGCCTGGTCAATGAAATCAACCCAGTCTTGTGAAGACTCCTTTTTGGTCTCTCTGAACTTTATCCTGTACTGTTCAGTGGTTAAGCCATAACCATCCAGGAGTGCATTCTTAAGAACTGTAAAATTATTGGCATCACTTTCTTTCACAGTAAGGAGTCTATCCCTACCCTTTCCACTAAATGATAGCCATAGGATAGCAGCCCACTGCTTTTGAGGGACATCCTGTACAGCACAGGCCCTCTCAAGTGCAGCAAACCACTTGTTAATGTCATCCCCCTCCTTATAAGGGGGAACTATCTTGTGCAGATTCCTGGAATCATACTCTTTTGCAGGATGACTATGGGGAATACTGCTGCTGCCACCATGGGTATCTAAACCCAACTTCTGTCTTTCCCTCTCTATTTCTAAAGACTGTCTATCCAAATCCAGCTGTTGCTTCTTGAGCTTCAGTCTGGTTTGTTCCACTCTCAATCTATTGAGCTCCCTTTCTAACAATCTGTCATCAGGGTGGGTGGGAGGGACATTTCTAGATACAGAGGTATGATGGGAATGAACAGAAGGAGACCTGTCCCTTACAGAGGGCACCCTAACAGCTTGGCTACCAGCATAATGTGAGATCACATCATCAGTATGGTGTGATTCAACCTCTGTACCAACTATGCTAGACTGTCTAGTAATGGGCAGGCTGAGAAGTTTCTTTCCTGAACCTTTTCCTGGGGGAGTCCCTGGATCAGATTGAGAACCATTAGCTACTTTTTCTACAGATTGGGCACTTATGGCCTTATCCTGTACTCTAAGCATATTAATTAACAGTTCTAAGGAAGGATTCTTCCCTACACTCAAACCTCTCTCTATGCAGAGACTCCTTGCTCCTTTCCAGCTAAGGTGATCATATGCAAGTTTGGACAGTTCAACATTTTTTCCTGTGCCAGACATTTTTTAGAGAGAGTTAAAGTGATAGAAAAAGAGAAAAAAGTTTTCAGAACTTTTTGGAAAGACAGAAAAAAACTTTTTAAACTTTTAAGAACTTTTTGAAAGTTTAGAAGTACTTTTCAGCACTTAGAAAAGAGTGAAAAGAGGAAATGCAAAACTTTTTGGCTATGTGTATATACACTGACCTTGTTTTGTATATTTTTCTCTTATGAAAAGTACAATGACAAGAGTGGTAAGTAGTCTCAAAGCACTTATCCCACCACTGCACAACCAATGTAGGAGGCTGGACTGGCTTGTAGTGAGTACCAAGGGGTACTTGCACCTTGCACCAGGCCCAGTTATCCCTTATTAGTGTATAGGGTGTCTAGCAGCTTAGGCTGATAGATAATGGTAGCTTAGCAAAGCAGCTCAGGCTGAACTAGGAGACGTGTGAAGCTACTACAGTACCACTTAGTGTCATATGCACAATATCATAAGAAAACACAATACACAGTTATACTAAAAATAAAGGTACTTTATTTTTATGACAATATGCCAAAGTATCTTAGAGTGTACCCTCAGTGAGAGGATAGGAAATATACACAAGATATATATACACAATAGCAAAAATATGCAGTATAGTCTTAGAAAACAGTGCAAACAATGTATAGTTACAATAGGATGCAATGGGGAAACATAGGGATAGGGGCAACACAAACCATATACTCCAGAAGTGGAATGCGAACCACGAATGGACCCCAAACCTATGTGACCTTGTAGAGGGTCGCTGGGACTATTAGAAAATAGTGAGAGTTAGCAAAATAACCCACCCCAAGACCCTGAAAAGTGAGTGCAAAGTGCACCAAAGTTCCCCTAAGGACAAAATAGTCGTGTTAGAGGGAGAATGCAAGGAAAACACAAATCAGCAATGCAACAACGATGGATTCCTGTCTGAAGGTACCTGTGGAACAAGGGGACCAAGTCCAAAAGTCACAAGCAGCTCGGAGATGGGCAGATGCCCAAGAAATGCCAGCGGTTGGTGCAAAGAAGCTCTTACTAGGCTGAAGAACTGTGAATACTGCAGGAACGACAAGGGCTAGAGACTTCCCCTTTGGAGGATGGATCCCACACGCCTTAGAGAGTCGTGCAGAAGTATTTTCCCGCCGGATGGACGCCAACAAGCCTTGCTACACGCAAATCGTGCGTTTGGCGTTTTTGGACGCTGCTGGGGCCTAGGAGGGACCAGGAGGTCGCAAATTGGACCTGCAGAGAGAGGGGACGTCGAGCAAGACAAAGAGCCCTCACTGAAGCAGGTAGCACCCGGAGAAGTGCCAGAAACAGGCACTACGAGGATGCGTGAAACGGTGCTCGCCGAAGTTGCACAAAGGAGTCCCACGTCGCCGGAGACCAACTTAGAAAGTCGTGCAATGCAGGTTAGAGTGCCGTGGACCCAGGCTTGGCTGTGCACACAGGATTTCCGCCGGAAGTGCACAGGGGCCGGAGAAGCTTGCAAAGTCGCGGTTCCCAGCAATGCAGCCCAGCGAGGTGAGGCAAGGACTTACCTCCACCAAACTTGGGCTGAAGAGTCACTGGACTGTGGGGGTCACTTGGACGGTGTCGCTGGATTCGAGGGACCTCGCTCGTCGTGCTGAGAGGAGACCCAAGGGACCGGAGATGCAGCTTTTTGGTGCCTGCGGTTGCAGGGGGAAGATTCCGTCGACCCACGGGAGATTTCTTCGGAGCTTCTGGTGCAGAGAGGAGGCAGACTACCCCCACAGCATGTACAAGCAGGAAAACAGTCGAGAAGGCGGCAGGATCAGCGTTACAGAGTTGCAGTAGTCGTCTTTGCTACTATGTTGCAGGTTTGCAGGCTTCCAGCGCGGTCAGCGGTCGATTCCTTATCAGAAGGTGAAGAGGGAGATGCAGAGGAACTCGGCTGAACTCATGCATTCGTTATCTAAAGTTTCCCCAGAGACAGAGACCCTAAATAGCCAGAAAAGAGGGTTTGGCTACCTAGGAGAGAGGAAAGGCTACTAACACCTGAAGGAGCCTATCAGCAGGAGTCTCTGACGTCACCTGGTGGCACTGGCCACTCAGAGCAGTCCAGTGTGCCAGCAGCACCTCTGTTTCCAAGATGGCAGAGGTCTGGAGCACAGTGGAGGAGCTCTGGACACCTCCCAGGGGAGGTGCAGGTCAGGGGAGTGGTCACTCCCCTTTCCTTTGTCCAGTTTCGCGCCAGAGCAGGGGCTAAGGGGTCCCTGAACCGGTGTAGACTGGCTTATGCAGAATTGGGCACATCTGTGCCCAACAAAGCATTTCCAGAGGCTGGGGGAGGCTACTCCTCCCCTGCCTTCACACCATTTTCCAAAGGGAGAGGGTGTCACACCCTCTCTCAGAGGAAGTTCTTTGTTCTGCCATCCTGGGCCAGGCCTGGCTGGACCCCAGGAGGGCAGCTGCCTGTCTGAGGGGTTGGCAGCAGCAGCAGCTGCAGAGAAACCCCAGGAAGGGCAGTCTGGCAGTACCAGGGTCTGTGCTACAGACCACTGGGATCATGGAATTGTACCAACAATGCCAGGATGGCATAGAGGGGGCAATTCCATGATCATAGACATGTTACATGGCCATATTCGGAGTTACCATGGTGAAGCTACATATAGGTAGTGACCTATATGTAGTGCACGCGTGTAATGGTGTCCCCGCACTCACAAAGTTCAGGGAATTGGCTCTGAACAATGTGGGGGCACCTTGGCTAGTGCCAGGGTGCCCTCACACTAAGTAACTTTGCACCTAACCTTTACCAGGTAAAGGTTAGACATATAGGTGACTTATAAGTTACTTAAGTGCAGTGTAAAATGGCTGTGAAATAACGTGGACGTTATTTCACTCAGGCTGCAGTGGCAGGCCTGTGTAAGAATTGTCAGAGCTCCCTATGGGTGGCAAAAGAAATGCTGCAGCCCATAGGGATCTCCTGGAACCCCAATACCCTGGGTACCTCAGTACCATATACTAGGGAATTATAAGGGTGTTCCAGTAAGCCAATGTAAATTGGTAAAAATGGTCACTAGCCTGTTAGTGACAATTTGAAAGTAATGAGAGAGCATCACCACTGAGGTTCTGGTTAGCAGAGCCTCAGTGAGACAGTTAGGCACCACACAGGGAACATATACATGCACACCTATGAGCACTGGGGCCCTGTGTGACAGGGTCCCAGTGACACATACATATAGGCCACAAACCTATGAGCACTGGGGTCCTGACTAGCAGGATCCCAGTGACACATAACAACCATACTGAAAACATGGTGTTTTCACTATGAGCACTGAGGCCTGGCTATCAGGTTCCCAGTGAGACAGTGAAAACAGTGACAAAACACCCTGACATACACTCACAAACAGGCCAAAAGTGGGGGTAACAAGGCTAGAAAGAGGCTACCTTCTCACAATCACACACAAACCCCTACGACCAGAATTTCTGAGAGAAGGCCAGAGAGAGACAGCACAGAATAGAGAACCCCATCACACAGAGGCACACCACACCATCACCCACACAACACCCACGCACAAAACACCACATACCACTACACTCACCACACTCATCAACACATACACCACCCCACACATCACACACACCACCCGATGGCACACCAAAGACACCCCCGCTTCTCCGAGGAGGAGCTCAGGGTCATGGTCGAGGAAATCCTACGGGTAGAGCCACAGCTATTTGGTTCACAGGTACAGCACACATCAATAGCCAGGAAGATGGAGCTATGGCAAAGAATAGTCAACAGAGTCAACGCTGTGGGACAGCACCCAAGAAATAGGGAGGACATCAGCAAGAGGTGGAACGACCTACGGGGGAAGGTGCGTTCCATGGTATCCAGGCACCACATCGCGGTACAGCGGACTAGCGGCGGACCCCCACCTCCTTCCCACAACTAACAACATGAGAGGAGCAAGTCTTGTCCATCTTGCATCCTGAGGGCCTCGCAGGAGTCGTTGGAGGAACGGACACTGGTAAGTCAAATTTCAACTATCATATCCCCCACCCTACCTGCATGCTATCACACCCCCTCACCCTCACACCCTCCCCTATCACTCCAAATCCTCACCTATCTACCCATGACACCAACCACCCATCCCAACCACAAAACCTGCATGACCTAACTAAGCATGGATACCCATCACTAAAGCATGTCCACTGCACAGACCCACAACACCCCCCAACTATCACCACACAAGCCCCCACACAGGAATGCCTGCACTGGGGTACACGCACACCCAAACATTGCACATCATGAAACACACACATGCAATAATCATGTACTCATACCCCTGCAGGAACCCGAAGGAACGTCACCACACCAGAGGGTCCAGACAACACCACTCCACCCCCAGAAGAGGTCCACAGTGACGACAGCAGCTCTGCCCCACTGGATCTTGATGACCAGCCCGGACCATCGTGGGCCTCAGGACAGTCGGTTCCCCTTGCCCAGCCACAGCCCAACACCGAACTGCCACCCTCTGGGAACACCAGCACAGCACCCACCCACCGGGCCAAAACCTCCCTACCCAGGACAGGTCAATCAGCGGTGTGTCCACCACTACAGGGCACCCAGGCGAACCCACCACCCCAACAACAACAGGGACCTGGGGGCAGTGGTAGTGGGCACACGGTCCAGGGGACGGAGGCACAGGAACAACGGGGAACTGGGAGGGCTGCTGTGCAACAGAGGGAGGACAGGCCAAGGGAACCTACTCTCAACGAGGCCCTCTCCTCCATCATGGGAGCATACCACCACTCCCAGGAGACGATGGCAACGGTACTGGCCAAGTTGCAGGAGACTCTGCGTCTGCAGGAGGAACAGTATTTGGGGTTCAGGGAGGAGCTCAGGACCATAGGCTCCACCCTGGGCACCATTGTAGGGGTGCTGACAGACATTCAAAAGACATTGAGGGACACCGTGGCACTCCAAGGGGCCCCTGACACTAGCCACCACAATGAAATGCCCACCACCTCCGCCGGCGCTAGTGGACAGGAGGCACCGCCACAGGACCAACACACCAGCACCCCATCCCCTGCAGACGGACCACCACCACGCAAGCAGGCCCTGAGATCCAGGAACAGGACAGAGCAAGATGGCAAGACCCCCGCCAGGAAATAAGATCACCCTGATTGTCCTCCCACTGTCCCACTTTGTTACCCTGTCCAAATCAGAACTGCCCCAGCTCCACTTCCAATGGCCAGATGTGCAATGTACCTGTGAGACTAATAGACTGGATTCTGCCATGGACATTCCTCCACCATCACCCATCCCCATTTCACAACCCCCCTTCATTGTTATGCACTTAAATAAACACCCTTGAAACACTAATAAAACTGGAGTCAGTCAATGATTGTGAACTTTGTATTGTCAATTACAGTGTTAAAAAAGGTTACCCATTGGAAGGCCAACATACCAATGTCACACATCACAAGCCTTTCAAGGGTGCAAGCTGTTGACACGTAGGTTACCACAATAGTGACACTGAAATGGAAGGGGACAACTCAGTTAACAAATAGGGAGTGAAATGTAGGTACAGGATAGAGGTAGACGTGTGAAAGTTAATAATATGTGAAACATGAAACTGCACTCACCTGTGTCTCACTGAAAATATTGCTGTATGACTGACTCCCTGTTGTCGTTTTCATCTTCATCAGCTTCCTCCTCATCACTGTCCACAGGCTTCCCCCGCTGCAACAACACCGTCATCTGGATCATCCTCCTGCAGAAAAGGCACCTTTTGTCGCAATGCCAAATTATGGAGCATGGAGCAGGCGATGATGATGTCGCACACCTTCTTCGGTGAGTAGAATAGGGATCCACCAGTCATATGGAGGCACCTGAACCTGGCCTTAAGGAGGCCGAAGGTCCGCTCGATCACCCTCCTAGTCCGCCCATGGGCCTCATTGTACCGTTCCTCTGCCCTGGTCCTGGGATTCCTCACTGGGGTCAATAGCCAGGACAGGTTGGGGTAACCAGAGTCTCCCAATAGCCATACACAGTGCCTCTGGAGTTGACCCATCGTATCAGGGATGCTGCTATTCCGCAGGATGTAGGCGTCATGCACAGAGCCAGGGAACATAGCATTTACCTGCGAGATGTACTGGTCTGCCAAACAGACCATCTGGACATTCATCGAATGATAACTCTTCCTGTTCCTGTACACCTGTTCATTCCTGCGGGAGGGGGACCAGAGCTACATGGGTCCCATCAATGGCACCTATGACGTTTAAGATATGTCCAAGGGCATAGAAATCACCTTTCACTGTAGGCAAATCCTCCGTCTCAGGGAAAATGATGTATCTCCTTACGTGTTTCAGCAGGGCAGACAACACTCTGGACAACACGTTGGAAAACATAGGCTGGGACATCCCTGATGCCATGGCCACTGTTGTCTGAAAAGACCCACTTGCAAGGAAATGCAGCACTGACAGCACCTGCACGTCAGGGGGGATTCCAGTCGGATGGCGGATTGGTGACATCAGGTCTGGCTCCAACTGGGTACATAGTTCCTGGATTGTGGCACGGTCAAACCGGTAGGTCACGATGACATGTCGCTCTTCCATTATCAACAGGTCCACCAGCGGTCGGTACACCGGCGGATTCCGCCATCTTCCAATAAGTCCCAACTGACGGTGCCTAAGAAGGACAACAGCGAAGAAACTGTCACCATTCCTCCAGGTATGTACCCACAGTCACACACAAGACTACAACAGACAATTATCCCATCCGGGAAAGATTTTGAGTGTAGGCCTCGGTATGTGTGACGCAGTAGTAATTGAAGCCATGCGGGCCCCTGAAATGGCGGCTGCCTGACTTCTAAACTGGGACAATGGGATTGTGGGGTAACTGCGCTGGCGTTGGACACCGTTGTGGTAGGCGGTCGTAGAGCGTGGCGCAATGCTGCATTGGTTAACATTGGACCCTATGGGTCCCAGGAGCCAATGAACAGGTGCGCTGCCGGTGATGATGCGCACCGCCGCGGACGTCACCGCCGCGGACGTCACCACCATTTCCTATCTCTTCAATCACTAGATACCTGACCTTCGACAGGAGAGGACCTACACTGCTAGTGCTGCTGTGACCTCGGTCTGGAAGCGACAATGGCTGCTGCGTCTGGGGAAAGGGCCCCTGCCTTCACTGCACAGGAGTTGGAGAAACTTGTGGATGGGGTCCTCCCCCAGTACACGCTACTCTACGGTCCTCCAGACCAACAGGTTAGTACACAGGGAGCACGTTGGATGTGCTAGGCTTGGGTGGAGAGGGCTGGGTGGATAAGGGAAGGGGGCAGAGTACATAGAACAGTTATGCATGGGGATGAATGGGCCACAGGGATAGAGTTGGGAGGGGGCCAATCACAACGACGGTGCAGTAGGTAATTGTGAGAAAGTAGCCTCTTTCTAGCCTTGTTACCCCCACTTTTGGCCTGTTTGTGAATGTATGTCAGGATGTTTGTCACTGTTTTCACTGTCTCACTGGGATCCTGATGGCTAGGCCCCAGTGCTCATAGTGAAAACACTATGTTTTCAGTATGTTTGTTATGTGTCACTGGGACCCTGCTAGTCAGGACCCCAGTGCTCATAAGGTTGTGGCCTATATGTATGTGTCACTGGGACCCTGTCACACAGGGCCCCAGTGCTCATAGGTGTGCATGTATGTGTTCCCTGTGTGGTGCCTAACTGTCTCACTGAGGCTCTGCTAACCAGAACCTCAGTGGTTATGCTCTCTCATTACTTTTAAATTGTCACTAACAGGCTAGTGACCAATTTTACCAATTCACATTGGCTTACTGCAACACCCTTATAATTCCCTAGTATATGGTACTAAGGTACCCAGGGTATTGGGGTTCCAGGAGATCCCTATGGGCTGCAGCATTTCTTTTGCCACCCATAGGGAGCTCTGACAATTCTTACACACGCCTGCCACTGCAGCCTGAGTGAAATAACGTCCACGTTATTTCACAGCCATTTTACACTGCACTTAAGTAACTTATAAGTCACCTATATGTCTAACCTTTACCTGGTAAAGGTTGGGTGCAAAGTTACTTAGTGTGAGGGCACCCTGGCACTAGTCAAGGTGCCCCCACATTGTTCAGAGCCAATTCCCTGAACTTTGTGAGTGCGGGGACACCATTACACGCGTGCACTACATATAGGTCACTACCTATATGTAGCTTCACAATGGTAACTCCGAATATGGCCATGTAACATGTCTATGATCATGGAAGTGCCCCCTCTATGCCATCCTGGCATTGTTGGTACAATTCCATGATCCCAGTGGTCTGTAGCACAGACCCTGGTACTGCCAAACTGCCCTTCCTGGGGTTTCACTGCAGCTGCTGCTGCTGCCAACCCCTCAGACAGGCAGCTGCCCTCCTGGGTCCAGCCAGGCCTGGCCCAGGATGGCAGAACAAAGAACTTCCTCTGAGAGAGGGTGTGACACCCTCTCCCTTTGGAAAATGGTGTGAAGGCAGGGGAGGAGTAGCCTCCCCCAGCCTCTGGAAATGCTTTGTTGGGCACAGATGTGCCCAATTCTGCATAAGCCAGTCTACACCGGTTCAGGGACCCCTTAGCCCCTGCTCTGGCGCGAAACTGGACAAAGGAAAGGGGAGTGACCACTCCCCTGACCTGCACCTCCTCTGGGAGGTGTCCAGAGCTCCTCCAGTGTGCTCCAGACCTCTGCCATCTTGGAAACAGAGGTGCTGCTGGCACACTGGACTGCTCTGAGTGGCCAGTGCCACCAGGTGACGTCAGAGACTCCTTGTGATAGGCTCCTTCAGGTGTTGCTAGCCTATCCTCTCTCCTAGGTAGCCAAACCCTCTTTTCTGGCTATTTAGGGTCTCTGTCTCTGGGGAAACTTTAGATAACGAATGCATGAGCTCAGCCGAGTTCCTCTGCATCTCTCTCTTCACCTTCTGATAAGGAATCGACTGCTGACCGCGCTGGAAGCCTGCAAACCTGCAACATAGTAGCAAAGACGACTACTGCAACTCTGTAACGCTGATCCTGCCGCCTTCTCGACTGTTTTCCTGCTTGTGCATGCTGTGGGGGTAGCCTGCCTCCTCTCTGCACCAGAAGCTCCGAAGAAATCTCCCGTGGGTCGACGGAATCTTCCCCCTGCAACCGCAGGCACCAAAAAGCTGCATTACCGGTCCCTTGGGTCTCCTCTCAGCACGACGAGCGATGTCCCTCGAATCCAGCGACTCTGTCCAAGTGACCCCCACAGTCCAGTGACTCTTCAGCCCAAATTTGGTGGAGGTAAGTCCTTGCCTCACCTCGCTGGGCTGCATTGCTGGGAACCGTGACTTTGCAGCTACTCCGGCCCCTGTGCACTTCCGGTGGAAATCCTTTGTGCACAGCCAAGCCTGGGTCCACGGCACTCTAACCTGCATTGCACGACTTTCTAAGTTGGTCTCCGGCGACGTGGGACTCCTTTGTGCAACTTCGGTGAGCACCGTTTCACGCATCCTCGTAGTGCCTGTTTCTGGCACTTCTCCGGGTGCTACCTGCTTTAGTGAGGGCTCTTTGTCTTGCTCGACGTCCCTTCTCTCTTCAGGTCCAATTTGCGACCTCCTGGTCCCTCCTGGGCCCCAGCAGCGTCCAAAAACGCCAAACGCACGATTTGCAGCTAGCAAGGCTTGTTGGCATCCTTTCAGCGGGAAAACACTTCTGCACGACTCTCCAAGGCAAGAGGGATCCGTCCACCAAAGGGGAAGTCTCTAACCCTTTTCGTTCCTGCAGAAACCTCAGCTTCTTCTGTCCAGTCGAAGCTTCTTTGCACCCACAGCTGGCATTTCCTGGGCATCTGCCCATCTCCGACTTGCTTGTGACTTTTGGACTTGGTCCCCTTGTTCCACAGGTACCCTAGATTGGAAATCCACAGTTGTTGCATTGCTGGTTTGTGTCTTTCCTGCATTATTCCTCTAACACGACTATTTTGTCTTTAGGGGAACTTTAGTGCACTTTGCACTCACTTTTCAGGGTCTTGGGGAGGGTTATTTTGCTAACTCTCACTATTTTCTAATAGTCCCAGCGACCCTCTACAAGGTCACATAGGTTTGGGGTCCATTCGTGGTTCGCATTCCACTTTTGGAGTATATGGTTTGTGTTGCCCCTATCCCTATGTTTCCCCATTGCATCCTATTGTAACTATACATTGTTTACACTGTTTTCTAAGACTATACTGCATATTTTTGCTATTGTGTATATATATCTTGTGTATATTTCCTATCCTCTCACTGAGGGTACACTCTAAGATACTTTGGCATATTGTCATAAAAATAAAGTACCTTTATTTTTAGTATAACTGTGTATTGTGTTTTCTTATGATATTGTGCATATGACACTAAGTGGTACTGAAGTAGCTTCACACGTCTCCTAGTTCAGCCTAAGCTGCTCTGCTAAGCTACCATTATCTATCAGCCTAAGCTGCTAGACACCCTATACACTAATAAGGGATAACTGGGCCTGGTGCAAGGTGCAAGTACCCCTTGGTACTCACTACAAGCCAGTCCAGCCTCCTACAGTAATGACTGTCATGTAGGTCAGCGCCCACCAGAAGAGGGACATTTGGCGTGCCATCACCAAGGAAGTCCGGACCCTGGGGGCCCACCAGAGACTGGGCACCCACTGCCGTAAGAGATGGGAGGACATTTGCCGCTGCAGCAAGAAGACGGTGGAGGCTCAGCTGGGGATGGCCTCCCAACGTGGGAGGGGTGCCCGTCGCACCATGACCCCCCTGATGTTCCGGATCCTGGCGGTGGCCTACCCGGAGTTGGATGGGCGCTTAAGGACATCACAGCAGACACAAGGGGGTGAGTACTACCTCATCATATGGACTTTGCGTGCAGTGGAGGTGTCTGGGTGGGGGTGGTGGGTTGTGGGTGTCCCTAGGCAAGGGCGAGTTAGGTAGGCAATGCCCCTCCGTTATGTAGGCCATGTGGCACTCTACCCCAGCTCAAAACAGAGGGAAGTTGATGTATAGTTGCCCCTTTGCCATCCATGTGGGCAGATTACTACCATTGCCATGTAGGCCATTTCCCAGAAATAGCATGTGCAGAGGTCAGGAGCACGGCGTAATGCATGGGGCTGCTGCATCTGTCTTGTCCGCCAACGGTAGCGGTATGCCATGCACTAAAACTCTCTTTCTTCTGTCTCCCCCCTTTTCCTGCTCTCCCTGTCCTTTTGTACATCAGCATCAACAGGCAGAGGTACAGTGGCACCGGAGCACGAGGGAGCTGCATCCCACATGGCCATGTAGGGCCACACCACAGACTCTGAATTCACCAGTGGGACGAAGGGCGAGGGGAGCTTCACGTCGGCCACCAGATCACCATCCAGCGACACGGACTCGTCCGCCGATGGGAGCTCCCCCGTGGTGGCGGCACCATCTGTGTGCCCCACTTCTACAGGTACAGCTGCCACCTCCCCTACCAGCACCGCCCTCCCAGCAGCCCCTCAGCGTGTGTCCCGTGCCCGCTCACCCAGGAGGGTGGGCATCACCTTTGCCCCAGGCACCTCAGGCCCTGCCCCAGTCACCCCTGGTGCCCTCAGTGATGAGGCCATTAACCTCCTCAGGTCACTCACTGTTGGGCAGTCTACCATTGTGAATGCCATCCAGGGTGTAGAACAAGAGTTGAAACACGGTAATGCATTCCTGGAAGGCATTCATTCTGGTCAGGCTGTCCTTCAGCGAACCCTGCAATCTCTGGCTTCAGCACTGATGGCAGCCATTGTCCCTGTGTCCAGCCTCCCCCCTCCAACCTCCTCCACCCAGACCCAATCCCCTGTACCCCAGCCCATCCCAAGCACACCTACAGACCAGCAGGCACACAAGGCAACACACACAAGTAGCTCAAGCAAACATAGGCACCACACACACCACAGGCACTCACACAAGCATCACACCCACGTACAGACACAGCAACATCCACTGTCTCCACTGTGTCCCCCTCCTCCTCTTCTCCCTCCTCCCTCCCAGTGTCGTCTACACACACACCTGCATGCACCACATCTACAGGCACTAAGACTCGTACCAGAACACCCAGCACCACAAGCCGCTCACCTGCACTCACCACCTCCAGTGCCATTTACACGTCCCCTGTGTCCTCTCCCAGTGTGTCTGTGACACCACCTCCCAAAGTACACAAATGCCGGCAATCACTCACCCAACATCCATCCACCTCACGACAGCCTCCAGTACCTGCACCTGCACCCAAAATACCTAGAATGACACCTCCTACAACCACCTCCTCTACCTCCACTCCCAAACCCCCTCCAACTACCCATCCCAGTGTCCGTCAGAAACTGTCTCTCTGTCAAATTGACCTGTTTGCCCTCCCCACCCCCTCCACTTCATCAGTCCCGTCGTAGCGCCTCAGCCAAAAAGCCTCCAGTACCAGTGGTGCGTGTTCCAGGTTTTTGGAGTGCACCGTCCACCAGGGCAGGCAGTAGGACCTGGAGCCAAGGCACTGTCAGCCCACCCCCTGTAAAGGCACCGAAATTGGAGAGTGGACAACGGGACTGTGTCAAGACTCCTGGTGGGACAACAAGTGAAATGGGATCGAAGGCGATTGGTGAGTCAGCTGTAACTCCAAAGAAGGTGGGGAAGGTTCCGAGGAAGTCTGCCCAGCCTGTTGTGAGTGTCACGGTGGAGAAGTGCGCCATCATTTCCGGCGGTCCAGACACAACCGCCAGCACCGTCGTTACTGGTCAGGAGACCACCGCCAGAGTCATTACCCAGGAGGGCCCAAGTATCGTTACTGGTCAGGAGACCACCGCCAGAGTCAGTGCCCAGGAGGGCCCGAGTATCGTCACTGGTCAGGAGACCACCGCCAGAGTCATTGCCCAGGAGGGCCCAAGTACCGTTACTGGTCAGGAGACCACCGCCAGAGTCATTGCCCAGGAGGGCCCAAGTATCGTTACTGGTCAGGAGACCACCGCCAGAGTCAGTGCCCAGGAGGGACCAGGATCCCACAGCCCCGCTGGGCGATGACGGAACGTCATGCCACACCCCAATGTCCAGTGTGGAGTTCGTCATGCCACACCCTAATGTCCAGTGTGGAGTTCGTCATGCCACACCCCAGTGTCCAGTGTGGAGTTCGTCATGCCACACACCAATGTCAGTATCTGAACCGCCATCTCAGGCTACCGCTGAACAGTCCATAGCCAGCCATGGCAAAGCACCGCTGAACAAGGCCAAGACCGCCATGGCAAAGCACCGCTGAACAAGGCCAAGACCGCCATGGTGAAGACCGCTGAACAGTCCATAGCCAGCCATGGCAAAGCACCCCTGAACAAGGCCAAGACCGCCATGGCAAAGCACCGCTGAACAAGGCCAAGACCGCCATGGTGAAGACCGCTGAACAGTCCATAGCCAGCCATGGCAAAGCACCGCTGAACAAGGCCAAGACCGCCATGGTGAAGACCGCTGAACAGTCCATAGCTAGCCATGGCAAAGCACCGCTGAACAAGGCCAAGACCGCCATGGCAAAGCACCGCTGAACAAGGCCAAGACCGCCATGGTGAAGACCGCTGAACAGTCCATAGCCAGCCATGGCAAAGCACCGCTGAACAAGGCCAAGACCGCCATGGTGAAGACCGCTAATCAGGGCAAACACCGTGTGGGTATGAATAGGCCGCCACATCAGGCATCCTTCTCCCATGTGCAGCTGGGACAGTGACAGGACATGAACTTTCATGGGGAGACTCATCCAGTCTGGCCACCAGTTCCACCCAGTACCAGTTGAGAACTGCATCTACCTGCGAAGATGTGTCTTTGCACTCCCCAGGATGGTCCAGTGGGCAAACCACCCACTGTAAAGACTTGTGAGACTGTGGCTTTGCACTCCCCAGGATGGTACAGTGGGCAAACCACCCACTGTACAGACTTGAGAGACTGTGGCTTTGCACTCCCCAGGATGGCACAGTGGGCAAACCACCCACTGTAGAGACTTGAAAGACTGTGGCTTTGCACTCCCCAGGATGGCACAGTGGGCAAGCCACCCACTGTAGAGACTTGAGAGACTGTGGATTTGCACTCCCCAGGATGGTCCAGTGGGCAACCCACCCACTGTAGAGACTTGAGAGACTGTGGCTTTGCACTCCCCAGGATGGCACAGTGGGCAAGCGACCCACTGTAGAGACTTGAGAGACTGTGGCTTTGCACTCCCCAGGATGGTCCAGTGGACAAGCCACCCACTGTAGAGACTTGAGAGACTGTGGCTTTGCACTCCACAGGATGGCACAGTGGGCAAGCCACCCACTGTAGAGACTTGAGAGACTGTGGCTTTGCACGCCCCAGGATGGTCCAGTGGGCAAGCCACCCACTGTAGAGACTTGAGAGACTGTGGCTTGCACTCCCCAGGATACATCAATGGGCATGTGGTGGATCTGGCTTTGCAGTCATGTGGCTGAGGTGCCCCCCCTTCCCTTCCCCCTGAGGTGCCTGTAGTGTTTCAATCTGATGCCCCGGCAGTGTTCTCTCGGATTTTGGTCAGGTATCTATTGTGGGCCTCACCCATGCATTTTTGGACTGTTGGTGCACGGACATTGTTGTGTGCAGATCTGCACTACTTCTTGTATTGTATATATAAATATGACAGATTTCGAGATATGATTCAGTATATTTTTATATGACGTATATTGGCACATTACAATATTTGAACGGATTTCGCTTTGTCTTTGCATTCTTCCGGGGGGATTGTGGGTTGTTAATGTGATATTTTTGACTGCATTGGTGTGTATGTTGTAATATGCGAGGGTGGGGGTGGGAGTGTTTGGTGGGTGTCCCCCTAACTTTTGCCTCCCCCCTCCCCGTGTCGTAGATGCAGTACTCACCGGTATGTTCTGCACCTACGTCGCTGTTGTTCGTACAGGAGCAGAAAGACAAGGGCAGGTAGTAATTGGAGTTCCGGCTCCATGGAGTCGTCGTTCCTGGTAGAGTGTGTTGAGGTGAGCGTTTTCCCATAGCAACATGCCTGTTGGCGGTGACCGCCACGCTGTTTGTCTGTGCCGCCGTGGCGGGCGAAGTGTTAAAGTGGCTGTCTTTGTTGGCGGTTACCGCCAGGGTCGTAATTCCCTTTTTTTTTTCGACGGCCTGTTTGCGGTATTACCCCACCTTTTACACCGTCCGCCAGGCTTGTAATGACCCCCTTAGTCTTCAATATAGCAAGGTTTCTATTAACTTTCTGGACATAAGATTCTTCATACAACATAACTCTGTACAAAGTGTTCTGTACAGAAAATCCACTTCTTGCAACAGCCTCCTTCACGCGACCAGTGCACATCCATCCTCTGTAATTAACAATATCCCCTTTGGCGAGATGACACGTGTACGATGTAATTGTAGTACTGATGATAAGTTTCGGGAACACATCGGATTTATTGAACAGAGATTTACCAATAGAGGTTATGACCCCATGACTCTCTCTAAAGCAGAACAACACATTAGGAATACACCAAGAAAGGACACTTTGACCCCTATACCTCGTAGTAACAAAAAAAGTACTGAACACTTGTCTTTTGTCACTAGATATGCAGTTCATAGTCAGGGCATTTACAAAATACTCAAACGACATTGGTACTTGTTAATTGGTTTACCTGGACTTAGAGGGCTCCTCCCTAAAACTCCCAAGATCACTTATCGGAGAGGAAAGACTCTTAGGGACCATCTGTGTCCCAGTTATGTCCCTGAACCTAAAACAATCAAATGGCTCCCTACAAAACCCTCAGGTTTTTATACCTGTCGTGAATGCAATATGTGTGCTTTTGGTCTAGAGAAAACCAAACCTTTTTGTTACAAAAATACTGGGAGATATACTATTAAAAGTTTCATCAACTGCAACAGTAAATTTGTGATTTACGTTTTAGGGTGTTCGTGTAAGAAAATATATGTGGGTAGCACTATAAGATCTGTTAAACAAAGAATGCAGGAACATGTGCGTGCCATTAGGAATAATGACAGTAGGTACCCACTGTCATCACACATTGCGTCGGTTCACCCTCATGATGGCTCGATTTGGTTTCAAGGGATTGATCACATCCTGCAACATCCCAGGGGAGGGAACAGGGAATTACAACTACGCAAAAGGGAGGCAGCTTGGATATGCCGATTACGAGCAGTAGAATTGGGACATAACACGGATCATGAATTCCATTACTTTTTATGAGGCCCATATGTACTCAGCTCTCATTTATATATGTTTTCAGTATAACCAATTGGTCTATTTTTAAACTTCATGTATGACATGTTTATGGGATCTCAGTGTCCGTTAAGCTCTTTTTATGTACTTCTCGATGACCATTTTCACATGACATCATTTGTTTGTCGAACGTTATTTCTTTGGGAATCCTGTAGTTCTTTGGATGGATACACTTTCTAAAACTGTATTTGTTTATTCTCTGTACAACAAATCAGTCTTTGTTTAAACTTCATGCATGATAAGTTTATGTGGTCTTAACATTGACCTCCATAGAAAATTTTGTTTTTCACTGATCAATTGTATGTGATATTTTGTGTTCACAAAATGGTATTTTTCTAGATGTCCCGTAAGTTCTTTCAATGTACTTTACCTTTGTTATATCTCTGAATTCCATCTATTTTTTGTACAACAAATTATTCTTTGTTCAAATTCTATGTATGACGTATGTATTAGGTCCTAGCATAGGCCTCTATAGAAAATTATTTTTCCTTTTGATTATATGTTACTGTCGGTTGTATTTTTCCTATGGCCATACTTCTAATTTGTTTCTACATGTTTCTTTTACTTTACTTTATCTTATTTATTTTGATTTCGTCTTATTTTATTTTATGTTATTTTATTTCATTTTCTTTTCCCTTTTTCATTTTTTCTCATCACGTTCTAACAGAGGGAAAATAATTCTTCTTAACCCCTCTTTCTTTCATGTGAACAATTTTGGGCCTTTACTTCTTTCTATTGCTTGCCGTTTCACATCTTTTTAATAACCTGCTCGTTGCCTGGGGATATGAATTACTTTTTACTACAATCGACTTCAATTGCTATCTTGCATCGTTCAAGATGTGCGCCAAACCGCAGTCCTCTTTTCACCCTTATAACGCAGTTAGTATACACGAATACGAGGACTGCCAATTGCAGTCTGTCGTCTATTGTCATACCCGTTTACCAGGACATGTCGGAAGCTCTAAGTTTTGGCGTCCACCTTCCCCCTTCTTTAAAAACCGCATTGTAAACTCGACCAGCGCGCACACGAACAGCGGAACGGGCGGCACACGGCAGGGCCCGTTACGTTCTATACACACCGGTCCTAATAACTTGACCTCCGATTTCTTGGCTACTTGTTCGATTATTATTATTTTTCCTATACCACAAAGGTAAGGGCAATATATTGCCGGCTGAAATATGCCTATTACTTTACTTTGGGAGTTATTTACCGTCCCATCATTCTTATTTTTTCCATATTACGAGTGGTTCCTTTTTTTTCTGACTACATACTAAGCAAATTATAATTTTGATTTTTTCCACCAGGCTTACTATATGCCTTGCGTTAGTCACACTGTGTATAATCACCTTTGCCTCATCGGGAATACAATTTTGGTACGTCTTTTTCAACTTACTGACATTATTATCACTATTTATTATCTTTTTTTATTTACACGAATCTTGTTCTTGGCGGAGGAACTCTCTGTTCTTCTAATACCCTCTGTGCACTTATTTTCCACGAGGAATCTGTTCTATCACGTTTTATGCACCTATAACCTATATAGAATTCACGTTGCACTTTTAGGATCCTTCTTGTTGTCTACCTCCTCGCCTTGCCGGTTCTTTTTACCACGTATTACTTTATTTTTAGTTTACACCAGCCTAATATTTGACACTTCGCATTATACTTCTGATTTATTATCATATAATGTTGAGTTACTTATATGTAAAATAGCACTTTATATATACATACGATGTTTATCTGTGACATATTGATATTATTATATTATCTTTTTATTTTCTCATGGTTATATGTTAATTTGCAGGTGCCAGGAGACCGTCATATCATAGGTACTCCTGGACTTCTGCCACACTTTTGGTGGAAATCCGGCAGTAGTCTGGGAGTAGTCGTGCTGGCAGGTGGAGGTGCTCTGGCAGTTCCACCACCTGCACCTCCCCTCCAATGGCCTGGCGGTGTCCAGCTGGTGGGGTGCTGCCAGCAGTGGAAGCGCCCCTTCCCGTTCTCTGCTGGACGACCTTCTCCCTGGACCAGGTAAGGTGATTGTCCGACATGGAAGGGGGTGGGAGGGTGGGGGGTGTTGTGTGTGCGTGAATGAGTGTGTGGTGTCTACATGTGTGTATGAATGTGTATGTGCGTGGTTGTATGAGTGCCTGTAGGTCAGTGCGTATGCTTGTCTGTAAGTGTGTATGTGTGTGAGTATGCATGTTTGGATGGGTGTGAGTATGCCTGCATGAATGTGTGTATGTTTGGAGTTGTGCATGTTTGTATGGATGTTGTGAATGCGTGCATGTAAGTATAGGTGAATGGGTGTATATGTGTGGGTATATGTGTGCATGTATGTGGGGAGGGGTGAGGGGGTGCTATGTCAGTAGGGGGGTTGGGGGTGCTATGTCAGGAAGGGGGTGGGTGGTGCTGTAGCTTGAGGGGGGAGGTGGGGTCCAGTGCTTGCTGAGGGGGTGGGGGAGCTGTCTACCGGTGACAGGGAAGGAATTCCCTGTCATCAGTAGCCCTTCGCCCATGGTTTTTGTGGTAGTGCTAATACCGCCGGCGGTCTTCTGTGGACTGCCGGGTCGGAGATGATCATCTCCGGCCCGGCGGTTCAGACCTCCATGGCGGTATGAGTGGAGATGTGGCGGGTTGGCAGAGGCCAACCCACCACGCTCATAATGTGGCGGTCTTCACCGCCAGCCTGTTGGTAGTGGCACTGCTACATTTTCCCTGGTGGCCGGAAGACCACTGGGGCCAAAATGACCCCCTCAGTCTGGTTTAATGTACAATGCACATTATCACTTTAGCCTAGGGCTTGGTGCCCAGCGAGCTAACGCTGCAGCAACAAGAGAATTCAAAATGTTGTTTGGGCATGAAATGCCAACATCTACTCTCACTTATTGTTTTAGCAATTTTAAGAACATTTGCAAGTAATAATGTACAATGCACTTTGTTCTGTAGCACTTACCTGCAGTTGTGAAATGGTTAAGTTGTTAGAACATTACTACACCTACTAACAGTTGGGTTATATATTGGGATTTTAAAGTTGAAACGGTGGGTTGTAAAGACAATGCTCTCAGTTCTGCACAGGTCACTGCATATGTACTTTGATGAATTCAGAAACAGTTGACTATTGGTTGTAGTTTATGGTCCATGCAATAGTCAATCGTATGCTCTGAAGTGCTCTCTTACAATCTGGTGCTTTTCTTGTTGTTTTTAAAAAAAATTCCTTGTTATATTATTATGATTTTAAATAATTGGAAACAATAACTGTTACTTATAAAAACGTACTTGATTCTTTCTACTTGCCAGAGGCCACACCTCCGTGTCCTTGATTATGAGAGGCAGGCGACACGACAAAAGACAAAGTTAATCAGAATCAGGTGTGAAATTTATCAACTATTTTAAAAATAGATCACAACATGCCGCATGTGATGTGAGTTTGACCTGTTGAAATGCTTCAAGGGAAGCAGATATTATCCGAGCCAGTATTTACATGTATGATGAAATCTGCATAACTCATACTCCTAATATTAGTGGTAATAGGAATTACTTCACATTTCACAATTTACTGGGGAGCTGTCTTTTATCCTGTCCTGCTGCACTGATGTACTGGATCCTAGATCCTCTCTGAAGGGTCACCTCAAACAGTTTGCCTTCCTCCTACTCTTATTCTGACTTCATTTTTGTTGAATTTAGGACTGTGTGCACTTTACCACTGAAATGTTTGTGCTCTCTCCTTAAAATATGGTTTCATTGGCTTATCCGCGATTGGCATATTTAATTTACTTGAAAGTGCACCAAATGTGCCCATAGTCTGTATATTTAATGCTACTAGTGTGTCTGCAGCACTGATTGTGCGACCCACACAATTAGTTGTTCAAACATGTCTCAGGCCTGCCACTGTAGGGCCTGTGTGTGCAGTTTTGTTGCCACTTTGACTTGGCATTTATAACCCTTTGCCAATCCTTAAACTCCCATTTCATTATACATGTCACCGCTAAGGTAGGCCCTAGGTAGCCCATAAGGCAGGGTGCTGTGTAAGTAAAAGGTAGAGTATGTAGTTTTAAGTTCTGCATGCCCCAGTACTGAAAAACACCAACATTTGTTTGTCACTGCTGTGGGGCCTACCCGCCTAATAGGTTAACATTTGGAAATCCTTATTACACTTTTAAGCTGTAATTCCTGATTGAGAAAGAGTAGCTGCATCATGTTTCGTGTCATTGGAATAATAATGTTAATTTCTCTTTCCTGTTAGTCTGATAAATTGGATTAAACATTACTGTTTTAGAAATGCTACTGTTAGAAAGTGGGCATTTCTCTGTTCTTGCTCTTGCAGCTCTATGTGCCTGCAGCCTGCCTCCAATACATGTCTAGGGTGGGAGACACCTACACATTGTGCATTCCCTCTAGACAGCCACACACACAAGAAGATTAGGTGTGTCTGAGCACTTATCTTACTGCCTGGGCAGGGTCGGAGGAAGTTACTGACACACCTAAATAGGTAGTGTCTGTCTACACACAAATGACTTATTACCCCATACTGATAATCTTGATCCAGGGCAAGGAAGAAAGGACCTCTGTGCACTAGAAAGACTCTTCTTTGAAGTCACCCCCCCTTTAAAGGCACAACTAGGTATAAGTACTGGGTCCTCTGATCCCACCAAATCAGACAATTCTAGACCTATAACTGGACTCTGGCAGAAGAACTACTGTGCTGCACCAAGGACTGTAACTCTGCTGGACTGCTGACCTGAAAGGACTAATTTTCTGCTATGATGTCTTGCTTCCGTCTGCTCTCTGACACTGCTGAGGGAGAGATGGACTCTACCTTGCAACCTAAATCTATCTCTAAGGGCTTGTTGGCTTGCCTCCTGTTGCTTGAGACTCAGGGCTCTAAAATTTCTACCCCTGCTCTTCTGCTTGGTTCACTGAAAGTGGACCCAGATTCTTGCACCAGTGAAATTGATGCATCTCCTGCCTGCTGGAATCGGCAACCCACGTCTTGATCGTGTTGTCAATCAATCAATCAATCAGTGTTTATAAAGCACAGCTACTCACCGTTAGGGTCTCAAGGCACTGGGGCAGGGGGAGGTGTAGCGTGTACCGGTGAGGTGGATTTAAATAGGCATGTCTTCAGTTCCTTCATGAAGCTGGGGAGGAAGGTGGTTTGTCTGATGTGGATGGGTAGGGCTTTCAAGGCGGTGGCTGCGAGATAGGAGAAGGAGCGCCCTCCTGTTTTAGTTTTCCTGATGTGGGGTACTTCTGCGAGAGAGAGCTGGGCTGAGCGTAGGGCGCTGTGGGATGTGCGGTAATTGAGTCGCTGTTTCAGGTAGGCTGGTCTGGTGTTGTGGAGGGCTTTGTGTGCTTGGGTGAGGATCTTGAAAGTGATTCTTTTCTCTATGGGAGCCAGTGCAGTGTATGTAGGTGTTGCGAGATGTGGCAGTGTCGTGGTAGGTCGAGGATCAGTCTGGTGGTGGCGTTCTGAATGTTTTGCAAATTTGCTGGTGAGTTTTTGTTGATTCCGGCATAGAGTGCGTTGCCGTAGTCCAGTCTGCTGGTGATGAGGGTGTGTGTGACGGTCTTTCTATGTTTGAGGGGGATCCATTTGAAGGTCTTGCGTAGGCGGCAGAGGGTGTGGAAGTAGGTGGAGGTGACTGAGTTGATCTGATGGTTCATGCTGAGGTCGGGGTCTAGGATGATTCTGAGGTTATGGGCTTGGCTGGCGTGGGTGGGCGAGTTTAAAAGGGTGGGTGGCCACCAGGAGTCGCTCCATGCATTGGTTTGAGGGCCCATGATGAGTACTTCTGTCTTGTTTGTGTTGAGTTGAAGGCAGTTGTCCCTCATCCAGTTGGCCACTGCTTTCATGCCTTTGTGGAAGTTGTGTCTGACCTTGTCGGGTTCGCTGGAGAGGGAGAGGATGAGTTGGGTGTTGTTGGCATATGAGATGATGTTTATTCCGCAGCTTCTGACGATGTTAGCTAGCGGGGCCATGTAGACGCTGAACAGCGTAGGGCTAAGGGAGAATCCCTGGAGCACTCCGCAGGTGGTGGGTGTGGGATCTGTGAGGAAAGGGGTTAGTCTCACTCGTTGCTTTCTGCCAGAGAGGAAGGATTGTATCCAGCCGAGGGCCTTGTCTCTGATGCCGGCTTCATGGAGACTTCTTATCAGGGTGTACTGGGAGACTGTGCGAAAGCTGCCGAGAGGTCAAGTAGGATGAGTGCCGTCGTCTCTCCCTTATCCAGTACGGAGCAGATGTTGACTGTTGCGGCCAAGAGAGCTGCCTCAGTGCTGTTGTTTGACCTGAATTCGGATTGGGAGATGTTGAGGATGTTGTGGTCTTCTAAAAACATGGTGGGTTGGCTGTTGACTGCTTTTTTGATGACTTTCACAGGAAATGGAAATAGGGAGATGGGCCTGAAGTTTTTGAGGTCGGTGGGGTCCGCTGAGGGTTTCTTTAGGAGGGGGTTGATCTAGGCGTGTTTCCAGTATTCAAGGAAGGTGGCAGCAGCTAGTGAGCAGTTGATGGTGAGGCGGAGCTTGGGGGCGATGGTGTCTGCATCTCTGTTGAAGATGTGATGGGGGCCTGGGTCCACGGGGGCCCCGGAGAGTGTATGGACTTCATTATTTTCATTTCAGTGTATCTTCGGTGGAGAGGGGCGTCCAGGTGGAAATTGTAGGTTTGTTGGTGTCAGGGTTTAGAAGAGGAGGTTCTGTGCGTGGTTTGTCCTTGTTGAAACTGCCATAGATGGTCTTGATTTTGTGGTGGAAGTAGGTGTTGAGTCTGTCACATAGGTCCTGTGAGGGTGGGATGTCCGTTGTTTCACTGTTGGGTTTGGCGAACTCCATAATGATGCTGAAGAGTTCCTTGCTGTTGTATGCTTGTGAGGAGAACCTGTCTTGGATAGCCTTCTTTCTGGTGTTTCTTATGAGTTGGTGGTGTGCGATAATGGCGGCTCTGAAGTTGCTGTGGGCTTCTGGGGATATGGTGTTTCTCCAGATTTTCCAGAGGTGGCAGCAGGTGTGTCTTGATTCCTGGAGTTCGGGGGTGAACCAGGTGGCTCTCTTTGTGAGGGTATGGTTTTTCTTTTTGAGGGGGCTATGGTGTTGGCGCAGTTGGTAATGCAGTTGTGGAAGGTGCGTGCTGCGGTGTTTGGATCATGATTGCATGCAATGGTGGGGGCAGCGATGGCGAGGGTGACTGTCAGCTGATTGTCAGTTGTTCTTGTTGAGTTTCTATGTGATGGCTGGAGTTGGGGTCTGGTGATGGTAGGTGTGTTGAAGATGAAGTGGATGCATTGGTGATCTGTCTATGAGAGTTCGGTGGTGTGGCTGAAGGTAGCAGAGGTTCCTGTAGTGAAGATGGAATTGAGGGTGTGTCCTGCAGAGTGTGTTGGCTCTGCACGATCTGTCAGAGTCCTATGTTTTGGAGGTTGTCTAGGAGGGATGCAGTGTTGGGGTCTTGTAGATTCTCAAGGTGGAAGTTGAGGTCTCCCAGCAGGGTGTAGTTGGTGGCTTCGATGGCTTGTGCGTAGATGAAGTCTGTGATGGAGTCGGCAAAAGGTGTGCCAGGTCCGGGGGGGCGGTAGATGATGGTTCCCCTGATGGTGGATGTCGGGCTGGTGTGTAACTTGAAGTGCAGGTGTTTCATCAGGCTTGTGGTTTCTTTGGAGTCTTCAGAGTGTGTTCAGGTGGAGATTGGAACTGTGGACGATGGTGACTTATCCCCCCCCCACCCCCAGCGCGGCTTGGGCGGTCTTTCCGGACGATCTTGTATTGGGGGATGGCGATGGCGATGCCTGGGCCTGAGGTGTTGTTGGTCCAGGTCTTGGTGAGGAATGCGACGTCTGGGGTGGTTCTGTTGAGGAGGTCCCAGATTTCAGTGGCATGTTTATGGAGAGAGCGGATGTTGAGGAGGATGCACTTCAGGGGTTTCGCGTTCAGAGAGTTGTTGCGGGTGGGTTGTGCTGTGTCCCAGGTCTTGATGATGGTGCAGGTTTGACGGCAGATGAGGCAGCTGAAAGGACCGTGTGTGTTGCCTGGAGATGCTTGCTTGCAGTTGTCTGGGAGAGGACATCTGGGAGGCGGGACTGGAAAACGGCACAAAAAAAGGGGGCGGGCTGCAGGGGCATCAGCGAAGGGTATAGACCATGAGAGAGAGGAGGGGGACGGGGCCGCCGAGGCAGCAGCGGCAGGGGAGTGAGAGAGAGGGAGAGAGTGAGTGAAGAGAGAGAGAGCAAAGTGAGGATAGAAAAACGAGGAAGAGAAAGTAAACGCAGAAAGTGAAAGACACAAAAGGAACGCAAAAGGAACAGAATACCAAAGGAACAGCACACAAAGAGTAAAAAGAGGCAAAAGGGATAAAAAGAGTAAAGAGGAAGAGGGCAGCCTAGCAGAATAGCAGAGCTCTTCTACTAGACAGCAGGGATGAGGCACAGGCAGAAGTCTGCAGGTGGAGCAAGGCCTTGAACACCTGACAAAGATCAGAGTTCAGAGGACAGAAGGTCTTCACTTGCCGGTGGAGCTACGAGTTGGCAGAGCAGTTCACTGACTAGGTCAGTGAGGTTGCTCCTCCTTGTGGAATTAAAACTGGCACATCCCACTTGGAGCACTTGTGTGAGTAAAACTGGAACATCACACTTGGAGCCTGAATAGCACCTCTGGACGTGCTGCATCAACTGACACATCCCCTGCCTGCTCAAAGTGGCACCTCGTGCATCAGCACAGCACTGAAACCATGGCATCGCCACCATGGCTGAAGGATAATCAATGCATCTCTTTGACAGCATGGAGAAACCCGGCATATTGGCTTCTGAAACAATGCATTGCGGATTCAACACTCATCTTTGGAAACCAATAAATCACCATCAATGCATGTGAAAAATCAGCACATCCATCGACTGCAGGAGTGACATCGACACATTTACTAACGCATGTAGGAAAGTACCATCTTGCCTGGCATGTTACCCCCATTTTTCACTGTATATATGTTGTTTTAGTTGTATGTGTCACTTGGACCCTGTTCACCAGGGCCCCAGTGCTCATAAGTGTGCCTGAATGTGTTACCTGTGTAGTGACTAACTGTCTCACTGAGGCTCTGCTAATCAGAACCTCAGTGGTTATGCTCTCTCATTTCTTTCCAAATTGTCACTAACAGGCTAGTGACCATTTTTACCAATTTACATTGGCTTACTGGAACACCCTTATAATTCCCTAGTATATGGTACTGAGGTACCCAGGGTATTGGGGTTCCAGGAGATCCCTATGGGCTGCAGCATTTCTTTTGCCACCCATAGGGAGCTCTGACAATTCTTACACAGGCCTGCCACTGCAGCCTGAGTGAAATAACGTCCACGTTATTTCACAGCCATTTTACACTGCACTTAAGTAACTTATAAGTCACCTATATGTCTAACCTTTACCTGGTAAAGGTTAGGTGCAAAGTTACTTAGTGTGAGGGCACCCTGGCACTAGCCAAGGTGCCCCCACATTGTTCAGAGCCAATTCCCTGAACTTTGTGAGTGCGGGGACACCATTACACGCGTGCACTACATATAGGTCACTACCTATATGTAGCTTCACAATGGTAACTCCGAATATGGCCATGTAACATGTCTATGATCATGGAATTGCCCCCTCTATGCCATCCTGGCATTGTTGGTACAATTCCATGATCCCAGTGGTCTGTAGCACAGACCCTGGTACTGCCAAACTGCCCTTCCTGGGGTTTCACTGCAGCTGCTGCAGCTGCCAACCCCTCAGACAGGCATCTGCCCTCCTGGGGTCCAGCCAGGCCTGGCCCAGGATGGCAGAACAAAGAACTTCCTCTGAGAGAGGGTGTGACACCCTCTCCCTTTGGAAAATGGTGTGAAGGCAGGGGAGGAGTAGCCTCCCCCAGCCTCTGGAAATGCTTTGTTGGGCACAGATGTGCCCAATTCTGCATAAGCCAGTCTACACCGGTTCAGGGGACCCCTTACCCCTGCTCTGGCGCGAAACTGGACAAAGGAAAGGGGAGTGACCACTCCCCTGACCTGCACCTCCCCTGGGAGGTGTCCAGAGCTCCTCCAGTGTGCTCCAGACCTCTGCCATCTTGGAAACAGAGGTGCTGCTGGCACACTGGACTGCTCCTCTCTCCTAAGTAGCCAAACCCTCTTTTCTGGCTATTTAGGGTCTCTGTCTCTGGGGAAACTTTAGATAACGAATGCAAGAGCTCATCCGAGTTCCTCTGCATCTCTCTCTTCACCTTCTGATAAGGAATCGACTGCTGACCGCGCTGGAAGCCTGCAAACCTGCAACATAGTAGCAAAGACGACTACTGCAACTCTGTAACGCTGATCCTGCCGCCTTCTCGACTGTTTTCCTGCTTGTGCATGCTGTGGGGGTAGTCTGCCTCCTCTCTGCACCAGAAGCTCCGAAGAAATCTCCCGTGGGTCGACGAAATCTTCCCCCTGCAACCGCAGGCACCAAAAAGCTGCATTACCGGTCCCTTGGGTCTCCTCTCAGCATGACGAGCGAGGTCCCTCGAATCCAGCGACTCTGTCCAAGTGACCCCCACAGTCCAGTGACTCTTCAGTCCAAGTTTGGTGGAGGTAAGTCCTTGCCTCACCTCGCTGGGCTGCATTGCTGGGAACCGCGACTTTGCAGCTACTCCGGCCCCTGTGCACTTCCGGCGGAAATCCTTTGTGCACAGCCAAGCCTGGGTCCACGGCACTCTAACCTGCATTGCACGACTTTCTAAGTTGGTCTCCGGCGACGTGGGACTCCTTTGTGCAACTTCGGCGAGCACTGTTTCACGCATCCTCGTAGTGCCTGTTTTTGGCACTTCTCCGGGTGCTACCGGCTTCAGAGAGGGCTCCTTGTCTTGCTCTATGTCCTTTCTCTCTGCTGGTCCAATTTGCGACCTCCTGGTCCCTCCTGGACCTCAGCAGCATCCAAAAACGCTAACTGCACGATTTGCAGCTAGCAAGGCTTGTTGGCGTTCTTTCGGCGGGAAAACACTTCTGCACAACTCTCCATGGCGAGAGGGATCCGTCCACCAAAGGGGAAGTCTCTAGCCTTTTTCGTTCCTGCAGAAACCTCAGCTTCTTCTGTCCAGTAGAAGCTTCTTTGCACCCGCAGCTGGCATTTCCTGGGCATTTGCCCATCTCCGACTTGCTTGTGACTTTTGGACTTGGTCCCCTTGTTCCACAGGTACCCTAGATTGGAAATCCACAGTTGTTGCATTGCTGGTTTGTGTCTTTCCTGCATTATTCCTGTAACACAACTTCTTTGTCCTTAGGGGAACTTTAGTGCACTTTGCACTCACTTTTCAGGGTCTTGGGGAGGGTTATTTTTCTAACTCTCACTATTTTCTAATAGTCCCAGCGACCCTCTACAATGTCACATAGGTTTGGGGTCCATTCGTGGTTCGCATTCCACTTTTGGAGTATATGGTTTTGTGTTGCCCCTATCCCTATGTTTCCCCATTGCATCCTATTGTAACTATACATTGTTTGCACTGTTTTCTAAGACTATACTGCATATTTTTGCTATTGTGTATATATATCTTGTGTATATTTCCTATCCTCTCACTGAGGGTACACTCTAAGATACTTTGGCATATTGTCATAAAAATAAAGTACCTTTATTTTTAGTATAACTGTGTATTGTGTTTTCTTATGATATTGTGCATATGACACTAAGTGGTACTGTAGTAGCTTCACACGTCTCCTAGTTCAGCCTAAGCTGCTCTGCTAAGCTACCATTATCTATCAGCCTAAGCTTCTAGACACCCTAATAAGGGATAACTGGGCCTGGTGCAAGGTGCAAGTACCCCTTGGTACTCACTACAAGCCAGTCCAGCCTCCTACAACGCATCAAACCTGCATCTTGTGCTTGCGACCAGGATCAAGGTACTTTGATGCCCGGCCATGTGCAGCTCCTGTACCCAACCACGTTCAAGCACACTCGGATTGAACTGTTGACTTTGCCCTGGTCCAGTGTGACTTAAACTAACTCCTAAAGCCCTATTTGCGTCTAAGCACTGGAACACTTTTTATTCTTTAAAAATCATAATTTAACTTCTACTTATTGGATTTTTGTCATTTTGGTCTAACATTATTTATAAAATCATATTCTATTTTTCTAACCTGGTGTGGATTACTTTTGTGGTGTTTTCATTGTGTTATTGTGTGCTTGTGTTGCACAAATACTTTGCAAATTGCCTATTTAGATAACCTGCCTGCTCTGTACTAAGCTACCAGAAGGTGAGCACATGTTATCTTTTAGAGTGTATCGGACTTACCCTGGCTAGAGTGGTGGTCCCTGCTTGGACTGGGTATACACCTATTCCATCTGGAGACCCCAGTTTCTAACACATTAATATAATGGGGTTGGTCTGCTGTACTGATGTACTGGATGCCAGGTTCAAGGGGTTGGTCTGCTAGACTAATGTACTGAACACTAAGTTCAAGGGGTTGGTCTGCTGTACTGATATTCTGGACACCAGGTTCAAGGGGATGGTCTGCTGCACTAATGTACTGGGCATTAGGTTCAAGGTGTTGGTCTGCTAACTGATGTACTGGACTCTTGGTTCAAGGGTTTATCTGCTGCACTGATGTACTGGACACTAGGTTCAAGGGGTTGGTGTCCTGCACTGATGTATTGGACATTAGATTCAAAGGGTTGGTTGGCTGCACTGATGTACTGGGTGCTAGGTTCAAGGGGTTTGCCCACGACACTGATGTACTGGACACTAGGTTCAAGGGGTTGGTGTCCTGCACTGATGTATTGGACATTAGATTCAAAGGGTTGGTTGGCTGCACTGGTGTACTGGATGCTAGGTTCAAGGGGTTGGTCAGCCTTTCTTCAGGGGAAACCCTTCCGTTTACAACCATCGTGCACAAGGACAGACCACATCGCTGAGGCTGGTCGGGGAGTTACATCACCTCCTATGTGAGGTTCACAGACCACAGCTGCTTCCCCGTCTCCATTTTACTGCGTCTTCATAGACACTCACCATTCGTCTTGCGATATTTCCAGACAAAGTAAGTGAGAGGGCCAAGGACACCCATCAGTACGATCACACTGACAATCAGCACCACAGTTGATGTAGACACTTGAGAGAGGAATGTGTCTGTTAGGAGAAAACGCACACACATTACTCCACAGAATTTTAATTCATGCTTGAGAGTAAAAGAGAATAAAGCAGATAATTCCCCACATTGTAGCAATAACTGAGAGGACATGCTCCAAGACTGAGAGAACAGAGTTAAAGGCCTGATTTAGAACTAGGAGAACAGATTACTCTATCACAACGTGACCAATACCTCGTCCACTGAAATCTGAATCCCATTATAGCACTTGGGATTTAGATGTCACTGAGTTCTATATTAGGCCCTATGTATTTTATCCTGTGCATTCAAAATATTGGAACAAATAACCTTCTAGCAAGAAGGATTACATTCCAGGTCCCAATCCAAATGTTTATAATGATTCATTCCCTATAAACCACTTGAAGATTATAAAGGGAAGGCTAGAGCCTGTGTGTGTGGAGAGAGCTCGCCACAAGGGAGGAGCATTAACTGGGGCCCCAGGAGGATGTTGGGGCCTGGCCAGGTGGGCAGAGCATTGCATGGGGCCCCAGGAGGATGTTAGGGGCCAGGGGGGATGTTAGGGGCCTGCCCAGGTGAGAGCAGCATTGCATGGGGCCTGAGAGGATGTTAAGGGCCTGTGGACTGGGAAGATATAAGGGGGCCTGGCCAGGTGGGAGGAGCATTGCATGGGTCCCTGGGAAGATGGTAGGGGCCTCTGGACTGGGAGGATGTTAGGGTCCTGGGCATGTTGGAAGAGCATTGCATGGGGCCCCAGGAGGATGTTAGGGGCCTGGCCAGGTAGGAGGAGCATTGTATGGGGGCCCTGGAGGATGTTAGGGCCAGGCCTTGTGAAGAAAACATTGCATGGGTCTCTGGCAGCATGGCAAGGGCCTGTGAACTGGGAGTGTAGGAAGCTGGTCTGGTGTGTGGTGGGTACGCAAAGTACTTACACCTTATACGAGGTCCAGGTACCCCCTATTAGTGAACTGTAGGCAGTGTCTAGAAGCCAGCCTCTCTAGAGGTAGTTGTGGATGAGCATCCAAGGCTTATCTAGGAGACACGCAAAGCTCATGCCATACCAATGTAGTCACATAGCAGTTGCACACATGAAAGAAAACACTCAGTTGTACAAATATAAAGGTATTCTATTTTTGGAACACAATACCATAAACACTAGAAGGGCAACCCTCCAATAGGAGGTAGGTAATACATTAAATATACACACTAGTAATCAGAAATAGGCATAGAAAAGGTTAGAAAACAGTGCAAATAGCAATAGCCAATAGAGACCCTAGGGGGAGCCCAAAAAATATACTCCGGACCATGACCTGTGATGCAGGATCCACGCAGCTGGTCGTTATTGCAGCAGGTGTGGGAGGCTGGCCCTCTATGTAGTGTGCAAAACCAAGCACACTATGCAGAGGGTCAGGGCAACCACACGTTGGTTTCCAGAAGTAAAAATTAGACCACCTGTAGGAGGCTGGCCTGGCTTGTAGTGGGTACCAGAGGTACTTACACTTTGTGCCAGTTCCAGTTATCCCTTGTTAGTGTAGAAGAGGTGTTTCTAGCAGCTTAGGCTGATAGAAGGTAGCTATGGCAAAGTAGCTTAGGCTGAACTAGGAGACATGTAAACCTGCTACTATACCACTGGTGTCATATGCACAATATCATAAGAAAACACAATACACAGATATACTAAAAATAAAGGTACTTTATTTTTATGACAATATGCCAAAAGTATCTCACTGAGTACCCTCAGTATGAGGATGAGAAATATACACAAGATATATGTACACAAACCAAAATTATGCAGGTTATAGCAAGAAAAGTAATGCAAGCAGTGTAAAGTGTAAAGATTTTACTTTTGACAGGCATGCTGTCTCCAGTATCAATTGTGTGTTCACACCAAAATGTGGTGCCTGCCACAATTGAAAACAGTTCAGAAAACTGACCAAGGAGATTTACGAAGTTGTGTTTCTGTTCTGCAGTGAGACAGTCTGCCAAAACTACTCCTTCCACTAGAGCATCCTCTTCTGTGGAGGAGAAGAGATCAGGGAGAGGGTCACTCTCTTCTTCCTGTCCTTCATCTGTTGCCATGAGCAGGGTGAGATCAGCCCTGTCAAAGTAGGGTTTTAGGCGGTTGACATGAATCACTCTAAGGGGACTCCTGGCAGTGCCCAGGTCAACCAAGTAGGTGACCTCGCCCTTCTTTTCAACAATTAGATGGGGTCCACTCCATTTGTCCTGGAGTGCTCTTGGGGCCACAGGCTCCAATACCCACACCTTCTGTCCTGGTTGGTACTGGATCAGGACAGCCTTCTGGTCATGCCATTGCTTTTGGAGCTCTTGGCTGGCCTGAAGGTTTTTACTGGCCTTTTTCATGTACTCCGCCATTTTGGATCTTAGGCCAAGTACATAGTCCACTATGTCCTGTTTGGGAGCTTTTAAAGGTTGTTCCCAACCCTCCTTCACAAGTGTTAGCGGACCTCTGACAGGGTGCCCAAATAGGAGTTCAAAGGGGCTGAAGCCCACTCCTTTCTGGGGTACCTCCCTGTAAGCAAAAAGGAGGCAAGGTAACAGGACATCCCATCTCCTCCTGAGTTTTTCAGGGAGTCCCATTATCATTCCTTTGAGAGTTTTATTAAACCTCTCTACCAGTCCATTTGTGTGTGGATGATAAGGTGTGGTGAATTTGTATGTTACACCACATTCCTTCCACATAGCCTTCAAGTATGCAGACATAAAGTTGCTACCCCTGTCTGATACAACCTCTTTTGGGAAACCCACCCTGCAAAAGATTCCCAGGAGGGCTTTTGCCACTGAAGGAGCTGTAGTGGTTCTTAGAGGAATTGCTTCAGGATATATTGTGGCATGGTCCATTGCCACCAAGATAAACCTGAAGCAGTAGGAGGGTCAAGGGGGCCAATTATGTCAACCCCTACCCTTTCAAAGGGAACCCCAACCACAGGTAGTGGAAAAAGGGGAGCCTTTGGTGTGCCACCAGTCTTGCTACTGGCTTGGCAGGTCACACAAGACTTACAAAAATCGTTTGTGTCCTCTGACATCCTAGGCCAGTGAAACATGGGGACAAGCCTTTCCCATGTTTTGATCTGGCCCAAATGCCCAGCCAAAGGAATGTCATGTGCCAGAGTTAGGAGGAACTCTCTGTACTGCAGGAGAATGACCAATCTCCTGGCTGCTCCAGGTTTTGGGTCCCTTGCCTCTGTGCACAAGAGGTTGTCCTCCCAGTAAACTCTATGTGAGTCACGGACATCCCTATTTTGCTGCTTGACAGCTTGCTGTCTGAGACGCTCTAATGTGGGACAGGATTGCTGTGCCACACTCAGCTCTTCCCTGGCAGGCCCCCCTCCACCCAAAAGCTCAGCAGTGTCTGCTGCCAGCTCCTCTGGTGAAGGTTCTGCACAGGGAGGAAATTCTTCTTCCTCAGAAGTTGAATCATCTGTAGAGGGAGGGATAGTGGGTAGGGATTTACCCTGGCTACCCCTAGCTTTAGGGAGCACTTGGTCCATTGTTCCAGGATCCAAGTCACCCTGTCCTTTTTTCTTTTTGGCCTGAGCCCTGGTTAAAGCAAAAATATGTCCAGGAATGCCCAGCACTGCTGCATGAGCCTCCAACTCCACTTCTGCCCAAGCTGATGTCTCTACATCATTTCCTAGTAGACAGTCTACAGGTAAATCTGAAGCAACCACAACTTTCTTTGGACCAGTAACCCCCCCACAGTTGAGATTCACAATAACCATGGGGTGGCTAAGAGTGTTGTTATGAGCGTCTGTCACTTGGTACTGGTGACAAAGTAGGTGTTGTTCAGGGTGTACCAGTTTCTCTATCACCATGGTAACACTGGCACCTGTGTCCCTGTAGGCCTGAACCTCAACACCATTGATTAGGGGAAGTTGCTTGTACTTATCCATATTGAGGGGACAAGCAACCAAGGTGGCGAAATCAATGGCACCTTCAGAGACTAACAAAGCCTCTGTGGTCTCCCTAACAAGACTAACCCCAACTAAATTACCAAAAGTGAGCCCAGCTACTCCCTTGGATTGGCTATTAGTAGGTTTGCTCCCACCACCACTGCTATTACTAGGGGCACTAGAGTTTTCAGTAGGGGTTGTGGTAGTGGGAGGTTTGGTGTTTTTCTTCGGAGAACTGGCATCAGTTGTCCAATGGCCGTTGACTTTACACAAATAACACCAAGGCTTTTTAACTTGATTTGAAGAGGATTTGGACCCACCACCCCCACCAGAGCATTTTTGTGGGCCTGATGAAGACTAATTTTTAGATTTGTCCCCACCCTTTTCAGAAGACTTACCATCCTTCTTCTTGCCTTCCCTGTCACCCCCTGTATGAACTTTTCTGTTCACTCTTGTTCTGACCCATTTGTCTGCCTTCTTTCCCAATTCTTGGGGAGAGGTCAGATCTGAGTCCACTAGATATTGGTGTAACAAGTCAGACACACAGGTATTCAGAATATGCTCTCTCAGAATAAGAATATACAGGCTTTCATAGTCAGAAACTTTACTGCCATGTAACCACCCCTCCAAGGCCTTCACTGTACAGTCAACAAAGTCTATCCAGTCTTGTGAGGACTCTTTTCTGGTGTCTCTTAACTTAATCCTGTATTGTTCAGTGGTTAAGCCAAATCCATCCAAGAGTGCATCCTTCAAAACTGCAAAATTGTTAGCATCACTTTCTCTAACAGTAAGGAGCCTATCCCTACCCTTTCCATTGTAAGATAGCCAAAATATAGCAGCCCACTGCCTTTGAGAGACCCCCTGTACATTACAGGCCCTCTCAAGTGCAGCAAACCACTTGTTGATGTCATCCCCCTCCTTGTAAGGGGGAACTATCTTGTGCAGATTCCTGGAATGATGCTCTCTTACAGGATTACTATCAGGAATACTGCTGCTGCCACCATGGGGTCCAAACCCCAATCTCTGTCTCTCCTTCTCCAGGTCTAGGGATTCCCTGTCTAGAGCCAGCTGTTGCTGTTTAAGCTTCAGCCTGGTCTCTTCCACTCTCAACTTTTTGAGTGTGGGTGGGTTGGGAATGCTTGGACACTGAGGATATATTGGAACCAACAGAGGGAGATCTGTCCCTAACAGCTTGGACTCTGGCCTCCAGGAATAAAAACATCCCTACTATGCTGGGAGCTCGTATTACTCCCAGCATTGCTCTGTGGTCTGCTGAGGGACAGATTTGGAATAGAACCCTCCACACCTCCCTCAAGGGGTTCCCCTGAGTCAGAATGGGAGCTATCTACCAACTTCTCAGTTGAAGTGCCTGCTAGGGACTTATCATTCTCAATGAGCAAGTTAAATAGAAATTCTCTTGAAGTGTTCTTCCCTATCACTAAACCTCTATCAATGCAGTGACTCCTTAGGCTCTTGAAGTTTAAATTGTCATAAGTTGTATTGACCATTTTAAGAGCAGTTCCTACATCAGACATGATAGAAGAAGGTTTAGAGACAGTGAGAAGAGAGAAAAAGTTTCAGGACTTTTTAAAGAACAGAAAAAAAATCTTTTTCAAACTTTTTTGGAAACTTTTAGAAGTTTAGGAGTACTTTTCAGCACTTAGCAGAATGTGTAAGAGGAGAAAAGCAAAACATTTTGGTTAAGTGTACATACACTAAACTTGTTTTGTATATTATTCTCTTTTTATTACACAATGACAAAGTGGTAAGTAGTTACAAGTACTTATCCCAGCGCTGCACAACCAATGTAGGAGGCTGACCTGGCTTGAAGTGGGTACCAGAGGTACTTACACCTTGTGCCAGGTCCAGTTATCCCTTATTAGTGTAGAAGAGGTGTTTCTAGCAGCTTAGGCTGATAGAAGGTAGCTATGGCAAAGCAGCTTAGGCTGAACTAGGAGATATGTAAAGCTCCTACTATACCACTGGTGTCATATGCACAATATCATAAGAAAACACAATACACAGATATACTAAAAATAAAGGTACTTTATTTTTATGACAATATGCCAAAAGTATCTCAGTGAGTACCCTCAGTATGAGGATGAGAAATATACACAAGATATATGTACACAAACCAAATTTATGCAGGTTATAGCAAGAAAAGTAATGCAAGCAGTGTAAAATTATAATAGATTGCAATAGGAGCACATAGGTGTAGAGGCAACACAAACCATATACTCAAAAAGTGGAATGCAAACCACGAATGGTCCCAAAACCTATGTGAGCTTGTAGAGGGTCGCTGGGACTGTAAGAAAACAGTGAGGGTTAGAAAAATAGCCCACCCCAAGACCCTGAAAGGTAGGTGTAAAGTGCGCCTATAACCCGCAGAGAGCACAGAAGTTGTGATAGGGGGATTCTGCGAGGAAAACCAACACCAGCAATTCAACAACAGTGGATTTCTGCACCTGAGTACCTGTAAGACAAGGGGACCAAGTCCAAGAGTTGCGACAGTGTCAAGAGTGGGCAGGAGCCCAGGAAATGCCAGCTGAGGGTGCAAGGAAGCTGCCACCAGATGGAAGAAGCTTGGTGTTTTGCAAGAACGAAGAGGACTAGGAACTTCCCCTTTGGAGGATGGATGTCCCATGTCGTGAAGAAGCTTGCAGAGGAGTTCCCACGCAGAAAGACCGCAAACAAGTCTTGCTAACTGCAAGGGTCGCGGTTAGGGTTTTTGGATGCTGCTGTGGCCCAGGAGGGACCAGGATGTCGCCACTTGGATGAGGAGACAGAGGGGGCGCCCAGCAAGTCAGGGAGCCCTCACAGAAGCAGGCAGCACCTGCAGAAGTACCGTAACTGGCACTTAGACGAGGAGTGAAACAGAGTCCACGCGAAGTCACAAAAACGAGTTCCATGATGCCGGAGGACAACTCAGAAGGTTGTGCACTGCAGGTTAGAGTGCCGGGGACCCAAGCTTGGCTGTGTACGAAGGAAATCCTGGAAGAGTGCACAGGAGCCAGAGCAGCTGCAAATCACTCGGTACCCAGCAATGCAGTGTAGCATGAGGATGCAAGGACTTACCTCCACCAAACTTGGACTGAAGAGTCATTGGACTATGGGAGTCACTTTGACAAAATTGCTGAGTTCCAGGGACCACGCTCGTTGTGCTGAGAGGGGACCCAGAGGACCGGTGATGAAGTCTTTTGTTGCCTGCAGTTGCAGGGGGAAGATTCCGTCGACCTACTGGAGATTTCTTCAGAGCTCCTGGTGTAAGAAGGAGGCAGGCTACCCCCAGAGCATGCACCACCTGGAAACAGTCGAGAAAGCCGGCAGGATGAAGCGATACAAGATTGCTAGTAGTCGTCTGGCTACTTTGTTGCGGTTTTGCAGGCGTCCTGAGCAGTCAGCGGTTGATCCTTTGGCAGAAGGTGAAGAAGGAGATGCAGAGGAACTCTGGTGAGCTCTTGCATTCGTTATCTGAAGAATTCCCCAAAGCAGAGACCCTAAATAGCCAGAAAAGGAGATTTGTCTACCTAGGAAGGAGGATTGGCTACTAAGAGAGTTAAGATCCCATCAGAAGGAGTCTCTGACGTCACCTGCTGGCCCTGGCCACTCAGAGCAGTCCTGTGTGCCACAGACACCTCTGTTTCCAAGATGGCAGAGGTCTGGGAAACACTGGAGGAGCTCTGGGAACCTCCCCTGGAAGGTGCAGGTCAGGGGAGTGGTCACTCCCCTTTCCTTTGTCCAGTTTTGCGCCAGAGCAGGGCTGGGGGATCCCTAAACCAGTGTAGACTGGCTTATGCAGAGATGGGCACCATCTGTGCCCATCGAAGCATTTCCAGAGGCCGGGGGAGGCTACTCCTCCCCAGCCTTCACACCTATTTCCAAAGGGAGAGGGTGTTACACCCTCTCTCAGAGCAAATCCTTTGTTCTGCCTTCCTGGGCCAGGGCTGCCTGGACCCCAGGAGGGAAGAAACCTGTCTGAGGGGTTGGCAGCAGCAGCAGCTGCAGTGCAGACCCCGGAAAGGCAGTTTGGCAGTACCAGGGTTCTGTGCTAGCGACCCGGGGGATCATGGAATTGTCCCCCCAATGCCAGAATGGCATTGGGGTGACAATTCCATGATCTTAGACATGTTACATGGCCATGTTCGGAGTTACCATTGTGACGCTATACATAGGTAGGGACCTATGTATAGTGCACACGTGTAATGGTGTCTCCGCACTCACAAAGTCCGGGGAATTTGCCCTGAACAATGTGGGGGCACCTTGGCTAGTGCCAGGGTGCCCACACACTAAGTAACTTTGCATCCAACCTTCACCAGGTGAAGGTTAGACATATAGGTGACTTATAAGTTACTTAAGTGCAGTGGTAAATGGCTGTGAAATAACATGGATGTTATTTCACTCAGGCTGCAGTGGCAGGCCTGTGTAAGAATTGTCAGATCTCCCTATGGGTGGCAAAAGAAATGCTGCAGCCCATAGGGATCTCCGGGAACCCCAAAACCCTGGGTACCTCAGTACCATATACTAGGAAATTATATGGGTGTTCCAGTATGCCAATGTGAATTGGTGAAATTGGTCACTAGCCTGTTAGTGACAATTTGGAAAGCAGAGAGAGCATAACCACTGAGGTTCTGGTTAGCAGAGCCTCAGTCAGACAGTTAGTCATCACACAGGGAACACATACAGGGCACACTTATGAGCACTGGGGCCCCTCCTGGCAGGGTCCCAGTGACACATAGACTAAAACAAAATATATACAGTGAAATATGGGGGGTAACATGCCAGGCAAGATGGTTCTTTCCTACACCACCTAATGCTCCAATGTTTAAGGTAGCTCGTCGAGCAGTTAGGCTAATCCAGGAGATGTGCTGTATTTGCTGTACTCACAAATTTAATCATGTACCACACACACTCAATGAATAACTCAAGAGCATAATTTATGCAAATACGTAAGACTTTTATATACATTTTAACACCAAGATCTTTAGAATACGTTAAGTACTTTTCAAGTTATAACTTTTTTATGTTTTATTAAAATTAGTCTTTCTGTGCGTAAATACGCACCATTGGAATCAATGCAGTAAACATCACACATTTGGGTTACCAGTCTCTTCTCTCGCAGGGTGGCCGGAGTGGTCAGTGGGCACACTGTGCTAGCTGGAGAGCCTCGAGTGGCTCCCGGTTCCAGTGGGAGCAGTGTTGGAAAACCTCTTTGGCAGAGACGCAGGGCCACCTGGAGGGGCCGCTTGGAAAAGGAACTGGTTTGCAAGTTTAAGGTGGGTGCTTGGGGGTCCCTTGGGGCTGCTGAGTTCACAAGGGGTTGGGGACCTGGGGCACAAAGCAAATCCCATGATGCAAGGCTCTGTGCGGCCAGGTGAAGGGCGTTTTGGAGGTCTTGGATGTTGTGTGTAAAGGGACTCTTTGGAGCTGGAGGTTAGTCTTCTTCCTGGGGTCTCACAGGACATCCCGGGCACTCCGGTAGGTGGTCTGGGATGTCACTGAAGTCCCTTGATTGGGGATTCTTCCTGGTCCGGTTGCAGTTCTGGGGAGCGGTTGTTGGTGATGTCCAATGTGCACTGGTCAGTAACTGGGGTATTGCCACAACTCAGCTACGGGAGGGCGCTGTGCCACCAAGGTGGGCACAGTTGCAGGTCTCATTCGGACTGTAGTTGATGTGTCATTTGGTCCGACTGCGACTTCTGGTTGCGAAAATATTGTCAGTACAGTGAAGTGTCCGTCACCGGTTTGCAGGTTTCTTGCAAGTTCCCGTAGCTTGTTAAGTGGTGCCTCCATTCAGGAAGGGGTTCTGTGTCTATTTGTGAAGCCTGGAGGTCCTCAGGGTCTTTTGAGGTCAGTCCAGTGCTCAGCTCCTCCGCACGGGCGATTGCTGGGGCACTGGTGCAGCAAACAGGGGTCTTAGAGCCTCTTCTGGTACAGCAGGCCCTCTGTTCTCGTCTTGGCTGGGATATATGGTGCTGTCTACTTTTCTTCCAGCTGAATCTAATTTCTTGGTCTAGGGGAGCCCACTAAATACTAAATGTAGTGGACATTTTAGGGGGAACCTGGTAGTGTCCAGTGGGACACTTACCCTTGGGTGGCTACACCCACTACAGTGACCACTTCCTGTGGGAAGGGGCACTTACGTAAACCCTATTGGATATTCTTCTACCATCCAACATGGAGGAAAATTAGATGTAGGGTCCACTTCGCCTGCCAGCCCCTAAGGGTGGTGCATGCTCAATGAGGCCACTCCTCCCACCCTTTGTATGGTTTCCCGCCTTTGCTCCAGCAGAAGTGGGGGTTGCAAAGGGGGAACCCCTCTGCTGCTATCAGCAGGACTGGGGGCTTGAGTTTCAGGGGCAGTAGCCCATTGAAGCTCACCGTCAGGGTGTTGCACATTCCTGAGGGAGTCCCTAGGTGACGCAAAGCTTGTTAATGGTCCCCAGCACTGAGGCATGGCTCGATCTCTGGACACAGAGAGCTTGTTAATTGTCACTGTCACTGCGGCATGGCTGGATCCCTAGGTGCAGAAAGCTTGTTAATTGTTCCTGTCACTGAGGCATGGCTGAGTTTCTAGGTGCTCCGAGCTTGTTCAGGGTCCTGGCCACTGCAGTATGGGTGGGGTCCCTAGGTGCAGTAAGCTTGTTAATGGTCCCCGTCACTGTAGCATGCCTGGGTTCCGAGGTGTGGTAAGCTTGTTTTTGGTCCTCGTCACTGGGGCATGGCTGGGCCGCTAGGCACAGTGAGCTTGTTAATGGTCATAATCACAGTGGCATGGTTGGATCCCTAGGTGCTGCGACCTTGTTAATAGTCCTCATCACTGCGGCATGGCTGAGTCCCTGTGCATGGCAAGGTTGTTAACGTTCCTTGTCACAGTGGCATGGTTAGGTCCCTAGGTGCAGTGAGCTTGTTAACGATCATTGTCACTGTGGCATGGCTGGTTCCTTAGGTGTGGCAAGCTTGTTAATTATCCTTGTCACTACAGCATGGTTTGGGTCCCTAGGTGCGGCAAGCTTGTTAATGATCTTACTCACTGTGGCATGGCTGGGCCCCTAGGTGTGTCAAACTTGGTAATGATCCTTGTCACTTAGGCATGGCTGGGCCCCTAGGCACAGTGAGCTTGTTAATGGTCCTTGTCACTGCAGTATGGGTTGGGTCCCTAGGTGCTGCAAGCTTGTTAACGGTCCTCGTCACTGTGGCATGGCGGGTTCCCTAGGTGTGCCAAGCTTGTTAATGATCCTGGTCACTGAGGCATGGCAGGGTCCCTTGGCCCAGTGAGCCTGTCAATGGTCCTTGTTGGTGCATTACGGGTTGGGTCCCTAGGTGTGGTAAGCTTATTAATGGTCCTCATCACCGTGGTGTGGCTGGGTCCCTAGGCGCGGAAAGCTTGCACACATTTCTGAGTGCAGCCTCCTCCTGAGGGAGACTCACTGACAGTGAGACCACTTAAAACTTGGGTGGATTGTTCCAGCAAGTATGCCATCATATTATCCCATAGCTTTATAATACGTGGGATTCAGTAATTCCTGTAAAAAAGGCAGTCTCCAATTTCTTTATAATCTGCGACTTGTGCTGCACCCAACCAGCGATTACAAAGAACAGATGTCAGAACTCGACTGTAATGTTTTTGCAGGTGAGATCTAATGCCACAGTGACTGCTGCCAGAGCCAGCTGCAGAGGTGAAAGGCAGGTTGGGTCGTGGAGCAGCTGTTCAAAGCAACGAAAATAAAAAGTGTTGCACTTCTTTCTTCTGCTCTATTTTTCTAGCTTAAAGTGAACAGCAGAGCACATGATTATTTTCGCATTTCTTGAAGACTTATAGAAAACTTAGATTTTTTTCTGCATGATTCCACACATTTTGAGTTACTACAGCTTTTTTTTTTTAAAGACATATTGAACTGCTTCTGATATCCTTTTGCAACAAATATATAACAGGTTTTTGATGTGTTTAATTTTGCACTAGAGATTCTGTTTTTATTTTTCATGTTTGCAAACCTGCTCCCTGTTTCTGACAAAGCTATGTATATTTATGAAACTAAGTCATCTTTTTGCACCGTAGGGGAAGGGCAGGAATGTGCATATTTAGGGGCATATGGTGCATTCCTGCCTTTTGCTCTGCACTGGCACTCTTTAGGCAGCCCAGCACCGAGGCAAGCACCCTTGCACTATGCTGCAAGGGTGCCCGTGTTGCGTGCAAGATGGTTTTTGTGCAAGATGGGGCTCCTTCCTGCACAAAACAATCCTAGGAGGTGTATTCCTCTATCTCTGTATGCTACAGAATGCAGTACACATAGAAAGAGGAAGTAATGAGGAGAAATCAAGGGATTTCTCCTAGTTTTGTCTTCCCTAAGAAGGAACAAGCTTTTGGCACATTTCGAGGTTTATAAGTCCTTGTAAATGTGGGAAATAGTCAAAATCCCTGGGAGTTGCATCTGCACACCCTCTGCAATGTCTATGGAATGCCTATCCAGGGCAGAGTAGTGTAACATAGTGATTTGTGCTGCGTTGTGCTACTCCAGATTTATGAGGCTACTCAGAGCAACGCAAAGTGGTTTTGTCTGGCTGTTAATTCTGTTTTAGAGGATTGTGTTGCGCATGTACCACAATGTGTGATGTACATACATTGCAAACCTATTGTAAATATGCCCCCAAGATTTTAAGTGGTTTGTTGGAAAGGTGATGGTGTGACCATGTATTATATGGAATAAAGTACCCCGCCACACATGATTAGCATCTTGCATGTCACCTCAAAGTTAAATAATCTTAAAAAAGAACTCAACCTTTGGCCTCATTCTTCTACATGGTGATGAAACTCCTTGGTGACTAGTTACATCTTTGACTCTCAGTTATTAGAGCACCAAAATTGAGATTTTCTGGTGAAATTATATGCTTGTGAGCTAGCAAAAGAACAAGATAGATTCAAACACATCCCTGGTAATTCCGCCCTCATATTATCCAAAATCTATTTCTGAATAGGTTTTTATAGAGTAAAAGGCTCACTCATGACAACCATTCATGATTATCTGAAAAAGAATAAGAACTCCTCTAAATTCCAGTAATGAAATCTTCCTCAATCCTGATGCCCTGAAGAGATTGTTTAAATCACGCCCACCATCCCCTTTGGTCCTATAAGAACTACACAAATCTCTTACAGTCCCTAAATCTCAGACAAACTCAGGTGCACACGTCACTTTCTGCTGACTTACCTGACATAGAGATGTGCACACCGTGCTCCTGCTGAGTGAGGTGGTTCCTTATCGAACACAACACATTCTGGCTGGATTTTGATTTCATGACAATGGTGATGGCCCCGTAGAACAAGCCCTCTTCATCCACAGCCCATGTCTCGCTGAGCGGTGACAAGGAGTTTTTCTTCACATCCTGCCATGCAGCATCTGGCTTTGGATACCAACCTGAAGATTTACATGCAACCAGTATCCCTCCATCCTCATGGTGATCAATGTGGATGAGAGGAAAGTTTCCAAAGCCTTCAAGGTGGAAAAGAAGACAAAGAAACTCAGACATATTCAATCAGTGGTAGTATGTCACCAAGGAATGGAAACAGCAGTTTCTCATTAATTGAATAAAGTTATGAGACACATCCAGTATGGACATGCCTGCCTACTGCAAATTTTAAAATATATTTTTATGGAGATATTTAGATTATTTCTATGACCTCTACCATCTATCGTTCAACACAAGCCACATCAACGTGCAGTACCTTGTGGTAGACACAGGCACCAATGCAGAGAGCAGAGAATTCACCTCCATGTCATGGCTATCCCCTTTCGCTTCTGCATGCACAACTATACTCCCTGCATGCCGAGGCTAGGGAGGTCCAAGGGACATATTTTTGTTCATCATCACATACTTTCCTTTCTTCACCCTGTAACCACTTCAATAAAGGAGCTGGGCAGTGAAACTTCATGAACCTACATGAAGATATCACAATTTTGGAGCAAATGTGGTCTGCCAGTATCCTGAGTGACTGTTTCAGGTGAGGGCAAAAAGTCATGTGAGATACCAGCAGAAGAATGGTTTTAGCAGGAAATGTATCTTGCAAGACTCTCAGCATGAAACTTTGAGAAACGACATATTCCAGGATAATGTAACAAATTTTATACAATGTGAATTTCAGGAAAAACATAAGCATAATATGAATTTGGCCCAGGCCTTCATAATCGCTTCTTCTATTTTGTCTTCCACTCCCTTCACTGTATGGTGTCCATATAGAGCCCGCAGACCCGACACTCAAGTCATGCTACTGTACAGTGTCTGTATGGACACCACAGATGAGACTCAGAGGTTTTGGCCCCTCCTATAGCATGGTGTACATACATACTGCATGGTGTGATATAGACCCCACGGACCAGACTTTCAGGTTATGGCTGTAGCAGGCTGGCCCTCTATGTAGTGTGCAAAACTAAGCACACTGTGCAGGGGTCCAGGCAACCACACGTTGGTTTCCAAAGGTAAAAATCAGACCACCTAATGCTCACATTTTTAAGGTCGCTGGTCCAGCAGTTAGGCTAATCCAGGAGATGTGCTAAGTATTTGTTGTGCTCACAAATCCAATCGTGCATCAAACACACTCAATGAATAACTCGGGCCAGATTTTATAAAAATACTTCACACTTTTATATAAATTTTAAGGACAAAATCTTTAGAATACGTTAAGTACTTTTTTAGTTATGACTTTTTGAAATTTTAATATAGTTAGTGTTTCTGTGCGTAATTACCCACCATAGGATTCAATAGGCAGTCACTTTAAAAAAATGCAGTAAAAACGGTACAGTTGGGTTACCAGTCTCTTCTTTTGTAAGGTGGTCAAGTAGTCGGTGGGCACCGTGTGCCAGCTGGAGAGCCACGGGCGGCTCCCGGTTCCAGCAGGAGCAGCGTTGGAAAACCTCTTGGCACAGGCACAGGGCCACCTGGATGGGCCACTTGGAAAAGGAGCTGGTTTGCTAATTTAATGTTGGTGCCTGGGGGTCCCCTTGGGCTGTTGAGGTCACAAGGGGTTGGGGACCCGGAGCACACAGCAGTTCCTGTGATGCAGGGCTCAGGGCGGCCAGCTGCAGGGTGTTTTGGAGGTCCTGGATGCTGTGCGCAAAAGGACCCTTTTGAGCTGGAGGTAAATCTTCTTCAGATTGTGCAAGATGTTGCAGGCACTCTGGTGAAAGTTCCAGGGTGTCACTGAAGTCCCTCAACTGAGGCTTCCTCCTAGTTCAGTTGTAGCTCTGGGGGAGCTGTTGTTGTTGATGTCTGACATGCAAAGGTCACTCCCTGAGGTATTGCCACAACTCAGCCACGGGAGGGCACCTTGCCACCAAACTGGTCACACTTGCAGGTCTTGTCTGGGTTGTCTTTGGTATGTTGTTGGGTTGGACTGGGGCTTCCGGTTGCGGAGATATTGTACAGTTAGTGAAGTGTCCCTCTCCTAGTTGCAGGTTCCTGTAGTTTATTAAGTGGCGCCTCCACTCAGAAAGGAGCTCTTGTGCTATTTGCAAAGCCTGGAGGATCTCGGAGTCTCTTGAGGTCGGTCCAGTGATCAGCTCCTTTGCATCGGCGATTGTCGGGACACTGGTGCAGCAAGTATGGGTCTTGGAGCCTTTCTGGTGCAGCAGGTCCTCTGTCCTCATCTTCGCAGGCTATTTGGTGCTATCTTCTTTTCTTCCAGATGAATCCAAAATCTTGGTCTAGGGGAGCCCACTAACTACTGAATTTAGTGGGCTTTTTAGGGGGAACCTGGTAGTGTCCAATGGGACACTTATCTTAGGGTGGCTACACCCACTACAGTGACCACTTCCTTTGGGAAGGGTCACATCCCCAAACCCTATTGGATATTTTCCTCCCATCCAATATGGAGGCAAATTAGATGGAGGGTCCACTTCACCTGCAGGCCCCTAGGGGTGGTGCATGCTCAATGAGGCCACTCCTCCTACCCTTTGTCTGGTTTCCTGCCTTTCCTCCCACCAAAAGTAGGGGTTAGCAAGGGGGGAAGCCCTCTGCTGCTAGCAGCAGGCCTGGAGGCTTGAGCTTCAGGTGCAGAAGCCCTTTGAAACTCACCGCCAGAGTGTTACACATTCCCGAGGGGAGGGAGTGTTAGCTCCTCCACCCAGGATGGGCATTGCCTTACAAAACAGAGAGCCATGGCTCTCCCCCTGGTTTGTAGTTTGGCTGTCTGGAAGTGGCAGGCTGGATGGAATCAGTCAGCAACTATTCCAGTAAGGTTAGCTTTTGCAGGGAGCACCTCTAAGGTGGCCCCTGGATATATTTAGCGTTAAGTCCAATACTGGTACCAATTTGGATTTCATATTCTGAGTTGTTTGATACCAAACAACCCAGGGTACAGAGTGGCCATCATGTAACTGGGGAACTTGTGTTTGACCAGTGTCACTAGACGTACTTAAAATGGCTGCTCTGTTCACTCACTATGTCCCAGGTTTAGCAAGGACACAGTGGGGGCATATTGCTATGCAATTATGCTCTCACATACAGTGTGGTGCACCTTGCCTTAAGGCTGTAAGGCCTAGTAGAGGGGTGACTTACCCATACCATATGCATTGTAGGGTAAACAGGGCACACAGGGAGTGTGCCATGTCGAGTTTGCCTTTTTAGGTTTGCCCCAGTACACTCAGCCCACACTGGCAGTGCTGGGTACATCTGGGTGCAGGGCCCTAGAGGGTGGCACAATCAGTGCTGCTGCCCTCAGGGGCTCGCCCATAATATCCCATGCCGTGGGTACAGGTGTACCCATTTACTAGGGACTTATAGTGATATTTAAGAGTGTGTCCAATTGTGCCAAGCATCACAACAGATTTAGAGAAAAAGCTCTGGCCCGGGAAACCTGGTTAGCAGGAGCCCTGGGCACTGCCAACTTCTAGAACAAATCAACATCAGGCGAAGAGTGGGGGCTAACCATGCAAAAAGAGGCCTCTCGGATGGCTCTTCTACTGCAAGGTGTCCATTTAGAGCCTGTAGACCAGGCTCTCAAGTTATGGTCCTTTTACTGTACAGTGTCCATATAGACCCATAGACCAGACTCTCAGGTTATGGCCCTTCTACTGTACAGTATCCATATAAATCTCACAGACCAGACTCACAGGTTATGAACCTTCTGCTGTATGGTGTCCATATAGAGCCTACAGACCAGACTCTCAGGTTATGGCCCGTTCTACTGCATGGTGTCCATATAGAGCCCATAGACAGGACTCACAGGTTATTGTGTCTTCTACTGTAGGGTGTTGTAGGAAAGTATCATCTTGCCTGGCATGTTACCCCCATTTTTCACTGTATATATGTTGTTTTAGTTGTATGTGTCACTGGGACCTTGTTCTCCAGGGCCCCAGTGCTCATAAGTGTGCCTGAATGTGTTACCTGTGTAGTGACTAACTGTCTCACTGAGGCTCTGCTAATCAGAACCTCAGTGGTTATGTTCTCTCATTTCTTTCAAATTGTCACTGACAGGCTAGTGACCAATTTTACCAATTTACATTGGCTTACTGGAACACCCTTATAATTCCCTAGTATATGGTACTGAGGTACCCAGGGTATTGGGGTTCCAGGAGATCCCTATGGGCTGCAGCTTTTCTTTTGCCACCCATAGGGAGCTCTGACAATTCTTACACAGGCCTGCCACTGCAGCCTGAGTGAAATAACGTCCACGTTATTTCACAGCCATTGTACACTGCACTTAAGTAACTTATAAGTCACCTATATGTCTAACCTTTACCTGGTAAAGGTTAGGTGCAAAGTTACTTAGTGTGAGGGCACCCTGGCACTAGCCAAGGTGCCCCCACATTGTTCAGGGCCAATTCCCCGGACTTTGTGAGTGCGGGGACACCATTACACGCGTGCACTACATATAGGTCTTTACCTATATGTAGCTTTACAATGGTAACTCCGAATATGGCCATGTAACATGTCTATGATCATGGAATTGCCCCCTCTATGCCATCCTGGCATTGTTGGCACTATCCCATGATCCCAGTGGTCTGTAGCACAGACCCTGGTACTGCCAAACTGCCCTTCCTGGGGTTTCACTGCAGCTGCTGCTGCTGCCAACCCCTCAGACAGGCATCTGCCCTCCTGGGGTCCAGCCAGGCCTGGCCCAGGATGGCAGAACAAAGGACTTCCTCTGAGAGAGGGTGTTACACCCTCTCCCTTTGGAAAATGGTGTGAAGGCAGGGGAGGGGTAGCCTCCCCCAGCCTCTGGAAATGCTTTCTTGGGCACAGATGTGCCCAATTCTGCATAAGCCAGTCTACACCGGTTTAGGGGACCCCTTAGCCCTGCTCTGGCGCGAAACTGGACAAAGGAAAGGGGAGTGACCACTCCCCTGACCTGCACCTCCCCTGGGAGGTGTCCAGAGCTCCTCCAGTGTGCTCCAGACCTCTGTCATCTTGGAAACAGAGGTGTTGCTGGCACACTGGACTACTCTGAGTGGCCAGTGCCACCAGGTGACGTCAGAGACTCCTTCTGATAGGCTCCTTCAGGTGTTAGTAGCCTATCCTCTCTCCTAGGTATCCAAACCCTCTTTTCTGGCTATTTAGGGTCTCTGTCTCTGGGGAAACTTTAGATAACGAATGCAAGAGCTCATCAGAGTTCCTCTGCATCTCTCTCTTCACCTTCTGCCAAGGAATCGACTGCTGACCGCGCTGGAAGCCTGCAAACCTGCAACAAAGTAGCTAAGACGACTACTGCAACTCTGTAACGCTGATCCTGCCGCCTTCTCGACTGTTTTCCTGGTGGTGCATGCTGTGGGGGTAGTCTGCCTCCTCTCTGCACTAGAAGCTCCAAAGAAATCTCCCGTGCTGCATTACCGGTCCCTTGGGTCTCCTCTCAGCACGACGAGCAAGGTCCCTCGAATCCAGCAACTCTGTCCAAGTGACTCCCACAGTCCAGTGACTCTTCAGTCCAAGTTTGGTGGAGGTAAGTCCTTGCCTCACTTTGCTAGACTGCATTGCTGGGAACCGCGACTTTTGCAGCTACTCCGGCCCCTGTGCACTTCCGGCGGAAATCCTTTGTGCACAGCCAAGCCTGGGTCCACGGCACTCTAACCTGCATTGCACGACTTTCTAAGTTGGTCTCCGGTGACGTGGGACTCCTTTGTGTAACTTCGGGTGAGCACTGTTTCATGCATCCTTGTAGTGCCTGTTTCTGGCATGTCTCCGGGTGCTACCTGCTGCTAAGAGGGCTCCTTGTCTTGCTCGACGTCCCCTCTACCTCCTGGTCCAATTTGCGACCTCCTGGTCCCTCCTGGGCCACAGCAGCCTCTAAAAACGCTAACAGCATGATTTGCAGCTAGCAAGGCTTGTTGGCGTTCTTTCGGCGAGAAAACACTTCTGCTCAACTCTCCACGGCAAGAGGGATCTGTCCACCAAAGGGGAAGTCTCTAGCCCTTTTCGTTCCTGCAGAAACCTCAGCTTCTTCTGTCCAGTAGAAGCTTCTTTGCACCCACAGCTGGCATTTCCTGGGCATCTGCCCATCTCCGACTTGCTTGTGACTTATGGACTTGGTCCTCTTGTTCCACAGGTACCCAAGATTGGAAATCCATTGTTGTTGCATTGTTGGTTTGTGTCTTTCCTGCATTATTCCTCTATCACGACTTCTATGTCCTTGGGGGAACTTTAGTGCACTTTGCACTCACTTTTCAGGGTCTTGGGGAGGGTTATTTTTCTAACTCTCACTATTTCCTAATAGTCCCAGCGACCCTCTACAAGGTCACATAGGTTTGGGGTCCATTCGTGGTTCGCATTCCACTTTTGGAGTATATGGTTTGTGTTGCCCCTATCCCTATCTGTCCCCATTGCATCCTATTGTACCTATACATTGTTTGCACTGTTTTCTAAGACTATACTGCATATTTTTTGGTATTGTGTACATATATCTTGTGTATATTTCCTATCCTCTCACTGAGGGTACACTCTGAGATACTTTGGCATATTGTCATAAAAATAAAGTACCTTTATTTTTAGTATAACTGTATTGTGTTTTCTTATGATATTGTGCATATGACACTAAGTGGTACTGTAGTAGTTTCACACGTCTCCTAGTTCAGCCTAAGCTGCTCTGCTAAGCTACCATTATCTATCAGCCTAAGCTGCTAGACACCCTATACACTAATAAGGGATAACTGGGCCTGGTGCAAGGTGCAAGTACCCCTTGGTACTCACTACAAGCCAGTCCAGCCTCCTACAGGTGTCCATATAGAGCCCACAGACTAGACTCTCAGGTTATGGCCCTCTCTACTGTATGGTGTCCATATAGAGCCCACAGACCAGACTCACAGGTTATGAACCCTCTACTGTATGGTGTCTATATAGAGCCCATTGACAGGACTCACAGGTTATGGTCTCTTCTACTGTAGGGTGTCCATATAGACCCGCATACCAGACTCTTAGCTTATGGCCCGTCTACTGTACTTCATTTTTACATCTGAAATCTGTCAGAGGTTAACAAAAATAATTTTCACTGATAAATCGAAATAACTACAGTATAATGTGGATCATGTGGTTGCTTTGTTTAAAATCTTAAGTGAAGGTGACCACATCAGCGTATAATCTTCCTAGGTGGCTGGACTCCCTTCACCCCATCGTTTAGGATATCTCTCCAGGCTGGTGGACCATCTTCACAACTTCTCTCAGGACACAAATACCATCTCAAGGCTGGAGGACTCCCTTCGCCCCTTCTCTTAGGACACATGTTCCCTCACCAGGCTGGTGCACTCCCTTCACCCCTTCTCTTAGGTCATATACACTCGCCAGGCTGGTGGACTGCCTTCACCCCTTCTCTTAGGTCACATATACCCTCCCAGGCTGGTGCACGCCCTTCACCCCTTCTCTTAGGTCACATATACCCTCCCAGGCTGGTGCACTCCATTCACCCCTTCGCTTAGGTCACATATACCTTCGCCAGGCTGGTGCACTCCCTTCACCCCTTCTCTTAGGTTATGTACATCCTCCCAAGGTTTGTGGACTCCCTTCACTCATTCTCTTAGGTAACATATATACTCCCCAGGCTGGTGGACTCCCTTCACCCATTCTCTTAGGTCACATATATCCTCCACCAGGCTGGTAGACTCCCTTCACCCGTTCTCTTAGGTCACATATATACTCCCCAGGCTTGTGGACCCCCTTTACCCCTTCTCTTAGGTCACATATTCCCTCTCCAGGCTGGTGCGCTCCCTTTACCCCTTCTCCTAGGTCACATATATCCTCCCCACGCTGGCAGACTCCCTTTACCCCTTCTCTTAGGTCACATATACCCTCGCCAGGCTGGTGCACTACCTTCACCCCTTCTCTTAGTTCACATATATCCTCCCCAGGCTGGTAAACTCCCTTCACACGTTCTCTTAGGTCACATATATACTCCCCAGGCTTGTGGACTCCCTTTACCCCTTCTCTTAGGTCACATATACCCTCGTCAGGCTGGTGCACTCCCTTCACCCCTTCTCTTAGGTCACATATATCCTCCCCAGGCTGGTAGACTCACTTTACCCCTTCTCTTAGGTCACATACACCCTCGCCAGACTGGTGCACTCCCTTCACCCCTTCTCCTAGCTCACATATATCATCCCGAGGCTGGCAGACTCCCTTCACCTGTTCTCTTAGGTCACATACATACTCCCCAGTCTTGTGGACTCCCTTCACCCCTTCTCTTAGGTCACATATATCCTCCCTAGGCTGGTAGACTCCCTTCACCCCTTCTCTGAGGTCACATATACCACCCCCAGGCTGGTGCAACCCCTTCCCCCCTTCTCTTAGGACAAATATTCCCTCACCAGGCTGGTGCACTCCCTTTACACCTTCTCTTAGGTCACATATACCCTTCCAGGCTAGTGGACTCCCTTCACCCCATTTCTTAGGTCACATATACCCTCGCGGGCTGGTGGACTCCCTTCACCCCTTCTCTTAGGTCACATATACCCGCCCAGGCTGGTGCACTCCCTTTACCCCTTCTCTTAGGTCACATATACCCTCGCCAGGCTGGTGCACTCCCTTCACCCCTTCTCTTAGGTCACATATATCCTCCCCAGGCTTGTGGACTCCCTTCGCCCCTTTTCTTAGGAAACATAGACACTCCCCAGGCTGGTGGACTCCCTTCACCCGTTCTCTTAGGTCACATATCTACTCCCCTGGCTTGTGGACTCCCTTCACCCCTTCTCTTAGGTCACATATACCCTCGCCAGGCTGGTGTACTCCCTTCACCCCTCCTCTTAGGTCACATATATCCTCCCCAGGCTGGTAGACTCCCTTCACCCGTTCTCTTAGGTCACATATATACTCCCCAGGCTGGTAGACTCCCTTCACCCGTTCTCTTAGGTCACATATATACTCCCCAGGCCTCTGGACTGCCTTTATCCCTTCTCTTAGGTCACATATACCTTTGCCAGGCTGGTGCACTCCCTTCACCCTTTCTCTTAGGTCACATATATCCTCCCCAGGCTGGTAGACTCCCTTCACCCCTTCTCTTAGGTCACATATACCCTTGCCAGGCTGGTGCACTCCCTTCACCCTTTCTCTTAGGTCACATATATCCTCTCCAGGCTGGTAGACTCACTTTACCCCTTCTCTTAGGTCACATATATCCTCTCCAGGCTGGTAGACTCCCTTCACCCATTCTCTTAGGTCACATATATCCTCCCCAGGCTGGTAGACTCCCTTCACCCATTCTCTTAGGTCACGTATATACTCCCCAGGCTTGTGGACTCCCTTTAACCCTTCTCTTAGGTCATATATACCCTCCCCAGGCTTGTGGACTCCCTTCACCCCTTTTCTTAGAACACATATATCCTCCCCAGGCTTGTGGACTTCCTTCACCCCTTCTCTTAGGACACATATACACTCCCCAGGCTGTTGCACTCCCTTCACCTGTTCTCTTAGGTCACATATATAATCCCCAGGCTTGTGGCCTCCCTTTACCCCTTCTCTTAGGTCACATATACCCTCGCCAGGCTGGTGCACTCCCTTCACCCCTTCTCTTGGGTCACATATATCCTCCCCAGTCAGGTAGACTCCCTTCACCCATTCTCTTAGGTCACATATACACTCCCCAGGCTTGTGGACTCCCTTTACCCCTTTTCTTAGGTCACATAAGCCCTTCCCAGGCCTGTTGACTCACTTCAATCCCTTCTCTTAGTACACATATACCCTCTCTAGGCTGCAGGACTCCCTTCACCCCTTTTCTTAGGACATGTATGCCCTCCCCAGGCTGGGGTACTCCCTTCACCTCTTCTTTTAGGACACATACGCCCTATTCTGGTTGGTTGACTCCCTTTACCCCTTCTCGTAGGTCATGTGTACACTCTCCATGCTGGTGGACTCCCTTTCCTTCTTCTCCTAAAACATGTGTCACTTCCCCAGGCTGGAGGGATTTCTTCGTCGCTTGTCTTAGGAAACATATATTCTCCTCAGGCTGGAGTGCTCCCTTCAACCCTTCTTTTTCGTCACATATACCCATCAAAGCAGATGGACTCTCTTTGCCCTTTCTCTTAGGTCACATGTACCCTCCGCAGGCTGGAGGACTCTCTTCACACCTTCAGTTAGGTCACATCTACCTTCTCCAGGCTGTAGAACTCACTTCACCCATTTTCTTAGATCACATATACCCTACTCAGGCTGGAGGACCCCCTTTTACCCCTCCTCTCCTCTCCAGTATACCCTCCTCCGGTGGAGGATTCCTTTCACCTATTCTCTTAGGGCACATACCCTCTCCAGGCTGGAGGACTCCCTTCACCCCTTTTCTTAGGACATGTAAACCCTCCCCAGGTTGGGGTACTCCCTTTACCTCTTCTCTTAGGTCACATAAACCCCCTTCAGGGTGGTGGACTCCCTTTACCCCTTCTCGTAGGTCATGTATACCTCTCCAGGCTGGTGGACTCCCTTTGCCTCTTCTCTTAAAACATGTGTCAACTCCCCAGGCTGGAGGGCTCCCTTTGCCCCTTGTCTTAGGAAACATATACGTCTCTCCAGGCTGCTGGACTCCCTTCACCCCTTCTCCTATTTCACATATACCCTCCCCAGGCCGGAGGGCTCCCTTCTCCTCTTCTCTTATTTCACATATACCCTCCATAGACTGGTTGACTCCCTTCACTTTTTCTCTTAGGAAACATATACACTCTTCAGGCTGGTGAATTACCTTCACCCTTATGCTTTGGTCATGGATACCCTCCTCAGGCTGGTGTACTCCCTTCACCCCAACTCTTAGAACACATATACTCTCTCGAGGAAGGTGGACTCACTTCACCCGTTCTCCTATTTCACATATGCCCTGTCCAGGCTGGTGGATTCCCTTCAGCTCTTCTCTTAAGTCACATATACCCTCTCAGGCTAGTTGACTACCTTCACTCCTTGTCTTTGGTCACATACCCTTTCCAGGCTGGAAGACTCTTGTTACCCCTTCTCGTAGGACACATATATCCTCTCCAGGCTGATGGACTCCCTTCACCCCTTCTCCTATTTCACATATACAATCTCCAGGCTGGAGGACTCCATTCACCCCTTATCCTAGGTCACATATACCCTCTCCAGGCTGGTGGACTTCCTTTACCCCTTCTCTTAGGTTACATATACCCTCCTCAGGCTGGTGGATTACCTTCACCCCTTGTATTTGGTCACATACCTTCTTGAGGCTGGTGGACTCCATTCACACCTTCTCTTAGGGCACCTATACCCGCCCATGCAGGTGGACTCACTTCACCTCTTCTCTTAGGACACATATACCCTCTTCAGGCTGGGGTACTCCCATCATCCCTTCTCTTTGGACAGCTATACCCTCCCAAAGCTGGTGTACTCCCTTCATGCCTCTGCTTAAGTCACATATACCCTTTTCAGGCTGGTCTTCACTCTTCACCTCTTCTCCAAGGTCTCATATACCCTCTCCAGGTTGGTGAACTCCCTTAATCCCTTCTTTTCAGTCACATATACCCTCTCCAGGCTTGTGAACTTCCTTCACCCCTTCTCATAGGTCACACATACCCTCCTCAAGCTGGTGGACTACTTTCACCCCTTGTCTTTGGTCACATACCCTCTCCAGTCTGGTGGACTCTATTCACCCCTTCTCTAAGGGCACATATACCCACCCATGCTGGTGGACTCCCTTCACCCCTTCTCTTAAGACACATACACCTTCTCAGGCTGGGTGACTGCCTTCATCCCTTCTCTTTAGACACCTATACCCTCCTCAGGCTCGAGTACTCCTTCCACTGCTTCTCTTAAGTCACATATACCCTCCCAAAGCTGGTGTACTCCCTTTACCCCTTTGTTTAAGTCACATATACCCTCCCAACGCTGGTGTACACTCTTCACCCCTTCTCATTGGTCACATATACCCTCTCCAGTCTGGTGTTCACTCTTCACCCCTTCTCATTGGTCACATATATCCTCTCCAGGCTGGTGGATTACCTTCACCCCTTTTCTTTGGTCACATACCCTCTCCAGGATGATGGAATCCCTTCACCCCTTCTCTTAGGTCACATATTCCCTCCCCTGGCTGGTATACTCTTGTTACCTCTTCTCTTAAGTCACATATACCGTCTTCAGGCAGGATGAATCCCTTTGCCCCTTCTCTTAGGACATGTATTTCCTCTCCAGGCTGATGTATACCTTCACCTCTTCTCGTTGGTCTTGTTGGTAAATTATGCTCTCCCCAAGCTGGTGTACTCCCTTCACCCCTTCTCTTAAGGCACATATAACCTCTTCAGGCTGAGAACTCCCTTAACCCCTTCTTGTAGGCCACAAATACCCTCCAAAAGCTGGTGTACTCCCTTCACACCTTTGCTTAAGTCACATATACCCTCTTCAGGCTGGTGGATTACAGCAACACATTATTGGCTGCTTTCTCTTGGTATAAGACATCCTTCTTGGCTTCGGAATCTGATACACCAGCTCTACTACTGGTCTTTTTACTTAGAATCTAAAGCCTCCAGTCTTGCTTCACTATTAATGACCCCCCGCCCTTATTTCATATATTTTTTAACGATTTCTGATGTGTCCTAAGCCATCTTGGTGCTAAAAGACAGAGATCGTACGAAGACCAAACAGGAGTATGTGAAACAAAGCCACATAATTTGGAAAAAGCCAGGTTTTTAAGGCTTTTCTAAGGTGTAACAGGAGCAAATAAGGAGAGGTTATGAATTCCATTTGGATGCTCTGGGTCTGCAGATTCTCTACACCAACTATGCTTAATTCTGGGAACCTGTAGTAGAAACATATTGATTCATAAAGTGATCAAGAAGAGACTTGATGATTACAGTCGAGGAATTTCATCTGTGAAGAAACCATTTTAGAGGTTCCCACCCCTTGGCCCTCATTCCTAAGTGCCAGATTGGTAGAAGCCTGAACTCATTGCATGGAGACACCGGGCCAGGGATACAGGTTCTTTCGCGTCCCTTCACCCCGAGCTGCAGGCATCTTGTGCCGAAGGGCCCACAGTGTGATACTAAAGGGAGGTCTACCCATCTAATCCTTCTGGACCTGGGTAGCGGAAAAGTGACAGATATGAGCTTGGTCAACTAGTAGCAAAGAATTGCCAAATTAATTCATACACAATGGGGTTGTGAATCCACCCTTGGTAATGAACGTTAATTTCAACATTTATTAATGCATATAAAGAAAGGACGAAAAATCATTAAAAACAAGCATCCTCGATGCAAACAGCTAAAACATACAAACATGTATTATGAAAATCCTGGATAGCAACATCATTGCTCTCCTAGATTTACAAACAATGTGGTTATGTCCTCATGTTAAACAAAAATCCACATATCTGCAATGGTTGTACTCTACCTTCTATGTCTTAGGAAAATATGTGATACAGCCCTTAATGGTTCAATGAGTCTTTCTTACAACCTTGCAATATTAACCCAATTGTCGACGCGTTTCGTCCCCTTCGCTTTTGGGCCTCATTAGGACAAATGGAGACAACAATGCCGATTAATCACAAACAAAGGAGAAATTATAATGTCTATTATGCACAAGTTATGTTTCTTCTACCAAACAAGTGCAAATCTAAAAACAGGTGCTGTTTTGGAAAAGAATCACTAATGTGGCACCCCATAGTGAGTTATCTAATACCCCCACCGTGTCAGTCAGTTTAGTTAGGCAGTGGCCCAGCCCACTTATCACCTAAAAAGTAATTTCAATTGTGTACCTTTTGTTCTTCAGCTATGGAGGCTTCCTACTCTTAAGTGAACACCTATGAAAATGGAACGCATACCATAAATGATACAGTAACATAACAACTGATGCCGCAATGAAATATCCACCAGCCTGAACAGTTTATATGTTTCCTAAGAGAAGGTATGAAGGGAGTCCTCCTGCCTGGAGTGTATATGTCTCCTAAGAGAAGGGGCAAAGGGAGCCAACCAGCCAAGAGAGGGCACATGTATCCTAAGAGAAGGGCCGAAGGGAGTCCACCAGCCTGGGGAGGCGATATGTATCCTAGGAGAAGGAGCAAAAGGAGTCAACCAGCCTGGAGAGGCTATATGTAGCCTAGGAGAAGGGGCACAGGGAGTCAACCAGCCTGGAGAAGGTGTATGTGACATAAGGGAAGGAGGGAAAGAAGTCTACTGCCTGGTGAGGATATATGTGACCTTGGAGAATGGGTGAAGGGAGTTCTTCAGCCTGTAGAGGATATCTGTGTCCCACGAGAAGGGGTAATGAGAGTCCTCCAGCCTGGAGAGGGTATGTGACCAAAGACAAGGGGGGAAGGTGGTCCACTAGCCTGAGGAGGGCATGTAAAATGGAATATGAGTTCTTGAATCAAAACAAGGGCATAATACCTTGTTTTTACATTTCACCCAAAATCTATAAAAATGTGGAGAAGCCACTGGGTAGACCGATTATTTCAGCATGTGGTTCACTTTTAGAACCTTTGGCCCAATTTGTAGATATTTTCTTAAAACCTTTTGTAGTTGAAACTATGGCATATGTCCGAGATTCCATGGATATAATCAACAAAATAGAAAATCTTCCATTCGATGAAAGCAAACAACTTTTGGTTACCTTCAATATAGAAGCCCTCTACACTAACATTCCACAAGATGAGGCAACTGAAGTGATTAGACATGTCCTTGATACAAGGCAGTTGCTGAGAGATACCCCAACAGAATTTCTTGTAACTCTAGCATCACTATGCTAAAAAATAACGTTTTCAGATGTAAGGAAACTATGTACCTCCAAACTAAAGAAGTAGCTATGGGTTTTAGTTTTACACCCAAAATAGAAAATTTGGTAATGGATTGTTTTGCAGCGCTTAATCCCTTTAGTAAGAACATTGTCAAATGGTTCAGATACATTGATGATATACTGATGATTTGGGAAGGGGATCAAGAAAGATTGGCAATGTTCCATGAATGGCTCAATCAACGCACACTTGATTTTAAGTTCACAAAGAATAGTGACGCCAAGAAAATTAACTTTTTAGATCTATGGATCCTTTCGAGGGAAGGACATCTAGAAGTTAATTTATACAAAAAACCAACAGACCGTAACACTTTGTTACATTTTTCGAGTGGTCACCCCAGAACATTAAGAGAAAATTTACCCTATGGTTGGTTCCTTCGTATTAGAAGAAATTGTAGTAACAAAGATGATTACTTTGATAATGCTACTTAACTGACTAATAAACTTATCAATAGAGGATATCTCAGGAAACTAGACAAAGCTGCCTTGAAAAGAGCTTGGTACACACCTAGAGATACACTATTAACTCCCAAACAACGAGCAAAGAAGACTCCTTTAACTTGTGTCATTACCTATAGTCCTAAAGCGAACAAAATAAGGTCAATTATTGACATAAATTGGAGAATAGTGAAAGACTTAGGCATGGAAAAACCCCTGTTCTCTTTAAAAAAAACACAAAATCTGAGGGACTACTGGGTGAAATCAGCGTTTCCAATAGAGCGCAAGAAAGATTTAAGAAAGATGCTACAGGTACCTTCGGTACAGGGACATTATAGATGTAAAACCTGTGTAGCATGCCAATTTACACATGATTCCAAAGAAATTGTGCTGAATGGTATGGTACATGTACAAAAAGACATTTCGAACTGTAACACTAAGGGCCATATTTATACTTTTTGACGCAAAACTGCGCTATCGCAGTTTTGCGCCAAAAAAATTAGCGCCGGCTAACGCCATTCTGAAGCGCCATGCGGGCGCCGTATTTATTGAATGGCGTTAGCCGGCGCTAGCAGACCGGCGCTGCCTGGTGTGCGTGGAAAAAAACCACGTACACCAGGCAGCGCCGGCGTTGGGGAAAATGGTTTTAGGGCGTCTTAAAATGGGGCAAGTCAGGTTGAGGCAAAAAAATCGCCTCCACCCGATTTGCGCCATTTTTAACGACGCCCAGACGCCATTTACATGACTCCTGTCTTAGTAAAGACAGGAGTCATGCCCCCTTGCCCAATGGCCATGCCCAGGGGACTTATGTCCCCTGGGCATGGTCATTGGGCATTGTGGCATGTAGGGGGGCACAAATCAGGCCCCCCTATGCCAAAAAATAATTAAAAAAAATAAAAAAAATTATACTTACCTGAACTTACCTGAATGTCCCTGGGATGGGTCCCTCCATCCTTGGGTGTCCTCCTGGGGTGGGCAAGGGTGGCAGGGGGGGTCCCTGGGGGCATGGGAGGGCAGCTGTGGGCTCATTTTGAGCCCACAGGTCCCTTAACGCCTGCCCTGACCCAGGCGTTAAAAAGAGGCGCAAATGCGGGGTTTTTTGCCCCGCCCACTCCCGGGCGTGATTTTTGCCCGGGAGTATAAATACGACGCATTTGCGTCGCAGTCGGCCCTTCTCTTAGGATACATGTGCCCTCTCTTGGCTGGTTGGCTCCCTTTGCCCCTTCTCTTAGGAGACATATACACTCCAGGCAGGAGGACTCCCTTCATACCTTCTCTTAGGAAACATATAAACTGTTCAGGCTGGTGGATATTTCATTGCGGCATCAGTTGTTATGTTACTGTATCATTTATGGTATGCGTTCCATTTTCATAGGTGTTCACTTAAGAGTAGGAAGCCTCCATAGCTGAAGAACAAAAGGTACACAATTGAAATTACTTTTTAGGTGATAAGTGGGCTGGGCCACTGCCTAACTAAACTGACTGACACGGTGGGGGTATTAGATAACTCACTATGGGGTGCCACATTAGTGATTCTTTTCCAAAACAGCACCTGTTTTTAGATTTGCACTTGTTTGGTAGAAGAAACATAACTTGTGCGTAATAGACATTATAATTTCTCCTTTGTTTGTGATTAATCGGCATTGTTGTCTCCATTTGTCCTAATGAGGCCCAAAAGCGAAGGGGACGAAACGCGTCGACAATTGGGTTAATATTGCAAGGTTGTAAGAAAGACTCATTGAACCATTAAGGGCTGTATCACATATTTTCCTAAGACATAGAAGGTAGAGTACAACCATTGCAGATATGTGGATTTTTGTTTAACATGAGGACATAACCACATTGTTTGTAAATCTAGGAGAGCAATGATGTTGCTATCCAGGATTTTGATAATACATGTTGGTATGTTTTAGCTGTTTGCATCGAGGATGCTTGTTTTTAATGATTTTTCTTCCTTTCTTTATATGAATTAATAAATATTGAAATCAACTTTCATCACCAAGGGTGGATTCAAAACCCCATTGTGTAAGAATTAATTCGGTAATTCTTACCTACTATTTGACCAGGCCCACAGTGGCCACCACCCTGCTGGGCCTATACTTACTTCAACCTGTTCTGGAGGTATTACTTGATTCTGGGAGCTTTTCCACTCACATTTACCACCTGCTGGAAGTAGGTTTTAAATGTGTGCAGGGACAGTGGGGATCCTGGGAGAGCACTTGATGGGAGAGGAGGCCTACAGGTAGGGATGATGTCTGTAGGCAGATTGGGCTCCTATCTTGCTGTAGGGAGCAGGCCATGCTCCCCTGGTGCTCTGGAAGAGGTGTGATGGTGCTGTCCGTGCCTGAGACCACTTCTTCCATCGCCTGTGTTTTTACCAGGTGCAGAAATGGCCCTTGTAACATCGGGCCAAATGTGCTGGCAATTGGTAATCTTGGGTGCAGGAACACCAGTAACAGGCAGTCAGACCCAGGATGGGCGATACTTGCCCAGGGACACTGCTCCAGAATGAGAGCTGAATCACTGCTACTGTCTGTATTTATAATTTATTTAGGTTCTTGCGGGATCTTCTTCCTGTGCATTTTTTAAATATCATTTTTATTATCATTTTTATTTATGTATATCTTTGGCATGGGCAATGATTCAAATAGTTTCTTGACCTAGGGCATCTTATGGAGAAGCTGGAACACGTGGACACTCACTCAAGGATGACACTTTGGGCTACTAAGAATAGGCACAGTGGGTGTTATCTGATAGTCTGAGGTGTGTAACAAAGGTGGAACAGAGAAGTACAAGTGGTACTGAAATAAGAAGTGTGTGACCACTGACCTGTCACCACCAACTCGAGCCGCGAGCTATCATAGAACGAATGAGACTGGAAGAAGCAAGTGTAGGAGCCCGCGTCTGAGAGTTTCACGCCACGTATCTTCAGCTCAACGCGTCCACTGATCAGATCATCCTTACGGAGCTGTGTTCTGTCCTGAAATTGTGGCATCTGAACACCATCCTGGTCCTGCCCATCGCGGTAGAGGTGCACCACGGACTGGTACTGTGAACGGAACCATCTCACCTCCATCTTCTGCGCACTTATACGAGGCATGAGGTGACAAGGCAGAACAGCATCCTCACCATAATTAACAAAGATAGCTTCCTTCGGTGCCACAGCGGTAAATGTACCTGCTAAAATGAAATTATGAGAATTGCAATGTCATAACACAGGACAACAGCATGATAAGACTGCACTTGACAAGAGAGAAAGAAGCTGATGAGGATTAAAAGTGGATTCCTCCTACATCTGGCTGCATCCACCAGTCCTTGTCTACTACCTCTGTTATGCTGTAGACATCACAGAAGGACTTCACTGGGTGCAGCAGCAGTTGATAGGCCTCTATTATGTCCATAACACCACACACATCACAGAAATATAAAAGTCCTTGTTTAGGAAGTGTTCTCAGACTGTACACGATTAATGTTTGTACCTTCTGAAGTCTGTTTTCTGAGAGCACCTGACTGCACATGAACCAGCTTTGTATCTGCAGCAGGACGCCTTCCATGCTGCATAACACCAAAGCATCAGGCTTTGCACCTCAGTGAAGTAATGTTCCCAAACATAAAGGACAACACAGCTAGCAAAATCAGCAATTGTCCTAAGCAAGTCCTAACCAAGTTAGCAGACATAAAAACAACAATAAATGTGTCATGCACTAGGTACTAAAGAGTGAAAAGTGTGCAGCATAAAAGTATTAACATTACCAACATTTTTAAATAGTCAGCAATCATTGAATGGGCACTAAAAATCAGAGGTCAGTTGATATCAGTTTAATGTGCTAGGCCATGCGTGGATTCATGTGGGCAGGTAAAGTAGGTCTGGCCGTGGAAAGGTGATTGCCATGGCCAATTTGTGACGCAGGTCATTGGCTGCTGAGATGGATCACGCAGAGGTCAGGATAGAAGCAAGGATCTGTGAATTATAAAGTATTATGTGAAAAACAACCGCTGCTGTGGCACTGGGGTCTGAGTACACACACAACCGAAGAACAACAACAACTAACCACCATGCTGTGAAACAGGGGTCTGAGAACCCACACAACCGAAGGACAAAAGGAACGAACACACAACTGACCATCATGCTGTGACACTGGGGTTTGAGGACATACACAGTTGAAGAACAACAACTAAAACAACAACTAACCAGCATGCTGTGGTACTGGGGTCTGAGTACACAAACAGCTGAAGAACAACAACTAACACAGCAACTAACCAGCATGTTGTGACATTGGGGTTTGAAGACACACACAGCTGAAGAACAACAACTAGCCAGCATACTGTGACACTGCGAGCTGAGGACACACAGCCGAAGAACAACTGACACAACTACTAACCAGCATGCTGTGACACTTATGCCTGAAGACGCACATAGCCAAAGATCGGGCAAATAACACAACAAATAATCAGCATGATGTGATATTGGGGTCTGAAGACACACACAGCCAAAGAACAAGAACTAACCAGCAAGCTGAGACACTTGGGTCTGAAGACACACACAGCTGAAGAACAACAACTGACCATCATGCTGTGACACTAAGGTTTGAGGACACATACAGTCAAAGAACAACAACTAAAACAACAACTAACCAGCATGCTGTGGCACTGGGGTCTGGGTACACACGCAGCCGAAAAACAACAACTAACACAGCATCTAACCAGCATGCAGTGACACTGGGGTATGAAGACACACACAGCCGAAACACAACAACTAACCAGCATGCTGTGGCACTGGGGTCTGAGTACATATACACCCGAAGAACGACAACTAACACAACAACTAACCAGCATGCTGTGACACTGGGGTCTGAAGACACACAGCTGAAGAACAACAACTGACACACCATCTAACCAGCATGCTGTGACACTGGGGCCTGAGGACACACAGCTGAAGAACAACAACTAATAGAACATCTAACCAGTAATCTGTGGCAATGGGATCTGAAGACACACACAGCCAAAGAACAACAACTAACCAACATGCTGTGGCACTGGGCTCTGAAGACCCACTTAACTGAAGAACAACAACTAACAGAACAACTAACCAGCCTGCTTTGGTACTGGGGTCTGAAGACACACACAGCCAAAGAACAACAACTAACCAGCATGCTGTGACACTGGGGTCTGAGGAAACACAGCTGAAGAACAACAACTAACACAACAACTAACCAGCTTGCTGTGACACTGGGGTCTGAAGACACACACAGCCAAAGAACAACAACTAACACAACAACTAACCAGCATTCTGTGGCACTGGGGTCTGAAGACACAAACAACTCAAGAACAATAACTAGCCAGCATGCTGTGACACTGGGGTCTGAGGACACACAGCTGAAGAACAACAACTAACAGAACATCTAACCAGCATGCTGTGACACTGGTGCCTGAGGACACACAGCTGAAGAACAACAAGTAACAGAACATCTAACCATAATGCTGTGACACAGGGGTCTGAGGACATACACTGCCGAAGAACAACAACTAACCAGTATTCCATGGCACTGGGGTCTGAAGACACACACAGCTGAAGAACAACAACTGATACAACAACTAACCAGCATGCTGTGACACTGGTGCCTGAGGACACACAGCTGAAGAACAACAACTAACAGAACATCTAACCAGCATGCTGTGACACTGGGGTCTGAGGACATACACTGCCGAAGAACAACAACTAACACAACAACTAATCAGCATGCTGTGACACTGGAATCTAAGGACGCACGCAGCGGAAGAACAACAACTAACACAAGAAGTAACCAGCATGCTGTGGCACTGGGGTCTGAGTACACACACTCCTGAAAAACCACAACTAACACAACAGCTAACGAGCATGCTGTGGCACTGGGGCCAGAGGACACATACACCCGAAGAACGACAACTGACACACCATCTAACCAGCATGCTGTGACACTGGGGCTTGAGGACACACAGCTGAAGAACAACAACTAATAGAACATCTAACCAGCATGCTGTGACACTGGGGTCTGAAGACACACAGCTGAAGTCTAACAACTAACACAACAACTCATCAGGATGCTGTGACACTGTGGTCTGAGGACATACACTGCCTAACTAACACAACAACTAACCAGGATGCTCAGATATGTCTGAGGACCATATGTCGGTCAGGGTCCATGGTGTCAATGATAGAGGATGCTTCCTCACTCTGCAGCCCCTCAGCGGTCTCTGCCCACTAATCTAGGTGCTACACCGCACCAGGATCAGCCATTGGGAGTTACATTAAGGGCTATACCCTCACTGCCCCTCTGGGAGGCTCCCTAAGTATTGTCTGTTTTGTTTCCAAGCATGATGTTCAGCCTTCTTCTTGTTAATGGGAGGAGGGGACTCCTGGCTGCAGGTCGAAGATGCAACAGGTATGTCCTGGTAAGTGGTTCTGAAAGGGGTGCCTTCTGGCCGGCAAAGTCCCAAGTGGCTGAGGCTTCTCAGAGGGAAAGCTTTAACCAGGGCATTTCAAGGATCTGCCCTAGTAACAACTCGGAGCATAATTCCAAGAGGTCTGTGACTGCAAACAGATGGGAGAGGACTTACCTGCAACGGGACAGATCAGCTTCAGGCTTAAGAGTGCAGTCACAAAATACATCTGGAGAGACATGGTGTTTAGCACAACCTGTGGAGAAGAAGAGACCTGTTACTACTGAGAGCAGTGTATATACTTTACACTGCTTCACCCATGACCACAGAGAGAAGGGCGGTTATTGATCAGAAATACACTGCTGTCACCATCACCAGCTGAAAGAAGGACGGTTACTGATCAGCAATACACTTGTGTCACCATTACCAGCAGAGAGAAGGGCGGTTATTGATTAGTAATACCCTGCTGTCACCCTCAGCATCTGAGAGAAGGGCGGTTACTGATCAGTAATACACAGCTGTCACCATCACCAGCAGAGAGACGGGCGGTTACTGATCAGTAATACACCGCTGTCATAATCATCAGCACAGAGAGAAGGGTGGCTACTGGGAGGTGGGAGGTGGCAGCATCTTGGGCTGCCTGGCAACCCTCAGAAGGCTGTAATGGCAGCTCTAAGGATCCCCCAGAGTGCATGAAATCACACAACCAATGCCTGAAAAAGCCTTGGGGTATGATTCCAACATTTTTGATACCAAACATGGCCATATTAGGAGTTACCATTGTGAAGCTGGACATAGGTGGTGACCTATGTCCAGTGCACACGTAAAATGGTGTCCCCGTACTCACGAAGTCCAGAAAAATGGTCCTGGAGGTCGTGGGGCACCTCTGCTGGTTCAGGGGCGCTCTCACACAAAGGTACTCTGCACCCAGCCTTCAGGGCTGGAAGGCCTGTAATAAAGGTGACTTGTAAGGGACCTGGTGCAGTGTAAATGGCAGTGAAAGGGTGCATGCACCATTCCGCACGGCTGCAATGGCATACCTGGAGAAGCCTTTGCATGGGCTCCCTATGGTTGGCAAAAGAAATGCTGCAGCCCATAGGGATCCCCTGGAACCCCAATACCCTGGGTACCTATATACCATATACTAGGGGCTTATAAGGGGGCACCGGTATGGCAATTTTGGATGAAATACTGGGTTACCAGTATGCAGTGACAACATTTAGAGGAGAGAGAGAGAGCATAATCACTGGTGTCCTGGTTAGCAGGATCCCAGTGAACACACTCAAACACACTGACATCAGGCAGAAAATGGGGGTAACATGCCAAATGGGGGTACTTTCCTACAGCTACAGATTGGTACTATGTGGAGGTCACACTATGGTACACAGAGATGCAGAAAGGAGCACAGTGCAGCACTGAGATGTTTTCAGTATATTACAGATTGGTACTATGTAGAGATCACACTACACTACACAGAGATGCTGAAAGGAGCACACCATTGCACTGAGTTGTTTTTGGTACATTACAGAATGGTTTTGGAGGTCACACTATGGTACACAGAGATACTGAAAGGAGCACTGTGTGGCACTGAGATGTTTTCTGTGTGCTAAGTTAGAAATTAGGTTTCTGGTTGGCTAGGGTATGCACCTCATCCAAGCAGAACCCACCACTCTATTGAGGCTGAATAAGTTATACACCAAAGATAACATGTGGTGACCCATGGTAGCCTGGCATAGTTGGCATGTCTGGTGGAGGGGAATCCACACTGTAAACAAGGGTAGGGAACCTCATGTCGGGTACCCCGAGTGCTTAAAAAAAAAAGAATGCCACAGGAGCAGCTGCCCAAGAATCCACAGTGCAAAAGTTGGAAGTGCAAGGGCTGCGGCTCGATTAGTGGGCACAGTACCTTGTGGAGTCCCTCAAACAAGGGAAGGACAAGTTGCTGCTTTCAGGGCTGTTGGGGCCATGGTACTCCTCCAGGGGCCATGCGGAGTCATTTCTCCCGAGGTGTTGTGGTGGCGAGGGAAAAGCTGAGAGCGTGGGTACCAGTGGTGGGTGCCTGCTTGTGCCCCAGGGGCACTAGGTCATGCTGCTTCAGCCCTCGTCAATTACAGCTGGTACCTCACTGCTGGAGAAGGGAGGGGAGTCACACTAGAATCTGTGTCCCCCACACCAGTGGGTAAGTGCCCCTCCTGCACTGGGGGAATAACAGGAAAGCTCTCTTCATGCACTAGGGAGTGGTAGAACACTATGCATAGGCTTGACCTGAAAGCGATGCGATTCTCATGCTCTTCCCACGCGAAGAGGGGTATCCAGAGGTAGCACACAGCACTACCCAAAATGCAGGACCCTTGGGAGAGCACTGCGTGCAGGAGGCCACCTCAGAAATAAGCAGGGGGCCTAGATGGCTGTTCCTCCAGGCAATGTGCAGGTTAATGGATCATCCAGAGTCAGGGAGTAGCTGGAAGCAGGGCAACAAGTAGAACAGCCCTCTATTTAGTCTTTTGTGCCTCCCAGCAGCAGCCGGCAGCAGGGCAATAACAGATGAGCAGTTCAGGTGAGTTCTTTTGCAGCTCAGCAGTCCTTCTGACAGAGGTTCAGTACCAGTTCCCACAAGTGCTATCAAAATATGGGCTTGCAGCCCCTTTACTTATACTCAAAATGCCCAGCTTCTAGAAGAAGGGAGAAGTTAACAGCCAGATCTGACCAGTTCAAATACTCTGGCTCCAGACATCACTAGGGGGTAAAGAAGCCCTTTTTGTGTGTGTAGGACACAACCTGTACAACTGTAAAGTGAGCCCCACCTCCCTCTCTCTGAGCCCAGGAAGATCATTAGTATGCATATGCAGACCTATCACACCTATCCCTCCCTGATGGATAGCTGTCTAGAGAGAACACACAAAGTAGGGCTGTCATTCTGCCCTAGACATGGATTGAAGTCATGCTGCAAAGCACAATAGATATAAGCACAAAGAAATGCTGTAGGAGGCTGGACTGGCTTGTAGTGAGTACCAAGGGGTACTTGCACCTTGCACCAGGCCCAGTTATCCCTTATTAGTGTATAGGGTGTCTAGCAGCTTAGGCTGATAGATAATGGTAGCTTAGCAGAGCAGCTTAGGCTGATCTAGGAGACGTGTGAAGCTACTACAGTACCACTTAGTGTCATATGCACAATATCATAAGAAAACACAATACACAGTTATACTAAAAATAAAGGTACTTTATTTTTATGACAATATGCCAAAGTATCTCAGAGTGTACCCTCAGTGAGAGGATAGGAAATATACACAAGATATATATACACAATAGCAAAAATATGCAGTATAGTCTTAGAAAACAGTGCAAACAATGTATAGTTACAATAGGATGCAATGGGGAAACATAGGGATAGGGGTAACACAAACCATATACTCCAAAAGTGGAATGTGAACCACAAATGGACCCCAAACCTATGTGACCTTGTAGAGGGTCGCTGGGACTATTAGAAAATAGTGAGAGTTAGAAAAATAACCCTCCCCAAGACCCTGAAAAGTGAGTGCAAAGTGCACTAAAGTTCCCCTAAGGACAAAGAAGTCGTGTTAGAGGAATAATGCAGGAAAGACACAAACCAACAATGCAACAACTGTGGATTTCCAATCTAGGGTACCTGTGGAACAAGGGGACCAAGTCCAAAAGTCACAAGCAAGTCGGAGATGGGCAGGTGCCCAGGAAATGCCAGCTGCGGGTGCAAAGAAGCTTCTACTGGACAGAAGAAGCTGAGGTTTCTGCAGGAACGAAAAGGGCTAGAGACTTCTCCTTTGGTGGAAGGATCCCCCTCGCCGTGGAGAGTCGTGCAAAAGTGTTTTCCTGCCGAAAGAACGCCAACAAGCCTTGCTAGCTGCAAATTGTGCGGTTAACGTTTTTGGACGCTGCTGTGGTCCTGGAGGGACCAGGAGGTTGCAAGTTGGACCAGGAGAGAGAGGGGACGTAGAGCAAGACAAGGAGCCCTCTCAGCAACAGGTAGCACCCAGAGAAGTGCCAGAAACAGGCACTACAAAGATGTGTCAAATGGTGCTCACCCGAAGTCGCACAAAGGAGTCCCACGTCGCCGGAGACCAACTTAGAACGTCGTGGAATGCAGGTTAGAGTGCCGTGGACCCAGGCTCGGCTGTGCACAAAGGATTTCCGCCGGAAGTGCACAGGGGCCGGAGTAGCTGCAAAAGTCGCGGTTCCCAGCAATGCAGCCCAGCGAGGTGAGGCAAGGACTTACCTCCACCAAACTTGGACTGAAGAGTCACTGGACTGTGGGGGTCACTTGGACAGAGTCGCTGGATTCGAGGGACCTCGCTCGTCGTGCTGAGAGGAGACCCAAGGGACCGGTAATGCAGCTTTTTGGTGCATGCGGTTGCAGGGGGAAGATTCCGTCGACCCACGGGAGATTTTTTCGGAGCTTCTGGTGCAGAGAGGAGGCAGACTACCCCCACAGCATGCACAAACAGGAAAACAGTCGAGAAGGCGGCAGGATCAGCGTTACAGAGTTGCAGTAGTCGTCTTAGCTACTTTGTTGCAGTTTTGCAGGCTTCCAGCGCGGTCTGCAGTCGATTCCTTATCAGAAGGTGAAGAGAGAGATGCAGAGGAACTCGGCTGAGCTCTTGCATTCATTATCTAAGGAATCCCAAGAGACAGAGACCCTAAATAGCCAGAAAAGAGGGTTTGGCTACCTAGGAGAGAGGATAGGCTAGCAACACCCGAAGGAGCCTATCACAAGGAGTCTCTGACGTCACCTGGTGGCACTGGCCACTCAGAGCAGTCCAGTGTGCCAGCAGCACCTCTGTTTCCAAGATGGCAGAGGTCTGGAGCACACTGGAGGAGCTCTGGACACCTCCCAGGGGAGGTGCAGGTCAGGGGAGTGGTCACTCCCCTTTCCTTTGTCCAGTTTCGCGCCAGAGCAGGGCTAAGGGGTCCCTGAACCGGTGTAGACTGGCTTATGCAGAATTGGGCACATTTGTGCCCAAGAAAGCATTTCCAGAGGCTGGGGGAGGCTACTCCTCCCCTGCCTTCACACCATTTTCCAAAGAGAGAGGGTGTCACACCCTCTCTCAGAGGAAGTCCTTTGTTCTGCCATCCTGGGCCAGGCCTGGCTGGACCCCAGGAGGGCAGCTGCCTGTATGAGGGGTTGGCAGCAGCAGCAGCTGCAGTGAAACCCCAGGAAGGGCAGTTTGGCAGTACCAGGGTCTGTGCTACAGACCACTGGGATCATGGGATTGTGCCAACTATGCCAGGATGGTATAGAGGGGGCAATTCCATGATCATAGACATATTACATGGCCATATTCGGAGTTACCATTGTGAAGCTACATATAGGTAGTGACCTATATGTAGTGCACGCGTGTAATGGTGTCCCCGCACTCACAAAGTCCGGGGAATTGGCCCTGAACAATGTGGGGGCACCTTGGCTAGTGCCAGGGTGCCCTCACACTAAGTAACTTAGCACCCAACCTTTACCAGGTAAAGGTTAGACATATAGGTGACTTATAAGTTACTTAAGTGCAGTGTAAAATGGCTGTGAAATAACGTGGACGTTATTTCACTCAGGCTGCTGTGGCAGGCCTGTGTAAGATTTGTCAGAGCTCCCTATGGGTGGCAAAAGAAATGCTGCAGCCCATAGGGATCTACTGGAACCCCAATACCCTGGGTACCTCAGTACCATATACTAGGGAATTATAAGGGTGTTCCAGTAAGCCAATGTAAATTGGTAAAATTGGTCACTAGCCTGTTAGTGACAATTTGTAAAGAGAGAGCATAACCACTGAGGTTCTGGTTAGCAGAGCCTCAGTGAGAAAGTTAGGCATCACACAGGGAACACATACCTATAGGTCACAAACTTATGAGCACTGGGGTCCTGACTAGCAGGGTCCCAGTGACACATAACAAACATACTGAAAACATAGGGTTTTCACTATGAGCACTGGGCCCTGGCAAGCAGGATACCAGTGAGACAGTGAAAACACCCTGACATACACTCACAAACAGGCCCAAATTGGGGGTAACAAGGCTAGAAAGAGGCTACTTTCTCACACAACCCCCCCCCAAACGAAGGACAATAAGGCTAACCTTGGCCAGTTGAGACTTTATTGTCTAAGTGGTGATAAGTAGAGAGTAGCTCTGCAATAGACTGGTTACTCCCTTTATCATCCACTATATGGTTACTTCCCTGTTGGGATGTAAACCACCCTGTTTGAAGTTTTTTAGCTAAGCAACAATGTGAAGATGTATTTTCAGAGTTTCTATCAGTAAGTTTTAGTTTAGAGCAGTGGGAATTGTCCACTGAACCTATTTGTAGTGATGGAAATGCCAGACAGTGATGCTGTCTCAGAAAAGCCATAGCTGGGCAAAAACTTTGTCCATATGGCTGGAAGAGAGAACAGGGATGCTGTTTCTCTTGGGTTGGAGCAGGGCAGGGATGCTGTCCTATGAGCTCCACACTAGGGCAGGGATGCTGTCCTAAGTGTTGTGAGGCAGTGCAGAGTTTCTGCACTAAAGCTTCTCTGGGAGGGTTGGAGGGATGCTCCATGTTAACTAAAATGGTGCTATTTTTCTCACCAATGTTAGTTATCCCACAGAGAGGTACTTCTACCTCAGGGAGTACAGCTTTGCCAGCTGATGCTTCCCTTGGAACCGGTGCCACCCCAGGAGAGGTTTCTCCCACCACAGGAATGATATCCTGAATGGCAGGGTGGTTAGGGGATACTGTGATACCCTTTTTACCTGTTGATGGAGAGGGATCCTGAGTTTTCAGTCCTTCTCTCATTTGCTTTTTCATTTCAGAAGAAATGAGAGGGAACAATTCCTCTGGGATGCCCAGCATGGCTGCATGGGCATAAAACTCTACATCAGCCCAACCTGAGGCCTCTAGGTCATTACCTAAGAGACAGTCTACAGGTAAGCTAGGTGATACCACCACCTGCTTAGGGCCAGTAACTCCACCCCAACTAAACTGAATTATAGCTAAGGGAAGAAACTTAGTGGAGTTATGGACATCAATAATCTTATACTGTTGTCCAATGATGTGTTGATCAGGGTGCACTAGGTTTTCAGTCACCAAAGTGATACTGGCACCTGTGTCCCTGTAGGCCAAGGCCTCAACACCATTTATTGTAACTGTCTGCCTGTACATATCCATTGTAAGGGGACAAGCAGCCAGTGTGGCAAGGCCAATGCCACTAGGTGTGACATAAACTGTCTTGGGACTGACTACCCCAGTTTCTATGATGGACCCATAAGTGAACCCAACTACACCCTTTGCTTGACTGTTGCCAGCAGTCCCACCACTAGTACCACTACTGCTAGGGGCACTAGAGCTTGATGTATTAGTGGTGGTAGGCTCAGGGGGTTTACCTGGACAGGACTTATCCCCTGGCCTATGGCCTCTATTTTTACACACAAAGTACCAAGGCTTTTTAAATTGTGTAGGTTGAGAAGAAGAGGAAGAATTAGTTTTATCCCCACCCTCTGAAGAGTGTTTAAGATTTGAAGTGGGATCTTTGGTTTTACCCTTATCCCCATGCTTATCTTGAGATTTTTCACCATCTTTCTTCTTAGTGTTCTCTTTGTCACCCCCTGTATGAACTTTTCTGTTCACCCTTGTTCTGACCCATTTGTCTGCCTTCTTTCCCAATTCTTGGGGAGAGGTCAGATCAGAGTCTACCAGGTACTGGTGCAACAAATCAGACACACAATTATTAAGAATATGCTCTCTCAGGATCAAGTTATACAGGCTGTCATAATCAGTAACTTTACTGCCATGTAACCACCCCTCCAAGGCCTTCATTGAATGGTCAATGAAATCAACCCAGTTTTGTGAAGACTCCTTTTTGGTCTCTCTGAACTTTATCCTGTATTGTTCAGTGGTTAAGCCATAACCATCCAGGAGTGCATTCTTAAGAACTTTGTAATCATTAGCTTCATTTTCTTTTACAGTAAGGAGCCTATCCCTACCTTTTCCACTAAATGATAGCCATAGGATAGCAGCCCAATGCCTTTGAGGGACATCCTGTACAGCACAGGCCCTCTCAAGTGCAGCAAACCACTTGTTAATGTCATCCCCCTCCTTATAAGGGGGAACTATCTTATGCAGATTCCTGGAATCATGCTCTTTTGCAGGATGACTATGGGGAATACTGCTGCTGCCACCATGGGTTTCTAAACCCAGTTTCTGTCTCTCCTTCTCTACTTCTAAAGTCTGTCTATCCAAATCCAGCTGTTGCTTCTTGAGCTTCAGTCTGGTTTGTTCCACTCTCAATCTATTGAGCTCCCTTTCTAACAATCTGTCATCAGGGTGGGTGGGAGGGACATGCCTTGAAACAGAAGTATGGTGAGAATGGACAGAAGGAGACCTGTCCCTTACAGAGGGCACCCTAACAGCTTGGCTAACAGTATAATGTGAGAGCACACCATCAGTATGGTGTGATTCAACCTCTGTACCAACTATGCTAGACTGTCTAGTAATGGGCAGGCTGAGAAGTTTCTTTCCTGAATCTTTTCCTGGGGGAGTCCCTGGATCAGATTGGGAACCATTAGTTACTTTTTCAACAGATGGGGCACTTTTAGCCTTATCTTGTTCTCTAAGCATGTTAAGTAACAATTCCAAGGAAGGATTCTTCCCTACACTCAAACCTCTCTCTATACAGAGACTCCTTGCTCCTTTCCAGCTAAGGTGGTCATATGCAATCTTAGACAGGTCAACATTTTGGCCTGTGCCAGACATTTTTAGAGAGAGTTAAAGTGATAGAAAAAGAGAAAAAAGTTTGTCAGAGCTTTTAGAAAGACAGAGAAAAAAAACTTTTCAAACTTTTTCAAACTTTTGAGAAAGTTAGGAGTACTTTTCAGCACTTAGAAAAGAGTGAAAAGAGGAAATGCAAAACTTTTTGGCAATGTGTATATACACTGAACTTGTTTTGTATATTTTTCTCTTATGAAAAGTACAATGACAAGAGTGGTAAGTAGTCTCAAAGCACTTATCCCACCGCTGCACAACCAATGTAGGAGGCTGGACTGGCTTGTAGTGAGTACCAAGGGGTACTTGCACCTTGCACCAGGCCCAGTTATTCCTTATTAGTGTATAGGGTGTCTAGCAGCTTAGGCTGATAGATAATGGTAGCTTAGCAGAGCAGCTTAGGCTGAACTAGGAGACGTGTGAAGCTACTACAGTACCACTTAGTGTCATATGCACAATATCATAAGAAAACACAATACACAGTTATAATAAAAATAAAGGTACTTTATTTTTATGACAATATGCCAAAGTATCTTAGAGTGTACCCTCAGTGAGAGGATAGGAAATATACACAAGATATATATACACAATAGCAAAAATATGCAGTATAGTCTTAGAAAACAGTGCAAACAATGTATAGTTACAATAGGATGCAATGGGGAAACATAGGGATAGGGGTAACGCAAACCATATACTCCAAAAGTGGAATGTGAACCACGAATGGACCCCAAACCTATGTGACCTTGTAGAGGGTCGCTGGGACTATTAGAAAATAGTGACAGTTAGAAAAATAACCCTCCCCAAGACCCTGAAAAGTGAGTGCAAAGTGCACTAAAGTTCCCCTAAGGACAAAGAAGTCGTGTTAGAGGAATAATGCAGGAAAGACACAAACCAACAATGCAACAACTGTGGATTTCCAATCTAGGGTACCTGTGGAACAAGGGGACCAAGTCCAAAAGTCACAAGCAAGTCGGAGATGGGCAGATGCCCAGGAAATGCCAGCTGCGGGTGCAAAGAAGCTTCGACTGGACAGAAGAAGCTGAGGTTTCTGCAGGAACGAAAAGGGCTAGTGACTTCCCCTTTGGTGGACGGATCCCTCTCGCCTTGGAGAGTCGTGCAGAAGTGTTTTCCTGCCGAAAGAATGCCAACAAGCCTTGCTAGCTCCAAATCGTGCGATTAGCGTTTTTGGACGCTGCTGTGGCCCTGGAGGGACCAGGAGGTCGCAAATTGGACCAGGAGATAGAGGGGACGTCGAGCAAGACAAGGAGCCCTCTCAGCAGCAGGTAGCACCCAGAAAAGTGCCAGAAACAGGCACTACGAGGATGCGTGAAACGGTACTCACCCGAAGTTGCACAAAGGAGTCCCACGTCGCCGGAGACCAACTTAGAACGTCGTGCAATGCAGGTTAGAGTGCCGTGGACCCAGGCTTGGCTGTGCACAAAGGATTTCCGCCGGAAGTGCACAGGAGCCGGAGTAGCTGCAAAAGTCGCAGTTCCCAGCAATGCAGCCCAGCGAGGTGAGGCAAGGACTTACCTCCACCAAACTTGGACTGAAGAGTCACTGGACTGTGTGGGTCACTTGGACAGAGTCGCTGGATTCGAGGGACCTCGCTCGTCGTGCTGAGAGGAGACCCAAGGGACCGGTAATGCAGCTTTTTGGTGCCTGCGGTTGCAGGGGGAAGATTCCGTCGACCCACGGGAGATTTCTTCGGAGCTTCTGGTGCAGAGAGGAGGCAGACTACCCCCACAGCATGCACAAACAGGAAAACAGTCGAGAAGGCGGCAGGATCAGCGTTACAGAGTTGCAGTAGTCATCTTAGCTACTTTGTTGCAGTTTTGCAGGCTTCCAGCGCGGTCAGCAGTCGATTCCTTATCAGAAGGTGAAGAGGGAGATGCAGAGGAACTCGGCTGAGCTCTTGCATTCGTTATCTAAGGAATCCCAAGAGACAGAGACCCTAAATAGCCAGAAAAGAGGGTTTGGCTACCTAGGAGAGAGGATAGGCTAGCAACACCTGAAGGAGCCTATCACAAGGAGTCTCTGACGTCACCTGGTGGCACTGGCCACTCAGAGCAGTCCAGTGTGCCAGCAGCACCTCTGTTTCCAAGATGGCAGAGGTCTGGAGCACACTGGAGGAGCTCTGGACACCTCCCAGGGGAGGTGCAGGTCAGGGGAGTGGTCACTCCCCTTTCCTTTGTCCAGTTTCGCGCCAGAGCAGGGGTAAGGGGTCCCTGAACCGGTGTAGACTGGCTTATGCAGAATTGGGCACATTTGTGCCCAAGAAAGCATTTCCAGAGGCTGGGGGAGGCTACTCCTCCCCTGCCTTTACACCATTTTCCAAAGGGAGAGGGTGTAACACCCTCTCTCAGAGGAAGTTCTTTTTTCTGCCATCCTGGGCCAGGCCTGGCTGGACCCCAGGAGGGCAGATGCCTGTCTGAGGGGTTGGCAGCAGCAGCAGCTGCAGTGAAACCCCAGGAAAGGCAGTTTGGCAGTACCAGTGTCTGTGCTACAGACCACTGGGATCATGGGATTGTGCCAACTATGCCAGGATGGTATAGAGGGGGCAATTCCATGATCATAGACATATTACATGGCCATATTCGGAGTTACCATTGTGAAGCTACATATAGGTAGTGACCTATATGTAGTGCACGCGTGTAATGGTGTCCCCGCACTCACAAAGTCCGGGGAATTGGCCCTGAACAATGTGGGGGCACCTTGGCTAGTGCCAGGGTGCCCTCACACTAAGTAACTTAGCACCCAACCTTTACCAGGTAAAGGTTAGACATATAGGTGACTTATAAGTTACTTAAGTGCAGTGTAAAATGGCTGTGAAATAACGTGGACGTTATTTCACTCAGGCTGCAGTGGCAGGCCTGTGTAAGATTTGTCAGAGCTCCCTATGGGTGGCAAAAGAAATGCTGCAGCCCATAGGGATCTCCTGGAACCCCAATACCCTGGGTACCTCAGTACCATATACTAGGGAATTATAAGGGTGTTCCAGTAAGCCAATGTAAATTGGTAAAATTGGTCACTAGCCTGTTAGTGACAATTTGAAAGAAATGAGAGAGCATAACCACTGAGGTTCTGATTAGCAGAGCCTCAGTGAGACAGTTAGTCACTACACAGGTAACACATTCAGGCACACTTATGAGCACTGGGGCCCTGGTGAACAGGGTCCCAGTGACACATACAACTAAAACAACATATATACAGTGAAAAATGGGGGTAACATGCCAGGCAAGATGGTACTTTCCTACAACTACTTATACCCCTTTCTGCCTTTGAAACTGGCAAACCTCAAAGGAAAGTCTCTGTTTTTCACAAGATTCTGTCTTGCCCACGCCTGGCTCCAGACTCACACCAGGGGGTTGGAGACCGCATAGTCCATTCAGCTGTATGCGCCCACTCCTCTCTCCACTCTAGCCCAAATGGCCCATCAGGATACGAGGCTACACCTGGTCCCCTTTGTGTCACTGTCTAGTGGAGATTCACTAACAGCCCAACTGTCAGTCTGACCCAGACAGATAATATACAAGCAGGCAGAGTCACAGAATGGTTTAAGCAAGAAATGCCCACTTTCTGAAAGTAACATTTCCAAACTGACAATTCAAAAACAAACTTTACCCAAAGATGTATTTTTAAATTGTGAGTTCAGAGATCCCACACTCCAAATCTCTATCTGCTCGCATTTAAAGATGTTTAGAGGCAAGATATTTGAAGGCAGCCCGATGTTAACCTATGAGAGAGATAGGCCTTGCAACAGAGAACACCGAGTTTGGTAGTATTACACTGTTCGGACATGTAAAACACACCAGTACAGGTCCCACCTTTGACATACACTGCACCCTGCCCATGGGGCTACCTAGGGCCTACCTTAGGGGTGCTTTACATGTATAAAAAGGGAAGGTTTGGGCCTGGCGGGTGGGTACACTTTCTAGGTCGATTTGGCAGTTTACAACTGCACACACAGACACTGCACTGGCAGGTCTAAGACATGATTACAGGGCTACTCATGTGGGTGGCACAACCAGTACTACAGGCCCACTAGTAGGATTTGATTTAGAGGCCCTGGGCACCTCTAGTGCACTGCACTAGGGACTTACTAGTAAATCAAATATGCCAATCATGGAAAAACCAATTACACATACAACTGACACAGAGAGCATATACAATTTAGCACCTGTTAACAGCGGTAAATTGGCCAGAGTCCTAGAGCTAACACAACCTGGTTAGAAAAAATAGGAGGGAGGAGGCAAACATTTGGGGATGACCCTGCAAAAAGGGCCAGGTCCAACAATAACTTTATTTGTCTATGTTGGAGTGTTGTCGTTTTGGCCTTGTTTTACTCAGATAAATATTGGTTATTTTTCTAAACTGGTGTTAAGTACTTTCAAGGTGTTTTCTCTGTGTTAGTATTTGTGTATTTACAAATACTTTGCACATTGCCTCTGATATAAGCCTGACTGCTTGTGCCAAGCTACCAAGGGGGTGAGCAGTGATTATCTGAGCTGTGCATCTCCCTTAAGCTGACTTGAGTGAGGGTCCCTACTTGGACAGGGTATAAACTGACTGTCAACTACAGACCCCATTTCTAACAACTCTTTACAGTTCTATGTATAATCCCTCATAGGCTTACATTCTACTGGTGTGGGATAAGGAATCCTGTACATAGAAATAAACACAGCCTTTTAAAGGACTTCTAACAAAGACGTTCATGAATTCTACATGCATACATGGTTCTCAACATATGCACCAATGGGGAATGAGTATGAAGAAATATTTTAGTTGAGAATGAATTCAAAGTGTATATCATGTTCCTTCGAGACAGCAACCTTCCCAGAAAGCTGGAAGCATGCCGAGATCAACGCTCTTCTGAAGAAGCCCAAGGCAGACCCCAAGGACCTCAAGAACTTCCGGCCCATCTCCCTGCTCCCTTTCCCGGCAAAAGTGACAGAGAAGATTGTCAACAAACAGCTGACCCGCTACCTCAAAGTCAACAACATCCTGGACCCTTCCCAATCCGGTTTTCGCAGTAACCACAGCACCGAGACCACCCTCATCGCCGCCACTGACGACATCCGGACCCTGATGGACAAAGGAGAAACAGCCGCCCTCATCCTCTTGGACCTATCAGCAGCCTTTGACACGGTCTGCCACCGCACCCTATCATCCATGACGCCGGTATGCAAGAGAAGGCCCTGGCCTGGACCACATCCTTCCTCTCCGGCAGAACCCAGAGCATCCGCCTCCCACCCTTCTGCTCCAAAACCACCGAGATCATCTGCGGTGTCCCACAGGGATCCTCCCTCAGCCCGACACTGTTCAATATCTACATGGCCCCCCTCGCACACGTCGCACGACAACACAACCTCAACATCATCTCCTACGCCGACGACACCCAGCTGATCATATCCCTCACCGAAGATCCCCACACCGCCAAAGCTAACCTCCACCGAGGAATGAAGGCCGTAGCCGACTGGATGAAGGACAGCAGACTGAAGCTGAACTCAGACAAGACGGAGGTCCTCATTCTCGGACCCACCCCATCAGCCTGGGATGACTCTTGGCGGCCCACGTCACTAGGCACAGCCCCGGAACCCACGGACCACGCAGGCAACCTGGGGGTCATCCTCGACTCTACTCTCTCCATGACCAGGCAAGTCAATGCCGTCTCCGCGTCCTGCTTCAACACCCTCCGTATGCTCTGCAGGATCTTCAAATGGATCCCCCTCGACACGAGAAAAACCGTTACCCAGGCCCTCATCACCAACAGACTCGACTACGGGAACGCCCTCTACTCAGGAATTACAAACAAGCTACTGAGAAGACTCCAACGCATCCGGAATGCCTCGGCCCACTCATCCTCGATGTCCCCCCGCCGCAGCCACATCACACTCCACCTGAGAGGCCTGCACTGGCTCCCCGTCAACAAAAGGATCACCTTCAAGCTCCTGATCCACGCACACAAAGCACTGCACAACACCGGACCCACCTACCTCAACAACCGACTCAGCTTCCACACCCCCAACCGAAGCCGCCGCTCAGCCAACCTCGCCCTCGCCACAGTCCCCCGCATCCGAAAAACCACCGCCGGTGGCAGATCCTTCTCCTACCTCGCCGCCAAGACCTGGAACACTCTCCCCACCATCCTACGACAGACCCAGGACCTGCTGGCCTTCAGAAGACTCCTCAAGACCTGGCTCTTCGACCAGTAGCACCCCTCCCTCCCCAGCGCCTTGAGATCCTCACGGGTATGTAGCGCGCTTTACAAACGCAGTGATTGATTGATTGATTGATGGTACAGGCGTTGCTTTGATTCTTTTCCCACAACAGCACTGTGCTTCAATTTTCTCTTTAGGTCACCAGTTTCTTCTTCCAAGGGCCAAAGGACTGGAATTCGCCCCACTTGGCAAGTCAGGGCTCTCAACAGATGAGCCCAGTCATTGTCAGATGAAGGCTTTGATGTCCCTGAGACTTCACAGCAGGAGGTAAGCTCAGCACAAGCCCTTGGAGAACCCTACAAAGCAGGATGTAGAAGGCAAAGTCCAGTCCTTTCACTCCCAGGACAGAAGCAGCAAGCAGCAGGCCAGCACAGCAAAGCAACAGACAGAGTGGAAGTCCCTCCTACAGCATCCAACTCTTCTTCCTGGGAGAATGTGCTCAGTCCAGAAGTGTTCTAACGTTGTGGGGTTAGCAGTCCAACACTTATGCTCATTTCTGCCTTTGAAATAGGTAAACTTCAAAGGAAAGTCTTTGTAGTGCACAAGACCCTGCATCTCCCTTGCCCTGTCCCAGACACACTCTAGGGGGTTGGAGGCTGGATTGTGTGAGGGCAGGCACAGCCCTTTCAAGAGCCAGTGCCAGCTCCTCCCTCCTACTCTAGCTCGGGAAGACTAATCAGGATATGTAGGAAACACCTCTGCCCCCTTTGTGTAACTGTCTAAAGTGAATTCACAAACAGCCCAACTGCCAGTCTGACACAGACAAGGATTCCACAGGATTACGAGCTTGTCATTGTGGAAAAAGTGAGAGATTGAAGCGAGGAGGGAGTAAGACATTGCTAGAACAGGGAATCCCTTGACAAAGAAAGAGAAAGACTTAAAGGAGAAAGGAAAGATCCGTCCGGTATGTACTCCAGCTAGGGAAGTGGTGGCAAAGAAAGGGTTACACACATATGTGTGGCTTAGCCAATGGCATGCAAAGATGGGGAACTCAGATTCCCATTGAGTGGTACTTTTCACATAACTTGAATCGAGAACTTGAGGAAAACAATGTATAATATAAAACCACAGCCTAGGCCCACACAATTTGAAGTCTTAAAACTTTGGGAGCAAATGTCAAGTGAAAAGAAAAAGAAAAAATGTGAATTAAACATTTACAATCGGGCTCATTCATGGAGAAGCGCACAGGACAAGGAGGGGCAGAGAAAATGGGGAGAGCAAGTCATTGAGACCGTTGGAGTCTATCCCTTGATAGAAACTGAGGAAAAGGAGAAATCAAATAAGAAAACAGACATGGATAGTGAGAAGCAGGACATCTTCATACATGAACTCCTCAGTGAAAGAATGCCCCCATACAATGTGACAGCCGCTGACCCGAGCACCACAGCCCTGGCAGTTTCTGTGTGTGGTTGATGTTTTGGGTGTACGATTGGTGTGTTGGGTGTGTGGTTGGTGTGATGGGTGTATGGTTGATGTGATGGGGGTGTGATTGATGTGATGGTTGTGTGGTTGATGTGATGGGTGTATGGTTGATGCGATGGGTGTGTGGTTGGTGTGATGGGTTTGTTGTTGATGTTATGGGTGTATGGTTGATGTGATAGGTGTGTGGATGGTGTGATCGGTGTATGGTTGGTGGGATGGGTGTATGGTTGGTGTGATGGGAGTATGGTTGATGTTTGCTGGTAGTTGAACAGTTAGCACCGGTTAGTGCTTGGACTGAGGCCAGTGACTGTGCACTGGCTCTGATGGAAGGTAGAGTCCACAGCTATAGGGTCAGAGAAGTTATATACACGTGGAGGCTCAGATTAGCCTTCACAGATGGACACCACAGACTCAGGCCTGTTTGAGGATTGAACTGGAGAGGGGTCGGGCAGAGAGGAAAGCAAAAAGGGGCTAAAGCTTCAAGGTATATGGTTGATGTGTTGAGTGCATGGCTTTTGTAGAGAGTGTATGGTTGATGTGTTGGATGTATGGTTGATGTGTTGGGTGTATGGTTGGTTTGATGGTTGTATAGTCGGTGTGATGTGTGTATGGTTGGTGTGATAGGCGTGTGGTTGATGTGATGGGTGTATGGGGATGGATAGGTTGATGGTTGTTAGAGTGTGTGGGTGATGTGTTGGGTGTACGATTGGCATGCTGGGTGCATGGTTGATGTGATGGGTGTGTGGATGAAGTTTTGGGTGTGTGGTTGGTGTGATGGGTGTATAGTTGATGTGATGGGTGTATGGTTGGTGTGACGGGTGAATGGTTGGTGTGATGGGTGTATGGTTGGTGTGATGGGTGTATGGTTGATATTATGGGTGTGTGGTTGGTGTGATGGGTGTAGAATTGGTGTGTCAAGTGCATGGTGTGTGTTGGGTGCATGGTTGATGTGAGGGGTGTATGGTTGTTGTGATGAGTGTATGGTTGATGTGATGAGTGTGTGGTTGGTGTGATGGGGGTATGGTTGGTGTGATGGGTGTATGGTTGATGTCTCCTGGTTGTTCCACAGTTAACACCTGGTAGTGCTTGGACTGAGGCCAGTGACAGAGGGTGCACTGGCCCTGATTGAAGGCGGAGTCCACAGCTATGGGTTCAGAGAAGAGATATAGATGTGTAGGCTCAGATCAGCCTTCACAGACGGACACCACAGACTGAGGCCTGTTTGAGGATTGAACGGGAGTGGGAGTGGCAAAGAGGAAAGTGGAAGGGGCGGAAGCTTCAAGGTGTATGGTTGATGTGTTGGGTGTATGGCTAGTATGTTGGATGTATAGTTGATTTGTTGCATGCATGGTTAATGTGTTGAGGGTATGGATGATGTATTGGGTGTGTGGTTGATGGATGGGTGTATGGTTTCTAGGGTGTGTGGTTGATGTGTTGGGTGTACAATTGGTGTGGGGTTGGAGTGATGGGTGTATGGTTGAAGTGATGGGTGTGTGGTTGATGTGATGGTTGATGTGATGGGTGTATGGTTAATGTGATGGGTATGTGCTTGATGTGATGGTTGATGTGTTGGTTGTATGGTTGATGTGATGGGTGTGTGGTTAATGTGATTGGCATATGGTTGATATGATGGTTGATGTGATTTGTTTGTGGTTGATGTGATGGGTTTGTGGTTTATGTGATGGGTGTGTGGTTGGTGTGATGGGTGTGTGGTTGGTGTGATTGTTGTATGGTTAATGTGATGGGTGAGTGATTGGTGTGATGGGTGTATGGTTGATGTGATGGGTGTGCGATTGGTGTGATGGGTGTGTGGTTGGAGTGATGGTCATATGGCTTGTGTAATGGGGGTGTGGTTGGTGTGATGGGTGTGTGGTTGGTGTGATCAGTGTTTGGTTAACGTGATGGGTGTATGGTTGAGGTGTTGGGTATATGGTTGGTTTGATGGGTGCATGACTAATGTTATGGGTGTATGGTTGCCAGGGTGTGTGGCTGGTGTGATGGGTGTGTGGTTGATGTGATGGCTGTATGGTTGGTATGATTGTTGTATGTTGGTGTGATGGGTGTCAAGTTGGTGTGATGGTGTATGTTGGTATGCTTGGTGTATGGTGGTGTGATGGGAGTATGGTTTATGTATTGGGTGTATGGTTGATATGATGGTTGATGTGATGGGTATATACTTGATGTGTTGTGTGTATGGTTGATGTGATGAGTTTTTGGTTGATGTGATGAGTTTGTGGTTGATGTGATGGGTGTGTGGGTGATGTGATGGTTGATGTGTTGGGGTTATGGTTGATGTGATGGGTATGTGGTTGATGTGATGGGTGAATGTTTGGTGTGATGAGCGTATGGTTGATATGATGGGTGCATGGCTGATATGACGGCTGATGTGATGGGTGCATGGTTGATGTGATGAGTGTGTGGTTGGTGTGATAGGTGTAAGGTTGATGTGATGGGTTTGTGGTTGAGGTGATGGCTGTGTGGTTGATGTGATGGGTGTGTGGCTGTGTGATGGGTGAATGGTTGGTGTGATGGGTGTATGGTTAGTGTGATGGGTGTATTATTGATGTTATGGGTGTGTGGTTTGTGTGATGGGTGTACAATTGGTGTGTTGGGTGCATGGTTTGTGTGTTGGGTGTATGTTTGATGTGATGGGTTTGTGGCTGATGTGATGGTTATGTGGTTTGTATGTTGGGTGTATGGTTGATGTAATGGGTGTGTGGTTACAGTGATGGGTGTGTGATTGGTGTGATGGGTGTATGGTTGATGTGATGGCTGTGTTGTTGGTATCATGGGTTTGTGGTTGCAGTGATGGGTGTGTGGTTTGTGGGTTGGGTTTATGGTTGGTGTGATGGGTGTACAATTGGTGTGTTGGGTGCATGGTATGTGTGTTGGGTTTATGGTTGGTGTGATGGGTGTACAATTGAGGTGTTGGGTGCATGGTATGTCTGTTGGGTGTATGGTTGGTGTGATGGGTGTGTGGTTGATGTGATGGTGTATGGTTGATGTGATGGTGTATGGTTGATGTGATGGGTGTGTGGTAGGTGTGATGGGTGTATGTTGTGTGTGTTGGGTGTATGGTTGAAGTGATGGGTGTATGGTTGATGTGATGGATGGTTGTGTGATTGGTGTGGTGGTTGGTGATGGTTGGTGTGATGGGTGTGTGATTGCAGTGATGGGTGTGTGGCTGGTGTGATGGGTGTATGATTGATGTCTGCTGGTGGTTCCACAGTTAGCAGCAGGTAACACCTGGCCCTGACAGAAGGCGGAGTCGGCAGCTATAGGTTCAGAGAAGAGATATAGAAGTCGAGGCTGAGATCAGCCTTCACAGATGGACACCACTGACTCAGGCCTGTTTGAGCTTTGAACAGGAGGGGAGGGGCAGAGAGGAAAACAAAGGGGGCTGAAGTGAGTCCCTCATTGCACAGTCTTCCCACACATTATATAAGCAGATGCCACAGAGGGGGTGCCACAGGGCCCTGGTCCAGCAGGCTGGGTGGCAGTGGAGGTGGAACTGCTGCCTCACCTGGCCTTTTCTCTGCTATGTATGAGGACCCTCAGAAACAGCTTTTCACCAGAGGGCCACGAGGGAGGGGTGAGGGGGGGGGGGGTCAGGAGCTGGTAAATGAGCTGCAGTGTAAGAGAAAGGAGAAGTGAGGGACCCTGTGGAGAGGGACTGAGAGAGAGAGACAAGAGAGAGAGAGAGAGAGAGAGAGAGAGAGACAGAGAGAAGGAGAGAGAGAGAGAGGGGAGAGTGAGAAAGAGAGAGAGGAGAGAGAGAGAGTGAGAGAGAAAGAGGAGAGAGAGAAAGAGAGAGACAGAGAGAGAGCGAGAGAGAGAGAGAGGAAGACAAAGAGGAGAGACAGAGAGAGAGCAAGAGAGAGAAAGAAAGAGAGGACAGAGAGAGAGAGAGAAAGAGAGAGACAGAGAGAGAGAAAGAGAGCGCAACAGAAAGAGAGAGATGGAGAGAGAATTTGAGAGAGAGGGAGAGAGGGAGAAAGACAAAGAGGAGAGACAGAGAGAGAGAGAAAGACAGAGAGAAAGAGCGAGAGAGAGGAAGCGAGAGATGGAGTGAGAGCGAGAGAGAGAGAGAGAGGGAGAAAGACAAAGAGGAGAGATAGGAAGAGAGAGAGAAAAAGAGAGAGAGGAGGGACAGAGAGAGAGTGAGAAACAGAGAGAAAGAGTAGTAGAAGGAGAAGGAGAAAGCCAAGGAGGAGAGACAGAGAGAGAGAGAGGACAAAGAGAGAGAGAAAGCAAGAGACAGAGAGAGAGCGAGAGAGAGAGGGAGAAAGACAAAGAGGAGAGACAGAGCGAGAGAAAGAGAGAGAGAGATAAAGAGACATAGAGGAGAGAGAGAGAGAGAGAGAGAAAGAGAGAGAGAGGAGAGACAGAGAGAGACCGAGAGAAAGAATGAGAAGAGTAAGAGAGAGAGAAAGAGAGAAAGAGAGGGAGACAGAGAGAGAGAGAAAGAAAGAGAAAGGAGAGACAGAGAGAGACCGAGAGAAAGAATGAGAGAGTAAGAGAGAGAGTAGGAGAGAAAGAGAGGGAGACAGAGAGAGAGAGAGAGAGAGAGAGAGAGAGAGAAAGAGAAAGAGAGAGACAGAGAGAGGGAGAGAGGGGGGAGAAAGAAAGAGAGAGAGAAAGAGAGAGAGAAAGAGACAGAGAAAGAGAGAGAAACTGAGAGAGAGTGAGGAGAGATAGAGAGAGCGAAAGAGAGAAGAGACAGAGTGACAAGGATGAGAGACAGAGAAAGAGAGAGAGACGGAGAGAGGGAGGAAGACAGAGAGCGAGAGCGAGAAAGAGAGGGAGATAAAGAGACAGACTCAATGAGCAGAGACAGAGAAAGAGAGGAGAGACAGAGAGAAATAGAGAGAGAACTAAAGAGGAGAGACAGAGAGAGGGAGAAAGACAAAAAGGAGCGACAGAGAGAGAGAGAAAGAAAGAGATAGGACAGAGAGAGAGAGAAAGAGAGAGAAACAGAGGGAGAGAGAAAGAGAAACAGAGAGAGAAAGGAGAGACAGAGGGAGACAGAGAAAGAGAGAGAGACGGAGAGAGCGAGAGGAGTGACAGTGAGAGAGAGAAAGCGAGAGAGAGAGAGAGAGAGAGAGAGAGAGGAAGAGAAATAAAGATAGAGAGGACAGAGAGAGAGAGCTAGAGAGAGAAAGAAAGAGAGAGAGAAAGAAGAAAGACAGAGAGAGAGGAGAGACAGAGAGAGGCGACAGAGAGAGAGAAAGAGAAATAGAGAGAGGGAGAAAGAGAGAGAGAGAGAGAGAGAGAGAGGGAGAGAGAGAGAGAGACAGAGAGAGAGAGGACAGCGGGACCGAGGAGAGAGAGGGAGGCAGAGAGAGAGAAAGAGAATGTGAGAGACAGAGAGAGGGGGAGACAGACAGGGAGAGAGCGAGAGAGGAGAGTGAGAGAGAGGCGAGATAGTGAGGTGGAGAGATAGAGAGAGGGGGAGAGAGAGAGGAGAGAGAGAGAAGGGGAGAGAGACAGAGAGAGGGAGAGAGAAAAAGACGGAGAGGAAGAGATAGAGAAAGGGAGACAAAAAAGAGAGAGAGAAAGGGGTTGAGAGAGAGAGGGGGAGAAAGAGAGGGAGGAGAGAGAGCGAGGCAGAGACATCAAAGAGACAAGCTCTAAGGAGGCAAGAAACAGCCCAAAAGTGTGGACAAAGAATGAGGCGCGTAGAACCCGGGGCGGCAGGGCGGACGCCCCAACACCCTCGGAGGGGGCCGCCTCGGTGCACTGCAAGCATTCCTTTAATGCTGATGGTTCATGGACACCCCTTAGTACACCAGGCAGCCAGACAGCTTGCTTTTTTGGGAAAAGTATTTAAAAAAATTGCCCAAACGTTGCCCTCTGACCCCTTAATAAACAAATAGAAGTTGCTATCAGCAGAGCCCCCTCTCAGCAGCGACACCCCCTCCTAAAAACTCGTAGGGAGCCCGGACTCGCTCTACCTGCTCGCCACAGTGGGAGTCTTTATTGGATATTTCTTGCCCCCCCTTGCTTCCCGGCGACCACCCTTAGGCAGTAACTATAAAGCCCCCCACCTACCTGTCTCTCACCGCCCGGCGACCTCATCCCTCCTTAGGGCGGTCTTCTAGGCACGGGGTTTTCCTTCACGTCACTCCCTGTGGATTCATCACCACTGGGGGCTTCCTCAAGCGCCTGGAAGCGTGCAGAGTTCTTGATTCCTGCTGCCTCGGACCCTGGAAAGATCTACCTGCCCTCGGCTGAGGAGTGAAAGTGAAAGGGGGCGATGAGAGGACTTTCACCCGGGACCAGAGATAAGCTCACTCCTGCCCTCTCCTGAGCTGCGAGGCGCTATCTCCTGCTCTCTGCTCTACTGTGACTCCAGCTGTCTGTTATCTCTCTCTGAAGACTTTGACCCAGGATGCAGTTTACAAACAAGCACAAGCAGTGCCAAGCTCTGGCCTCACCTGTAACCATCAGACCCAGAACAAGGCGTAGGAAGAACTAGAAAGACTGTGTGTGTGTATGCGTGTGTGTGTGTGTATACATGTGTGTCCATGTGTGTGTGTCTGTGTGTGTGTGTATACGTGTGTGTCCATGTGTGTGTGTCTGTGTGTATATGTGTGTGTGTCCATGTGTGTGTGTGTGTGTGTCTGGGTTTGTTTTACTATCCTTGTGGGGACATGGATGTGATAACACACACACACGCTGTGGGGACTTTGTTGCACTATGGGGACCTGAACCCAGGTCCCCACAAGGAAATGTCTTCTAAATGATCAAAAACGACTTCAGGAGCCTCTGTGTAAATTTTTACAACTTTAAAAAAAAATGAATTGTGGGGACTTGTGTTTCACCAAGTGTGTTTATATTCCTGCTCCGCTCTGCCCCTGTAGACAGGAGGTGGTACTGCAATCTTAAACACTGTTAGACCTGACAGTCTTCCGGTGGTCACCCCCAACCTTTTGCCTCCCCCCCTCCACCTTTTTGACATTGTTTTTGCTGGTTTTAGGACTCTGCACACTTTACCACTGCTAACCAGTGCTCAAGTGCATATGCCCTCTCCCTTAAACATGGCAACATTGGTTCATACCCAATTGGCATATTTAATTTACTTGTAAGTACCTAGTAAAGTGCACTACATGTGCCTAGGGCCTGTAAATGAAATGCTACTATTGTGCCACCCACATAGGCAGCCCCTTAACCACGTCTCAGGCCTGCCATTGCAGGGCCTGTGTGTGCAGTTTCACTGCCACTTCGACTTGGCATTTAAAAGTACTTGCCAAGCCTTAAACTCCATTTTATCTACATATAAGTCACCCCTAAGGTTGGCCCTAGGAAACCCAGAGGGCAGGGTGCTGTGAAGGTAAAAGGCAGGACATATTTCTGTGTGTTTTATATGTCCTGGTAGTGGAAAACTCCTACATTTATTCTCCACTGCTGTGAGGCCCGATCCTTTCATAATCTAACACTAGGGTTACCCTCATATACTGTTTGAGTGGTAGATTCTGATCCAAAAGGGATAAACAGGTCATATTTAGTACGGCAAATTGTATTAAATAATCCTGCTTATTGGTGAAGTTGGATTTTATATTACTATTTTAGAAATGCTACTTTTAGAAAGTGAGCGTTTCTCTGCACTTAAATCCTTCTGTTCCGTACAGCCTGTCTCCAGCCCACGTCTGGGCTGGGCTGGTTGACACTGTGCACTTCAAAACCACTCTTTGACGTCCCCCCACTTCAAAGGCACTTTTGGGTTTATAATCTGGGTCCCTGACCCCACCAACTCAGACACTTCCTGGGACAGAGACTCTAAACCCGACCCTGCAACCTGCCAAGAGAGGCTGCCTGGCTGCCCAAAGGACTCCCCTGGACTGCTGTGTAGTGAAGGACTGCTGCCTTGCTGTTGCCCTGCTGCCTTGCTGGCCTCTGGCTCTGCTGAGAAGTGCTCTCCAAGGGCTTGGATTGAGCTTGCCTCCTGTTCCTGAAGTCTCAGTAGCAAAATGACTTCTTCTCTGCAAGGAAACTCGTTTTGCAGCGAAAATCGGCGCACAGCCTGCCGCAATCGATGCACAGCCTGCCCAGAGGTGAAAGAATCACTGCATCGCCAAACTGGAACAATGTAGCCCGGCTCCCCAAGTGGAGATCGACGCAGCACCATCGTTGCGACTGGAACCTCAAAGCACAGCCATTGGATCAACGCATCGCTGAGCCGGAACAACGCAGCCTCACTTCCTGCAGGAGGAATCAACGCAGCACTTGATGTGCAACAAAAACTCTGAAGCATCGCCCACCGGATTGATGCAGCACCTGTGACTTCATCCCGCACGCCCAGGATTTCCACTCATTGTCTCTGGGCGTCAAAAGACCCCACATCACAAAAAGAGTTCAAGCTTGCACGCCGAAATTCATTGCAAAACCCTTGCCACATGGAAAAGAATTGATGCATTGTCTGTGTGCGCCTGGAAATCCAGCACACACCTTCCTTTTTCCAAGCATGTCCTCCTCTGTGGTATTTGTGGGTGTAATTTTGACGCATACCAGGTACCTTGTTCATGCAAGAGACATTTGTTGACTTCTAAAGACTTAAGACACTTCTTATCATTGGAACAGTGATACTTCAACTTTTGATTATCAAATCTTGATCGTTTTGACCTTAAATCAATCAGATAAATATCTTATATTTTTTCTAAACCTGTGTGGTGTCTTTTTGTGGTGTTTTCACTGTGTCATTGCATGCCTTATTGCACAAATACTTAGCAATCAACGGGTGGTTTAAAGGAGTATTATGGGCTACCTGTCACCTGTATACTAAATTCCAACACAATAATTACACACTGACCAGGGAAAAAACACCCCAAGTCACTGAAAGTCAACAATCAAAGATTGCAGATAAAAGTCTCTATATATGAAGGCACACTTCCCTCCAGTGCCCATTGTTATTCCATCTTCATATTTTTATTTCGTATTCCTCTTCTCATCAACATTCAGCTTCAGTTCAAGCTCCTGCCACTCTCGCCAGCCGCCCTTGCCAACACGTGTTTCGTCTGGGAAATCACCCAGAGACTTCGTCAGGGCTGCAATTACACATATAGATCATATTGTAGCACCAACATTATATATCACTCATACCCTATGCAAATTAGTCCACATCTGTGAAGCCTGTGGAAGCCTTTGATAGTTTACATCACCTCCCTTTATCATTCTCGTTTGTTTCGTGATCATAGAACTAATACATATATGTACCTATACTATTTATATAGAATGTCTTGTTAGTAATAATACAATTATTGAAATAGTTGAAGATACTATCCCCGTGTACATGCACACACATGTGAAAAAATAGATATATGTTAATCATGACCCATACAAAGTACCTGTCACTCAATCTGTTATAGATCAAGATACTCTTCAGTTCTCATCGTTATTTTATGCTCCTCCGTCCATAGTATTCTGTGACTTTCCCAGTATTCCTCAGTCTCTAATTCTCCTATCTGTATTTTCCCCTTCTATCCGGGTTTTCTGTAATTAAAATGTCTTATTAATACCTCCCTTTTCACAATGTTCTATATATCAATCCAGTCCAAGTCCTTCACCTATGGTTGTCATGATCTTCTTTCTCTCATTTGCTCTCTATTATGCTCTGTGCCTACTAATCTATCTGTTCCTCTCACCCTTGTTTGTGGTGTTCACAACATACTCCGTAGCTCCACTGTCCCATAAACCTGATCCTTCCTTCATTCCCCGCCTGTGTCCTCATTCCTCACAGCGCGTACAGTTTCAGGTCACCTTCATCTCCCAATCCATGAGCTCCTTCCCCTCATCTACTCTCTGGCTGTTCCGCTCTGTACCTACTATATACCTCTAGGGTGTATACCTCTGCCAACCAGAGACCCCATTTCTAACAAACACACTTTGCATTTGAACACACTTTGCTTATCAGAAACACCTGCTAGCAGCAGAAAGACAACCATTTGAAAGGGAAAGCTGCATGATCATATATTTATTCAAATATTTTTTATGCACATTAACATTGTTTCTATTTATTAAAATAAAAACATCTTTGTGTGAAGCTATTGAATTTAAAGTTTTTGTTTCTGAAAATTGTTTGTGGTTTTATAAACATTTCTAACAGCAATTAGGGTCAGTTTCCAATCACAGAATACTTCACTACTGCACTTTGATCCTCATCTGCAATTAAAGACTGATGGAGCACTGCACTGAGGTACAACATAAACTGAACTGATTGTTGTTTTCAAATAACCTGGAGGCATCAAAGCTTTTACTAGGACTTCAGAGTCTTTCTGTTCACATATAAAGGGCTCAGTTCTCGCAGACAGTGAATGGAAGCAATGTCATGCCCTCTGCATGAAAGAAAATATATTAAAATGCTGTCATAATATTTATTTTGAACAATGAACAATATGCAGTTTGAAATCAGTGGATGAGAGATTCAATATTTTCAGTTCAAAACGATTGCACTTTGTACGCTGCTCTTTGACTTCAGCTGCAGCTAATCTTTGCAGTAGATACAAGAACTTCGGATAATTCTACTGGATCTTTTCCTTATTGCTTCGGCTGCACCCTATCGTTAAAAATAAAAGTTTTGTGGAGCAGGAGTCTCGTTAATCAAGCAGCTGGTATGTGTGGGGTTTGCACAAAAACATGTGAAAGCGACCGTATGGGATGTGCGATTTGCCTCTGTGTTAAGTTGTTTGATCTCCTTGCAGGGGGTCAGTGCACCCAATATCTGTCCTTATGACTATTGAATTAAACAGAATGTTTGAATCCCTGCCTTCACACTTATATGTTAGCATCATGAAAATTATGAGATCCTTCTGTAGGAAATGCATTGATTAGATGCACTTAAACAAAATGTGATTAATCTATGTTGGTTGGCTGAATGTGTGAAAAATATTTTATAGCCCTAAAATATAAGTCGACCACATTTACGTTCAGACAGACTACAAATGTGCACTGTTTTGTCATGATGACATAGTCACACACAGAAGGCAAGCCGTAGAGAAAATTAGCTTGCTATGATGTGCTTTCAAATTTCATTTTGTAATAAAATTGTCCATTATTTAACTAAGTTACTGTTTGCATTGCGACAGAGACTCATTGCTGTGTGGGAGGGAGAGAAAGCAGGGGGGTGTCATATCTGCCAAGCCTTGGCACTCTCCAGTCCTGGTGTAAAGCCAGCTGCCAACAGGCATTAATGCTCCTTTGCACCATAGTGCAAAGATGTCTGTGTCATGTCTAGCATGGGTTTTGTACTAAATGTTGTAATTTTGTAATATTTTGTACAGTACACAATACTGTCCCCTCCCAATCCTAGACAAACTTTGAAAATTACAAACCTTTCCCTTTTTGGAAGTGTGCTGCACCAGTAGTGTGAGTGCTCCATGACATAGGTCTGTCTCACGGATTGCGGTGTTGTTGGACAGGGAGGGGTGCACAAAGCACTGTCCTCAAAGTGCTGGAAGACTACTTTCTTCACCAGGAGTTACGCAGTACAAGCGCGGTGGTGGGGGCATACTGTGGGGCACTCAGTGAACAGGTCCTTTTTACACGGTGTCGCTGGAGTGAGGCCTACAGGCTCACTCACCTCTATAAATGCCCGGCTGCTGTGTGCTCAACTCAGCCTTTATATTGATGCGGCAGTGAGGGCGTGGGGGAAACGTGCTGATTGCATGTGCGCTCGCAAAAAATACGCTACATGAAAAGGAAAGTGGGGGACAGTGCACACATAATAAATGTGTGTGCTGGCAGTGTGTTTTTGTAAATAACACACTCTAGTACAGTACAGAGAGAATGTGGTACTGAACATTGTGCACATGTGGGTATGCTGGTGATGGCGTGATACCTGAGGACAACAGTACAAGGCAGTGAGTGTGCTATGAATGTACAGAAGCGCCAGCACTGGTCCATTGTGGGAAGCCCAGACCTGCACTGGTACATTACAAAGGAGACCAGGCCTGCACTGGTACATTACAAGGAGGACCTTCAGTTCCATTGTGGGAAGCCCAGGCCTGCACTGGTACATTACAAGGGGGACCTTTGGTTCCATTGTGGGAAGCCCAGGTCTGCACTGGTACATTACAAGGGAGTCCCTCGGTTCCATTGTGAGAAGCCCAGGCCTGCACTGGTACATTACAAGGGGGACCAGGCCTGCACTGATACATTACAAAGGGGACCCTCGGTTCCACTGTGGGAAGCACAAGCCTGCACTGGTACATTACAAGGGGGGCCTTCCGTTCCAATGTGGGAAGCACAGGCCTGCACTGGTACATTACAAGGGGGATTCTTGGTTCCATTGTGGGAAGCCCAGGACTGCACTGGTACATTACAAAGGGGACCCTCGGTTCCACTGTGGGAAGCACGGGCCTGCACTGGTACATTACAAGGGGGACTCTTGGTTCCATTGTGGGAAGCCCAGGCCTGCACTGGTACATTACAAGGGGGACCCCCGGTTCCACTGTGGGAAGCCCAGGCCTGCACTGGTACATTACAAGGGGGACCTTTGGTTCCATTGTGGGAAGCTCAGGTCTGCACTGGTACATTACAAGGGGGACCCTCGGTTCCATTGTGGGAAGCACAGGCCTGCACTGGTACATTACAAGGGGGACCTTCGGTTCCACTGTGGGAAGCCCAGGCCTGCACTGGTACATTATAAGGGGGACCAGGTCTGCACTCGTACATTACAAGGGGGACCTTTGGTTCCATTGTGGGAAGCCCAGGCCTGCACTGGTACATTACAAGGGGGACCAGGCCTGCACTGGTACATTACAAGGGGGACCTTTGGTTCCATTGTGGGAAGCCCAGGCCTGCACTGGTACATTACAAGGGGGACCTTCAGTTCCATTGTGGGAAGCACAGGTCTGCACTGGTACATTACAAGGGGGACCTTTGGTTCCATTGTGGGAAGCCCAGGTCTGCACTGGTACATTACAAGGGGGAACAGGCCTGCACTGGTACATTACAAAGGGGACCCTCGGTTCCACTGTGGGAAGCACAAGCCTGCACTGGTACATTACAAGGGGGGCCTTCCGTTCCAATGTGGGAAGCACAAGGGGGACCTTTGGTTCCATTGTGGGAAGCCCAGGTCTGCACTGGTACATTACAAGGGGGACCCTCGGTTCCACTGTGGGAAGCCCAGGCCTGCACTGGTACATTACAAGGGGGACACTCGGTTCCACTGTGGGAAGCACAGGCCGGCACTGGTACATTACAAGGGGGACCAGGCCTGCACTGGTACATTACAAGGGGGACCCTCGGTTCCACTGTGGGAAGCCCAGGCCTGCACTGGTACATTACAAGGGGGACACTCGGTTCCACTGTGGGAAGCCCAGGCCTGCACTGGTACATTACAAGGGGGACCTGCAGTTCCACTGTGGGAAGCACAGGCCGGCACTGGTACTTTACAAGGGGGACCTTCGGTTCCACTGTGGGAAGCCCAGGCCTGCACTGGTACATTACACGGGGGACCAGGTCTGCACTCGTACATTACAAGGGGGACCTTTGGTTCCATTGTGGGAAGCCCAGGCCTGCACTGGTACATTACAAGGGGGACCTTCAGTTCCATTGTGGGAAGCACAGGTCTGCACTGGTACATTACAAGGGGGACCTTTGGTTCCATTGTGGGAAGCCCAGGTCTGCACTGGTACATTACAAGGGGGACCAGGCCTGCACTGGTACATTACAAAGGGGACCCTCGGTTCCACTGTGGGAAGCACAAGCCTGCACTGGTACATTACAAGGGGGGCCTTCCGTTCCAATGTGGGAAGCACAGGCCTGCACTGGTACATTACAAGGGGGACACTCGGTTCCACTGTGGGAAGCCCAGGCCTGCACTGGTACATTACAAGGGGGACCTGCAGTTCCACTGTGGGAAGCACAGGCCGGCACTGGTACTTTACAAGGGGGACCTTCGGTTCCACTGTGGGAAGCCCAGGCCTGCACTGGTACATTACACGGGGGACCAGGTCTGCACTCGTACATTACAAGGGGGACCTTTGGTTCCATTGTGGGAAGCCCAGGCCTGCACTGGTACATTACAAGGGGGACCTTCAGTTCCATTGTGGGAAGCACAGGTCTGCACTGGTACATTACAAGGGGGACCTTCGGTTCCATTGTGGGAAGCCCAGGCCGGCACTGGTACATTACAAGGGGGACCTTCGGTTCCATTGTGGGAAGCCCAGGCCGGCACTGGTACATTACAAGGGGGGTCTTCAGTTTCCCTGTGGGAAGCTCAGGCCTGCACTGGTACATTACAAGGGGGACCTTCGGTTCCAGTTTGGGAAGCCCAGGCCTGCACTTGTACATTACAAGGGGGACCTTTGGTTCCAGTTTGGGAAGCCCAGGCCTGGCTGGTGAAAACATGAGCACAAGAGAAATCCCACCAGACAGAGTTGTGTTTTGCTGCGTTGCTGTGAGAATGGGGGGGACGTGTACTGGAGGATGGAAGAGCCAGGCTTTCCTTGAGCATTTGAAAGGGCTCTTTATGGTTTGAACCATGCTGGCAGGATTGGGGCGCTCAGCAGCCCCTTTACTATATTTCTTCTGTGCATCGCCCACCTAGCTTGTTACCGCTCTAGGTTGTCCATTCTGGGACATTTTGTTTCAGGTTTATGGTCCTGAACAGGCATAGGTTAAACAGAGAAATGTAGAGATCTGCTGGCATGTGCCGTACTTATCCAATCTGGCATATTTTGGTTCTTTTCCTCAGTGTTGGTGCCCTTTTGGTAGCCTAGCGCCAACGCAGACACCTTTGCACCATAATGCAAGGGTGCCTGTGTTGCATGCAGGATTGTTTGTGTCCATTGCGGGACACCTTCCTGCACAAAAACAATCCTGAGTGGCTTTTTCCTATTTCTATGTGTGCTGCATAATGCATAAAGAGAAATAAACGAGGAGAAATAAAGATATTTCACCTCATTACGCCTCTCCTGCAAAGGCATATCTTTGTGGTGCATTCCCAGGTTTACAAGTTCATGTAAATCAGGAAATGCGTAAAAATACATGGATGTTGTGTGGGATGACCCACGCAACACCCATGGAAACACCTCCCTGGGGCAGAGTAATACAATGCAGCAATGTGCACTCTGTTACATTACTCAAGATTACATAAGCATGGAGGGTCACGCAAGGTGGCCTTGATATGAGAAAATTGCCTTTTTTCCCGATGCACCACATGTTTTGCGGTTTTCCAAGGATTGTTGGCATCTTTCCACTAAGTTCTTTGTGCACCATGCAGCTCTGGCCCCCAGCACTCCTTCCTGTCGTGCACAGTCTCCTGCATCATTCCCCAGCGACATGGGATCCCTTTGTGTAGTGCTGCGTGGGCCTCCTTTTGAACCTTGTTTGTGCCCGTGGAGTGGGACTCATGTGCGCACTGCCTGATCTTCTGAGGGCTCTCTGAGTTGCTGAGAGCCCCCTCTGCCTCCTACTTCTGGTTAGAGTCCACCAGATCCCTCCTGGTCCCGGGCAGCGCCATTTGTTGTTAACCACAAGATTTGTGTGTGCCAAGGCTTGTCTGCAGAATCCAGCGATGCAAACCAGAATGCAATCATCCATCTGGCGTGGTAATCCGCATCCTTCTTCATGGGAGCAGTACTGACTGTTCTTCTTCACCGGTGGTTCTTCTTTTGCACCTTCATCCGGGTAAGCAGGGGCTCCTGTTCTCCCTGGACTCAGTGCTTCTTGGACTTGGTCCTCTTCTTCCACAGGTCTTCAGGTCCACAAATCCATCTTTGGTGTCTTGCAGTCTCTTCTGGTTCTTGTAATATCTTCTTTCTCATGTTCGTGTGTGTTCTAGTGAAGTTACTGCGATTTACTCCTGCTTTCCTGATCTCTGGGGTGGGTTCTATTACTTACCTTTGGTGTTTTCTAATACTCCCAGTGCCCCTCTACGCACTGCACTTATAATGTACATACTGTGTTTATTACTTACCTCCTAAGGGAGTATAGTCTCTAAGGTATTTCTGGCATTTGTGTCACCAAATTAAAGTACCTTTATGTTTGTAACACTGGGTGTATTCTTTCATGTGTGTGAGTACTGTGTGACTACAGTAGTATTACATGAGCTTTGATGTCTCCTAGTTAGGCCTTGGCTGCTCATCCACACTACCCCTAGAGAGCCTGGCTTCTAGACACTGACTACATTTCACTAATAAGGGATAACTGGACCTGGTATAAGGTGTAAGTACCTTAGGTACCCACTACAAACCAGCCCAGCCTCCTACACTTGAGACCCTTTATAAATCTCCCTTAAGGTTTGCGTCGCTCTTGCACTACGTTGCGTGGGGAAAGGGCAACGCAAACCAGGCCTTAAATATGGCACTTAATTCAAGATAGTAATTCATACCACCAAAGTCCCTAGGGGAGCTAAGAAACTCCTGTGTCTTCAGTGAAATAATATAATATATGACTTGGAATAAATATTTAAAAAAACTTTATGTGGAAAAAACATTATTTTTAGGCTGAGCTGGCCCTGGCAGGATTCATTCTACCCAAGGAAGGCTGAGCTGGCCTTGGCAGGATTCATTCTACCCAAGGACGGCTGAGCTGGCCATGGCAGGATTCATTCTACCCAAGGAAGGCTGAGCTGGCCCTGGCAGGATTCATTCTACCCAAGGAAGGCTGAGCTGGCCTGGCAGGATTCATTCCACCCAATCATGCTTAAACCATGAGGCAAAAGTGGTGACAAAGAAGGATACAAATGGAGGCCCAAAGGCACATCCCCCCCGGTGAGCAGCATTGGTGCATGCAGATAGAACTTGGCTGTTGTATCTCAAGTGGAGCTCTAGAACTTTCAGACAGAGGTCCATGCAAAGAGACCGATGACACAGATCTGGACCCCCAGTAATCCACATAATGTGAGAAGGTGGGGAAATGGGCCTGCGGTGTCTTCGGCAGACGCATCCCTGAGTTAAGCATGCTCTCCAGAATGCAGTCATTGGCACAGGGGCTCTGGGAAGCAGCTCTGAGTATTTATCAGTGGCTGGGATTTATCCAAACATTTCATCCATTACTGTTTTGTATTCGTCAATGCAACGCTGTAAGAGGGTCGGCTGTCCTCAGACATGGGTCCTGTGCACACGGTGCCACCTGAACCAAACTGTACCCGGCTGATGAGCCCTCATAAGGGTGAAACCCATCTTCTTTTGCCTGTTTTCCAGTTTAGGGAGGACCTGGCCTGGCAGCTCAGACTCAACTGTTCCTATTGTGGCAGGATCAAGGTTATTTTGTATATGGCTGGATCCACACTGAGGTGGCATGGTGTAATTACCAGTAATAGCTACCAGTAGCTGAGATTAATTCAAACTTTCCATCCATCACTGTTGTTGTATATTGCAATCTCCATACATGACAGCCCATTAAGGGGTGCCGGCCTACATCCAGGGATCTCAAGAGGTTTCCGTGGGATCTGAGGTGCTACATACATGAATCTCACTATGGACAGATTTGGGGGACCACGGACGTCAATCAGCAGAGCCAACAGTAGCAAGAGCCCACCTGCAGACCGAAGAGCAGGCTACAATGTGAGACAAACCTGGGATAAACCCAGGTGTAGAGTGCATGTGAGGGGCTCAAGAGTCATGACACTCTTAGATCCTTATGTTGAAGATGGTAAATTGGGCCGCTGGCGGCAGTCAATAGAGTCTGCAATTGGAGGGGGAGTCTACTGGATACAAGCTTGATTAATATCCTGTTGTTGCAGATAATGATGGAGAGTGGGCGATATGAGGTGCATTTGGAAGGATGCTTTGCAGGTTTAGGGAGGATAGGAATGATTGCTTTGCTAATGGATGGGAGGAGTTCCCCATCTCAAAGTGCCTCTGAGTAAACTGCCATGAGGTGTGGGGCTAATATATGTCTGTATGCCTTATAGAAGTCTGGGGTGAGCCCATCGGAGTCCGCTGCTTTCCCACCCTCCAAGCAACTGATGGCCGCTATCACTTCAGCCTTTTCTAAAATATATGTTAATACTTTCCCCTGATGTCGTCCCACTTGTGGGGTATAATCATGTGCAATATGGAAACAATTCTGCCAGAATATCCTCCTTATTTGTGAAAATAGTGCAAATGCCATCCACAACGCTGTCAATGCCTCCTCCGTGTCTCTCTCCTGAGGAGCCAGGACAGTATCCTGACTGCTCTTTCATCCTCCCCACACCATCTGACTACTCCACATTTAGGTAGTTCCCTGCAATACTGCAGGAGGTGATTCTGCTCACGTAGGAGAGTGTGAAGCAGTTTGGAGGCAAATCACCCAGTCTGTTAGGTCAGTCTCAGTGCACGCTAGGTGTCTGTGAATATGTTATGAACCCCTGAATGTTTGGATCCCCTCTTATAAAGGCTTCACACAAAGTTGTGTATTTACGGACTGCACCTGAGTTGAACTGAAAGAATTTGATTATTGAAGCCCGAGTCTCCTCCTTAAAGAGTGGGTCTGAAAGCAAATTAGCAGGGAATACCCAGTAGAGGCGGGTAGACCTGGAAAGTGCCAGAGTCAGTGTAAATATGACTGGTGAATGCTCAGAGGGTGCTCAAGGCTTGTGGACTACATTAGTCACAGCATGGTTGATCTCATTGATAGTCATCCTGCAATCAGTTCGAGATGGAGTCTCATTAGGTGCAGAATATAATGTGTATTACCAACCAGTTGGGTGCTGGGACCCCCACACATCTGGCAGTCCGTAAAGGGCACTAAGTTCATGTAGTGCCTTTGCAGCTTGTGGTGGTGGGGGGGGGTTAATGGTCCCAAAAAGTATGGCCAAGCATCCAAGACCTGATTCAAATCTCCTACCCATATCGAAGTGTCTATGCTAAGATTTCTCCATTTGGAGAAAATAGTCACAAAGAAGAATGTGTCCTTGGTATTGGGGGTGTAGAAATTAACCAACACCCATCAAAGTGAATTTGTGGTACTATGTTCTGTAAATAAGCAATATGTTACCATAGAATGGTGTGAAGAGTAGTTGGTTGTCATTGTGAGCAAGAAACAGATCTCAGCAATGGCAGGGTGGGGCGGGCCCTCCCCTGGAGACAAAAGAGCCCTCCCCTGGAGACAAAAGAGTGGCTAAATTGGCCCAAAGAAAGGAATATCAGCCGGCCTCACCAGGCATCCAAGTAACGCTAGTTGTCAGTGATATAGTTCTGATTGAGATCTTGTGGGTCCCTGTGTCGTAGAGATTTCCCAGCCAAGCGTGCTTGGGATCTTGTAGTAGACACCAACTTGCAGAATGTGGCTGCTTCAGCAGCAGTGTGGAATGTGTGGATTTTCCCTTCCAGGTTCAGCCAAGCTGAATAGAGCATGGAGTATTTAAAGTTAAGCCCAGAGAGTGTTTGTTTTACTTCAGCAAATTTACGTCATGCCTCCTGTACCAACAAAGTCAGAGAAGATGGAGATGGCCTCCTTTTGCAATTGGAATCATCTGGCCCAACACATCTTAAAACCAACACATACTAAAGGAGCCATATTAGACTTCATAACCTGAAAAGATAACCTTCTCATTATATAGGAGCCAACACAAGTGGAATGGTATGATCAGTTCCTTTCTCACTCTGTGATCATTGGCCAATCCAAAAATGCCATATCCTGGATTTGCGACCCTAAGAACATTGATGCCACTATCTTCTGCAACAATGCAGTGAACATTCAACCATTCATCAGCCTAGATTCAAATATCAATGAAGAATCTGAACATTCTTTTACCTGCCTCACAGACCTGCTTGGTGAGGTTGACACCCTGGTGAAACAAAGCCTTGAAGAAAGAAAGAAGAGCCCTGAGAATGAAGGAGAAGAATTGGAGACAATCATCCTCCACCTTTAACTTCACATATCTCCGTATTGCAAGATCACTCTACAAAAAGCATATTTTCTGTGATCACTCCTTACCTCAGCCAAGAACCGACCTAAACTACTTTTTGATATGGTCAAAGCAGGCAACTATTTCTCTACCTAAATGTTCACTGCATTTGTCGACCCAACATCGACAACAAAATAATTTATACAATTCTTTGACACCAAAACAAAATAACGTCTATGTTGAGATGATCACCCTTATCCTACTAATCTATGCAAATCCAAGAACATTTGGCAGCTATTTGACAGAATTAGAGAGGAAGACTTACAGAACATTATCTTGAGAACAAAACCATCAAACCACTTGTGTCCCTATCCAAGATAACATAGGCATTCTAAACCGAATGTCTACTCATTTCTTCATTGTAATAACCAGCTACAGTGCACTCCTGGAAGGACAGACTCAATATCCTGAATAGAAAATCCACCATTGTTGACATTGCAAAATCACTAGAAGTCATCCTAGGAAAAAACCAAAATCTTGAATTGCAAATCAACACCGTGTCCAACAATCAGCTACACCTTCCCTGGGGAAAATACCACTTCATTCTAGTGCAAGAATAGAACACACTTGTTCATTCCTTAGTGCTCTCAAGGCTCGACTACTCTCTCTCTTGATCTCCCCACACCTGTTTCTCTCTCTTTCTCTCCTTAAATCTATCATACATTGAGGCAGCATGCTTCATCTATGGGGCCAAAAAATAAAATCAGCACAACTCACTGATGCTGCTCGCTCTCCGGTGGCTGCCCATTGAAGCCATGTAATACAAGACTGTTTGTATTACATATAAAGGCCTTACACATGTCCGCTCCATGCTACCTTGAGGATTAACTCAAGCTCTCTGGGTGCACCAGGCCTTCGCGAAATGCCCAAGCACTGCTACATGAACCCCAACCTTTGCAAACAAACAACTCATGGTGCAATTGTGGAAACTGGCTAAGGAATCCATTTCATTATCCCCCCAGGCCTGACCTCATCCTGTGATACTCAATGATGTACAGGCCTGAAAAACATAAGCAGAAGGTTGGATGACCTTTAGTACATTAACCCTGACAGACGGCTTGCTTAAAAGAGAAAGCTCATGCGACATGCATTGCTTCATTCGCCCAGCAAAAGACAGACATCTCGATGTCCACATAGGTCTGAGGAGAGGTTATGAGGAAGCTGGAATGGTGACGCCTTGGAAAGTCCCAAATGTCTGAGAAATGTGAAGGTCACGCTTGTGGTCATCTTGTATCACGCTGCCACCATGAAATGTTATTCTACTGTGATTGGATAGATGCCTAATATATGTGTAATACCATGCATCTCCTGATCAACATCACGTCATGTACTTGATGAAGAAATTATCTTTCAGTTGTTCTGAAAGGATGATGTATTTTCACCCTTTTGTGGTTTTCATGCATAAAAGATTGTATTGGAGTTCTGCAATTCAGACTGCTTGGCCTTAGCATTTCAAGCCACAGTCTCCATGTACATGTCTTTCTATTTCTAATAAATTCTTTATGTTTACTCAGAAGAGCTGGCTAACAGTCGTTTGTATCCTGGATGTGTGCTGAATAATTTAGCTTCTACGATTGCGGTCTCGTTCAGCGGATGACTCCCTTCAGCCCGGCTCCTGTTTCGGTTGGGGCGACAGCTGACCCATTGGACAGGGCCCCTCCTGCAGCGGAGGCTGGGGCTGTCATGAGTATCTATTGCTTCGTGGTCCTGTGCTTCGTGGTCCTGCTCTCGCTGTTTGCTCTACTGTATTTTCGGTATAAATATTGCGAAACAGGGAGGTAACTGGGGTGTTTTGTTAATATGTTTCCTGCATAGAGTGATTATGTATTTATGGTTAATATTTCTATTTGCCGTACCCCTTAGCCTGCTCTTCTTTATAATAGCATTTTTTTTTCTGTCTCCGGTGGCATGCCTCTTCCTCTGTTGCCGGCTCCTCTAATGTACCTCGTGAGAACGCTCCGATGGTTACCTATAGATGTTCGCCGGCTGCTGGCATTCTGTGTTAATTTAGTCCTCTCCATTGTATTACACCATTTCCTTCCTCCCTGCGCTGCAACTGCATAATTAGATTAGCTTCCTGTGTTTCATGTACCTTGTTATTGTTAAAAACGAAGTCCGAGGAATAGAGGCAACTAGCGGTGTTGCTTCAGAACACAGTCCGAGTCGCCGGAGGGGCTGGAGCGGATAACTGTGGCCAGAGGGGGTGGTTGGTGTCCACCCCAAGTTAAAGGGCAGGTGATGCCCAGGTGTGGAATTGTAGTGGTCCATTCCAGAAGAACTGGCAGGTGGTGCCAGGGTCCATGTGTATGGGAATGGTAGTGGTATTTTCAAGAGGAACTGGCAGGTGGTGCCAGGGTATATGTGTATGGGAATGGCAGTGGTCCATTCAAGAGGAACTGGCAGGTGGTGCCAGGGTCCGTGTGTATGGGAATGATAGTGGTTCATTCCAGTGGAGCAGGCAGGTGGTGCCAGGCTCTGTTTGTCATATTATTCTTTTGTCATGTTATTTGATTGTCATGTTATCTGTTTCCGATGATATTGCAGCTCTGTGAACTATGCCTATTACATATTGAACTATCTGATTTTCCTGTACAAATACTGTAAAAGAGGGTGAAATATAGATGCTAATTGCATGTGTGTGAAAGTGGTTTTTGATTCCTGAGTGAAGGGTTCACGACAAGGTGGCGTAGTGTGATTTATGTTGACTGCATGCATTTGCACTTTATAAAGTGAAGCTTTAGAAAATAGAAGACTAGCTGGGTGGATTCCTGGTTGACTTTATACCGACACGTATAACAATTGACTGACTTAAACTGCCAACAGACCCAAACACCGATACCACCCTGCACTCGCCACATATCGACACAAGGGGTGGGAACGAGATGATTCCATAGGGCAAGTTGTACTGTGACCCTTGTCTATGGTTGTACCGTTACATGTGGATGCCTGAGTTGTTCCGCGCTATTGCATTATCTGTGTGTCACTGGCCACGGATCTGGTCCAGTTTCCAATATCATACAGCCGCACCCTGCCCCAGGACAGGAAAGCAAGGGTGCGATATTCTTATCTTTCCCTCCTGACTGTTCTGTCATCTCTTGTTCGCCCCACAGGACGCCAGTGTGGATGCCGTCACTAGCACCTGGGGAACTGTCTGTTTTCAAACATTGTGTACGATTAAGGTGGACAGGGCTGGCTGAGTTGTGGTATAATTGCAGACCGGCTTTCTGCTTTTACTAATAACTGATTGCTGTTGGCAGTGAGAAGCTGTGTGCATAAATGCTCACACTGTTTTCCCCTCTGTGTGAAAAGGGTATGAGCGGTGTAAAGAACACACCGACACCCTGGTGTTACAAGAGTGGTTGTAATTGTATTTGTATTGCGTCACCAGTCAGAAAAAGGGTAAGACAGCCATGGGGACTCCTCTCAGTAAAGACAAACTAGAGACACATCAACCTAGCCCCCCTAAGGACTTTCTCTCTTCACTTGTCAATTCCTTACCCCTTTCTTTCTGGGCTAATACTGGTGTTTGTTCCCTCTACTCCGAGGATGCAAGCAGGTGTCATGTTTTTATGAATGTGGGTAGCCGGTGGGTCTGCAGTATGGTTTTCTGGACAGCTCGAGGGCTTGTCCAGGGTCGCAGCCTGAGGGGCATTAACAGTGGAGCGGTCAGCCGGTGGGGCTGAGGCGCATGTTTTCCGGGACGCCCAGTGGGGTGGTCTCTGGTCACGGCCGGAGGGGTTGTGACTGTTATGTACCCAGCCGGAGGGGCTGTGGGGGAAACCTTCCCAGGGGGGCAGTAGTGGTCATCTCTTGTTCGCCCCACAGGACGCCAGTGTGGACGCCGTCACTAGCACCTGGGGAACTGTCTGTTTTCAAACATTGTGTGCGCATAAGGTGGACAGGGCTGGCTGAGTTGTGGTATAATTCCAGACCGGCTTTCTGCTTTTACTAATAACTGATTGCTGTTGGCAGTGAGAAGCTGTGTGCATAAATGCTACCACTGTTTTCCCCTCTGTGTGAAAAGGGTATGAGCGGTGTAAAGAACACACCGACACCCTAGTGTTACAAGAGTGGTTGTAATTGTATTTGTATTGCGTCACCAGTCAGAAAAAGGGTAAGACAGCCATGGGGAACCCTCTCAGTAAAGACAAACTAGAGACACATCAACCTAGCCCCCCTAAGGACTTTCTCTCTTCACTTGTCAATTCCTTACCCCTTTCTTTCTGGGCTAATACTGGTGTTTGTTTCCTCTACTCCGAGGATGAGAGCAGGTGTCATGTTTTTTTTAATGTGTGTAGCCGCGGGGGCTGCAGTGTGGTTTTCTGGACTGCTCGAGGGCTTGTCCAGGGTCGCAGCCTGCGGGGCTTTAACAGTGGAGCGGTCAGCCGGTGGGGCTGAGGCGCGTGTTTTCCGGGACACCCAGTGGGGTGGTCTCTGGTCACGGCCGGAGGGGTTGTGACTGTTATGTACCCAGCCGGAGGGGCTGTGGGGGAAACCTTCCCAGGGGGGCAGTAGTGGTTTTCCCCAGGGACTTTTTTGCCCTGGGTAGAAGAGGTGGGTGGTGGGAGGGGTATTTAGATAGTTTTATAGTACCTGTGTTTTGCATGTTGCCATTTATCACATTGTAGCATTGTGTTGTTTTCCATACTGTTCAGTTTTGAGCGTCTGCTCTATTGTGGTGAGGGCCTCTTTTTGACTTTGCAAGGAAACTGACAGTATTGTTTCTATGGCTTTGCGGACATGTGTTGTGCTTTACAATGCTGCCTACATACTAGTAGCATATGGGATGTCCCTTGAATGTGGGGCTGTTCTGTATGTGGAGGATAATCTAGAAATAAAAAATGCCTGAACTGAAGAATGGTTTCCTCCACATGGTGGGGGGGCGGACTAGGGCAGGGAAGATTGGAGGATGAAACAATTAGAGATAATAGGGGCTTGCCAAGCTCTCTTCCTGTGACGAGTGCACAGTCACGGGAACAAAACATCGTTTTCGCTTGAGGACATTTGGGAAATACACTACAGCCTGAGGGCACCACAACAGGGACCAAACACTCTGAGCTGCCTTTACAACAGCAGGCAGAGACGGAACGTGAAAGCCGCACCCTAGCATGGCATTTGATGGATGAGGAAGTGAGAAATAAAAGCAAAACGTAAGAGACCTTGTGAAAGAATTAGACAGTTATTCCATAGCCAGGGTAAAGAGGAAGTGGCTAACGCCATTAGAAAACATGAACAGAAGTACGAACAGATATCAAATGAAATGGAAGGGTGTATTGGCAAGGGGCGAGAGGGATCACACAATTTACTATGGGATATGTCCACTTATGCACATCACGCAATCCATAACATCAAGATGTGGAAGGAGGTGCTCAGCAATACAAACACACAGCTGGAGATCACAAGACACAGTCTCCCGACGTACATAAAAATGTACAGAGTTAAACAGAGTAATAGCCATGGGAAGGGCTGCTTTGGAAGGATCTGGATACATTGTTTAGCATTATTGTACCATGAGATTTGTGGGAGGATTGTAAGAAAGCAATACACTGGCCTGAAATATGTGACCACTACTCCAATTACTACACTATCATCTGGCGCTAGACTAAGTATGGGAAAGGTTTGCAGGTAGACAAGGGATGGCTGTAACATGCTTACACACTGTAGAAAATGTAAGTTCAATTGTTAAGTTATCACACATAATAAGACACAAGCTTCTGACTTTATTACTTGTTAGTGGCTTTAGGTTAAGATCCTCAGGGGGGCATTTCACTGTACAGCTGTGGATAGTGTACAACAGTGGTTCCCAACCTATAGTCCGTGGACCCACTGGGGTCCGTGACACATTCCCAGGGCATCCCCAGGCCTGGCTGGGAGGAAGTCACTTCTCCAGCTGGTGCCTCTACAGAAACAGGTGTGTGCATGTTTTTATATTTATTACTTCCTTTCTTCAGCAGGTTTGAAAGCACCGCAAAGCTCCTTGTACAGCGAAAACAAAAGAGTCAAGATAACTCTAGTGATTAATGTACCTGCTGGGGAGGAATGAGAGTTTTGGACAGTGGCAGTTTTGACTGAAAGGTAGTGCAGATGGTTAATATGCCGGCTGCAAAGGATGTGTATCATGCAAAGAACAGTATTTTATGTGGATGGCACAGTGGGTTACTGCTTTTGTCACAGAGATTCTTTAGTTACTGTACAGTTCATTATCGTAATCTAGCACATTGAGCTATGAACTGCAATTAAGGAGCTGCATGCCAACTGCATAGCACAAATTAGAAAGCTGTTTTTCCCAGTCTTTCATTTTCCTTATGCTGCTCAAAAGAACAAAAAAAAAAAGGTTTGCCTGTGTAGAAATACATCCTTATTATTAAAGACAACGCTAACGACTGTGTAGTGTTTTGATTGCTGAGTTTGTGCTTCTCCAGACCAAGCACTCTTAGAAAAATGCCTACCAGTGTGGATGCCATGTGAATCCCACACCTTGTACTCCCCTGTAAAGTGCTCCAACACCTACACTGGTATGAGAGATGCTATAATAAAAATTAATTACATGTGACAAAGAGGATAGAGAGATGAGAGGCACTTATGGTTTACTTCCTTTCCCCACCACATATTTATGTATAAAAACTTTCTTAGATCTTATGTACCTAAAAATAATAACAGAAATAGCCCCGGAAATAATTAAAGAAATTGCCCAAAGGATTCACCTTTCCTAAATAAAACTAAAAATTGAAAAGTTAGTCGCCGAGATGCAGCACCAACATTCCCGATAAAATGTTTTGAATTTTGCATATTTTTTCAAAATAAAAGAATTATTTCATGTTTGAAATTTAAATTTTGCAAATTGCTTGGGGGTCCCTGGCTTCCAGTAATGTTTCACTGGTGGTCCCCAGGAGTAAAAAGTTTAGGAACCACAGGTGTATAACAAATAAGAACTTTCTTATGTATGGATTACATTTAAAAATATTTGACCCATGCAAAGGTTGCCAAAATTCTTACAGTGAACACATTTAGTCTTGAGGGAACAGAGGATTCATTTGCAGCAGTTAACAATATGTTGTCTGGAGTGTGGAATTTTATAAAATGTCTACTAGTCCATGGGACAGTTTGTGTCATCAGTCTACTTGTCCTGTAAAAACACATGCATATTTTCTCCTGCTAAAATGATGTTTACAAATATTGTCTAGGAGTCCGATTTCCTGGTCTGCCTCGTTAAATGCTAGCTCATGCATAAAAGCTGTAAATCTCCACTAATGCAAGAACAGATACCATGGGTGCACTTTGTGATTTTTTTAAAGAATTCTGCCACAAACTGGTTATCACAGACCTTTTGTTATTGGAATTCTGTCTCTCTGTTTATTGACTGGCTTCTTTGGTAGTGACACCATTCTGCTCTTCCATACGAAGCATATTGGCACAAAGTAGTTTTGTTCATGCCAGGAACTACTGTGGCAATGTGTAACTTTGCTGAAAAGGTTACATAGATTTTTCCATTATGAATATAAATTTTGGAAATACCACCATGCATCCGCACATTTTACTAAATGATGCTTCAAAGAAATGACACCTAAAATATCCTGGTAGTTTAGCAAAATGTTTCTTTCCTAGTTACATTGTTTGTGAAGATATTTTGAAAGCAAAGAATAGCAAATTTTGCTTTCTAGCTTCTGCAAATATTTGCATCTTATGAGAAAGCATTCTGGAAGAATTGTGCTGGGCATTTGTTTATGGTAATTCCATACCCCTGGTTGTGTATTTCTTCATAGCTCTATAGAGTACATACAAATAATTTAGTCATGTTCAATGATGGAAGAGATCTAGACATTAACAGAAGAGTTAGTATGTGCTGAATTGTAAATAATATAAGGAAATAATAGATATATAAAAATGTGGATTCTTGTTGGGATGTAGAGTGAGTTAGTTATGTGATAACATACTTCTACTAAGGTGTATTGATATTTAAAATAAACATATTAGTGCAGTAATAATAATGACACATGACGTGTTAGTGACTGATTGATTTCACTTAAGAAGTGGCTAAAAGAAAATAACACAAGTGGATGTTTAAACACTTGCAGTACATGTAGTATGTTGAAGTCATGTGAGTGCAACTAAAGTATCAAAAGGGCAATGAATAAATAAAAATGCAACACATTTGTCACAAATTTATTTTATTTTATAGCAGTAACGGCAATACTGCTTATATTGTATCAGGACAGTAAATCTTGTGTAAATATTAATGGATTCTTTAATGGATCCACCTAATTAATTTGCATTGCACTTTGTACAATGTCTCTAGCTATAGGAATATGTTTTGAACAAAAAAAGTGAATGTAATGTTTTAGGGTAAAACATTCTGGTTACACATATCTTATGAGATATACAGGGTGAATTCTGCACTCATAGTTAAAAAAATATGAATATGAAAGGAAATTAATTTATTGAAGGAAAAAATATCTGGGTGCAGTTATGCAATGTTACAGGTTATGTCTCCTCCACAGGTAAAAGAAGAGTGCTTGGTTTTTTATCCCACATGTATCAACTGAGTGGATGGTATTGATCCAATGTTTTTACTTTAATTTTATCTGTGGCATTAACTGATAAGCTCTGGGCACAAATTTACCATTTATCTGCGAGGTCCCTGCATTAGTTGTGGCAGTTAAGATTACCTTCCCCATTTCTGAAAACCACAGACTCTGGGCATGGTTCCAAGGGCAAAGCCACGGATTGTTGCGATATGTCACCATGACAGACAGAGTAGAAATGTGGTGCACACGATGATGGGATAGTGTGCTGGATTTAGCATGATTCTTTGAAGTGCGGAATAAAGAATAAATGTACAGCTAAATTTTGATGCCTAATAAGTATTTGGATACAGTTAATTTTAAAGTTTATAGGATTTTCATATACACCCTGGATGCAGGGATGTATCTATTTACGTATATATGTATGTGTGAATATCGATGACATATAATTGGCTGCAGGAGGAGTATTTTTCTATCCATGGTTTTTCCTAGGTTTCCGAACATGGACGAGAAGATGTGGTTTCTGTATCTGTCTGTCTATGTTCCGTTTTATGTTTTCATAATAAATGGGAGTCTTCCGGGGTACATCTTAATGTGCACAGTGACATGGATTGCCTTCATGTGTTGGTACATTGCAACTAAATATTCTCCATACTGGTTTTGGGTATTGAACATACCTATATTAGGATAGAGGTATTACTACCTTAGGATGTGCTATGTAGTACTGCAATACAGCTATTACTATTATACTTCTGATGATGAGGGTGCCAAATATAAATAAATAAAATAAATATAATATCTTAAAGGAACATCTGCATTTCACAACTTCATACTTGTACGAGAAACGGGAAGTGACTTCTGAAGGCGGTGATGCCTGCAAAGTCCCAACCCTTCCAGCATTGATGCAGATATTCTGTGTGTTGAAATTGAATAATAGGATACAATGCTGTGTTCCAAAAATACTGGCTGTATGCCGGTGTAACATGTGTTTTCTCCTGACCTTTGGATCACCATTTGTTTGGTGAAATAGGTTGTGTGAATATTCCACTGTTACTGAGTGTAATTGTGTAGGAGGCTGGACTGGCTTGTAGTGGGTACCAAGAGGTACTTACACCTTGCACCGGGGCCAGGTATCCCTTATTAGTGTGGAGGGGTGTCTAGCAGCTTAGGCTGATAGAAAAGGTAGCTTAGCAGAGCAGCTTAGGCTGAACTAGGAGACGAGTGAAGCTCCTACAGTACCACTAGTGTCACATGCACAATATCATAAGAAAACACAATACACAGATTTACTAAAAATAAAGGTACTTTATTTTTATGACAATATGCCAAAGTATCTCAGTGAGTACCCTCAGTATGAGGATAGCAAATATACACAAGATATATGTACACAATACAAAAATATGCAGTAATAGTAATAGAAAACAGTGCAAACAATGTCTAGTCACAATAGAATGCAATTGGGGCACATAGGGATAGGGGCAACACAAACCATATACTATAGAAGTGGAATGCGAACCACGAATGGACCCCAAACCTATGTGAACTTGTAGAGGGTCGCTGGGACTGAAAGGAAACAGTGAGGGTTAAAAAAATAGCCCACCCCAACACCCTGAAAAGTGGGTGCAAAGTGCACCTAAGTTCCCCAAAGAGCACAGAAGTAGTGATAGGGGAATTCTGCAAGGAAGACCAACACCAGCAATCTAACAACGATGGATTTCCTGACGAGAGTACCTGTGGAACAAGGGGACCAAGTCCAAAAGTCACGATCAAGTCGGGAGTGGGCAGATGCCCAGGAAATGCCAACTGTGGGTGCAAAGAAGCTGCTACAGGATGGTAGAAGCTGTGGATTCTGCAAGAATGACAAGGGCTAGAAACTTCCCCTTTGGAAGATGGATGCGTCACGTTGTGAAGAGTCGTGCAGAGGTGTTTCCGTGCAAAAAGACTGCAAACAAGCCTTGCTAGCTGCAAGGGTCGCGGTTTGGGTTTTTGGATGCTGCTGGGGCCCAGGAGAGACCAGGATGTCGCCAATTGCGTGAGGCGACAGACGGGGCATCCAGCAAGACAAGGAGCCCACTCAGAAGCAAGCAGCACCCGGACAAGTGCCGGAACAGGCACTATGAAGTGGAGTGAATCGGTGCTCACCCGAAGTTGCACAGAGAGTCCCACGCCGCCGGAGGACAACTCAGGAGGTCGTGCAATGCAGGTTAGAGTGCCGGGCACCCAGGCTTGGCTGTGCACAAAGGAAATCCTAGAAGAGTGCACAGGAGCCGGAGTAGCTGCAAAACACGAGGTTCCCAGCAATGCAGTCTAGCGTAGGGAGGCAAGGACTTACATCCACCAAACTTGGACTGAAGAGTCACTGGACTGTGGGAGTCACTTGGACAGAGTTGCTGAGTTCAAGGGACCTCGCTCGTCATGCTGAGAGGAGACCCAGAGGACCGGTGATACAGTTCTTTGGTGCCTGCGGTTGCAGGGGGAAGATTCCGTCAACCCACAGGAGATTTCTTTGGAGCTTCTAGTGCAGAGAGGAGGCAGACTACCCTCACAGCATGCACCACCAGGAAAACAGTTGAGAAGGCGGAAGGATCAGCGTTACAAGGTCGCAGTAGTCGTCTTTCCTACTTTGTTGCAGTTTTGCAGGCTTCCAGCGCGGTCAGCAGTCGATTCCTTGGCAGAAGGTGAAGAGAGAGATGCAGAGGAACTCTGATGAGGTCTTGCATTCGTTATCTAAGGAATTCCCCAAAGCAGAGACCCTAAATAGCCAGAAAAGGAGGTTTGGCTACTTAGGAGAGAGGATAGGCTAGCAACACCTGAAGGAGCCCATCAGAAGGAGTCTCTGACGTCACCTGCTGGCACTGGCTACTCAGAGCAGTCCAGTGTGCCAGCAGCACCTCTGTTTCCAAGATGGCAGAGGTCTGGAGCACACTGGAGGAGCTCTGGGCACCTCCCAGGGGAGGTGAAGGTCAGGGGAGTGGTCACTCCCCTTTCCTTTGTCCAGTTTCGCGCCAGAGCAGGGCTGAGGGATCCCTGAACCGGTGCAGACTGGCTTATGCAGAGATGGGCACCATCTGTGCCCATCAAAGAATTTCCAGAGGCTGGGGGAGGCTACTCCTCCCAAGCCCTAACACCTTTTTCCAAAGGGAGAGGGTGTAACACCCTCTCTCTGAGGAAGTCCTTTGTTCTGCCTTCCTGGGCAATGCCTGGCTGGACCCCAGGAGGGCAGAAACCTGTCTGAGGGGTTGGCAGCAGCTGCAGTGAAACCCCGGGAAAGCTAGTTTGGCAGTACCCGGGTCTGAGCTAGAGACTCGGGGGATTGTGGAATTGTCTCCCCAATGCCAGAATGGCATTGGGGTGACAATTCCATGATCTTACACATGTTACATGGCCATGTTCGGAGTTACCATTGTGACGCTATACATATGTCGTCACATATGTATAGTGCACGCGTGTAATGGTGTCCCCGCACTCACAAAGTCTGGGGAATTTGCCCTGAACAATGTGGGAGCACCTTGGCTAGTGCCAGGGTGCCCACACACTAAGTAACTTAGCACCCAACCTTTACCAGGTAAAGGTTAGACATATAGGTGACTCATAAGTTACTTAAGTGTAGTGGTAAATGGCTGTGAAATAACGTGGACGTTATTTCACTCAGTGTAGGAGGCTGGACTGGCTTGTAGTGAGTACCAAGGGGTACTTACACCTTGCACCAGGCCCAGGTATCCCTTATTAGTGTATAGGGGTGTCTAGCAGCTTAGGCTGATAGAAAATGGTAGCTTAGCAGAGCAGCTTAGGCTGAACTAGCAGACAAGTGAAGCTCCTACAGTACCACTAGTGTCACTTGCACAATATCATAAGAAAACACAATACACAGATATACTAAAAATAAAGGTACTTTATTTTTATGACAATATGCCAAAGTATCTCAGTGAGTACCCTCAGTATGAGGATAACAAATATACACAAGATATATGTACACAATACCAAAATATGCAGTAATAGCAATAGAAAACAGTGCAAACAATGTATAGTCACAATAGAATGCAATGGGGCACATAGGGATAGGGGCAACACAAACCATATACTCTAGAAGTGGAATGCGAACCACGAATGGACCCCAAACCTATGTGACCTTGTAGAGGGTCGCTGGGACTGTAAGAAAACAGTGAGGGTTAGAAAAATAGCCCACCCCAAGACCCTGAAAAGTGGGTGCAAAGTGCACCTAAGTTCCCCAAAGAGCACAGAAGTTGTGATAGGGGAATTCTGCAGGAAAGACCAACACCAGCAATGCAACAACGATGGATTTCCAGACGAGAGTACCTGTGGAACAAGGGGACCAAGTCCAAAAGTCACGATCAAGTCGAGAGTGGGCAGATGCCCAGGGAATGCCAGCTGTGGGTGCAAAGAAGCTGCCACCCGATGGTAGAAGCTGAGGATTCTGCAAGAACGACAAGGGCTAGAAACTTCCCCTTTGGAGGATAGATGTCCCACGTCGTGAAGAGTCGTGCAGAAGTGTTTTCCAAGCAGAAAGACCGCAAACAAGCCTTGCTAGCTGCAAAGCTTGCAGTTAGAGTTTTTGGATGCTGCTGTGGCCCAGGAGGGACCAGAATGTCACTAATTGCGTGAGAAGACAGAGGGGGCGTCCAGCAAGACAAGGAGACCTCTCAGAAGCAAGCAGCACCCGAAGAAGTGCCGGAACAGGCACTACGAAGTGGAGTGAAACAGTGCTCATGTAGGAAAGTACCATCTTGCCTGGCATGTTACCCCCATTTTTCACTGTATATATGTTGTTTTAGTTGTATGTGTCACTGGGACCCTGGTAACCCAGGGCCCCAGTGCTCATAAGTGTGCCTGAATGTGTTACCTGTGTAGTGACTAACTGTCTCACTGAGGCTCTGCTAATCAGAACCTCAGTGGTTATGCTCTCTCATTTCTTTCCAAATTGTCACTAACAGGCTAGTGACCATTTTTACCAATTTACATTGGCTTACTGGAACACCCTTATAATTCCCTAGTATATGGCACTGAGGTACCCAGGGTATTGGGGTTCCAGGAGATCCCTATGGGCTGCAGCATTTCTTTTGCCACCCATAGGGAGCTCTGACAATTCTTACACAGGCCTGCCACTGCAGCCTGAGTGAAATAACGTCCACGTTATTTCACAGCCATTTTACACTGCACTTAAGTAACTTATAAGTCACCTATATGTCTAACCTTTACCTGGTAAAGGTTAGGTGCAAAGTTACTTAGTGTGAGGGCACCCTGGCACTAGCCAAGGTGCCCCCACATTGTTCAGAGCCAATTCCCTGAACTTTGTGAGTGCGGGGACACCATTACACGCGTGCACTACATATAGGTCACTACCTATATGTAGCTTCACAATGGTAACTCCGAATATGGCCATGTAACATGTCTATGATCATGGAATTGCCCCCTCTATGCCATCCTGGCATAGTTGGCACAATCCCATGATCCCAGTGGTCGGTAGCACAGACCCTGGTACTGCCAAACTGCCCTTCCTGGGGTTTCACTGCAGCTGCTGCTGCTGCCAACCCCTCAGACAGGCAGCTGCCCTCCTGGGGTCCAGCCAGGCCTGGCCCAGGATGGCAGAACAAAGAACTTCCTCTGAGAGAGGGTGTGACACCCTCTCCCTTTGGAAAATGGTGTGAAGGCAGGGGAGGAGTAGCCTCCCCAGCCTCTGGAAATGCTTTGTTGGGCACAGATGTGCCCAATTCTGCATAAGCCAGTCTACACCGGTTCAGGGACTCCTTAGCCCCTGCTCTGGCGCGAAACTGGACAAAGGAAAGGGGAGTGACCACTCCCCTGACCTGCACCTCCCCTGGGAGGTGTCCAGAGCTCCTCCAGTGTGCTCCAGACCTCTGCCATCTTGGAAACAGAGGTGCTGCTGGCACACTGGACTGCTCTGAGTGGCCAGTGCCACCAGGTGACGTCGTAGACTCCTGCTGATAGGCTCCTTCAGGTGTTAGTAGCCTATCCTCTCTCCTAGGTAGCCAAACCCTCTTTTCTGGCTATTTAGGGTCTCTGTCTCTGGGGAAACTTTAGATAACGAATGCAAGAGCTCATCCGAGTTCCTCTGCATCTCCCTCTTCACCTTCTGATAAGGAAACCACTGCTGACCGCGCTGGAAGCCTGCAAACCTGCAACATAGTAGCAAAGACGACTACTGCAACTCTGTAACGCTGATCCTGCCGCCTTCTCGACTGTTTTCCTGCTTGTGCATGCTGTGGGGGTAGCCTGCCTCCTCTCTGCACCAGAAGCTCCGAAGAAATTTCCCGTGGGTCGACGGAATCTTCCCCCTGCAACCGCAGGCACCAAAAAGCTGCATTACCGGTCCCTTGGGTCTCCTCTCAGCACGACGAGCGAGGTCCCTCGAATCCAGCGACTCTGTCCTAGTGACCCCCACAGTCCAGTGACTCTTCAGTCCAAGTTTGGTGGAGCTAAGTCCTTGCCTCACCTCGCTGGGCTGCATTGCTGGGAACTGCGACTTTGCAGCTACTCCGGCCCCTGTGCACTTTCGGCGGAAATCCTTTGTGCACAGCCAAGCCTGGGTCCACGGCACTCTAACCTGCATTGCACGACTTTCTAAGTTGGTCTCCGGCAACGTGGGACTCCTTTGTGCAACTTCGGCGAGCACCGTTTCACACATCCTCGTAGTGCCTGTTTCTGGCACTTCTCCGGGTGCTACCTGCTTTAGTGAGGACTCTTTGTCTTGCTCGACGTCCCCTCTCTCTTCAGGTCCAATTTGCGACCTCCTGGTCCCTCCTTGGCCCCAGTAGTGTCCAAAAACGCCAAACAAACAATTTGCGCCTAGCAAGGCTTGTTGGCGTCTTTCCGGCGGGAATACACTTCTGCACGACTCTGTAAGGCGAGCGGGATCCGTCCATCAAAGGGGAAGTCTCTAGCCCTTTTCGTTCCTGCAGAAACCTCAGCTTCTTCTGTCCAGTAGAAGCTTCTTTGCACCCGCAGCTGGCATTTCCTGGGCATCTGCCCATCTCCGACTTGCTTGTGACTTTTGGACTTGGTCCCCTTGTTCCACAGGTACCCTAGATTGGAAATCCACAGTTGTTGCATTGCTGGTTTGTGTCTTTCCTGCATTATTCCTCTAACACGACTACTTTGTCCTTAGGGGAACTTTAGTGCACTTTGCACTCACTTTTCAGGGTCTTGGGGAGGGTTATTTTTCTAACTCTCACTATTTTCGAATAGTCCCAGCGACCCTCTACAAGGTCACATAGGTTTGGGGTCCATTCGTGGTTCGCATTCCACTTTTGGAGTATATGGTTTGTGTTGCCCCTATCCCTATGTTTCCCCATTGCATCCTATTGTAACTATACATTGTTTGCACTGTTTTCTAAGACTATACTGCATATTTTTGCTATTGTGTATATATATCTTGTGTATATTCCCTATCCTCTCACTGAGGGTACACTCTAAGATACTTTGGCATATTGTCATAAAAATAAAGTACCTTTATTTTTAGTATAACTGTGTATTGTGTTTTCTTATGATATTGTGCATATGACACTAAGTGGTACTGTAGTAGCTTCACGCGTCTCCTAGTTCAGCCTAAGCTGCTCTGCTAAGCTACCATTATCTATCAGCCTAAGCTGCTAGACACCCTATACACTAATAAGGGATAACTGGGCCTGGTGCAAGGTGCAAGTACCCCTTGGTACTCACTACAAGCCAGTCCAGCCTCCTACATTGGTGGCAGCGGTGGGATAAGTGCTTGAGACTACTTACCACTCTTGTCATTGTACTTTTCATAAGAGAAAAATATACAAAACAAGGTCAGTGTATATACACATAGCCAAAAAGTTTTGCATTTCCTCTTTTCACTCTTTTCTAAGTGCTGAAAAGTACCTCTAAACTTTCAAAAAGTTCTTAAAAATGTAAAACGTTTTTTTCTGTCTTTCCAAAAAGTTCTGAAAACTTTTTTCTCTTTTTCTATCACTTTAACTCTCTCTAAAAAAAATGTCTGGCACAGGCCAAAGTGTTGATCTGTCCAAACTTGCATATGACAACCTTAGCTGGAAAAGAACAAGGAGTCTCTGTATAGAGAGAGGTTTGAGTGTAGGGAAGAATCCTTCCTTGGAACTGTTACTCAACATGCTTAGAGAACAGGATAAGGCCATAGGTGCCCCATCTGTTGAAAAAGTACCTAATAGTTCCCAATCTGATTCAGGGACTCCCCCAGGAAAAGATTCAGGAAAGAAACTTCCTAGCCTGCCCATTACTAGACAATCTAGCATAGATGGTAATGATGATGAGCCACACCAGATAAATAGTGTTGTCTCACATCATAGCAAAAGCATTTATTCTCACCATACTGGTAGTAATGTTTCTGTAAACCAAGCTGTTAGGGTGCCTTCTGTAAGGGACAGGTCTCCTTCTGTTCATTCCCATCATAGCTCTGTTTCTAGAAATGTCCCTCCCACCAACCCTGATGACAGAATGTTAGAAAGGGAACTCAATAAGTTGAGGGTGGAACAAACCAGACTGAAGCTTAAAGAGCAACAGCTGGATTTGGATAGACAGTCTTTTGAATTAGAGAAGGAAAGACAGAAGTTCGGTTTAGATACCCATGGTGGCAGCAGCAGTATTCCCCATAGTCATCCTGCAAAAGAGCATGATTCCAGGAATCTGCACAAGATAGTTCCCCCTTATAAGGAGGGGGATGACATTAACAAGTGGTTTGCTGCACTTGAGAGGGCCTGTGTTGTACAGGATGTCCCTCAAAGGCAGTGGGCTGCTATCCTATGGCTATCATTTAGTGGAAAAGGTAGGGATAGGCTCCTTACTGTGAAAGAAAATGATGCTAATAATTTCCAAGTTCTTAAGAATGCACTCCTGGATGGTTATGGCTTAACCACTGAACAGTACAGGATAAAGTTCAGAGAGACCAAAAAGGAGTCTTCACAAGACTGGGTTGATTTTATTGACCATTCAGTGAAGGCCTTGGAGGGGTGGTTACATGGCATTAAAGTTACTGATTATGACAGCCTGTATAACTTGATCCTGAGAGAGCATATTCTTAATAATTGTGTGTCTGATTTGTTGCACCAGTACTTGGTGGACTCTGATCTGACCTCTCCCCAAGAATTGGGAAAGAAGGCAGACAAATGGGTCAGAACAAGAGTGAACAGAAAAGTTCATACAGGGGGTGACAAAGATGGCAACAAAAAGAAGGATGGTAAGTCTTCTGACAAGGGTGGGGACAAATCTAAAAATGAGTCTTCATCAGGCCCACAAAAACACTCTGGTGGGGGTGGTGGGTCCAAATCCTCCTTTAATCAGAACAAGGAAAAGAAACCATGGTGCTATTTATGTAAAATAAAAGGCCATTGGACAACAGATCCCAGTTGTCCAAAGAAAGGCACCACAGCTCCTACCACTACAACCCCTACTGCTACACCTAGTGTCCCTACTAATAGCAGTGGTGGTGGGAGCAAACCTACTAATAGCCAATCCAAGGGAGTAGCTGGGCTCACTTTTGGTAATTTAGTTGGGGTTGGTCTAATTAGGGAGACCACAGAGGCTACTTTAGTCTCTGAAGGGGCTATTGATTTAGCCACTTTGGTTGCTTGCCCCCATAACTTGGAGAAGTACAAGCAACTAACCCTAATAAATGGTGTTGAGGTCCAGGCCTACAGGGACACAGGTGCCAGTGTCACAATGGTGATTGAGAAACTGGTGCACCCTGAACAACACATACTTGGACACCAGTACCAAGTAACCGATGCTCACAACATAACACAAAGCCACCCCATGGCTGTTGTAAATCTCAACTGGGGGGGGTAACTGGTCCAAAGAAAGTTGTGGTAGCTTCAGATTTACCTGTAGACTGTCTATTAGGGAATGATTTGGAGACATCAGCTTGGTCAGATGTGGAGTTGGAGGCCCATGCAGCAATGCTGGGCATCCCAGGGCATATTTTTGCTTTGACAAGGGCTCAGGCCAAAAAGCAAAAAGGACAGGGAAGCTTGGATCCTGGAACAATGGACCAAGTGCTCCCTAAAGCTAGGGCTAGTAGAAGCAAACCACTTCCTACTATCCCTCCCTCTACAGTGGATTCTACTTCTGAGGAAGAAGAATTCCCTCCCTGTGCAGAACCTACACCAGAGGAGCTGGAAGCAGACACTGCTGAGCTTTTGGGTGAAGGGGGGCCTGCCAGAGAGGAGCTGAGTGTGGCACAGCAAACCTGTCCCACATTAGAGGGTCTCAGACAGCAAGCTGTCAAACAGGCTAATGGGGATGTCAGTGACTCTCACAGAGTTTACTGGGAGGACAACCTCTTGTACACTGAGCATAGGGATCCTAAACCTGGAGCTGCCAGGAGATTAGTGATTCCTCAGGAGTACAGAAAGTTCCTCCTAACACTGGCACATGACATTCCCTTAGCTGGGCATCTAGGACAAATGAAAACTTGGGACAGGCTTGTTCCCCTGTTTCATTGGCCTAGGATGTCTGAGGACACAAAGGAATTTTGTAAGTCCTGTGAAACCTGTCAAGCCAGTGGCAAGACAGGTGGCACCCCAAAGGCACCCCTTATCCCACTGCCTGTGGTTGGGGTTCCCTTTGAAAGGGTAGGGGTTGACATAGTTGGCCCCCTTGACCCTCCTACTGCTTCAGGCAATAGGTTTATCTTAGTGGTAGTGGACCATGCCACAAGATATCCTGAAGCTATTCCTTTAAGGACCACTACAGCTCCTGCAGTGGCAAAAGCCCTCCTGGGAATATTTTCCAGGGTGGGCTTCCCAAAGGAAGTAGTATCAGACAGAGGAAGCAATTTCATGTCTGCATACTTAAAGGCCATGTGGAAGGAGTGTGGTGTAACGTACAAGTTCACAACACCCTAACATCCACAAACAAATGGACTGGTGGAGAGATTTAATAAAACTCTCAAAGGCATGATTATGGGTCTCCCTGAAAAACTCCGCAGGAGATGGGATATCCTTCTACCATGCCTCCTTTTTGCCTACAGGGAGGTACCCCAGAAAGGAGTGGGCTTCAGCCCCTTTGAACTTCTTTTTGGACACCCTGTTAGGGGTCCACTCACACTTGTAAAGGAGGGTTGGGAACAACCTTTAAAAGCTCCTAAGCAGGATATTGTGGATTATGTACTTGGCCTCAGATCAAGGATGGCTGAGTACATGAAAAAGGCCAGTAAAAACCTTCAGGCCAGCCAAGAGCTCCAGAAGCAATGGCATGATCAGAAGGCTGTTTTGGTTCAGTACCAACCAGGGCAGAAAGTGTGGGTCTTGGAGCCTGTGGCCCCAAGAGCACTCCAAGATAAATGGAGTGGACCCCACACAATTGTTGAAAAGAAGGGTGAAGTCACCTACTTGGTTGACTTAGGCACTGCCAGGAGTCCCCTTAGGGTGCTCCATGTCAACCGCCTGAAACCCTACTATGACAGGGCTGATCTCACCCTGCTCATGGCAACTGATGAGGGACAGGAAGAAGACAGTGATCCTCTACCTGATCTCTTCTCTTCCACAGAACAAGATGCTCTTGTGGCTGATTGTCTTACTGCTGAGCAGAAAGATAATTGCATAAATCTCCTAGGACAATTTTCAGAACTCTTCACTACTGTGCCAGGCACCACCTCTTGGTGTGAGCACACTATAGATACTGGAGACAGTTTACCTGTCAAAAGTAAGATCTATAGTGTAGGAGGCTGGACTGGCTTGTAGTGAGTACCAAGGGGTACTTGCACCTTGCACCAGGCCCAGTTATCCCTTATTAGTGTATAGGGTGTCTAGCAGCTTAGGCTGATAGATAATGGTAGATTAGCAGAGCATCTTAGGCTGAACTAGGAGACGTGTGAAGCTACTACAGTACCACTTAGTGTCATATGCACAATATCATAAGAAAACACAATACACAGTTATACTAAAAATAAAGGTACTTTATTTTTATGACCATATGCCAAAGTATCTTAGAGTGTACCCTCAGTGAGAGGATAGGAAATATACACAAGATATATATACACAATAGCAAAAATATGCAGTATAGTCTTAGAAAACAGTGCAAACAATGTATAGTTACAATAGGATGCAATGGGGAAACATAGCGATAGGGGCAACACAAACCATATACTCCAAAAGTGGAATGCGAACCACGAATGGACCCCAAACCTATGTGACCTTGTAGAGGGTCGCTGGGACTATTAGAAAATAGTGAGAGTTAGCAAAATAACCCTCCCCAAGACCCTGAAAAGTGAGTGCAAAGTGCACTAAAGTTCCCCTAAGGACAAAGAAGTCGTGTTAGAGGGATAATGCAGGAAAGACACAAACCAGCAATGCAACAACTGTGGATTTCCAATCTAGGGTACCTGTGGAACAAGGGGACCAAGTCCAAAAGTCACAAGCAAGTCGGAGATGGGCAGATGCCCAGGAAATGCCAGCTGCGGGTGCAAAGAAGCTTCTACTGGACAGAAGAAGCTGAGGTTTCTGCAGGAACGAAAAGGGCTAGAGACTTCCCCGTTGGTGGACGGATCCCTTTTGACTTGGAGAGTCGTGCAGAAGTGTTTTCCCGCCGGAAGGACGCCAACAAGCCTTGCTACACGCAAATCGTGCGTTTGACGTTTTTGGAAGCTGCTGGGGCCCAGGAGGGACCAGGAGGTCGCAAATTGGACCTGAAGAGAGAGGGGACGTCGAGCAAGAAAAAGAGCCCTCACTGAAGCAGGTAGCTCCCGGAGAAGTGCCAGAAACAGGCACTACGAGGATGCGTGAAACGGTGCTCGCCGAAGTTGCTCAAAGGAGTCCCACGTCGCCGGAGACCAACTTAGTAAGTCGTGCAATGCAGGTTAGAGTGCCGTGGACCCAGGCTTGGCTGTGCACAAAGGATTTCCGCCGGAAGTGCACAGGGGCCGGAGTAGCTGCAAAGTCGCGGTTCCCAGCAATGCAGCCCAGCGAGGTGAGGCAAGGACTTACCTCCACCAAACTTGGGCTGAAGAGTCACTGGACTGTGGGGGTCACTTGGACAGCGTCGATGGATTCGAGGGACCTCGCTCGTCGTGCTGAGAGGAGACCCAAGTGACCGGTAATGCAGCTCTCAGAGGAAGTTCTTTGTTCTGCCATCCTGGGCCAGGCCTGGCTGGACCCCAGGAGGGCAGATGCCTGTCTGAGGGGTTGGCAGCAGCAGCAGCTGCAGTGAAACCCCAGGAAGGGCAGTTTGGCAGTACCAGGGTCTGTGCTACAGACCACTGGGATCATGGGATTGTGCCAACTATGCCAGGATGGCATAGAGGAGGCAATTCCATGATCATAGACATGTTACATGGCCATATTCGGAGTTACCATTGTGAAGCTACATATAGGTAGTGACCTATATGTAGTGCACGCGTGTAATGGTGTCCCCGCACTCACAAAGTTCAGGGAATTGGCTCTGAACAATGTGGGGGCACCTTGGCTAGTGCCAGGGTGCCCTCACACTAAGTAACTTTGCACCTAACCTTTACCAGGTAAAGGTTAGACATATAGGTGACTTATAAGTTACTTAAGTGCAGTGTAAAATGGCTGTGAAATAACGTGGACGTTATTTCACTCAGGCTGCAGTGGCAACTGATGATTCCCTTGGAACAGGTGCCTCCCCAGGAGAGGTTTCTCCCACCACAGGAATGGTATCCTGAATGGTAGGGTGGTTAGGGGATACTGTGATACCCTTTTTACCTGTTGATGGAGAGGGTTCCTGAGTTTTCAGGCCTTCTCTCCTTTGCTTTTTCATTTCAGTAGAAATGAGAGGGAACAATTCCTCAGGGATGCCCAGCATGGCTGCATGGGCATAAAACTCTACCTCAGCCCAACCTGAGGCCTCTAGGTCATTACCTAAGAGACAGTCTACAGGTAAGCTAGGTGATACCACCACCTGCTTAGGGCCAGTAACTCCACCCCAACTAAACTGAATTATAGCTAAGGGAAGAAACTTAGTGGAGTTATGGACATCAATAATCTTATACTGTTGTCCAATGATGTGTTGATCAGGGTGCACTAGGTTTTCAGTCACCAAAGTGAAACTGGCACCTGTGTCCCTGTAGGCCAAGGCCTCAACACCATTTATTGAAACTGTTTGCCTGTACTTATCCATTGTAAGGGGACAAGCAGCCAGTGTGGCAAAGCCAATGCCACTAGGTGTGACAGAAACTGTCTTGGGAGTGATTACCCCAGTTTCTACTATGGACCCAAAAGTGAACCCAACTACACCCTTAACTTGACTGTTGCCAGCAGTCCCACCACTAGTACCACTACTGCTAGGGGCACTAGAGCTTGATGTATTAGTGGTGGTAGGCTCAGGGGGTTTACCTGGACAGGACTTATCCCCTGGCCTATGGCCTCTATTTTTACACACAAAGCACCAAAGCTTTTTAATGTGTTCAGGTTGGGAAGAAGAGGAAGAATTTGTTTTATCCCCACCCTCTGAAGAGTGTTTAAGATTTGAAGTGGGATCTTTGGTTTTACCCTTATCCCCATGCTTATCTTGAGATTTTTCACCATCTTTCTTCTTATTGCCATCTTTGTCACCCCCTGTATGAACTTTTCTGTTCACCCTTGTTCTGACCCATTTGTCTGCCTTCTTTCCCAATTCTTGGGGAGAGGTCAGATCAGAGTCTACCAGGTACTGGTGCAACAAATCAGACACACAATTATTAAGTATATGCTCTCTCAGGATTGTGTTATACAGGCTTTCATAATCAGTAACTTTACTGCCATGTAACCACCCCTCCAAGGCCTTCACTGAATGGTCAATGAAATCAACCCAGTCTTGTGAAGACTCCTTTTTGGTCTCTCTGAACTTTATCCTGTACTGTTCAGTGGTTAAGCCATAACCATCCAGGAGTGCATTCTTAAGAACTTGGAAATTATTGGCATCATTTTCTTTCACAGTAAGGAGCCTATCCCTACCTTTTCCACTAAATGATAGCCATAGGATAGCAGCCCACTGCCTTTGAGGGACATCCTGTACAACACAGGCCCTCTCAAGTGCAGCAAACCACTTGTTAATGTCATCCCCCTCCTTATAAGGGGGAACTATCTTGTGCAGATTCCTGGAATCATGCTCTTTTGCAGGATGACTATGGGGAATACTGCTGCTGCCACCATGGGTATCTAAACCCAACTTCTGTCTTTCCTTCTCTAATTCAAAAGACTGTCTATCCAAATCCAGCTGTTGCTTTTTAAGCTTCAGTCTGGTTTGTTCCACCCTCAACTTATTGAGTTCCCTCTCTAACATTCTGTCATCAGCGTTGGTGGGAGGGACATTTCTAGAAACAGAGCTATGATGGGAATGAACAGAAGGAGACCTGACCCTTACAGAAGCCAACTTAACAGCTTGGTTTACAGAAACATTACTACCAGTATGGTGAGAATAAATGCTTTTGCTATGATGTGAGACAACACTATTTCTATGGTGTGGCTCATCATCATTACCATCTATGCTAGATTGTCTAGTAATGGGCAGGCTAGGAAGTTTCTTTCCTGAATCTTTTCCTGGGGGAGTCCCTGAATCAGATTGGGAACTATTAGGTACTTTTTCAACAGATGGGGCACCTATGGCCTTATCCTGTTCTCTAAGCATGTTAATTAACAGTTCCAAGGCAGGATTCTTCCCTACACTCAAACCTCTCTCTATACAGAGACTCCTTGCTCTTTTCCAGCTAAGGTTGTCATATGCAAGTTTGGACAGATCAACACTTTGGCCTGTGCCAGACATTTTTTAGAGAGAGTTAAAGTGATAGAGAAAGAGACAAAAGTTTTCAGAACTTTTTGGAAAGACAGAAAAAAAACTTTTTAAACTTTTAAGAACTTTTTTGAAAGTTTAGGAGTACTTTTCAGCACTTAGAAAAGAGTGAAAAGAGGAAATGCAAAACTTTTTGGCTATGTGTATATACACTGACCTTGTTTTGTATATTTTTCTCTTATGAAAAGTACAATGACAAGAGTGGTAAGTAGTCTCAAGCACTTATCCCACCGCTGCACAACCAATGTAGGAGGCTGGACTGGCTTGTAGTGAGTACCAAGGGGTACTTGCACCTTGCACCAGGCCCAGTTATCCCTTATTAGTGTATAGGGTGTCTAGCAGCTTAGGCTGATAGATAATGGTAGCTTAGCAGAGCAGATTAGGCTGAACTAGGAGACGTGTGAAGCTACTACAGTACCACTTAGTGTCATATGCACAATATCATAAGAAAACACAATACACAGTTATACTAAAAATAAAGGTACTTTATTTTTATGACCATATGCCAAAGTATCTTAGAGTGTACCCTCAGTGAGAGGATAGGAAATATACACAAGATATATATACACAATAGCAAAAATATGCAGTATAGTCTTAGAAAACAGTGCAAACAATGTATAGTTACAATAGGATGCAATGGGGAAACATAGGGATAGGGGCAACACAAACCATATACTCCAAAAGTGGAATGCGAACCACGAATGGACCCCAAACCTATGTGACCTTGTAGAGGGTCGCTGGGACTATTAGAAAATAGTGAGAGTTAGCAAAATAACCCTCCCCAAGACCCTGAAAAGTGAGTGCAAAGTGCACTAAAGTTCCCCTAAGGACAAAGAAGTCGTGTTAGAGGGATAATGCAGGAAAGACACAAACCAGCAATGCAACAACTGTGGATTTCCAATCTAGGGTACCTGTGGAACAAGGGGACCAAGTCCAAAAGTCACAAGCAAGTCGGAGATGGGCAGATGCCCAGGAAATGCCAGCTGCGGGTGCAAAGAAGCTTCAACTGGACAGAAGAAGCTGAGGTTTCTGCAAGAACGAAAAGGGCTAGAGACTTCCCCTTTGGTGGACGGATCCGCTTTGCCTTGTAGAGTCGTGCAGAAGTGTTTTCCCGCCGGAAGGACGCCAACAAGCCTTGCTACACTCAAATCGTGCATTTAGCGTTTTTGGATGCTGCTGGGGCCCAGGAGGGACCAGTAGGTCGCAAATTGGACCTGAAGAGAGAGGGGACGTGGTGCAAGACAAAGAGCCCTCACTGAAGCAGGTATAACCCGGAGAAGTGCCAGAAACAGGCACTATGAGGATGCGTGAAACGGTGCTCGCCGAAGTTGCACAAAGGAGTCCCACGTCGCCGGAGACCAACTCAGAAAGTCGTGCAATGCAGGTTAGAGTGCCGTGGACCCAGGCTTGGGTGTGCACAAAGGATTTCCGCCGGAAGTGCACAGGGGCCGGAGTAGCTGCAAAGTCGCAGTTCCCAGCAATGCAGCCCAGCGAGGTGAGGCAAGGACTTACCTCCACCAAACTTGGGCTGAAGAGTCACTGGACTGTGGGGGTCACTTGGACATCGTCGCTGGATTCGAGGGACCTCGCTCGTCGTGCTGAGAGGAGACCCAAGGGACCGGTAATGCAGCTTTTTGGTGCCTGCGGTTGCAGGGGGAAGATTCCGTCGACCCACGGGAGATTTCTTCGGAGCTTCTGGTGCAGAGAGGAGGCAGGCTACCCCCACAGCATGCACAAGCAGGAAAACAGTCGAGAAGGCGGCAGGATCAGCGTTACAGAGTTGCAGTAGTCGTCTTTGCTACTATGTTGCAGGTTTGCAGGCTTCCAGCGCGGTCAGCGGTCGATTCCTTATCAGAAGGTGAAGAGAGAGATGCAGAGGAACTCGGCTGAGCTCATGCATTCGTTATCTGAAGTTTCCCCAGAGACAGAGACCCTAAATAGCCAGAAAAGAGGGTTTGGCTACCTAGGAGAGAGGATAGGCTACTAACACCTGAAGGAGCCTATCAGCAGGAGTCTACGACGTCACCTGGTGGCACTGGCCACTCAGAGCAGTCCAGTGTGCCAGCAGCACCCCTGTTTCCAAGATGGCAGAGGTCTGGAGCACACTGGAGGAGCTCTGGACACCTCCCAGGGGAGGTGCAGGTCAGGGGAGTGGTCACTCCCCTTTCCTTTGTCCAGTTTCGCGCCAGAGCAGGGGCTAAGGGGCCCCTGAACCGGTGTAGACTGGCTTATGCAGAATTGGGCACATCTGTGCCCAAGAAAGCATTTCCAGAGGCTGGGGGAGGCTACTCCTCCCCTGCCTTCACACCATTTTCCAAAGGGAGAGGGTGTCACACCCTCTCTCAGAGGAAGTTCTTTGTTCTGCCATCCTGGGCCAGGCCTGGCTGGACCCCAGGAGGGCAGCTGCCTGTCTGAGGGGTTGGCAGCAGCAGCAGCTGCAGTGAAACCCCAGGAAGGGCAGTCTGGCAGTACCAGGGTCTGTGCTACAGACCACTGGGATCATGGAATTGTACCAACAATGCCAGGATGGCATAGAGGGGGCAATTCCATGATCATAGAAATGTTACATGGCCATATTCGGAGTTACCATGGTGAAGCTACATATAGGTAGTGACCTATATGTAGTGCACGCGTGTAATGGTGTCCCCGAACTCACAAAGTTCAGTGAATTGGCTCTGAACAATGTGGGGGCACCTTCGCTAGTGCCAGGGTGCCCTCACATTAAGTAACTTTGCACCTAACCTTTACCAGGTAAAGGTTAGACATATAGGTGACTTATAAGTTACTTAAGTGCAGTGTAAAATGGCTGTGAAATAACGTGGACGTTATTTCACTCAGGCTGCAGTGGCAGGCCTGTGTAAGAATTGTCAGAGCTCCCTATGGGTGGCAAAAGAAATGCTGCAGCCCATAGGGATCTCCTGGAACCCCAATACCCTGGGTACCTTAGTACCATATACTAGGGAATTATAAGGGTGTAGCCTGAGTGAAATAATGCACACATTATTTCACAGCCATTTTCACTGCACTTAAGTAACTTATAAGTCACCTATATGTCTATCCTTTACCTGGTAAAGGTTAGGTGCAAAGTTACTTAGTGTGTGGGCACCCTGGCACTAGCCAAGGTGCCCCCACATTGTGCGGGGCAAATTCCCCGACTTTGTGAGTGCTGGAGACACCATTATATGCGTGCACTACACATAGGTCACTACCTATGTGTAGCTTCACAATGGTAACTCCGAATATGGCCATGTAACATGTCTAAGATCATGGAATTGCCCCCTCTATACCATCCTGGCATAGTTGGCACAATTCCATGCTCCCAGTGGTCTGTAGCACAGGCCCTGGCACTGCCAAACTGCCTTTTCAGGGGTTACACTGCAGCTGCTGCTGCTGCCAACCCCACAGACAGGCTTCTGCCCCCCTGGGGTCCAGCCAGGCCTGGCCCAGGATGGCAGAACAAAGGACTTCTTCAGAGAGGGGGTGTTACACCCTCTCCCTTTGGAAAATGGTGTGAAGGGAGGGGAGGAGTAGCCTCCCCCAGCCTCTGGAAATGCTTTGTTGGGCACAGATGTGCCCAATTCTGCATAAGCCAGTCTACAACGGTTCAGGGACCCCTCAGCCCCTGCCTGGGCGCGAAACTGGACAAAGGAAAGGGGAGTGACCACTCCCCTGACCTGCACCTCCCCTGGGAGGTGCCCAGAGCTCCTCCAGTGTGCTCCAGACCTCTGCCATCTTGGAAACAGAGGTGCTGCTGGCACACTGGACTGCTCTGAGTGGCCAGTGCCCTCAGCTGACGTCAGAGACTCCTTTTGATAGGCTCCTGCAGGTGTTGCTAGCCTATCCTTTGTCCTAAGTAGCCAAACCCTCTTTTCTGGCTATTTAGGGTCTCTTTCTTTGGGGATTCCTCAGATAACGAATGCAAGAGCTCATCAGAGTTCCTCTGCATCTCCCTCTTCACCTTCTGCCAAGAAATCGACTGCTGACCGCGCCTGAAGCCTGCAAAACTGCAACAAAGTAGCTAAGACGACTACTGCAACCTTGTAACGCCGCTCCTGCTGCCTTCTCGACTGTTTTTCTTGGTGGTGCATCCTGTGGGGGTAGTCTCCCTCCTCTCTGCATCAGAAGCTGCGAAGAAATCTCCCGTGGGTCGACGGAATCTTCCCCCTGCTACCGCAGGCACCAAAAAGCTGCATCATGGTCCCTTGGGTCTCCTCTCACGACGACGAGCCAGGTCCCTTGAATCCAGCAAGACTGTCCAAGTGACCCCCACGGTCCAGTGACTCTTCAGTCCAAGTTTGGTGGAGGTAAGTCCTTGCCTTCCCACGGCAGACTGCATTGTTGGTTATCGCGACTTTTGCAACTTCTCAGGCTCCCGTGCACTTCCGGTGGAAATCCTTTGTGCACCCCCAAGCGTGGGTCTCCGGCACTCTAACCTGCATTGCACGACTTCCTAAGTTGGTCTCCGGCGACGTGGGACTCCTTTGTGTAACTTCAGGCAAGCACCATTTCACGCATCCTCGTAGTGCCTGTTTCTGGCACTTCTCTGGGTGCTACCTGCTGCTGAGAGAGCTCCTTGTCTTGCTCGACGTCCTCTCTACCTCCTGGTCCAATTTGCATCGTCCTGGTCCATCCTGGGCCACAGCAGCATCCAAAAACGCCATGCGCATGACTTGCAGCTAGCAAGGCTTGTTGGCGTCCATCAGGCGGCAACAACACTTCTGCACGACTCTCCACGGAGTGGGGGATCCATCCTCCAAAGGGGAAGTCTCTATCCCTTGTCGTTCCTGCAGAATTCACAGCTTCTTCAGTCCAGTAGAAGCTTCTTTGCACCAACAGCTGGCATTTCTTGGGCATCTGCCCATCTCCGACTTGCTTGTGACTTTTGGACTCGGTCCCCTTGTTCCACAGGTACCCTCGATTGGAAATCCATTGTTGTTGCATTGCTGGGTTGTGTTTTCCTTGCATTATTCCTCTGTCACGACTTCTGTGTCTTTAGGGGAACTTTAGTGCACTTTGCACTCACTTTTCAGGGTCTTGGGGTGGGGTATTTTAATAACCCTTACTATTTTCTAATAGTCCCAGCGACCCTCTACAAGGTCACATAGGTTTGGGGTCCATTCGTGATTCGCATTCCACTTTTGGAGTATATGGTTTGTGTTGCCCATATCCCTATGTGCCTACATTGCATCCTATTATAATTTTACACTGTTTGCACTGTTTTCTAAGACTATACTGCATATTTTTGGTATTGTGTACATATATCTTGTGTATATTTCTTATCCTCATACTGAGGGTACTCACTGAGATACTTTTGGCATATTGTCATAAAAATAAAGTACCTTTATTTTTAGTATAACTGTGTATTGTGTTTTCTTATGATATTGTGCATAATCATTTGTGGTACTGTAGTAGCTTCACACGTCTCCTAGTTCAGCCTAAGCTGCTCTGCTAAGCTACCATTATCTATCAGCCTAAGCTGCTAGACACCCTATACACTAATAAGGGATACCTGGGCCTGGTGCAAGGTGTAAGTACCCCTTGGTACTCACTACAAGCCAGTCCAGCCTCCTACATTGGTTGTGCAGTGGTCTGATAAGTGCTTTGAGACTACTTACCACTCTTGACATTGTACTTTTCATAAGAGAAAAATATACAAAACAAGTTCAGTATATGTACACATAGCTAAAAAGTTTTGCATTTCCTCTTTTCACTGTTTTCTAAGTGCTGAAAAGTACTTCTAAACTTTCTAAAAAGTTTTAAAAGTTTTTTTTTTTTGTCTTTCTAAAAGTTCTGAAAAACATTTTCTTCACTTTTTCTATCACTTAACTCTTTCTGAAAATGTCTGGCACAGGCCAAAATGTTGATCTGTCCAAACTTGCATATGATCACCTTAGCTGGAAAGGAGCAAGGAGTCTCTGCATAGAAAGAGCTTTGAGTGTAGGGAAGAATCCTTCTTTAGAACTGTTACTGAACATGCTTAGAGAACAAGATAAGGCCATAAGTGCCCAATCTGTTGAAAAAGTAGTTGATGGTTCTCAGTCTGATCCAGTGACACCCCTGCAGATAGATTCAGTAAGGAAACTTCCCAGCCTGCCCAGTATCAGACAGCCTAGCAGGGTTGAAGCTGATGCAGAGTCACATCATACAGATAGTGTGGTCTCTCATCACAGTAGGAGGTCTCACCATACAGATGGTGGAATCTCACATTATACTGCTAGTCAACTTGTTAAGGTTCCCTCTGTTAGGGACAGGTCTCCTTCTGTCCATTCTCATCACACTTCTGTTTCTAGAAATGTCCCTCCTACCCACCCTGATGACAGAATGTTGGAAAGGGAGCTCCATAAATTGAGAGTGGAGACTTCCAGACTGAAGCTCAAGAAGCAACAGCTGGATTTAGATAGACAATCTCTAGAGATTGAAAAAGAAAGACAGAAGCTGGGATTAAATGCCCACGGTGGCAGCAGCAGTATTCCCCATAGTCATCCTGTAAAAGAGCATGATTCCAGGAATCTGCACAAGATAGTTCCCCCTTACAAAGAGGGGGATGACATTAACAAGTGGTTTGCTGCACTTGAGAGGGCTTGTGTTGTTCAAGATGTCCCTCAAAGGCAGTGGGCTGCTATCCTATGGCTATCATTTAGTGGTAAGGGTAGAGACAGACTCCTTACTGTGAAAGAAGGTGATGCCAACAATTTCACTATTCTTAAGAGTGCACTCCTTGATGGTTATGGCTTAACCACTGAACAATACAGGATAAAGTTCAGAGAGACCAAAAAGGAGTCTTCACAAGATTGGGTTGATTTCATTGACCATTCAGTGAAGTCCTTGGAAGGGTGGTTACATGGCAGTAAAGTGACTGACTATGAAGGCCTGTATAACTTGATCCTGAGAGAGCATATTCTTAATAATTGTGTGTCAGATTTGTTGCACCAGTACTTGGTAGACTCTGATCTGACCTCTCCCCAAGAATTGGGAAAGAAGGCAGACAAATGGGTCAGAACAAGAGTGAACAGAAAAGTTCATACAGGGGGTGACAAAGATGGCAAGAAGAAGGATGGTAAGCCTTCAGACAAAGGTGGGGACAAATCTAAAAATGAGTCTTCATCAGGCCCCCAAAAGCAATCTGGTGGGGGTGGTGGGCCTAAATCCTCTTCAAAACATAATCAAGAAAAGAAACCATGGTGCTATTTATGTAAAGTAAAAGGCCATTGGACAACAGATCCCAGTTGTCCAAAGAAAAGCACCAAGCCTCCTACCACTACAACCCCTACTGCTACACCTAGTGTCCCTACCAATAGCAGTGGTGGTGGGAGCAAACCTACTAATAGCCAATCCAAGGGAGTAGCTGGGCTCACTATTGGTAACTTAGTTGGGGTTGGTCTGATTAGGGAGACCACAGAGGCTACATTAGTGTCTGAGGGGGCTATTGATTTGGCCACCTTGGTTGCTTGTCCCCTTAACATGGATAAGTACAAGCAACTACCCCTAATAAATGGTGTTGAGGTCCAGGCATACAGGGACACAGGTGCCAGTGTCACAATGGTGATTGAGAAACTGTTGCACCCTGAACAACACCTACTTGGTCACCAGTACCAAGTAACCGATGCTCACAACAACACACTTAGCCACCCCATGGCTGTTGTAAATCTCAACTGGGGAGGGGGTTACTGGTCCAAAGAAAGTTTTGGTAGCTTCAGATTTACCTGTAGACTGTCTATTAGGCAATTATTTGGAGACATCAGCTTGGTCAGATGTGGAGTTGGAGGCCCATGCAGCAATGCTGGGCATTCCAGGGCATATTTTTGCTTTGACAAGGGCTCAGGCCAAAAAGCAAAAAGGACAGGGAAGCTTGGATCCTGGAACAATGGACCAAGTGCTCCCTAAAGCTAGGGCGAGTAGAAGCAAACCACTTCCTACTATCCCTCCCTCTACAGTGGATTCTTCTTCTGAGGAAGAAGAGTTCCCTCCCTGTGCAGAACCTACACCAGAGGAGCTGGAAGCAGACACTGCTGAGCTTTTGGGTGAAGGGGGGCCTGCCAAAGAGGAGCTGAGTGTGGCACAGCAAACCTGTCCCACATTAGAGGGTCTAAGACAGCAAGCTGTCAAACAAGCAAATGGGGATATCAGTGACTCTCACAGAGTTTACTGGGAGGACAATCTCTTGTACACTGAGTCAAGGGATCCTAAACCTGGGGCAGCCAGAAGATTAGTGATTCCTCAGATGTACAGAAAGTTCCTCCTAACTCTTGCACATGATATTCCCCTTGCTGGGCATCTTGGGCAAATGAAAACTTGGGACAGGCTTGTTCCCCTGTTTCATTGGCCTAGGATGTCTGAGGACACAAAGGAATTTTGTAAGTCCTGTGAAACCTGTCAAGCCAGTGGCAAGACAGGTGGCACTCCAAAGGCACCCCTTATTCCACTGCCTGTGGTTGGGGTTCCCTTTGAAAGGGTAGGGGTTGACATAGTTGGCCCCCTTGACCCTCCTACTGCTTCAGGCAATAGGTTTATCTTGGTGGTAGTGGACCATGCCACAAGATATCCTGAGGCAATTCCTCTTAGGACCACTACAGCTCCTGCAGTGGCAAAGGCCCTCCTGGGAATCTTTTCCAGGGTGGGCTTCCCAAAAGAGGTAGTTTCAGACAGAGGAAGCAATTTCATGTCTGCTTACTTTCAGGCCATGTGGAAAGAGTGTGGGGTGACTTACAAGTTCACCACACCCTATCATCCACAAACAAATGGACTGGTGGAGAGGTTTAATAAAACTCTCAAAGGCATGATTATGGGACTCCCAGACAAACTCCGCAGGAGATGGGATATCCTTTTACCATGCCTCCTTTTTGCCTACAGGGAGGTACCCCAGAAAGGAGTGGGCTTCAGCCCCTTTGAACTTCTTTTTGGACACCCTGTTAGGGGTCCACTCACACTTGTTAAGGAGGGTTGGGAACAACCTATAAAAGCTCCTAAGCAAGATATTGTGGACTATGTACTAGGCCTCAGATCAAGGATGGCTGAGTATATGAAAAAGGCCAGTAAAAACCTTCAGGCCAGCCAAGAGCTCCAGAAGCAATGGCATGACCAGAAGGCTGTTTTGGTTCAGGACCAACCAGGGCAGAAAGTGTGGGTCTTGGAGCCTGTGGCCCCAGGAGCACTCCAAGATAAATGGAGTGGACCCCACACAATTGTTGAGAAGAAGGGTGAAGTCACCTACTTGGTTGACTTAGGCACTGCCAGGAGTCCCCTTACGGTGCTCCATGTCAACCACCTGAAACCCTACTATGACAGGGCTGATCTCACCCTGCTCATGGGAACTGATGAGGGACAGGAAGAAGACAGTGATCCTCTACCTGATCTCTTCTCTTCCACAGAACAAGATGCTCTTGTGGAAGGGGTAGTTTTGGCTGATTGTCTTACTGCTGAGCAGAAAGACCATTGCATAAATCTCCTAGGACAATTTTCAGAACTCTTCTCTACTGTGCCAGGTACCACTTCTTGGTGTGAGCACACTATAGATACTGGAGACAGCTTGCCTGTCAAAAGTAAGATCTATAGGTAGCCTGACCATGTCAGAGACTGCATAAAGCAAGAAGTTCAGAAAATGTTGGAACTAGGAGTGGTTGAACACTCTGACAGTCCATGGGCTTCTCCTGTGGTACTGGTACCAAAACCCTATTCTAAAGATGGAAAGAAGGAAATGCGGTTTTGTGTTGACTACAGAGGGCTTAACCAGGTAACCAAAACAGATGCTCACCCTATACCCAGGGAAGATGAGCTCATAGAAACACTGGCATCTGCCAAGTATCTAAGCACTTTTGATTTGACTGCAGGGTATTGGCAGATCAAATTATCAGAAGAGGCTAAAGCAAAAACTGCATTTTCTACCATTGGAGGACATTACCAGTTCACTGTAATGCCTTTTGGTTTGAAGAATGCACCTGCCACTTTTCAGAGGTTGGTGAATACAGTCCTGCAAGGGCTGGAAGCCTTCAGTGCAGCATATCTGGACGATATAGCTGTCTTTAGCTCCAGCTGGGATGATCATCTGGTCCACCTATGGAATGTTTTGGAGGCCCTGCAGAAGGCAGGCCTCACTATCAAGGCTTCAAAGTGCCAGATAGGGCAGGGGAAGGAGGTTTATCTGGGACACCTGGTTGGTGGAGAACAGATTGCACCACTTCAGGGGAAGATCCAGACAATTATGGACTGGACTCCCCCTACTACACAGACTCAGGTGAGAGCCTTTTTAGGCCTCACTGGGTACTACAGGAGGTTCATCAAGAACTATGGCTCCATTGCAGCCCCTCTTAATGACCTCACTTCCAAAAGAATGCCTAAAAAGGTATTGTGGACAGCAAACTGTCAAAAAGCTTTTGAGGAGCTGAAGCAGGCTATGTGCTCTGCACCTGTCCTGAAAAGCCCTTGTTACTCTAAAAAATTCTATGTCCAGACTGATGCATCTGAATTAGGAGTAGGGGCAGTCCTATCACAACTAAATTCTGAGGGCCAGGATCAACCTGTTGCTATTATTAGTAGGAGGTTGACCCCTAGAGAAAAGCGTTGGTCTGCCATTGAGAGGGAGGCCTTTGCTGTGGTCTGGGCTTTGAAGAAGTTGAGGCCATACCTGTTTGGCACTCACTTCATTGTTCAAACAGACCACAAACCTCTACTTTGGCTAAAACAAATGAAAGGTGAAAATCCTAAATTGTTGAGGTGGTCCATATCTCTACAGGGAATGGACTATACAGTGGAACATAGACCTGGGAGTACCCACTCCAATGCAGATGGGCTCTCCAGATATTTCCACTTAGACAATGAAGACCCATCAGGAAATGACTAATCTTATTGTCCTTCGTTTGGGGGGGGGGTTGTGTAGGAAAGTACCATCTTGCCTGGCATGTTACCCCCATTTTTCACTGTATATATGTTGTTTTAGTTGTATGTGTCACTGGGACCCTGCAACACAGGGCCCCAGTGCTCATAAGTGTGCCTGACTGTGTTACCTGTGTAGTGACTAACTGTCTCACTGAGGCTCTGCTAACCAGAACCTCAGTGGTTATGCTCTCTCATTACTTTCAAATTGTCACTAACAGGCTAGTGACCAATTTTACCAATTCACATTGGCTTACTGGAACACCCTTATAATTCCCTAGTATATGCTACTAAGGTACCCAGGGTATTGGGGTTCCAGGAGATCCCTATGGGCTGCAGCATTTCTTTTGCCACCCATATGGAGCTCTGACAATTCTTACACAGGCCTGCCACTGCAGCCTGAGTGAAATAATGCTCACATTATTTCACAGCCATTTTCACTGCACTTAAGTAACTTATAAGTCACCTATATGTCTATCCTTTACCTGGTAAAGGTTAGGTGCAAAGTTACTTAGTGTGTGGGCACCCTGGCACTAGCCAAGGTGCCCCCACATTGTTCGGGGCAAATTCCCCGACTTTGTGAGTGCTGGAGACACCATTATATGCGTGCACTACACATAGGTCACTACCTATGTGTAGCTTCACAATGGTAACTCCGAATATGGCCATGTAACATGTCTAAGATCATGGAATTGCCCCCTCTATACCATCCTGGCATAGTTGGCACAATTCCATGCTCCCAGTGGTCTGTAGCACAGACCCTGGCACTGCCAAACTGCCTTTTCAGGGGTTACACTGCAGCTGCTACTGCTGCCAACCCCACAGACAGGCTTCTGCCCTCCTGGGGTCCAGCCAGGCCTGGCCCAGGATGGCAGAACAAAGGACTTCCTCAGAGAGGGGGTGTTACACCCTCTCCCTTTGGAAAATGGTGTGAAGGCAGGGGAGGAGTAGCCTCCCCCAGCCTCTGGAAATGCTTTGTTGGGCACAGATGTGCCCAATTCTGCATAAGCCAGTCTACACCGGTTCAGGGACCCCTCAGCCCCTGCCTGGGCGCGAAACTGGACAAAGGAAAGGGGAGTGGCCACTCCCCTGACCTGCACCTCCCCTGGGAGGTGCCCAGAGCTCCTCCAGTGTGCTCCAGACCTCTGCCATCTTGGAAACAGAGGTACTGCAGGCACACTGGACTGCTCTGAGTGGCCAGTGCCCTCAGCTGACGTCAGAGACTCCTTTTGATAGGCTCCTGCAGGTGTTGCTAGCCTATCCTTTGTCCTAAGTAGCCTCTTTTCTGGCTATTTAGGGTCTCTTTCTTTGGGGATTCCTCAGATAACAAATGCAAGAGCTCATCAGAGTTCCTCTGCATCTCCCTCTTCACCTTCTGCCAAGAAATCGACTGCTGACCGCGCTGGAAGCCTGCAAAATTGCAACAAAGTAGCTAAGACGACTACTGCAACCTTGTAACGCCGCTCCTGCTGCCTTCTCGACTGTTTTTCTTGGTGGTGCATCCTGTGGGGGTAGTCTGCCTCCTCTCTGCATCAGAAGCTGCGAAGAAATCTCCCGTGGGTCGACGGAATCTTCCCCCTGCTACCGCAGGCACCAAAAAGCTGCATCACGGTCCCTTGGGTCTCCTCTCACGACGACGAGCGAGGTCCCTTGAATCCAGCAAGACTGTCCAAGTGACCCCCACGGTCCAGTGACTCTTCAGTCCAAGTTTGGTGGAGGTAAGTCCTTGCCTCCCCACGCCAGACTGCATTGTTGGTTTTCGCGACTTTTGCAACTTCTCCGGCTCCCGTGCACTTCCGGCGGAAATCCTTTGTGCACCCCCAAGCCTGGGTCCCCGGCACTCTAACCTGCATTGCACGACTTCCTAAGTTGGTCTCCGGCGACGTGGGACTCCTTTGTGTAACTTCAGGCGAGCACCGTTTCACTTTTGGTTTGGAGGTGATGTGATCATATTTCTGAAGGGCCGAGATGAGATGTGCTGCAGCATGTAAAATGCCCCTACGTTGTGCCAGTGTTTAGTATGGAGGCCATGGAGAAGCACATTACCACCATCCAGATGTGGGAGTAAAAGGGCTTAACACTTTTTATAAAGTTGCTTTCTGGAATAAATTATTTGACTTTCTTTAGCAGAGAGGGCTGGTTATAGTTGGTCTTTGTTTTCTGCCAATGTGTACCTTGAGGATGAGGTTAATGTCCAGCGAGAATTCAAGTGACTGGGCATTTGGTGAAAGGTGGGATTCAAAGCTGTCAACCTTCATGCCATTGAGCCAGCTTGTACTGTATTTTGTTTAATATTAAGAAGGTGCTGCCTGCACTGCCTAGCTGCCTTATCTGTTGTATCAGTTCTCTGAACAGGCCCGGCCCTCTAAACCCTGCTTATGCTCGACTGCTTCAGAATGACTCCCAAAGCCTCCAGCCTTTTCTTCTTTCTTGTTTCTCTTCCTTTTTTGCACCTTCTTCCCTTTGTGCTTCTGTTACCCTTTCTTTGCACCTTTTGCCTCTGTGCTTCTTTCAATCTGCTCTAATGTCACCTGTGACCTCTTGCTTCCAATTTTTGCCTTGTGCTTTTTTATCCTTTTTGCCTTTTTCTGCCTCTTTTTGCCTTTTTCTGTCCTTTGCCACGTTTTTAGTCTCAGTGCCCTGCACTCTTCTGCTCCTTTCCGCTGGCTGCTTCACACCTCCTGTGTTCTCCAGCCATCCACTCTTGACCCACCCAGCCACGGCCACTGGACCTAGGATCTCTTCCACACTCTTGTATCTTCCTAATAGTGGCCAAAGAAGTGAGCATGCTGCTGGTGTGCTGACAAAATGCCAAAGGCAAGTCAGTCACAGCTCTTAGGACCCCTGGTTTGATACCTACCCACTGCACCCCAAAGGTATACTCTGCCACAGCCCTCCACGCCACAAATGCCCAAACCTGTACTACACCACTCCCTCCCCTGCCAGCATGAAAGTGTATTTTCCTGCAACACATGCTGCTTCTCCTTTGCTTAACCCAGCTCACCCCGAGTCCTCTCTCACTCTCACCACACACACAACCATGCCTCTCAAGACATCACCATGCACTGCACTCATCCCACTCTGACCTGGGTTCTCTTAAAAAATCTCCGGAAATGGCAGTGGCCATTCCTCCCAGCTACAAGACTGCAAACCAGGAGAGAACTAGCAAACACAGAGGTGCATCTCATCAGCCAATCTCAGTGACCACCTTGAGCACATGGTTTTCAAGATCAGCACCTCTGGCAACACCGATGTAGGAGAAGCCCTACCCTACTAACCTCTCTGACCCAGAGTCAACTTTGGAACCCTTTAGTTCTTGATTATGGCTACTTAATCCCTCTCAAAAACCTCAACTTTCACATTTAGGACATCACCTACCCTGACATCATCAACCTCCTAGAAGACATACATGGAAATCACCTTATGAGTAAGCAACCCCACTCACAATCTACACTACACAATCAACACAGGACCACGCTCACCAAAAGCTCCTCATGCAAATGAAACAAGATCCCCAAGGATGTATGGACCGCAGGACTCCTATCTAAATGTCTGCAACACGACAGCAAAATTAACCACTCCATTTCAAATCTTAACACCTGAATCACCTACTGCTCATAAACTCAACAGTTTCGCCCTGACACTTTTCCTTAATGACTCTCTCAACACAACCACCTTCCTGGCATAATAGAAACATGTCACTATTCCACCTTTCCTGAAAAACACATCAGCTGACCAAAAACACAGTGGTGAACTTCAGACCCGTCTCCCTCCTCCCTCCTACCTCACCCAGCCAGAGTTTTGGTAAAAATCATCAACAAGCGACTGACCACATGTGTCGCGTGGGCTCTCATTATCCTAAATGAGACTACTGGATTTCTAGGTAGCAGGGTTGTTCCTGGTGTGGGGGACTAAGTCTTACCCACTAGGAAGGACCACTGTCACCCCAAATCCGGTTTTGCTCCGGCTAACTAGCAGTGCCTCATCTCTCCCAAGGGGAAGAGATGATTGGGCAGCCGAGCGCATGACATCTTTGGAACTTCTCAGGGAAGTCGTGGTCACTCAGATCCAAACCAGCTCTCTCATTTACAGTATGATCTCATATTCAAATGACAAAGGCAGTTTATGTTTTATAGATTGTTTTAATAAAACAACTGCATTTTAGATATTAAGGCGTGAGCCGCAATAACCAGAACTATACAACACAGTAGGATTGAAATAGTTACGAGGAGAGTGAAACATAAGAATAACGCTATCATGGTGTTAATAAATTCTACTCTCTCTCAGTTAGTTCTATTTCGAGCACAGCATATTAAGCTTCTAACTTTCCTTTCAGATCCCCTAGGAAGTCATCAACCCTCATACCTGAGCAAAGGCCTATGATCTGGTTCAGCATCTGCAACGAGGCAGTCAGCGTCTAGTTGTGGTTCCCTGGTCGGAATCTCCCTCTTGCGTGTATTAGGACAAGGAAGTGTTTTTATAACTAACATGTCAGTGTGATCACAAAATGTCCCTACGCAAGAATGCCAAAGACTAAACTCCTACCACGTCTATCCGCAATGTACCAGACTGTATCCTTGACTGAAGCACAGAGTGAACAAGAATGTGTTATTGAGAACTCCAGTGCTGAAGTAGTCTAAACAGTGTGATATAAAAAATAAAACAAGACCGTAGAACTGGCTATTTGAAAAATAACAGTATGAAGCTGAATAAAAAGCATTTAGAGCAAAGTGCACAGAGGCTCTATGCTGCGAGCAGAGGAATAAAATACATCCAGGGCAAAGTGCACAAAGGCCTAATGCCTGAAGCTAACGCGCAAAGGATACATAAAACTGACCACACTACACATGGATGCCAACCACCTCCTGGAACTCTCTCAATCAGGATTCAGGCTGGACCACAGCAGTGAGACCACACTCATCACGGCCACTGATGATATTAATCTAATCATGGACAAAGGAGACACAGCAACACAGTGACACTCATTGATGCTGTCCCCCACTCCATTCTCATCCAGTGCCTCCACAACAGAGGAATATGCAGAGCTACCCTGTTGGAAATGGCCCTTTCTCCAGGGTCACACCAAAACTTTTTGCCTTCTTCCACCTACTTTTCGCTGGAATTTTGCTTCTTGGCCTTATGACTCTGTGCACTTTATCACTGCTAACCAGTGCGTAAGTGCTTTTGCACACTCCCCTAAAAATGGTGTGATTGTTATATACCCGATTGCCATATTTAATTTACATGTGCATCCCTTGAAGAGTGGTATATCATATACCCAGGGCCTGTAAATGAAATGCTACCTGTGGCCCTGCATCACGTATTGTGCCACCAACTTAGGTAGCACCTGAAAACTCATCCCATGCCACCCATAAGGTAGGCCCTAGGTAGCCCTCTGGGCAGGGTGCTTTGTATTTAAAAGGCAGGACTGTACTTTTAGGTTTCACATTTCTTAGTACTGAAAAACTCTGAAATATATTTTTTATTACTAAGAGGCCTACCCCTCCCATAGGATAACATTATGGGTTCCTTATTATATTTAATAAGCTGTAATTCCTAAATCAGAGGCAGTAGATATCTCATGTTTGGTATCTATGAACTTGTAATGATAACCACTCCTTAATGGTAAAGTCCGATTTATTATTACAAGTTTGAAAATGCCACTTTTAGAAAGTTGACATTTTCCTGCCCTTAGCCCCCTGTGCAAGCAGCCTGCCTTAGGTCACATAATGGGGTATAACTGACAGTTGACACATTGTGAATTCACCCCGGAGAGTCAGAGTCACACAACAGTGGGATCAGCAGAGCCTGAATGGGCCATTAACTGACTTGATGGGGGTCCAGAGCTATATACAGCTCTGCTTGCACCTGAATAGATTGGGCTCTGCCACCATACAATAGGCTTAACAGCCCTGTAGTGTTAGTGCAGACAGTTGAGAGCCAAGACAGGGGAGGCAGGGAACTCCTGGAACTTCAAGGAAGCATTCTGGAAATGTCTGCCAATTTCTAGGAGAAAGGCACTATGGTATAAAAATAGAGCTCTCAGACCCATTTTCAGTTCACTACTGGACCTGCAGAAGGACTTTGAGGACTACCTGCTGCTGTGACCTGCTGTATATTCTACCAGACTGCTGATGTACCTAGAAGAACTGCTTTGCTGTTTGGAGTCAGTCTTGAACCTTCAGAGGCCAGCCCTGCTGTGGAGCCTTGCATCTCCACCTGCACTAAAGACTTCAGAAGTAACACCAAGAGCAGGTTTAGCTGGCTTCCTGTTCAGAGCCATAGGGACATAACAGGCTCCCACCATCTTGAATCAATACCTAGATCCAGTCAGAGTGAGTCTTTAACCCCCCCAAGAGGTCTCTCCTGGAACTTTGGTTTTGGGGCAAAATGTACCCAGGTGGTAGTTTTCCAAAACTGAGGAGTTGCTGTAAACTTAAAGAATTCATAACTCCAGTTCTACTTTTCGTTTTTTTTGGTTTTGGTGTCAAATAAAGTATTAAAAAGGTCTCTATTTTTAAATTGCTTTCGGATTTGTATTGTGTTGTATTTTCACTTTATTGCAGTATGTTTACTGCATAAAAACTTAACATATCGCCTCTAAGTTATGCATGACTCTTTGTTGTGCCAAGCTACCCAGAGTTAAGCTCAGGTTAAGTTATTGACTTTTTGTGGTTCATCCTGCCAGGGAATGTAACTGTTGCTTGACCAGGGCTCACACCAATTGTCAACCAACAACCCAATTTTGTACACACCCTTCACTGGATCATCTCTTTCCTCTTGGGATGTACCCAGCCCATAAGCCTGGCTCTGTGCTTGTCCTCTGCCTCCAAACCGATCTGTGGAGTCCTTCAAGAATTCTCCTTCAGCCTGACTCTCTTCAATGTCTATGCAGCCTTCTCACATGAAGTATGTGAAGATTATGATGTTCATGTTTCAGTGTTACTGCTGGACGTGCAATGTGCTTTTCCACCTTTAACACTGGCCTACAGCTTCTTATTTATTTTGCATTCAAACCATTAGCCATCCCTATTGACACTTTAGTTACTCACACCAACAACTGTACTACTCTATGCCACTCTACATTACTCCACTCTATGCCACTCCATGCCACACTATGCTACTCCACTTTATGCCACTCCAAGCTACTCTATGCCACTCCATTCTATGCCACTCCAATCTACACCGCTCTGCTTTATTCCACGCTATGCCACTCCATTCCATGTCACTCTGTCTATTCCATGCTACCAACTGACACTCTGTGTCACACCACCCCACTCTACACCACTCTCTACTCTACCCCACCCTACTTCACTCTACTGTATGCTGTACTACTGTATGCCACTCTACACCACTCCACATTACTCTGCTCTATGCTCTCTAAGCCACACCACTCTACTCTGTGCCACTCCACTCAACACAACTGTATGTCACTTCACTCCACTCTGACACTCCACTCCGTTCAATGCAACTCTATGCCACTCTACTTTACACTACTCTACTTTATGCCACTCCACTCAGTGCTACTTTATCCTGCTCTATGCCACTCTACATCACTGTATCCACTTTTGTCTACTCTACACCACTCTACTCTATGCCATTCCACACCACTCTACAGTACTCCACACCACTTTACTTATGGCACTTCACTCTATGCCATTTCACTCAAGACCTCTCTATGCCACTACGATCCACTCTACGCACTCTACATTATGCTATTTCACTATATGCTACTCCACTCAATGCCACTCTATGCTATGCTACTGTGCGCCTCTCCAAGCAACTCCACTCCACACCACAACAAGCTTCTTCACTACATTCTACTGTTTGTAACTCTACACCACTGTACTCAACACCACTCTACACCACTCTACTGTATGCCACACTACTATATATCACTCCACACCATGCCACTCCACTCAATGCAACTCTATGCCATTCCACTCTATGCTACTCTACTGTACACTACTCCACTCTACTCTATGCCACTCAATGGCACTCTACTCTATTCCACTCAATGTGACTCCACTCCACTCTACACTAGACCACTCTACCCTATGCCACGCTACTGTTCCCCACTCCACTCTATGCTACTCCACTCCACTGTACATCGTTCCATTCTACTCCACTCCACTCCCTACCGGTGCTGACTCAATCTTTTATTCTGGCAATGACAACAACAGATGTTTCTGTGTATTTCTTGTACTCATACATAACCAATGAGAATGTGTTGAAGACTCTTTGTTGTACAGTATTTGTTACTTGTTCCTTTCGGATCTGAAACAGTATACTTTGTGAATTACGTTCTAATTTGTTCTTATAACCTGATCTTCTCTCTCCCTACTCTTAATTGTTTACAAGTATCTTCATTCAGTGTCTTCTTTTTGATGAGGGGAATAACAAGTACTAATGTAAGGGCTGAATCTTCCAGCTGCCAAGCAGCTCTAACCTGACAACTCTGACTTGGGGAACTGAGCTGTACCAAGGTACTTGGCCAAATGGAAAATAATTAGGGCACATTAAAGAAGGTCAACAAAGGAGGGCAGAGTTTTTTTAGTTTTTTAAGGAAGCAGGAAACTTGACCACCTCTATTTTAGATGAGTTGTTAACTGTAAATAACCCTATAAGTCCCTAATCACCCCTCTAGATGGCCGATCAGCCCTAAGGCAGGGTGCACCATACTATATGTGAGGGCATAACTGCATGAGCGATATGCCCCCACTGTGTCCTTGCCAAACCTAGGACATAGCGAGTGAACAGAGCAGCCATTTTAATGTATCTACTGGGCGCTGGTCAAACACGAGTTCCCCAGCTACATAATGGCCACTCTGCATCCTGGGTTATTTGGTATCAAACAACTCAGAATATTAAATCCAAACTGATTCCAGCATTGGATTTAACCTTAAATCTACCCAAGCACCACCTTAGAGGTGCCCCCTGCAAAAGCTAACCCTAACTGGCAGAGTTGCTGGCTGGTTCCATCCAGCTGCCACTCCAGACAGCCAATATACAAACATGGGGAGAGCCCTGGCATTGACTCTCTGGCTTGTAAGACAATGCCCTTCCTTGGGTGCAACACCTCGGCGGTGAGCTTTAAAGGGCTACAGCTCCTGAAACTCGAGCATCCAGGCCTGCTGCTAGCAGCAAAGGGCTTCCCCCTTTTGGAAACCCCCACTTTTGGTGGGAGTAAATGCGGAAACCAGACAAAGCGTAGGGTAGGAAGTGTGGCCTCACTGACCATGCACCACCCCTAGGGGCCTGCATGCGAAGTGGACCCTCTGATTCAGGTTTCTCCATCTTGGAATAGAGAAAAACAGCCAATGAGGTTTAGGGAAGTGACTCTTCCCACAGGAAGTGATCACTATAGTGGCTGTAGCCACCCAAGGGTAAGTGTCCCATTGGACACTACCAGGTTCCCCCTAAAACGCCCACTAAATTCAATATTTAGTGGGGTCCCCTAGACCAAGTTTTTAGGTACGAAAAGAATTCCAAGAAGACAAGAAAACCAGCACCAAAGAAACCGCCAGGACGAGAACTGAGGACCTGCTGCACCAGAAGAGGCGCCAAGACCCCTGCTCGCTGCACCAGAGTCCCAGCAATCGTGACAGCAGAGGAGCCAAACACTGGACCAACCCCAAGAAAACTAGGGGACCTCCAGGCTTCAAGGATCACCCCAGATCTCCCTCCTGAGTGAAGGCATCACTCAAGAAAAGCAAGTGAAATGCAAAAGACCAAGAAACCAGTGAAGGACAATTCACTGAATGGCCGATATCTCCTCGACCCGGAGTCACAGCTGGGCCCAATGACACACAGACGACAGTCCAGAAGTGCCCCCCAACTGTACCAAGCTTGGTGGCACTGCAACCTCAAGTGGCCGAGATAGAGCAAAACCCTTGGTCCTGGTCAGCTGACATCGGACCAGGAGAAAACCAGCTCCCCCAGAGCTAACAAAGGTTGAGGAGGAAGTCCCAGTCGAGGAACTTCAGGAACACCCTGGACTTCCAGCCAGAGTGTCCCCAGTGTCCTGTAAGCAACCCCCAAAGAGACTTACCTCCAGTTCCAGTGGACTTCATTGTGCACAGCATCCAAGACTTCCACCTGGCTGCACTGGTCCTTGCATCGCAGGGATCTGCTGTGTGCCGCGGGTCCCCAACGCCTTGTGACCTTGACGGCCAAAGGGGACCCCCTCGCACCACTTTGGATTTGCAAATTAGATCCTTGAAATAAAGTACCTTATTTATTTTTAGTACTTCTGTGTATTGTGTTTTCTTATGATATTGTGCATGACACCAGTGGTATAGCAGGAGCTTTACATGTCTCCTAGTTCAGCCTAAGCTGCTTTGCCATATCTACCTTCTATAAGCCTAAGCTGCTAGAAACACCTCTTCTACACTAATAAGGGATAACTGGACCTGGCACAAGGTGTAAGTACCTCTGGTACCCGCTACAAGCCGGGCCAGCCTCCTACATTGGTTGTGCAGCGGTGGGATAAGTACTTTGTCATTGTGTACATTTCATAAGAGAATAATATACAAAACAAGTTCAGTGTATGTACACCTAACCAAAAAGTTTTGCTTTTCTCCTCTTAAGCTTTTTATTAAGTTCTGAAAAGTACTCTAAAACTTCTAAAAGTTTCTAAAAAGTTAGAAAAACTTTTGTCTCTGTTCTTTAAAAAGTTCTGAAACTTTTTCTTCGTTCTCACTGTCTCTAAACCTTTTGCTATCATGTCTGATGTAGAGTCTGCTCTTACAATGGTCAATACTACTTATGACAATTTGAATTACAAGAGCCTAAGGAGTCTCTGCTTAGATAGAGGTTTAGTGATAGGAAAGAACCCTACAAAAGAGTTTCTATATAACATGCTTATTGTGAATGATGAGTCCCAAGGAGGCACTTCAAATGAGAGGTTAATAGAAGGTTCCCATTCTGACTCAGGGGATCTCCTTGAGGAAGGTGGGGAGGGTTCTGTTCCAAATCTGCCCCTTAGCAGGCCACCTAGTAATGCTGGTAGTAATGGAGGCTCCCATCATAGTAGGGGTGTCTTTATTCCTGGAGGCCAGGTTATTAGAGTCCAGTCAGTTAGGTACAGATCTCCCTCTGTTGTTTCCAATGTATCTTCTGTGTCCAAGCATTCCCAACCCACCCACCCTGAAGAAAACATGTTAGAAAGGGAACTCAAAAAGTTGAGGGTTGAAGAGACCAGACTGAAGCTTAAACAGCAACAGCTGGCCTTAGATAGGGAATCCTTAGACCTGGAGAAGGAGAGACAGAGATTGGGGTTAGGACCCCATGGTGGCAGCAGCAGTATTCCTGATAGTAATCCTGTTAGAGAGCATGATTCCAGGAACCTGCACAAGATAGTCCTCCCTTACATGGAGGGGGATGACATCAATAGTGGTTTGCTGCACTCGAGAGGGCCTGTATGGTACAGGGGGTCCCTCAAAGGCAGTGGGCTACTATATTGTGGCTATCTTTCACTGGAAAAGGTAGGGATAGGCTCCTTTCTGTTAGAGAAAGTGATGCTAACAATTTTGCAGTTTTGAAGGATGCACTCTTGGATGGATTTGGCATAACCACTGAACAATACAGGATTAAGTTCAGAGACACCAGAAAAGAGTCCTCACAAGACTGGATAGACTTTGTTGACAGTGAAGTCCTTGGAAGGGTGGTTATATGGCAGTAGAGTTTCTGATTATGAATGTATAATCTCATCCTGAGAGAGCATATTCTGAATAACTGTGTGTCTGACTTGTTACACCAATATCTAGTGGACTCGGATCTGACCTTTCCCCAAGAATTGGGAAAGAAGGCAGACAAGTGGGTCAGAACAAGAGTGAACAGAAAAGTTCATACAGGGGGTGGCAAGGATGGCAAGAAGAAAGATGGTGAGAAATCTCAGGATAAGCATGGGGATAAGGGTAAAACCAAAGATTCTTCTTCAAATCCTAAACACTCTTCAGGGGGTGGGGATAAATCAAATTCTTCCTCTTCTTCACAACATACACACATTAAAAAGCCTTGGTGCTATGTTTGTAAAAATAAAGGCCATTGGCAAGGGGATATGTCCTGTCCAGGTAAACCCCCTGAGCCTACCACCACTAATACATCAAGCTCTATTGCCCCTAGCAGTAGTGGTAATAGTGGTGGGACTGCTGGCAACAGTCAAAGTAAGGGTGTAGTTGGGTTCACTTATGGGTCCATCATAGAAACTGGGGTAGTCAGTCCCAAGACAGTTTCTGTCACACCTAGTGACATTGGCCTTGCCACACTGGCTGCTTGTCCCCTTACAATGGGTAAGTACAGGCAGACAGTTTCAATAAATGGTGTTGAGGCCCAGGCCTACAGGGACACAGGTGCCAGTATCACTCTGGTGACTGAAAACCTAGTGCCCCCTGAGCAACACATCATTGGACAACAGTACAAGATTATTGATGTCCACAACTCCACTAAGTTTCTTCGCTTAGCTATAGTTCAGCTTAGTCGGGGTGGAGTTACTGGCCCTAAGCAGGTGGTGGTATCACCTAGCTTACCTGTAGACTGTCTCTTAGGTAATGACCTAGAGACCTCAGGTTGGGCTGAGGTAGAGTTTTATACCCATGCAGCCATGCTGGGTATCCCTGAGGAATTGCTTCCTCTCATTTCAGCTGAAATGAAAAAGCAAAGGAGAGAAAAAGGCATGAAAACTCAGGATCCTTCTCCAACAACAGGTAAAAAGGGTATCACAGTATCCCCTAACCACCCTGCCATTCAGGATACCATTCCTGTGGTGGGAGAAACCTCTCTTGGGGTGGCACCTGTTCCAAGGGAATCATCAGCTGGCACAGCTTTACTCCCTGAGGTGAAAGTACCTCTCTGTGGGATAACTAATATTGCTGAGATAAAGGGCACCATTTTAGTTAACATGGAGCATCCCTCCAACCCTCCCAGAGAAACTTTAGTGCAGAAACCCTGCACTGCCTCACAACACTTAGAAAAGCAGCCCTGCCCTAGTTTGGAGCTCATAGGACAGCATCCCTCCCCTGCTCCAACTAAAGAGAAACAGCATCCCTGTTCTCTCTTTCAGCCATATGGACAAAGTTTTTGCCCAGGTATGGATTTACTGAGACAGCATCCCTGTCTGACATTCTCATCACTAGAAATAGGTCCAGTGGACAATTCCCACTGTTCTAAACTAAAACTTACTGATAGGAACTCTGAAAATATATCTTCACATTGTTGGTTAGCTAAAAAACTTCAAACAGGGTGGTTTACATCCCCACAGGGAAGTAACCATATAGTGGATGATAAAGGGAGTAACCAGTCTATTGCAGAGATACTCTCCACTTATCACCACTTAGACAATAAAGACTCAACTTGCCAAGGTTAGTCTTATTGTCCTTCGTTTGGGGGGGAGGTTGTGTGAGAAAGTTGCCTCTTTCAAGCCTTGTTACCCCCACTTTTGGCCTGTTTGTGAGTATATGTCAGGGTGTTTTCACTGTCTCACTGGGATCCTGCTGCCAGGGCCCGGTGCTCATAGTTAAAACCCTATGTTGTCAGTATGTTTGTTATGTGTCACTGGGACCCTGCTAGCCAGGACCCCAGTGCTCATAAGTATGTGCCCTGTATGTGTTCCCTGTGTGATGCCTAACTGTCTCACTGAGGCTCTGCTAACCAGCACCTTAGTGGTTATGCTCTCTCTGCTTTCCAAATTTGTCACTAACAGGCTAGTGACTAAATTTACCAATTCACATTGGCATACTGGTACACCCATATAATTCCCTAGTATATGGTACTGAGGTACCCAAGGTATTGGGGTTCCAGGAGATCCCTATGGGCTGCAGCATTTCTTTTGCCACCCATAGGGAGCTCTGACAATTCTTACACAGGCCTGCCACTGCAGCCTGAGTGAAATAACGTCCACGTTATTTCACAGCCATTTACCACTGCACTTAAGTAACTTATAAGTCACCTATATGTCTAACCTTCACCTGGTGAAGGTTAGGTGCAAAGTTACTTAGCGTGTGGGCACCCTGGCACTAGCCAAGGTGCCCCCACATTGTTCAGGGCAAATTCCCCGGACTTTGTGAGTGCGGGGACACCATTACACGCGTGCACTGTACATAGGTCACTACCTATGTCCAGCGTCACAATGGTAACTCCGAACATGGCCATGTAACATGTCTAAGATCATGGAATTGTCACCCCAATGCCATTCTGGCATTGGGGAGACAATTCCATGATCCCCTGAGTCTCTAGCACAGAACCCGGGTACTGCCATACTGCCTTTTCAGGGTTTGCACTGCAGCTGCTGCCAACCCCTCAAACAGGTTTCTGCCCCCCTGGGGTCCAGGCAGCCCTGGCCCAGGAAGGCAGAACAAAGGATTTCCTCTGAGAGAGGGTGTTGCACCCTCTCCCTTTGGAAATAGGTGTGATGGGCTGGGGAGGAGTAGTCTCCCCCAGCCTCTGGAAATGCTTTAATGGGTACAGATGGTGCCCATCTCTGCATAAGCCAGTCTACACTTGTTCAGGGATCCCCCAGCTCTGCTCTGATGCGAAACTGGACAAAGGAAAGGGGAGTGACCACTCCCCTGACCTGCACCTCCCAGGGGAGGTGCCCAGAGCTCCTCCAGTGTGTCCCAGACCTCTGCCATCTTGGAAACAGAGGTGCTTGTGGCACACTGGACTGCTCTGAGTGGCCAGTGCCAGCAGGTGACGTCAGAGGCTCCTTCTGATAGGCTCTTACCTCTCTTGGTAGCCAATCCTCCTTCCTTGATAGCCAAACCTCCTTATCTGGCTACTTAGGGTCTCTGCTTTGGGGAATTCTTCAGATAACGAATGCAAGAGCTCACCAGAGTTCCTCTGCATCTCCCTCTTCACCTTCTGCCAAAGGATTGACCACTGACTGCTCAGGACGCCTGCAAAACCGCAACAAAGTAGCAAGACGACTACTAGGAACCTTGTATCGCTTCATCCTGCCGGCTTTCTCGACTGTTTCCAGGTGGTGCATGCTCTGGGGGTAGCCTGCCTCCTCTCTGCACCAAGAGCTCTGAAGAAATCTCCTGTGGGTTGACGGAATCTTCCCCCTGCAACCGCAGGCACCAAAAGACTGCATCACCGGTCCTCTGGGTCCCCTCTCAGCACAACAAGCGTGGTCCCTGGAACTCAGCAACTCTGTCCAAGTGACTCCCACAGTCCAGTGACTCTTCAGTCCAAGTTTGGTGGAGGTAAGTCCTTGCCTCCCCACGCTAGACTGCATTGCTGGGGACTGCGTGATTTTCAGCTGCTCCGGCTCCTGTGCACTATTCCAGGATTTCCTTCGTGCACAGCCAAGCCTGGGTCCCCGACACTCCTTCCTGCAGTGCACAACCTTTTGAGTTGTCATCTGGCACCGTGGGACTCCCTTTTGTGACTTCGGGTGGACTCCGATTCACTTTTCTTCTAAGTGCCTGTTCAGGTACTTCTGCAGGTGCTGCCTGCTTCGGTGAGTGCTCCCTGAGTTGCTGTGCGCCCCCTCTGTCTCCTCCTCCAAGTGGCGACATCCTGGTTCCTCCTGGTCCTCAGCAGCATCCAAAAACCTCTACCGCAACTCTTCCAGCTAACAAGGCTTGTTTGTGGTCTTTCTGCATGGGAACACCTCTGCAAGCTTCATTGCGATGTGGGACATCCATCCTCCAAAGGGGAAGTTCCTATTCCTCTTCTTTCTTGCAGAACTCCAAGCTTCTTCCAACAGGTGGCAGCTTACTTGCACCCTCAGCTGGCATTTCCTGGGCTCCTGCCCACTCTCGACACTGTCGCAACTATTGGACTTGGTCCCCTTGTCTTACAGGTACTCAGGTCCAGAAATCCACTGTTGTTGCATTGCTGGTGTTTGTTGTTCCTGCAGAATCCCCCTATCACGACTTCTGTGCTCTCTGGGGGTAGTAGGTGCACATTACACCTACCTTTCAGGGTCTTGGGGTGGGTGATTTTTCTAACCCTCACTGTTTTCTTACAGTCCCAGTGACCCTTTACAAGCTCACATAGGTTTGGGGTCCATTTGTGGTTCGCATTCCACTTTTGGAGTATATGGTTTGTGTTGCCCCTATACCTATGTGCTCCTATTGTAATCTACTGTAACTTTACATTGCTTGTATTACTTTTCTTGCTATTACCTGCATAATTTTGGTTTGTGTACATATATCTTGTGTATATATCTTATCCTCATACTGAGGGTACTCACTGAGATACTTTTGGCATATTGTCATATAAATAAAGTACCTTTATTTGTAGTACTTCTATGTATTGTGTTTTCTTATGATATTGTGCATATGACACCAATGGAATAGTAGGAGCTTTGCATGTCTCCTAGTTCTGCCTAAGCTGCTTTGCCATAGCTACCTTCTATCAGCCTAAGATGCTAGAAACACCTCTTCTACACTAATAAGGGATAACTGGACCTGGCACAAGGTGTAAGTACCTCTGGTACCCACTACAAGGCCAGGCCAGCCTCCTACACCACCTACCTTAAAAATTAGAGCATTAGGTGGTCTGATTTGTACCCCTGAAAACTAACATGTGGTTGCTCATACCCTCTGCATAATGTACTTGGTTTTTATACACTACATAGAGGGTCAGCCTCCAACATTTAGTGTATCAGAGGTGGGATTAAGACTTTGGCCCACATTGGCATTAAATGCTGCTTACCGCCGTGCAGAAGACCCCCAACACACCGCCACAGCCGCGGAATTCCGCCACAGCTATTACGACCCACAGCTCAGAATCCGCCAAAATCTAGATACCCACACAAGCTGGCCACACCAAAGGTCAGTGATAAACTGGCGATAACAAAACCTCCACAGTCACGGCAACAGGAATACGCCCACACTATCACAACACATAAATCTACGCGGCATTCCATTGACGGTACACACTGCTGCGCTCAAAATACACACAAATTTACAAAACACTCCCACATTGGACAATTCGAAATACACACACCTGATACACATACACACCCCACTCCCACACACCCAATACAATAAAACACCCAACCACATTACCCACAAACCCCTACAACCAAAAATTTGGAAGAAGCAGAGAGACAGAAAAGCAAAGACCACACCAGCATACAGAGGCACACAACACCATTACTCATACACATCCACGCACAAAACACCACACACCCCTAAACATGACCCCACACATCACAACACACACCACCTCACACATCACCCACACCACCCTATGGCACCGCAACAACACCCCAGGTTTTCTGAGTAGGAGCTCAGGGTCATGGTGGAGGAAATCATCCGGATAGAGCCACAGCTATTTGGATCACAGGTGCAGCACACCTCCACAGCTAGGAAGATGGAGCTATGGCGCAGAATCGTGGACAGGGTCAACGCAGTAGGACAGCACCCAAGAACATGGGATGGCATCAGGAAGAGGTGGAACGACCTACGGGAGAAGGTGCGTTCCGTGGTCTCAAGACACCACATTGCAGTTCAGAGGACTGGCGGCAGACCCCCACCTCCTCCCCCAAAACTAACAACATGGGAGGAGCAGGTCTTGGCTATACTGCATCCTGAGGGACTCACAGGAGTAGCAGGAGAAATGGACTCTGGTAAGTCAAATCTTTAACTACCAGATTTCCACCCTACCTGCATGCTATCACATACCCCCACCCTCACACTCATCACTCCAACTCCTCACATATGTCCCACTATCACAAACCACCCATCCCAACACCAACCCCTGCATGCAACAACAGAGCATGGCCACCCATCACCAATGCATGTCCACTACACATGCCCACACAGATCCCCAAACCAAATATCACACAATGTCCTACACAAGAATGTAAGCACTGGGGTACATGGTCACCCACCCATTGCACACCATGGCACACAGATGCAATAATCATGCCTTTACACCCCTGCAGGACCCCTACCCAACGTCACCGGACCGGAGGTTCCAGACATGCCCACTTCCCCCACAGAAGAGGCCCACAGTGATGACAGCAGCTCTGTCGAACTGGATCTAGATGACCAGCCCGGCCCATCTGGGACCTCGAGACAGTTGATTTCCCTGACACAGTCACAGGCCACCACAGAGCATCCCCCCTCAGGAAACACCAGCACAGCTCCCACCAAGCTGGCCCATACCTCTGTCCCCAGGACACTGTGTGAGAAAGTAGCCTCTTTCTATCCTTGTTACCCCCACTTTTGGCCTGTTTGTGAGTATATGTCAGGTGTTTTCACTGTCTCACTGGGATCCTGCTAGCCAGGTGTAGGAGGCTGGACTGGCTTTTAGTGAGTACCAAGGGGTACTTACACCTTGCACCAGGCCCAGGTATCCCTTATTAGTGTATAGGGTGTCAAGCAGCTTAGGCTGATAGATAATGGTAGCTTAGCAGAGCAGCTTAGGCTGAACTAGGAGACGTGTGAAGCTACTACAGTACCACAAATGCATATGCACAATATCATAAGAAAACACAATACACAGTTATACTAAAAATAAAGGTACTTTATTTTTATGACAATATGCCAAAAGTATCTCAGTGAGTACCCTCAGTATGAGGATAAGAAATATACACAAGATATATGTACACAATACCACAAATATGCAGTATAGTCTTAGAAAACAGTGCAAACAGTGTAAAATTACAATAGGATGCAATGGAAGCACATAGTGATAGGGGCAACACAAACCATATACTCCAAAAGTGGAATGCGAACCACGAATGGACACCAAACCTATGTGACCTTGTAGAGGGTCGCTGGGACTATTAGAAAATAGCAAGGGTTAGAAAAATACCCCACCCCAAGACACTGAAAAGTGAGTGCAAAGTGCACTAAAGTTCCCCTAAAGACACAGAAGTCGTGATAGAGGAATAATGCAAGAAAAACACAACCCAGCAATGCAACAACAATGGATTTCCAGTCGAGGGTACCTGTGGAACAAGGGGACCGAGTCCAAAAGTCACAAGCAAGTCGGAGATGGGCAGATGCCCAAGAAATGCCAGCTGTTGGTGCAAAGAAGCTTCTACTGGACTGAAGAAGCTAGGAATTCTGCAAGAACGACAGGGGCTAGAGACTTCCCCTTTGGAGAATGGATCCCCCACGCCGTGGAGAGTCGTGCAAAAGTGTTTTCCTGCCGGATGGTCGCCAACAAGCCTTGCTAGCTGCAATTCGTGTGGTTAGCGTTTTTGGATGCTGCTGTGGCCCAGGAGGGACCAGAATGTCGCAAATTGGACCAGGAGGTAGAGGGGACGTCGATCAAGACAAGGAGCCCTCTCAGCAGCAAGTAGCTCCTGGAGAAGTGACAGAAACAGGCACTACGAGGATGCCTGAAACAGTGCTCGCCTGAAGTTACACAAAGGAGTCTCACGTCGCCGGAGACCAACTTAGAAAGTCGTGCAATGCAGGTTAGAGTGCTGTGGACCCAGGCTTGGGTGTGCACAAAGGATTTCCGCCGGAAGTGCACGGGAGCCGGAGAAGTTGCAAAAGTCGCGAAAACCAACAATGCAGTCTGGCGTGGGGAGGCAAGGACTTACCTCCACCAAACTTGGACTGAAGAGTCACTGGACCGTGGGGGTCACTTGGACAGTCTTGCTGGATTCAAGGGACCTCGCTCGTCATCGTGAGAGGAGACCCAAGGGACCGTGATGCAGCTTTTTGGTGCCTGCGGTAGCAGGGGGAAGATTCAGTCGACCCACGGGAGATTTCTTCGCAGCTTCTGATGCAGAGAGGAGGCAGACTACCCCCACAGGATGCACCACCAAGAAAAACAGTCGAGAAAGCAGCAGGAGCGGCGTTACAAGGTTGCAGTAGTCGTCTTAGCTACTTTGTTGCAGTTTTGCAGGCTTCCAGCGCGGTCAGCAGTCGATTTCTTGGCAGAAGGTGAAGAGAGAGATGCAGAGGAACTCTGATGAGCTCTTGCATTCGTTATCTGAGGAATCCCCAAAGAAAGAGACCCTAAATAGCCAGAAAAGAGGGTTTGGCTACTTAGGAGAGAGGAAATGCTAGCAATACCTGAAGGAGCCTATCAGAAGGAGTCTCTGATGTCAGCTGCGGGCATTGGCCACTCAGAGCAGTCCAGTGTGCCAGCAGCACCTCTGTTTCCAAGATGGCAGAGGTCTGGAGCACACTGGAGGAGCTCAGGGCACCTCCCAGGGGAGGTGCAGGTCAGGGGAGTGGTCACTCCCCTTTCCTTTGTCCAGTTTCGCGCCTAAGCAGGGCTGAGGGGTCCCTGAACCGGTGTAAACTGGCTTATGCAGAATTGGGCACATCTGTGCCCAAGAAAGCATTTCCAGAGGCTGGGGGAGGCTACTCCTCCCCTGCCTTCACACCATTTTCCAAAGGGAGAGGGTGTAACACCCCCTCTCTGAGGAAGTCCTTTGTTCTGCCATCCTGGGCCAGGCCTGGCTGGACCCCAGGAGGGCAGAAGCCTGTCTGTGGGGTTGGCAGCAGCAGCAGCTGCAGTGAAACCCCTGAAAAAGCAGTTTGGCAGTACCAGGGTCTGTGCTACAGACCCCTGGGAGCATGGAATTGTGCCAACTATGCCAGGATGGTATAGAGGGGGCAATTCCATGATCTTAGACATGTTACATGGCCATATTCGGAGTTACCATTGTGAAGCTACACATAGGTAGTGACCTATGTGTAGTGCACGCATATAATGGTGTCTCCAGCACTCACAAAGTCGGGGAATTTGCCCTGAACAATGTGGGGGCACCTTGACTAGTGCCAGGGTGCCCACACACTAAGTAACTTTGCACCTTTTGTCCCAGTGAGACAGTGAAAACAGTGAAAACACCCTGACATACACTCACAAACAGGCCAAAAGTGGGGGTAACAAGGCTAGAAAGAGGCTACTTTCTCACAGCCACTCAGAGCAGTCCAGTGTGCCAGCAGCACCTCTGTTTCCAAGATGGCAGAGGTCTGGAGCACACTGGAGGAGCTCTGGGCACCTCCCAGGGGAGGTGCAGGTCAGGGGAGTGGTCACTCCCCTTTCCTTTGTCCAGTTTCGCACCAGAGCAGGGCTGGGGGATCCCTGAACCAGTGTAGACTGGCTTATGCAGAGATGGGCACCATCTGTGCCCATGAAAGCATTTCCAGAGGCTGGGGGAGGCTACTCCTCCCCAGCCCTGACACCTTTTTCCAAAGGGAGAGGGTGTAACACCCTCTCTCTGAGGAAGTCCTTTGTTCTGCCTTCCTGGGCCAAGCCTGGCTGGACCCCAGGAGGGCAGAAACCTGTCTGAGGGGTTGGCAGCAGCAGCAGCTGCAGTGAAACTCCGGGAAAGGTAGTTTGGCAGTACCCGGGTCTGTGCTAGAGACTCGGGGGATCATGGAATTTTCTCCCCAGTGCCAGAATGGTCTTAGACATGTTACATGGCCATGTTCGGAGTTACCATTGTGATGCTGTACATAGGTAGTGACCTATGTACAGTGCACGCGTGTAATGGTGTCCCCGCACTCACAAAGTCCGGGGAATTTGCCCTGAACGATGTGGGGGCACCTTGGCTAGTGCCAGGGTGCCCACACACTAAGTAACTTAGCACCCAACCTTTACCAGGTAAAGGTTAGACATATAGGTGACTTATAAGTTACTTAAGTGCAGTGGTAAATGGCTGTGAAATAACGTGGACGTTGTTTCACTCAGGCTGCAGTGGCAGGCCTGTGTAAGAATTGTCAGAGCTCCCTATGGGTGGCAAAAGAAATGCTGCAGCCCATAGGGATCTCCTGGAACCCCAATACCCTGGGAACCTCAGTACCATATACTAGGGAATTATAAGGGTGTTCCAGTATGCCAATGTGAATTAGTGAAATTGGTCACTAGCCTGTTAGTGACAATTTGGAAAGCAAAGAGAGAGCATAACCACTGAGGTTCTGGTTAGCAGAGCCTCAGTGAGACAGTTAGTCATCACACAGGGAACACATACAGGGCACACTTATGAGCACTGGGGCCCTGGCTGGCAGGGTCCAAGTGACACATACAACTAAAACAACATATATACAGTGAAATATGGGGGTAACATGCCAGGCAAGATGGTACTTTCCTACACCCCACTGTAGGAGGCTGGACTGGCTTGTAGTGAGTACCAAGGGGTACTTGCACCTTGCACCAGGCCCAGTTATCCCTTATTAGTGTATAGGGTGTCTAGCAGCTTAGGCTGATAGATAATGGTAGCTTAGCAGAGCAGTTTAGGCTGAACTAGGAGACGTGTGAAGCTACTACAGTACCACTTAGTGTCATATGCACAATATCATAAGAAAACACAATACACAGTTATACTAAAAATAAAGGTACTTTATTTTTATGACAATATGCCAAAGTATCTTAGAGTGTACCCTCAGTGAGAGGATAGGAAATATGCACAAGATATATATACACAATAGCAAAAATATGCAGTATAGTCTTAGAAAACAGTGCAAACAATGTATAGTTACAATAGGATGCAATGGGGAAACATAGGGATGGGGCAACACAAACCATATACTCCAAAAGTGGAATGCGAACCACGAATGGACCCCAAACCTATGTGACCTTGTAGAGGGTCGCTGGGACTATTAGAAAATAGTGAGAGTTAGAAAAATAACCCTCCCCAAGACCCTGAAAAGTGAGTGCAAAGTGCACTAAAGTTCCCCTAAGGACAAAATAGTTGTGTTAGAGGAATAATGCAGGAAAGACACAAACCAGCAATGCAACAACTGTGGATTTCCAATCTAGGGTACCTGTGGAACAAGGGGACCAAGTCCAAAAGTCACAAGCAAGTCGGAGATGGGCAGATGCCCAGGAAATGCCAGCTGCGGGTGCAAAGAAGCTTCGACTGGACAGAGGAAGCTGAGGTTTCTGCAGGAACGAAAAGGGCTAGAGACTTTCCCTTTGGTGGACGGATCCCACTTGCCTTGGAGAGTCGTGCCGAAGTGTTTTCCCGCAGGAAGGACGCCAACAAGCCTTGCTAGGCGCAAATCGTGCGTTTGGCGTTTTTGGACGCTGCTAGAGCCCAGGAGGGACCAGAAGGTCGCAAATTGGACCTGAAGAGAGAGGGAACATCGAGCAAGAAAAAGAGCCCTCACTGAAGCAGGTAGCACCCGGAGAAGTGCCAGAAACAGGCACTACGTTGATGTGTGAAACAGTGCTCGCCGAAGTTGCACAAAGGAGTCCCACGTCGCCGGAGACCAACTTAGAAAGTCGTGCAATGCAGGTTAAAGTGCCGTGGACCCAGGCTTGGCTGTGCACAAAGGATTACCACCGGAAGTGCACAGGGGCCGGAGTAGCTGCAAAAGTCGCGGTTCCCAGCAATGCAGCCCAGCGAGGTGAGGCAAGGACTTACCTCCACCAAACTTGGACTGAAGAGTCACTGGACTGTGGGGGTCACTTGGACAGAGTCGCTGGATTCGAGAGCCCTCGCTCGTCGTGCTGAGAGGAGACCCAAGGGAACGGTAATGCAGCTTTTTGGTGCCTGCGGTTGCAGGGGGAAGATTCCGTCGACCCACGGGAGATTTCTTCGGAGCTTCTGGTGCAGAGAGGAGGCAGACTACCCCCACAGCATGCACAAGCAGGAAAACAGTCGAGAAGGCGGCAGGATCAACGTTACAGAGTTGCAGTAGTCGTCTTTGCTACTATGTTGCAGGTTTGCAGGCTTCCAGCGCGGTCAGCAGTCGATTCCTTATCAGAAGGTGAAGAGAGAGATGCAGAGGAACTCGGATGAGCTCTTGCATTCGTTATCTAAAGTTTCCCCAGAGACAGAGACCCTAAATAGCCAGAAAAGAGGGTTTGGCTACTTAGGAGAGAGGATAGGCTAGCAACACCTGAAGGAGCCTATCACAAGGAGTCTCTGACGTCACCTGGTGGCACTGGCCACTCAGAGCAGTCCAGTGTGCCAGCAGCACCTCTGTTTCCAAGATGGCAGAGGTCTGGAGCACACTGGAGGAGCTCTGGACACCTCCCAGGGGAGGTGCAGGTCAGGGGAGTGGTCACTCCCCTTTCCTTTGTCCAGTTTCGCGCCAGAGCAGGGCTAAGGGGTCCCCTGAACCGGTGTAGACTGGCTTATGCAGAATTGGGCACCTCTGTGCCCAACAAAGCATTTCCAGAGGCTGGGGGAGGCTACTCCTCCCCTGCCTTCACACCATTTTCCAAAGGGAGAGGGTGTCACACCCTCTCTCAGAGGAAGTTCTTTGTTCTGCCATCCTGGGCCAGGCCTGGCTGGACCCCAGGAGGGCAGATGCCTGTCTGAGGGGTTGGCAGCAGCTGCAGTGAAACCCCAGGAAGGGCAGTTTGGCAGTACCAGGGTCTGTGCTACAGACCACTGGGATCATGGGATTGTGCCAACTATGCCAGGATGGCATAGAGGGGGCAATTCCATGATCATAGACATGTTACATGGCCATATTTGGAGTTACTATTGTGAAGCTACATATAGGTAGTGACCTATATGTAGTGCACGCGTGTAATGGTGTCCCCGCACTCACAAAGTTCAGGGAATTGGCTCTGAACAATGTGGGGGCACCTTGGCTAGTGCCAGGGTGCCCTCACACTAAGTAACTTTGCACCTAACCTTTACCAGGTAAAGGTTAGACATATAGGTGACTTATAAGTTACTTAAGTGCAGTGTAAAATGGCTGTGAAATAACGTGGACGTTATTTCACTCAGGCTGCAGTGGCAGGCCTGTGTAAGAATTGTCAGAGCTCCCTATGGGTGGCAAAAGAAATGCTGCAGCCCATAGGGATCTCCTGGAACCCCAATACCCTGGGTACCTCAGTACCATATACTAGGGAATTATAAGGGTGTTCCAGTAAGCCAATGTAAATTGGTAAAATTGGTCACTAGCCTGTTAGTGACAATTTTGAAAGAAATGAGAGAGCATAACCACTGAGGTTCTGGTTAGCAGAGCCTCAGTGAGACAGTTAGGCACTACACAGGGAACACATACATATAGGCCACAAACTTATGAGCACTGGGGACCTGACTGGCAGGGTCCAAGTGACACATACAACTAAAACAACATATATACAGTGAAATATGGGGGTAACATGCCAGGCAAGATGGTACTTTCCTACACCACACTGTAGGAGGCTGGACTGGCTTGTAGTGAGTACCAAGGGGTACTTGCACCTTGCACCAGGCCCAGTTATCCCTTATTAGTGTATAGGGTGTCTAGCAGCTTAGGCTGATAGATAATGGTAGCTTAGCAGAGCAGTTTAGGCTGAACTAGGAGACGTGTGAAGCTACTACAGTACCACTTAGTGTCATATGCACAATATCATAAGAAAACACAATACACAGTTATACTAAAAATAAAGGTACTTTATTTTTATGACAATATGCCAAAGTATCTTAGAGTGTACCCTCAGTGAGAGGATAGGAAATATGCACAAGATATATATACACAATAGCAAAAATATGCAGTATAGTCTTAGAAAACAGTGCAAACAATGTATAGTTACAATAGGATGCAATGGGGAAACATAGGGATGGGGCAACACAAACCATATACTCCAAAAGTGGAATGCGAACCACGAATGGACCCCAAACCTATGTGACCTTGTAGAGGGTCGCTGGGACTATTAGAAAATAGTGAGAGTTAGAAAAATAACCCTCCCCAAGACCCTGAAAAGTGAGTGCAAAGTGCACTAAAGTTCCCCTAAGGACAAAATAGTTGTGTTAGAGGAATAATGCAGGAAAGACACAAACCAGCAATGCAACAAATGTGGATTTCCAATCTAGGGTACCTGTGGAACAAGGGGACCAAGTCCAAAAGTCACAAGCAAGTCGGAGATGGGCAGATGCCCAGGAAATGCCAGCTGCGGGTGCAAAGAAGCTTCGACTGGACAGAGGAAGCTGAGGTTTCTGCAGGAACGAAAAGGGCTAGAGACTTTCCCTTTGGTGGACGGATCCCACTTGCCTTGGAGAGTCGTGCAGAAGTGTTTTCCCGCAGGAAGGACGCCAACAAGCCTTGCTAGGCGCAAATCGTGCGTTTGACGTTTTTGGACGCTGCTAGAGCCCAGGAGGGACCAGAAGGTCGCAAATTGGACCTGAAGAGAGAAGGAACATCGAGCAAGAAAAAGAGCCCTCACTGAAGCAGGTAGCACCCGGAGAAGTGCCAGAAACAGGCACTACGTAGAGGTGTGAAACAGTGCTTGCCGAAGTTGCACAAAGGAGTCCCACGTCGCCGGAGACCAACTTAGAAAGTCGTGCAATGCAGGTTAAAGTGCCGTGGACCCAGGCTTGGCTGTGCACCATGGATTACCACCGGAAGTGCACAGGGCCCGGAGTAGCTGCAAAAGTCGCGGTTCCCAGCAATGCAGCCCAGCGAGGTGAGGCAAGGACTTACCTCCACCAAACTTGGACTGAAGAGTCACTGGACTGTGGGGGTCACTTGGACAGAGTCGCTGGATTCGAGAGCCCTCGCTCGTCGTGCTGAGAGGAGACCCAAGGGAACGGTAATGCAGCTTTTTGGTGCCTGCGGTTGCAGGGGGAAGATTCCGTCGACCCGCGGGAGATTTCTTCGGAGCTTCTGGTGCAGAGAGGAGGCAGACTACCCCCACAGCATGCACAAGCAGGAAAACAGTCGAGAAGGCGGCAGGATCAACGTTACAGAGTTGCAGTAGTCGTCTTTGCTACTATGTTGCAGGTTTGCAGGCTTCCAGCGCGGTCAGCAGTCGATTCCTTATCAGAAGGTGAAGAGAGAGATGCAGAGGAACTCGGATGAGCTCTTGCATTCGTTATCTAAAGTTTCCCCAGAGACAGAGACCCTAAATAGCCAGAAAAGAGGGTTTGGCTACTTAGGAGAGAGGATAGGCTAGCAACACCTGAAGGAGCCTATCACAAGGAGTCTCTGACGTCACCTGGTGGCACTGGCCACTCAGAGCAGTCCAGTGTGCCAGCAGCACCTCTGTTTCCAAGATGGCAGAGGTCTGGAGCACACTGGAGGAGCTCTGGACACCTCCCAGGGGAGGTGCAGGTCAGGGGAGTGGTCACTCCCCTTTCCTTTGTCCAGTTTCGCGCCAGAGCAGGGCTAAGGGGTCCCCTGAACCGGTGTAGACTGGCTTATGCAGAATTGGGCACCTCTGTGCCCAACAAAGCATTTCCAGAGGCTGGGGGAGGCTACTCCTCCCCTGCCTTCACACCATTTTCCAAAGGGAGAGGGTGTCACACCCTCTCTCAGAGGAAGTTCTTTGTTCTGCCATCCTGGGCCAGGCCTGGCTGGACCCCAGGAGGGCAGATGCCTGTCTGAGGGGTTGGCAGCAGCTGCAGTGAAACCCCAGGAAGGGCAGTTTGGCAGTACCAGGGTCTGTGCTACAGACCACTGGGATCATGGGATTGTGCCAACTATGCCAGGATGGCATAGAGGGGGCAATTCCATGATCATAGACATGTTACATGGCCATATTCGGAGTTACTATTGTGAAGCTACATATAGGTAGTGACCTATATGTAGTGCACGCGTGTAATGGTGTCCCCGCACTCACAAAGTTCAGGGAATTGGATCTGAACAATGTGGGGGCACCTTGGCTAGTGCCAGGGTGCCCTCACACTAAGTAACTTTGCACCTAACCTTTACCAGGTAAAGGTTAGACATATAGGTGACTTATAAGTTACTTAAGTGCAGTGTAAAATGGCTGTGAAATAACGTGGACATTATTTCACTCAGGCTGCAGTGGCAGGCCTGTGTAAGAATTGTCAGAGCTCCCTATGGGTGGCAAAAGAAATGCTGCAGCCCATAGGGATCTCCTGGAACCCCAATACCCTGGGTACCTCAGTACCATATACTAGGGAATTATAAGGGTGTTCCAGTAAGCCAATGTAAATTGGTAAAATTGGTCACTAGCCTGTTAGTGACAATTTTGAAAGAAATGAGAGAGCATAACCACTGAGGTTCTGGTTAGCAGAGCCTCAGTGAGACAGTTAGGCACTACACAGGGAACACATACATATAGGCCACAAACTTATGAGCACTGGGGTCCTGACTAGCAGGGTCCCAGTGACACATAACAAACATACTGAAAACATAGGGTTTTCACTATGAGCACTGGGCCCTGGCTAGCAGGATCCCAGTGAGACAGTGAAAACACCCTGACATACACTCACAAACAGGCCAAAAGTGGGGGTAACAAGGCTAGAAAGAGGCTACTTTCTCACACAACCCCCCCCCAAACGAAGGACAATAAGGCTAACCTTGGCCAGTTGAGACTTTATTGTCTAAGTGGTGATAAGTAGAGAGTAGCTCTGCAATAGACTGGTTACTCCCTTTATCATCCACTATATGGTTACTTCCCTGTGGGGATGTAAACCACCCTGTTTGAAGTTTTTTAGCTAAGCAACAATGTGAAGATGTATTTTCAGAGTTTCTATCAGTAAGTTTTAGTTTAGAGCAGTGGGAATTGTCCACTGAACCTATTTGTAATGATGGAAATGCCAGACAGGGATGCTGTCTCAATAAAGCCATAGCTGGGCAAAAACTTTGTCCATATGGCTGGAAGAGAGAACAGGGATGCTGTTTCTCTTTAGTTGGAGCAGGGCAGGGATGCTGTCCTATGAGCTCCACACTAGGGCAGGGATGCTGTCCTAAGTGTTGTGAGGCAGTGCAGGGTTTCTGCACTAAAGTTTCTCTGGGAGTGTTGGAGGGATGCTCCATGTTAACTAAAATGGTGCTCTTTTTGTCACCAATGTTAGTTATCCCACAGAGAGGTACTTCTACCTCAGGGAGTCCAGCTTTGCCAGCTGATGATTCCCTTGGAACAGGTGCCACCCCAGGAGAGGTTTCTCCCACCACAGGAATGGTATCCTGAATGGTAGGGTGGTTAGGGGATACTGTGATACCCTTTTTACCTGTTGATGGAGAGGGATCCTGAGTTTTCAGGCCTTCTCTCCTTTGCTTTTTCATTTCAGTAGAAATGAGAGGGAACAATTCCTCAGGGATGCCCAGCATGGCTGCATGGGCATAAAACTCTACATCAGCCCAACCTGAGGCCTCTAGGTCATTACCTAAGAGACAGTCTACAGGTAAGCTAGGTGATACCACCACCTGCTTAGGGCCAGTAACTCCACCCCAACTAAACTGAATTATAGCTAAGGGAAGAAACTTAGTGGAGTTATGGACATCAATAATCTTATACTGTTGTCCAATGATGTGTTGATCAGGGTGCACTAGGTTTTCAGTCACCAAAGTGATACTGGCACCTGTGTCCCTGTAGGCCAAGGGCTCAACACCATTTATTGAAACTGTCTGCCTGTACTTATCCATTGTAAGGGGACAAGCAGCCAGTGTGGCAAGGCTAATGCCACTAGGTGTGACAGAAACTGTCTTGGGACTGACTACCCCAGTTTCTACTATGGACCCAAAAGTGAACCCAACTACACCCTTAACTTGACTGTTGCCAGCAGTCCCACCACTAGTACCACTACTGCTAGGGGCACTAGAGCTTGATGTATTAGTGGTGGTAGGCTCAGGGGGTTTACCTGGACAGGACTTATCCCCTGGCCTATGGCCTCTGTTTTTACACACAAAGCACCAAGGCTTTTTAATGTGTGCAGGTTGGGAAGAAGAGGAAGAATTTGTTTTATCCCCACCCTCTGAAGAGTGTTTAAGATTTGAAGTGGGATCTTTGGTTTTACCCTTATCCCCATGCTTATCTTGAGATGTTTCACCATCTTTCTTCTTATTGCCATCTTTGTCACCCCCTGTATGAACTTTTCTGTTCACCCTTGTTCTGACCCATTTGTCTGCCTTCTTTCCCAATTCTTGGGGAGAGGTCAGATCAGAGTCTACCAGGTACTGGTGCAACAAATCAGACACACAATTATTAAGTATATGCTCTCTCAGGATTGTGTTATACAGGCTTTCATAATCAGTAACTTTACTGCCATGTAACCACCCCTCCAAGGCCTTCACTGAATGGTCAATGAAATCAACCCAGTCTTGTGAAGACTCCTTTTTGGTCTCTCTGAACTTTATCCTGTATTGTTCAGTGGTTAAGCCATAACCATCCAGGAGTGCATTCTTAAGAACTGTAAAATTATTGGCATCACTTTCTTTCACAGTAAGGAGCCTATCCCTACCTTTTCCACTAAATGATAGCCATAGGATAGCAGCCCACTGCCTTTGAGGGACATCCTGTACAACACAGGCCCTCTCAAGTGCAGCAAACCACTTGTTAATGTCATCCCCCTCCTTATAAGGGGGAACTATCTTATGCAGATTCCTGGAATCATGCTCTTTTGCAGGATGACTATGGGGAATACTGCTGCTGCCACCATAGGTTTCTCAACCCAACTTCTGTCTTTCCTTCTCTAATTCTAAAGACTGTCTATCCAAATCCAGCTGTTGCTTTTTAAGCTTCAGTCTGGTTTGTTCCACTCTCAATCTATTGAGCTCCCTTTCTAACAATCTGTCATCAGGGTGGGTGGGTTGGGCATGCTTTGACACAGAGGAATGGTGTGAATGAACAGAGGGAGACCTGTCCCTAACAGTTGGCACTCTAAGAACCTGGCCTAAAGGAATGACATCCCTACTGTGATAGCAAGGCTTGTTGGCGTCCTTCCGGCGGGAAAACACTTCTGCACGACTCTCCAAGGCGAGAGGGATCCGTCCACCAAAGGGAAAGTCTCTAGCCCTTTTCGTTCCTGCAGAAACCTCAGCTTCTTATGTCCAGTCGAAGCTTCTTTGCACCCGCAGCTGGCATTTCCTGGGCATCTGCCCATCTCCGACTTGCTTGTGACTTTTGGACTTGGTCCCCTTGTTCCACAGGTACCCTAGATTGGAAATCCACAGTTGTTGCATTGCTGGTTTGTGTCTTTCCTGCATTATTCCTCTAACACGACTCTTTTGTCCTTAGGGGAACTTTGGTGCACTTTGCACTCACTTTTCAGGGTCTTGGGGAGGGTTATTTTTCTAACTCTCACTATTTTCTAATAGTCCCAGCGACCCTCTACAAGGTCACATAGGTTTGGGGTCCATTCGTGGTTCGCATTCCACTTTTGGAGTATATGGTTTGTGTTGCCCCTATCCCTATGTTTCCCCATTGCATCCTATTGTAACTATACATTGTTTGCACTGTTTTCTAAGACTATACTGCATATTTTTGCTATTGTGTATATATATCTTGTGTATATTTCCTATCCTCTCACTGAGGGTACACTCTAAGATACTTTGGCATATTGTCATAAAAATAAAGTACCTTTATTTTTAGTATAACTGTGTATTGTGTTTTCTTATGATATTGTGCATATGACACTAAGTGGTACTGTAGTAGCTTCACACGTCTCCTAGTTCAGCCTAAGCTGCTCTGCTAAGCTACCATTATCTATCAGCCTAAGCTGCTAGACACCCTATACACTAATAAGGGATAACTGGGCCTGGTGCAAGGTGCAAGTACCCCTTGGTACTCACTACAAGCCAGTCCAGCCTCCTACATTGGTTGTGCAGTGGTGGGATAAGTGCTTGAGACTACTTACCACTCTTGTCATTGTACTTTTCATAAGAGAAAAATATACAAAACAAGGTCAGTGTATATACACATAGCCAAAAAGTTTTGCATTTCCTCTTTTCACTCTTTTCTAAGTGCTGAAAAGTACTTCTAAACTTTCAAAAAGTTCTTAAAAGTTTAAAAAGTTATTTTCTGTCTTTCCAAAAAGTTCTGAAAACTTTTTTTCTCTTTTTCTATCACTTTAACTCTCTAAAAAAAAATGTCTGGCACAGGAAAAAATGTTGAACTGTCCAAACTTGCATATGATCACCTTAGCTGGAAAGGAGCAAGGAGTCTCTGCATAGAGAGAGGTTTGAGTGTAGGGAAGAATCCTTCCTTAGAACTGTTAATTAATATGCTTAGAGTACAGGATAAGGCCATAAGTGCCCAATCTGGTGAAAAAGTAGCTAATGGTTCTCAATCTGATCCAGGGACTCCCCCAGGAAAAGGTTCAGGAAAGAAACTTCTCAGCCTGCCCATTACTAGACAGTCTAGCATAGTTGGTACAGAGGTTGAATCACACCATACTGATGGTGTGCTCTCACATTATACTGGTAGCCAAGCTGTTAGGGTGCCCTCTGTAAGGGACAGGTCTCCTTCTGTTCATTCCCATCATACCTCTGTATCTAGAAATGTCCCTCCCACCCACCCTGATGACAGATTGTTAGAAAGGGAGCTCAATAGATTGAGAGTGGAACAAACCAGACTGAAGCTCAAGAAGCAACAGCTGGATTTGGATAGACAGTCTTTAGAATTAGAGAAGGAAAGACAGAAGTTGGGTTTAGATACCCATGGTGGCAGCAGCAGTATTCCCCATAGTCATCCTGCAAAAGAGCATGATACCAGGAATCTGCACAAGATAGTTCCCCCTTATAAGGAGGGGGATGACATTAACAAGTGGTTTGCTGCACTTGAGAGGGCCTGTGCTGTACAGGATGTCCCTCAAAAGCAGTGGGCTGCTATCCTATGGCTATCATTTAGTGGAAAAGGTAGGGATAGGCTCCTTACTGTAAAAGAAAATGATGCTAATAATTTCCAAGTTCTTAAGAATGCACTCCTGGATGGTTATGGCTTAACCACTGAACAGTACAGGATAAAGTTCAGAGAGACCAAAAAGGAGTCTTCACAAGACTGGGTTGATTTCATTGACCAGGCAGTGAAGGCCTTGGAGGGGTGGTTACATGGCAGTAAAGTTACTGATTATGACAGCCTGTATAACTTAATCCTGAGAGAGCATATTCTTAATAATTGTGTGTCTGATTTGTTGCACCAGTACTTGGTGGACTCTGATCTGACCTCTCCCCAAGAATTGGGAAATAAGGCAGACAAATGGGTCAGAACAAGAGTGAACAGAAAAGTTCATACAGGGGGTGACAAAGATGGCAACAAAAAGAAGGATGGTAAGTGTTCTGACAAGGGTGGGGACAAATCTAAAAATGAGTCTTCATCAGGCCCACAAAAACACTCTGGTGGGGGTGGTGGGTCCAAATCCTCCTTTAATCAGAACAAGGAAAAGAAACCATGGTGCTATTTATGTAAAATAAAAGGCCATTGGACAACAGATGCCAGTTGTCCAAAGAAAGGCACCACAGCTCCTACCACTACAACCCCTACTGCTACACCTAGTGTCCCTACTAATAGCAGTGGTGGTGGGAGCAAACCTACTAATAGCCAATCCAAGGGAGTAGCTGGGCTCACTTTTGGTAATTTAGTTGGGGTTGGTCTGATTAGGGAGACCACAGAGGCTACTTTAGTCTCTGAAGGGGCTATTGATTTAGCCACTTTTGTTGCTTGCCCCCATAACTTGGAGAAGTACAAGCAACTAACCCTAATAAATGGTGTTGAGGTCCAGGCCTACAGGGACACAGGTGCCAGTGTCACAATGGTGATTGAGAAACTGGTGCACCCTGAACAACACATACTTGGACACCAGTACCAAGTAACCGATGCTCACAACATAACACAAAGCCACCCCATGGCTGTTGTAAATCTCAACTGGGGGGGGGTAACTGGTCCAAAGAAAGTTGTGGTAGCTTCAGATTTATCTGTAGACTGTCTATTAGGGAATGATTTGGAGACATCAGCTTGGTCAGATGTGGAGTTGGAGGCCCATGCAGCAATGCTGGGCATCCCAGGGCATATTTTTGCTTTGACAAGGGCTCAGGCCAAAAAGCAAAAAGGACAGGGAAACTTGGATCCTGGAACAATGGACCAAGTGCTCCCTAAAGCTAGGGCTAGTAGAAGCAAACCACTTCCTACTATCCCTCCCTCTACAGTGGATTCTACTTCTGAGGAAGAAGAATTCCCTCCCTGTGCAGAACCTACACCAGAGGAGCTGGAAGCAGACACTGCTGAGCTTTTGGGTGAAGGGGGGCCTGCCAGAGTGGAGCTGAGTGTGGCACAGCAAACCTGTCCCACATTAGAGGGTCTCAGACAGCAAGCTGTCAAACAGGCTCATGGGGATGTCAGTGACTCTCACAGAGTTTACTGGGAGGACAACCTCTTGTACACTGAGCATAGGGATCCTAAACCTGGAGCTGCCAGGAGATTAGTGATTCCTCAGGAGTACAGAAAGTTCCTCCTAACACTGGCACATGACATTCCCCTAGCTGGGCACCTGGGTCAAATGAAAACTTGGGACAGATTGGTTCCATTGTTTCATTGGCCTAGGATGTCTGAGGACACAAAGGAATTTTGTAAGTCCTGTGAAACCTGTCAAGCCAGTGGCAAGACAGGTGGCACTCCAAAGGCACCCCTTATCCCACTGCCTGTGGTTGGGGTTCCCTTTAAAAGGGTAGGGGTTGACATAGTTGGCCCCCTTGACCCTCCTACTGCTTCAGGCAATAGGTTTATCTTGGTGGTAGTGGACCATGCCACAAGATATCCTGAAGCAATTCCTTTAAGGACCACTACAGCTCCTGCAGTGGCAAAGGCCCTCCTGGGAATATTTTCCAGGGTGGGCTTCCCAAAGGAAGTAGTATCAGACAGAGGAAGCAATTTCATGTCTGCATACTTAAAGGCCATGTGGAAGGAGTGTGGTGTAACGTACAAGTTCACAACACCCTATCATCCACCAACAAATGGACTGGTGGAGAGATTTAATAAAACTCTCAAAGGCATGATTATGGGTCTCCCTGAAAAACTCCGCAGGAGATGGGATATCCTTCTACCATGCCTCCTTTTTGCCTACAGGGAGGTACCCCAGAAAGGAGTGGGCTTCAGCCCCTTTGAACTTCTTTTTGGACACCCTGTTAGGGGTCCACTCACACTTGTAAAGGAGGGTTGGGAACAACCTTTAAAAGCTCCTAAGCAGGATATTGTGGATTATGTACTTGGCCTCAGATCAAGGATGGCTGAGTACATGAAAAAGGCCAGTAAAAACCTTCAGGCCAGCCAAGAGCTCCAGAAGCAATGGCATGATCAGAAGGCTGTTTTGGTTCAGTACCAACCAGGGCAGAAAGTGTGGGTCTTGGAGCCTGTGGCCCCAAGAGCACTCCAAGATAAATGGAGTGGACCCCACACAATTGTTGAAAAGAAGGGTGAAGTCACCTACTTGGTTGACTTAGGCACTGCCAGGAGTCCCCTTAGGGTGCTCCATGTCAACCGCCTGAAACCCTACTATGACAGGGCTGATCTCACCCTGCTCATGGCAACAGATGAGGGACAGGAAGAAGACAGTGATCCTCTACCTGATCTCTTCTCTTCCACAGAACAAGATGCTCTTGTGGAAGGTGTAGTTTTGGCTGATTGTCTTACTGCTGAGCAGAAAGATAATTGCATAAATCTCCTAGGACAATTTTCAGAACTCTTCTCTACTGTGCCAGGCACCACTTCTTGGTGTGAGCACACTATAGATACTGGAGACAGTTTACCTGTCAAAAGTAAGATCTATAGGCAGCCTGACCATGTCAGGGACTGCATAAAGCAAGAAGTTCAGAAAATGTTGGAACTAGGAGTGGTTGAGCACTCTGACAGTCCATGGGCTTCTCCTGTGGTACTGGTACCAAAACCCAATTCTAAAGATGGAAAGAAGGAAATGAGGTTTTGTGTAGACTATAGAGGTCTCAACTTGGTAACCAAAACTGATGCTCACCCTATACCCAGGGCAGATGAGCTTATAGATACACTGGCATCTGCCAAGTATCTAAGCACTTTTGATTTGACTGCAGGGTATTGGCAGATCAAATTGTCAGAAGATGCTGAACCTAAGACTGCATTTTCTACCATTGGAGGACATTACCAGTTTACTGTAATGCCTTTTGGTTTGAAAAATGCACCTGCCACTTTTCAGAGGTTGGTGAACACAGTCCTGCAAGGGCTGGAAGCTTTCAGTGCAGCATATTTGGACGATATAGCTGTCTTTAGCTCCAGCTGGGATGATCACCTGGTCCACCTTTGGAAAGTTTTGGAGGCCTTGCAAAAGGCAGGCCTCACTATCAAGGCTTCAAAGTGCCAGATAGGGCAGGGTAAGGTGGTTTATCTGGGACACCTTGTTGGTGGGGAACAGATTGCACCACTTCAGGGGAAAATCCAAACTATTATTGATTGGGTTCCCCCTACCACTCAGACTCAGGTGAGAGCCTTCCTAGGCCTCACTGGGTATTACAGGAGGTTCATTAAGAACTATGGCTCCATTGCAGCCCCTCTTAATGACCTCACATCCAAGAAAATGCCTAAAAAGGTATTATGGACAGCAAGCTGTCAGAAAGCTTTTGAGGAGCTGAAGCAGGCCATGTGCTCTGCACCTGTCCTGAAAAGCCCTTGTTACTCTAAAAAATTCTATGTCCAAACTGATGCATCTGAATTAGGAGTAGGGGCAGTCCTATCACAACTTAATTCTGAGGGCCAGGATCAACCTGTTGCTTTTATTAGTAGGAGGTTGACCCCTAGAGAAAAGCGTTGGTCTGCCATTGAGAGGGAGGCCTTTGCTGTGGTCTGGGCCCTGAAGAGGTTGAGGCCATACCTGTTTGGCACTCACTTCATTGTTCAGACAGCCCACAAACCTCTACTTTGGCTAAAACAAATGAAAGGTGAAAATCCAAAATTGTTGAGGTGGTCCATATCCCTACAGGGAATGGACTATACAGTGGAACATAGACCTGGGAGTAGCCACTCCAATGCAGATGGACTCTCCAGATATTTCCACTTAGACAATGAATACTCATCAGGTAATGGCTAGTCTTATTGTCCTTCGTTTGGGGGGGGTTGTGTAGGAAAGTACCATCTTGCCTGGCATGTTACCCCCATTTTTCACTGTATATATGTTGTTTTAGTTGTATGTGTCACTGGGACCCTGGTAACCCAGGGCCCCAGTGCTCATAAGTGGGACTGAATGTGTTACCTGTGTAGTGACTAACTGTCTCACTGAGGCTCTGCTAATCAGAACCTCAGTGGTTATGCTCTCTCATTTCTTTCCAAATTGTCACTGACAGGCTAGTGACCATTTTTACCAATTTACATTGGCTTACTGGAACACCCTTATAATTCCCTAGTATATGGTACTGAGGTACCCAGGGTATTGGGGTTCCAGGAGATCCCTATGGGCTGCAGCATTTCTTTTGCCACCCATAGGGAGCTCTGACAATTCTTACACAGGCCTGCCACTGCAGCCTGAGTGAAATAACGTCCACGTTATTTCACAGCCATTTTACACTGCACTTAAGTAACTTATAAGTCACCTATATGTCTAACCTTTACCTGGTAAAGGTTAGGTGCAAAGTTACTTAGTGTGAGGACACCCTGGCACTAGCCAAGGTGCCCCCACATTGTTCAGAGCCAATTCACTGAACTTTGTGAGTGCGGGGACACCATTACACGCGTGCACTACATATAGGTCACTACCTATATGTAGCTTCACCATGGTAACTCCGAATATGGCCATGTAACATGTCTATGATCATGGAATTGCCCCCTCTATGCCATCCTGGCATTGTTGGTACAATTCCATGATCCCAGTGGTCTGTAGCACAGACCCTGGTACTGCCAGACTGCCCTTCCTGGGGTTTCACTGCAGCTGCTGCTGCTGCCAACCCCTCAGACAGGCAGCTGCCCTCCTGGGGTCCAGCCAGGCCTGGCCCAGGATGGCAGAACAAAGAACTTCCTCTGAGAGAGGGTGTGACACCCTCTCCCTTTGGAAAATGGTGTGAAGGCAGGGGAGGAGTAGCCTCCCCCAGCCTCTGGAAATGCTATGTTGGGCACAGATGTGCCCAATTCTGCATAAGCCAGTCTACACCGGTTCAGGGACCCCTTAGCCCCTGCTCTGGCACGAAACTGGACAAAGGAAAGGGGAGTGACCACTCCCCTGACCTGCACCTCCCCTGGGAGGTGTCCAGAGCTTCTCCAGTGTGCTCCAGACCTCTGCCATCTTGGAAACAGAGGTGCTGCTGGCACACTGGACTGCTCTTAGTGGCCAGTGCCACCAGGTGACGTCAGAGACTCCTGCTGATAGGCGCCTTCAGGTGTTAGTAGCCTTTCCTCTCTCCTAGGTAGCCAAACCCTCTTTTCTGGCTATTTAGGGTCTCTGTCTCTGGGGAAACTTTAGATAACGAATGCATGAGCTCAGCCGAGTTCCTCTGCATCTCCCTCTTCACCTTCTGATAAGGAATCGACCGCTGACTGCGCTGGAAGCCGGCAAACCTGCAACATAGTAGCAAAGACGACTACTGCAACTCTGTAACGCTGATCCTGCCGCCTTCTCGACTGTTTTCCTGCTTGTGCATGCTGTGGGGGTAGCCTGCCTCCTCTCTGCACCAGAAGCTCCGAAGAAATCTCCCGTGTATCGACGGAATCTTCCCCCTGCAACCGCAGGCACCAAAAAGCTGCATTACCGGTCCCTTGGGTCTCCTCTCAGCACGACGAGCGAGGTCCCTCGAATCCAGCGACGTGGTCCTAGTGACCCCCACAGTCCAGTGACTCTTCAGCCCAAGTTTGGTGGAGGTAAGTCCTTGCCTCACCTCGCTGGGCTGCATTGCTGGGAACCGCGACTTTGCAGCTACTCCGGCCCCTGTGCACTTCCGGCGGAAATCCTTCGTGCACAGCCAAGCCTGGGTCCACGGCACTCTAACCTGCATTGCACGACTTTCTAAGTTGGTCTCCGGCGACGTGGGACTCCTTTGTGCAACTTCGGCAAGCACCGTTTCACGCATCCTCGTAGTGCCTGTTTCTGGCACTTCTCCGGGTGCTACCTGCTTCAGTGAGGGCTCTTTGTCTTGCACGACGTCTCCTCTCTCTGCAGGTCTAATTTTCGACCTCCTGGTCCCTCCTGGGCCCCAGCAGCGTCCAAAAACGCCAAACGCACGATTTGCGTGTAGCAAGGCTTGTTTGCGTCCTTCCGGCGGGAAAACACTTCTGCACGACTCTCAAAGGCGAGTGGGATCCGTCCAAAAAGGGAAAGTCTCTAGCCCTTTTCGTTCCTGCAGAAACCTCAGCTTCTTCTGTCCAGTCGAAGCTTCTTTGCACCCGCAGCTGGCATTTCCTGGGCATCTGCCCATCTCCGACTTGCTTGTGACTTTTGGACTTGGTCCCCTTGTTCCACAGGTACCCTAGATTGGAAATCCACAGTTGTTGCATTGCTGGTTTGTGTCTTTCCTGCATTATTCCTCTAACACGACTCTTTTGTCCTTAGGGGAACTTTGCTGCACTTTGCACTCACTTTTCAGGGTCTTGGGGAGGGTTATTTTTCTAACTCTCACTATTTTCTAATAGTCCCAGCGACCCTCTACAAGGTCACATAGGTTTGGGGTCCATTCGTGGTTCGCATTCCACTTTTGGAGTATATGGTTTGTGTTGCCCCTATCCCTATGTTTCCCCATTGCATCCTATTGTAACTATACATTGTTTGCACTGTTTTCTAAGACTATACTGCATATTTTTGCTATTGTGTATATATATCTTGTGTATATTTCCTATCCTCTCACTGAGGGTACACTCTAAGATACTTTGGCATATTGTCATAAAAATAAAGTACCTTTATTTTTAGTATAACTGTGTATTGTGTTTTCTTATGATATTGTGCATATGACACTAAGTGGTACTGTAGTAGCTTCACACGTCTCCTAGTTCAGCCTAAGCTGCTCTGCTAAGCTACCATTATCTATCAGCCTAAGCTGCTAGACACCCTATACACTAATAAGGGATAACTGGGCCTGGTGCAAGGTGCAAGTACCCCTTGGTACTCACTACAAGCCAGTCCAGCCTCCTACATTGGTTGTGCAGTGGTGGGATAAGTGCTTGAGACTACTTACCACTCTTGTCATTGTACTTTTCATAAGAGAAAAATATACAAAACAAGGTCAGTGTATATACACATAGCCAAAAAGTTTTGCATTTCCTCTTTTCACTCTTTTCTAAGTGCTGAAAAGTACTTCTAAACTTTCAAAAAGTTCTTAAAAGTTTAAAAAGTTTTTTTCTGTCTTTCCAAAAAGTTCTGAAAACTTTTTTTCTCTTTTTCTATCACTTTAACTCTCTAAAAAAAAATGTCTGGCACAGGAAAAAATGTTGAACTGTCCAAACTTGCATATGATCACCTTAGCTGGAAAGGAGCAAGGAGTCTCTGCATAGAGAGAGGTTTGAGTGTAGGGAAGAATCCTTCCTTAGAACTGTTAATTAATATGCTTAGAGTACAGGATAAGGCCATAAGTGCCCAATCTGGTGAAAAAGTAGCTAATGGTTCTCAATCTGATCCAGGGACTCCCCCAGGAAAAGGTTCAGGAAAGAAACTTCTCAGCCTGCCCATTACTAGACAGTCTAGCATAGTTGGTACAGAGGTTGAATCACACCATACTGATGGTGTGCTCTCACATTATACTGGTAGCCAAGCTGTTAGGGTGCCCTCTGTAAGGGACAGGTCTCCTTCTGTTCATTCCCATCATACCTCTGTATCTAGAAATGTCCCTCCCACCCACCCTGATGACAGATTGTTAGAAAGGGAGCTCAATAGATTGAGAGTGGAACAAACCAGACTGAAGCTCAAGAAGCAACAGCTGGATTTGGATAGACAGTCTTTAGAATTAGAGAAGGAAAGACAGAAGTTGGGTTTAGATACCCATGGTGGCAGCAGCAGTATTCCCCATAGTCATCCTGCAAAAGAGCATGATACCAGGAATCTGCACAAGATAGTTCCCCCTTATAAGGAGGGGGATGACATTAACAAGTGGTTTGCTGCACTTGAGAGGGCCTGTGCTGTACAGGATGTCCCTCAAAAGCAGTGGGCTGCTATCCTATGGCTATCATTTAGTGGAAAAGGTAGGGATAGGCTCCTTACTGTAAAAGAAAATGATGCTAATAATTTCCAAGTTCTTAAGAATGCACTCCTGGATGGTTATGGCTTAACCACTGAACAGTACAGGATAAAGTTCAGAGAGACCAAAAAGGAGTCTTCACAAGACTGGGTTGATTTCATTGACCAGGCAGTGAAGGCCTTGGAGGGGTGGTTACATGGCAGTAAAGTTACTGATTATGACAGCCTGTATAATTTAATCCTGAGAGAGCAAATTCTTAATAATTGTGTGTCTGATTTGTTGCACCAGTACTTGGTGGACTCTGATCTGACCTCTCCCCAAGAATTGGGAAAGAAGGCAGACAAATGGGTCAGAACAAGAGTGAACAGAAAAGTTCATACAGGGGGTGACAAAGATGGCAACAAAAAGAAGGATGGTAAGTGTTCTGACAAGGGTGGGGACAAATCTAAAAATGAGTCTTCATCAGGCCCACAAAAACACTCTGGTGGGGGTGGTGGGTCCAAATCCTCCTTTAATCAGAACAAGGAAAATAAACCATGGTGCTATTTATGTAAAATAAAAGGCCATTGGACAACAGATCCCAGTTGTCCAAAGAAAGGCACCACAGCTCCTACCACTACAACCCCTACTGCTACACCTAGTGTCCCTACTAATAGCAGTGGTGGTGGGAGCAAACCTACTAATAGCCAATCCAAGGGAGTAGCTGGGCTCACTTTTGGTAATTTAGTTGGGGTTGGTCTGATTAGGGAGACCACAGAGGCTACTTTAGTCTCTGAAGGGGCTATTGATTTAGCCACTTTGGTTGCTTGCCCCCATAACTTGGAGAAGTACAAGAAACTAACCCTAATAAATGGTGTTGAGGTCCAGGCCTACAGGGACACAGGTGCCAGTGTCACAATGGTGATTGAGAAACTGGTGCACCCTGAACAACACATACTAGGACACCAGTACCAAGTAACCGATGCTCACAACATAACACAAAGCCACCCCATGGCTGTTGTAAATCTCAACTGGGGGGGGGTAACTGGTCCAAAGAAAGTTGTGGTAGCTTCAGATTTATCTGTAGACTGTCTATTAGGGAATGATTTGGAGACATCAGCTTGGTCAGATGTGGAGTTGGAGGCCCATGCAGCAATGCTGGGCATCCCAGGGCATATTTTTGCTTTGACAAGGGCTCAGGCCAAAAAGCAAAAAGGACAGGGAAACTTGGATCCTGGAACAATGGACCAAGTGCTCCCTAAAGCTAGGGCTAGTAGAAGCAAACCACTTCCTACTATCCCTCCCTCTACAGTGGATTCTACTTCTGAGGAAGAAGAATTCCCTCCCTGTGCAGAACCTATACCAGAGGAGCTGGAAGCAGACACTGCTGAGCTTTTGGGTGAAGGGGGGCCTGCCAGAGAGGAGCTGAGTGTGGCACAGCAAACCTGTCCCACATTAGAGGGTCTCAGACAGCAAGCTGTCAAACAGGCTCATGGGGATGTCAGTGACTCTCACAGAGTTTACTGGGAGGACAACCTCTTGTACACTGAGCATAGGGATCCTAAACCTGGAGCTGCCAGGAGATTAGTGATTCCTCAGGAGTACAGAAAGTTCCTCCTAACACTGGCACATGACATTCCCCTAGCTGGGCACCTGGGTCAAATGAAAACTTGGGACAGATTGGTTCCATTGTTTCATTGGCCTAGGATGTCTGAGGACACAAAGGAATTTTGTAAGTCCTGTGAAACCTGTCAAGCCAGTGGCAAGACAGGTGGCACTCCAAAGGCACCCCTTATCCCACTGCCTGTGGTTGGGGTTCCCTTTAAAAGGGTAGGGGTTGACATAGTTGGCCCCCTTGACCCTCCTACTGCTTCAGGCAATAGGTTTATCTTGGTGGTAGTGGACCATGCCACAAGATATCCTGAAGCAATTCCTTTAAGGACCACTACAGCTCCTGCAGTGGCAAAGGCCCTCCTGGGAATATTTTCCAGGGTGGGCTTCCCAAAGGAAGTAGTATCAGACAGAGGAAGCAATTTCATGTCTGCATACTTAAAGGCCATGTGGAAGGAGTGTGGTGTAACGTACAAGTTCACAACACCCTATCATCCACAAACAAATGGACTGGTGGAGAGATTTAATAAAACTCTCAAAGGCATGATTATGGGTCTCCCTGAAAAACTCCGCAGGAGATGGGATATCCTTCTACCATGCCTCCTTTTTGCCTACAGGGAGGTACCCCAGAAAGGAGTGGGCTTCAGCCCCTTTGAACTTCTTTTTGGACACCCTGTTAGGGGTCCACTCACACTTGTAAAGGAGGGTTGGGAACAACCTTTAAAAGCTCCTAAGCAGGATATTGTGGATTATGTACTTGGCCTCAGATCAAGGATGGCTGAGTACATGAAAAAGGCCAGTAAAAACCTTCAGGCCAGCCAAGAGCTCCAGAAGCAATGGCATGATCAGAAGGCTGTTTTGGTTCAGTACCAACCAGGGCAGAAAGTGTGGGTCTTGGAGCCTGTGGCCCCAAGAGCACTCCAAGATAAATGGAGTGGACCCCACACAATTGTTGAAAAGAAGGGTGAAGTCACCTACTTGGTTGACTTAGGCACTGCCAGGAGTCCCCTTAGGGTGCTCCATGTCAACCGCCTGAAACCCTACTATGACAGGGCTGATCTCACCCTGCTCATGACAACAGATGAGGGACAGGAAGAAGACAGTGATCCTCTACCTGATCTCTTCTCTTCCACAGAACAAGATGCTCTTGTTGAAGGTGTAGTTTTGGCTGATTGTCTTACTGCTGAGCAGAAAGATAATTGCATAAATCTCCTAGGACAATTTTCAGAACTCTTCTCTACTGTGCCAGGCACCACTTCTTGGTGTGAGCACACTATAGATACTGGAGACAGTTTACCTGTCAAAAGTAAGATCTATAGGCAGCCTGACCATGTCAGGGACTGCATAAAGCAAGAAGTTCAGAAAATGTTGGAACTAGGAGTGGTTGAGCACTCTGACAGTCCATGGGCTTCTCCTGTGGTACTGGTACCAAAACCCAATTCTAAAGATGGAAAGAAGGAAATGAGGTTTTGTGTAGACTATAGAGGTCTCAACTTGGTAACCAAAACTGATGCTCACCCTATACCCAGGGCAGATGAGCTTATAGATACACTGGCATCTGCCAAGTATCTAAGCACTTTTGATTTGACTGCAGGGTATTGGCAGATCAAATTGTCAGAAGATGCTAAACCTAAGACTGCATTTTCTACCATTGGAGGACATTACCAGTTTACTGTAATGCCTTTTGGTTTGAAAAATGCACCTGCCACTTTTCAGAGGTTGGTGAACACAGTCCTGCAAGGGCTGGAAGCTTTCAGTGCAGCATATTTGGACGATATAGCTGTCTTTAGCTCCAGCTGGGATGATCACCTGGTCCACCTTTGGAAAGTTTTGGAGGCCTTGCAAAAGGCAGGCCTCACTATCAAGGCTTCAAAGTGCCAGATAGGGCAGGGTAAGGTGGTTTATCTGGGACACCTTGTTGGTGGGGAACAGATTGCACCACTTCAGGGGAAAATCCAAACTATTATTGATTGGGTTCCCCCTACCACTCAGACTCAGGTGAGAGCCTTCCTAGGCCTCACTGGGTATTACAGGAGGTTCATTAAGAACTATGGCTCCATTGCAGCCCCTCTTAATGACCTCACATCCAAGAAAATGCCTAAAAAGGTATTATGGACAGCAAGCTGTCAGAAAGCTTTTGAGGAGCTGAAGCAGGCCATGTGCTCTGCACCTGTCCTGAAAAGCCCTTGTTACTCTAAAAAATTCTATGTCCAAACTGATGCATCTGAATTAGGAGTAGGGGCAGTCCTATCACAACTTAATTCTGAGGGCCAGGATCAACCTGTTGCTTTTCATTAGTAGGAGGTTGACCCCTAGAGAAAAGCGTTGGTCTGCCATTGAGAGGGAGGCCTTTGCTGTGGTCTGGGCCCTGAAGAAGTTGAGGCCATACCTGTTTGGCACTCACTTCATTGTTCAGACAGACCACAAACCTCTACTTTGACTAAAACAAATGAAAGGTGAAAATCCAAAATTGTTGAGGTGGTCCATATCCCTACAGGGAATGGACTATACAGTGGAACATAGACCTGGGAGTAGCCACTCCAATGCAGATGGACTCTCCAGATATTTCCACTTAGACAATGAAGACTCATCAGGTAATGGCTAGTCTTATTGTCCTTCGTTTGGGGGGGGGTTGTGTAGGAAAGTACCATCTTGCCTGGCATGTTACCCCCATTTTTCACTGTATATATGTTGTTTTAGTTGTATGTGTCACTGGGACCCTGGTAACCCAGGGCCCCAGTGCTCATAAGTGGGCCTGAATGTGTTACCTGTGTAGTGACTAACTGTCTCACTGAGGCTCTGCTTATCAGAACCTCAGTGGTTATGCTCTCTCATTTCTTTCCAAATTGTCACTGACAGGCTAGTGACCATTTTTACCAATTTACATTGGCTTACTGGAACACCCTTATAATTCCCTAGTATATGGTACTGAGGTACCCAGGGTATTGGGGTTCCAGGAGATCCCTATGGGCTGCAGCATTTCTTTTGCCACCCATAGGGAGCTCTGACAATTCTTACACAGGCCTGCCACTGCAGCCTGAGTGAAATAACGTCCACGTTATTTCACAGCCATTTTACACTGCACTTAAGTAACTTATAAGTCACCTATATGTCTAACCTTTACCTGGTAAAGGTTAGGTGCAAAGTTACTTAGTGTGAGGACACCCTGGCACTAGCCAAGGTGCCCCCACATTGTTCAGAGCCAATTCACTGAACTTTGTGAGTGCGGGGACACCATTACACGCGTGCACTACATATAGGTCACTACCTATATGTAGCTTCACCATGGTAACTCCGAATATGGCCATGTAACATGTCTATGATCATGGAATTGCCCCCTCTATGCCATCCTGGCATTGTTGGTACAATTCCATGATCCCAGTGGTCTGTAGCACAGACCCTGGTACTGCCAGACTGCCCTTCCTGGGGTTTCACTGCAGCTGCTGCTGCTGCCAACCCCTCAGACAGGCAGCTGCCCTCCTGGGGTCCAGCCAGGCCTGGCCCAGGATGGCAGAACAAAGAACTTCCTCTGAGAGAGGGTGTGACACCCTCTCCCTTTGGAAAATGGTGTGAAGGCAGGGGAGGAGTAGCCTTCCCCAGCCTCTGGAAATGCTTTGTTGGGCACAGATGTGCCCAATTCTGCATAAGCCAGTCTACACCGGTTCAGGGACCCCTTAGCCCCTGCTCTGGCGTGAAACTGGACAAAGGAAAGGGGAGTGACCACTCCCCTGACCTGCACCTCCCCTGGGAGGTGTCCAGAGCTCCTCCAGTGTGCTCCAGACCTCTGCCATCTTGGAAACAGAGGTGCTGCTGGCACACTGGACTGCTCTGAGTGGCCAGTGCCACCAGGTGACGTCAGAGTCTCCTGCTGATAGGCGCCTTCAGGTGTTAGTAGCCTTTCCTCTCTCCTAGGTAGCCAAACCCTCTTTTCTGGCTATTTAGGGTCTCTGTCTCTGGGAAAACTTTAGATAACGAATGCATGAGCTCAGCCGAGTTCCTCTGCATCTCCCTCTTCACCTTCTGATAAGGAATCGACCGCTGACCGCGCTGGAAGCCTGCAAACCTGCAACATAGTAGCAAAGACGACTACTGCAACTCTGTAACGCTGATCCTGCCGCCTTCTCGACTGTTTTCCTGCTTGTGCATGCTGTGGGGGTAGCCTGCCTCCTCTCTGCACCAGAAGCTCCGAAGAAATCTCCCGTGGGTCGACGGAATCTTCCCCCTGCAACCGCAGGCACCAAAAAGCTGCATTACCGGTCCCTTGGGTCTCCTCTCAGCACGACGAGCGAGGTCCCTCGAATCCATCGATGCTGTCCAAGTGACCCCCACAGTCCAGTGACTCTTCAGCCCAAGTTTGGTGGAGGTAAGTCCTTGCCTCACCTCGCTGGGCTGCATTGCTGGGAACCGCGACTTTGCAGCTACTCCGGCCCCTGTGCACTTCCGGCGGAAATCCTTCGTGCACAGCCAAGCCTGGGTCCACGGCACTCTAACCTGCATTGCACGACTTTCTAAGTTGGTCTCCGGCGACGTGGGACTCCTTTGTGCAACTTCGGCAAGCACCGTTTCACGCATCCTCCTAGTGCCTGTTTCTGGCACTTCTCCGGGTGCTACCTGCTTCAGTGAGGGCTCTTTGTCTTGCTCGATGTCCCCTCTCTCTGCAGGTCTAATTTTCTACTTCCTGGTCCCTCCTGGGCCCCAGCAGCGTCCAAAAACGCCAAACGCACGATTTGCGTGTAGCAAGGCTTGTTTGCGTCCTTCCGGCGGGAAAACACTTCTGCACGACTCTCAAAGGTAAGAGGGATCCGTCCACCAAAGGGAAAGTCTCTAGCCCTTTTCGTTCCTGCAGAAACCTCAGCTTCTTCTGTCCAGTCGAAGCTTCTTTGCACCCGCAGCTGGCATTTCCTGGGCATCTGCCCATCTCCGACTTGCTTGTGACTTTTGGACTTGGTCCCCTTGTTCCACAGGTACCCTAGATTGGAAATCCACAGTTGTTGCATTGCTGGTTTGTGTCTTTCCTGCATTATTCCTCTAACACGACTCTTTTGTCCTTAGGGGAACTTTGCTGCACTTTGCACTCTCTTTTCAGGGTCTTGGGGAGGGTTATTTTTCTAACTCTCACTATTTTCTAATAGTCCCAGCGACCCTCTACAAGGTCACATAGGTTTGGGGTCCATTCGTGGTTCGCATTCCACTTTTGGAGTATATGGTTTGTGTTGCCCCTATCCCTATGTTTCCCTAATTGCATCCTATTGTAACTATACATTGTTTGCACTGTTTTCTAAGACTATACTGCATATTTTTGCTATTGTGTATATATATCTTGTGTATATTTCCTATCCTCTCACTGAGGGTACACTCTAAGATACTTTGGCATATTGTCATAAAAATAAAGTACCTTTATTTTTAGTATAACTGTGTATTGTGTTTTCTTATGATATTTTGCATATGACACTAAGTGGTACTGTAGTAGCTTCACACGTCTCCTAGTTCAGCCTAAGCTGCTCTGCTAAGCTACCATTATCTATCAGCCTAAGCTGCTAGACACCCTATACACTAATAAGGGATAACTGGGCCTGGTGCAAGGTGCAAGTACCCCTTGGTACTCACTACAAGCCAGTCCAGCCTCCTACAGAGTCCCATAATCATGCCTTTGAGAGTTTTAATAAACCTCTCCACCAGTCCATTTGTTTGTGGATGATAGGGTGTGGTGAACTTGTAAGTCACCCCACACTCTTTCCACATGGCCTTCAAGTAAGCAGACATGAAATTGCTTCCTCTGTCTGAAACTACCTCTTTTGGAAAGCCCACCCTGGAAAAGATTCCCAGGAGGGCCTTTGCCACTGCAGGAGCTGTAGTGGTCCTTAGAGGAATTGCCTCAGGATATCTTGTGGCATGGTCCACTACCACCAAGATAAACCTATTGCCTGAAGCAGTAGGAGGGTCAAGGGGGCCAACTATGTCAACCCCTACCCTTTCAAAGGGAACCCCAAACACAGGCAGTGGAATAAGGGGTGCCTTTGGAGTGCCACCTGTCTTGCAACTGGCTTGACAGGTTTCACAGGACTTACAAAATTCCTTTGTGTCCTCAGACATTCTAGGCCAATGAAACAGGGGAACAAGCCTGTCCCAAGTTTTCATTTGCCCTAGATGCCCAGCAAGGGAAATATCATGTGCAAGAGTTAGGAGGAACTTTCTGTACTCCTGAGGAATCACTAATCTCCTGGCAGTTCCAGGTTTAGGATCCCTTGACTCAGTGTACAAGAGATTGTCCTCCCAGTAAACTCTATGAGAGTCACTGATATCCCCATTTGCTTGTTTGACAGCTTGCTGTCTTAGACCCTCTAGTGTGGGACAGGTCTGCTGTGCTACACTCAGCTCCTCCCTGGCAGGCCCCCCTTCACCCAAAAGCAAAGCAGTGTCTGCTTACAGCTCCTCTGGTGTAGGTTCTGCACAGGGTGGAAACTCTTCTTCCTCAGAAGAAAAATCCACTGTAGAGGGAGGGATAGTAGGAAGTAATTTGCTTCTACTAACCCTAGCTTTAGGGAGCACTTGGTCCATTGTTCCAGGATCCAAGCTTCCCTGTCCTTTTTGCTTTTTGGCCTGAGCCCTTGTCAAAGCAAAAATATGCACTGGAATGCCCAGCATTGCTGCATGGGCCTCCAACTCCACATCTGACCAAGCTGATGTCTCCAAATCATTCCCTAATAGACAGTCTACAGGTAAATCTGAAGCTACCACAACTTTCTTTGGACCAGTAACCCCCCCCCAGTTAAGATTTACAACAGCCATGGGGTGGCTAAGTGTGTTGTTGTGAGCATCGGTTACTTGGTACTGGTGACCAAGTAGGTGTTGTTCAGGGTGTACCAGTTTCTCAATCACCATTGTGACACTGGCACCTGTGTCCCTGTAGGCTTGGACCTCATCACCATTTATTAGGGGTAGTTGCTTGTACTTATCCATGTTAAGGGGACAAGCAACCAAGGTGGCTAAATCAATAGCCCCTCAGAGACTAACACAGCCTCTGTGGTCTCCCTAATCAGACCAACCCCAACTAAGTTACCAAAAGTGAGCCCAGCTACTCCCTTGGATTGGCTATTAGTACGTTTGCTCCCACCACCACTGCTATTAGTAGGGTCACTAGGTGTAGCAGTAGGGGTTGTAGTGGTAGGAGGCTTGGTGCTTTTCTTTGGACAACTGGGATCTGTTGTCCAATGGCCTTTTACTTTACATAAATAGCACCATGGTTTCTTTTCTTGGTAATTTTTAGAAGAGGATTTAGGCCCACCACCCCCACCAGAGTGTTTTTGTGGACCTGTTGAAGACTCATTTTTAGATTTGTCCCCACCTTTTTCTGAAGGCTTACCATCCTTCTTCTTGCCATCTTTGTCACCCCCTGTATGAACTTTTCTGTTCACCCTTGTTCTGACCCATTTGTCTGCCTTCTTTCCCAATTCTTGGGGAGAGGTCAGATCAGAGTCTACCAAGTACTGGTGCAACAAATTTGACACACAATTATTAAGAGTATGCTCTCTCAGGATTAAGTTGTACAGGCTTTCATAGTCAGTCACTTTACTGCCATGTAACCACCCCTCCAAGGCCTTCACTGAATAGTCAATGAAATCAACCCAGTCTTGTGAAGACTCCTTTTTGGTCTCTCTGAACTTTATCCTGTATTGTTCAGTGGTTAAGCCATAACCATCAAGGAGTGCATTCTTAAGAATAGTGAAATTGTTGGCATCACTTTCTTTCACAGTAAGGAGTCTATCCCTACCCTTACCACTAAATGATAGCCATAGGATAGCAGCCCACTGCCTTTGAGGGACATATTGAACATTACAGGCCCTCTCAAGTGCAGCAAACCACTTGTTAATGTCATCCCCCTCCTTATAAGGGGGAACTATCTTATGCAGATTCCTGGAATCATGCTCTTTTACAGGATGACTATGGGGAATACTGCTGCTGCCACCATGGGTATCTAAACCCAGCTTCTGTCTTTCTTTTTCTATCTCTAAGGCTTGTCTATCTAAGTCCAGCTGTTGCTTCTTGAGCTTCAGTCTGGATGTCTCCACTCTCAATTTATTGAGCTCCCTTTCTAACATTCTGTCATCAGGGTGGGTGTGAGGGACATGCCTAGAAACAAAAGTGTGATGAGAATGGACAGAAGGAGACCTGTCCCTAACAGATGGAACCTTAACAAGATTGCTAACAGTATAATGTGAGAGGACATCATCAGAATGATGTGAATGCCTACTCCTACTGTGATGAGAGACCACACTATCTGTATGGTGTGACTCTGCATCATTACCAACCCTGTTAGGCTGTCTGATACTGAGCAGGCTGGGAAGTTTCCTTCCTGAATCTATCTCTAGGGGAGTACCTGGATCAGATTGGGAACCATCAACTACTTTTTCAACAGATATGGCCATTCTGGCCTTATCTTGTTCTCTAAGCATGTTAAGTAACAATTCCAAAGAAGGATTCTTCCCTACACTCAAACCTCTTTCTATGCAGAGACTCCTTTCTCCTTTCCAGCTAAGGTAATCATATGCAATTTTGGACAGATCAACATTTTGGCCTGTGCCAGACATTTTAGAAAGAGTTACGTGATAGAAAAAGTGAAGAAAACGTTTTTCAGAACTTTTGAAAAGACAGAAAAAAAAAACTTTTAAAACTTTTTAGAAAGTTTAGAAGTACTTTTCAGCACTTAGAAAAGAGTGAAAAGAGGGAATGCAAAACTTTTTAGCTATGTGTACATACACTGAACTTATTTTGTATATTTTTCTCTTATGAAAAGTACAATGTCAAGAGTGGTAAGTAGTCTCAAAGCACTTATCCCACCGCTGCACAACCAATGTAGGAGGCTGGACTGGCTTGTAGTGAGTACCAAGGGGTACTTACACCTTGCACCAGGACCAGGTATCCCTTATTAGTGTATAGGTGTCTAGCAGATTAGGCTGATTGATAGTGGTAGCTTAGCAGAGCAGCTTAGGCTGAACTAGGAGACGTGTGAAGCTACTACAGTACCACAAATGCCATATGCACAATATCATAAGAAAACACATTACACAGTTATACTAAAAATATAGGTACTTTATTTTTATGACAATATGCCAAAAGTATCTCAGTGAGTACCCTCAGTATGAGGATAAGAAATATACACAAGATATATGTACACAATACCAAAAATATGCAGTATAGTCTTAGAAAACAGTGCAAATAGTGTAAAATTACAATAGGATGCAATGGGAGCACATAGGGATAGGGTCAACACAAACCATACACTCCAAAAGTGGAATGCGAATTACGAATGGACCCCAAGCCTATGTGAGCTTGTAGAGGGTCGCTGGGACTATTAGAAAATAATAAGGGTTAGAAAAATACCCCACCCCAAGACCCTGAAAAGTGAGTGCAAAGTGCACTAAATTTCCCCCAAAGACACAGAAGTCGTGATAGAGGAATAATGCAGGAAAGACACAACCCAGCAATGGAACAACAATGGATTTCCAGTCGAGGGTACCTGTGGAACAAGGGGACCAAGTCCAAAAGTCACAAGCAAGTCGGAGATGGGCAGATGCCCAAGAAATGCCAGCTGTTGGTGCAAAGAAGCTTCTACTGGACTGAAGAAGCTGAGGATTCTGCAGGAACGACAAGGGCTAGAGACTTCCCCTTTGGAGGATGGATCCCCCACGCCGTGGAGAGTCGTGCAAAAGTGTTTTCCCGCCAGATGGACGCCAACAAGCCTTGCTAGCTGCAAGTTCTGCGGTAAGCGTTTTTGGATGCTGCTGTGGCCCAGGATGGACCAGGATGTCGCCAATTTCGTCTGGGGAAAGACGGCACGCCGAACGAGACAAGGAGCCCTCTCAGAAGCAGGCAGCACCCGCAGAAGTGCCAGAACAGGCAATACGAAGAAAAGTGAAAATGTGCTCGCCTGAAGTTACACAAAGGAGTCCCACGTCGCCGGAGACCAACTTAGAAAGTCATGCAATGCAGGTTAGAGTGCCGTGGACCCAGGCTTGGCTGTGCAAAAAGGATTTCCGCCGGAAGTGCACGGGAGTTGGAGAAGTTGCAAAAGTCACTGTTACCAACAATGCAGTCTGGCGTGGGAAGGCAAGGACTTACCTCCACCAAACTTGGACTGAAGAGTCACTGGACCGTGTGAGTTACTTGGACAGTCTTGCTGGATTAGAGGGACCTCGCTCGTCGTCGTGAGAGGAGACCCAAGGGACCGGTGATGCAGCTTTTTGGTGCCTGCGGTTGCAGGGGGAAGATTCCGTCGACCCACGGGAGATTTCTTCACAGCTTTTGATGCAGAGAGGAGGCAGACTACCCCCACAGGATGCACCACCAAGAAAAACAGTTGAGAAGGCAGCAGGAGCAGCGTTACAAGGTTGCAGTAGTCGTCTTAGCTACTTTGTTGCAGTTTTGCAGGCTTCCAGCGCGGTCAGCAGTCGATTTCTTGGCAGAAGGTGAAGAGAGAGATGCAGAGGAACTCTGATGAGCTCTTGCATTCGTTATCTGAGGAATCCCCAAAGACAGAGACCCTAAATAGCCAGAAAAGAGGGTTTGGCTACTTAGGAGAGAGGATAGGCTAGCAACACCTAAAGGAGCCTATCAGAAGGAGTCTCTGACGTCAGCTGCAGGCACTGGCCACTCAGAGCAGTCCAGTGTGCCAGCAGCACCTCTGTTTCCAAGATGGCAGAGGTCTGGAGCACACTGGAGGAGCTCTGGGCACCTCCCAGGGGAGGTGCAGGTCAGGGGAGTGGTCACTCCCCTTTCCTTTGTCCAGTTTCGCGCCTAAGCAGGGCTGAGGGGTCCCTGAACCGGTGTAAACTGGCTTATGCAGAATTAGGCACATCTGTGCCCAAGAAAGCATTTCCAGAGGCTGGGGGAGGCTACTCCTCCCCTGCCTTCACACCATTTTCCAAAGGGAGAGGGTGTAACACCCCCTCTCTGAGGAAGTCCTTTGTTCTGCCATCCTGGGCCAGGCCTGGCTGGACCCCAGGAGGGCAGAAGCCTGTCTGTGGGGTTGGCAGCAGCAGCAGCTGCAGTGAAACCCCTGAAAAGGCAGTTTGGCAGTACCAGGGTCTGTGCTACAGACCACTGGGAGCATGGAATTGTGCCAACTATGCCAGGATGGTATAGAGGGGGCAATTCCATGATCTTAGACATGTTACATGGCCATATTCGGAGTTACCATTGTGAAGCTACACATAGGTAGTGACCTATGTGTAGTGCACGCATATAATGGTGTCTCCAGCACTCACAAAGTCGGGGAATTTGCCCTGAACAATGTGGGGGCACCTTGGCTAGTGCCAGGGTGCCCACACACTAAGTAACTTGTCACCTAACCTTTACCAGGTAAAGGTTAGACATATAGGTGACTTATAAGTTACTTAAGTGCAGTGAAAATGGCTGTGAAATAATGTGGGCATTATTTCACTCAGGCTGCAATGGCAGGCCTGTGTAAGAATTGTCAGAGCTCCCTATGGGTGGCAAAAGAAATGCTGCAGCCCATAGGGATCTCCTGGAACCCCTATACCCTGGGTACCTCAGTACCATATACTAGGGAATTATAAGGGTGTTCCAGTATGTAGGAGGCTGGACTGGCTTGTAGTGAGTACCAAGGGGTACTTACACCTTGCACCAGGCCCAGTTATCCCTTATTAGTGTATAGGGTGTCTAGCAGCTTAGGCTGATAGATAATGGTAGCTTAGCAGAGCAGCTTAGGCTGAACTAGGAGACGTGTGAAGCTACTACAGTACCACCTAGTGTCATATGCACAATATCATAAGAAAACACAATACACAGTTATACTAAAAATAAAGGTACTTTATTTTTATGACAATATGCCAAAGTATCTTAGAGTGTACCCTCAGTGAGAGGATAGGAAATATACACAAGATATATATACACAATAGCAAAAATATGCAGTATAGTCTTAGAAAACAGTGCAAACAATGTATAGTTACAATAGGATGCAATGGGGAAACATAGGGATAGGGGCAACACAAACCATATACTCCAAAAGTGGAATGCGAACCACGAATGGACCACAAACCTATGTGACCTTGTAGAGGGTCGCTGGGACTATTAGAAAATAGTGAGAGTTAGAAAAATAACCCTCCCCAAGACTCTGAAAAGTGAGTGCAAAAGTGCACTAAAGTTCCCCTAAGGACAAAATAGTCGTGTTAGAGGGAAAATGCAAGGAAAACACAAATCAGCAATGCAACAACGATGGATTCCTGACTGAGGGTACCTGTGGAACAAGGGGACCAAGTCCAAAAGTCACAAGCAGCTCGGAGTTGGGCAGATGCCCAAGAAATGCCAGCGGTTGGTGCAAAGAAGCTCTTACTAGGCTGAAGAACTGTGAATACTGCAGGAACGACAAGGGATAGAGACTTCTCCTTTGGAGGATGGTTCCCCCACGCCTTGGAGAGTCGTGCAGAAGTATTTTCCCGCCAACAAGCCTTGCTACACGCAAATCGTGCGTTTGGCGTTTTTGGACGCTGCTGGGGCCCAGGAGGGACCAGGAGGTCGCAAATTGGACCTGCAGAGAGAGGGGACGTCGAGCAAGACAAAGAGCCCTCACTGAAGCAGGTAGCACCCGGAGAAGTGCCAGAAACAGGCACTACGAGGATGCGTGAAACGGTGCTCGCCGAAGTTGCACAAAGGAGTCCCACGTCGCCGGAGACCAACTTAGAAAGTCGTGCAATGCAGGTTAGAGTGCCGTAGACCCAGGCTTGGCTGTGCATGAAGGATTTCCACCGGAAGTGCACAGGGGCCGGAGTAGCTTGCAAAGTCGCGGTTCCCAGCAATTCAGCCCAGCAAGGTGAGGCAAGGACTTACCTCCACCAAACTTGGGCTGAAGAGTCACTGGACTGTGGGGGTCACTTGGACGGTGTCGCTGGATTCGAGGGACCTCGCTCGTCGTGCTGAGAGGAGACCCAAGGGACCGGTAATGCAGCTTTTTGGTGCCTGCGGTTGCAGGGGGAAGATTCCGTCGACCCACGGGAGATTTCTTCGGAGCTTCTGGTGCAGAGAGGAGGCAGACTACCCCCACAGCATGCACAAGCAGGAAAACAGTCGAGAAGGCGGCAGGATCAGCGTTACAGAGTTGCAGTAGTCGTCTTTGCTACTATGTTGCAGGTTTGCAGGCTTCCAGCGCGGTCAGCGGTCGATTCCTTATCAGAAGGTGAAGAGGGAGATGCAGAGGAACTCGGCTGAGCTCATGCATTCGTTATCTAAAGTTTCCCCAGAGACAGAGACCCTAAATAGCCAGAAAAGAGGGTTTGGCTACCTAGGAGAGAGGAAAGGCTACTAACACCTGAAGGAGCCTATCAGCAGGAGTCTCTGACGTCACCTGGTGGCACTGGCCACTCAGAGCAGTCCAGTGTGCCAGCAGCACCTCTGTTTCCAAGATGGCAGAGGTCTGGAGCACACTGGAGGAGCTCTGGACACCTCCCAGGGGAGGTGCAGGTCAGGGGAGTGGTCACTCCCCTTTCCTTTGTCCAGTTTCGCGCCAGAGCAGGGGCTAAGGGGTCCCTGAACCAGTGTAGACTGGCTTATGCAGAATTGGGCACATCTGTGCCCAACAAAGCATTTCCAGAGGCTGGGGGAGGCTACTCCTCCCCTGCCTTCACACCATTTTCCAAAGGGAGAGGGTGTCACACCCTCTCTCAGAGGAAGTTCTTTGTTCTGCCATCCTGGGCCAGGCCTGGCTGGACCCCAGGAGGCCAGCTGCCTGTCTGAGGGGTTGGCAGCAGCAGCAGCTGCAGAGAAACCCCAGGAAGGGCAGTCTGGCAGTACCAGGGTCTGTGCTACAGACCACTGGGATCATGGAATTGTACCAACAATGCCAGGATGGCATAGAGGGGGCAATTCCATGATCATAGACATGTTACATGGCCATATTCGGAGTTACCATGGTGAAGCTACAAATAGGTAGTGACCTATATGTAGTGCACGCGTGTAATGGTGTCCCCGCACTCACAAAGTTCAGTGAATTGGCTCTGAACAATGTGGGGGCACCTTGGCTAGTGCCAGGGTGCCCTCACTCTAAGTAACTTTGCACCTAACCTTTACCAGGTAAAGGTTAGACATATAGGTGACTTATAAGTTACTTAAGTGCAGTGTAAAATGGCTGTGAAATAACGTGGACGTTATTTCACTCAGGCTGCAGTGGCAGGCCTGTGTAAGAATTGTCAGAGCTCCCTATGGGTGGCAAAAGAAATGCTGCAGCCCATAGGGATCTCCTGGAACCCCAATACCCTGGGTACCTCAGTACCATATACTATGGAATTATAAGGGTGTTCCAGTAAGCCAATGTAAATTGGTAAAAATAGTCACTAGCCTGTCAGTGACAATTTAGAAAGCAATGAGAGAGCATAACCACTGAGGTTCTGATTAGCAGAGCCTCAGTGAGACAGTTAGTCACTACACAGGTAACACATTCAGGCACACTTATGAGCACTGGGGCCCTGGGTTACCAGGGTCCCAGTGACACATACAACTAAAACAACATATATACAGTGAAGAATGGGGGTAACATGCCAGGCAAGATGGTACTTTCCTACACAGTAAGTCAATGTGAATTGGTAAAAATGGTCACTAGCCTGTCAGTGACAATTTGGAAAGAAATGAGAGAGCATAACCACTGAGGTTCTGGTTAGCAGAGCCTCAGTGAGACAGTTAGTCACTACATAGGTAACACAGTCAGGCACACTTATGAGCACTGGGGCCCTGTGTGGCAGGGTCCCAGTGACACATACAACTAAAACAACATATATACAGTGAAAAATGGGGGTAACATGCCGGGCAAGATGGTACTTTCCTACACTTCCCCTTTGGAGGATGGATCCCCCACGCCGTGGAGAGTCGTGCAGAAGTGTTTTCCCGCCGAAAGGACGCCAACAAGCCTTGCTAGCTGCAAGTCGTGCGGTTAGCGTTTTTGGATGCTGCTGTGGCCCAGGATGGACCAGGATGTCGCCAATTTCGTCTGGGGACAGAGGGGATGCCGAGCAAGACAAGGAGCCCTCTCAGAAGCAGGCAGCACCCGCAGAGTGCCAGAACAGGCACTACGAAGAAAAGTGAAACGGTGCTCGCCTGAAGTTACACAAAGGAGTCCCACGTCGCCAGAGACCAACTTAGAAAGTCGTGCAATGCAGGTTAGAGTGCCGTGGACCCAGGCTTGGCTGTGCACAAAGGATTTCCGCCGGAAGTGCACAGAGGCCGGAGAAGTTGCAAAAGTCGCGGTTACCAACAATGCAGTCTGGCGTGGGGAGGCAAGGACTTACCTCCACCAAACTTGGACTGAAGAGTCACTGGACCGTGGGGGTCACTTGTACAGTGTTGCTGATTTCAAGGGACCTCGCTCGTCGTCGTGAGAGGAGACCCAAGGGACCGGTGATGCAGCTTTTTGGTGCCTGCGGTTGCAGGGGGAAGATTCCGTCGACCCACAGGAGATTTCTTCGCAGCTTCTGATGCAGAGAGGAGGCAGACTACCCCCACAGGATGCACCACCAGGAAAACAGTCGAGAAGGCAGCAGGAGCAGCGTTACAAGGTCGCAGTAGTCGTCTTAGCTACTTTGTTGCAGTTTTGCAGGCTTCCAGCGCGGTCAGCAGTCGATTCCTTGGCAGAAGGTGAAGAGAAAGATGCAGAGGAACTCTGATGAGCTCTTGCATTCGTTATCTGAGGAATCCCCAAAGACAGAGACCCTAAATAGCCAGAAAAGAGGGTTTGGCTACTTAGGAGAGAGGATAGGCTATCAACACCTAAAGGAGCCTATTAGAAGGAGTCTCTGACGTCAGCTGCTGGCACTGGCCACTCAGAGCAGTCCAGTGTGCCAGCAGCACCTCTGTTTCCAAGATGGCAGAGGTCTGGAGCACACTGGAGGAGCTCTGGGCACCTCCCAGGGGAGGTGCAGGTCAGGGGAGTGGTCGCTCCTCTTTCGTTTGTCCAGTTTCGTGCCTAAGCAGGGCTGAGGGGTCCCTGAACCGGTGTAAACTGGCTTATGCAGAATTGGGCACATCTGTGCCCAAGAAAGCACTTCCAGAGGCTGGGGGAGGCTACCCCTCCCATGCCTTCACACCATTTTCCAAAGGGAGAGGGTGTAACACCCCCTCTCTGAGGAAGTCCTTTGTTCTGCCATCCTGGGCCAGGCCTGGCTGGACCCCAGGAGGGCAGAAGCCTGTCTGTGGGGTTGGCAGCAGCAGCTGCAGTGAAACCCCGGAAAAGGCAGTTTGGCAGTACCAGGGTCTGTGCTACAGACCACTGGGAGCATGGAATTGTGCCAACTATGCCAGGATGGCATAGAGGGGGCAATTCCATGATCTTAGACATGTTACATGGCCATATTCGGAGTTACCATTGTGAAGCTACACATAGGTAGTGACCTATGTGTAGTGCACGCATATAATGGTGTCTCCAGCACTCACAAAGTCGGGGAATTTGCCCTGAAGAATGTGGGGGCACCTTGGCTAGTGCCAGGGTGCCCACACACTAAGTAACTTTGCACCTAACCTTTACCAGGTAAAGGATAGACATATAGGTGACTTATAAGTTACTTAAGTGCAGTGAAAATGGCTGTGAAATAATGTGTGCATTATTTCACTCAGGCTGCAGTGGCAGGCCTGTGTAAGAATTGTCAGAGCTCCCTATGGGTGGCAAAAGAAATGCTGCAGCCCATAGGGATCTCCTGGAACCCCAATACCCTGGGTACCTTAGTACCATATACTAGGGAATTATAAGGGTGTTCCAGTAAGCCAATGTGAATTGGTAAAATTGCTCACTAGCCTGTTAGTGACAATTTGAAAGTAATGAGAGAGCATAACCACTGAGGTTCTGGATAGCAGAGCCTCAGTGAGACAGTTAGGCACCACACAGGGAACACATACATATAGGCCACAAACTTATGAGCACTGGGGTCCTGACTAGCAGGGTCCCAGTGACACATAACAAACATACTGAAAACATTGGGTTTTCACTATGAGCACTGGGCCCTGGCTGGCAGGATCCCAGTGAGACAGTGAAAACAGTGAAAACACCCTGACATACACTCACAAACAGGCCAAAAGTGGGGGTAACAAGGCTAGAAAGAGGCTACTTTCTCACACTTCCCCTTTGGAGGATGGATGTCCCACGTCGTGAAGAAGCTTGCAGACATGTTCCTACGCAGAAATACCACAAACAAGCCTTGCTAGCTGCAAGGGTCGCATTTAGGGTTTTTGGATGCTGCTGTGGCCCAGGAGGGACCAGGATGTCGGCAATTGCGTGAGGAGACAGAGGGGGCGCCCAGCAAGACAAGGAGCCCTGTCAGGAGCAGGCCGCACCTGCAGAAGTGCCGGAACAGTCACTACGAAGAAGAGTGAACCGGAGCTCACCCGAAGTCACAAAAGAAGATCCCACGATGCTGGAGGACATCTCAGGAGGTTGTGCACTGCAGATTAGAGTGCCGGGGACCCAGGCTTGGCTGTGCACAAAGGAAATCCTGGAAGAGTGCACAGGAGCCGGAGCAGCTGCAAATCACGTAGTAACCAGCAATGCAGTCTAGCGTGGGGCGGCAAGGACTTACCTCCACCAAACTTGGACTGAAGAGTCACTGGACTGTGGGAGTCACTTGGACAGAGTTGCTGAGTTCCAGGGACCACGCTCGTTGTGCTGGGAGGGGACCCAGAGGACCGGTGATGCAGTCTTTTGGTGCCTGCGGTTGCAGGGGGAAGATTCCGTCGACCCACAGGAGATTTCTTCGGAGCTTCTAGTGCAGAGAGGAGGCAGACTACCCCCACAGCATGCACCACCAGGAAAACAGTCGAGAAGGCGGCCGGATCAGCGATACAAGGTTGCAGTAGTCGTCTTTGCTACTTTGTTGCGGTTTTGCAGGCGTCCAGAGCAGTCAGTGGTCGATTCCTTGGCAGAAGGTGAAGAGAGAGATGCAGAGGAACTCTGATGAGGTCTTGCATTCGTTATGTAAAGAATTCCCCAAAGCACAGACTCTAAATAGCCAGAAAAGGAGGTTTGGTTACTTAGGAAGAAGGATAGGCTAGCAACACAGGTAAGAGCCTATCAGAAGGAGTCTCTGACGTCACCTGCTGGCACTGGCCTCTCAGACCAGTCCAGTGTGCCAGCAGCACCTCTGTTTCCAAGATGGCAGAGGTCTGGAGCACACTGGAGGAGCTCTGGGCACCTCCTAGGGGAGGTGCAGGTCAGGGGAGTGGTCACTTGTAGGAGGCTGGACTGGCTTGTAGTGACTACCAAGGGGTACTTACACCTTGCACCAGGCCCAGGTGTCCCTTATTAGTGTATAGTTTGTCTAGCAGCTTAGGCTGATAGATAATGGTAGCTTAGCAGAGCAGCTTAGGCTGAACTAGGAGACGTGTGAAGCTACTACAGTACCACAAATGATTATGCACAATATCATAAGAAAACACAATACACAGTTATACTAAAAATAAAGGTACTTTATTTTTATGACAATATGCCAAAAGTATCTCAGTGAGTACCCTCAGTATGAGGATAAGAAATATACACAAGATATATGTACACAATACCAAAAATATGCAGTATAGTCTTAGAAAACAGTGCAAACAGTGTAAAATTACAATAGGATGCAATGTAGGCACATAGGGATAGGGGCAACACAAACCATATACTCTAAAAGTGGAATGCGAATCACGAATGGACCCCAAACCTATGTGACCTTGTAGAGGGTCGCTGGGACTATTAGAAAATAGTAAGGGTTAGAAAAATACCCCACCCCAAGACCCTGAAAAGTGAGTGCAAAGTGCACTAAAGTTCCCCTAAAGACACAGAAGTCGTGATAGAGGAATAATGCAAGGAAAACACAACCCAGCAATGCAACAACAATGGATTTCCAGTCGAGGGTACCTGTGGAACAAGGGGACCGAGTCCAAAAGTCACAAGCAAGTCGGAGATGGGCAGATGCCCAAGAAATGCCAGCTGTTGGTGCAAAGAAGCTTCTACTGGACTGAAGAAGCAAGGAATACTGCAAGAACGACAAGGGCTAGAGACTTCCCCTTTGGAGGATGGATCCCCCACGCCGTGGAGAGTCGTGCAATAGTGTTTTCCCGCCAGATGGACGCCAACAAGCCTTGCTAGCTGCAAGTCGTGCGGTTAGCGTTTTTGGACGGTGCTGTGGCCCAGGATGGACCAGGATGGTGCAAATTGGACCAGGAGGTAGAGGGGACGTCGAGCAAGACAAGGAGCCCTCACAGCAGCAGATAGCACCCGGAGAAGTGCCAGAAACAGGCACTACGAGGATGCGTGAAACAGTGCTCTCCTGAAGTTACACAAAGGAGTCCCACGTCGCCGGAGACCAACTTAGGAAGTCGTGCAATGCAGGTTAGAGTGCCGGGGACCCCAGCTTGGGGGTGCACAAAGGATTTCCGCCGGAAGGGCACGGGAGCTGGAGAAGTTGCAAAAGTCGCGAAAACCAACAATGCAGTCTGGCGTGGGGAGGCAAGGACTTACCTCCACCAAGCTTGGACTGAAGAGTCACTGGACCGTGTGGGTCACTTGGACAGTCTTGCTGGATTCAAGGGACCTCGCTCGTCGTCGTAAGAGGAGACCCAAGGGACTGTGATGCAGCTTTTTGGTGCCTGCGGTAGCAGGGGGAAGATTCCGTCGACCCACAGGAGATTTCTTCGCAGCTTCTGATGCAGAGAGGAGGCAGACTACCCCCACAGGATGCACCACCAAGAAAAACAGTCGAGAAGGCAGCAGGAGCGGCGTTACAATGTTGCAGTAGTCGTCTTAGCTACTTTGTTGCAGTTTTGCAGGCTTCCAGCGCGTTCAGCAGTCGATTTCTTGGCAGAAGGTGAAGAGGAAGATGTAGAGGAACTCTGATGAGCTCTTGCATTCGTTATCTGAGGAATCCCCAAAGAAAGAGACCCTAAATAGCCAGAAAAGAGGGTTTGGCTACTTAGGACAAAGGATAGGCTAGCAACACCTGCAGGAGCCTATCAAAAGGAGTCTCTGACGTCAGCAGAGGGCACTGGCCACTCAGAGCAGTCCAGTGTGCCAGCAGCACCTCTGTTTCCAAGATGGCAGAGGTCTGGAGCACACTGGAGGAGCTCTGGGCACCTCCCAGGGGAGGTGCAGGTCAGGGGAGTGGTCACTCCCCTTTCCTTTGTCCAGTTTCGCGCCCAGGCAAGGTTGAGGGGTCCCTGAACCGGTGTAAACTGGCTTATGCAGAATTGGGCACGTCTGTGCCCAACAAAGCATTTCCAGAGGCTGGGGGAGGCTACTCCTCCCCTGCCTTCACACCATTTTCCAAAGGGAGAGGGTGTAACACCCCCACTCTGAGGAAGTCCTTTGTTCTGCCATCCTGGGTCAGGCCTGGCTGGACCCCAGGAGGGCAGAAGCCTGTCTGTGGGGTTGGCAGCAGCTGCAGTGTAACCCCAGAAAAGGCAGTTTGGCAGTACCAGGGTCTGTGCTACAGACCACTGGGAGCATGGAATTGTGCCAACTATGCCAGGATGGTATAGAGGGGGCAATTCCATGATCTTAGACATGTTACATGGCCATATTCGGAGTTGCCATTGTGAAGCTACACATAGGTAGTGACCTATGTGTAGTGTACGCATATAATGGTGTCTCCAGCACTCACAAAGTCGGGGAATTTGCCCTGAACAATGTGGGGGCACCTTGGCTATTGCCAGGGTGCACACACACTATGTAACTTTGCACCTAACCTTTACCAGGTAAAGGTTAGACATATAGGTGACTTATAAGTTACTTAAGTACAGTGAAAATGGCTGTGAAATAATGTGGGCATTATTTCACTCAGGCTGCAGTGGCAGGCCTGTGTAAGAATTGTCAGAGCTCCCTATGGGTGGCAAAAGAAATGCTGCAGCCCATAGGAATCTCCTGGAACCCCAATACCCTGGGTACCTCAGTACCATATACTAGGGAATTATAAGGGTGTTCCAGTAAGCCAATGTGAATTGGTAAAATTGGTCACTAGCCTGTTAGTGACAATTTAAAAGTAATGAGAGAGCATAACCACTGAGGTTCTGGTTAGCAGAGCCTCAGTGAGACAGTTAGTCACTACACAGGTAACACAGTCAGGCACACTTATGAGCACTGGGGCCCTGTGTTGCAGGGTCCCAGTGACACATACAACTAAAACAACATATATACAGTGAAAAATGGGGGTAAGATGCCAGGCAAGATGGAACTTTCCTACACAACCCCCCCCAAACGAAGGACAATAAGACTAGTCATTACCTGATGGGTCTTCATTGTCTAAGTGGAAATATCTGGAGAGTCCATCTGCATTGGAGTGGGTACTCCCAGGTCTATGTTCCACTGTATAGTCCATTCCCTGTAGAGATATGGACCACCTCAACAATTTAGGATTTTCACCTTTCATTTGTTTTAGCCAAAGTAGAGGTTTGTGGTCTGTTTGAACAATGAAGTGAGTGCCAAACAGGTATGGCCTCAACTTCTTCCAAGCCCAGACCACAGCAAAGGCCTCCCTCTCAATGGCAGACCAACGCTTTTCTCTAGGAGTCAACCTCCTACTAATAAAAGCAACAGGTTGATCCTGGCCCTCAGAATTTAGTTGTGATAGGACTGCCCCTACTCCTAATTCAGATGCATCAGTCTGGACATAGAATTTTTTAGAGTAACAAGGGCTTTTCAGGACAGGTGCAGAGCACATAGCCTGCTTCAGCTCCTCAAAAGCTTTTTGACAATTTGCTGTCCACAATACCTTTTTAGGCATTCTTTTGGAAGTGAGGTCATTAAGAGGGGCTGCAATGGAGCCATAGTTCTTGATGAACCTCCTGTAATACCCAGTGAGGCCTAAAAAGGATCTCACCTGAGTCTGTGTAGTAGGGGGAGTCCAATCCATAATTGTCTGGATCTTCCCCTGAAGTGGTGCAATCTGTTCTCCACCAACCAGGTGTCCCAGATAAACCACCTTCCCCTGCCCTATCTGGCACTTTGAAGCCTTGATAGTGAGGCCTGCTTTTTGCAGGGCCTCCAAAACTTTCGATAGGTGGACCAGGTGATCATCCCAGCTGGAGCTAAAGACAGCTATATCGTCCAGATATGCTGCACTGAAGGCTTCCAGCCCTTGCAGGACTGTATTCACCAACCTCTGAAAAGTGGCAGGTGCATTCTTCAAACCAAAAGGCATTACTGTGAATTGGTAATGTCCTCCAATGGTTGAAAATGCAGTTTTAGGTTTAGCATCTTCTGATAATTTGATCTGCCAATACCCTGCAGTCAAATCAAAAGTGCTTAGATACTTGGCAGATGCCAGTGTATCTATGAGCTCATCTGCCCTGGGTATAGGGTGAGCATCAGTTTTGGTTACCTGGTTGAGACCTCTGTAATCAACACAAAACCTCATTTCCTTCTTTCCATCTTTGGAATGAGGCTTTGGCACAAGTACCACAGGAGAGGCCCATGGACTTTCAGAGTGCTCAACCACTCCCAGTTCTAACATTTTCTGGACCTCTTGCTTTATGCAGTCCCTGACATGGTCAGGCTGCCTATAGATCTTACTTTTGACAGGCAAGCTGTCTCCAGTATCTATAGTGTGCTCACACCAAGAAGTGGTACCTGGCACAGTAGAGAAGAGTTCAGAAAACTGCCCAAGGAGATTTATGCAATGGTCTTTCTGCTCAGCAGTAAGACAATCAGCCAAAACTACACCTTCCACTAGAGCATCTTGTTCTGTGGAAGAGAAGAGATCAGGTAGAGGATCACTGTCTTCTTCCTGTCCCTCATCAGTTGCCATGAGCAGGGTGAGATCAGCCCTGTCATAGTAGGGTTTCAGGCGGTTGACATGGAGCATCCTAAGGGGACTCCTGGCAGTGCCTAAGTCAACCAAATAGGTGACTTCACCCTTCTTTTCAACAATTGTGTGGGGTCCACTCCATTTATCTTTGAGTACTCTTGGGGCCACAGGCTCCAAGACCCACACTTTCTGCCCTGGTTTGTACTGAACCAAAACAGCCTTCTGTTCATGCCATTGCTTCTGGAGCTCTTGGCTGGCCTGAAGGTTTTTACTGGCCTTCTTCATGTATTCAGCCATATTTGATCTGAGGCCTAATACATAATCCACAATATCTTATTTAGGAGCTTTTAAAGGTTGTTCCCAACCCTCCTTGACAAGTGTGAGTGGACCCCTGACAGGGTGTCCAAAGAGGAGTTCAAAGGGGCTGACGCCCACTCCTTTTTGGGGTACCTCCCTGTAGGCAAAAAGGAGGCATGGTGGAAGGATATCCCATCTCCTGCGGAGTTTGTCTGGGAGTCCCATAATCATGCCTTTGAGAGTTTTATTAAACCTCTCCACCAGTCCATTTGTTTGTGGATGATAGGGTGTGGTGAACTTGTAAATCACCCCACACTCCTTCCACATGGCCTTCAAGTAAGCAAACATAAAATTGCTTCCTCTGTCTGAAACTACCTCTTTTGGGAAGCCCACCCTGGAAAAGATTCCCAGGAGGGCCTTTGCCACTGCAGGAGCTGTAGTGGTCCTAAGAGGAATTGCCTCAGGATATCTTGTGGCATGGTCCACTACCACCAAGATAAACCTATTGCCTGAAGCAGTAGGAGGGTCAAGGGGGCCAACTATATCAACCCCTACCCTTTCAAAGGGAACCCCAACCACAGGCAGTGGAATAAGGGGTGCCTTTGGAGTGCCACCTGTCTTGCCACTGGCTTGACAGGTTTCACAGGACTTACAAAATTCCTTTGTGTCCTCAGACATCCTAGGCCAATGAAACAGGGGAACGAGCCTGTCCCAAGTTTTCATTTGTCCTAGATGCCCAGCAAGGGGAATATCATGTGCAAGAGTTAGGAGGAACTTTCTGTACTCCTGAGGAATCACTAATCTTCTGGCTGCCCCAGGTTTAGGATCCCTTGACTCAGTGTACAAGAGGTTGGCCTCCCAGTAAACTCTATGAGAGTCACTGATATCCCCATTTGCTTGTTTGACAGCTTGCTGTCTTAGACCCTCTAATGTGGACAGGTTTGCTGTGCCACACTCAGCTCCTCCCTGGCAGGCCCCCCTTCACCCAAAAGCTCAGCAGTGTCTGCTTCCAGCTCCTCTGGTGTAGGTTCTGCACAGGGTGAAAACTCTTCTTCCTCAGAAGAAGAATCCACTGTAGAGGGAGGGATAGTAGCAAGTGGTTTGCTTCTACTAGCCCTAGCTTTAGGGAGCACTTGGTCCATTGTTCCAGGATCCAAGCTTCCCTGTCCTTTTTGCTTTTTTGCCTGAGCCCTTGTCAAAGCAAAAATATGCCCTGGAATGCCCAGCATTGCTGCATGGGCCTCCAACTCCTCATCTGACCAAGCTGATGTCTCCAAATCATTCCCTAATAGACAGTCTACAGGTAAATCTGAAGCTACCACAACTTTCTTTGGACCAGTAACCCCCCCCAGTTGAGATTTACAACAGCCATGGGGTGGCTAAGTGTGTTGTTGTGAGCATCGATTACTTGGTACTGGTGACCAAGTAGGTGTTGTTCAGGGTGTACAAGTTTCTCAATCACCATTGTGACACTGGCACCTGTGTCCCTGTAGGCCTGGACCTCAACACCATTTATTAGGGGTAGTTGCTTGTACTTATCCATGTTAAGGGGACAAGCAACCAAGGTGGCTAAATCAATAGCCCCCTCAGAGACTAATGTAGCCTCTGTGGTCTCCCTAATCAGACCAACCCCAACTAAGTTACCAATAGTGAGCCCAGCTACTCCATTGGATTGGCTATTAGTAGGTTTGCTCCCACCACCACTGCTATTAGTAGGGACACTAGGTGTAGCAGTAGGGGTTGTAGTGGTAGGAGGCTTGGTGCTTTTTTTGGACAACTGGGATCTGTTGTCCAATGGCCTTTTACTTTACATAAATAGCACCATGGTTTCTTTTCTTGATTATGTTTAGAAGAGGATTTAGGCCCACCACCCCCACCAGAGTGTTTTTGGGGACCTGATGAAGACTCATTTTTAGATTTGTCCCCACCTTTTTCTGAAGGCTTACCATCCTTCTTCTTGCCATCTTTGTCACCCCCTGTATGAACTTTTCTGTTCACTCTTGTTCTGACCCATTTGTCTGCCTTCTTTCCCAATTCTTGGGGAGAGGTCAGATCAGAGTCTACCAAGTACTGGTGCAACAAATCTGACACACAATTATTAAGAATATGCTCTCTCAGGATCAAGTTATACAGGCCTTCATAGTCAGTCACTTTACTGCCATGTAACCACCCTTCCAAGGACTTCACTGAATGGTCAATGAAATCAACCCAATCTTGTGAAGACTCCTTTTTGGTCTCTCTGAACTTTATCCTGTATTGTTCAGTGGTTAAGCTATAACCATCAAGGAGTGCATTCTTAAGAATAGTGAAATTGTTGGCATCACCTTCTTTCACAGTAAGGAGTCTATCCCTACCCTTACCACTAAATGATAGCCATAGGATAGCAGCCCACTGCCTTTGAGGGACATCTTGAACATTACAGGCCCTCTCAAGTGCAGCAAACCACTTGTTAATGTCATCCCCCTCCTTATAAGGGGGAACTATCTTATGCAGATTCCTGGAATCATGCTCTTTTACAGGATGACTATGGGGAATACTGCTGCTGCCACCATGGGTGTCTAAACCCAGCTTCTGTCTTTCTTTTTCTATCTCTAGAGATTGTCTATCTAAATCCAGCTGTTGCTTCTTGAGCTTCAGCCTGGATGTCTCCACTCTCAATTTATTGAGCTCCCTTTCTAACATTCTGTCATCAGGGTGGGTGGGAGGGACATGCCTAGAAACAGAAGTGTGATGAGAATGGACAGAAGGAGACCTGTCCCTAACAGATGGAACCTTAACAAGTTTACTAACTGTATAATGTGAGAGCACACCATCTGAATGATGTGAATGCCTACTCCTACTGTGATGAGAGACCACACTATTTGTATGGTGTGACTCTGCATCATCTTCAACCCTGCTAGGCTGTCTGATACTGGGCAGGCTAGGAAGTTTCCTTCCAGAATCTATCTCTAGGGGAGTCCCTGGATCAGATTGGGAACCATCAACTGCTTTATCAACAGATGTGGCCATTGCGGCCTTATCTTGTAACAATTCCAAAGAAGGATTCTTCCCTACACTCAAACCTCTTTCTATGCAGAGACTCCTTGCTCCTTTCCAGCTAAGGTGATCATATGCAATCCTGGACAGATCAACATTTTGGCCTGTGCCAGACATTTTAGAAAGAGTTAAGTGATAGAAAAAGTGAAGAAAAAGTTTTTCAGAACTTTTAGAAAGACAGAAAGAAAAACTTTAAAAACTTTTTAGAACTTTAGAAAGTTTAGAAGTACTTTTCAGCACTTAGAAAAGAGTGAAAAGAGTGAATGCAAAACTTTTTAGTTATGTGTACATACACTGAACTTGTTTTGTATATTTTTCTCTTATGAAAAGTACAATGTCAAGAGTGGTAAGTTGTCTCAAAGCACTTATCCCACCGCTGCACAACCAATGTAGGAGGCTGGACTGGCTTGTAGTGAGTACCAAGGGGTACTTACACCTTGCACCAGGCCCAGTTATCCCTTATTAGTGTATAGGGTGTCTAGCAGCTTAGGCTGATAGATAATGGTAGCTTAGCAGAGCAGCTTAGGCTGAACTAGGAGACGTGTGAAGCTACTACAGTACCACTACTGCCATATGCACAATATCATAAGAAAACACAATACACAGTTATACTAAAAATAAAGGTACTTTATTTTTATGACAATATGCCAAAAGTATCTCAGTGAGTACCCTCAGTATGAGGATAAGAAATATACACAAGATATATGTACACAATACCAAAAATATGCAGTATAGTCTCAGAAAACAGTGCAAACAGTGTAAAATTACAATAGGATGCAATGGGAGCACATAGGGATAGGGTCAACAAAAACCATATACTCCAAAAGTGGAATGTGAATCACGAATGGACCCCAAACCTATGTGACCTTGTAGAGGGTCGCTGGGACTATTAGAAAATAGTAAGGGTTAGAAAAATACCCCACCCCAAGACCCTGAAAAGTGAGTGCAAAGTGCACTAAAGTTCCCCCAAAGACACAGAAGTCGTGATAAGGGAATAATGCAAGAAAAACACAACCCAGCAATGCAACAACAATGGATTTCCAGTCGAGAGTACCTGTGGAACAAGGGGACCGAGTCCAAAAGTCACGAGCAAGTCGGAGATGGGCAGATGCCCAAGAAATGCCAGCTGTTGGTGCAAAGAAGCTTCTACTTGACTGAAGAAGCTGAGGATTCTGCAGGAACGACAAGGGCTAGAGACTTCCCCTTTGGAGGATGGATCCTACACGCCGTGGAGAGTTGTGCAGAAGTGTTTTCCCGCCAGATGGATGCCAACAAGCCTTGCTAGCTGCAAGTTGTGCGGTTAGCGTTTTTGGATGCTGCTGTGGCCCAGGATGGACCAGGATGTCACCAATTTCGTCTGGCGACAGAGGGGACGCCGAGCAAGACAAGGAGTCCTCTCAGAAGCAGGCATCACCCGCAGAAGTGCCAGAACAGGCACTACGAAGAAAAGTGAAATGGTGCTCATCTGAAGTTGCACAAAGGAGTCCCACGTCTCCGGAGACCAACTTCGAAAGTCGTGCAATGCAGGTTAGAGTGCCGTGGACCCAGGCTTGGCTGTGCACAAAGGATTTCCGCCGGAAGTGCACGGCAGCCGGAGAAGTTGCAAAAGTCGCAGTTACCAACAATGCAGTCTGGCGTGGGGAGGCAAGGACTTACCTCCACCAAACTTGGACTGAAGAGTCACTGGACCGTGGGGGTCATTTGGACAGTCTTGCTGGATTCGAGGGACCTCGCTCGTCGTCGTGAGAGGAGACCCAAGGGACCGTGATGCAGCTTTTTGGTGCCTGCGGTAGCAGGGGGGCGATTCCGTCAGCCCACGGGAGATTTCTTCGGAGCTTCTAGTGCAGAGAGGAGGCAGACTACACCCACAGCATGCACCACCAGGAAAACAGTCGAGAATGCGGCAGGATCAGCGTTACAGAGTTGCAGTAGTCGTCTTCGTTACTTTGTTGCAGTTTTGCAGGCTTCCAGCGCGGTCAGCGATCGATTCCTTGGCAGAAGGTGAAGAGAGAGATGCAGAGGAACTCTGATGAGCTCTTGCATTCGTTATCTAAGGAATTCCCCAAAGCATAGACCCAAAATAGCCAGAAAAGAGGGTTTGGCTACTTAGGAGAGAGGATAGGCTAGCAACACCTGAAGGAGCCTATCAGAAGGAATCTCTGACGACACCTGCTGGCCCTGGCCACTCAGAGCAGTCCAGTGTGCCAGCAGCACCTGTGTTTCCAAGATGGCAGAGGTCTGGAGCACACTGGAGGAGCTCTGGGCACCTCCCAGGGGAGGTGCAGGTCAGGGGAGTGGTCACTCCCCTTTCCTTTGTCCAGTTTCGCGCCTAAGCAGGGCTGAGGGGTCCCTGAACCGGTGTAAACTGGCTTATGCAGAATTGGGCACATCTGTGCCCAAGAAAGCATTTCCAGAGGCTGGGGGAGGCTACTCCTCCCCTGCCTTAACACCTTTTTCCAAAGGGAGAGGGTGTAACACCCTCTCTGTGAGGAAGTCCTTTGTTCTGCCATCCTGGGCCAGGCCTGGCTGGACCCCAGGAGGGCAGAAACCTGTCTGAGGGGTTGGCAGCAGCAGTTGCAGTGAAACCCCTGAAAAGGCAGTTTGGCAGTACCAGGGTCTGTGCTACAGACCACTGGGATCATGGGATTGTACCAACTATGCCAGGATGGCATAGAGGGGGCAATTCCATGATCATAGACATGTTACATGGCCATATTCGGAGTTACCATTGTGAAGCTACATATAGGTAGTGACCTATATGTAGTGCACGCGTGTAATGGTGTCCCCGCACTCACAAAGTCCGGGGAATTTGCCCTGAACGATGTGGGGGCACCTTGGCTAGTGCCAGGGTGCCCTCACACTAAGTAACTTTGCACCTAACCTTTACCAGGTAAAGGTTAGACATATAGGTGACTTATAAGTTACTTAAGTGCAGTGTAAAATGGCTGTGAAATAACGTGGACGTTATTTCACTCAGGCTGCAGTGGCAGGCCTTTGTAAGAATTGTCAGAGCTCCCTATGTGTGGCAAAAGAAATGCTGCAGCCCATAGGGATCTCCTGGAACCCCAATACCCTGGGTACCTCAGTACCATATACTAGGGAATTATAAGGGTGTTCCAGTATGCCAATGTGAATTGGTGAAATTGGTCACTAGCCTGTTAGTGACAATTTGGAAAGAAATGAGAGAGCATAACCACTGAGGTTCTGGATAGCAGAGCCTCAGTGAGACAGTTAGGCACCACACAGGGAACACATACACATAGGCCACAAACTTATGACCACTGGGGTCCTGACTAGCAGGGTCCCAGTGACACATAACAAACATACTGAAAACATAGGGTTTTCACTATGAGCACCGGGCCCTGGCTAGCAGGATCCCAGTGAGACAGTGAAAACACCCTGACATACACTCACAAACAGGCTAAAAGTGGGGGTAACAAGGCTAGAAAGAGGCTACTTTCTCACACCAAGGCTTGTTGGTGGACTCCGACAATGCAAACAAGACTGCAATCCTCCATCCGGCGAGGGACAGCACTTGCACCCTCTAGGAATCCGACTTTGTCTTCTTGGGTGCAATCCTGACTGTTCTTCCTCCCCAGTGGTTCTTCTTTTGCACCTTCATTCGGGTTAGCTGCGGCTCCTGTTCTTCCTGGACTCTTCTGTGCTTCGTGGACTTGGTACCCTTCTTCCACAAGTCTACATGTCCAGAAATCCACGGTTGGTGTCTTGCAGTCTCTTCTGGTTCTTGCATAATATTCTTTTTCATTTCTCTGTGTGTTCTGGGAAAGTTACTGCAATTTACTTCTGCTTTCCTGGTCACTGGGGTGGGTTCTAGTACTTACCTTTGGGGTTTTCTAGTACTCTCAGCTCCACTCTACAAACTACACTTGCCTACGTGGGGGACCGACTCTCGCATTCCACTTTTTTAGTATATGGTTTGTGCAACCCCTAGCGCTAAAACTCGCATGCATTCAACTTCCCTTTGTGGGACATCCAATGCATCATGCAGGAACCTGCTGACATCTTCCTTGGGAGCATTTCTGCAGTCTTCGTCCAACCGGGGACTCTTCTTTTGCACCCTCTTCTGGGTTGGGAGAGGCTCCTGTCCTTCCTGGAACATCTTTCAACTTCTGGACTCTGTCTCCTTCCTTTTCAGGTCTTTAGGTCCAGGAATCCACCATTTGTTGTTTGCAGTCTTGCTTGGTTCTTGCAATAACTCTAGTCACGACTTGTAGTGTGTCCTAAGGAAACTTGCAGTACTTTACTCCTACTTTCCTGGGCTCTGGGGTGGGGTATTTTCCTCACCTTTGTGGTTTTCTTACTCTCCCAGCGATTCTCTGCACACTACACTTGTCTAGGGGGGTATTCGTCGTTCGCATTCCACTTTCTTAGTATATGATTTGTGTTGCCCCTAGACATATTTTCTTCCATTGCATTCTTTAGCATTTCCTATTGTTTGCACTATCCTATGCCTAATTACCTATCTTATGTTGGTGTCTAGTGTATATATGGTGTATAATACTTACCTCCAGAAGGAGTATTGCCTCTAAGATATTTTTGGCCTTGTGTCACCCACATAAAGTACCATTATTTTTGGTAACACTGAGTATTGTCTTTACTTGTGTATAAGTACTGTGGAACTATGGGCCAGATGTAGAAAGCGTTTTGCATGGCGCAAACATGTCAAGTGGGTGCTAACTCATTCACAATAGGGAAGAGGTCCCCATGGGACCCCTTCCGCTTTGTGAATGTCGCCCAAAACATTTTTTCAGAGCAGGCAGTGGTCCAATGGACCACTGCCTGCTCTGAAAAAACGAAACCAAATGGTTTCATTTTTTCTTTTGTATTGCAACTCGTTTTCCTTTAAGGAAACCGGTCTGCAATACAAAAAAACTGCTTTATTAAAAAAGCTGTCACAGACATGGAGGTTTGCTGTCTCCAGCAGGCCACCATCCCAGTGAGTATAGGGAATCGCAAGGGGGTCGCAAATTGCGACCCACCTCATTAATATTAATGAGGTGGGTCTTTGCGACACCCTTGCGATTCGCAGAAGGTGTCTGAGACACCATTCTGCATATGATTTTGTGAGTCGGAAATTGGGAGTTGCACCGACTCGCAATTTCTAATTCGCAAATACATATCTTACTACATCTGGCCCTATAAGTGGTATTGCATGAGCTTTGCATGTCTCCTAACTCAACCTAAGCTGCTCTGCTCTGCTATAGCTACCTCTATCAGCCTAAGCTACTAGAACACTACTATTTCACTAATAAGAGATAACTGGACCTGGTATAAGGTGCAAGTACCCAAGGTACCCACTACAGACCAGGCCAGCCTCCTAAACTAATACTCACATTTATGGTATCTTGGTTGAACAGTTAGGCTAATCTTGGAGAAGTACAAAGCATTTGTTCTACTCACAGCATCAATTAATACACTCAAAATAATAACTTGAGTCCAATTTATGAAAATACCACAGATTTTTGTATAAATTGTAAGATTATCAAAATTAGGCAAGTACTTTTTAAGTTATGAGTTTTCGAAGTTTAATAAAAATAGTCCTTTTGTGCATAATTGCGCACCATACGACTCAATGTCGGATATCATTTAAAAATGCATATAAAATCAGAAAGGAGGTTTATCAAGTTCTTCTTTTGTAGGTTGGTCTAGGGCATCAGTGGGCACAGTGTTTCAGCTAGAGAAGTTCAGGTGGCTCCCGGTTCTGGCGGGAGCGGCGGGAAAATGTCTCTGGAGCTGGTGCAGGGCAATTGCGGGGTACTACTTGGAAAAGCACAGCACAAGTAAGTTTAAAGGTGAATCCTGGAGGACCCTTGGAGTGTCAAGGTCGCAAGGGGTGAGGGACCCTTAGGGCTCAGTTGGTCCTTCAGTGCAGGTCACAGGGCGGCCAGCTGGAGAGGGAATCGGCGAGCCAGGAGCTGTGCGCAAAGGTGCCCTTAGAAGCAGGAGGTAGGCACATTGGAGGGTCGCTTGCAAGTATGCAGAAGCACTCTGGTGGGAGGTCCAGGTAGTTCTTGAAGTCCCTTAACTTGATCTTCTGTCTGGTCCTTTTTCAGTCCAGAATGGATTGCCTTTCTGGATGTCTGACATGAAGTGACCAGTACCTGGAGCTATTGCACGGTCTGGCCACTGGAGGGTGCAGTGCCACCATTATTGCACACTTTGTCCTAATAGTTCATCAGGTGAAGTTTACCCAGGCTGCAGCATCCGGTTCCATGGTTTGTGGCCAGTCAGTGAAGCGGGCTTCAGTGAATCTTTTGTTCCTTGGTGTCGTATAGTGATAACTTCAATCTGGAGGGAGATCATTGGTGATTTTCAAAGAGTTGAAGTCCCCTGGGGGTTGTAGAGCCTGTCCAATATCCAAACAACTACTTATCACTGATTGTCCAGTCCTGGGTGCTGCAGGCAGGGTTTGGCACTTTTTTTTGGTGCAGAAGGACTTCTATTCTTGAGCCTTGGGTCTTCTTTGCTGCTGGTCTTCTTTTGTTTCTAGAATCCGATTTCTTGGTCTAGGGATAACCACTAAATATGTATTTAGTGGGTATTTTAGAGGACACCTGGTAGTGACCAATTGGTCATCTACCTTTGTAGTGTAGCCATTTTTAATGTAGCTTTCTGCGTGTTTGCATAAAGTATTAGGCCTCTGTGCACTTTGCCCTAGATGCATTTTATTTAGCCATGCACTGTTATTTTACAATAACCAGTTTCAAGGTCTTGTTTTATTTTCTTCTATCACACTGTTTAGCTTACTTCAGCACTGAAGTTCTCAAACAATACATTCTTGCTCACTCTGTGCTTCAGTCAAGGATACAGTCTGGTGCATTGCCGATAGACGTGGTAGAAGTTTAGTCTTCAGGGTTCGTAGAAAGTACACATTCTTACGTAGGGACGTTTCTTAGAACACCGGCATGTTAGTTATAAAAACACTTTCTAGTCCTGGTACACGTAAGAGGGAGATTCCGACCAGGAACCCACAACTAGACGCTGACTGCCCTGTTGCAGATGCTGATCCAGATCACAGGCTTTTTCTCAGGTATGAGGGTTAATGTCCTCCCGGAGAATCTGAAAGGCAAGCTTAGAGCTTAACATGCTGTGCTCAAAATATAAGTTAGAGAGATAACGTAATCTAGGTGGCATAGTTGCACTATGATAGCATTATTCTTATGTTTCACTCTCCTTTTTACTATTTCAATCCTACTGTGTTGTATGATTCTGGTTATTGTGGCTCACGCCTTGTTATCTAAAATGCAGTCATTTTATTAAACCAATCTTTAAAACTCAAACTGCCTTTGTCATTTAAATATGAGACCGCACTTTGTATGAGAGAACTGGTTGTGACCTGAGTGACCACAACTTCCATGGAAGCACTAAGATGTTGTGCACTCGGCTGCCCAATTGTCTCTTCCCTCTGGGAGAGATAAGGTACTGCTAGTTAGCCGGAGCACAACCCGGATTTGGGGTGACAAGGGTCCTTCTCCGTGGGTCAGGCTTAGTCCCCCACACTGTGAACGATCTTGCCGCCCAAAAATCCAGTAGTCTCATTAGGATAATGAGAGCCTACGTGACACCTTAAGGTGGCTACACCCACTAAGTGACCACTTCCTGTGGGAAGGATCACTTCCCTACACCTGACTGGCTATTCTCCTTCCATCCAAGATGAAGGAGAATTAAATGGAGAGGTAACCTTGCATGCAACACTTTAGGAGTGGTGCAAGCTGGGGGTGACCACTCCACCTAGCCTTTGTCTGCTTTCCTGCCATTGCTCCTGCCAAAAGTGGGGAATTGCAACAGTGCTGCCATTTGCTTCCAACAGGAGGCCTGGGGGTCGAGTTTTAATGCTGGTGTGCCCTTTGAAGCACACCAGCAGGTCATTGCACATTCCTGAGTGAGGAGGTATTAGCACCTCCACCCAGGAAGGACTTTGTTCTGAATCCCAAAGAGCAGGATCTCTCACCCCAGGAATTCGGGATCTTGTCAGCAACCATTACAGGGTAGTTATCTTTTTCAAGGGGCACCTCTGAGGTGAACCCTGGGAAAATTTTGTAACAGATCCAATACTGGTACCAGTTTGGATTTATCATTCTGAGTTGTTTGTTACCAAACAACTCAGGGTTCTGAGTAGCCATCATGTAGCTGTGAAACCTGTACTGACCAGTGTCCAGCACATATATTAGAATGGATGTACTCTTCACGTCATCTGTCCCAGATTTGGCAAGGAAACAGTAGGGGCATATTGCTCATGCATCTATGCCAACACATATACTATAGTGTAAGGCTTGCCAGAGGGGTGTATGCCATGTCAAATTTGTCGTTTAGGATTGCAATGGCAGTGCTTGGTGCTTCTGGGTGCATGTTCTCAGAGGGTGGCACAATCTGTGCTGCTGGCCTCAGGGGCCTACCCTTAGTACCCCATGCCCTGGGTACCTAAGTACCATTTGCTAGGGAATTGTAGTGGCAGCTAAAGGTGTTGCCAATTCTGCCAATGCATCACAAGAGTTTTACAGAAAGAGATCTGGCACAGGGAACCTGGTTAGCAGGGGCCCTGGGCCCTAACTACTTTGAGGCTACGTCATGTACCAGGCAAAAAGTGACAGGCTAACCATGACAAAAGAGGCCTCTTCTCACAAGGACTACATAGTCACTTAGAAGTACTTCTAAAACAGCATTGACTCCGAGTACCTGGAACCCACTTCTGTCTCCTTGTCTTGGGTACACTTAATCATGACAACTGAACAATCTCTGCCCACTAACCCAGCTCAGGTGGCAGGGAACCTGGGATTCATGTGCACGAGGGAGCAGCCCATGGGTTGAAGGCACAGCCACATCCTGCAGAATAACACTGAGCTTCAAGACTGGGCTAATGGTCACTATTTCTAAGCGCTGTACACATGCTGATCTCGTAACTCTCCCTCCAAAGATCCTTGAATATCCTGATTTAACTTACTGTGTTTTATCATTTAATACCACTCCTCCTTTAGTTCTGCTATTTGCTTTCTATCTCACTCTATTCTCCCTGCTCCCTCTCTCCCTTCACTTCTCCTGGATTCAGCATCTATCCCGCTCCCTCATTCCTCCCTCTGATCCAGTTCATTTCCTCATTTACTCCCTTAGCTGCCTGGTCCAAGCAACCCCCGTCCAAGCAAACTGAAAGCGTATTTATCACATGAACGTTAATTCACCAAAGTGCCAGGGGTAACAGAAGTGGCATCACATACCAGCCCAATGACATCATAGGAAGCAACATATTATGACCTTTGACACTGAATCTTCCACTGCAGTGATGTTACATGACTTTGATCCTGATGACATCAAAATAATTTACATTTCTAATGTTAAAGACTTAAGCTGGATCCCAGGTTCGAATCCCTAGACCCTTTGAGCACTCCAACAACCTTTCAGATCCAACCTATCTAACCAACACAGACCCTGCACCACTGGACCACCCTCACCACAATTGAGATCTGCTCCATCATGAGTGGCATCCGCTCCCGAGCCCCTTTGGACCCCTGTCCTCAGCATATTTTCAACGAGGCCAACACATCCATCGCACCTGAGCTCCTGCATATCCTCAACTGCTCCACAGAAGCAGCCACCTTCCCAGAGGCCTGGAAGCACTCCGAGATCCACCCACTCGTGAAGAAGCATATAGAGGACAACAACATGCTGGACACCTCCTAATCAGGCTTCAGGTACAATCACAGCATAGAGACCACCCTCCTCGGCACCACAAATGACATCCGTTGTGGCCATACAGCAGCCCTCATCCTACTGGACCTACCTCTGACCCAGTCTCACACCTCACCCTCTGCTCCAGACTCCAAGCAGCCGGCATCAGCTGAAAGGCCCTACAAAGGATATGCTGTTTTCCGTCCGGTCGAACACAGAGAGTTAGACTCCCACCTTAACTGTCAGAACCTATGAAGATCAGCTGCAGAGTTCCACAGGACTCCCCCCAGAGCCCCACACTCTTCAACATGTACATTGTCCCACTCACATCCATTGTCAGGCACCATGGGCTGAACATCGTCTCCTACGCCGACAATACCCAGCTGATCATCTCACGGACTGAAAACCCCACTACTATCAAGAAGAATTTCTACAACGGGATGGAATGCCGTGGATGATGGACAGATGCCTCAAGCTCAACTCCAACAGGACTGAGATCCTCATCCTGGGAGCAACCACATCAGCCTGGGATGATTCCTGGTGGCCATCAACCATCAGCACCCCTCCTGGACCTGAACAAACCATGCAGGCAAACCTCAGCTTCATCCTGGATTTATCGCTCACCATGACCCGCCAAGTCAACTCAGTCACATCCTCCTGCTTTCACACACTCCAGCTTCTCCAGAAGATCTACAAATGGATCCAAAGGACTGCTGCAAGACTGTAACCCATGCACTGGTTACCAGCAGACTCTACTATGGCAACACCCTCTACGCTGGTACCAGCTAGAAGAAATGGAAGAAACTACAGCACATCCAAAATGCCTCAGCCACATTCTTCCTGGACATTTCCTGCCGCAAACATATCTCCAACCACTTAAGAGATCTTCACTGGCTTCCCATTGGGAAAATAATTAATTTCAAGTTCCTCGTCCATGCTTAAAAGGCTCTCCATTACCTAGGACCCATCTACCTCAACCACTGCATCATGTCCTACTCCCCCACCAGTCCTCTCCACTCAACAAGCACCAGCTGTACCCCGCATGTGGAAGGCCTCGGCGGGTGGAAGATCCTTCACCTACCTTGCGGCTAAGAGCTGGAACACCCTGCCCCTGCACCTCAGGCAGTCACCATCGCTACCCCAATTCAGGGAGGACCTTCAAACCTGGCTCTTCAACTGAAGCTCAGAGGACAAACCCCGCATAGCGCCTTGAGACCCTTACAGGTGAGTAGTTGCACATTATAAACCCTGATTTGATTTGATTTGAAGCACACAATGAAAATAGCACAACAGATATTAACATAGATAAATGTCTATTCTACATACCACCTATATTTTGAATAGGGTGCTGACTAAATAGAAGCATCACACAACTATTAAAGAATAACAAATTATGTGTTTATTGGAAGAGTAGAACAAAGCCCTACAACAAATCAGAATAACATTTGGAACCCAAATATATTGAAAGTAAACATTTTTTTTTTACTTAATTCAGCCCTTTTCAATGTTAATACATTTTCAAAATGATCACTTGTAAGGTGATATCACTCATGCAAAGAACGGAGAATACGTTTTTACTCAAACACATAATTTCCTATGTTTTGTGAATAATGAAAGTCAGCAACATGTTTCAAAATGCAGATCCATTTTATCTATTACGTTTTTATTTATTCCAGAGAGTGCGTATTGCACTGCTGAATTTGGTTTTTAGAACAGGTATACAAATATCTAGTTGGAAACTGCTACCAGTAAGAACCAACTTCTGTACTAACACGTCAGCTCTTAAAAATGCAAATTGAAGTTGGTCGAAATGCAACCTAGCTTAAGAATATTAATGAGGTAGGTTGCAAATTGCAACCCACTATGATTGTATTCCATCACAAGGACGGTAGACTCCCCGGGTCAGCAGACCACCAGCTCTGTGATCACATTTTGATATATGGCTCCTACTTTGGTAATAGGACTAGGTGTTTAGGACAGCTGCACTGAGTGACAGGGGTACTGCCAAGTGTGTGGAGACTGAGTTCACCCACACCGTGAGTACCTGTCGCCCTAATTCCTGCTAGCTCACAGTGCCCTACCCAAACCTCCAAACCTGTTGAGGAAAAAAGTGAGAACAGCAACCTGAACATGACACTCTGACTTCTTGGGAAAGCCGAGGAAACAGATCATACCCCTTTCACTCAGTCACGTACACACGTCAAGGCAAGACACAGAAATGTGAGAAGAGTTTTCAATAAAGTTATTGAAGCAATCACAATCTTGTATAAAAGCATTGACTTCGATAACTAGGCAGATGAAACAAAGCAAGGTAACCAGCTTTATGATCAGGGTGAAGAAAAATAAACAACCACACCATGTTGGATGTGATTCTAGATTTTCTAGAGGTTCTATACATTCCTACCTAACCCTAGGTGTATAACTCAGAGGATAGAGGTTGTAACTCTCTGCCTGACCTGGTCTAAGGGATCAGTCCCAACCTAATACCTGTAAAAGTATCAGGAATCAGCCTGTCATGTAGAAAGCAATATTCAGGTACTGTTCATCCTCTGTTCTGGGTATTGCTTTTGCGGAAATTAATGCACGGTATTGCAAACGCAGTACCAAGGGTCTCAAAGGGCAGCTTCCCCGGGTGACTACTTAAAGATATCCATGCTCCAACTATCCTGATGTCCAAGAAAATAGACATTGTTATTTAAATATATTTCACTATATTGAAGTCAACAATATTATTTGAGAACTACTTTCAAGGCCTCCCCTCATTGCACCATTACCATATCGCAAGCTGGCACACAACCCCCCCATCTACCACATATCCTATATTCATATGGTGGTGGTCACTCACTCAGTGGGAACACTGCGGAAAACAATCCCAGACACTGCTTCTTTGGTAAGGCAAACTGAGACAGGTTCCACCTTGTGTATATCACACAGAGGTCTCCAGATCACCCAGCAAGGTCACGCACCCTGAGACACTATTCATCTGGGATTTAGTCACTAATGTTCTGATGGAGCTGATGTCATCACAAAAGATGATTTTTTGGAGGTTTCTTTTTATGATATGCTTCTTCCTCTTAGCACAGTGTGATTTGTGCTTCCCTGCTCCATAAAGAGAAGAACGGGAATAGTGTTTGTTTGGAGAACGAACACCGGAATGTATAAATATTGTCCAAGGTGTCAGCATTGAAGAAGGACACTTTGTTGCTTTTGCAGTCTAGATAAACTCCAGCCTTCTTGAGCTCACTCCTGATGACCAGGGGAGTTGGGGGTGATGTGAGCGCAAGGTATCGTGAACTCCTCAGCTCCAGCAGCCATGCTCCCTCGTTAGGTGACAGGTCCACCTTTCCCTTTCTCTTGATATTACTTTGGACGACCCCTATGGTCCACCCAGCACCGTTCTTCACCTCGATCTCCCAGTAATACTTCCCTGAGGAGTACCCCTCTGAACCCAGCACATAGAGTCTAGTGTCGAAGCGCTCAGGATAGTCCGGTAAATCGGGCTGTTTCTCTCCTCGTGTCACTGTCTTGTAGTCATTTGAGATGTGAAGTTCAGGGTGAGCTGTGTTTGGGTCCATTGTAACTTCCACTGTAAATGAAGAGTTAAAGAGGGTTTCAGTCACAGACCATAGACAGAAGAGTTGTATCTAAACCTACAGGAGGAAGAGACAGGGACAGAAAAGGAGAAGCATACATCATGAGACGTCTGGTCTACGCAGAAGAAGGCAAAAGAAAGACAAGTGATGAAGTACAACTCAGTCAGGGGTGAGACCACAGAAGACAGGACAGTACATCACCATAGGTATTAGTATGAGTGGTGCATCATCATAGGTGTTGGTATGAGTAGTGCATCGACATAGGTGTTAGTATGAGTGGTGCATCACCATAGGTGTGAGTGGTGCATCACCATAGGTATTAGTATGAGTGGTGCATCACCATAGGTGTTGGTATGAGTAGTGCATCGACATAGGTGTTAGTATGACTGGTGCATCAACATAGGTGTTAGTATGAGTGGTGCATCACCATAGGTGTTAGTATGAGTGGTGCATCGCCATAGGTGTTAGTATGAGTGGTGCATCACCGTAGGTGTTAGTATGAGTAGTCATCAACATAGGTGTTAGTATGAGTGGTGCATCACCATAGGTGTTGGTATGAGCGTCACAACACCACAGGAGTTAGTATGAGTGGTGCATCACTGTAGCTGCTAGCATCAATTGTGCATCACCATAGGTGTTAGTATGATTGGCGCATCACCATAGGTGTTAGTATGAGTGGCAAATCACCATAGGTGTTAGTATGAGTGGTGCATCAACATAGGTGTTAGTATGAGTCAGAGGACTGACTTTGAATGGCCCAAACCCAGGGATTTCAACTTTTTGGGATATATTTGTGTTTCCCTTTAAAGGAGTGGAGATTGTAAGGAAACCATAAGGAAGTAAGGGGGCGGATGGGTGAGTGATACATCCTTCAGCTCCTGTTGGTATTACGTGTCTCAGTAATCATGAGTGGAGGAATATCTAAGGAGATGCAAGGGACTGGCAGAAGGGACTAGGGCCGTATATAATAAGAATTGATTCTGTAAAAGTGGTTGCAAATTACACACCGACTTTTACCAAATCAATTCTGATTTTGTGAATCAACCGATGTACTAATAGGTCAGTTTCCAAAATCACCATTCTTAGTGGGTCACAGTCCAACCTGCATCATTAATATGTAAGAAGTAGGTCACAAATTGCAACCAACTATAATTGGCTAAAATCAGAGGGATGGTGGCCGGATGGGGTCAGCAGTTTACTATGTCTCTGACTGCTTTTTAATAAAGCAAAATGTTTAAATGGAGCCCCCCCCAAAAAAAAATGTCATGCATTTAAAAGCAAAGTAAAACATTCACAAAACGTTTTTATCAGCAAAAAGTGATCCCATTGACCACTAGCTATTCCTTAAGTATTTTATTATAAACGTTCACAAAGGGGACCCCTTACCATTCCATTTGCAAATGGGTTACCATTACCTTTCAGTAGCTGGTAAAATATTATTGTTTTTGACTAGATTTGATTTGCAAAACAATATTACACCTCATTTTGAATTCCTATTTGAATGGAGGGCACTCAACCCATTCTTTCCTAATAGCATGTTGGTATGTAGTTGCAAACCCAAATTGCAATTCAGTAACGTGCCATCAAATCACAAATTGGGTTTGGTCCATCTGTGGTCTCAAACTTCCTTATTAAGCCTGACCATGAGGCTTTTTACAGACTTCTGGGTTCATCCTTTCTATTCAAAGAAAGAGTACATTTGCCTGACTTTAACATGGCCACCACAAATTAGTACTTAAAAGCATAATGGCTCTAAAGAGTGTCCACCATGGTCATACTGACCTTCATATGGTGCGCTAGGCAAAGGCTTTAGCACCACCCACAGGAGCACAACAGGAGTCAGGGTCAGATGAGAGTCTGGTCTGGTGGGGGAGGGTTGTAGGAAAGTACCATCTTGCCTGGCATGTTACCCCCATTTTTCACTGTATATATGTTGTTTTAGTTGTATGTGTCACTGGGACCCTGCAACACAGGGCCCCAGTGCTCATAAGTGTGCCTGACTGTGTTACCTGTGTAGTGACAAACTGTCTCACTGAGGCTCTGCTAATCAGAACCTCAGGGGTTATGCTCTCTCATTACTTTTAAATTGTCACTAACAGGCTAGTGACCAATTTTACCAATTCACATTGGCTTACTGGAACACCCTTATAATTCCCTAGTATATGGTACTGAGGTACCCATGGTATTGGGGTTCCAGGAGATCCCTGTGGGCTGCAGCATTTCTTTTGCCACCCATAGGGAGCTCTGACAATTCTTACACAGGCCTGCCACTGCAGCCTGAGTGAAATAATGCACACATTATTTCACAGCCATTTTCACTGCACTTAAGTAACTTATAAGTCACCTATATGTCTAACCTTTACCTGGTAAAGGTTAGGTGCAAAGTTACTTAGTGTGTGGGCACCCTGGCACTAGCCAAGGTGCCCCCACATTGTTCAGGGCAAATTCCCCGACTTTGTGAGTGCGGGGACACCATTACATGCGTGCACTACACATAGGTCACTACCTATGTGTAGCTTCACAATGGTAACTCCGAATATGGCCATGTAACATGTCTAAGATCATGGAATTGCCCCCTCTATACCATCCTAGCATAGTTGGCACAATTCCATGCTCCCAGTGGTCTGTATCACAGACCCTGGTACTGCCAAACTGCCTTTTCTGGGGTTACACTGCAGCTGCTGCTGCTGCCAACCCCACAGACAGGCTTCTGCCCTCCTGGGGTCCAGCCAGGCCTGGCCCAGGATGGCAGAACAAAGGACTTCCTCAGGGAGGGGGTGTTACACCCTCTCCCTTTGGAAAATGGTGTGAAGGCAGGGGAGGAGTAGCCTCACCCAGCCTCTGGAAATGCTTTGTTGGGCACAGAGGTGCCCAATTCTGCATAAGCCAGTTTACACCGGTTCAGGGACCCCTCAGCCTTGCCTGGGCGCGAAACTGGACAAAGGAAAGGGGAGTGACCACTCCCCTGACCTGCACCTCCCCTGGGAGGTGCCCAGAGCTCCTCCAGTGTGCTCCAGACCTCTGCCATCTTGGAAACAGAGGTGCTGCTGGCACACTGGACTGCTCTGAGTGGCCAGTGCCCTCTGCTGACGTCAGAGACTCCTTCTGATAGGCTCCTTCAGGTGTTGCTAGCCTATCCTTTGTCCTAAGTAGCCAAACCCTCTTTTCTGGCTATTTAGGGTCTCTTTCTTTGGGGATTCCTCAGATAACGAATGCAAGAGCTCATCAGAGTTCCTCTGCATCTCCCTCTTCACCTTCTGCCAAGAAATCGACTGCTGACTGCTCTGGAAGCCTGCAAAACTGCAACAAAGTAGCTAAGACGACTACTGCAACATTGTAACGCCGCTCCTGCTGCCTTCTCGACTGTTTTTCTTGGTGTGCCTCCTGTGAGGGTAGTCTGCCTCCTCTCTGCATCAGAAGCTGCGAAGAAATCTCCCGTGGGTCGACGGAATCTTCCCCCTGCTAAAGCAGGCACCAAAAAGCTGCATCACGGTCCCTTGGGTCTCCTCTCACGACGACGAGCGAGGTCCCACGAATCCAGCAAGACTGTCCAAGTGACCCCCACCGTCCAGTGACTCTTCAGTCCAAGTTTGGTGGAGGTAAGTCCTTGCCTCCCCACGCCAGACTGCATTGTTGGTTTTCGCGACTTTTGCAACTTCTCCAGCTCCCGTGCACTTCCGGCGGAAATCCTTTGTGCACCCGGAAGCTGGGGTCCCCGGCACTCTAACCTGCATTGCACGACTTCCTAAGTTGTTCTCCGGCGACGTGGGACTCCTTTGTGTGACTTCAGGCAAGCACCGTTTCACGCATCCTCGTAGTGCCTCACTCTGGCACTTCTCCGGGTGCTACCTGCTGCTGTGAGGGCTCCTTGTCTTGCTCGACGTCCCCTCTACCTCCTGGTTCAATTTGCCCCGTCCTGGTCCATCCTGGGCCACAGCAGCGTCCAAAAACGCCAACAGCATGATTTGCAGCTAGCAAGGCTTGTTGGCGTCCATCTGGCGGGAAAACACTTCTGCACAACTCTCCAAGGCGTGTGGGATCCATCCTCTAAAGGGAAAGGCGCTAGCCCTTGTCGTTCCTGCAGTATTCACAGTTCTTCAGCCTAGTAAGAGCTTCTTTGCACCAACAGCTGGCATTTCTTGGGCATCTGCCCATCTCCGACTTGCTTGTGACTTTTGGACTTGGTCCCCTTGTTCCACAGGTACCCTCAGTCAGGAATCCATCGTTGTTGCACTGCTGATTTGTGTTTTCCTTGCATTTTCCCTCTATCACGACTTCTGTGTCTTTAGGGGAACTTCAGTGCACTTTGCACTCACTTTTCAGGGTCTTGGGGTGGGGTATTTTTCTAACCCTTGCTATTTTCTAATAGTCCCAGCGACCCTCTACAAGGTCACATAGGTTTGGGGTCCATTCGTGATTCACATTCCACTTTTGGAGTATATGGTTTGTGTTGCCCCTATCTCTATGTGCTCCCATTGCATCCTATTATAATTTTACACTGTAAGCACTGTTTTCTAAGACTATACTGCTTATTTTTGGTATTGTGTACATATATCTTGTGTATATTTCTTATCCTCATACTGAGGGTACTCACTGAGATACTTTTGGCATATTGTCATAAAAATAAAGTACCTTTATTTTTAGTATAACTATGTATTGTGTTTTCTTATGATATTGTGCATAATCAGTTGTGGTACTGTAGTAGCTTCACACGACTCCTAGTTCAGCCTAAGCTGCTCTGCTAAGCTACCATTATCTATCAGCCTAAGCTGCTAGACATCCTATACACTAATAAGGGATACCTGGGCCTGGTGCAAGGTGTAAGTACCCCTTGGTACTCACTACAAGCCAGTCCAGCCTCCTACATTGGTTGTGCAGCGGTGGGATAAGTGCTTTGACACTACTTACCACTCTTGACATTGTACTTTTCATAAGAGAAAAATATACAAAACAAGTTCAGTGTATGTACACATAACTAAAAAGTTTTGCATTCACTCTTTTCACTCTTTTCTAAGTGCTGAAAAGTACTTCTAAACTTTCTAAAAAGTTCTAAAAAGTTGAAAAAGTTTTTTTTTCTGTCCTTCTAAAAGTTCTGAAAAACTTTTTCTTCACTTTTTCTATCACTTAACTCTTTCTAAAAATGTCTGGCACAGGCCAAAATGTTGATCTGTCCAAACTTGCATATGATCACCTTAGCTGGAAAGGAGCAAGGAGTCTCTGCATACAAAGAGGTTTAAGTGTAGGGAAGAATCCTTCTTTAGAACTGTTATTGAACATGCTTAGAGAACAAGATAAGGCCATAAGTGCCCAATCTGTTGAAAAAGTTGTTGATGGTTCTCAGTCTGATCCAGGGACACCCCTGCAGATAGATTCAGTAAGGAAACTTCCCAGCCTGCCCATTAGCAGACAGCCTAGCAGGGTTGAAGTAGATGTAGAACCACACCAAACAGATAGTGTGGTCTCTCATCACAGTAGGAGGTCTCATCATACAGATGATGGACTCTCACATTATACTGTTAGTAAACTTGTTAAGGTTCCCTCTGTTAGGGACAGGTCTCCTTCTGTTCATTCCCATCACACTTCTGTTTCTAGAAATGTCCCTCCCAACCACCCTGATGACAGAATGTTGGAAAGGGAGCTCAATAAGTTGAGAGTGGAGACTTCCAGACTGAAGCTTAAGAAGCAACAGCTGGATTTAGATAGACAATCTCTAGAGATTGAAAAGGAAAGACAGAAGCTGGGTTTAACTACCCATGGTGGCAGCAGCAGTATCCCCATAGTCATCCTGTAAAAGAGCATGATTCCAGGAATCTGCACAAGATAGTTCCCCCTTACAAAGAGGGGGATGACATTAACAAGTGGTTTGCTGCACTTGAGAGGGCTTGTGTTGTTCAAGATGTCCCTCAAAGGCAGTGGGCTGCTATCCTATGGCTATCATTTAGTGGTAAGGGTAGAGACAGACTCCTTACTGTGAAAGAAAGTGATGCCAACAATTTCCCTATTCTTAAGAGTGCACTCCTTGATGGTTATGGCTTAACCACTGAACAATACAGGATAAAGTTCAGAGAGACCAAAAAGGAGTCTTCACAAGATTGGGTTGATTTCATTGACCATTCAGTGAAGTCCTTGGAAGGGTGGTTACATGGCAGTAAAGTGACTGACTATGAAGGCCTGTATAACTTGATCCTGAGAGATCATATTCTTAATAATTGTGTGTCAGATTTGTTGCACCAGTACTTGGTAGACTCTGATCTGACCTCTCCCCAAGAATTGGGAAAGAAGGCAGACAAATGGGTCAGAACAAGAGTGAACAGAAAAGTTCATACAGGGGGTGACAAAGATGGCAAGAAGAAGGATGGTAAGCCTTCAGACAAAGGTGGGGACAAATCTAAAAATGAGTCTTCATCAGGCCCCCAAAAGCAATCTGGTGGGGGTGGTGGGTCTAAATCCTCTTCAAAACATAATCAAGAAAAGAAACCATGGTGCTATTTATGTAAAGTAAAAGGCCATTGGACAACAGATCCCAGTTGTCCAAAGAAAAGCACCAAGCCTACTACCACTACAACCCCTACTGCTTCACCTAGTGTCCCTACTAATAGCCGTGGTGGTGGGAGCAAACCTACTAATAGCCAATCCAAGGGAGTAGCTGGGCTCACTATTGGTAACTTAGTTGGGGTTGGTCTGATTAGGGAGACCACAGAGGCTGTTTTAGTCTCTGAAGGGGCTATTGATTTAGCCACTTTGGTTGCTTGCCCCCATAACTTGGAGAAGAACAAGCAACTACCCCTAATAAATGGTGTTGAGGTCCAGGCCTACAGGGACACAGGTGCCAGTGTCACAATGGTGATTGAGAAACTGGTGCACCCTGAACAACACATACTTGGACACCAGTACCAAGTAACCGATGCTCACAACATAACACAAAGCCACCCCATGGCTGTTGTAAATCTCAACTGGGGGGGGGGTAACTGGTCCAAAGAAAGTTGTGGTAGCCTCAGAATTACCTGTAGACTGTCTACTAGGGAATGATTTGGAGACATCAGCTTGGTCAGATGTGGAGTTGGAGGCCCATGCAGCAATGTTGGGCATTCCAGGGCATATTTTTACTTTGACAAGGGCTCAGGCCAAAAAGCAAAAAGGACAGGGAAGCTTGGATCCTGGAACAATGGACCAAGTGCTCCCTAAAGCTAGGGCTAGTAGAAGCAAACCACTTCCTACTATCCCTCCCTCTACAGTGGATTCTTCTTCTGAGGAAGAAGAGTTCCCTCCCTGTGCAGAACCTACACCAGAGGAGCTGGAAGCAGACACTGCTGAGCTTTTGGGTGAAGGGGGGCCTGCCAGAGAGGAGCTGAGTGTGGCACAGCAAACCTGTCCCACATTAGAGGGTCTACGACAGCAAGCTGTCAAACAAGCAAATGGGGACATCAGTGACTCTCACAGAGTTTACTGGGAGGACAATCTCTTGTACACTGAGCCAAGGGATCCTAAACCTGGGGCAGCCAGAAGATTAGTGATTCCTCAGGAGTACAGAAAGTTCCTTCTAACTCTTGCACATGATATTCCCCTTGCTGGGCATCTTGGGCAGATGAAAACTTGGGACAGGCTTGTTCCCCTGTTTCATTGGCCTAGGATGTCTGAGGACACAAAGGAATTTTGTAAGTCCTGTGAAACCTGTCAAGCCAGTGGCAAGACAGGTGGCACTCCAAAGGCACCCCTTATTCCACTGCCTGTGGTTGGGGTTCCCTTTGAAAGAGTAGGGGTTGACATAGTTAGCCCCCTTGACCCTCCTACTACTTCAGGCAATAGGTTTATCTTGGTGGTAGTGGACCATGCCACAAGATATCCTGAGGCAATTCCTCTTAGGACCACTACAGCTCCTGCAGTGGCAAAGGCCCTCCTGGGAATCTTTTCCAGGGTGGGCTTCCCAAAAGAGGTAGTTTCAGACAGAGGAAGCAATTTCATGTCTGCTTACTTGAAGGCTATGTGGAAAGATTGTGGGGTGACTTACAAGTTCACCACACCCTATCATCCACAAACAAATGGACTGGTGGAGAGGTTTAATAAAACTCTCAAAGGCATGATTATGGGACTCCCAGACAAACTCCGAAGGAGATGGGATATCCTTTTACCATGCCTCCTTTTTGCCTACAGGGAGGTACTCCAGAAAGGAGTGGGCTTCAGCCCCTTTGAACTTCTTTTTGGACACCCTGTTAGGGGTCCACTCACACTTGTGAAGGAGGGTTGGGAACAACCTATAAAAGCTCCTAAACAGGATATTGTGGACTATGTACTTGGCCTCAGATCAAGGATGGCTGAGTATATGAAAAAGGCCAGTAAAAACCTTCAGGCCAGCCAAGAGCTCCAGAAGCAATGGCATGACCAGAAGGCTGTTTTGGTTCAGTACCAACCAGGGCAGAAAGTGTGGGTCTTGGAGCCTGTGGCCCCAAGAGCACTCCAAGATAAATGGAGTGGACCCCACACAATTGTTGAGAAGAAGGGTGAAGTCACCTACTTGGTTGACTTAGGCACTGCCAGGAGTCCCCTTAGGGTGCTCCATGTCAACCGCCTGAAACCCTACTATGACAGGGCTGATCTCACCCTGCTCATTGCAACTGATGAGGGACAGGAAGAAGACAGTGATCCTCTACCTGATCTCTTCTCTTCCACAGAGCAAGATGCTCTTGTGGAAGGTGTAGTTTTGGCTGATTGTCTTACTGCTGAGCAGAAAGACCATTGCATAAATCTCCTAGGACAATTTTCAGAACTCTTCTCTACTGTGCCAGGCACCACTTCTTGGTGTGAGCACACTATAGATACTGGAGACAGTTTACCTGTCAAAGGAAGGATCTATAGGCAGCCTGACCATGTCAGGGACTGCATAAAGCAAGAAGTTCAGAAAATGTTGGAACTAGGAGTGGTTGAGCACTCTGACAGTCCATGGGCTTCTCCTGTGGTACTGGTACCAAAACCCAATTCTAAAGATGGAAAGAAGGAAATGCGGTTTTGTGTAGACTACAGAGGGCTTAACCAGGTAACCAAAACAGATGCTCACCCTATACCCAGGGCAGATGAGCTCATAGATACACTGGCATCTGCCAAGTATCTAAGCACTTTTGATTTGACTGCAGGGTATTGGCAGATCAAATTATCAGAAGATGCTAAAGCAAAAACTGCATTTTCTACCATTGGAGGACATTACCAGTTTACTGTAATGCCTTTTGGTTTGAAAAATGCACCTGCCACTTTTCAGAGGTTGGTGAATACAGTCCTGCAAGGGCTGGAAGCCTTCAGTGCAGCATATCTGGACGATATAGCTGTCTTTAGCTCCAGCTGGGATGATCACCTGGTCCACCTATGGAAAGTTTTGGAGGCCCTGCAGAAGACAGGCCTCACTATCAAGGCTTCAAAGTGCCAGATAGGGCAGGGGAAGGTGGTTTATCTGGGACACCTGGTTGGTGGAGAACAGATTGCACCACTACAGGGGAAGATCCAGACAATTGTGGATTGGACTCCCCCTACTACACAGACTCAGGTGAGAGCCTTTTTAGGCCTCACTGGGTATTACAGGAGGTTCATCAAGAACTATGGCTCCATTGCAGCCCCTCTGAATGACCTCACTTCCAAAAGAATGCCTAAAAAGGTATTGTGGACAGCAAACTGTCAAAAAGCTTTTGAGGAGCTGAAGCAGGCTATGTGCTCTGCACCTGTCCTGAAAAGCCCTTGTTACTCTAAAAAATTCTATGTCCAAACTGATGCATCTGAACTAGGAGTAGGGGCAGTCCTATCACAACTAAATTCTGAGGGCCAGGATCAACCTGTTGCTTTTATTAGTAGGAGGTTGACCCCTAGAGAAAAGCGTTGGTCTGCCATTGAGAGGGAGGCCTTTGCTGTGGTCTGGGCTTTGAAGAAGTTGAGGCCATACCTGTTTGGCACTCACTTCATTGTTCAAACAGACCACAAACCTCTACTTTGCCTAAAACAAATGAAAGGTGAAAATCCTAAATTGTTGAGGTGGTCCATATCTCTACAGGGAATGGACTATACAGTGGAACATAGACCTGGGAGTACCCACTCCAATGCAGATGAACTCTCCAGATATTTCCACTTAGACAATGAAGACCCATCAGGAAATGACTAATCTTATTGTCTTCCGTTTGGGGGGGGGGGTTGTGTAGGAAAGTACCATCTTGCCTGGCATGTTACCCCCATTTTTCACTGTATATATGTTGTTTTAGTTGTATGTGTCACTGGGACCCTGCAACACAGAGCCCCAGTGCTCATAAGTGTGCCTGACTGTGTTACCTGTGTAGTGACAAACTGTCTCACTGAGGCTCTGCTAATCAGAACCTCAGGGGTTATGCTCTCTCATTACTTTTAAATTGTCACTAACAGGCTAGTGACCAATTTTACCAATTCACATTGGCTTACTGGAACACCCTTATAATTCCCTAGTATATGGTACTGAGGTACCCATGGTATTGGGGTTCCAGGTGATCCCTGTGGGCTGCAGCATTTCTTTTGCCACCCATAGGGAGCTCTGACAATTCTTACACAGGCCTGCCACTGCAGCCTGAGTGAAATAATGCACAAATTATTTCACAGCCATTTTCACTGCACTTAAGTAACTTATAAGTCACCTATATGTCTAACCTTTACCTGGTAAAGGTTAGGTGCAAAGTTACTTAGTGTGTGGGCACCCTGGCACTAGCCAAGGTGCCCCCACATTGTTCAGGGCAAATTCCCCGACTTTGTGAGTGCGGGGACACCATTACATGCGTGCACTACACATAGGTCACTACCTAGGTGTAGCTTCACAATGGTAACTCCGAATATGGCCATGTAACATGTCTAAGATCATGGAATTGCCCCCTCTATACCATCCTGGCATAGGTGGCACAATTCCATGCTCCCAGTGGTCTGTAGCACAGACCCTGGTACTGCCAAACTGCCTTTTCTGGGGTTACACTGCAGCTGCTGCTGCTGCCAACCCCACAGACAGGCTTCTGCCCTCCTGGGGTCCAGCCAGGCCTGGCCCAGCATGGCAGAACAAAGGACTTCCTCAGAGAGGGGGTGTTACACCCTCTCCCTTTGGAAAATGGTGTGAAGGCAGGGGAGGAGTAGCCTCACCCAGCCTCTGGAAATGCTTTGTTGGGCACAGAGGTGCCCAATTCTGCATAAGCCAGTTTACACCGGTTCAGGGACCCCTCAGCCTTGCCTGGGCGCGAAACTGGACAAAGGAAAGGGGAGTGACCACTCCCCTGCACCTCCCCTGGGAGGTGCCCAGAGCTCCTCCAGTGTGCTCCAGACCTCTGCCATCTTGGAAACAGAGGTGCTGCTGGCACACTGGACTGCTCTGAGTGGCCAGTGCCCTCTGCTGACGTCAGAGACTCATTCTGATAGGCTCCTTCAGGTGTTGCTAGCCTATCCTTTGTCCTAAGTAGCCAAACCCTCTTTTCTGGCTATTTAGGGTCTCTTTCTTTGGGGATTCCTCAGATAACGAATGCAAGAGCTCATCAGAGTTCCTCTGCATCTCCCTCTTCACCTTCTGCCAAGAAATCGACTGCTGACTGCTCTGAAAGCCTGCAAAACTGCAACAAAGTAGCTAAGACGACTACTGCAACATTGTAACGCCGCTCCTGCTGCCTTCTCGACTGTTTTTCTTGGTGTGCATCCTGTGGGGGTAGTCTGCCTCCTCTCTGCATCAGAAGCTGCGAAGAAATCTCCCGTGGGTCGACGGAATCTTCCCCCTGCTAAAGCAGGCACCAAAAAGCTGCATCACGGTCCCTTGGGTCTCCTCTCACGACAACGAGCGAGGTCCCACGAATCCAGCAAGACTGTCCAAGTGACCCCCACGGTCCAGTGACTCTTCAGTCCAAGTTTGGTGGAGGTAAGTCCTTGCCTCCCCACGCCAGACTGCATTGTTGGTTTTTGCAACTTTTGCAACTTCTCCAGCTCCCGTGCACTTCCGGCGGAAATCCTTTGTGCACCCGGAAGCTGGGGTCCCCGGCACTCTAACCTGCATTGCAAGACATCCTAAGTTGTTCTCCGGCGACGTGGGACTCCTTTGTGTGACTTCAGGCGAGCACCGTTTCACGCATCCTTGTAGTGCCTCTTTCTGGCACTTCTCTGGGTGCTATCTGCTACTGTGAGGGCTCCTTGTCTTTCTCGACGTCCCCTCTACCTCCTGGTCCAATTTGCACCGTCCTGGTCTATCCTGGGCCACAGCAGCATCCAAAAACGCCTACCACACGATTTGCAGATAGCAAGGCTTGTTGGCGTTCATCTGGCGGGAAAACACTTCTGCACGACTCTCCAAGGCGTGTGGGATCCATCCTCCAACGGGGAAGGCTCTAGCCCTTGTCGTTCCTGCAGTATTCACAGTTCTTCAGCCTAGTAAGAGTTTCTTTGCACCAACAGCTGGCATTTCTTGGGCATCTGCCCATCTCCGACTTGCTTGTGACTTTTGGACTTGGTCCCCTTGTTCCACAGGTACCCTCAGTCAGGAATCCATCGTTGTTGCACTGCTGATTTGTGTTTTCCTTGCATTTTCCCTCTATCACGACTTCTGTGTCTTTAGGGGAACTTCAGTGCACTTTGCACTCACTTTTCAGGGTCTTGGGGTGGGGTATTTTTCTAACCCTTGCTATTTTCTAATAGTCCCAGCGACCCTCTACAAGGTCACATAGGTTTGGGGTCCATTCGTGATTCACATTCCACTTTTGGAGTATATGGTTTGTGTTGCCCCTATCCCTATGTGCTCCCATTGCATCCTATTGTAATTTTACACTGTATGCACTGTTTTCTAAGACTATACTGCTTATTTTTGGTATTGTGTACATATATCTTGTGTATATTTCTTATCCTCATACTGAGGGTACTCACTGAGATACTTTTGGCATATTGTCATAAAAATAAAGTACCTTTATTTTTAGTATAACTGTGTATTGTGTTTTCTTATGATATTGTGCATAATCATTTGTGGTACTGTAGGAGCTTCACACGTCTCCTAGTTCAGCCTAAGCTGCTCTGCTAAGCTACCATTATCTATCAGCCTAAGCTGCTAGACACCCTATACACTAATAAGGGATACCTGGGCCTGGTGCAAGGTGTAAGTACCCCTTGGTACTCACTACAAGCCAGTCCAGCCTCCTACAAGGGTGACTTCTGTTTTCCACACTGCAGTTAATGTGGGGTTTAGGGGAATCCTGTCAGTCACCAGACAGGTGAAACTGCCTTCCCGCCCATTGGTGCAATCAAAGTGCGTTATAACGGTGTCAGAATAATACCAAAACCTTTGGATGAATGTATAATGTTTAATGAATAATGTTTCTTACCTTGATTTCTTTTTGCAGGAATAATCTCTGAAATGAGAAACATGATTTCACTATTTATAGGAGTGCAAATATAGTAATAAACATTGCAACATCAGAAGTGGAGGTCCATTATTAAAGCATCGAGTTTGGCACCTGTAAATGCGGCAGCTTTATCCGTGCAGTCGCTCACAGATGCCTACCACTGACCACGTCATTGTCCCTCACCATGTGATTGACAAGATGGGGGCTGTTCACAAACTGCATTTTGTAGTACATTTAATAGAGCCTCAACAGCACTACTAAAGAAGAATAACATTTTATTCACAAAGCTATAAGTGTAAATCTCCACCTCTCCTATCTTTTTAATAAGGAGATACTCACACATGCAGGTTTACTACTTAGTTTAAATGTGCATGGGATGGGGAACGGTTGGAAAAGGGGCATAATTATTACTAAATGGGAGGAGTTCAGGGTGGAGCGGGAGGGTTTATGTTAGAGTCAGGGTTGGGTTAAGGAATGATAAAAGAGTACGCCCATTGCTATTCAGAAACCGCACTTCTAAAACAACTACAGCTACAAATGGAGCCAAAACAGTAGTAAATTACTCCGGCTCAGGGATGGAGTAAGTCTGATACCATTCATGGCCAATCTCTCCACTGCGACACCCTCCCTTTGAAAATAATGGCGGTAGGGACTTAAAATAAACTCTCACTGGAAAAGAATGTTAAATTAAAAGTAAAATAGTTAAAATAACTTATAATATATGTAAATATTACTTCATTAAAAAAAAATCTAATCATAAACTATTTTAACAACCTTTGTTAAAAAATTGAAAAAAGTTAGTAAAACATAATTAAATTAATTTACATTTTTTCTATGAATCACGTTTATTTATTATTAATGCATAATACAAATGTTTTCTATGTCCTAATTTATTTTTCATTATAACATTTAAAAAAATACTTTTAATTTAATTGAATACATTAAATATATGTAAATTAAAAATGTGTTTAAAATTAAAATATTAGCGTCATATAGCATTACTTTTATTTTGATCTACGTTTAAAACAAGTATATCAAATGATTTAACATTAATATTTAATATACTATATTTTACAAATTTCTTTGTTAGTTATATAAACCTTTTTCATGTTTCCTTGTACTTTAACAAATAGCAACTATGCGGTCTAGGTGGGAATCTCCCTATTGTAGAGTATAAGCAAAATTTTAAAAAAGTTTATTAAAATTGTATAATAAATGTAGTAAAATACATTAATGTTAAACATTATTGTAAGTTAATTTTATATTAATTTTACATGTAGAACACAATAAAAAGGTAACACACTATTAAATTCGTTTTTAATTAAATCTATAATTAATTTAAACATATTCATTTAAATAAAAATCATTTTCCTATCTCACCGTGCAATGTAAGAGCACGTAACATCATGACGTCATAACCTATGTAAACCCACCCAAAATAACCTAAGATCATAACTCCAGAATGTAATGTCATATCCTCCTAACCTGAAAAATATAATTTCATAAAATTATATCATAATGTAACCTAACGTAATGTATCTTAAGCTAAAATAACCTGTAATAATAACTACATATAATAGCATCTTAACCTAACACAGCATGATCTACCTTAACATAGTGAAATTAAGTAACCTATGTTGGAGACTGTAGTGATGTAATATTACACAGTCCTCTGTTTATGCTGTTTCAAAGATGTAGTGATGCAATATTACACAGTCCTCCATTTGTGTTGTTTCCTATCAGATAGAATTGTTATTCTTTGTTTGTATCTGCTGACTGTACTTGCAGTCTTTCAGAACCCAGGCCAGTCCATGCATTCTCGCCCTGTGGATCCCAAAGGCTTCTGTTTGACAGATGCTGCTGCAAGACGCAGGGCGAGGATCCTCTGGACATGGGTTCTTAATAATAAACTTGTGAAGAAACCTACAACAATTTTCCTCTCTACTTTCACAGACACGTAGACACTGAGGTGTTTCCAGAGGGCTGGAGGGAAGCAGAATTCGCAGTCGGTGGGTGTGCTGATGTGGTGCTGTCTGCGGGTTGAGGGATTGACTGGCTGACTGTCACGGCTGCCTGAACCCCCCCAAACACGCTCTGGAGGGCAGTGAGCTGCAACGGGTCACGTTCAATCACTGTCTCAGACAGAATGGGCTAGGTCCAGGCCCTGAAAGCTATGACCATAGTTACAGTCAACTCTCATGACCACACAATGGTGGATTCAGCTGAAACAGAATGCAATAAAATGCAAGAAATGCAAGGAAAGCAACATAAGAATGTCACCCCAGAACACAACCCAAATGAAGTAAAAAAAGCAAACACCAGCCAGAGGTACGCCACAGAGAGTGGACCAAATAATAAATGCTATGAATCCTCCCACCCAAGAAACACTAACGCTATCAGAAGCCAATGGTAACATTCAAACTGGCACTAAGCGAAGCATTGTAAACCAAGCCTCTCACGTCAATCCAATCCCAGATTGGTGGAACTCGCCCCTGACAATGCTGCAGTCCTCAATACACACCCTAAGCCTTCAATCCGAGAAACTGGAAGTCCAGATTGACCTCATGAACTTTATGGCCACACACATTTTAGGGATAAATGCAAAACTAGAAACCATGACAAACCTGATCACCAGGGTCCAAGAGGTATACTCTCCATCCCTCAAGACCCGCTCCTGTGGCCTGATAAAGATAAACTCTCCACCCTGCCTGAAATTCTCTACAGTTCACTGAAAAAAAACAATTAAGTATTAACATGAAGCAAGAAGCAGATACCCACGGGCAAGAACAGGAAAAAGTTAGGAAAAGGCAGCCCACAACTGAGCAGCCAGGCCTCGTCCAATACATTGGCACACATGAAATCAATTACAAGCAGTTGCAATGTAATGGGTCTTGCAATTGCTCGAGTGAGAGCTATTAGAATTGTAGATTCCTAACTGGACTTTTCTTATCACATAAATTGAAAATGAAAAGTGAAACAGTTGACATAAGTGAGCCGATTCAAAGCTCCATGGCCGCCACGAGTGTGTGTGCGAAGGAGAGACACAAAAGGAAAAAGAAGTTTGCTCAAAGTCAAACATATAGGCAAACGTGCAATTATCCACATAACAGGGTTGGTCCCCAGAGCAGTAACAAAACTGCCCCAAGGAGGTACAAAAGATAAAGCATTTACCAGTGATAACAAAGGATTTTTGAAAGGTAAGCCCATGAACAAGTGCTAGTGCGGGGCGTGTGTTGGGTGTGGTTAAAAGGCCACAGATAGATTACAACAGGCCGGAGTGCTTGCGTGCTCGACTTAAAAATGGAAGAATATGTAGAGAAGGCACAACAATAGATAAACTGGTAGAGGAGGAAAAGCAAAGGAAGGGAGAGTTAGACAGATGTTTAGGCATCTTCCTTTTGACTCATCTGGTTTGTCCATCATCAGTAAGGATTCAGAGGTGTAGTTATCAACAGGGCAGCATGTGCAGTGGCACAGGGGCCCGGGGACATTCAGGACCCATAGGACACCAATTAGGGCTGTGTGTTACTGCCCAGAGGACACGGGTGGAGGCAAATTTCTCTGTTGCAGCAGGGTCCAAGCCACGTCAATGTAAACATTATCTGTAGATGCAAAAAAAAACAAGCATTTGTAATGCAATGGGTCTCGCGTTTGCTCAAGTTAGAGCTATTAGCATTGTAAACTCCTAACCGGACTTTTCTTGCCATATAAACTGAAAATGAAATGTGATACAATTCCATATAAGGGGGCCGATTTAAAACATCACACCATGAGAATGAAGGTGACTAATCAGAACAATCAGACCGGTCCGGTTTCGCCCTTGCATAGTAAAAGAAAATGAGTGACGTCCCACTGTGCAAAACCGTGAATTTGCGAAGGAGTGCTAGGATAAACAATAGAATTAAACTGGTAGTGATGAAAAGCGCTCAATTACTGCTCAGAGAGATCGCGCTGCCTAAGAAATAAAGAGGAAAAGTAGTCCAGAAACTATATGGAAAACATCAAGCCCCTTATGTTTTCAGTAGTTGGTCGGTGCTCTCGAGGAGGGCTAAACACCGGAAGAGGCATGACACATGCATGCATTTCATTAATGAAATCAAGCAAAATTATAAAAGGCAAGCCCACAAACCAATGAAACCGATGGGCATGATGGGTGTGGTTACAAGCTCACAGAGAGATTACAACAGGGGAACAGCACTTGCATGCTTAACCCTAAAAAAGAGGAAGACACACAGCAGTTCTGCCAGATACTGAGAAACATCCAGACTACTGGTCGTCAGTCCTGGAACCAGTTCAGCAGAGAACCGCTTCAAACATGCTGAGAGATTACCACTTCCGGCTTCTGACTTGCACATCAGTAGTAAAAGTTGGAGTGTGACAAACCAAGCAGTCACTTGACAATCAGAAATTTGAGTATTAGCAGCATTTTTTATTTAAATCTGCTTACCAAACATTTGCACTACCCGCTTGTGCGTTTGTATTTATAAGTTTCAGATACTGGATCCCTGGACTTTTCCCTTCTCCGCATCAGGTGATGCCCCTTTCATAGTCACCACAACAGGAGCTGCCAAGCTGGTTATGCTGTAACAGAGAACTGCTCTCAGACGAGTTTCAAATGAGCAGGGGAAGAGTGGGTTACTGTGTCTCAACCTTACAATTCAAAATATTTTGTTTCTCTGTTATAAACCAACTTGCTAAAAGTGTCTTACCAATCGTCGAATTCACAAAACGGCAATAAAAATGCAAGCATGTTAAAATATATGAATGTGTTGATTTTAAGATTTTATGTAGCGCCTTTTGGTCCTGGTAAGATGCAAACACACTGTAGAATAATAATTATTTAAAAATCACATGCTTTCATTGCCATGCACTTCTTTCTGTGTGCAAGGCCTCGGTCAGAAAAGGCAAGTCTACTTTGGTCCATTATACAGCACCTGGAACATTATGTGGCAAAATCCTAAGCGCCGGCTAGCGCCATTCCATAGCGGCATCCATGCACCATATCTATGGAATGGCACACAGGATAGGCTAGTTGGAGGAAGGTAGCCTCTTTCTAGCCTTGTTACCCCCACTTTTGGCCTGTTTGTGAGTATATGTCATGGTGTTTTTACTGTCTCACGGGGATCCTGCTAGCCAGGGCCCAGTGCTCATAGTGAAAGCCCTATGTTGTCAGTGTGTTTGATATGTGTCACTGGGATCCTGCTAGCCAGGACCCCAGTGCTCATAAGTTTGTGGCCTATATGTATGTGTTCCCTTTGTGATGCCTAACTGTCTCACTGAGGCTCTGCTAACCAGAACCTCAGTGGTTATGCTCTCTCTGCTTTTAAAATTGTCGCTGCAAGCAAGTGGCTAATTTTACCAATTCTGATTGGCACACTGAAACACCCTTATAATTCCCTAGTATATGGTACCTAGGTACCCAGGGTATTGGGGTTCCAGGAGATCCCTTTGGGCTGCAGCATTTGTTTTGCCACCTATAGACAGCTGAGACAATTCTTACACAGGCCTGCCACTGCAGCCTGAGTGAAATAACATCCACGTTGTTTCACAGCCATTTACCACTGCACTTAAGTAACTTATAAGTCACCTATATGTCTATCCTTTACCTGGTGAAGGTTGGGTACAAAGTTACTTAGTGTGTGGGCACCCTGGCACTAGCCAAGGTGCCCCCACATTGTTCAGGGCAAATTCCCCGGACTTTGTGAGTGCGGGGACTGTAGGAAAGTACCATCTTGCCTGGCATGTTACCCCCATTTTTCACTGTATATATGTTGTTTTAGTTGTATGTGTCACTGGGACCCTGGTAACCAAGGGCCCCAGTGCTCATAAGTGTGCCTGAATGTGTTACCTGTATAGTGATTAACTGTCTCACTGAGGCTCCTCTAATCAGAACCTCAGTGGTTATGCTCTCTCATTTCGTTCAAAATTGTCACTAACAGGCTAGTGACCATTTTTACCAATTTACATTGGCTTACTGGAACACCCTTATAATTCCCTAGTATATGGTACTGAGGTACCCAGGGTATTGGGGTTCCAGGAGATCCCTATGGGCTGCAGCATTTCTTTTGCCACCCATAGGGAGCTCTGACAATTCTTACACAGGCCTGCCACTGCAGCCTGAGTGAAATAACGTCCACGTTATTTCACAGCCATTTTACACTGCACTTAAGTAACTTATAAGTCACCTATAGGTCTAACCTTTACCTGGTAAAGGTTAGGTGCAAAGTTACTTAGTGTGAGGGCACCCTGGCACTAGCCAAGGTGCCCCCACATTGTTCAGAGCCAATTCCCTGAACTTTGTGAGTGCGGGGACACCATTACACGCGTGCACTACATATAGGTCACTACCTATATGTAGCTTCACAATGGTAACTCCGAATATGGCCATGTAACATGTCTATGATCATGGAATTGCCCCCTCTATGCCATCCTGGCATTGTTGGTACAATTCCATGATCCCAGTGGTCTGTAGCACAGACCCTGGTACTGCCAAACTGCCCTTCCTGGGGTTTCACTGCAGCTGCTGCTGCTGCCAACCCCTCAGACAGGTTTCTGCCCCCCTGGGGTCAAGCCAGGCTTGTCCCAGGATGGCAGAACAAAGGACTTCCTCTGAGAGAGGGTGTGACACCCTCTCCCTTTGGAAAATGGTGTGAAGGCAGGGGAGGAGTAGCCTCCCCCAGCCTCTGGAAATGCTTTCTTGGGCACAGATGTGCCCAATTCTGCATGAGCCAGTCTACACCGGTTCAGGGACCCCTTAGCCCCTGCTCTGGCGCGAAACTGGACAAAGGAAAGGGGAGTGACCACTCCCCTGACCTGCACCTCCCCTGGGAGGTGTCCAGAGCTCCTCCAGTGTGCTCCAGACCTCTGCCATCTTGGAAACAGAGGTGCTGCTGGCACACTGGACTGCTCTGAGTGGCCAGTGCCACCAGGTGACGTCAGAGACTCCTTGTGATAGGCTCCTTCAGGTGTTGCTAGCCTATCCTCTCTCCTAGGTAGCCAAACCCTCTTTTCTGGCTATTTAGGGTCTCTGTCTCTGGGGAAACTTTAGATAACGAATGCAAGAGCTCATCCGAGTTCCTCTGCATCTCCCTCTTCACCTTCTGATAAGGAAACGACCGCTGACCGCGCTGGAAGCCTGCAAACCTGCAACATAGTAGCAAAGACGACTACTGCAACTCTGTAACGCTGATCCTGCCTCCTTCTCGACTGTTTTCCTGCTTGTGCATGCTGTGGGGGTAGCCTGCCTCCTCTCTGCACCAGAAGCTCCGAAGAAATCTCCCGTGGGTCGACGGAATCTTCCCCCTGCAACCGCAGGCACCAAAAAGCTGCATTACCGGTCCCTTGGGTCTCCTCTCAGCACAACGAGCGAGGTCCCTCGAATCCAGCGACTCTGTCCAAGTGACCCCCACAGTCCAGTGACTCTTCAGTCCAAGTTTGGTGGAGGTAAGTCCTTGCCTCACCTCGCTGGGCTGCATTGCTGGGAACCGCAACTTTGCAGCTACTCCGGCCCCTGTGCACTTCCGGCGGAAATCCTTTGTGCACAGCCAAGCCTGGGTCCACGGCACTGTAACCTGCATTGCACGACTTTCTAAGTTGGTCTCCGGCGACGTGGGACTCCTTTGTGCAACTTCGGCGAGCACTGTTTCACGCATCCTCGTAGTGCCTGTTTCTGGCACTTCTCCGGGTGCTACCTGCTTCAGTCAGGGCTCTTTGTCTTGCTCGACGTCCCCTCTCTCTTCAGGTCTAATTTGCGACCTCCTGTTCCCTCCTGGGCCCCAGCAGCGTCCAAAAACGCCAAATGCACGATTTGCGCCTAGCAAGGCTTGTTGGTGTCCTTCCGGCGGGAAAACACGTCTGCACAACTCTCCAAGGCGAGACGGATCCGTCCACTAAAGGGGAAGTCTCTAGCCCTTTTTGTTCCTGCAGAAACCTCAGCTTCTTCTGTCCAGTTGAAGCTTCTTTGCACCCGCAGCTGGCATTTCCTGGGCATCTGCCCATCTCCGACTTGCTTGTGACTTTTGGACTTGGTCCCCTTGTTCCACAGGTACCCTAGATTGGAAATCCACAGTTGTTGCATTGCTGGTTTGGGTCTTTCCTGCATTATTCCTCTAACACGACTACTTTGTCCTTAGGGGAACTTTAGTGCACTTTGCACTCACTTTTCAGGGTCTTGGGGAGGGTTATTTTTCTAACTCTCACTATTTTCTAATAGTCCCAGCGACCCTCTACAAGGTCACATAGGTTTGGGGTCCATTCGTGGTTCGCATTCCACTTTTGGAGTATATGGTTTGTGTTGCCCCTATCCCTATGTTTCCCCATTGCATCCTATTGTAACTATACATTGTTTGCACTGTTTTCTAAGACTATACTGCATATTTTTGCTATTGTGTATATATATATTGTGTATATTTCCTATCCTCTCACTGAGGGCACACTCTAAGATACTTTGGCATATTGTCACAAAAATAAAGTACCTTTATTTTTAGTATAACTGTGTATTGTGTTTTCTTATGATATTGTGCATATGACACTAAGTGGTACTGTAGTAGCTTCACACGTCTCCTAGTTCAGCCTAAGCTGCTCTGCTAAGCTACCATTATCTATCAGCCTAAGCTGCTAGACACCCTATACACTAATAAGGGATAACTGGGCCTGGTGCAAGGTGCAAGTACCCCTTGGTACTCACTACAAGCCAGTCCAGCCTCCTACATTGGTTGTGCAGTGGTGGGATAAGTGCTTGAGACTACTTACCACTCTTGTCATTGTACTTTTCATAGGAGAAAAATATACAAAACAAGGTCAGTGTATATACACATAGCCAAAAAGTTTTGCATTTCCTCTTTTCACTCTTTTCTAAGTGCTGAAAAGTACTTCTAAACTTTCAAAAAGTTCTTAAAAGTTTTAAAAGTTTTTTTTTCTGTCTTTCCAAAAAAATTCTGAAAACTTTTTTCTCTTTTTCTATCACTTTAACTCTCTCTAAAAAATGTCTGGCACAGGCCAAAGTGTTGATCTGTCCAAACTTGCATATGACAACCTTAGCTGGAAGAGAGCAAGGAGTCTCTGTATAGAGAGAGGTTTGAGTGTAGGGAAGAATCCTTCCTTGGAACTGTTACTTAACATGCTTCGAGAACAGGATAAGGCCATAAGTGCCCCATCTGTTGAAAAAGTACCTAATAGTTCTCAATCTGATTCAGGGACTCCCCCAGGAAAAGATTCAGGAAAGAAACTTCCTAGCCTGCCCATTACTAGACAGTCTAGCATAGATGGTAATGATGATGAGCCACACCAGAGAAATAGTGTTGTCTCACATCATAGCAAAAGCATATATTCTCACCATACTGGTAGTAATGTTTCTGTTAACCAAGCTGTTAGGGTGGCTCCTGTAAGGGACAGGTCTCCTTCTGTTCATTCCCATCATAGCTCTGTTTCTAGAAATGTCCCTCCCACCAACCCTGATGACAGAATGTTAGAGAGGGAACTCAATAAGTTGAGGGTGGAACAAACCAGACTGAAGCTTAAAAAGCAACAGCTGGATTTGGATAGACAGTCTTTTGAATTAGAGAAGGAAAGACAGAAGTTGGGTTTAGAAACCCATGGTGGCAGCAGCAGTATTCCCCATAGTCATCCTGCAAAAGAGCATGATTCCAGGAATCTGCACGAGATAGTTCCCCCTTATAAGGAGGGGGATGACATTAACAAGTGGTTTGCTGCACTTGAGAGGGCCTGTGTTGTACAGGATGTCCCTCAAAGGCAGTGGGCTGCTATCCTATGGCTATCATTTAGTGGAAAAGGTAGGGATAGGCTCCTTACTGTGAAAGAAAATGATGCTAATAATTTCCAAGTTCTTAAGAATGCACTCCTGGATGGTTATGGCTTAACCACTGAACAGTACAGGATAAAGTTCAGAGAGACCAAAAAGGAGTCTTCACAAGACTGGGTTGATTTTATTGACCATTCAGTGAAGGCCTTGGAGGGGTGGTTACATGGCAGTAAAGTTACTGATTATGACAGCCTGTATAACTTAATCCTGAGAGAGCATATTCTTAATAATTGTGTGTCTGATTTGTTGCACCAGTACTTGGTGGACTCTGATCTGACCTCTCCCCAAGAATTGGGAAAGAAGGCAGACAAATGGGTCAGAACAAGAGTGAACAGAAAAGTTCATACAGGGGGTGACAAAGATGGCAACAAAAAGAAGGATGGTAAGTCTTCTGACAAGGGTGGGGACAAATCTAAAAATGAGTCTTCATCAGGCCCACAAAAACACTCTGGTGGGGGTGGTGGGTCCAAATCCTCCTTTAATCAGAACAAGGAAAAGAAACCATGGTGCTATTTATGTAAGATAAAAGGCCATTGGACAACAGATCCCAGTTGTCCAAAGAAAGGCACCACTGCTCCTACCACTACAACCCCTACTGCTACACCTAGTGTCCCTACTAATAGCAGTGGTGGTGGGAGCAAACCTACTAATAGCCAATCCAAGGGAGTAGCTGGGCTCACTTTTGGTAACTTAGTTGGGGTTGGTCTAATTAGGGAGACCACAGAGGCTGTGTTAGTCTCTGAGGGGGCTATTGATTTAGCCACCTTGGTTGCTTGTCCCCTTAACATGGATAAGTACAAGCAACTAACCCTAATAAATGGTGTTGAGTTCCAGGCCTACAGGGACACAGGTGCCAGTGTCACAATGGTGATTGAGAAACTGGTGCACCCTGAACAACACATACTTGGACACCAGTACCAAGTAACCGATGCTCACAACATAACACAAAGCCACCCCATGGCTGTTGTAAATCTCAACTGGGGGGGGTAACTGGTCCAAAGAAAGTTGTGGTAGCTTCAGATTTACCTGTAGGCTGTCTATTAGGGAATGATTTGGAGACATCAGCTTGGTCAGATGTGGAGTTGGAGGCCCATGCAGCAATGCTGGGCATCCCAGGGCATATTTTTGCTTTGACAAGGGCTCAGGCCAAAAAACAAAAAGGACAGGGAAGCTTGGATCCTGGAACAATGGACCAAGTGCTCCCTAAAGCTAGGGTTAGTAGAAGCAAACCACTTCCTACTATCCCTCCCTCTACAGTGGATTCTACTTCTGAGGAAGAAGAATTCCCTCCCTGTGCAGAACCTACACCAGAGGAGCTGGAAGCAGACACTGCTGAGCTTTTGGGTGAAGGGGGGCCTGCCAGAGAGGAGCTGAGTGTGGCACAGCAAACCTGTCCCACATTAGAGGGTCTCAGACAGCAAGCTGTCAAACAGGCTAATGGGGATGTCAGTGACTCTCACAGAGTTTACTGGGAGGACAACCTCTTGTACACTGAGCATAGGGATCCTAAACCTGGAGCTGCCAGGAGATTAGTGATTCCTCAGGAGTACAGAAAGTTCCTCCTAACACTGGCACATGACATTCCCTTAGCTGGGCACCTAGGACAAATGAAAACTTGGGACAGGCTTGTTCCCCTGTTTCATTGGCCTAGGATGTCTGAGGACACAAAAGAATTTTGCAAGTCCTGTGAAACCTGTCAAGCCAGTGGCAAGACAGGTGGCACCCCAAAGGCACCACTTATCCCACTGCCTGTGGTTGGGGTTCCCTTTGAAAGTGTAGGGGTTGACATAGTTGGCCCCCTTGACCCTCCTACTGCTTCAGGCAATAGGTTTATCTTAGTGGTAGTGGACCATGCCACAAGATATCCTGAAGCTATTCCTTTAAGGACCACTACAGCTCCTGCAGTGGCAAAGGCCCTCCTGGGAATATTTTCCAGGGTGGGCTTCCCAAAGGAAGTAGTATCAGACAGAGGAAGCAATTTCATGTCTGCATACTTAAAGGCCATGTGGAAGGAGTGTGGTGTAACGTACAAGTTCACAACACCCTATCATCCACAAACAAATGGACTGGTGGAGAGATTTAATAAAACTCTCAAAGGCATGATTATGGGTCTCCCTGAAAAACTCCGTAGGAGATGGGATATCCTTCTACCATGCCTCCTTTTTGCCTACAGGGAGGTACCCCAGAAAGGAGTGGGCTTCAGCCCCTTTGAACTTCTTTTTGGACACCCTGTTAGGGGTCCACTCACACTTGTAAAGGAGGGTTGGGAACAACCGTTAAAAGCTCCTAAGCAGGATATTGTGGATTATGTACTTGGCCTCAGATCAAGGATGGCTGAGTACAAGAAAAAGGCCAGTAAAAACCTTCAGGCCAGCCAAGAGCTCCAGAAGCAATGGCATGATCAGAAGGCTGTTTTGGTTCAGTACCAACCAGGGCAGAAAGTGTGGGTCTTGGAGCCTGTGGCCCCAAGAGCACTCCAAGATAAATGGACTGGTCCCCACACAATTGTTGAAAAGAAGGGTGAAGTCACCTACTTGGTTGACTTAGGCACTGCCAGGAGTCCCCTTAGGGTGCTCCATGTCAACCGCCTGAAACCCTACTATGACAGGGCTGATCTCACCCTGCTCATGGCAACAGATGAGGGACAGGAAGAAGACAGTGATCCTCTCCCTGATCTCTTCTCTTCCACAGATCAAGATGCTCTTGTGGAAGGTGTAGTTTTGGCCGATTGTCTTACTGCTGTGCAGAAAGACAATTGCATAAATCTCCTAGGACAATTCTCTGAACTCTTCTCTACTGTGCCAGGTACCACTTCTTGGTGTGAGCACACTATAGATACTGGAGACAGTTTACCTGTCAAAAGTAAGATCTATAGGCAGCCTGACCATGTCAGGGACTGCATAAAGCAAGAAGTTCAGAAAATGTTGGAACTAGGAGTGGTTGAGCACTCTGACAGTCCATGGGCTTCTCCTGTGGTACTGGTGCCAAAACCCAATTCTAAAGATGGAAAGAAGGAAATGCGGTTTTGTGTAGACTATAGAGGTCTCAACTTGGTAACCAAAACTGATGCTCACCCTATACCCAGGGCAGATGAGCTCATAGATACACTGGCATCTGCCAAGTATCTAAGCACTTTTGATTTGACTGCAGGGTATTGGCAGATCAAATTATCAGAAGATGCTAAACCTAAGACCGCATTTTCTACCATTGGAGGACATTACCAGTTTACTGTAATGCCTTTTGGTTTGAAAAATGCACCTGCCACTTTTCAAAGGTTGGTGAACACAGTCCTGCAAGGGCTGGAAGCTTTCAGTGCAGCATATTTGGACGATATAGCTGTCTTTAGCTCCAGCTGGGATGATCACCTGGTCCACCTATGGAAAGTTTTGGAGGCTCTGCAAAAGGCAGGCCTCACTATCAAGGCTTCAAAGTGCCAAATAGGGCAGGGTAAGGTGGTTTATCTGGGACACCTTGTTGGTGGGGAACAGATTGCACCACTTCAGGGGAAAATCCAAACTATTATTGATTGGGTTCCCCCTACCACTCAGACTCAGGTGAGAGCCTTCCTAGGCCTCACTGGGTATTACAGGAGGTTCATTAAGAACTATGGCTCCATTGCAGCCCCTCTTAATGACCTCACATCCAAGAAAATGCCTAAAAAGGTATTATGGACAGCAAGCTGTCAGAAAGCTTTTGAGGAGCTGAAGCAGGCCATGTGCTCTGCACCTGTCCTGAAAAGCCCTTGTTACTCTAAAAAATTCTATGTCCAGACTGATGCATCTGAATTAGGAGTAGGGGCAGTCCTATCACAACTTAATTCTGAGGGCCAGGATCAACCTGTTGCTTTTATTAGTAGGAGGTTGACCCCTAGAGAAAAGCGTTGGTCTGCCATTGAGAGGGAGGCCTTTGCTGTGGTCTGGGCTCTGAAGAAGTTGAGGCCATACCAGTTTGGCACTCACTTCATTGTTCAGACAGACCACAAACCTCTACTTTGGCTAAAACAAATGAAAGGTGAAAATCCTAAATTGTTGAGGTGGTCCATATCCCTACAGGGAATGGACTATACAGTGGAACATAGACCTGGGAGTAGCCACTCCAATGCAGATGGACTCTCCAGATATTTCCACTTAGACAATGAAGACTCATCAGGTCAAGGCTAGTCTTATTGTCCTTCGTTTGGGGGGGGGTTGTGTAGGAAAGTACCATCTTGCCTGGCATGTTACCCCCATTTTTCACTGTATATATGTTGTTTTAGTTGTATGTGTCACTGGGACCCTGGTAACCCAGGGCCCCAGTGCTCATAAGTGTGCCTGAATGTGTTACCTGTGTAGTGACTAACTGTCTCACTGAGGCTCTGCTAATCAGAACCTCAGTGGTTATGCTCTCTCATTTCGTTCAAAATTGTCACTAACAGGCTAGTGACCATTTTTACCAATTTACATTGGCTTACTGGAACACCCTTATAATTCCCTAGTATATGGTACTGACGTATCCAGGGTATTGGGGTTCCAGGAGATCCCTATGGGCTGCAGCATTTCTTTTGCCACCCATAGGGAGCTCTGACAATTCTTACACAGGCCTGCCACTGCAGCCTGAGTGAAATAACGTCCACGTTATTTCACAGCCATTTTACACTGCACTTAAGTAACTTATAAGTCACCTATATGTCTAACCTTTACCTGGTAAAGGTTAGGTGCAAAGTTACTTAGTGTGAGGGCACCCTGGCACTAGCCAAGGTGCCCCCACATTGTTCAGAGCCAATTCCCTGAACTTTGTGAGTGCGGGGACACCATTACACGTGTGCACTACATATAGGTCACTACCTATATGTAGCTTCACAATGGTAACTCCGAATATGGCCATGTAACATGTCTATGATCATGGAATTGCCCCCTCTATGCCATCCTGGCATTGTTGGTACAATTCCATGATCCCAGTGGTCTGTAGCACAGACCCTGGTACTGCCAAACTGCCTTTCAGGGGTTTCACTGCAGCTGCTGCTGCTGCCAACCCCTCAGACAGGTTTCTGCCCTCCTGGGGTCCTGCCAGGCTTGGCCCAGGATGGCAGAACAAAGGACATCCTCAGAGAGAGGGTGTTACACCCTCTCCCTTTGGAAAAAGGTGTTAAGGCAGGGGAGGAGTAGCCTCCCCCAGCCTCTGGAAATGCTTTCATGGGCACAGATGGTGCCCATTTTTGCATAAGCCAGTCTACACCGGTTCAGGGACCCCTCAGCCCTGCTCTGGCGCGAAACTGGACAAAGGAAAGGGGAGTGACCACTCCCCTGACCTGCACCTCCCCTGGGAGGTGTCCAGAGCTCCTCCAGTGTGCTCCAGACCTCTGCCATCTTGGAAACAGAGGTGCTGCTGGCACACTGGACTGCTCTGAGTGGCCAGGGCCAGCAGGTGACGTCAGAGACTCCTTCTGATAGGCTCCTTCAGGTGTTGCTAGCCTATCCTCTCTCCTAGGTAGCCAAACCCTCTTTTCTGGCTATTTAGGGTCTCTGCTTTAGGGAATTCCTTAGATAACGAATGCAAGAGCTCATCAGAGTTCCTCTGCATCTCTCTCTTCACCTTCTGCCAAGGAATCGACTGCTGACCGTGCTGGAAGCCTGCAAAACTGCAACAAAGTAGCAAAGACGACTACTGCAACTCTGTAACGCTGATCCTGCCGCCTTCTCGACTGTTTTCCTGCTTGTGCATGCTGTGGGGGTAGCCTGCCTCCTCTCTGCACTAGAAGCTCCGAAGAAATCTCCCGTGGGTCGACGGAATCTTCCCCCTGCAACCGCAGGCACCAAAGAACTCCATCACTGGTCCCTTGGGTCTCCTCTTAGCACAACGAGCGAGGTCCCTTGAATCCAGCAACTCTGTCCAAGTGACTCCCACAGTCCAGTGACTCTTCAGTCCAAGTTTGGTGGAGGTAAGTCCTTGCCTCCCCACGCCAGACTGCATTGCTGGGAACTGCGACTTTTGCAGCAACTCCGGCCTCTGTGCACTTCAGGTGGAAATCCTTTGTGCACAGCCAAGCCTGGGTCCACGGCACTCTAACCTGCATTGCACGACTTTCTAAGTTGTCCTCCGGCGGCGTGGGACTCCTTTGTGCAACTTCGGGTGAGCACCGTTTCACTCTTCTTCGTAGTGCCTGTTATGGCACTTCTGCGGGTGCTGCCTGCTTTTGAGAGGTCTCCTTGTCTTGCTCGACGCCCCCTCTGTCCCCAGAGGCAATTGGCGACATCCTGGTCCCTCCTGGGCCACAGCAGCATCCAAAAACCCTAACCGCACGATTTGCAGCCATCAAGGCTTCTTGGCAGTCTTTCGGCAGGAAAACACATCTGCAAGACTTTCCACGGTGTGGGGGATCCATCCTCCAAAGGAGAAGTCTCTAGCCCTTGTCGTTCCTGCAGAATCCTCAGCTTCTACTGTCCAGTAGCAGCTTCTTTGCACCAACAGCTGGCATTTCTTGGGCATCTGCCCATCTCCGACTTGCTTGTGACTTTTGGACTTGGTCCCCTTGTTCCACAGGTACCCTCGACTGGAAATCCATCGTTGTTGCATTGCTGTGTTGTGTCTTTCCAGCAGAATTCCCCTATCACGACTTCTATGTCCTTTGGGGAACTTTAGTGCACTTTGCACTCACTTTTCAGGGTCTTGGGGTGGGCTATTTTTCTAACCCTCACTGTTTTCTTACAGTCCCAGCGACCCTATACAAGGTCACATAGGTTTGTGGTCCATTCGTGGTTCGCATTCCACTTTTGGAGTATATGGTTTGTGTTGCCCCTATCCCTATTCGTCACCATTGCATCCTATTGTAACTATACATTGTTTGCACTGTTTTCTAAGACTATACTGCATATTTTTGGTATTGTGTATATATATCTTGTGTATATTTGCTATCCTCATACTGAGGGTACTCACTGAGATACTTTGGCATATTGTCATAAAAATAAAGTACCTTTATTTTTAGTATATCTGTGTATTGTGTTTTCTTATGATATTGTGCAAGTGATACTAGTGGTACTGTAGGAGCTTCACTCGTCTCCTAGTTCAGCCTAAGCTGCTCTGCTAAGCTACCATTATCTATCAGCCTAAGCTGCTAGACACCCTATACACTAATAAGGGATACCTGGGCCTGGTGCAAGGTGTAAGTACCCCTTGGTACTCACTACAAGCCAGTCCAGCCTCCTACATTGGTTGTGCAGCGGTGGGATAAGTGCTTTGTAACTACTTACCACTTTTGTCATTGTACTTTTCATAAGAGAAAAATATACAAAACAAGTTCAGTGTATGTACATGTAGGAGGCTGGACTGGCTTGTAGTGAGTACCAAGGGGTACTTACACCTTGCACCAGGCCCAGGTATCCCTTATTAGTGTAGAGGGTGTCTAGCAGCTTAGGCTGATAGATAATGGTAGCTTAGCAGAGCAGCTTAGGCTGAACTAGGAGACGTGTGAAGCTACTACAGTACCACAAATGCATATGCACAATATCATAAGAAAACACAATACACAGTTATACTAAAAATAAAGGTACTTTATTTTTATGACAATATGCCAAAAGTATCTCAGTGAGTACCCTCAGTATGAGGATAAGAAATATACACAAGATATATGTACACAATACCAAAAATATGCAGTATAGTCTTAGAAAACAGTGCAAACAGTGTAAAATTACAATAGGATGCAATGGAAGCACATAGGGATAGGGGCAACACAAACCATATACTCCAAAAGTGGAATGCGAACCACGAATGGACCCCAAACCTATGTGACCTTGTAGAGGGTCGCTGGGACTATTAGAAAATAGCAAGGGTTAGAAAAATACCCCACCCCAAGACCCTGAAAAGTGAGTGCAAAGTGCACTAAAGTTCCCCTAAAGACACAGAAGTCGTGATAGAGGAATAATGCAAGAAAAACACAACCCAGCAATGCAACAACAATGGATTTCCAGTCGAGAGTACCTGTGGAACAAGGGGACCGAGTCCAAAAGTCACAAGCAAGTCGGAGATGGGCAGATGCCCAAGAAATGCCAGCTGTTGGAGCAAAGAAGCTTCTACTGGACTGAAGAAGCTAGGAATTCTGCAGGAACAACAAGGGCTAGAGACTTCCTCTTTGGAGGATGGATCCCCCATGCCGTGGAGAGTTGTGCAGAAGTGTTTTCCCGCCGGTTGGATGCCAACAAGACTTGCTAGCTGCAAGTCGTGCGGTTAGCGTTTTTGGATGCTGCTGTGGCCCAGGATGGACCAGGATGTCGCCAATTTCGTCTGGCGACAGAGGGGATGCCGTGCAAGCCAAGGAGCCCTCTCAAAAGCAGGCAGCTCCCGCAGAAGTGCCAGAACAGGCACTACGAAGTAAAGTGAAACGGTGCTCACCTGAAGTTACACAAAGGAGTCCCACGTCGCCGGAGACCAACTTAGGAAGTCGTGCAATGCAGGTTAGAGTGCTGTGGACCCAGGCTTGGGTGTGCACAAAGGATTTCCGCCGGAAGTGCACGGAAGCCGGAGAAGTTGCAAAAGTCGCGAAAACCAACAATGCAGTCTGGCGTGGGGAAGCAAGGACTTACCTCCACCAAACTTGGATTGAAGAGTCACTGGACCGTGGGGGTCACTTGGACAGTCTTGCTGGATTCAAGGGACCTCGCTCGTCATCGTGAGAGGAGACCCAAGGGACCGTGATGCAGCTTTTTGGTGCCTGCGTTAGCAGGGGGAAGATTCCGTCGACCCACGGGAGATTTCTTCGCAGCTTCTGATGCAGAGAGGAGGCAGACTACCCCCACAGGATGCACCACCAAGAAAAACAGTCGAGAAGGCAGCAGGAGCGGCGTTACAATGTTGCAGTAGTCGTCTTAGCTACTTTGTTGCAGTTTTGCAGGCTTCCAGCGCGGTCAGCAGTCGATTTCTTGGCAGAAGGTGAAGAGGGAGATGCAGAGGAACTCTGATGAGCTCTTGCATTCGTTATCTGAGGAATCCCCAAAGAAAGAGACCCTAAATAGCCAGAAAAGAGAGTTTGGCTACTTAGGAGAGAGGATAGGCTAGCAACACTTGCAGGAGCCTATCAAAAGGAGTCTCTGACGTCAGCTGTGGGCACTGGCCACTCAGAGCACTCCAGTGTGCCAGCAGCACCTCTGTTTCCAAGATGGCAGAGGTCTGGAGCACACTGGAGGAGCTCTGGGCACCTCCCAGGGGAGGTGCAGGTCAGGGGAGTGGTCACTCCCCTTTCCTTTGTCCAGTTTCGCGCCTAAGCAGGGCTGACGGGTCCCTGAACCGGTGTAGATTGGCTTATGCAAAATTGGGCACATCTGTGCCCAACAAAGCATTTCCAGAAGCTGGGGGAGGCTACTCCTCCCCTGCCTTCACACCATTTTCCAAAGGGAGAGGGTGTAACACCCCCTCTCTGAGGAAGTCCTTTGTTCTGCCATTCTGGGCCAGGCCTGGCTGGACCCCAGGAGGGTAGAAGCCTGTCTGTGGGGTTGGCAGCAGCAGCAGCTGCAGTGTAACCCCAGAAAAGGCAGTTTGGCAGTACCAGGGTCTGTGCTACAGACCACTGGGAGCATGGAATTGTGCCAACTATGCCAGGATGGTATAGAGGGGCAATTCCATGATCTTAGACATGTTACATGGCCATATTCGGAGTTACCATTTTGAAGCTACACATAGGTAGTGACCTATGTGTAGTGCACGCATGTAATGGTGTCCCCGCACTCACAAAGTCGGGGAATTTGTCCTGAACAATGTGGGGGTACCCTGGCTAGTGCCAGGGTGCCCACACACTAAGTAACTTTGCACCTAACCTTTACCAGGTAAAGGATAGACATATAGGTGACTTATAAGTTACTTAAGTGCAGTGAAAATGGCTGTGAAATAATGTGTGCATTATTTCACTCAGGCTGCAGTGGCAGGCCTGTGTAAGAATTGTCAGACCTCCCTATAGGTGGCAAAAGAAATGCTGCAGCCCATAGGGATCTCCTGGAACCCCAATACCCTGGGTACCTCAGTACCATATACTAGGGAATTATAAGGGTGTTCCAGTAAGCCAATGTAAATTGGTAAAATTGGTCACTAGCCTGTTAGTGACAATTTAAAAGTAATGAGAGAGCATAACCACTGAGGTTCTGGTTAGCAGAGCCTCAGTGAGACAGTTAGGCACTACACAGGGAACATATACATGCACACTTATGAGCACTGGGGCCCTGTGTTACAGGGTCCCAGTGACACATACATATAGGCCACAAACCTATGAGCACTGGGGTCCTGACCAGCAGGGTCCCAGTGACACATAACAAACATACTGAAAACATAGTGTTTTCACTATGAGCACTGGGGCCTGGCTATCAGGATCCCAGTGAGACAGTGAAAACAGTGACAAACACCCTGACATACACTCACAAACAGGCCAAAAGTGGGGGTAACAAGGCTAGAAAGAGGCTACTTTCTCACAGTACACCTAACCAAAAAGTTTTGCATTTCCTCTTTTCACTCTTTTCTAAGTGCTGAAAAGTACCTCTAAACTTTCTAAAAGTTCTTAAAAAGTTTTTTTAAAGTTTTTTTTTTCTGTCTTTTCAAAAGTTCTGAAAAACTTTTTCTCTCTTTTTCTGTCACTTAACTCTTTCTAAAAATGTCTGGCACAGGCCAAACTGTTGATCTGTCCAAACTTGCTTATGATTACCTTAGCTGGAAAGGAGCAAGGAGTCTCTGCATAGAAAGAGGTTTAGTGTAGGGAAGAACCCCTCTACAGAACTGTTAGTGAATATGCTTGTTGAACAGGATAAGGCCAAAGCTGGCACTACTGTTGAAAAGTTAGCTGATGGTTCCCACTCTGATTCTGGGGCACCCCTAGCAAAAGATGTGGGAGGGAAACTTCCTAGCCTGCCCATTAGCAGACAACCTAGCATAGTTGGTACTGATGTAGAGTCACATCATACAGATAGTGTGGTCTCACATCACAGTAAGAGCATTCATTCTCATCATAGTAGAAGTGCTGTTCCTGTTAGCCAAGCTGTTAGGGTGCCATCTGTTAGGGACAGGTCTCCTTCTGTTCATTCTCACCATACTTCTGTTTCAAGGCATGTCCCTCCCACCCACCCTGATGACAGAGTGTTAGAAAGGGAGCTCAATAGATTGAGAGTGGAGGAATCCAGGCTGAAGCTCAAGAAGCAACAGCTGGATTTAGATAGGCAGCCCTTAGAGATAGAAAGAGAAAGACTGAAAATTGGGTTTGAACCCCATGGTGGCAGCAGCAGTATTCCCCATAGTCATCCTGCAAGAGAGCATGATTCAAGGAATCTGCATAAGATAGTTCCCCCTTATAAGGAGGGGGATGACATTAACAAGTGGTTTGCTGCACTTGAGAGGGCCTGTGTTGTACAGGATGTCCCTCAAAGGCAGTGGGCTGCTATCCTATGGCTATCATTTAGTGGAAAGGGTAGGGATAGGCTCCTTACTGTGAAAGAAAGTGATGCCAATAATTTCACTATTCTTAAGAATGCACTCCTGGATGGTTATGGCTTAACCACTGAACAGTACAGGATGAAGTTCAGAGAGACCAAAAAGGAGTCTTCACAAGACTGGGTAGACTTTGTTGACCATTCAGTGAAGGCCTTGGAGGGGTGGTTACATGGCAGTAAAGTTACTGATTATGAAAGCCTGTATAACTTAATCCTGAGAGAGCATATTCTTAATAATTGTGTGTCTGATTTGTTGCACCAGTACCTGGTAGACTCTGATCTGACCTCTCCCCAAGAATTGGGAAAGAAGGCAGACCAATGGGTCAGAACAAGGGTGAACAGAAAAGTTAATACAGGGGGTGACAAAGATGGCAAGAAGAAGGATGGTAAGTCTTCAGACAAGGGTGGGGACAAATCTAAAAATGAGTCTTCATCAGGCCCACAAAAACACTCTGGTGGGGGTGGTGGGCCTAAATCCTCTTCTAATCAAAACAAAGAAAAGAAACCATGGTGCTATTTATGTAAAATAAAAGTCCATTTGACAACAGATCCCAGTTGTCCAAAGAAAAGCACCAAGCCTCCTACCACTATAACCCCTACTGCTACACCTAGTGTCCCTACTAATACCAGTGGTGGTGGGAGCAAACCTACTAATAGCCAATCCAAGGGAGTAGCTGGGCTAACTATTGGTAACTTAGTTGGGGTTGGTCTGATTAGGGAGACCACAGAGACTGTGTTAGTCTCTGAGGGGGCTATTGATTTAGCCACCTTGGTTGCTTGTCCCCTTAACATGGATAAGTAGAAGCAACTACCCCTAATAAATGGTGCTTAGGTTCAGGCCTACAGGGACACAGGTGCCAGTGTCACAATGGTGATAGAGAAACTGGTCCACCCTGAACAACACCTACTTGGTCACCAGTACCAAGTAACCGATGCTCACAACAACACATTTAGCCACCCCATGGCTGTTGTAAATCTCAACTGGGGGGGGGGGGTTACTGGTCCAAAGAAAGTTGTGGTAGCCTCAGATTTACCTGTAGACTGTCTACTAGGAAATGATTTGGAGACATCAGCTTGGTCAGATGTGGAGTTGAAGGCCCATGCAGCAATGCTGGGCATCCCAGGGCATATTTTTGCTTTAACCAGGGCTCAGGCCAAAAAGCAAAAAGGACAGGGTGACATGGATCCTGGAACAATGGACCAAGTGCTCCCTAAAGCTAGGGCTAGTAGAAGTAAAGCACTACCTACTATCCCTCCCTCTACAGTGAATTCTTCTTCTGAGGAAGAAGAATTTCCACCCTGTTCAGAACCTACACTAGAGGAGCTGGAAGCAGACACTGCTGAGCTTTTGGGTGAAGGGGGGCCTGCCAGGGAGAAACTGAGTGTGGCACAGCAGACCTGTCCCACATTAGAGGATCTAAGACAGCAAGCTGTCAAACAAGCAAATGGGATGTCAGTGACTCTCACAGAGTTTACTGGGAGGACAACCTCTTGTACACTGAAGCAAGGGATCCAAAACCTGGAGCTGCCAGGAGATTGGTGATTCCTCAGGAGTACAGAAAGTTCCTCCTAACTCTTGCTCACGACATTCCCCTTGCTGGACATTTGGGGCAAATGAAAACTTGGGAAAGGCTTGTTCCCTTGTTTCATTGGCCTAGAATGTCTGAGGACACAAAAGATTTTTGTAAGTCCTGTGAAACATGTCGAGCCAGTGGCAAGACAGGTGGCACCCCAAAGGCACCCCTTATTCCACTTCCTGTAGTTGGGGTTCCCTTTGAAAGGGTAGGGGTTGACATAGTTGGCCCTCTTGACCCTCCTACTGCTTCAGGCAATAGGTTTATCTTGGTGGTAGTGGACCATGCCACCAGATATCCTGAAGCAATTCCTCTAAGGACCACTACAGCTCCTGCAGTGGCAAAGGCCCTCCTGGGAATCTTTTCCTGGGTGGGCTTCCCAAAAGAGGTAGTTTCAGACAGAGGAAACAATTTCATGTCTGCTTACTTGAAGGCCATGTGGAAAGAGTGTGGGGTGACATACAAGTTCACCACACCCTATCATCCACAAACAAATGGACTGGTGGAGAGATTTAACAAAACTCTCAAAGGCATGATTATGGGTCTCCCTGAAAAACTCCGCAGGAGATGGGATATCCTGTTACCATGCCTCCTTTTTGCCTACAGGGAGGTACCCCAGAAAGGAGTGTGCTTCAGCCCCTTTGAACTCCTCTTTGGACACCCTGTTAGGGGTCCACTAACAATTGTCAAGGAGGGTTGGGAACAACCTTTAAAAGCTCCAAAGCAAGATATTGTGGATTATGTACTTGGCCTCAGATCAAGGATGGCTGAGTACATGAAAAAGGCCAGCAAAAACCTTCAGGCCAGCCAAGAGCTCCAGAAGCAATGGCATGAACAGAAGGCTGTTTTGGTTCAGTACCAACCAGGGCAGAAAGTGTGGGTCTTGGAGCCTGTGGCCCCAAGAGCACTCCAAGATAAATGGAGTGGACCCCACACAATTGTTGAAAAGAAGGGTGAAGTCACCTACTTAGTTGACTTAGGCACTGCCAGGAGTCCCCTTGGGGTGCTCCATGTCAATCGCCTGAAACCCTACTATGACAGGGCTGATCTCACCCTGCTCATCGCAACTGATGAGGGACAGGAAGAAGACAGTGATCCTCTACCTGATCTCTTCTCTTCTACAGAACAAGATGCTCTAGTGGAAGGTGTTGTACTGGCAGATTGTCTTACTGCTGAGCAGAAAGACCACTGCATAAATCTCCTGGGTCAGTTTTCTGGACTCTTCGCTACTGTGCCAGGTACCACTTCTTGGTGTGAGCACACTATAGATACTGGAGACAGCTTGCCTGTCAAAAGTAAGATCTATAGGCAGCCTGACCATGTCAGAGACTGCATAAAGCAAGAGGTGCAGAAAATGTTAGAACTGGGAGTGGTTGTGCACTCTGAAAGTCCATGGGCTTCTCCTGTGCTACTTGTAGCAAAACCTCATTCCAAAGATGGAAAGAAGGAAATGCGGTTTTGTGTTGACTACAGAGTTCTCAACCAGGTAACCAAAACTGATGCTCACCCTATACCCAGGGCAGATGAGCTCATAGATACACTGGCATCTGCCAAGTATCTAAGCACTTTTGATTTGACTGCAGGGTATTGCCAGATCAAATTATCAGAAGATGCAAAAGCAAAAACTGCATTTTCAACCATTGGAGGCCATTACCAATTCACAGTAATGCCTTTTGGATTGAAAAATGCACCTTCCACTTTTCAGAGGTTGGTGAATACAGTCCTGCAAGGGCTGGAAGCTTTCAGTGCAGCATATCTGGACGATATAGCTGTCTTTAGCTCCAGCTGGGAAGATCACCTGGTCCACCTATGGAAAGTTTTAGAGGCCCTGCAGAAGGCAGGCCTTACTATCAAGGCTTCAAAGTGCCAGATAGGGCAGGGGAAGGTGGTTTATCTGGGACACCTAGTTGGTGGAGAACAGATTGCACCACTTCAGGGGAAAATCCAAACAATTATTGATTGGGTTCCCCCTACTACTCAGACTCAGGTGAGAGCCTTTTTAAGCCTCACTGGGTACTATAGGAGGTTCATAAAGAACTATGGCTCCATTGCAGCCCCTCTTAGTGACCTCACTTCAAAGAAAATGCCTAAAAAGGTATTATGGACAGCAAACTGTCAGAGAGCTTTTGAGGAGCTGTAGGAAAGTACCATCTTGCCTGGCATGTTACCCCCATTTTTCACTGTATATATGTTGTTTTAGTTTTATGTGTCACTGGGACCCTGGTAACCCAGGGCCCCAGTGCTCATAAGTGTGCCTGAATGTGTTACCTGTGTAGTGACTAACTGTCTCACTGAGGCTCTGCTAATCAGAACCTCAGTGGTTATGCTCTCTCATTTCTTTCCAAATTGTCACTGACAGGCTAGTGACCATTTTTACCAATTTACATTGGCTTACTGGAACACCCTTATAATTCCCTAGTATATGGTACTGAGGTACCCAGGGTATTGGGGTTCCAGGAGATCCCTATGGGCTGCAGCATTTCTTTTGCCACCCATAGGGAGCTCTGACAATTCTTACACAAGCCTGCCACTGCAGCCTGAGTGAAATAACGTCCACGTTATTTCACAGCCATTTTACACTGCACTTAAGTAACTTATAAGTCACCTATATGTCTAACCTTTACCTGGTAAAGGTTAGGTGCAAAGTTACTTAGTGTGAGGGCACCCTGGCACTAGCCAAGGTGCCCCCACATTGTTCAGAGCCAATTCACTGAACTTTGTGAGTGCGGGGACACCATTACACTCGTGCACTACATATAGGTCACTACCTATATGTAGCTTCACCATGGTAACTCCGAATATGGCCATGTAACATGTCTATGATCATGGAATTGCCCCCTCTATGCCATCCTGGCATAGTTGGCACAATCCCATGATCCCAGTGGTCTGTAGCACAGACCCTGGTACTGCCAAACTGCCCTTCCTGGGGTGTCACTGCAGCTGCTGCTGCTGCCAACCCCTCAGACAGGCAGCTGCCCTCCTGGGGTCCAGCCAGGCCTGGCCCAGGATGGCAGAACAAAGAACTTCCTCTGAGAGAGGGTGTGACACCCTCTCCCTTTGGAAAATGGTGTGAAGGCAGGGGAGGAGTAGCCTCCCCCAGCCTCTGGAAATGCTTTGTTGGGCACAGATGTGCCCAATTCTGCATAAGCCAGTCTACACCGGTTCAGGGACCCCTTAGCCCCTGCTCTGGCACGAAACTGGACAAAGGAAAGGGGAGTGACCACTCCCCTGACCTGCACCTCCCCTGGGAGGTGTCCAGAGCTCCTCCAGTGTGCTCCAGACCTCTGCCATCTTGGAAACAGAGGTGCTGCTGGCACACTGGACTGCTCTGAGTGGCCAGTGCCACCAGGTGACGTCAGAGACTCCTTGTGATAGGCTCCTTCAGGTGTTGCTAGCCTATCCTCTCTCCTAGGTAGCCAAACCCTCTTTTCTGGCTATTTAGGGTCTCTGTCTCTGGGGAAACTTTCGATAACGAATGCATGAGCTCAGCCGAGTTCCTCTGCATCTCTCTCTTCACCTTCTGATAAGGAAACGACCGCTGACCGCGCTGGAAGCCTGCAAACCTGCAACATAGTAGCAAAGACGACTACTGCAACTCTGTAACGCTGATCCTGCCGCCTTCTCTACTGTTTTCCTGCTTGTGCATGCTGTGGGGGTAGCCTGTCTCCTCTCTGCACCAGAAGCTCCGAAGAAATCTCCCGTGGGTCGACGGAATCTTCCCCCTGCAACCGCAGGCACCAAAAAGCTGCATTACCGGTCCCTTGGGTCTCCTCTCAGCACAACGAGCGAGGTCCCTCGAATCCAGCTACTCTGTCCAAGTGACCCCCACAGTCCAGTGACTCTTCAGCCCAAGTTTGGTGGAGGTAAGTCCTTGCCTCACCTCGCTGGGCTGCATTGCTGGGAACCACGACTTTGCAAGCTACTCCGGCCCCTGTGCACTTCCAGCAGAAATCCTTTGTGCACATCCAAGCCTGGGTCCACGGCACTCTAACCTGCATTGCACGACTTTCTAAGTTGGTCTCCGGCGACGTGGGACTCCTTTGTGCAACTTCGGCGAGCACCGTTTCACGCATCATCGTAGTGCCTGTTTCTGGCACTTTTCCGGGTGCTACCTGCTTCAGTGAGGGCTCTTTGTCTTGCTCGACGTCCCCTCTCTCTTCAGGTCCAATTTGCAACCTCCTGGTCCCTCCTGGGCCCCAGCAGCGTCCAAAAACGCCAAACGCACGATTTGCGTGTAGCAAGGCTTCTTGGCGTCCTTCCAGCGGGAAAACACTTCTGCACGACTCTCCAAGGCGAGTGGGATCCGTCCACTAAAGGGGAAGTCTCTAGCCCTTTTTGTTCCTGCAGAAACCTCAGCTTCTTCTGTCCAGTCAAAGCTTCTTTGCGCCCACAGCTGGCATTTCCTGGGCATCTGCCCATCTGCGACTTGCTTGTGACTTTTGGACTTGGTCCCCTTGTTCCACAGGTACCCTAGATTGGAAATCCACAGTTGTTGCATTGCTGGTTTGTGTCTTTCCTGCATTATTCCTCTAACACGACTTCTTTGTCCTTAGGGGAACTTTAGTGCACTTTGCACTCACTTTTCAGGGTCTTGGGGAGGGTTATTTTTCTAACTCTCACTATTTTCTAATAGTCCCAGCGACCCTCTACAAGGTCACATAGGTTTGGGGTCCATTCGTGGTTCGCATTCCACTTTTGGAGTATATGGTTTGTGTTGCCCCTATCCCTATGTTTCCCCATTGCATCCTATTGTAACTATACATTGTTTGCACTGTTTTCTAAGACTATACTGCATATTTTTGCTATTGTGTATATATATCTTGTGTATATTTCCTATCCTCTCACTGAGGGTACACTCTAAGATACTTTGGCATATTGTCATAAAAATAAAGTACCTTTATTTTTAGTATAACTGTGTATTGTGTTTTCTTATGATATTGTGCATATGACACTAAGTGGTACTGTAGTAGCTTCACACGTCTCCTAGTTCAGCCTAAGCTGCTCTGCTAAGCTACCATTATCTATCAGCCTAAGCTGCTAGACACCCTATACACTAATAAGGGATAACTGGGCCTGGTGCAAGGTGCAAGTACCCCTTGGTACTCACTACAAGCCAGTCCAGCCTCCTACATTGGTTGTGCAGTGGTGGGATAAGTGCTTGAGACTACTTACCACTCTTGTCATTGTACTTTTCATAAGAGAAAAATATACAAAACAAGGTCAGTGTATATACACATAGCCAAAAAGTTTTGCATTTCCTCTTTTCACTCTTTTCTAAGTGCTGAAAAGTACTCCTAAACTTTCAAAAAGTTCATAAAAGTTTAAAAAGTTTTTTTTTCTGTTCAAAAAAGTTCTGAAAACTTTTGTCTCTTTCTCTATCACTTTAACTCTCTCTAAAAAATGTCTGGCACAGGCCAAAGTGTTGATCTGTCCAAACTTGCATATGACAACCTTAGCTGGAAAACAGCATGGAGTCTCTGTATAGAGAGAGGTTTGAGTGTAGGGAAGAATCCTGCCTTGGAACTGTTAATTAACATGCTTAGAGAACAGGATAAGGCCATAGGTGCCCCATCTGTTGAAAAAGTACCTAATAGTTCCCAATCTGATTCAGGGACTCCCCCAGGAAAAGATTCAGGAAAGAAACTTCCTAGCCTGCTGTAGGAGGCTGGACTGGCTTGTAGTGAGTACCAAGGGGTACTTGCACCTTGCACCAGGCCCAGTTATCCCTTATTAGTGTATAGGGTGTCTAGCAGCTTAGGCTGATAGATAATGGTAGCTTAGCAGAGCAGCTTAGGCTGAACTAGGAGACGTGTGAAGCTACTACAGTACCACCTAGTGTCATATGCACAACATCATAAGAAAACACAATACACAGTTATACTAAAAATAAAGGTACTTTATTTTTATGACAATATGCCAAAGTATCTTAGAGTGTACCCTCAGTGAGAGGATAGGAAATATACACAAGATATATATACACAATAGCAAAAATATGCAGTATAGTCTTAGAAAACAGTGCAAACAATGTATAGTTACAATAGGATGCAATGGGGAAACATAGGGATAGGGGCAACACAAACCATATACTCCAAAAGTGGAATGCGAACCACAAATGGACCCCAAACCTATGTGACCTTGTAGAGGGTCGCTGGGACTATTAGAAAATAGTGAGAGTTAGAAAAATAACCCTCCCCAAGACCCTGAAAAGTGAGTGCAAAGTGCACCAAAGTTCCCCTAAGGACAAAATAGTCGTGTTAGAGGGAAAATGCAAGGAAAACACAAATCAGCAATGCAACAACGATGGATTCCTGACTGAGGGTACCTGTGGAACAAGGGGACCAAGTCCAAAAGTCACAAGCAACTCGGAGATGGGCAGATGCCCAAGAAATGCCAGCGGTTGGTGCAAAGAAGCTCTTACTAGGCTGAAGAACTGTGAATACTGCAGGAACGACAAGGGCTAGAGACTTCCCCTTTGGAGGATAGATCCCCCACGCCTCGGAGAGTCGTGCAAAAGTGTTTTCCCGCCGGATGGACGCCAACAAGCCTTGCTACACGCAAATCGTGCGTTTGGCGTTTTCGGACGCTGCTGGGGCCCAGGAGGGACCAGGAGGTCGCAAATTGGACCTGCAGAGAGAGGGGACGTAGAGCAAGACAAAGAGCCCTCACTGAAGCAGGTAGCACCCGGAGAAGTGCCAGAAACAGGCACTACGAGGATGCGTGAAACGGTGCTCGCCGAAGTTGCACAAAGGAGTCCCACGTCGCCGGAGACCAACTTAGAAAGTCGTGCAATGCAGGTTAGAGTGCCGTGTACCCAGGCTTGGCTGTGCACGAAGGATTTCCGCCGGAAGTGCACAGGGGCCGGAGTAGCTTGCAAAGTCGCGGTTCCCAGCAATGCAGCCCAGCGAGGTGAGGCAAGGACTTACCTCCACCAAACTTGGGCTGAAGAGTCACTGGACTGTGGGGGTCACTTGGACAGTGTCGCTGGATTCGAGGGACCTCGCTCGTCGTGCTGAGAGGAGACCCAAGGGACCGGTAATGCAGCTTTTTGGTGCCTGCGGTTGCAGGGGGAAGATTCCGTCGACCCACGGGAGATTTCTTCGGAGCTTCTGGTGCAGAGAGGAGGCAGACTACCCCCACAGCATGCACAAGCAGGAAAACAGTCGAGAAGGCGGCAGGATCAGCGTTACAGAGTTGCAGTAGTCGTCTTTGCTACTATGTTGCAGGTTTGCAGGCTTCCAGCGCGGTCAGCGGTCGATTCCTTATCAGAAGGTGAAGAGAGAGATGCAGAGGAACTCGGATGAGCTCTTGCATTCGTTATCTAAAGTTTCCCCAGAGACAGAGACCCTAAATAGCCAGAAAAGAGGGTTTGGCTACCTAGGAGAGAGGAAAGGCTACTAACACCTGAAGGAGCCTATCAGCAGGAGTCTCTGACGTCACCTGGTGGCACTGGCCACTCAGAGCAGTCCAGTGTGCCAGCAGCACCTCTGTTTCCAAGATGGCAGAGGTCTGGAGCACACTGGAGGAGCTCTGGACACCTCCCAGGGGAGGTGCAGGTCAGGGGAGTGGTCACTCCCCTTTCCTTTGTCCAGTTTCGCGCCAGAGCAGGGGCTAAGGGGTCCCTGAACCGGTGTAGACTGGCTTATGCAGAATTGGGCACATCTGTGCCCAACAAAGCATTTCCAGAGGCTGGGGGAGGCTACTCCTCCCCTGCCTTCACACCATTTTCCAAAGGGAGAGGGTGTCACACCCTCTCTCAGAGGAAGTTCTTTGTTCTGCCATCCTGGGCCAGGCCTGGCTGGACCCCAGGAGGGCAGCTGCCTGTCTGAGGGGTTGGCAGCAGCAGCAGCTGCAGAGAAACCCCAGGAAGGGCAGTCTGGCAGTACCAGGGTCTGTGCTACAGACCACTGGGATCATGGAATTGTACCAACAATGCCAGGATGGCATAGAGGGGGCAATTCCATGATCATAGACATGTTACATGGCCATATTCGGAGTTACCATGGTGAAGCTACATATAGGTAGTGACCTATATGTAGTGCACGCATGTAATGGTGTCCCCGCACTCACAAAGTTCAGTGAATTGGCTCTGAACAATGTGGGGGCACCTTGGCTAGTGCCAGGGTGCCCTCACACTAAGTAACTTTGCACCTAACCTTTACCAGGTAAAGGTTAGACAAATAGGTGACTTATAAGTTACTTAAGTGCAGTGTAAAATGGCTGTGAAATAACGTGGACGTTATTTCACTCAGGCTGCAGTGGCAGGCCTGTGTAAGAATTGTCAGAGCTCCCTATGGGTGGCAAAAGAAATGCTGCAGCCAATAGGGATCTCCTGGAACCCCAATACCCTGGGTACCTCAGTACCATATACTAGGGAATTATAAGGGTGTTCCAGTAAGCCAATGTAAATTGGTAAAAATAGTCACTAGCCTGTCAGTGACAATTTAGAAAGCAATGAGAGAGCATAACCACTGAGGTTCTGATTAGCAGAGCCTCAGTGAGACAGTTAGTCACTACACAGGTAACACATTCAGGCACACTTATGAGCACTGGGGCCCTGGGTTACCAGGGTCCCAGTGACACATACAACTAAAACAACATATATACAGTGAAGAATGGGGGTAACATGCCAGGCAAGATGGTACTTTCCTACACCTGCCCATTACTAGACAATCTAGCATAGATGGTAATGATGATGAGCCACACCAAATAAATAGTGTTGTCTCACATCATAGCAAAAGCATTTATTCTCACCATACTGGTAGTAATGTTTCTGTAAACCAAGCTGTTAAGTTGGCTTCTGTAAGGGACAGGTCTCCTTCTGTTCATTCCCATCATAGCTCTGTTTCTAGAAATGTCCCTCCCACCAACCCTGATGACAGAATGTTAGAGAGGGAACTCAATAAGTTGAGGGTGGAACAAACCAGACTGAAGCTTAAAAAGCAACAGCTGGATTTGGATAGACAGTCTTTTGAATTGGAGAAGGAAAGACAGAAGTTGGGTTTAGATACCCATGGTGGCAGCAGCAGTATTCCCCATAGTCATCCTGCAAAAGAGCATGATTCCAGGAATCTGCACAAGATAGTTCCCCCTTATAAGGAGGGGGATGACATTAACAAGTGGTTTGCTGCACTTGAGAGGGCCTGTGTTGTACAGGATGTCCCTCAAAGGCAGTGGGCTGCTATCCTATGGCTATCATTTAGTGGAAAAGGTAGGGATAGGCTCCTTACTGTGAAAGAAAATGATGCTAATAATTTCCAAGTTCTTAAGAATGCACTCCTGGATGGTTATGGCTTAACCACTGAACAGTACAGGATAAAGTTCAGAGAGACCAAAAAGGAGTCTTCACAAGACTGGGTTGATTTTATTGACCATTCAGTGAAGGCCTTGGAGGGGTGGTTACATGGCAGTAAAGTTACTGATTATGACAGCCTGTATAACTTGATCCTGAGAGAGCATATTCTTAATAATTGTGTGTCTGATTTGTTGCACCAGTACTTGGTGGACTCTGATCTGACCTCTCCCCAAGAATTGGGAAAGAAGGCAGACAAATGGGTCAGAACAAGAGTGAACAGAAAAGTTCATACAGGGGGTGACAAAGATGGCAACAAAAAGAAGGATGGTAAGGCTTCTGACAAGGGTGGGGACAAATCTAAAAATGAGTCTTCATCAGGCCCACAAAAACACTCTGGTGGGGGTGGTGGGTCCAAATCCTCCTTTAATCAGAACAAGGAAAAGAAACCATGGTGCTATTTATGTAAAATAAAAGGCCATTGGACAACAGATCCCAGTTGTCCAAAGAAAGGCACCACAGCTCCTACCACTACAACCCCTACTGCTACACCTAGTGTCCCTACTAATAGCAGTGGTGGTGGGAGCAAACCTACTAATAGCCAATCCAAGGGAGTAGCTGGGCTCACTTTTGGTAATTTAGTTGGGGTTGGTCTGATTAGGGAGACCACAGAGGCTACTTTAGTCTCTGAAGGGGCTATTGATTTAGCCACTTTTGTTGCTTGCCCCCATAACTTGGAGAAGTACAAGCAACTAACCCTAATAAATGGTGTTGAGGTCCAGGCCTACAGGGACACAGGTGCCAGTGTCACAATGGTGATTGAGAAACTGGTGCACCCTGAACAACACATACTTGGACACCAGTACCAAGTAACCGATGCTCACAACATAACACAAAGCCACCCCATGGCTGTTGTAAATCTCAACTGGGGGGGGGGGGTAACTGGTCCAAAGAAAGTTGTGGTAGCTTCAGATTTACCTGTAGACTGTCTATTAGGGAATGATTTGGAGACATCAGCTTGGTGAGATGTGGAGTTGGAGGCCCATGCAGCAATGCTGGGCATCCCAGGGCAGATTTTTGCTTTGACAAGGGCTCAGGCCAAAAAGCAAAAAGGACAGGGAAGCTTGGATCCTGGAACAATGGACCAAGTGCTCCCTAAAGCTAGGGCTAGTAGAAGCAAACCACTTCCTACTATCCCTCCCTCTACAGTGGATTCTACTTCTGAGGAAGAAGAATTCCCTCCCTGTGCAGAACCTACACCAGAGGAGCTGGAAGCAGACACTGCTGAGCTTTTGGGTGAAGGGGGGCCTGCCAGGGAGGAGCTGAGTGTGGCACAGCAAACCTGTCCCACATTAGAGGGTCTCAGACAGCAAGCTGTCAAACAGGCTAATGGGGATGTCAGTGACTCTCACAGAGTTTACTGGGAGGACAACCTCTTGTACACTGAGCATAGGGATCCTAAACCTGGAGCTGCCAGGAGATTAGTGATTCCTCAGGAGTACAGAAAGTTCCTCCTAACACTGGCACATGACATTCCCTTAGCTGGGCACCTGGGTCAAATGAAAACTTGGGACAGATTGGTACCATTGTTTCATTGGCCTAGGATGTCTGAGGACACAAAGGAATTTTGTAAGTCCTGTGAAACCTGTCAAGCCAGTGGCAAGACAGGTGGCACCCCAAAGGCACCCCTTATCCCACTGCCTGTGGTTGGGGTTCCCTTTGAAAGGGTAGAGGTTGACATAGTTGGCCCCCTTTACCCTCCTACTGCTTCAGGCAATAGGTTTATCTTGGTGGTAGTGGACCATGCCACAAGATATCCTGAAGCTATTCCTTTAAGGACCACTACAGCTCCTGCAGTGGCAAAGGCCCTCCTGGGAATATTTTCCAGGGTGGGCTTCCCAAAGGAAGTAGTATCAGACAGAGGAAGCAATTTCATGTCTGCATACTTAAAGGCCATGTGGAAGGAGTGTGGTGTAACTTACAAGTTCACAACACCCTATCATCCACAAACAAATGGACTGGTGGAGAGATTTAATAAAACTCTCAAAGGCATGATTATGGGTCTCCCTGAAAAACTCCGCAGGAGATGGGATATCCTTCTACCATGCCTCCTTTTTGCCTACAGGGAGGTACCCCAGAAAGGAGTGGGCTTCAGCCCCTTTGAACTTCTTTTTGGACACCCTGTTAGGGGTCCACTCACACTTGTAAAGGAGGGTTGGGAACAACCTTTAAAAGCTCCTAAGCAGGATATTGTGGATTATGTACTTGGCCTCAGATCAAGGATGGCTGAGTACATGAAAAAGGCCAGTAAAAACCTTCAGGCCAGCCAAGAGCTCCAGAAGCAATGGCATGATCAGAAGGCTGTTTTGGTTCAGTACCAACCAGGGCAGAAAGTGTGGGTCTTGGAGCCTGTGGCCCCAAGAGCACTCCAAGATAAATGGAGTGGTCCCCACACAATTGTTGAAAAGAAGGGTGAAGTCACCTACTTGGTTGACTTAGGCACTGCCAGGAGTCCCCTTAGGGTGCTCCATGTCAACCGCCTGAAACCCTACTATGACAGGGCTGATCTCACCCTGCTCATGGCAACAGATGAGGGACAGGAAGAAGACAGTGATCCTCTACCTGATCTCTTCTCTTCCACAGAACAAGATGCTCTTGTGGAAGGGGTAGTTTTGGCAGATTGTCTTACTGCTGAGCAGAAAGACCATTGCATAAATCTCCTAGGACAATTTTCAGAACTCTTCTCTACTGTGCCAGGCACCACTTCTTGGTGTGAGCACACTATAGATACTGGAGACAGTTTACCTGTCAAAAGTAAGATCTATAGGCAGCCTGACCATGTCAGGGACTGCATAAAGCAAGAAGTTCAGAAAATGTTGGAACTAGGAGTGGTTGAGCACTCTGACAGTCCATGGGCTTCCCCTGTGGTACTGGTACCAAAACCCAATTCTAAAGATGGAAAGAAGGAAATGAGGTTTTGTGTAGACTATAGAGGTCTCAACTTGGTAACCAAAACTGATGCTCACCCTATACCCAGGGCAGATGAGCTTATAGATACACTGGCATCTGCCAAGTATCTAAGCACTTTTGATTTGACTGTAGGGTATTGGCAGATCAAATTATCAGAAGATGCTAAATCTAAGACTGCATTTTCTACCATTGGAGGACATTACCAGTTTACTGTAATGCCTTTTTGTTTGAAAAATGCACCTGCCACTTTTCAGAGGTTGGTGAACACAGTCCTGCAAGGGCTGGAAGCTTTCAGTGCAGCATATTTGGACGATATAGCTGTCTTTAGCTCCAGCTGGGATGATCACCTGGTCCACCTATGGAAAGTTTTGGAGGCCCTGCAAAAGGCAGGCCTCACTATCAAGGCTTCAAAGTGCCAGATAGGGCAGGGTAAGGTGGTTTATCTGGGACACCTTGTTGGTGGGGAACAGATTGCACCACTTCAGGGGATAATCCAAACTATTATTGATTGGGTTCCCCCTACCACTCAGACTCAGGTGAGAGCCTTCCTAGGCCTCACTGGGTATTACAGGAGGTTCATTAAGAACTATGGCTCCATTGCAGCCCCTCTTAATGACCTCACTTCCAAGAAAATGCCTAAAAAGGTATTATGGACAGCAAGCTGTCAGAAAGCTTTTGAGGAGCTGAAGCAGGCCATGTGCTCTGCACCTGTCCTGAAAAGCCCTTGTTACTCTAAAAAATTCTATGTCCAAACTGATGCATCTGAATTAGGAGTAGGGGCAGTCCTATCACAACTTAATTCTGAGGGCCAGGATCAACCTGTTGCTTTTATTAGCAGGAGGTTGACCCCTAGAGAAAAGCGTTGGTCTGCCATTGAGATGGAGGCCTTTGCTGTGGTCTGGGCTCTGAAGAAGTTGAGGCCATACCTGTTTGGCACTCACTTCATTGTTCAGACAGACCACAAACCTCTACTTTGGCTAAAACAAATGAAAGGTGAAAATCCTAAATTGTTGAGGTGGTCCATATCCCTACAGGGAATGGACTATACAGTGGAACATAGACCTGGGAGTAGCCACTCCAATGCAGATGGACTCTCCAGATATTTCCACTTAGACAATGAAGACTCATCAGGTCATGGCTAGTCTTATTGTCCTTCATTTGGGGGGGGGGGTTGTGTAGGAAAGTACCATCTTGCCTGGCATGTTACCCCCATTTTTCACTGTATATATGTTGTTTTAGTTTTATGTGTCACTGGGACCCTGGTAACCCAAGGCCCCAGTGCTCATAAGTGTGCCTGAATGTGTTACCTGTGTAGTGACTAACTGTCTCACTGAGGCTCTGCTAATCAGAACCTCAGTGGTTATTGTGAGAAAGTAGCCTCTTTCTAGCCTTGTTACCCCCACTTTTGGCCTGTTTGTGAGTGTATGTCAGGGTGTTTTCACTGTCTCACTGGGATCCTGCTAGGCAGGGCCCAGTGCTCATAGTGAAAACCCTATGTTTTCAGTATGTTTGTTATGTGTCACTGGGACCCTGCTAGTCAGGACCCCAGTGCTCATAAGGTTGTGGCCTATATGTATGTGTTCCCTGTGTGGTGCCTAACTGTCTCATTGAGGCTCTGCTAACCAGAACCTCAGTGGTTATGCTCTCTCATTTCTTTCCAAATTGTCACTAACAGGCTAGTGACCATTTTTACCAATTTACATTGGCTTACTGGAACACCCTTATAATTCCCTAGTATATGGTACTGAGGTACCCAGGGTATTGGGGTTCCAGGAGATCCCTATGGGCTGCAGCATTTCTTTTGCCAACCATAGGGAGCTCTGACAATTCTTACACAGGCCTGCCACTGCAGCCTGAGTGAAATAACGTCCACGTTATTTCACAGCCATTTTACACTGCAATTAAGTAACTTATAAGTCACCTATATGTCTAACCTTTACCTGGTAAAGGTTAGGTGCAAAGTTACTTAGTGTGAGGGCACCCTGGCACTAGCCAAGGTGCCCCCACATTGTTCAGAGCCAATTCCCTGAACTTTGTGAGTGCGGGGACACCATTACACGCGTGCACTACATATAGGTCACTACCTATATGTAGCTTCACAATGGTAACTCCGAATATGGCCATGTAACATGTCTATGATCATGGAATTGCCCCCTCTATGCCATCTTGGCATTGTTGGTACAATTCCATGATCCCAGTGGTCTGTAGCACAGACCCTGGTACTGCCAAACTGCCCTTCCTGGGGTTTCACTGCAGCTGCTGCTGCTGCCAACCCCTCAGACAGGCATCTGCCCTCCTGGGGTCCAGCCAGGCCTGGCCCAGGATGGCAGAACAAAGAACTTCCTCTGAGAGAGGGTGTGACACCCTCTCCCTTTGGAAAATGGTGTGAAGGCAGGGGAGGAGTAGCCTCCCCCAGCCTCTGGAAATGCTTTGTTGGGCACAGAGGTGCCCAATTCTGCATAAGCCAGTCTACACCGGTTCAGGGACCCCTTAGCCCCTGCTCTGGCGCGAAACTGGACAAAGGAAAGGGGAGTGACCACTCCCCTGACCTGCACCTCCCCTGGGAGGTGTCCAGAGCTCCTCCAGTGTGCTCCAGACCTCTGCCATCTTGAAAACAGAGGTGCTGCTGGCACACTGGACTGCTCTGAGTGGCCAGTGCCACCAGGTGACGTCAGAGACTCCTGCTGATAGGCTCCTTCAGGTGTTAGTAGCCTATCCTCTCTCCTAGGTAGCCAAACCCTCTTTTCTGGCTATTTAGGGTCTCTGTCTCTGGGGAAACTTTAGATAACGAATGCATGAGCTCAGCCGAGTTCCTCTGCATCTCCCTCTTCACATTCTGATAAGGAATCGACCGCTGACCGAGCTGGAAGCCTGCAAACCTGCAACATAGTAGCAAAGACGACTACTGCAACTCTGTAACGCTGATCCTGCCGCCTTCTCGACTGTTTTCCTGCTTGTGCATGCTGTGGGGGTAGTCTGCCTCCTCTCTGCACCAGAAGCTCCGAAGAAATCTCCCGTGGGTCGACGGAATCTTCCCCCTGCAACCGCAGGCACCAAAAAGCTGCATTACCGGTCCCTTGGGTCTCCTCTCAGCACGACGAGGAGGTCCCTCGAATCCAGCGACGCTGTCCAAGTGACCCCCACAGTCCAGTGACTCTTCAGCCCAAGTTTGGTGGAGGTAAGTCCTTGCCTCACCTCGCTGGGCTGCATTGCTGGGAACCGCGACTTTGCAGCTACTCCGGCCCCTGTGCACTTCCGGCGGAAATCCTTTGTGCACAGCCAAGCCTGGGTCCACGGCACTCTAACCTGCATTGCACGACTTTCTAAGTTGGTCTCCGGCGACGTGGGACTCCTTTGTGCAACTTCGGCGAGCACCGTTTCGCGCATCCTTGTAGTGCCTGTTTCTGGCACTTCTCCGGGTGCTACCTGCTTCAGTGAGGGCTCTTTTTCTTGCTCGACGTCCCCTCTCTCTGCAGATCCAATTTGCGACCTCCTGGTCCCTCCTGGGCCCCAGCAGCGTCCAAAAACGCCAAACGCACGATTTGCGTGTAGCAAGGCTTGTTGGCGTCCTTCCGGCGGGAAAACACTTCTGCACGACTCTCCAAGGCGAGAGAAATCTGTCCACCAAAGGGGAAGTCTCTAGCCCTTTTCGTTTCTGCTGAAACCTCAGCTTCTTCTGTCCAGTCGAAGCTTCTTTGCACCCGCAGCTGGCATTTCCTGGGCATCTGCCCATCTCCGACGTGCTTGTGACTTTTGGACTTGGTCCCCTTGTTCCACAGGTACCCTAGATTGGAAATCCACAGTTGTTGCATTGCTGGTTTGTGTCTTTCCTGCATTATTCCTCTAACACGACTATTTTGTCCTTAGGGGAACTTTAGTGCACTTTGCACTCACTTTTCAGGGTCTTGGGGAGGGTTATTTTTCTAACTCTCACTATTTTTTAATAGTCCCAGCGACCCTCTACAAGGTCACATAGGTTTGGGGTCCATTCGTGGTTCGCATTCCACTTCTGGAGTATATGGTTTGTGTTGCCCCTATCCCTATGTTTCCCCATTGCATCCTATTGTAACGATACATTGTTTGCACTGTTTTCTAAGACTATACTGCATATTTTTGCTATTGTGTATATATATCTTGTGTATATTTCCTATCCTCTCACTGAGGGTACACTCTAAGATACTTTGGCATATTGTCATAAAAATAAAGTACCTTTATTTTTAGAATAACTGTGTATTGTGTTTTCTTATGATATTGTGCATATGACACTAAGTGGTACTGTAGTGGCTTCACACGTCTCCTAGTTCAGCCTAAGCTGCTCTGCTAAGCTACCATTATCTATCAGCCTAAGCTGCTAGACACCCTATACACTAATAAGGGATAACTGGGCCTGGTGCAAGGTGCAAGTACCCCTTGGTACTCACTACAAGCCAGTCCAGCCTCCTACATTGGTTGTGCAGTGGTGGGATAAGTGCTTGAGACTACTTACCACTCTTGTCATTGTACTTTTCATAAGAGAAAAATATACAAAACAAGGTCAGTGTATATACACATAGCCAAAAAGTTTTGCATTTCCTCTTTTCACTCTTTTCTAAGTGCTGAAAAGTACTCCTAAACTTTCAAAAAGTTCTTAAAAGTTTTAAAAGTTTTTTTCTGTCTTTCCAAAAAGTTCTGAAAACTTTTTTCTCTTTTTCTATCACTTTAACTTTCTCTAAAAAATGTCTGGCACAGGCAAAAATGTTGAACTGTCCAAACTTGCATATGATCACCTTAGCTGGAAAGGAGCAAGGAGTCTCTGCATAGAGAGAGGTTTGAGTGCAGGGAAGAATCCTTCCTTAGAACTGTTAATTAATATGCTTAGAGTACAGGATAAGGCCATAAGTGCCAAATCTGGTGAAAAAGTAGCTAATGGTTCTCAATCTGATCCAGGGACTCCCCCAGGAAAAGGTTCAGGAAAGAAACTTCTCAGCCTGCCCATTACTAGACAGTCTAGCATAGTTGGTACAGAGGTTGAATCACACCATACTGATGGTGTGCTCTCACATTATACTGGTAGCCAAGCTGTTAGGGTGCCCTCTGTAAGGGACAGGTCTCCTTCTGTTCATTCCCATCATACCTCTGTATCTAGAAATGTCCCTCCCACCCACCCTGATGACAGATTGTTAGAAAGGGAGCTCAATAGATTGAGAGTGGAACAAACCAGACTGAAGCTCAAGAAGCAACAGCTGGATTTGGATAGACAGTCTTTAGAATTAGAGAAGGAAAGACAGAAGTTGGGTTTAGATACCCATGGTGGCAGCAGCAGTATTCCCCATAGTCATCCTGCAAAAGAGCATGATTCCAGGAATCTGCACAAGATAGTTCCCCCTTATAAGGAGGGGGGTGACATTAACAAGTGGTTTGCTGCACTTGAGAGGGCCTGTGTTGTACAGGATGTCCCTCAAAGGCAGTGGGCTGCTATCCTATGGCTATCATTTAGTGGAAAAGGTAGGGATAGGCTCCTTACTGTGAAAGAAAGTGATGCCAATAATTTTACAGTTCTTAAGAATGCACTCCTGGATGGTTATGGCTTAACCACTGAACAATACAGGATAAAGTTCAGAGAGACCAAAAAGGAGTCTTCACAAGACTGGGTTGATTTCATTGACCATTCAGTGAAGGCCTTGGAGGGGTGGTTACATGGCAGTAAAGTTACTGATTATGAAAGCCTGTATAACACAATCCTGAGAGAGCATATACTTAATAATTGTGTGTCTGATTTGTTGCACCAGTACCTGGTAGACTCTGATCTGACCTCTCCCCAAGAATTGGGAAAGAAGGCAGACAAATGGGTCAGAACAAGGGTGAACAGAAAAGTTCATACAGGGGGTGACAAAGATGGCAATAAGAAGAAAGATGGTGAAAAATCTCAAGATAAGCATGGGGATAAGGGTAAAACCAAAGATCCCACTTCAAATCTTAAACACTCTTCAGAGGGTGGGGATAAAACAAATTCTTCCTCTTCTTCCCAACCTGCACACATTAAAAAGCCTTGGTGCTTTGTGTGTAAAAACAGAGGCCATAGGCCAGGGGATAAGTCCTGTCCAGGTAAACCCCCTGAGCCTACCACCACTAATACATCAAGCTCTAGTGCCCCTTGCAGTAGTGGTACTAGTGGTGGGACTGCTGGCAACAGTCAAGCTAAGGGTGTAGTTGGGTTCACTTTTGGGTCCATAGTAGAAACTGGGGTAGTCAGTCCCAAGACAGTTTCTGTCACACCTAGTGGCATTGGCCTTGCCACACTGGCTGCTTGTCCCCTTACAATGGATAAGTACAGGCAGACAGTTTCAATAAATGGTGTTGAGGCCTAGGCCTACAGGGACACAGGTGCCAGTATCACTTTGGTGACTGAAAACCTAGTGCACCCTGATCAACACATCATTGGACAACATTATAAGATTATTGATGTCCATAACTCCACTAAGTTTCTTCCCTTAGCTATAATTCAGTTTAGTTGGGGTGGAGTTACTGGCCCTAAGCAGGTGGTGGTATCACCTAGCTTACCTGTAGACTGTCTCTTAGGTAATGACCTAGAGGCCTCAGGTTGAGCTGATGTAGAGTTTTATGCCCAGGCAGCCATGCTGGGCATCCCTGAGGAATTGTTCCCTCTCATTTCTACTGAAATGAAAAAGCAAAGGAGAGAAGGCCTGAAAACTCAAGATCCCTCTCCATCAACAGGTAAAAAGGGTATCACAGTATCCCCTAACCACCCTACCATTCAGGATACCATTCCTGTGGTGGGAGAAACCTCTCCTGGGGTGGCACCTGTTCCAAGGGAATCATCAGCTGGCAAAGCTGGACTCCCTGAGGTAGAAGTACCTCTCTGTGGGATAACTAACATTGGTGACAAAAAGAGCACCATTTTAGTTAACATGGAGCATCCCTCCAACCCTCCCAGAGAAACTTTAGTGCAGAAACCCTGCACTGCCTCACAACACTTAGGACAGCATCCCTGCCCTAGTGTGGAGCTCATAGGACAGCATCCCTGCCCTGCTCCAACTAAAGAGAAACAGCATCCCTGTTCTCTCTTCCAGCCATATGGACAAAGTTTTTGCCCAGCTATGGCTTTATTGAGACAGCATCCCTGTCTGGCATTTCCATCATTACAAATAGGTTCAGTGGACAATTCCCACTGCTCTAAACTAAAACTTACTGATAGAAACTCTGAAAATACATCTTCACATTGTTGCTTAGCTAAAAAACTTCAAACAGGGTGGTTTACATCCCCACAGGGAAGTAACCATATAGTGGATGATAAAGGGAGTAACCAGTCTATTGCAGAGCTACTCTCTACTTATCACCACTTAGACAATAAAGTCTCAACTGGCCAAGGTTAGCCTTATTGTCCTTCGTTTGGGGGGGGGTTGTGTGAGAAAGTAGCCTCTTTCTAGCCTTGTTACCCCCACTTTTGGCCTGTTTGTGAGTGTATGTCAGGGTGTTTTCACTGTCTCACTGGGATCCTGCTAGCCAGGGCCCAGTGCTCATAGTGAAAACCCTATGTTTTCAGTATGTTTGTTATGTGTCACTGGGACCCTGCTAGTCAGGACCCCAGTGCTCATAAGGTTGTGGCCTATATGTATGTGTTCCCTGTGTGGTGCCTAACTGTCTCATTGAGGCTCTGCTAACCAGAACCTCAGTGGTTATGCTCTCTCATTTCTTTCCAAATTGTCACTAACAGGCTAGTGACCATTTTTACCAATTTACATTGGCATACTGGAACACCCTTATAATTCCCTAGTATATGGTACTGAGGTACCCAGGGTATTGGGGTTCCAGGAGATCCCTATGGGCTGCAGCATTTCTTTTGCCACCCATAGGGAGCTCTGACAATTCTTACACAGGCCTGCCACTGCAGCCTGAGTGAAATAACGTCCACGTTATTTCACAGCCATTTTACACTGCACTTAAGTAACTTATAAGTCACCTATATGTCTAACCTTTACCTGGTAAAGGTTAGGTGCAAAGTTACTTAGTATGAGGGCACCCTGGCACTAGCCAAGGTGCCCCCACATTGTTCAGAGCCAATTCCCTGAACTTTGTGAGTGCGGGGACACCATTACACGCGTGCACTACATATAGGTCACTACCTATATGTAGCTTCACAATGGTAACTCCGAATATGGCCATGTAACATGTCTATGATCATGGAATTGCCCCCTCTATGCCATCCTGGCATTGTTGGTACAATTCCATGATCCCAGTGGTCTGTAGCACAGACCCTGGTACTGCCATACTGCCCTTCCTGGGGTTTCACTGCAGCTGCTGCTGCTGCCAACCCCTCAGACAGGCATCTGCCCTCCTGGGGTCCAGCCAGGCCTGGCCCAGGATGGCAGAACAAAGAACTTCCTCTGAGAGAGGGTGTGACATCCTCTCCCTTTGGAAAATGGTGTGAAGGCAGGGGAGGAGTAGCCTCCCCCAGCCTCTGGAAATGCTTTGTTGGGCACAGAGGTGCCCAATTCTGCATAAGCCAGTCTACACCGGTTCAGGGACCCCTTAGCCCCTGCTCTGGCGCGAAACTGGACAAAGGAAAGGGGAGTGACCACTCCCCTGACCTGCACCTCCCCTGGGAGGTGTCTAGAGCTCCTCCAGTGTGCTCCAGACCTCTGCCATCTTGAAAACAGAGGTGCTGCTGGCACACTGGACTGCTCTGAGTGGCCAGTGCCACCAGGTGACGTCAGAGACTCCTGCTGATAGGCTCCTTCAGGTGTTAGTAGCCTATCCTCTCTCCTAGGTAGCCAAACCCTCTTTTCTGGCTATTTAGGGTCTCTGTCTCTGGGGAAACTTTAGATAACGAATGCATGAGCTCAGCCGAGTTCCTCTGCATCTCCCTCTTCACCTTCTCATAAGGAATCGACCGCTGACCGCGCTGGAAGCCTGCAAACCTGCAACATAGTAGCAAAGACGACTACTGCAACTCTGTAACGCTGATCCTGCCGCCTTCTCGACTGTTTTCCTGCTTGTGCATGCTGTGGGGGTAGTCTGCCTCCTCTCTGCACCAGAAGCTCCGAAGAAATCTCCCGTGGGTCGACGGAATCTTCCCCCTGCAACCGCAGGCACCAAAAAGCTGCATTACCGGTCCCTTGGGTCTCCTCTCAGCACGACGAGCGAGGTCCCTCGAATCCAGCGACGCTGTCCAAGTGACTCCCACAGTCCAGTGACTCTTCAGCCCAAGTTTGGTGGAGGTAAGTCCTTGCCTCACCTCGCTGGGCTGCATTGCTGGGAACCGCGACTTTGCAGCTACTCCGGCCCCTGTGCACTTCCGGCGGAAATCCTTTGTGCACAGCCAAGCCTGGGTCCACGGCACTCTAACCTGCATTGCACGACTTTCTAAGTTGGTCTCCGGCGACGTGGGACTCCTTTGTGCAACTTCGGCGAGCACCGTTTCACGCATCCTCGTAGTGCCTGTTTCTGGCACTTCTCCGGGTGCTACCTGCTTCAGTGAGGGCTCATTGTCTTGCTCGAAGTCCCCTCTCTCTGCAGGTCCAATTTGCGACCTCCTGGTTCCTCCTGGGCCCCAGCAGTGTCCAAAAACGCCAAACGCACGATTTGCATGTAGCAAGGCTTGTTGGCGTTCTTCCGGCGGGAAAACACATCTGCACGACTCTCCAAGGCAAGAGAGATCGGTCTACCAAAGGGGAAGTCTCTAGCCCTTTTCGTTCCTGCAAAAACCTCAGCTTCTTCTGTCCAGTCGAAGCTTCTTTGCACCCGCAGCTGGCATTTCCTGGGCATCTGCCCATCTCCGACGTGCTTGTGACTTTTGGACTTGGTCCCCTTGTTCCACAGGTACCCTAGATTGGAAATCCACAGTTGTTGCATTGCTGGTTTGTGTCTTTCCTGCATTATTCCTCTAACACGACTATTTTGTCCTTAGGGGAACTTTAGTGCACTTTGCACTCACTTTTCAGGGTCTTGGGGAGGGTTATTTTTCTAACTCTCACTATTTTCTAATAGTCCCAGCGACCCTCTACAAGGTCACATAGGTTTGGGGTCCATTCGTGGTTCGCATTCCACTTCTGGAGTATATGGTTTGTGTTGCCCCTATCCCTATGTTTCCCCATTGCATCCTATTGTAACTATACATTGTTTGCACTGTTTTCTAAGACTATACTGCATATTTTTGCTATTGTGTATATATATCTTGTGTATATTTCCTATCCTCTCACTGAGGGTACACTCTAAGATACTTTGGCATATTGTCATAAAAATAAAGTACCTTTATTTTTAGTATAACTGTGTATTGTGTTTTCTTATGATATTGTGCATATGACACTAAGTGGTACTGTAGTGGCTTCACACGTCTCCTAGTTCAGCCTAAGCTGCTCTGCTAAGATACCATTATCTATCAGCCTAAGCTGCTAGACACCCTATACACTAATAAGGGATAACTGGGCCTGGTGCAAGGTGCAAGTACCCCTTGGTACTCACTACAAGCCAGTCCAGCCTCCTACAGTTATGCTCTCTCATTTCTTTCCAAATTGTCACTGACAGGCTAGTGACCATTTTTACCAATTTACATTGGCTTACTGGAACACCCTTATAATTCCCTAGTATATGGTACTGAGGTACCCAGGGTATTGGGGTTCCAGGAGATCCCTATGGGCTGCAGCATTTCTTTTGCCACCCATAGGGAGCTCTGACAATTCTTACACAAGCCTGCCACTGCAGCCTGAGTGAAATAACGTCCACGTTATTTCACAGCCATTTTACACTGCACTTAAGTAACTTATAAGTCACCTATATGTCTAACCTTTACCTGGTAAAGGTTAGGTGCAAAGTTACTTAGTGTGAGGGCACCCTGGCACTAGCCAAGGTGCCCCCACATTGTTCAGAGCCAATTCACTGAACTTTGTGAGTGCGGGGACACCATTACACGCGTGCACTACATATAGGTCACTACCTATATGTAGCTTCACCATGGTAACTCCGAATATGGCCATGTAACATGTCTATGATCATGGAATTGCCCCCTCTATGCCATCCTGGCATAGTTGGCACAATCCCATAATCCCAGTGGTCTGTAGCACAGACCCTGGTACTGCCAAACTGCCCTTCCTGGGGTGTCACTGCAGCTGCTGCTGCTGCCAACCCCTCAGACAGGCAGCTGCCCTCCTGGGGTCCAGCCAGGCCTGGCCCAGGATGGCAGAACAAAGAACTTCCTCTGAGAGAGGGTGTGACGCCCTCTCCCTTTGGAAAATGGTGTGAAGGCAGGGGAGGAGTAGCCTCCCCCAGCCTCTGGAAATGCTTTGTTGGGCACAGATGTGCCCAATTCTGCATAAGCCAGTCTACACCGGTTCAGGGACCCCTTAGCCCCTGCTCTGGCGCGAAACTGGACAAAGGAAAGGGGAGTGACCACTCCCCTGACCTGCACCTCCCCTTGGAGGTGTCCAGAGCTCCTCCAGTGTGCTCCAGACCTCTGCCATCTTGGAAACAGAGGTGCTGCTGGCACACTGGACTGCTCTGAGTGGCCAGTGCCACCAGGTGACGTCAGAGACTCCTTGTGATAGGCTCCTTCAGGTGTTGCTAGCCTATCCTCTCTCCTAGGTAGCCAAACCCTCTTTTCTGGCTATTTAGGGTCTCTGTCTCTGGGGAAACTTTAGATAACGAATGCATGAGCTCAGCCGAGTTCCTCTGCATCTCTCTCTTCACCTTCTGATAAGGAAACGACCGCTGACCGCGCTGGAAGCCTGCAAACCTGCAACATAGTAGCAAAGACGACTACTGCAACTCTGTAACGCTGATCCTGCCTGTAGGAGGCTGGACTGGTTTGTAGTGAGTACCAAGGGGTACTTGCACCTTGCACCAGGCCCAGTTATCCCTTATTAGTGTATAGGGTGCCTAGCAGCTTAGGCTGATAGATAATGGTAGCTTAGCAGAGCAGCTTAGGCTGAACTAGGAGACGTGTGAAGCTACTACAGTACCACTTAGTGTCATATGCACAATATCATAAGAAAACACAATACACAGTTATACTAAAAATAAAGGTACTTTATTTTTATGACAATATGCCAAAGTATCTTAGAGTGTACCCTCAGTGAGAGGATAGGAAATATACACAAGATATATATACACAATAGCAAAAATATGCAGTATAGTCTTAGAAAACAGTGCAAACAATGTATAGTTACAATAGGATGCAATGGGGAAACATAGAGATAGGGGCAACACAAACCATATACTCCAAAAGTGGAATGCGAACCACGAATGGACCCCAAACCTATGTGACCTTGTAGAGGGTCGCTGGGACTATTAGAAAATAGTGAGAGTTAGAAAAATAACCCTCCCCAAGACCCTGAAAAGTGAGTGCAAAGTGCACCAAAGTTCCCCTAAGGACAAAATAGTCGTGTTAGAGGGAAAATGCAAGGAAAACACAAATCAGCAATGCAACAACGATGGATTCCTGACTGAGGGTACCTGTGGAACAAGGGGACCAAGTCCAAAAGTCACAAGCAGCTCGGAGATGGGCAGATGCCCAAGAAATGCCAGCGGTTGGTGCAAAGAAGCTCTTACTAGGCTGAAGAACTGTGAATACTGCAGGAACGACAAGGGCTAGAGACTTCCCCTTTGTAGGATGGATCCCCCACGCCTTGGAGAGTCGTGCAGAAGTGTTTTCCCGCCGGATGGATGCCAACAAGCCTTGCTACACGCAAATCGTGTGTTTGGCGTTTTTGGACGCTGCTGGAGCCCAGGAGGGACCAGGAGGTCGCAAATTGGACCTGCAGAGAGAGGGGACGTCGAGCAAGACAAAGAGCCCTCACTGAAGCAGGTAGCACCCGGAGAAGTGCCAGAAACAGGCACTACGAAGATGCGTGAAACGGTGCTCGCCGAAGTTGCACAAAGGAGTCCCACGTCGCCGGAGACCAACTTAGAAAGTCGTGCAATGCAGGTTAGAGTGCCGTGGACCCAGGCTTGGCTGTGCACGAAGGATTTCCGCCAGAAGTGCACAGGGGCCGGAGAAGCTTGCAAAGTCGCGGTTCCCAGCAATGCAGCCCAGCGAGGTGAGGCAAGGACTTACCTCCACCAAACTCGGGCTGAGGAGTCACTGGACTGTGGGGGTCACTTGGACGGTGTCGCTGGATTCGAGGGACCTCGCTCGTCGTGCTGAGAGGAGACCCAAGGGACCGGAGATGCAGCTTTTTGGTGCCTGCGGTTGCAGGGGGAAGATTCCGTCGACCCACGGGAGATTTCTTCGGAGCTTCTGGTGCAGAGAGGAGGCAGACTACCGGCAGACTACCCCCACAGCATGCACAAGCAGGAAAAACAGTCGAGAAGGCGGCAGGATCAGCGTTACAGAGTTGCAGTAGTCGTCTTTGCTACTATGTTGCAGGTTTGCAGGCTTCCAGCGCGGTCAGCGGTCGATTCCTTATCAGAAGGTGAAGAGGGAGATGCAGAGGAACTCGGCTGAGCTCATGCATTCGTTATCTGAAGTTTCCCCAGAGACAGAGACCCTAAATAGCCAGAAAAGAGGGTTTGGCTACCTAGGAGAGAGGAAAGGCTACTAACACCTGAAGGAGCCTATCAGCAGGAGTCTCTGACGTCACCTGGTGGCACTGGCCACTCAGAGCAGTCCAGTGTGCCAGCAGCACCTCTGTTTCCAAGATGGCAGAGGTCTGGAGCACACTGGAGGAGCTCTGGACACCTCCCAGGGGAGGTGCAGGTCAGGGGAGTGGTCACTCCCCTTTCCTTTGTCCAGTTTCGCGCCAGAGCAGGGGCTAAGGGGTCCCTGAACCGGTGTAGACTGGCTTATGCAGAATTGGGCACATCTGTGCCCAACAAAGCATTTCCAGAGGCTGGGGGAGGCTACTCCTCCCCTGCCTTCACACCATTTTCCAAAGGAGAGGGTGTCACACCCTCTCTCAGAGGAAGTTCTTTGTTCTGCCATCCTGGGCCAGGCCTGGCTGGACCCCAGGAGGGCAGCTGCCTGTCTGAGGGTTGGCAGCAGCAGCAGCTGCAGTGAAACCCCAGGAAGGGCAGTTTGGCAGTACCAGGGTCTGTGCTACAGACCACTGGGATCATGGGATTGTGCCAACTATGCCAGGATGGCATAGAGGGGGCAATTCCATGATCATAGACATGTTACATGGCCATATTCGGAGTTACCATGGTGAAGCTACATATAGGTAGTGACCTATATGTAGTGCACGCGTGTAATGGTGTCCCCGCACTCACAAAGTTCAGTGAATTGGCTCTGAACAATGTGGGGGCACCTTGGCTAGTGCCAGGGTGCCCTCACACTAAGTAACTTTGCACCTAACCTTTACCAGGTAAAGGTTAGACATATAGGTGACTTATAAGTTACTTAAGTGCAGTGAAAAATGGCTGTGAAATAACGTGGACGTTATTTCACTCAGGCTGCAGTGGCAGGCCTGTGTAAGAATTGTCAGAGCTCCCTATGGGTGGCAAAAGAATTGCTGCAGCCCATAGGATCTCCTGGAACCCCAATACCCTGGGTACCTTAGTACCATATACTAGGGAATTATAAGGGTGTTCCAGTAAGCCAATGTGAATTGGTAAAATTGGTCACTAGCCTGTTAGTGACAATTTAAAAGTAATGAGAGAGCATAACCACTGAGGTTCTGGTTAGCAGAGCCTCAGTGAGACAGTTAGGCACTACACAGGGAACATATACATGCACACCTATGAGCACTGGGGCCCTGTGTGACAGGGTCCCAGTGACACATACATATAGGCCACAAACCTATGAGCACTGGGTCCTGACCAGCAGGATCCCAGTGACACATAACAACCATACTGAAAACATAGTGTTTTCACTATGAGCACTGAGGCTGGCTATCAGGATCCCAGTGAGACAGTGAAAACAGTGACAAACATCCTGACATACACTCACAAACAGGCCAAAAGTGGGGGTAACAAGGCTAGAAAAGAGGCTACCTTCTCACACAACCCCCCCCCAAACGAAGGACAATAAGGCTAACCTTGGCCAGTTGAGACTTTATTGTCTAAGTGGTGATAAGTAGAGAGTAGCTCTGCAATAGACTGGTTACTCCCTTTATCATCCACTATATGGTTACTTCCCTGTGGGGATGTAAACCACCTGTTTGAAGTTTTTTAGCTAACCAACAATGTGAAGATGTATTTTCAGAGTTTCTATCAGTAAGTTTTAGTTTAGAGCAGTGGAATTATCCACTGAACCTATTTGTAATGATGGAAATGCCAGACAGGGATGCTGTCTCAGTAAAGCCATAGCTGGACAAAAACTTTGTCCATTTGGCTGGAAGAGAGAACAGGGATGCTGTTTCTCTTGAGTTGGAGCAGGGCAGGGATGCTGTCCTATGAGCTCCACACTAGGGCAGGGATGCTGTCCTAAGTGTTGTGAGGCAGTACAGGGTTTCTGCACTAAAGTTTCTCTGGGAGGGTTGGAGGGATGCTCCATGTTAACTAAAATGGTGCTCTTTTTGTCACCAATGTTAGTTATCCACAGAGAGGTACTTCTACCTCAGGGAGTCCAGCTATGCCAGCTGATGATTCCCTTGGAACAGGTGCCACCCAGGAGAGGTTTCTCCACCACAGGAATAGTATCCTGAATGGTAGGGTGGTTAGGGATACTGTGATACCCTTTTTACCTGTTGATGGAGAGGGATCCTGAGTTTTCAGGCCTTCTCTCCTTTGCTTTTTCATTTCACTTGAAATGAGAGGGAACAATTCCTCAGGATGCCCAGCATGGCTGCATGGGCATAAAACTCTACATCAGCCCAACCTGAGGCCTCTAGGTCATTACCTAAGAGACAGTCTACAGGTAAGCTAGGTGATACCACCACCTGCTTAGGGCCAGTAACTCCACCCCAACTAAACTGAATTATAGCTAAGGGAAGAAACTTAGTGGAGTTATGGACATCAATAATCTTATACTGTTGTCCAATGATGTGTTGTTCAGGATGCACTAGGTTTTCAGTCACCAAAGTGAAACTGGCACCTGTGTCCCTGTAGGCCAAGGCCTCAACACCATTTATTGAAACTGTCTGCCTGTACTTATCCATTGTAAGGGGACAAGCAGCCAGTGTGGCAAGGCCAATGCCACTAGGTGTGACAGAAACTGTCTTGGGACTGATTACATCAGTTTCCACTATGGACCCATAAGTGAACCCCAACTACACCCTTTGCTTGACTGTTGCCAGCAGTCCCACCACTAGTACCATCTACTGCTAGGGGCACTAGAGCTTGATGTATTAGTGGTGGTAGGCTCAGGGGGTTTACTGGACAGGACTTATCCCTGGCCTATGGCCTCTGTTTTTACACACAAAGCACCAAGGCTTTTTAATGTGTGCAGGTTGGGAAGAAGAGGAAGAATTTGTTTTATCCCCACCCTCTGAAGAGTGTTTAAGATTTGAAGTGGGATCTTTGGTTTTACCCTTATCCCCATGCTTATCTTGAGATTTTTCACCATCTTTCTTCTTATTGCCATCTTTGTCACCCCCTGTATGAACTTTTCTGTTCACCCTTGTTCTGACCCATTTGTCTGCCTTCTTTCCCAATTCTTGGGGAGAGGTCAGATCAGAGTCTACCAGGTACTGGTGCAACAAATCAGACACACAATTATTAAGTATATGCTCTCTCAGGATTGTGTTATACAGGCTTTCATAATCAGTAACTTACTGCCATGTAACCACCCCTCCAAAGCCTTCACTGCCTGGTCAATGAAATCAACCCAGTCTTGTGAAGACTCCTTTTTGGTATCTCTGAACTTTATCCTGTACTGTTCAGTGGTTAAGCCATAACCATCCAGGAGTGCATTCTTAAGAACTTGGAAATTGTTAGCATCATTTTCTTTTACAGTAAGGAGCCTATCCCTACCTTTTCCAGTAAATGATAGCCATAGGATAGCAGCCCACTGCTTTTGAGGGACATCCTGTACAGCACAGGCCCTCTCAAGTGCAGCAAACCACTTGTTAATGTCATCCCCCTCCTTGTAAGGGGGAACTATCTTATGCAGATTCCTGAATCATGCTCTTTTGCAGGATGACTATGGGGAATACTGCTGCTGCCACCATGGGTATCTAAACCCATTTTCTGTCTTTCCCTCTCTATTTCTAAAGACTGTCTATCCAAATCCAGCTGTTGCTTCTTGAGCTTCAGTCTGGTTTGTTCCACTCTCAATCTATTGAGCTCCCTTTCTAACAATCTGTCATCAGGGTGGGTGGGAGGGACATTTCTAGATACAGAGGTATGATGGGAATGAACAGAAGGAGACCTGTCCCTTACCAAGGGCACCCTAACAGCTTGGCTACCAGCATAATGTGAGAGCACATCATCAGTATGATGTGATTCAACCTCTGTACCAACTATGCTAGACTGTCTAGTAATGGGCAGGCTGAGAAGTTTCTTTCCTGAACCTTTTCCTGGGGGAGTCCCTGGATCAGATTGAGAACCATTAGCTACTTTTTCTACAGATTGGGCACTTATGGCCTTATCCTGTACTCTAAGCATATTAATTAACAGTTCTAAGGAAGGATTCTTCCCTACACTCAAACCTCTCTCTATGCAGAGACTCCTTGCTCCTTTCCAGCTAAGGTGATCATATGCAAGTTTGGACAGTTCAACTTTTTGGCCTGTGCCAGACATTTTTAGAGAGAGTTAAAGTGATAGACAAAGAAAAAAAGTTTTCAGAACTTTTTGGAAAGACAGAAAAAACTTTTTAAACTTTTAAGAACTTTTTGAAAGTTTAGAAGTACTTTTCAGCACTTAGAAAAGAGTGAAAAGAGGAAATGCAAAACTTTTTGGCTATGTGTATATACACTGACCTTGTTTTGTATATTTTTCTCTTATGAAAAGTACAATGACAAGAGTGGTAAGTAGTCTCAAGCACTTATCCCACCACTGCACAACCAATGTAGGAGGCTGGACTGGTTTGTAGTGAGTACCAAGGGGTACTTGCACCTTGCACCAGGCCCAGTTATCCCTTATTAGTGTATAGGGTGTCTAGCAGCTTAGGCTGATAGATAATGGTAGCTTAGCAGAGCAGCTTAGGCTGAACTAGGAGACGTGTGAAGCTACTACAGTACCACTTAGTGTCATATGCACAATATCATAAGAAAACACAATACACAGTTATACTAAAAATAAAGGTACTTTATTTTTATGACAATATGCCAAAGTATCTTAGAGTGTACCCTCAGTGAGAGGATAGGAAATATACACAAGATATATATACACAATAGCAAAAATATGCAGTATAGTCTTAGAAAACAGTGCAAACAATGTATAGTTACAATAGGATGCAATGGGGAAACATAGAGATAGGGGCAACACAAACCATATACTCCAAAAGTGGAATGCGAACCACGAATGGACCCCAAACCTATGTGACCTTGTAGAGGGTCGCTGGGACTATTAGAAAATAGTGAGAGTTAGAAAAATAACCCTCCCCAAGACCCTGAAAAGTGAGTGCAAAGTGCACCAAAGTTCCCCTAAGGACAAAATAGTCGTGTTAGAGGGAAAATGCAAGGAAAACACAAATCAGCAATGCAACAACGATGGATTCCTGACTGAGGGTACCTGTGGAACAAGGGGACCAAGTCCAAAAGTCACAAGCAGCTCGGAGATGGGCAGATGCCCAAGAAATGCCAGCGGTTGGTGCAAAGAAGCTCTTACTAGGCTGAAGAACTGTGAATACTGCAGGAACGACAAGGGCTAGAGACTTCCCCTTTGTAGGATGGATCCCCCACGCCTTGGAGAGTCGTGCAGAAGTGTTTTCCCGCCGGATGGATGCCAACAAGCCTTGCTACACGCAAATCGTGTGTTTGGCGTTTTTGGACGCTGCTGGAGCCCAGGAGGGACCAGGAGGTCGCAAATTGGACCTGCGGAGAGAGGGGACGTCGAGCAAGACAAGGAGCCCTCACTGAAGCAGGTAGCACCCGGAGAAGTGCCAGAAACAGGCACTACGAAGATGCGTGAAACGGTGCTCGCCGAAGTTGCACAAAGGAGTCCCACGTCGCCGGAGACCAACTTAGAAAGTCGTGCAATGCAGGTTAGAGTGCCGTGGACCCAGGCTTGGCTGTGCACGAAGGATTTCCGCCGGAAGTGCACAGGGGCTGGAGAAGCTTGCAAAGTCGCGGTTCCCAGCAATGCAGCCCAGCGAGGTGAGGCAAGGACTTACCTCCACCAAACTCGGGCTGAGGAGTCACTGGACTGTGGGGGTCACTTGGACGGTGTCGCTGGATTCGAGGGACCTCGCTCTTCGTGCTGAGAGGAGACCCAAGGGACCGGAGATGCAGCTTTTTGGTGCCTGCGGTTGCAGGGGGAAGATTCCGTCGACCCACGGGAGATTTCTTCGGAGCTTCTGGTGCAGAGAGGAGGCAGACTACCCCCACAGCATGCACAAGCAGGAAAACAGTCGAGAAGGCGGCAGGATCAGCGTTACAGAGTTGCAGTAGTCGTCTTTGCTACTATGTTGCAGGTTTGCAGGCTTCCAGCGCGGTCAGCGGTCGATTCCTTATCAGAAGGTGAAGAGGGAGATGCAGAGGAACTCGGCTGAGCTCATGCATTCGTTATCTGAAGTTTCCCCAGAGACAGAGACCCTAAATAGCCAGAAAAGAGGGTTTGGCTACCTAGGAGAGAGGAAAGGCTACTAACACCTGAAGGAGCCTATCAGCAGGAGTCTCTGACGTCACCTGGTGGCACTGGCCACTCAGAGCAGTCCAGTGTGCCAGCAGCACCTCTGTTTCCAAGATGGCAGAGGTCTGGAGCACACTGGAGGAGCTCTGGACACCTCCCAGGGGAGGTGCAGGTCAGGGGAGTGGTCACTCCCCTTTCCTTTGTCCAGTTTCGCGCCAGAGCAGGGGCTAAGGGGTCCCTGAACCGGTGTAGACTGGCTTATGCAGAATTGGGCACATCTGTGCCCAACAAAGCATTTCCAGAGGCTGGGGGAGGCTACTCCTCCCCTGCCTTCACACCATTTTCCAAAGGGAGAGGGTGTCACACCCTCTCTCAGAGGAAGTTCTTTGTTCTGCCATCCTGGGCCAGGCCTGGCTGGACCCCAGGAGGGCAGCTGCCTGTCTGAGGGGTTGGCAGCAGCAGCAGCTGCAGTGAAACCCCAGGAAGGGCAGTTTGGCAGTACCAGGGTCTGTGCTACAGACCACTGGGATCATGGGATTGTGCCAACTATGCCAGGATGGCATAGAGGGGGCAATTCCATGATCATAGACATGTTACATGGCCATATTCGGAGTTACCATGGTGAAGCTACATATAGGTAGTGACCTATATGTAGTGCACGCGTGTAATGGTGTCCCCGCACTCACAAAGTTCAGTGAATTGGCTCTGAACAATGTGGGGGCACCTTGGCTAGTGCCAGGGTGCCCTCACACTAAGTAACTTTGCACCTAACCTTTACCAGGTAAAGGTTAGACATATAGGTGACTTATAAGTTACTTAAGTGCAGTGAAAAATGGCTGTGAAATAACGTGGACGTTATTTCACTCAGGCTGCAGTGGCAGGCCTGTGTAAGAATTGTCAGAGCTCCCTATGGGTGGCAAAAGAATTGCTGCAGCCCATAGGGATCTCCTGGAACCCCAATACCCTGGGTACCTTAGTACCATATACTAGGGAATTATAAGGGTGTTCCAGTAAGCCAATGTGAATTGGTAAAATTGGTCACTAGCCTGTTAGTGACAATTTAAAAGTAATGAGAGAGCATAACCACTGAGGTTCTGGTTAGCAGAGCCTCAGTGAGACAGTTAGGCACTACACAGGGAACATATACATGCACACCTATGAGCACTGGGGCCCTGTGTGACAGGGTCCCAGTGACACATACATATAGGCCACAAACCTATGAGCACTGGGGTCCTGACCAGCAGGATCCCAGTGACACATAACAACCATACTGAAAACATAGTGTTTTCACTATGAGCACTGAGGCCTGGCTATCAGGATCCCAGTGAGACAGTGAAAACAGTGACAAACATCCTGACATACACTCACAAACAGGCCAAAAGTGGGGGTAACAAGGCTAGAAAGAGGCTACCTTCTCACACTGCCGCCTTCTCGACTGTTTTCCTGCTTGTGCATGCTGTGGGGGTAGCCTGTCTCCTCTCTGCACCAGAAGCTCCGAAGAAATCTCCCGTGGGTCGACGGAATCTTCCCCCTGCAACCGCAGGCACCAAAAAGCTGCATTGCCGGTCCCTTGGGTCTCCTCTCAGCACGACGAGCGAGGTCCCTCGAATCCAGCAACTCTGTCTAAGTGACCCCCACAGTCCAGTGACTCTTCAGCCCAAGTTTGGTGGAGGTAAGTCCTTGCCTCACCTCGCTGGGCTGCATTGCTGGGAACCACGACTTTGCAAGCTACTCCGGCCCCTGTGCACTTCCGGCGCAAATCCTTTGTGCACAGCCAAGCCTGGGTCCACGGCACTATAACCTGCATTGCACGACTTTCTAAGTTGGTCTCCGGCGACGTGGGACTCCTTTGTGCAACTTCGGCGAGCACCGTTTTACGCATCCTCGTAGTGCCTGTTTCTGGCACTTCTCCGGGAGCTACCTGCTTCAGTGAGGGCTCTTTGTCTTGCTCGACGTCCCCTCTCTCTTCAGGTCCAATTTGCGACCTCCTGGTCCCCCCTGGGCCCCAGCAGCGTCCAAAAACGCCAAACGCACGATTTGCGTGTAGCAAGGCTTGTTGTCGTCCTTCCGGCGGGAAAACACTTCTGCACAACTCTCCAAGGCGAGAGGAATCCGTCCACCAAAGGGGAAGTCTCTAGCCCTTTTTGTTCCTGCAGAAACCTCAGCTTCTTCTGTCCACTTGAAGCTTCTTTGCGCCCGCAGCTGGCATTTCCTGGGCATCTGCCCATCTGCGACTTGCTTGTGACTTTTGGACTTGGTCCCCTTGTTCCACAGGTACCCTAGATTGGAAATCCACAGTTGTTGCATTGCTGGTTTGTGTCTTTCCTGCATTATTCCTCTAACACGACTTCTTTGTCCTTAGGGGAACTTTAGTGCACTTTGCACTCACTTTTCAGGGTCTTGGGGAGGGTTATTTTTCTAACTCTCACTATTTTCTAATAGTCCCAGCGACCCTCTACAAGGTCACATAGGTTTGGGGTCCATTCGTGGTTCGCATTCCACTTTTGGAGTATATGGTTTGTGTTGCCCCTATCCCTATGTTTCCCCATTGCATCCTATTGTAACTATACATTGTTTGCACTGTTTTCTAAGACTATACTGCATATTTTTGCTATTGTGTATATATATCTTGTGTATATTTCCTATCCTCTCACTGAGGGTACACTCTAAGATACTTTGGCATATTGTCATAAAAATAAAGTACCTTTATTTTTAGTATAACTGTGTATTGTGTTTTCTTATGATATTGTGCATATGACTCTAAGTGGTACTGTAGTAGCTTCACACGTCTCCTAGTTCAGCCTAAGCTGCTCTGCTAAGCTACCATTATCTATCAGCCTAAGCTGCTAGACACCCTATACACTAATAAGGGATAACTGGGCCTGGTGCAAGGTGCAAGTACCCCTTGGTACTCACTACAAGCCAGTCCAGCCTCCTACAGGAGCTGAAGCAGGATATGTGCTCTGCACCTGTCCTGAAAAGCCTTTGTTACTCTAAAAAATTCTATGTCCAAACTGATGCATCTGAATTAGGAGTAGGGGCAGTCCTATCACAACTTAATTCTGAGGGCCAGGATCAACCTGTTGCTTTTATTAGTAGGAGGTTGACCCCTAGAGAAAAGCGTTGGTCTGCCATTGAGAGGGAGGCCTTTGCTGTGGTCTGGGCACTGAAGAAGTTGAGGCCATACCTGTTTGGCACTCACTTCATTGTTCAGACAGACCACAAACCTCTACTTTGGCTAAAACAAATGAAAGGTGTAAATCCTAAATTGTTGAGGTGGTCCATATCCCTACAGGGAATGGACTATACAGTGGAACATAGACCTGGGAGTACCCACTCCAATGCAGATGGACTCTCCAGATATTTCCACTTAGACAATGAAGACCCATCAGGTAATGACTAGTCTTATTATCCTTCGTTTGGGGGGGGGGTGGTGTAGGAAAGTGCCATCTTGCCTGGCATGTTACCCCCATTTTTTCACTGTATATATGTTGTTTTAGTTGTATGTGTCACTGGGACCCTGCCAGCCAGGGCCCCAGTGCTCATAAGTGTGCCTGAATGTGTTACCTGTGTTATGACTAACTGTCTCACTGAGGCTCTGCTATCCAGAATCTCAGTGGTTATGCTCTCTCATTTCTTTCCAAATTGTCACTAACAGGCTAGTGACCATTTTCACCAATTTACATTGGCATACTGGAACACCATTATAATTCCCTAGTATATGGTACTGAGGTACCCAGGGTATTTGGGTTCCAGGAGATCCCTATGGGCTGCAGCATTTCTTTTGCCACCAATAGGGAGCTCTGACAATTCTTACACAGGCCTGCCACTGCAGCCTGAGTGAAATAATGCACACATTATTTCACAGCCATTTTCACTGCACTTAAGTAACTTATAAGTCACCTATATGTCTAACCTTTACCTGGTAAAGGTTAGGTGCAAAGTTACTTAGTGTGTGGGCACCCTGGGACTAGCCAAGGTGCCCCCACATTGTTCAGGGCAAATTCCCCGGACTTTGTGAGTGCGGGGACACCATTACACGAGTGCACTACACATAGGTCACTACCTATGTGTAGATTCACAATGGTAACTCCGAATATGGCCATGTAACATGTCTATGATCATGGAATTGCCCCCTCTATGCCATCCTGGCATAGTTGGCACAATCCCATAATCCCACTGGTCTGTAGCACTGACCCTGGTACTGCCAAACTGCCTTTTCAGGGGTTTCACTGCAGCTGCTGCTGCTGCCAACCCCTCAGACAGGTTTCTGCCCTCCTGGGGTCCAGCCAGGATTGGCACAGTATGGCAGAACAAAGGACTTCGTCAGAGAGAGGGTGTTACACCCTCTCCCTTTGGAAAACGTTGTTAAGGCAGGGGAGGAGTAGCCTCCCCCAGCCTCTGGAAATGCTTTCATGGGCACAGATGGTGCGCATTTTTGCATAAGCCAGTCTACACCGGTTCAGGGACCCCTCAGCTCTGCTCTGGCACGAAACTGGACAAAGGAAAGGGGAGTGACCACTCCCCTGACCTGCACCTCCCTTGGGAGGTGTCCAGAGCTCCTCCAGTGTGCTCCAGACCTCTGCCATCTTGGAAAAAGAGGTGCTGCTGGCACACTGGACTGCTCTGAGTGGCCAGGGCCAGCAGGTGACGTCAGAGACTCCTTCTGATAGGCTCCTTCGGGTGTTGCTAGCTTATCCTCTCTCCTAAGTAGCCAAACCCTCTTTTCTGGCTATTTAGGGTCTCTGCTTTGGGGAATTCCTTAGATAACGAATGCAAGAGCTCATCAGAGTTCCTCTGCATCTCTCTCTTCACCTTCTGCCAAGGAATCGGCTGCTGACCGCGCTGGAAGCCTGCAAAAATGCAACAAAGTAGCAAAGACGACTACTGCAACTCTGTAACGCTGATCCTGCCGCCTTCTCGACTGTTTTCCTGGTGGTGCATGCTGTGGGGGTAGTCTGCCTCCTCTCTGCACTAGAAGCTCCGAAGAAATCTCCCGTGGGTCGACGGAATCTTCCCCCTGCAACCGCAGGCACCAAAGAACTGCATCACCGGTCCCTTGGGTCTCCTCTCAGCACGACGAGCGAGGTCCCTTGAATCCAGCAACTCTGTCCAAGTGACTCCCACAGTCCAGTGACTCTTCAGTCCAAGTTTGGTGGAGGTAACTCCTTGCCTCCCCACTCCAGACTGCATTGCTGGGAACCGCGACTTTTGCAGCAACTCCGGCCTCTGTGCACTTCCGGCGGAAATCCTTTGTGCACAGCCAAGCCTGGGTCCACGGCACTCTAACCTGCATTGCACGACATTCTAAGTTGTCCTCCGGCGGCGTGGGACTCCTTTGTGCAACTTCGGGTGAGCACCGTTTCACTCTTCTTCTTAGTGCCTGTTCTGGCACTTCTGTGGGTGCTGCCTGCTTCTGAGAGGGCTCCTTGTCTTGCTCGATGCGTCCTCTGTCCCCAGACGCAATTGGCGACATCCTGGTCCCTCCTGGGCCACAGCAGCATCCAAAAACCCTAATCACACGATTTGCAGCTAGCACGGCTTGTTGGCTGTCTTTCGGCGGGAAAACACTTCTGCACGACTCTCCACGGCGTGGGGGATCCATCCTCCGAAGGGGAAGTCTCTAGCCCTTGTCGTTCCTGCAGAATCCTCAGCTTCTACTGTGCAGTAGCAGCTTCTTTGCACCCACAGCTGGCATTTCCTGGGCATCTGCCCATCTCCGACTTGCTTGTGACTTTTGGACTTGCTTTCCTTGTTCCACAGGTACCCTCGACTGGAAATCCATTGTTGTTGCATTGCTGAGTTGTGTCTTTCCTGCAGAATTCCCCTATCACGACTTCTATGTCCTTTGGGGAACTTTAGTGCACTTTGCACTCACTTTTCAGGGTCTTGGGGTGGGCTATTTTTCTAACCCTCACTGTTTTCTTACAGTCCCAGCAACCCTCTACAAGGTCACATAGGTTTGGGGTCCATTTGTGGTTCGCATTCCACTTTTGGAGTATATGGCTTGTGTTGCCCCTATCCCTATGTGTCCCCATTGCATCCTACTGAACAATACAGGATAAAGTTCAGAGAGACCAAAAAGGAGTCTTCACAAGATTGGGTTGATTTCATTGACCATTCAGTGAAGTCCTTGGAAGGGTGGTTACATGGCAGTAAAGTGACTGACTATGAAGGCCTGTATAACTTGATCCTGAGAGAGCATATTCTTAATAATTGTGTGTCAGATTTGTTGCACCAGTACTTGGTGGACTCTGATCTGATCTCTCCCCAAGAATTGGGAAAGAAGGCAGACAAATGGGTCAGAACAAGAGTAAACAGAAAAGTTCATACAGGGGGTGACAAAGATGGCAAGAAGAAGGATGGTAAGCCTTCAGACAAAGGTGGGGACAAATCTAAAAATGAGTCTTCATCAGGCCCCCAAAAGCAATCTGGTGGGGGTGGTGGGCCTAAATCCTCTTCAAAACAAAATCAAGAAAAGAAACCATGGTGCTATTTATGTAAAGTAAAAGGCCATTGGACAACAGATCCCAGTTGTCCAAAGAAAAGCACCAAGCCTCCTACCACTACAACCCCTACTGCTACACCTAGTGTCCCTACTAATAGCAGTGGTGGTGAGAGCAAACCTACTAATAGCCAATCCAAGGGAGTAGCTGGGCTCACTATTGGTAACTTAGTTGGGGTTGGTCTGATTAGGGAGACCACAGAGGCTACTTTAGTCTCTGAAGGGGCTATTGATTTAGCCACTTTGGTTGCTTGCCCCCATAACTTGGAGAAGTACAAGCAACTACCCCTAATAAATGGTGTTGAGGTCCAGGCCTACAGGGACACAGGTGCCAGTGTCACAATGGTGATTGAGAAACTGGTACACCCTGAACAACACCTACTTGGACACCAGTACCAAGTAACCGATGCTCACAACATAACACAAAGCCACCCCATGGCTGTTGTAAATCTCAACTGGGGGGGGTAACTGGTCCAAAGAAAGTTGTGGTAGCTTCAGATTTACCTGTAGACTGTCTATTAGGGAATGATTTGGAGACATCAGCTTGGTCAGATGTGGAGTTGGAGGCCCATGCAGCAATGTTGGGCATTCCAGGGCATATTTTTGCTTTGACAAGGGCTCAGGCCAAAAAGCATAAAGGACAGGGAAGCTTGGATCCTGGAACAATGGACCAAGTGCTCCCTAAAGCTAGGGCTAGTAGAAGCAAACCACTTCCTACTATCCCTCCCTCTACAGTGGATTCTTCTTCTGAGGAAGAAGAGTTCCCTCCCTGTGCAGAACCTACACCAGAGGAGCTGGAAGCAGACACTGCTGAGCTTTTGGGTGAAGGGGGGCCTGCCAGAGAGGAGCTGAGTGTGGCACAGCAAACCTGTCCCACATTAGAGGGTCTACGACAGCAAGCTGTCAAACAAGCAAATGGGGACATCAGTGACTCTCACAGAGTTTACTGGGAGGACAATCTCTTGTACACTGAGTCAAGGGATCCTAAACCTGGGGCAGCCAGAAGATTAGTGATTCCTCAGGAGTACAGGAAGTTCCTCCTAACTCTTGCACATGATATTCCCCTTGCTGGGCATCTTGGGCAGATGAAAACTTGGGACAGGCTTGTTCCCCTGTTTCATTGGCCTAGGATGTCTGAGGACACAAAGGAATTTTGTAAGTCCTGTGAAACCTGTCAAGCCAGTGGCAAGACAGGTGGCACTCCAAAGGCACCCCTTATTCCACTGCCTGTGGTTGGGGTTCCCTTTGAAAGGGTAGGGGTTGACATAGTTGGCCCCCTTGACCCTCCTACTGCTTCAGGCAATAGGTTTATCTTGGTGGTAGTGGACAATGCCACAAGATATCCTGAGGCAATTCCTCTTAGGACCACTACAGCTCCTGCAGTGGCAAAGGCCCTCCTGGGAATCTTTTCCAGGGTGGGCTTCCCAAAAGAGGTAGTTTCAGACAGAGGAAGCAATTTCATGTCTGCATACTTAAAGGCCATGTGGAAAGAGTGTGGGGTGACTTACAAGTTCACCACACCCTATCATCCACAAACAAATGGACTGGTGGAGAGGTTTAATAAAACTCTCAAAGGCATGATTATGGGACTCCCAGACAAACTCCGCAGGAGATGGGATATCCTTTTACCATGCCTCCTTTTTGCCTACAGGGAGGTACCCCAGAAAGGAGTGAGCTTCAGCCCCTTTGAACTTCTTTTTGGACACCCTGTTAGGGGTCCACTCACACTTGTTAAGGAGGGTTGGGAACAACCTTTAAAAGCTCCTAAACAGGATATTGTGGATTATGTACTAGGCCTCAGATCAAGGATGGCTGAATACATGAAGAAGGCCAGTAAAAACCTTCAGGCCAGCCAAGAGCTCCAGAAGCAATGGCATGACCAGAAGGCTGTTTTGGTTCAGTACAAACCAGGGCAGAAAGTGTGGGTCTTGGAGCCTGTGGCCCCAAGAGCACTCCAAGACAAATGGAGTGGACCCCACACAATTGTTGAAAAGAAGGGTGAAGTCACCTACTTGGTTGACTTAGGCACTGCCAGGAGTCCCCTTAGGGTGCTCCATGTCAACCGCCTGAAACCCTACTATGACAGGGCTGATCTCACCCTGCTCATGGCAACTGATGAGGGACAGGAAGAAGACAGTGATCCTCTACCTGATCTCTTCTCTTCCACAGAGCAAGATGCTCTTGTGGAAGGTGTAGTTTTGCTGATTGTCTTACTGCTGAGCAGAAAGACCATTGCATAAATCTCCTAGGACAATTTTCAGAACTCTTCTCTACTGTGCCAGGTACCACTTCTTGGTGTGAGCACACTATAGATACTGGAGACAGCTTGCCTGTCAAAAGTAAAATCTATAGGCAGCCTGACCATGTCAGAGACTGCATAAAGCAAGAAGTTCAGAAAATGTTGGAACTAGGAGTGGTTGAGCACTCTGACAGTCCATGGGCTTCTCCTGTGGTACTGGTACCAAAACCCAATTCCAAAGATGAAAAGAAGGAAATGCGGTTTTGTGTAGACTACAGAGGGCTTAACCAGGTAACCTGATGCTCACCCTATACCCAGGGCAGATGAGCTCATAGATACACTGGCATCTGCCAAGTATCTAAGCACTTTTGATTTGACTGCAGGGTATTGGCAGATCAAATTATCAGAAGATGCTAAAGCAAAAACTGCATTTTCTACCATTGGAGGACATTACCAGTTTACTGTAATGCCTTTTGGTTTGAAAAATGCACCTGCCACTTTTCAGAGGTTGGTGAATACAGTCCTGCAAGGGCTGGAAGCCTTCAGTGCAGCATATCTGGACGATATAGCAGTCTTTAGCTCCAGCTGGGATGATCACCTGGTCCACCTATGGAAAGTTTTGGAGGCCCTGCAGAAGGCAGGCCTCACTATCAAGGCTTCAAAGTGCCAGATAGGGCAGGGGAAGGTGGTTTATCTGGGACACCTGGTTGGTGGAGAACAGATTGCACCACTACAGGGGAAGATCCAGACAATTATGGATTGGACTCCCCCTACTACACAGACTCAGGTGAGAGCCTTTTTAGGCCTCACTGGGTATTACAGGAGGTTCATCAAGAACTATGGCTCCATTGCAGCCCCTCTTAATGACCTCACTTCCAAAAGAATGCCTAAAAAGGTATTGTGGACAGCAAACTGTCAAAAAGCTTTTGAGGAGCTGAAGCAGGCTATGTGCTCTGCACCTGTCCTGAAAAGCCCTTGTTACTCTAAAAAATTCTATGTCCAAACTGATGCATCTGAATTAGGAGTTGGGGCAGTCCTATCACAACTAAATTCTGAGGGCCAGGATCAACCTGTTGCTTTTATTAGTAGGAGGTTGACCCCTAGAGAAAAGCGTTGGTCTGCCATTGAGAGGGAGGCGTTTGCTGTGGTCTGGGCTTTGAAGAAGTTGAGGCCATACCTGTTTGGCACTCACTTCATTGTTCAAACAGACCACAAACCTCTACTTTGGCTAAAACAAATGAAAGGTGAAAATCCTAAATCGTTGAGGTGGTCCATATCTCTACAGGGAATGGACTATACAGTGGAACATAGACCTGGGAGTACCCACTCCAATGCAGATGGACTCTCCAGATATTTCCACTTAGACAATGAAGACCCATCAGGAAATGACTAATCTTATTGTCCTTCGTTTGGGGGGGGGTTGTGTAGGAAAGTACCATCTTGCCTGGCATGTTACCCCCATTTTTCACTGTATATATGTTGTTTTAGTTGTATGTGTCACTGGGACCCTGCAACACAGGGCCCCAGTGCTCATAAGTGTGCCTGACTGTGTTACCTGTGTAGTGACTAACTGTCTCACTGAGGCTCTGCTAACCAGAACCTCAGTGGTTATGCTCTCTCATTACTTTCAAATTGTCACTAACAGGCTAGTGACCAATGTTACCAATTTACATTGGCTTACTGGAACACCCTTATAATTCCCTAGTATATGGTACTGAGGTACCCAGGGTATTGGGGTTCCAGGAGATCCCTATGGGCTGCAGCATTTCTTTTGCCACCCATAGGGAGCTCTGACAATTCTTACACAGGCCTGCCACTGCAGCCTGAGTGAAATAATGCACACATTATTTCACAGCCATTTTCACTGCACTTAAGTAACTTATAAGTCACCTATATGTCTAACCTTTACCTGGTAAAGGTTAGGTGCAAAGTTACTTAGTGTGTGGGCACCCTGGCACTAGCCAAGGTGCCCCCACATTGTTCAGGGCAAATTCCCCGACTTTGTGAGTGCGGGGACATCATTACATGCGTGCACTACACATAGGTCACTACCTATTTGTAGCTTCACAATGGTAACTCCGAATATGGCCATGTAACATGTCTAAGATCATGGAATTGCCCCCTCTATACCATCCTGGCATAGTTGGCACAATTCCATGCTCCCAGTGGTCTGTAGCACAGACCCTGGTACTGCCAAACTGCCTTTTCTGGGGTTACACTGCAGCTGCTGCTGCTGCCAACCCCACAGACAGGCTTCTGCCCTCCTGGGGTCCAGCCAGGCCTGGCCCAGGATGGCAGAACAAAGGACTTCCTCAGAGAGGGGGTGTTACACCCTCTCCCTTTGGAAAATGGTGTGAAGGCAGGGGAGGAGTAGCCTCACCCAGCCTCTGGAAATCCTTTGTTGGGCACAGAGGTGCCCAATTCTGCATAAGCCAGTTTACACCGGTTCAGGGACCCCTCAGCCTTGCCTGGGCGTGAAACTGGACAAAGGAAAGGGGAGTGACCACTCCCCTGACCTGCACCTCCCCTGGGAGGTGCCCAGAGCTCCTCCAGTGTGCTCCAGACCTCTGCCATCTTGGAAACAGAGGTGCTGCTGGCACACTGGACTGCTCTGAGTGGCCAGTGCCCTCTGCTGACGTCAGAGACTCCTTCTGATAGGCTCCTTCAGGTGTTGATAGCCTATCCTTTGTCCTAAGTAGCCAAACCCTCTTTTCTGGCTATTTAGGGTCTCTTTCTTTGGAGATTCCTTAGATAACGAATGCAAGAGCTCATCAGAGTTCCTCTGCATCTCTCTCTTCACCTTCTGCCAAGAAATCGACTGCTGACCTGGTTGGAAGCCTGCAAAACTGCAACAAAGTAGCTAAGACGACTACTGCAACATTGTAACGCCGCTCCTGCTGCCTTCTCGACTGTTTTTCTTGGTGTGCATCCTGTGGGGGTAGTCTGCCTCCTCTCTGCATCAGAAGCTGCGAAGAAATCTCCTGTGGGTCGACGGAATCTTCCCCCTGCCAACGCAGGCACCAAAAAGCTGCATCACGGTCCCTTGGGTCTCCTCTCACGACGACGAGCGAGGTCCCTTGAATCCAGCAAGACTGTCCAAGTGACCACCACGGTCCAGTGACTCTTCAGTCCAAGTTTTTTGGAGGTAAGTCCTTGCCTCCCCACGCCAGACTGCATTGTTGGTTTTCGCAACTTTTGCAACTTCTGCAGCTCCCGTGCACTTCCGGCAGAAATCCTTTGTGCACCTGGAAGCTGGGGTCCCCGGCCCTCTAACCTGCATTGCACGACTTCCTAAGTTGTTCTCCGGCGACGTGGGACTACTTTGTGTGACTTCAGGTGAGCACCGTTTCACGCATCCTCGTAGTGCCTGTTTCTGGTACTTTTCCGGGTGCTATCTGCTGCTGTGAGGGCTCCTTGTCTTGCTCGACGTCCCTTCTACCTCCGGGTCCAATTTGCACTATCCTGGTCCATCCTGGTTCACAGCATCATCCAAAAACACTAACCACAAGATTTGCAGCTAGCAAGGCTTGTTAGCGTCTATCCGGCGGCAAAAGACGACAGCACGACTCTCCAAGGCGTGTGGGATACATCCTCCAAAGGGGAAGTCTCTAGCCCTTGTCGTTCCTGCAGTATTCACAGTTCTTCAGCCTAGTCAGAGCTTCTTTGCACCAACAGCTGGCATTTCTTGGGCATCTGCCCATCTCCGACTTGCTTGTGACTTTTGGACTTGGTCCCCTTGTTCCACAGGTACCCTCAGTCAGGAATCCATCATTGTTGCACTGCTGATTTGTGTTTTCCTTGCATTTTCCCTCTATCACGACTTCTGTGTCTTTAGGGGAACTTTAGTGCACTTTGCACTCACTTTTCAGGGTCTTGGGGTGGGGTATTTTTCTAACCCTTACTATTTTCTAATAGTCCCAGCGACCCTCTACAAGGTCACATAGGTTTGGGGTCCATTCGTGATTCACATTCCACTTTTGGAGTATATGTTTTGTGTTGCCCCTATCCCTATGTGCCTACATTGCATCCTATTGTAATTTTACACTGTTTGCACTGTTTTCTAAGACTATACTGCATATTTTTGGTATTGTGTACATATATCTTGTGTATATTTCTTATCCTCATACTGAGGGTACTCACTGAGATACTTTTGGCATATTGTCATAAAAATAAAGTACCTTTATTTTTAGTATAACTGTGTATTGTGTTTTCTTATGGTATTGTGCACAATCATTTGTGGTACTGTAGTAGCTTCACACGTCTCCTAGTTCAGCCTAAGCTGCTCTGCTAAGCTACCATTATCTATCAGCCTAAGCTGCTAGACACGCTATACACTAATAAGGGATACCTGGGCCTGGTGCAAGGTGTAAGTACCCCTTGGTACTCACTACAAGCCAGTCCAGCCTCCTACATACATTGTTTGCACTGTTTTCTAAGACTATACTGCATATTTTTGGTATTGTGTACATATATCTTGTGTATATTTGCTATCCTCATACTGAGGGTACTCACTGAGATACATTGGGATATTGTCATAAAAATAAAGTACCTTTATTTTTAGTATGTCTGTGTATTGTGTTTTCATATGATATTGTGCAAGTGACACTAGTGGTACTGTAGGAGCTTCACTCGTCTCCTAGTTCAGCCTAAGCTGCTCTGCTAAGATACCATTATCTATCAGCCTAAGCTGCTAGACACCGTATACACTAATAAGGGATACCTGGGCCTGGTGCAAGGTGTAAGTACCCCTTGGTACTCACTACAAGCCAGTCCAGCCTCCTACACACTGGTCCTCTGGGTCCCCTCTCAGCACGACGGACATGGTCCCTGGAACTCAGCAACTCTGTCCAAGTGACTCCCACAGTCCAGTGACTCTTCAGTCCAAGTTTGGTGGAGGTAGTCCTTGCCTCCCCACACTAGACAGCATTGCTGGGTACCGCGTGATTTGCAGCTGCTCCGGCTCCTGTGCACTCTTCCAGGATTTCCTTCGTGCACAGCCAAGCCTGGGCCCCAGACACCCTTTACTGAAGTGCACAACCTTCTGAGTTTTCTTCTGGCGTCATGGAACTCCCTTTTGTGACTTTTCATGGATTCCGGTTCACTTTCCTTCCAAGTGCCTGTTCAGGTACTTTTGCGGGTGCTGCCTGCTTGTGTGAGGGCTCCCTGAGTTGCTGGGCGCCCCCTCTGTCTCCTCCTCCAAGTGGCGACATCCTGGCCCCTCCTGGGCCACAGCAGCACCCAAAACCCTCTGCTGCGACCTTTGCAGCTTGCATGGGAACACCTCTGCAAGCTTCATCGTAATGTGGGACATCGGTCTTTCAAAGGAGAAGTCCGCAGCTCTCTTCTTTATTGCAGAACTCCAAGCTTCTTCCATCCGGTGGCAGCTTCCTTGCACCCTCAGCTGGCATTTCCTGGGCTCCTGCCCACTCTCGATACTGTCGCGACTATTGGACTTAGTCCCCTTGTCTTACAGGTACTCAGGTCCGGAAATCCGCTGTTGTTGCATTGCTGGTGTTTGTTCTTCCTGCAGAATCCCTCTATCACGACTTCTGTGCTCTCTGGGGGTAGTAGGTGCACTTTACACCTACCTTTCAGGGTCTTGGGTTGGGCTATTTTTCTAACCCTCACTGTTTTCTTACAGTCCCAGCGACCCTCTACAAGCTCACATAGGTTTGGGGGCCATTCGTGGTTAGCATTCCACTTTTGGAGTGTATGGTTTGTGTTGCCCCTATACCTATGTGCTCCTTTTGCAATCTATTGTAATTCTACACTGTTTGCATTACTTTTCTTACTATTCCTTACCTAAGTTTGGTTTTTGTACATATATCTTGTGCATATAACTTATCCTCATACTGAGGGTACTCACTGAGATACTTTTGGCATATTGTCATAAAAATAAAGTACCTTTATTTTTAGTAACTCTGTATATTGTGTTTTCTTATGATATTGTGCATATGACACCAGTGGTATAGTAGGAGCTTTACATGTCTCTTAGTTCAGCCTAAGCTGCTTTGCCATAGCTAGCTTCTATCAGCCTAAGCTGCTAGAAACACCTCTTCTACACTAATAAGGGACAACTGGACCTGGCACAAGGTGTAAGTTCCTCTGGTACCCACTACAAGCCAGGCCATCCTCCTACATTGGTTGTGCAATGGTGGGATAAGTACTTGTAACTACTTACCACTTTGTCATTGTATACTTTTCATAAGAGAACAATATACAAAACAGTTCAGTGTATGTACACCTAACCAAAAAGTTTTGCTTTTCTTCTCTCAAACTTTTTACAAAGTGCTGAAAAGTATACTAAAACTTCTAAAAGTTTTCTAAAAGTAAGAAAAGTTTTTTTCTCTCTTCTTTAAAAAGTTCTGAAACTGTTTCTTCCTTCTCATTATCTCTAAACCTTTTGCTATCATGTCTGAAGTAGAGTCAGCTCTTAAAATGGTCAATACAACTTATGACAATTTGAATTATAAGAACTTAAGGAGTCTCTGCTTAGAGAGAGGTTTAGTGATAGGAAAGAACCCTACCAAAGAATTTCGTTTTAACATGCTTATTGTGAATGATGAGTCCCAAGCAGGCACATCAAATGAGAGGTTAATAGAAGGTTCCCAATCTGACTCAGGGGATCTCCTTGAGGGAGGTAGGGAGGGTTCGGATCAGGATCTGCCCCCTAGCAGGACACCCAGTGTAGGAAAGTACCATCTTGCCTGGCATGTTACCCCCATTTTTCACTGTATATATGTTGTTTTAGTTGTATGTGTCACTGGGACCCTGCCAGCCAGGGCCCCAGTGCTCATAAGTGTGCCCTGTATGTGTTACCTGTGTTATGACTAACTGTCTCACTGAGGCTCTGCTATTCAGAACCTCAGTGGTTATGCTCTCTCATTTCTTTCCAAATTGTCACTATCAGGCTAGTGACCAATTTCACCACTTTACATTGGCACACTGGAACACCCTTATAATTCCCTAGTATATGGTACCCAGGGTATTGGGGTTCCAGGAGATCCCTATGGGCTGCAGCATTTCTTTTGCCACCCATAGGGAGCTCTGACAATTCTTACACAGGCCTGCCACTGCAGCCTGAGTGAAATAATGCCCACATTATTTCACAACCATTTTTCACTGCACTTAAGTAACTTATAAGTCACCTATATGTCTAACCTTTACCTAGTAAAGGTTGGGTGCTAAGTTACTTAGTGTGTGGGCACCCTGGCACTAGCCAAGGTGCTCCCACATTGTTCAGGGCAAATTCCCCGGACTTTGTGAGTGCGGGGACACCATAACACGCGTGCACTATACATAGGTCACTACCTATGTATAGCTTCACAATGGTAACTCCGAATATGGCCATGTAACATGTCTATGATCATGGAATTGCCCCCTCAATGCCATCCTGGCATTGTTGGCACAATCCCATGATCCCACGGGTCTCTAGCACAGACCCGGGTACTGCCAATCTACCTTTCCCGGGGTTTCACTGCAGCTGCTGCTGCTGCCAAACCCTCAGACAGGTTTCTGCCCTCCTGGGGTCCAGCCAGGCTTGGCCCAGGAAGGCAGAAAAAAGGACTTCCTCAGAGAGAGGGTGTTACACTCTCTCCCTTTGGAAAAAGGTGTTAGGGCAGGGGAGGAGTAGCCTCCCCCAGCCTCTGGAAATGCTTTCATGGGCACAGATGGTGCCCATTTCTGCATAAGCCAGTCTACACCGGTTCAGGGATCCCCCAGCCCTGCTCTGGTGCGAAACTGGACAAAGAAAGGGGAGTGACCACTCCCCTGACCTGCACCTCTCCTGGGAGGTGCCCAGAGCTCCTCCAGTGTGCTCCAGACCTCTGCCATCTTGGAAACAGAGGTGCTGCTGGCACACTGGACTGCTCTGAGTGGCCAGTGCCAGCAGGTAACGTCAGAGACTCCTTCTGATAGGCTCCTCCAGGTGGTGCTAGCCTATCCTCTCTCCTAAGTAGCCAAACCTCCTTTTCTGGCTATTTAGGGTCTCTGCGATCAGCAGTCGATTCCTTGGCAGAAGGTGAAGAGAGAGATGCAGAGGAACTCTGATGAGCTCTTGCATTCGTTATCTAAGGAATTCCCCAAAGCAGAGACCCTAAATAGCCAGAAAAGAGGGTTTGGCTACTTAGGAGAGAGGATAGGCTAGCAACACCTGAAGGAGCCTATCAGAAGGAGTCTCTGACGTCACCTGCTGGCCCTGGCCACTCAGAGCAGTCCAGTGTGCCAGCAGCACCTCTGTTTCCAAGATGGCAGAGGTCTGGAGCACACTGGAGGAGCTCTGGGCACCTCCCAGGGGAGGTGCAGGTCAGGGGAGTGGTCACTCCCCTTTCCTTTGTCCAGTTTCGCGCCAGAGCAGGGCTGAGGGGTTCCTGAACCGGTGGAGACTGGCTTATGCAGAAATGGGCTCCATCTGTGCCCATGAAAGCATTTCCAGAGGCTGGGGGAGGCTACTCCTCCCTTGCCTTAACACCTTTTTCCAAAGGGAGAGGGTGTAACACCCTCTCTCTGAGGAATTCCTTTGTTCTGCCCTCCTGGGCCAAGCCTGGTCTGGACCCCAGGAAGGCAGAAACCTGTCTGAGGGGTTGGCAGCAGCAGCAGCTGCAGTGAAACCCCTGAAAAGGCAGTTTGGCAGTTCCCGGGTCTGTGCTAGAGACCCGTGGGATCCTGGGATTGTGCCAACAATGCCAGGATGGCATAGAGGGGGCAATTCCATGATCATAGACATGTTACATGGCCATATTCGGAGTTACCATTGTGAAGCTACACATAGGTAGTGACCTATGTGTAGTGCACACTTGTAATGGTGTCCCCGCACTTACAAAGTCTGGGGAATTTGCCCTGAACAATGTGGGGGCACCTTGGCTAGTGCCGTTGTGCCCACACACTAAGTAACTTAGCACCCAACCTTTACCAGGTAAAGGTTAGAGATATAGGTGACTTATAAGTTACTTAAGTGCAGTGGTAAATGGCTGTGCAATAACGTGGACGTTATTTCACTCAGGCTGCAGTGGCAGGCCTGTGTAAGAATTGTCAGAGCTCCCTATGGGTGGCAAAAGAAATGCTGCAGCCCATAGGGATCTCCTGGAACCCCAATACCCTGGGTACCTCAGTACCATATACTAGGGAATTATAAGGGTGTTCCAGTATGCCAATGTGAACTGCTGAAATTGGTCACTAGGGAATGATTTGGAGACATCAGCTTGGTCAGATGTGGAGTTGGAGGCCCATGCAGCAATGTTGGGCATTCCAGGGCATATTTTTGCTTTGACAAGGGCTCAGGCCAAAAAGCAAAAAGGACAGGGAAGCTTGGATCCTGGAACAATGGACCAAGTGCTCCCTAAAGCTAGGGCTAGTAGAAGCAAACCACTTCCTACTATCCCTCCCTCTACAGTGGATTCTTCTTCTGAAGAGTTCCCTCCCTGTGCAGAACCTACACCAGAGGAGCTGGAAGCAGACACTGCTGAGCTTTTGGGTAAAGGGGGGCCTGCCAGAGAGGAGCTGAGTGTGGCAGAGCAAACCTGTCCCACATTAGAGGGTCTACGACAGCAAGCTGTCAAACAAGCAAATGGGGACATCAGTGACTCTCACAGAGTTTACTGGGAGGACAATATCTTGTACACTGAGTCAAGGGATCCTAAACCTGGGGCAGCCAGAAGATTAGTGATTCCTCAGGAGTACAGGAAGTTCCTCCTAACTCTTGCACATGATATTCCCCTTGCTGGGCATCTTGGGCAGATGAAAACTTGGGACAGGCTTGTTCCCCTGTTTCATTGACCTAGGATGTCTGAGGACACAAAGGAATTTTGTAAGTCCTGTGAAACCTGTCAAGCCAGTGGCAAGACAGGTGGCACTCCAAAGGCACCCCTTATTCCACTGCCTGTGGTTGGGGTTCCCTTTGAAAGGGTAGGGGTTGACATAGTTGGCCCCCTTGACCCTCCTACTGCTTCAGGCAATAGGTTTATCTTGGTGGTAGTGGACCATGCCACAAGATATCCTGAGGCAATTCCTCTTAGGACCACTACAGCTCCTGCAGTGGCAAAGGCCCTCCTGGGAATCTTTTCCAGGGTGGGCTTCCCAAAAGAGGTAGTTTCAGACAGAGGAAGCAATTTCATGTCTGCATACTTAAAGGCCATGTGGAAAGAGTGTGGCGTGACTTACAAGTTCACCACAGCCTATCATCCACAAACAAATGGACTGGTGGAGAGGTTTAATAAAACTCTCAAAGGCATGATTATGGGACTCCCAGACAAACTCCGCAGGAGATGGGATATCCTTTTACCATGCCTCCTTTTTGCCTACAGGGAGGTACCCCAGAAAGGAGTGGGCTTCAGCCCCTTTGAACTTCTTTTTGGACACCCTGTTAGGGGTCCACTCACACTTGTTAAGGAGGGTTGGGAACAACCTTTAAAAGCTCCTAAACAGGATATTGTGGATTATGTACTAGGCCTCAGATCAAGGATGGCTGAATAATTGAAGAAGGCCAGTAAAAACCTTCAGGCCAACCAAGAGCTCCAGAAGCAATGGCATGACCAGAAGGCTGTTTTGGTTCAGTACAAACCAGGGCAGAAAGTGCCTGTGGCCCCAAGAGCACTCCAAGACAAATGGAGTGGACCCCACACAATTGTTGAAAAGAAGGGTGAAGTCACCTACTTGGTTGACTTAGGCACTGCCAGGAGTCCCCTTAGGGTGCTCCATGTCAACCGCCTGAAACCCTACTATGACAGGGCTGATCTCACCCTGCTCATGGCAACTGATGAGGGACAGGAAGAAGACAGTGATCCTCTACCTGATCTCTTCTCTTCCACAAAGCAAGATGCTCTTGTGGAAGGTGTAGTTTTGGCTGATTGTCTTACTGCTGAGCAGAAAGACCAATGCATAAATCTCCTAGGACAATTTTCAGAACTCTTCTCTACTGTGCCAGGTACCACTTCTTGGTGTGAGCACACTATAGATACTGGAGACAGCTTGCCTGTCAAAAGTAAAATCTATAGGCAGCCTGACCATGTCAGAGACTGCATAAAGCAAGAAGTTCAGAAAATGTTGGAACTAGGAGTGGTTGAGCACTCTGACAGTCCATGGGCTTCTCCTGTGGTACTGGTACCAAAACCCAATTCCAAAGATGGAAAGAAGGAAATGCGGTTTTGTGTAGACTACAGAGGGCTTAACCAGGTAACCAAAACAGATGCTCACCCTATACCCAGGGCAGATGAGCTCATAGATACACTGGCATCTGCCAAGTATCTAAGCACTTTTGATTTGACTGCAGGGTATTGGCAGATCAAATTATCAGAAGATGCTAAAGCAAAAACTGCATTTTCTACCATTGGAGGACATTACCGGTTTACTGTAATGCCTTTTGGTTTGAAAAATGCACCTGCCACTTTTCAGAGGTTGGTGAATACAGTCCTGCAAGGGCTGGAAGCCTTCAGTGCAGCATTTCTGGACGATATAGCTGTCTTTAGCTCCAGCTGGGATGATCACCTGGTCCACCTATGGAAAGTTTTGGAGGCCCTGCAGAAGGCAGGCCTCACTATCAAGGCTTCAAAGTGCCAGATAGGGCAGGGGAAGGTGGTTTATCTGGGACACCTAGCTGGTGGAGAACAGATTGCACCACTACAGGGGAAGATCCAGACAATTATGGATTGGACTCCCCCTACTACACAGACTCAGGTGAGAGCCTTTTTAGGCCTCACTGGTTATTACAGGAGGTTCATCAAGAACTATGGCTCCATTGCAGCACCTCTTAATGACCTCACTTCCAAAAGAATGCCTAAAAAGGTATTGTGGACAGCAAACTGTCAAAAAGCTTTTGAGGAGCTGAAGCAGGCTATGTGCTCTGCACCTGCCCTGAAAAGCCCTTGTTACTCTAAAAAATTCTATGTCCAAACTGATGCATCTGAATTAGGAGTAGGGGCAGTCCTATCACAACTAAATTCTGAGGGCCAGGATCAACCTGTTGCTTTTATTAGTAGGAGGTTGACCCCTAGAGAAAAGCGTTGGTCTGCCATTGAGAGGGAGGCCTTTGCTGTGGTCTGGGCTTTGAAGAAGTTGAGGCCATACCTGTTGGCACTCACTTCATTGTTCAAACAGACCACAAACCTCTACTTTGGCTAAAACAAATGAAAGGTGAAAATCCTAAATCGTTGAGGTGGTCCATATCTCTACAGGGAATGGACTATACAGTGGAACATAGACCTGGGAGTACCCACTCCAATGCAGATGGACTCTCCAGATATTTCCACTTAGACAATGAAGACCCATCAGGAAATGACTAATCTTATTGTCCTTCGTTTGGGGGGGGGTTGTGTAGGAAAGTACCATCTTGCCTGGCATGTTACCCCCATTTTTCACTGTATATATTTTGTTTTAGTTGTAATGTGTCACTGGGACCCTGCAACACAGGGCCCCAGTGCTCATAAGTGTGCCTGACTGTGTTACCTGTGTAGTGACTAACTGTCTCACTGAGGCTCTGCTAACCAGAACCTCAGTGGTTATGCTCTCTCATTACTTTCAAATTGTCACTAACAGGCTAGTGACCAATGTTACCAATTTACATTGGCTTACTGGAACACCCTTATAATTCCCTAGTATATGGTACTGAGGTACCCAGGGTATTGGGCTTCCAGGAGATCCCTATGGGCTGCAGCATTTCTTTTGCCACCCATAGGGAGCTCTGACAATTCTAACATAGGCCTGCCACTGCAGCCTGAGTGAAATAATGCACACATTATTTCACAGCCATTTTCACTGCACTTAAGTAACTTATAAGTCACCTATATGTCTAACCTTTACCTGGTAAAGGTTAGGTGCAAAGTTACTTAGTGTGTGGGCACCCTGGCACTAGCCAAGGTGCCCCCACATTGTTCAGGGCAAATTCCCCGACTTTGTGAGTGCGGGGACACCATTACATGGGTGCACTACACATAGGTCACAACCTATGTGTTGCTTCACAATGGTAACTCCCAATATGGCCATGTACCATGTCTAAGATCATGGAATTGCCCCCTCTATACCATCCTGGCATAGTTGGCACAATTCCATGCTCCCAGTGGTCTGTAGCACAGACCCTGGTACTGCCAAACTGCCTTTTCTGGGGTTACACTGCAGCTGCTGCTGCTGCCAACCCCACAGACAGGCTTCTGCCCTCCTGGGGTCCAGCCAGGCCTGGCCCAGGATGGCAGAACAAAGGACTTCCTCAGAGAGGGGGTGTTACACCCTCTCCCTTTGGAAAATGGTGTGAAGGCAGGGGAGGAGTAGCCTCCCCCAGCCTCTGGAAATGCTTTGTTGGGCACAGAGGTGCCCAATTCTGCATAAGCCAGTTTACACCGGTTCAGGGACCCCTCAGCCTTGCCTGGGCGCGAAACTGGACAAAGGAAAGGGGAGTGACCACTCCCCTGACCTGCACCTCCCCTGGGAGGTGCCAAGAGCTCCTCCAGTGTGCTCCAGACCTCTGCCATCTTGGAAACAGAGGTGCTGCTGGCACACTGGACTGCTCTGAGTGGCCAGTGCCCTCTGCTGACGTCAGAGACTGCTTCTGATAGGCTCCTTCAGGTGTTGCTAGAATATCCTTTGTCCTAAGTAGCCAAACCCTCTTTTCTGGCTATTTAGGGTCTCTTTCTTTGGGGATTCCTCAGATAACGAATGCAAGAGCTCATCAGAGTTCCTCTGCATCTCCCTCTTCACCTTCTGCCAAGAAATCGACTGCTGACCGCGCTGGAAGCCTGCAAAACTGCAACAAAGTAGCTAAGACGACTACTGCAACATTGTAATGCCGCTCCTGCTGCCTTCTCGACTGTTTTTCTTGGTGTGCATCCTGTGGGGGTAGTCTGCCTCCTCTCTGCATCAGAAACTGCGAAGAAATCTCCCGTGGGTCGACGGAATCTTCCCCCTGCCAACGCAGGCACCAAAAAGCTGCATCACGGTCCCTTGGGTCTCCTCTCACGACGACGAGCGAGGTCCCTTGAATCCAGCAAGACTGTCCAAGTGACCCCCACGGTCCAGTGACTCTTCAGTCCAAGTTTGGTGGAGGTAAGTCCTTGCCTCCCCACGCCAGACTGCATTGTTGGTTTTCACGACTTTTGCAACTTCTCCAGCTCCCGTGCACTTCCGGCGGAAATCCTTTGTGCACCCGAAAGCTGGTGTCCCCGGCACTCTAACCTGCATTGCACGACTTCCTAAGTTGTTCTCCGGCGACGTGGGACTCCTTTGTGTGACTTCAGGCGAGCACCATTTCACGCATCCTCGTAGTGCCTGTTTCTGGCACTTCTCCGGGTGCTATCTGCTGCTGTGAGGGCTCTTTTTCTTGCTCGACGTCCCCTCTACCTCCTGGTCCAATTCGCACCATCCTGGTCCATCCTGGGCCACAGCAGCATCCAAAAATGCTAACTGCACGATTTGCAGCTAGCAAGGTTTGTTAGCATTTATCCGGCGGGAAAACCCTTCTGCACAACTCTCCAAGGTGTGGGGGATCCATCCTCCGAAGGGGAAGTCTCTAGCCCTTGTCGTTCCTGCAGTATTCACAGTTCTTCAGCCTAGTAAGAGCTTCTTTGCACCAACAGCTGGCATTTCTTGGGCATCTGCCCATCTCCGACTTGCTTGTGACTTTTGGACTTGGTCCCCTTGTTCCACAGGTACCCTCAGTCAGGAATCCATCGTTGTTGCACTGCTGATTTGTGTTTTCCTTGCATTTTCCCTCTATCACGACTTCTGTGTCTTTAGGGGAACTTTAGTGCACTTTGCACTCACTTTTCAGGGTCTTGGGGTGGGGTATTTTTCTAACCCTTACTATTTTCTAATAGTCCCAGCGACCCTCTACAAGGTCACATAGGTTTGGGGTCCATTCGTGATTCACATTCCACTTTTGGAGTATATGGTTTGTGTTGCCCCTATCCGTATGTGCCTACATTGCATCCTATTGTAATTTTACACTGTTTGCACTGTTTTCTAAGACTATACTGCATATTTTTGGTATTGTGTACATATATCTTGTGTATATTTCTTATCCTCATACTGAGGGTACTCACTGAGATACTTTTGGCATATTGTCATAAAAATAAAGTACCTTTATTTTTAGTATAACTGTGTATTGTGTTTTCTTATGGTATTGTGCATAATCATTTGTGGTACTGTAGTAGCTTCACACGTCTCCTAGTTCAGCCTAAGCTGCTCTGCTAAGCTACCATTATCTATCAGCCTAAGCTGCTAGACACCCTCTACACTAATAAGGGATACCTGAGCCTGGTGCTAGGTGTAAGTACCCCTTGGTACTCACTACAAGCCAGTCCAGCCTCCTACATACATTGTTTGCACTGTTTTCTAAGACTATACTGCATATTTTTGGTATTGTGTACATATATCTTGTGTATATTTGCTATCCTCATACTGAGGGTACTCACTGAGATACATTGGCATATTGTCATAAAAATAAAGTACCTTTATTTTTAGTATGTCTGTGTATTGTGTTTTCATATGATATTGTGCAAGTGACACTAGTGGTACTGTAGGAGCTTCACTCGTCTCCTAGTTCAGCCTAAGCTGCTCTGCTAAGATACCATTATCTATCAGCCTAAGCTGCTAGACACCGTATACACTAATAAGGGATACCTGGGCCTGGTGCAAGGTGTAAGTACCCCTTGGTACTCACTACAAGCCAGTCCAGCCTCCTACAGTTAGACATATAGGTGACTTATAAGTTACTTAAGTGCAGTGGTAAATGGCTGTGAAATAACATGCACGTTATTTCACTCAGGCTGCAGTGGCAGGCCTGTGTAAGAATTGTCAGAGCTCCCTATGGGTGGCAAAAGAAATGCTGCAGCCCATAGGGATCTCCTGGAAGCCCAATACCCTGGGTACCTCAGTACCATATACTAGGGAATTATAAGGGTTTTCCAGTATGCCAATGTGAATTGGTGAAATTAGTCACTAGCCTGTTAGTGACAATTTGGAAAGAAAGGAGAGAGCATAACCACTGAGGTTCTGGATAGCAGAGCCTCAGTGAGACAGTTAGTCATAACACAGGTAACACTTTCAGGCACACTTATGAGCACTGGGGCCCTGGCTGGCAGGGTCCCAGTGACACATACAACTAAAACAACATGTATACAGTGAAAAATGGGGGTAACATGCCAGGCAAGATGGTACTTTCCTACACAACCCCCCCCCCAAACGAAGGACAATAAGACTAGTCATTACCTGATGGGTCTTCATTGTCTAAGTGGAAATATCTGGAGAGTCCATCTGCATTGGAGTGGGTACTCCCAGGTCTATGTTCCACTGTATAGTCCATTCCCTGTAGGGATATGGACCACCTCAACAATTTAGGATTTTCACCTTTCATTTGTTTTAGCCAAAGTAGAGGTTTGTGGCCTGTCTGAACAATGAAGTGAATGCCAAACAGGTATGGCCTCAACTTCTTCAGTGCCCAGACCACAGCAAAGGCCTCCCTCTCAATGGCAGACCAACGCTTTTCTCTAGGGGTCAACTTCCTACTAATAAAAGCAACAGGTTGATCCTGGCCCTCAGAATTAAGTTGTGATAGGACTGCCCCTACTCCTAATTCAGATGCATCAGTTTGAACATAGAATTTTTTAGAGTAACAAGGGCTTTTCAGGACAGGTGCAGAGCACATGGTCTGCTTCAGCTCCTCAAAAGCTTTCTGACAGTTTGCTGTCCATACTACCTTTTTAGGCATTTTCTTTGAAGTGAGGTCATTAAGAGGGGCTGCAATGGAGCCATAGTTCTTTATGAACCTCCTATAGTACCCAGTGAGGCCTAAAAAGGCTCTCACCTGAGTCTGAGTAGTACCGGGAACCCAATCAATAATTGTTTGGATTTTCCCCTGAAGTGGTGCAATCTGTTCTCCACCAACCAGGTGTCCCAGATAAACCACTTTCCCCTGCCCTGTCTGGCACTTTGAAGCCTTGATAGTGAGGCCTGCCTTTTGCAGGGCCTCCAAAACTTTCCATAGGTGGACCAGGTGATCATCCCAGCTGGAGCTAAAGACAGCTATATCATCCAAATATGCTGCACTAAAAGCTTCCAGCCCTTGCAGGACTGTGTTCACCAACCTCTGAAAAGTGGCAGGTGCATTTTTCAATCCAAAAGGCATTACTGTAAATTGGTAATGGCCTCCAATGGTTGAAAATGCAGTTTTAGCTTTAGCATCTTCTGATAATTTGATCTGCCAATACCCTGCAGTCAAATCAAAAGTGCTTAGATACTTGGCAGATGCCAGTGTTTCTATGAGCTCATCTGCCATGGGTATAGGGTGAGCGTCAGTTTTGGTTACCTGGTTGAGACCTCTGTAGTCTACACAAAACAGCATTTCCTTCTTTCCATCTTTGGAATGAGGTTTTGGTACAAGTACCACAGGAGAAGCCCATGGACTTTCAGAGTGTTCAACCACTCCTAGTTCTAACATTTTCTGCACCTCTTGCTTTATGCAGTCTCTGACACGGTCAGGCTGCCTATAGATCTTACTTTTGACAGGCAAGCTGTCTCCAGTATCTATAGTGTGCTCACACCAAGAAGTGGTACCTGGCACAGTAGAGAAGAGTTCAGAAAACTGACCCAGGAGATTTATGCAGTTGTCTTTCTGCTCAGCAGTAAGACAATCTGCCAGTACAACACCTTCCACTAGAGCATCTTGTTCTGTGGAAGAGAAGAGATCAGGAAGAGGATCACTGTCTTCTTCCTGTCCCTCATCAGTTGCCATGAGCAGGGTGAGATCAGCCCTGTCATAGTAGGGTTTCAGGCGATTGACATGGAGCACCCTAAGGGGGCTCCTGGCAGTGCCTAAGTCAACTAAGTAGGTGACTTCACCCTTTTTCTCAACAATTGTGTGGGGTCCACTCCATTTGTCTTGGAGTGCTCTTGGGGCCACAGGCTCCAAGACCCACACTTTCTGCCCTGGTTGGTACTGAACCAAAACAGCCTTCTGGTCATGCCATTGCTTTTGGAGCTCTTGGCTGGCCTGAAGGTTTTTACTGGCCTCTTTCATGTACTCAGCCATTCTTGATCTGAGGCCAAGTACATAGTCCACTATGTCTTGCTTAGGAGCTTTTAAAGGTTGTTCCCAACCCTCCTTTACAAGTGTTAGAGGACCTCTCACAGGGTGACCAAAAAGAAGTTCAAATGGGCTGAAGCCCACTCCTTTCTGGGGTACCTCCCTGTAAGCAAAAAGGAGGCATGGTAAAAGGATATCCCATCTCCTGTGGAGTTTTTCAGGGAGTCCCATAATCATGCCTTTGAGAGTTTTTTTAATCTCTCTACCAGTCCATTTGATTGTGGATGATAGGGTGTGGTGAACTTGTATGTCATCCCACACTAATTCCACATGGCCTTTAAGTAAGCAGACATGAAATTGCTTCCCCTGTCTGATACCACCTCTTTTGGGAAGCCCAACCTGGAAAAGATTCCCAGGAGGGCCTTTGCCACTGCAGGAGCTGTAGTGGTCCTTAGAGGAATTGCTTCAGGATATCTGGTGGCATGGTCCACTACCACCAAGATAAACCTATTGCCTGAAGCAGTAGGAGAGTCGAGGGGGCCAACTATGTCCACCCCTACCCTTTCAAAGGGGACCCCAACCACAGGCAGTGGAATAAGGGGTGCCTTTGGAGTGCCACCTGTCTTGCCACTGGTTTGACAAGTTTCACAGGACTTACAAAATTATTTTGTGTCCTCAGACATTCTAGGCCAATGAAACAAGGGAACAAGCCTGTCCCAAGTTTTCATTTGCCCCAAATGTCCAGCTAAGGGAATGTTGTGAGCAAGAGTTAGGAGGAACTTTCTGTACTCCTGAGGAATCACCAATCTCCTGGCAGCTCCAGGTTTTGGATCCCTTGCTTCAGTGTACAAGAGGTTGTCCTCCCAGTAAACTCTGTGAGAGTCACTGACATCCCCATTTGCTTGTTTGACAGCTTGCTGTCTTAGACCCTCTAGTGTGGGACAGGTATGCTGTGCCACACTCAGCTCCTCCCTGGCAGGCCCCCCTTCACCCAAAAGCTCAGCAGTGTCTGCTTCCAGCTCCCCTGGTGTAGGTTCTGCACAGGGTGGAAATTCTTCTTCCTCAGAAGTAGAATCCACTGTAGAGGGAGGGATAGTAGGTAGTGCTTTACTTCTACTAGCCCTAGCTTTAGGGAGCACTTGCTCCATTCTTCCAGGATCCAACTCACCCTGTCCTTTTTGCTTTTTGGCCTGAGCCCAGGTCAAAGCAACAATATGCCCTGGAATGCCCAGCATTGCTGCATGAGCCTCCAACTCCACTTCTGCCCAAGCTGATGTCTCTAAATCATTCCCTAATAGACAGTCTACAGGTAAATCTGAGGCAACCACAACTTTCTTTGGGCCAGTAACCCCCTCCCCCCCAGTTGAGATTTACAACAGCCATGGGGTGGCTAAGGGTGTTGTTGTGAGCATCGGTTATTTGGTACTGGTGACCAAGTAGGTGTTGTTCAGGGTGGACCAGTTACTCTATTACCATTGTAACATTGGCACCTGTGTCCCTGTAGGCCTGAACCTCAACACCATTTATTAGGGGTAGTTGCTTGTACTTATCCATGTTAAGGGGACAAGCAACCAAGGTGGCTAAATCAATAGCCCACTCAGAGACTAACACAGCCTCTGTGGTCTCCCTAATTAGACCAACCCCAACTAAGTTACCAAAGGTGAGCCCAGCTACTCCCTTAGATTGGCTATTAGTAGGTTTGCTCCCACCACCACTGCTATTAGTAGGGACACTAGGTGTAGCAGTAGGGGTTGTAGTGGTAGGAGGCTTGGTGCTTTTCTTTGGACAACTGGGATCTGTTGTCCAATGGCCGTTTATTTTACATAAATAGCACCATGGTGTCTTTTCTTTGTTTTGATTAGAAGAGGATTTGGGTCCACCACCCCCACCAGAGTGTTTTTGCGGACCTGGTGAAGACTCATTTTTAGATTTGTCCCCACCCTTGTCAGAAGACTTACCATCCTTCTTCTTATTGCCATCTTTGTCACCCCCTGTATGAACTTTTCTGTACACCCTTGTTCTGACCCATTTGTCTGCCTTCTTTCCCAATTCTTGGGGAGAGGTCAGATCAGAGTCCACCAAGTACTGGTGCAACAAATCAGACACACAATTATGAAGAATATGCTCTCTCAGGATCAAGTTATACAGGCTTTCATAATCAGTAACTTTACTGCCATGTAACCACCCCTCCAAGGCCTTCACTGAATGGTCAACAAAATCAACCCAGTCTTGTGAAGACTCCTTTTTGGTCTCTCTGAACTTCATCCTGTACTGTATAGTGGTTAAGCCATAACCATCCAGGAGTGCATTCTTAAGAACTGTAAAATTATTGGCATCACTTTCTTTCACAGGAAGGAGCCTATCCCTACCCTTTCCACTAAATGATAGCCCTGGGATAGCAGCCCACTGCCTTTGAGGGACATCCTGTACAACACAGGCCCTCTCAAGTGCAGCAAACCACTTGTTAATGTCATCCCCCTCCTTCTAAGGGGGAACTATCTTGTGCAGATTCCTGGAATCATGCTCTTTTGCAGGATGACTATGGGGAATACTGCTGCTGCCACCATGGGTTTCTAAACTCAATTTCTGTCTTTCCCTTTCCACTTCTAAGGACTGTCTATCCAAATCCAGCTGTTGCTTCTTGAGCTTCAGTCTGGTTTGTTCCACTCTCAATCTATTGAGCTCCCTTTCTAACAATCTGTCATCAGGGTGGGTGGGAGGGACATTCCTTGATACAGAAGTATGGTGAGAATGAACAGAAGGAGACCCATCCCTTACAGAAGGCATCCTAACAGCTTGGTTAACAGAAACATCACTTCTACTATGGTGAGAAGGAAGACTCTTGCTATGATGTGAGACAACACTATCAGTATGGTGTGACTCTACATCTGTACCAACTATGCTAGGCTGTCTAGTAATGGGCAGGCTAGGACGTTTCTTTCCTGACTCTTTTTCTAGGGGAGTCCCTGGATCAGATTGGGAACCATTAGCTACTTTCTCAACAGAAGGGGCACCTCTGGCCTTATCCTGTTCTATAAGCATGTTAACCAACAGTTCTCTGGGGGGAATCTTCCCTACACTCAAACCTCTCTCTATGCAGAGACTCCTTGCTCCTTTCCAGCTAAGGTGATCATATGCAAATTTGGACAGATCAACAGTTTGGCCTGTGCCAGACATTTTAGACAGTGTTTAAGTGACAGAAAAAGAGAGAAATTTTTTTTCAGAACTTTTAGAAAGACAGAAAAAAAACGTTTAAAACTTTTTAAGACCTTTTAGAAAGTTTAGAGGTACTTTTCAGCACTTAGAAAAGAGTGAAAAGAGGAAATGCAAAACGTTTTGGTTAGGTGTACATACACTGTACTTGTTTTGTATATTTTTCTCTTATGAAAAGTACAATGACAAAAGTGGTAAGTAGTTACAAAGCACTTATCCCACCGCTGCACAACCAATGTAGGAGGCTGGACTGGCTTGTAGTGAGTACCAATGGGTACTTACACCTTGCACCAGGCCCAGGTATCCCTTATTAGTGTATAGGGTGTCTAGCAGCTTAGGCTGATAGATAATGGTAGCTTAGCAGAGCAGCTTAGGCTGAATTAGGAGACGAGTGAAGCTCCTACAGTACCACTAGTATCACTTGCACAATATCATAAGAAAACACAATACACAGATATACTAAAAATAAAGGTACTTTATTTTTATGACAATATGCCAAAGTATCTCAGAGTGTACCCTCAGTATGAGGATAGCAAATATACACAAGATATATGTACACAATACCAAAAATATGCAGTATAGTCTTAGAAAACAGTGCAAACAATGTATAGTTACAATAGGATGCAATGGGGACACATAGGGATACGGGCAACAAAAACCATATACTCCAAAAGTGGAATGCGAACCACGAATGGACCCCAAACCTACGTGAGCTTGTAGAGGGTCGCTGGGACTATGAGAAAATAGTAAGGGTTAGAAAAATAGCCCACCCCAAGACCCTGAAAAGTGAATGCAAAGTGCACTAAAGTTCCCCAAAGGACATAGAAGTCGTGATAGGGGAATTCTGCAGGAAAGACACAAACCAGCAATGCAACAACGATGGATTTCCAGTCGAGGGTACCTGTGAAACAAGGGGACCAAGTCCAAAAGTCACAAGCAAGTCGGAGATGGGCAGATGCCTAGGAAATGCCAGCTGTGGGTGCAAAGAAGCTGCTACTGGACAGTAGAAGCTGAGGATTCTGCAGGAACGACAAGGGCTAGAAACTTTCCCTTTTGAGGATGGATCTCCCACGCCGTGCAGAGTCGTGCAGAAGTGTTTTCCCGCCGAAAGACCGCCAGCAAGCCTTGATAGCTGCAAATCGTGCGGTTAGGGTTTTTTGGATGCTGCTGTTGCCCAGGAGGGACCAGGATGTCGCCAATTGCGTCTGGGGACAGAGGGAGTGTCGTGGAAGACAAGGAGCCCTCTCAGAAGCAGGCAGCATCCACAGAAGTGCCGGAACAGGCACTACAAAGAGGAGTAAAACGTGCTCACCCGAAGTTGCACAAAGGAGTCCCACGTCGCCGGAGGGCCACTTAGAAAGTCGTGCAATGCAGGTTAGAGTGCCGTGGACCCAGGCTTGGCTGTGCACAAAGGATTTCTGCTGCAAGTGCACAGAGGCCGGATTAGCTGCAAAAGTCGCGGTTCCCATCAGTGCAGTCTGGCGTTTGGAGGCAAGGACTTACCTCCACCAAACGTGGACTGAAGAGTCACTGGACTGTGGGAGTGTAGGAGGCTGGACTGGCTTGTAGTGAGTACCAAGGGGTACTTACACCTTGCACCAGCCCAGTTATCCCTTATTAGTGTATAGGGTGTCTAGCAGCTTAGGCTGATAGATAATGGTAGCTTAGCAGAGCAGCTTAGGCTGAACTAGGAGACGTGTGAAGCTACTACAGTACCACTTAGTGTCATATTCACAAGATCATAAGAAAACACAATACACAGTTATACTAAAAATAAAGGTACTTTATTTTTATGACAATATGCCAAAGTATCTTAGAGTGTACCCTCAGTGAGAGGATAGGAAATATACACAAGATATATATACACAATAGCAAAAATATGCAGTATAGTCTTAGAAAACAGTGCAAACAATGTATAGTTACAATAGGATGCAATGGGGAAACATAGGGATAGGGGCAACACAAACCATATACTCCAGAAGTGGAATGCGAACCACGAATGGACCCCAAACCTATGTGACCTTGTAGAGGGTCGCTGGGACTATTAGAAAATAGTGAGAGTTAGAAAAATAACCCTCCCCAAGACCCTGAAAAGTGAGTGCAAAGTGCACTAAAGTTCCCCTAAGGACAAAATAGTCGTGTTAGAGGGAAAATGCAAGGAAAACACAAATCAGCAATGCAACAACGATGGATTCCTGACTGAGGGTACCTGTGGAACAAGGGGACCAAGTCCAAAAGTCACAAGCAGCTCGGAGATGGGCAGATGCCCAAGAAATGCCAGCGGTTGGTGCAAAGAAGCTCTTACTAGGCTGAAGAACTGTGAATACTGCAGGAACGACAAGGGCTAGAGACTTCCCCTTTGGAGGATGGATCCAACACGCCTTGGAGAGTCGTGCAGAAGTGTTTTCCCGCCGGATGGACGCCAACAAGCCTTGCTACACGCAAATCGTGCGTTTGGCGTTTTTGGACGCTGCTGGGGCCCAGGAGGGACCAGGAGGTCGCAAATTGGACCTGCAGAGAGAGGGGACGTCGAGCAAGACAAAGAGCCCTCAGTGAAGCAGGTAGCTCCCGGAGAAGTGCCAGAAACAGGCACTACGAGGATGCGTGAAACGGTGCTCGCCGAAGTTGCACAAAGGAGTCCCACGTCGCCGGGGACCAACTTAGAAAGTCGTGCAATGCAGGTTAAAGTGCAGTGGACCCGGGCTTGGATGTGCACGAAGGATTTCCGCCGGAAGTGCACAGGGGCCGGAGTAGCTTGCAAAGTCGCGGTTCCCAGCAATGCAGCCCAGCGAGGTGAGGCAAGGACTTACCTCCACCAAACTTGGGCTGAAGAGTCACTGGACTGTATGGGTCACTTGGACGGTGTCGCTGGATTCGAGGGACCTCGCTCGTCGTGCTGAGAGGAGACCCAAGGGACCGGTAATGCAGCTTTTTGGTGCCTGCGGTTGCAGGGGGAAGATTCCGTCGACCCACGGGAGATTTCTTCAGAGCTTCTGGTGCAGAGAGGAGGCAGACTACCCCCACAGCATGCACAAGCAGGAAAACAGTCGAGAAGGCTGCAGGATCAGCGTTACAGAGTTGCAGTAGTCGTCTTTGCTACTATGTTGCAGGTTTGCAGGCTTCCAGCGCGGTCAGCGGTCTATTCCTTATCAGAAGGTGAAGAGGGAGATGCAGAGGAACTCGGCTGAGCTCATGCATTCGTTATCTAAAGTTTCCCCAGAGACAGAGACCCTAAATAGCCAGAAAAGAGGGTTTGGCTACCTAGGAGAGAGGAAAGGCTACTAACACCTGAAGGAGCCTATCAGCAGGAGTCTCTGACGTCACCTGGTGGCACTGGCCACTCAGAGCAGTCCAGTGTGCCAGCAGCACCTCTGTTTCCAAGATGGCAGAGGTCTGGAGCACACTGGAGGAGCTCTGGACACCTCCCAGGGGAGGTGCAGGTCAGGGGAGTGGTCACTCCCCTTTCCTTTGTCCAGTTTCGCGCCAGAGCAGGGGCTAAGGGGTCCCTGAACCGGTGTAGACTGGCTTATGCAGAATTGGGCACATCTGTGCCCAACAAAGCATTTCCAGAGGCTGGGGGAGGCTACTCCTCCCCTGCCTTCACACCATTTTCCAAAGGGAGAGGGTGTCACACCCTCTCTCAGAGGAAGTTCTTTGTTCTGCCATCCTGGGCCAGGCCTGGCTGGACCCCAGGAGGGCAGCTGCCTGTCTGAGGGGTTGGCAGCAGCAGCAGCTGCAGAGAAACCCCAGGAAGGGCAGTCTGGCAGTACCAGGGTCTGTGCTACAGACCACTGGGATCATGGAATTGTACCAACAATGCCAGGATGGCATAGAGGGGGCAATTCCATGATCATAGACATGTTACATGGCCATATTCGGAGTTACCATGGTGAAGCTACATATAGGTAGTGACCTATATGTAGTGCACGCGTGTAATGGTGTCCCCGCACTCACAAAGTTCAGTGAATTGGCTCTGAACAATGTGGGGGCACCTTGGCTAGTGCCAGGGTGCCCTCACACTAAGTAACTTTGCACCTAACCTTTACCAGGTAAAGGTTAGACATATAGGTGACTTATAAGTTACTTAAGTGCAGTGTAAAATGGCTGTGAAATAACGTGGACGTTATTTCACTCAGGCTGCAGTGGCAGGCCTGTGTAAGAATTGTCAGAGCTCCCTATGGGTGGCAAAAGAAATGCTGCAGCCCATAGGGATCTCCTGGAACCCCAATACCCTGGGTACCTCAGTACCATATACTAGGGAATTATAAGGGTGTTCCAGTCAGCCAATGTAAAGTGGTAAAAATGGTCACTAGCCTGTTAGTGACAATTTGGAAAGAAATGAGAGAGCATAACCACTGAGGTTCTGATTAGCAGAGCCTCAGTGAGACAGTTAGTCACTACACAGGTAACACATTCAGGCACACTTATGAGCACTGGGGCCCTGGGTTACCAGGGTCCCAGTGACACATACAACTAAAACAACATATATACAGTGAAAAATGGGGGTAACATGCCAGGCAAGATGGTACTTTCCTACACAACCCCCCCCCAAACGAAGGACAATAAGACTAGCCATTACCTGATGAGTCTTCATTGTCTAAGTGGAAATATCTGGAGAGTCCATCTGCATTGGAGTGGCTACTCCCAGGTCTATGTTCCACTGTATAGTCCATTCCCTGTAGGGATATGGACCACCTCAACAATTTAGGATTTTCACCTTTCATTTGTTTTAGCCAAAGTAGAGGTTTGTGGTCTGTCTGAACAATGAAGTGAGTGCCAAACGGCTATGGCCTCAACTTCTTCAGAGCCCAGACCACAGCAAAGGCCTCCCTCTCAATGGCAGACCAACGCTTTTCTCTAGGGGTCAACCTTCTACTAATAAAAGCAACAGGTTGATCCTGGCCCTCAGAATTAAGTTGTGATAGGACTGCCCCTACTCCTAATTCAGATGCATCAGTTTGGACATAGAATTTTTTAGAGTAACAAGGGCTTTTCAGGACAGGTGTAGAGCACATGGCCTGCTTCAGCTCCTCAAAAGCTTTCTGACAGTTTGCTGTCCATAATACCTTTTTAGGCATTTTCTTGGATGTGAGGTCATTAAGAGGGGCTGCCATGGAGCCATAGTTCTTAATGAACCTCCTGTAATACCCAGTGAGGCCTAGGAAGGCTCTCACCTGAGTCTGAGTGGTAGGGGGAACCCAATCAATAATAGTTTGGATTTTCCCCTGAAGTGGTGCAATCTGTTCCCCACCAACAAGGTGTCCCAGATAAACCACCTTACCCTGCCCTATCTGCAACTTGGAAGCCTTGATAGTGAGGCCTGCCTTTTGCAGGGCCTCCAAAACTTTCCAAAGGTGGACCAGGTGATCATCCCAGCTGGAGCTAAAGACAGCTATATCATCCAAATATGCTGCACTGAAAGCTTCCAGCCCTTGCAGGACTGTGTTCACCAACCTCTGAAAAGTGGCAGGTGCATTTTTCAAACCAAAAGGCATTACAGTAAACTGGTAATGTCCTCCAATGGTAGAAAATGCAGTCTTAGGTTTAGCATCTTCTGACAATTTGATCTGCCAATACCCTGCAGTCAAATCAAAAGTGCTTAGATACTTGGCAGATGCCAGTGTATCTATAAGCTCATCTGCCCTGGGTATAGGGTGAGCATCAGTTTTGGTTACCAAGTTGAGACCTCTATAGTCTACACAAAACCTCATTTCCTTCTTTCCATCTTTCGAATTGGGTTTTGGTACCAGTACCACAGGAGAAGCCCATGGACTGTCAGAGTGCTCAACCACTCCTAGTTCCAACATTTTCTGAACTTCTTGCTTTATGCAGTCCCTGACATGGTCAGGCTGCCTATAGATCTTACTTTTGACAGGTAAACTGTCTCCAGTATCTATAGTGTGCTCACACCAAGAAGTGGTGCCTGGCACAATGGAGAAGAGTTCTGAAAATTGCCCTAGGAGATTTATGCAATTATCTTTCTGCTCAGCAGTAAGACAATCAGCCAAAACTACACCTTCCACAAGAGCATCTTGTTCTGTGGAAGAGAAGAGATCAGGTAGAGGATCACTGTCTTCTTCCTGTCCCTCATCTGTTGCCATGAGCAGGGTGAGATCAGCCCTGTCATAGTAGGGTTTCAGGCAGTTGACATGGAGCACCCTAAGGGGACTCCTGGCAGTGCCTAAGTCAACCAAGTAGGTGACTTCACCCTTCTTTTCAACAATTGTGTGGGGTCCACTCCATTTATCTTGGAGTGCTCTTGGGGCCACAGGCTCCAAGACCCACACTTTCTGCCCTGGTTGGTACTGAACCAAAACAGCCTTCTGATCATGCCATTGCTTCTGGAGCTCTTGGCTGGCCTGAAGGTTTTTACTGGCCTTTTTCATGTACTCAGCCATCCTTGATCTGAGGCCAAGTACATAATCCACAATATCCTGTTTAGGAGCTTTTAAAGGTTGTTCCCAACCCTCCTTTACAAGTGTGAGTGGACCCCTAACAGGGTGTCCAAAAAGAAGTTCAAAGGGGCTGAAGCCCACTCCTTTCTGGGGTACCTCCCTGTAGGCAAAAAGGAGGCATGGTAGAAGGATATCCCATCTCCTGCGGAGTTTTTCAGGGAGTCCCATAATCATGCCTTTGAGAGTTTTATTAAATCTCTCCACCAGTCCATTTGTTTGTGGATGATAGGGTGTTGTGAACTTGTAAGTTACACCACACTCCTTCCACATGGCCTTTAAGTATGCAGACATGAAATTGCTTCCTCTGTCTGATACTACTTCCTTTGGGAAGCCCACCCTGGAAAATATTCCCAGGAGGGCCTTTGCCACTGCAGGAGCTGTAGTGGTCCTTAAAGGAATTGCTTCAGGATATCTTGTGGCATGGTCCACTACCACCAAGATAAACCTATTGCCTGAAGCAGTAGGAGGGTCAAGGGGGCCAACTATGTCAACCCCTACCCTTTCAAAGGGAACCCCAACCACAGGCAGTGGGATAAGGGGTGCCTTTGGAGTGCCACCTGTCTTGCCACTGGCTTGACAGGTTTCACAGGACTTACAAAATTCTTTTGTGTCCTCAGACATCCTAGGCCAATGAAACAGGGGAACAAGCCTGTCCCAAGTTTTCATTTGTCCTAGGTGCCCAGCTAAGGGAATGTCATGTGCCAGTGTTAGGAGGAACTTTCTGTACTCCTGAGGAATCACTAATCTCCTGGCAGCTCCAGGTTTAGGATCCCTATGCTCAGTGTACAAGAGGTTGTCCTCCCAGTAAACTCTGTGAGAGTCACTGACATCCCCATTAGCCTGTTTGACAGCTTGCTGTCTGAGACCCTCTAATGTGGGACAGGTTTGCTGTGCCACACTCAGCTCCTCCCTGGCAGGCCCCCCTTCACCCAAAAGCTCAGCAGTGTCTGCTTCCAGCTCCTCTGGTGTAGGTTCTGCACAGGGAGGGAATTCTTCTTCCTCAGAAGTTGAATCCACTGTAGAGGGAGGGATAGTAGGAAGTGGTTTGCTTCTACTAGCCCTAGCTTTAGGGAGCACTTGGTCCATTGTTCCAGGATCCAAGCTTCCCTGTCCTTTTTGCTTTTTGGCCTGAGCCCTTGTCAAAGCAAAAATATGCCCTGGGATGCCCAGCATTGCTGCATGGGCCTCCAACTCCACATCTGACCAAGCTGATGTCTCCAAATCATTCCCTAATAGACAGTCTACAGGTAAATCTGAAGCTACCACAACTTTCTTTGGACCAGTTACCCCCCCCAGTTGAGATTTACAACAGCCATGGGGTGGCTTTGTGTTATGTTGTGAGCATTGGTTACTTGGTACTGGTGTCCAAGTATGTGTTGTTCAGGGTGCACCAGTTTCTCAATCACCATTGTGACACTGGCACCTGTGTCCCTGTAGGCCTGGACCTCAACACCATTTATTAGGGTTAGTTGCTTGTACTTCTCCAAGTTATGGGGGCAAGCAACCAAAGTGGCTAAGTCAATAGCCCCTTCAGAGACTAAAGTAGCCTCTGTGGTCTCCCTAATTAGACCAACCCCAACTAAATTACCAAAAGTGAGCCCAGCTACTCCCTTGGATTGGCTATTAGTAGGTTTGCTCCCACCACCACTGCTATTAGTAGGGACACTAGGTGTAGCAGTAGGGGTTGTAGTGGTAGGAGCTGTGGTGCCTTTCTTTGGACAACTGGGATCTGTTGTCCAATGGCCTTTTATTTTACATAAATAGCACCATGGTTTCTTTTCCTTGTTCTGATTAAAGGAGGATTTGGACCCACCACCCCCACCAGAGTGTTTTTGTGGGCCTGATGAAGACTCATTTTTAGATTTGTCCCCACCCTTGTCAGAAGACTTACCATCCTTCTTTTTGTTGCCATCTATGTCACCCCCTGTATGAACTTTTCTGTTCACTCTTGTTCTGACCCATTTGTCTGCCTTCTTTCCCAATTCTTGGGGAGAGGTCAGATCAGAGTCCACCAAGTACTGGTGCAACAAATCAGACACACAATTATTAAGAATATGCTCTCTCAGGATCAAGTTATACAGGCTGTCATAATCAGTAACTTTACTGCCATGTAACCACCCCTCCAAGGCCTTCACTGCCTGGTCAATGAAATCAACCCAGTCTTGTGAAGACTCCTTTTTGGTATCTCTGAACTTTATCCTGTACTGTTCAGTGGTTAAGCCATAACCATCCAGGAGTGCATTCTTAAGAACTTGGAAATTGTTAGCATCATTTTCTTTTACAGTAAGGAGCCTATCCCTACCTTTTCCAGTAAATGATAGCCATAGGATAGCAGCCCACTGCTTTTGAGGGACATCCTGTACAGCACAGGCCCTCTCAAGTGCAGCAAACCATTTGTTAATGTCATCCCCCTCCTTATAAGGGGGAACTATCTTGTGCAGATTCCTGGAATCATGCTCTTTTGCAGGATGACTATGGGGAATACTGCTGCTGCCACCATGGGTATCTAAACCCATCTTCTGTCTTTCCCTCTCTATTTCTAAAGACTGTCTATCCAAATCCAGCTGCTGCTTCTTGAGCTTCAGTCTGGTTTGCTCCACTCTCAATCTATTGAGCTCCCTTTCTAACAATCTGTCATCAGGGTGGGTGGGAGGGACATTTCTAGATACAGAGGTATGATGGGAATGAACAGATGGAGACCTGTCCCTTACAGAGGGCACCCTAACAGCTTGGCTATCAGTATAATGTGAGAGCACACCATTAGTATGGTGTGATTCAACCTCTGTACCAACTATGCTAGACTGTCTAGTAATGGGCAGGCTGAGAAGTTTCTTTCCTGAACCTTTTCTTGGGGGAGTCCCTGGATCAGATTGAGAACCATTAGCTACTTTTTCTACAGATTGGGCACTTATGGCCTTATCCTGTACCCTAAGCATGTTAATTAACAGTTCTAAGGAAGGATTCTTCCCTACACTCAAACCTCTCTCTATGCAGAGACTCCTTGCTCCTTTCCAGCTAAGGTGATCATATGCAAGTTTGGACAGTTCAACTTTTTGGCCTGTGCCAGACATTTTTAGAGAGAGTTAAAGTGATAGGAAAAGAGAAAAAAGTTTTCAGAACTTTTTGGAAAGACAGAAAAAAACTTTTTAAACTTTTTAGAACTTTTTGAAAGTTTAGAAGTACTTTTCAGCACTTAGAAAAGAGTGAAAAGAGGAAATGCAAAACTTTTTGGCTATGTGTATATACACTGACCTTGTTTTGTATATTTTTCTCTTATGAAAAGTACAATGACAAGAGTGGTAAGTAGTCTCAAGCACTTATCCCACCGCTGCACAACCAATGTAGGAGGCTGGACTGGCTTGTAGTGAGTACCAAGGGGTACTTACACCTTGCACCAGGCCCAGTTATCCCTTATTAGTGTATAGGGTGTCTAGCAGCTTAGGCTGATAGATAATGGTAGCTTAGCAGAGCAGCTTAGGCTGAACTAGGAGACGTGTGAAGCTACTACAGTACCACTTAGTGTCATATGCACAAGATCATAAGAAAACACAATACACAGTTATACTAAAAATAAAGGTACTTTATTTTTATGACAATATGCCAAAGTATCTTAGAGTGTACCCTCAGTGAGAGGATAGGAAATATACACAAGATATATATACACAATAGCAAAAATATGCAGTATAGTCTTAGAAAACAGTGCAAACAATGTATAGTTACAATAGGATGCAATGGGGAAACATAGGGATAGGGGCAACACAAACCATATACTCCAGAAGTGGAATGCGAACCACGAATGGACCCTAAACCTATGTGACCTTGTAGAGGGTCGCTGGGACTATTAGAAAATAGTGAGAGTTAGAAAAATAACCCTCCCCAAGACCCTGAAAAGTGAGTGCAAAGTGCACTAAAGTTCCCCTAAGGACAAAATAGTCGTGTTAGAGGGAAAATGCAAGGAAAACACAAATCAGCAATGCAACAACGATGGATTCCTGACTGAGGGTACCTGTGGAACAAGGGGACCAAGTCCAAAAGTCACAAGCAGCTCGGAGATGGGCAGATGCCGAAGAAATGCCAGCGGTTGGTGCAAAGAAGCTCTTACTAGGCTGAAGAACTGTGAATACTGCAGGAACGACAAGGGCTAGAGACTTTCCCTTTGGAGGATGGATCCCCCACGCCTTGTAAAGTCGTGCAGAAGTGTTTTCCCGACGGATGGACGCCAACAAGCCTTGCTACACGCAAATCGTGTGCTTGGCGTTTTTGGACGCTGCTGGGGCCCAGGAGGGACCAGGAGGTCGCAAATTGGACCTGCAGAGAGAGGGGACGTAGAGCAAGACAAAGAGCCCTCACTGAAGCAGGTAGCACCCGGAGAAGTGCCAGAAACAGGCACTACAAGGATGCGTGAAACGGTGCTTGCCGAAGTTGCACAAAGGAGTCCCACGTCGCCGGGGACCAACTTAGAAAGTCGTGCAATGCAGGTTAGAGTGCCGTGGACCCGGGCTTGGCTGTGCACGAAGGATTTCCGCCGGAAGTGCACAGGGGCCGGAGTAGCTTGCAAAGTCGAGGTTCCCAGCAATGCAGCCCAGCGAGGTGAGGCAAGGACTTACCTCCACCAAACTTGGGCTGAAGAGTCACTGGACTGTGGGGGTCACTTGGACGGTGTCGCTGGATTCGAGGGACCTCGCTCGTCGTGCTGAGAGGAGACCCAAGGGACCGGTAATGCAGCTTTTTGGTGCCTGCGGTTGCAGGGGGAAGATTCCGTCGACCCACGGGAGATTTCTTCGGAGCTTCTGGTGCAGAGAGGAGGCAGACTACCCCCACAGCATGCACAAGCAGGAAAACAGTGGAGAAGGCGGCAGGATCAGCGTTACAGAGTTGCAGTAGTCATCTTTGCTACTATGTTGCAGGTTTGCAGGCTTCCAGCGCGGTCAGCGGTCGATTCCTTATCAGAAGGTGAAGAGGGAGATGCAGAGGAACTCGGCTGAGCTCATGCATTCGTTATCTAAAGTTTCCCCAGAGACAGAGACCCTAAATAGCCAGAAAAGAGGGTTTGGCTACCTAGGAGAGAGGAAAGGCTACTAACACCTGAAGGAGCCTATCAGCAGGAGTCTCTGACGTCACCTGGTGGCACTGGCCACTCAGAGCAGTCCAGTGTGCCAGCAGCACCTCTGTTTCCAAGATGGCAGAGGTCTGGAGCACACTGGAGGAGCTCTGGACACCTCCCAGGGGAGGTGCAGGTCAGGGGAGTGGTCACTCCCCTTTCCTTTGTCCAGTTTCGCGCCAGAGCAGGGGCTAAGGGGTCCCTGAACCGGTGTAGACTGGCTTATGCAGAATTGGGCACATCTGTGCCCAACAAAGCATTTCCAGAGGCTGGGGGAGGCTACTCCTCCCCTGCCTTCACACCATTTTCCAAAGGGAGAGGGTGTCACACCCTCTCTCAGAGGAAGTTCTTTGTTCTGCCATCCTGGGCCAGGCCTGGCTGGACCCCAGGAGGGCAGCTGCCTGTCTGAGGGGTTGGCAGCAGCAGCAGCTGCAGAGAAACCCCAGGAAGGGCAGTCTGGCAGTACCAGGGTCTGTGCTACAGACCACTGGGATCATGGAATTGTACCAACAATGCCAGGATGGCATAGAGGGGGCAATTCCATGATCATAGACATGTTACATGGCCATATTCGGAGTTACCATGGTGAAGCTACATATAGGTAGTGACCTATATGTAGTGCACGCGTGTAATGGTGTCCCCGCACTCACAAAGTTCAGTGAATTGGCTCTGAACAATGTGGGGGCACCTTGGCTAGTGCCAGGGTGCCCTCACACTAAGTAACTTTGCACCTAACCTTTACCAGGTAAAGGTTAGACATATAGGTGACTTATAAGTTACTTAAGTGCAGTGTAAAATGGCTGTGAAATAACGTGGACGTTATTTCACTCAGGCTGCAGTGGCAGGCCTGTGTAAGAATTGTCAGAGCTCCCTATGGGTGGCAAAAGAAATGCTGCAGCCCATAGGGATCTCCTGGAACCCCAATACCCTGGGTACCTCAGTATCATATACTAGGGAATTATAAGGGTGTTCCAGTCAGCCAATGTAAATTGGTAAAAATGGTCACTAGCCTGTTAGTGACAATTTGGAAAGAAATGAGAGAGCATAACCACTGAGGTTCTGATTAGCAGAGCCTCAGTGAGACAGTTAGTCACTACACAGGTAACACATTCAGGCACACTTATGAGCACTGGGGCCCTGGGTTACCAGGGTCCCAGTGACACATACAACTAAAACAACATATATACAGTGAAAAAGGGGGATAACATGCCAGGCAAGATGGTACTTTCCTACAGGGAGTCACTTGGACACAGTTGCTGGATTCACGGGACCTCGCTCGTCGTGCTGAGAGGAGACCCAGGGGACCGGTGATGCAGTTCTTTGGTGCCTGCGGTAGCAGGGGGAAGATTCCGTCGACCCACGGGAGATTTCTTCAGAGCTTCTAGTGCAGAGAGGAGGCAGACTACCCCCAAAGCATGCACCAACAGGAAAACAGTCGAGAACGCGGCAGGATCAGCGTTACAGAGTTGCAGTAGTCGTCTTCGCTACTTTGTTGCAGTTTTGCAGGCTTCCAGCGCGGTCAGCAGTCGATTCCTTGGCAGAAGGTGAAGAGAGAGATGCAGAGGAACTCTGATGAGCTCTTGCATTCGTTATCTAAGGAATTCCCCAAAGCAGAGACCCTAAATAGCCAGAAAAGAGGGTTTGGCTACTTAGGAGAGAGGATAGGCTAGCAACACCTGAAGGAGCCTATCAGAAGGAGCCTCTGACGTCACCTGCTGGCCCTGGCCACTCAGAGCAGTCCAGTGTGCCACCAGCACCTCTGTTTACAAGATGGCAGAGGTCTGGAGCACACTGGAGGAGCTCTGGGCACCTCCCAGGGGAGGTGCAGGTCAGGGGAGTGGTCACTCCCCTTTCCTTTGTCCAGTTTCGCGCCAGAGCAGGGCTGAGGGGTCCCTGAACCGGTGTAGACTGGCTTATGCAGAAATGGGCACCATCTGTGCCCATGAAAGCATTTCCAGAGGCTGGGGGAGGCTACTCCTCCCCTGCCTTAACACCTTTTTCCAAAGGGAGAGGGTGTAACACCCTCTCTCTGAGGAAGTCCTTTGTTCTGCCATCCTGGGCCAAGCCTGGTTGGACCCCAAGAGGGCAGAAACCTGTCTGAGGGGTTGGCAGCAGCTGCAGTGAAACCCCTGAAAAGGTAGTTTGGCAGTACCAGGGTCTGTGCTACAGACCCGTGGGATCATGGGATTGTGCCAACTATGCCAGGATGGCATAGAGGGGGCAATTCCATGATCATAGACATGTTACATGGCCCTATTTGTAGTTACCATTGTGAAGCTACACATAGGTAGTGACCTATCTGTAGTGCATGCGTGTAATGGTGTCCCCGCACTCACAAAGTCCGGGGAATTTGCCCTGAACAATGTGGGAGCACCTTGGCTAGTGCCAGGGTGCCCACACACTAAGTAACTTTGCACCTAACCTTTACCAGGTAAAGGTTAGACATATAGGTGACTTATAAGTTACTTAAGTGCAGTGTAAAATGGCTGTGAAATAACGTGGACGTTATTTCACTCAGGCTGCAGTGGCAGGCCTGTGTACGAATTGTCAGAGCTCCCTATGGGTGGCAAAAGAAATGCTGCAGCCCATAGGGATCTCCTGGAAACCCAATACCCTGGGTACCTCAGTAACATATACTAGGGAATTATAAGGGTGTTCCAGTATGCCAATGTGAATTGGTGAAATTAGTCACTAGCCTGTTAGTGACAATTTGGAAAGAAATGAGGGAGCATAACCACTGAGGTTCTGGATAGGAGAGCCTCAGTGAGACAGTGAGTCATAACACAGGTAACACTTTCAGGCACACTTATAAGCACTGGGGCCCTGGCTGGCAGGGTCCCAGTGACACATGCAACTAAAACAACATATATACAGTGAAAAATGGGGGTAACATGCCAGGCAAGATGGTACTTTCCTACACGGTTCACACCCCAATTTCTGTCTTTCTCTTTCTATTTCCAAGGACTGCCTATCTAAATCCAGCTGTTGCTTCTTGAGCTTCAGCCTGGATTGTTCCACTCTCAATCTATTGAGCTCCCTTTCTAACACTCTGTCATCAGGGTGGGTGGGTGAGGCATGTCTTGAAACAGAAGTATGGTGAGAATGAACAGAAGGAGACCTGGCCCTAACAGATGGCACTCTAACAACCTGGCTAACAGAAGTATTACTCCTACTATGATGAGAAGGAACACTCTTCTATTACTACAACACTATTACTGTGATGTGATTCTACATCAGTACCAGCTATGCTAGGTTGTCTGCTAATGGGCAGGCTAGGAAGTTTCCCTTCTAAATCTTTTGCTAGGGGTGCCCCAGGGTCAGATTGGGAACCATCAGCTAATTTCTCAACAGAAGTGCCACCTCTGGCCTTATCCTGTTCAACAAGCATATTAACCAACAGTTCTCTAGAGGGATTCTTCCCTACACTTAAACCTCTTTCTATGCAGAGACTCCTTGCTCCTTTCCAGCTAAGGTGATCATAAGCAAGTTTGGACAGATCAACAGTTTGGCCTCTGCCAGACATTTTAGAAAGTGTTTAAGTGATAGAAAAATGAGAAAAAGTTTTTCAGAACTTTTTGAAAGACAGAAAAAAAACTTTTTTAACTTTTTAAGAACTTTTTAGAAAGTTTAGAAGTACTTTTCAGCACTTAGCAAAGAAGTGAGAGGAGAAAAGCAAAACTTTTTGGTTAGGTGTACATACACTGAACTTGTTTTGTATATTTTTCTCTTATGAAAAGTACAATGACAAAAGTGGTAAGTAGTTGCAAAGTACTTATCCCACCGCTGCACAACCAATGTAGGAGGCTGGACTGGCTTGTAGTGAGTACCAAGGGGTACTTACACCTTGCACCAGGCCCAGGTATCCCTTATTAGTGTATAGGGTGTCTAACAGCTTAGGCTGATAGATAATGGTAGCTTAGCAGAGCAGCTTAGGCTGAACTAGGAGACGAGTGAAGCTCCTACAGTACCACTAGTGTCACTTGCACAATATCATAAGAAAACACAATACACAGATATACTAAAAATAAAGGTACTTTATTTTTATGAAAATATGCCAAAGTATCTCAGTGAGTACCCTCAGTATGAGGATAGCAAATATACACAAGATATATGTACACAATACCAAAAATATGCAGTATAGGAATAGAAAACAGTGCAAACAATGTATAGTTACAATAGGATGCAATGGGAGCACATAGGGATAGGGGCAACACAAACCATATACTCCAAAAGTGGAATGCGAACCACAAATGGACCCCAAACGTATGTGACCTTGTAGAGGGTCACTGGGACTGTACGAAAACAGTGAGGGTTAAAAAAATAGCCCACCCCAAGACCCTAAAAAGTGAGTGCAAAGTGCACTAAAGTTCCCCAAAGAGCCCAGATGTCGTGATAGGGGAATTCTGCAGGAAAGACCAACACCAGCAATGCAACAACGATGGATTTCCAGACTAGAGTACCTGTGGAACAAGGGGACCAAGTCCAAAAGTCACGATCAAGTCGAGAGTGGGCAGATGCCCAGGAAATGCCAGCTGTGGGTGCAAAGAAGCTGCTACTGGACAGTAGAAGCTGAGGATTCTGCAGGAACGACAAGGGCTAGAATTTTCCCCTTTTGAGGATGGATGTCCCACGTCGTGAAGAGTCGTGCAGAAGTGCTTTCCCGCCGAAAGACCGCAAACAAGCCTGGCTAGCTGCAAGCTTGCAGTTTAGTGTTTTTGGATGCTGCTGTGGCCCAGGAGGGACCAGGATGTCGCCAGTTGCGTAAGGGGACAGAGGGGGCGTCCAGCAAGACAAGGAGCCCTCTCAGAAGCAAGCAGCACCCAGAGAAGTGCCGGAACAGGCACTACAAAGTGGAGTGAAACGGTGCTCACCCGAAGTTGCACAAGAGAGTCCCACGCCGCCGGAGGACAACTCAGGAGGTCGTTGTAGGAAAGTACCATCTTGCCTGGCATGTTACCCCCATTTTTCACTGTATATATGTTGTTTTAGTTGTATGTGTCACTGGGACCCTGCCAGCCAGGGCCCCAGTGCTCATAAGTGTGCCTGACTGTGTTACCTGTGTTATGACTAACTGTCTCACTGAGGCTCTGCTATCCAGAACCTCAGTGGTTACGCTCTCTCATTTCTTTCAAATTGTCACTAACAGGCTAGTGAACAATTTTACCAATTTACATTGGCTTACTGGAACACCCTTATAATTCCCTAGTATATGGTACTGAGGTACCCAGGGTATTGGGGTTCCAGGAGATCCCTATGGGCTGCAGCAATTCTTTTGCCACCCATAGGGAGCTCTGACAATTCTTACACAGGCCTGCCACTGCAGCCTGAGTGAAATAATGCACACATTATTTCACAGCCATTTTCACTGCACTTAAGTAACTTATAAGTCACCTATATGTCTATCCTTTACCTGGTAAAGGTTAGGTGCAAAGTTACTTAGTGTGTGGGCACCCTGGCACTAGCCAAGGTGCCCCCACATTGTTCAGGGCAAATTCCCCGACTTTGTGAGTGCTGGAGACACCATTATATGCGTGCACTACACATAGGTCACTACCTATGTGTAGCTTCACAATGGTAACTCCGAATATGGCCATGTAACATGTCTATGATCATGGAATTGCCCCCTCTATGCCATCCTGGCATAGTTGGCACAATCCCATGCTCCCAGTGGTCTGTAGCACAGACCCTGGTACTGCCAAACTGCCTTTTCAGGGGTTTCACTGCAGCTGCTGCTGCTGCCAACCCCACAGACAGGTTTCTGCCCTTCTGGGGTCCAGCCAGGCCTGGCCCAGGATGGCAGAACAAAGGACTTCCTCAGAGAGAGGGTGTTACACCCTCTCCCTTTGGAAACTGGTGTGAAGGCAGGGGAGGAGTAGCCTCCCCCAGCCTCTGGAAATGCTTTATTGGGCACAGATGTGCCCAATTCTGCATAAGCCAGTTTACACCGGTTCAGGGACCCCTCAGCCCTGCTTAGGCGCGAAACTGGACAAAGGAAAGGGGAGTGACCACTCCCCTGACCTGCACCTCCCCTGGGAGGTGCCCAGAGCTCCTCCAGTGTGCTCCAGACCTCTGCCATCTTGGAAACAGAGGTGCTGCTGGCACACTGGACTGCTCTGAGTGGCCAGGGCCAGCAGGTGACGTCAGAGACTCCTTCTGACAGGCTCCTTCAGGTGTTGCTAGCCTATCCTCTCTCCTAAGTAGCCAAACCCTCTTTTCTGGCTATTTAGGGTCTCTGCTTTGGGGAATTCCTTAGATAATGAATGCAAGAGCTCATCAGAGTTCCTCTGCATCTCTCTCTTCACCTTCTGCCAAGGAATCGACTGCTGACCGTGCTGGAAGCCTGCAATACTGCAACAAAGTAGCAAAGACGACTACTGCGACCTTGTAACGCTGATCCTGCCGCCTTCTCAACTGTTTTCCTGGTGGTGCATCCTGTGGGGGTAGTCTGCCTCCTCTCTGCATCAGAAGCTGCGAAGAGATCTCCCGTGGGTCGACGGAATCTTCCCCCTGCAACCGCAGGCACCAAAAAGCTGCATCACCGGTCCCTTGGGTCTCCTCTCAGCATGACGAGCGAGGTCCCTCGCATCCAGCAACACTGTCCAACTGACCCTCACAGTCCAGTGACTCTTCAGTCCAAGTTTGGTGGAGGTAAGTCCTTGCCTCCCCACGCCAGACTGCATTGCTGGGAACCGCGACTTTTGCAGCTACTCCGGCCTCTGCACTTCCGGTGGAAATCCTTTGTGCACAGCCAAGCCTGGGTCCACAGCACTCTAACCTGCATTGCACGACTTTCTAAGTTGGTCTCTGGCGACGTGGGACTCCTTTGTGCAACTTCGGGTGAGCACTGTTTCACTCTTCTTCGTAGTGCCTGTTCTGGCACTTCTGCGGGTGCTGCCTGCTCCTGAGAGTGCTCCTTGTCTTGCTCGACGTCCCCTCTGTCCCCAGACGTGATTGGCGACATCCTGGTCCATCCTGGGCCACAGCAGCGTCCGAAAACTCTAACCGCACGACTTGCAGCTAGCAAGGCTTGTTGGCGTCCTTTTGGCGGGGAAAACACTTCTGCACAACTCTCCACGGCGTGCGGGAGCCATCCTCTAAAGGGAAAGTCTCTAGCCCTTGTCGTTCCTGCAGAATCCTCAGCTTCTTCTGTCCAGTAGAAGCTTGTTTGCACCCACAGCTGGCATTTCCTGGGCATCTGCCCATCTCCGACTTGCTTGTGACTTTTGGACTTGGTCCCCTTGTTCCACAGGTACCCTCGACTGGAAATCCATTGTTGTTGCATTGCTGGTTTGTGTCTTTCCTGCAGAATTCCTCTATCACGACTTCTATGTCCTTGGGGATCTTTAGTGCACTTTGCACTCACTTTTCAGGGTCTTGGGGTGGGGTATTTTTCTAACCTTTACTATTTTCTAATAGTCCCAGCGACCCTCTACAAGGTCACATAGGTTTGGGGTCCATTAGTGATTCGCATTCCACTTTTGCAGTATATGGTTTGTGTTGCCCCTATCCCTATGTGTTCCCATTGCATCCTATTGTAACTAAACATTGTTTGCACTGTTTTCTAAGACTATACTGCATATTTTTGGTATTGTGTACATATATCTTGTGCATATTTGCTATCCTCATACTGAGGGTACTCACTGAGATACTTTTGGCATATTGTCATAAAAATAAAGTACCTTTATTTTTAGTATATCTGTGTATTGTGTTTTCTTATGATATTGTGCATATGGCATTAGTGGTACTGTAGTAGCTTCACACGTCTCATAGTTCAGCCTAAGCTGCTCTGCTAAGCTACCATTATCTATCAGCCTAAGCTGCTAGACACCCTAAACACTAATAAGGGATAACTGGGCCTGGTGCAAGGTGTAAGTACCCATTGGTACTCACTACAAGCCAGTCCAGCCTCCTACAGTCGTGCAATGCAGGTTAGAGTGCCGTGGACCCAAGCTTGACTGTGCACAAAGGAAATCCTGGAAAAGTGCACAGGAGCTGGAGTAGCAGAAAAAGACGCTGTTCCCAGCAATGCAGTCTAGCGTGGGGAGGCAAGGACTTACCTCCACCAAACTTGGACTGAAGAGTCACTGGACTGTGGGAGTCACTTGGACAGAGTTGCTGAGTTCAAGGGACCTCGCTCGTCGTGCTGAGAGGACACCCAGAGGACCGGTGATGCAGTTCTTTGGTGCCTGCGGTTGCAGGGGGACGATTCCGTCGACCCACGGGAGATTTCTTCGGAGCTTCTAGTGCAGAGAGGAGGCAGACTACCCCCACAGCATGCACCACCAGGAAAACAGTCGAGAAGGCGGCAGGATCAGCGTTACAGTGTCGCAGTAGTTGTCTTTGCTACTTTGTTGCAGTTTTGCAGGCTTCCAGCGCGGTCAGCAGTCGATTCCTTGGCAGAAGGTGAAGAGAGAGATGCAGAGGAACTCTGATGAGCTCTTGCATTCGTTATCTAAGGAATTCCCTAAAGCAGAGACCCTAAATAGCCAGAAAAGAGGGTTTGGCTACTTAGGAGAGAGGATAGGCTAGCAACACCTGAAGGAGCCTATCAGAAGGAGTCTCTGACGTCACCTGCTGGCCCTGGCCACTCAGAGCCGTCCAGTGTTCCAGCAGCACCTCTGTTTCCAAGATGGCAGAGGTCTGGAGCACACTGGAGGAGCTCTGGGCACCTCCCAGGGGAGGTGCAGGTCAGGGGAGTGGTCACTCCCCTTTCCTTTGTCTAGTTTCGCACCAGAGCAGGGATGAGGGGTTGTAGGAGGCTGGACTGGCTTGTAGTGAGTACCAAGGGGTACTTGCACCTTGCACCAGGCCCAGTTATCCCTTATTAGTGTATAGGGTGTCTAGCAGCTTAGGCTGATAGATAATGGTAGCTTAGCAGAGCAGCTTAGGCTGAACTAGGAGACGTGTGAAGCTACTACAGTACCACTTAGTGTCATATGCACAATATCATAAGAAAACACAATACACAGTTATACTAAAAATAAAGGTACTTTATTTTTATGACAATATGCCAAAGTATCTTAGAGTGTACCCTCAGTGAGAGGATAGGAAATATACACAAGATATATATACACAATAGCAAAAATATGCAGTATAGTCTTAGAAAACAGTGCAAACAATGTATAGTTACAATAGGATGCAATGGGGAAACATAGGGATAGGGGCAACACAAACCATATACTCCAGAAGTGGAATGCGAACCACGAATGGACCCCAAACCTATGTGACCTTGTAGAGGGTCGCTGGGACTATTAGAAAATAGTGAGAGTTAGAAAAATAACCCTCCCCAAGACCCTGAAAAGTGAGTGCAAAGTGCACTAAAGTTCCCCTAAGGACAAAATAGTCGTGTTAGAGGGAGAATGCAAGGAAAACACAAATCAGCAATGCAACAACGATGGATTCCTGTCTGAAGGTACCTGTGGAACAAGGGGACCAAGTCCAAAAGTCACAAGCAGCTCGGAGATGGGCAGAGGCCCAAGAAATGCCAGCGGTTGGTGCAAAGAAGCTCTTACTAGGCTGAAGAACTGTGAATACTGCAGGAACGACAAGGGCTAGAGACTTCCCCTTTGGAGGATGGATCCCCCACGCCTTGGAGAGTCGTGCAGAAGTGTTTTCCCGCCGGATGGACGCCAACAAGCCTTGCTACACGCAAATCGTGCGTTTGGCGTTTTTGGACGCTGCTGGGGCCCAGGAGGGACCAGTAGGTCGCAAATTGGACCTGCAGAGAGAGGAGACGTCGAGCAAGACAAAGAGCCCTCACTGAAGCAGGTAGCACCCGGAGAAGTGCCAGAAACCGGCACTACGAGGATGCGTGAAACGGTGCTCGCCGAAGTTGCACAAAGGAGTCCCACGTCGCCGGAGACCAACTTAGAAAGTCGTGCAATGCAGGTTAGAGTGCCGTGGACCCAGGCTTGGCTGTGCACACAGGATTTCCGCCGGAAGTGCACAGGGGCCGGAGAAGCTTGCAAAGTCGCGGTTCCCAGCAATGCAGCCCAGCGAGGTGAGGCAAGGACTTACCTCCACCAAACTCGGGCTGAAGAGTCACTGGACTGTGGGAGTCACTTGGACGGTGTCGCTGGATTCGAGGGACCTCGCTCGTCGTGCTGAGAGGAGACCCAAGGGACCGGAGATGCAGCTTTTTGGTGCCTGCGGTTGCAGGGGGAAGATTCCGTCGACCCACGGGAGATTTCTTCGGAGCTTCTGGTGCAGAGAGGAGGCAGACTACCCCCACAGCATGCACAAGCAGGAAAACAGTCGAGAAGGCGGCAGGATCAGCGTTACAGAGTTGCAGTAGTCGTCTTTGCTACTATGTTGCAGGTTTGCAGGCTTCCAGCGCGGTCAGCGGTCGATTCCTTATCAGAAGGTGAAGAGGGAGATGCAGAGGAACTCGGCTGAGCTCATGCATTCGTTATCTAAAGTTTCCCCAGAGACAGAGACCCTAAATAGCCAGAAAAGAGGGTTTGGCTACCTAGGAGAGAGGAAAGGCTACTAACACCTGAAGGAGCCTATCACAAGGAGTCTCTGACGTCACCTGGTGGCACTGGCCACTCAGAGCAGTCCAGTGTGCCAGCAGCACCTCTGTTTCCAAGATGGCAGAGGTCTGGAGCACACTGGAGGAGCTCTGGACACCTCCCAGGGGAGGTGCAGGTCAGGGGAGTGGTCACTCCCCTTTCCTTTGTCCCGTTTCGCGCCAGAGCAGGGGCTAAGGGGTCCCTGAACCGGTGTAGACTGGCTTATGCAGAATTGGGCACATCTGTGCCCAACAAAGCATTTCCAGAGGCTGGGGGAGGCTACTCCTCCCCTGCCTTCACACCATTTTCCAAAGGGAGAGGGTGTCACACCCTCTCTCAGAGGAAGTTCTTTGTTCTGCCATCCTGGGCCAGGCCTGGCTGGACCCCAGGAGGGCAGATGCCTGTCTGAGGGGTTGGCAGCAGCAGCAGCTGCAGAGAAACCCCAGGAAGGGCAGTCTGGCAGTACCAGGGTCTGTGCTACAGACCACTGGGATCATGGAATTGTACCAACAATGCCAGGATGGCATAGAGGGGGCAATTCCATGATCATAGACATGTTACATGGCCATATTCGGAGTTACCATGGTGAAGCTACATATAGGTAGTGACCTATATGTAGTGCGCGCGTGTAATGGTGTCCCCGCACTCACAAAGTTCAGTGAATTGGCTCTGAACAATGTGGGGGCACCTTGGCTAGTGCCAGGGTGTCCTCACACTAAGTAACTTTGCACCTAACCTTTACCAGGTAAAGGTTAGACATATAGGTGACTTATAAGTTACTTAAGTGCAGTGTAAAATGGCTGTGAAATAACGTGGACGTTATTTCACTCAGGCTGCAGTGGCAGGCCTGTGTAAGAATTGTCAGAGCTCCCTATGGGTGGCAAAAGAAATGCTGCAGCCCATAGGGATCTCCTGGAACCCCAATACCCTGGGTACCTCAGTACCATATACGAGGGAATTATAAGGGTGTTCCAGTAAGCCAATGTAAATTGGTAAAAATGGTCACTAGCCTGTCAGTGACAATTTGGAAGTAATGAGAGAGCATAACCACTGAGGTTCTGGTTAGCAGAGCCTCAGTGAGACAGTTAGGCACCAGACAGGGAACATATACATGCACACCTATGAGCACTGGGGCCCTGTGTGACAGGGTCCCAGTGACACATACATATAGGCCACAAACCTATGAGCACTGGGGTCCTGACCAGCAGGATCCCAGTGACACATAACAAACATACTGAAAACATAGTGTCTTCACTATGAGCACTGAGGCCTGGCTATCAGGATCCCAGTGAGACAGTGAAAACAGTGACAAACACCCTGACATACACTCACAAACAGGCCAAAAGTGGGGGTAACAAGGCTAGAAAGAGGCTACCTTCTCACACAACCCCCCCCCAAACGAAGGACAATAAGGCTAACCTTGGCCAGTTGAGACTTTATTGTCTAAGTGGTGATAAGTAGAGAGTAGCTCTGCAATAGACTGGTTACTCCCTTTATCATCCACTATATGGTTACTTCCCTGTGGGGATGTAAACCACCCTGTTTGAAGTTTTTTAGCTAACCAACAATGTGAAGATGTATTTTCAGAGTTTCTATCAGTAAGTTTTAGTTTAGAGCAGTGGGAATTATCCACTGAACCTATTTGTAATGATGGAAATGCCAGACAGGGATGCTGTCTCAGTAAAGCCATAGCTGGGCAAAAACTTTGCCCATTTGGCTGGAAGAGAGAACAGGGATGCTGTTTCTCTTGAGTTGGAGCAGGGCAGGGATGCTGTCCTATGAGCTCCACACTAGGGCAGGGATGCTGTCCTAAGTGTTGTGAGGTAGTGCAGGGTTTCTGCACTAAAGTTTCTCTGGGAGGGTTGGAGGGATGCTCCATGTTAACTAAAATGGTGCTCTTTTTCTCACCAATGTTAGTTATCCCACAGAGAGGTACTTCCACCTCAGGGAGTACAGTTTTGCCAACTGATGATTCCCTTGGAACAGGTGCCACCCTAGGAGAGGTTTCTCCCACCACAGGAATAGTATCCTGAATGGTAGGGTGGTTAGGGGATACTGTGATACCCTTTTTACCTGTTGATGGAGAGGGATCCTGAGTTTTCAGGCCTTCTCTCCTTTGCTTTTTCATTTCACTTGAAATGAGAGGGAACAATTCCTCAGGGATGCCCAGCATGGCTGCATGGGCATAAAACTCTACATCAGCCCAACCTGAGGCCTCTAGGTCATTACCTAAGAGACAGTCTACAGGTAAGCTAGGTGATACCACCACCTGCTTAGGGCCAGTAACTCCACCCCAACTAAACTGAATTATAGCTAAGGGAAGAAACTTAGTGGAGTTATGGACATCAATAATCTTATACTGTTGTCCAATGATGTGTTGTTCAGGAGGCACTAGGTTTTCAGTCACCAAAGTGAAACTGGCACCTGTGTCCCTGTAGGCCAAGGCCTCAACACCATTTATTGAAACTGTCTGCCTGTACTTATCCATTGTAAGGGGACAAGCAGCCAGTGTGGCAAGGCCAGTGCCACTAGGTGTGACAGAAACTGTCTTGGGACTGATTACATCAGTTTCCACTATGGACCCATAAGTGAACCCAACTACACCCTTTGCTTGACTGTTGCCAGCAGTCCCACCACTAGTACCACTACTGCTAGGGGCACTAGAGCTTGATGTATTAGTGGTGGTAGGCTCAGGGGGTTTACCTGGACAGGACTTATCCCCTGGCCTATGGCCTCTGTTTTTACACACAAAGCACCAAGGCTTTTTAATGTTGGGAAGAAGAGGAAGAGGAAGAATTTGTTTTATCCCCACCCTCTGAAGAGTGTTTAAGATTTGAAGTGGGATCTTTGGTTTTACCCTTATCCCCATGCTTATCTTGAGATTTTTCACCATCTTTCTTCTTATTGCCATCTTTGTCACCCCCTGTATGAACTTTTCTGTTCACCCTTGTTCTGACCCATTTGTCTGCCTTCTTTCCCAATTCTTGGGGAGAGGTCAGATCAGAGTCTACCAGGTACTGGTGCAACAAATCAGACACACAATTATTAAGTATATGCTCTCTCAGGATTGTGTTATACAGGCTTTCATAATCAGTAACTTTACTGCCATGTAACCACCCCTCCAAGGCCTTCACTGAATGGTCAATGAAATCAACCCAGTCTTGTGAAGACTCCTTTTTGGTCTCTCTGAACTTTATCCTGTACTGTTCAGTGGTTAAGCCATAACCATCCAGGAGTGCATTCTTAAGAACTGTAAAATTATTGGCATCATTTTCTTTCACAGTAAGGAGCCTATCCCTACCTTTTCCACTAAATGATAGCCATAGGATAGCAGCCCACTGCCTTTGAGGGACATCCTGTACAACACAGGCCCTCTCAAGTGCAGCAAACCACTTGTTAATGTCATCCCCCTCCTTATAAGGGGGAACTATCTTGTGCAGATTCCTGGAATCATGCTCTTTTGCAGGATGACTATGGGGAATACTGCTGCTGCCACCATGGGTATCTAAACCCAACTTCTGTCTTTCCCTCTCTACTTCTAAAGACTGTCTATCCAAATCCAGCTGTTGCTTCTTGAGCTTCAGTCTGGTTTGTTCCACTCTCAATCTATTGAGCTCCCTTTCTAACAATCTGTCATCAGGGTGGGTGGGAGGGACATTTCTAGATACAGAGGTATGATGGGAATGAACAGAAGGAGACCTGTCCCTTACAGAGGGCACCCTAACAGCTTGGCTACCAGTATAATGTGAGAGCACACCATTAGTATGGTGTGATTCAACCTCTGTACCAACTATGCTAGACTGTCTAGTAATGGGCAGGCTGAGAAGTTTCTTTCCTGAACCTTTTCCTGGGGGAGTCCCTGGATCAGATTGAGAACCATTAGCTACTTTTTCTACAGATTGGGCACTTATGGCCTTATCCTGTACTCTAAGCATATTAATTAACAGTTCTAAGGAAGGATTCTTCCCTACACTCAAACCTCTCTCCATGCAGAGACTCCTTGCTCCTTTCCAGCTAAGGTGATCATATGCAAGTTTGGACAGTTCAACATTTTTTCCTGTGCCAGACATTTTTTTGAGAGAGTTAAAGTGATAGAAAAAGAGAAAAAAGTTTCCAGAACTTTTTGGAAAGACAGAAAAAAAACTTTTTAAACTTTTAAGAACTTTTTGAAAGTTTAGAAGTACTTTTCAGCACTTAGAAAAGAGTGAAAAGAGGAAATGCAAAACTTTTTGGCTATGTGTATATACACTGACCTTGTTTTGTATATTTTTCTCTTATGAAAAGTACAATGACAAGAGTGGTAAGTAGTCTCAAGCACTTATCCCACCACTGCACAACCAATGTAGGAGGCTGGACTGGCTTGTAGTGAGTACCAAGGGGTACTTGCACCTTGCACCAGGCCCAGTTATCCCTTATTAGTGTATAGGGTGTCTAGCAGCTTAGGCTGATAGATAATGGTAGCTTAGCAGAGCAGCTTAGGCTTAACTAGGAGACGTGTGAAGCTACTACAGTACCACTTAGTGTCATATGCACAATATCATAAGAAAACACAATACACAGTTATACTAAAAATAAAGGTACTTTATTTTTATGACAATATGCCAAAGTATCTTAGAGTGTACCCTCAGTGAGAGGATAGGAAATATACACAAGATATATATACACAATAGCAAAAATATGCAGTATAGTCTTAGAAAACAGTGCAAACAATGTATAGTTACAATAGGATGCAATGGGGAAACATAGGGATAGGGGCAACACAAACCATATACTCCAGAAGTGGAATGCGAACCACGAATGGACCCCAAACCTATGTGACCTTGTAGAGGGTCGCTGGGACTATTAGAAAATAGTGAGAGTTAGAAAAATAACCCTCCCCAAGACCCTGAAAAGTGAGTGCAAAGTGCACTAAAGTTCCCCTAAGGACAAAATAGTCGTGTTAGAGGGAGAATGCAAGGAAAACACAAATCAGCAATGCAACAACGATGGATTCCTGTCTGAAGGTACCTGTGGAACAAGGGGACCAAGTCCAAAAGTCACAAGCAGCTCGGAGATGGGCAGATGCCCAAGAAATGCCAGCGGTTGGTGCAAAGAAGCTCTTACTAGGCTGAAGAACTGTGAATACTGCAGGAACGACAAGGGCTAGAGACTTCCCCTTTGGAGGATGGATCCCCCACGCCTTGGAGAGTCGTGCAGAAGTGTTTTCCCGCCGGATGGACGCCAACAAGCCTTGCTACACGCAAATCGTGCGTTTGGCGTTTTTGGACGCTGCTGGGGCCCAGGAGGGACCAGGAGGTCGCAAATTGGACCTGCAGAGAGAAGAGACGTCGAGCAAGACAAAGAGCCCTCACTGAAGCAGGTAGCACCCGGAGAAGTGCCAGAAACCGGCACTACGAGGATGCGTGAAACGGTGCTCGCCGAAGTTGCACAAAGGAGTCCCACGTCGCCGGAGACCAACTTAGAAAGTCGTGCAATGCAGGTTAGAGTGCCGTGGACCCAGGCTTGGCTGTGCACACAGGATTTCCGCCGGAAGTGCACAGGGGCCGGAGAAGCTTGCAAAGTCGCGGTTCCCAGCAATGCAGCCCAGCGAGGTGAGGCAAGGACTTACCTCCACCAAACTCGGGCTGAAGAGTCACTGGACTGTGGGAGTCACTTGGACGGTGTCGCTGGATTCGAGGGACCTCGCTCGTCGTGCTGAGAGGAGACCCAAGGGACCGGTAATGCAGCTTTTTGGTGCCTGCGGTTGCAGGGGGAAGATTCCGTCGACCCACGGGAGATTTCTTCGGAGCTTCTGGTGCAGAGAGGAGGCAGACTACCCCCACAGCATGCACAAGCAGGAAAACAGTGGAGAAGGCGGCAGGATCAGCGTTACAGAGTTGCAGTAGTCGTCTTTGCTACTATGTTGCAGGTTTGCAGGCTTCCAGCGCGGTCAGCGGTCGATTCCTTATCAGAAGGTGAAGAGGGAGATGCAGAGGAACTCGGCTGAGCTCATGCATTCGTTATCTAAAGTTTCCCCAGAGACAGAGACCCTAAATAGCCAGAAAAGAGGGTTTGGCTACCTAGGAGAGAGGAAAGGCTACTAACACCTGAAGGAGCCTATCACAAGGAGTCTCTGACGTCACCTGGTGGCACTGGCCACTCAGAGCAGTCCAGTGTGCCAGCAGCACCTCTGTTTCCAAGATGGCAGAGGTCTGGAGCACACTGGAGGAGCTCTGGACACCTCCCAGGGGAGGTGCAGGTCAGGGGAGTGGTCACTCCCCTTTCCTTTGTCCCGTTTCGTGCCAGAGCAGGGGCTAAGGGGTCCCTGAACCGGTGTAGACTGGCTTATGCAGAATTGGGCACATCTGTGCCCAACAAAGCATTTCCAGAGGCTGGGGGAGGCTACTCCTCCCCTGCCTTCACACCATTTTCCAAAGGGAGAGGGTGTCACACCCTCTCTCAGAGGAAGTTCTTTGTTCTGCCATCCTGGGCCAGGCCTGGCTGGACCCCAGGAGGGCAGATGCCTGTCTGAGGGGTTGGCAGCAGCAGCAGCTGCAGAGAAACCCCAGGAAGGGCAGTCTGGCAGTACCAGGGTCTGTGCTACAGACCACTGGGATCATGGAATTGTACCAACAATGCCAGGAAGGCATAGAGGGGGCAATTCCATGATCATAGACATGTTACATGGCCATATTCGGAGTTACCATGGTGAAGCTACATATAGGTAGTGACCTATATGTAGTGCACGCGTGTAATGGTGTCCCCGCACTCACAAAGTTCAGTGAATTGGCTCTGAACAATGTGGGGGCACCTTGGCTAGTGCCAGGGTGTCCTCACACTAAGTAACTTTGCACCTAACCTTTACCAGGTAAAGGTTAGACATATAGGTGACTTATAAGTTACTTAAGTGCAGTGTAAAATGGCTGTGAAATAACGTGGACGTTATTTCACTCAGGCTGCAGTGGCAGGCCTGTGTAAGAATTGTCAGAGCTCCCTATGGGTGGCAAAAGAAATGCTGCAGCCCATAGGGATCTCCTGGAACCCCAATACCCTGGGTACCTCAGTACCATATACTAGGGAATTATAAGGGTGTTCCAGTAAGCCAATGTAAATTGGTAAAAATGGTCACTAGCCTGTCAGTGACAATTTGGAAGTAATGAGAGAGCATAACCACTGAGGTTCTGGTTAGCAGAGCCTCAGTGAGACAGTTAGGCACCACACAGGGAACATATACATGCACACCTATGAGCACTGGGGCCCTGTGTGACAGGGTCCCAGTGACACATACATATAGGCCACAAACCTATGAGCACTGGGGTCCTGACCAGCAGGATCCCAGTGACACATAACAAACATACTGAAAACATAGTGTCTTCACTATGAGCACTGAGGCCTGGCTATCAGGATCCCAGTGAGACAGTGAAAACAGTGACAAACACCCTGACATACACTCACAAACAGGCCAAAAGTGGGGGTAACAAGGCTAGAAAGAGGCTACCTTCTCACAGGGGTCCCTGAACCCGTGTAGACTGGCTTATGCAGAAATGGGCACCATCTGTGCCCATGAAAGCATTTCCAGAGGCAGGGGGAGGCTACTCCTCCCCTACCTTAACACCTTTTTCCAAAGGGAGAGGGTGTTACACCCTCTCTCTGAGGAAGTCCTTTGTTCTGCCATCCTGGGCAAGCCTGGCTGGACCCCAGGAGGGCAGAAACCTGTCTGAGGGGTTGGCAGCAGCAGCAGCTGCAGTGAAACCCCTGAAAAGGCAGTTTGGCAGTACCCGGGTCTGTGCTAGAGACCCGTGGGATCATGGGATTGTGCCAACAATGCCAGGATGGCATTGAGGGGGCAATTCCATGATCATAGACATGTTACATGGCCATATTCGGAGTTACCAATGAGAAACTACACATAGGTAGTGACCTATGTGTAGTGCACGCGTGTAATGGTGTCCCCGCACTCACAAAGTCCGGGGAATTTGCCCTGAACAATGTGGGAGCACCTTGGCTAGTGCCAGGGTGCCCACACACTAAGTAACTTAGCACCCAACCTTTACCAGGTAAAGGTTAGACATATAGGTGACTTATAAGTTACTTAAGTGCAGTGGTAAATGGCTGTGAAATAACGTGGACCTTATTTCACTCAGGCTGCACTGGCAGGCCTGTGTAAGAATTGTCAGATCTCCCTATGGGTGGCACAAGAAATGCTGCAGCCCATAGGGATCTCCTGGAACCCCAATACCCTGGGTACCTTAGTACCATATACTAGGGAATTATAAGGGTGTTCCAGTATGCCAATGTAAATTGGTGAAATTGGTCACTAGCCTGTTAGTGACAATTTGGAAAGAAATGAGAGAGCATAACCACTGAGGTTCTGGATAGCAGAGCCTCAGTGAGACAGTTAGGCATCACACAGGGAACACATACATATAGGTCACAAACCTATGAGTACTGGGGTCCTGGCTAGCAGGGTCCCAGTGACACATAACAAACATACTGAAAACATAGGGTTTTCACTATGAGCACTGGGCCCTGGCTGGCAGGATCCCAGTGAGACAGTGAAAACACCCTGACATACACTCACAAACAGGCCAAAAGTGGGGGTAACAAGGCTAGAAAGAGGCTACTTTCTCACAGTGTTGATCTGCTGCACTGATCTACTGGACACTGGGTTCAAGGGGTTGGTGTCTTCACTGATATATTGGACACTAGATTCAAAGGGTTGGTTGGCTGCACTGATGTACTGGGTGCTAGGTTCAAGGGGTTGGTCCAATGCACTGATCTACTGGGCGCTAGGTTCAAGGGGTTGGTGTCCAGCACTGATATATTGGACACTAGATTCAAAGGGTTGGTTGGCTTCACTGATGTACTGGGTGCTAGGTTCAAGGGGTTGGTCCACTGCACTGATGTACTGAGCGCTAGGTTCAAGGGGTTGGTTCACTGCACTGATGTACTGGGCATTAGGTTCAAGGGGTTGGTCAGCCTTTCTTAAGGGGAAACCCTTCCGTTTACAACCATCACGTGCACAAGGACAGACCATACCGCTGAGGCTGGTCAGGGAGTTACATCACCTCCTGTGAGAGGTAGACAGACCACAGCTGCTTCCCCATCCCCATTTTACGGCGTCTTCATAGACACTCACCATTCTTCTTGCGATATTTCCAGACAAAGTAAGTGACAGGGCCAAGGACACCCATCAGTATGATCACACCGACAAGCAGCACCACAGTTGGTGTAGACACTTGAGAGAGGAATTTGTCTGTTAGGAGAAAAAACACATTACTCCACAGAATTTTAATTCATGCTTGAGAGTAAAAGAGCATAAAGCAGATGATTCCCCACATTGCACCAATAACTGAGAGGACATGCTCCAAGACTGAGAGAACAGAGTTAGAGGCCTGATTTAGAACTTGGAGGACAGGTTACTCCATCACAACGTGACCAATACCTCGTCCACTGAAATCTGAATCCGATTATAGCACTTGGGATTTAGATTTCACTGAGTTCTAAATTAGGCTCTAAGTATTTTCTCCTGTGCGCACAAAATATTGGAACAAATAACCTTCTAGCAAGAAGGATTACATTCCAGGTCCAAATCCAAATGTTTATAATGATTCATTCACTATAAACCACTTGAAGATTATAAAGGGAAGGCTAGAGCCTGTGTGTGTGGCGAGAGCTCGCCTCAAGGGAGGAGCATTGAATGGGGCCCCAGGAGGATGTTAGGGGCCTGGCCAGGTGGGCAGAGCATTGCATGGGGCCCCAAGAGGATGTGAGGGGCCTGGGAGGATGTTAGGGGTCTGCCCAGGTGGGAGGAGCATTGCATTGAGGCCTGGGAGGATGCTAGGAACCTGGCCAGGTGAAGGAAGCATTGCATGGGTCCCTGGGAAAATGCTAGGGGCCTGTGGACTGGGAGGATGTTAGGGTCCTGGGCAGGTGGGAGGAGCATTGCATGGGGGCCCTGGAGGCTGTTAGGGGCCTGGCCAGGTGGGAGGAGCATTGCATGGGGGCCCTGGAGGATGTTAGGGGCCTGGCCTTGTGACGAAAACATTGCATGGGTCTCTGGCAGCATGGCAAGGGCCTGTGGACTGGGAGTGTAGGAAGCTGGTCTGGTGTGTGGTGGGTACACAAAGTACTTACACCTTTTACAAGGTCCAGGTATCCCCTCTTAGTGGAGGGTAGGCAGTGTTTAGAAACCAGGCTCTCTAGAGGTAGCTGTGGATGAGCATCCAAGGCTTATCTAGGAGACATGCAAAGCTCATGCCATACCAATGTAGTCACATAGCAGTTACTCACATGAAAGAAAACACTCAGTTGTACAAAGATAAAGGTATTTTATTTTTGGAACAGAATACCACAAAATACTAGAAGGGCAACCCGCCAATAGGAGGTAAGTAATACACTAAATATACACACTAGTTATCAGAAATAGGCATATAAAAGGTTAGACAATAGTGCAAATAGCAATAGCCAATAGTGTCCCTAGGGGGAGCCCAAAAAATATACCCCGGACTGCGACCTGTGATGCAGGATCCACGCAGCCGGTCATCACTGCAGCAGGTGTGGGAGGCTGGTCCTCTATGTAGTGTGCAAAACCAAGCACACTATGCAGAGGGTCCGGGCAACCACACGTTGGTTTCCAGGGGTAAAAATTAGACCACCTAATGCTCCAATTTTTAAGGTAGCTCGTCGAGCAGTCAGGCTAATCCAGGAGATGTGCTGTATTTGCTGTACTCACAAATGTAATCATGTGCCACACATACTCAATGAATAACTCAAGACCATAATTTAGAAAGATACTCACAACTTTTATATACATTTTAATAAAAAGATCTTTAGAATACGTTAAGTACTTTTCAAGTTATAGCTTTTTGAAGTTTTAATAAAATTAGTCTTTCTTTGTGTAAATATGCACCATTGGAATCAATGCAGTAAACATCACTCATTTGGGTTACCAGTCTCTCCTCTTGCAGGGTGGCTGGAGTGGTCAGTGGGCACACTGTACCAGCTGGAGAGCCTCGAGTGGCTCCCGGTTCCGGTGGGAGCATCGTTGGAAAACCTCTTGGCAGAGGCGCAGGGCCACCTGGAGGGGCCGCTTGGAAAAGGAGCTGGTTTGCAAGTTTAAGGTGGGTGCTTGGGGGTCCCCTTGGGCTGTTGAGGTTGCAAGGGGTTGGGGACCTGCGGCACAAAGCAAATCCCACGATGCAAGGCTCTGGGCGGCCAGGTGCAGGGTGTTTTGGAGGTCTTGGATGCTGTGTGTAAAGGGACTCTTTGGAGCTGGAGGTGAGTCTTCTTCCTGGGGTCTCACAGGACATCCCGGGAACTCTGGTAGGAGGTCTGGGATGTCACTGAAGTCCCTTAACTGGGGATTCCTCCTGGTCCAGTTGCAGTTCTGGGGAACTGTTGTTGGTGATGTCCAACATGCACTGGTCAGTAACTGGGGTATTGCCACGACTCAGCTACCGAAGGGCGCTGTGCCACCAAGGTGGGCACAGTTGCAGGCCTCATCCGGACTGTAGTTGATGTTTCATTTGGTCCGACTGCGACTTCTGGTTGCAGAGATATTGTCAGTTCAGTGAAGTGTCTGTCACCTGTTTGCAGGTTTCTTGCAGGTTCCTGTAGCTTGTTACGTGGTGCCTCCATTCAGAAAGGAGTTCTCTGTCTCTCTGCGAAGCCTGGAGGTCCTCAGGGTCTTTTGAGGTCAGTCCAGTGCTCAGCTCCTCCGCACGGGCAACTGTTGGGGCACTGGTACAGCAGGTCCTCTGTTCTCATCTAGGTGGGATCTTTGGTTTCGTCTACTTTTCTTCCAGATTAATCAAATTTCTTGGTCTAGGGTAGCCCACTAAATACTAAATGTAGTGGACATTTTAGAGGGAACCTGGTAGTGTCCAATGGGACACTTACCCTTGGGTGACTATACCCACTACAGTGACCACTTCCTGTGGGAAGGGGCACTTCCCTAAACCCTTTTGGATATTTTCCTACCATCCAACATGGAGGAAAATGAGATGGAGGGTTCACTTCGCCTGCCAGCCCCTAAGGGTGGTACATGCTCAATGAGGCCACTCCTCCTACCCTTTGTCTGGTTTCCCACCTTTGCTCCAGCAGAAGTGGGGGTTGCAAAGGGGGAACCCCTCTGCTGCTAGCAGCAGGCCTGGGGGCTCGAGTTTTTAGGGGCAGTAGCCCATTGAAGCTCACCGTCAGGGTGTTGCACATTCCTGAGGGAGTCCCTAGGTGACGCAAAGTTTGTTAATAGTCTCCTGCACTGCAGCATGGCTCGATCCCTAAATGCATAGAGCTTGTTAATTGTCCCCGTCACTGAGTGTGAGAAGGTAGCCTCTTTCTAGCCTTGTTACCCCCACTTTTGGCCTGTTTGTGAGTGTATGTCAGGATGTTTGTCACTGTTTTCACTGTCTCACTGGGATCCTGATAGCCAGGCCTCAGTGCTCATAGTGAAAACACTATGTTTTCAGTATGGTTGTTATGTGTCACTGGGATCCTGCTGGTCAGGACCCCAGTGCTCATAGGTTTGTGGCCTATATGTATGTGTCACTGGGACCCTGTCACACAGGGCCCCAGTGCTCATAGGTGTGCATGTATATGTTCCCTGTGTGGTGCCTAACTGTCTCACTGAGGCTCTGCTAACCAGAACCTCAGTGGTTATGCTCTCTCATTACTTCCAAATTGTCACTGACAGGCTAGTGACCATTTTTACCAATTTACATTGGCTTACTGGAACACCCTTATAATTCCCTAGTATATGGTACTGAGGTACCCAGGGTATTGGGGTTCCAGGAGATCCCTATGGGCTGCAGCATTTCTTTTGCCACCCATAGGGAGCTCTGACAATTCTTACACAGGCCTGCCACTGCAGCCTGAGTGAAATAACGTCCACGTTATTTCACAGCCATTTTACACTGCACTTAAGTAACTTATAAGTCACCTATATGTCTAACCTTTACCTGGTAAAGGTTAGGTGCAGAGTTACTTAGTGTGAGGGCACCCTGGCACTAGCCAAGGTGCCCCCACATTGTTCAGAGCCAATTCACTGAACTTTGTGAGTGCGGGGACACCATTACACGCGTGCACTACATATAGGTCACTACCTATATGTAGCTTCACCATGGTAACTCCGAATATGGCCATGTAACATGTCTATGATCATGGAATTGCCCCCTCTATGCCATCCTGGCATTGTTGGTACAATTCCATGATCCCAGTGGTCTGTAGCACAGACCCTGGTACTGCCAGACTGCCATTCCTGGGGTTTCTCTGCAGCTGCTGCTGCTGCCAACCCCTCAGACAGGCATCTGCCCTCCTGGGGTCCAGCCAGGCCTGGCCCAGGATGGCAGAACAAAGAACTTCCTCTGAGAGAGGGTGTGACACCCTCTCCCTTTGGAAAATGGTGTGAAGGCAGGGGAGGAGTAGCCTCCCCCAGCCTCTGGAAATGCTTTGTTGGGCACAGAGGTGCCCAATTCTGCATAAGCCAGTCTACACCGGTTCAGGGACCCCTTAGCCCCTGCTCTGGCGCGAAACTGGACAAAGGAAAGGGGAGTGACCACTCCCCTGACCTGCACCTCCCCTGGGAGGTGTCCAGAGCTCCTCCAGTGTGCTCCAGACCTCTGCCATCTTGGAAACAGAGGTGCTGCTGGCACACTGGACTGCTCTGAGTGGCCAGTGCCACCAGGTGACGTCAGAGACTCCTTGTGATAGGCTCCTTCAGGTGTTAGTAGCCTTTCCTCTCTCCTAGGTAGCCAAACCCTCTTTTCTGGCTATTTAGGGTCTCTGTCTCTGGGGAAACTTTAGATAACGAATGCATGAGCTCAGCCGAGTTCCTCTGCATCTCCCTCTTCACCTTCTGATAAGGAATCGACCGCTGACCGCGCTGGAAGCCTGCAAACCTGCAACATAGTAGCAAAGACGACTACTGCAACTCTGTAACGCTGATCCTGCCGCCTTCTCGACTGTTTTCCTGCTTGTGCATGCTGTGGGGTTAGTCTGCCTCCTCTCTGCACCAGAAGCTCCGAAGAAATCTCCCGTGGGTCGACGGAATCTTCCCCCTGCAACCGCAGGCACCAAAAAACTGCATTTCCGGTCCCTTGGGTCTCCTCTCAGCACGACGAGCGAGGTCCCTCGAATCCAGCGACACCGTCCAAGTGACCCCCACAGTCCAGTGACTATTCAGCCCAAGTTTGGTGGAGGTAAGTCCTTGCCTCACCTCGCTGGGCTGCATTGCTGGGAACCGCGACTTTGCAAGCTTCTCCGGCCCCTGTGCACTTCCGGCGGAAATCCTTGGTGCACAGCCAAGCCTGGGTCCACGGCACTCTAACCTGCATTGCACGACTTTCTAAGTTGGTCTCCGGCGACGTGGGACTCCTTTGTGCAACTTCGGCGAGCACCGTTTCACGCATCCTTGTAGTGCCTGTTTCTGGCACTTCTCCGGGTGCTACCTGCTTCAGTGAGGGCTCTTTGTCTTGCTCGACGTCCCTTCTCTCTGCAGGTCCAATTTGCGACCTCCTGGTCCCTCCTGGGCCCCAGCAGCGTCCAAAAACGCCAAACGGACGATTTGCGTGTAGCAAGGCTTGTTGGCGTCCATCCGGCGGGAAAACACTTCTGCACGACTCTCCAAGGCGTCGGGGATCCATCCTCCAAAGGGGAAGTCTCTAGCCCTTGTCGTTCCTGCAGTATTCACAGTTCTTCAGCCTAGTAAGAGCTTCTTTGCACCAACCGCTGGCATTTCTTGGGCATCTGCCCATCTCCGAGCTGCTTGTGACTTTTGGACTTGGTCCCCTTGTTCCACAGGTACCTTCAGACAGGAATCCATCGTTGTTGCATTGCTGATTTGTGTTTTCCTTGCATTCTCCCTCTAACACGACTATTTTGTCCTTAGGGGAACTTTGGTGCACTTTGCACTCACTTTTCAGGGTCTTGGGGAGGGTTATTTTTCTAACTCTCACTATTTTCTAATAGTCCCAGCGACCCTCTACAAGGTCACATAGGTTTGGGGTCCATTCGTGGTTCGCATTCCACTTCTGGAGTATATGGTTTGTGTTGCCCCTATCCCTATGTTTCCCCATTGCATCCTATTGTAACTATACATTGTTTGCACTGTTTTCTAAGACTATACTGCATATTTTTGCTATTGTGTATATATATCTTGTGTATATTTCCTATCCTCTCACTGAGGGTACACTCTAAGATACTTTGGCATGTTGTCATAAAAATAAAGTACCTTTATTTTTAGTATAACTGTGTATTGTGTTTTCTTATGATATTGTGCATATGACACTAAGTGGTACTGTAGTAGCTTCACACGTCTCCTAGTTCAGCCTAAGCTGCTCTGCTAAGCTACCATTATCTATCAGCCTAAGCTGCTAGACACCCTATACACTAATAAGGGATAACTGGGCCTGGTGCAAGGTGCAAGTACCCCTTGGTACTCACTACAAGCCAGTCCAGCCTCCTACATTGGTTGTGCAGTGGTGGGATAAGTGCTTGAGACTACTTACCACTCTTGTCATTGTACTTTTCATAAGAGAAAAATATACAAAACAAGGTCAGTGTATATACACATAGCCAAAAAGTTTTGCATTTCCTCTTTTCACTCTTTTCTAAGTGCTGAAAAGTACTTCTAAACTTTCAAAAAGTTCTTAAAAGTTTAAAAAGTTTTTTCTGTCTTTCCAAAAAGTTCTGAAAACTTTTTTCTCTTTGTCTATCACTTTAACTCTCTCTAAAAATGTCTGGCACAGGCCAAAAAGTTGAACTGTCCAAACTTGCATATGATCACCTTAGCTGGAAAGGAGCAAGGAGTCTCTGCATAGAGAGAGGTTTGAGTGTAGGGAAGAATCCTTCTTTAGAACTGTTAATTAATATGCTTAGAGTACAGGATAAGGCCATAAGTGCCCAATCTGTAGAAAAAGTAGCTAATGGTTCTCAATCTGATCCAGGGACTCCCCCAGGAAAAGGTTCAGGAAAGAAACTTCTCAGCCTGCCCATTACTAGACAGTCTAGCATAGTTGGTACAGAGGTTGAATCACATCATACTGATGATGTGCTCTCACATTATACTGGTAGCCAAGCTGTTAGGGTGCCCTCTGTAAGGGACAGGTCTCCTTCTGTTCATTCCCATCATACCTCTGTATCTAGAAATGTCCCTCCCACCCACCCTGATGACAGATTGTTGGAAAGGGAGCTCAATAGATTGAGAGTGGAGCAAACCAGACTGAAGCTCAAGAAGCAACAGCTGGATTTGGATAGACAGTCTTTAGAAATAGAGAGGGAAAGACAGAAAATGGGTTTAGATACCCATGGTGGCAGCAGCAGTATTCCCCATAGTCATCCTGCAAAAGAGCATGATTCCAGGAATCTGCATAAGATAGTTCCCCCTTATAAGGAGGGGGATGACATTAACAAGTGGTTTGCTGCACTTGAGAGGGCCTGTGCTGTACAGGATGTCCCTCAAAGGCAGTGGGCTGCTATCCTATGGCTATCATTTAGTGGAAAGGGTAGGGATAGACTCCTTACTGTGAAAGAAAGTGATGCCAATAATTTTACAGTTCTTAAGAATGCACTCCTGGATGGTTATGGCTTAACCACTGAACAGTACAGGATAAAGTTCAGAGAGACCAAAAAGGAGTCTTCACAAGACTGGGTTGATTTCATTGACCATTCAGTGAAGGCCTTGGAGGGGTGGTTACATGGCAGTAAAGTTACTGATTATGAAAGCCTGTATAACACAATCCTGAGAGAGCATATACTTAATAATTGTGTGTCTGATTTGTTGCACCAGTACCTGGTAGACTCTGATCTGACCTCTCCCCAAGAATTGGGAAAGAAGGCAGACAAATGGGTCAGAACAAGGGTGAACAGAAAAGTTCATACAGGGGGTGACAAAGATGGCAATAAGAAGAAAGATGGTGAAAAATCTCAAGATAAGCATGGGGATAAGGGTAAAACCAAAGATCCCACTTCAAATCTTAAACACTCTTCAGAGGGTGGGGATAAAACAAATTCTTCCTCTTCTTCCCAACCTGCACACATTAAAAAGCCTTGGTGCTTTGTGTGTAAAAACAGAGGCCATAGGCCAGGGGATAAGTCCTGTCCAGGTAAACCCCCTGAGCCTACCACCACTAATACATCAAGCTCTAGTGCCCCTAGCAGTAGTGATACTAATGGTGGGACTGCTGGCAACAGTCAAGCAAAGGGTGTAGTTGGGTTCACTTATGGGTCCATAGTGGAAACTGATGTAATCAGTCCCAAGACAGTTTCTGTCACACCTAGTGGCATTGGCCTTGCCACACTGGCTGCTTGTCCCCTTACAATGGATAAGTACAGGCAGACAGTTTCAATAAATGGTGTTGAGGCCTTGGCCTACAGGGACACAGGTGCCAGTTTCACTTTGGTGACTGAAAACCTAGTGCCTCCTGAACAACACATCATTGGACAACAGTATAAGATTATTGATGTCCATAACTCCACTAAGTTTCTTCCCTTAGCTATAATTCAGTTTAGTTGGGGTGGAGTTACTGGCCCTAAGCAGGTGGTGGTATCACCTAGCTTACCTGTAGACTGTCTCTTAGGTAATGACCTAGAGGCCTCAGGTTGGGCTGATGTAGAGTTTTATGCCCATGCAGCCATGCTGGGCATCCCTGAGGAATTGTTCCCTCTCATTTCAAGTGAAATGAAAAAGCAAAGGAGAGAAGGCCTGAAAACTCAGGATCCCTCTCCAGCAACAGGTAAAAAGGGTATCACAGTATCCCCTAACCACCCTACCATTCAGGATACTATTCCTGTGGTGGGAGAAACCTCTCCTGGGGTGGCACCTGTTCCAAGGGAATCATCAGCTGGCAAAGCTGGACTCCCTGAGGTGGAAGTACCTCTCTGTGGGATAACTAACATTGGTGAGAAAAAGAGCACCAGTTTAGTTAACATGGAGCATCCCTCCAACCCTCCCAGAGAAACTTTAGTGCAGAAACTCTGCACTGCCTCACAACACTTAGGACAGCATCCCTGCCCTAGTGTGGAGCTCATAGGACAGCATCCCTGCCCTGCTCCAACTCAAGAGAAACAGCATCCCTGTTCCCTCTTCCAGCCAAATGGACAAAGTTTTTGCCCAGCTATGGCTTTACTGAGACAGCATCCCTGTCTGGCATTTCCATCATTACAAATAGGTTCAGTGGACAATTCCCACTGCTCTAAACTAAAACTTACTGATAGAAACTCTGAAAATACATCTTCACATTGTTGCTTAGCTAAAAAACTTCAAACAGGGTGGTTTACATCCCCACAGGGAAGTAACCATATAGTGGATGATAAAGGGAGTAACCAGTCTATTGCAGAGCTACTCTCTACTTTTCACCACTTAGACAATAAAGTCTCAACTGGCCAAGGTTAGCCTTATTGTCCTTCGTTTGGGGGGGGGTTGTGTGAGAAGGTAGCCTCTTTCTAGCCTTGTTACCCCCACTTTTGGCCTGTTTGTGAGTGTATGTCAGGATGTTTGTCACTGTTTTCACTGTCTCACTGGGATCCTGATAGCCAGGCCTCAGTGCTCATAGTGAAAACACTATGTTTTCAGTATGGTTGTTATGTGTCACTGGGATCCTGCTGGTCAGGACCCCAGTGCTCATAGGTTTGTGGCCTATATGTATGTGTCACTGGGACCCTGTCACACAGGGCCCCAGTGCTCATAGGTGTGCATGTATATGTTCCCTGTGTGGTGCCTAACTGTCTCACTGAGGCTCTGCTAACCAGAACCTCAGTGGTTATGCTCTCTCATTACTTCCAAATTGTCACTGACAGGCTAGTGACCATTTTTACCAATTTACATTGGCTTACTGGAACACCCTTATAATTCCCTAGTATATGGTACTGAGGTACCCAGGGTATTGGGGTTCCAGGAGATCCCTATGGGCTGCAGCATTTCTTTTGCCACCCATAGGGAGCTCTGACAATTCTTACACAGGCCTGCCACTGCAGCCTGAGTGAAATAACGTCCACGTTATTTCACAGCCATTTTACACTGCACTTAAGTAACTTATAAGTCACCTATATGTCTAACCTTTACCTGGTAAAGGTTAGGTGCAGAGTTACTTAGTGTGAGGGCACCCTGGCACTAGCCAAGGTGCCCCCACATTGTTCAGAGCCAATTCACTGAACTTTGTGAGTGCGGGGACACCATTACACGCGTGCACTACATATAGGTCACTACCTATATGTAGCTTCACCATGGTAACTCCGAATATGGCCATGTAACATGTCTATGATCATGGAATTGCCCCCTCTATGCCATCCTGGCATTGTTGGTACAATTCCATGATCCCAGTGGTCTGTAGCACAGACCCTGGTACTGCCAGACTGCCATTCCTGGGGTTTCTCTGCAGCTGCTGCTGCTGCCAACCCCTCAGACAGGCATCTGCCCTCCTGGGGTCCAGCCAGGCCTGGCCCAGGATGGCAGAACAAAGAACTTCCTCTGAGAGAGGGTGTGACACCCTCTCCCTTTGGAAAATGGTGTGAAGGCAGGGGAGGAGTAGCCTCCCCCAGCCTCTGGAAATGCTTTGTTGGGCACAGAGGTGCCCAATTCTGCATAAGCCAGTCTACACCGGTTCAGGGACCCCTTAGCCCCTGCTCTGGCGCGAAACTGGACAAAGGAAAGGGGAGTGACCACTCCCCTGACCTGCACCTCCCCTGGGAGGTGTCCAGAGCTCCTCCAGTGTGCTCCAGACCTCTGCCATCTTGGAAACAGAGGTGCTGCTGGCACACTGGACTGCTCTGAGTGGCCAGTGCCACCAGGTGACGTCAGAGACTCCTTGTGATAGGCTCCTTCAGGTGTTAGTAGCCTTTCCTCTCTCCTAGGTAGCCAAACCCTCTTTTCTGGCTATTTAGGGTCTCTGTCTCTGGGGAAACTTTAGATAACGAATGCATGAGCTCAGCCGAGTTCCTCTGCATCTCCCTCTTCACCTTCTGATAAGGAATCGACCGCTGACCGCGCTGGAAGCCTGCAAACCTGCAACATAGTAGCAAAGACGACTACTGCAACTCTGTAACGCTGATCCTGCCGCCTTCTCGACTGTTTTCCTGCTTGTGCATGCTGTGGGGTTAGTCTGCCTCCTCTCTGCACCAGAAGCTCCGAAGAAATCTCCCGTGGGTCGACGGAATCTTCCCCCTGCAACCGCAGGCACCAAAAAACTGCATTTCCGGTCCCTTGGGTCTCCTCTCAGCACGACGAGCGAGGTCCCTCGAATCCAGCGACACCGTCCAAGTGACCCCCACAGTCCAGTGACTATTCAGCCCAAGTTTGGTGGAGGTAAGTCCTTGCCTCACCTCGCTGGGCTGCATTGCTGGGAACCGCGACTTTGCAAGCTTCTCCGGCCCCTGTGCACTTCCGGCGGAAATCCTTGGTGCACAGCCAAGCCTGGGTCCACGGCACTCTAACCTGCATTGCACGACTTTCTAAGTTGGTCTCCGGCGACGTGGGACTCCTTTGTGCAACTTCGGCGAGCACCGTTTCACGCATCCTTGTAGTGCCTGTTTCTGGCACTTCTCCGGGTGCTACCTGCTTCAGTGAGGGCTCTTTGTCTTGCTCGACGTCCCTTCTCTCTGCAGGTCCAATTTGCGACCTCCTGGTCCCTCCTGGGCCCCAGCAGCGTCCAAAAACGCCAAACGGACGATTTGCGTGTAGCAAGGCTTGTTGGCGTCCATCCGGCGGGAAAACACTTCTGCACGACTCTCCAAGGCGTCGGGGATCCATCCTCCAAAGGGGAAGTCTCTAGCCCTTGTCGTTCCTGCAGTATTCACAGTTCTTCAGCCTAGTAAGAGCTTCTTTGCACCAACCGCTGGCATTTCTTGGGCATCTGCCCATCTCCGAGCTGCTTGTGACTTTTGGACTTGGTCCCCTTGTTCCACAGGTACCTTCAGACAGGAATCCATCGTTGTTGCATTGCTGATTTGTGTTTTCCTTGCATTCTCCCTCTAACACGACTATTTTGTCCTTAGGGGAACTTTGGTGCACTTTGCACTCACTTTTCAGGGTCTTGGGGAGGGTTATTTTTCTAACTCTCACTATTTTCTAATAGTCCCAGCGACCCTCTACAAGGTCACATAGGTTTGGGGTCCATTCGTGGTTCGCATTCCACTTCTGGAGTATATGGTTTGTGTTGCCCCTATCCCTATGTTTCCCCATTGCATCCTATTGTAACTATACATTGTTTGCACTGTTTTCTAAGACTATACTGCATATTTTTGCTATTGTGTATATATATCTTGTGTATATTTCCTATCCTCTCACTGAGGGTACACTCTAAGATACTTTGGCATGTTGTCATAAAAATAAAGTACCTTTATTTTTAGTATAACTGTGTATTGTGTTTTCTTATGATATTGTGCATATGACACTAAGTGGTACTGTAGTAGCTTCACACGTCTCCTAGTTCAGCCTAAGCTGCTCTGCTAAGCTACCATTATCTATCAGCCTAAGCTGCTAGACACCCTATACACTAATAAGGGATAACTGGGCCTGGTGCAAGGTGCAAGTACCCCTTGGTACTCACTACAAGCCAGTCCAGCCTCCTACACTGAGGCATGGCTGGGTCCCTAGGTGCTGCGAGCTTGTTCAGGGTCCTGGCCACTGCAGTATGGGTGGGGTCCCTAGGTGCAGTAATCTTGTTAATGGTTCCCATCAATGCAACATGGCTGGGTTCCGAGGTATGGCAAACTTGCTATTGGTCCTCGTCACTGGGCATGGCTGGGTCCCTAGGCACAGTAAGCTTGTTTTTGGTCCTCGTCACTGGGGCATGGCTGGGCCGCTAGGCACAGTGAGATTGTTAATGGTCATCGCCACTGTGGCATGGTTGGATCCCTAGGTGCTGCGACCATGTTAACAGTCATTGTCACTGTGGCACGGCTGATTCCTTAGGTGTGGTAAGCTTGTTAATTATCCTTGTCACTACAGTATGGGTTGGATCCCTAGATACTGCGACCTTGTTAATAGTCCTCATCACTGCGGCATGGCCAGGTCTCTATGCGTGGCAAGCTTGTTAACGGTCCTTGTCACAGTGGCATGGCTAGGTCCGTAGGTGCAGTGAGCGTGTTAACGATCATGGTCACTGTGGCATGGCGGGTTCCCTAGGTGTGCCAAGCTTGTTAATGATCCTGGTCACTGAGGCATGGCAGGGTCCCTTGGCCCAGTGAGCCTGTCAATGGTCCTTGTTGGTGCATTACGGGTTGGGTCCCTAGGTGTGGTAAGCTTATTAATGGTCCTCATCACCGTGGTGTGGCTGGGTCCCTAGGCGCGGAAAGCTTGCACGCATTTCTGAGTGCAGCCTCCTCCTTAGGGAGACTCACTGACAGTGAGACCACTTAAAACTTGGGTGGATTGTTCCGGCAAGTATGCCATCATATTATCCCATAGCTTTATAATACGTGGGATTCAGTAATTCCTGTAAAAAAGGCAGTCTCCAATTTCTTTATAATCTGCGACTTGTGCTGCACCCAACCAGCGATTACAAAGAACAGATGTCAGAACTCGACTGTAATGTTTTTGCAGGTGAGATCTAATGCCACAGTGACTGCTGCCAGAGCCAGCTGCAGAGGTGAAAGGCAGGTTGGGTCGTGGAGCAGCTGTTCAAAGCAACGAAAATAAAAAGTGTTGCACTTCTTTCTTCTGCTCTATTTTTCTAGCTTAAAGTGAACAGCAGAGCACATGATTATTTTCGCATTTCTTGAAGACTTATAGAAAACTTAGATTTTTTTCTGCATGATTCCACACATTTTGAGTTACTACAACTTTTTTTTTTTTAAAGACATATTGAACTGCTTCTGATATCCTTTTGCAACAAATATATAACAGGTTTTTGATGTGTTTAATTTTGCACTAGAGATTCTGTTTTTATTTTTCATGTTTGCAAACGTGCTCCCTGTTTCTGACAAAGCTATGTATATTCATGAAACTAAGTCATCTTTTTGCACCGTAGGGGAAGGGCAGGAATGTGCATATTTAGGGGCATATGGTGCATTCCTGCCTTTTGCTCTGCACTGGCACTCTTTAGGCAGCCCAGCACCGAGGCAAGCACCCTTGCACTATGCTGCAAGGGGGCCTGTGCTGGGTGCAGGATTGATTTTGTGCAGGATGGGGCTCCTTCCTGCACAAAACAATCCTAGGAGGTGTATTCCTCTATCTCTGTATGCTACAGAATGCAGTACACATAGAAAGAGGAAGTAATGAGGAGAAATCAAGGGATTTCTCCTAGTTTTGTCTTCCCTAAGAAGGAACAAGCTTTTGGCACATTTCGAGGTTTATAAGTCCTTGTAAATCTGGGAAATAGTCAAAATCCCTGGGAGTTGCATCTGCACACCCTCTGCAATGTCTATAGAATGCCTATCCAGGACACAGTAGTGTAACATAGTGATTTGTGCTGCGTTGTGCTACTCCAGATTTATGAGGCTACTCAGAGCAACGCAAAGTGGTTTTGTCTGGCTGTTAATTCTGTCTTAGAGGATTGTGTTGCGCATGTACCACAATGTGTGATGTACATACATTGCAAACCTATTGTAAATATGCCCCCAAGATTTTAAGTGGTTTGTTGGAAAGGTGATGGTGTGACCATGTATTATATGGAATAAAGTACCCCGCCACACATGATTAGCATCTTGCATGTCACCTCAAAGTTAAATAATCTTAAAAAAGAACTCAACCTTTGGCCTCATTCTTCTACATGGTGATGAAACTCCTTGGTGACTAGTTACATCTTTGACTCTCAGTTATTAGAGCACCAAAATTGAGATTTTCTGGTGAAATTATATGCTTGTGAGCTAGCAAAAGAACAAGATAGATTCAAACACATCCCTGGTAATTCCGCCCTCATATTATCCAAAATCTATTTCTGAATAGGTTTTTATAGAGTAAAAGGCTCACTCATGACAACCATTCATGATTATCTGAAAAAGAATAAGAACTCTTCTAAATTCCAGTAATGAAATCTTCCTCAATCCTGATGCCCTGAAGAGATTGTTTAAATCACGCCCACCATCCCCTTTGGTCCTATAAGAACTACACAAATCTCTTACAGTCCCTAAATCTCAGACAAACTCAGGTGCACACGTCACTTTCTGCTGACTTACCTGACATAGAGATGTGCACACCGTGCTCCTGCTGAGTGAGGTGGTTCCTTATCGAACACAACACATTCTGGCTGGATTTTGATTTCATGACAATGGTGATGGCCCCGTAGAACAAGCCGTCTTCATCCACAGCCCATGTCTCGCTGAGCGGTGGCAAGGAGTTTTTCTTCACATCCTGCCATGCAGCATCTGGCTTTGGATACCAACCTGAAGATTTACACGCAACCAGTATCCCTCCATCCTCATGGTAATCAATGTGGATGTGAGGGAAGGTTCCAAAGCCTTCAAGGTGGAAAAGAAGACAAAGAAACTCAGTCATATTCAATCAGTGGTAGTATGTCACCAAGGAATGGAAACAGCAGTTTCTCATTAATTGAATAAAGTTATGAGACACATCCAGTATGGACATGCCTGCCTACTGCAAATTTTAAAATATATATTTATGGAGATAATTAGATTATTTCTATGACCTCTACCATCTATCGTTCAACACAAGCCACATCAACGTGCAGTACCTCATGGTAGACACAGGCACCAATGCAGAGAGCAGAGAATTCACCTCCATGGCATGGCTATCCCCTTTCGCTTCTGCATGCACAACTATACTCCCTGCATGCCGAGGCTAGGGAGGTCCAAGGGACATATTTTTGTTCATCATCACATACTTTCCTTTCTTCACCCTGTAACCACTTCAATAAAGGAGCTGGGCAGTGAAACTTTATGAACCTACATGAAGATATCACAATTTTGGAGCAAATGTGGTCTGCCAGTATCCTGAGTGACTGTTTCAGGTGAGGGCAAAAAGTCATGTGAGATACCAGCAGAAGAATGGTTTTAGCAGGAAATGTATCTTGCAAGACTCTCAGCATGAAACTTTGAGAAACGACATATTCCAGGATAATGTAACAAATTTTATACAATGTGAATTTCAGGAAAAACATAAGCATAATATGAATTTGGCCCAGGCCTTCATAATCGCTTCTTCTATTTTGTCTTCCACTCCCTTCTACTGTACAGTGTCCATATAGAGCCCGCAGACCCGACACTCAAGTCATGCTACTGTACAGTGTCCGTATGGAGACCACAGATGAGACTCAGAGGTTTTGGCCCCTCCTATAGCATGGTGTACATACATACTGCATGGTGTGATATAGACCCCACGGACCAGACTTTCAGGTTATGGCTGTAGCAGGCTGGCCCTCTATGTAGTATGCAAAACTAAGCACACTATGCAGAGGGTTCAGGCAACCACACGTTGGTTTCCAAAGGTAAAAATGAGACCACCTAATGCTCCAATTTCTAAGGCAGCTGGTCAAGCAGTTAGGCTAATCCAGGAGATGTGCCAAGTACTCGCTGTACTCACAAATCCAATCATGCACCAGACACACGCAATGAATAACTCGGGCCAGATTTTATAAAAATACTTCACACTTTTATATAAATTTTAAGGCCAAAATCTTTAGAATACATTAAGTACTTTTTTAGTCATGACTTTTTGAAATTTTAATATAGTTAGTGTTTCTGTGCGTAATTACCCACCATAGGATTCAATAGGCAGTCACTTTAAAAAATGCAGTAAAAACGGTACAGTTGGGTTACCAGTCTCTTCTTTTGTAAGGTGGTCAAGTAGTCGGTGGGCACCATGTGCCAGCTGGAGAGCCACGGGCGGCTCCCGGTTCCAGCAGGAGCAGCGTTGGAAAACCTCTTGGCACAGGCACAGGGCCACCTGGATGGGCCACTTGTAAAAGGAGCTGGTTTGCTAATTTAATGATGGTTCCTGGGAGTCCCCTTGGGCTGTTGAGGTCACAAAGGGGTTGGGGACCCGAGCACACAGCAGTTCCTGTGATGCAGGGCTAGGGCGGCCAGGTGCAGGGTGTTTTGGAGGTCCTGGATGCTGTGCGCAAAGGGACCCTTTTGAGCTGAAGGTAAATCTTCTTCAGATTGTGCAAGATGTTGCAGGCACTCTGGTGAAAGGTCCAGGGTGTCACTGAAGTCCCTCAACTGAGGCTTCCTCCTAGTTCAGTTGTAGCTCTGGGGGAGCTGTTGTTGTTGATGTCTGACATGCAAAGGTCACTCCCTGGGGTATTGCCACAAATCAGCCACGGGAGGGCACCTTGCCACCAAACTGGTCACACTTGTAGGTCTTGTCTGGGTTGTCTTTGGTGTGTTGTTGGGTCCGGAGTGGGGCTTCCGGTTGCGGAGATATTGTACAGTTAGTGAAGTGTCCCTCTCCTAGTTGCAGGTTCCTTGCAGGTTCCTGTAGTTTATTAAGTGGCGCCTCCACTCAGAAAGGAACTCTTGGGCTATTTGCAAAGCCTGGAGGATCTCGGAGTCTCTTGAGGTCGGTCCAGTGATCAGCTCCTTTGCATCGGCGATTGTCGGGACACTGGTGCAGCAAGTATGGGTCTTGGAGCCTTTCTGGTGCAGCAGGTCCTCTGTCCTCATCTTCGCGGGCTATTTGGTGCTGTCTTCTTTTCTTCCAGATGAATCCAAAATCTTGGTCTAGGGGAGCCCACTAACTACTGAATTTAGGGGGCTTTTTAGGGGAAACCTGGTAGTGTCCAATGGGACACTTATCTTAGGTTGGCTATACACACTACAGTGACCACTTCCTGTGGGAAGGGTCACATCCCTAAACCCTATTGGATATTTTCCTCCCATCCAATATGGAGGCAAATTAGATGGAGGGTCCACTTCGCCTGCAGGCCCCTAGGGGTGGTGCATGCTCAATGAGGCCACTCCTCCTACCCTTTGTCTGGTTTCCCGCCTTTCCTCCCACCAAAAGTAGGGGTTTTCAAGGGGGGAAGCCCTCTGCTGCTAGCAGCAGGCCTGGAGGCTCGAGTTTCAGGTGCAGTAGCCCTTTGAAACTCACCGCCAGAGTGTTGCACATTCCTGAGGGAGGGGGTGTTAGCTCCTCCACCCAGGAAGGGCATTGCCTTACAAAACAGAGAGCCATGGCTCTCCCCCAGGTTTGTAGATTGGCTGTCTGGAAGTGGCAGGCTGGATGGAATCAGTCAGCAACTATGCCAGGTAAGATTAGCTTTTGCAGGGAGCACCTCTAAGGTGGCCCCTGGATACATTTAGGGTTAAGTCCAATACTGGTACCAATTTAGATTTAATATTCTGAGTTGTTTGATACCAAACAACCCAGGGTACAGAGTGGCCATCATGTAACTGGGGAACTCGTGTTTGACCAGTGTCAGTAGACGTACTTAAAATGGCTGCTCTGTTTATTCACTATGTCCCAGGTTTAGCAAGGACACAGTGGGGGCATATTGCTATGCAATTATGCTCTAACATACATTGTGGTGCACCTTGCCTTAAGGCTGTAAGGCCTAGTAGAGGGGTGACTTACCCATACCATATGTAGTGTGGGGTGGACAGGGCACCCAGGGAGTGTGTCATGTTGAGTTTGCCTTTTTAGGTTTGTCCCAGTACACTCAGACCACACTGGCAGTGCTGGGTACTTCTGGGTGCAGGGCCCTAGAGGGTGGCACAATGAGTGCTGCTGCCCTCAGGGGCTCACCCCTAATATCCCATGACGTGGGTACAGGTGTACCCATTTACTAGGGACTTACAGTGATATTTAAGAGTGTATGCAATTGTGCCAAGCATCACAACAGATTTAGAGAAAAAGCTCGGTCCCGGGAAACCTGGTTAGCAGGAGCCCTGGGCACTACCAACTTCTAGAACAAATCAACATTAGGCGAAGAGTGGGGGCTAACCATGCAAAAAGAGGCGTCCTCTCAGATGGCCCTTCTACTGCAAGGTGTCCATTTAGAGCCTGTAGACCAGGCTCTCAAGTTATGGTCCTTTTACTGTGCAGTGTCCATCTAGACCCATAGACCAGACTCTCAGGTTATGGCCCTTCAACTGTACCATGTCCATATAAATCTCACAGACCAGACTCACAGGTTATGAACCTTCTGCTGTATGGTGTCCATATAGAGCCTTCAGACCAGACTCACAGGTTATGAACCCTCTACTGTATGGTGTCCATATAGAGCCCATAGACAGGACTCACAGGTTATGGTCTCTTCTACTGTAGGGTGTCCATATAGAACCGCATACCAGACTCTTAGTTTATGGCCCATCTACTGTACTTCATTTTTACATCTGAAATCTGTCAGGTTAACAAAAATAATATTTCACTGATAAATCGAAAGAACTACAGTATAATGTGGATCATGTGGGTATTTTGTTTAAAATCTTGAGTGAAGGTGACTACATCAGCGTATAATCTTCCTAGGTGGCTGGACTCCCTTCACCCCATCGTTTAGGATATCTCTCCAGGCTGGTGGACCATCTTCACCCCTTCTCTCAGGACACAAATACCATCTCAAGGCTGGTGGACTCCCTTCGCCCCTTCTCTTAGGACACATGTTCCTTCACCAGGCTGGTGCACTCCCTTCACCCCTTCTCTTAGGTCACATATACCCTCGCCAGGCTGTTGGACTCCATTCACCCCTTCTCTTAGGTCACATACACCCTCCCAGGCTGGTGCACGCCCTTCACCCCTTCTCTTGGGTCACATATACCGTCCCAGGCTGGTGCACTCCCTTCACCCCTTCTCTTAGGTCACATATACCCTCGCCAGGCTGGTAGACTCCCTTCACCCCTTCTCTTAAGTCACATATATCCTCCCCAGGCTGGTAGACTCCCTTCACCTGTTCTCTTAGGTCACATCTATACTCCCCAGGCTTGTGGATTCCCTTTACCCCTTCTCTTAGGTCACATATACCCTCGCCAGGCTGGTGCACTCCCTTCAACCCTTCTCTTAGGTCACATATATCCTCCCCAAGCTGGTAGACTCCCTTTACCCCTTCTCTTAGGTCACATACACCCTCGCCAGACTGGTGCACTCCCTTCACCCCTTCTCCTAGCTCACATATATCCTCCCCAGGCTGGTAGACTCCCTTCACCCCTTCTCTGGGGTCACATATACCACCCCCAGGCTGGTGCAACCCCTTCCCCCCTTCTCTTAGGACAAACATTCCCTCACCAGGCTGGTGCACTGCCTTCACCCCTTCTCTTAGGTCACATATCCCCTTCCAGGCTGGTGGACTCCCTTCACCCCTTCTCTTAGGTCACACATACCCGCCCAGGCTGGTGCACTCCCTTTACCCCTTCTCTTAGGTCACATTTACCCTCGCCAGGCTGGTGCACTCCCTTCACCCCTTCTCTTAGGTCACGTATATCCTCCCCAGGCTTGTGGACTCCCTTCGCCCCTTTTCTTAGGAAACATATCTACTCCCCTGGCTTGTGGACTCCCTTCACCCCTCCTCTTAGGTCACATATATACTCCCCAGGCTGGTAGACTCCCTTCACTCGTTCTCTTAGGTCACATATATACTCCCCAGGCTTGTGGACTCCCTTTACCCCTTCTCTTAGGTCACATATACCTTTGCCAGGCTGGTGCACTCCCTTCACCCTTTCTCTTAGGTCACATATATCCGCCCCAGGCTGGTAGACTCCTTTCACCCCTTCTCTTAGGTCACATATATCCTCCCCAGGCTTGTGGACTCCCTTCACCCCTTCTCTTAGGTCACATATATAATCCCCAGGCTTGTGGACTCCCTTCACCCCTTTTCTTAGAACACATATATCCTCCCCAGGCTGGTAGACTCCCTTTACCCCTTCTCTTATGTCACATATGGCCTCGCCAGGCTGGTGCACTCCCTTCACCCCTTCTCTTGGGTCACATATATCCTCCCTAGTCTGGTAGACTCCCTTCACCCGTTCTCTTAGGTCACATATACACTCCGCAGGCTTGTGGACTCCCTTTACCCCTTTTCTTAGGTTACATAAGCCCTTCCCAGGCCTGTTGACTCACTTCAATCCCTTCTCTTAGTACACATATACCCTCTCCAGGCTGCAGGACTCCCTTCACCCCTTTTCTTAGGACATGTATGCCCTCCCCAGGCAGGGGTACTCCCTTCACCTCTTCTTTTAGGACACATAAATCCTTTTCTGGGTGGTGGACTCCCTTTACCCCTTCTCGTAGGTCATGTGTACACTCTCCAGGCTGGTGGACTCCCTTTGCTTCTTCTCCTAAAACATGTGTCATCTCCCCAGGCTGGAGGGATTTCTTCGTCGCTTGTCTTAGGAAACATATATTCTCCTCAGGCTGGAGTGCTCCTTTCAACCCTTTTTTTTCGTCACAAATACCCATCAAAGCAGATGGACTCTCTTTGCCCTTTCTCTTAGGTCACATGTACCCTCCGCAGGCTGGAGGACTCTCTTCACACCTTCAGTTAGGTCACATCTACCTTCTCCAGGCTGGAGAACTCACTTCACCCCTTCTCTTAGATCACATATACCCTACTCAGGCTGGAGGACCCCCTTTACCCCTCCTCTTATCTCCAGTATACCCTCCTCCAGTGGAGGACTCCTTTCACATATTCTCTTAGGGCACATACCCTCTCCAGGCTGGAGGACTCCCTTCACCCCTTTTCTTAGGACATGTATACCCTCCCCAGGTTGGGGTACTCCCTTCACCTCTTCTCTTAGGTCACATAAATCCCCTTCAGGGTGGTGGACTCCCTTTACCCCTTCTCGTAGGTCGTGTATACCTCTCCAGGCTGGGGGACTCCCTTTTCCTCTTCTATTAAAACATGTGTCCCCTTCCCAGGCTGGAGGGCTCCGTTTGCCCCTTGTCTTAGGAAACATATAAGTCTCTCCAGGCTGCTGGACTCCCTTCACCCCTTCTCCTATTTCACATACACATGGGGGTTAGTGAGTGAGATTACCTTATTTGCATTTCCTTGTGTCAGTCAATTTAGTTAGGCAGTGGCCCAGCCCATTATCACCTAAAAAGTAATTTCAATTGTGTACCTTTTGTTCTTCAGCTATAGAGGCTTCCTACTCTTAAATAGACACCTCTGAAAATGTAACAAATGCCATAAATTATCCAGTAACATAACAACAGATACCGCAATGAAATACCGGTGGCTTAGTCAAAAAAATATTTTACTTACTGGTCGGTGATTGATCTGGAGAAAGTTGTGCAAACTCTCATTCTACTCACATGCAGGAATACTGCACGCGAGCGTGCTGACTCCCCAACACATGCATTTTTTAAATATAATTTTTATTATCATTTTTATTTATGTATATCTTTGCCATGGGCAATGATTCAAATAGTTTCTTGACCTAGGGCATCTTATGGAGAAGCTGAAACACGTGGACACTCACTCAAGGATGACACTTTGGGCTACTAAGAATAGGCACAGTGGGTGTTATCTGATAGTCCGAGGTGTGTAACAAAGGTGGAACAGAGAAGTACAAGTGGTACTGAAATAAGAAGTGTGTGACCACTGACCTGTCACCACCAACTCGAGCCGTGAGCTGTCATAGAACGAATGAGACTGGAAGAAGCAGGTGTAGGAGCCCGCGTCTGAGAGTTTCACGGCAGGTATCTTTAGCTCAACGCGTCCACTGGTCAGATCATCCTTACGGAGCTCTGTTCTGTCCTGAAATTGTGGCATCTGAACTCCATCCTGGTCCTTCCCATCGCGGTAGAGGTGCACCACAGACTGGTACTGTGAACGGAACCATCTCACCTCCATCTTCTGCGCACTTATACGAGGCATGAGGTGACAAGGCAGAACAGCGTCCTCACCATAATTAACAAAGATAGCTTCCTTCGGTGCCACAGCGGTAAATGCACCTGCTCAAATGAAATTATGAGAATTGCAATGTCATAACACAGGACAACAGCATGATAAGACTGCACTTGACAAGAGAGAAAGAAGCTGGTGAGGATTAAAAGTGGATTCCTCCTACATCTGGCTACATCCACCAGTCCTTGTCTACTACCTCTGTTATGCTGTAGACATCACAGAAGGACTTCACTGGGTTCAGCAGCAGTTGATAGGCCTCTATTATGTCCATAACACCACGCACATCACAGAAATAAAAAAGTCCTTGTTCAGGCAGTGTTCTCAGACTGTACAAGATTAATGTTTGTACCTTCTGAAGTCTGTTTTCTGAGAGTACCTGACTGCACATGAACTAGCCTTGTATCTGCAGCAGGACGCCTGTCCATGCTGCATAAAGCCAAAGCATCAGGCTTTGCACCTCAGTGAAGTAATTTTCCCAAACATAAAGAACAACACAGCTAGCAAAGTCAGCAATTGTCCTAAGCAAAAACAACAATAAATGTGTCATGCACTAGGTACTAAAGAGTGAAAAGTGTGTAGCATAGAAGTATTAACATTACCAACATTTTTAATTAGTCAGCAATCATTGAATGGGCACTAAAAATCAGAGGTCAGTTGATATTAGTTTAATGTGCTAGGCCATGCGTGGATTCATGTGGGCAGGTAAAGTAGGTCTGGCTGTGGAAAGGTGATTGCCATGGCCAATTTGTGACGCAGGTCATTGGCTACTGAGATGGATCACGCAGAGGTCAGGATCGAAGCAAGGATCTGTGAATTATAAAGTATTATGTGAAAAACAACCGCTGCTGTGGCACACACAACCGAAGAACAACAACAACTAACCAGCATGCTGTGAAACGGGGGTCTGAGTACACACACAACTGAAGAACAACAACAACTAACCACCATGCTATGAAACAGGGGTCTGAGAACCCACACAACCGAAGGACAAAAGGAACGAACACACAACTGACCATCATGCTGTGACACTGGGGTTTGAGGACATATACAGTTGAAGGACAACAACTAAAACAACAACTAACCAGCATGCTGTGGCACTGGGGTCTGAGTACACACACAGCTGAAGAACAACAACTAGCACAGCAACTAACCAGCATGCTGTGACACTGGGGTCTGAAGACACACACAGCTGAAGAACAACAACTAGCCAGCATGCTGTGGCACTGCGGGCTGAGGACACACAGCCGAAGAACAACTAACACAACAACTAACCAGCATGCTGTGACACTGATGCCTGAAGATGCACATAGCCAAAGAACAGGCAAATAACACAACAAATAATCAGCATGCTGTGATATTGGGGTCTGAAGACACACACAGCCAAAGAACAAGAACTAACCAGCATGCTGAGACACTTGGGTCTGAAGACCCACACAGCTGAAGAACAACAACTAACCAGCATGCTGTGACACTGGGGTCTGAAGATACACACACAGCTGAAGAACAACAAGTAACAGAACATTTAACCAGTATGCTGTGGAATATTGGGGTCTGAAAACACACACAGCCGAAGAACAACAACTAACCAGCATGTTGTGACACTGGGATCTGAAGACACACACAGCTGAAGAACAACAAGTACTATAACATCTAACCAGCATGTTGTGGCATTGGGGTCTGAGTACGCACACAGCTGAAGAACAACAACTAACACAGCAACTACCCAGCATGCTGTGACATTGGGGTCTGAAGACACACACAGCTGAAGAACAACAACTAGCCAGCATACTGTGACACTGCGGGCTGAGGACACACAGCCGAAGAACAACTAACACAACAACTAACCAGCATGCTGTGACACTTATGCCTGAAGACGCACATAGCCAAAGAACAGGCAAATAACACAACAAATAATCAGCATGCTGTGATATTGGGGTCTGAAGACACACACAGCCAAAGAACAAGAACTAACCAGCAAGCTGAGACACTTGGGTCTGAAGACACACACAGCTGAAGAACAACAACTGACCATCATTCTGTGACACTAAGGTTTGAGGACACATACAGTCAAAGAACAACAACTAAAACAACAACTAACCAGCAAGCTGTGGCACTGGGGTCTGGGCACACACGCAGCCGAAAAAAAACAACTAACCAGCATGCTGTGGCACTGGGGTCTGAGTACACATACACCCGAAGAACGACAACTAACACAACAACTAACCAGCATGCTGTGACACTGGGGTCTAAGGACACACGCAGCCGAAGAACAACAACTAACACAACAACTAACCAGGATGCTCAGATATGTCTGAGGACCACATGTCGGTCAGGGTCCATGGTGTCAATGATAGAGTATGCTTCCTCACTCTGCAGCCCCTCAGTGGTCTCTGCCCCCTAATCTAGGTGCTACACCCCACCAGAATCAGCCATTGGGAGTACGTGGACTGTTACATTGAGGGCTATACCCTCACTGCCCCTCTGGGAGGCTCCCTAAGTATTGCCTGTTTTGTTTCCAAGCATGATGTTAAGCCTTCTTCTTGTTAATGGGAGGAGGGGACTCCTGGCTGCAGGTCGAAGATGCAACAGGTATGTCCTGGTAAGTGGTTCTGAAGGGGGTGCCTTCTGGCCGGCAAAGTCCCAAGTGGATGAGGCTTCTCAGAGGGAAAGCTTTAACCAGGGCATTTCAAGGATCTGCCCTAGTAACAACTCGGAGCACAATTCCAAGAGGTCTGTGACTGCAAACAGATGGGAGAGGACTTACCTGCAAAGGGACAGAGCAGCTTCAGGCTCAAGAGTGCAGTCACAAAATACATCTGGAGAGACATGGTGTCTAGCACAACCTGTGGAGAAGAAGAGACCTGTTACTACTGAGAGCAGCATATATACTTTACATTGCTTCACCCACGACCACAAAGAGAAGGGCGGTTATTGATCAGAAATACCCTGCTGTCACCATCACACGCTGAGAGAAGGGCGGTTACTGATCAGTAATAGTCTGCTCCCGCCATCACCAGCAGAAAGAAGGGCGGTTACTGATCAGTAATACACTGATGACACCATCACCAGCAGAGAAAAGGGGGGTTAATGATCAGTAATACACTGCTGTCACCATCACCAGCGAAGAGAAGGGCGGTTACTGATCAGTAATACACAGCTGTCACCATCACCAGCAGAGAAAAGGGGGGTTAATGATCAGTAATACACTGCTGTCACCATCACCAGCGAAGAGAAGGGCGGTTACTGATCAGTAATACACTGCTGTCACCATCACCAGCGAAGAGAAGGGCGGTTACTGATCAGTAATAGACTGCTGTCACCATAACCAGCAGAGAGAAGGGCGGTTACTGATCAGTAATAGACTGCTGTCACCATCACCAGCGAAGAGAAGGGCGGTTACTGATCAGTAATACACTGCTGTCACCATCACCAGCGAAGAGAAGGGCGGTTACTGATCAGTAATAGACTGCTGTCACCATCACCAGCGAAGAGAAGGGCGGTTACTGATCAGTAATACACTGATGACACCATCACCAGCAAAGAGAAGGGCGGTTACTGATCAGTAATAAACTGCTGTCACCATCACCAGCGAAGAGAAGGGCGGTTACTGATCAGTAATAGACTGCTGTCACCCTCAGCAGCTGAGAGAAGGGCGGTTACTGATCAGTAATACACTGCTGTCACCATCACCAGCAGAGAGAAGGGTGGTTACTGATCAGTAATACACTGCTGTCACCATCACCAGAAGAGAGAAGGGCGGTTACTGATCAGTAATACACTGCTGTCACCATCACCAGCAAGAGAAGGGCGGTTACTGATCAGTAATACACTGCTGTCACCATCACCAGCGAAGAGAAGGGCGGTTACTGATCAGTAATACACTGCTGTCACCATCACCAGCGAAGAGAAGGGCGGTTACTGATCAGTAATACACTGCTGTCACCATAACCAGCAGAGAGAAGGGCGGTTACTGATCAGTAATAGACTGCTGACACCATCACCAGCAGAGAGAAGGGCGGTTACTGATCAGTAATACACTGCTGTCACCATCACCAGCGAAGAGAAGGGCGGTTACTGATCAGTAATACACTGCTGTCACCATCACCAGAGAAGAGAAGGGCGGTTACTGATCAGTAATACACTGCTGTCACCATCACCAGCGAAGAGAAGGGCGGTTACTGATCAGTAATACACTGCTGTCACCATCACCAGCAGAGAGAAGGGGGGTTAGTGATCAGTAATACACTGCTGTCACCATCACCAGCAGAGAGAAGGGCGGTTACTGATCAGTAATACACTGCTGTCACCATCACCAGCGAAGAGAAGGACGGTTACTGTTCAGTAATAGACTGCTGTCACCATAACCATCAGAGAGAAGGGCGGTTACTGATCAGTAATACACTGCTGTCACCATCACCAGCAGAAAGAAGGGCGGTTACTGATCAGTAATACACTGCTGTCACCATCACCAGCAGAGAGAAGGGGGGTTAATGATCAGTAATACACTGCTGACACCATCACCAGCAGAGAGAAGGGGGGTTAGTGATCAGTAATACACTGCTGTCACCATCACCAGCAGAGAGAAGGGCGGTTACTGATCAGTAATACACTGCTGTGACCATCACCAGCAAGAGAAGGACGGTTACTGATCAGTAATAGACTGCTGTCACCATAACCAGCAGAGAGAAGGGCGGTTACTGATCAGTAATACACTGCTGTCACCATCACCAGCGAAGAGAAGGGCGGTTACTGATCAGTAATACACTGCTGTCACCATAACCAGCAGAGAGAAGGGCGGTTACTGATCAGTAATACACTGCTGACACCATCACCAGCAGAGAGAAGGGCGGTTACTGATCAGTAATACACTGATGACACCATCACCAGCAAAGAGAAGGGCGGTTACTGATCAGTAATACACTGCTGACACCATCACCAGCAGAAAGAAGGGCGGTTACTGATCAGTAATACTCTGCTGTCACCATCACCAGCAGAGAGAAGGGGGGTTAATGATCAGTAATACACTGCTGACACCATCACCAGCAGAGAGAAGGGGGGTTAGTGATCAGTAATACACTGCTGTCACCATCACCAGCAGAGAGAAGGGCGGTTACTGATCAGTAATACACTGCTGTGACCATCACCAGCAAGAGAAGGACGGTTACTGATCAGTAATACTCTGCTGTCACCATCACCAGCAGAGAGAAGGGGGGTTAATGATCAGTAATACACTGCTGTCACCATAACCAGCAGAGAGAAGGGCGGTTACTGATCAGTAATACACTGCTGTGACCATCACCAGCAAGAGAAGGGCGGTTACTGATCAGTAATACTCTGCTGTCACCATCACCAGCAGAGAGAAGGGGGGTTAATGATCAGTAATACACTGCTGTCACCATAACCAGCAGAGAGAAGGGCGGTTACTGATCAGTAATACACTGCTGTCACCATCACCAGCAGAGAGAAGGGGGGTTAGTGATCAGTAATACACTGCTGTCACCATCACCAGCAGAGAGAAGGGCGGTTACTGATCAGTAATACACTGCTGTCACCATCACCAGCGAAGAGAAGGACGGTTACTGATCAGTAATAGACTGCTGTCACCATCACCAGCTGAGAGAAGGGCGGTTACTGATCAGTAATACACTGCTGTCACCATCACCAGCTGAGAGAAGGGAGGTTAGTGATCAGTAATACACTGCTGACACCATCACCAGCAGAGAGAAGGGAGGTTAGTGATCAGTAATACACTGCTGTCACCATCACCAGCTGAGAGAAGGGCGGTTACTGATCAGTAATACACTGCTGACACCATCACCAGCAGAGAGAAGGGCGGTTACTGATCAGTAATACACTGCTGTCACCATCACCAGCTGAGAGAAGGGAGGTTAGTGATCAGTAATACACTGCTCCCGCCATCACCAGCAGAGGGAAATGTGGTTACTGATCAGTAATACACTGCTGTCACCATCACCAGCAAAGAGAAGGGCGGTTACTGATCAGTAATACTCTGCTGTCACCAACACTAGCTGAGAGAAGGGCGGTTACTGATCAGTAATACACTGCATCACCAGAAAGGAGACATTGGGTTACTGATCAGTAATACACCGCTGTCATAATCATCAGCACAGAGAGAAGGGTGGTTCCTGGGAGGTGGGAGGTGGTAGCAGCTTGGGCTGCCTGGAAACCCTCAGAAGGCTGTAATGGCAGCTCTGAGGAGCCCCCAGAGTGCATAAAATCATACATCCAATGCCTGCAAAAGCCTTGGGGTATGATTCCAACATGTTTGATACCAAACATGGCCATATTCGGAGTTACCATTGTGAAGCTGGACATTGGTGGTGACCTATGTCCAGTGCACACATAAAATGGTGTCCCCGCACTCATGAAGTCCAGGAAAATGGTCCTGGAGGTCGTGGGGCACCTCTGCTGGTTCAGGGGTGCCCTCACACAAAGGTACTCTGCACCCAGCTTTCAGGGCTGGAAGGCCTGTAATAAAGGTGACTTATAAGTGACCTGGTGCAGTGTAAATGGCAGTGAAAGGGTGCATGCACCATTCCGCATGGCTTGAATGGCAGTCCTGTAGCAGCCTTTGCATGGGCTCCCTATGGTTGGCAAAAGAAATGCTGCAGCCCATAGGGATCCCCTGGAACCCCAATACCCTTGGTACCTATGTACCATATACTAGAGGATTATAAGGGGGCACCGGTATGGCAATTTTGGGTGAAATATTGGGTTAACAGTATGCAGTGACACAATTTAAAGGAGAGAGAGAGCATAATCACTGGTGTCTTGGTTAGCAGGATCCCAGTGGACACACTCAAACACACTGACATCAGGCAGAAAATGGGGGTAACATGCCAAATGGGGGTACTTTCCTACAGCTACAGATTGGTACTATGTGGAGGTCACACTATGGTACACAGAGATGCATAAAGGAGCACAGTGCGTCACTGAGATGTTTTCAGTATATTACAGATTGGTACTATGTAGAGGTCACACTACAGTACACCGAGATGCTGAAAGGAGCGCAGCATTGCACTGAGTTGTTTTTGGTACATTACAGCATGGTTTTGGAGGTCACACTATGGTACACAGAGATACCGAAAGGAGCACAGTGTGGTACTGAGATGTTTTCTGTATGCTAAGTTAAAAATTAGGTTTCTGGTTGGCTAGGGTATGCACCTCATCCAAGCAGAACCCACCACTCTATTCAGGCTGAATAAGTTATACACCAAAGATAACCTGTGGTGACCCCTGGTAGCCTGGCATAGTTGGCATGTCTGGTGGAGGGGAATCCACACTGTAAACAAGGGTAGGGAAACTCATGCCGGGTACCCCGAGTGCTTAAAAAAAAAGAATGCCACAGAAGCAGCTGCCCGAGAATCCACAATGCAAAAGTTGGAAGCGCAAGGGCTGCGGCTCGATTAGTGGGCACAGTACCTTGTGGAGTCCCTCAAACAAGGGAAGGACAAGTTGCTGGTTTCAGGGCTGTTGGGGCCATGGTACTCCTCCAGGGGCCATGCGGAGTCATTTATCCCAAGGTGTTGTGGTGGCGAGGGAAAAGCTGAGAGCGTAGGTACCAGTGGTGGGTGCCTGCTTGTGCCCCAGGGGCACTAGGTCATGCTGCTTCAGCCCTCGTCAATTACAGCTGGTACTTCACTGCTGGAGAAGGGAGGGGAGTCACACTAGAATCTATCCCCCACACCAGTGGGTAAGTGCCCCTCCTACACTGGGGGAATAACAGGAAAGCTCTCTTCATGCAATAGGGAGTGGTAGAACACTATGCATAGGCTTGACCTGAAAGCGATGCGATTCTCATGCTCTTCCCACACGAAGAGGGGTATCCAGAGGTAGCACACACCACTACCCAAAATGCAGGACCCTTGAGAGAAAACTGCATGCAGGAGGCCACCTCAGAAATAATCAGGGGGGCTAGATGGCTGTTCCTCCAGGCAATTTGCAGGTTAATGGGTCATTCAGAGTCAGGGAGTAGCTGGAAGCAGGGCAACAAGTAGAACAGCCCTCTGTTTAGTCTTTTGTGCCTCCCAGCAGCAGCCGGCAGCAGGGCAATAACAGATGAGCAGTTCAGGTGAGTTCTTTTGCAGCTCAGCAGTCCTTCTGACAGAGGTTCAGTACCAGTTCCCACAAGTGCTATCAAAATATGGGCTTGCAGCCTCTTTACTTATACTCAAAATGCCCAGCTTCTAGAAGAAGGGAAAAGTATACAACCAGATCTGACCAGTTCAAACACTCTGGCTCCAGACATCACTAGGAGGTAAAGAAGCCCTTTGTGTGTGTGCAGGACACAACCTGTACAAGTGTAAAGTGAGCCCCATCTCCCTCTCTCTGAGCCCAGGAAGATCATTAGTATGCATATGCAGCCCTATCACACCTATCCCTCCCTGATAGATACCTGTCTAGAGAGAACACACAAAGGGGTTCATTTTGACCTCAGCGGTAAAATGCGCTTACCGCCGGTCAGAAGACCGCCATAACACCGCCGCGGTCGCGGTAAACCGCCACGGTCATTCTGACCCGCAACAGGCAAACCGTCAAAAACCCGACATCCACAAAAGTCTGCCACACCACGGCCAGCGATAAACTGGCGATGACCAAACCTCCACCGTCACGCCAACAGAAATACGCCCATACCATTCCGACCAACGAATCCACGCGGCGGTCTTTCAACCGCGGTATTCCATTGGCGGTACACACCGCTGCGGTCAAAATACATACCCAGCTCCAAAACACAGCCACATTGGACAAATTGAAATACACACACCTGATGCACATACAAACAACACTCCCACACACCCAATTAACTATAAAACACACACCCACATCACCCACAAACCCCTACAACCACAATTACAGAGAGAAGGCCAGAGAGAGACACCACCAGCCAGTACAAGAGCATTCACAGGCATATAACACCATCACCGACACAACATCCTTGCACAAAACACCACACACCACCACACTCACCACACTCATCACCGCAAACACCACCCCACACCTCATCCACACCACCCCATGGTACCCCAAAGACACCCCAGGTTTTCAGACGCTGAATTCAGGGTCATGGTGGAGGAAATAGTTCGGGTAGAGCCCCAGCTCTTCGGGACACAGGTGCAGCACACCTCCATTGCCAGGAAGATGGAGCTATGGCAAAGAATAGTGGACAGGGTCAACGCTGTGGGACAGCATCCACGAAATCGGGACGACATCAGGAAGCAGTGGAACGACCTACGGGGGAAGGTGCGTTCCATGGTATCCAGACACAACATCGCGGTGCAGAAGACTGGCGGCGGACCCCCACCTCAACCCCCAGAATTTACAACATGGGAGGAACAGGTCTTGGCGATCCTGCATCCTGAGGGCCTCGCAGGAGTCGGCGGAGGAATGGACTCTGGTAAATCTAATCTCAACTACTTCATCCCCCCCACCCACCAGCATGCCAACTCGTACCCCCACCCTCCCCCCACCCCCATCACACATCCTCCTTGCGAATGTCTCACCATCACAACCCACCCATCCCAACACCAAGCCCTGCATGCGACCACAAACCATGGACACCCATCACCTAAGCATGGCCACTGCACATACCCATCCCCCCCACAAACCACCGTCACAACAGCCCCCACAAGGGAATGCCAGCACTGGGGTACACGGGCACCCACCCATTGCACGCTATGGCACACACAGAAGCAATAACCATACTCTTATACCCCTGCAGGACCCGAACGCCACGACACCGCCCAGGAGGGTCCAGAAATGTCCATCCCACCCCCAGAAGAGGCCCCCAGTGATGACAGCAGCTCTGACTCCCTGGACCCAGATGACCAGCCCGGCCCATCGGGGACCTCGGGACAGTCGGTTCCCCTCAGACAGCCACAGGCCACAGCAGACCTACCCCCCTCTGGGAACACCAGCACAGCACCCACCCAGCGGGCCCATGCCTCTGTCTCCAGGACACGTCAATCAGCGGTGTGTCCACCACTACAGGGCACCCAGGTTAACCCACCACCCCAACAACAAGAGGGACCTGGGGGTAGTGGTAGTGGGCACACGGTCCATGGGACGGAGGCCCAGGGAAACAGGGGAACTGGGAGGGCTGCTGTGCGACAGGGGGGGGGACAGGCCCAGGGAACCCACTCTCCACGAGGCCCTCACCTCCATCATGGGAGCATACCACGACTCCCAGGAGACGATGGCGACGGTCCTGGCCGGGTTCCAGGAGATCCAGGTACTGCAGGAGGAACAGTTTATGGGGTTCAGGAAAGAACTCAGAAACATTAGTTCCGCAATGGGCACCATCGTTGTGGCTCTCAACCAGATTGTCACCACATTGCGGGACCATGTGGCACCACAAAGGGCCCCTGTCACTAGCATGGACCAAGAACAGGCTACCACCTCGGCCGGCACTAGTGGACAGGAGGCCCCGACACAAGAACAACAGGCCACCAGAACCCCACCCCCTGCAGAAGGAGAACCACCCCGCAAGCGGGGCCTGAGATCTAGGAAGAAGACAGAGTAAGATGCCAAGACCCCCGCCAGGAAAGGATACCCCCTGATTGTCATCCCACTGTCCCACATTGTCACCCTGTCCAACCTTAAACTGCCCCTGCTCCACCTTCCACAGGCATATGGACAATGCACCTGTGAGACTGAGAATCTGGACTCTGCCATGGACATTCCTCCACCATCACCCATCCCCGATTTTCAACCATTTCCCAAAATTGAGCACTTTAATAAACACACTTATTGCACAAAAATAATCTGGAGTCTGCCTGTATTTTTGAACAAATGTATTAGACATAACCATGCCAAAATGTCCAGTTACATTGTGATGACAACATACCACTGTCACACAGCTGTAGTCCATGGGGAAACAAAGCAGAGATCACGGAGTGGGGCCCACATCTCTGAAATTGGAAGGGAAAGTCACAACTCAGTTAACATACACTGGGGGGAAACTCAGACAGTAGAGAGGCAGGAGACTGTAAGTAAATGTAAAATGCCGGTGTTGATTCTTACCTGTGTGTCATTCAAAATACTGCTGTATTACTGTGTTCCTGTTGTCTGTGTCGTCCTCTTCATCTTCCTCCTCTTCACTCTCCGCATGCTCCACAGCTGCCACAACACCACCATCTGGACCATCCTCCTGCAGTAAAGTCACCTGGCGTCGCAAAGCCAGGTTGTGAAGCATACAGCAGGTCACGATGATATGACACACCTTCTTTGGTGAGTACATTAGGGATCCACCTGTCATATGGAGGCACCTAAACCTGGCCTTCAGGAGGCCGAAGGTTCGCTCGATCACCCTCCTAGTACGCCCATGTGCCTCATTGTACCGTTCCTCTGCCCTTGTCCTGGGATTCCTCACTGGGGTCAGTAGCCACGACAGGTTGGGGTAACCAGAGTCACCAATTAGCCATACACGGTGTCTCTGAAGTTGTTCCATCACGTAAGGGATGCTGCTATTTAGCATGATGTACGCGTCATGCACTGACCCAGGGAACTTGGCATTTACATGGGAGATGTACTGGTCAGCCAAACAGACCACCTGGACATTCATGGAATGATAACTTTTTCTGTTCCTGTACACCTGTTCACTCCTGCTGGGGGGGACCAAAGCCACATGTGTCCCATCAATGGCACCAATGATGTTGGGAATATGTCCAAGGGCATAGAAATCACCCTTCACTGTAGGCAAATCCCCCACCTCAGGGAAAACGATGTAGCTCTGCATGTATTTCATCAGGGCAGACAACACTCTGGACAACACCTTAGAAAACATAGGCTGAGACATCCCTGATGAAATGGCCACTGTTGTTTGAAATGACCCACTTGGCAAAAAATGGAGTACTGACAGAACCTGCACTAGAGGGGGGATCCCTGTGGGTTGGCGGATGGGTGACATCAGGTCTGGCTCCAGCTGGGCACACAGTTCCTGTATAGTGGCTCGGTCAAGCCTGTATGTCAGTATGACATGTCTTTCTTCCATTGTCGACAGGTCCACCAGCGGTCTGTACACGGAAAGATTCCTCCATCTCCTCGCAAGTCCCAGCGGACGGTGCCTAGGAAGGACAACATGGAGCACAGAGTCAATCAGCCCACAGGTACGTTCCCACAGCTTGCACAGTACACGATTCTCAGTGCATTCAATGGCTTGTATGAGTGTCGATGCAAGGCCTAGGTATGTGTGACGCAGTAGAAATTAAGCCATGTGGGCCCTTGAAATGGCGGCTGCCTGACCTGTGAAGTGCGACAGTGGGATGTGAGGTCAATGCATTGGCGTGGCACACCGTGGCGGTAGGCGGTCGAAGACCGCGTCGCAAAGCCGCATTGGTTAACATTGAACCCTATGGGTTTCAGGAGCCAATGACGATGTGCGCCGGCGGTTGCGGCACGCACCGCCGCGGTACGCCCCGCCGCGGGCGTGACCGCCATTTTCTATCTGCTTAATCACTCGATACCTGATCATCCACAGGAGAGGACCTATACTGCACGTGCTGCTGTGACCTCGGTCTGGAAGAGACAATGGCTGCTGCGACTGGGGAAAGGGCCCCTGCCTTCACTTCAGAAGAATTGGAGAAACTCGTGGATGGGGTTCTCCCCCAGTACGCGCTATTCTACGGTCCTCCAGACCAACAGGTAAGTACACTGGGACCATGCTTTGTGGGCAATGCCTGTGTTGAGTGGGGAGGATGAAAGATGGTGAGGAGGGGAGCGATTGAGGCATGCATCAAACGACAGATGAGAGCATGTGCCACATGGCAAGGGTGGGGATGGGGGGCCACTCACATCGAGCATGCAGAAGGTGATGCTTTGTTTCTCCCCCTGTACATGTCACATAGGTCAGCGCCCATCAGAAAATCGACATTTGGCGTGCCATCGCCAAGGAGGTCCGGACCCTGGGGGTCCACAACAGACGGGGCACCCACTGCCGGAAGAGGTGGGAGGACATCCGCCGCTGGAGCAGGAAGGCGGCGGAGGCTCAGCTGGGGATGGCCTCCCAACTTAGGAGGGGTGCCAGTCGTACTTTGACCCCCTTGATGTTCCGGATCCTGGCGGTGGCCTACCCCGATTTGGATGGGCGCGTGAGGACATCACAGCAGACACAAGGGGGTGAGTACAAGCACATTCTGCTGACTTTGCGCCCAGTGGAGGTGTCTGGGTGGGGGAGGAGGGCTTTGGGTATCCCTAGGCCAAGGCGATTTCTGTAGACTAGGCCCCTCCGTAATGCATGGCCCTGTGCCCCCGCCCCCCACCTCTCTAGGTTGCCTAGTACAGCTAATCATGGCCCTGTGTCACCTATGTGTGGAGTTGTCATCCATAGGCTTGTAGGCCATGTCCCACGGATTGAGTAGTGTACCCCAAGTGCGCCGCGTAGTGCAGGGGGCTTCTGTGTCTGTCCTCTCCGCCAACGGTGTCGCCAATGCATGCACTCAAAATGTCTTTCTTTCTCGCCCCCCCTTTTTTTTGCTCTTCCTGTTCATGTGTGCATTAGCATCATGAGGCAGAGGAGAAGTGGCATCGGAGCACGAGGGAGCTGCATCCCACACGGACCTGGAGGGCCATGCAACGGACTCAGAGTACACCAGTGGGATGGAGGGCGAGGGGAGCTCCACAGCGGGGACACGTGGTGACACCAGTGACACAGACTCGTCCTCGGAAGGGAGCTCCCTTGTGGTGGCGGCAACATCCGTGCCCCCGCACCAACAGGTACAGCCGCCACCCCCCCTACCAGCTCCACCCTCCCAGCAGCTCCTCAGCGTTCGCCCCGTGCCCGCTCACCCAGGAAGGTGGGCATCTCCTTCGCCCCAGGCACCTCAGGCCCTGCCCCTGTCACCCCTGCTGCCCTCAGTGAGGAGGTCATTGACCTCCTGAGGACGCTCATTGTTGGGCAGTCTACCCTTTTAAATGCCATCCAGGGTGTAGAAAGGGAGGTGCACCGGAGTAATGCATACCTGGAGGGCATTCATTCTGGTCAGGCTGCCCATCAGCGACCGTTGAACGCTCTGGCCTCAGCACTGACGGCAGCCATTGTCCCTGTCTCCTGCCTCCCCCCTCCAACTTCCTCCACCCAGTCCCACTCCCCTGTACCTCTGCCTATCCCAGACACACCTACAGACCAGCCTGCACACACCTCAACACCCAAGGGAAGCTCATCCAGACATAAGCACCACACATCACACAAGCATTCACACAAGCAACATCCACATGCAGACATACCAACAGCCACTGCCTCCTCTGTGTCCCCCTCCTCCTCGTCTCCCATGCACAACATCTTCAGCCACTACGTCCATCACCAGCACACCCACCAGCACCCTCCGCACACGTGCAGTCACCACCCTCACTACCATTTACACGTCCCCTGTGTCCTCTCCCAGTGTGTCTGTCACCCCCTCTTCCAAACCACACAAACGCAGGCAGCCACCCACCCAACAGCCATCCACCTCACGACAGCCTCCAGCACCAGCACCTGCACCCAAAGACACCAGACTTGACTCTCCTACAACCACATCCTCTTCCTCCACTCCCAAACCCCCTCCAGCTACCCGTCCCTGTCTTTCTAAATTGCTTTTCCTTTCCGAACTTGACCTCTTTCCAACAACTGACCCACCCCGTCCATCTCATAAGACTCCAATCAGCACCTCAGCCACCACAAAACCCAGACCTACACAGACAATAGTCCAAGGACTTTGGAGTCCACCACCTTCAAGGCCAGCTAGTTCGGCAAGGAGCAAAGAGACGGCCAGCCCACCACCAAAAAAAAAAGCAAAGAAAGCCAGTGCCCGGCGCGAGAGGACAAAGGCAGCAGGCTCCAAAGTCTCTACCTTGGCTCCGTCAGGAAGTGGTGTGCCACCTGGCACACCGCTAAAGGGAGGAAAGGGCCACAGATGACCAGGGAAGGGTGGCAAGGGCAGCAAGTCCGACAAGTCCGGCAGCAGGCCAGCTGCCCAGATGGGCCCCACCAGCCCCATTCCAGGTGTGCCGGAGGACACCCACAGGCCCGGGACGGCAACACAGGAGGCCCCCGCAAGCAAAAAGACAGAGGGGCAGGAAGGGCCCGGCAGCCACATGTCAGGTGGCGAGTGAACTCCATGGCATGGCCTCATCTGCTGATCTGGACACTCATCTCAAGAACCGCTGAACAGGGCCCTTCAAGTCAAGGACCGCTGAACAGGGCACCGCTGTCTCAAGAACCGCTGAACAGGGCCCTTCAAGCCAAGAACTGCTGAACAGGGCACCGCCGTCTCAAGAACTGCTGAACAGGGCCCTTCAAGTCAAGCACCTCTGAACAGGGTCCTTCACGTCAAGAACCGCTGAACAGGGCCCTTCAAGTCAAGCACCGCTGAACAGGGCCCTTCAAGTCAAGAACCGCTGAACAGGGCCCTTCAAATCAAGAACCGCTGAACAGGGCACCGCCGTCTCAAGAACCGCTGAACAGGGCCCTTCAAGTCAAGCACCACTGAACAGGGCCCTTCAAGTCAATAACCGCTGAACAGGGCACCGCCGTCTCAAGAACCGCTGAACAGGGCCCTTCATCTCAAGCACCGCTCCGCTGGGCCCTTCATCTCAAGCACCGCTCCGCTGGGCACTGCCGTCTCTGCACCGCTCCGCTGGACCCTTCATCTCAAGCACCGCTGTGCTGGGCCCTTCATCTCAAGCACCGCTCCGCTGGGCACCGCCGTCTCTGCACTGCTCCGCTGGGCCCTTCATCTCAAGCACCGCTCCGCTGGGCTCCACCGTCTCTGCACCGCTCCGCTGGGCCCTTCATCTCAAGCACCGCTCCGCTGGGCCCTTCATCTCAAGCACCGCTCCGCTGGGCACCGCCGTCTCTGCACCGCTCCGATGGGCCCTTCATCTCAAGCACCGCTCCGCTGGGCCCTTCATCTCAAGCACTGCTCCACTGGGCCCTTCATCTCAAGCACCGCTGAACAGAGCCTTTCAAGTCAAGAACCGCTGAACAGGGCACCGCCGTCTCAAGAACCGCTGAACAGGGCCCTTCATCTCAAGCACCGCTCCGCTGGGCCCTTCATTTCAAGCACCGCTCCGCTGGGCACCGCCGTCTCTGCACCGCTCCGCTGGGCCCTTCATCTCAAGCACTGCTCCGCTGGGCCCTTCATCTCAAGCACCGCTCCGCTGGGCCCTTCATCTCAAGCACCGCTCCGCTGGGCATCGCCGTCTCTGCACCGCTCCGCTGGGCCCTTCATCTCAAGCACCACTCCGCTGGGCACCGCCGTCTCTGCACCGCTCCGCTGGGCCCTTCATCTCAAGCACCGCTCCGCTGGGCACCGCCGTCTCTGAACCACTGGCCCATTGGCAGAAATGGCAGGGCCGCATCTGTGTCGGGCAGGGCTGCACGAAGCACTCTGGGCACCATGCCTCCTCCAGAACCAGTGGAGTCTGTAATCCACTTGTGAGACTGTGGCTTTGCACTCCCCAGGATGTCACAGTGGGCAATCCAGCCACTGTAGAGACTTGAGAGACTGTGGCTTTGCACTCCCCAGGATGGCACAGTGGGCAATCCACCCACTGTAGAGACTTGAGAGACTGTGGCTTTGCACTCCCCAGGATGGCACAGTGGGCAATCCACCCACTGTAGAGACTTGAGAGACTGTGGCTTTGCACTCCCCAGGATTGAACAGTGGCCATGGAGGCCCATCGTGGATCTGGCGTCGTGGACTCATCTGGCTGAGGTGCCCCCCCTTCCCTTCCCCCTGAGGTGCCTGTAGTTTTCCTATCTGATGCCCCTGTAGTGTTCTCTCCATTGGAGTCGGGTATCATGTGTGGGCTTTGCCCATGTGTTTTGGCCCAGTGGCCCACGAACAATGGCTGATACCCAATTTGGACCGACAATTTACATATGTATATATAGTTATAGATGTATGATATATTTTTTTTACTCAGCCGTACAATATACTTAAAATTTCATAATCATTTTATTTTGTCTTTGCATTCTTCCGGGGGGTTTGGGGGTGTCACTCTGAGTTGTTGCTCTGCATTGATGTGTATGTAGTAGTCGGTGAGGGTGATGGTGGGTGTGTCGCGTATGTGTGTGCCCGTAATCTTTTCTCCTCCCCCCTCCCCTGTGTCGTAGGTGCAGTACTCACCGTTGTCTTCTGCGCCGGCATTCGTGCTCCTGGTAGAGGAGCAGGAAGACAATGGCAGGTAGGATGTGTAGTTCGGGTTCCATGCTGTCCAGATTCCTCGTGGAGTGTGTAGAGGTGAGCATTTTCCGTTCGTTATGGCTGTTTCTGCCGTGTTTTTAACTGCGGGGCTACCGCCCCGGAAAAGGTGGCGGATTGGTAGGTTGTGATAGGGTGGGCGGTACATTGTCTCCCGCCTGTCTGTTGGCGGTGACCGCCGCGCTGTTTGTTTGTCCTGCCGTGGCGGTCGGAGTGTTAAAGTGGCGGGCTCTGGTGGCAGTTTCCACCAGGGTCAGAATTCCATTTTTTTTACCGCCTGCCTGTTGGCGGGCTGGCCGCCGCTTTAACACCGACCGCCAGGGTTGGAATGACCCCCAAAGTAGGGCTGTCATTCTACCCTAGACATGGTTTGAAGTCATGCTGTAAAGCACCATAGATATAAGCACAAAGAAATGCCCACTTTCTAAAAGTTGTAAAAACAACAGAACAGTGTCCTCTGACATGTGAGGACAGTGAAACAATGGAACAAGTCTGTCCCAAGTTTTACTCTGGCCCAAATGCCCAGCCGAAGGAATATCATGTGCCAAGGTCAGAAGAAACTCCCTATACTGCAAAGGGATGACCAATCTCCTGGCAACTCCAGGTTTAGGGTCCCTTGAGTCAGTATAAAGGAGGTTATCTTCCCAATAGACCTTATGGCTATCAGTGATATTCCCTTTCTGCTGTTAGACAGCTTGGTGTCTTAAACCCTCTAGTGTGGGACAGGTCTGCTGTGCCGCACTCAGCTCTTCCCTAGCAGCCCCCCCTGCACCCAAATGCTAAGCAGTATCTGCTGCCAGCTCATCTGTTGTAGGTTCTGCACAGGGAGAGGATTCCTCTTCCTCAAAGGAGAATCTCAAGGAGAGGGAGGGATTGTGGGCAAGTATTTACCCTTTCTACCCCTAGCTTTTGAGAGCACTTGGTCCATTGTTCCAGGATCCAAGCTTCCCTGTCCTCTTTGCTTCTGGGCCTGAGCCCTTGTGAGAGCAAAGATATTCCCCGGAATGCCCAGCATTGCTGCATGAGCCTCTAACTCCACTTTAGCCCAAGCTGATGTCTCTTAATCATTGCCTAGTAAGCAGTCTACAGGTAAATCAGTGGCTACCACAACTTTCTTTGGACCAGTAACCCCTCTCCCCATTTGAGATTCACAACAGCCATGGGGTGGCTAAGGGTGTTAGGTTGAGCATCAGTCACTTGGTACTGCTGACTAAGTAGGTGTTGATCAGGGTGAACCAGTTTCTCAATCACCATAGTGACACTGGATCCTGTATCCCTGTAGGCCTCAACCTCAACACCATTTATTAGGGGAAGTTGCTTGTACTTATCCATATTAAGGGGACAAGCAACTAAGGTGGCAAAGTCAATACCACTATCAGAGACTAAAACAGCCTCTGTGGTCTCCCTAACAAGACCAAACCCAACTACACTGCCAATAGTGAGTCCAGCTACACCCTTGGATTGGGTATTTGTATTAGACTTCCCAACACCACTGCTATTACTAGGGGCACTAGAGGATGCAGTTGGTGTTGTGGTAGTGGGAGCCTTAGTGTTTTTCTTTGGGCAGGTGGAATCACTTGCCCATTGGCCTTTACTTTTACATAAATAACACCATGGCTTGATTGTTAGAAGAGGATGTGGACCCACCACCCCAAGAGGATTTCTGTGGGCCTGATGAAGACTCAGAATGCTTTTTTATCTTTGTCCCCACCCTTGTCAGAAGACTTACCATCCTTCTTCTTGCCATCCTTGTCACCCCTGTATGAACTTTTCTGTTCACTCTTGTTCTGACCTATTTGTCTGCCTTCTTTCCCAATTCTTGGGGAGAGGTCAGATCAGAGTCTACCAGGTACTGGTATAACAAATCAGACACACAATTATTAAGAATAAGCTCTCTCGGGATTAAGTTATACAGGCTTTCATAGTCAGAAACTTTACTGCCATGTAACCACCCCTCCAAGGCCTTCACTGAACAGTCTACAAAGTCTGTCTTTTCTAGTATCTCTGAACTTTATCCTGCATTGTTCAGTGATTAAGCCAAATCCATGTAAGAGTGCATCCTTCAAAACTTTGTAGTTGTTGGCATCACTTTCTCTGACAGTAAGAAACCTATCCCTACCCTTACCAGTGAAAGATAGCCACAAGATAGGAGTCCACTGCCTTTGAGGGACCAAATGTACCATATATGCCCTCTCAAGTGCAGCAAACCACTTGTTAATGTCATCTCCCTCCTTGTAAGGGGGGACTATCTTATGCAGGTTCCTAGAATCTTGTTCTATTACAGGATTACTATCAAGAACACTGCTGCTGCCACCATGGGGAACTAACCCCAACCTCTGCCTTTCCCTCTCTACCTTTAGAGATTCTCTGTCTAAGGCCAACTGTTGCGGTCTCAGCTTCAGTCTGGCCTCTTCCATCCTCAGCTTTCTGAGTTCCCTGTCTAGGGTGTTATTCTCAGGGTGGGAGGCTTGGGAATTCTGAGACACAGAGGAAATGTGGGAATTGGCAGAAGTGGACCTGTCTCTAACTGGCTGTACTCTAGTTACATGGCCTTTTGGAGTAAAAGGTGCCCTACTGATGTGTGAACCCCTCCCACTACCAGCTTCACTGCATGGCCTGTTAGCTGACAAGTCTTTGGAGGAACCCTCACCAGAATCCTCAGGGCCCTCCCCTTATTCTTGCTGGGTACCCCCTCCTCTACCTCCTGATCCTGGGATGGGCCAGACTGGTTCTTGTCACTTTCTAGGAGAAGGCTAAGGAGAAGATCTTTGATAGGGTTCTTACCAATGCTTAAACCTATTTCTATGCAGAGACCCCTCAAACCTTTAAAGTTTAAACTACCATAGATTGCCTGGACAACTGTGGGAGTGAGCTCTACTGCAGCCATGGTTGTAAGAAAGGGTTTATGACAGAGAGAAAAACGTTTTTAGAAACTTTTAAAGAAAAGAGAAAAACATTTCAAACTTTTCAAAACTTTTGAGAACTTTTTAGAAAGTTTTTAGAAAGTTTTTAGAAAGAGAGTTAAATTGTTTCAGTTAACTGTGTATATTTTTAAGTATTTGGAATATGTTTTTCTTATGAAAAGCACCAATGACAAAGTGGTAAAGCAGTTACAAGTACTTATCCCACCGCTGCACCACCAATGTAGGAGGCTGCCCTGGCTTATAGTGGGTACCTGATGGTTCTTACACCTTGTGCCAGGTCCAGTTATCCCTTATTAGTAGATTAGTAGTGTTCTAGCAGTTGAGGCTGATGGAGGTAGCTATAGCAGAGCAGCTTAGGCTGAACTAGGAGACATGCAAAGCTTCTACTATACCGCTTATATCATAAACCACTATATCATAAGAATCACAATACTCAGAGTTACTAAAAATAAAGGTACTTTATTTTAGTGACAATGTGCCAAAAATATCTCAGAGGATATACTCCCTTAGGAGGTAACTAAACTACACAAAATATACACACAAACCAAAATCAGGTAAGTAAACAGTTAGAAATGTAGTGCAAACACTGTAGAACAGTGGTTCCCAACCTGTGGGCCAGGGACCCCTGGGGGTCCGCAAAGCCTCCTCAGGGGGTCCGCGACTGCTCAGAAAATTAGATAATATCTAACATATTAGGTCCCCAGCTTTCAATAATGACTCAGTGGAGGGGTCCCCAGATTCTAATAATGATTCAGCAGGGGTCCCCAGGTTCCAGCAATGATAAAGTGGGGGTCCACAGAAGTCAAAAGGTTGGGAACCACCGCTGTAGAATACAAAAGGATGCAATAGGCCTACGGGCAACACAAACCATATACTAAGAAAGTGGAATGCGAACCACTTAGGGACACCAGGCCTAGAGTAGTGTGTAGTGGGTTGCTGGGAGTGTAAGAAAACACTAAGGGTGCCCAACACCCTGAGAAGTAGGAGTAAAGTAACCCTACTACCCCAGAAAGACAAGAAAGCCAAGATAGGTGATTCTGCAAGGACAACAACTGACTGCAAAACACTGAAGACGGATTCCTGGACCTGAGGACCTGTAAAGGAAGGGGATCAAGTCCAAGAGTCACGCAAGTGTCCAGGGGGGGCAGGAGCCCACTAAACCCCAGATGAAGGTGCAAAAGGGCTGCCTCCGGGTGGAAGAAGCCAAGGATTCTGCAACAACGGAAGGTACCAGGAACTTCTCCTTTGGTCGGAAGATGTCCCATGGCGTGCTGGGGGATGCAGAGTTGTTTCCACGCAGAAAGACTGCAATCAAGCCTTGCTAGCTGCAAGAGTCGCGTTGAGGATTTTGGGTGCTGCCAGGGCCCAGGAAGGACCAGGAGGTCGCCCCTTGGAGGAGGAGACAGAAGGGGTGCTCAGCAACTCTGAGAGCCCACTCAGAAGCAGGCAGCACCCGCAGAAGCACCTGAACTGGCACTTAGAAGATCTGAGGACAGCGGTCACAAAGGAGGGTCCCACGACGTCGGAGTCCAACTCAGCGAGTTGGGCAATGCAGGACAATGTGCTGGGGACCTGGGCTAGGCTGTGCACAAACGAAGTTTTGCAAAAGTGCACAGAAGCTCGAGCAGCTGCAGTTCACGCAGTACACAGGATTACTGTCTGACGTGGGGAGGCAAGGACCTACCTCCACCAAATTTGGACTGTCAAAGACACTTGGACCAAGCTCCTGTGTTCCAGGGACCACGCTTGTCAGGATGAGAGGGGAACCAGAGGACCGGTGATGCAGAAGTTTGGTGCCTGTGTTAGCAGGGGGAAGATTCAGTCGACCCATGGGAGATTTCTTCTTGGCTTCCAGTGCAGGGTGAAGGCAGACAGCCGTCAGAGCATGCACCACCAGGAAACAGTCGAGAAAGCCGGCAGGATGAGGCTCTACAATGTTGCTGGTAGTCTTCTTGCTACTTTGTTGTGGTTATGCAGGCGTCCTGGAGCAGTCAGCGGTCGATCCTTGGCAGAAGTCAAAGAGGGGAGTGCAGAGGATCTCTGGTGAGCTCTTGCATTCGTTATGTGGTGAAATGCCCACAGCAGAAACCCTAAATAGCCCACAGAGGAGGATTGGCTACTGAGAAAGGTAAGCACCTATCAGGAGGGGTTTCTGACGTCACCTGCTGGCACTGGCCACTCAGAGCAGTCCATTGTGCCCTCACCTCTGCATCCAAGATGGCAGAGGTCTGGGACACACTGGAGGAGCTCTGGGCACCTCCCCTGGGAGGTGTTTGTCAGGTGAGTGGTCACTCCCATTTCCTTTGTCCAGTTTTGCGCCAGAGCAGGGCTGGGGGATCCCTGAACTGGTGTAGATTGGCTTGTGCAGAGTGTGCACCATCTGTGCCCTTCAAAGCATTTCCAGAGGCCAGGAGATGCTACTCCTCCGAGGCCCTTCACACCTATTTCCAAAGGGAGAGGGTGTAACACACTTTCTCAGAGGAAATCCTTTGTTCTGCCTTCCTTGGACCAGGCTGCCCAGGAGGGCAGAAACCTGTCTGAGGGGTTGGCAGCAGCAGTAGCTGCATTTGAGACACCGGAAAGTTAGTTTGCCAGTACCCGGGCTCTGTGCTGAAGACCCGGGGATTCATGGAATTGTCCCCCCAATACCAGAATGGTATTGGGATGACAATTCCATGATCCTAGACATGGTACATGGCCATGTTCGGAGTTACCATTGGGATGCTACATATAGGTATTGACCTATATGTAGTGCACACGTGGAATTGTGTGCCCGCACTCACAAAGTCTGGGGAATTTGCCCTGAAAAATGTGGGGGCACCTTGGCTAGTGCCAGGGTGCCCACACACTAAGTAACTTGGCACCCAACCTTCACCAGGTAAAGGTTAGACATATAGGTGACTTATAAGTTACTTAAGTGCAGTGATAAATGGCTGTGAAATAACGTGGACGTTATTTCACGCAGGCTGCAGTGGCAGGCCTGTGTAAGAATTGTCAGATCTCCCTATGGGTGGCAAAAGAAATGCTGCAGCCCATAGGGATCTCAAGGAACCCCAATACCCTGGGTACCTAGGTACCATATACTAGTATTAATACGTCTTACTAGGTAACACTGTGTGCTCCTGTGGCATTGCAGACTGCAGTATCATCCATCTTACAATATAAACCCATGTGTGGTCCTCTGGGATTGTCGACTGCAGTATTCATACTTTTTACAGTATAAGCTTAGTGTGGTCATGTGGGATTGCCGAATGCAGTATTCATACTTTTTATGGTGTAGGCCTATGTGCTCTCCTGTGGCATTGCAGACTGTAGTATTCATCCATCTTACAATATAAACCTATGTGTGATACTCTTGGATTGCCTAATGTGGTATTCTAACCCTTATGGGGGGTGTTTGCACACAACACACTTTTAGCAGGTCGATACCTCTACAGATCATTAGAAAGGGCTTGCACTACATACCTGTGTTGCAAAGCACAATGACGGATGTCGCTCCCTGTCCAACATAAATTTACAGACTGTGTGGCAATGGCTAAGATAGGTTTATAATGACTGATTGAAAAAGCTTGATATCATTATATTGCACACAACCACATGTTGCATGGGCTCTACATTCTTGCACACAGAGTACACTATGAGACATATATAGTTGATATAATGACGATAACTATTGTGAAACACTATATACTCCTTAAAATGCAATAACTTTTTAAACTTGTGTGTTTTGTGATTAATCTAACAGGAGAGGACTGTAATCTCCCTAATAAGGAATGAATACTACTGTAGTCATTTCAAGAGAGCTGTATATAAGTGTATTCTGTTTTGTGGACAGACACTCATGGACCTATACTCTGCCTGCCTAGGGTGATCTCTAACCTTAGTCTCACCATACTCAACCCTTGTACAAGGAGTGACCCACCATCGACCCTTGATGCTCCAGACTTGTTTGTTATTGGTGAGAAAACTTGACCAAAGAGGTACAATCTTTTATGACTGAGCCTTTCCACCCCTCCATTTGCCTCCATCTACTGTTTATAGGAATGCTACTGTGAGAATTGTTTTTTCTGCATATTAAACGCATCATAAATTGGGTTTCGGCTAAACTAGGCTGTGTTTACCCTATTCTCCATCTTGCACCGAAGTCACACCATCCCATGATAGCTATTGACGTTCTTCATGTTTTTAATAAAGAATTGTGAGATTCACACTGACAGAAAGTGTTCCCTGAGACTTTCCTTCGCTGTACCTAACCAAGGACATTTCACTGTCCCAGGCTATCGGTGTGCAATGTATCAATTTGACTGCTCAAATAAACTAGTAGATTGCACACAAACTCTATGCATTACTACCATGATATACACTTTGAATTAATTCTCAACTAAAATATTTCTTCATACTCATTCCCCATTGGTGCATATGTTGAGAACCATGTATGCATGTAGAATTCATGAACGTCTTTGTTAGAAGTCCTTTAAAAGGCTGTGTTGATTTCTATGTACAGGATTCCTTATCTCACACCAGTAGAAGGTAAACCTATGAGGGATTATACATAGAACTGTAAAGAGTTGTTAAAAATGGGGTCTGTAGTTGACAGTCAGTTTATACCCTGCCCAAGTAGGGACCCTCACTCAAGTCAGCTTAAGGGAGATGCACAGCTCAGATAATCACTGCTCACCCCCTTGGTAGCTTGGCACAAGCAGTCAGGCTTATATCTGAGGCAATGTGCAAAGTATTTGTACATACACAAATACTAACACAGAGAAAACACCTTGAAAGTACTTAACACCAGCTTAGAAAAATAACCAATATTTATCTGAGTAAAACAAGGCCAAAATGACAACACTCCAACAGAGACAAATAAAGTTATTGTTGGACCTGGCCCTTTTTTTAGGGTCATCCCCAAACGTTTGCCCCCTCCCTCCTATTTTTTCTAACCAGGTTGTGTTAGCTCTAGGACTCTGGGCAATTTACCGCTACTAACAGGTGCTAAATTGTATATGCTCTCTGTGTCAATTGTTGTGTAATTGGTTTTTCCATGATTGGCATATTTGATTTACTAGTAAGTCCCTAGTACAGTGCACTAGAGGTGCCCAGGGCCTCTAAATCAAATGCTACTAGTGGGCCTGCCGCACTGGTTGTGCCACCCACATGAGTAGCCCAGTAAACATGTCTCAGACCTGCCACTGCAGTGTCTGTGTGTGCAGTTGTAAACTGCAAAATCGACCTAGAAAGTGTACCCACCCGCCAGGCCCAAACCTTCCCTTTTTATACATGTAAAGCACCCCTAAGGTAGGCCCTAGGTAGCCCCATGGGCAGGGTGCGGTGTATGTCAAAGGTGGGACCTGTACTGGTGTGTTTTACATGTCCGAACAGTGAAATACTACCAAACTCGGTGTTCTCTGTTGCAAGGCCTATCTCTCTCATAGGTTAACATGGGGCTGCCTTTAAATATCTTGCCTCTAAACATCTTTAAATGCGAGCAGATCGAGATTTGGAGTGTGGGATCTCTGAACTCACAATTTAAAAATACATCTTTGGGTAAAGTTTGTTTTTGAATTGTCAGTTTGGAAATGTTACTTTCAGAAAGTGGGCATTTCTTGCTTAAACCATTCTGTGACTCTGCCTGCTTGTATATTATCTGTCTGGGTCAGACTGACAGTTGGGCTGTTAGTGAATCTCCACTAGACAGTGACACAAAGGGGACCAGGTGTAGCCTCGTATCCTGATGGGCCATTTGGGCTAGAGTGGAGAGAGGAGTGGGCGCATACACCTGAATGGACTGTGCGGTCTCCAACCCCCTGGTGTGAGTCTGGAGCCAGGCGTGGGCACGACAGAATCTTGTGAAAAACAGAGACTTTCCTTTGAGGTTTGCCAGTTTCAAAGGCAGAAAGGGGTATAAGTAGTGTACCCAAATCCCCAGATGTTTACATTACTTCTGGATTCAAGAGGAACCTCTGCCAAGGAGAAGAGCTGAAGAGCTACAGGAGAAGTACTCCCCCTTTGCCTGTGACTGTGCTTTGCTGGGTTAGCCTGCAGTTGCTGCTTCTGCCTGAGAGAGGACAAAGACTGAACTTTATGGGATATTTCTGCTTGTGAAGTGTCTCCAAGAGTTTGGATTGAGCTTGCCTCCTGTTTTGAAGTCTCAGTGCCATCAAAGTCTTCCTCTGCCAGCACCTGGGCTCTCTGCTGAGGAGGCGTGCGGGGAACATTTTGAAGGACCATCTGCAAAGCAGCTGTAAAAAATACACACCACCTGCATTGCGACTCAAAATCAGTGCCCCACCTGCATCGCGGCCTGGTAATTGACGCATCACCTGCACAGCAGCAGGAGAAATGGCGTGACTCACACTTGTGGCTGCTGAAAACAACGCAAACCCTATGCAGCGCAGATTCTCGTCCTTATGCGGGCATCAAAATCGGTGTAAACCTGCCCAGACCCGAAGTGTCCATCCATAAATTGATGCATCGCTCTCTTGTGGAGCAGAAAATGACACATCGTCTACCTCACCAGAGAAGAAATGACGTATGGCCTCACTTCATTGACTTTTCTGACGCAAACCAAGTACTTTGTGTAACAACAACGCTTCCATTGTTTTCTATGGCGTAAGACTGTTTATTTTTTAAATTCATAACTTTACTTGTGTGAGTTGAATTTTTGTCATTGTGGTCTTGTTTGATTAAGATAAATATTGGCAATTTTCCAAACTGGTGTTGTGTCCCTTTCGTAGTGTATTCACTATATTACTGTGAGTGTTGGTACAAATACTTTGCATATTGTCTTTGAGATAAGCCTGACTGGTTATGCCAAGCTACCAAGGGGGTGAGCAGGACTTGTCTTAGGAGTGTAATTCCCTTACCCTGACTAGAGTGAGGGTCCCTGCTTGGACAGAGTGCAAACTGACTGCCAACCAGAGACCCCATTCATAACAGTTATCCTGTTTTAAAGATTTAAAAGAGTCTTAATCCTGAAAAATCGGTGGTTGTATCCTCATATCACACAGTACCCTGGATTCATCAAAAGCAAAGATGACGCAGGCCGCAAAGGAGGTGATGCATCTGAAAAGAAAGCAATGCGTTAATTATTTTCACGCTGAACAGGTGATGTGTGGATTCATTTACAAGCCCGGCTGGCGATGCGTGGATTCTTTTCCCGCTGGATGAGAGACACATTTTTTCCTGGTTGCAGAGCAGCATCGATGTAGAAAAATGGCACTCAGAGGTGATGCGTGTAAAATTTAGATGTACGGCGAAGAGGAATCCGCGCTATGTGGGGATGTATCAAATCTCGCAGGTGCTGCATCAATTTTTTACCCATGGTACAGTCGCTGCTTTGATTCTTTTCCCACAACAGCACTGTGCTTCAATTTTCTCTTTAGGTCACCAGTTTCTTCTTCCAAGGGCCAAAGGGCTGGAATTCGCCTCACTTGGCAAGTCAGGGCTGCAACAGTTGAGCCCAGTCAGTGTCAGATGAAGGCTTTGATGTCCCTGAGACTTCACAACAGGAGGTAAGAAGCAGGATGTAGAAGGCAAAGTCCAGTCCTTTCACTCCCAGGACAGAAGCAGCAAGCAGCAGGCCAGCACTGCAAAGCAACAGACAGAGTGGAAGTCCCTCCTACACCATCCAATTCTTCTTCCTGGGAGAATGTCCTCAGTCCAGAATTGTTCTAACGTTGTGGGGTTAGCAGTCCAACACTTATACTCATTTCTGCCTTTGAAATAGGCAAACTTCAAAGGAAAGTCTTTGCAGTGCACAAGACCCTGCCTCTCCCTTGCCCTGTCCCAGACACACTCTAGGGGGTTGGAGACTGGATTGTGTGAGGGCAGGCACAGCCCTTTAAAGTGCCAGTGCCAGCTCCTCCCTCCTACTCTAGCTCGGGAAGACTCATCAGGATATGTAGGAAACACCTCTGCCCCCTTTGTGTAACTGTCTAAAGTGAATTCACAAACAGCCCAACTGCCAGTCTGACACAGACAAGGATTCCACAGGCAGGCAGAGGCACAGAATGGTTTAAGCAAGAAAATGCCCACTTTCTAAAAGTGCCATTTTCAAACAGATAATCTAATAACCAACTTTACTAAAAGATGTATTTTTAAATTGTGAGTTCAGAGACCCCAAACTCCACATATCTTGCTGCTCCCAATTAAAAACCGCACTTAAAGACATTCCAAGGCAATCGCCCTGTTAAACTATGGGAGAGATAGGCCTTGGAATAGTGGAAACTGAATTTAGCAGTATTTTACTATCAGGACATGTAGAACACACCAGCACATGTCCTTCCTTTTAAATACAGTGCACCCTGCCCATAGGGCTGCCTGGGGCCTACCTTAGGGGGTAACTTACATCTAGTATAAGGGAAGGTTTGAGCCTGGCAAATGAGTGCCAGGTCAAACTATCAGTTCCGAACTGCCCGCACAGACACTGCAGTGCCAGGTCTGAGCCATGTTTACAAGGCTACTTATGTGGGTGGCACAATTAGTGCTGCAGGCCCGCTGGTAGCATTTGATTTACCAGCCGTGGGCACCTCTAGATCACTTTACTAGAGACTTACTAGTAAATCAAATATGCCAGTCATGCAAAAGCAAATTACCAATACAGTTTACACAGGGAGCACTTGCACTTTAGCACTGGTCAGAAGTGGTAAAGTGCCCAGTAAAGCTAACAAAAACAGGTCAGAAGCAATAGAAGGAATGAGGCAAAATGTTTGGGGATGAGCCTGCAAAAAGGGCTAGGTCCAACAGGAGTTCTCTGTACTTCTGATCTCTATGTTTTCTTACCAAATCACTCTTAAAATGTTCTATGTAAACTGCCCATTAATCCTTTATATAAAGCTTTGAAACAACAACAATTGTCTGTCATTCTTGCAAGAATGTTTATCACATGCTACTGAGCTTAATCAATGAATCAATCAGAAGTGACTGCACCAGCTGGGGAGCACCAAAGTCCATATTGGGACCACACCTCTCCTGATCCTAGCCGTTGGTGTGCCCTATGAATGAGATTTTAGAATAAGTTTGCACGCAGACAGATTGGGTAGCAGAGGTGATGGTTCTGAATGGATCTGACCAAAATTCAATAAACTAGTTGGCTGCAAAACTGAGTACTGCACCTTCATGGTCCAGAGGGTTTCCCCTGAGATCTAAATTGACCCAGTCCCACACCAGTCCTGGTGCCAGAGAGACGAGGTGGCTGGAGAAGGAACAACATCAAGAGGAAGCAAAATGTGGGAAAAGTTGTCATGGGACAGTGCATGTTCGAACTTGTAATATGCTACACCTCTTGGATAGGCTTACAGAGATTTTAGAACATTTGGTTTTTGAACCTGCCTGCTAGTTGAAGTGTGCTGTGAGGCTCTATCAGTTACATCATGATAGAGGTCTAATCTTCTTAAATGGATGTACTAACTGACCTTGGTGACGATTCGCTCCTTAGTGCACTGGGAGTTGATATACTGAATACAGGTCGAGGGTTCACTTCTGTATGAAAGTAGGTAACATTCTTATTGCTATAGAAATGTTTGTGTTGTCAAAGCAGGCAAATGGTGAAAAAGTTGTCAATTGGTTCACAAATGGACCAGTGGCATTGGAGTTCACAGCTAAGGTGCTGCAGAGAGACTGGCTGGAAGACGTTGTAGCCGCACCGTGATAGGGTGACCTTTGACAGAGACACCCCGGATATTGGTGAATGGATTGCGAGCTTGTCATTGTGGACAAAGTGAGAGATTGAAGCGAGGAGGGAGTAAGACATTGCTAGAACAGGGAATCCCTTGACAAAGAAAGAGAAAGACTTAAAGGAGAAAGGAAAGATCCGTCCGGTATGTACTCCAGCTAGGGAAGTGGTGGCAAAGAAAGGGTTACACACATATGTGTGGCTTAGCCAATGGCATCCAAAGATGGGGAACTCGGATTCCCATTCAGTGGTACTTTTCACATAACTTGAATCGAGAACTTGAGGAAAACAATGTATAATATAAAACCACAGCCTAGGCCCACACAATTTGAAGTCTTAAAACTTTGGGAGCAAATGTCAAGTGAAAAGAAAAAGAAAAAATGTGAATTAAACATTTGCAATCGGGCTCATTCATGGAGAAGCGCACAGGACAAGGATAGTGAGAAGCAGGACACCTTCATACATGAACTCCTCAGTGAAAGAACGCCCCCATACAATGTGACAGCCGCTGACCCGAGCACCACAGCCCTGGCAGTTTCTGTGTGTGGTTGATGTGTTGGGTGTACGATTGGTGTGTTGGGTGTGTGGTTGGTGTGATGGGGGTGTGATTGATGTAATGGTTGTGTGGTTGATGTGATGGGTGTATGGTTGATGTGATGGGTGTATGGTTGATGCGATGGGTGTGTGGTTGGTGTGATGGGTTTGTGGTTGATGTTGGTGTGATGGGTGTATGGTGTGTGTGTTGGGTGTATGGTTGAAGTGATGGGTGTATGGTTGATGTGATGGATGGTTGTGTGATTGGTGTGATGGTTGGTGTGATGGGTGTGTGATTGCAGTGATGGGTGTGTGGCTGGTGTGATGGGTGTATGATTGATGTCTGCTGGTGGTTCCACAGTTAGCAGCAGGTAACACCTGGCCCTGACAGAAGGCGGAGTCGGCAGCTATAGGTTCAGAGAAGAGATATAGAAGTCGAGGCTGAGATCAGCCTTCACAGACGGACACCACTGACTCAGGCCTGTTTGAGCTTTGAACAGGAGGGGAGGGGCAGAGAGGAAAACAAAGGGGGCTGAAGTGAGTCCCTCATTGCACAGTCTTCCCACACAATATGTAAGCAGATGCCACAGAGGGGGTGCCACAGGGCCCCGATCCAGCAGGCTGGGTGGCAGTGGAGGTGGAACTGCTGCCTCACCTGGCCTTTTCTCTGCTATGTATGAGGACCCTCAGAAACAGCTTCTCACCAGAGGGCCACGAGGGGGGGTGAGGTGGGGTCAGGAGCTGGTAAAAGAGCTGCAGTGTAAGAGGAAGGAGAAGTGAAGGACCCTGTGGAGAGGGACTGAGAGAGAGAGACAGAGAGAAAGAAAGAGAACTAATGAGAGAGAGAGAGAGACAGAGAGAGAGACGAGAGAGAGAGAGAGACAGATAGACTGAGAGAAGGAGAGAGAGAGAGGGGAGAGTGAGAAAGAGAGAGAGGAGAGACGGAGAGAGAGTGAGAGAGAAAGAGGAGAGAGAGAAAGAGAGAGAGACAGAGAGAGAGCTAGAGAGAGAGGAAGACAAAGAGGAGAGACAGAGAGAGAGCACGAGAGAGAAAGAAAGAGAGAGGACAGAGAGAGAGAAAGAGAAACAGAGACAGAGAGCAAGAGAGAGGAAGCCAGAGATGGAGTGAGAGCGAGAGAGAGGGAGAAAGACAAAGAGGAGATATAGGGAGAGAGAGAGAGGAGGGACAGAGAGAGTGAGAAACAGAGAGAGAGAGATATAAAGAGAAGGAGAAGGAGACAGCCAAGGAGAAGAGACAGAAAGAGAGAGAGGACAGAGAGAGAGGAAAGCAAGAGACGGAGACAGAGCGAGAGAGAGAGGGAGAAAGACAAAGAGGAGAGACAGAGAGAGAGAAAGAGAGAGAGAGATAAAGAGAGAGAGAGGAGAGAGAGAGGGGAGAGGCAGAGAGAGGCAGAGAGAGACAGAGAGAGAGATAAAGAGAGAGAGAGGAGAGACAGAGAAAAAGAACGAGAGAGTAAGAGAGAGAGAGAGAAAGAGAGGGAGACAGAGAGAGAAAGAGAGAGAGAAAGAGAGAGAGGGAGAGAGAGAAAGAGAGAGAGAGAGAGAGGGAGAAAGAGAGAGTGGGAGAGAGAGAAAGAGAGAGAGGGAGAGAGAGAAAGAGAGAGAGAGAGACAGAAGAGAGAGAGAGACAGAAAGTGAGAAAGAGGGAGAGAGAGAGAGAGAGAGAGAGAGAGAGAGAGAGAGAGAGAGAGAGAGAGAGGAGAGACAGAGAGAGAGGACAGCGGGACAGAGGAGAGAGAGGGCAGCAGAGAGAGAGAAAGAGAATGGGAGAGACAGAGAGAGGGGGAGATAGACAGGGAGAGAGCGAGCGAAGAAAGTGAGAGAGAGGCGAGATAGCGAGGTGGAGAGAGAGAGAGAGGGGGAGAGAGAAAAAGACGGAAGGGAAGAGATAGAGAAAGGGAGACAGAAAAGAGAGAGAGGAGGAGAGAGAGCGAAAGAGAGATAGAGAGAGGGGGAGAAAGAGACAGAGGAGAGAGAGCGAGGCAGAGACATCAAAGAGACAAGCTCTAAGGAGGCAAGAAACAGCCCAAAAGTGGGGACAAAGAATGAGGCGCGTAGAACCCGGGGCGGCAGGACGGACGCCCCAACACCCTCGGAGGGGGCCGCAAGCATTCCTTTAATGCTGATGGTTCATGGACACCCCTTAGTACACCAGGCAGACAGACAGCTTGCTTTTTTGGGAAAATTATTTTAAAAAATTGCCCAAACGTTGCCCTCTGACCCCTTAATAAACAAATATAAGTTGCTATCAGCAGAGCCCCCTCTCAGCAGCGACACCCCCTCCTAAAAACTCGTAGGGAGCCCGGACTCGCTCTACCTGCTCGCCACAGTGGGGGTCTTTATTGGATATTTCTTGCCCCCCTTTGCGTCCAGGCGACCACCCTTAGGCAGTAACTATAAAGCCCCCCACCTACCTGTCTCTCACCGCCCGGCGACCTCATCCCTCCTTAGGGCGGTCTTCTAGGCACGGGGTTTTCCTTCACGTCACTCCCTGTGGATTCATCACCACTGGGGGCTTCCTCAAGCGCCTGGAAGCGTGCAGAGTTCTTGATTCCTGCTGCCTCGGACCCTGGAAAGATCTACCTGCCCTCGGCTGAGGAGTGAAAGTGAAAGGGGGCGATGAGAGGACTTTCACCCCGGGACCAGAGATAAGCTCACTCCTGCCCTCTCCTGAGCTGCGAGGCGCTATCTCCTGCTCTCTGCTCTACTGTGACTCCAGCTGTCTGTTATCTCACTCTGAAGACTTTGACCCAGGATGCAGTTTACAAACAAGCACAAGCAGTGCCAAGCTCTGGCCTCACCTGTAACCATCAGACCCAGAACAAGCCGTAGGAAGAACTATAATGGACAGTGAAATAGGGCAAACAATCACAGAGAGTGTGTGTCTGTGTGTGTGTGTCTTTGTGTGTTTGTGTATATGCGTGTTTGTCCATGTGTGTGTGTGTGTGTGTCTGGGTTTGTTTTACTATCCTTGTGGGGACTTGGATCTGATAACACACACACGCTGTGGGGACTTGGTTGCACTATGGGGACCTGAACCCAGGTCCCTACAAGGCAATGTCTTCTAAATGATCAAAAATGACTTTAGGAGCATCTGTGTCAATTTTTACAAATTTTTAAAAAAATGCATTGTGGGGACTTGTGTTTCACCAAGTGTGTTTATATTCCTGCTCCGCTCTGCCCCTGTAGACGGGAGGTGGTACTGCAATCTTAAACACTGTTAGACCTGACAGTCTTACGGTGGTCACCCCCAACCTTTTGCCTTCCCCCCTCCACCTTTTTGACACTGTTTTTGCTGGTTTTAGGACTCTGCAAACTTTACCACTGCTAACCAGTGCTCAAGTGGATATGCCCTCTCCCTTAAACATGGCAAAATTGGTTCATACCCAATTGGCATATTTAATTTACTTGTAAGTACCTAGTAAAGTGCACTACATGTGCCTAGGGCCTGTAAATGAAATGTTACTATTGTGCCACTCGCATAGGTAGCCCCTTAACCACGTCTCAGGCCTGCCATTGCAAGGCCTGTGTGTGCAGTTTCACTGCCACTTCGACTTGACATTTAAAAGTACTTGCCAAGCCTTAAACCCCATTTTATCTACATATAAGTCAACCCTAAGGTTGGCCCTAGGAAACCCAGAGGGCAGGGTGCTGTGAAGGTAAAAGGCAGGACATATATCTGTGTGTTTTATATGTCCTGGTAGTGGAAAACTCCTACATTTGTTTTCCACTGCTGTGAGGCCTGCTCGTTTCATAGGCTAACATAAGGGCCACCCTCATATACTGTTTGAGTGGTAGATTCTGATCCGAAAGGGATAAACAGGTCATATTTAGTACGGCAAATTGTACTAAATAATCCTGCTTATTGGTGAAGTTGGATTTTATATTACTATTTTAGAAATGCTACTTTTAGAAAGTGAGTGTTACTCTGCACTTAAATCCTTCGGTTCCTTACAGCCTGTCTCCAGTCCACGTCTGGGCTGGGCTGGTTGACACTGTGCACTTCAAAACCACTCTTTGAAATCTCCCTACTTCAAAGGCACTTTTGGGTTTATAATCTGGGTCCCTGACCCCACCAACTGAGACACTTCCTGGGACAGACACTCTGAACCCTATCCTGCAACCTGCCAAGAGAGGCTGTCTGGCTGCCCAAAGGATTCCCCTGGACTGCTGTGTAGTGAAGGACTGCTGCCTTGCTGTTGCACTGCTGCCTTGCTGGACTCTGGCTCTGCTGAAAAGTGCTCTCCAAGGGCTTGGATTGAGCTTGCCTCCTGTTCCTGAAGTCTCAGGGCCAAAATGACATCTTCTCTGCAAGGAAACTCCTTTTGCGGCGAAAATCGGCACACAGCCTGCCGCAATCGATGCACAGCCTGCCCAGAGGTTAAAGAATCACTGCATTGCCAAACTGGAACAATGCAGCCCAGCTCCCCGAGTGGAGATCGACGCAGCACCAGCGTTGCGACTGGAACTTCAAAGCACAGCCACTGGATCAACGCATCGCTGAGCCAGAACAACGCAGCCTCACTTCCTGCGGGAGGACTCAACGCAGCACTTGATGTGCAACAAAAACTCTGACGCATCGCCCACCGGATTGATGCAGCACCTGTGACTTCATCCCGCACGCCCAGGATTTCCACTCATTGTTTCTGGGCGTCAAAAGAACCCACATCGCAAAAAGGATTTAAGCTTGCACGCTGAAATTCATCGCAAAACCCTCGCCACATGGAAAAGAATTGATGCATTGTCTGTGTGCGCCTGGAAATCCAGCACACACCTTCCTTTTTCCAAGCATGTCCTCCTCTGCGGTACTTGTGTGTGTAATTTTGACGCATACCAGATACCTTATTCATGCAAGAGACATTTGTTGACTTCTAAAGACTTAAGACAGTTCTTATAATTGGAACAGTGATACTTCAACTTGTGATTATCAAATCTTGATTGTTTTGACCTTAAATAAATCAGATAAATATCTTATATTTTTTCTAAACCTGTGTGATGTCTTTTTGTGGTGTTTTCACTGTGTCATTGCATGCCTTATTGCACAAATACTTAGCAATCAACGGGTGGTTTAAGTGAGTATTATGGGCTACCTGTCACCTGTATACTAAATTCCAACACAATAATTACACACTGACCAGGGAAAAAACACCCCAAGTCACTGAAAGTCAACAATCAAAGATTGCAGATAAAAGTCTCTATATATGAAGGCACACGTCCCTCCAGTGTCCATTGTTATTCCATCTTCATATTTTTATTTCGTATTCCTCTTCTCATCAACATTCAGCTTCAGTTCAAGCTCCTGCCACTCTCGCCAGCCGCCCTTGCCAACACGTGTTTCGTCTGGGAAATCACCCAGAGACTTCGTCAGGGCTGCAATTACACATATAGATCATATTGTAGCACCAACATTCTATATCACTCATACCCTATGCAAATTAGTCTGTGAAGCCTGTGGAAGCCTTTGATAGTTTACATCACCTCCCTTTATCATTCTTGTGTGTTTCGTGATCACAGAACAATACATATATATACCTATACTATTTATATACGTAATAATATGTCTTGTGAGTAATAATACAATTATTCAAATAGTTGAAGATACTATCCCTGTGTACATGCACACACATGTGAAAAAATAGATATATTTTAATCATGACCCATACAAAGTACCTGTCACTCAATCTGTTATAGATCAAGATACTCTTCAGTTCTCATCGTTATTTTATGCTCCTCCGTCCATAGTATTCTGTGACTTTCCCAGTATTCCTCAGTCTCTAATTCTCCTATCAGTATTTTCTCCTTCTATCCGGGTTTTCTATAATTAAAATGTCTTATTAATACCTCCCTTTTCACAATTTTCTATATATCAATCCAGTCCAAGTCCTTCACATATAGTTGTCATGATCTTCTTTCTCTCATTTGCTCTCTGAATATTATGCTCTGTACCTACTAATATATCTGTTCCTCTCACCCTTGTTTGTGCTGTTCACAACATACTCCGTAGCTCCACTGTCCCATAAACCTGATCCTTCCTTCATTCCCCGCCTGTGTCCTCATTCCTCACAGCGCGTACAGTTTCAGGTCACCTTCATCTCCCAATCCATGACCTCCTTCCCCTCATCTACTCTCTGACTGTTCTGCTCTGTACCTACTATATACCTCTAGGGTGTATACCTCTGCCAACCAGAAACCCCATTTCTAACAAACACACTTTGCATTTGAACACACTTTGCTTATCAGAAACACCTGCTAGCAGCAGAAAGACAACCATTTGAAAGGGAAAGCTGCATGATCATATATTGATTCAAATATTTTTTATGCACATTAACATTGTTTCTATTTATTAAAATAAAAACATCTTTATGTGAAGCTATTGAATTTAAAGTTTTTGTTTCTGAAAATTGTTTGTGGTTTTATAAACATTTCTAACAGCAATTAGGGTCAGTTTCCAATCCCAGAATACTTCACTACTGCACTTTGATCCTCATCTGCAATTAAAGACTGATGGAGCACTGCACTGAGGTACGACATAAACTGAACTGATTGTTGTTTTCAAATAACCTGGAGGCATCAAAGCTTTTACTAGGACTTCAGAGTCTTTCTGTTCACATACAAAGGGCTCAGTTCTCGCAGACAGTGAATGGAAGCAATGTCATGCCCTCTGCATGAAAGAAAATATATTAAAATGCTGTCATAATATTTATTTTGAACAATGAACAATATGCAGTTTGAAATCAGTGGATGAGAGATTCAATATTTTCTGTTCAAAAATATTGCACTTTGTACGCTGCTCTTTGACTTCAGCTGCAGCTGATCTTTGCAGTAGATACAAGAGCTTCAAATAATTCTACTGGATCTTTTCCTTATTGCTTCGGCTGCACCCTATCGTTAAAAATAAATGTTTTGTGGAGCAGGAGTCTCGTTAATCAAGCAGCTGGTATGTGTGGGGTTTGAACAAACAACATGTGACAAGGGACCGTGTGGGATGTGCGATTTGCCTCTGTGTTAAGTTGTTTGATCTCCTTGCAGGGGGTCAGTGCACCCAATATCTGTCCTTATGATTATTGAATTAAACAGAATGCTTGAATCTCTGCCTTCACACTTATATGTTAGCATCATGAAAATTGTGAGATCTTTGTGTAGGAAATGCATTGATTAGATGCACTTAAACAAAATGTGATTAATCTATGTTGGTTGGCTGAATGTTTGAAAAATATTTTATAGCCCTAAAATATAAGTCGACCACGTTTACGTTCAGACAGACTACAAATGTGCACTGTTTTGTCCCGATGACATAGTCACACACAGAAGGCAAGCCGTAGAGAGAATTAGCTTCCTGTGTGTGATGTGCTTTCAAATTTCATTTTGGATTAAAATTGTCCATTATTTAACTAAGTTACTGTTTGCATTGCGACTGAGACTCCTTGCTGTGTGAGAGGGAGAGAAAGCAGGGGGGTGTCACATCTGCCAGGCCTTGGCACTCTCCAGTCCTGGTGTAAAGCCAGCTGCCAACAGGCATTAATGCTCCTTTGCACCATAGTGCAAAGGTCTCTGTATCATGTCCCGCATAGGTTTTGTACTAAATTTTGTAATTTTGTAATTTTGTACAGTACACAATACTGTCCCTCCCAATCCTAGACAAACTTTGAATATTACAAAACCTTTCCCTTTTTGGAAGTGTGCTGCACCCGTAAACTGCCACTAGCCGTATTATGAGAAATAATACGGCCTGGCGGTGTTCGTTGGCGGATGCTGCTGCTGGTAGCAGTGCCCGTCCGGTCTCCTGCCGGAGGACCACCTAAACTCAGGTAAGTGGGTGCTCTGACAGGGAAGGGGGTGGCAGGTGGTGTGTGTGTGTGTGTAGGGGTATCTGTGAATGTTTGTGCGTGCGTGGATGCGGGAGTGTGTTGCGTGTTGAATGCATGTGTGCATGTATGGAGGTGTTAGTGTGTGTATGTTGTGTTATGTGAATGCATGTCTGCGTGTATGTATGAAAGTGTGTGTGGATGTGTGTGTGAATGGATGTATGTATGCGTAGATGAATGTGGGAAAGGGTGTGTGTATACGTGTGTGCATGTTTGAAGGGAGGGGTGTGAATGAAGGGGGGTTCTGGAGAGGAAGGGGGTGAGGGAACCTGGGGAGGGTGGGGGAAGACCTCTATCAGAGACAGAGAAAGGATTCTCTGTCACTGATAGTGCCTACCACCATGGTTTTCGTGGCGGTAAGGAAGTCACGAAAACCATGGCGGTAGGCAGGGTCATCATCCCGCAGGTGGTACAGTGACGGCCACCGTGGCTGGAGATTGATATCTCCAGCCCGATGGCTGTTACCGCCGTGGCGGTCGGTGGGGTACATTGGTGGTTTGGCTGAAGCCAAACTGCCAAATGCCATAATATGGTGGAAAGTACCGCCAGCCTGTTGGCAGTATCCTGCACCATATTACCGCCAACTGCCAACCGCCAGGGTCATAATGAGGGCCACTATGATTTGTAGGAAAACCCTGTCTATTATTGTTAGTAGATAGGGTTTTACATAAAAACCATGGGTGCCTGCATGGGAACACTGATGTACTACGCATGACACACTCCCTCGACAGAAAGCAATGCAAAACGCTGCTTTGCTGTACTGTCAAGCAACTTTTCAGTGCAAACCACATTCCAAGCTAGATATTAAATTCAAAATAAACATTTTTCACCGCATTGCATCACTTAACTGATGCAAACCCAGTGCAAAATGTTGGTGAGTCTGCCCATGCCCTTAAAGCAGCACAGTCCATTTATTTAGAAGAAATCTTCACTAGACCTAAATTGGAATGAGAATGTCCTCTGTAAGGGGAGAGATGTGTGCCCCTGCCCTGCGTGCCCAACAGTGATGTTTTTTGGAACCCTAATGCTTATAGACAGACATGGGTAATGTGTGTGCTCCATGACATAGGTCTGTCTCACGGATTGCAGTGTTGTTGGACAGGGAGGGATGCACAAAGCACTGTCCTCAAAGTGCTGGAAGACTACTTTCTTCACCAGGAGATTAGCAGTGCAAGCTAAGTGGTGGCGGCATACTGTGGGGTAATCAGTGAACAGGTCCTTTATACCCTGTGTCTCTGGAGTGAGGCCTACAGGCTCACTCACCTCTATAAATGCCCGGCTGCTGTGTGCTCAACTCAGCCTTTATATTGATGTGGCACTGAGGGCGTGGTGGAAACGTGCTGATTGCATGTGCGCTCGCAAAAGATACACTACATGAAAAGGAAAGTGGGGTACAGTGCACACATAATAAATGTGTGTGCTGGCAGTGTGTTTTTTTAAATAACACACTCTGGTACAGTACAGACAGAATGTGGTACTGAACATTGTGCACATGTGGGTATGCTGGTGATGGCGTAATACCTGAGGACAACAGTACAAGGTAGTGAGTGTGCTATGAATGTACAGAAGTGCCAGCACTGGTCCATTGTGGGAAGCCCAGGCCTCCACTGGTACATTCCATGGGCGATCTTCGGTTCCATTTTGGGAAGCTCAGGCCTGCACTGGTAAATTACAAGGGGGACCAGGCCTGCACTGGTACATTACAAGGGGGGCTACTGTTCCATTATGGGAAGCCCAGGCCTGCACTGGTACATTACAAAGGGGACCCTCTGTTCCATTGTGGGAAGCCCAGGCCGGCACTGGTACATTACAAGGGGGGTCTTCAGTTTCACTGTGGGAAGCTCAGGCCTGCACTGGTACTTTACAAGGGGGGCTTCTGTTCCATTATGGGAAGCCCAGGCCTGCACTGGTACATTACAAGGGGGACCCTCGGTTCCACTGTGGGAAGCCCAGGCCTGCACTGGTAGATTACAAGGAGGGCCTTCCGTTCCATTGTGGGAAGCACAGGCCTGCAGTGGTACATTACAAGGGGTACCTTTGTTTCCATTGTGGGAAGCACAGGCCTGCACTGGTATATTACAAGGGGGGCCTTCGGTTCCACTGTGGGAAGCCCAGGCCTGCACTGGCACATTACAAGGGGGGCCAGGCCTGCACTAGTACATTACAATGGGGACCTTCAGTTCCATTGTGGGAAGCACAGGCCTGCACTGGTACATTACAAGGGGGACTCTCGGTTCCACTGTGGGAAGCCCAGGTCTGCACTGGTACATTACAAGGGGGACCTTTGGTTCCATTGTGGGAAGCCCAGTCCGGCACTGGTACATTACAAGGGGGACCAGGCCTGCACTGGTACATTACAAGGGTGACTCTCGGTTTTACTGTGGGAAGCCCAGGTCTGCACTGGTGCATTACAAGGGGGACCTTTGGTTCCAATTTAGAAAGTCCAGGCCTGCACTGGTACATTACAATGGGGGACCTTCAGTTCCATTGTGGGAAGCCACGGCCTGCACTGGTACATTACAAGGGGGACTCTCTGTTACACTGTGGGAAGCCCAGGCCTGCACTGGTACATTACAAGGGGGACCTTTGGTTCCACTGTGGAAAGCCCAGCCCGGCACTGGTACATTACAAGGGGGACAAGGCCTGCACTGGTACATTACAAGGGGGACTCTCGGTTCCACTGTGGGAAGCCCAGGTCTGCACTGGAACATTACAAGGGGGACCTTTGGTTCCATTGTGGGAAGCCCAGGCCTGCACTGGTACATTACAAGGGGGACCTTCAGCTCCATTGTGGGAAGCCCAGGCCGGCACTCGTACATTACAAGGGGGACCTTCGGTTCCAGTTCGGAAAGCCCAGGCCTGCACTGGTACATCACAAGGGGGACCTTTGGTTCCATTGTGGGAAGCCCAGGTCTGCACTGGTACATTACAAGGGGGACCTTCAATTACACTGTGGGAAGCCCAGGCCGGCACTGGTACATTACAAGGGGGAACTTCGGTTCCATTATGGGAAGCCCAGGCCTGCACTGGTACATTACAAGGGAGACCCTTGGTTCCACTGTGGGAAGCCCAGGACTGCACTGGTACATTACAAGGGAGACCCTCGGTTCCATTGTGGGAAGCGCAGGCCTGCACTGGTACATTACAAGGGGGACCTTCGGTTCCATTGTGGGAAGCCCAGGCCGGCACTGGTACATTACAAGGGGGACCTTCAGTTCCATTATGGGAAGCCCAGGACTGCACTGGTACATTACAAGGGGGACCTTCGGTTCCACTGTGGGAAGCCCAGGCCGGCACTGGTACATTACAAGGGGGACCTTCGGTTCCATTATGGGAAGCCCAGGCCGGCACTGGTACATTACAAGGGGGAAGTTCTGTTCCAGTTTGGGAAGCTCAGGCCGGCACTGGTACATTACAAGGGGGACCTTCGGTTCCATTGTGGGAAGCCTAGGTCTGCACTGGTACATTACAAGGGGACCTTCGGTTCCAGTTTGGGAAGCCCAGGCCGGCACTGGTACATTACAAGGGGGGCCTTCGGTTCCATTGTGGGAAGCCTAGGTCTGCACTGGTACATTACAAGGGGGACCTTCGGTTCCAGTTTGGGAAGCCCAGGCCGGCACTGGTACATTACAAGGGGGACCTTCGGTTCCATTGTGGGAAGCCTAGGTCTGCACTGGTACATTACAAGGGGGACCTTTGGTTCCAGTTTGGGAAGCCCAGGCCGGCACTGGTACATTACAAGGGGGACCTTCGGTTCCATTGTGGGAAGCCCAGGCCTGCACTGGTACATTACAAGGGGGACCTTCGGTTCCAGTTTGGGAAGCCCAGGCCGGCACTGGTACATTACAAGGGGGACCTTTGGTTCCAGTTTGGGAAGCCCAGGCCGGCACTGGTACATTACAAGGGGGACCTTTGGTTCCAGTTTGGGAAGCCCAGGCCTGCACTGGTACATTACAAGGGGGACCTTTGGTTCCAGTTTGGGAAGCCCAGGCCGGCACTGGTACATTACAAGGGGGACCTTCGGTTCCATTGTGGGAAGCCCAGGCCTGCACTGGTACATTACAAGGGGGACCTTCGGTTCCAATTTGGGAAGCCCAGGCCGGCACTGGTACATTACAAGGGGGACCTTTGGTTCCAGTTTGGGAAGCCCAGGCCTGCACTGGTACATTACAAGGGGGACCTTTGGTTCCAGTTTGGGAAGCCCAGGCCGGCACTGGTACATTACAAGGGGGACCTTCGGTTCCATTGTGGGAAGCCCAGGCCTGCACTGGTACATTACAAGGGGGACCTTCGGTTCCAGTTTGGGAAGCCCAGGCCGGCACTGGTACATTACAAGGGGGACCTTTGGTTCCAGTTTGGGAAGCCCAGGCCGGCATTGGTACATTACAAGGGGGACCTTTGGTTCCAGTTTGGGAAGCCCAGGCCGGCACTGGTACATTACAAGGGGGACCTTTGGTTCCAGTTTGGGAAGCCCAGGCCTGGCTGGTGAAGACATGAGCAGAAGAGAAATCCCACCAGACAGAGTTGTGTTTTGCTGCGTTGCTGTGAGAATGGGGGGGACGTGTACTGGAGGATGGAAGAGCCAGGCTTTCCTTGAGCATTTCAAAGGGCTCTTTATGGTTTGAACCATGCTGGCAGGATTGGGGCGCTCAGCAGCCCCTTTACTATATGTCTTCTGTGCATCGCCCACCTAGCTTGTTACCGCTCTAGGTTGTCCATTCTGGGACATTTTGTTTCAGGTTTATGGTCCTGAACAGGCATAGGTTAAACAGAGAAACGTAGAGATCTGCTGGAATGGATTTTTCTTACTATTTCATATCTGCTGAGAAGGGCTATTGCCATGCAAATCTGCTTTCACTGCAGAATTCATTGGTGATTTCCCTGATTACCTGGTTATCTACATTTCTTGATGTTTATTTTGGTGAAATGTGTCCTCAGGATGCCCTGGTTGTAATTAAACTGCACGTGCAATTAACACAATAAGGAGGAATATCCAGCTTCTGTCCAACTTGGTAACAGAGGACAACTCCGAATCGGGGGATAAAAGGAAGGTTAGTAACTCGTCAAGAAGAGAACCGATTACTTGTTTACAAAGTAAAATTATTTTTTTCTTGTGTCTATAGTGCATAACAAACTACTTTTAGGCACTGGGTAACAAATATTTAAATGAACTCTGCAATACTTCTAAAATGATGGACCATCACCCTTCATTATAACCAACCTAGCACCCAAATAAAACACACGTGTACTATGCACATACTTTCCCATGTTGCTCAGTTGTCACCTTGCTTAGGCTGCTAGACTAAACAAGGAGCCAATATCCAACCTTTTTACTTCCACGATGCTGGAAACTGAAGCATAGCTGTACATCTGAGTGCTCCATTCTAAACGCTTAGGCCCATATGTATGGGCTTTGTGGCACAGGGCAGGACAGCGAGTCACCCTGCTATGCTGCCCTGCATCGCTGAGAAAGGGCAGGCATGTGCCGTACTTATCCAATCTGGCATATTTTGGTTCTTTTCCTCTGTGTTGGTGCCCTTTTGGCAGCCTAGCACCAACGCAGACACCTTTGCACCATAATGCAAGGGTGCCTGTGTTGCATGCAGGATTGTTTCTGTCCATTGCGGGTCACCTTCCTGCACAAAAACAATCCTGAGTGGCTTTTTCCTACTTCTATGTGTGGTGCATAACACAGCACACATAGAAAAAGAAATAAACGGGGAGAAATAAATATATTTCGCCTCATTATGCCTCTCCTGGGAAGGAATATCTTTGTGGTGCATTCCCAGGTTTACAAGTTCATGTAAATCAGGAAATGCGTAAAAATCCATGGATGTTGCGTGGGATGACCCACGCAACGCCCATGGAAACACCTCCCTGGTGCAGAGTAATACAATGCAGCAATTTGCACTGTGTTACATTACTCAAGATTACATAAGCATGGAGGGTCACGCAAGGTGGCCTTGATGTGAGAAAATGGCCTTTTTTCCCCATGCACCACGTGTTTTACGGTTTTCCAAGGATTGTTGGCATCTTTCCACTAAGTTCTTTGTGCACCGTGCAGCTCCGGCCCCCAGCACTCCTTCCTGTGGTGCACAGTCTCCTGCATTATTCCCCGGCGCCATGGGATCCCTTTGTGTAGTGCTGCGTGGGCCTCCTTTTGCACCTTGTTTGTGCCCGTGGAGTGGGACTCATGTGCGCGCTGCCTGCTCTTCTGAGGGCTCTCTGAGTTGCTGAGAGCCCCCTCTGCCTCCCACTTCTGGTTAGAGTCCACCAGATCCCTCCTGGACCCGGGCAGCGCCATTTGTTGTTAACCACAAGATTTGTGTGTGCCAATGCTTGTTGGCAGAATCCAGCGATGCAAACCAGACTGCAATCATCCATCTGGCGTGGGAATCCGCATCCGTCTTCTTGGGTGCAGCACTGACTGTTCTTCTTCACCGGTGGTTCTTCTTTTGCACTTTCATCCGGGTAAGCAGGGGCTCCTGTTCTCCCTGGACTCTTCAGTGCTTCTTGGACTTGGTCCTCTTCTTCCACAGGTATTCAGGTCCACGAATCCATCTTTGGTGTCTTGCAGTCTCTTCTGGTTCTTGTAATATCTTCTTTCTCGTGTTCTTGTGTGTTCTAGTGAAGTTACTGTGATTTACTCCTGCTTTCCTGATCTCTGGGGTGGGTTCTATTACTTACCTTTGGTGTTTTCTAACACTCCCAGTGCCCCTCTACACACTGCACTTGCCAAGGTGGGAAACCGACTTTCACATTCCACTTTCTTAGTATATGGTTTGTGTTCCCCCTACACCAATTTCTAACTATTGTGATTTTCGCTATTTGCACTGTTTTCTAACTTTTTTTACAGCGTTTTCTGCATTCTAATGTACATACTGTGTTTATTACTTACCTCCTAAGGGAGTATAGTCTCTAAGGTATTTCTGGCATTTGTGTCACCAAATTAAAGTACCTTTATGTTTGTAACACTGGATGTATTCTTTCATGTGTGTGAGTACTGTGTGACTACAGTGGTATTACATGAGCTTTGATGTCTCCTAGTTAGGCCTTGGCTGGTCATCCACACTACCCCTAGAGAGCCTGGCTTCTAGACACTGACTACATTTCACTAGTAAGAGATACCTGGACCTGGTATAAGGTGTAAGTACCTTAGGTACCCACTACAAACCAGGCCAGCCTCCTACACTTGAGACCCTTTATAAATCTCCCTTAAGGTTTGCGTCGCTCTTGCACTACGTTGCATGGTGAAAGAGCAACGCAAACCAGGCCTTAAATATGGCACTTAATTCAAGATAGTAATTCATACCACCAAAGTCCCTAGGGGAGCTAAGAAACTCCTGTGTCTTCAGTGAAATAATATAATATATGACTTGGAATAAATATTTAAAAAAACTTTATGTGGAAAAAACATTCTTTTCATGATAGGCTGAGCTGGCCCTGGTAGGATTCATTCTACCCAAGGAAGGCTGAGCTAGCCCTGGCAGGATTCATTCTACCCAAGGACGGCTGAGCTGGCCCTGGCAGGATTCATTCTACCCACGGAAGGCTGAGCTGGCCCTGGCAGGATTCATTCTACCCAAGGAAGGCTGAGATGGCCTGGCAGGATTCATTCTACACAATCATGCTTAAACCATGAGGCAAAAGTGGTGACAAAGAAGGATACAAATGGAGGCCCAAAGGCACATCCCCCGCCGGTGAGCAGCATTGCTTCATGCAGATAGAACTTGGCTGTGGTATCTCAAGTGGAGCTCTAGACCTTTCAGACAGAGGTCCATGCAAAGAGACCGATGACACAGATCTGGACCCCCAGTAATCCACATAATGTGAGAAGGCAGACGCATCCCTGAGTTAAGCATGCCCTTCAGAATGCAGTCATTGGCACAGGGGCTCTGGGAAGCAGCTCCGAGTATTTATCAGTGGCTGGGATTTATCCAAACATTTCATCCATTAGTGTTTTGTATTCGTCAGTGCAATGCTGTGAGTGGGTTGGCTGTTCTCAGACAGGGGTCCTGTGCACACGGTGCCACTGATGAGCCGTCATAAGGGTGAAACCTGTCTTGTTTTGCCTGTTTTCCAGTTTAGGGAGGACCTGGCCTGGCAGCTCAGACTCAACGGTTCCTATTGGGGCAGGATCAAGGTTATTTTGCATATGGCTGGATCCACACTGAGGTGGCATGGTGTAATTACCAGTGGTAGCTACCAGTAGCTGAGATTAATTCAAACTTTCCATCCATCACTGTTTTCGTGTATTTCAATCTCCTTACATGACAGCCCATTAAGGGATGCCGGCCTACATCCAGGGATCTCAAGAGGTTTCCGTGGAATCTGAGGTGCTACATCCATGAATCTCACTATGGACAGATTCGGGGGACCACTGAGGTTAATCAGCAGAGCCAACAATAGCGAGAGCCCACCTGCAGACCGAAGAGCAGGTTGCAATGTGATAAACCCAGGTGTAGACTGCATGTTAGGGGCTGAAGAGGCATGATACTCTCAGACCCTTATGTTGAAGATGGTAAATTGGGCCGCTGGCGGCAGTCAATAGAGTCTGCAATTGGAGGGGGAGTCTACTGGATACAAGCTTGATTAATATCCTGTTGTTGCAGATAATGATGGAGAGTGGGCGATATGAGGTGCATTTGGAAGGATGCTTGGCAGGTTTAGGGAGGATAGGAATGATTGCTTTGCTACTGGATGGGAGGAGCTCCCCATCTCAAAGTGCCTCTGAGTAAACTGCCATGAGGTGTGGGGCTAATATATGTCTCTATGCCTTATAGAAGTCTGGGGTGAGCCCATCGGAGTCCGCTGCTTTCCCACCCTCCAAGCAACTGATGGCCGCTATCACTTCAGCCTTTTCTAAAATATATGTTAATACTTTCCCCTGATGTCGTCCCACTTGTGGGGTATAATCATGCGTAATACGGAACAAATTCTGCCAGTATATCCTCATTACTTGTGAAAATAGTGCAAGTGCCATCCACAACGCTGTCAATGCCACCTCCGTGTCTCTCTCCTGAGAAGCAAGGACAGTGTCCTGACTGCTTTTTCATCCTCCCCACACCATCTGACTACTCCACATTTAGGTAGTTCCTGCAATACTGCAGGAGGTGATTCTGCTCACGTAGGAGAGTGTGAAGCAGTTTGGAGGCAAATCACCCAGTCTGTTAGGTCAGTCTCAGTGCACGCTAGGTGTCTGTGAATATGTTATGAACCCCTGAATGTTTGGATCCCCTCTTACAAAGGCTTCACACAAAGTTGTGTATTTACGGACTGCACCTGAGTTGAACTGAAAGAATTTGATTATTGAAGCCCGAGTCTCCTCCTTAAAAAGTGGGTCTGAAAGCAAATTAGCAGGGAATCCCCAGTACAGGCGGGTAGACCTGGAAAGGGCCAGTCAGTGTAAATATGACTGGTGAATGCTCAGAGGGAGCTCAAGGCTTGTGGACTACATTAGTCACAGCATAGTTGATCTCAGTCATAGTCATCTGGCAATCAGTTTGAGATGGAGTCTCAGGTGCAGAATAGAATGTGTATTTCCTACCAGTTGGGTGCTGGGACCCCCACACATCTGGCAGTCCATAAAGGGCATTAAGTTCATGTAGTGCCTTTGCAGCTTGTGGGGGGGGGGTTGGGGGGGGGGGGGGGGGGTTCCGGTCCCAAAAAGTATAGCCAAGCATCCAAGACCTGATACATATCTCCTACCCATATCAAAGTGTCTATGCTAAGATTTCTCCATCTGGACAACATAGTCAAAAAGAAGAATGTGTTCTTGGTATTGGGGGTGTAGAAATTGACCAACACCAATCAAAGTGAATTTGTGGTACCTAGCAAAATGAGCCAGCACTCCCCTGTATCTTTGTATTTCTGTTTCAGGGTGACCAGATGTTATGGTCATATGAATATGCAGACCCCTCAGGGACTGGATGTCGAGAAGTACCTATGTGGGGCCAATCTGAGAGCAAATGTGCTTTAGGAGCTGTGGAACAGGCATTTTTCTTGCAAAAATGTAATGTCAACAATGTGTCTACACAAATATGATACAACCCTGTTGGCCTTAGGACGATTGTTGAGACCCTAAATATTCCATGTAATCCAATTTATTGATTTTCTAAAGTGGGACATAATGCCAAGAAAACATAGAAATGTATAGTATATGTACAACCCAGGCAGTATGAGTGCACATAAAAACAAGCTTTACCATCAAAGTTGCAAATGTGTCTGCTTGAGGTAAATATCTCCATAATCTCCACCCCTCCACACTGAACACCCCCACTTCCAGTGTCTTGTGTCCCAAAAAACACCTAGTAGAATCATATAGGGAACTGCAACAGAATAAAACAAAGAAAGTGGGGCCAACCGAGTAATCTTCACCATGGGACGTGGCATTGTGACAGGTCATGTTCTGTAAATAAGCAATATGTTACCATAGAATGGTGTGAAGAGTAGTTGGTTGCAATTGTGAGCAAGAAACAGATCTCAGCAATGGCGGTGGGGCGGGACCCTCCCCTGACCCTCCCCTGACCCTCCCCTGGAGACAAAAGAGTGGCTAAATTGGCCCAAAGAAAGGAATATTAGCCGGCCTCACCAGGCATCCAAGTAACGCTAGTTGTCAGTGATACAGTTCTGATTGAGATCTTGTGGGTCCCTGTGTCGTAGAGTTTTCCCAGCCAAGCGTGCTTGGGATCTTGTAGTAGACACCAACTTGCAGAATGTGGCTGCTTCAGCAGCAGTGTGGAATGTGTGGATTTTCCCTTCCAGGTTCAGCCGAGCTGAATAGAGATAGAGTATTTAATGTTAAGCCCAGAGAGTGCTTGTTTTACTTCAGCAAATTTATGTCATGCCTCCTGTACCAACAAAGTCAGAGAGGATGGAGATGGCCTCCTTTTGCACTGGGAATCATCTGACCCAACACATCTTACAACCAACACATACTAAAGGAGCCATATTAGACTTCATAACCTGAAAAGATAACCTTCTCATTATATAGGAGCCAACACCGGTGGACTGGTATGATCAGTTCCTTTCTCACTCTGTGATCATTGGCCAATCCAAAAATGCCATATCCTGGATTTGAGACCCTAAGAACATTGATGCCACTATCTTCTGCAACAATGCAGTGAACATTCAACCATTCATCCGCCTAGATTTGAATATCAATGAGGAATCTGAACATTCTTTTACCTGCCTCACAGACCTGCTGGGTGAGGTTGCTACACTTTAGTGCAACATGAAAATACTCAAGTCATTGACACCCTGGTGAAACAAAGCCTTGAAGGAAGAAAGAAGAGCCCTGAGAATGCTGGAGAAGAATTGGAGACAATCATCCTCCACCTTTAACTTCAAATATCTCTGTATTGCAAGATCACTCTACAAAAAGCATATTTTCTGTGATCACTCCTTACCTCAGCCAAGAACCGACCTAAACTACTCTTTTATCTGGTCAAAGCAGGCAACTATTTCTCTACTTAAATGTTCACTGCATTTGTCGACCCAACATCGACAACAAAAGAATTTGTACAATTCTTTGACACCAAAACAAAATAACGTCTATGTTGAGATGATCACCTTTATCCTACTAATCTATGCAAATCCAAGAACATTTGGCAGCTATTTGACAGAATTAGAGAGGAAGACTTACAGAACATTATCTTGAGAACAAAACCATCAAACCACTTGTGTCCCTATCCAAGATAACATTGGCATTCTAAACCAAATGTCTCCTCATTTCTTCATTGTAATCACCAGCTACAGTGCACTCCTGGAAGGACAGACTCAATATCCTGAATAGAAAATCCACCATTGTTGACAGTGCAAAATCACTAGAAGTCATCCTAGGAAAAAAAAAAAAATCTTGAATTGCAAATCAACACCGTGGCCAAAAATGTGCACTATCAGCTACACCTTCCCTGGGGAAACTGCCACTTCATTCTAGTGCAAGAATAGAACCCACTTGTTCACTCCTTAGTGCTCTCAAGGCTCAACTGCTCTTTCTCTTGTTCTCCCCACACCTGTTTCTCTCTCTTTCTCTCCTTAAATCTATCATACATTGAGGCAGCATGCTTCATCTATGGGGCCAAAAAAAGAAATCATCAAAACTCACCTATGCTGCTTGCTCTCTGTGGGCTGCCCATTGGAGCCACGGCCATGTAATACATGACTGCTTATATTACATATAAATGCCTTACACATGTCCGCTCCATGCTACCTTGAGGATTAACTCAAGCTATCTGGGTGCATCGCCCAGCAAAAGACAGACATCTCGATGTCCACATAGGTCTGAGGAGAGGTTATGAGGAAGCTGGATTGGTGACGCCTTACAAAAGTCCCAAACGTCTGAGAAATGTGAAGGTCACGCTTGTGGTCATCTTGTATCACGCTGCCACCATGAAATGTTATTCTACTGTGATTGGATAGATGCCTCATATATGTGTAATACCATGCATCTCCTGATCAACGTCACGCCATGTACTTGATGAAGAAATTATCTTTCAGTTGTTCTGATTGGATGATGTATTTTCACCCTTTTGTGGTTTTCATGCATAAAAGATTGTATTGGAGTTCTGCAATTCAGACCGCTTGGCCTTAGCATTTCAAGCCACAGTCTCCATGTACATGTCTTTCTATTTCTAATAAATTCTTTATGTTTACCCAGAAGAGATGGCTGTAGGAAAGTACCATCTTGCCTGGCATGTTACCCCCCATTTTTCACTGTATATATGTTGTTTTAGTTGTATGTGTCACTGGGACCCTGGTAACCCAGGGCCCCAGTGCTCATAAGTGTGCCTGAATGTGTTACCTGTGTAGTGACTAACTGTCTCACTGAGGCTCTGCTAATCAGAACCTCAGTGGTTATGCTCTCTCATTTCTTTCCAAATTGTCACTGACAGGCTAGTGACCATTTTTACCAATTTACATTGGCTTACTGGAACACCCTTATAATTCCCTAGTATATGGTACTAAGGTACCCAGGGTATTGGGGTTCCAGGAGATCCCTATGGGCTGCAGCATTTCTTTTGCCACCCATAGGGAGCTCTGACAAATCTTACACAGGCCTGCCACTGCAGCCTGAGTGAAATAACGTCCACGTTATTTCACAGCCATTTTTACACTGCACTTAAGTAACTTATAAGTCACCTATATGTCTAACCTTTACCTGGTAAAGGTTAGGGGCAAAGTTACTTAGTGTGAGGGCACCCTGGCACTAGTCAAGGTGCCCCCACATTGTTCAGGGCCAATTCACTGAACTTTGTGAGTGCGGGGACACCATTACACGCGTGCACTACATATAGGTCACTACCTATATGTAGCTTCACCATGGTAACTCCGAATATGGCCATGTAACATGTCTATGATCATGGAATTGCCCCCTCTATGCCATCCTGGCATTGTTGGTACAATTCCATGATCCCAGTGGTCTGTAGCACAGACCCTGGTACTGCCAGACTGCCCTTCCTGGGGTTTCTCTGCAGCTGCTGCTGCTGCCAACCCCTCAGACAGGCAGCTGCCCTCCTGGGGTCCAGCCAGGCCTGGCCCAGGATGGCAGAACAAAGAACTTCCTCTGAGAGAGAGTGTGACACCCTCTCCCTTTGGAAAATGGTGTGAAGGCAGGGGAGGAGTAGCCTCCCCCAGCCTCTGGAAATGCTTTGTTGGGCACAGATGTGCCCAATTCTGCATAAGCCAGTCTACACCGGTTCAGGGACCCCTTAGCCCCTGCTCTGGCGCGAAACTGGACAAAGGAAAGGGGAGTGACCACTCCCCTGACCTGCACCTCCCCTGGGAGGTGTCCAGAGCTCCTCCAGTGTGCTCCAGACCTCTGCCATCTTGGAAACAGAGGTGCTGCTGGCACACTGGACTGCTCTGAGTGGCCAGTGCCACCAGGTGACGTCAGAGACTCCTGCTGATAGGCTCCTTCAGGTGTTAGTAGCCTTTCCTCTCTCCTAGGTAGCCAAACCCTCTTTTCTGGCTATTTAGGGTCTCTGTCTCTGGGGAAACTTTAGATAACGAATGCATGAGCTCAGCCGAGTTCCTCTGCATCTCTCTCTTCACCTTCTGATAAGGAATCGACCGCTGACCGCGCTGGAAGCCTGCAAACCTGCAACATAGTAGCAAAGACGACTACTGCAACTTTGTAACGCTGATCCTGCCGCCTTCTCGACTGTTTTCCTGCTTGTGCATGCTGTGGGGGGTAGTCTGCCTCCTCTCTGCACCAGAAGCTCCGAAGAAATCTCCCGTGGGTCGACGGAATCTTCCCCCTGCAACCGCAGGCACCAAAAAGCTGCATTACCGGTCCCTTGGGTCTCCTCTCAGCACGACGAGCGAGGTCCCTCGAATCCAGCGACACTGTCCAAGTGACCCCCACAGTCCAGTGACTCTTCAGCCCAAGTTTGGTGGAGGTAAGTCCTTGCCTCACCTCGCTGGGCTGCATTGCTGGGAACCGCGACTTTGCAGCTACTCCGGCCCCTGTGCACTTCCGGCGGAAATCCTTCGTGCACAGCCAAGCCTGGGTCCACGGCACTCTAACCTGCATTGCACGACTTTCTAAGTTGGTCTCCGGCGACGTGGGACTCCTTTGTGCAACTTCGGCGAGCACCGTTTCACGCATCCTCGTAGTGCCTGTTTCTGGCACTTCTCCGGGTGCTACCTGCTTCAGTGAGGGCTCTTTGTCTTGCGCGACGACTTCTCTCTTTCCAGGTCCAATTTGCGACCTCCTGGTCCCTCCTGGGCCCCAGCAGCGTCCAAAAATGCCAAACGCACAATTTGCGTGTAGCAAGGTCTGTTGGCGTCCTTCTGGCGGGAAAACACTTCTGCACAACTTTCCAAGGCGAGAGGGATCCGTCCACCAAAGGGGAAGTCTCTAGCCCTTTTCATTCCTGCAGAAACCACAGCTTCTTCTGTCCAGTCGAAGTTTCTTTGCACCCGCAGCTGGCATTTCCTGGGCATCTGCCCATCTCCGACTTGCTTGTGACTTTTGGACTTGGTCCCCTTGTTCCACAGGTATCCTAGATTGGAAATCCACAGTTGTTGCATTGCTGGTTTGTGTCTTTCCTGCATTATTCCTCTAACACGACTCTTTTGTCCTTAGGGGAACTTTAGTGCACTTTGCACTCACTTTTCAGGGTCTTGGGAGGGGTTATTTTTCTAACTCTCACTATTTTCTAATAGTCCCAGCGACCCTCTACAAGGTCACATAGGTTTGGGGTCCATTCGTGGTTCACATTCCACTTTTGGAGTATATGGTTTGTGTTGCCCCTATCCCTATGTTTCCCCATTGCATCCTATTGTAACTATACATTGTTTGCACTGTTTTCTAAGACTATACTGCATATTTTTGCTATTGTGTATATATATCTTGTGTATATTTCCTATCCTCTCACTGAGGGTACACTCTAAGATACTTTGGCATATTGTCATAAAAATAAAGTACCTTTATTTTTAGTATAACTGTGTATTGTGTTTTCTTATGATATTGTGCATATGACACTAAGTGGTACTGTAGTAGCTTCACACGTCTCCTAGTTCAGCCTAAGCTGCTCTGCTAAGCTACCATTATCTATCAGCCTAAGCTGCTAGACACCCTATACACTAATAAGGGATAACTGGGCCTGGTGCAAGGTGCAAGTACCCCTTGGTACTCACTACAAATCAGTCCAGCCTCCTACATTGGTTGTGCAGTGGTGGGATAAGTGCTTGAGACTACTTACCACTCTTGTCATTGTACTTTTCATAAGAGAAAAATATACAAAACAAGGTCAGTGTATGTACACATAGCCAAAAAGTTTTGCATTTCCTCTTTTCACTCTTTTCTAAGTGCTGAAAAGTACTTCTAAACTTTCAAAAAAGTTCTTAAAAGTTTTAAAAGTTTTTTTCTGTCTTTCCAAAAAGTTCTGAAAACTTATTTCTCTTTTTCTATCACTTTAACTCATCTAAAAAAATGTCTGGCACAGGAAAAAATGTTGAACTGTCCAAACTTGCATATGATCACCTTAGCTGGAAAGGAGCAAGGAGTCTCTGCATAGAGAGAGGTTTGAGTGTAGGGAAGAATCCTTCTTTAGAACTGTTAATTAATATGCTTAGAGTACAGGATAAGGCCATAAGTGCCCAATCTGTGGAAAAAGTAGCTAATGGTTCTCAATCTGATCCAGGGACTCCCCCAGGAAAAGATTCAGGAAAGAAACTTCTCAGCCTGCCCATTACTAGACAGTCTAGCATAGTTGGTACAGAGGTTGAATCACACCATACTGATGGTGTGCTCTCACATTATGCTGGTAGCCAAGCTGTTAGGGTGCCCTCTGTAAGGGACAGGTCTCCTTCTGTTCATTCCCATCATACCTCTGTATCTAGAAATGTCCCTCCCACCCACCCTGATGACAGATTGTTAGAAAGGGAGCTCAATAGATTGAGAGTGGAACACACCAGACTGAAGCTCAAGAAGCAACAGCTGGATTTGGATAGACAGTCTTTAGAAATAGAGAAGGAAAGACAGAAGTTGGGTTTAGATACCCATGGTGGCAGCAGCAGTATTCCCCATAGTCATCCTGCAAAAGAGCATGATTCCAGGAATCTGCACAAGATAGTTCCCCCTTATAAGGAGGGGGATGACATTAACAAGTGGTTTGCTGCACTTGAGAGGGCCTGTGCTGTACAGGATGTCCCTCAAAAGCAGTGGGCTGCTATCCTATGGCTATCATTTACTGGAAAAGGTAGGGATAGGCTCCTTACTGTAAAAGAAAATGATGCTAATAATTTCCAAGTTCTAAAGAATGCACTCCTGGATGGTTATGGCTTAACCACTGAACAGTACAGGATAAAGTTCAGAGAGACCAAAAAGGAGTCTTCACAAGACTGGGTTGATTTCATTGACCAGGCAGTGAAGGCCTTGGAGGGGTGGTTACATGGCAGTAAAGTTACTGATTATGACAGCCTGTATAACTTGATCCTGAGAGAGCATATTCTTAATAATTGTGTGTCTGATTTGTTGCACCAGTACTTGGTGGACTCTGATCTGACCTCTCCCCAAGAATTGGGAAAGAAGGCAGACAAATGGGTCAGAACAAGAGTGAACAGAAAAGTTCATACAGGGGGTGACAAAGATGGCAACAAAAAGAAGGATGGTAAGTCTTCTGACAAGGGTGGGGACAAATCTAAAAATGAGTCTTCATCAGGCCCACAAAAACACTCTGGTGGGGGTGGTGGGTCCAAATCCTCCTTTAATCAGAACAAGGAAAAGAAACCATGGTGCTATTTATGTAAAATAAAAGGCCATTGGACAACAGATCCCAGTTGTCCAAAGAAAGGCACCACAGCTCCTACCACTACAACCCCTACTGCTACACCTAGTGTCCCTACTAATAGCAGTGGTGGTGGGAGCAAATCTACTAATAGCCAATCCAAGGGAGTAGCTGGGCTCACTTTTGGTAATTTAGTTGGGGTTGGTCTAATTAGGGAGACCACAGAGGCTACTTTAGTCTCTGAAGGGGCTATTGATTTAGCCACTTTGGTTGCTTGCCCCCATAACTTGGAGAAGTACAAGCAACTAACCCTAATAAATGGTGTTGAGGTCCAGGCCTACAGGGACACAGGTGCCAGTGTCACAATGGTGATTGAGAAACTGGTGCACCCTGAACAACACATACTTGGACACCAGTACCAAGTAACCGATGCTCACAACATAACACAAAGCCACCCCATGGCTGTTGTAAATCTCAACTGGGGGGGGGGTAACTGGTCCAAAGAAAGTTGTGGTAGCTTCAGATTTACCTGTAGACTGTCTATTAGGGAATGTTTTGGAGACATCAGCTTGGTCAGATGTGGAGTTGGAGGCCCATGCAGCAATGCTGGGCATCCCAGGGCATATTTTTGCTTTGACAAGGGCTCAGGCCAAAAAGCAAAAAGGACAGGGAAGCTTGGATCCTGGAACAATGGACCAAGTGCTCCCTAAAGCTAGGGCTAGTAGAAGCAAACCACTTCCTACTATCCCTCCCTCTACAGTGGATTCTACTTCTGAGGAAGAAGAATTCCCTCCCTGTGCAGAACCTACACCAGAGGAGCTGGAAGCAGACACTGCTGAGCTTTTGGGTGAAGGGGGGCCTGCCAGAGAGGAGCTGAGTGTGGCACAGCAAACCTGTCCCACATTAGAGGGTCTCAGACAGCAAGCTGTCAAACAGGCTAATGGGGATGTCAGTGACTCTCACAGAGTTTACTGGGAGGACAACCTCTTGTACACTGAGCATAGGGATCCTAAACCTGGAGCTGCCAGGAGATTAGTGATTCCTCAGGAGTACATAAAGTTCCTCCTAACACTGGCACATGACATTCCCTTAGCTGGGCACCTGGGTCAAATGAAAACTTGGGACAGATTGGTACCATTGTTTCATTGGCCTAGGATGTCTGAGGACACAAAGGAATTTTGTAAGTCCTGTGAAACCTGTCAAGCCAGTGGCAAGACAGGTGGCACTCCAAAGGCACCCCTTATCCCACTGCCTGTGGTTGGGGTTCCCTTTGAAAGGGTAGGGGTTGACATAGTTGGCCCCCTTGACCCTCCTACTGCTTCAGGCAATAGGTTTATCTTAGTGGTAGTGGACCATGCCACAAGATATCCTGAAGCTATTCCTTTAAGGACCACTACAGCTCCTGCAGTGGCAAAGGCCCTCCTGGGAATATTTTCCAGAGTGGGCTTTCCAAAGGAAGTAGTATCAGACAGAGGAAGCAATTTCATGTCTGCATACTTAAAGGCCATGTGGAAGGAGTGTGGTGTAACTTACAAGTTCACAACACCCTATCATCCACAAACAAATGGACTGGTGGAGAGATTTAATAAAACTCTCAAAGGCATGATTATGGGACTCCCTGAAAAACTCCGCAGGAGATGGGATATCCTTCTACCATGCCTCCTTTTTGCCTACAGGGAGGTACCCCAGAAAGGAGTGGGCTTCAGCCCCTTTGAACTTCTTTTTGGACACCCTGTTAGGGGTCCACTCACACTTGTAAAGGAGGGTTGGGAACAACCTTTAAAAGCTCCTAAGCAGGATATTGTGGATTGTGTACTTGGCCTCAGATCAAGGATGGCTGAGTACATGAAAAAGGCCAGTAAAAACCTTCAGGCCAGCAAGAGCTCCAGAAGCAATGGCATGATCAGAAGGCTGTTTTGGTTCAGTACCAACCAGGGCAGAAAGTGTGGGTCTTGGAGCCTGTGGCCCCAAGAGCACTCCAAGATAAATGGAGTGGACCCCACACAATTGTTGAAAAGAAGGGTGAAGTCACCTACTTGGTTGACTTAGGCACTGCCAGGAGTCCCCTTAGGGTGCTCCATGTCAACCGCCTGAAACCCTACTATGACAGGGCTGATCTCACCCTGCTCATGGCAACAGATGAGGGACAGGAAGAAGACAGTGATCCTCTACCTGATCTCTTCTCTTCCACAGATCAAGATGCTCTTGTGGAAGGTGTAGTTTTGGCTGATTGTCTTACTGCTGAGCAGAAAGACAATTGCATAAATCTCCTAGGACAATTTTCAGAACTCTTCTCTACTGTGCCAGGCACCACTTCTTGGTGTGAGCACACTATAGATACTGGAGACAGTTTACCTGTCAAAAGTAAGATCTATAGGCAGCCGGACCATGTCAGGGACTGCATAAAGCAAGAAGTTCAGAAAATGTTGGAACTAGGAGTGGTTGAGCACTCTGACAGTCCATGGGCTTCTCCTGTGGTACTGGTACCAAAACCCAATTCTAAAGATGGAAAGAAGGAAATGAGGTTTTGTGTAGACTATAGAGGTCTCAACTTGGTAACCAAAACTGATGCTCACCCTATACCCAGGGCAGATGAGCTTATAGATACACTGGCATCTGCCAAGTATCTAAGCACTTTTGATTTGACTGCAGGGTATTGGCAGATCAAATTGTCAGAAGATGCTAAACCTAAGACTGCATTTTCTACCATTGGAGGACATTACCAGTTTACTGTAATGCCTTTTGGTTTGAAAAATGCACCTGCCACTTTTCAGAGGTTGGTGAACACAGTCCTGCAAGGGCTGGAAGCTTTAAGTGCAGCATATTTGGACGATATAGCTGTCTTTAGCTCCAGCTGGGATGATCACCTGGTCCACCTATGGAAAGTTTTGGAGGCTCTGCAAAAGGCAGGCCTCACTATCAAGGCTTCAAAGTGCCAGATAGGGCAGGGTAAGGTGGTTTATCTGGGACACCTTGTTGGTGGGGAACAGATTGCACCACTTCAGGGGAAAATCCAAACTATTATTGATTGGGTTCCCCCTACCACTCAGACTCAGGTGAGAGCCTTCCTAGGCCTCACTGGGTATTACAGGAGGTTCATTAAGAACTATGGCTCCATTGCAGCCCCTCTTAATGACCTCACATCCAAGAAAATGCCTAAAAAGGTATTATGGACAGCAAGCTGTCAGAAAGCTTTTGAGGAGCTGAAGCAGGGCATGTGCTCTGCACCTGTCCTGAAAAGCCCTTGTTACTCTAAAAAATTCTATGTCCAGACTGATGCATCTGAATTAGGAGTAGGGGCAGTCCTATCACAACTTAATTCTGAGGGCCAGGATCAACCTGTTGCTTTTATTAGTAGGAGGTTGACCCCTAGAGAAAAGCGTTGGTCTGCCATTGAGAGGGAGGCCTTTGCTGTGGTCTGGGCTCTGAAGAAGTTGAGGCCATACCTGTTTGGCACTCACTTCATTGTTCAGACAGACCACTACCCTCTACTTTGGCTAAAACAAATGAAAGGTGAAAATCCTAAATTGTTGAGGTGGTCCATATCCCTACAGGGAATGGACTATACAGTGGAACATAGACCTGGGAGTAGCCACTCCAATGCAGATGGACTCTCCAGATATTTCCACTTAGACAATGAAGACTCATCAGGTAATGGCTAGTCTTATTGTCCTTCGTTTGGGGGGGGGTTGTGTAGGAAAGTACCATCTTGCCTGGCATGTTACCCCCATTTTTCACTGTATATATGTTGTTTTAGTTGTATGTGTCACTGGGACCCTGGTAACCCAGGGCCCCAGTGCTCATAAGTGTGCCTGAATGTGTTACCTGTGTAGTGACTAACTGTCTCACTGAGGCTCTGCTAATCAGAACCTCAGTGGTTATGCTCTCTCATTTCTTTCCAAATTGTCACTGACAGGCTAGTGACCATTTTTACCAATTTACATTGGCTTACTGGAACACCCTTATAATTCCCTAGTATATGGTACTAAGGTACCCAGGGTATTGGGGTTCCAGGAGATCCCTATGGGCTGCAGCATTTCTTTTGCCACCCATAGGGAGCTCTGACAAATCTTACACAGGCCTGCCACTGCAGCCTGAGTGAAATAACGTCCACGTTATTTCATAGCCATTTTTACACTGCACTTAAGTAACTTATAAGTCACCTATATGTCTAACCTTTACCTGGTAAAGGTTAGGTGCAAAGTTACTTAGTGTGAGGGCACCCTGGCACTAGCCAAGGTGCCCCCACATTGTTCAGGGCCAATTCACTGAACTTTGTGAGTGCGGGGACACCATTACACGCGTGCACTACATATAGGTCACTACCTATATGTAGCTTCACCATGGTAACTCCGAATATGGCCATGTAACATGTCTATGATCATGGAATTGCCCCCTCTATGCCATCCTGGCATTGTTGGTACAATTCCATGATCCCAGTGGTCTGTAGCACAGACCCTGGTACTGCCAGACTGCCCTTCCTGGGGTTTCTCTGCAGCTGCTGCTGCTGCCAACCCCTCAGACAGGCAGCTGCCCTCCTGGGGTCCAGCCAGGCCTGGCCCAGGATGGCAGAACAAAGAACTTCCTCTGAGAGAGGGTGTGACACCCTCTCCCTTTGGAAAATGGTGTGAAGGCAGGGGAGGAGTAGCCTCCCCCAGCCTCTGGAAATGCTTTCTTGGGCACAGATGTGCCCAATTCTGCATAAGCCAGTCTACACCGGTTCAGGGACCCCTTAGCCCCTGCTCTGGCGCGAAACTGGACAAAGGAAAGGGGAGTGACCACTCCCCTGACCTGCACCTCCCCTGGGAGGTGTCCAGAGCTCCTCCAGTGTGCTCCAGACCTCTGCCATCTTGGAAACAGAGGTGCTGCTGGCACACTGGACTGCTCTGAGTGGCCAGTGCCACCAGGTGACGTCAGAGACTCCTGCTGATAGGCTCCTTCAGGTGTTAGTAGCCTTTCCTCTCTCCTAGGTAGCCAAACCCTCTTTTCTGGCTATTTAGGGTCTCTGTCTCTGGGGAAACTTTAGATAACGAATGCATGAGCTCAGCCGAGTTCCTCTGCATCTCTCTCTTCACCTTCTGATAAGGAATCGACCGCTGACCGCGCTGGAAGCCTGCAAACCTGCAACATAGTAGCAAAGACGACTACTGCAACTCTGTAACGCTGATCCTGCCGCCTTCTCGACTGTTTTCCTGCTTGTGCATGCTGTGGGGGGTAGTCTGCCTCCTCTCTGCACCAGAAGCTCCGAAGAAATCTCCCGTGGGTCGACGGAATCTTCCCCCTGCAACCGCAGGCACCAAAAAGCTGCATTACCGGTCCCTTGGGTCTCCTCTCAGCACGACGAGCGAGGTCCCTCGAATCCAGCGACACTGTCCAAGTGACCCCCACAGTCCAGTGACTCTTCAGCCCAAGTTTGGTGGAGGTAAGTCCTTGTCTCACCTCGCTGGGCTGCATTGCTGGGAACCGCGACTTTGCAGCTACTCCGGCCCCTGTGCACTTCCGGCGGAAATCCTTCGTGCACAGCCAAGCCTGGGTCCACGGCACTCTAACCTGCATTGCACGACTTTCTAAGTTGGTCTCCGGCGACGTGGGACTCCTTTGTGCAACTTCGGCGAGCACCGTTTCACGCATCCTTGTAGTGCCTGTTTCTGGCACTTCTCCGGGTGCTACCTGCTTCAGTGAGGGCTCTTTGTCTTGCTCGACGTCCCTTCTCTCTGCAGGTCCAATTTGCGACCTCCTGGTCCCTCCTGGGCCCCAGCAGCGTCCAAAAACGCCAAACGCACAATTTGCGTGTAGCAAAGTCTATTGGCGTCCTTCCGGCGGGAAAAGACTTCTGCACGACTCTCCAAGGCGAGAGGGATCTGTCCACCAAAGGGGAAGTCTCTAGCCCTTTTCGTTCTTGCAGAAACCACAGCTTCTTCTGTCCAGTCGAAGTTTCTTTGCACCCGCAGCTGGCATTTCCTGGGCATCTGCCCATCTCCGACTTGCTTGTGACTTTTTGACTTGGTCCCCTTGTTCCACAGGTATCCTAGATTGGAAATCCACAGTTGTTGCATTGCTGGTTTGTGTCTTTCCTGCATTATTCCTCTAACACGACTCTTTTGTCCTTAGGGGAACTTTAGTGCACTTTGCACTCACTTTTCAGGGTCTTGGGGGGGGGTTATTTTTCTAACTCTCACTATTTTCTAATAGTCCCAGCGACCCTCTACAAGGTCACATAGGTTTGGGGTCCATTCGTGGTTCACATTCCACTTTTGGAGTATATGGTTTGTGTTGCCCCTATCCCTATGTTTCCCCATTGCATCCTATTGTAACTATACATTGTTTGCACTGTTTTCTAAGACTATACTGCATATTTTTGCTATTGTGTATATATATCTTGTGTATATTTCCTATCCTCTCACTGAGGGTACACTCTAAGATACTTTGGCATATTGTCATAAAAATAAAGTACCTTTATTTTTAGTATTACTGTGTATTGTGTTTTCTTATGATATTGTGCATATGACACTAAGTGGTACTGTAGTAGCTTCACACGTCTCCTAGTTCAGCCTAAGCTGCTCTGCTAAGCTACCATTATCTATCAGCCTAAGCTGCTAGACACCCTATACACTAATAAGGGTTAACTGGGCCTGGTGCAAGGTGCAAGTACCCCTTGGTACTCACTACAAGTCAGTCCAGCCTCCTACAATGGCTAACAGTCATTTGTATCCTGGATGGGTGCTGAATAATTTAGCTTCTACATTTGGAGAAGAATTGCGGTCTCGTTCAGTGGATGACTCCCTTCAGCCCAGCTCCTGTTTCGGTTGGGGCGACAGCTGACCCATTGGACAGGGCCCCTCCTGCAGCGGAGGCTGGGGCTGTCGTGAGTATCTATTGCTTCGTGGTCCTGTGCTTCGTGGTCCTGCTCTCGCTGTTTGCTCTACTGTATTTTGGGTGTAAATATTGTGATACAGAGAGGTAACTGGGGTGTTTCATTAATAAGTTTCTTGCATAGAGTTGTTATGCATTTATGGTTAATATTTCTATTTGCCGTACCCCTTAGCCTGCTCTTCTTTATAATAGCATTTTTTTCTCTGTCTCCGGTGGCATGCCAAGGGCATTTCTTCCTCTGTTGCGGGCTCCTCTAATGTACCTCGTGAGAACATTCTGATGGTTACCTATAGCTGTTCGCCGGCTGCTGGCATTCTGTGGTAATTTAGTCCTCTCCATTGTATTACACCATTTCCTTCCTCCCTGCGCTGCAACTGCATAATTAGATTAGCTTCCTGTGTTTCATGTACCTTGTTATTGTTAAAAACGAAGTCCGAGGAATAGAGGCAACTAGCGGTGTTGCTTTAGAACACAGCGCAAGTCGCTGTCTGCAGTCTCCAGCCGGAGGGGCTGGAGCGGATAACTCTGGCCAGAGGGGGTGGTAGGTGTCCACCCCAAGTTAAAGGGCAGGTGATGCCCAGGTGTGGAATGGTAGTGGTCCATTCCAGAAGAACTGGCAGGTGGTGCCAGGGTCCATGTGTATGGGAATGGTAGTGGTTCATTCCAGTGGAGCAGGCAGGTGGTGCCAGGCTCTGTTTGTCATATTATTCGTTTGTCATGTTATCTGTTTCCGGTGATATTGCAGCTCTGTGAACTATGCCTATTACATATTGAACTATCTGATTTTCCCACAAATACTGTAAAAGAGGGTGAAATATAGATGCTGATTGCGTGTGTGTGAAAGTGGTTTTTGATTCCTGAGTGAAGGGTTCACCACAAGGTGGCGTAGTGTGATTTATGTTGACTGCATGCATTTGCACTTTATAAAGTGAAGCTTTAGAAAATAGAAGACTAGCTGGGTGGATTCCTGGTTGACATTATACCGACACGTATGACAACTGACTGACTTAAACTGCCAAAAGACCCAAACACCGATACCACCCTGCACTCACCACATATCGACACAAGGGGTGGGAACGAGATGATTCCATAGGGCAAATTGTACTGTGACCCTTGTCTATGGTTGTACCGTTACATGTGGATGCCTGAGTTGTTCACCGCTATTGCATTATCTGTGTGTCACTGGCCACAGATCTGGTCCAGTTTCCAATATCATACAGCCGCAACCTGCCCCAGGGCAGGAAAGCAAGGGTGCGATATTCTTATCTTTCCCTCCTGACTGTTCTGTCATCTCTTGTTCGCCCCACATGACGCCAGTGTGGTCGCCGTCACTAGCACCTGGGGAACTGTCTGTTTTCAAACATTGTGTGCGCTTAAGGTGGACAGAGCTGGCTGAGTTGTGGTATAATTGCAGACCGGCTTTCTGCTTTTACTAATAACTGATTGCTGTTGGCAGTGAGAAGCTGTGTGCGTGAATGCACCCCCTGTTTTCCCCTCTGTGTGAAAAGGGTATGAGCGGTGTAAAGAACACACCGACACCCTAGTGTTACAAGAGTGGTTGTGATTGTATTTGTATTGCGTCACCAGTCAGAAAAAGGGTAAGACAGCCATGGGGAACCCTCTCAGACAAACTAGAGACACATCAACCTAGCCCCCCCTAAGGACTTTCTCTCTTCACTTGTCAATTCCTTACCCCTTTCTTTCTGGGCTAATACTGGTGTTTGTTTCCTCTACTCCGAGGATGCGAGCAGGTGTCATGTTTTTATGAATGTGTGTAGCCGGTGGGGCTGCAGTGTGGTTTTCTGGACAGCTCGAGGGCTTGTCTAGGGTCACAGCCTGAGGGGCTGTAACAGTGGAGCGGTCAGCCGGTGGGTCTGAGGCACGTGTTTTCCGGGACGCCCAGTGGGGTGGTCTCTGGTCACGGCCGGAGGGGTTGTGACTGTTCGGTACCCAGCCGGAGGGGCTGTGGGGGAAACCTTTCCAGGGGGGCAGTAGTGGTCTGCCCCGGTACAGCAGGCAGGGAATGCGCTGCTTATTTGCCTGTCACCTCCTCGTTTGGTTCTTCTGTGAACCACTCTTCCAGACGCCTGGTGCCCGGGGGGCCTCCGGATTGTCCCCAGGGACTTTTTTGCCCTGGGTACAAGAGGTGGGTGGTGGGAGGGGTATTTAGATAGTTTTATAGAACCTGTGTTTTGCATTTTGCCATTTATCACATTGTAGCATTGTGTTGTTTTCTATACTGTTCAGTTTTGAGCGTCTGCTCTATTGTGGTGAGGGCCTCTTTTTGACTTTGCAAGGAAACTGACAGTATTGTTTCTGTGGCTTTGCGGACATGTGTTGTGCTTTACAATGCCGCCTACATACTAGTAGCATATGGGATGTCCCTTGAATGTGGGGCTGTTCTGTATGTGGAGGATAATCTAGACATAAAAAATGCCTGAACTGAAGAATGGTTTCCTCCACATGGTGGGGGGGGGGGGCTGACAAGGGCAGGGAAGATTGGAGGATGAAACACTTAAAGATAATAGGGGCTTGCCAAGCTCTCTTCCTGTGGCAAGTGCACGGTCACGGGAACAAAACATCGATTTTGCTTGAGGACATTTGGGAAATCCACTACAGCCTGAGGGCACCACAACAGGGACCAAACACTCTGAGCTGCCTCTACAACAGCAGGCAGAGACGGAACGTGAAAGCCGCACCCTAGCATGGCGTTTGATGGATGAGGAAGTGAAAAATAAAAGCAAAACGTAAGAGACCTTGTGAAAGAATTAGACAGTTATTCCATAGCCAGGGTAAAGAGGAAGTGGCTAATGCCATTAGAAAACATGAACAGCGGTACGAACAGATATTAAATGAAACGGAAAGGTGTATTGGTAAGGGGTGTGAGGGATCACAAAATTCACTATGGGATATGTCCACGTATGCACATCACATCAATCAAGATGTGGAAGGAGTTGCTCAGCAATACAAACACACAGCTGGAGATCACAAGACACAGTCTCTCGCCGTACATAAAAATGTACAGAGTTAAAGAGAATAATAGCCATGGGAAGGGCTGATTTGGAAGGATCTGGATACATTGTTTAGCATTATTGTACCATGAGATTTGTGGGAGGATTGTAAGAAAGCGATACACTGGTCTGAAATATGTGACCACTACTCCAATTACTACACTGTCATTTGGCACTAGACTGAGTATGGGAAAGGTTTGCAAGTAGACAAGGGATGGCTGTAACATGCTTACACACTGTAGAAAATGTAAGTTCAATTGTTAAGTTATCACACGTAATAAGACACAAGCTTCTGACTTTATTACTTGTTAGTCGCTTTAGGTTGAGATCCTCAGGGGGGCATTTCACTGTACAGCTGTGGATAGAGTACAACAGTGGTTCCCAAACTATAGTCCGTGGACTCACTGGGGTCCGTGACACATTCCCAGGGGGTCCCCAGGCCTGGCTGGGAGGAAGTCACTTCTCCAGCTGGTGCCTCTACAGAAACATATGTGTGAGTGTTTTTATATTTATTACTTCCTTTCTTCAGCAGGTTTGAAAGCACTGCAAAGCTCCTTGTACAGCGAAAACAAAAGCTTCAAGATAACGCTAGTGATTAATGTACCTGCTGGGGAGAAATGAGAGTTTTGGACAGTGGCAGTTTTGACTGAAAGGTAGTGCAGATGGTTAATATGCCGGCTGCAAAGGATGTGTATCATGCAAAGAACAGTATTTTATGTGGATGGCACAGTGGGTTACTGCTTTTGTCACAGAGATTCTTTAGTTACTGTACAGTTCATAATAGTAATCTAGCACATTGAGTTATGAACTGCAATTAAGGAACTGCATCCCAACTGCATAGCACAAATTAGAAAGCTGTTTTTCCCAGTCTTTCATTTTCCTTAGGATGCTCAAAAGAACAAAAAAAAAAGGTTTGCCTGTGTAGAAATACATTCTTATTATTAAAGACAACACTAACGACTGTGTAGTGTTTTGAATTCTGAGTTTGTGCTTCTCCAGACCAAGCACTCTTAGCAAAATGCCTACCAGTGTGGATGCCATGTGAATCCTACACCTTGTACTCCCCTGTAAAGTGCTCCAACACCTACACTGGTATGAGAGATGCTATAATAAAAATTAATTACATGTGACAAAAAGTATAGGGAGAGATGAGAGGCACTTATGGTTTACTTCCTTTCCCCACCACATATTTGTGTATAAAAGCTTTCTTAGATCTTATGTACCTAAAAATAATAACAGAAATAGCCCCAGAATTAATTAAAGAAATTGCCCGAAGGATTCACCTTTCCTAAATAAAACGAATAATTGAAAAGTTAGTCGCCGAGATGCAGCACCAACATTCCCAATAAAATGTTTTGATTTTTGCATATTGTTCAATATAAAAGAATTATTTCATGTTTGAAATTTAAATTGTGCAAATTGCTTGGGGGTCCCTGGCTTCCAGTAATGTTTCACTGGTGGTCCCCAGGAGTAAAAAGGTTAGGAACCACAGGTGTACAACAAATAAGAACTTTCTTATGTAGGGATTACATTTAAAAATATTTGAGCCATGCAAAGGTTGCCAAAATTCTTACAGTGAACACATTTAGTCTTGAGGGAAAAGAGAATTAATTTGCAGCAGTTAACAATATGGTGTCAGGAGTGTGGAATTTTATAAAATGTCCACTTGTCCATGGGACAGTTTGTGTCATCAGTCTACTTGTCCTGTAAAAACACATGCATATTTTCTCCCGCTAAAATGATGTTTACAAATATTGTCTAGGAGTCCGATTTCCTGGTCTGCCTCGTTAAATGCTAGCTCATGTATAAAAGCTGTAAATCTGCACTAATGCAGGAACAGATACCATGGGTGCACTTTGTGATTTTCTTTAAGAATTCCGCCACAAACTGGTTATCACGGACCTTTTGTTATTTGAATTCTGTCTCTCTGTTTATTGACTGGCTTCATTGGTAGTGACAGCATTCTGCTCTTCCATACGAAGTATATTGGCACAAAGTAGTTTTGTTCATGCCAGGAACTACTGTGGCAATGTGTAACTTTGCTGAAAAGGTTACATTGAGTTTTCCGTTATGAATATAAAGTTTGGAAATACCACCATGAATCCGCACATTTTATTAAATGATGCTTCAAAGAAATGACACCTAAAATATCATGGTAGTTTAGCAAAATGTTTCTTTCCTAGTTACATTGTTTGTGAAGATATTTTGAAAGCAAAGAATAGCAAATTTTGCTTTCTAGCTTCTGTAAATGTTTGCATCTGATGAGAGAGCATTCTGGAAGAATTGTGCTGGGTATTTGTTTACGGTAATTCCATACCCCTGGTTGTGTATTTCTTCATAGCTCTATAGAGTACATACAAATAATTTAGTCATTTTCAATGATGGAAGAGATCTAGACATTAACAGAAGAGTTACTATGTGCTGAATTGCAAATAATATAAGGAAATAATAGATATATAAAAATGTGGGTTCTTGTTGGGATGTAGAGTGAGTTAGTTATGTGATAACATACTTCTACTAAGGTGTATTGATATTTAATATAAACATATTAGTGCAGTAATAATAATGACACATGACATGTTAGTGACTGATCGATTTCACTTAATAAGAGGCTAAAAGAAAATAACACAAGTGGATGTTTAAACATCTGCAGTACATATAGTATGTTGAAGTCATGTGAGTGCAACTAAAGTACCAAAGGGCAATGAATAAATAAAAATGCAACACATTTGTCACAAATGTATTTTATTTTATAGCAGTAACGGCAATACTGCTTATATTGTATCAGGACAGTAGATCTTGTGTAAATATTAATGGATTCTTTAATGGATCCACCTAATTAATGTGCATTGCACTTTGTAAAATGTCTCTAGCAATAGGAATATGTTTTGAACAAAAAAAGTGAATGTGATGTTTTAGGGCAAAACATTCTGGTTACACATATCTTATGAGATACACAGGGTGAATTCTGCAATCATAGTTAAAAAAAATATGAATATGAAAGGAAATTAATTTATTGAAGGAAAAACATCTGGGTGCAGTTATGTAATGTTACAGGTTATGTCTCCTCCACAATTAAAAGAAGAGTGCGTGGTTTTTTATCCCACATGTATCCACTGACTGGATGGTATCAATCCAATGTTTTTACTTTAATTTTATCTGTGGCATTAACTGATAAGCTCTGGGCACAAATTTACCATTTATCTGCGAGGTCCCTGCATTAGTTGTGGCAGTTAAGATTACCTTCCCCATTTCTGAAAACCACAGACTCTGGGCATGGCTCCAAAGGCAAAGCCACGGATTGTTGCGATATGTCACCATGACGGACAAAGTAGAAGTGTGGTGCACACGATGATGGGATAGTGTGCTGGATTTAGCATGATTCTTTGAAGTGCGGAATAAAGAATAAATGTACAGCTGAATGCTGATGCCTAATAAGTATTTGGATACAGTTAATTTGAAAGTTTATAGGATTTTCTTATGCACCCTGGATGCAGGGATGTATCTATTTACGTATATATGTATGTGTGAATATCGATGACATATAATTGGCTGCAGGAGGAGTATTTTTCTATCCATGTTTTTTCCTAGGTTTCAGAACATGGACGAGAAGATGTGGTTTCTGTATCCGTCTGTCTATGTTACGTTTTATATTTTCATAATAAATGGGAGTCTTCCGGGGTACATCTTAATGTGCACAGTGACATGGCTTGCCTTCATGTGTTGGTAGATTGCAACTAAATATTCTCCATACTGGTTTTGGGTATTGAACATACCTATATTAGGTTAGAGTTATTACTACCTTAGGATGTGCTATGTAGTACTGCAATACAGTTATTACTAATATACTTCTGATGATGAGGGTGCCAAATATAAATAAATAACATAAATATAATATCTTAAAGGAACATCTGCATTTCACAACATCACACTTGTACGAGAAACGGGAAGTGACTTCTGATGGCGGCGATGCCTGAAAAGTCCCAACCCTTCCAGCATTGATGCAGATATTCTGTGTGTTGAAATAGAATAATAGGATACAATGCTGTGTTCCCAAAATACTGGCTGTATACCGGTGTAACATGTGTTTTCTCATGACCTTTGGATCACCATTTGTTTGGTGAAATAGTTTGTGTGAATATTCCACTGTTACTGAGTGTAATTGTTATTTATTTTTTGAGTGTACTACTATATGTGATTAGAAGAGCTATCCTATAGCATCTATTTGTTCATACTTCTTAAATGTCTCAGTGATGGGACTTTAGATACAGGGACAGTAACAAAATATTAATATAATGTTATCAGTAGATCTACAATGTCTCTTCCGAATGTATGTCCTGTGTTACACTTACACTATGAGAGAAGGACTTGATGCATTGATTATACACATGACTATAGAATGATGGTTGGCTATTACTAGTAACATGTGTTTTCCAAATGTATTACTGCATATTATTTTTGAAAGTATAATTATAGAAGTTTATGTTGCAAGTGTGATGCAGGGATGAGAGGGAGAGCAATTTTAATTCTGTGTACCGATTTATGTCATGTTTCAATATACCTTTCTTCTTTCAGAAGCATGTGGTTACACACAGAGTAGAGAGCCTTTCACCCCACGTACCTTGATTGGGTTTTCCTTTCCTGATTAAAAAAATTTAAACAAGATTAAAAAAAAAGATAATAAGGAAACAAAAACATTTTTAGATGCATATTACCCCTAGCTCCACTTTAGCCTCACCTAGTTGAGTTATAGGTTTCCGATGTAGCACATGTATGGTTTGCAGTGATAACGATTGTGCCTTTGATATGTGAATATTACTGTGCTGCCTACATTAGTAGAATGGAATGGTGCTACTAACAGTGATGTTGTATGTTACATGTGTTATGATGATCTAGTTTTTGATACGAGTAACAGCTGACAGGTGGTACAATAGACTGTGGGATTAGGTGTGCGCAAAGAGGAGGGGGTGAAATAATTTATTTAATTTAGTTAACCCATAAACCAGTCAGATATGTCCCTTTATAAGATTTTGTGTATCTGCTGAGCGGTTCTAGATTGATGCACTACCACTTGCTTCATTGGTCAAGAGAGGCACCCTTGACAAGTTGTGAAACTGAGCACCGACTGAAATACTGTTTGACTGGCCAATGAACATGTCTGGTGCTGAGAAGTTATTATCTGATAAGACATTTTGACAGCAGTTTGAATTGCCTTCAGCATTAGGTGCTGCAGGCACTTCCTGGCTAGACAACACTACCTGGACATGATCTCCAACAGGGAGACTGGGCTTGGGTCACCTGTAAAGTAGGAGGGACTGACCTCCTGGATCCACAGCTCTTACACCAAGAAGGTAGTGGAACATGGACATCCGCAGCAGCAGAAACAAGTGGAACAACTGGTGGACCCACCTTCACGGTAGAGTCTCCGCTCAACAAGGGCTGCTCGTGCTGCACGCCTCCAAGAGACCGAGGGTGTAAGCGGGCCCTGTTTGGTTCTAATGCAAAGTAATCAAGTTATCCTTTGATGCCACACTGAGGGGGTACCACCGACTGTGGCACAGCTGATTGCCATTCGATGGTACTGTAACTGCAGGCTGTTGGCTCCGGGAATAGGAGCGCCTCTACAAATGCAACATTTAAGGATCTCTTCGTCTCCTCCAAAGAGTATAACTGCAAGGACTAAGGGCACCGTCAACCTCACCAACTGTCAAATTCAACTTCACAACCTTCCTCTCCTGCAGTTCTGGCTGAAAGACCTCAGTAAACCTTCAGTTCTAGAGTACCTGTCCTCCATTCTACAATACCTTTTGCCTCAAGTACTGGTGACCTCTGGGGCAAAATATAAGGTATAGGAAATCGATCATTTTTAAATTCTCTTTTGAAATTCAATAAGTCAACGATGTCCAACAACCCTTCAAGGCCCAACAAGAAATAGCCATGGGCACCAAATATTGTTGTTATTGTTGTGCTACTTCTCATGGAGTCTGCTGATTTCCCATGGATCACCTTACTTCGAATAGGAGCATTAAATGACAATGAAACTTTGAACATTAAAACTTTGAACTTCTTTCCCAAATTATCAGTAGAAGTAAGCACCACAGAGATGAGCAAAGTTGCTTTGAGGGACAAAGAAGAATGTTAGAAGAATGTTAAATTGAAAGTGAAGTATGATGCAAAGCTAAATATATTGTGCCATTTGAAGTTTGCGCACACCTGCTCCAACAGTGCTTAGTAAAATGAAAATTAAAAAATAGAGTAGTGCCGTACCTCACCTTTACCAACTATAGCTGTGAAAGACATAGAACAACATCACCATTCCATTTACTGTCAAATAAGAGTTGTCATTGATAATAATGCATAATATCAAGTACAGGTGTAGTGATCATAATAGGAGGAATGGGTTGTTATTAGGTTAAGACTAGATTAGTAAGTAGTGGTCCAACTTTGCTTCCCAGATTCCAGGTAGCGGAAACTAATATGTGTTCCTAATTACACACACACACCAGATAACAACTAAGGTTAATGTCCCATGTGCAACATTGCTTACAAAAAAAACCCACATATAGTAATATATCAGGTATCCTCTGAAGTTTGAACAAGAGGTACAAAAGATGACAAAAGACAGCCATAGTAATGATTCCCAAGATAGCAACAGCATGCATACCAGACACAATATCTAGACCTAAACACTGATGGGTGGGAGACAGTTCCAGGAGGATTGGGAAAACCATTTCATCATTGATTATCAGAGGAAGGAATGTGGAAACTGGCTAAGGAATCCATTTTATTATCCCCCCAGGCCTGACCTCATCCTGTGATACTCAATGATGTACAGGTCTGAAAAACATAAGCAAAAGGTTGGATGACCTTTAGTACATTAACCCTGACAGGCAGCTTGTGAAGCAAGGCTTGCTTAAAAGAGAAAGCTCATGCGACATGCATTGGTTCATCCGCCCAGAAAAAGATAGACATCTCGATGTCCACATAGGTCTGAGGAGAGGTCATGAGGAAGCTAGATTGGTGACGCCTTGGAAAGTCCCAAACGTCTGAGAAATGTGAAGGTCACGCTTGTGGTCATCTTGTATCACGCTGCCACCATAAAATGTTATTCTACTGTGATTGGATAGATGCCTAATATATGTGTAATACCATGCATCTCCTGATCAACATCACGCCATGTACTTGATGAAGAAATTATCTTTCAGTTGTTCTGATTGGATGATGTATTTTCACCCTTTTGTATAGTCTCAAAAATGACCCTCATCATGGGGCTGACTACACTTCACCCTCATCTCAATTAGGTAAGCTGATACCTCCTAAATGTGTGTATATCTTGTGACTAATACAATCTGTAACTTGTTATGATGAACCTTGTTCATTGCAAAGCACTCAAGCACCATAGGGTAATGATGATGCTAAATAAAGATGCATAACTTAATTGATTGATCCAGCTGGTGTGCCAGGTAGTGGGAGCCTGCTTGTCTGAGAATAAAACTGTTGTGGTGGAGTGAAACTATAAGGAAGGACTGCACATATGTGCCTATCTGGCCAGTGTTGGTGGATTCAGCTATGCCCATGATGCATGGGCTATTGTGCCTAAAGTGCACCTCAAGATCTTTGTTCTTAGGTATAATGGAGATCAGCTGCTTCTCCATTTGAGCGAGCTTCATTCTGTTGTCAGTCATGATATCCTTGATGTCAGAAATTCTGCACTTAGCTCTGTCTAGACAGACAGACTGCCTATCTATCCAATTCGTCATGAGGGCCACCCAGGTCATCATCAAGTCTATTGTGGCATCAATGGACTCTATCATGGCCTTCAGTTTCAAAACGATAGATGAAGATGAGTCGGAGTCCCAGTGTTAAAAGCCCCCACAGCATCCTCATGTCCATGGATGACATTACCTCACAACGTGCATGTGTTTGACATCAAACGTAAGCTTCCTCAGTTTGGGATCCCCCTTGCCAATGACAGGCCAGAGTCGATGCTGTATACAGTCTCAGATGTGAAAAGGGACCGAAGCCCCTCCAGTAGCTTAGGGTAGATGGTGTCAGATTGCATATAGGTGTGGGTGTAGACTATGGTCTGTGGCACCACTGTCTCAAAAGAGGGAGGACAGAGCTATGGTGTTTGGGAGGTCTAGCTCCAAATGCAGAATTGTAACATTTAGAAAGATCTGAACAGTTGTGTCAAAGGAATATCAGGCCCCTGACATAAATTAGGGAGTAGGCTCAGTAATTCCCCAATGGGACCCCTGGTCCAGGGCTAGCCCATTGCTATGATGTGCTATAGAGGGCAGCCATCTCTGCTGGTGCGAGGTGGAAGTGCAAGGCAACCCATAGCTGGAGCTGTAGTCAGGTCTTTCCTGCACTCCACATCGATGTCTCGTCCGGGAACAAAGGTGGAATGAGAGAAGCTGGCTGCGTTTGACTCTACTGGCAAAAATGATGCCACTCAGAATAGGCCTATGGCGCTCGGGGGTGGGGGAGTGGTGAACAGGTTGCCTGTCTTGACAGATGGGTAATTAGGGTGGTCTCAGGTTCATCAGCAGCACCTGTCACTGCCGGGCCTCTGAGGGCAGACCTTCCGACTAAGCCTCATGTGCAGTCCTGCAACTGCTGGCTAGTAGTGGGGCTCCAGCGAGGCCCCACACTCACTGTCAACCCCTCTGGTGTGAGGTGTAGTTGAAGACCTTCCAAGTCCACCTGCTGACCCTGAGGATGGGACATGCGGCACGGAGCTTCACTCTAGGCCACCATCTGGTTATCTGTATGGCTATGCTCCCCATGTATAATATATTTCTTTAGTGCAAACCTAGCCAACAGGCAGCCAAGGGCTGTACAGTGTCAAAGACAAGCATAAAGTCAACAAGTTAGAGGACAGGGCAATCTTGTTTGCAGATGGTTAATGTATTGCGAAGAAATGTTGAGTCTTCAACTCTGTCCTAAACTGATCAGAGTTGAGGTGGTCCTGATTGATACAGGGATATGTTTCCAGATCCTGAGCGCATAGATGGAAAAGGCCTGCTGTCTTTTTTTTTACATTTCTCAGTCTGCAGTCTGATTGAGTTCTGTCCATGGGTATGCCAAGATCCACCAGAGATCCAGAGTTTGTCTGCAAGATAAGCTGGGATGCTGGTGGTGATATCTTTGTAAATGATGCAGCTGGATTTGAAGACAGTGTGGGCCAACAAGGGGAGCAAACGGAGTTCCATTGGTTTGGAGGTGATGTAATCATACTTCTGAAGAGCCGAGATGAGATGTGCTGCAGCATGTAAAATGCCCCTACGGTGCCAGTGTGGAATGTGGAGGACAAGGAGAAGCACATTACCACCATCCAGATGTGGGAGTAAAAGGGCTTAAACACTTTTTCTAAAGTTGCTTTATGGAATAAATTGTTTGACTTTCTTTAGCAGAGAGGGCTGGCTATAGTTGGTCTTTGTTTTCTGCCAATGTGTACCTTGAGGATGAGGTTAGTGTCCAGGGAGAATTCAAGTCACTTGGCATTTGGTGAAAGGTGGGATTCAAAGCTGTCAGCCTTCATGTCATTGAGCCAGCTTGTACTGTATTTTGTTTAATATTAAGAAGGTGCTGCCTGCACTGCCTAGGTGCCTTATCTGTTGTATCAGTTCTCTGAACAGGCCCGGCCCTCTAAACCCTGCTTATGCTCGACTGCTTCAGACTGACTCCCAAAGCCTCCAGCCTTTTTTCTTTTCTTGTTTCTTTTGACCCTTTGCTCTTCCTCTTTTGTACCTTCTTCCCTTTGTGCTTCTGTTTCCCTTTCTTTGTACCTTTTGCCTCTGTGCTCCTTTCAATCTGCTCTAATGTGACCTGTGACCTCTTGTTTCCAATTGTTGCCTTGTGCTTTTTTATCCTTTTTGCCTCTTTCTGCCTCTTGTTGCCTTTTTCTGTCCTTTGCTACCTTTTTGGTCTCAGTGCCCTGCACTCTTCTGCTCCTTTCCGCTGGCTGCTTAACACCTCCTGTGTTCTCCAGCCATCCACTCTTGACCCACCCAGCCACGACCACTGGACCTAGGATCTCTTCCACACTCTTGTATCTTCCTAATAGTGGCCAAAGAAGTGAGCATGCTGCTGGTGTGCTGACAAAATGCCAAAGGCAAGCCAGTCACAGCTCTTAGGACCCCTGGTTTGATACCTACCCACTGCACCCCAAAGGTCTACTCTGCCGCAGCCCTCCACTCCACGAATGCCCAAACCTGTACTACACCACTCCCTCCCCTGCCAGCATGAAAGTTTATTTTCCTGCACCACATGCTGCTTCTCCTTTGCTTAACCCAGCTCACCCTGAGTCCTCTCTCACTCTCACCACACACAGAACCACGCCTCTCAAGACATCACCATGCACTGCACTCATCCCACTCTGACCTGGGTTCTCTTAAAAAATCTCCGGAAATGGCAGTAGCCATTCCTCCCAGCTACAAGACTGCAAACCAGGACAGAACTAGCAAATACAGAGGTGCATCTCATCAGCCAATCTCAGTGACCACCTTGAGCACATGGTTTTTAAGATCAGCACCTCTGGCAACACCGATGAAGGAGAAGCCCTACCCTACTAACCTCTTGTAGGAGGCTGGACTGGCTTGTAGTGAGTACCAAGGGGTACTTGCACCTTGCACCAGGCCCAGTTATCCCTTATTAGTGTATAGGGTGTCTAGCAACTTAGGCTGATAGATAATGGTAGCTTAGCAGAGCAGCTTAGGCTGAACTAGGAGACGTGTGAAGCTACTACAGTACCACTTAGTGTCATATGCACAATATCATAAGAAAACACAATACACAGTTATACTAAAAATAAAGGTACTTTATTTTTATGACAATATGCCAAAGTATCTTAGAGTGTACCCTCAGTGAGAGGATAGGAAATATACACAAGATATATATACACAATAGCAAAAATATGCAGTATAGTCTTAGAAAACAGTGCAAACAATGTATAGTTACAATAGGATGCAATGGGGAAACATAGGGATAGGGGCAACACAAACCATATACTCCAAAAGTGGAATGCGAACCACGAATGGACCCCAAACCTATGTGACCTTGTAGGGGGTCGCTGGGACTATTAGAAAATAGTGAGAGTTAGAAAAATAACCCTCCCCAAGACCCTGAAAAGTGAGTGCAAAGTGCACTAAAGTTCCCCTAAGGACAAAGTAGTCGTGTTAGAGGAATAATGCAGGAAAGACACAAACCAGCAATGCAACAACTGTGGATTTCCAATCTAGGGTACCTGTGGAACAAGGGGACCAAGTCCAAAAGTCACAAGCAAGTCGGAGATGGGCAGATGCCCAGGAAATGCCAGCTGCGGGTGCAAAGAAGGTTCGACTGGACAGAAGAAGCTGAGGTTTAAGCAGGAACGAAAAGGGCTAGAGACTTCTTCTTTGGAGGACGGATCCCTCTCGCCGCGGAGAGTCGTGCAGAAGTGTTTTCCACTAAAAGAACGCCAACAAGCCTTGCTAGCTGCAAATCGTGCGTTTGGCATTTTTGGACGCTGCTGGGGCCCAGGAGGGACCAGGAGGTCGTAAATTGGACCTGAAGAGAGAGGGGACGTCGAGCAAGACAAAGAGCCCTCACTGAAGCAGGTAGCACCCGGAGAAGTGCCAGAAACAGGCACTACAAGGATGCGTGAAATGGTGCTCGCCGAAGTTGCACAAAAGAGTCCCACGTCGCCGGAGACCAACTTAGAAAGTCGTGCAATGCAGGTTAGAGTGCCGTGGACCCAGGCTTGGCTGTGCACAAAGGATTTCCGCCGGAAGTGCACAGGGGCCGGAGTAACTGCAAAGTGGCGGTTCCCAGCAATGCAGCCCAGCGAGGTGAGGCAAGGACTTACCTCCACCAAACTTGGGCTGAAGAGTCACTGGACTGTGGGGGTCACTTGGACAGAGTTGCTGGATTCGAGGGACCTCGCTCGTTGTGCTGAGAGGAGACCCAAGGGACCGGTAATGCAGCTTTTTGGTGCCTGCGGTTGCAGGGGGAAGATTCCGTCGACCCACGGGAGATTTCTTCGGAGCTTCTGGTGCAGAGAGGAGGCAGACTACCCCCACAGCATGCACAAGCAGGAAAACAGTCGAGAAGGCGGCAGGATCAGCGTTACAGAGTTGCAGTAGTCGTCTTTGCTACTATGTTGCAGGTTTGCAGGCTTCCAGCGCGGTCAGCAGTCGTTTCCTTATCAGAAGGTGAAGAGAGAGATGAAGAGGAACTCGGATGAGCTCTTGCATTTGTTATCTGAAGTTTCCCCAGAGACAGAGACCCTAAATAGCCAGAAAAGAGGGTTTGGCTACCTAGGAGAGAGGATAGGCTACTAACACCTGAAGGAGCCTATCACAAGGAGTCTCTGACGTCACCTGGTGGCACTGGCCACTCAGAGCAGTCCAGTGTGCCAGCAGCACCTCTGTTTCCAAGATGGCAGAGGTCTGGAGCACACTGGAGGAGCTCTGGACACCTCCCACGGGAGGTGCAGGTCAGGGGAGTGGTCACTCCCCTTTCCTTTGTCCAGTTTCGCGCCAGAGCAGGGGCTAAGGGGTCCCTGAACCGGTGTAGACTGGCTTATGCAGAATTGGGCACATCTGTGCCCAAGAAAGCATTTCCAGAGGCTGGGGGAGGCTACTCCTCCCCTGCCTTCACACCATTTTCCAAAGGGAGAGGGTGTCACACCCTCTCTCAGAGGAAGTTCTTTGTTCTGCCATCCTGGGCCAGGCCTGGCTGGACCCCAGGAGGGCAGCTGCCTGTCTGAGGGGTTGGCAGCAGCAGCAGCTGCAGTGAAACCCCAGGAAGGGCAGTTTGGCAGTACCAGGGTCTGTGCTACAGACCACTGGGATCATGGGATTGTGCCAACTATGCCAGGATGGCATAGAGGGGGCAATTCCATGATCATAGACATGTTACATGGCCATATTCGGAGTTACCATTGTGAAGCTACATATAGGTAGTGACCTATATGTAGTGCACGCGTGTAATGGTGTCCCCGCACTCACAAAGTTCAGGGAATTGGCTCTGAACAATGTGGGGGCACCTTGGCTAGTGCCAGGGTGCCCTCACACTAAGTAACTTTGCACCTAACCTTTACAAAGTAAAGGTTAGACATATAGGTGACTTATAAGTTACTTAAGTGCAGTGTAAAATGGCTGTGAAATAACGTGGACGTTATTTCACTCAGGCTGCAGTGGCAGGCCTGTGTAAGAATTGTCAGAGCTCCCTATGGGTGGCAAAAGAAATGCTGCAGCCCATAGGGATCTCCTGGAACCCCAATACCCTGGGTACCTCAGTACCATATACTAGGGAATTATAAGGGTGTTCCAGTAAGCCAATGTAAATTGGTAAAAATGGTCACTAGCCTGTCAGTGACAATTTGGAAAGAAATGAGAGAGCATAACCACTGAGGTTCTGGTTAGCAGAGCCTCAGTGAGACAGTTAGTCACTGTGAGAAGGTAGCCTCTTTCTAGCCTTGTTGCCCCCACTTTTGGCCTGTTTGTGAGTGTATGTCAGGGTGTTTGTCACTGTTTTCACTGTCTCACTGGGATCCTGATGGCCAGGCCTCAGTGCTCATAGTGAGAACACCATGTTTTCAGTATGGTTGTTATGTGTCACTGGGATCCTGCTAGTCAGGACCCCAGTGCTCATAGGTTTGCGGCCTATATGTATGTGTCACTGGGACCCTGTCACACAGGGCCCCAGTGCTCATAGGTGTGCATGTATATGTTCCCTGTGTGGTGCCTAACTGTCTCACTGAGGCTCTGCTAACCAGAACCTCAGTGGTTATGCTCTCTCATTTCTTTCCAAAATTGTCACTGACAGGCTAGTGACCATTTTTACCAATTTACATTGGCTTACTGGAACACCCTTATAATTCCCTAGTATATGGTACTAAGGTACCCAGGGTATTGGGGTTCCAGGAGATCCCTATGGACTGCAGCATTTCTTTTGCCACCCATAGGGAGCTCTGACAATCCTTACACAGGTCTGCCACTGCAGCCTGAGTGAAATAACGTCCACGTTATTTCACAGCCATTTTACACTGCACTTAAGTAACTTATAAGTCACCTATATGTCTAACCTTTACCTGGTAAAGGTTAGGTGCAAAGTTACTTAGTGTGAGGGCACCCTGGCACTAGCCAAGGTGCCCCCACATTGTTCAGAGCCAATTCACTGAACTTTGTGAGTGCGGGGACACCATTACACGCGTGCACTACATATAGGTCACTACCTATATGTAGCTTCACCATGGTAACTCCGAATATGGCCATGTAACATGTCTATGATCATGGAATTGCCCCCTCTATGCCATCCTGGCATAGTTGGCACAATCCCATGATCCCAGTGGTCTGTAGCACAGACCCTGGTACTGCCAAACTGCCCTTCCTGGGGTTTCACTGCAGCTGCTGCTGCTGCCAACCCCTCAGACAGGCATCTGCCCTCCTGGGGTCCAGCCAGGCCTGGCCCAGGATGGCAGAACAAAGAACTTCCTCTGAGAGAGGGTGTGACACCCTCTCCCTTTGGAAAATGGTGTGAAGGCAGGGGAGGAGTAGCCTCCCCCAGCCTCTGGAAATGCTTTGTTGGGCACAGAGGTGCCCAATTCTGCATAAGCCAGTCTACACCGGTTCAGGGACCCCTTAGCCCCTGCTCTGGCGCGAAACTGGACAAAGGAAAGGGGAGTGCCCACTCCCCTGACCTGCACCTCCCCTGGGAGGTGTCCAGAGCTCCTCCAGTGTGCTCCAGACCTCTGCCATCTTGGAAACAGAGGTGCTGCTGGCACACTGGACTGCTCTGAGTGGCCAGTGCCACCAGGTGACGTCAGAGACTCCTTGTGATAGGCTCCTTCAGGTGTTAGTAGCCTCTCCTCTCTCCTAGGTAGCCAAACCCTCTTTTCTGGCTATTTAGGGTCTCTGTCTCTGGGGAAACTTCAGATAACGAATGCATGAGCTCAGCCGAGTTCCTCTGCATCTCTCTCTTCACCTTCTGATAAGGAATCGACCGCTGACCGCGCTGGAAGCCTGCAAACCTGCAACATAGTAGCAAAGACGACTACTGCAACTCTGTAACGCTGATCCTGCCGCCTTCTCGACTGTTTTCCTGCTTGTGCATGCTGTGGGGGTAGTCTGCCTCCTCTCTGCACCAGAAGCTCCGAAGAAATCTCCCGTGGGTCGACGGAATCTTCCCCCTGCAACCGCAGGCACCAAAAAGCTGCATTACCGGTCCCTTGGGTCTCCTCTCAGCACGACGAGCGAGGTCCCTCGAATCCAGCGACGCTGTCCAAGTGACCCCCACAGTCCAGTGACTCTTCAGCCCAAGTTTGGTGGAGGTAAGTCCTTGCCTCACCTCGCTGGGCTGCATTGCTGGCAACCGCGACTTTGCAGCTACTCCGGCCCCTGTGCACTTCCGGCGGAAATCCTTTGTGCACATCCAAGCCTGGGTCCACGGCACTCTAACCTGCATTGCACGACTTTCTAAGTTGGTCTCCGGCGACGTGGGACTCCTTTGTGCAACTTCGGCGAGCACCGTTTCACGCATCCTCGTAGTGCCTGTTTCTGGCACTTCTCCGGGTGGTACCTGCTTTAGTGAGGGCTCTTTGTCTTGCTCGACGTCCCCTCTCTCTGCAGGTCCAATTTGCGACCTCCTGGTCCCTCCTGGGCCCCAGCAGCGTCCAAAAACGCCAAACGCACGATTTGCGTGTAGCAAGGCTTGTTGGCGTCTTTCCGGCGGGAAAACACTTCTGCACGACTCTCCAAGGCGAGTGGGATCCGTCCACCAAAGGGGAAGTCTCTAGCCCTTTTTGTTCTTGCAGAAACTTCAGCTTCTTCTGTCCAGTCGAAGCTTCTTTGCACCCGCAGCTGGCATTTCCTGGGCATCTGCCCATCTCCGACTTGCTTGTGACTTTTGGACTTGGTCCCCTTGTTCCACAGGTACCCCAGATTGAAAATCCACAGTTGTTGCATTGCTGGTTTGTGTCTTTCCTGCATTATTCCTCTAACACGACTCTTTTGTCCTTAGGGGAACTTTAGTGCACTTTGCACTCACTTTTCAGGGTCTTGGGGAGGGTTATTTTTCTAACTCTCACTATTTTCTAATAGTCCCAGCGACCCTCTACAAGGTCACATAGGTTTGGGGTCCATTCGTGGTTCGCATTCCACTTTTGGAGTATATGGTTTGTGTTGCCCCTATCCCTATGTTTCCCCATTGCATCCTATTGTAACTATACAGTACATTGTTTGCACTGTTTTCTAAGACTATACTGCATATTTTTGCTATTGTGTATATATATCTTGTGTATATTTCCTATCCTCTCACTGAGGGTACACTCTAAGATACTTTGGCATATTGTCATAAAAATAAAGTACCTTTATTTTTAGTATAACTGTGTATTGTGTTTTCTTATGATATTGTGCATATGACACTAAGTGGTACTGTAGTAGCTTCACACGTCTCCTAGTTCAGCCTAAGCTGCTCTGCTAAGCTACCATTATCTATCAGCCTAAGCTGCTAGACACCCTATACACTAATAAGGGATAACTGGTCCTGGTGCAAGGTGCAAGTACCCCTTGGTACTCACTACAAGCCAGTCCAGCCTCCTACAGTCACTACACAGGTAACACATTCAAGCACACTTATGAGCACTGGGGCCCTGGGTTACCAGGGTCCCAGTGGCACATACAACTAAAACAACATTTATACAGTGAAAAATGTGGGTAACATGCCAGGCAAGATGGTACTTTCCTACACAACCCCCCCCCCCCAAACGAAGGACAATAAGACTAGCCATGACCTGATGAGTCTTCATTGTCTAAGTGGAAATATCTGGAGAGTCCATCTGCATTGGAGTGGCTACTCCCAGGTCTATGTTCCACTGTATAGTCCATTCCCTGTAGGGATATGGACCACCTCAACAATTTAGGATTTTCACCTTTCATTTGTTTTAGCCAAAGCAGAGGTTTGTGGTCTGTCTGAACAATGAAGTGAGTGCCAAACAGGTATGCCTCAACTTATTCAGAGCCCAGACCACAGCAAAGGCCTCCCTCTCAATGGCAGACCAACGCTTTTCTATAGGGGTCAACCTTCTACTAATAAAAGCAACAGGTTGATCCTGGCCCTCAGAATTAAGTTGTGATAGGACTGCCCCTACTCCTAATTCAGATGCATCAGTTTGGACATAGAAGTTTTTAGAGTAACAAGGGCTTTTCAGGACAGGTGCAGAGCACATGGCCTGCTTCAGCTCCTCAAAAGCTTTCTGACAGTTTGCTGTCCATAATACCTTTTTAGACATTTTCTTGGATGTGAGGTCATTAAGAGGGGCTGCAATGGAGCCATAGTTCTTAATGAACCTCCTGTAATACCCAGTGAGGCCTAGGAAGGCTCTCACCTGAGTCTGAGTGGTAGGGGGAACCCAATCAATAATAGTTTGGATTTTCCCCTGAAGTGGTGCAATCTGTTCCCCACCAACAAGGTGTCCCAGATAAACCACCTTACCCTGCCCTATCTGGCACTTTGAAGCCTTGATAGTGAGGCCTGCCTTTTGCAGGGCCTCCAAAACTTTCCATAGGTGGACCAGGTGATCATCCCAGCTGGAGCTAAAGACAGCTATATCGTCCAAATATGCTGCACTGAAAGCTTCCAGCCCTTGCAGGACTGTGTTCACCAACCTCTGAAAAGTGGCAGGTGCATTTTTCAAACCAAAAGGCATTACAGTAAACTGGTAATGTCCTCCAATGGTAGAAAATGTAGTCTTAGGTTTAGCATCTTCTGATAATTTGATCTGCCAATACCCTGCAGTCAAATCAAAAGTGCTTAGATACTTGGCAGATGCCAGTGTATCTATAAGCTCGTCTGCCCTGGGTATAGGGTGAGCATCAGTTTTGGTTACCAAGTTGAGACCTCTATAGTCTACACAAAACCGCATTTCCTTCTTTCCATCTTTAGAATTGGGTTTTGGTACCAGTACCACAGGAGAAGCCCATGGACTGTCAGAGTGCTCAACCACTCCTAGTTCCAACATTTTCTGAACTTCATGCTTTATGCAGTCCCTGACATGGTCAGGCTGCCTATAGATCTTACTTTTGACAGGTAAACTGTCTCCAGTATCTATAGTGTGCTCACACCAAGAAGTGGTGCCTGGCACAGTAGAGAAGAGTTCTGAAAATTGTCCTAGGAGATTTATGCAATTGTCTTTCTGCTCAGCAGTAAGACAATCAGCCAAAACTACACCTTCCACAAAAGCATCTTGTTCTGTGGAAGAGAAGAGATCAGGTAGAGGATCACTGTCTTCTTCCTGTCCCTCATCAGTTGCCATGAGCAGGGTGAGATCAGCCCTGTCATAGTAGGGTTTCAGGCGGTTGACATGGAGCACCCTAAGGGGACTCCTGGCAGTGCCTAAGTCAACTAAATAGGTGACTTCTCCCTTCTTTTCAACAATTGTGTGGGGTCCACTCCATTTATCTTGGAGTGCTCTTGGGGTCACAGGCTCCAAGACTCACACTTTCTGCCCTGGTTGGTACTGAACCAAAACAGCCTTCTGATCATGCCATTGCTTCTGGAGCTCTTGGCTGGCCTGAAGGTTTTTACTGGCCTTTTTCATGTTCTCAGCCATCCTTGATCTGAGGCCAAGTACATAATCCACAATATCCTGCTTAGGAGCTTTTAAAGGTTGTTCCCAACCCTCCTTTACAAGTGTGAGTGGACCCCTAACAGGGTGTCCAAAAAGAAGTTCAAAGGGGCTGAAGCCCACTCCTTTCTGGGGTACCTCCCTGTAGGCAAAAAGGAGGCATGGTAGAAGGATATCCCATCTCCTGCGGAGTTTTTCAGGGAGACCCATAATCATGCCTTTGAGAGTTTTATTAAATCTCTCTACCAGTCCATTTGTTTGTGGATGATAGGGTGTTGTGAACTTGTACGTTACACCACACTCCTTCCACATGGCCTTTAAGTATGCAGACATGAAATTGCTTTCTCTGTCTGATACTACTTCCTTTGGGAAGCCCACCCTGGAAAATATTCCCAGGAGGGCCTTTGCCACTGCAGGAGCTGTAGTGGTCCTTAAAGGACTTGCTTCAGGGTATCTTGTGGCATGGTCCACTACCACCAAGATAAACCTATTGCCTGAAGCAGTAGGAGGGTCAAGGGGGCCAACTATGTCAACCCCTACCCTTTCAAAGGGAACCCCAACCACAGGCAGTGGGATAAGGGGTGCCTTTGGGGTGCCACCTGTCTTGCCACTGGCTTGACAGGTTTCACAGGACTTACAAAATTCCTTTGTGTCCTCAGACATTCTAGGCCAATGAAACAATGGAACCAATCTGTCCCAAGTTTTCATTTGACCCAGGTGCCCAGCTAGGGGAATGTCATGTGCCAGTGTTAGGAGGAACTTTCTGTACTCCTGATGAATCACTAATCTCCTGGCAGCTCCAGGTTTAGGATCCCTATGCTCAGTGTACAAGAGGTTGTCCTCCCAGTAAACTCTGTGAGAGTCACTGACATCCCCATTAGCCTGTTTGACAGCTTGCTGTCTGAGACCCTCTAATGTGGGACAGGTTTGCTGTGCCACACTCAGCTCCTCTCTGGCAGGCCCCCCTTCACCCAAAAGCTCAGCAGTGTCTGCTTCCAGCTCCTCTGGTGTAGGTTCTGCACAGGGAGGGAATTCTTCTTCCTCAGAAGTAGAATCCACTGTAGAGGGAGGGATAGTAGGAAGTGGTTTGCTTCTACTAGCCCTAGCTTTAGGGAGCACTTGGTCCATTGTTCCAGGATCCAAGCTTCCCTGTCCTTTTTGCTTTTTGGCCTGAGCCCTTGTCAAAGCAAAAATATGCCCTGGAATGCCCAGCATTGCTGCATGGGCCTCCAACTCCACATCTGACCAAGCTGATGTCTCCAAATCATTCCCTAGTAGACAGTCCACAGGTAATTCTGAAGCTACCACAACTTTCTTTGGACCAGTTACCCCCCCCCAGTTGAGATTTACAACAGCCATGGGGTGGCTTTGTGTTATGTTGTGAGCATCGGTTACTTGGTACTGGTGTCCAAGTATGTGTTGTTCAGGGTGCACCAGTTTCTCAATCACCATTGTGACACTGGCACCTGTGTCCCTGTAGGCCTGGACCTCAACACCATTTATTAGGGTTAGTTGCTTGTACTTCTCCAAGTTATGGGGGCAAGCAACCAAAGTGGCTAAATCAATAGCCCCTTCAGAGACTAAAGTAGCCTCTGTGGTCTCCCTAATCAGACCAACCCCAACTAAGTTACCAAAAGTGAGCCCAGCTACTCCCTTGGATTGGCTATTAGTAGGTTTGCTCCCACCACCACTGCTATTAGTAGGGACACTAGGTGTAGCAGTAGGGGTTGTAGTGGTAGGAGCAGTGGTGCCTTTCTTTGGACAACTGGGATCTGTTGTCCAATGGCCTTTTATTTTACATAAATAGCACCATGGTTTCTTTTCCTTGTTCTGATTAAAGGAGGATTTGGACCCACCACCCCCACCAGAGTGTTTTTGTGGGCCTGATGAAGACTCATTTTTAGATTTGTCCCCACCCTTGTCAGAAGACTTACCATCCTTCTTTTTGTTGCCATCTTTGTCACCCCCTGTATGAACTTTTCTGTTCACTCTTGTTCTGACCCATTTGTCTGCCTTCTTTCCCAATTCTTGGGGAGAGGTCAGATCAGAGTCCACCAAGTACTGGTGCAACAAATCAGACACACAATTATTAAGAATATGCTCTCTCAGGATCAAGTTATACAGGCTGTCATAATCAGTAACTTTACTGCCATGTAACCACCCCTCCAAGGCCTTCACTGCCTGGTCAATGAAATCAACCCAGTCTTGTGAAGACTCCTTTTTGGTCTCTCTGAACTTTATCCTGTACTGTTCAGTGGTTAAGCCATAACCATCCAGGAGTGCATTCTTAAGAACTTGGAAATTATTAGCATCATTTTCTTTCACAGTAAGGAGCCTATCCCTACCTTTTCCACTAAATGATAGCCATAGGATAGCAGCCCACTGCCTTTGAGGGACATCCTGTACAACACAGGCCCTCTCAAGTGCAGCAAACCACTTGTTAATGTCATCCCCCTCCTTATAAGGGGGAACTATCTTGTGCAGATTCCTGGAATCATGCTCTTTTACAGGATGACTATGGGGAATACTGCTGCTGCCACCATGGGTATCTAAACCCAACTTCTGTCTTTCCTTCTCTAATTCAAAAGACTGTCTATCCAAATCCAGCTGTTGCTTTTTAAGCTTCAGTCTGGTTTGTTCCACCCTCAACTTATTGAGTTCCCTCTCTAACATTCTGTCATCAGGGTTGGTGGGAGGGACATTTCTAGAAACAGAGCTATGATGGGAATGAACAGAAGGAGACCTGTCCCTTACAGAAGCCACCCTAACAGCTTGGTTTACAGAAACATTACTACCAGTATGGTGAGAATAAATGCTTTTGCTATGATGTGAGACAACACTATTTATTTGGTGTGGCTCATCATCATTACCATCTATGCTAGATTGTCTAGTAATGGGCAGGCTAGGAAGTTTCTTTCCTGAATCTTTTCCTGGGGGAGTCCCTGAATCAGATTGGGAACTATTCGGTACTTTTGCAACAGATGGGGCACCTATGGCCTTATCCTGTTCTCTAAGCATGTTAAGTAACAGTTCCAAGGAAGGATTTTTCCCTACACTCAAACCTCTCTCTATACAGAGACTCCTTGCTCTTTTCCAGCTAAGGTTGTCATATGCAAGTTTGGACAGATCAACACTTTGGCCTGTGCCAGACATTTTTTTGAGAGAGTTAAAGTGATAGAAAAAGAGAAAAAAGTTTTCAGAACTTTTTGGAAAGACAGAAAAAAAACTTTTTAAACTTTTAAGAACTTTTTGAAAGTTTAGAAGTACTTTTCAGCACTTAGACAAGAGTGAAAAGAGGAAATGCAAAACTTTTTGGCTATGTGTATATACACTGACCTTGTTTTGTATATTTTTCTCTTATGAAAAGTACAATGACAAGAGTGGTAAGTAGTCTCAAGCACTTATCCCACCACTGCACAACCAATGTAGGAGGCTGGACTGGCTTGTAGTGAGTACCAAGGGGTACTTGCACCTTGCACCAGGCCCAGTTATCCCTTATTAGTGTATAGGGTGTCTAGCAGCTTAGGCTGATAGATAATGGTAGCTTAGCAGAGCAGCTTAGGCTGAACTAGTAACGTATGAAGCTACTACAGTACCACTTAGTGTCATACGCACAATATCATAAGAAAACACAATACACAGTTATACTAAAAATAAAGGTACTTTATTTTTATGACAATATGCCAAAGTATCTTAGAGTGTACCCTCAGTGAGAGGATAGGAAATATACACAAGATATATATACACAATAGCAAAAATATGCAGTATAGTCTTAGAAAACAGTGCAAACAATGTATAGTTACAATAGGATGCAATGGGGAAACATAGGGATAGGGGCAACACAAACCATATACTCCAAAAGTGGAATGCGAACCACGAATGGATCCCAAACCTATGTGACCTTGTAGAGGGTCGCTGGGACTATTAGAAAATAGTGAGAGTTAGAAAAATAACCCTCCCCAAGACCCTGAAAAGTGAGTGCAAAGTGCACTAAAGTTCCCCTAAGGACAAAGAAGTCGTGTTAGAGGAATAATGCAGGAAAGACACAAACCAGCAATGCAAAAACTGTGGATTTCCAATCTAGGGTACCTGTGGAACAAGGGGACCAAGTCCAAAAGTCACAAGCAAGTCGGAGATGGGCAGATGCCCAGGAAATGCCAGCTGTGGGTGCAAAGAAGCTTCAACTGGACAGAAGAAGCTAAGGTTTCAGCAGGAACTAAAAGGGCTAGAGACTTCCCCTTTGGTGGACAAATCCCACTCGCCGTGCAAAATTGTGCAGAAGTATTTTCCTGCTGAAAGAACGCCAACAAGCCTTGCTAGCTGCAAATCGTGTGTTTGGCGTTTTTGCACGCTGCTGGGGCCCAGGAGGGACCAGGAGGTCGCAAATTGGACCTGAGAAAAGAGGTGACGTCGAGCAAGACAAAGAGCCCTCACTGAAGCAGGTAGCACCCGGAGAAGTGCCAGAAACAGGCACTACGAGGATGCGTGAAACGGTGCTCGCCGAAGTTGCACAAAGGAGTCCCACGTCGCCGGAGACCAACTTAGAAAGTCGTGCAATGCAGGTTAGAGTGCCGTGGACCCAGGCTTGGCTGTGCACAAAGGATTTCCGCCGGAAGTGCACAGGGGCCGGAGTAGCTGCAAAGTCGCTGTTCCCAGCAATGCAGCCCAGCGAGGTGAGGCAAGGACTTACCTCCACCAAACTTGGGCTGAAGAGTCACTGGACTGTGGGGGTCACTTGGACAGAGTTGCTGGATTCGAGGGACCTCGCTCGTCGTGCTGAGAGGAGACCCAAGGGACCGGTAATGCAGCTTTTTGGTGCCTGCGTTTGCAGGGGGAAGATTCCGTCGACCCACGGGAGATTTCTTCGGAGCTTCTGGTGCAGAGAGGAGGCAGACTACCCCCACAGCATGCACAAGCAGGAAAACAGTTGAGAAGGCGGCAGGATCAGCGTTACAGAGTTGCAGTAGTCGTCTTTGCTACTATGTTGCAGGTTTGCAGGCTTCCAGCGCGGTCAGCACTCGTTTCCTTATCAGAAGGTGAAGAGAGAGATGCAGAGGAACTCGGATGAGCTCTTGCATTCGTTATCTGAAGTTTCCCCAGAGACAGAGACCCTAAATAGCCAGAAAAGAGGGTTTGGCTACCTAGGAGAGAGGATAGGCTACTAACACCTGAAGGAGCCTATCACAAGGAGTCTCTGACGTCACCTGGTGGCACTGGCCACTCAGAGCAGTCCAGTGTGCCAGCAGCACCTCTGTTTCCAAGATGGCAGAGGTCTGGAGCACACTGGAGGAGCTCTGGACACCTCCCAGGGGAGGTGCAGGTCAGGGGAGTGGTCACTCCCCTTTCCTTTGTCCAGTTTCGCCCCAGAGCAGGGGCTAAGGGGTCCCTGAACCGGTGTAGACTGGCTTATGCAGAATTGGGCACATCTGTGCCCAAGAAAGCATTTCCAGAGGCTGGGGGAGGCTACTCCTCCCCTGCCTTCACACCATTTTCCAAAGGGAGAGGGTGTCACACCCTCTCTCAGAGGAAGTTCTTTGTTCTGCCATCCTGGGCCAGGCCTGGCTGGACCCCAGGAGGGCAGCTGCCTGTCTGAGGGGTTGGCAGCAGCAGCAGCTGCAGTGAAACCCCAGGAAGGGCAGTTTGGCAGTACCAGGGTCTGTGCTACAGACCACTGGGATCATGGGATTGTGCCAACTATGCCAGGATGGCATAGAGGGGGCAATTCCATGATCATAGACATGTTACATGGCCATATTCGGAGTTACCATGGTGAAGCTAGATATAGGTAGTGACCTATATGTAGTGCACGCGTGTAATGGTGTCCCCGCACTCACAAAGTTCAGGGAATTGGCTCTGAACAATGTGGGGGCACCTTGGCTAGTGCCAGGGTGCCCTCACACTAAGTAACTTTGCACCTAACCTTTACCAGGTAAAGGTTAGACATATAGGTGACTTATAAGTTACTTAAGTGCAGTGTAAAATGGCTGTGAAATAACGTGGACGTTATTTCACTCAGGCTGCAGTGGCAGGCCTGTGTAAGAATTGTCAGAGCTCCCTATGGGTGGCAAACGAAATGCTGCAGCCCATAGGGATCTCCTGGAACCCCAATACCCTGGGTACCTCAGTACCATATACTAGGGAATTATAAGGGTGTTCCAGTAAGCCAATGTAAATTGGTAAAAATGGTCACTAGCCTGTCAGTGACAATTTGGAAAGAAATGAGAGAGCATAACCACTGAGGTTCTGGTTAGCAGAGCCTCAGTGAGACAGTTAGTCACGACACAGGTAACACATTCAGGCACACTTATGAGCGCTGGGGCCCTGGGTTACCAGGGTCCCAGTGACACATACAACTAAAACAACATATATACAGTGAAAAATGGGGGTAACATGCCAGGCAAGATGGTACTTTCCTACACCTCTCTGACCCAGAGTCAACTTTGGAACCCTTTAGTGCTTGATTATGGCTATTTAATCCCTCTCACAAACCTCAACTTTCACATCTAGGACATCATCTACCCTGACATCATCATCCTCCTGGAAGACATACATGGAAATCACCTTATGAGTAAGCAACCCCACTCACAATCTACACTACACAATCAACACAGGACCACACTCACAAGATCCCCAAGGATGTATGGACCGCATCTATCTAAATGTCTGCAACACGACAGCAAAATTAACCACTCCATTTCAAATCTTAACACCGGAATCACCTACTGCTCATAAACTCAACAGTTTCGCCCTGACACTGTTCCTTAATGACTCTCTCAACACAACCACCTTCCTGGCATAATAGAAACATGTCACTATTCCACCTTTCCTGAAAAACACATCAGCTGACCAAAAACACAGTGGTGAACTTCAGGCCCATCTCCCTCCTCCTTCCTCCCTCCTACCTCCTACCTCACCCAGCCAGAGTTTTGGTAAAAATCATCAACAAGCGACTGACTACATGGAAGCCAACCACCTCCTGGAACTCTCTCAATCAGGATTCAGGCTGGACCACAGCAGTGAGACCACACTCATCATGCCCACTGATGATATTAATCTAATCATGGACAAAGGAGACACAGCAACACAGTGACACTCATTGATGCTGTCCCCCACTCCATTCTCATCCAGCGCCTCCACAACACAGGAATATGCAGAGCTACCCTGTTGGAAATGGCCCTTTCTCCAGGGTCACACCAAAACTTTTTGCCTTCTTCCACCTACTTTTCGCTGGAATTTTGCTTCTTGGCCTTATGACTCTGTGCACTTTATCACTGCCAACCAGTAAGTAAGTGCTTGTGCACACCCCCCTAAAAATGGTGTGATTGTTATATACCCGATTGCCATATTTAATTTACATGTGCATCCCTTGAACAGTGGTATATCATATACCCAGGGCCTGTAAATGAAATGCTACCTGTGGCCCTGCATCACGCATTGTGCCACCAACTTAGGTAGCACCTGAAAACTCATCCGATGCCTGCAATTGCAGCCTGAGGTCAGTGTCCTACTGTCATGTTGACTTGGCATTAAAAACCTCTTGCCAATTCTTAAATTCCCCCATTACATATGCCACCCATATGGTAGGCCCTAGGTAGCCCTCTGAGGAGGTTGCTTTGTATTTAAAAGGCAGGACTGTACTTTTAGGTTTCACATTTCTTAGTACTGAAAAACTCTGAAATGTATTTTTTATTACTAAGAGGCCTACCCCTCCCATAGGATAACATTATGGGTTCCTTATTATATTTAATAAGCTGTAATTCCTAAATCAGAGGCGGTAGATATCTCATGTTTTGTATCTATGAACTTGTAAAGATAACCCCTCCTTAATGGTAAAGTCCGATTTATTATTACAAGTTTGAAAACGCCACTTTTAGAAAGTTGGCATTTTCCTGCCCTTAGCCCCCTGTGCATGCAGCCTGCCTTAGGTCACATAATGGGGTATAACTGACAGTTGACACATTGTGAATTCACCCCGGAGAGTCAGAGTCACACAACAGTGGGATCAGCAGAGCCTGAATGGGCCATTAACTGACTTGATGGGGGTCCGGAGCTATATACAGCTCCGCTTGCACCTGAATAGATTGGGCTCTGCCACCATACAATAAGCTTAACAGCCCTGTAGTGTTAGTGCAGACAGTTGAGAGCCAAGACAGGGGAGGCAGGGAACTCCTGGAACTTCAAGGAAACATTCTGGAAACGACTGCCAATTTCTAGGTGAAGGGCACTATGGTATAAAAATAGAGCTCTCAGACCCATTTTTCAGTTCACTTCTGGACCTGCAGAAGGACTCTGAGGACTACCTGCTGCTGTGACCTGCTGTATATTCTACCAGACTGCTGATGTACCTAGAAGAACTGCTTTGCTGTCTGGAGTCTGTCTTGAACCTTCAGAGGCCAGCCCTGCTGTGGAGCCTTGCATCTCCACCTGCACTAAAGACTTCAGAGGTAACACCAAGAGCAGGTTTAGCTGGCTTCCTGTTCAGAGCCATAGGGACATAACAGGCTCCCACCATCTTGATTCAATACCTGGATCCAGTCAGAGTGAGTCTTTAACCACCCCCCCCCCCAAGAGGTCTCTCCTGGATCTTTGGTTTTGGGGAAAAATGTACCCAGGTGGTAGTTTTCCAAAACTGAGGAGTTGCTGTAATTCATAACTCCAGTTCTACTTTTCTGATTTTGGAAGGTTTTGGTGTCAAATAAAGTATTAAAAATGTCTCTATTTTTAAATTGCTTTTGGATTTGTATTGTGTTGTATTTTCACTTTATTGCAGTATGTGTACTGCATAAAAACTTAACATATCGCCTCTAAGTTATGAGTGACTCCTTATTGTGTCAAGCTACCCAGAGTTAAGCTCAGGTTAAGTTATTGACTTTTTGTGGTTCATCCTGCCAGGGAATGTAACTGTTGCTTGACCAGGGCTCACACCAATTGTCAACCAACAACCCAATTGTGTACACACCCTTCACTGGATCATCTCTTTCCTCTTGGGATAAACCCAGCCCATCAGCCAGGCTCTGTGCTTGTCCTCTGCCTCCAAACTGATCTGTGGAGTCCTTCAAGAATTCTCCTTCAGCCTGACTCTCTTCAATGTCTTTGCAGCCTTCTCACATGAAGTATGTGAAGATTATGATGTTTATGTTTCAGTGTTACTGCTGGACGTTGTAGGAGGCTGGACTGGCTTGTAGTGAGTACCAAGGGGTACTTGCACCTTGCACCAGGCCCAGTTATCCCTTATTAGTGTATAGGGTGTCTAGCAGCATAGGCTGATAGATAATGGTAGCTTAGCAGAGCAGCTTAGGCTGAACTAGGAGACGAGTAAAGCTCCTACAGTACCACAAGTGTCACTTGCACAATATCATAAGAAAACACAATACACAGTTATACTAAAAATAAAGGTACTTTATTTTTATGACAATATGCCAAAGTATCTTAGAGTGTACCCTCAGTAAGAGGATAGCAAATATACACAAGTTATATGTACACAATACCAAAAATATGCAGTATAGTCTTAGAAAACAGTGCAAACAATGTATAGTTACAATAGAATGCAATGGGGACACATAGGGATAGGGGCAACACAAACTATATACTCCAAAAGTGGAATGCGAACCACGAATGGACCCCAAACCTATGTGACCTTGTAGAGGGTCGCTGGGACTATTAGAAAATAGTGAGGGTTAGAAAAATAGCCCGCCCCAAGACCCTGAAAAGTGAGTGCAAAGTGCACTAAAGTTCCCCAAAAGACAAAGAAGTCGTGATAGAGGAATAATGCAGGAAAGACACAAACCAACAATGCAACAACAGTGGATTTCCAATCTAGGGTACCTGTGGAACAAGGGGACCAAGTCCAAAAGTCACAAGCAAGTCGGAGATGGGCAGATGCCCAGGAAATGCCAGCTGTGGGTGCAAAGAAGCTTCTACTGGACAGAAGAAGCTGAGGTTTCTGCAGGAACTAAAAGGGCTAGAGACTTTCCCTTTGGTGGACGGATCCCACTTGCCGTGGAGAGTTGTGCAGAAGTGTTTTCCCGCCGAAAGAACGCCAACAAGCCTTGCTAGCTGCAAATCATGCAGTTAGCGTTTTTGGATGCTGCTATGGCCCAGGAGGGACCAGGATGTCGCAAATTGCGCCAAGAGGGAGAGAGGACGTAGAGCAAAACAAGGAGCCCTCTCAGCAGCAGATAGCACCCAGAGAAGTGCCAGAAACAGGCACTACGACGATGCGTGAAATGGTGCTCACCCAAAGTTACACAAAAGAGTCCCACGTCTCCGGAGACCAACTTAGAAAGTCGTGCAATGCAGGTTAGAGTGCTGTGGAACCAGGCTTGGCTGTTGTAGGAAAGTACCATCTTGCCTGGCATTTCTGCCGGAAGTGCACAGAGGCCGGAGTAGTTGCAAAAGACGCGGTTTCCAACAACGCAGTCTGGCGTGGGAAGGCAAGGACTTACCTCCACCAAACTTGGACTGAAGAGTCACTGGACTGTGGGAGTCACTTGGACAGAGTTGCTGGATTCAAGGGACCTCGCTCGTCATGCTGAGAGGAGACCCAAGGGACCGGTAATGCAGTTCTTTGGTGCCTGCGGTAGCAGGGGGAAGATTCCGTCGACCCACGGGAGATTTCTTCGGAGCGTCTAGTGCAGAGAGGAGGCAGACTACCCCCACAGCATGCACCACCAGGAAAACAGTCGAGAAGGCGGCAGGATCAGCGTTACAGAGTTGCAGTAGTCGTCTTAGCTACTTTGTTGCAGTTTTGCAGGCTTCCAGCGCGGTCAGCAGTCGATTCCTTGGCAGAAGGTGAAGAGAGAGATGCAGAGGAACTCTGATGAGCTCTTGCATTCGTTATCCAAAGTTTCCCCAGAGACAGAGACCCTAAATAGCCAGAAAAGAGGGTTTGGCTACCTAGGAGAGAGGATAGGCTAGCAACAACTGAAGGAGCCTATCAGAAGGAGTCTCTGACGTTACCTGGTGGCACTGGCCACTCAGAGCAGTCCAGTGTGCCAGCAGCACCTCTGTTTCCAAGATGGCAGAGGTCTGGAGCACACTGGAGGAGCTCTGGACACCTCCCAGGGGAGGTGCAGGTCAGGGGAGTGGTCACTCCCCTTTCCTTTGTCCAGATTCGCGTCAGAGCAGGGCTAAGGGGTCCCCTGAACCGGTTTAGACTGGCTTATGCAGAATTGGGCACATCTGTGCCCATGAAAGCATTTCCAGAGGCTGGGGGAGGCTACTCCTCCCCTGCCTTCACACCATTTTCCAAAGGGAGAGGGTATAACACACTCTCTCAGAGGAAGTCCTTTGTTCTGCCATCCTGGGACAAGCCTGGCTTGACCCCAGGGGGGCAGAAACCTGTCTGAGGGGTTGGCAGCAGCAGCAGCTGCAGTGAAACCCCAGGAAAGGCAGTTTGGCAGTACCAGGGTCTGTGCTACAGACCACTGGGATCATGGAATTGTGCCAACAATGCCAGGATGGCATAGAGGGGGCAGTTCTATGATCTTAGACATGTTACATGGCCATATTCGGAGTTACCATTGTGAAGCTACATATAGGTAGTGACCTATATGTAGTGCACGCGTGTAATGGTGTCCCCGCACTCACAAAGTGCGGGGAATTGGCCCTGAACAATGTGGGGGTACCTTGGCTAGTGCCAGGGTGCCCTCACACTAAATAACTTTGCACCTAACCTTTACCAGGTAAAGGTTAGACATATAGGTGACTTATAAGTTACTTAAGTGCAGTGTAAAATGGCTGTGAAATAACGTGGACGTTATTTCACTCAGGCTGCAGTGGCAGGCCTGTGTAAGTATTGTCAGAGCTCCCTATGGGTGGCAACAGAAATGCTGCAGCCCATAGGGATCTCCTGGAACCCCAATACCCTGGGTACCTCAGTACCGTATACTAGGGAATTATAAGGGTGTTCCAGTAAGCCAATGTAAATTGGTAAAATTGGTCACTAGCCTGTTAGTGACAATTTGAAAGAAATGAGAGAGCATAACCACTGAGGTTCTGATTAGCAGAGCCTCAGTGAGACAGTTAGTCACTACACAGGTAACACATTCAGGCACACTTATGAGCACTGGGACCCTGGAGAACAGGGTCCCAGTGACACATACAACTAAAACAACATATTGTAGGAGGCTGGACTGGCTTGTAGTGAGTACCAAGGGGTACTTGCACCTTGCACCAGGCCCAGTTATCCCTTATTAGTGTATAGGGTGTCTAGCAGCTTAGGCTGATAGATAATGGTAGCTTAGCAGAGCAGCTTAGGCTGAACTAGGAGACGTGTGAAGCTACTACAGTACCACTCAGTGTCATATGCACAATATCATAAGAAAACACAATACACAGTTATACTAAAAATAAAGGTACTTTATTTTTATGACAATATGCCAAAGTATCTTAGAGTGTACCCTCAGTGAGAGGATAGGAAATATACACAAGATATATATACACAATAGCAAAAATATGCAGTATAGTCTTAGAAAACAGTGCAAACAATATATAGTTACAATAGGATGCAATGGGGAAACATAGGGATAGGGGCAACACAAACCATATACTCCAAAAGTGGAATGCGAACCACGAATGGACCCCAAACCTATGTGACCTTGTAGAGGGTCACTGGGACTATTAGAAAATAGTGAGAGTTAGAAAAATAACCCTCCCCAAGACCCTGAAAAGTGAGTGCAAAGTGCACTAAGGTTCCCCTAAGGACAAAGTAGTCGTGTTAGAGGAATAATGCAGGAAAGACACAAACCAGCAATGCAACAACTGTGGATTTCCAATCTAGGGTACCTGTGGAACAAGGGGACCAAGTCCAAAAGTCACAAGCAAGTCGGAGATGGGCAGATGCCCAGGAAATGCCAGCTGCGGGTGCAAAGAAGCTTCGACTGAACAGAAGAAGCTGAGGTTTCTGCAGGAACGAAAAGGGCTAGAGACTTCCCCTTTGGCGGACTGATTCCTCTTGCCTTGGAGAGTCGTGCAGAAGTGTTTTCCCGCCAGAAGGAAGCCAACAACCCTTGCTAGATGCAAATCGTGCGTTTGGCGTTTTTGGACGCTGCTGGGGCCCAGGAGGGACCAGGAGGTCGCAAATTGGACCTGAAGAGAGAGGGGACGTCGAGCAAGACAAAGAGCCCTCACTAAAGCAGGTAGCACCCGGAGAAGTGCCAGAAACAGGCACTACGAGGATGCGTGAAACGGTGCTCGCCGAAGGTGCACAAAGGAGTCCCACGTCGCCGGAGACCAACTTAGAAAGTCGTGCAATGCAGGTTAGAGTGCCATGGACCCAGGCTTGGCTGTGCACAAAGGATTTCCGCCGGAAGTGCACAGGGGCCGGAGTAGCTGCAAAGTCGCGGTTCCCAGCAATGCAGCCCAGCGAGGTGAGGCAAGGACTTACCTCCACCAAACTTGGGCTGAAGAGTCACTGGACTGTGGGGGTCACTTGGACAGAGTCGCTGGATTCGAGGGACCTCGCTCGTCGTGCTGAGAGGAGACCCAAGGGACCGGTAATGCAGCTTTTTGGTGCCTACGGTTGCAGGGGGAAGATTCCGTCGACCCACGGGAGATTTCTTCGGAGCTTCTGGTGCAGAGAGGAGGCAGGCTACCCCCACAGCATGCACAAGCAGGAAAACAGTCGAGAAGGCGGCAGGATCAGCGTTACAGAGTTGCAGTAGTCGTCTTTGCTACTATGTTGCAGGTTTGCAGGCTTCCAGCGCGGTCAGCGGTCGATTCCTTATCAGAAGGTGAAGAGAGAGATGCAGAGGAACTCGGCTGAGCTCATGCATTCGTTATCTAAAGTTTCCCCAGAGACAGAGACCCTAAATAGCCAGAAAAGAGGGTTTGGCTACCTAGGAGAGAGGATAGGCTACTAACACCTGAAGGAGCCTATCAGCAGGAGTCTCTGACGTCACCTGGTGGCACTGGCCACTCAGAGCAGTCCGGTGTGCCAGCAGCACCTCTGTTTCCAAGATGGCAGAGGTCTGGAGCACACTGGAGGAGCTCTGGACACCTCCCAGGGGAGGTGCAGGTCAGGGGAGTGGTCACTCCCCTTTACTTTGTCCAGTTTCGCGCCAGAGCAGGGGCTAAGGGGTCCCTGAACCGGTGTAGACTGGCTTATGCAGAATTGGGCACCTCTGTGCCCAACAAAGCATTTCCAGAGGCTGGGGGAGGCTACTCCTCCCCTGCCTTCACACCATTTTCCAAAGGGAGAGGGTGTCACACCCTCTCTCAGAGGAAGTTCTTTGTTCTGCCATCCTGGGCCAGGCCTGGCTGGACCCCAGGAGGGCAGCTGCCTGTCTGAGGGGTTGGCAGCAGCAGCAGCTGCAGTGAAACCCCAGGAAGGGCAGTTTGGCAGTACCAGGGTCTGTGCTACAGACCACTGGGATCATGGGATTGTGCCAACTATGCCAGGATGGCATAGAGGGGGCAATTCCATGATCATAGACATGTTACATGGCCATATTCGGAGTTACCATGGTGAAGCTAGATATAGGTAGTGACCTATATGTAGTGCACGCGTGTAATGGTGTCCCCGCACTCACAAAGTTCAGGGAATTGGCTCTGAACAATGTGGGGGCACCTTGGCTAGTGCCAGGGTGCCCTCACACTAAGTAACTTTGCACCTAACCTTTACCAGGTAAAGGTTAGACATATAGGTGACTTATAAGTTACTTAAGTGCAGTGTAAAATGGCTGTGAAATAACGTGGACGTTATTTCACCCAGGCTGCAGTGGCAGGCCTGTGTAAGAATTGTCAGAGCTCCCTATGGGTGGCAAAAGAAATGCTGCAGCCCATAGGGATCTCCTGGAACCCCAATACCCTGGGTACCTCAGTACCATATACTAGGGAATTATAATGGTGGTCCAGTAAGCCAATGTAAATTGGTAAAAATGGTCACTAGCCTGTCAGTGACAATTTGGAAAGAAATGAGAGAGCATAACCACTGAGGTTCTGGTTAGCAGAGCCTCAGTGAGACAGTTAGTCACTACACAGGTAACACATTCAGGCACACTTATGAGCACTGGGGCCCTGGGTTACCAGGGTCCCAGTGACACATACAACTAAAACAACATATATACAGTGAAAAATGGGGGTAACATGCCAGGCAAGATGGTACTTTCCTACACAACCCCCCCCCAAACGAAGGACAATAAGACTAGCCATGACCTGATGAGTCTTCATTGTCTAAGTGGAAATATCTGGAGAGTCCATCTGCATTGGAGTGGCTACTCCCAGGTCTATGTTCCACTGTATAGTCCATTCCCTGTAGGGATATGGACCACCTCAACAATTTAGGATTTTCACCTTTCATTTGTTTTAGCCAAAGTAGAGGTTTGTGGTCTGTCTGAACAATGAAGTGAGTGCCAAACAGGTATGGCCTCAACTTCTTCAGAGCCCAGACCACAGCAAAGGCCTCCCTCTCAATGGCAGACCAACGCTTTTCTCTAGGGGTCAACATTCTACTAATAAAAGCAACAGGTTGATCCTGGCCCTCAGAATTAAGTTGTGATAGGACTGCCCCTACTCCTAATTCAGATGCATCAGTTTGGACATAGAATTTTTTTAGAGTAACAAGGGCATTTCAGGACAGGTGCAGAGCACATGGCCTGCTTCAGCTCCTCAAAAGCTTTCTGACAGTTTGCTGTCCATAATACCTTTTTCGGCATTTTCTTGGATGTGAGGTCATTAAGAGGGGCTGCAATGGAGCCATAGTTCTTAATGAACCTCCTGTAATACCCAGTGAGGCCTAGGAAGGCTCTCACCTGAGTCTGAGTGGTAGGGGGAACCCAATCAATAATAGTTTGGATTTTCCCCTGAAGTGGTGCAATCTGTTCCCCACCAACAAGGTGTCCCAGATAAACCACCTTACCCTGCCCTATCTGGCACTTTGAAGCCTTGATAGTGACACCTGCCTTTTGCAGGGCCTCCAAAACTTTCCATAGGTGGACCAGGTGATCATCCCAGCTGGAGCTAAAGACAGCTATATCGTCCAAATATGCTGCACTGAAAGCTTCCAGCCCTTGCAGGACTGTGTTCACCAACCTCTGAAAAGTGGCAGGTGCATTTTTCAAACCAAAAGGCATTACAGTAAACTGGTAATGTCCTCCAATGGTAGAAAATGCAGTCTTAGGTTTAGCATCTTCTGATAATTTGATCTGCCAATACCCTGCAGTCAAATCAAAAGTGCTTAGATACTTGGCAGATGCCAGTGTATCTATAAGCTCATCTGCCCTGGGTATAGGGTGAGCATCAGTTTTGGTTACCAAGTTGAGACCTCTATAGTCTACACAAAACCGCATTTCTTTCTTTCCATCTTTAGAATTGGGTTTTGGTACCAGTACCACAGGAGAAGCCCATGGACTGTCAGAGTGCTCAACCACTCCTAGTTCCAACATTTTCTGAACTTCTTGCTTTATGCAGTCCCTGACATGGTCAGGCTGCCTATAGATCTTACTTTTGACAGGTAAACTGTCTCCAGTATCTATAGTGTGCTCACACCAAGAAGTGGTGCCTGGCACAGTAGAGAAGAGTTCTGAAAATTGTCCTAGGAGATTTATGCAATTGTCTTTCTGCTCAGCAGTAAGACAATCAGCCATAACTACACCTTCCACAAGAGCATCTTGATCTGTGGAAGAGAAGAGATCAGGTAGAGGATCACTGTCTTCTTCCTGTCCCTCATCTGTTGCCATGAGCAGGGTGAGATCAGCCCTGTCATAGTAGGGTTTCAGGCGGTTGACATGGAGCACCCTAAGGGGACTCCTGGCAGTGCCTAAGTCAAACAAGTAGGTGACTTCACCCTTCTTTTCAACAATTGTGTGGGGACCACTCCATTTATCTTGGAGTGCTCTTGGGGCCACAGGCTCCAAGACCCACACTTTCTGCCCTGGTTGGTACTGAACAAAAACAGCCTTCTGATCATGCCATTGCTTCTGGAGCTCTTGGCTGGCCTGAAGGTTTTTACTGGCCTTTTTCATGTACTCAGCCATCCTTGATCTGAGGCCAAGTACATAATCCACAATATCCTGCTTAGGAGCTTTTAAAGGTTGTTCCCAACCCTCCTTTACAAGTGTGAGTGGACCCCTAACAGGGTGTCCAAAAAGAAGTTCAAAGGGGCTGAAGCCCACTCCTTTTTGGGGTACCTCCCTGTAGGCAAAAAGGAGGCATGGTAGAAGGATATCCCATCTCCTGCGGAGTTTTTCAGGGAGACCCATAATCATGCCTTTGAGAGTTTTATTAAATCTCTCCACCAGTCCATTTGTTTGTGGATGATAGGGTGTTGTGAACTTGTACGTTACACCACACTCCTTCCACATGGCCTTTAAGTATGCAGACATGAAATTGCTTCCCCTGTCTGTGAGAAGGTAGCCTCTTTCTAGCCTTGTTACCCCCACTTTTGGCCTGTTTGTGAGTGTATGTCAGGATGTTTGTCACTGTTTTCACTGTCTCACTGGGATCCTGATGGCTAGGCCCCAGTGCTCATGGTGAAAACACTATGTTTTCAGTATGTTTGTTATGTGTCACTGGGACCCTGCTGGTCAGGACCCCAGTGCTCATAAGGTTGTGGCCTATATGTATGTGTCACTGGGACCCTGTCACACAGGGCCCCAGTGCTCATAGGTGTGCATGTATGTGTTCCCTGTGTGGTGACTAACTGTCTCACTGAGGCTCTGCTAATCAGAACCTCAGTGGTTATGCTCTCTCATTTCTTTCCAAATTGTCACTGACAGGCTAGTGACCATTTTTACCAATTTACAGTGGCTTACTGGAACACCCTTATAATTCCCTAGTATATGGTACTGAGGTACCCAGGGTATTGGGGTTCCAGGAGATCCCTATGGGCTGCAGCATTTCTTTTGCCACCCATAGGGAGCTCTGACAATTCTTACACAGGCCTGCCACTGCAGCCTGAGTGAAATAACGTCCACGTTATTTCACAGCCATTTTACACTGCACTTAAGTAACTTATAAGTCACCTATATGTCTAACCTTTACCTGGAAAAGGTTAGGTGCAAAGTTACTTAGTGTGAGGGCACCCTGGCACTAGCCAAGGTGCCCCCACATTGTTCAGAGCCAATTCACTGAACTTTGTGAGTGCGGGGACACCATTACACGCGTGCACTACATATAGGTCACTACCTATATGTAGCTTCACCATGGTAACTCCGAATATGGCCATGTAACATGTCTATGATCATGGAATTGCCCCCTCTATGCCATCCTGGCATTGTTGGTACAATTCCATGATCCCAGTGGTCTGTAGCACAGACCCTGGTACTGCCAGACTGCCCTTCCTGGGGTTTCTCTGCAGCTGCTGCTGCTGCCAACCCCTCAGACAGGCAGCTGCCCTCCTGGGGTCCAGCCAGGCCTGGCCCAGGATGGCAGAACAAAGAACTTCCTCTGAGAGAGGGTGTGACACCCTCTCCCTTTGGAAAATGGTGTGAAGGCAGGGGAGGAGTAGCCTCCCCCAGCCTCTGGAAATGCTTTCTTGGGCACAGATGTGCCCAATTCTGCATAAGCCAGTCTACACCGGTTCAGGGACCCCTTAGCCCCTGCTCTGGAGCGAAACTGGACAAAGGAAAGGGGAGTGACCACTCCCCTGACCTGCACCTCCCCTGGGAGGTGTCCAGAGCTCCTCCAGTGTGCTCCAGACCTCTGCCATCTTGGAAACAGAGGTGCTGCTGGCACACTGGACTGCTCTGAGTGGCCAGTGCCACCAGGTGACGTCAGAGACTCCTGCTGATAGGCTCCTTCAGGTGTTAGTAGCCTTTCCTCTCTCCTAGGTAGCCAAACCCTCTTTTCTGGCTATTTAGGGTCTCTGTCTCTGGGGAAACTTTAGATAACGAATGCATGAGCTCAGCCGAGTTCCTCTGCATCTCCCTCTTCACCTTCTGATAAGGAATCGACCGCTGACCGCGCTGGAAGCCTGCAAACCTGCAACATAGTAGCAAAGACGACTACTGCAACTCTGTAACGCTGATCCTGCCGCCTTCTCGACTGTTTTCCTGCTTGTGCATGCTGTGGGGGTAGTCTGCCTCCTCTCTGCACCAGAAGCTCCGAAGAAATCTCCCGTGGGTCGACGGAATCTTCCCCCTGCAACCGCAGGCACCAAAAAGCTGCATTACCAGTCCCTTGGGTCTCCTCTCAGCACGACGAGCGAGGTCCCTCGAATCCAGCGACACCGTCCAAGTGACCCCCACAGTCCAGTGACTCTTCAGCCCAAGTTTGGTGGAGGTAAGTCCTTGCCTCACCTTGCTGGGCTGCATTGCTGGGAACCGCGACTTTGCAAGCTACTCCGGCCCCTGTGCACTTCCGGCGGAAATCCTTCGTGCACAGCCAAGCCTGGGTCCACGGCACTCTAACCTGCATTGCACGACTTTCTAAGTTGGTCTCCGGCGACGTGGGACTCCTTTGTGCAACTTCGGCGAGCACCGTTTCACGCATCCTCGTAGTGCCTGTTTCTGCCACTTTTCCGAGAGCTACCTGCTTCAGTGAGGGCTCTTTGTCTTGCTCGACGTCCCCTCTCTCTGCAGGTCCAATTTGCGACCTCCTGGTCCCTCCTGGGCCCCAGCAGCGTCCAAAAACGCCAAAAGCACGATTTGCGAGTAGCAAGGCTTGTTGGCGTCCATCCGGCGGGAAAACACTTCTGCACGACTCTCCAAGGCGTGGGGGCTCCATCCTCCAAAGGGGAAGTCTCTAGCCCTTGTTGTTCCTGCAGTATTCACAGTTCTTCAGCCTAGTAAGAGCTTCTTTGCACCAACCGCTGGCATTTCTTGGGCATCTGCCCATCTCCAAGTTGCTTGTGACTTTTGGACTTGGTCCCCTTGTTCCACAGGTACCCTCAGTCAGGAATCCATCGTTGTTGCATTGCTGATTTGTGTTTTCCTTGCATTTTCCCTCTAACACGACTATTTTGTCCTTAGGGGAACTTTGGTGCACTTTGCACTCACTTTTCAGGGTCTTGGGGAGGGTTATTTTTCTAACTCTCACTATTTTCTAATAGTCCCAGCGACCCTCTGCAAGGTCACATAGGTTTGGGGTCCATTCGTGGTTCGCATTCCACTTTTGGAGTATATGGTTTGTGTTGCCCCTATCCCTATGTTTCCCCATTGCATCCTATTGTAACTATACATTGTTTGCACTGTTTTCTAAGACTATACTGCATATTTCTGCTATTGTGTATATATATCTTGTGTATATTTCCTATCCTCTCACTGAGGGTACACTCTAAGATACTTTGGCATATTGTCATAAAAATAAAGTACCTTTATTTTTAGTATAACTGTGTATTGTGTTTTCTTATGATATTGTGCATATGACACTAAGTGGTACTGTAGTAGCTTCACACGTCTCCTAGTTCAGCCTGAGCTGCTTTGCTAAGCTACCATTATCTATCAGCCTAAGCTGCTAGACACCCTATACACTAATAAGGGATAACTGGGCCTGGTGCAAGGTGCAAGTACCCCTTGGTACTCACTACAAGCCAGTCCAGCCTCCTACATTGGTTGTGCAGCGGTGGGATAAGTGCTTGAGACTACTTACCACTCTTGTCATTGTACTTTTCATAAGAGAAAAATATACAAAACAAGGTCAGTGTATATACACATAGCCAAAAAGTTTTGCATTTCCTCTTTTCACTCTTTTCTAAGTGCTGAAAAGTACTTCTAAAACTTTCAAAAAGTTCTTAAAAGTTTAAAAAGTTTTTTCTGTCTTTCCAAAAAGTTCTGAAAACTTTTTTTTCTCTTTTTCTATCACTTTAACTCTCTCTAAAAATGTCTGGCACAGGAAAAAATGTTGAACTGTCCAAACTTGCATATGATCACCTTAGCTGGAAAGGAGCAAGGAGTCTCTGCATAGAGAGAGGTTTGAGTGTAGGGAAGAATCCTTCCTTAGAACTGTTAATTAATATGCTTAGAGTACAGGATAAGGCCATAAGTGCCCAATCTGTAGAAAAAGTAGCTAATGGTTCTCAATCTGATCCAGGGACTCCCCCGGGAAAAGGTTCAGGAAAGAAACTTCTCAGCCTGCCCATTACTAGACAGTCTAGCATAGTTGGTACAGAGGTTGAATCACACCATACTAATGGTGTGCTCTCACATTATACTGGTAGCCAAGCTGTTAGGGTGCCCTCTGTAAGGGACAGGTCTCCTTCTGTTCATTCCCATCATACCTCTGTATCTAGAAATGTCCCTCCCACCCACCCTGATGACAGATTGTTAGAAAGGGAGCTCAATAGATTGAGAGTGGAACAAACCAGACTGAAGCTCAAGAAGCAACAGCTGGATTTGGATAGACAGTCTTTAGAATTAGAGAAGGAAAGACAGAAGTTGGGTTTAGATACCCATGGTGGCAGCAGCAGTATTCCCCATAGTCATCCTGCAAAAGAGCATGATTCCAGGAATCTGCATAAGATAGTTCCCCCTTATAAGGAGGGGGATGACATTAACAAGTGGTTTGCTGCACTTGAGAGGGCCTGTGCTGTACAGGATGTCCCTCAAAAGCAGTGGGCTGCTATCCTATGGCTATCATTTAGTGGAAAAGGTAGGGATAGGCTCCTTACTGTGAAAGAAAATGATGCCAATAATTTTACAGTTCTTAAGAATGCACTCCTGGATGGTTATGGCTTAACTACTGAACAGTACAGGATAAAGTTCAGAGAGACCAAAAAGGAGTCTTCACAAGACTGGGTTGATTTCATTGACCATTCAGTGAAGGCCTTGGAGGGGTGGTTACATGGCAGTAAAGTTACTGATTATGAAAGCCTGTATAACACAATCCTGAGAGAGCATATACTTAATAATTGTGTGTCTGATTTGTTGCACCAGTACCTGGTAGACTCTGATCTGATCTGACCTCTCCCCAAGAATTGGGAAAGAAGGCAGACAAATGGGTCAGAACAAGGGTGAACAGAAAAGTTCATACAGGGGGTGACTAAGATGGCAATAAGAAGAAAGATGGTGAAAAATCTCAAGATAAGCATGGGGATAAGGGTAAAACCAAAGATCCCACTTCAAATCTTAAACACTCTTCAGAGGGTGGGGATAAAACAAATTCTTCCTCTTCTTCCCAACCTGCACACATTAAAAAGCCTTGGTGCTTTGTGTGTAAAAATAGAGGCCATAGGCCAGGGGATAAGTCCTGTCCAGGTAAACCCCCTGAGCCTACCACCACTAATACATCAAGCTCTAGTGCCCCTAGCAGTAGTGGTACTAGTGGTGGGACTGCTGGCAACAGTCAAGCAAAGGGTGTAGTTGGGTTCACTTATGGGTCCATAGTGGAAACTGATGTCATCAGTCCCAAGACAGTTTCTGTCACACCTAGTGGCATTGGCCTTGCCACACTGGCTGCTTGTCCCCTTACAATGGATAAGTACAGGCAGACAGTTTCAATAAATGGTGTTGAGGCCTTGGCCTACAGGGACACAGGTGCCAGTTTCACTTTGGTGACTGAAAACCTAGTGCCTCCTGAACAACACATCATTGGACAACAGTATAAGATTATTGATGTCCATAACTCCACTAAGTTTCTTCCCTTAGCTATAATTCAGTTTAGTTGGGGTGGAGTTACTGGCCCTAAGCAGGTGGTGGTATCACCTAGCTTACCTGTAGACTGTCTCTTAGGTAATGACCTAGAGGCCTCAGGTTGGGCTGATGTAGAGTTTTATGCCCATGCAGCCATGCTGGGCATCCCTGAGGAATTGTTCCCTCTCATTTCAAGTGAAATGAAAAAGCAAAGGAGAGAAGGCCTGAAAACTCAGGATCCCTCTCCATCAACAGGTAAAAATGGTATCACAGTATCCCCTAACCACCCTACCATTCAGGATACTATTCCTGTGGTGGGAGAAACCTCTCCTGGGGTGGCACCTGTTCCAAGGGAATCATCAGCTGCCAAAGCTGAACTCCCTGAGGTGGAAGTACCTCTCTGTGGGATAACTAACATTGGTGAGAAAAACAGCACCATTTTAGTTAACATGGAGCATCCCTCCAACCCTCCCAGAGAAACTTTAGTGCAGAAACCCTGCACTACCTCACAACACTTAGGACAGCATCCCTGCCCTAGTGTGGAGCTCATAGGACAGCATCCCTGCCCTGCTCCAACTCAAGAGAAACAGCATCCCTGTTCTCTCTTCCAGCCAGATGGACAACGTTTTTGCCCAGCTATGGCTTTTCTGAGACAGCATCCCTGTCTGGCATTTCCATCACTACAAATAGGTTCAGTGGACAATTCCCACTGCTCTAAACTAAAACTTACTGATAGAAACTCTGAAAATACATCTTCACATTGTTGCTTAGCTAAAAAACTTCAAACAGGGTGGTTTACATCCCCACAGGGAAGTAACCATATAGTGGATGATAAAGGGAGTAACCAGTCTATTGCAGAGCTACTCTCTACTTATCACCACTTAGACAATAAAGTCTCAACTGGCCAAGGTTAGCCTTGTTGTCCTTCGTTTGGGGGGGGGTTGTGTGAGAAGGTAGCCTCTTTCTAGCCTTGTTACCCCCACTTTTGGCCTGTTTGTGAGTGTATGTCAGGATGTTTGTCACTGTTTTCACTGTCTCACTGGGATCCTGATGGCTAGGCCCCAGTGCTCATGGTGAAAACACTATGTTTTCAGTATGTTTGTTATGTGTCACTGGGACCCTGCTGGTCAGGACCCCAGTGCTCATAAGGTTGTGGCCTATATGTATGTGTCACTGGGACCCTGTCACACAGGGCCCCAGTGCTCATAGGTGTGCATGTATGTGTTCCCTGTGTGGTGCCTAACTGTCTCACTGAGGCTCTGCTAATCAGAACCTCAGTGGTTATGCTCTCTCATTTCTTTCCAAATTGTCACTGACAGGCTAGTGACCATTTTTACCAATTTACATTGGCTTACTGGAACACCCTTATAATTCCCTAGTATATGGTACTGAGGTACCCAGGGTATTGGGGTTCCAGGAGATCCCTATGGGCTGCAGCATTTCTTTTGCCACCCATAGGGAGCTCTGACAATTCTTACACAGGCCTGCCACTGCAGCCTGAGTAAAATAACGTCCACGTTATTTCACAGCCATTTTACACTGCACTTAAGTAACTTATAAGTCACCTATATGTCTAACCTTTACCTGGTAAAGGTTAGGTGCAAAGTTACTTAGTGTGAGGGCACCCTGGCACTAGCCAAGGTGCCCCCACATTGTTCAGAGCCAATTCACTGAACTTTGTGAGAGCAGGGACACCATTACACGCGTGCACTACATATAGGTCACTACCTATATGTAGCTTCACCATGGTAACTCCGAATATTGCCATGTAACATGTCTATGATCATGGAAGTGCCCCCTCTATGCCATCCTGGCATTGTTGGTACAATTCCATGATCCCAGTGGTCTGTAGCACAGACCCTGGTACTGCCAGACTGCCCTTCCTGGGGTTTCTCTGCAGCTGCTGCTGCTGCCAACCCCTCAGACAGGCAGCTGCCCTCCTGGGGTCCAGCCAGGCCTGGCCCAGGATGGCAGAACAAAGAACTTCCTCTGAGAGAGGGTGTGACACCCTCTCCCTTTGGAAAATGGTGTGAAGGCAGGGGAGGAGTAGCCTCCCCCAGCCTCTGGAAATGCTTTGTTGGGCACAGATGTGCCCAATTCTGCATAAGCCAGTCTACACCGGTTCAGGGACCCCTTAGCCCCTGCTCTGGCGCGAAACTGGACAAAGGAAAGGGGAGTGACCACTCCCCTGACCTGCACCTCCCCTGGGAGGTGTCCAGAGCTCCTCCAGTGTGCTCCAGACCTCTGCCATCTTGGAAACAGAGGTGCTGCTGGCACACTGGACTGCTCTGAGTGGCCAGTGCCACCAGGTGACGTCAGAGACTCCTGCTGATAGGCTCCTTCAGGTGTTAGTAGCCTTTCCTCTCTCCTAGGTAGCCAAACCCTCTTTTCTGGCTATTTAGGGTCTCTGTCTCTGGGGAAACTTTAGATAACGAATGCATGAGCTCAGCCGAGTTCCTCTGCATCTCCCTCTTCACCTTCTGATAAGGAATCGACCGCTGACCGCGCTGGAAGCCTGCAAACCTGCAACATAGTAGCAAAGACGACTACTGCAACTCTGTAACGCTGATCCTGCCGCCTTCTCGACTGTTTTCCCGCTTGTGCATGCTGTGGGGGTAGTCTGCCTCCTCTCTGCACCAGAAGCTCCGAAGAAATCTCCCGTGGGTCGACGGAATCTTCCCCCTGCAACCGCAGGCACCAAAAAGCTGCATTACCGGTCCCTTGGGTCTCCTCTCAGCACGACGAGCGAGGTCCCTCGAATCCAGCGACACCGTCCAAGTGACCCCCACAGTCCAGTGACTCTTCAGCCCAAGTTTGGTGGAGGTAAGTCCTTGCCTCACCTCGCTGGGCTGCATTGCTGGGAACCGCGACTTTGCAAGCTACTCCGGCCCCTGTGCACTTCCGGCGGAAATCCTTCGTGCACAGCCAAGCCTGGGTCCACGGCACTCTAACCTGCATTGCACGACTTTCTAAGTTGGTCTCCGGCGACGTGGGACTCCTTTGTGCAACTTCGGCGAGCACCGTTTCACGCATCCTCTTAGTGCCTGTTTCTGGCACTTTTCCGGGTGCTACCTGCTTCAGTGAGGGCTCTTTGTCTTGCTCGACGTCCCCTCTCTCTGCAGGTCCAATTTGCGACCTCCTGGTCCCTCCTGGGCCCCAGCAGCGTCCAAAAACGCCAAACGCATGATTTGCATGTAGCAAGGCTTGTTGGCGTCCATCCGGCGGGAAAACACTTCTGCACGACTCTCCAAGGCGTGTGGGCTCCATCCTCCAAAGGGGAAGAATCTAGCCCTTGTCGTTCCTGCAGTATTCACAGTTCTTCAGCCTAGTAAGAGCTTCTTTGCACCAACCGCTGGCATTTCTTGGGCATCTGCCCATCTCCGAGTTGCTTGTGACTTTTGGACTTGGTCCCCTTGTTCCACAGGTACCCTCAGTCAGGAATCCATCGTTGTTGCATTGCTGATTTGTGTTTTCCTTGCATTTTCCCTCTAACACGACTATTTTGTCCTTAGGGGAACTTTGGTGCACTTTGCACTCACTTTTCAGGGTCTTGGGGAGGGTTATTTTTCTAACTCTCACTATTTTCTAATAGTCCCAGCGACCCTCTACAAGGTCACATAGGTTTGGGGTCCATTCGTGGTTCGCATTCCACTTTTGGAGTATATGGTTTGTGTTGCCCCTATCCCTATGTTTCCCCATTGCATCCTATTGTAACTATACATTGTTTGCACTGTTTTCTAAGACTATACTGCATATTTTTGCTATTGTGTATATATATCTTGTGTCTATTTCCTATCCTCTCACTGAGGGTACACTCTAAGATACTTTGGCATATTGTCATAAAAATAAAGTACCTTTATTTTTAGTATAACTGTGTATTGTGTTTTCTTATGATATTGTGCATATGACACTAAGTGGTACTGTAGTAGCTTCACACGTCTCCTAGTTCAGCCTAAGCTGCTCTGCTAAGCTACCATTATCTATCAGCCTAAGCTGCTAGACACCCTATACACTAATAAGGGATAACTGGGCCTGGTGCAAGGTGCAAGTACCCCTTGGTACTCACTACAAGCCAGTCCAGCCTCCTACACTGTCTGATACTACTTCCTTTGGGAAGCCCACCCTGGAAAATATTCCCAGGAGGGCCTTTGCCACTGCAGGAGCTGTAGTGGTCCTTAAAGGAATTGCTTCAGGATATCTTGTGGCATGGTCCACTACCACTAAGATAAACCTATTGCCTGAAGCAGTAGGAGGGTCAAGGGGGCCAACTATGTCAACCCCTACCCTTTCAAAGGGAACCCCAACCACAGGCAGTGGGATAAGGGGTGCCTTTGGGGTGCCACCTGTCTTGCCACTGGCTTGACAGGTTTCACAGGACTTACAAAATTCCTTTGTGTCCTCAGACATCCTAGCCCAATGAAACAATGGAACCAATCTGTCCCAAGTTTTCATTTGACCCAGGTGCCTAGCTAGGGGAATGTCATGTGCCAGTGTTAGGAGGAACTTTCTGTACTCCTGAGGAATCACTAATCTCCTGGCAGCTCCAGGTTTAGGATCCCTATGCTCAGTGTACAAGAGGTTGTCCTCCCAGTAAACTCTGTGAGAGTCACTGACATCCCCATTAGCCTGTTTGACAGCTTGCTGTCTGAGACCCTCTAATGTGGGACAGGTTTGCTGTGCCACACCTAGCTCCTCTCTGGCAGGCACCCCTTCACCCAAAAGCTCAGCAGTGTCTGCTTCCAGCTCCTCTGGTGTAGGTTCTGCACAGGGAGGGAATTCTTCTTCCTCAGAAGTAGAATCCACTGTAGAGGGAGGGATAGAGGGAAGTGGTTTGCTTCTACTAGCCCTAGCTTTAGGGAGCACTTGGTCCATTGTTCAAGGATCCAAGCTTCACTGTCCTTTTTGCTTTTTGGCCTGAGCCCTTGTCAAAGCGAAAATATGCCCTGGGATGCCCAGCATTGCTGCATGGGCCTCCAACTCCACATCTGACCAAGCTGATGTCTCCAAATCATTCCCTAATAGACAGTCTACAGGTAAATCTGAAGCTACCACAACTTTCTTTGGACTAGTTACCCCCCCCCAGTTGAGATTTACAACAGCCATGGGGTGGCTTTGTGTTATGTTGTGAGCATCGGTTACTTGGTACTGGTGTCCAAGTATGTGTTGTTCAGGGTGCACCAGTTTCTCAATCACCATTGTGACACTGGCACCTGTGTCCCTGTAGGCCTGGACCTCAACACCATTTATTAGGGTTAGTTGCTTGTACTTCTCCAAGTTATGGGGGCAAGCAACCAAAGTGGCTAAATCAATAGCCCCTTCAGAGACTAAAGTAGCCTCTGTGGTCTCCCTAATCAGACCAACCCCAACTAAATTACCAAAAGTGAGCCCAGCTACTCCCTTGGATTGGCTATTAGTAGGTTTGCTCCCACCACCACTGCTATTAGTAGGGACACTAGGTGTAGCAGTAGGGGTTGTAGTGGTAGGAGCTGTGGTGCCTTTCTTTGGACAACTGGGATCTGTTGTCCAATGGCCTTTTATTTTACATAAATATGACCATGGTTTCTTTTCCTTGTTCTGATTAAAGGAGGATTTGGACCCACCACCCCCACCAGAGTGTTTTTGTGGGCCTGATGAAGACTCATTTTTAGATTTGTCCCCACCCTTGTCAGAAGACTTACCATCCTTCTTTTTGTTGCCATCTTTGTCACCCCCTGTATGAACTTTTCTGTTCACTCTTGTTCTGACCCATTTGTCTGCCTTCTTTCCCAATTCTTGGGGAGAGGTCAGATCAGAGTCCACCAAGTACTGGTGCAACAAATCAGACACACAATTATTAAGAATATGCTCTCTCAGGATCAAGTTATACAGGCTGTCATAATCAGTAACTTTACTGCCATGTAACCACCCCTCCAAGGCCTTCACTGAATGGTCAATAAAATCAACCCAGTCTTGTGAAGACTCCTTTTTGGTCTCTCTGAACTTTATCCTGTACTGTTCAGTGGTTAAGCCATAACCATCCAGGAGTGCATTCTTAAGAACTTGGAAATTATTAGCATCATTTTCTTTCACAGTAAGGAGCCTATCCCTACCTTTTCCACTAAATGATAGCCATAGGATAGCAGCCCACTGCCTTTGAGGGACATCCTGTACAACACAGGCCCTCTCAAGTGCAGCAAACCACTTGTTAATGTCATCCCCCTCCTTATAAGGGGGAACTATCTTGTGCAGATTCCTGGAATCATGCTCTTTTGCAGGATGACTATGGGGAATACTGCTGCTGCCACCATGGGTATCTAAACCCAACTTCTGTCTTTCCTTCTCTAATTCAAAAGACTGTCTATCCAAATCCAGCTGTTGCTTTTTAAGCTTCAGTCTGGTTTGTTCCACCCTCAACTTATTGAGTTCCCTCTCTAACATTCTGTCATCAGGGTTGGTGGGAGGGACATTTCTAGAAACAGAGCTATGATGGGAATGAACAGAAGGAGACCTGTCCCTTACAGAAGCCAACTTAACAGCTTGGTTTACAGAAACATTACTACCAGTATGGTGAGAATAAATGCTTTTGCTATGATGTGAGACAACACTATTTATTTGGTGTGGCTCATCATCATTACCATCTATGCTAGATTGTCTAGTAATGGGCAGGCTAGGAAGTTTCTTTCCTGAATCTTTTCCTGGGGGAGTCCCTGAATCAGATTGGGAACTATTAGGTACTTTTTCAACAGATGGGGCACCTATGGCCTTATCCTGTTCTCTAAGCATGTTAAGTAACAGTTCCAAGGAAGGATTCTTCCCTACACTCAAACCTCTCTCTATACAGAGACTCCTTGCTCTTTTCCAGCTAAGGTTGTCATATGAAAGTTTGGACAGCTCAACACTTTGGCCTGTGCCAGACATTTTTTAGAGAGAGTTAAAGTGATAGAAAAAGAGAAAAAAGTTTTCAGAACTTTTTGGAAAGACAGAAAAAACTTTTTAAACTTTTAAGAACTTTTTGAAAGTTTAGAAGTACTTTTCAGCACTTAGAAAAGAGTGAAAAGAAGAAATGCAAAACTTTTTGGCTATGTGTATATACACTGACCTTGTTTTGTATATTTTTCTCTTATGAAAAGTACAATGACAAGAGTGGTAAGTAGTCTCAAGCACTTATCCCACCACTGCACAACCAATGTAGGAGGCTGGACTGGCTTGTAGTGAGTACCAAGGGGTACTTGCACCTTGCACCAGGCCCAGTTATCCCTTATTAGTGTATAGGGTGTCTAGCAGCTTAGGCTGATAGATAATGGTAGCTTAGCAGAGCAGCTTAGGCTGAACTAGGAGACGTGTGAAGCTACTACAGTACCACTCAGTGTCATATGCACAATATCATAAGAAAACACAATACACAGTTATACTAAAAATAAAGGTACTTTATTTTTATGACAATATGCCAAAGTATCTTAGAGTGTACCCTCAGTGAGAGGATAGGAAATATACACAAGATATATATACACAATAGCAAAAATATGCAGTATAGTCTTAGAAAACAGTGCAAACAATGTATAGTTACAATAGGATGCAATGGGGAAACATAGGGATAGGGGCAACACAAACCATATACTCCAAAAGTGGAATGCGAACCACGAATGGACCCCAAACCTATGTGACCTTGTAGAGGGTCGCTGGGACTATTAGAAAATAGTGAGAGTTAGAAAAATAACCCTCCCCAAGACCTTGAAAAGTGAGTGCAAAGTGCACTAAGGTTCCCGTAAGGACAAAGTAGTCGTGTTAGAGGAATAATGCAGGAAAGACACAAACCAGCAATGCAACCACTGTGGATTTCCAATCTAGGGTACCTGTGGAACAAGGGGACCAAGTCAAAAAGTCACAAGCAAGTCGGAGATGGGCAGATGCCCAGGAAATGCCAGATGCGGGTGCAAAGAAGCTTCGACTGGACAGAAGAAGCTGAGGTTTCTGCAGGAACGAAAAGGGCTAGAGACTTCCCCTTTGGTGGACGGATCCCTCTTGCCTTGGAGAGTCGTGCAGAAGTGTTTTCCCGCCGGAAAATCGCCAAAAAGCCTTGCTAGACGCAAATCGTGCGTTTAGCGTTTTTGGACGCTGCTGGGGCCCAGGAGGGACCAGGAGGTCGCAAATTGGAGCTGAAGGCAGAGGGGATGTCGAGCAAGACAAAGAGCCCTCACTGAAGCAGGTAGCACCCGGAGAAGTGCCAGAAACAGGCACTACGAGGATGCGTGAAATGGTGCTCGCTGAAGTTGCACAAAGGAGTCCCACGTCGCCGGAGACCAACTTAGAAAGTCGTGCAATGCAGGTTAGAGTGCCGTGGACCCAGGCTTGGCTGTGCACAAAGGATTTCTGCCGGAAGTGCACAGGGGCCGGAGTAGCTGCAAAGTCGCGGTTCCCAGCAATGCAGCCCAGCGAGGTGAGGCAAGGACTTACCTCCACCAAACTTGGGCTGAAGAGTCACTGGACTGTGGGGGTCACTTGGACAGAGTTGCTGGATTCGAGGGACCTCGCTCGTCGTGCTGAGAGGAGACCCAAGGGACCGGTAATGCAGCTTTTTGGTGCCTGCGGTTGCAGGGGGAAGATTCCGTCGACCCACGGGAGATTTCTTCGGAGCTTCTGGTGCAGAGAGGAGGCAGGCTACCCCCACAGCATGCACAAGCAGGAAAACAGTCGAGAAGGCGGCAGGATCAGCGTTACAGAGTTGCAGTAGTCGTCTTTGCTACTATGTTGCAGGTTTGCAGGCTTCCAGCGCTGTCAGCGGTCGATTCCTTATCAGAAGGTGAAGAGAGAGATGCAGAGGAACTCGGCTGAGCTCATGCATTCGTTATCTAAAGTTTCCCCAGAGACGGAGACCCTAAATAGCCAGAAAAGAGGGTTTGGCTACCTAGGAGAGAGGATAGGCTACTAACACCTGAAGGAGCCTATCAGCAGGAGTCTCTGACGTCACCTGGTGGCACTGGCCACTCAGAGCAGTCCGGTGTGCCAGCAGCACCTCTGTTTCCAAGATGGCAGAGGTCTGGAGCACACTGGAGGAGCTCTGGACACCTCCCAGGGGAGGTGCAGGTCAGGGGAGTGGTCACTCCCCTTTCCTTTGTCCAGTTTCGCGCCAGAGCAGGGGCTAAGGGGTCCCTGAACCGGTGTAGACTGGCTTATGCAGAATTGGGCACCTCTGTGCCCAACAAAGCATTTCCAGAGGCTGGGGGAGGCTACTCCTCCCCTGCCTTCACACCATTTTCCAAAGGGAGAGGGTGTCACACCCTCTCTCAGAGGAAGTTCTTTGTTCTGCCATCCTGGGCCAGGCCTGGCTGGACCCCAGGAGGGCAGCTGCCTGTCTGAGGGGTTGGCAGCAGCAGCAGCTGCAGTGAAACCCCAGGAAGGGCAGTTTGGCAGTACCAGGGTCTGTGCTACAGACCACTGGGATCATGGGATTGTGCCAACTATGCCAGGATGGCATAGAGGGGGCAATTCCATGATCATAGACATGTTACATGGCCATATTCGGAGTTACCATGGTGAAGCTACATTTAGGTAGTGACCTATATGTAGTGCACGCGTGTAATGGTGTCCCCGCACTCACAAAGTTCAGGGAATTGGCTCTGAACAATGTGGGGGCACCTTGGCTAGTGTCAGGGTGCCCTCACACTAAGTAACTTTGCACCTAACCTTTACCAGGTAAAGGTTAGACATATAGGTGACTTATAAGTTACTTAAGTGCAGTGTAAAATGGCTGTGAAATAACGTGGACGTTATTTCACTCAGGCTGCAGTGGCAGGCCTGTGTAAGAATTGTCAGAGCTCCCTATGGGTGGCAAAAGAAATGCTGCAGCCCATAGGGATCTCCTGGAACCCCAATACCCTGGGTACCTCAGTACCATATACTAGGGAATTATAAGGGTGTTCCAGTAAGCCAATGTAAATTGGTAAAAATGGTCACTAGCCTGTCAGTGACAATTTGGAAAGAAATGAGAGAGCATAACCACTGAGGTTCTGGTTAGCAGAGCCTCAGTGAGACAGTTAGTCACTACACAGGTAACACATTCAGGCACACTTATGAGCACTGGGGCCCTGGGTTACCAGGGTCCCAGTGACAGATACAACTAAAACAACATATATACAGTGAAAAATGGGGGTAACATGCCAGGCAAGATGGTACTTTCCTACACATATATACAGTGAAAAATGGGAGTAACATGCCAGGCAAGATGGTACTTTCCTACACAACCCCCCCCCAAACGAAGGACAATAAGACTAGCCATGACCTGATGAGTCTTCATTGTCTAAGTGGAAATATCTGGAGAGTCCATCTGCATTGGAGTGGCTACTCCCAGGTCTATGTTCCACTGTATAGTCCATTCCCTGTAGGGATATGGACCACCTCAACAATTTAGGATTTTCACCTTTCATTTGTTTTAGCCAAAGTAGAGGTTTGTGGTCTGTCTGAACAACGAAGTGAGTGCCAAACAGGTATGGCCTCAACTTCTTCAGTGCCCAGACCACAGCAAAGGCCTCCCTCTCAATGGCAGGCCAACACTTTTCTCTAGGGGTCAACCTCCTACTAATAAAAGCAACAGGTTGATCCTGGCCCTCAGAATTAAGTTGTGATAGGACTGCCCCTACTCCTAATTCAGATGCATCAGTTTGGACATAGAATTTTTTAGAGTAACAAGGGCTTTTCAGGACAGGTGTAGAGCACATGGCCTGCTTTAGCTCCTCAAACGCTTTCTGACAGTTTCCTGTCCATAATACCTTTTTAGGCATTTTCTTGGATATGAGGTCATTAAGAGGGGCTGCAATGGAGCCATAGTTCTTAATGAACCTCCTGTAATACCCAGTGAGGCCTAGGAAGGCTCTCACCTGAGTCTGAGTAGTAGGGGGAACCCAATCAATAATTGTTTGGATTTTCCCCGGAAGTGGTGCAATCTGTTCCCCACCTACAAGGTGTCCCAGATAAACCACCTTACCCTGCCCTATCTGGCACTTTGAAGCCTTGATAGTGAGGCCTGCCTTTTGCAGGGCCTCCAAAACTTTCCATAGGTGGACCAGGTGATCATCCCAGCTGGAGCTAAAGACAGTTATATCGTCCAAATATGCTGCACTGAAAGCCTCCAGCCCTTGCAGGACTGTGTTCACCAACCTCTGAAAAGTGGCATGGGCATTTTTCAATCCAAAAGGCATTACAGTGAACTGGTAATGTCCTCCAATGGTTGAAAATGCAGTTTTAGGTTTAGCATCTTCTGACAATGTGATCTGCCAATACCCTGCAGTCAAGTCAAAAGTGCTTAGATACTTGGCAGATGCCAGTGTATCTATGAGCTCATCTGCCCTGGGTATAGGGTGAGCATCAGTTTTGGTTACCAAGTTGAGACCTCTGTAGTCTACACAAAACCGCATTTCCTTCTTTCCATCTTTGGAATGAGGTTTTGGTACAAGTACCACAGGAGAAGCCCATGGACTTTCAGAGTGCTCAACCACTCCTAGTTCTAACATTTTCTGCACCTCTTGCTTTATGCAGTCCCTGACATGGTCAGGCTGCCTATAGATCTTACTTTTGACAGGCAAGCTGTCTCCAGTATCTAAAGTGTGCTCACACCAAGAAGTGGTACCTGGCACAGTAGAGAAGAGTTCAGAGAATTGATCTAGGAGATTTATGCAATGGTCTTTCTGCTCAGCAGTAAGACAATCAGCCAAAACTACACCTTCCACTAGAGCATCTTGTTCTGTGGAAGAGAAGAGATCAGGAAGAGGATCACTGTCTTCTTCATGTCCCTCATCAGTTGCCATGAGCAGGGTGAGATCAGCCCTGTCATAGTAGGGTTTCAGGCGGTTGACATGGAGCACCCTAAGGGGACTCCTGGCAGTGCCTAAGTCAACCAAATAGGTGACTTCACCCTTTTTCTCAACAATTGTGTGGGGACCACTCCATTTATCTTGGAGTGCTCTTGGGGCCACAGGCTCCAAGACCCACACTTTCTGCCCTGGTTGGTACTGAACCAAAACAGCCTTCTGATCATGCCATTGCTTCTGGAGCTCTTGGCTGGCCTGAAGGTTTTTACTGGCCTTTTTCATGTACTCAGCCATCCTTGATCTGAAGCCAAGTACATAATCCACAATATCTTGTTTTGGAGCTTTTAAAGGTTGTTCCCAACCCTCCTTGACAAGTGTGAGTGGACCCCTAACAGGGTGTCCAAAAAGAAGTTCAAAGGGGCTGAAGCCCACTCCTTTCTGGGGTGCCTCCCTGTAGGCAAAAAGGAGGCATGGTAGAAGGATATCCCATCTCCTGCGGAGTTTTTCAGGGAGACCCATAATCATGCCTTTGAGAGTTTTGTTAAATCTCTCCACCAATCCATTTGTTTGTGGATGACAGGGTGTAGTGAACTTATAAGTCACACCACACTCCTTCCACATGGCCTTCAAGTATGCAGACATGAAATTGCTTCCCCTGTCTGATACTACTTCCTTTGGGAAGCCCACCCTGGAAAAAAATTCCCAAGAGGGCCTTTGCCACTGCAGGTGCTGTAGTGGTCCTTAAAGGAATTGCTTCAGGATATCTTGTGGCATGGTCCACTACCACCATGATAAACCTATTGCCTGAAGCAGTAGGAGGGTCAAGGGGGCCAACTATGTCAACCCCTACCCTTTCAAAGGGGACCTCAACCACAGGCAGTGGAATAAGGGGTGCCTTTGGGGTGCCACCTGTCTTGCCACTGGCTTGACAGGTTTCACAGGACTTAAAAAACTATTTTGTGTCCTCAGACATCCTAGGCCAATGAAACAAGGGAACAAGTCTTTCCCAAGTCTTCATTTGTCCCAGATGTCCTGCTAGGGGAATGTCATGAGCAAGAGTTAGGAGGAACGTTCTGTACTCCTGAGGGATCACTAATATCCTGGCAGCTCCAGGTTTAGGATCCCTTGCCTCAGTATACAAGAGATTGTCCTCCCAGTACACTCTGTGAGAGTCACTGACATCCCCATTAGCCTGTTTGACAGCTTGCTGTCTCAGACCCTCTAATGTGGGACAGGTTTGCTGTGCCACACTCAGTTCCTCTCTGGCAGGCCCCCCTTCACCCAAAAGTTCAGCAGTGTCTGCTTCGAGCTCCTCTGGTGTAGGTTCTGCACAGGGAGGGAATTCTTCTTCCTTAGAAGTAGAATCCACTGTAGAGGGAGGGATAGTAGGAAGTGGTTTGCTTCTACTAGCCCTAGCTTTAGGGAGCACTTGGTCCATTGCTCCAGGATCCAAGCTTCCCTGTCCTTTTTGCTTTTTGGCCTGAGCCCTTGTCAAAGCAAAAATATGCCCTGGGATGCCCAGCATTGCTGCATGGTCCTCCAACTCCACCTCTGACCAAGCTGATGTCTCCAAATCATTTCCTAGTAGACAGTCTACAGGTAAATCTGTGGCTACCACAACTTTCTTTGGACCAGTAACCCCCCCCCCAGTTGAGATTTACAACAGCCATGGGGTGGCTAAGTGTGTTGTTGTGAGCATCGGTTACTTGGTACTGGTGACCAAGTAGGTGTTGTTCAGGGTGGACCAGTTTCTCTATGACCATAGTCACACTGGCACCAGTGTCCCTGTAGGCCTGAACCTCAACACCATTTATTAGGGGTAGCTGCTTGTACTTATCCATATTAAGGGGACAAGCAACTAAGGTGGCTAAATCAATAGCCCCCTCAGAGACTAACACAGCCTCTGTGGTCTCCCTAACAAGACCAACCCCAACTAAGTTACCAATAGTGAGCCCAGCTACTCCCCTGGATTGGCTATTAGTAGGTTTGCTCCTACCACCACTGCTATTAGTAGGGACACTAGGTGTAGCAGTAGGGGTTGTAGTGGTAGGAGGCTTGATGCTTTTCTTTGGACAACTGGGATCTGTTGTCCAATGGCCTTTTACTTTACATAAATAGCACCATGGTTTCTTTTCTTTGTTTTGATTAAAAGAGGATTTGGGCCCACCACCCCCACCAGAGTGTTTTGTGGGCCTGATGAAGACTCATTTTTAGATTTGTCCCCACCCTTGTCAGAAGACTTACCATCCTTCTTTTTGTTGCCATATTTGTCACCCCCTGTATGAACTTTTCTGTTCACCCTTGTTCTGACCCATTTGTCTGCCTTCTTTCCCAATTCTTGGGGAGAGGTCAGATCAGAGTCCACCAAGTACTGGTGCAACAAATCAGACACACAATTATTAAGAATATGCTCTCTCAGGATCAAGTTATACAGGCTGTCATAATCAGTAACTTTACTGCCATGTAACCACCCCTCCAAGGCCTTCACTGAATGGTCAATGAAATCAACCCAGTCTTGTGAAGACTCCTTTTTGGTTTCTCTGAACTTTATCCTGTATTGTTCAGTGGTTAAGCCATAACCATCCAGGAGTGCATTCTTAAGAACTGTAAAATTATTGGCATCACTTTCTTTCACAGTAAGGAGCCTATCCCTACCTTTTCCACTAAATGATAGCCATAGGATAGCAGCCCACTGCCTTTGAGGGACATCCTGTACAACACAGGCCCTCTCAAGTGCAGCAAACCACTTGTTAATGTCATCCCCCTCCTTATAAGGGGGAACTATCTTATGCAGATTCCTGGAATCATGCTCTTTTGCAGGATGACTATGGGGAATACTGCTGCTGCCACCATGGGTTTCTAAACCCAACTTCTGTCTTTCCTTCTCTAGTTCTAAAGACTGTCTATCCAAATCCAGCTGTTGCTTTTTAAGCTTCAGTCTGGTTTGTTCCACCCTCAACTTATTGAGTTCCCTTTCTAACAATCTGTCATCAGGGTTGGTGGGAGGGACATTTCTAGATACAGAGGTATGATGGGAATGAACAGAAGGAGACCTGTCCCTTACAGAGTGCACCCTAGCCGCTAGGCTAACAGAAACATCATTTCTACTGTGATGAGAATGAATGCTCTTGCTATGATGTGAGACAACACTATCTGTATGGTGTGACTCAACCTCAGTACCAACTATGCTAGACTATCTAGTAATGGGCAGGCTAAGAAGTTTCTTTCCTGAATCTTTTCCTGGGGGAGTCCCTGGATCAGATTGGGAACCATTAGCTACTTTTTCAACAGATGGGGCACTGTAGGAGGCTGGACTGGCTTGTAGTGAGTACCAAGGGGCACTTGCACCTTGCACCAGGCCCAGTTATCCCTTATTAGTGTATAGGGTGTCTAGCAGCTTAGGCTGATAGATAATGGTAGCTTAGCAGAGCAGCTTAGGCTGAACTAGGAGACGTGTGAAGCTACTACAGTACCACTTAGTGTCATATGCACAATATCATAAGAAAACACAATACACAGTTATACTAAAAATAAAGGTACTTTATTTTTATGACAATATGCCAAAGTATCTTAGAGTGTACCCTCAGTGAGAGGATAGGAAATATACACAAGATATATATACACAATAGCAAAAATATGCAGTATAGTCTTAGAAAACAGTGCAAACAATGTATAGTTACAATAGGATGCAATGGGGAAACATAGGGATAGGGGCAACACAAACCATATACTCCAAAAGTGGAATGCGAACCACGAATGGACCCCAAACCTATGTGACCTTGTAGAGGGTCGCTGGGACTATCAGACAATAGTGAGAGTTAGAAAAATAACCCTCCCCAAGACCCTGAAAAGTGAGTGCAAAGTGCACTAAAGTTCCCCTAAGGACAAAAGAGTTGTGTTAGAGGAATAATGCAGGAAAGACACAAACCAGCAATGCAACAACTGTGGATTTCCAATCTAGGGTACCTGTGGAACAAGGGGACCAAGTCCAAAAGTCACAAGCAAGTCGGAGATGGGCAGATGCCCAGGAAATGCCAGCTGTGGGTGCAAAGAAGCTTCGACTGGACAGAAGAAGCTGAGGTTTCTGCAGGAACGAAAAGGGCTAGAGACTTCCCCTTTGGTGGACGGATCCCGCTCGCCTTGGAGAATCGTGCAGAACTGCTTTCCCGCCGGAAGGATGCCAACAAGCCTTGCTACACGCAAATCGTGCGTTTGGCGTTTTTGGACGCTGCTGGGGCCCAGGAGGGACCAGGAGGTCGCAAATTGAACCTGCAGAGAGAGGGGACGTCGTGCAAGACAAAGAGCCCTCACTGAAGCAGGTAGCTCCCGGAGAAGTGCCAGAAACAGTCACTACGAGGATGCGTGAAACGGTGCTCGCCGAAGTTGCACAAAGGAGTCCCACGTCGCCGGAGACCAACTTAGAAAGTCGTGCAATGCAGGTTAGAGTGCCGTGGACCCAGGCTTGGCTGTGCACAAAGGATTTCCGCCGGAAGTGCACAGGGGCCGGAGTAGCTGCAAAGTCGCGGTTCCCAGCAATGCAGCCCAGCGAGGTGAGGCAAGGACTTACCTCCACCAAACTTGGGCTGAAGAGTCACTGGACTGTGCGGGTGACTTGGACAGCGTCGCTGGATTCGAGGGACCTCGCTCGTCGTGCTGAGAGGAGACCCAAGGGACCGGTAATGCAGCTTTTTGGTGCCTGCGGTTGCAGGGGGAAGATTCCGTCGACCCACGGGAGATTTCTTTGGAGCTTCTGGTGCAGAGAGGAGGCAGGCTACCCCCACAGCATGCACAAGCAGGAAAACAGTCGAGAAGGCGGCAGGATCAGCGTTACAGAGTTGCAGTAGTCGTCTTTGCTACTATGTTGCAGGTTTGCAGGCTTCCAGCGCTGTCAGCGGTCGTTTCCTTATCAGAAGGTAAAGAGAGAGATGCAGAGGAACTCAGCTGAGCTCATGCATTCGTAATCTAAAGTTTCCCCAGAGACAGAGACCCTAAATAGCCAGAAAAGAGGGTTTGGCTACCTAGGAGAGAGGAAAGGCTACTAACACCTGAAGGAGCCTATCAGCAGGAGTCTCTGACGTCACCTGGTGGCACTGGCCACTCAGAGCAGTCCAGTGTGCCAGCAGCACCTCTGTTTCCAAGATGGCAGAGGTCTGGAGCACACTGGAGGAGCTCTGGACACCTCCCAGGTGAGGTGCAGGTCAGGGGAGTGGTCACTCCCCTTTCCTTTGTCCAGTTTCGCGCCAGAGCAGGGGCTAAGGGGTCCCTGAACCGGTGTAGACTGGCTTATGCAGAATTGGGCACATCTGTGCCCAACAAAGCATTTCCAGAGGCTGGGGGAAGCTACTCCTCCCCTGCCTTCACACCATTTTCCAAAGGGAGAGGGTGTCACACCCTCTCTCAGAGGAAGTTCTTTGTTCTGCCATCCTGGGCCAGGCCTGGCTGGACCCCAGGAGGGCAGCTGCCTGTCTGATGGGTTGGCAGCAGCAGCAGCTGCAGTGAAACCCCAGGAAGGGCAGTCTGGCAGTACCAGGGTCTGTGCTACAGACCACTGGGATCATGGAATTGTACCAACAATGCCAGGATGGCATAGAGGGGGCAATTCCATGATCATAGACATGTTACATGGCCATATTCGGAGTTACCATGGTGAAGCTACATATAGGTAGTGACCTATATGTAGTGCACGCGTGTAATGGTGTCCCCGCACACACAAAGTTCAGGGAATTGGCTCTGAACAATGTGGGGGCACCTTGGCTAGTGCCAGGGTGCCCTCACACTAAGTAACTTTGCACCTAACCTTTACCAGGTAAAGGTTAGACATATAGGTGACTTATAAGTTACTTAAGTGCAGTGTTGTGAGAAGGTAGCCTCTTTCTAGCCTTGTTACCCCCACTTTTGGCCTGTTTGTGAGTGTATGTCAGGGTGTTTGTCACTGTTTTCACTGTCTCACTGGGATCCTAATAGCCAGGCCTCAGTGCTCATAGTGAAAACACCATGTTTTCAGTATGGTTGTTATGTGTCACTGGGATCCTGCTAGTCAGGACCCCAGTGCTCATAGGTTTGTGGCCTATATGTATGTGTCACTGGGACCCTGTCACACAGGGCCCCAGTGCTCATAGGTGTGCATGTATATGTTCCCTGTGTGGTGCCTAACTGTCTCACTGAGGCTCTGCTAACCAGAACCTCAGTGGTTATGCTCTCTCATTACTTTCAAATTGTCACTGACAGGCTAGTGACCATTTTTACCAATTTACATTGGCTTACTGGAACACCCTTATAATTCCCTAGTATATGGTACTGAGGTACCCAGGGTATTGGGGTTCCAGGAGATCCCTATGGGCTGCAGCATTTCTTTTGCCACCCATAGGGAGCTCTGACAATTCTTACACAGGCCTGCCACTGCAGCCTGTGTGAAATAACGTCCACGTTATTTCACAGCCATTTTTCACTGCACTTAAGTAACTTATAAGTCACCTATATGTCTAACCTTTACCTAGTAAAGGTTAGGTGCAAAGTTACTTAGTGTGAGGGCACCCTGGCACTAGCCAAGGTGCCCCCACATTGTTCAGAGCCAATTCACTGAACTTTGTGAGTGCGGGGACACCATTACACGCGTGCACTACATATAGGTCACTACCTATATGTAGCTTCACCATGGTAACTCCGAATATGGCCATGTAACATGTCTATGATCATGGAATTGCCCCCTCTATGCCATCCTGGCATTGTTGGTACAATTCCATGATCCCAGTGGTCTGTAGCACAGACCCTGGTACTGCCAGACTGACCTTCCTGGGGTTTCACTGCACCTGCTGCTGCTGCCAACCCCTCAGACAGGCAGCTGCCCTCCTGGGGTCCAGCCAGGCCTGGCCCAGGATGGCAGAACAAAGAACTTCCTCTGAGAGAGGGTGTGACACCCTCTCCCTTTGGAAAATGGTGTGAAGGCAGGGGAGGAGTAGCCTCCCCCAGCCTCTGGAAATGCTTTGTTGGGCACAGATGTGCCCAATTCTGCATAAGCCAGTCTACACCGGTTCAGGGACCCCTTAGCCCCTGCTCTGGCGCGAAACTGGACAAAGGAAAGGGGAGTGACCACTCCCCTGACCTGCACCTCCCCTGGGAGGTGTCCAGAGCTCCTCCAGTGTGCTCCAGACCTCTGCCATCTTGGAAACAGAGGTGCTGCTGGCACACTGGACTGCTCTGAGTGGCCAGTGCCACCAGGTGACGTCAGAGACTCCTGCTGATAGGCTCCTTCAGGTGTTAGTAGCCTTTCCTCTCTCCTAGGTAGCCAAACCCTCTTTTCTGGCTATTTAGGGTCTCTGTCTCTGGGGAAACTTTAGATAACGAATGCATGAGCTCAGCCGAGTTCCTCTGCATCTCCCTCTTCACCTTCTGATAAGGAATCGACCGCTGACCGCGCTGGAAGCCTGCAAACCTGCAACATAGTAGCAAAGACGACTACTGCAACTCTGTAACGCTGATCCTGCCGCCTTCTCGACTGTTTTCCTGCTTGTGCATGCTGTGGGGGTAGTCTGCCTCCTCTCTGCACCAGAAGCTCCGAAGAAATCTCCCGTGGGTCGACGGAATCTTCCCCCTGCAACCGCAGGCACCAAAAAGCTGCATCTCCGGTCCCTTGGGTCTCCTCTCAGCACGACGAGCGAGGTCCCTCGAATCCAGCGACACCGTCCAAGTGACCCCCACAGTCCAGTGACTCTTCAGCCCAAGTTTGGTGGAGGTAAGTCCTTGCCTCACCTCGCTGGGCTGCATTGCTGGGAACCGCGACTTTGCAAGCTTCTCCGGCCCCTGTGCACTTCCGGCGGAAATCCTGTGTGCACAGCCAAGCCTGGGTCCACGGCACTCTAACCTGCATTGCACGACTTTCTAAGTTGGTCTCCGGCGACGTGGGACTCCTTTGTGCAACTTCGGCGAGCACCATTTCACGCATCCTCGTAGTGCCTGTTTCTGGCACTTCTCCGGGTGCTACCTGCTTCAGTGAGGGCTCTTTGTCTTGCTCGACGTCCCCTCTCTCTGCAGGTCCAATTTGCGACCTTCTGGTCCCTCCTGGGCCCCAGCAGTGTCCAAAAACGCCAAACGCACGATTTGCGTGTAGCAAGGCTTGTTGGCGTCCATCCGGCGGGAAAACACTTCTGCACGACTCTCCAAGGCGTGGGGGATCCATCCTCCAAAGGGGAAGTCTCTAGCCCTTGTCGTTCCTGCAGTATTCACAGTTCTTCAGCCTAGTAAGAGCTTCTTTGCACCAACCGCTGGCATTTCTTGGGCATCTGCCCATCTCCGAGCTGCTTGTGACTTTTGGACTTGGTCCCCTTGTTCCACAGGTACCTTCAGACAGGAATCCATCGTTGTTGCATTGCTGATTTGTGTTTTCCTTGCATTCTCCCTCTAACACGACTATTTTGTCCTTAGGGGAACTTTGGTGCACTTTGCACTCACTTTTCAGGGTCTTGGGGAGGGTTATTTTTCTAACTCTCACTATTTTCTAATAGTCCCAGCGACCCTCTACAAGGTCACATAGGTTTGGGGTCCATTCGTGGTTCACATTCCACTTTTGGAGTATATGGTTTGTGTTGCCCCTATCCCTATGTTTCCCCATTGCATCCTATTGTAATTATACATTGTTTGCACTGTTTTCTAAGACTATACTGCATATTTTTGCTATTGTGTATATATATCTTGTGTATATTTCCTATCCTCTTACTGAGGGTACACTCTAAGATACTTTGGCATATTGTCATAAAAATAAAGTACCTTTATTTTTAGTATAACTGTGTATTGTGTTTTCTTATGATATTGTGCATATGACACTAAGTGGTACTGTAGTAGCTTCACACGTCTCCTAGTTCAGCCTGAGCTGCTCTGCTAAGCTACCATTATCTATCAGCCTAAGCTGCTAGACACCCTATACACTAATAAGGGATAACTGGGCCTGGTGCAAGGTGCAAGTACCCCTTGGTACTCACTACAAGCCAGTCCAGCCTCCTACATTGGTTGTGCAGTGGTGGGATAAGTGCTTGAGACTACTTACCACTCTTGTCATTGTACTTTTCATAAGAGAAAAATATACAAAACAAGGTCAGTGTATATACACATAGCCAAAAAGTTTTGCATTTCCTCTTTTCACTCTTTTCTAAGTGCTGAAAAGTACTTCTAAAACTTTCAAAAAGTTCTTAAAAGTTTAAAAAGTTTTTTCTGTCTTTCCAAAAAGTTCTGAAAACTTTTTTCTCTTTTTCTATCACTTTAACTCTCTCTAAAAAATGTCTGGTACAGGCCAAAATGTTGAACTGTCCAAAATTGCATATGATCACCTTAGCTGGAAAGGAGCAAGGAGTCTCTGCATAGAGAGAGGTTTGAGTGTAGGGAAGAATCCTTCCTTAGAACTGTTAATTAACATGCTTAGAGTCCAGGATAAGGCCATAAGTGCCCAATCTGGTGAAAAAGTAGCTAATGGTTCTCAATCTGATCCAGGGACTCCCCCAGGAAAAGGTTCAGGAAAGAAACTTCTCAGCCTGCCCATTACTAGACAGTCTAGCATAGTTGGTACAGAGGTTGAATCACACCATACTGATGGTGTGCTCTCACATTATACTGGTAGCCAAGCTGTTAGGGTGCCCTCTGTAAGAGACAGGTCTCCTTCTGTTCATTCCCATCATACCTCTGTATCTAGAAATGTCCCTCCCACCCACCCTGATGACAGATTGTTAGAAAGGGAGCTCAATAGATTGAGAGTGGAACAAACCAGACTGAAGCTCAAGAAGCAACAGCTGGATTTGGATAGACAGTCTTTAGAATTAGAGAAGGAAAGACAGAAGTTGGGTTTAGATACCCATGGTGGCAGCAGCAGTATTCCCCATAGTCATCCTGCAAAAGAGCATGATTCCAGGAATCTGCACAAGATAGTTCCCCCTTATAAGGAGGGGGATGACATTAACAAGTGGTTTGCTGCACTTGAGAGGGCCTGTGCTGTACAGGATGTCCCTCAAAAGCAGTGGGCTGCTATCCTATGGCTATCATTTAGTGGAAAGGGTAGGGATAGACTCCTTACTGTGAAAGAAAGTGATGCCAATAATTTTACAGTTCTTAAGAATGCACTCCTGGATGGTTATGGCTTAACCACTGAACAGTACAGGATAAAGTTCAGAGAGACCAAAAAGGAGTCTTCACAAGACTGGGTTGATTTCATTGACCAGGCAGTGAAGGCCTTGGAGGGGTGGTTACATGGCAGTAAAGTTACTGATTATGAAAGCCTGTATAACACAATCCTGAGAGAGCATATACTTAATAATTGTGTGTCTGATTTGTTGCACCAGTACCTGGTAGACTCTGATCTGACCTCTCCCCAAGAATTGGGAAAGAAGGCAGACAAATGGGTCAGAACAAGGGTGAACAGAAAAGTTCATACAGGGGGTGACAAAGATGGCAATAAGAAGAAAGATGGTGAAAAATCTCAAGATAAGCATGGGGATAAGGGTAAAACCAAAGATCCCACTTCAAATCTTAAACACTCTTCAGAGGGTGGGGATAAAACTAATTCCTCCTCTTCTTCTCAACCTGCACACATTAAAAAGCCTTGGTGCTTTGTGTGTAAAAACAGAGGCCATAGGCCAGGGGATAAGTCCTGTCCAGGTAAACCCCCTGAGCCTACCACCACTAATACATCAAGCTCTAGTGCCCCCAGCAGTAGTGGTACTAGTGGTGGGACTGCTGGCAACAGTCAAGCAAAGGGTGTAGTTGGGTTCACTTATGGGTCCATAGTGGAAACTGATGTCATCAGTCCCAAGACAGTTTCTGTCACACCTAGTGGCATTGGCCTTGCCACACTGGCTGCTTGTCCCCTTACAATGGATAAGTACAGGCAGACAGTTTCAATAAATGGTGTTGAGGCCTTGGCCTACAGGGACACAGGTGCCAGTTTCACTTTGGTGACTGAAAACCTAGTGCCTCCTGAACAACACATCATTGGACAACAGTATAAGATTATTGATGTCCATAACTCCACTAAGTTTCTTCCCTTAGCTATAATTCAGTTTAGTTGGGGTGGAGTTACTGGCCCTAAGCAGGTGGTGGTATCACCTAGCTTACCTGTAGACTGTCTCTTAGGTAATGACCTAGAGGCCTCAGGTTGGGCTGATGTAGAGTTTTATGCCCATGCAGCCATGCTGGGCATCCCTGAGGAATTGTTCCCTCTCATTTCAAGTGAAATGAAAAAGCAAAGGAGAGAAGGCCTGAAAACTCAGGATCCCTCTCCATCAACAGGTAAAAAGGGTATCACAGTATCCCCTAACCACCCTACCATTCAGGATACCATTCCTGTGGTGGGAGAAACCTCTCCTGGGGTGGTACCTGTTCCAAGGGAATCATCAGCTGGCAAAGCTGGACTCCCTGAGGTGGAAGTACCTCTCTGTGGGATAACTAACATTGGTGAGAAAAAGAGCACCATTTTAGTTAACATGGAGCATCCCTCCAACCCTCCCAGAGAAACTTTAGTGCAGAAACCCTGCACTGCCTCACAACACTTAGGACAGCATCCCTGCCCTAGTGTGGAGCTCATAGGACAGCATCCCTGCCCTGCTCCAACCCAAGAGAAACAGCATCCCTGTTCTCTCTTCCAGCCACATGGACAAAGTTTTTGCCCAGCTATGGCTTTTCTGAGACAGCATCCCTGTCTGGCATTTCCATCACTACAAATAGGTTCAGTGGACAATTCCCACTGCTCTAAACTAAAACTTACTGATAGAAACTCTGAAAATACATCTTCACATTGTTGCTTAGCTAAAAAACTTCAAACAGGGTGGTTTACATCCCCACAGGGAAGTAACCATATAGTGGATGATAAAGGGAGTAACCAGTCTATTGCAGAGCTACTCTCTACTTATCACCACTTAGACAATAAAGTCTCAACTGGCCAAGGTTAGCCTTATTGTCCTTCGTTTGGGGGGGGGTTGTGTGAGAAGGTAGCCTCTTTCTAGCCTTGTTACCCCCACTTTTGGCCTGTTTGTGAGTGTATGTCAGGGTGTTTGTCACTGTTTTCACTGTCTCACTGGGATCCTAATAGCCAGGCCTCAGTGCTCATAGTGAAAACACCATGTTTTCAGTATGGTTGTTATGTGTCACTGGGATCCTGCTAGTCAGGACCCCAGTGCTCATAGGTTTGTGGCCTATATGTATGTGTCACTGGGACCCTGTCACACAGGGCCCCAGTGCTCATAGGTGTGCATGTATATGTTCCCTGTGTGGTGCCTAACTGTCTCACTGAGGCTCTGCTAACCAGAACCTCAGTGGTTATGCTCTCTCATTACTTTCAAATTGTCACTGACAGGCTAGTGACCATTTTTACCAATTTACATTGGCTTACTGGAACACCCTTATAATTCCCTAGTATATGGTACTGAGGTACCCAGGGTATTGGGGTTCCAGGAGATCCCTATGGGCTGCAGCATTTCTTTTGCCACCCATAGGGAGCTCTGACAATTCTTACACAGGCCTGCCACTGCAGCCTGAGTGAAATAACGTCCACGTTATTTCACAGCCATTTTTCACTGCACTTAAGTAACTTATAAGTCACCTATATGTCTAACCTTTACCTAGTAAAGGTTAGGTGCAAAGTTACTTAGTGTGAGGGCACCCTGGCACTAGCCAAGGTGCCCCCACATTGTTCAGAGCCAATTCACTGAACTTTGTGAGTGCGGGGACACCATTACACGCGTGCACTACATATAGGTCACTACCTATATGTAGCTTCACCATGGTAACTCCGAATATGGCCATGTAACATGTCTATGATCATGGAATTGCCCCCTCTATGCCATCCTGGCATTGTTGGTACAATTCCATGATCCCAGTGGTCTGTAGCACAGACCCTGGTACTGCCAGACTGACCTTCCTGGGGTTTCACTGCACCTGCTGCTGCTGCCAACCCCTCAGACAGGCAGCTGCCCTCCTGGGGTCCAGCCAGGCCTGGCCCAGGATGGCAGAACAAAGAACTTCCTCTGAGAGAGGGTGTGACACCCTCTCCCTTTGGAAAATGGTGTGAAGGCAGGGGAGGAGTAGCCTCCCCCAGCCTCTGGAAATGCTTTGTTGGGCACAGATGTGCCCAATTCTGCATAAGCCAGTCTACACCGGTTCAGGGACCCCTTAGCCCCTGCTCTGGCGCGAAACTGGACAAAGGAAAGGGGAGTGACCACTCCCCTGACCTGCACCTCCCCTGGGAGGTGTCCAGAGCTCCTCCAGTGTGCTCCAGACCTCTGCCATCTTGGAAACAGAGGTGCTGCTGGCACACTGGACTGCTCTGAGTGGCCAGTGCCACCAGGTGACGTCAGAGACTCCTGCTGATAGGCTCCTTCAGGTGTTAGTAGCCTTTCCTCTCTCCTAGGTAGCCAAACCCTCTTTTCTGGCTATTTAGGGTCTCTGTCTCTGGGGAAACTTTAGATAACGAATGCATGAGCTCAGCCGAGTTCCTCTGCATCTCCCTCTTCACCTTCTGATAAGGAATCGACCGCTGACCGCGCTGGAAGCCTGCAAACCTGCAACATAGTAGCAAAGACGACTACTGCAACTCTGTAACGCTGATCCTGCCGCCTTCTCGACTGTTTTCCTGCTTGTGCATGCTGTGGGGGTAGTCTGCCTCCTCTCTGCACCAGAAGCTCCGAAGAAATCTCCCGTGGGTCGACGGAATCTTCCCCCTGCAACCGCAGGCACCAAAAAGCTGCATCTCCGGTCCCTTGGGTCTCCTCTCAGCACGACGAGCGAGGTCCCTCGAATCCAGCGACACCGTCCAAGTGACCCCCACAGTCCAGTGACTCTTCAGCCCAAGTTTGGTGGAGGTAAGTCCTTGCCTCACCTCGCTGGGCTGCATTGCTGGGAACCGCGACTTTGCAAGCTTCTCCGGCCCCTGTGCACTTCCGGCGGAAATCCTGTGTGCACAGCCAAGCCTGGGTCCACGGCACTCTAACCTGCATTGCACGACTTTCTAAGTTGGTCTCCGGCGACGTGGGACTCCTTTGTGCAACTTCGGCGAGCACCGTTTCACGCATCCTCGTAGTGCCTGTTTCTGGCACTTCTCCGGGTGCTACCTGCTTCAGTGAGGGCTCTTTGTCTTGCTCGACGTCCCCTCTCTCTGCAGGTCCAATTTGCGACCTTCTGGTCCCTCCTGGGCCCCAGCAGCGTCCAAAAACGCCAAACGCACGATTTGCGTGTAGCAAGGCTTGTTGGCGTCCATCCGGCGGGAAAACACTTCTGCACGACTCTCCAAGGCGTGGGGGATCCATCCTCCAAAGGGGAAGTCTCTAGCCCTTGTCGTTCCTGCAGTATTCACAGTTCTTCAGCCTAGTAAGAGCTTCTTTGCACCAACCGCTGGCATTTCTTGGGCATCTGCCCATCTCCGAGCTGCTTGTGACTTTTGGACTTGGTCCCCTTGTTCCACAGGTACCTTCAGACAGGAATCCATCGTTGTTGCATTGCTGATTTGTGTTTTCCTTGCATTCTCCCTCTAACACGACTATTTTGTCCTTAGGGGAACTTTGGTGCACTTTGCACTCACTTTTCAGGGTCTTGGGGAGGGTTATTTTTCTAACTCTCACTATTTTCTAATAGTCCCAGCGACCCTCTACAAGGTCACATAGGTTTGGGGTCCATTCGTGGTTCACATTCCACTTTTGGAGTATATGGTTTGTGTTGCCCCTATCCCTATGTTTCCCCATTGCATCCTATTGTAATTATACATTGTTTGCACTGTTTTCTAAGACTATACTGCATATTTTTGCTATTGTGTATATATATCTTGTGTATATTTCCTATCCTCTTACTGAGGGTACACTCTAAGATACTTTGGCATATTGTCATAAAAATAAAGTACCTTTATTTTTAGTATAACTGTGTATTGTGTTTTCTTATGATATTGTGCATATGACACTAAGTGGTACTGTAGTAGCTTCACACGTCTCCTAGTTCAGCCTGAGCTGCTCTGCTAAGCTACCATTATCTATCAGCCTAAGCTGCTAGACACCCTATACACTAATAAGGGATAACTGGGCCTGGTGCAAGGTGCAAGTACCCCTTGGTACTCACTACAAGCCAGTCCAGCCTCCTACAAGTGTGAAATGGCTGTGAAATAACGTGGACGTTATTTCACTCAGGCTGCAGTGGCAGGCCTGTGTAAGAATTGTCAGAGCTCCCTATGGGTGGCAAAAGAAATGCTGCAGCCCATAGGGATCTCCTGGAACCCCAATACCCTGGGTACCTCAGTACCATATACTAGGGAATTATAAGGGTGTTCCAGTAAGCCAATGTAAATTGGTAAAAATGGTCACTAGCCTGTCAGTGACAATTTGGAAAGAAATGAGAGAGCATAACCACTGAGGTTCTGGTTAGCAGAGCCTCAGTGAGACAGTTAGTCACTACACAGGTAACACATTCAGGCACACTTATGAGCACTGGGGCCCTGGGTTACCAGGGTCCCAGTGACACATACAACTAAAACAACATATATACAGTGAAAAATGGGGGTAACATGCCAGGCAAGATGGTACTTTCCTACACATATATACAGTGAAAAATGGGAGTAACATGCCAGGCAAGATGGTACTTTCCTACACAACCCACCCCAAACGAAGGACAATAAGACTAGCCATGACCTGATGAGTCTTCATTGTCTAAGTGGAAATATCTGGAGAGTCCATCTGCATTGGAGTGGCTACTCCCAGGTCTATGTTCCACTGTATAGTCCATTCCCTGTAGGGATATGGACCACCTCAACAATTTAGGATTTTCACCTTTCATTTGTTTTAGCCAAAGTAGAGGTTTGTGGTCTGTCTGAACAACGAAGTGAGTGCCAAACAGGTATGGCCTCAACTTCTTCAGTGCCCAGACCACAGCAAAGGCCTCCCTCTCAATGGCAGGCCAACACTTTTCTCTAGGGGTCAACCTCCTACTAATAAAAGCAACAGGTTGATCCTGGCCCTCAGAATTAAGTTGTGATAGGACTGCCCCTACTCCTAATTCAGATGCATCAGTTTGGACATAGAATTTTTTAGAGTAACAAGGGCTTTTCAGGACAGGTGTAGAGCACATGGCCTGCTTTAGCTCCTCAAACGCTTTCTGACAGTTTGCTGTCCATAATACCTTTTTAGGCATTTTCTTGGATATGAGGTCATTAAGAGGGGCTGCAATGGAGCCATAGTTCTTAATGAACCTCCTGTAATACCCAGTGAGGCCTAGGAAGGCTCTCACCTGAGTCTGAGTAGTAGGGGGAACCCAATCAATAATTGTTTGGATTTTCCCCTGAAGTGGTGCAATCTGTTCCCCACCTACAAGGTGTCCCAGATAAACCACCTTACCCTGCCCTATCTGGCACTTTGAAGCCTTGATAGTGAGGCCTGCCTTTTGCAGGGCCTCCAAAACTTTCCATAGGTGGACCAGGTGATCATCCCAGCTGGAGCTAAAGACAGCTATATCGTCCAAATATGCTGCACTGAAAGCCTCCAGCCCTTGCAGGACTGTGTTCACCAACCTCTGAAAAGTGGCATGGGCATTTTTCAATCCAAAAGGCATTACAGTGAACTGGTAATGTCCTCCAATGGTTGAAAATGCAGTTTTAGGTTTAGCATCTTCTGACAATGTGATCTGCCAATACCCTGCAGTCAAGTCAAAAGTGCTTAGATACTTGGCAGATGCCAGTGTATCTATGAGCTCATCTGCCCTGGGTATAGGGTGAGCATCAGTTTTGGTTACCAAGTTGAGACCTCTGTAGTCTACACAAAACCGCATTTCCTTCTTTCCATCTTTGGAATGAGGTTTTGGTACAAGTACCACAGGAGAAGCCCATGGACTTTCAGAGTGCTCAACCACTCCTAGTTCTAACATTTTCTGCACCTCTTGCTTTATGCAGTCCCTGACATGGTCAGGCTGCCTATAGATCTTACTTTTGACAGGCAAGCTGTCTCCAGTATCTAAAGTGTGCTCACACCAAGAAGTGGTACTTGGCACAGTAGAGAAGAGTTCAGAGAATTGATCTAGGAGATTTATGCAATGGTCTTTCTGCTCAGCAGTAAGACAATCAGCCAAAACTACACCTTCCACTAGAGCATCTTGTTCTGTGGAAGAGAAGAGATCAGGAAGAGGATCACTGTCTTCTTCATGTCCCTCATCAGTTGCCATGAGCAGGGTGAGATCAGCCCTGTCATAGTAGGGTTTCAGGCGGTTGACATGGAGCACCCTAAGGGGACTCCTGGCAGTGCCTAAGTCAACCAAATAGGTGACTTCACCCTTTTTCTCAACAATTGTGTGGGGACCACTCCATTTATCTTGGAGTGCTCTTGGGGCCACAGGCTCCAAGACCCACACTTTCTGCCCTGGTTGGTACTGAACCAAAACAGCCTTCTGATCATGCCATTGCTTCTGGAGCTCTTGGCTGGCCTGAAGGTTTTTACTGGCCTTTTTCATGTACTCAGCCATCCTTGATCTGAGGCCAAGTACATAATCCACAATATCTTGTTTTGGAGCTTTTAAAGGTTGTTCCCAACCCTCCTTGACAAGTGTGAGTGGACCCCTAACAGGGTGTCCAAAAAGAAGTTCAAAGGGGCTGAAGCCCACTCCTTTCTGGGGTACCTCCCTGAAGGCAAAAAGGAGGCATGGTAGAAGGATATCCCATCTCCTGCGGAGTTTTTCAGGGAGACCCATAATCATGCCTTTGAGAGTTTTGTTAAATCTCTCCACCAATCCATTTGTTTGTGGATGATAGGGTGTAGTGAACTTATAAGTCACACCACACTCCTTCCACATGGCCTTCAAGTATGCAGACATGAAATTGCTTCCCCTGTCTGATACTACTTCCTTTGGGAAGCCCACCCTGGAAAAAAATTCCCAAGAGGGCCTTTGCCACTGCAGGTGCTGTAGTGGTCCTTAAAGGAATTGCTTCAGGATATCTTGTGGCATGGTCCACTACCACCATGATAAACCTATTGCCTGAAGCAGTAGGAGGGTCAAGGGGGCCAACTATGTCAACCCCTACCCTTTCAAAGGGGACCTCAACCACAGGCAGTGGAATAAGGGGTGCCTTTGGGGTGCCACCTGTCTTGCCACTGGCTTGACAGGTTTCACAGGACTTAAAAAACTATTTTGTGTCCTCAGACATCCTACGCCAATGAAACAAGGGAACAAGTCTTTCCCAAGTCTTCATTTGTCCCAGATGTCCTGCTAGGGGAATGTCATGAGCAAGAGTTAGGAGGAACGTTCTGTACTCCTGAGGGATCACTAATATCCTGGCAGCTCCAGGTTTAGGATCCCTTGCCTCAGTATACAAGAGATTGTCCTCCCAGTACACTCTGTGAGAGTCACTGACATCCCCATTAGCCTGTTTGACAGCTTGCTGTCTCAGACCCTCTAATGTGGGACAGGTTTGCTGTGCCACACTCAGTTCCTCTCTGGCAGGCACCCCTTCACCCAAAAGTTCAGCAGTGTCTGCTTCGAGCTCCTCTGGTGTAGGTTCTGCACAGGGAGGGAATTCTTCTTCCTTAGAAGTAGAATCCACTGTAGAGGGAGGGATAGTAGGAAGTGGTTTGCTTCTACTAGCCCTAGCTTTAGGGAGCACTTGGTCCATTGCTCCAGGATCCAAGCTTCCCTGTCCTTTTTGCTTTTTGGCCTGAGCCCTTGTCAAAGCAAAAATATGCCCTGGGATGCCCAGCATTGCTGCATGGGCCTCCAACTCCACCTCTGACCAAGCTGATGTCTCCAAATCATTTCCTAGTAGACAGTCTACAGGTAAATCTGTGGCTACCACAACTTTCTTTGGACCAGTAACCCCCCCCCCAGTTGAGATTTACAACAGCCATGGGGTGGCTAAGTGTGTTGTTGTGAGCATCGGTTACTTGGTACTGGTGACCAAGTAGGTGTTGTTCAGGGTGGACCAGTTTCTCTATGACCATAGTCACACTGGCACCAGTGTCCCTGTAGGCCTGAACCTCAACACCATTTATTAGGGGTAGCTGCTTGTACTTATCCATATTAAGGGGACAAGCAACTAAGGTGGCTAAATCAATAGCCCCCTCAGAGACTAACACAGCCTCTGTGGTCTCCCTAACAAGACCAACCCCAACTAAGTTACCAATAGTGAGCCCAGCTACTCCCCTGGATTGGCTATTAGTAGGTTTGCTCCTACCACCACTGCTATTAGTAGGGACACTAGGTGTAGCAGTAGGGGTTGTAGTGGTAGGAGGCTTGGTGCTTTTCTTTGGACAACTGGGATCTGTTGTCCAATGGCCTTTTACTTTACATAAATAGCACCATGGTTTCTTTTCTTTGTTTTGATTAAAAGAGGATTTGGGCCCACCACCCCCACCAGAGTGTTTTGTGGGCCTGATGAAGACTCATTTTTAGATTTGTCCCCACCCTTGTCAGAAGACTTACCATCCTTCTTTTTGTTGCCATATTTGTCACCCCCTGTATGAACTTTTCTGTTCACCCTTGTTCTGACCCATTTGTCTGCCTTCTTTCCCAATTCTTGGGGAGAGGTCAGATCAGAGTCCACCAAGTACTGGTGCAACAAATCAGACACACAATTATTAAGAATATGCTCTCTCAGGATCAAGTTATACAGGCTGTCATAATCAGTAACTTTACTGCCATGTAACCACCCCTCCAAGGCCTTCACTGAATGGTCAATGAAATCAACCCAGTCTTGTGAAGACTCCTTTTTGGTTTCTCTGAACTTTATCCTGTATTGTTCAGTGGTTAAGCCATAACCATCCAGGAGTGCATTCTTAAGAACTGTAAAATTATTGGCATCACTTTCTTTCACAGTAAGGAGCCTATCCCTACCTTTTCCACTAAATGATAGCCATAGGATAGCAGCCCACTGCCTTTGAGGGACATCCTGTACAACACAGGCCCTCTCAAGTGCAGCAAACCACTTGTTAATGTCATCCCCCTCCTTATAAGGGGGAACTATCTTATGCAGATTCCTGGAATCATGCTCTTTTGCAGGATGACTATGGGGAATACTGCTGCTGCCACCATGGGTTTCTAAACCCAACTTCTGTCTTTCCTTCTCTAGTTCTAAAGACTGTCTATCCAAATCCAGCTGTTGCTTTTTAAGCTTCAGTCTGGTTTGTTCCACCCTCAACTTATTGAGTTCCCTTTCTAACAATCTGTCATCAGGGTTGGTGGGAGGGACATTTCTAGATACAGAGGTATGATGGGAATGAACAGAAGGAGACCTGTCCCTTACAGAGTGCACCCTAGCCGCTAGGCTAACAGAAACATCATTTCTACTGTGATGAGAATGAATGCTCTTGCTATGATGTGAGACAACACTATCTGTATGGTGTGACTCAACCTCAGTACCAACTATGCTAGACTATCTAGTAATGGGCAGGCTAAGAAGTTTCTTTCCTGAATCTTTTCCTGGGGGAGTCCCTGGATCAGATTGGGAACCATTAGCTACTTTTTCAACAGATGGGGCACTGTAGGAGGCTGGACTGGCTTGTAGTGAGTACCAAGGGGTACTTGCACCTTGCACCAGGCCCAGTTATCCCTTATTAGTGTATAGGGTGTCTAGCAGCTTAGGCTGATAGATAATGGTAGCTTAGCAGAGCAGCTTAGGCTGAACTAGGAGACGTGTGAAGCTACTACAGTACCACTTAGTGTCATATGCACAATATCATAAGAAAACACAATACACAGTTATACTAAAAATAAAGGTACTTTATTTTTATGACAATATGCCAAAGTATCTTAGAGTGTACCCTCAGTGAGAGGATAGGAAATATACACAAGATATATATACACAATAGCAAAAATATGCAGTATAGTCTTAGAAAACAGTGCAAACAATGTATAGTTACAATAGGATGCAATGGGGAAACATAGGGATAGGGGCAACACAAACCATATACTCCAAAAGTGGAATGCGAACCACGAATGGACCCCAAACCTATGTGACCTTGTAGAGGGTCGCTGGGACTATCAGACAATAGTGAGAGTTAGAAAAATAACCCTCCCCAAGACCCTGAAAAGTGAGTGCAAAGTGCACTAAAGTTCCCTAAGGACAAAAGAGTCGTGTTAGAGGAATAATGAAGGAAAGACACAAACCAGCAATGCAACAACTGTGGATTTCCAATCTAGGGTACCTGTGGAAAAAGGGGACCAAGTCCAAAAGTCACAAGCAAGTCGGAGATGGGCAGATGCCCAGGAAATGCCAGCTGCGGGTGCAAAGAAGCTTCGACTGGACAGAAGAAGCAACTATGCTAGACTATCTAGTAATGGGCAGGCTAAGAAGTTTCTTTCCTGAATCTTTTCCTGGGGGAGTCCCTGGATCAGATTGGGAACCATTAGCTACTTTTTCAACAGATGGGGCACTTTTAGCCTTATCTTGTTCTCTAAGCATGTTAATTAACAATTCAAAGGAAGGATTCTTCCCTACACTCACACCTCTCTCTATGCTGAAACTCCTTGCTCCTTTCCAGCTAAGGTGATCATATGCAATCTTAGACAGGTCAACATTTTGGCCTGTGCCAGACATTTTTAGAGAGAGTTAAAGTGATAGAAAAAGAGAAAAAAGTTTTCAGAACTTTTTAGAAAGACAGAAAAAAACTTTTTAAACTTTTTAGAACTTTTTAGAAAGTTTAGAAGTACTTTTCAGCACTTAGAAAAGAGTGAAAAGAGGAACTGCAAAACTTTTTAGCTATGTGTACACACACTGAACTTGTTTTGTATATTTTTCTCTTATGAAAAGTACAATGACAAGAGTGGTAAGTAGTCTCAAAGCACTTATCCCACCGCTGCACAACCAATGTCGGAGGCTGGACTGGCTTGTAGTCAGTACCAAGGGGTACTTGCACCTTGCACCAGGCCCAGTTATCCCTTATTAGTGTATAGGGTGTCTAGCAGCATAGGCTGATAGATAATGGTAGCTTAGCAGAGCAGCTTAGGCTGAACTAGGAGACGAGTGAAGCTCCTACAGTACCACAAGTGTCACTTGCACAATATCATAAGAAAACACAATACACAGTGTAGGAGGCTGGACTGGCTTGTAGTGAGTACCAAGGGGTACTTACACCTTGCACCAGGCCCAGGTATCCCTTATTAGTGTATAGGGTGTCTAGCAGCTTAGGCTGATAGATAATGGTAGCTTAGCAGAACAGCTTAGGCTGAACTAGGAGACGTGTGAAGCTACTACAGTACCACAAGTGTCACTTGCACAATATCATAAGAAAACACAATACACAGTTATACTAAAAATAAAGGTACTTTATTTTTATGACAATATGCCAAAGTATCTTAGAGTGTACCCTCAGTATGAGGATAGCAAATATACACAAGTTATATGTACACAATACCAAAAATATGCAGTATAGTCTTAGAAAACAGTGCAAACAATGTATAGTTACAATAGGATGCAATGGGAACACATAGGGATAGGGGCAACATAAACCATATACTCCAAAAGTGGAATGCGAACCACGAATGGACCCCAAACCTATGTGACCTTGTAGAGGGTCGCTGGGACTATTAGAAAATAGTGAGAGTTAGGAAAATAGCCCTCCCCAAGACCCTGAAAAGTGAGTGCAAAGTGCACTGAAGTTCCCCAGAAGACAAAGAAGTCGTGATAGAGGAATAATGCAGGAAAGACACAAACCAACAATGCAACAACGGTGGATTTCCAATCTAGGGTACCTGTGGAACAAGGGGACCAAGTCCAAAAGTCACAAGCAAGTCGGAGATGGGCAAATGCCCAGGAAATGCCAGCTGTGGGTGCAAAGAAGCTTCTACTGGACAGAAGAAGCTGTGGGTTCTGCAGGAACAAAAAGGGCTAGAGACTTCTCCTTTGTTGGACGGATATCTCTTGCTGTGGAGAGTCGTGTAAAAGTGTTGTCCCGCCGAAAGAACCCCAACAAGCCTTGCTAGCTGCAAATCGTGCGGTTACTGTTTTTGGATGCTGCTGTGGCCCAGGAGGAACCAGAAGGTCGCAAATTTGACCAGGAGATAGAAGGGACGTCGAGCAAGACAAGGAGCCCTCTTAGCAGCAGGTAGCACCCGGAAAAGTGCTGGAAACAGGCACTACAAGGATGCATGAAACAGTGCTCGCCAAAGTTGCACAAAGGAGTCCCACGTCGCCGGAGACCAACTTAGAAAGTCGTGCAATGCAGGTTAGAGTGCCGTGGACCCAGGCTTGGCTGTGCACAAAGGATTTCAGCCGGAAGTGCACAGGGGCCGGAGTAGTTGCAAAAGATGCGGTTTCCAACAATGCCGTCTGGCGTGGGGAGGCAAGGACTTACCTCCACCAAACTTGGACTGAAGAGTCACTGGACTGTGGGAGTCACTTGGACAGAGTTTCTGGATTCAAGGGACCTCGCTCGTCATGCTGAGAGGAGACCCAAGGGACCGGTAATGCAGCTTTTTGGTGCCTGCGGTAGCAGGGGGAAGATTCCGTCGACCCACAGGAGATTTCTTCGGAGCTTCTAGTGCAGAGAGGAGGCAGACTACCCCCACAGCATGCACCACCAGGAAAACAGTCGAGAAGGCGGCAGGATCAGCGTTACAGAGTTGCAGTAGTCGTCTTTGCTACTATGTTGCAGTTTTGCAGGCTTCCAGCGCGGTCAGCAGTCGATTCCTTGGCAGAAGGTGAAGAGAGAGATGCAGAGGAACTCTGATGAGCTCTTGCATTCGTTATCTAAAGTTTCCCCAGAGACAGAGACCCTAAATAGCCAGAAAAGAGGGTTTGGCTACTTAGGAGAGAGGATAGGCTAGCAACACCTGAAGGAGCCTATCAGAAGGAGTCACTGACGGCACCTGGTGGCACTGGCCACTCAGAGCAGTCCAGTGTGCTGGCAGCACCTCTGTTTCCAAGATGGCAGAGGTCTGCAGCACACTGGAGGAGCCCTGGACACCTCCCAGGGGAGGTGCAGGTCAGGGGAGTGGTCACTCCCCTTTCCTTTGTCCAGTTTCGCGCCAGAGCAGGGCTAAGGGGTCCCTGAACCGGTGTAGACTGGCTTATGCAGAATTGGGCACAAATGTGCCCAAGAAAGCATTTCCAGAGGCTGGAGGAGGCTACTCCTCCCCTGCCTTCACACCATTTTCCAAAGGGAGAGGGTGTAACACCCTCTCTCAGAGGAAGTCCTTTGTTCTGCCATCCTGGGACAAGCCTGGCTTGACCCCAGGAGGGCAGAAACCTGTCTGAGGGGTTGGCAGCAGCAGCAGCTGCAGTGAAACCCCAGGAAAGGCAGGTTTGGCAGTACCAGGGTCTGTGCTACAGACCACTGGGATCATGGGATTGTGCCAACTATGCCAGGATGGCATAGAGGGGGCAATTCCATGATCATAGACATGTTACATGGCCATATTCGGAGTTACCATTGTGAAGCTACATATAGGTAGTGACCTATATGTAGTGCACGCATGTAATGGTGTCCCCGCACTCACAAAGTCTGGGGAATTGGCCCTGAACAATGTGGGGGCACCTTGGCTAGTGCCAGGGTGCCCTCACACTAAGTAACTTTGCACCTAACCTTTAACAGGTAAAGGTTAGACATATAGGTGACTTATAAGTTACTTAAGTGCAGTGTAAAATGGCTGTGAAATAACGTGGACGTTATTTCTCTCAGGCTGCAGTGGCAGGACTGTGTAAGAATTGTCAGAGCTCCCTATGGGTGGCAACAGAAATGCTGCAGCCCATATGGATCTCCTGGAACCCCAATACCCTGGGTACCTCAGTACCATATACTAGGGAATTATAAGGGTGTTCCAGTAAGCCAATGTAAATTGGTAAAATTGGTCACTAGCCTGTTAGTGACAATTTGAAAGAAATGAGAGAGCATAACCACTGAGGTTCTGATTAGCAGAGCCTCAGTGAGACAGTTAGTCACTACACAGGTAACACATTCAGGCACACTTATGAGCACTGGGGCCCTGGAGAACAGGGTCCCAGTGACACATACAACTAAAACAACATATATACAGTGGAAAATGGGGGTAACATGCCAGGCAAGATGGTACTTTCCTATAGACGTGCAATGTGCTTTTCCACCTTTAACACTGGCATACAGCTTCTTATTTATTTTGCATTCAAACCATCAGCCATCCCTATTGACACTTTAGTTACTTACACCAACAGCTGTACTACTCTATGCCACTCTACGCCACTCCATGCCACACTATGCCACTCCACTTTTTTCCACTCCATGCTACTCTATGCCACTCCATTCTGTGCCACTCCAACCTACACCGCTCTGCTTTATTCCACGCCATGCCACTCCATTCCATGTCACTCTGTCTATGCCACTCTACCAACTGACACTCTGTGTCACTCCACCCCACTCTACACCACTCTCTACTCTACCCCACCCTACTCTACTGTATGCTGTACTACTGTATGCCACTCTACAACACTCCACATTACTCTGTTCTATGCTCTCTAAGCCACACCACTCTACTCTGTGCTACTCCACTCAACACAACTGTATGTCACTTCTCTCTACTCTGACACTCCACTCCGTTCAATGCAACTCTATGCCACTCCACTTTACACTACTCTACTTTATGCCACTCCACTCAGTGCTACTTTATCCTGCTCTATGCTGCTCTACATCACTGTAGCCACTTTTGTCTACTCTACACTACTCTACTCTATGCCATTCCACACAAGACCTCTCTATGCCACTACGATCCACTCTACGCACTCTACATTATGCAATTTGACTATATGCTACTCCACTCAATGCCACTCTATGCTATGCTACTGTGCGCCTCTACAAGCAACTCCACTCCACACCACGCTTCTTCCCTTCATTCTACTGTTTGTAAATCTACACCACTGTACTCAACACCACTCTACACCACTCTATTGTATGCCACACTACTATATATCACTCCACACCATGCCACTCAATTCAACTCTATGCCACTCCACTCTATGCTACTCTGCTGTACACTACTCCACTCTACTCTATGCCACTCAATGGCACTCTACTCTATGTCACTCAACGTGACTCCACTCCACTCTACACTAGACCACTCTACCCTCTGCCACACTACTGTTCCCCACTCCAGTCTATGCTACTCCACTCCACTGTACATCATTCCATTCTACTCCACTCTACTCCACTCCCTACCGGTGCTGACTCAATCTTTTATTCTGGCAATTACAACAACAGATGTTTCTGCTGTATGTCTTGTACTCATACATAACCAATGAGAATGTGTTGAAGACTCTGTTGTACAGTATTTGTTACTTGTTCCTTTCGGATCTGAAACAGTATACTTTGTGAATTACATTCTAATTTGCTCTTGTAACCTGATCTTCTCTCTCCCTACTCTTGATTGTTTACAAGTATCTTGTTTCAGTGCCTTCTTTTTGATGAGGGGAATAACAAGTACTAATGTAAGGGCTGAATCTTCCAGCTGCCAAGCAGCTCTAACCTGACAACTCTGACTTGGGGAACTGAGCTGTACTCCAAGGTACTTGGCCAAATGGAAAATAATTCGGGCACATTAAAGAAGGTCAACAAAGGAGGGCAGAGATTTTTTAGTTTTTTAAGGAAGCAGGAAACCTACCACCTCTATTTTAGATGAGTTGTTAACTGTAAATAACCCTATTAGTCCCTAGTAAGTGGGTACCCCAGTACTCAAGGCAAGAGATATTGAGAGTAGGCCCCTGGGGGCAGCATCACTGATTGTGCCACCCCCAAGGGCCCTGCACCCAGATGCACCCAGCATTACCATTGCAAACTGAGGGTACTGGGGCAACCCTAAAAGGATAAACTTGACATAGCACACTCCCTGTGTGCCCTGTCCACCATACACTGCATATGTTATGGATAAGTCACCCCTCTAGATGGCCGTTCAGCCCTAAGGCAGGGTGCACCATACTATATGTGAGGGCATAGCTGCATGAGCGATATGCCCCCACTGTGTCCTTCCTAAACCTAGGACATAGTGAGTGAACAGAGCAGCCATTTTAATGTATCTACTGGGCGCTGGTCAAACACGAGTTCCCCAGCTACATAATGGCCACTCTGCACCCTGGGTTATTTGGTGTCAAACAACTCAGAATATTAAATCCAAACTGATACCAGTATTGGATTTAACCTTAAATCTACCCAAGCACCACCTTAGAGGTGCCCCCTGCAAAAGCTAACCCTAACTGGCAGAGTTGCTGGCTGGTTCCATCCAGCTGCCACTCCAGACAGCCAATATACAAACATGGGGAGAGCCCTGGCTCTGGCTCTCTGGCTTGTGAGACAATGTCCTTTCTTGGGTGTCACACCCTGGCGGTGAGCTTTAAAGGGCTACAGCTCCCGAAACTCGAGAATCCAGGACTGCTGCTAGCAGCAGAGGGCTTCCCCCTTTGGAAACCCCCACTTTTGGTGGGAGTAAAGGGGGGAAACCAGACAAAGGGTAGGGTAGGAAGTGTGGCCTCACTGACCATGCACCAACCCTAGGGGCTCCATGCGAAGTGAACCCTCTGATTCAGGTTTCTCCATCTTGGAATAGAGAAAAACAGCCAATGAGGTTTAGGGAAGTGACTCTTCCCACAGGAAGTGATCACCATAGTGGGTGTAGCCACCCAAGGGTAAGTGTCCCATTGGACACTACCAGGTTTCCCCTAAAATGCCCACTAAATTCAATATTTAGTGGGCTCCCCTAGACCAAGTTTTTAGGTACAAAAAGGATTCCAAGAAGACAAGAAAACCAGCACCAAAGAAACCGCCAGGATGAGAACTGAGGACCTGCTGCACCAGAAGAGGCGCCAAGATCCCTGCTTGCTGCACCAGCGTCCCGACAATCGTGACAGCGGAGGAGCTGAACACTGGCCCGACCCCAAGAAAACCAGGGGACCTCCAGGCTTCAAGGATCACCCCAGATCTTCCTCCTGAGTGAAGGCATCACTAAAGAAAAGCAAGTGAAATGCAAAAGACCAAGAAACCACTGAAGGACACTTCACTGAATGGCCGATATCTCCGCGACCCAGAGTCATAGCTGGGCTCAATGACACACAGACAACAGTCCAGAAGCGCCCCCCAACTGTACCAAGCTTGGTGGCACTGCAACCTCAAGTGGCCGAGATAGAGCAATACCCTTGGTCCTGGTCAGCTGACATCGGATCAGGAGAAAACCAGCTCTCCCAGAGCTAACAAAGGTTCAGGAAGAAGTCCCAGTCGAGGGACTTCAGGAACACCCTGGACTTCCAACCAGAGTGTCCCCGGTGTCCTGTAAGCGACCCCCAAAAAGACTTACCTCCAGCTCCAGTGGACTTCATTGTGCACAGCATCCAAGACTTCCAAAATGCCCTGCCCCTGGCTGCACTGGTCCTTGCATCGCGGGTTCTGCTATGTGCCCCGGGTCCCCAGTGCCTTGTGACCTTGACAGCCAAAGGGGACCCCCCACGCACCACTTTGAATTTACAAAAAGCTCCTTTTCCAAGTGGCCCATCCAGGTGGCCCTGTGCCTGTGCCAATAATTTTTCCAACGCCGCTCCTGCCAGAACCGGAAGCTGCTCGAAGCTCTGCAGCTGGCAGAAGATGCCCACCGACCACTGTGACCACCCTGCAAAAGAAGAGGTTGGTACCACAACTGTACAATTTTTAAATGTGACTGCCTATTGATTCCAATGGTGCGCAATTACGCACAGAAAGACTAACTTTGCTAAATCTTTAAAAAGTTATAACAAGAAAAGTACTTAACGTATTCTAAGGATTTTGGTCTTAAAAATTCTATAAAATTCTGAAGTATTTTTAAAAATTCTGGTCTCAAGTTATTCATTGAGTGTGTGTGGTGCATAATTGGATTTGTGAGTACAGCAAATACTTAGCACATCTCCTGGATTAGCCTAACTGTTCGACCACCTACCTTAAAATTTAGAGCATTAGGTGGTCTGATTTTTACCCCTGAAAACTAACATGTGGGTGCTCGGACCCTATGCATAATGTACTTGGTTTTTATACACTACATAGAGGGTCAGCCTCCAACATTTTGTGTAACAGAGGTGGGATTAAGACTTTGGCCCTCATTACAACATTGGCGGTAAATGCTGCTTACCGCAGTACAGAAGACCGCCAACACACCACCACGGCCGCAGAATTCCGCCACAGCTATTACGACCCACAGCTCAGAATCCGCCAAAATCTAGACACCCACACAAGTCCGCCACTCCAAAGGTCAGTGATAAACTGGCAATAACAAAACCTCCACCGTTACGCCAACAGGAATACGCCCACACTATCACGACACACGAATCCACGCCGCGGTCTTTCAACAGCGGTGTTCCATTGGCGGTACACACCGCTGCGCTCAAAATACACACACATTTACAAAACACTACCACATTGGACAATTCGAAATACACAAACCTGATACACATACACACCCCACTCCCACACACCCAATACAATATAAAACATACAACCACATTACCCACAAACCCCTACAACCAAAAATTTTAAAGAAGCAGAGAGACAGAAAAGCAAAGACCACACCAGCATACAGAGGCACACAACACCATTACTCATACACATCCACGCACAAAACACCACCCACTCTTAAACATCACCCCACACATCACAACACACACTACCTCACACATCACCCACACCACCATATGGCACCGCAAAGACACCCCAGGTTTTCTGAGGAAGAGCTCAGGGTCATGGTGGAGGAAATCATCCGGGTAGAGCCACAGCTATTCGGATCACAGGTGCAGCACACCTCCACAGATAGGAAGATGGAGCCATGGCGCAGAATCGTGGACAGGGTCAATGCAGTAGGACAGCACCCAAGAACACGAGATGACATCAGGAAGAGGTGGAACGACCTACGGTTGAAAGTGCGTTCCGTGGTCTCAAGACACCACATTGCAGTTCGGAGGACTGGTGGCAGGCCCCCACCTCCTCCCCCACAACTAACAACATGGGAGGAGCAGGTCTTGGCTATACTGCATCCTGAGGGCCTCACAGGAGTAGCTGGAGGAATGGACTCTGGTAAGTCAAATCTTTAACTACTATATCTCCCACCCTATCTGCATGCTATCACATACCTCTACCCTCACCCTCATCACTCCAACTCCTCACATATGTCCCACTATCACAAACCACCCATCCCAACACCAAGCCCTGCATGTAACAACAGAGCATGGACATCCATCACCAATGCATGTCCACTACACATACCCACACAGATCCCCAAAACAATTATCACACAAGGTCCTACACAAGAATGCAAGCAATGGGGTACAGGGTCACCCACCCACTGCACACCATGGCACACACAGATGCAATAATCATGCCTTTACACGCCTGCAGGACCCCTACCCAACATCACCGGACAGGAGGTTCCAGACATGCCCACTCCCCCCACAGAAGAGGCCCACAGTGATGACAGCAGCTCTGTCCAACTGGATCTAGATGACCAGCCCGGCCCATCTGGGACCTCGGGACAGTTGGTTCCCCTGACACAGTCATAGGCCACCACAGAGCATCCCCCCTCAGAAAACACCAGCACAGCACCCACCCAGTGGGCCCTTTCCTGTGTCCCCACGACACGTCAAGCAGTAGTGAGTCCACCACTACAGGGAACCCACCACCCCAAGAACAGCAGGGACCAGGGGGCAGCAACAATGGGCACACGGTTCAGGGGACAGAGGCCCAGGATAACTGGGGAACTGGAAGGTCTGCTGTGCAACAGGGGGAGGACAGGCCCAGGGAACCCACTCTCCACGAGGCCCTCTCCAACATCATGGGAGCGTACAATCATTCCTAGGAGACAATGGCAATGGTACTGGCCAAGTTTCAGGAGACCCAGCGGCTGCAGGAGGAACAGTATTTGGGGTTCAGGGAGGAACTCAAATCCATCAATACCACCCTGGGCACCATTGTAGGGGTGCAGAAGGACCTTGTGAACACCAGGAGGGACACTGTGGCACACAAGGTGCCCCTGACACTAGCCTGGACGATGAACTGCCCACCACCTCTGCCGGCGCTAGTGGACAGGAGGCACCGCCACAGGACCACGACACCAGCACCCCACCCCCTGCAGATGGAGAACCACCCCGCAAGCGATCCCTGAGATCCAGGACAAAGACAGAGAACAATGCCAAGAAATGAGACCACCCTGTTTGTCATCTTTCTGTCCCACTTTGTCACCCTGTCGATCCTTAAACTGCCCTAGTTCCACTCCCTATGCCCCTTTGGACAATGCACCTGTGAGAAAAATGGACTGGACTCTGCCATGGATGTTCCTCCACCATCACCCCTGACCACCTTAAAACCACCTCCGCCATTTTGCACTTAAATAAACACCCTTGAATCACAAAACAAACTGGAGTCAGTCTGTGCTTTCACAAATGTGTATTTGTAATAACTGAGGAAAATACCAATGTCCTTTCAATTTGTCAACTTGCCTATGTCACACAGCTCTAGTCCATGAGATAACATAGCAGAGGTCACACAGTGGGACCCACAATTGCGAAATGGAAAGGCAAAGTGACAAGTCAGGGCCCATACCCTGGGTGAAAGTGACAGACAGATGATAGGTCTTACAATTTTATCAGATGTAGGAGGCAGTGATGTCTTCCTACCTGTGTCTCACTGGAAGTATTGCTGTATCACGTTGTTTCTGTTGTCTATGTCCTCTTCTGCCTCCTCTTCTTCACTGTCCACAGGCTCCACAGCTGCCACAAGACCCCCTTCTGGACCATCCTCCTGTAGAAAAGGCACCTGTTGTCGCAAAGCCAAGTTGTGCAGCATACAGCAGGCCATGATGATCTGGCACACCTTCTTTGGTGAGTAGTAGAGGGAACCACCTTTCATATGGAGGCACAGGAACCTGGCCTTCAGGAGGCCGAAGGTCCTCTCTATGACTCTCCTAGTACGCCCATGTGCCTCATTGTAGCGTTCCCCTGCCCTTGTCCTGGGCTCACTAGGGTCAGTAGCCATGACACGTTGGGGTACCCAGAGTCACCTGCAAATGTCGAGGGACAACTGTTGGACACACACTAACCATTAGGGACAACACCAGACCCAGATAACTATCACATAAGGGTTGCTGCTATTCCTCAGAATGTAAGTGTCATGCACTGAGCCAGGAAACCTGGCGTTCACATGGGAGATGTACTGGTCTGCCAAGCACACCAACTGCACATTCATAGAATGGTAGCTCTTCCAGTTTCTGTACACCTGTTCACTCCTGCGTGGGGGGACCAAGGCCACATGTGTCTCATCAATGGCACCTATGATGTTGGGGATATGTCCCAGGGCATAGAAGTCACCTTTCACTGTGGACAAATCCTCCAACTGAGGGAACACGATGTAGATGTGCAAGTGTTTCAGCAGGGCAGACAACACTCTGGACAATACGTTTGAGAACATTGGCTGAGACATCCCTGATGCTATGGCCACTGTAGTTTGAGAAGACCCACTTGCCAGGAAGTGTAGTACTGACAGGACCTTCCCTAGAGGGGGGATTCCTGTGAAATAGCGGATAGCTGACATCAGGTGTGGCTCCAATTGGGCACACAGTGATTTGTATTGTGGGACAAGGGGATATGAGGTAACTGTGCTGGCGTTGTACACCGTTGCGCTAGGCGGTCGAAGACCGCAGCACAATCCTGCATTGGTTAACATTGGACCCTATGGGTCCCAGGAGCCAATGATGATGTACGCCAGCGGTGACGGTACGTACCGCCGCAGACGTGACCGCCATTATCTGTCTGTTCAATCACTTGATACCTGATCTTCGACAGGAGAGGACCTACACTGCAAGTGCTGCTGTGACCTCACTCTGGAAGCGACGATGGCTCATGTGTTTGGGGAAAGGGCCCCTGCCTTCACATCAGAGGAGTTGGACAAACTAGTGGATGGGGTCCTCCACCCAGTGCACGCTACTCTACGGTCCTCCAGACAAACAGGTAAGTACACTGTGAGCCTGCTGTATGGGTAATGCCTGTTTGGAGTGGTGTGGATGGAAGATACGGGGTGGGAGGGGAATGAGGCCTGCATGATCGGACGGTGAGTATATGTGTATCTGGGCAAGGGTGGGAACGTGGGCCAATGACTGTGACGGTCCAGATGGTTACAGTTTTTCCTTTTGCCCTGTTCTATTCCTCTAGGTCAGCGCCCACCAGAAGAAGGATATGTGGTGTGCCATCGCCAAGGATGCCCGGACCCTGGGGGTCCACCACAGATGGAGCACCCACTGCCGGAAAAGATGGGAGGACATTCGCCGCTGGAGCAAGAAGACGGCGGAGGCCCAGCTGGGGATGGCCTCCCAACATGGGAGGGGTGCCCATCGCACCATGACCCCCCTGATGTTCCGGATCCTGGCGGTGGCGTATCTGGAGTTGGATGGGTGCTTGAGGGCATCACAGCAATCACAAGGGGGTGAATACCATCACATCCATCTGACTCAGCACGCATTGGAGGTGTCTGGGTGGGGGAGCTGGGCAGTGGGTTCCCCTAGACTAGGGCGAGCTTTGTAGGCAAGGACCCTTTGTGAGGCAGGCTAAGTGGCACCCCAACCCCACCAGTGGTAAGAGCCATCAACACCTAGTCAGGCTCCTGTCACTTCAAGGTGTGCAGCAATCGGGCATAGGCCATGTACCCCATGTCCCTGTGATTAATTAGGGAACTCTAAGTGCATGGCGTAGTGCAAAGGGCTGCTGTGTCTGTAGTGTCCGCCAACTGTAGCGTTATTGCATGCACTGAACATGTCTTTCTTCTTTCTTCCCCCCCCCCCTTTTTGTGGTCTCCCTGTTCTTGTGTATATTAGCACCATCAGGCGGAGGAGCTGTGCTACCTGAGCAGGAGGGAGCTGCATCCCACATGGCCATGGAGGCCGAGAAAACTGAGTCAGAAGTCACCAGTGGGACGAAGGGCGAGGGGAGCTCCACAGCGGGGACAGGAGCAGAGACCAGTGACACCGACTCCTTCTCTGATGGGAGCTCCCTTGCAGTGGCGGGCCCAGCTGTGGCAGCCACATCTACAGGTACAGCCGCCACCCCCCCACCAGCACTGCCCTCCCAGCAGCCCCTCAGCTTGTGTCCCGTGGCCGCTCACCCAGGAGGGTGGGCATCTCCTTCGGCCCAGGCACCTCAGGCCCAGCCCCAGTCAGCCCTGTTGCCCTCAGTGTGGAGGCTATTGACATCCTGAGATCCCTCACTGTTGGGCAGTCTACCATTCTGAATGCCATTCAGGGTGTACAGAGGCAGTTGCAACAGACCAATGCATACCTGGCCAGGCAGCCCAAGAGAGAGCATTTCAGGATCTGGCCTCTGCACTGATGGCAGCATTGTCCCTGTGTCCAGCCTCCCCCCCTCCAACTTCCTCCACCCAGACCCAATCCCCAGAACCTCAGCCTATCCCAAGCACACCATCAGACCAGAATGCACACACCTCAACACACAAGGGTGGCTCTGGCAAACATAAGCACCACACATCCCACAGACACTCACACAAGCATCATACCCATGCAGACATGCCAACATCCACTGCCTTCACTGTGTCCCCCTCCTCCATGTCTCCCTCCTCCCTCCCTGTCACGTCTCTACTCACACCTGCATGCACTACATCTTCAGCCACTACCTCCATTACCAGCACTCCCATCACCACACACCGCTCACGTGCAGTCACCACCCCTCTACCATTCACACATCCCCAGTGTCCTCTCCCAGTGTGTCTGTGAGCCCTCCTCCCAAACTACACAAACGCAGCCACTCACCCACCCAACAGCCATCCACATCACGACAGCCTCCAGCCAATGCACCTTCACCCAAAGTCAGCATACGAACACCTACTACAACAACTACCTCTTCCTCCACTCCCAAACCCCTCCATCTACCTGTCCCAGTGTGTCAAAAAAGCTTTTCCTCTCCAATTTTGACCTCTTCCCTACACCTCCCCCCCGTCAATCCCCTAGGGCCCACCTTTCCAGGTCCCAACCCAGCACCTCAGCCACCACATCGCTGGGCACAGTGGTGCAAGAAATATCCAGATTCTGGAGTGCGCCAAGCAACACCGCTGCCAGTGTCCCAAGGAGTGAGTCCAAGGACATTCCCCCACTTCCAAAACAGAAGAAGTTGCCCGTATCCCAGAGGGAGAAGGCCAAAACACCTGCCACCAAGGGCTCAGCCAAGACAACAGTTGGTAGTGGCAAGACAGCTGCACCACCATCCAAGGTGGGGAAGGGCCTGAAAAAGAAAGGCAAGTCAACGTTGCCGCCAAAATGCACAGCAGACAACACCGCCACCGGCACCGCCACATGCACCACCGCCACGGGCACCGCCGCCAGCACCCAAGATACTGAGCCCTTCACCAGCACCGCAGACACTGTGCCCTTCAGCAGAACCGCGGTCAGTAAGCCCGCCACCAGCACCGCCGCTCATGACACCGCCGCCGGCACCGAGGTCAGAGAGCCCGCCACCAGCACAGCCGCTCATGACACCGCATGGCTGCCATCCCCAGTGGTCATTCGTACGAGGCTGGTGGTCAGTTCCATGGGCCTGGGCAGCTTCCATGTTGCCCCACCGTCAGTAGACTGTCACATCCACTACCTCAGTCCTTGGCAGGATAAAGCACTCTGGGCACAAAGCCCCCTCCAGAGCCAGTGGAGAAAGGCATCCACTACCTCTGTCCTTGGCAGGATGAAGCACTCTGGGCGCAAATCCCCTTCCAGAACCAGTGGAGAAAGGCATCCACTTGAGAGACTGTGGCTTTGCACTCCCCAGGATACATCAATGGGCAACCCACCCACTGGAGAGAGTTGAGAGACTGTGGCTTTGCACTCCCCAGGATAAAGCAGTGGGCAAACCACCCACTGGAGAGACTTGAGAGACTGTGGCTTTGCACTCCCCAGGATAAAGCAGTGGGCAAACCACCAACTGGAGAGACTTGAGAGACTGTGGCTTTGCACTCCCCAGGACACATCAATGGGCATGGAGCCCCCTCGTGGAGCTGGTGTCGTGCACTCATCCGGCTGAGGTACCCCCCCCTTCACTTCCCCCCGAGGTGCCTCTTTTTTTTCCATCTGATGCCCCTGCAGTGTTCTCTCTGTTTCGATCGGGTATCTTGTGTGGGCCTCGCCCATGCATTTTGGGCCCAGTGGTCCACGGACTATATTGGTGCAGTTCCTGTACTTGAATACTTGGTGTACATATTTGTTTATAGTGTATATAAAATTTGACTAATGGATTTTACATGATTACAATCGTTCAACTCATTTCCTTTTGTCATTGCGTTCTTCCAGAGAGGGTTGGGGGGGGTGTAAATGTAATGTTTCAGCATGTATTGGTGTGTGTGTTGTGGGTGAGGGTGGGGGTGTTGCGTGTTGCGTGTGTGTCACTCTCTTTTCTCTCCCCCCTTCCCTGTGTTGTAGGTGCAGTACTCACTGTGGTCGTCGTCGCCATCGGTCGTGCTCCTGGTAGAGGAGCAGGAAGACAGTCGCAGGGAGTATTTGGAGTTCAGGCTCCATAGCGTCCTGGTTCCTCTTGGGTTGTGTAGAGGTGAGTGTTTCCCCTTCCAAGTCCTGTTTCCGCCGTGTTTTTGTTCGCGTTGGATCCGCCCCGGAAAAGGTGGCGGATTGGCCTGTCATAATAGTGTGGGCGGTACATTGTCTTCCGTCTGACTGTTGGCAGTGACCGCCATGCTGTTTGTCTGTACCGCCGTGGCGGTCGGAGTGTTAAAGTGGCTGTCTATGTTGGCGGTTTCCGCCGTGGTCGTAATCCCATTTTTTTTGTTTCCGCCGGCTTGTTGGCGGTATTACCGCCGCTTTAACACCGACTGCCAGGGTTGTAATGAGGGCCTTTGTGTATGCCGATACCACTTTTACAATTGTGTTAACACTTGAATACCAGTCCATATTGTCTTTTAGATAATTGTTTTTGATATTTCTAATTGACTAACATTTTTCAAAACTTTTTAAAAGTAATTGTTGGGGCCCTGGCTAGGTCCCTACATCTTTAGAAAAAGTTTAAAAGGCTTTGCTTTAGTTGGTCATCCAAAAATGGGAGTTCTATATTCCAAAACGGTCCCAACTTCAGTAAGATAAAAATATCTGATTCAGTGTCCAGAAACCAGGAGCTCAACCTGGAACCTTATGAGGCATCCTGTGGTAAATGGAGATGAGGTTAGCTCCTCTTCTCACACAAGTGCTATGGCACCCACAGACACAGACCTGGAAATTGCCAAGCTGGCCAAAAGACTGGCTTTAGAAAGCCAGCTTTTGGAGATAGAACAAAAGAGAAAATAGTTGAGCATTTCACTCATCTCTGGTGGCAGCATACAAGTGTTGAAAGAAAAGGCTTTCAACAATAAACTCCCAAAAGTAGTTATCCCCCCCCCCCTTCACTGAAGGGGGTGATATAGTGAAATGGTTTTCTGCCTTTGAAAGAGCATGTATTGGGTAGGAAATTGAAAAGAAACACTGGGGCACACTGATGTGGGAGTTATTCTCAGGAAAGTGCAGGGATAGGCTCCTGACAATGAATGAGGCCGATTCTAAATCCTGTCACCTCATGAAGGGTACCCTAATTGAGGCCTTTGGATTTACAACTGAAGGGTACAGGATAAAGTCCAGGGGGGCTTGAAAATCCCAGAGCCAAACCAGGATTGACTTTGTGGACTATTCAGGAAAAATGCTGGGTGGTTGTTTAGCTTGGAACAAGGTACAAAATTATGATGGGCTGCATAATTTATTTATCAATGAGCATCTGTTGAGTAATTGTTACAATGATAGACTACATCAACATCTGGTAGACCTGGGGCAACTTTCCCCTCAAGAGTTGGGGAGGAAGGCAGACCATTGGGTCAAAAAAAGGGTTACCAAAACTACCACTGGTGGGGGGAGACCAAAGACCAAAAGAAATAGGCCAAAAAGCCCCCCATGGAAAAGATGGGAGCCAGGGTATAAATAACAAAGAGTCTTCTCAAGGTCCCCAAAACTCTGCATAGGAGGGTGGGTCCAGAGACTACTCACTGTCCAGGGGAGGGTACAAAGGGAAACACTTTGACCCAAGCAGGGCTTGGTGCCAAGACTGTAAGACAAAAGGGCACCAAACTGGAGAGTCTGGCTGTAAAAACAAAAAGAATGCCTCTAGTCACCTGCAGTAAATGCAGTTGCCAATATCCAAATGGGGTCAGAGGTGCGGCCTATGTTAGTGTCCCCACAGAGGCAACCTGTAGGAAAGTACCATCTTGCCTGGCATGTTACCCCCATAATTCACTGTATATATGTTGTTTTAGTTGTATGTGTCACTGGGACCCTGCCAGCCAGGGCCCCAGTGCTCATAAGTGTGCCCTGTATGTCTTACCTGTGTTATGACGTCTATAGGAAAGTACCATCTTGCCTGGCATGTTACCCCCATTTTCCACTGTATATATGTTGTTTTAGTTGTATGTGTCACTGGGACCCTGTTCTCCAGGGCCCCAGTGCTCATAAGTGTGCCTGAATGTGTTACCTGTGTAGTGACTAACTGTCTCACTGAGGCTCTGCTATCCAGAACCTCAGTGGTTATGCTCTCTCATTTCTTTCCAAATTGTCACTAACAGGCTAGTGACCAATTTCACCAATTTACATTGGCATACTGGAACACCCTTATAATTCGCTCGTATATGGTACTGAGGTACCCAGGGTATTGGGGTTCCAGGAGATCCCTATGGGCTGCAGCATTTCTTTTGCCACCCATAGGGAGCTCTGACAATTCTTAACCAGGCCTGCCATTGCAGCCTGAGTGAAATAATGCCCACATTATTTCACAGCCATTTTCACTGCACTTAAGTAACTTATAAGTCACCTATATGTCTAACCTATACCTGGTAAAGGTTAGGTGCTAAGTGACTTAGTGTGTGGGCACCCTGGCACTAGCCAAGGTGCTCCCACATTGTTCAGGGCAAATTCCCCGGACATTGTGAGTGCGGGGACACCATTACACGCATGCACTATACATAGGTCACTACCTATGTAGAGCTTCACAATGGTAACTCCGAATAGGGCCATGTAACATGTCTATGATCATGGAATTGCCCCCTCTATGCCATCCTGGTATTATTGGCACAATCCCATGATCCCACGGGTCTCTAGCACAGACCCGGGTACTGCCAAACTGCCTTTCCTGGGGTTTCACTGCAGCTGCTGCTGCTGCCAACCCCTCAGACAGGTTTCTGCCCTCCTGGGGTCCAGCCAGGCTTGGCCCAGGAAGGCAGAACAAAGGACTTCCTCAGAGAGAGGGTGTTACACCCTCTCCCTTTGGAAAAAGGTGTTAAGGCAGGGGAGGAGTAGCCTTCCCCAGCCTCTGGAAATGCTTTCATGGGCACAGATGGTGCCCATTTCTGCATAAGCCAGTCTACACCGGTTCAGGGATCCCCTAGCCCTGCTCTGGCGCGAAACTGGACAAAGGAAAGGGGAGTGACCACTCCCCTGACCTGCACCTCCCCTGGGAGGTGCCCAGAGCTCCTCCAGCGTGCTCCAGACCTCTGCCATCTTGGGAACAGAGGTGCTGCCAGCACACTGGACTGCTATGAGTGGCCAGTGCCAGCAGGTGACATCAGAGGCTCCTTCTGATAGGCTCCTTCAGGAGTTGCTAGCCTCTCCTCTCTCCTAGGTAGCCAAACCCTCTTTTCTGGCTATTTAGGGTCTCTGTCTCTGGGAATTCCTGAGATAACGAATGCAAGAGCTCATCAGAGTTCCTCTGCATCTCTCTCTTCACCTTCTGCCAAGGAATCGACTGCTGACCGCGCTGGAAGCCTGCAAAACTGCAACAAAGTAGCAAAGACGACTACTGCGACCTTGTAACACTGATCCTGCCGCCTTCTCGACTGTTTTCCTGGTGGTGCATGCTGTGGGGGTAGTCTGCCTCCTCTCTGCACTAGAAGCTCTGAAGAAATCTCCCGTGGGTCGACGGAATCTTCCCCCTGCAACCGCAGGCACCAAAGAACTGCATCACCGGTCCTCTGGGTCTCCTCTGAGCACGACGAGCGAGGTCTCTTGAACTCAGCAACTCTGTTCAAGTGACTTCCACAGTCCAGTGACTCTTCAGTCCAAGTTTGGTGGAGGTAAGTCCTTGCCTCCCCACACCAGACTGCATTGCTGCGAACTGCGTCTTTTGCAGCTACTCCGGCTCCTGTGCACTTTTCCAGGATTTCCTTTGTGCACAGCCAAGCCTGGGTCCCCAGCACTCTAACCTGCATTGCACGACCTCCTGAGTTGTCCTCCGGCGGCGTGGGACTCTCTTGTGCAACTTCGGGTGAGCACCATTTCACTCCACTTTATAGTGCCTGTTCTGGCACTTCTCCGGGTGCTGCTTGCTTCTGAGTGGGCTCCTTGTCTTGCTGGACGCCCCCTCTGTCCCCTCACGCAATTGGCGACATCATGGTCCCTCCTGGGCCACAGCAGCATCCAAAAACCCTAACCGGGAGCTTTGCAGCTAGCAAGGCTTGTTTGCGGTCTTTCTTCAGGAAAGCACTTTTGCACGACTCTTCACGATGTGGGACATCCATCCTCCAAAGGGGAAGTTTCTAGCCCTTGTCGTTCCTGCAGAATCCTCAGCTTCTACCATCCAGTGGCAGCTTCTTTGCACCCACAGCTGGCATTTCCTGGGCATCTGCCCACTCCCGACTTGATCGTTACTTTTGGACTTGGTCCCCTTGTTCCACAGGTACTCTCGTCTGGAAATCCATCATTGTTGCATTGCTGGTGTCAGTCTTTCCTGCAGAATTCCCCTATCACGACTTCTGTACTCTTTGGGGAACTTCAGTGCACTTTGCACTCACTTTTCAGGGTCTTGGGGTGGGCTATTTTTCTAACCCTCACTGTTTTCTTACAGTCCAGCGACCCTCTACAAGGTCACATAGGTTTGGGGTCCAATCGTGGTTCGCATTCCACTTCTAGTGTGTATGGTTTGTGTTGCTGCTATCCCTATGTGCTCCTATTGCATCCTATTGTGACTATACATTGTTTGCACTGTTTTCTATTGCTATTACTGCATATATTTGTGTGGTGTACATATATCTTGTGTATATTTGCTATCCTCATACTGAGGGTACTCACTGAGATACTTTGGTAAATTGTCATAAAAATAAAGTACCTTTAGTTTTAGTATATCTGTGTATTGTGTTTTCTTATGATATTGTGCAAGTGACACTAGTGGTACTGTAGGAGCTTCACTCGTCTCCTAGTTCAGCCTAAGCTGCTCTGCTAAGCTACCTTTTCTATCAGCCTAAGCTGCTAGACACCCCTATACACTAATAAGGGATACCTGGGCCTGGTGCAAGGTGTAAGTACCCCTTGGTACTCACTACAAGCCAGTCCAGCCTCCTACACAACCTTAGTCACTGAGGGTGGGTAGAATTATCCTGTGCTGCTTGGCCAAGTAATAATGCCAAAATACAACAATGCAAACAGTAGGAAATCCTATGTAATGCAATGGGAGAAAATAGGTCTAAGGGCAACAGAAACCATATACTAAGAAAGTGGAATGTGAATCACAAATTCCCCCCTAGACAAGTGTAGTGTGTGCAGAATCACTGGGAGAGTAAGAATACAGTAAAGGTAAGTAAATACCCAGAGCCCAAAAAAGAAAGAGTTAAGTACTGCACGTTTACTTAGGACACACTACGCCTCTTTTTTGGGATTTTGTTCAAGAATCATAAACGTTTCCGCTCCATTAATGTGAAGATGGTGTGCTTGGTGGACCAGTGCATCTCCCACGTCAATGCTAAGTATCCAGCGTCAGGGCATGATGCCTTTGTCCTGAGGAATAGCAGCATCCCAAATGTGATGGGCCAACTACAGAGGCACAGGGTGTGGCTAATAGGTGAGCCCTGGTTCCCACACAGTATATGTTGGTGTATGGGTATGGTGTGGACAATATAGGATAGTGTTTTGCTAAATGTTGTCCCTCAATAATTGCAGGTGACTCTGGTTACCCAAACCTCTCATTGCTGCTGACCCCTGTGAGGAATGCCAGGACAAGGGCAGAAGAACGTTATAATGAGGCAAATGGGCGAAGCAGACGGATAATTGAGAGAACCTTTGGCCTCCTGAAGGCCAGGTTCCGGTGCCTCCATCTAACAGGTGGATCCCTGTGCTACTTACCCAAGAAGGTCTACCAGATAGTAGTGGCATGCTGCATGTTGCACAACCTTGCCCTGAGACGCCATGTACCTTTTCTGCAGGAGGAGAAAACTGGATATGCCCCTGTGGCAGCAGTTGACCCTGTGGACAGTGAGGATGAGGAGGCAGAGGATAAAGATGAGGACAACAGAACAACTGTGATCCATCAGTACTTCCAATGACACACAAGTTAGACAGTGTAACTTTACATTTCAATGACTTTGGTTATATTCTGTGAGGCATTGGCAGGCTGGTATTTCCAAATTCAGTGCCCAATTACTGTCCCCTCTGGCTATTCATTTTGCAGATGTTGGTGATGTGACAAATACTCCTGGTGTGATCACAACAGCCAGCTACAGGTCATTAATATATGCTCATTCTATGTACAGTTCATTTGCAATTGTTATACCTGTTTCAATCAATACATATTTGAAATATATGACATACTCGAAATACATTTTTTTCAAAGAGTATTTATTGAAGTATTAACATATAGGAGGAACGTGCAATAGGATGGGGTGATGATGGAGGAAAGTACAGGGTATTGTTCCATTCTGTTTGTAGCACAGGTGCATTGTCCAAGCGGACATAGGAAGGGGAGCAATGGCAGTTCAAGGTGGACAGGGTGACTGTGTGGGACACAAGGGGGACAATCAGGAGAGTTTAATTTCTTGGCGGGGTCTTGGCAAGTGTCTCTGGCTTCTGTCTGGATTGCAGGGGACATTTGCAGGGTAGTTCACCTTCTTCAGGAGGAGGGTTGCTGGTGGCCTGTGAGTCCTGTGGTGGGGCCTCGTGGCCACTAGCGGCAGCAAAAGAGGAAGGCTGTTCAGATGACTGGCTGGTGCCAGGGGCCTGCTGGTGTGAGACTGCCTCCCTCATAATGTTGGCCATGTCTGCCAGCACCCCTGCTATGGAGATCAAGGTCTTGTTGATGGCCTGCAAGCCCTCCCTGATCCCCTGATCCTGTAGCCTCCTTTTCTCATGCACGTTGTCCAAGATCTGGCCCATCATGTCCTGGGAAGTTTGGTAGGCTCCCAGTATCTTGGAGAGTGCCTCCTGGAGAGTCGGTTCCCTGGGCCTGTCCTCCCCCTGGCGCACAGTTCTCCCAACGTCCCTGGTGGCCTGTGCCTCTGTCTCCTTAAACGTGTGCCCACTGTCACTGACCCCAGGTCCCTGATTGTCTTGGGTATGAGGTGTGGCCTGGGATCCCTGTACTGGTGGGCACACTGCTGATTGATGTGTCCTGGGGACGGAGGTGTGGGTACACTGGGTGGGTGCTGTGGGGTGTTTCCTGATGGGGGAGGCTCTGTGGTGGTCTGTGACTAGGTCCAGTGGTCCCTGATGGGCCAGGTAGATCGTCCAGATCCTGAAGTCTAGAGTTACTGTCATCACTTTGTTGTGTTGGAGGACTGGATAGTGCTGGCACCTCCTCTCCGGTGACATTGGCTGGGGTACCTGTGGGGATGGAAATGATTTGTTATGGTTCATATGTATGACATATTGTACACCCATGGCTTTGCCTCTATGGCTGGTGTTGCCCTGCCAGCTTTTACTTGTGTATGTTGGTGCATGGTGGGATTGTTAGTTCTCTCTGCTATGCATGCTTTAGTGATGAGTGTCCATGCAGGGCTGTGAGGGGTGTCCATGCATTGGTACAGCATGCAGGGCTTGGCATTGGGATTAGTGAAATGTTATGGTGGAGTGTGTGGGATGGAGTGGAGTGATGGGAGTGAGGGTGAGGATATGTGTTGGCATGCAGGTATGGGGGGTGATAATTGTTGAAAGTTGACTTACCAGATTCCAGTCCTCCTCTGACGTGTTCCAGGCCCTCAGGATGCAGTATTGTCAAGACTTGCTGCTCCCATGCTGCAAGTTGTGAAGGATGAGGTGGAGTTTTTTATTGTTGTTGGCCCCCTCGAAAGCTTTTTGCCTTTTTCCTCCTCTTCTTGCTTAATTGTTGTTGTATTTAGGTCTCTGAGCACCTTACCACTGCTAACCAGTGCTGAAGAGCATGTTCTTCTCTCCTAAACATGGTATAATTCTTCCCTTGTAAAGTGGTATGCCATTGACGCAGCGCCTGTAAATTAAATGCTACTACTGGGACAACAGCACTGATTGTGCTACACACACCAGTAGTCTTTTGAACCTGTTTCAAGCCTGTCACTGCAGTTTCACTGCCATATCGGTTTGGTATTTAAAACCCTCTGCCAAGCCATAAACTCCCCTTGTATTACACATAAGGCACACCTAAGCTAGGCCCAGGTGGCCCATAGGGCAGTATGTTCTTTTAAGTTGTACATGTTTTCTGGTAATGAAAAACACCTACATTTGTTTTTCAATACTGTGAGGCTTAATTCTGTCATAGGTTAACATTGTGAATTATTTAATAATCTATCAAACTGTAATTCCTGGTTAGAAAGGAGTAGCTGGTTGTGTAGCCATTTTAGTTATAGCTCCATGCACGTTAGTTTCGCACACTAGGACTGCCGCTGTGCACTTTAACCTAGATATATTTTATCCAGCTACGTTTATTATTTTCACAATAGCCACATTTGTGCTCTTGTTTTATTTCTCTCTATCTAGCTGTTCTTTGCCTAGGCCAACACTGCTTTATTAAACAAGACTGTGATTCTTTCAAGGCTTCAGTAAACATATGTTGCCGGTAAACGTGGTAAACATTTTGTCTCTGGTACTCATAGAAACATATATATCCTTACGTAGGGACATTTTCTCAGAAAATCAGCTGTTTTATTATAAAAACACTTCCCTGCCCCACACAAGTTAGAGGGAGATTCCAGCCAGATGACAATGATTCTATTCTGATTGCTGAAAACTTTGCTACAACTGCTTATGCAGACTTCAGGCTTTGCTCAGGTATGGGGGATGATGTCTTCCCAGGGGAACCTCAAGGGCAGAACTAGAGTTTAATATGCTGTGATCTAATATAGCCTAGGTAGGAATTAGTCTATTGACTCTAGGGACAGTATGGTAGAGTTATTTCTATGCTTTACTCTCCTTGTCACAATGTTAATCCTGTCAAGCTTTACCGTCCTGGTTATTGCAGTACATGCTTTATTGTCTAAGCTGCAGTTGCTTCATTAAAACCTTATTGAAACATATACTGCCCCTGCTTGTCCTTGTATATGTGAGACTAATGTAACTGAGAGAAACAGATGAGATCTGAGTAACCGCGATTTCTCTGAGGAATCTATTGTGCCATGTGCTCGGCTGCCCAATCGTCTCTGCTCTTGGGTAGAGATGAGGCACTGCTAGTTAGCTGGAGCAAAACCCGGATTAGGCTGACATTTTTCAACTGTAGTGGGTCAGGCTCAGTCCCCCAAACCGTAGGCGAGTCTGCCGCTCAAATTCATTAGAATAATGAGAGCCTATACAACAGCTGTTTCATTTTTTATATCTTTGGAATGATAAATTATTTTTACTGGTAAAGTTGTATTCAAAATTACTAATTTAGAAATGCCACTTTTAGAAAGCAGCCATTTCTCTGCTTTTACAGCTATGTGTGCCTTCAACACATGCCTTGGGTGGTTGATAGCTACACTTTGTGCATTCCCTATAGAGAGCTACAAAAAGAGGAGGGTTAAGTGTAAGAAGGCCTCTTTTTACATGGTTATCTTCTTACTTTTTTCCGGATGTTGATGTGTCCTATAAATTGTAGTGCCCAGGGCCCCTGCTAACCAGGTTCCCTAGGACAGAGCTCTTTCCTTCAATCTGTTCTGATGCAATTGAATACACCTTTGGCTACCACTATAAGTCCCTAGTAAGAGGGCTCCTATGTGTCCATGACATGGGGTAGTATGTGTAGGCCCCTGAGGGCACCAACACTGATTGGGCCACCCTCTACGGCCATGCATCCAGATGCACCCAGCACTTCCATTGCAGGCCGAGTGTTCTGGTGCAAACCTAACATACAAACTTGACATGGCACACTGCACGTGTGCCTGTCCACCATACACTACATTTACTATGGGTAAGACACCCCTCTGGCAGGCCTTAGAGCCCTAGGGTAGCGTGCTCCATATTATATGTGAAGGCATAGCTGCATGAGCAATATGCCCCCACTGTGTCCTTGCCAAACCTTGGACATAGTGAGTGTACGAAAGTAGCCTCCTTTTAGCTTGGTTACCCCCACTTTTTGGTCTGTTTGTAAGTGTGTTTGACTGTGTTCACTGGGATCCTCCTAACCAGGACCCCTGTGTAGGAGGCTGGCCTGGCTTGTAGTGGGTACCAAGGGGTACTTACACTCTGTACCAGGTCCAGTTATGCCTTATTAGTGTAGAAGAGGTGTTTCTAGCAGCTTAGGCTGATAGAAGGTAGCTATAGCAGAGCAGCTTAGGCTGAACTAGGAGACATGCAAAGCTCCTACTATACCACTGGTGTCATATGCACAATATCATAAGAAAACACAATACACAGATATACTAAAAATAAAGGTACTTTATTTTTATGACAATATGCCTAAAGTATCTCAGTGAGTACCCTCAGTATGAGGATGACAAATATACACAAGATATATGTACACAATACCAAACATATGCAGTAATAGAAAAAGGAAGTAATGCAAGCAATGCAAAGTTACAGTAGATTGCAATAGGAGCACATAGGTATAGGGGCAAGACACCCATATATTCCAAAAGTGGAATGCGAACCACGAATGGACCCCAAACCAATGTGACCTTATAGAGGGTCGCTGGGACTGTAAGAAAACAGTGAGGGCTAGAAAAATAGCCCACCCAAGACCCTGAAAGATAGGTGTATAGTGCACCTACAACCCCCAGAGAGCAAAGAAGTCGTGATAGGGGATTCTGCAAGGAAGACCAACACCAGCAATGCAACAACAGTGGATTTCCGGACCTGAGTACCTGTAAGACAAGAAGACCAAGTCCAAGAGTCGCGACAATGTCAAGAGAGGGCAGATGCCAGCTGAGGGTGCAAGGAAGCTGCCACTGGATGGAAGAAGCTTGGTGATCTGCAAGAACAAAGAGGACTAGGAACTTCCCCTTTGGAGGATGGATGTCCCACGTCGTGAAGAAGCTTGCAGAGGTGTTCCCACGCAGAAAGACCGCAAAAAAGCCTTGCTAGCTGCAAGGGTCGCGGTTAGGGTTTTTGGATGCTGCTGAGGCCCAGGAGGGACCAGGATGTCGCCACTTGGATGAGAAGACAGAGGGGGCGCCCAGCAAGGCAGGGAACCCTCACAAAAGCAGGCAGCACCCGCAGAAGTACCGGAACAGGCACTTGGAACAGGAGTGAACCGGAGTCCACCCGAAGTCAGAAAAGGGAGTCCCACGACACCAGAGGACAACTCAAAAGGTTGTGCACTACAGGTTAGAGTGTCAGGGAACCAGACTTGGCTGTGCATGAAGGAAGTCCTGGAAGAGTGCACAGGAGCCGGACCAGCTGCAAATCACGCGGTATCCAGCAATGCAGTCTAGCGTGGGGATGCAAGGACTTACCTCCACCAAACTTGGACTGAAGAGTCACTGGACTGTGGGAGTCACTTGGACAGAGTTGCTGAGTTCCAGGGACCATGCTCGTCATGCTGAGAGGGGACCCAGAGGACCAGTGATGCAGTCTTTTGTTGCCTGCGGTTGCAGGGGGAAGATTCCGTCGACCCACGGGCGATTTCTTCAGAGCTCCTGGTGCAAGGAGGCAGGCTACCCCCAGAGCATGCACCACCAGGAAACAGGCAAGAAAGCCGGCAGGATGAAGCGATACAAGGTTGCAGTAGTCGTCTTTGCTACTTTGTTGTGGTTTTGCAGGCGTCCTGAGCAGTCAGTGGTCGATCCTTTGGCAGAAGGTGAAGAGAGAAGTGCAGAGGAACTCTGGTGAGCTCTTGCATTCGGTATCTGATGAATTCCCTAAAACAGAGACCCTAAATAGCCAGAAAAGGAGGTTTGGCTACCTAGGAAGGAGGATAGGCTAGTAACACAGGTAAGAGCCTATCAGAAGGAGTCTCTGAAATCACCTGCTGGCCCTGGCCACTCAGAACAGTCCAGTGTGCCAGCACACCTCTGAATCCAAGATGGCAGAGGTCTGGGGCACGCTGGAGGAGCTCTGGGCACCTCCCCTGGGAGGTGCAGGTCAGGGGAGTGGTTACTCCCCTTTCCTTTGTCCAGTTTCGCGCCAGAGCAGGGCTGGGGGATCCCTGAACCGGTGTAGACTGGCTTATGCAGAGATGGGCACCATCTGTGCCCATCAAAGCATTTCCAGAGGCTGGGGGAGGCTACTCCTCCCCAGCCCGGACACCTTTTTCCAAAGGAAGAGGGTGTAACACCCTCTCTCTGAGGAAGTCCTTTGTTCTGCCTTCATGGGCCAGGCCTGGCTGGACCCCAGGAGGGCAGAAACCTGTCTGAGGGGTTGGCAGCAGCAGCTGCAGTGAAACCCCGGGAAAGGCAGTTTGGCAGTACCCGGGCTCCGTGCTAGAGACCCGGGGGATCATGGAATTGTCCCCCCAATGCCAGAATGGCATTGGGGTGACAATTCCATGATCCTAGACATATTACATGGCCATGTTCGGAGTTACCATTGTGACGCTGTACATAGGTAGAGACCTATGTACGGTGCACGCGTGTAATGGTGTCCCCACACTCACAAAGTCTGGGGAATTTGCCCAGAACGATGTGGGGGCACCTTGGCTAGTGCCAGGGTGCCCACACACTAAGTAACTTTGCACCCAACCTTCACCAGGTGAAGGTTGAACATATAGGTGTCTTATAAGTTACTTAAGTGCAGTGGTAAATGGCTGTGAAATAACGTGGACGTTATTTCACTCAGGCTGCACTGGCAGGCCTGTGTAAGAATTGTCAGATCTCCCTATGGTTTGCACAAGAAATGCTGCAGCCCATAGGGATCTCCTAGAACCCCAATACCCTGGGTACCTCAGTACCATATACTAGAGAATTATATGGGTGTACCAGTATGCCAATGTGAATTGGTGAAATTGGTCACTAACCTGTTAGTGACAATTTGGAAAGCAGAGAGAGCATAACCACTGAGGTTCTGGTTAGCAGAGCCTCAGTGAGACAGTTAGTCATCATACAGGGAACACATACAGAGCACACTTATGAGCACTGGGGCCCTGGCTGGCAGGGTCCCAGTGACACATGCACTAAAACAACATATATACAGTGAAATATGGGGGTAACATGCCAGGCAAGATGGTACTTTCCTACAATATGCTTCTTCCTCTTAGCACAGTGTGATTTGTGCTTCCCTGCTCCATAAAGAGAAGAACGGGAATAGTGTTTGTTTGGAGAACGAACACCGGAATGTATAAATATTGTCCAAGGTGTCAGCATTGAAGAAGGACACTTTGTTGCTTTTGCAGTCTAGATAAACTCCAACCTTCTTGAGCTCACTCCTGATGACCAGGGGAGTTGGGGGTGATGTGAGTGCAATGTATTGTGGACTCCTCAGCTCCAGCAGCCATGCTCCCTCGTTAGGTGACAGGTCCAACTTTCCCTTTCTCTTGATAGTACTTTGGACGACCCCTATGGTCCACCCAGCACCGTTCTTCACCTCGATCTCCCAGTAATTCTTCCCTGAGGAGTACCCCTCTGAACCAAGCACATAGAGTCTAGTGTCGAAGCGCTCAGGATAGTCCAGTAAATCGGCCTGTTTCTCTCCTCGTGTCACTGTCTTGTAGTCATTTGAGATGTGAAGTTCAGGGTGAGCTGTGTTTGGGTCCATTGTAACTTCCACTGTAAATGAAGAGTTAAAGAGGGTTTCAGTCAAAGACCATAGACAGAAGAGTTGTATCTAAACCTAGAGGAGGAAGAGACAGGGACAGAAAAGGAGAAGGAGAAGCATACATCATGATACGTCTGGTTTACACAGAAGAGGGCAAAAGAAAGACAAGTGATGAAGTACAACTCAGTCAGGACTGAGACCATAGAAGACAGGATAGTACATCACCATAGGTATTAGTATAGTGGTGCATCACCATAGGTGTTGGTATGAGTAGTGCATCAACATAGGTGTTAGTATGACTGGTGCATCAACATAGGTGTTAGTATGAGTGGTGCATCACCATAGGTGTTAGTATGAGTGGTGCATCACCATAGGTGTTAGTATGAGTGGTCATCAACATAGGTGTTAGTATGAGTGGTGCATCACCATAGGTGTTGGTATGAGCGTCACAACACCACAGGAGTTAGTATGAGTGGTGCATCACTGTAGCTGCTAGTATCAATTGTGCATCACCATAGGTGTTAGTATGAGTGGCGCATCACCATAGGTGTTAGTATGAGTGGTGCATCAACATAGGTGTTAGTATGAGTCAGAGGACTGACTCTGAATGGCCCAAACCAAGGGATTTCCACTTTTTGGGATATATTTGTGTTTCCCTATAAAGGAGTGGAGATGGTAAGGAAACTGTTGGACTTTTGGCCATACGCATGGTCATCCCTAGTCTTTTTGCCTCCTTCCTCCTGGTTTTTCTGACCTCTCGCTGTTGGCTCTAGGACTCTGAGCACTTTATCACTGCTGACCAGTGCTAAAGTGCAGGTGCTCTCCCATCTAAAGTTGGTATGATTGGCTTATACCTAATTGGCATATTTAATTTACCTATAAGTCCCTTGTACAGTGGTATCTCTATACCCAGGGCCTGTAAATTAAATACTACTAGTGGGCCTGCAGCGCTTCTTGCGCCACCCACTGAAGTAGACTTTCAAACCTGTCTCAGGCCTGCTAGCGCAGGGCCTGTGTGCGCAGTTTTCTGCCACAGGGACCTGGCATCTAAATTTACTTGCCAGGCCCAGAACTCCCCTTTTACTACATGTAAGTCACCCCTAAAGTACGCCCTAGCTAGCCCTATGGGCAGGGTGCCATGTATGTAGAAAGGCAGGACATGTGCCATATTGCATGGCCTGTCCTAGTAGTGACAAACAGCCTAACTTGGTGTCTCACTGCTGTGAGTGCTGCCTTCTCATAGGCTTGCATTAGAAATGCCCTGCCTTATGTGTAAGGGGTATTGTCTGATTTATGAGGGGTAGCGTAGGCGTGCTTTGTATGGTTGTGATGGTGATAATAAATACTGCTTACTGGTGTGGGTGTATTTTTTATTACTATCACAGAAATGCCACTTCTAGAAAGTGCGCATTTATCTGTGCTTATAATTCTGGTGTTTTGCAGCTTGACTCCAATCCACGTCTGGGCAGAGTGACAGTTGGGGCTTTGTGCATACTTCTCAGGCAGCCTGTACACAGGGAGGGTGGAGGTGTCACTGAGGTGCATCTGCATGCTGAATAGTCTTCCTGGGCTGAGAGAAGGGAGAGGCGGGGCACACCTGCATCTGTAAAGGCTGTGCCCTGGCCTCACACAATAGGGTCGTTAACCCCCCACTGATGTTTGGAGCCTGTGCTGAAAGGAGAGAGGGGGCACTCCCAGAACCAGTTGTAACTGGCTGGAAACTCCTCTCCCTACCATTGTAAAACACTGTAAAAACAGGACTATAAGTACAGGGGAATTTTCCCCACAATTTGAACATTCTTGGAACTTGAAACTGGACACAGAACGCTGATGAATGGACTCACCAGGAAACCGCCATGGACTGCTGCTGCTGTGCTGACCTGTGACCTGCCTGGTCACTAGGAGGAACTGCCACCATCTGCACCCCTTGTGCTGGCCTGTAGCTGGGCCCACCAGCCCTGTGCTCCTTCTTGTTTAGTTGTTCCCAGGGGCAGGGTGCTGTGGCCCCTGACCCCTGCAACGATCTTTTACATCTTTGCCAGGAGGGAGCGCGAGGCGCCCCCCTCCCCCTTTAAAGGATTTCCCTGACTTGGGCCCCCCCTTGGAGAGGGCCGGTGGAGGCCCGGGGGGCCCCCCAGTGATCACGGGTCCAAAAATTCAGAGAGGGTGCGTGCCGCCCCTCTCGGTCTGCCATGTTGAGGGAGGCCCCCGTTTTTGCGCAGAGGAGCGCCGGGGCCCCATTAGTTGTTTTAGGCACTGGAAGTGCCTCCCCATCAAGACAGGTACTTTTAAATGGACCAATATGTTCCTAATCTAAAGTTCTTTCTATAGACTTTGCTATTATGATATATTGCCTACCTGTTCTATGATGCTTTTACATATGTCTGCACATGTTCCTTTTATGGGCGTGACTTGCTAATATGTTTCCCTAACTTGCCATAGGTTTTCTAATGTTCCTACTATGGGCGTTTTATGATATTCTTATGACAAGTGTTCTAATGTGATTACGTGTTTCCTGACTACTGCTTATGTTGCAGAATACTGAGTAACCTGTGTGTTATGTGTGACTACTGCTAGTTTGCAGAGTAACTAATGTGCAATGTTCTGACAACTGCTAAGGTAGCAGGATAATACTGTTATGTGATGTTGGTCTAATGATTACGTTGTGTACAATACAGTATATTTTCATATAATCTGGTGTTGTGTTTCCTTTGTGGTGGGGATATTGCATCACATGTATGTGTGTGTTGTGCAAACGCTTTACGCATTGCCTCCGGGTTAAGCCTGACTGCTCGTGCCAAGCTACCAAGGGGGTGAGCAGGGGTTATCTTGGACGTGTAACTCCCTTGCCCTGACTAGAGTGGGTAAGTTCTGCCTGGCTGAGGTGCATACCCTAGCCAACCAGAAACTCCATTTCTAACATTGGTCGTCAGCGGTGAGGATAGGACTTGCGCTTGCACAATACCATTGTGACTCATTATTTCACTACAAGGATTGCGTTTAGACCATCACATGTTTGGCTTCTCTTAACTTTCTCTCTTTGGTCATTTTTCCTGTTGTCAGTTCTCACGCTTGGGTATTGTGGTTGTCACATTTGAGATGGGGCTTACCTTTGATTTAGAGGACCTGCCGTTTTACACGCAGGGGGAATTAGAGGGGTTCTGTAGAGAGAGAGGGCTGCCTGTAGAAGGGGACCTCAGGAGATCTCTGAATTTCTTTGAAAGGTTTGTGACATTTACCCAGGGAGGGAGTGTGCTTAGGGGGTACCCAGAGGATCCTGAGTGTAGCGAGGGTTCTCAATGGGAGGGCTCCCAGACCTCATCCCTAGAGAGTGGTAGAGAGACTGATCAGGAGGGTGAGAATGACCGGTTGGGGACGCCAGTTGACAGGGAAGGCCCCAGTGATAGGGAGTCCCTTGCTGGGTCCAGTGTAAGAAGCAGGGCTGTGAGAAGGTAGCCTCTTTCTAGCCTTGTTACCCCCACTTTTGGCCTGTTTGTGAGTGTATGTCAGGATGTTTGTCACTGTTTTCACTGTCTCACTGGGATCCTGATAGCCAGGCCTCAGTGCTCATAGTGAAAACACTATGTTTTCAGTATGGTTGTTATGTGTCACTGGGATCCTGCTGGTCAGGACCCCAGTGCTCATAAGTTTGTGGCCTATATGTATGTGTCACTGGGACCCTGTCACACAGGGCCCCAGTGCTCATAGGTGTGCATGTATATGTTCCCTGTGTAGTGCCTAACTGTCTCACTGAGGCTCTGCTAACCAGAACCTCAGTGGTTATGCTCTCTCATTACTTTCAAATTGTCACTAACAGGCTAGTGACCAATTTTACCAATTTACATTGGCTTACTGGAACACCCTTATAATTCCCTAGTATATGGTACTGAGGTACCCAGGGTATTGGGGTTCCAGGAGATCCCTATGGGCTGCAGCATTTCTTTTGCCACCCATAGGGAGCTCTGACAATTCTTACACAGGCCTGCCACTGCAGCCTGAGTGAAATAACGTCCACGTTATTTCACAGCCATTTTACACTGCACTTAAGTAACTTATAAGTCACCTATATGTCTAACCTTTACCTGGTAAAGGTTAGGTGCAAAGTTACTTAGTGTGAGGGCACCCTGGCACTAGCCAAGGTGCCCCCACATTGTTCAGAGCCAATTCACTGAACTTTGTGAGTGCGGGGACACCATTACACGCGTGCACTACATATAGGTCACTACCTATATGTAGCTTCACCATGGTAACTCCGAATATGGCCATGTAACATGTCTATGATCATGGAATTGCCCCCTCTATGCCATCCTGGCATTGTTGGTACAATTCCATGATCCCAGTGGTCTGTAGCACAGACCCTGGTACTGCCAGACTGCCCTTCCTGGGGTTTCACTGCAGCTGCTGCTGCTGCCAACCCCTCAGACAGGCAGCTGTCCTCCTGGGGTCCAGCCAGGCCTGGCCCAGGATGGCAGAACAAAGAACTTCCTCTGAGAGAGGGTGTGACACCCTCTCCCTTTGGAAAATGGTGTGAAGGCAGGGGAGGAGTAGCCTCCCCCAGCCTCTGGAAATGCTTTGTTGGGCACAGATGTGCCCAATTCTGCATAAGCCAGTCTACACCGGTTCAGGGACCCCTTAGCCCCTGCTCTGGCGCGAAACTGGACAAAGGAAAGGGGAGTGACCACTCCCCTGACCTGCACCTCCCCTGGGAGGTGTCCAGAGCTCCTCCAGTGTGCTCCAGACCTCTGCCATCTTGGAAACAGAGGTGCTGCTGGCACACTGGACTGCTCTGAGTGGCCAGTGCCACCAGGTGACGTCAGAGACTCCTGCTGATAGGCTCCTTCAGGTGTTAGTAGCCTTTCCTCTCTCCTAGGTAGCCAAACCCTCTTTTCTGGCTATTTAGGGTCTCTGTCTCTGGGGAAACTTTAGATAACGAATGCATGAGCTCAGCCGAGTTCCTCTGCATCTCCCTCTTCACCTTCTGATAAGGAATCGACCGCTGACCGCGCTGGAAGCCTGCAAACCTGCAACATAGTAGCAAAGACGACTACTGCAACTCTGTAACGCTGATCCTGCCGCCTTCTCGACTGTTTTCCTGCTTGTGCATGCTGTGGGGGTAGTCTGCCTCCTCTCTGCACCAGAAGCTCGGAAGAAATCTCCCGTGGGTCGACGGAATCTTCCCCCTGCAACCGCAGGCACCAAAAAGCTGCATTACCGGTCCCTTGGGTCTCCTCTCAGCACGACGAGCGAGGTCCCTCGAATCCAGCGACACCGTCCAAGTGACCCCCACAGTCCAGTGACTCTTCAGCCCAAGTTTGGTGGAGGTAAGTCCTTGCCTCACCTCGCTGGGCTGCATTGCTGGGAACCGCGACTTTGCAAGCTACTCCGGCCCCTGTGCACTTCCGGCGGAAATCCTTCGTGCACAGCCAAGCCTGGGTCCACGGCACTCTAACCTGCATTGCACGACTTTCTAAGTTGGTCTCCGGCGACGTGGGACTCCTTTGTGCAACTTCGGCGAGCACCGTTTCACGCATCCTCGTAGTGCCTGTTTCTGGCACTTCTCCGGGTGCTACCTGCTTCAGTGAGGGCTCTTTGTCTTGCTCGACGTCCCCTCTCTCTGCAGGTCCAATTTGCGACCTCCTGGTCCCTCCTGGGCCCCAGAAGCGTCCAAAAACGCCAAAAGCACGATTTGCGTGTAGCAAGGCTTGTTGGCGTCCATCCGGCGGGAAAACACTTCTGCACGACTCTCCAAGGCGTAGGGGATCCATCCTCCAAAGGGAAAGTCTCTAGCCCTTGTCGTTCCTGCAGTATTCACAGTTCTTCAGCCTAGTAAGAGCTTCTTTGCACCAACCGCTGGCATTTCTTGGGCATCTGCCCATCTCCGAGTTGCTTGTGACTTTTTGACTTGGTCCCCTTGTTCCACAGGTACCCTCAGTCAGGAATCCATCGTTGTTGCATTGCTGATTTGTGTTTTCCTTGCATTTTCCCTCTAACACGACTATTTTGTCCTTAGGGGAACTTTAGTGCACTTTGCACTCACTTTTCAGGGTCTTGGGGAGGGTTATTTTTCTAACTCTCACTATTTTCTAATAGTCCCAGCGACCCTCTACAAGGTCACATAGGTTTGGGGTCCATTCGTGGTTCGCATTCCACTTTTGGAGTATATGGTTTGTGTTGCCCCTATCCCTATGTTTCCCCATTGCATCCTATTGTAACTATACATTGTTTGCACTGTTTTCTAAGACTATACTGCATATTTTTGCTATTGTGTATATATATCTTGTGTATATTTCCTATCCTCTCACTGAGGGTACACTCTAAGATACTTTGGCATATTGTCATAAAAATAAAGTACCTTTATTTTTAGTATAACTGTGTATTGTGTTTTCTTATGATATTGTGCATATGACACTAAGTGGTACTGTAGTAGCTTCACACGTCTCCTAGTTCAGCCTAAGCTGCTCTGCTAAGCTACCATTATCTATCAGCCTAAGCTGCTAGACACCCTATACACTAATAAGGGATAACTGGGCCTGGTGCAAGGTGCAAGTACCCCTTGGTACTCACTACAAGCCAGTCCAGCCTCCTACAAGGGCTACCTCTCATTCCTTGACGCCTGATGAGCTAAGAGATAGGCGGGAAGAGAGGGACCTGAAGTTGCAGTTAGCGCGCCTAGCTGTTGAGGAGAGAAGGGCTGAGGTAGAGAAGGCCTTAGTACAGGAGAGAATGGCAGAGGCAGAGAGGGCCTTTGCCAGAGAAAGACTCGCTCTAGAGCGCAGTCTGAAGGTTCTGGACTCACCAGCGCTGCAGGTGGAGTCCAGTGGTGGCAGCAATGTACAGTGCTGTAGCAAAGATGTTCCTCACATACCCATAGATTTGGTACCTAGGTTCCAAGAGGGGGGTGACATACGTCAGTGGTTAAAGGAATATGAGAAGGCTCTGGTAGAGCGCAGGATCCCTGAGAAGGATTGGGGAACTGGCCTAGGGAGTTTTATTCCTGAGGAGGGGAGGGATGCCCTACTGACTCTAGAAGAGAGTGACAGGGAGGGGTACTCCGCTGTGAAGAACGCACTGATTGTGAAGTATGGTTTTTCCCCTGAGGAATACAGAAAAAGGTTTAGGGGTGGTAAGAAACTGTCCCACCAGTCTTGGGAGGAGTTTGTGGAGGATTGCTGCATTGCACTAGATGGATGGGTGAAGGGTAGCACAGTAAACAATTTTGAAGGGCTGTTTAATCTGATTCTCAGAGAGCACCTGTTTCGTTGTTGTTTTTCAGAGTTACGCCAACACTTGTCAGTGTGTGAGCTCTCTGACCCCAGGGAGCTCGCAAAGGAGGCAGACTTCTGGTTGCGTACCAGAGGGTCTGGTGTGGCATTAGGGGGTGTTCCTAATGAGAGTGGTCTAGGTGTTTCCCAACAAGGTGTGGTGGGAAAGGAATGGAGTGTCCCAGGTAGGTCCCAGTGGACTGGGATGGGTGAGGGACCCCATGTCCCGTCTCTGAGGAGAGGGAATGGGGCTGGGCTGAGGCCCAAGGTGCCCAAGATACCGCCCCAGGCCCCTGAAGGTTCCATGAGTGAACGCCAGGAGGTGAGCCTAACCTGTGCCGTAGGGCCAGCTGTTCAGAAGGATCCCATTTTGTCATTAGGACTTAGGCGGGTGGCTGGTGATAGCGTTCCGCCGGTCCTGGTGTCTGGTAGTCTCGCTCTACCGCGGAGGAGGCGGAAATCCAGGCATAGGGTTGAGAGGGGGCTGCGGGCCCCAGTGTAGAACCTGGAGGGTCAGGGGTTAGCTCAGAGAGCAGACCCCCCCAGGAATGACCTTGGTGAGACCATTTCTGGGCTGGGGGGAATCCAGACTCTGTCAGATGGGCAGAGGTCAGGAGACCTGCGCCAGCCAGACTCTTGTGTGGCCCTTGGGGAAAGTGTTTCCCTGGTGGGGGGTAGGTGTGCCCCCCAGGAAGTCCTGGTGCGCCAGGCAATGATTCAACCGCAGGGTAGTGACTCTGGGTTGGATGATCAGGTTCAGGGGGTAAACTCTGACCTGATGGGGAGTACGTGTGCTCCCAAGGAAGTCCTGGTGCGCCAGGCAGTGGTTCAACCGCAGGGTAGTGACTCTGGGTTGGATTGCCAGATTCAGGGGGTAAGCTCTGATCTGGTAGGGGGTAGGTGTGCTCCCAAGGAAGTCCTGGTTCGCTGGGCACTGGTCCAGTCTAAGGGTGTCATCCCTGGACTAGATAGACAGGTTCAGGGGGTAAACTCTGATCTGGTTGGGGGGGCGGTTAGTGTGCTCACCTCCCCGTGTGAAACTTCTGGTGGCTTCTCCCGAGGTAGGGAGACGCAGGACTCTGGAAGTGGGGTTCAGGGAGGGGGAAGTCCGCCCCGGACCCCGGTGCAACCCAAGGGTGTCGTCCCTAGGTTGGGTGGTCAGTCGCCAGGTAGTGATCCTGGGCTGGCGAGAAAGTTGTGCAGGGCTGCTGTACCCAGCACCGTGGCAAGTGTGGATTCTGGTGATACCCCTCCTAGGAGAGGAGGGCGGGATCCTAGAAGGAGGGGTACAGGGAGGAGAGCCTCGCCTCTAGCCCCTGTAGAACCTATGGGTGCGGACCCTAGGTTGGTGGATCAGTGGCAGGGTAGTGCCCCTGAACTGATCGGAAATGGAGTGGAGACAGGTTGCTTTGCACCTGGGGCTACCGCCCCCCACTCATTATGGTTTCAGAGACCAGAGGCTCTTAGATGGCCTGGGGCCTGGTTCTGGCCATTGGCAGCTAGAGAATCCCCGTGGGTTGGTCTAGGCTGCCTGGGACGCATTGACAGAGAGATCCCAGTGGAGTCAGGAAGGCGTAGAACTGGAACATGCCCCTGCTGTTGTGGGCCTGGGTCCTTGTTCTATCGCCCCAATCAGGGAAGTACATCAAGGTATTGATTGTTCTCCCCTGGCTTTTGGCTGGTAGGGGGTTGTGTTGGACTTTTGGCCATACGCATGGTCATCCCTAGTCTTTTTGCCTCCTTCCTCCTGGTTTTTCTGACCTCTCGCTGTTGGCTCTAGGACTCTGAGCACTTTATCACTGCTGACCAGTGCTAAAGTGCAGGTGCTCTCCCATCTAAAGTTGGTATGATTGGCTTATACCTAATTGGCATATTTAATTTACCTATAAGTCCCTTGTACAGTGGTATCTCTATACCCAGGGCCTGTAAATTAAATACTACTAGTGGGCCTGCAGCGCTTCTTGCGCCACCCACTGAAGTAGACTTTCAAACCTGTCTCAGGCCTGCTAGCGCAGGGCCTGTGTGCGCAGTTTTCTGCCACAGGGACCTGGCATCTAAATTTACTTGCCAGGCCCAGAACTCCCCTTTTACTACATGTAAGTCACCCCTAAAGTACGCCCTAGCTAGCCCTATGGGCAGGGTGCCATGTATGTAGAAAGGCAGGACATGTGCCATATTGCATGGCCTGTCCTGGTAGTGACAAACAGCCTAACTGGTGTCTCACTGCTGTGAGTGCTGCCTTCTCATAGGATTGCATTAGAAATGCCCTGCCTTATGTGTAAGGGGTATTGTCTGATTTATGAGGGGTAGCGTAGGCGTGTTTGGTATGGTTGTGATGGTGATAATAAATACTGCTTACTGGTGTGGGTGTATTTTTTATTACTATCACAGAAATGCCACTTCTAGAAAGTGCGCATTTATCTGTGCTTATAATTCTGGTGTTTTGCAGCTTGACTCCAATCCACGCCTGGGCAGAGTGACAGTTGGGGCTTTGTGCATACTTTTCAGACAGCCTGTACACAGGGAGGGTGGAGGTGTCACCGAGGTGCACCTGCATACTGAATAGCATTCCTGGGCTGAGAGAAGGGAGAGGCGGGGCACACCTGCATCTGTAAAGACTGTGCCCTGGCCTCACACAATAGGGTCGTTAACCCCCCACTGATGTTTGGAGCCTGTGCTGAAAGGAGAGAGGGGGCACTCCCAGAACCAGTTGTAACTGGCTGGAACCTCCTCTTCCTTCCATTGTAAAACACTGTAAGAACTGACTATAAGTACAGGGGAATTTTCCCCACAATTTGAACATTCTTGGAACTTGAAACTGGACACAGAACGCTGATGAATGGACTCACCAGGAAACCACCTTGGACTGCTGCTGCTGTGCTGACCTGTGACCTGCCTGGTCACTAGGAGGAACAGCCACCATCTGCACCCCTTGTGCTGGCCTGTAGCTGGGCCCACCAGCCCTGTGCTCCTTCTTGTTTAGTTGTTCCCAGGGGCAGGGTGCTGTGGCCCCTGACCCCTGCAACGATCTTTTACATCTTTGCCAGGAGGGAGCGCGAGGCGCCCCCCTCCCCCTTTAAAGGATTTCCCTGACTTGGGCCCCCCCTTGGAGAGGGCCGGTGGAGGCCCGGGGGGCCCCCCAGTGATCACGGGTCCCAGAAGGGGCCCGTCAAAAATTCAGAGAGGGTGCGTGCCGCCCCTCTCGGTCTGCCATGTTGAGGGAGGCCCCCGTTTTTGCGCAGAGGAGCGCCGGGGGCCCCATTAGTTGTTTTAGGCACTGGAAGTGCCTCCCCATCAAGACAGGTACTTTTAAATGGACCAATATGTTCCTAATCTAAAGTTCTTTCTACAGACTTTGCTATTATGATATATTGCCTACCTGTTCTATGATGCTTTTACATATGTCTGCACATGTTCCTTTTATGGGCGTGACTTGCTAATATGTTTCCCTAACTTGCCATAGGTTTTCTAATGTTCCTACTATGGGCGTTTTATGATATTCTTATGACAAGTGTTCTAATGTGATTACGTGTTTCCTGACTACTGCTTATGTTGCAGAATACTGAGTAACCTGTGTGTTATGTGTGACTACTGCTAGTTTGCAGAGTAACTAATGTGCAATGTTCTGACAACTGCTAAGGTAGCAGGATAGTACTGTTATGTGATGTTGGTCTAATGATTACGTTGTGTACAATACAGTATATTTTCATATAATCTGGTGTTGTGTTTCCTTTGTGGTGGGGATATTGCATCACATGTATGTGTGTGTTGTGCAAACGCTTTACGCATTGCCTCCGGGTTAAGCCTGACTGCTCGTGCCAAGCTACCAAGGGGGTGAGCAGGGGTTATCTTGGACGTGTAACTCCCTTGCCCTGACTAGAGTGGGTAAGTTCTGCCTGGCTGAGGTGCATACCCTAGCCAACCAGAAACCCCATTTCTAACAGAAACCATAAGGAAGTAAGAGGGCGGATGGGTGAGTGATACATCCTTCAGCTCCTGTTGGTACTACGTGTCTCAGTGATCATGAGTGGAGGAATATCTAAGGAGATGCAAGGGACTGGCGCAAGGGACTAGGGCCGTATATAATAAGAATTGATTCTGTAAAAGTGGTTGCAAATTACACACCGACTTTTACCAAATCAATTCTGATTTTGTGAATCAACCGATGTACTAATAGGTCAGTTTCCAAAATCACCATTCTTAGTGGGTCACAGTCCAACCTGCATCATTAATATGTAAGAGGTAGGTCACAAATTGCAACCAACTATAATTGGCTAAAATCAGAGGGATGGTGGCCGGATGGGGTCAGCAGTTTACTATGTCTCTGACTGCTTTTCAATAAAGCAACATTTTTAAATGGAGCCCCCCCCCCCCCCCAAAACAAAACATGTCATGCATTTAAAAGCAAAGTAAAACATTTACAAAAAGTTTTTATCAGCAAAAAGTGATCCCATTGACCACTAGCTATTCCTTAAGTATTTTATTATAAACTTTCACAAAGGGGACCCCTTACCATTCCATTTGCAAATGGGTTACCATTACCTTTCAGTAGCTGGTAAAATATTATTGTTTTTGACTAGATTTGATTTGCAAAACAATATTACACCCCATTTTGTATTCCTATTTGAATGGAGGGAACTCAACCCATTCTTTCCTAATAGCGTATTGGTATGTAGTTGCAAACCCAAATTGCAATTTAGTAACGTGCCATCAAATCACAAATTGGGTTTGGTCCATCTGTGGTCACAAACTTCCTTATTAAGCCTGTCCATGAGGCTTTTTACAGACTTCTGGGTTCATCCTTTCTATTCAAAGAAAGAGTACATTTGCCTGACTTTAACATGGCCACCACAAATTAGTACTTAAAAGCATAATGGCTCTAAAGAGTGTCCACCATGGTCATACTGACCTTCATATGGTGCGCTAGGCAAAGGCTTTAGCACCACCCACAGGAGCACAACAGGAGTCAGGGTCAGATGAGAGTCTGGTCTGGTGGGGAGGGTGACTTCTGTTTTCCACACTGCAGTTAATATGGGGTTTAGGGGAATCCTGTCAGTCACCAGACAGGTGAAATTGCCTTCCCGCCCATTGGTGCAATCAAAGTGCGTTATCACGGTGTCAGAATAATACCAAAACCTTTGGATATATGTATAATGTTTAATGAATAATGTTTCTTACCTTGATTTCTCTTTGCAGGAATAATCTCTGAAATGAGAAACATGATTTCACTATTTATAGGAGTGCAAATATAGTAATAAACATTGCAACATCAGAAGCGGAGGTCCATTATTAAAGCATTGAGTTTGGCACCTGTAAATGCGGCAGCTTTATCCGTGCAGTCGCTCACAGATCCCTACCACTGACCACGTCATTGTCCCTCACCATGTGATTGGCAAGATGGGGGCTGTTCACAAACTGCATTTTGAAGTACATTTAATAGAACCTCAATAGCACTACTAAAGAAGAATAACATTTTATTCACGAAGCTATGAGTGTAAATCTCCACCTCTCCTATCTTCAATAAGGAGATACTCACACATGCAGGTTTACTACTTAGTATAAATGTGCATGGGATGGGGAATGGTTGGGAAAGGGGCATAAATACTACTAAATGAGAGGAGTTCAGGGTGGAGCGGGAGGGTTTATGTTAGAGTCAGGATTGGGTTAAGGACTGATAAAAGAGTACGCCCATTGCTATTCAGAAACTGCACTTCTAAAACAACTACAGCTACAAATGGAGCCAAAACAGTAGTAACTTACTCCAGCTGAGGGATGGAGTAAGTCTGATACCAGTCATGCCGAATCTCTGCACTGCGACACCCTCCCTTTGAAAATAATGGCGGTAGGGACTTAAAATAAACTCCCACTGGAAAAGAATGTTAAATTAAAAGTAAAATATTTAAAATAACTTATAATATATATAAATATTACTTCATTTAAAAAAATATCTAATCATAAACTATTTTAACAACCTTTGTTAGAAAAGTGAAAAAAGTTAGTAAAACATAATTAAATTAATTTACATTTTTTCTATGAATCACGTTTATTTATTATTAATGCATAATAAAAATGTTTTATATGTCCTAATTTATTTTTTAATATAACATTTAAAAAAATACTTTTCAATTAATTGAATACATTAAATATATAAATTAAAAATCTGTTTAAGATTAAAATATTAGCGTCATATAGCATTACTTTTATTTTGATCTACGTTTAAAACAAGTATATCAAATTATTTAACATTAATATTTAATATACTATATTTTACAAATTTCTTTGTTAGTTATATAAACCTTTTTCATGTTACCTTGTACTTTACAAATAGCAACTATGCGGTCTAGGTGGGAATCTCCCTATTGTAGAGTATAAGCAAAATTTTAAAAAAAGTTTATTAAAATTGTATTATAAATGTAGTAAAATACATTAATGTTAAAAATTATTGTAAGTTAATTTTACATGTAGAACACAATAAAAAGGTAACACACTATTAAATTCATTTTTAATGTAATCTATAATTAATTTAAACATATTCATTTAAATAAAAATCATTTTCCTATCTCACCGTGCAATGTAAGAGCACGTAACATCATGACGTCATAACCTATGTAAACCCACCCAAAATAACCTAAGATCATAACTCCAAAATGTAATGTCATATCCTCCTAACCTGAAAAATATAATTTCATAAAATAATATCATAATGTAACCTAACGTAATGTATCTTAAGCTAAAATAACCTGTAATAATAACTACATATAATAGCATCTTAACATAACACAGCATGATCTACCTTAACATAGTGAAATTAAGTAACCTACGTTGGAGACTGTAGTGATGTAATATTACACAGTCCTCTGTTTATGGTGTTTCCAAGCTGTAGTGATGCAATATTACACAGTCCTCCATTTGTGTTGTTTCCTATCAGATAGAATTGTTATCCTTTGTTTGTATCTGCTGACTCTACTTGCTATCTTTTAGAACCCAGGCCAGTGCATGCATCCTCGCCCTGTGGATCCCAAAGGCTTCTGTTTGACAGATGCTGCTGCAAGATGCAGGACGAGGATCCTCTGGACATGGGATTCTTATAATAAACTTGTGCAGAAACCTACAACAATCCTCCTGTCATCTCTCACAGACACTTTGACACTGATGAGTTTTCAGAGCACCGGAGGAGAGCAGGAGTCGCAGTCGGTGGGTGTGCTGATGTGGTGCCGTCTGCGGGTTGAGGGATTGACTGGTTGACTGTCACGGCTGCCCGAACCCCCCGAAACACGCTCTGGAGGGCAGTGAGCTGCAACGGGGTCACGTTCAATCAGTGTCTCAGACAGTATGGACCTGGTCCAGGCCCTGAAAGCAATGACCATAGTTACAGTCAACTCTCATGACCACACAATGGTGGGTTCAGCTGAAACAGAATGCAATAAAATGCAAGAAATGCAAGGAAAGCAACATGAGAATGTCACCACAGAACACGACCCAAATGAAATAAAAAAAGCAAACATCAGCCAGAGGTACGCCGCAGAGAGTGGACCAAATAATAAATGCCATGAATCCTGCCACCCAGGAAACACTAAAGCTATCAGAAGCCAATGGTAACATTCAAACTGGCAATAAGCGAAGCATAGTAAATCAAGCCTCTCAAGTCAATCCAATCCCAGATTGGTGGAACTCGCCCCTGACAATGCTGCAGTCCTCAATACACACCCTAAGCCTTCAATCCAAGAAACTGGAAGTCCAGATTGACCTCATGAACTTAATGGCCACACATATTTTAGGGATAAATGCAAAACTAGAAACCATGACAAACTTGATCACCAGGGTCCAAGAGGTATACTCTCCATTCCTCAAGACCCGCTCCTATGGCCTGATAAAGATAAACTCTCCACCCTGCCTGAAATTCTCTACAGTTCACTGAAAAAAAGCAAAAGCAATTGAGCATTAACATGAAACAAGAAGCAGGTACTGTAGGAAAGTACCATCTTGCCTGGCATGTTACCCCCATTTTTCACTGTATATATGTTGTTTTAGTTGTATGTGTCACTGGGACCCTGGTAACCCAGGGCCCCAGTGCTCATAAGTGTGCCTGAATGTGTTACCTGTGTAGTGACTAACTGTCTCACTGAGGCTCTGCTAAACAGAACCTCAGTGGTTATGCTCTCTCATTTCTTTCAAAATTGTCACTAACAGGCTAGTGACCATTTTTACCAATTTACATTGGCTTACTGGAACACCCTTATAATTCCCTAGTATATGGTACTGAGGTACCCAGGGTATTGGGGTTCCAGGAGATCCCTATGGGCTGCAGCATTTCTTTTGCCACCCATAGGGAGCTCTGACAATTCTTACACAGGCCTGCCACTGCAGCCTGAGTGAAATAACGTCCACGTTATTTCACAGCCATTTTACACTGCACTTAAGTAACTTATAAGTCACCTATATGTCTAACCTTTACCTGGTAAAGGTTAGGTGCAAAGTTACTTAGTGTGAGGGCACCCTGGCACTAGCCAAGGTGCCCCCACATTGTTCAGAGCCAATTCCCTGAACTTTGTGAGTGCGGGGACACCATTACACACGTGCACTACATATAGGTCACTACCTATATGTAGCTTCACAATGGTAACTCCGAATATGGCCATGTAACATGTCTATGATCATGGAATTGCCCCCTCTATGCCATCCTGGCATAGTTGGCACAATCCCATGATCCCAGTGGTCTGTAGCACAGACCCTGGTACTGCCAAACTGCCCTTCCTGGGGTTTCACTGCAGCTGCTGCTGCTGCCAACCCCTCAGACAGGCATCTGCCCTCCTGGGGTCCAGCCAGGCCTGGCCCAGGATGGCAGAACAAAGAACTTCCTCTGAGAGAGGGTGTGACACCCTCTCCCTTTGGAAAATGGTGTGAAGGCAGGGGAGGAGTAGCCTCCCCCAGCCTCTGGAAATGCTTTGTTGGGCACAGATGTACCCAATTCTGCATAAGCCAGTCTACACCGGTTCAGGGGACCCCTTAGCCCTGCTCTGGCGTGAAACTGGACAAAGGAAAGGGGAGTGACCACTCCCCTGACCTGCACCTCCCCTGGGAGGTGTCCAGAGCTCCTCCAGTGTGCTCCAGACCTCTGCCATCTTGGAAACAGAGGTGCTGCTGGCACACTGGACTGCTCTGAGTGGCCAGTGCCACCAGGTGACGTCAGAGACTCCTTCTGATAGGCTCCTTCAGGTGTTAGTAGCCTATCCTCTCTCCTAAGTAGCCAAACCCTCTTTTCTGGCTATTTAGGGTCTCTGTCTCTGGGGAAACTTTAGATAACGAATGCATGAGCTCAGCCGAGTTCCTCTGCATCTCTCTCTTCACCTTCTGATAAGGAATCGACTGCTGACCGCGCTGGAAGCCTGCAAACCTGCAACATAGTAGCAAAGACGACTACTGCAACTCTGTAACGCTGATCCTGCCGCCTTCTCGACAGTTTTCCTGCTTGTGCATGCTGTGGGGGTAGTCTGCCTCCTCACTGCACCAGAAGCTCCGAAGAAATCTCCCGTGGGTCGACGGAATCTTCCCCCTGCAACCGCAGGCACCAAAAAGCTGCATTACCGGTCCCTTGGGTCTCCTCTCAGCACGACGAGCGAGGTCCCTCGAATCCAGCGACTCTGTCCAAGTGACCCCCACAGTCCCGTGACTCTTCAGCCCAAGTTTGGTGGAGGTAAGTCCTTGCCTCACCTCGCTGGGCTGCATTGCTGGGAACCGCGACTTTGCAGCTACTCCGGCCCCTGTGCACTTCCGGCGGAAATCCTTTGTGTACAGCCAAGCCTGGGTCCACGGCACTCTAACCTGCATTGCACGACTTTCTAAGTTGGTCTCCGGCGACGTGGGACTCCTTTGTGCAACTTCGGCGAGCACCATTTCACGCATCTTCGTAGTGCCTGTTTCTGGCACTTCTCCGGGTGCTACCTGCTTCAGTGAGGGCTCATTGTCTTGCTCGACGTCCCCTCTCTCTTCAGGTCCAATTTGCGACCTCCTGGTCCCTCCTGGGCCCCAGCAGCGTCCAAAAACGCCAAACGCACGATTTGCGTGTAGCAAGGCTTGTTGGCGTCCTTCCGGCGGGAAACCACTTCTGCACGACTCTCCAAGGCGAGAGGGATCCGTCCACCAAAGGGGAAGTCTCTAGCCCTTTTCGTTCCTGCAGAAACCTCAGCTTCTTCTGCCCAGTCGAAGCTTCTTTGCACCCGCAGCTGGCATTTCCTGGGCATCTGCCCATCTCCGACTTGCTTGTGACTTTTGGACTTGGTCCCCTTGTTCCACAGGTACCCTAGATTGGAAATCCACAGTTGTTGCATTGCTGGTTTGTTTCTTTCCTGCATTATTCCTCTAACACGACTCTTTTGTCCTTAGGGGAACTTTAGTGCACTTTGCACTCACTTTTCAGGGTCTTGGGGAGGGTTATTTTCCTAACTCTCACTATTTTCTAATAGTCCCAGCGACCCTCTACAAGGTCACATATGTTTGGGGTCCATTCGTGGTTCGCATTCCACTTCTGGAGTATATGGTTTGTGTTGCCCCTATCCCTATGTTTCCCCATTGCATCCTATTGTAACTATACATTGTTTGCACTGTTTTCTAAGACTATACTGCATATTTTTGCTATTGTGTATATATATCTTGTGTATATTTCCTATCCTCTCACTGAGGGTACACTCTAAGATACTTTGGCATATTGTCATAAAAATAAAGTACCTTTATTTTTAGTATAACTGTGTATTGTGTTTTCTTATGATATTGTGCATATGACACTAAGTGGTACTGTAGTAGCTTCACACGTCTCCTAGTTCAGCCTAAGCTGCTCTGCTAAGCTACCATTATCTATCAGCCTAAGCTGCTAGACACCCTATACACTAATAAGGGATAACTGGGCCTGGTGCAAGGTGCAAGTACCCCTTGGTACTCACTACAAGCCAGTCCAGCCTCCTACATATCCTCTCTCCTAAGTAGCCAAACCCTCTTTTCTGGCTATTTAGGGTCTCTGCTTTGGGGATTTCCTTAGATAACGAATGCAAGAGCTCATCAGAGTTCCTCTGCATCTCTCTCTTCACCTTCTGTCAAGGAATCGACTGCTGACCGCGCTGGAAGCCTGCAAAACTGCAACAAAGTAGCTAAGACGACTACTGCAACTCTGTAACGCTGATCCTGCCGCCTTCTCGACTGTTTTCCTGGTGGTGCACGCTGTGGGGGTAGTCTGCCTCCTCTCTGGACTAGAAGCTCCGAAGAAATCTCCCGTGGGTCGACGGAATCTTCCCCCTGCTACCGCAGGCACCAAAGAACTGCATCACCGGTCCCCTGGGTCTCCTCTCAGCACGACGAGTGAGGTCCCTTGAATCCAGCAACTGTGTCCAAGTGACTCCCACAGTCCAGTGACTCTTCAGTCTAAGTTTGGTGGAGGTAAGTCCTTGCCTCCCCACGCCAGACTGCATTGCTGGGAACTGTGACTTTTGCAGCTACTCCGGCCTCTGTGCACTTCCGGTGGAAATCCTTTGTGCACAGCCAAGCCTGGGTCTGCCACTCTAACCATTGAGCCACACTTCTCCACGTGCTGTGCACTGCGTAACTAACAAGCTAGGGCAAATTTTACCAATGGCTAGCCTTGGTAAGCTGGTGTGATATTTACATTTGTAACTGAAAACATATGCCATCAAAATAAATATTAAATAAATAAATATTTTGGCCATGTCCATGTTATAAAAATAAAATCGCCTTAAACAAATGAGTACTCATAAAGTTAATGAGACAGTACCGGTGCCTTCTAGTAATAAATATGAAAAAATATAATAAATAATAGCAATATTTTCATTTTTTGCCGCAGATAAGGGAAGAAGGTAAATGGACGCTCTATGCAAGATACTGGAATTATGTGGCAGAGAGGACCAAATTATGCAGGTTGGCTGACCAATTAATGTGGCAAGAAAAGTCCAGTTATGCATTTACAACGTCAGTAGCTCTAACTCAACGAATGGGAGACCTATTGCATTGCAAATGCTTGTTTCTTTATGTGGCAAGAAAAGTCCTGCAAAAAGTCCGGTTAGGACTTTCCAACGCTAATAGCTCTAACTCGAGCACATGCGAGACCCGTTGCATTGCACATGCTTGTTTATGAGTACGGAGGAGGAATGAGTGAAATGAAGGAGTATAGTATAGCGAACCCCACGATGTGGCCGCCCCCATCTCTAGCTCCGCCCCGCACACGTGCAGCGCCAGCTTTCGCGCCTTTGTTAGACGGTGCCTGGAGTCGGGGCTCCATGGACGATGGACAAAGGTGGGTGCGGGGAGGAGAGCTCCGGGCGTGAGATGGGGGGGCATGAGGGTCGCCGGGGGTCCAAGCGTGAGTGCCGCCCCCAGACACCTGCACTTCCTCATTCACTGCAGCGGAGCACGTGGGGGGCTCTCTGCGCCTTCTGTTATTTCACAAGTGGATTCACTTGTAAACGTTGGCACAAGTACCACAGCACAGGGGAATGCCACAGCATTCTGTGATCCAACACGCGCAGCGGCGTAACAAGGGCCCCCGCGGCGCGGGCGGCAGCTCCCGGGGGCCCTCAGCGCCTGTGCTGTGTGAGTCTGGAGTGGGGGCCTCCTCCATCTTCTGTGCGGGGCCCATACACACCCACATACATTCACACACATATACACACACATACACAGGCACACGTACAGTGACTTTGAACAGACAAAGGGAGCGCTCACTTAAATAACGTATTTAATCCAGTCTAGCGCTAAACCCTGTCCGTGGAGCACAGCTCCGCAGGGGTCCGTGACGCTCTGCCCGGTGCCACCCGTTTCCCCTCCACAGAGAAGCCCCATCTCCTCTGTAGTGCCCACTTCTCTGTTTCCGGGGCAGCTGGGCGCTCTCTACTTGAATGTCTATCTCACGTGGGAACTTCCATTTAAAACAGTTTTAAATGTACATTTAAAATACGTTTTGCTCTGAGAAAAACAAAACCACAGTGTTCTGCACTTTGTTTTATTTCCGGAATTGTTAAGATAAGTCGCAGAAAACTCGTATTTACAGAGGCGGGCGGATGGTGTGGGTGACAGTCTCACACCTAATGTCAGATGTGAGGCGCCCACACCTGGTCTGTAGTCTCTCAGCACTGGAGTGTACGTCCGGGGCTCTACATGTATCTCGGAGCTGGGAGCCCGGCTGCCAATCAAAGATAATAAAGGAGGAGGATGAAATCAAGATCAAATGGGAGATCCGCGGAACTGAGTCAAAGGGTTGTTGCTAAAAACTGGGTAAATAAGGAAGAGAAGAACAAGGTGGGACAATTCCGAAAATCAGACAAGATGGGTCCACCAAGACCATCGGAAGGTACTGGGTACCTGGGGGGTTGTCTCTGCACACAGGAGTGAAACAGAAGAGGCACTGTCAAGGGGTTGAACAAGCAGCACCCACCCACCTTGGCAAACTCTTCTCGTGCAGTGGTCCGCTGTTTGTGCCTGTGAAGGGTGAGCAGGGGACGGACCCCTTGCAAGGTTGTGCACAGCAATTGCCCGCTTTGTCCAGGTCTTTAAATGGTTTTGAAATTGAGCAAAAGCCATCTGGGTTATCCCTACATTTAAATTACACATAGAATCTTCAAAATATTTGGGATGTACATTTCACAAACACAATGTAAACATTTAAACTGTACTTAGTGTTTCTTTAACATATGACACTGTTTTCCGTTATATACAATTTGACCTCAGGTTGAACTAGGAACCAGTTCCCTTTTCATACCTAGTGATTAATATCTACCATTCTCCCACTGATTTGCAGGATGGAAATCTCGGCAGAGCGTCATGGTCCCTCCGAGCCTAGTTTGCTTTTTGGTCTTCTGTTCTGCTTTCTGCAGTGGGCCACGTGACACTAGTGAAGATGCTGTGCTACCCCAATGATAGTTTTATTTGCAAACCTTCCCCTGCTTGTCCTTCATTCCTTCTTCAGACAGGCCACACATCGGATTTGGTCGCTGGGGCACCGTCTGGTAGCTCTTTCCCCTCCAAAGCTACCCGTGACTGCGGGTGGATTAGGCCTTCTGGACTAAGGGCCAGATGTAGCAAGTCTTTTGCACCTTGCAAACGGCGAAAAACGCAGTTTGCGAGGCGCAAAAGGCCTAACGTGATGCTCATCCCCAAATTGCGTGTCGGTACCGACTCGCAGTTTGGGGATGCGACTCGCAAATAGGAAGGGTTGTTCCCTTCCTATTTGCGACCGCATCACCATGCAGAGTTGCTTTGGGAACGCGAATGCGGTCGCAAACCAACTCGCAGTTACCATCCACTTGAAGTGGATAGTAACTCATTCGCAAATGTGAATGCAAAAAAAATTTTTTTTTCAGAGCAGGCAGGTCCTATGGACCACTGCCTACTCTGAAAAAACAAAACCAAATGGTTTCGGATTTTTTTCTGTTTGCAGCTCGTTTTCCTTTAAGGAAAACAGGCTGCAAAAAGATAAAAAAAACTTCTTTATTCAAAAAGCAGTCACGGACATGGTGGTCTGCTGTCTCCAGCAGGCCACCATCCCTGTGAGTGCCTAGACTCGCTATGGGGTTGCAAACTGCGACCCACCTCATTAATATTCATGAGGTGGGTCTTTGCTTTGGTTTTAAGGAGGTCTTACTGCACTGCTCATCGTTTCCTACTTTCCTTCTACGGATCACCATCCGGGGTTATCATGCACAGCTTTCTCTTGCCACGGACACGAAGAAACCCTGTACTCCTGTACTACCTTTGCTAAGCCTTCCCACTCGCACAGGACGGCTGTGCTCAGAGCATCTCCATCAATGGCATGTTGCAGGTGTCTTAAAATTGGGAGATTTGTTTCTGGACGGCGAGCTACTAAATTTCCACACCCATGTGGCAGACTACCATCTTCATCCTTGTCAACGCCCTACTTACAACCACCTTAAGCAATCACTAAAGGCCCTATTTCATGTCTGCCACCTAGCACTAACCCTACAAGAGGTGTGCCAGAAGTTCTACACCATAGCAACTGGTGGCAAACTGATAGAATGGGTGCACAGTCCTTTCCTGCAACATTGTCATAATACCTGGGTGATTGATGTGGCCAAACCTCTGCAAGATACAGACTGGACTAAATACTGGACTTTCCCCACAAAGTATCCCACGTCTGTCACTTTAAGTACATTCGTGCAGCTTCCTTGGGAATGCATTCCGCCCATTGCTTTCTATTGGCTTTGTGGTTTGTAACTCACATTTTGTTGCTTTCAATTTGGTGGCTTTATTTGTTTTAGGCCACGCAGCTTAAGTTTGTCCCTTCCCTTGCCCAAACCTTATTTACAGTATCCTTCCGAGTGCTTCCTTTCTGTAAACAGTCCTGTAAATCTTGTTCTTATCTCATCACATTTGCTGTGCATTCAAAGAACAAAGTCAAATGTCAGGCTCTGAATTTGGTGGGAAATTAGTGTTTACTTTTCTTTCTCTGACTTCAAAGTGAGAGGATTTGTGCAACAATCTTGCTGGATACTGAGGTTAGGAAAGAGTTTTTTTGTAATCACATGACAACATTTAAATAAACTTCACAATATATCAGCATTAGGAGTACAAATCAAGCAAATTTTTGTTAATTCTGAACTGTGCTGGAAACAAATACCTTTATATGATTAAAACAAATCATTACATTAGGTGATGGAATTTCCACACGTCATCGTCTGTGCACAGTATAGTTTTATTTGAAAAACTATATTTCTGTGCAATGTAATGGTCATTTCAACCAAAAATATGTTGTCTGTAATGGCAGTGTGTTACCACACCATGCATACTCCACTCCACGCTGCTCTGCACCACTCCACACCACTGCACCCTACTCTGCATCACTCTACTTTGCACCACTCTATGCCACTGCACCCTAAGCTACTTCACACTATGCCTCTCTTCTCTACTCTGTATCACTCTACTCCATGCCAGTGCACTTTACACCTCTCTACACCACTGCGCTCTACCTCTGCACGCTATTCCACTCCAGTCTAGGCAACACCAATCTAGTTCACACAACTCCACTCTATGCCACTCTGCAACACTGCACTGTACACCACTGCACTCTAAGCTAATACACTCATGCTAGTGCACTTTACTCTGTAACACTCAGCTCTATGCCCATGCACTCTACATCGATACACTGTAGGTCATTCTAATCTACTCTATGCCACGGCACTCTACACCACTTTACTCTGTGCCATCACACTCTATGCCACTCTATGCAACTCCACTCTACCCTGCACCTCTCCACTCTAAGACACTTCACTCTACTGTGAAACAATCTAGTTTACGCCACTGCACTCTGTGCCACTGCATTCTATGCCACTGCACTCTGTTCTGGAACAATCTATTCTATACCACTGCACTGTATGCCACTCTGTCCCACTGCACTCTGAACTACTGCACTCTACTTCAATGAATTTGCACTATATGCCACTGCACTCTGACCCTCTACTCTGCAGTACTGCACTGGCCACCACTTTACTTTACACCACTCTACTCTGTACTACTGCATTCTGCACATTACACTCGATTCCACTGCACTCTATACCGCTCTACTCTGCATAACTCCACTCTATGTCACTGCACTTTACAGCACTATACTCTGCTCTGCACTATGCTACACTACTCCACTCTGCACCACTGCACTCTATGCCACTCGAGTCTACTCAACACTCTATGCCACTGCACCACTCTCCACTAATGCACTCTCTGCCACTCTTTTATATGCCAGTCTACTCCACTGCAGTCTATACCACTCTACTCTGCCCCATGCCACTCTATGCCTCTGTACTATATGCCAATGCATTATAAACTGCACTGTACAGCACTGCCCTCTACTCTGCACCACTGTACTCTACACCACTGCACTGACACTCTAGTCTGCAACATTGCACTCTCTCCACCACTGTACTGTACACCACTCTACTCTGTGCCACTGCACTCTATGCCACTCTACTCTGCATCACTCCACTCTACATCACTGCACTCTACAGCACTATACTCTACGCTGCACCACTCTACGCTACTCCACTCTGCACCACTCTGTGCCACTGCACTCTACGCCACGCAAGTCTACTCTGCACTCTATGGCACTGCACCTCTCTACACTACTGCACTCTCTGCCACTCTATTGTATGCCACTGTACTCTACTGCACTCTATGCCACTCTACTCTGCCCCATGCCACTCCACTCTAAACCACTGCACTCTACGCCAATGCACTCTAAACAACTGCACTGTATCCCCCTGTACTCTACACTGCACCACTGTGCTCTACGCCACTGCCCCTATGGCACTCTACTCCAATATGCCACTAACATTTAGCCATGGTGAATAGCAGCAACTCTGATGTATAACATGATGTATAACATGGCTAAAACACACTGGCAAAGCCAGTAACTGTTGCGTAAATGAGACCTATTGGCTTTACCAATGTTTGTTAGTACTAAGAGGTACAGAGGTCCCTGAAAGAACTGTGAATGTGTAAGTCCTTATTTTAAAAATGCATTACACACATCATAATATAGGCTGCTACAAAATGCTCAAATACATTTCATTTAAATAAAAAAAACTCCTTCTAAAATACAGATTTGAATAATATATACAGTTTATACCTAGCACTAACATTTTTTAATAACAGTCCAATAAAACCACACACTCCACAGCTCACCTTGGAACACCCCTTACAGTACCTCTCTAAAAGAAAATGTCTTTGTCATCAGAAAGCTTCAACTGACTCCTTTGATTAAAGTAAATGCAGGTTTTCAAGCCCTTTTACATTTGCAGATTTAGCAGTTGCGCACATTTGCAATTCTTTAGGGAAGGAGACCCCCTGGCAAGAAGGCCTTTTCTTATCTGCCTGCCCCTCCCTTGCTCAGAGCACAGGAGACTCCCGGCCTTTCAGTCCAGCTGGGGAAACTGATCTGTCCTAATTACATTTCGTACTTTTGATGAAAGGCTAAAACTACGGACAAATGCTGTCCGTTAAGCCTTTCATAACGGACAGCAGGGCAAAATTACAGGCAGTGTTTCTGGGGGTGTCACACTCCTTGCAGCTCAGCAGTTCTGCACTTTGTTTTATTCCTGGAATTGTTAAGATAAGTCACAGAAAAGCCTTTGTTAAAGTTGTGCCGCCCTTATGCCCCCAAGTAAAGCCTGTGCTACAGAAAGTCAAACATGTAGGTAAATAGGAGAGGTCTGGGGAGGCAGCTGTGCTGTCTGTGGGCCAGAGGCCAGTGATATCCAATGAAAGACAGTGTCAAGGGTCTGTGGGAGGAGCCGGTGGTATCTAATAATATACAGTATCAAGGGTTGTGGGAGGGGCCAGTGATATCCAATAAGAAACAGTGTAAAGGGTCTGTGGGGGAAGGGCCAGTGATATCCAATGAGAAACGGTATCAAGGGTCGGTGGGAGGAGCCATTGATATCCAATGAGGAACAGTATCAAGGGTCTGTGGGAGAGGCCAGTCGTATCTAATAATAGACAGTATCAAGGGTTGTGGGAGGGGCCAGTGATATCCAGTAAGAAACAGTGTAAAGGGTCTGTGGGCGTGGGGACAGTGATATCTAATAAGACACAGTATGAAGGGTCTGTGGGAGGGGCCTGTGATATCAAATGAGACAGTATCACGGGTCTGTGGGAGGGGTCAGTGATATCTAATAAGACACAGTATCAAGAGTCTGTGGGAGGGGCCAGTGATATCCAATTAGACAGTATCACAAGTCTGTGGGAGGAGCCTGTGATATCCAATGAGAGGCAATATCGAGGGTCGGTGAGAGGGGCCAGTGATATCTAATAAGACACAGTATCAAGCGTTGTGCCAGGGGCCTGCCCAGCCTTGGACAAGAGAAAGGGCAGGTTTTCAGGACTGAGAACAGCCTCAGATGGGCAGTGTGGCATCTATTTGCGCATCATGAGACAGTTTTAAGCCGTTCATTCAGTTCATTTCATTTATTCCTTTTTATTATTTTAAAAGATTAGATTTAGCAGATTTGTTTTATTAATTTTATCAGCTGCCTTTCTACACAGGCATTTTTATTAGTTCGTTTGTACGGCATTTCATCTTGTGCCTCTGCTCAAGACTGTACAGGATAATTTACCAAGTATTGCCTGTCCAAGAGTACGCAGTCAGCCTTACACAGAAAGACGCAGTATCACGTCAGGCCAGTTCTTAGAAAACTTAGGCCAATACTCCTATCCTTTGTGTGGTTTCCTGCCTTTGCTCCCACCAAAAGTGTGGGGTTTGCATGGGAGATGCCATCTGCTGCTAGCTGCAGGCCTGGCGGTCGCGTTTCAAAGGCAGTTAACCATTTAAAGCTCACTGCCAGGGAGGGGGTGTTGGCAGAGAGACAGATCACTCCCCCAAGGTTTGTAGATTGGGTGTCTGGAGGTGGCAGGCTGGATAGAACCAGTTAGCAACCATGCCAGGGTGTAGGAGGCTGGCCTGGTTTGTAGAGGGTACCTATGGTACTTAACCTTATACCAGGTCCAGTTATCCCTTATTAGTGAGCTGTAGTCAGTGTCTAGAAGCCAGGCTCTCTAGGGGTAGCTGTAGCTGAGCCGCCAAGGCTGAACTAGGAGACATGCAAAACTCATGCAATACCACTGTAGTCACACAGCACTCACATACATGAAAGAAAATATTCAGTTACAAAATAAAGGTACTTTATTTTGGTGACACATATGCAAAAAATACTATAGAGGCTTCCCTTAGGAGGTAAGTAATACAAAAATGATATACACTAGTATGCAAAAACAGGTGTAAAACAGTTAGAAAACAGTGCAAATAGTGAAAATCACAATGGGCCTCGGGGGAACACAAACCAAATACTAAGAAAGTGGAAAGCGAATGTCGGTTTGCCCCTAGGCAAGTGTAGTGTGTAGAGGGTCATTTGGAGTATTAGAAAACACAAAAGGTAAGAACTAGAACCCACCCCAGGGCCCAGGAAAGCAGTAGAAAAACACAGTAACTTTCCTAGGACACACAACAACACGAGAAAGAAGATTATGCCAGAACCAGAAGAGACTGCAAGACACCAACAGTGGATTCCTGGACCTGAAGACCTGTGGAAGAAAGGGACCAAGTCCAAGAAGCACAAAAGAGTCCAGGGAGAACAGGAGCCCCTGCTAACCCGGATGAAGGTGCAAAAGAATAACCACCGGTGAAGAACAACAGTGAGTACTGCACCCAAGATGCAGGTTCCTGGTTGGTGCAAATGACGTCCCACGACGGATGGAAGATTGCAGTCTATTTTGCGTCGCTGGATTCCGCTACAAGCCTTGGCACACGCAACGCTTGCAGTTAGCAGCAAATGGCGCTGCCCAGCACCAGTGGGAACCTGGTGGACTCTACCCAGGAGGGGTTAGTCAGAGGGGGCTCTCTCAGTTGATGAGAGCAGTTGCTCAGAAGACCAGGCAGCGTGTACAGGAGTCCCACAGCATGGGGACAAAGAAGATGTAAAAGGAGGCCCGTGCAGCACTACAACAAAGAATCTCACGCCACTAGAGAACCACTCAGGAAGCTGTGCATCACAGGACAGATTGCTGGGGGCCGGAGCTGCACAGTGCACAAAGAACTTCTTGGATGCCAACAAACTTTGGCAACTGCAAAACATGCAGTGCATGGGGGTGCTCTCTTGCGTAGGGAGGCAATCTCTTACCTCCACCAAAGTTGGACAGTAGGACGTCAGGACTATTGGGACCACTTCAATCCACCACCCTTGATACAGGATCCACGCAGCTCGTCAGGAGAGGGGATCCATGCAGCCGCTCGTCGATGCAGAGACGTGCCTGCTGAAGCAGGGGGGTGACTCCTTCGCCCCAAGGGAGATTTGTTGGAAAGTACCATCTTGCCTGGCATGTTACCCCCATATTTCACTGTATATATGTTGTTTTAGTTGTATGTGTCACTGAGACCCTGCCAGCCAGGGCCCCAGTGCTCATAAGTGTGCCCTGTATGTGTTCCCTGTGTGATGACTAACTGTCTCACTGAGGCTCTGCGAACCAGAACCTCAGTGGTTATGCTCTCTCATTTCTTTCCAAATTGTCACTAACAGGCTAGTGACCAATTTCACCAATTTACATTGGCATACTGGAACACCCTTATAATTCCCTAGTATATGGTACTGAGGTACTCAGGGTATTGGGGTTCCAGGAGATCCCTATGGGCTGCAGCATTTCTTTTGCCACCCATAGGGAGCTCTGACAATTCTTACACAGGCCTGCCATTGCAGCCTAAGTGAAATAACGTCCACGTTATTTCACAGCCATTTACCACTGCACTTAAGTAACTTATAAGTCACCTATATGTCTAACCTTTACCTGGTAAAGGTTGGGTGCTAAGTTACTTAGTGTGTGGGCACCCTGGCACTAGCCAAGGTGCCCACACATTGTTCAGGGCAAATTCCCCGGACTTTGTGAGTGCGGGGACACCATTACACGTGTGATCTATACATAGGTCACTACCTATGTATGGCTTCACAATGGTAACTCCGAACATGGCCATGTAACATGTCTAAGATCATGGAATTGCCACCCCAATGCCATCCTGGCATTGGGGAGACAATTCCATGATCCCCTGGATCTCTAGCACAGACCCGGGAAGTGCCAAACTGCCTTTCCCGGGGTTTCACTGCAGCTGCTGCCAACCCCTCAGACAGGTTTCTGCCCTCCTGGGGTCCAGCCAGGCTTGGCCCAGGAAGGCAGAACAAAGGACTTCCTCAGAGAGAGGGTGTTACACCCTCTCCCTTTGGAAAAAGGTGTCAGGGCTGGGGAGGAGTAGCCTCCCCCAGCCTCTGGAAATACTTTGATGGGCACAGATGGTGCCCATCTTTGCATAAGCCAGTCTACACCGGTTCAGGAATCCCCCAGCCCTGCTCTGCGCGAAACTGGACAATCGAAAGGGGAGTGACCACTCCCCTGACCTGCATCTCCCCTGGGAGGTGCCCAGAGCTCCTCCAGTGTGCTCCAGACCTCTGCCATCTTGGAAACAGAGGTGCTGCTGGCACACTGGACTGCTCTGAGTTGCCAGTGCCAGCAGGTGACGTCAGAGACTCCTTCTGATAGGCTCTTACCTGTGTTGCTAGCCTATCCTCCTTCCTAAGTAGCCAAACCTCCTTTTCTGGCTATTTAGGGTCTCTGCTTTGGGGAATTCTTTAGATAACGAATACAAGAGCTCATCAGAGTTCCTCTGCATCTCTCTCGTTACCTTCTGCCAAGGAATCGACCGCTGACCGCTCAGGAAGCCTGCAAAACCGCAACAAAGTAGCAAAGATGACTACTGCAACATTGTATCGCTGATCCTGCCGCCTTCTCAACTGTTTTCCTGGTGGTGCATGCTGTGGTGGTTGTCTTCCTCCTCTCTGCACTAGAAGCTCTGAAGAAATCTCCCGTGGGATGATGGAATCCTCCCCCTGCAACCACAGGCACCAAAAGAACTGCATCACCGGTTCTCTGGGTCCCCTCTCAGCACGACGAGCGTGGTCCCTGGAACTCAGCAACTCTGTCCAAGTGACTCCCACAGTCCAGTGACTCTTCAGTCCAAGTTTGGTGGAGGTAAGTCCTTGCCTCCCCACGCTTGTTGCATTGCTGGTGTTGGTCGTCCTTGCAGAATTCCCCTATCACAACTTCTGTGCTCTCTGGGGAACTTAGGTGCACTTTACACCTACTTTTCAGAGTCTTGGGGTGGGCTATTTTTCTAACCCTCAGTGTTTTCTTACAGTCCCAGCGACCCTCTACAAGCTCACATAGGTTTGGGGTCCATTCGTGGTTCGCATTCCACTTCTACAGTATATGGTTTGTGTTGCCCCTATGCCTATGTGCTCTCATTGCAATCTATTGTGACTGTACATTGCTTGCATTGCTTTCTATTGCTATTACTGCATAATTTTGGTATTGTGTACATATATCTTGTGTATATTTGCTATCCTCATACTGAGGGTACTCACTGAGATACTTTTGGCATATTGTCATAAAAATAAAGTACCTTTATTTTTAGTATATCTGTGTATTGTGTTTTCTTATGATATTGTGCATATGACACTAGTGGTATAGTGGGAGCTTTGCATGTCTCCTAGTTCAGCCTAAGCTGCTCTGCTAAGCTACCCTTTTCTATCAGCCAAAGCTGCTAGACACCTCTTCTACACTAATAAGGGATACCTGGACCTGGTGCAGAGTGTAAGTACCCCTTGGTACTCACTACAAACCAGGCCAGCCTCCTGCAAGATTCCTTCGCTCTTCTGGTACAGGCTGAAGACAGGCTGTCCTCTGAGGATGCACGACTGGGAAACAGTTGCAGTTGCTGTCAGTATCTTAAGGTACAATGTTGCAGAAGTCGTCTTTGCTTCTTTGTTGCAGTTTGTAGCGTTCCTGGAGGGCCCAGATGCAGTTTCTTCAGTGAGAAGGTGAAGTAAAGGATGCAGAGGATTCCTGCTGGAGTCTTGCAATCCGAATCGGAAGAACCACCCAAGTGAGAGACCCTAAATAGCCCTGAAAGGGGGATTGGTCAGCTAAACAGGCAAGCACCTATTAGGGGAGGGCTCTGACGTCACCTGCTAGCACTGGCTACTCAGATGCTCCTAGAGTTCCCTGCCAACTTTTAATCCAAGATGGCAAAACTCAGGGACCTTCTGGAGGAGCTCTGAACGCCACCCCTGGGGTGGTGATGGACAGGGGAGTGGTCAGTCCCCTTTCCTATGTCCAGTTTTGCACCCGAGCTGGGACTGGGGTCCCTGAACCTGTATAGACTGGATTATGCAAAGAGGGCACCAAATGTTCCCTTCAAGGAATTTCCAGTTGCTTGTGGAGGCTACCCCTCCCAAGCCTTTAACACCTATTTCCAAAGCGAGAGGGTGTAACACACCTCTTCTAAAGGAAATCCTTTGCTCTGCTTTCCTGGGCTTGAGCTGTTCAAGCAACAGGAGGGCAGAAACCTGTCTGAGAGGTGGCAGCAGCTGGGCTTGCCTGGAAAACCTCAGAAGGCTGGAATTGCAATACTGGGGGTCCACTGTGGAGCCCCCAGAGTGCGTGAAATTATACAACGAATGCTTGCAAAAGCCTTGGGGTATGATTACAACAGGTTTGATACCAAACATGCCTATGTTCAGAGTTAACATTATGTATTTGGATATAGGTAGTGACCTATGTCCAGTACAGGCATAAAATGGCATCCCCGCACTCACGAAGTGCGAGAAAATGGCCCTGGAGGTCGTGGGGGCATCTCTGGTAGTGCAGGGGTGTCCTCACACACAGGTACTCTGCACCCTGCCCTCAGGGCTGGAGGGCCTGCTATTGGGGTGAATTGTAAGTGACCTGCTGCAGTGTAAATAGCAGTGAAAGGGTGCTTGCACCTTCTCACGCAGGCTCCAATGGCAGTCCTGCAGAAGCCTTTGCATGGGTTCCCTATGGGTGGCAAAAGAAATGCTGCAGCCCATAGGGATCTCCTGGGACCCCAATGCCCTAGGTACCTAGGTACCATATACTAGGGACTTATAAGGGGCACCAGTATTCCAATTATGGGTGAAATACTGGGTTACCAGTATGCAGCAACAACATTTAGAGGAGAGAGAGCATAATCACTGGGGTCCTGGTTAGCAGGATCCCAGTGAACACAGTCAAGCAGTGACATCAGGCAGAAAATGGGGGTATCATGGCAAAAAGAGGGTACTTTCCTACAAAGTGTAGTCAGCTTTTGCAGTGGTCACCTCTAAAGTTGGATACTTTTATAATAAATCCAACACTGGCACCAGTGTGGATTTATCATTCTGAGTTGTTTGATACCAAACAACCCAGGGTTCAGAGTGACCATCATGTGGCTGGGAAACTCGTACCGACCAGTGTTTTTGCTCTATTCACTCATTACGTCCCAGGTTTGACAAGGACACAGTGGGGGCATATTGCTCATGCAGCTATGCCCTCTCATACACCATGGTGCACCTTGCCTCAGGGCTGTAAGACCTGCCAGAGGGGTGTCTTACCCATAGTAAATGCAGTGTATGGTGGCTAGAGCACACAGAGAGTGTGCCATGTCGAATTTGTGTTCAAGGTTTGCACCAGGGTACTCGGTCTGCACTGGCAGTGCTGGGTGATCTAGATGCATGGCCCTAGAAGGTGGCACAATTGGTGCTGCTGCCCTCAGTGTCTTACCCCTGGTACCCTACAGCTTGGGTACCTAAGTACCTTTTGCTAGGGACTTATAGTGGCAGCTAAAGGTGTATCCAATTGTCGAATGCATCACAACAGATTTAGGGAAAGAGCTCCTGGTTAGCAGGGGTCCTGAGCAATTTTCCCTCTAATTTTTTTCCACTGTGTGCGGCAGTGTAAGATCTCTGTGCGCTGCAGCCAAGGGTACGTGCGCCAAGAAATTGACAATTCACGCGAGCGCAGCGCATAACTACCAAGATCTTTGGCATTTGCCGCTCCATTGCTTTGTTTTACCACTAAAGCAAAAAGGGGATATTTGTATGAACATTGCTCCATATAATAGGCCATTAAGTTAGTGTGGTGACCTGGTGGCACACCCCAAGGACATGACCTGTTATGTGCCACCTACACCCCAGTTAGAGAAAACAGAGATTGAACCATTGTGAAACTTTAATGAATACTCTCAGGGTGCTTCAGGGGGCCATGCACATCAAATAAAGGATGTTGTACAATTAGTTAACATTTACAATTTGATGAACACACTACTGATGAATGCCATGAAGCCCCTGCCTAGAGACAGGATGAGAAATGTTCTTACCCAACCCACACATGGACTGTAGGAGAAGCCGCATCAAAGTTTAGACAAGTCAGGTGCCAAGATTAGATGTCTGACATGTTTGTTTTTCTCGCCGGTCCTTGCCATTCTTCCAGTGCTGATAAACTCGTTCTAAGTCAACTTTCCCATTTGAGAGGTAAGCCTTTGTCCTCATGAGCATATCTAGGTGACTCTCTTCAAGTCTGTTTCTTAATTTGGACTTGATTGAGTTCATGAGGCTGAATCCTCGTTCGCAGTCTGCACTTGAAGCCTGGAAAGTTGCACAGACATCAATAAGCTGAGATACAACACTATACTGTGCAGCATTCCGCAGGGTGAAATTCACCATGTCTTGAAAGGTCCTAAACAATCCGCTTTTTATATGTTCTGCCACCACATATTTATAATCTCGGTATTGCTGAACAACATCATCAGGGGTGTCACCATCAGCCAGGCCCAAGACCTTCTTATACTTTTCAACAAGTCTTTGTACATTATCAGTCCCAAAATCGAACTGTGATTGTGTTTTTACTGCATGGAAATCAAAGCTTGTCCATTCCTTCAACTCATCTTCTGGGAACCTTCTTTCCATGTGCTCACAAAGGAGTTTAATGAAAGATAACATCGGCTCACTATCATACACTCTGTCCTCACTGTACAAAGCCATCAGATCTCTTACTGTGTTGCTCCAAAAGACAGTGTTGCCCAAGTACTGTCCCTTTATTTGGCCAAGTTTTGCTCTTGCATACTGTACAGCTTCAACAGTGGTCAAAGAGCTTTTTTGAAACAACTTGCACAAAGATGCAAGTTCACCCAGAATGTCGTTCAGTGCTGCAAAGGAAATATGGTAGTTTGAGTCAGATAGTTTTTTGTAGCAATATTTAGCAATTGGGTCATTCTCCTCAACTCTTTCATGATCAAAGTATTTGAGAGCAACCTCATAGTTACGCAAGAGTGCACCAACAGCAAAATGCCTTGAAAGCCACCGCACTTCATTGAGTGGCCGAAAGGAGACCGCTTCACATTCAGTGACCAAAGCAAGTTCGTCCAGCTTGGACTTCCTTAAAGGTGAGCGGGAGAACACAGTGTAGATAGTCCTCAGTAATGTTTCCATTTCCCTGATCATCGGCACTTTTTTCCAGGCATCATCCACTCCCAAATCTTCTCTGTGCGCAACACAGTGCTGCTCAACTAGATGGGGAATGGATTGTTTGAGGCGGGTAGCAACACCATTGTTCTTTCCCAGCATCACTCATGCACCATCTGATGTGAACATGACCATTTTCATAAGGTCCAGTTTATTGGCAGTGTAGAACTCTTTTACAGCTATAGTGATAGCCTTCGCATTGCATGCACTCAGAGTTACAATTCCCCCAAACACTGTTTTGTGCTCTGTTGATGTTACAGATCAGAACTTGAAGTATAGGATGAGCATTTTTGTAACTGAAATATCTGTGCTCTCATCAATTATCAATGTGTGATACCGAGCACCGCGAAGTTCTGCCATGAAGTCAGAGCGTATCACACTGTTGATGGCCTCTAAAAACTCAAAGGCATAGTTCTTGCTCCTCCAGCTGTCTGGTATCTTCACATACAATGCAACATAGTCATGGATGTCTTGAACAGATAACATTGACGTGTTCATTTTGACTGCTAGCAACACATTGTTGATGAGAATCTTTATCTCCTCAGGCTGGGATCTTTGCCGTTCAACTACTTCTAGTCTGTTTGCTCTGTCACTGGCGGTTTCCGTTAGCACGGTGCGCACTCCAAAACCCAGCCTAGCAGCACTTTTATTTCTCAGTGTCACCAAAGCAGATTCATGAACTTTGCTACATAGATGGCGTTTCAAGTAGTCCAGCTTCCAGCCATCACTCCATTTCTTCCCAGTAGAAAAGTCCCCTGTGATCTTTGCTTCTCTACATACTGTGCAAATCAGGCCTACTTCTGGATTGTATAGAAATATCTCTCCCAGTTGTTTGCGAACCTTGCTTGGTGACTTCTGTGTCTCAGTCTCCACAATTTCTTTCAGCCATTCTTCTTTGAACACAAGACTGCATTTCTTCCTTTGTGATGAAGCACTGCTCTCTGCAGAAGTCAATGCTTTGCGCTTGAATATTTTGGTGGTAGTCAGTCTGAGCCTTCTGTGCCGCAAAACCTGCAAAAAAAGACGGACATTATTTAAAGTGAGGAACATTACTTAAAGTTGTTTTTTATGATATTGAATGCAGTCTTCCAGACAAGACTGAGCTATCTCTTGGAAAATGTTGCAACTAGCGATAGTAGCGACGAGCGAGTAATTACCTGGGGTTTTCTCTTTGATCTCACACCTGCCTGTATATGTAACACTGTCTAAGATCCCTGCAATAGAAGAACAAAATGGTTACAGAACATGCTTGTGTTCCAGTATTTCAGATGTACTACAAGGACAAACTACTAAATAATTACCTGGTCTTTCTGCTTGTAGTCACGTCTGCCTTTTCCAACCAATTTTAGCACTGTCTGAGATGCCTGCAGCAAAAGAAAAGATGGTTAACAGTTGGTTACAACATGTTGTCATATTATAATGTGCCAGGTGACCCAGATGGGGTACCTACCAAATAATTACCTGGTCCTTATGCTTCTACACATGTCGGTCCATTCAAATCTATAACTTGCTCGCTCCGACAAACCTGTAATAGAAGCAAAGGTGTGGATTATGAACGTGATTTATGTAGAGACCCTTAATCCCACCTGGAACGTCTACAGAATTACCTGGTCTTCTTTGGTACTCACGCCTGCCCGTTCAAATCCAAATGTTGGCCGGCTGTAATTGGAAAGAAGATATTTAGCATAGGTTATAGGAGTTGCAAAAACATTATGCATGACAGTTTCAGAGCAAGTGAGTAGTTACCTTGGCTTTCAGTTTAGATGAACTCTGGTTCCATATTATCATCCATTTGGAAACCTACATCACACGTTAGACATTCGATGATGCAGCCTTTACAGGCCTCAAGTTATCTGCTTGGCCACTCGCTATGACTAATCGGATTTTTAAGGGTGAGACATTTTTAGGCCTACTGGCTCGTTCTGGCAAGCTGACAAAAGAAAAGTGTTCTGTTTATTCGGACAGTGAATGAGCAATGAAGGTGCCTTTAAGTCTTGTTGTCTTGTCACGTTTGCTGTGGGTTCAACGACGGAAGTCCAGTGCCAGCTTATTTCTCCTTACAATTTGCTGCTTATTTTATCCTGAAGATTAATGGTTACTTTTATGCTCTGACTGCAAAGTTAGAGGATTTAATAAAGTGTGCTGTGGAGTTCAGTTTGCAAGGGGGCAAATTAGGCAGAGCATTACACCATAAAAAGGACTGTAAAACTATTCCTGTAGATAGCTTTTGAATGCATCAACATGTTAATACTATGTGTAAAACAGTTTTCCTGCTTTCCATTTGCTGGTTGTTTTAGGCTGTCCACTTGCAGTTTGTACCCTCCCCAAACCTTATTTGAATCAACCTTCTGAGTCCTTTCTGTAAACAGACCGGTAGATCGTGTTCTTATCGCATCACATTTGCTGTGCAATGAATGGTCTTTCAAGGTTGCTTGTTTACTTCTCTCTTTGGCTTCAAAGTGAGGATTTACACTGCCAATCTTGCTAGATAGTTGCATACAAAAGGTTTTTTTAGCACAGCGACTTTTAAAATGAACCATGCAAGTATTTTACAATACTTGCATTAGGAACCCAAATGTAGCACATGGTTATTTCTGAAGTGCAGTGAAAACACTTGATCAAAACAAGGCATTATACTGGGTGAGGCAGGTTACACTTCACTGTGAAGATTTAAAAAATGGGCTAATAGACTGAAAGCATGTTGACTATTGGCGCTTCACACCACTGCACTCAAGTGCACACCACTACATGCTACACCTGTGCCAATGCTCTCTTCACCACTACATCAGTCCCGGCCACACAACTCTGCACAACTCCACTACACCCCTGCACTATACACCATTCCACTGTGCTCCACTCTAATATACTGACACTGAATTCTACAACACTGCATTGTACTCCACTTAATTCAACACCATACTCTACAAAAGTGGTGTCACAGACTCTGGTAGATGTTGCCCAGGGAGAAAATGGTCAGCACCCTCTCGAGGAGTCATGCACCTCTGCCCAAGAACTATGGAAATGTTATTATGTTATTTGTCAGAGGGTGTCCTTGCAATAGTGCACCCAAGATGGAGCTCTTTCCAAGTTTTTGCCTGAAATTAGAGACTTATTTGGTGCAGTACAGGATATACGATAACTGTAATTTGAGAGCTTGAAGTAGCAGTTGTTCATGGGACTGGGGGTCGGTCAGGATTGGTTCGGCCAAACTCCAGAAAAAACTGCAACGCATACAGAACGCCTCCGCACACCTCATCCTGAACATCTCTCATCACTACCACCTCACAGCCTACCCAAGAGATCGACACTGGCTCCCCGTCAACAAGAAAATCACGTTCAAACTCCTCAGCCACGCTCACAAGGCACTGCACAACACTGGACCAGAATACCTCAACAGACGGCTCTCCTTCTACACCCCGACCCGACAGCTTCCTCCGCCGACCTTGCCCTCGCCACCGTCCCACGCATCCACAGAACGACCGCCAGCGGCAGATCGTTCTCCCACCTCACCGCCAAGACGTGGAACATTCTTCCTACCCACCTGCGTCAGACACTGGGTACAACCAACTTCTAGAACACATCAACATCAGGCAAGAAGTGGGGGCTAACTCTGCTCACTGTTCTGATCCCAGTAAATCACATGATACATAGCACTGGAAAGACTGATGTTCTGCTAATATGGGGTTCAGAACTAAGGCAGTGTTATTCATGGCCTTTTCCGATCATAATTCAAACTCCAGCAGGGAAGAGCCAATCATAACCTCCCTCCCAGGACAGTTTTAATCTCAAATGTTCTCGTGTTATGACATGGCTCCTGGGGCACCCTTTCATATGGCTGTTTTTTACTTTACGAATCTTCAGTCAGCCTTGTCTCTGGTTGAAGGTTGGCAAAGCAGAGAGCACTTGAGGGAAGTGTCCACAGTGCAGAGGAAGGCCACAAGGCATGTGACCCTTTCTGCTTCTAAAACCTGAAGGTGCACCTGCACTTAAAAAGAACAAGATGACAGGGCCTCTCCAAGAAGTTATGTCACTTTTCTGCATATATTCAAACTTACAAACATCCTATTTAGCTGTTTCTTGTGAAATACCAGCATTTGAGCAAGATTTTAATTCGGCCACAATTGGGCCAGACAACAATCTCACTTGCCCACCTGTTCCAAAAGAAATATGGTACAACACACATACAGCATACAACATACATCTCAGTTAGGAATGAGGTAGCACAAGGGAAGGGACAGACACCAGAGGCACTAGCTATTGACTCAGGACCTACACTCAATAAAAATCAATGCTTTCATAACATAAAGTCTGTCTGAATATATTCTGTTGATAAATAGCAAACGTATCAATTATCATTGCAGATGAGTGATGTTGAACTCCATGAACAACCAGAAAACAGAACCGAAGCCAGAAGGTGCTCAAAAAGAGCAGCCAAAGCCGAGGGAGTCAGAAGTAAGTATGTAGAGAGGCCGATCTAAGGCTTTTTTCCACCTCCTGCCTCATCAGACACATCACTAGGCTTACTACAGACTCTACTCTTCATCCCACACATAAACACGATACTACAAGTAAGTATGTAGAGAGCCTGGTCTAAGGCTTCTTTCCAGCTCCTGCCTCATCAGATGCCTCACTAGGGTTACTACAGACTCTACTCTTCATCCCACACATAAACACGATACTACAAATAAGTATGTAGAGAGCCCGGTCTAAGGCTTCTTTCCAGCTCCTGCCTCATCAGATGCATCACTAGGGTTACTACAGACTCTACTCTTCATCCCACACATAAACACGATACTACAAATAAGTATGTAGAGAGCCCGGTCTAACGCTTCTTTCCAGCTCCTGCCTCATCAGATGCATCACTAGGGTTACTACAGACTCTACTCTTCATCCCACACATAAACACAATACTACAAATAAGTATGTACAGAGCCCAGCATAAGGCATCTTTTTACCTACTGCCTCATCAGACTCATCACTAGGGTTACCACAGATTCTACTGTTCATCCCACACATAAACACAATACTACAAGTAAGTATGTAGAGAGCCCGGTCTAATGCGTCTTTCCACCTCCTGCCTCATCAGACGCATCACTAGGGTTACTACAGACTCTACTCTTTATCCCACACATAAACAAGATATTACAAGTAAATATGTAAAGAGCCGAGCATAAGGCATCTTTCTACCTCCTGCCTCATCAGACTCATCACTAGGGTTACCACAGATTCTACTGTTCATCCCACACATAAACACAATACTACAAGTAAGTATGTAGAGAGCCCGGTCTAATGCGTCTATCCACCTCCTGCCTCATCAGACGCATCACTAGGGTTACTACAGACTCTACTCTTTATCCCACTCATAAACAAGATACTACAAGTAAGTATGTACAGAGCCCGGTCTAAGGCTTCTTTCTACCTCCTGCCTCATCAGACGCATCACTAGGGTTACTACAGACTCTACTCTTCATCCTATCTCATAAACACTATAGTACAAGTAAGTATGTAGAGAGCCCAACATAAGGCGTCTTTCCACTTCCTGCTTCATAAGGCGCATCACTAGGGTTACTACAAACTCTACTCTTCATCCCACTCTTGAAACATGGGAAATTGATTTTTTGGAAATTCCGCCTTTTTCTTTGTATCTGTATGATGGATCAGTCTGAAACTTTCCATAAAGGAGAAGTGAGTGAGATGTTTTGAGGAATCTTTCATGCAGATTCACAACATGGCGTTTAAGAAACAAAAATTGCCTTTCCCAAGTAAAGTAAGAACTAGCTGGTCTGGTGCTAAAGCGCCACAAATATGGTTTATTTACATTCATTCCTTACACACTCACCCAGAACTGCTTACACCCAGGTTAAAGAAACCACACAAGAGCTGCCAGCAGACGCCAGAGTCACAGGCTCAGGTCTCCAGCAGAAGTTGCATATTGTCCTAAATAACGTCATCAGTATAGATGATGAAATGTCTCCATACGAGTCATAACATAACAGACAAACCAGGAAATACCTTCAGCACAACAGCAACAACTTAAGCAAAATGTTCCAAACTCCGCCTGAATTAACACCTCAATATGAGCAGTGAAATATCTTGTGAAATGCAATAATTTAGCTCCACAATATCAACTTTTCAGCATTTGTTAGTACAAACACATTGATGTGAAATATACACTTTTCATTTTGAATGATTATGCTCACTTCACCCAAACAAAGATTGTCATGATCATAAAAGAACACATTTTGTCCTGAAATATCAGTTTTTCAATTTTAGGAAATACACACCCATGCCAGCAATCCCCATTATGTGTCAGGGATTTTTACTAGTGTGCCAGGGATGTTCACAGTGTTGTTAAGAATACCCCCACATCATTTGCCATGGGTGGAAGGTAAGCACTGTCAATTTTTCAGGCTAAATGTAACTCTTCAGAGAAAGTGTAGAGATTCTTGAGGAACGAGTCCTAACTTGTCCAACATTGGTCCAGGAAGCCTGTTATCATGCAATATATTACAGCTTGTTACATTCAAAAAATGTACTTACGGTGAATGTGAATGGAACTCATTTACATGTTTATTGGTTATCCAGGAAACATGTGCGGCTTCAGTGATCCTGGACATGTGTTGGTCACAGGTCAACCAGACCGACCGTGTAGTGTATTTGAGTATCCCAGCATCACGATGTGTCCTCAGTGACATGTATTAGACTTGAGCAGATTTGCATATCCTTGGCAAGGCAGAGCTGTGTGCACAGGCTCGCCTTAGGTTCCCGCATGAGGCGATGGAAACCTGGGACATATTTACAAAGATACAGAGCATGCCTGCTCCCACCGTGCACTGGGACACTGGGTGCTGTGTACCACCACTGTAGGCCCCATAGTGCAAGGACACCTGCATTGCAGGCAGGATTGTTTTTGTGCAGGAAAAGGCACCTTCCTGCATAAAATAATCCTTAGAGGTAGTTCCTCTTTCTTTGTAGAGAATGCAGCACACATGGGAAGAGGACAATGAGGACAAATAAAGACCTTCTCCTCCTGTCGTTTCACTTGGGAAGGTGCAGCATTTTGATGCATTCCCAGTTTGAAAAGTCGTTGTAAATCTGGGAATTTGCCAAAACCCATGGGTGGATGCGTTGGAGCACCGATGCTTCACGTAACGCAGTTCAAGCAGCTGCCCTGCGTTACATTTCTTTACAAAGCCACAGAAACCACGTGTTGAGTGGCTTTGTGAATATTACTGAAGCCTTTGCACTGTACAGAGTTGTCTGAAAGCTAACTGGTGCCCCAGGGAAGAGATATTTCAGGGCCCATTGTCTGTAACAATTTATTACATACTTTTGGGCTAACAGTAGCTGGAATGATGCCAAACATTCTTTCAGGATTTTTTTGTTGACCAAAGCAGTTATACATGGCTTTCCGAGGACCTCAGGAATCCTGAAGGTGAGACTGGGAAAGATAGGCAGGTAGAAGAAGAAGGGTTCAGATAGAAATAGAGAGGTGAGAACTAGAGAAAGAGGAAGTTTACATTCCAAAAGGGTCCATTTGAAGGTGGGCACCAGGGCAAGGTCCTACTTTGCCCATGCCTTAAATGTCTCTGGTGTTGTCCTTCCGTTGCCTTGCATGACACAAGGAGAGTGTAAAGCCTTAACTAAGATGGGCGCGCCTTGTGCAGATTCACAAGAGGGCTGCAGGACAGTTGCAGTTACTCATGGCTCATCATCTCTACGGAAAGATGGAGCTCTACAGCAGAATAGAGCCGAGTTGAACTGACTCAAACTATACCATGGAGTTTCGCCATTCATCAGTATTCGTGAATGGCGAATAATGCCAGAGCTACTCACTCCAGTCTGTGGATTCCATTTTGTATATCAGCCCCCTAGATCGTGGCAGTATGAAATCTGAATTTATATCCGCTGACTTTCTTAATTTTAGATCTTCATTAGAAAAATGAGTTCTTTCTTTGACACCTTGTAACTCCTCTCTTACAGAGGGATCAACTCGATATATCATCGCGCTCGGCCTCCTCTGTGCGCTCTTCCTGCTGGCTGTGGTGATCTTAGCTGCAATGCTTGGTAAGTCTTCCCCTCTGAGTCTGATAAGACTTGAAGGGTTGGTTTTAGAGTGTGAGTAAAAGAGATGTTAGGGGATATGTGTCACACATTGTGTGTGGAGCCAGTGGGGTGTGCTGGGATCGTGGAGTTTCCAGACGGCCATGAAGATTGACAGCAGCCAGGGCACAGCAGCTGCATGATAGTCACTGGCGCGTTTGCTATGTTTGCTTCCTAGCAGGCTTCCCTATGCAAACCACGCGTGGTCTGTGTGCTACATTGACTCTGAGCACCACATCACCAGGGTTGAGCTGCACGGCCTGTCATTTATAGGCTGCACAGTAGTTGGAGTCTGTCTGTGTTTTCCTCATGGTCTTGTCCAGCCTCCAAATATCCTCTTGAGAGGAGTGTTTGATGTAGAGATGGGTATCATCAGTTTACATGTGGTATGAGAGTTTTGATTGCTGCAGGATTTCAGTGAGCGGTTCCATATATAGATTGAAGAGCATTGGAGAAATTGTAGAACCTTACAGAACACCCCTGATGATGTCTGCTTCGTCTGAAAGTGTGGTGACAATTTTGACTCTTGTTTGTCAGTTCCATAATAATTACGTGAACCAGTTCAAGAAGGCTCCGGATAGGCCTATCCTTAGTCTCAGAGTCTGGCGGACCATGTAGAATGCTGCTGGTAAGTCTTGAAGTATAAGGAGGCAGGACTCATTTTGTTCAAGTGATGTTTGTATATCATCTAGTATGTTAAGAGTGGTGTCCTTGGTATTGTGCTCAACCCTGAAACCTGATTGATGTTCATCTAATAGGTCAAAAACAGTCTTTCGACTATAGGGCTGAGGTGGGAAGTAGAGGAGTTTTGATATCTGGGAGTTCAGGCCTTGCATGCGACAGAATTACAATGTGAGAGTAACATAGGTATTTCCCTGGTAGGACAGAGGAACCACACTCCTTTCCGTAATACTCTCCCTGAAACGATCACCGGTCATATTACAAATGCAAAAGGGTGTTATTACCAATTTTCCTGTATCACATGCAAAAAGGTACCAGTTTCAGCTCTGCAGTGCCCTTCTCTGATCAGCTTGAGCGAGGCTGCCTTGATGAGGTTGGAGTGTCCAGGGCTGACACAGAGGAAGCATCTGGTGGGAGGGGATCTGCCTCAGCAGATGGTAGAACATGATGGGGGGACAACAGCCAAACTGGTCTTCAAAGAAGGGAAGGACATTTAGGACAGCATCTGTACCTCCCTCATTTCCTGACAGGTGCCCCCTGATTAGATTAAGGAAGGGCTGTTTAAGGGAAACGTAGCCACACCAGTGGGTGGGATGAGCCAGACCGTAACTCTAAAAATTAATTTTTGCCATCTTGGATTTTGGAGGAATGTTGCTCCCAGGGATTGATTTTTTCCACACTTGCGACCTTGTCCTCGCCGCCATCCCACACATCTGGAAGACCACAGCCAGAGGAAGATCCTTCTCACATCTTGCTGCCAAGACCTGGAACTCCCTCCTCATCCACCTCAGAAGATCTCCCACCCTATCGCGATTCAGAAAAGACCTCAAAACCTGGCTCTTCGACTGATCCCCAACTGATCGTCGACGACCATTCCCTTGCTGCCTCCCCCCTGGCCCTTGAGACCCTAGTGGGTGACTAGTCGCGCTATGCAAATCTACTCTACAAATCTGCTGATTGATTGATTGATTCCCAGGAAGTGGTCACTCAAGAGGGTGGTGGCCTGCACATGATTGGACAGAGCCCCCCCCCCCACTTTCCACCTCAGGAGGAAGGACTCATACAGATAAGCAGGTCAGGGGAGCAACTCCTGACCTGCTTTTTAGGTCGGGAGAAGCTCCCCGCACCGTACAGCTCCACCGTTGTGCCCGCGTCCCTCTCCCCTCCTTCACAGCTGCTACTGCGAGTTCGAGGCCCTCCTCCACCCGCAGGCCCCTGCCAGTGCCTCATCCCTGGTGGTCTAGTGGTGCCGTAAATATTGTCTGCCTGTTTGTCTTGTGTCTGTTTTGCACTTTATTTTTTCACTACTTCTCTGTTTTTCTTGCTCTGTTTGTTGTGCCTTTTTATCTGTTCCTCTATTTTCTTGCCCTGTTTCCATTCCTTGGGCTTCCCCCGTGGTTCCCCTGCCGCTGCACCCCCGTTGCCCCGCCCTCCTCGCGCGCCCATTCACGCTCGCCTCCCAGCTGCTCCTCCCTCCCACCTCCCTCTCTTAATGGCGGCCGCTACGCGGTGAGGAGAGCAATCCCTGACCTGCTTTTTAGGTCAAGAGAAGCTCCCCAAGCCGCACAGCTCCACCGTTACGCACGCGTCCCTCTTCCCGCCCTCGCAGCTGCTACTACGAGTTCGAGGCCCTCCTCCACCCGCAGGCCCCCACCTGCGCCTCATCCCTTGTGGTGTAGTGGTGCCGTAAGTATTGTCTGTCTGTTTGCCTTGTGTCTGTTTTTCACTTTCTTTTTTCACTGCTTCTCTCTTTTTCTTGCTCTGTTTTTTGTGCTTGTTTCTCAGTTACTCTATTTTCTTACCCTGTTTCTAATCCTTGGGCTTCCACCGTGGTTCCCCTGCTGCTGCATCCCCTGGGGCCCCGCCCCCTCCTGCTCCCATTCGCACTTTCCTCCCAGCTGCTCCTCCCTCCCACCTCCCTCTCTTAATGGCAGCAATAAGAAGGTATCCTCTTTCTAGCCTTGTTCCCCCACTTTTGGCCTGTTTGTGAGTATATGTTCACTGTCTCATTGGGATCCTGCTAGCCAGGGTCCAGTGCTCATAGTGAAAACCCTATGTTGTCATTATGTTTGTTATGTGTCACTGGGACCCTGCTAGCCAGGACACCAGTGCTCATACGTTTGTGGCCTATATGTATGTGTTCCCTGTGTGATGCCTAACTGTCTCACTGAGGCTCTGCTAACCAGAACCTCAGTGGTTATGCTCTCTCTGCTTTCCAAATTTGTCACTCCCATGCTAGTGACAAAATTTACCAATTCACATTGGAATACTGGTACACCCATATAATTCCCTAGTATATGGTACTGAGGTACCCAGGGTATTGGGGTTCCAGGAGATCCCTATGGGCTGCAGCATTTCTTTTGCCACCCATAGGGAGCTCTGACAATTCTTACACAGGCCTGCCACTGCAACCTGCGTGAAATAACGTCCACGTTATTTCACAGCCATTTACCACTGCACATAAGTAACTTATAAGTCACCTATATGTCTAACCTTCACCTGGTGAAGGTTGGATGCAAAGTTACTTAGTGTGTGGGCACCCTGGCACTAGCCAAGGTGCCCCATAATGTTCAGGGCAAATCCCCAGACTTTGTGAGTGCGGGGACACCATTACATGTGTGCACTATACATAGGTCACTACCTATGTATAGCATCACAATGGTAACTCCGAACATGGCCATGTAACATGTCTAAGATCATGGAATTGTCACCCCAATGCCATTCTGGCATTGGGGAGACAATTCCATGATCCCCCGGGTCTCTAGCACAGAACCCGGGTACTGCCAAACTGCCTTTCCCGGGGTTTCACTGCAGCTGCTGCTGCTGCCAACCCCTCAGACAGGTTTCTGCCCTCCTGGGATCCAGCCAGGCCTGGCCCAGGAAGGCAGAACAAAGGACTTCCTCAGAGAGAGGGTGTTACACCCGCTCCCTTTGGAAATGGTGTGAAGGCAGGGGAGGAGTAGCCTCCCCCAGCCTCTGGAAATGCTTTGATGGGCACAGATGCTGCCCATTTTTGCATAAGCCAGTCTACACCGGTTCAGGGACCCCTCAGCCCTGCTTAGGCGCAAAACTGGACAAAGGAAAGGGGAGTGACCACTCCCCTGACCTGTACCTCCCCTGGGAGGTGCCCAGAGCTCCTCCAGTGTGCTCCAGACCTCTGCCATCTTGGAAACAGAGGTGCTGCTGGCACACTGGACTGCTCTGAGTGGACAGGCCAGCAGGTGACGTCAGAGACTCCTTCTGATAGGCTCCTCCAGGTGTTGCTAGCCTATCCTCTCGCCTAAGTAGCCTAACCCTCTTTTCTGGCTATTTAGGGTCTCTGTCTTTGGGGATTCCTCAGATAACGAATGCAAGATCTCATCACAGTTCCTCTGCATGTCTCTCTTCACCTTCTGCCAAGGAATCGACTGCTGACCGCGCTGTAAGCCTGCAAAACTGCAACAAAGTAGCTAAGACGACTACTGCGACCTTGTAACGCTGATCCTGCCGCCTTCTCGACTGTTTTCCTGGTGGTGCATCCTGTGGGGGTAGTCTGCCTCCTCTCTGCATCAGAAGCTGCGAAGAAATCTCCTGTGGGTCGACGGAATCTTCCCCCTGCAACCGCAGGCACCAAAAAGCTGCATCACCGGTCCCTTGGGTCTCCTCTCAGCACGACGAGCGAGGTCCCTCGAATCCAGCAACACTGTCCAAGTGACCCTCACAGTCCAGTGACTCTTCAGTCCAAGTTTGGTGGAGGTAAGTCCTTGCCTCCCCACGCCAGACTGCATTGCTGGGAACCGCGACTTTTGCAGCTACTCCGGCATCTGTGCACTTCCGGCGGAAATCCTTTGTGCACAGCCAAGCCTGGGTCCACGGCACTCTAACCTGCATTGCACGACTTTCTAAGTTGGTCTCCGGCGACGTGGGACTCCTTTGTGCAACTTCGGGTGAGCACCGTTTCACTCTTCTTCGTAGTGCCTGTTCTGACACTTCTGCGGGTGCTGCCTGCACCTGAGAGGACTCCTTGTCTTGCTCGACGTCCCCTCTGTCCCCAGACGCAATTGGCGACATCCTGGTCCATCCTGGGCCACAGCAGCATCCAAAAACGCTAACCGCACGACTTGCAGCTAGCAAGGCTTGTTGGCGTCCTTTCGGCGGGAAAACACTTCTGCACGACTCTCCACGGCTTGGGGGATCCATCCTCCAAAGGGGAAGTCTCTAGCCCTTGTCGTTCCTGCAGAATCCTCAGCTTCTTCTGTCCAGTAGAAGCTTCTTTGCACCCATAGCTGGCATTTCCTGGGCATCTGCCCATCTCCGGCTTGCTTGTGACTTTTGGACTTGGTTTCCTTGTTCCACAGGTACCCTCGACTGGAAATCCATTGTTGTTGCATTGCTGGTTTGTGTCTTTCCTGCAGAATTCCTCTATCACGACTTCTATGTCCTTGGGGGAACTTTAGTGCACTTTGCACTCACTTTTCAGGGTCTTGGGGTGGGGTATTTTTCTAACCCTTACTATTTTCTAATAGTCCCAGTGACCCTCTACAAGGTCACATAGGTTTGGGGTCCATTCGTGGTTCGCATTCCACTTTTGGAGTATATGGTTTGTGTTGCCCCTATCCCTATGTGCTCCCATTGCATCCTATTGTAACTATACATTGTTTGCACTGTTTTCTAAGACTATACTGCATATTTTTGGTATTGTGTACATATATCTTGTGTATATTTGCTATCCTCACACTGAGGATACTCACTGAGATACTTTTGGCATATTGTCATAAAAATAAAGTACCTTTATTTTTAGTATATCTGTGTATTGTGTTTTCTTATGATATTGTGCATATGACACTAGTGGTATAGTGGGAGCTTTGCATGTCTCCTAGTTCAGCCTAAGCTGCTCTGCTAAGCCACCCTTTTCTATCAGCCTAAGCTGCTAGACACCTCTTCTACACTAATAAGGGATAACTGAGTGTATCACCTTGGTACCACTACAAACCAGGCCAGCCTCCTACAGGTATCTTGGACACCCTTAGTGTTTTCTTACACTCCATGTGGCCCTCTACACAGTACACTAGGCCAGGTGTCCCTAAGTGGTTTGCATTCCACTTTCTTAGTATATGGTTTGTGTTGCCCCTAGGCCTATTGCATCCTATTGTATTCTACAGTGTTTGCACTACCTTTCTGTTTACTTACCTGATCTTGGTTTGTGTGTATATTTTGTGTATTTTACTTACCTCCTAAGGTAGTATATCCTCTGAGATATTTTTGGCACATTGTCACTAAAATAAAGTACCTTTATTTTTAGTAACTCTGAGTATTGTGTTTCTTTTGATATAGTAATATGATATAAGTGGTATAGTAGGAGCTTTGCATGTCTCCTAGTTCAGCCTAAGCTGCTCTGCTATAGCTACCTCTATCAGCCTAAGCTGCTAGAACACTACTAATCTACTAATAAGGGATAACTGGACCTGGCTCAAAGTGTAAGTACCATCAGGTACCCAGTATAAGCCAGGCCAGCCTCCTACATTGGTGACAGCTGTGGGATAAGTACTTGTAACTGCTTTACCTCTTTGCCATTGGTGCTTTTCATAAGAAAAACATATTCCAAATACTTAAAAATATACACAGTTAACCTAAGCAGTTTAACTCTCTTTCTAAAAACGTTCTAAAAAGTTTGTAAAGTTTTTCTCTTTTCTTTAAAAGTTTCTAAAACCTTTTTCTCTCTATCTTAAACTCTTTCTTACAACTATGTCTGTAGAAGAGACCACCTCCACAGTTGTCCAGGCAACCTATGGTAATTTAAACTTTAAAAGTTTGAGGGGGTCTCTGCATAGAAAGAGGTTTAAGCATTGGTAACAACCCTACCAAAGATCTTCTCCTCAGCCTTCTCCTAGAAAGTGACCAGAACCAGTCTGGCCCATCCCAGGATCAGGAGGTAGAGGAGGAGGGTACCCAGGAAGAATCAGGGGAGGGCCCTGAGGATTCTGGGGAGGGTTATTCCAAAGACCTGTCAGCTGACAAACCACCTAGTGACACCTGTAGTGGGAGGGGGTCACACACTATTAGGGCACCTTTCACTCCAAAAGGCCAAGTAACTAGGGTTCAGGTAGTTAGAGACAGGTCCACGTCTGCACATTCCCACATTTCCTCTGTGTCTCAGAATTCCCAAGCCTCCCACCCTGAGAATGACACCCTAAACAGGGAACTCAGAAAGCTGAGGTTAGAAGAGGACAGACTGAAGCTGAGACAGCAGCAGTTGGCCTTACACAGGGAATCTCTAGATGTAGAGAGGGAAAGACGGAAGTGAAGTTGGGGTTAGTTCTTCATGATGGCAGCAGCAGTGTTCTTGATAGTAATCCTGTAAGAGAACAAGATTCAAGAAACCTGCACAAAACTGTCTCCCTTACAAGGAGGGGGATGACATCAACAAGTGGTTTGCTGCACTTGAGAGGGCCTGTATGATACAGTTGGTCCCTCAAAGGCAGTGGACTGCTATCTTGTGGCTATCTTTCACTGGTAAGGGTAGGGATAGGCCCCTTACTGTCAGAGAAAATGATGCCAACAACTACAGAGTTTTGAAAGATGCACTCATAGATGGATTTGGCTTAACCACTGAACAATACAGGATAAAGTTCAGAGATACTAGAAAAGAGTCCTCTCAAGACAGGACGGACTTGTAGGATGTTCAGTTAAGGCCTTGGAGGGATGGTTACATGGCACTAAGGTGACTGACTATGAAAGCCTATATAATCTTATTTTGAGAGAGCATATTTAGAATAACTCTGTGTCTGATTTGTTACAGCAGTACATGGTAGACTCAGATCTGACCTCTCCTCAAGAATTGGGAAAGAAGGCAGACAAATGGGTCAGAACAAGAGTGAACAGAAAAGTTCATACAGGTGGTAACAAGATGGCAAGAAGAAGGATGGTAAGTCTTCTGACTAGGGTGGGGACAAAGAGAAAAAACATTCTGAGTCTTCATCAGGCACACAAAAATCCTCTGGGGGAGGTGGGTCCAAATCCTCTTCTCATAATCAAAAGAAGCCATGGTGTTATGTATGTAAGAGTAAAGGCCATTAGGCAAGTGATTCCACTTCTCCAAAGAAAAGCAACAATGCTCCCACTACCACAACCCCAACTGCATCCTCTAGTGCCCCTAGTAATAGCAGTGGTGGTGGGAAGTCTACTAAAAATAGCCAATCAAAGGGTGTAGCTGGGCTCACCATTGGTAAAGTAGATGGGGTTGGTCTTGTTAGGGAGACCACAGAGGCTGTTTTAGTCTCTGATGGCGGTATTGACTTTGCCGCCTTGGTTGCTTGTCCCCTTAATATGGATAAGTACAAGTAACTTCCTCTAATAAATGATGTTGAGGTTGAGGCCTACAGGGATACAGGAGCCAGTGTCACTAAGGTGATTGAGAATCTGGTTCACCCTGATCAACACCTACTTGGTCAGCAGTACCAAGTGACTGATGCTCATAACAACACTCTTATCCACCCCATGACTGTTGTCAATCTCATCTAGGGGGAGGTGGGGGGGGGGGAGTCCAAAAAAAGTTGTGGTAGCCACTGATTTACCTGTAGACTGCTTACTAGGCAATGATTTGGAAACATCAGCTTGGGCTGAAGTGGAGTTGGAGGCTCATGCAGTAATGCTGGGCATTCCAGGGCATATCTTTGCTCTCACAAGGGCTCAGGCCCAGAAGCAAAGAGGTCAGGGAAGCTTGGATCCTGGAACAATGGACCAAAAGCTAAATCCTTGCCCACTATCCCTCCCTCTCCAGAAGATTCCCTTTTTGAGGAAGAGGAATCCTCTCCCTGTGCAGAACCTGCACCAGATGAGCTGGCAGCAGACACTGCTCAGCTTTTGGGTGCGGGGTGGCTTCTAGGGAAGAGCTGAGTGTGGCACAGCGGACCTGTCCCACACTAGAGGGTTGAAGACACCAAGCTGTCTAACAGCAAAAAGGGAATATCACTGATAGCCATAAGGTCTATTGGGAAGATAACCCCCTGTACACTGAGTCAAGGGACCCTAAAGCTGGAGCTGCCAGGAGATTGGTCATCCCTTTGCAGTATAGGGAGTTTCTTCTAACATTAGCACATTATATTCCTTTGGCTGGGCATTTGGGCCAGAGTAAAATTTGGTACAGACTTGTTCCATTGTTTTACTGGCCTCACATGTCAGAGGACACTAAGGAGTTTTGTTGCTCCTGTGTGACCTGCCAAGCCAGTGGCAAGACTGGTGGCACACCTAAGGCCCCAGTGGTTGGGGTGCCCTTTGAAAGGGTAGGGGTTTACATAGTTGGCCCCCTTCACCCTCCAACAGCTTCTGGCAATAGGTGTATCCTTGTGGCAGTGGACCATGCCACTAGGTATCCTGAAGCCATACCCTTGAGGACCACTACAGCTCCTGCAGTGGCAAAACGCCCTCCTGGGAATATTTTCCAGAGTGGGTTTTCCTAAGGAAGTGGTGTCAGACAGAGATAGTAACTTCATGTCTGCATACCTGAAAGCTATGTGGAAGGAGTGTGGTGTAGCTTATAAATTCACTACTCCTTATCATCCACAAAAAAATGGTCTGGTTGAGAGGTTTAATAAAACTCTCAAAGTTATGATCATGGGACTCCCTGAAAAACTCAGGAGGAGATGGGATGTCCTGTTGCCATGCCTCCTTTTTGCTTACAGGGAGGTACCCCAAAAAGGAGTGGGCTTTAGCCCCTTAGAACTCCTGTTTGGGCACCCTGTAAGAGGTCCCTTGCTCTTGTGAAGGAGGGTTGGGAACAACTTTTAAAAGCTCCCAAGCAAGACATTGTGGACTATGTACTTGGCTTAAGATCCAGGATGGCTGAGTACATGAAAAAGGCCAGTAAAAACCTTCAGGCCAGCCAAGAGCTCCAAAAGCAATGACATGACCAGAAGGCTGTCCTGACTCAGTACCACCCAGGACAGAAGGTGTGGGTATTGGAGCCTGTGGCCCCAAGAGCACTCCAGGACAAATGGAGTGGAGCCCATCTCATTGTTGAAAAGAAAGGTGAGGTCACCTACTTGGTAGACCTGGGCACTGCCAGGAGTCCCCTTAGGGTGCTCCATGTCAATCGCCTGAAACCTTACTATGACAGGGCTGACTTAACCCTGCTCATGGCAACAGATGAGGGGCAGGAGGAAGAGAGTGACCCTCTCCCTGACCTCTTCTCCACCACTGAAGCTGATGGCTTAGTGGAGGGAGTGGTGCTTGCAGATTGCCATACTGCTGAGCAGAAGGACAACTGTATAAATCTCCTAGGCCAATTCTCTGACCTCTTCTCACTACTCCCAGGTACAACTACCTGGTGTGAGCACACAATCAACACTGGAGACAGTTTACCTGTCAAAAGTAAGATTTATAGGCAGCCTGACCATGTGAGAGATCGCATAAAACAAGAGGTACAGAAAATGCTGAATCTAGGAGTGATTGAGCCTTCTGAAAGCCCATGGGCTAGCCCAGTGGTGCTTGTCCCAAAACCTCACAGTAAAGATGGTAAAAAGGAAATGGGGTTTTGTGTTGACTATAGAGGACTCAATCAGGTAACCAAAACGGATGCTCACCCCATACCCAGGGCAGATAAGCTCATAGATACACTTGCTTCTGCCAAGTATCTAAGCACTTTTGACTTAACTGCAGGGTATTGGCAGATTAAGTTATCAGAAGATGCTGAACCCAAAACAGCATTTTCCACCATTGGAGGGCACTACCAATTCACTGTTATGCCCCTTGGTTTGAAAAATGCACCTGCCACCTTTTAGAGTCCTGCAAGGGTTTGGAAGCTTTTAGTGCAGCATATCTAGATGATATAGCTGTCTTTAGCTCCACCTTGGATGATCACCTGGTCCACCTACGGAAAGTTTTGGAGGCCCTGAAAAGGCAGGCCTCACTATCAAGGCTTCAAAGTGCCAGATAGGGCAGGGAAAAGTGGTTTATCTGGGCCACCTGGTAGGTGGATAACAGATTGCACCACTGCAGGGGAAGATCCAGACCATTATGGAATGGGCTCCCCCTACAACTCAAACACAGGTGAGAGCCTTTCTAGGACTCACAGGGTACTATAGGAGGTTCATCAAGAATTATGGCTTCATTGCAGCCCCTCTTAATGACCTCACCAGCAAGAAGATGCCTAACAATGTATTATGGACAGCTAACTGTCAAGAGGCTTTTGATGAGCTACAACAGGCCATGTGCTCTGCACTTGTCCTAAAAAGCCCTTGTTACTCCAAAAAATTCATAGTCCAGACTGATGCTTCTGAATTAGGGGTGGGGGCAGTTCTATCACAGCTTAACACTGATGGCCAGGATCAACCAGTTGCTTTTATCAGCAGGAGGTTGACCCCTAGAGAAAAGCGTTGGTCTGCCACAGAGAGGGAGGCCTTTGCTGTGGTCTGGGCACTGAAAAAGTTGAGGCCATACCTGTTTGGTACTCACTTTATTGTTCAGACAGACCACAAACCTCTATTATGGCTTAAACAAATGAAAGGTGAAAACCCTAAATTGTTGAGGTGGTCCATCTCCCTATAGGGAATGGACTGTACAGTGGTACATAGACCTGGGAGTACCCACTCCAATGCAGATGGATTCTCCAGATATTTCCACTTAGACAATGAAGACTCATCTGGGCAAGGTTAGCCTTATTGTCACTCGTTTGGGGGGGTGTTGTATAGGAAAGTATCACATAACCCCAGTGCTCATAGTTTGTGGCCTGAATGTGTGTATCTGTGTAGTGACTAAGTGTGTCACTGAGGCTCTGCTAACCAGAACCACAGTGCTTATGCTCTCTCTGCCTTTAAAACTGTCACTATAGGCTAGTGACCATTTTTACCAATTCTAATTGGCACAATGGAACACCCTTATAATTCCCTAGTATATGGTACCTAGGTAGCCAGGGTATTGGGGTTCCAGGAGATCCCTATGGGCTGTAGCATTTCTTTTGCCACCCATAGGGAGCTCAGACAAATCTTACACAGGACTGCCACTGCTGCCTGAGTGAAATAACACACACGTTATTTCACAGCCAATTTACACTGCGCTTAAGTAACTTATAAGTCACCTATATGTCTAACCCTCACTTGGTGAAGGTTATTTGCAAAAGTTACTAAGTGTGAGGGCACCCTGGCACTAGCCAAGGTGCCCCCACATAGTTCAGGGCAATTTCCCTGGACTTTGTGAGTGTGGGGACACCATTCCACGCGTGTACTACATATAGGTCAATACCTATATGTAGCTTCACAATGGTAACTCCGAATATGGCCATGTAACATTTCTAAGATCATGGAATTGTCCCCCCATGCCATATCTGGTATTGGGGTGGCAATCCCATGCATCCCCGGGGCTCCACCATGGGCCCGGGTACTGCCAAACCAGCTCCCTGGGGTTTTGTCTGCAGCTACTGCTTCTGCCAACCCACAGACAGGCTTCTGCCCTCCTGGGGTCTGGGCAGCCCAGTCCCTGGAAGACAGAACAAAGAATTTCCTCTGAGAGAGGCTGTCAAACTCTCTCCCTTTGGAAATATGTGTTAAGGGCTGGGGAGGAGTAGCCTCCCCCAGCCTCTGGAAATGCTTTGAAGGGCACTGATGGTCCCCTCCTTGCATAAGCCAGTCTACACCGGTTCAGAGAACCCCCAGTCCCTGCTCTGGCGCGAAACTGGACAAAGGAAAGAGGAGTGACCACTCCCCTGTCCATCACCACCCCAGGGGTGGTGCCCAGAGCTCCTCCAGTGTGTCCCAGACCTCTGCCATCTTGAATCCAGAGGTGTGAGGGCACAGTGGAGGCCTCTTAGCGGCCAGTGCCGGCAAGTGACGTCATAGACCCCTCCTGATAGGTGCTTACCTCACTAGGTGGCCAATCCTCATCCGAGGGCTGGTTAAAGTCATGGTAGCACCTCATCCTGTCGGCTTTCTCCACTGTTTCGTGGTGGTGCATGCTCTGGGGGCTGTATGCCTTCATCCTGCACTGGAAGCCAAGAAGAAATCTCCAGTGGTTTGACAGAATCTTCCCCCTGCTCCAGCAGGCACCAAACTTCAGCGTCACTGGTACTCTGGGACAACTCTCATCCTGACGAGCATGGCCCCCGGAACACAGGTGGTGGACCCAAGTGACCCAGACTGTCCAGTGGTCCAACTGTCCAAATCTGGAGGAGGTAAGTCCTTGCCTTCCCTCTCCAGACAGTAATCCTGTGTACTGCGTGAACAGCAGCTGCACTTGTGCAAGGAATCCTTCGTGCACAGCCTAGCCCAGGTCCCCAGCACTCTTTCCTGCATGGCTCAACTCGATGAGTTGACCACCGACTTCGTGGGACTCTCCTTTGTAGTATTGAGATGACCTCATGCTCAGTTTTCTTGAACCCGTGTCAAGTACTTCTGCGGGTGCTGCCTTCTTGTGCGTGGACTCTGTGTTGCTGAGGGCCCCCTCTGTCTCCTCTTTCAAGTGGCGACCTCCTGGTCCTTCCTGGGCCCGGGCAGCACCCTTTTTCTTCTACCCTGACCTTTGCAGCTAGCAAGGCTTGTTTGCGGTCTTTCCCCAAAGAAACAACTCTGCTTCCTCCAGCAGTCCGTGGGACATCTTCAATGCAAGGGAGACGTTCCTGGCATCTTCTGTTGTTGCAGACTCTTCAGCTTCTTCCACCCGGAGGCAGCCATTTTGCACCTTCATCAGGGGTTTAGTGGGCTCCTGCCCCCCTGGACACTTTCGTGACTCTGGGAATTGGTCCCCTTCCTTCACAGGTCCTCAGGTCCAGGAATCTATCTTCAGTGCTTTGTAGTCTGTTGTGGTCTTTGCAGAATCTCCTATCACGACTTTAGTGTGTTTCTGGGAAAGTAGTATTACTTTACTCCTACTTTTCAGGGTCTTGGGGTGGGGTATCTTGGACACCCTTATTGTTTTCTTACACTCCCAGTGACCCTCTACACACTACACTAGTCCTGGGGTTCCTAAGTGGTTCGCATTCCACTTTCTTAGTGTATGGTTTGTGTTGCCCCTAGGCCTATTGCATCCTATAGTATTCTACAGTTTTTGCACTACTTTTCTAACTGTTTACTTACCTGATCTTGGTTTGTGTGTATTTTTTGTGTATTTTACTTACCCCCTGAGGGAGTATATCCCCTAAGATATTTTTGGCACATTGTCACTAAGATAAAGTACCTTTCACTCTGAATATTGTGTTTCTTATGATATAGTACCTATATGATATAAGTGGTATAGTAGGAGCTTTGCATGTCTTTTAGTTCAGCCTAAGCTGCTCTGCTATAGCTACCTCTATCAGCCTAAGCTGCTAGAACACTACTAATCTATTAATAAGGGATAACTGGACCTGCCACAAGGTGTAAGTACCATCAGGTACCCACTTTAAGCAGGCCAGCCTCCTACAGTACCCCACCTCAGAGCCCAGGAAATTAGGAGTAAAGTACTGCAAGTTTCCTCAGGACACACTATAAGTCATGATAAGAGATATTGCAAGAACCAAGCAAGACTGCAATCAACAAATGGTGGATTCCTGGACCTGAAGACCTGTGAAGAGAGGAGACCAAGTCCAGAAGTAGCAGAAGATTCCAGGAAGGAAGAAGCCCCTGCCAACCTAGAAGGTGGTGGTAAAAAGGATTCTCCGTTTAGAAGAAGTCTGCAGAAGAGCACCAAGGAAGATGGCTGCAGGTTCCTGCGTGGTGCAGATGTCCCACGTCAAGATGTTGGATGAAGGCTGTTTGCGTCGCTGGATTCGTCCAACAAGCCTTCGTTCACGCAAGGTCGCAGTTTGCATGAAAATGGCCCTGCCTGGACCCAGTAGGGACCTGGGAGCCTCAACTCTGACTGAGGAGGGAGACAGGGCTCCCAATACTGGAGAGAGCCCACAGAAGACCAGGCAGCACCCACAGGAGTCCTAGGACACGGGGAGAAAGAAGATGCAAAGTGCAGTTGGTGCAGCACAACAAAAGAAGATCTCACACCACCGGAGAACAACTCAGCAAGTTGTGCGTCACAGAATGAAGTGCTGATGACCTAATCTTGGTTTGTGTGGGTTTAAAAAATCTCAACATGGATTTTACATCTGGGGTGCGCCATAAAGCAGCAGAAGTCGATGCAAAATCTTCGTAAAGCTGACTCTTCATTTCTTAAAACATAGGATGCTGAACTACATGGTACATAATTCAAAGCAAGACTACAGAGGACAAAGGGTTGTTTAAGCCACTAACTGTAGCTGTAAGTGATTGCTGGCCTGATTGTGCTCCCCCTATTCTGTGAAGTTTAGGGTTCAGGGGGGTTGTGTTATATAAACTCATTGAAGACAGATAAATACAGCATTAATTACATTTTGGAGATGTCCTCATCAGACTTTCTGGGTGATGGATGTGTGTCCTATGTGTTTTTTAGTTTCTTTTATGGGTAAACTACATAGCTAGACTCATATTTTTCTTTAAACTTGTGGTCAGTGAAAGCCGGAGAACTCAATGAGCTGTGTTGTGTGTGATGTGAAGATGACGCATATTTTCTGTGTTTAGGGCGCTGTTTATCACAAGAGCTCTCAGTACCTCCTCGCCCAGAGCCCTGCCCCATGGACTGGCTCTACAATGGAAGGACATGTTATCATTTCTCCAAGAAGGAGGGAGGCTGGAAGGCTTGGGACGCCAGCCAGAGCTTCTGCGCCTCACACAACGGAACCCTGGCTCTCTTCGACAGCCTCGAGGAGCTGGTAAGGGCTGTCAGGGGGGTTTATTCTGAGAGAAGAGGACGAGGGTTATATCCCCCCTAATAAATGTATTCTCAAGCATGTACTCAGACCTAGTGCCTCCTCATCAGGTACAGCCAGTACCTGGGTCAGTCTTCACTGCAAGGAGCCCCTGGATAACAGAAGCTTTCAATGTTAAAATCTGCCATCCCTCCCACAATCATCTGGGTAGGGAAAACAAATGGTTCATTAACAACCACTGGTTACAACTATAACCAGCTAACATTTAGAAATCTTCTACATTTTAAACTGTGCATTTAGGGGCAAATTTATGACATTTTGATGCAGTGCAGTGCATTTCTGATCTTTCCCCTGCACTGGCGCATAATTTGGCGTAAGAGTGTCTACGTTGCAAGCAGGATTGTTTTTGTGCAGGAAGAGGGACTTTCATGCATGAAAACAATCACAAGAGGCTTTTTCCTCTTTCTATGTGTGCTGCAGAATCAAAGTGATAGTTCTCCTTGTTGTGCCTTCCCTGGAGAGGCGTAAGGTTTTTACGCATCCACAGGTTTTCATGGCCGTGTAAATCTGGAGATGCAACAAAATCCATGGATGTTACCGTGGAACACCCCCCACTACACTCGTGGGTAGCATTCCTAGAGCAGAGTAAGGGTGCCCAGAGATTTGCCATTAATTGATTTATTCTGATACGTGGGTGAAGGTTAAACTTGGGGGATGCTCATATCTATTTAGGGCAGTTAAAACAACAGTTGGTTTATAAAAAGGATGTGTGCTCGCACCAAATTCTTTTTAATCTGTACATAGTAGACCTTTCTACCAGGTTAAATAATCAGTCAGCCTCCTCCCCCTTTCTTGGTGGCCAACAATTATCCAGGATGTTATACGCAGATGACCTGATATTGCTTAATAATACTAGAATTATCATTCATAAAATTATTAGGTGGTCATTCCGACCTAGGCGGGCGGCGGTTGCCGCCCGCCCGTCGGAATCCGCCTGAATACCGCCCCGCGGTCAATTGACCGCGAGGGGTATTCTGACTTTCCCGCTGGGCCGGCGGGCGATCTGATTCAGATCGCCCGCCGGCCCAGCGGGAAAGCGCCTTCCACAAGGAAGCCGGCTCGGAATCGAGCCGGCGGAGTGGAAGGCGTGCGACGGGTGCAGCAGCACCCGTCGCGCTTTTCAGTGTCTGCATCGCAGACACTGAAAAGCCTAGTTGGGCCCTGTTAGGGGGCCCCTGCCGTGCCCATGCCATGGGCACGGCAGGGGCCCCCAGGGGCCCCGCGACCCCCCCTACCGCCATCCTGTTCATGGCGGCTTTCCCGCCATGAACAGGATGGCGGTAGGGGGGGTCAGAATCCCCTCGGCGGCGCAGCGAGCTGCGCCGCCTTGGAGGATTCTAAGGGTCAGTGGAAAACCGGCGGGAGACCGCCGGTTTTCCCGTTCTGACCGCGGCCAAAGCGCCGCGGTCAGAATGACCAAGGGAGCACCGCCGGCCTGTCGGCGGTGCTCCCGCCCCCGTTGGCCCTGGCGGTAGGGAACCGCCAGGGTCAGAATGAGGGCCTTAATCATCTAGAAGGACTTGCTGGAATAAATGAATTAGAAATAAATCAAAGAAAAACCAAAATGATTGCCCTTAACCGTAGAACTTGTAGCCACTGCAAGTGGTATCTTAATAGCAGTCATGATAGATGCAAGAGGTAATTATGTGTCCCAAAAAGAAGAGATAAAAAACAAGGCACAAGCACTCATTCACACCTTTGGAATGCTTGCAAATACCATTCGTGGCCATTATCTGAATCGACTGACAGCCATAATGAGAGCAAAATTACTTCCAACTCTCCCCTACCGACTGAAATAATGAGGGGGATGGAAGAAGCTCTCCTGGACAAACGTTTGGTAAAGGCCTACAAGTGTGTCTTACGGCTACCAGCATATGCCTCCCCGGCCCAGGTCAGACCGGAATCTATGCTGGTCAAGCAGCCACTGGCTCGACCCGCGGCATTTATCAAATGTTGGTATAAATTGTGTTATGCCGGAAAAGGTACACTGGCTAACTTAGTGTGGCAGGAAATTAATTTGGAAAGGGGTAATAGTAATTATAAAAATTATCTAGAAAAAAGCCTAATATATCGGAATCTCGTTGATGTATGGGATCAGTCGCTTCCTAGCCTGGCTTTTAATAAAGTAATGAACAAATCAAGCAAAATACACAGCTGGCTAGAAGATAGGGAAGAGCTGGCTAAAAGGACTCATGGCTGGTTGGTCCTTAATTCATATAAAGTATTCAAAGAATCACCATTATTGTCCCCTAATCATTGAAAATGAAACAAAGATCTCTAAAGCTACGGCTGGGTGATATTCCAACGCTAGACCTCATGCAAAAATGGAAGAAGGTGTCACAAACAGACAACCATGAATGCCACCTTTGTCATCTGGCAGTAGATTCCTTAGTGCACGTGGCCTGTATTTGTCCAGCTTTGGCCATTGAAAGAAGACAAATACTGAAGAAAGAACTAAATGAATTAGGGGTCAGATCATGTAGACAAACTCTAATTGAAGCACGTAACAGAAGAAACACCACACTAAATAGTAGGCTCGTCCAATTTCTGGAATTTTTTTATTTCCCCAATCGCCCTGTCAAAGAAAAAAGAATTACTGGACAGGAACCACACCAGGTTGGAAAGAGGAAGGGCAATTACTTCATGTAGTCACGTTTTTAACTAACCTTGTAATTAAGTCCTACACTTGTAGCCTGTGTTAAGTGGGGCTAACCTGCCCAATGTATTAATTATGTCTTGTTTTATTGCACTATTAATGTTTTATTGCACTAATACTGTTTTGCCAAATTTTATGTTGAATTAATGTTTTATGGTTTTAATTAACTAATAAAATAAATATTCATCATCATACTCCATATTTATGAGGCCATTCAAAGCTGCGCAAAGTGGTTGTGCTCAGCTTCAAAATTATGATTTGGGGGTTTGCACCACAAAAGGTGACACAACTGCGGCACATAGGGCTTGTAACTATATCACTTAATCTGCACTAATCAAAACTCTTTTCACTTGTGTATGTTTTGCTCAGCTATTTGCATCTCGTCTGTAGGAGGCTGGACTGGCTTGTAGTGAGTACCAAGGGGTACTTACACCTTGCACCAGGCCCAGGTATCCCTTATTAGAGTATAGGGTGTCTAGCAGCTTAGGCTGATAGATAATGGTAGCTCAGCAGAGCAGCTTAGGCTGAACTAGGAGACGTGTGAAGCTACTACAGTACCACTAATGCCATATGCACAATATCATAAGAAAACACAATACACAGTTGTACTAAAAATAAAGGTACTTTATGTTCGATGGCATATGTCGCTGCAGATACACATGTTGAGCACAGTCCGCTGCCTGGTGTTGGGCTCGGAGTATTACAAGTTGTTTTTCTTCGAAGAAGTCTTTTTTGGTCACGAGACCGAAGGACTCCTCCCTCTTCGGCTCCATTGCGCATGGGCGTCGACTCCATCTTAGATTGTTTTTTTCCGCTGTCGGGTTCGGACGTATTCCTTTTCGCTCCGTGTTTCGGTTCGGAAAGTTAGTCAGAATCTCGGAAGAAAGCGTCGGTATTGTTCCGTTCGGTATCGGGATAGTTAGGTACATCGACACCGATCATCGGAAGACTTTGGGGTAGCTTCGATCCCCCATCGGGGCCTGGTCGGCCCGACCGCGTGCGACATCGAAGCCGATGGAACGGACCCCGTTCCGTTTCTGCCCAAAATTTCACAGTAAGTATCCTTATACAGATCAGCACTTGGTCTGTAACTTGTGCTTGTCCCCCGAGCACAAGGAGGATACCTGTGAGGCCTGTCGAGCCTTCCGGTCCAGAAAAACACTCCGGGACCGAAGAGCCAGGTGTCTACAAATGGCGTCCACGCCGACAAAACAACGTTTCGACGACGAAGAGGAAACATTCTCGGTTCCGGACGCAGAATCCGGAGACTCCGACGTCGAACAACAACAACAAACAGTGAGTAAGACGTCGAAAATAAAAACCATCGAAAAAACAAAAGCCCAGGGGACGCCACTGCCAACAGGCCATGGCTCGACCCATAAAACCGGCGACCCGTCGAAGGCGCCGAAAAAGGGCACGCCCATAGCGAAGACACCCGACTCCGGTCGAGGGACCGCCATGGAGCAACCTCGGAGCCGAGATAGCGGCTCCGAGAAGCAAAAACAAGATGCCGGCACTGAAAAACATCGGCACCGAGACACACTGCCGAAAGCCACAAAAATTCAGTCGGTACCGAAGCCGAAAAAAGATTCTCTCTCGGCGCCGAAAAGTTCCACACCTCCTTCCTACACAGAGGAACAAGGAATAAGTGGCCAGATGCACAGATTTGGACAAGAGCTCCAAAGTGTAGAATCAGACTACACACAAAAGAGACAGTACATCCAACAAGACACAGGGAAGATATCAACCCTTCCCCCAATAATGAGAAAAAGAAGGATCGGATTTCTCAAGGATGACGCACAACCACAAGCCAAAGTGGTTAAAAAAGTCACGCCTCCGCCCTCCCCACCACAACAGGCATCGCCGGCACAAACTCCGCCACAAATGCACTCACCAGCGCAAACTACTATAAGTCAAGATAATCAGGATCAAGACGCTTGGGACCTATACGACACCCCAGTGCCGGACAATGATCCCGATTCATACCCCACAAAGCCGTCACCGCCAGAGGACAGTACCTCATACTGGCAACTGGTGGCTAGGGCAGCAGAATTCCACAATGTCCAACTGCATTCCGATCCTATAGAGGATGATTTTTTATTTAACACCCTCTCGGCTACACATAGCCAATATCAATGTCTCCCAATGCTACCAGGGATGTTACGGCACGCAAAACAAATTTTTGAAGAGCCCGTAAAATCAAGAGCCATCACCCCAAGGGTGGATAAGAAATACAAACCACCACCCACAGACCCAGTGTTTATTACTTCGCAGTTACCACCTGACTCCGTAGTAGTAGGGGCAGCTCGCAAAAGAGCAAATTCCCATACATCTGGCGACGCCCCACCTCCGGACAAAGAAAGCCGAAAATTTGATGCGGCAGGAAAAAGAGTCGCATCACAGGCAGCCAACCAATGGCGCATCGCAAATTCTCAAGCGCTGCTAGCCCGATATGACCGCGCACACTGGGATGAGATGCAACTTCTCATAGACCATCTTCCCCAGGAATACCAAAAAAGGGCGCAGCAAATAGTTGAAGAGGGACAAACGATCTCAAACAATCAAATCCGCTCTTCAATGGACGCAGCCGATACTGCAGCAAGAACAGTCAACACTGCTGTCACCATAAGGAGACACGCTTGGCTCCGCACTTCAGGGTTCAAACCTGAAATCCAGCAGTCTGTCCTTAATATGCCCTTCAACGAAAAACAACTTTTTGGCCCTGAAGTGGACACAGCCATTGAAAAACTTAAAAAGGACACAGACACGGCCAAAGCCATGGGCGCACTCTACTCCCCGCAGAGCAGAGGCTCTTTTAGAAAAACTCCATTTAGAGGGGGGTTTCGTGGCCAACCCACAGACACCACCAGCCAACAAACAAGAACCACACCCTATCAGGGTTCATTCCAAAGGGGAGGTTTCAGGGAATATAGAGGGGGTCAATTCCCAAGGAGTAGGGGAAAATTCCAGACTCCAAAAACACCTCCACCTAAACAGTGACTTTCAAGTCACACAACCCCTTCACTCAACACCAGTGGGGGGAAGACTAAGCCAATTCTACCAATCTTGGCAGCAGATTACAACAGACAATTGGGTACTAGCAATAATCCAACATGGCTATTGCATAGAATTCCACAAATTCCCACCAAACATCCCTCCAAAAACACGCAAAATGTCACCACAACATTTAGAACTTTTAGGACTAGAAGTTCAAGCACTACTGCAAAAGGATGCAATAGAGTTAGTACCAGTACAACAAAAAAACACAGGAGTTTACTCCCTGTACTTTCTAATTCCAAAAAAAGACAAAACATTAAGACCAATATTAGATCTCAGGACACTAAATAGCTACATCATATCGGACCACTTTCACATGGTCACACTACAAGACATCATTCCACTGCTCAAACAGCAAGATTACATGACCACATTAGACCTAAAAGATGCGTACTTTCATATACCGATACATCCTTCTCACAGAAAGTACCTAAGGTTCGTATTCAAAGGAATACATTACCAATTCAAGGTGTTGCCATTCGGAATAACAACTGCACCAAGAGTATTCACAGAATGTCTAGCAGTAGTAGCAGCACATATCAGGAGACAACAAATACATGTGTTTCCTTACCTAGACGATTGGCTAATCAAGACCAACACAATAAGAAAGTGCACAAACAACACCACATATGTCATACAAACCCTTCACAAACTGGGTTTCTCCATCAACTATACAAAGTCACACCTCGAACCGTGTCAGACACAACAATATCTAGGGGCAACCATCAACACATCAAAAGGAATTGCCACTCCAAGTCCACAAAGAGTTTAAGCATTCCACAAGGTAATAAGTGCTATGTTTCCAAACCAAAAGATACAAGCAAAATTTGTGCTAAAACTTCTAGGCATGATGTCATCATGCATAGCCATTGTCCCAAATGCAAGACTACACATGCGACCCTTACAACAGTGCCTAGCATCACAATGGTCACAAGCACAGGGTCAACTTCTAGATCTGGTGTTGGTAGACCGCCAAACATACCTCTCGCTTCTATGGTGGAACAGCAACAATTTAAACAAAGGGCGGACATTTCAGGACCCAGTGCCTCAATACGTTATAACAACAGATGCTTCCATGACAGGGTGGGGAGCACACCTCAATCACCACAGCATTCAAGGACAATGGGACGTACACCAAACAAAATTTCATATAAATTACCTAGAACTGTTAGCAGTATTTCTAGCGTTAAAAGCCTTTCAACCCATAATAACACACAAATACATTCTTGTCAAAACAGACAACATGACAACAATGTATTATTTAAACAAACAAGGAGGAACACACTCAACACAATTGTGTCTCCTAACACAAAAAATATGGCAGTGGGCGATTCACAACCACATTCGCCTAATAGCACAATTTATTCCAGGGATCCAAAACCAACTAGCAGACAACCTTTCGCGAGATCACCAACAAGTCCACCAATGGGAAATTCACCCCCAAGTTCTGAACAATTACTTTCAAATTTGGGGAACACCCCAGATAGATTTGTTCGCAACAAAAGAAAACGCAAAATGCCAAAACTTCGCATCCAGGTACCCACACCGCGAATCACAAGGCAATGCTCTATGGATGAGTTGGTCAGGGATATTTGCATACGCTTTTCCCCCTCTCCCTCTCCTTCCATATCTAGTAAACAAATTGAGTCAAAACCAACTCAAACTCATACTGATAGCACCCACATGGGCAAGACAACCTTGGTATACAACTCTACTAGACCTTTCACTAGTACCGCATGTCAAACTACCCAACAGACCAGATCTGTTAACACAACACAAACAACAGATCAGGCATCCAAACCCAGCATCATTGAATCTAGCAATTTGGCTCCTGAAATCCTAGAATTCGGACACTTAGACCTCACACAAGAATGTATGGAGGTCATAAAACAAGCTAGAAAAGCTTCCACTAGACACTGCTATGCATCTAAGTGGAAAAGATTTGTTTGCTACTGCCATACCAATCAAATCCAACCATTGCATGCCTCTACAAAGGACATAGTGGGATACTTACTACATTTGCAAAAAGCAAACCTCGCTTTTTCATCTATAAAAATACACCTCGCAGCAATATCTGCTTACCTACAAACTACTCATTCATCGTCTCTATTTAGAATACCAGTTATTAAAGCATTCATGGAAGGGCTACAAAGAATTATACCACCAAGAACACCACCAGTTCCTTCATGGAACCTTAACATCGTCTTAACAAGACTCATGGGTCCACCTTTTGAACCCATGCATTCTTGTGAAATGCAATATTTAACGTGGAAAGTTGCATTTCTCATTGCAATCACATCCCTCAGAAGAGTAAGTGAAATACAGGCATTTACCATCCAAGAACCATTTATTCAAATACACAAAAATAAAATAGTTCTAAGAACAAATCCAAAATTTCTACCAAAAGTAATCTCACCATTCCATTTAAATCAAACAGTAGAATTACCAGTGTTCTTCCCACAGCCAGATTCCGTGGCTGAAAGGGCACTACATACATTAGACATCAAAAGAGCACTAATGTACTACATTGACAGAACAAAGTTAATCAGGAAAACAAAACAACTGTTCATAGCTTTTCAAAAACCACACATAGGAAATCCAATCTCTAAACAAGGCATTGCTAGATGGATAGTCAGATGTATTCAAACATGCTATCTTAAAGCCAAGAGAGAACTGCCTATTACGCCAAAGGCACACTCAACCAGAAAGAAAGGTGCTACAATGGCCTTTCTAGAAAACATTCCTATGAGCGAAATATGTAAGGCTGCAACCTGGTCTACGCCTCATACATTTACTAAACACTACTGTGTAGATGTACTAAATGCACAACAAGCTACAGTGGGCCAAGCTGTACTAAGAACATTATTCCAAACTACTTCAACTCCTACAGGCTAAACCACCGCTTTTAGGGGAGGTAACTGCTTTATAGTCTATGCTCAACATGTGTATCTGCAGCGACATATGCCATCGAACTGAAAATGTCACTTACTCAGTGTACATCTGTTCGTGGCATTAGTCGCTGCAGATTCACATGTGCCCTCCCGCCTCCCCGGGAAGCCTGTAGCCGTTTAGAAGTAAATCTTAAATCTTAAACATTTGTACATTTGTAAATAATTATTATAAACTTTTTATGTACATACGTATTCACTCCATTGCATGGGCACTATTTATAGCAAACAACTCCAGCCTCACCCTCTGCGGGGAAAACAATCTAAGATGGAGTCGACGCCCATGCGCAATGGAGCCGAAGAGGGAGGAGTCCTTCGGTCTCGTGACCAAAAAAGACTTCTTCGAAGAAAAACAACTTGTAATACTCCGAGCCCAACACCAGGCAGCGGACTGTGCTCAACATGTGAATCTGCAGCGACTAATGCCACGAACAGATGTACACTGGGTAAGTGACATTTTCATTTTATGACAATATGCCAAAAGTATCTCAGTGAGTACACTCAGTATGAGGATAAGAAATATACACAAGATATATGTACACAATACCAAAAATATGCAGTATAGTCTTAGAAAACAGTGCAAACAGTGTAAAATTACAATAGGATGCAATGGGAGCACATAGGGATAGGGGCAACACAAACCATATACTCCAAAAGTGGAATGCGAATCACGAATGGACCCCAAACCTATGTGACCTTGTAGAGGGTCGCTGGGACTATTAGAAAATAGTAAGGGTTAGAAAAATACCCCACCCCAAGACCCTGAAAAGTGAGTGCAAAGTGCACTAAAGTTCCCCCAAAGACACAGAAGTCGTGATAGAGGAATAATGCAAGAAAAACACAACCCAGCAATGCAACAACAATGGATTTCCAGTCGAGGGTACCTGTGGAACAAGGGGACCGAGTCCAAAAGTCACAAGCAAGTCGGAGATGGGCAGATGCCCAAGAAATGCCAGCTGTTGGTGCAAAGAAGCTTCTACTGGACTGAAGAAGCTGAGGATTCTGTAGGAACGACAAGGGCTAGAGACTTCCCCTTTGGAGGATGGATCCCCCACGCCGTGGAGAGTCGTGCAGAAGTGTTTTCCCGCCGGATGGACGCCAACAAGCCTTGCTAGCTGCAAGTCGTGCGGTTAGCGTTTTTGGATGCTGCTGCGGCCCAGGATGGACCAGGATGTCGCCAATTTCGTCTGAGGACAGAGGGGACGCCGAGCAAGACAAGGAGCCCTCTCAGAAGCAGGCAGCACCCGCAGAAGTGCCAGAACAGGCACTACGAAGAAAAGTGAAACGGTGCTCGCCTGAAGTTACACAAAGGAGTCCCACGTCGCCGGAGACCAACTTAGAAAGTCGTGCAATGCAGGTTAGAGTGCCGTGGACCCAGGCTTGTCTGTGCACAAAGGATTTCCGCCGGAAGTGCACAGGAGCCGGAAAAGTTGCAAAAGTCGCGGTTACCAACAATGCAGTCTGGCGTGGGGAGGCAAGGACTTACCTCCACCAAACTTGGACTGAAGAGTCACTGGACCGTGTGGGTCACTTGGACAGTCTTGCTGGATTCAAGGGACCTAGCTCGTCGTCGTGAGAGGAGACCCAAGGGACCGGTGATGCAGCTTTTTGGTGCCTGCGGTTGCAGGGGGAAGATTCCGTCGACCCACGGGAGATTTCTTCGCAGCTTCTGATGCAGAGAGGAGGCAGACTACCCCCACAGGATGCACCACCAAGAAAAACAGTCGAGAAGGCAGCAGGAGCAGCGTTACAAGGTTGCAGTAGTCGTCTTAGCTACTTTGTTGCAGTTTTGCAGGCTTCCAGCGCGGTCAGCAGTCGATTTCTTGGCAGAAGTTGAAGAGAGAGATGCAGAGGAACTCTGATGAGCTCTTGCATTCGTTATCTGAGGAATCCCCAAAGAAAGAGACCCTAAATAGCCAGAAAAGAGGGTTTGGCTACTTAGGAGAGAGGATAGGCTAGCAACACCTGAAGGAGCCTATCAGAAGGAGTCTCTGACGTCAGCTGTGGGCACTGGCCACTCAGAGCAGTCCAGTGTGCCAGCAGCACCTCTGTTTCCAAGATGGCAGAGGTCTGGAGCACACTGGAGGAGCTCTGGGCACCTCCCAGGGGAGTTGCAGGTCAGGGGAGTGGTCACTCCCCTTTCCTTTGTCCAGTTTTGCGCCCAAGCAGGGCTGAGGGGTCCCTGAACCGGTGTAAACTGGCTTATGCAGAATTGGGCACATCTGTGCCCAAGAAAGCATTTCCAGAGGCTGGGGGAGGCTACTCCTCCCCTGCCTTCACACCATTTTCCAAAGGGAGAGGGTGTAACACCTCCTCTCTGAGGAAGTCCTTTGTTCTGCCATCCTGGGCCAGGCCTGGCTGGACCCCAGGAGGGCAGAAGCCTGTCTGTGGGGTTGGCAGCAGCAGCAGCTGCAGTGTAACCCCTGAAAAGGCAGTTTGGCAGTGCCAGGGTCTGTGCTACAGACCACTGGGAGCATGGAATTGTGCCAACTATGCCAGGATGGTATAGAGGGGGCAATTCCATGATCTTAGACATGTTACATGGCCATATTCGGAGTTACCATTGTGAAGCTACACATAGGTAGTGACCTATGTGTAGTGCACGCAGATAATGGTGTCTCCAGCACTCACAAAGTCGGGGAATTTGCCCTGAACAATGTGGGGGCACCTTGGCTAGTGCCAGGGTGCCCACACACTAAGTAACTTTGCACCTAACCTTTACCAGGTAAAGGTTAGACATATAGGTGACTTATAAGTTACTTAAGTGCAGTGAAAATGGCTGTGAAATAATGTTGGCATTATTTCATTCAGGGTGCAGTGGCAGGCCTGTGTAAGAATTGTCAGAGTTCCCTATGGGTGGCAAAAGAAATGCTGCAGCCCATAGGGATCTCCTGGAACCCCAATACCCTGGGTACCTTAGTACCATATACTAGGGAATTATAAGGGTGTTCCAGTAAGCCAATGAGAATTGGTAAAATTGGTCACTAGCCTGTTAGTGACAATTTGAAAGTAATGAGAGAGCATAACCACTGAGGTTCTGGTTAGCAGAGCCTCAGTGAGACAGTTAGTCACTACACAGGTAACACAGTCAGGCACACTTATGAGCACTGGGGCCCTGTGTTGCAGGGTCCCAGTGACACATACAACTAAAACAACATATATACAGTGAAAAATGGGGGTAACATCCCAGGCAAGATGATACTTTCCTACACAACCCCCCCCCCCCCCAAACGAAGGACAATAAGACTAGTCATTACCTGATGGGTCTTCATTGTCTAAGTGGAAATATCTGGAGAGTCCATCTGCATTGGAGTGGGTACTCCCAGGTCTATGTTCCACTGTATAGTCCATTCCCTGTAGAGATATGGACCACCTCAACAATTTAGGATTTTCACCTTTCATTTGTTTTAGCCAAAGTAGAGGTTTGTGGTCTGTTTGAACAATGAAGTGAGTGCCAAACAGGTATGGCCTAAACTTCTTCAAAGCCCAGACCACAGCAAAGGCCTCCCTCTCAATGGCAGACCAACGCTTTTCTCTAGGGGTCAACCTCCTACTAATAAAAGCAACAGGTTGATCCTGGCCCTCAGAATTTAGTTGTGATAGGACTGCCCCTACTCCTAATTCAGATGCATCAGTCTGGACATAGAATTTTTTAGAGTAACAAGGGCTTTTCAGGACAGGTGCAGAGCACATAGCCTGCTTCAGCTCCTCAAAAGCTTTTTGACAGTTTGCTGTCCACAATACCTTTTTAGGCATTCTTTTGGATGTGAGGTCATTAAGAGGGGCTGCAATGGAGCCATAGTTCTTGATGAACCTCCTGTAATACCCAGTGAGGCCTAAAAAGGCCCTCACCTGAGTCTGAGTAGTAGGGGGAGTCCAATCCATAATTGTTTGGATCTTCCCCTGCAGTGGTGCAATCTGTTCTCCACCAACCAGGTGTCCCAGATAAACCACCTTCCCCTGCCCTATCTGGCACTTTGAAGCCTTGATAGTGAGGCCTGCTTTTTGCAGGGCCTCCAAAACTTTCCAAAGGTGGACCAGGTGATCATCCCAGCTGGAGCTAAAGACAGCTATATCGTCCAGATATGCTGCACTGAAGGCTTCCAGCCCTTGCAGGACTGTATTCACCAACCTCTGAAAAGTGGCAGGTGCATTCTTCAAACCAAAAGGCATTACTGTGAATTGGTAATGTCCTCCAATGGTAGAAAATGCAGTTTTAGGTTTAGCATCTTCTGATAATTTGATCTGCCAATACCCTGCAGTCAAATTAAAAGTGCTTAGATACTTGGCAGATGCCAGTGTATCTATGAGCTCATCTGCCCTGGGTATAGGGTGAGCATCAGTTTTGGTTACCTGGTTGAGACCTCTGTAATCAACACAAAACCTCATTTCCTTTTTTCCATCTTTGGAATGAGGTTTTGGCACAAGTACCACAGGATAGGCCCATGGACTTTCAGAATGCTCAACCACTCCTAGTTCCAACATTTTCTGGACTTCTTGCTTTATGCAGTCTCTGACATGGTCAGGCTGCCTATGGATCTTACTTTTGACAGGCAAGCTGTCTCCAGTATCTATAGTGTGCTCACACCAAGATGTGGTACCTGGCACAGTAGAGAAGAGTTCAGAAAACTGACCCAGGAGATTTATGCAATGGTCTTTCTGCTCAGCAGTAAGACAATCAGCCAAAACTACACCTTCCACAAGAGCATCTTGTTCTGTGGAAGAGAAGAGATCAGGTAGAGGATCACTGTCTTCTTCCTGTCCCTCATCAGTTGCCATGAGCAGGGTGAGATCAGCCCTGTCATAGTAGGGTTTCAGGCGGTTGACATGGAGCACCCTAAGGGGACTCCTGGCAGTGCCTAAGTCAACCAAGTAGGTGACTTCACCCTTCTTTTCAACAATTGTGTGGGGTCCACTCCATTTATCTTGGAGTGCTCTTGGGGCCACAGGCTCCAAGACCCACACTTTCTGCCTTGGTTGGTACTGAACCAAAACAGCCTTCTGGTCATGCCATTGCTTCTGGAGCTCTAGGCTGGCCTGAAGGTTTTTACTGGCCTTCTTCATGTATTCAGCCATCCTTGATCTGACGCCTAGTACATAATCCACAATAGCTTGTTTAGGAGCTTTTAAAGGTTGTTCCCAACCCTCCTTGACAAGTGTGAGTGGACCCCTGACAGGGTGTCCAAAGAGGAGTTCAAAGGGGCTGAAGCCCACTCCTTTCTGGGGTACCTCCCTGTAGGCAAAAAGGAGGCATGGTAAGAGGATTTCCCATCTCCTGCGGAGTTTGTCTGGGAGTCCCATAATCATGCCTTTGAGAGTTTTATTAAACCTCTCCACCAGTCCATTTGTTTTTGGATGATAGGGTGTGGTGAACTTGTAAGTCACCCCACACTCTTTCCACATGGCCTTCAAGTAAGCAGACATGAAATTGCTTCCTCTGTCTGAAACTACCTCTTTTGGGAAGCCCACCCTGGAAAAGATTCCCAGGAGGGCCTTTGCCACTGCAGGAGCTGTAGTGGTCCTAAGAGGAATTGCCTCAGGATATCTTGTGGCATGGTCCACTACCACCAAGATAAACCTATTGCCTGAAGCAGTAGGAGGGTCAAGGGGGCCAACTATGTCAACCCCTACCCTTTCAAAGGGAACCCCAACCACAGGCAGTGGAATAAGGGGTGCCTTTGGAGTGCCACCTGTCTTGCCACTGGCTTGACAGGTTTCACAGGACTTACAAAATTCCTTTGTGTCCTCAGACATCCTAGGCCAATGAAACGGGGGAACAAGCCTGTCCCAAGTTTTCATTTGTCCTAGATGCCCAGCAAGGGGAATATCATGTGCAAGAGTTAGGAGGAACTTTCTGTACTCCTGAGGAATCACTAATCTTCTGGCTGCCCCAGGTTTAGGATCCCTTGACTCAGTGTACAAGAGGTTGTCCTCCCAGTAAACTCTGTGAGAGTCACTGATATCCCCATTTGCTTGTTTGACAGCTTGCTGTCTTAGACCCTCTAATGTGGGACAGGTTTGCTGTGCCACACTCAGTTCCTCCCTGGCAGGCCCCCCTTCACCCAAAAGCTCAGCAGTGTCTGCTTCCAGCTCCTCTGGTGTAGGTTCTGCACAGGGTGGAAACTCTTCTTCCTCAGAAGAAGAATCCACTGTAGAGGGAGGGATAGTAGGAAGTGGTTTGCTTCTACTAGCCCTAGCTTTAGGGAGCACTTGGTCCATTGTTCCAGGATCCAAGCTTCCCTGTCCTTTTTGCTTTTTGGCCTGAGCCCTTGTCAAAGCAAAAATATGCCCTGGAATGCCCAGCATTGCTGCATGGGCCTCCAACTCCACATCTGACCAAGCTGATGTCTCCAAATCATTCCCTAATAGACAGTCTACAGGTAAATCTGAAGCTACCACAACTTTCTTTGGACCAGTAACCCCCCCCAGTTGAGATTTACAACAGCCATGGGGTGGCTAAGTGTGTTGTTGTGAGCATCGGTTTCTTGGTACTGGTGACCAAGTAGGTGTTGTTCAGGGTGTACCAGTTTCTCAATCACCATTGTGACACTGGCACCTGTGTCCCTGTAGGCCTCGACCTCAACACCATTTATTAGGGGTAGTTGCTTGTACTTATCCAAGTTATGGGGACAAGCAACCAAAGTGGCTAAATCAATAGCCCCTTCAGAGACTAAAACAGCCTCTGTGGTCTCCCTAATCAGACCAACCCCAACTAAGTTACCAATAGTGAGCCCAGCTACTCCCTTGGATTGGCTAATAGTAGGTTTGCTCCCACCACCACTGCTATTAGTAGGGACACTAGGTGTAGCAGTAGGGGTTGTAGTGGTAGGAGGCTTGGTGCTTTTCTTTGGACAACTGGGATCTGCTGTCCAATGGCCTTTTACTTTACATAAATAGCACCATGGTTTCTTTTCTTGATTATGTTTTGAAGAGGATTTAGGCCCACCACCCCCACCAGAGTGTTTTTGGGGACCTGATGAAGACTCATTTTTAGATTTGTCCCCACCTTTGTCTGAAGGCTTATCATCCTTCTTCTTGCCATCTTTGTCACCCCCTGTATGAACTTTTCTGTTCACTCTTGTTCTGACCCATTTGTTTGCCTTCTTTCCCAATTCTTGGGGAGAGGTCAGATCAGAGTCTACCAAGTACTGGTGCAACAAATCTGACACACAATTATTAAGAATATGCTCTCTCAGGATTAAGTTATACAGGCCTTCATAGTCAGTCACTTTACTGCCATGTAAACACCCTTCCAAGGACTTCACTGAATGGTCAATGAAATCAACCCAATCTTGTGAAGACTCCTTTTTGGTCTCTCTGAACTTTATCCTGTATTGTTCAGTGGTTAAGCCATAACCATCAAGGAGTGCATTCTTAAGAATAGTGAAATTGTTGGCATCACCTTCTTTCACAGTAAGGAGTCTATCCCTACCCTTACCACTAAATGATAGCCATAGGATAGCAGCCCACTGCCTTTGAGGGACCTCCTGAACATTACAGGCCCTCTCAAGTGCAGCAAACCACTTGTTAATGTCATCCCCCTCCTTATAAGGGGGAACTATCTTATGCAGATTCCTGGAATCATGCTCTTTTACAGGATGACTATGGGGAATACTGCTGCTGCCACCATGGGTGTCTAAACCCAGCTTCTGTCTTTCTTTTTCTATCTCTAGAGATTGTCTATCTAAATCCAGCTGTTGCTTCTTGAGCTTCAGCCTGGATGTCTCCACTCTCAATTTATTGAGCTCCCTTTCTAACATTCTGTCATCAGGGTGGGTGAGAGGGACATGCCTAGAAACAGAAGTGTGATGAGAATGGACAGAAGGAGACCTGTCCCTAACAGATGGAACCTTAACAAGTTTACTAACAGTATAATGTGAGAGCACACCATCTGAATTATGTGAATGCCTACTCCTACTGTGATGAGAGACCACACTATCTGTATGGTGTGACTCTGCATCATCTTCAACCCTGCTAGGCTGTCTGATACTGGGCAGGCTAGGAAGTTTCCTTCCAGAATCTATCTCTAGGGGAGTCCCTGGATCAGATTGGGAACCATCAACTGCTTTATCAACAGATGTGGCCATTGTGGCCTTATCTTGTTCTCTAAGCATGTTAAGTAACAATTCCAAAGAAGGATTCTTCCCTACACTCAAACCTCTTTCTATGCAGAGACTCCTTGCTCCTTTACAGCTAAGGTGATCATATGCAATCTTGGACAGATCAACATTTTGGCCTGTGCCAGACATTTTAGAAAGAGTTAAGTGATAGAAAAAGTGAAGAAAAAGTTTTTCAGAACTTTTAGAAAGACAGAAAAAAAAACTTTTAAAACTTTTTAGAACTTTTTAGAAAGTTTAGAAGTACTTTTCAGCACTTAGAAAAGAGTGAAAAAAGGGAATGCAAAACTTTTTAGTTATGTGTACATACACTGAACTTGTTTTGTATATTTTTCTCTTATGAAAAGTACAATGTCAAGAGTGGTAAGTAGTCTCAAAGCACTTATCCCACCGCTGCACAACCAATGTAGGAGGCTGGACTGGCTTGTAGTGAGTACCAAGGGGTACTTACACCTTGCACCAGGCCCAGGTATCCCTTATTAGTGTATAGGGTGTCTAGCAGCTTAGGCTGATAGATAATGGTAGCTCAGCAGAGAAGCTTAGGCTGAACTAGGAGACGTGTGAAGCTACTACAGTACCACTAATGCCATATGCACAATATCATAAGAAAACACAATACACAGTTATACTAAAAATAAAGGTACTTTATTTTTATGACAATATGCCAAAAGTATCTCAGTGAGTACCCTCAGTATGAGGATAAGAAATATACACAAGATATATGTACACAATACCAAAAATATGCAGTATAGTCTTAGAAAACAGTGCAAACAGTGTAAAATTACAATAGGATGCAATGGGAGCACATAGGGATAGGGGCAACACAAACCATATACTCCAAAAGGGGAATGCGAATCACGAATGGACCCCAAACCTATGTGACCTTGTAGAGGGTCGCTGGGACTATTAGAAAATAGTAAGGGTTAGAAAAATACCCCACCCCAAGACCCTGAAAAGTGAGTGCAAAGTGCACTAAAGTTCCCCCAAAGACACAGAAGTCGTGATAGAGGAATAATGCAAGAAAAACACAACCCAGCAATGCAACAACAATGGATTTCCAGTCGAGGGTACCTGTGGAACAAGGGGACCGAGTCCAAAAGTCACAAGCAAGTCGGAGATGGGCAGATGCCCAAGAAATGCCAGCTGTTGGTGCAAAGAAGCTTCTACTGGACTGAAGAAGCTGAGGATTCTGCAGGAACGACAAGGGCTAGAGACTTCCCCTTTGGAGGATGGATCCCCCACGCCGTGGAGAGTCATGCAGAAGTGTTTTCCCGCCGGATGGACGCCAACAAGCCTTGCTAGCTGCAAGTCGTGCGGTTAGCGTTTTTGGATGCTGCTGTGGCCCAGGATGGACCAGGATGTCTCCAATTTCGTCTGGGGACAGAGGGGACGCCGAGCAAGAAAAGGAGCCCTCTCAGAAGCAGGCAGCACCCGCAGAAGTGCCAGAACAGGCACTACGAAGAAAAGTGAAACGGTGCTCGCCTGAAGTTACACAAAGGAGTCCCACGTCGCCGGAGACCAACTTAGAAAGTCGTGCAATGCAGGTTAGAGTGCCGTGGACCCAGGCTTGGATGTGCACAAAGGATTTCCGCCGGAAGTGCACAGGAGCCGGAGAAGTTGCAAAAGTCGCGGTTACCAACAATGCAGTCTGGCGTGGGGAGGCAAGGACTTACCTCCACCAAACTTGGACCTAAGAGTCACTGGACCGTGGGGGTCACTTGGACAGTCTTGCTGGATTCAAGGGACCTCGCTCGTCGTCGTGAGAGGAGACCCAAGGGACCGGTGATGCAGCTTTTTGGTGCCTGCGGTTGCAGGGGGAAGATTCCGTCGACCCACGGGAGATTTCTTCGCAGCTTCTGATGCAGAGAGGAGGCAGACTACCCCCACAGGATGCACCACCAAGAAAAACAGTCGAGAAGGCAGCAGGAGCAGCGTTACAAGGTTGCAGTAGTCGTCTTAGCTACTTTGTTGCAGTTTTGCAGGCTTCCAGCACGGTCAGCAGTCGATTTCTTGGCAGAAGGTGAAGAGAGAGATGCAGAGGAACTCTGATGAGCTCTTGCATTCGTTATCTGAGGAATCCCCAAAGAAAGAGACCCTAAATAGCCAGAAAAGAGGGTTTGGCTACTTAGGAGAGAGGATAGGCTAGCAACACCTGAAGGAGCCTATCAGAAGGAGTCTCTGACGTCAGCTGTGGGCACTGGCCACTCAGAGCAGTCCAGTGTGCCAGCAGCACCTCTGTTTCCAAGATGGCAGAGGTCTGGAGCACACTGGAGGAGCTCTGGGCACCTCCCAGGGGAGGTGCAGGTCAGGGGAGTGGTCACTCCCCTTTCCTTTGTCCAGTTTCGCGCCCAAGCAGGGCTGAGGGGTCCCTGAACCGGTGTAAACTGGCTTATGCAGAATTGGGCACATCTGTGCCCAAGAAAGCATTTCCAGAGGCTGGGGGAGGCTACTCCTCCCCTGCCTTCACACCATTTTCCAAAGGGAGAGGGTGTAACACCCCCTCTCTGAGGAAGTCCTTTGTTCACAGGTAACACAGTCAGGCACACTTATGAGCACTGGGGCCCTGTGTTGCAGGGTCCCAGTGACACATACAACTAAAACAACATATATACAGTGAAAAATGGGGGTAACATGCCAGGCAAGATGGTACTTTCCTACATCGTCTCACAGACATAAAGGACCCAGTTCATAAATGTATCTCTTACCATAAACATGCCGGCCAGTTGTTGGACCAGGCCATTTTTGCAGGGTCATCCTCAAACTTTTTGCCTCCTTCCTCCTATTTTTTGTGACCAGTTTTTGTTGGCTTGAGGACTCTGGGCACTTTACCACCGCTAACCAGTGCTAAAGTGCACAAAAGTGATATATATATATATATATATATATGAGAGAGAGAGAGAGAGAGAGAGAAAGAGATCTATATATATAGAGAGAGATATAGATATATAGATATACATATCTAAATATAGATATATCTGTCTATATATAGATCTACATATCTATATCAATATATCTATATATAGATCTATATATATATATATATATATATATATATATGTATATATACAGCTATATTTTTAATAGCTGTATGGTTTCCCTTGGGGGGAGGGGGGCATAGTGTCCCCCAGGAAAACCATACAGCTATTAAAAAGAAATTGCCCCCACAGGGGGTCAACCCTGCAGACGGACGACCCTCTGTCAATTACATTTTTATTTTGAATTTAATAAAAAATAAATCTAATTTTTAACCCCTGAGGGGGTGCGATGGCGCCCCCCCAGGGGTGAACCTACATTTATTTATTTTTAAATATGCAACGGGGGGTATCCCATTTTCAGAGGGGGCCAACCCCCCAAGTGAAATTCCTGATGTCTAGTTGGGTTTCCTGGCCAAGAAACCATTTCAGGAAGGCCTCGTTTGAAAGGGAGAATCCACCTTTGAAATGAGACCTTCCAAAACAGTGGGCCCGTTTGAAACGCTGAAGGCAACAAAGGTTCCACCTTTTTGAGATTCATGAGTGAAAAGATTCTAGTATAACTTTCTTCCTCAAAGTACATCTCTAGAAGAAGAACTAGTTCTAGTACTGCCCTTTGTGTGTGGGGAGCCTGTGAAATTCAGTTCCCATTCCTGAAGGGTCTTAACTGGTAGCTAGCCAGCTCTAGCCTTTAAATGTCCTGCCGGACTCGCTCTCCAGAAAGAGCTGCTTGGAACAGGTGAAGAAGAGATGGCCCCTGCTTGCTGCACTAACAAATGTGCGTCCAACTACTTTTTTTTATCAACAACATCCCCGTGGAGTTGTGGAGCTCTGCATTTTGTGCAAAAACCCTTCTATTGCTTCAATTCCCAGCTAATAACATTTCATTCTATCTATTCCAAAGGTAAGGCAACTCATCTTGAGCAACCAGCTTTACAATGTATGGTTGCTCTATCCTCTCATCCTCACATTGGATGTATTACATTTTGTGGTATTGTATCTAACATTCTTGTCTTTGCAGGTTGTCTTAACTTTAAGGGTTGCATTTCTTCAGTGTGTTCTCTTTGTTAGTTGTTGCACATACACCACATGAATACAAAGCTGAGCACGGCTTATCACAGAAACCAGTTCACCTTTTAGATGTCAGACTGTCTGCAGCTCATATCAAGTCTGTTGTCACTTTCTCTTCTAACTCAGCATTCCATCAGGTGGAGCGCCCATTTGCTTTCAAATGTTATAATACGATGGGGTTGAACCTACTCATCCTATAGGGGTGGGTAATCTAGCATGAGTACACACTTAACAGATTTGAATTGTCTTTTTCTTGTGCAGAGTTTCTTGATGGACATCACCTGTGGGCACCACATGTGGGTCGGTCTCCGGAGGAGAGGGGGTGGATTCCACTGGGCCAACGATACCGCCTGCAACAACACACTGTAAGAATCTATTATGTTTGCTCTTTCAAATGCATTTTTTTAGTTACTGAAACAAATAAAAGAATGGTAATAATGAAAAGGTAGTGGCTGTTTATCCAGCCAACAGTTTAATAGTGAATTTCTGCTGCTTTTTGCCTGGCTGTAGGTACTATTTGGCCAGCTGCTTTGTAATTAGGTAGCAAATATCGCTGTTTATCTGGCTGCCGAATAAATAGCATAGACTATGTAGTATCCGGCCGGCAGTTGTGCAAATAGCAAAGAAACATCAGCACTTACCCATCCCGCTGACTAAATAGCAGAGATCATGTACTATTTGACGGTGTGTGAGAAGGTAGCCTCTTTCTAGCCTTGTTACCCCCACTTTTGGCCTGTTTGTGAGTGTATGTCAGGGTGTTTGTCACTGTTTTCACTGTCTCACTGGGATCCTGATAGCCAGGCCTCAGTGCTCATAGTGAAAACACTATGTTTTCAGTATGTTTGTTATGTGTCACTGGGATCCTGCTAGTCAGGACCCCAGTGCTCATAAGGTTGTGGCCTATATGTATGTGTCACTGGGACCCTGTCACACAGGACCCCAGTGCTCATAGGTGTGCATGTATGTGTTCCCTGTGTGGTGCCTAACTGTCTCACTGAGGCTCTGCTAACCAGAACCTCAGTGGTTATGCTCTCTCATTACTTTCAAATTGTCACTAACAGGCTAGTGACCATTTTTACCAATTTACATTGGCTTACTGGAACACCCTTATAATTCCCTAGTATATGGTACTGAGGTACCCAGGGTATTGGGGTTCCAGGAGATCCCTATGGGCTGCAGCATTTCTTTTGCCACCCATAGGGAGCTCTGACAATTCTTACACAGGCCTGCCACTGCAGCCTGAGTGAAATAACGTCCACGTTATTTCACAGCCATTTTACACTGCACTTAAGTAACTTATAAGTCACCTATATGTCTAACCTTTACCTGGTAAAGGTTAGGGGCAAAGTTACTTAGTGTGTGGGCACCCTGGCACTAGCCAAGGTGCCCCCACATTGTTCAGAGCCAATTCACTGAACTTTGTGAGTGCGGGGACACCATTACACGCGTGCACTACATATAGGTCACTACCTATATGTAGCTTCACAATGGTAACTCCGAATATGGCCATGTAACATGTCTATGATCATGGAATTGCCCCCTCTATGCCATCCTAGCATAGTTGGCACAATCCCATGATCCCCGTGGTCTGTAGCACAGACCCTGGTACTGCCAAACTGCCCTTCCTGGGGTTTCACTGCAGCTGCTGCTGCTGCCAACCCCTCAGACAGGCATCTGCCCTCCTGGGGTCCAGCCAGGCCTGGCCCAGGATGGCAGAACAAAGAACTTCCTCTGAGAGAGGGTGTGACACCCTCTCCCTTTGGAAAATGGTGTGAAGGCAGGGGAGGAGTAGCCTCCCCCAGCCTCTGGAAATGCTTTGTTGGGCACAGAGGTGCCCAATTCTGCATAAGCCAGTCTACACCGGTTCAGGGACCCCTTAGCCCCTGCTCTGGCGCGAAACTGGACAAAGGAAAGGGGAGTGACCACTCCCCTGACCTGCACCTCCCCTGGGAGGTGTCCAGAGCTCCTCCAGTGTGCTCCAGACCTCTGCCATCTTGGAAACAGAGGTGCTGCTGGCACACTGGACTGCTCTGAGTGGCCAGTGCCACCAGGTGACGTCAGAGACTCCTGCTGATAGGCTCCTTCAGGTGTTAGTAGCCTATCCTCTCTCCTAGGTAGCCAAACCCTCTTTTCTGGCTATTTAGGTTCTCTGTCTCTGGGGAAACTTTAGATAACGAATGCATGAGCTCAGCCGAGTTCCTCTGCATCTCCCTCTTCACCTTCTGATAAGGAAACGACCGCTGACCGCGCTGGAAGCCTGCAAACCTGCAACATAGTAGCAAAGACGACTACTGCAACTCTATAACGCTGATCCTGCCGCCTTCTCGACTGTTTTCCTGCTTGTGCATGCTGTGGGGGTAGCCTGCCTCCTCTCTGCACCAGAAGCTCCGAAGAAATCTCCCGTGGGTCGACGGAATCTTCCCCCTGCAACCGCAGGCACCAAAAAGCTGCATTACCGGTCCCTTGGGTCTCCTCTCAGCACGACGAGCGAGGTCCCTCGAATCCAGCGATGCTGTCCAAGTGACCCCCACAGTCCAGTGACTCTTCAGCCCAAGTTTGGTGGAGGTAAGTCCTTGCCTCACCTCGCTGGGCTGCATTGCTGGGAACCGTGACTTTGCAGCTACTCCGGCCCCTGTGCACTTCCGGCGGAAATCCTTTGTGCACAGCCAAGCCTGGGTCCACGGCACTCTAACCTGCATTGCACGACTTTCTAAGTTGGTCTCCGGCGACGTGGGACTCCTTTGTGCAACTTCGGCGAGCACCGTTTCACGCATCCTCGTAGTGCCTGTTTCTGGCACTTCTCCGGGTGCTACCTGCTTCAGTGAGGGCTCTTTGTCTTGCTCGACGTCCCCTCTCTCTTCAGGTCCAATTTGTGACCTCCTGGTCCCTCCTGGGCCCCAGCAGCGTCCAAAAACGCCAAACGCACGATTTGCGTGTAACAAGGCTTGTTGGCGTCCTTCCGGCGGGAAAACACTTCTGCACGACTCTCCAAGGCGAGAGGGATCCGTCCACCAAAGGGGAAGTCTCTAGCCCTTTTTGTTCCTGCAGAAACCTCAGCTTCTTCTGTCCAGTCGAAGCTTCTTTGCACCCACAGCTGGCATTTCCTGGGCATCTGCCCATCTACGACTTGCTTGTGACTTTTGGACTTGGTCCCCTTGTTCCACAGGTACCCTAGATTGGAAATCCACAGTTGTTGCATTGCTGGTTTGTGTCTTTCCTGCATTATTCCTCTAACACGACTACTTTGTCCTTAGGGGAACTTTGGTGCACTTTGCACTCACTTTTCAGGGTCTTGGGGAGGGTTATTTTGCTAACTCTCACTATTTTCTAATAGTCCCAGCGACCCTCTACAAGGTCACATAGGTTTGGGGTCCATTCGTGGTTCGCATTCCACTTTTGGAGTATATGGTTTGTGTTGCCCCTATCCCTATGTTTCCCCATTGCATCCTATTGTAACTATACATTGTTTGCACTGTTTTCTAAGACTATACTGCATATTTTTGCTATTGTGTATATATATCTTGTGTATATTTCCTATCCTCTCACTGAGGGTACACTCTAAGATACTTTGGCATATTGTCATAAAAATAAAGTACCTTTATTTTTAGTATAACTGTGTATTGTGTTTTCTTATGATATTGTGCATATGACACTAAGTGGTACTGTAGTAGCTTCACACGTCTCCTAGTTCAGCCTAAGCTGCTCTGCTAAGCTACCATTATCTATCAGCCTAAGCTGCTAGACACCCTATACACTAATAAGGGATAACTGGGCCTGGTGCAAGGTGCAAGTACCCCTTGGTACTCACCACAAGCCAGTCCAGCCTCCTACATTGGTTGTGCAGTGGTGGGATAAGTGCTTGAGACTACTTACCACTCTTGTCATTGTACTTTTCATAAGAGAAAAATATACAAAACAAGGTCAGTGTATATACACATAGCCAAAAAGTTTTGCATTTCCTCTTTTCACTCTTTTCTAAGTGCTGAAAAGTACTCCTAAACTTTCAAAAAGTTCTTAAAAGTTTAAAAAGTTTTTTTTTCTATCTTTCCAAAAAGTTCTGAAAACTTTTGTCTCTTTCTCTATCACTTTAACTCTCTTTAAAAAATGTCTGGCACAGGCCAAAGTGTTGATCTGTCCAAACTTGCATATGACAACCTTAGCTGGAAAAGAGCAAGGAGTCTCTGTATAGAGAGAGGTTTGAGTGTAGAGAAGAATCCTGCCTTGGAACTGTTAATTAACATGCTTAGAGAACAGGATAAGGCCAGAGGTGGCCCATCTGTTGAAAAAGTACCTAATAGTTCCCAATCTGATTCAGGGACTCCCCCAGGAAAAGATTCAGGAAAGAAACTTCCTAGCCTGCCCATTACTAGACAATCTAGCATAGATGGTAATGATGATGAGCCACACCAAATAAATAGTGTTGTCTCACATCATAGCAAAAGCATTTATTCTCACCATACTGGTAGTAATGTTTCTGTAAACCAAGCTGTTAAGTTGGCTTCTGTAAGGGACAGGTCTCCTTCTGTTCATTCCCATCATAGCTCTGTTTCTAGAAGTGTCCCTCCCACCAACCCTGATGACAGAATGTTAGAGAGGGAACTCAATAAGTTGAGGGTGGAACAAACCAGACTGAAGCTTAAAAAGCAACAGCTGGATTTGGATAGACAGTCTTTTGAATTAGAGAAGGAAAGACAGAAGTTGGGTTTAGATACCCATGGTGGCAGCAGCAGTATTCCCCATAGTCATCCTGCAAAAGAGCATGATTCCAGGAATCTGCACAAGATAGTTCCCCCTTATAAGGAGGGGGATGACATTAACAAGTGGTTTGCTGCACTTGAGAGGGCCTGTGTTGTACAGGATGTCCCTCAAAGGCAGTGGGCTGCTATCCTATGGCTATCATTTAGTGGAAAAGGTAGGGATAGGCTCCTTACTGTGAAAGAAAATGATGCCAATAATTTTACAGTTCTTAAGAATGCACTCCTGGATGGTTATGGCTTAACCACTGAACAGTACAGGATAAAGTTCAGAGAGACCAAAAAGGAGTCTTCACAAGACTGGGTTGATTTCATTGACCATTCAGTGAAGGCCTTGGAGGGGTGGTTACATGGCAGTAAAGTTACTGATTATGAAAGCCTGTATAACACAATCCCGAGAGAGCATATACTTAATAATTGTGTGTCTGATTTGTTGCACCAGTACCTGGTAGACTCTGATCTGACCTCTCCCCAAGAATTGGGAAAGAAGGCAGACAAATGGGTCAGAACAAGGGTGAACAGAAAAGTTCATACAGGGGGTGACAAAGATGGCAATAAGAAGAAAGATGGTGAAAAATCTCAAGATAAGCATGGGGATAAGGGTAAAACCAAAGATCCCACTTCAAATCTTAAACACTCTTCAGAGGGTGGGGATAAAACAAATTCTTCCTCTTCTTCCCAACCTGCACACATTAAAAAGCCTTGGTGCTTTGTGTGTAAAAACAGAGGCCATAGGCCAGGGGATAAGTCCTGTCCAGGTAAACCCCCTGAGCCTACCACCACTAATACATCAAGCTCTAGTGCCCCTAGCAGTAGTGGTACTAGTGGTGGGACTGCTGGCAACAGTCAAGCAAAGGGTGTAGTTGGGTTCACTTATGGGTCCATAGTGGAAACTGATGTCATCAGTTCCAAGACAGTTTCTGTCACACCTAGTGGCATTGGCCTTGCCACACTGGCTGCTTGTCCCCTTACAATGGATAAGTACAGGCAGACAGTTTCAATAAATGGTGTTGAGGCCTTGGCCTACAGGGACACAGGTGCCAGTTTCACTTTGGTGACTGAAAACCTAGTGCCTCCTGAACAACACATCATTGGACAACAGTATAAGATTATTGATGTCCATAACTCCACTAAGTTTCTTCCCTTAGCTATAATTCAGTTCAGTTGGGGTGGAGTTACTGGCCCTAAGCAGGTGGTGGTATCACCTAGCTTACCTGTAGACTGTCTCTTAGGTAATGACCTAGAGGCCTCAGGTTGGGCTGATGTAGAGTTTTATGCCCATGCAGCCATGCTGGGCATCCCTGAGGAATTGTTCCCTCTCATTTCAAGTGAAATGAAAAAGCAAAGGAGAGAAGGCCTGAAAACTCAGGATCCCTCTCCATCAACAGGTAAAAAGGGTATCACAGTATCCCCTAACCACCCTACCATTCAGGATACTATTCCTGTGGTGGGAGAAACCTCTCCTGGGGTGGCACCTGTTCCAAGGGAATCATCAGCTGGCAAAGCTGGACTCCCTGAGGTGGAAGTACCTCTCTGTGGGATAACTAACATTGGTGAGAAAAAGAGCACCATTTTAGTTAACATGGAGCATCCCTCCAACCCTCCCAGAGAAACTTTAGTGCAGAAACCCTGCACTACCTCACAACACTTAGGACAGCATCCCTGCCCTAGTGTGGAGCTCATAGAACAGCATCCCTGCCCTGCTCCAACTCAAGAGAAACAGCATCCCTGTTCTCTCTTCCAGCCAGATGGACAAAGTTCTTGCCCAGCTATGGCTTTTCTGAGACAGCATCCCTGTCTGGCATTTCCATCACTACAAATAGGTTCAGTGGACAATTCCCACTGCTCTAAACTAAAACTTACTGATAGAAACTCTGAAAATACATCTTCACATTGTTGCTTAGCTAAAAAACTTCAAACAGGGTGGTTTACATCCCCACAGGGAAGTAACCATATAGTGGATGATAAAGGGAGTAACCAGTCTATTGCAGAGCTACTCTCTACTTATCACCACTTAGACAATAAAGTCTCAACTGGCCAAGGTTAGCCTTATTGTCCTTCGTTTGGGGGGGGGTTGTGTGAGAAGGTAGCCTCTTTCTAGCCTTGTTACCCCCACTTTTGGCCTGTTTGTGAGTGTATGTCAGGGTGTTTGCCACTGTTTTCACTGTCTCACTGGGATCCTGATAGCCAGGCCTCAGTGCTCATAGTGAAAACACTATGTTTTCAGTATGTTTGTTATGTGTCACTGGGATCCTGCTAGTCAGGACCCCAGTGCTCATAAGGTTGTGGCCTATATGTATGTGTCACTGGGACCCTGTCACACAGGACCCCAGTGCTCATAGGTGTGCATGTATGTGTTCCTTGTGTGGTGCCTAACTGTCTCACTGAGGCTCTGCTAACCAGATCCTCAGTGGTTATGCTCTCTCATTACTTTCAAATTGTCACTAACAGGCTAGTGACCATTTTTACCAATTTACATTGGCTTACTGGAACACCCTTATAATTCCCTAGTATATGGTACTGAGGTACACAGGGTATTGGGGTTCCAGGAGATCCCTATGGGCTGCAGCATTTCTTTTGCCACCCATAGGGAGCTCTGACAATTCTTACACAGGCCTGCCACTTCACCCTGAGTGAAATAACGTCCACGTTATTTCACAGCCATTTTACACTGCACTTAAGTAACTTATAAGTCACCTATATGTCTAACCTTTACCTGGTAAAGGTTAGGGGCAAAGTTACTTAGTGTGTGGGCACCCTGGCACTAGCCAAGGTGCCCCCACATTGTTCAGAGCCAATTCACTGAACTTTGTGAGTGCGGGGACACCATTACACGCGTGCACTACATATAGGTCACTACCTATATGTAGCTTCACAATGGTAACTCCGAATATGGCCATGTAACATGTCTATGATCATGGAATTGCCCCCTCTATGCCATCCTAGCATAGTTGGCACAATCCCATGATCCCAGTGGTCTGTAGCACAGACCCTGGTACTGCCAAACTGCCCTTCCTGGGGTTTCACTGCAGCTGCTGCTGCTGCCAACCCCTCAGACAGGCATCTGCCCTCCTGGGGTCCAGCCAGGCCTGGCCCAGGATGGCAGAACAAAGAACTTCCTCTGAGAGAGGGTGTGACACCCTCTCCCTTTGGAAAATGGTGTGAAGGCAGGGGAGGAGTAGCCTCCCCCAGCCTCTGGAAATGCTTTGTTGGGCACAGAGGTGCCCAATTCTGCATAAGCCAGTCTACACCGGTTCAGGGACCCCTTAGCCCCTGCTCTGGCGCGAAACTGGACAAAGGAAAGGGGAGTGACCACTCCCCTGACCTGCACCTCCCCTGGGAGGTGTCCAGAGCTCCTCCAGTGTGCTCCAGACCTCTGCCATCTTGGAAACAGAGGTGCTGCTGGCACACTGGACTGCTCTGAGTGGCCAGTGCCACCAGGTGACGTCAGAGACTCCTGCTGATAGGCTCCTTCAGGTGTTAGTAGCCTATCCTCTCTCCTAGGTAGCCAAACCCTCTTTTCTGGCTATTTAGGTTCTCTGTCTCTGGGGAAACTTTAGATAACGAATGCATGAGCTCAGCCGAGTTCCTCTGCATCTCCCTCTTCACCTTCTGATAAGGAAACGACCGCTGACCGCGCTGGAAGCCTGCAAACCTGCAACATAGTAGCAAAGACGACTACTGCAACTCTATAACGCTGATCCTGCCGCCTTCTCGACTGTTTTCCTGCTTGTGCATGCTGTGGGGGTAGCCTGCCTCCTCTCTGCACCAGAAGCTCCGAAGAAATCTCCCGTGGGTCGACGGAATCTTCCCCCTGCAACCGCAGGCACCAAAAAGCTGCATTACCGGTCCCTTGGGTCTCCTCTCAGCACGACGAGCGAGGTCCCTCGAATCCAGCGATGCTGTCCAAGTGACCCCCACAGTCCAGTGACTCTTCAGCCCAAGTTTGGTGGAGGTAAGTCCTTGCCTCACCTCGCTGGGCTGCATTGCTGGGAACCGCGACTTTGCAGCTACTCCGGCCCCTGTGCACTTCCGGCGGAAATCCTTTGTGCACAGCCAAGCCTGGGTCCACGGCACTCGAACCTGCATTGCACGACTTTCTAAGTTGGTCTCCGGCGACGTGGGACTCCTTTGTGCAACTTCGGCGAGCACCGTTTCACGCATCCTCGTAGTGCCTGTTTCTGGCACTTCTCCGGGTGCTACCTGCTTCAGTGAGGGCTCTTTGTCTTGCTCGACGTCCCCTCTCTCTTCAGGTCCAATTTGCGACCTCCTGGTCCCTCCTGGGCCCCAGCAGCGTCCAAAAACACCAAACGCACGATTTGCGTGTAACAAGGCTTGTTGGCGTCCTTCCGGCGGGAAAACACTTCTGCACGACTCTCCAAGGCGAGACGGATCCGTCCACCAAAGGGGAAGTCTCTAGCCCTTTTTGTTCCTGCAGAAACCTCAGCTTCTTCTGTCCAGTCGAAGCTTCTTTGCACCCACAGCTGGCATTTCCTGGGCATCTGCCCATCTACGACTTGCTTGTGACTTTTGGACTTGGTCCCCTTGTTCCACAGGTACCCTAGATTGGAAATCCACAGTTGTTGCATTGCTGGTTTGTGTCTTTCCTGCATTATTCCTCTAACACGACTACTTTGTCCTTAGGGGAACTTTGGTGCACTTTGCACTCACTTTTCAGGGTCTTGGGGAGGGTTATTTTGCTAACTCTCACTATTTTCTAATAGTCCCAGCGACCCTCTACAAGGTCACATAGGTTTGGGGTCCATTCGTGGTTCGCATTCCACTTTTGGAGTATATGGTTTGTGTTGCCCCTATCCCTATGTTTCCCCATTGCATCCTATTGTAACTATACATTGTTTGCACTGTTTTCTAAGACTATACTGCATATTTTTGCTATTGTGTATATATATCTTGTGTATATTTCCTATCCTCTCACTGAGGGTACACTCTAAGATACTTTGGCATATTGTCATAAAAATAAAGTACCTTTATTTTTAGTATAACTGTGTATTGTGTTTTCTTATGATATTGTGCATATGACACTAAGTGGTACTGTAGTAGCTTCACACGTCTCCTAGTTCAGCCTAAGCTGCTCTGCTAAGCTACCATTATCTATCAGCCTAAGCTGCTAGACACCCTATACACTAATAAGGGATAACTGGGCCTGGTGCAAGGTGCAAGTACCCCTTGGTACTCACCACAAGCCAGTCCAGCCTCCTACATTGGTTGTGCAGTGGTGGGATAAGTGCTTGAGACTACTTACCACTCTTGTCATTGTACTTTTCATAAGAGAAAAATATACAAAACAAGGTCAGTGTATATACACATAGCCAAAAAGTTTTGCATTTCCTCTTTTCACTCTTTTCTAAGTGCTGAAAAGTACTCCTAAACTTTCAAAAAGTTCTTAAAAGTTTAAAAAGTTTTTTTTTCTATCTTTCCAAAAAGTTCTGAAAACTTTTGTCTCTTTCTCTATCACTTTAACTCTCTTTAAAAAATGTCTGGCACAGGCCAAAGTGTTGATCTGTCCAAACTTGCATATGACAACCTTAGCTGGAAAAGAGCAAGGAGTCTCTGTATAGAGAGAGGTTTGAGTGTAGGGAAGAATCCTGCCTTGTAACTGTTAATTAACATGCTTAGAGAACAGGATAAGGCCAGAGGTGGCCCATCTGTTGAAAAAGTACCTAATAGTTCCCAATCTGATTCAGGGACTCCCCCAGGAAAAGATTCAGGAAAGAAACTTCCTAGCCTGCCCATTACTAGACAATCTAGCATAGATGGTAATGATGATGAGCCACACCAAATAAATAGTGTTGTCTCACATCATAGCAAAAGCATTTATTCTCACCATACTGGTAGTAATGTTTCTGTAAACCAAGCTGTTAAGTTGGCTTCTGTAAGGGACAGGTCTCCTTCTGTTCATTCCCATCATAGCTCTGTTTCTAGAAATGTCCCTCCCACCAACCCTGATGACAGAATGTTAGAGAGGGAACTCAATAAGTTTAGGGTGGAACAAACCAGACTGAAGCTAAAAAGCAACAGCTGGATTTGGATAGACAGTCTTTTGAATTAGAGAAGGAAAGACAGAAGTTGGGTTTAGATACCCATGGTGGCAGCAGCAGTATTCCCCATAGTCATCCTGCAAAAGAGCATGATTCCAGGAATCTGCACAAGATAGTTCCCCCTTATAAGGAGGGGGATGACATTAACAAGTGGTTTGCTGCACTTGAGAGGGCCTGTGTTGTACAGGATGTCCCTCAAAGGCAGTGGGCTGCTATCCTATGGCTATCATTTAGTGGAAAAGGTAGGGATAGGCTCCTTACTGTGAAAGAAAATGATGCCAATAATTTTACAGTTCTTAAGAATGCACTCCTGGATGGTTATGGCTTAACCATGGAACAGTACAGGATAAAGTTCAGAGAGACCAAAAAGGAGTCTTCACAAGACTGGGTTGATTTCATTGACCATTCAGTGAAGGCCTTGGAGGGGTGGTTACATGGCAGTAAAGTTACTGATTATGAAAGCCTGTATAACACAATCCCGAGAGAGCATATACTTAATAATTGTGTGTCTGATTTGTTGCACCAGTACCTGGTAGACTCTGATCTGACCTCTCCCCAAGAATTGGGAAAGAAGGCAGACAAATGGGTCAGAACAAGGGTGAACAGAAAAGTTCATACAGGGGGTGACAAAGATGGCAATAAGAAGAAAGATGGTGAAAAATCTCAAGATAAGCATGGGGATAAGGGTAAAACCAAAGATCCCACTTCAAATCTTAAACACTCTTCAGAGGGTGGGGATAAAACAAATTCTTCCTCTTCTTCCCAACCTGCACACATTAAAAAGCCTTGGTGCTTTGTGTGTAAAAACAGAGGCCATAGGCCAGGGGATAAGTCCTGTCCAGGTAAACCCCCTGAGCCTACCACCACTAATACATCAAGCTCTAGTGCCCCTAGCAGTAGTGGTACTAGTGGTGGGACTGCTGGCAACAGTCAAGCAAAGGGTGTAGTTGGGTTCACTTATGGGTCCATAGTGGAAACTGATGTCATCAGTTCCAAGACAGTTTCTGTCACACCTAGTGGCATTGGCCTTGCCACACTGGCTGCTTGTCCCCTTACAATGGATAAGTACAGGCAGACAGTTTCAATAAATGGTGTTGAGGCCTTGGCCTACAGGGACACAGGTGCCAGTTTCACTTTGGTGACTGAAAACCTAGTGCCTCCTGAACAACACATCATTGGACAACAGTATAAGATTATTGATGTCCATAACTCCACTAAGTTTCTTCCCTTAGCTATAATTCAGTTCAGTTGGGGTGGAGTTACTGGCCCTAAGCAGGTGGTGGTATCACCTAGCTTACCTGTAGACTGTCTCTTAGGTAATGACCTAGAGGCCTCAGGTTGGGCTGATGTAGAGTTTTATGCCCATGCAGCCATGCTGGGCATCCCTGAGGAATTGTTCCCTCTCATTTCAAGTGAAATGAAAAAGCAAAGGAGAGAAGGCCTGAAAACTCAGGATCCCTCTCCATCAACAGGTAAAAAGGGTATCACAGTATCCCCTAACCACCCTACCATTCAGGATACTATTCCTGTGGTGGGAGAAACCTCTCCTGGGGTGGCACCTGTTCCAAGGGAATCATCAGCTGGCAAAGCTGGACTCCCTGAGGTGGAAGTACCTCTCTGTGGGATAACTAACATTGGTGAGAAAAAGAGCACCATTTTAGTTAACATGGAGCATCCCTCCAACCCTCCCAGAGAAACTTTAGTGCAGAAACCCTGCACTACCTCACAACACTTAGGACAGCATCCCTGCCCTAGTGTGGAGCTCATAGAACAGCATCCCTGCCCTGCTCCAACTCAAGAGAAACAGCATCCCTGTTCTCTCTTCCAGCCAGATGGACAAAGTTCTTGCCCAGCTATGGCTTTTCTGAGACAGCATCCCTGTCTGGCATTTCCATCACTACAAATAGGTTCAGTGGACAATTCCCACTGCTCTAAACTAAAACTTACTGATAGAAACTCTGAAAATACATCTTCACATTGTTGCTTAGCTAAAAAACTTCAAACAGGGTGGTTTACATCCCCACAGGGAAGTAACCATATAGTGGATGATAAAGGGAGTAACCAGTCTATTGCAGAGCTACTCTCTACTTATCACCACTTAGACAATAAAGTCTCAACTGGCCAAGGTTAGCCTTATTGTCCTTCGTTTGGGGGGGGGTTGTGTGAGAAGGTAGCCTCTTTCTAGCCTTGTTACCCCCACTTTTGGCCTGTTTGTGAGTGTATGTCAGGGTGTTTGCCACTGTTTTCACTGTCTCACTGGGATCCTGATAGCCAGGCCTCAGTGCTCATAGTGAAAACACTATGTTTTCAGTATGTTTGTTATGTGTCACTGGGATCCTGCTAGTCAGGACCCCAGTGCTCATAAGGTTGTGGCCTATATGTATGTGTCACTGGGACCCTGTCACACAGGACCCCAGTGCTCATAGGTGTGCATGTATGTGTTCCCTGTGTGGTGCCTAACTGTCTCACTGAGGCTCTGCTAACCAGATCCTCAGTGGTTATGCTCTCTCATTACTTTCAAATTGTCACTAACAGGCTAGTGACCATTTTTACCAATTTACATTGGCTTACTGGAACACCCTTATAATTCCCTAGTATATGGTACTGAGGTACCCAGGGTATTGGGGTTCCAGGAGATCCCTATGGGCTGCAGCATTTCTTTTGCCACCCATAGGGAGCTCTGACAATTCTTACACAGGCCTGCCACTTCACCCTGAGTGAAATAACGTCCACGTTATTTCACAGCCATTTTACACTGCACTTAAGTAACTTATAAGTCACCTATATGTCTAACCTTTACCTGGTAAAGGTTAGGGGCAAAGTTACTTAGTGTGTGGGCACCCTGGCACTAGCCAAGGTGCCCCCACATTGTTCAGAGCCAATTCACTGAACTTTGTGAGTGCGGGGACACCATTACACGCGTGCACTACATATAGGTCACTACCTATATGTAGCTTCACAATGGTAACTCCGAATATGGCCATGTAACATGTCTATGATCATGGAATTGCCCCCTCTATGCCATCCTAGCATAGTTGGCACAATCCCATGATCCCAGTGGTCTGTAGCACAGACCCTGGTACTGCCAAACTGCCCTTCCTGGGGTTTCACTGCAGCTGCTGCTGCTGCCAACCCCTCAGACAGGCATCTGCCCTCCTGGGGTCCAGCCAGGCCTGGCCCAGGATGGCAGAACAAAGAACTTCCTCTGAGAGAGGGTGTGACACCCTCTCCCTTTGGAAAATGGTGTGAAGGCAGGGGAGGAGTAGCCTCCCCCAGCCTCTGGAAATGCTTTGTTGGGCACAGAGGTGCCCAATTCTGCATAAGCCAGTCTACACCGGTTCAGGGACCCCTTAGCCCCTGCTCTGGCGCGAAACTGGACAAAGGAAAGGGGAGTGACCACTCCCCTGACCTGCACCTCCCCTGGGAGGTGTCCAGAGCTCCTCCAGTGTGCTCCAGACCTCTGCCATCTTGGAAACAGAGGTGCTGCTGGCACACTGGACTGCTCTGAGTGGCCAGTGCCACCAGGTGACGTCAGAGACTCCTGCTGATAGGCTCCTTCAGGTGTTAGTAGCCTATCCTCTCTCCTAGGTAGCCAAACCCTCTTTTCTGGCTATTTAGGGTCTCTGTCTCTGGGGAAACTTTAGATAACGAATGCATGAGCTCAGCCGAGTTCCTCTGCATCTCCCTCTTCACCTTCTGATAAGGAAACGACCGCTGACCGCGCTGGAAGCCTGCAAACCTGCAACATAGTAGCAAAGACGACTACTGCAACTCTGTAACGCTGATCCTGCCGCCTTCTCGACTGTTTTCCTGCTTGTGCATGCTGGGGGGTAGCCTGCCTCCTCTCTGCACCAGAAGCTCCGAAGAAATCTCCTGTGGGTCGACGGAATCTTCCCCCTGCAACCGCAGGCACCAAAAAGCTGCATTACCGGTCCCTTGGGTCTCCTCTCAGCACGACGAGCGAGGTCCCTCGAATCCAGCGACGCTGTCCAAGTGACCCCCACAGTCCAGTGACTCTTCAGCCCAAGTTTGGTGGAGGTAAGTCCTTGCCTCACCTCGCTGGGCTGCATTGCTGGGAACCGCGACTTTGCAGCTACTCCGGCCCCTGTGCACTTCCGGCGGAAATCCTTTGTGCACAGCCAAGCCTGGGTCCACGGCACTCTAACCTGCATTGCACGACTTTCTAAGTTGGTCTCCGGCGACGTGGGACTCCTTTGTGCAACTTCGGCGAGCACCGTTTCACGCATCCTCGTAGTGCCTGTTTCTGGCACTTCTCCGGGTGCTACCTGCTTCAGTGAGGGCTCTTTGTCTTGCTCGATGTCCCCTCTCTCTTCAGGTCCAATTTGCGACCTCCTGGTCCCTCCTGGGCCCCAGCAGCTTCCAAAAACGCCAAACGCACGATTTGCGTGTAGCAAGGCTTGTTGGCGTCCTTCCGGCGGGAAAACACTTCTGCACGACTCTCCAAGGCGAGAGGGATCCGTCCACCAAAGGGGAAGTCTCTAGCCCTTTTCGTTCCTGCAGAAACCTCAGCTTCTTCTGTCCAGTCGAAGCTTCTTTGCACCCGCAGCTGGCATTTCCTGGGCATCTGCCCATCTACGACTTGCTCGTGACTTTTGGACTTGGTCCCCTTGTTCCACAGGTACCCTAGATTGGAAATCCACAGTTGTTGCATTGCTGGTTTGTGTCTTTCCTGCATTATTCCTCTAACACGACTACTTTGTCCTTAGGGGAACTTTGGTGCACTTTGCACTCACTTTTCAGGGTCTTGGGGAGAGTTATTTTGCTAACTCTCACTATTTTCTAATAGTCCCAGCGACCCTCTACAAGGTCACATAGGTTTGGGGTCCATTCGTGGTTCGCATTCCACTTTTGGAGTATATGGTTTGTGTTGCCCCTATCCCTATGTTTCCCCATTGCATCCTATTGTAACTATACATTGTTTGCACTGTTTTCTAAGACTATACTGCATATTTTTGCTATTGTGTATATATATCTTGTGTATATTTCCTATCCTCTCACTGAGGGTACACTCTAAGATACTTTGGCATATTGTCATAAAAATAAAGTACCTTTATTTTTAGTATAACTGTGTATTGTGTTTTCTTATGATATTGTGCATATGACACTAAGTGGTACTGTAGTAGCTTCACACGTCTCCTAGTTCAGCCTAAGCTGCTCTGCTAAGCTACCATTATCTATCAGCCTAAGCTGCTAGACACCCTATACACTAATAAGGGATAACTGGGCCTGGTGCAAGGTGCAAGTACCCCTTGGTACTCACCACAAGCCAGTCCAGCCTCCCACACGGTGGCCGTGCAAACAGCATAGAAGCTTCACTGTTTACCTGGCTGCCGACTAAAAGGCAGAGATCACTGACTATTTCACAGCGGCCATGCAGGCAATTTAGTATTTTTCCAGTCCTTACTAAATAGCAGAGATTAGGCATTATTTGCAGACAGCCGTTCAAATAGTAAAGAAATTTATCTTGTTGCTGACTAAATAGCAGAGATCATGTACTATTTCACCAGTAGCCAGTCAAATAACAAAGAAAATGTACTATTTACTGTTCGGTGAAGAAACGTTGTGCTTTATGCTGCCCTGGAATAAATAGCATCCATTCTAGTAGGCGAACTTCGAGATAAGGAGTGACGTTTCACGGTAGATTATGTGCAGTTGGTGACTACAGTCGTAGGAAGCAGGGACTTGACGGAGGTTGTGGAAGTGTTTGCGGGCGGCCTTAGTGGTGGTTCTTAACCTGCTGGGCCATGACGCACAGAACTGACAGCCTTGGGCTCCTCCTTGCTGTTTCATCTCCTCCTCTGCAGGTCTCCATCTGCCTCCTCTGCTCCCACCAGCCTCTAGTGGTCTTTAGTTTCTGTTCCACTGACACTCCTGGACAGTCTGTGCCCAGTGTGTGTTCACTGTAAAGCTTCCAGAGTGTGGGGCTCCTTCTGGCACCTTACCACCCACCACTCTTTGCAAATGCATCAAGGCCTTATCATGTCATTCTCCTGACCCCCGGTAATGTTGTGTGTCCAAGTGGGAGCAATCAAAAACAGAACTCAAAGCAGAGGGGCAACATTATATGCTATAATAAATAGTTTGCTGGTTTATACGAATATGGGTGACATTTAGAGTGTGACAGGTAAGGGATGTCTGCCTTATACTGGTATATGTCCCACATTCATAGCGCCTCCTTCTTATTTAGAGACAGGAGCACTGACAGGTCTGCAAGTTTGCCAGGATGGAAGGCTGATATATTTCTGTTGCATTCATCCTGTGTGTCATTGCGTCGGCAGGCAGAACAGACATGACCTTTGCTGCAAAGGGAACAAACTCCCAGCACATCCAGGACATTTCTTTTTTACTTTTTCAGAAACATACATCCACACTGGGTTTTATTTTGTGAACATACACCCACGTTGTTTTTTTCTTCTGAACATACACCTACACTGGGTTGCATTTTCTAAACATACATGCACACTGGGTTGTATTTTCTGAATATACATGCATGCTGGGTTTTATTTTCTGAACATACATCCACATTGGGTTGCATTTTCTGAAACCATTCTCAGCATACCCTGAAGACATGGGGGCCTGCACAGCAGTGTAGTGTCACAGCAGCCCCAGCAGTGCTGGCAGGATGACCCTCCCCACCAATACTCCAAGGAGTTTGTGCCCAGCAGGTTGCCACTGGGCAGGCATCAGGGAGACTTCACCCCACCCAAGACGTCCAGTCACCTGTTTTCCTAAGTGAAAATATTGAATCTCCAATGTCTGGAGCATTCCCCCAATTTCTCTGCATCTTCACGTTTTACCGCCCCACATGCTGAAACCTTCTACTGTACTTGTTGGTACAAATGAGGACAGCCTGACACATGGGAGGAGGGCAACCATGACAAAATGCTGACCATGACACACTAAGGTAATTTTCTGACAATATATGATATATAGGTGGCATAAATGCAAACATTCTGGCACTGGAATATTTGGGGCACGCCTAGCATAAGTTGTATCCATGACAAAATGCTGTCCCTGGTCTTTCTGACATATGGGTGGTATCCATAACACATTAGGAAAAAATTAGGTCTATTCCTAGAGGCAGTAGGTTCAAAATTGACAGAACTGGGTCATGACACAAACCTTTCTTCAATATATCAAAACTAGTCTGTTGAGCTAGTCTCCACACTTTCTTTTGGCAGGCTGTATTTTATTTAGGAGATCACTTAGGGGACTGGCCAGTTCCATCAATCGTGGAATAAACCTTAGATAGTATGCTACTAGACCCAAAAATAATCTTAACTCTCTCTTACTTGTTGGCATTTTAATGCTTTGGGTGGCTTTAACCTGGTCAGTCTAGGAACTAATTTTCCAATTTTCAATCTGATACCGTAGGTATTCGGCAGAGGCCACATCCAATGTTCATTTCTCTAGATTTTCTGTGAGACCTGCCTTTCTCAAGGCCACAAACACATTTCCCAAATGTTCCAGATGTGAATCCCAAAAAACAGCTGAAGATAACAATATTGTTAAGATAAGCAGCGGCATATTGCCGATGTGGTTATAGTACTCAGTTCATTAAGTCTTTGAAATGTTGCAGGTGCCCCATGAAGACAGAATGAAAGGATTCTAACATGGTATAACCTGATGGGGTGGCAAAAGCTGTTTTCTCTTTTGTGGACTTTGCTAGTAGAATCTTCCAATATCTATTTGTAAGGTCCTGGATGAACAGGTATCACACTCAAGCCAATTTCTCTATTAATTTGTCAACCCGGGGCAAGGGAAATGTGTTGAATTTCGATATGCTGTTAAGATAGTGAAAATCTATATAGACACCTAGGGATACATTGGGTTTGGGGACCAAAACAACCGGGGAACACCACAATCTATTAGAGTGTACAATAGTTGTGTCCTGTAGCATGTTCACTACTTTGTTTTCTAAGGCATTTCACCGTGCCTCTGGTATTCAATAAGGTTATAAGTGCACCACCTTATTTCCTTCGGTAACAGTATTGTGTTGGATCATATCTGTTCTACCTGGTTTCCCAGAGAACAAGCCTTGATACTGTTGTAAGATTTTAGTTAATTGTGAATGTTGCATTGGACTGATCTGATTACCTATCTTCAATCTATCCAATCCATCTGTAGAGTCAGAGAGAGTGAAGGATTTCTGTAGGGGTTGGAAGTTCATAAATAAAACATTATTGAGTTGCTAAGAGGTTGTTTCTACAGCTGGGTACATGGGTATATGGTATATTTGACTTTCTTCCCTTTTGTGGGGACACTGATTCCCTGTTTGTAACGAGGGATACCTTGTTTAAAACAACATACGGACCTTGCCATTTTGCTAGTCACTTGTTTTGAGAGGAGGGTAGTGAAATTAGGACTTTATCATCTGGTTGGAATTCTCAGAGTTTTGTTCCTCTATCATAACTGGTCGTTTGCTTATTTTTGCCCCTTCGATAATTTCCTTAACTCTTTCCCACAGGAGCATCACATTGGTTTTAAGGGAACTATCATACTCAAAAAGATTTCTAGTGTCATCTTCTTCGTCTTCCCAATGTTCTGCTGCCCTGTCTAGAAGGGTACGGGGTTGTTGGCCAAGCACCAATTTGAAATGGAAAAACCATGTGGAACTCTGAGCATGGCAGCATATTGCAAATAATACTAAACGTAATTTCTTGTTCCAATCCCCCCTGTTTTAGCTACTATTTTCTTTAACAATGATTTAATGGTTTGGTTATACCTCTCCACTAACCCATTCTTTTAGGGGTGATACACTGATATGTATATCTGTTTTATGCCTAAACACTGACAGACTTGCCCCATCATTTTAAACATAATTGGGGTCCCTTGGTCAGTTAAGAGTTCTTTGGGGAACCCAAACTGAGAAAAAAATTCACCCCTTGCCACTGGTGCTATATTCATACTTCTGAGAGGAATTGTTCTCGGTAGCTAATTGTACAGGCCACTAAAATGTATTGCTGTCCTTTACTTGAGGGTAGTAACAGCCCTGCAATATCCATCCCCATCTTAGTAAATGGGATATCTGAGCTGCAGCGTTTTTTTTTATTTGACTTGTACTAAACTGATTAGTGATTACTGATTAGTGCGACCTTTGACCCTGTCACCAGGCAGGTTGCTCCCCCCATCTGCCACGCAGCCCCCTGTGGGTTGAACCTCAGTTGTCACTTTTGCCGCCTGACTACTCGCTCCCTTTTTTCTATTCCCCTGAGCTTGTGCTTCTGTGCCACTTGTTTTTTCCATTCTGTGCCCCTGTGTTTTGCTTTCTGTACCCCTGTGCTCTGTTGTCCCTCTCCCGCCGTTTTTTCCCCGGGTTTCCCCCTGGGTTTTTCCCCGGGTTTTTCCCTTGCTGCTGAGCCCCTGCTGCCCCGCCCCCTTCACTCCCATTGGCCGCCCCGCTCCCACCTCCCAGCTGCTCCTCCCTCCCTCTGCTCTCATATGGAGGCCGCGAAGCGGGCGCGTAGCGGGCGCCCCGCTGGCGCTCCAAAGGCGCGCCCAAGGCAAGCCCGTGTGTGCCCGTCCACGCCTGGACCGCACCCAGCACCAGAACCCCTGGAACCCGCACCCCCGCAACGCCAGACGGCACTACGACGCAAGCACCCTCCACGCACTCAACACCAGACGAGACCACCCCTGCTACCGGGCCACCCCGAAACGCACCCAGGGGCCTTTCACCTGCCGGAACTGCAGAGTCACCAGCATCCAACCCTCCACACCACCAGCCAGAGAACCCAACCACCTCCGCTGCATCCTCCTCAACACCCGCTCCGCTCGCAAGCACGCCATCGAACTTTGGGACCTCCTAGACTCCACTGCCCCTGACATTGCCTTCCTGAACGCCACCTTAGCACCAGACATTGCCATAGCCATCCCACAGGGCTACAAGATCTCCTGCAGAGACCGCACCAACGGAGTGGGAGGAGGAATCGCCATCATCCACAATGACTCCATCAAAATCTCAACGAACACCGATGACACCCTCACAACCGCCGAGCACATGCACTTCCAGATGCACACCGACCCCAACACCACCCTCAGAGGAACTCTCATCTATAGACCTCCCGGACCCCGCCCACAGTTCAGTGACACCATCGCTGACCTCTTCAGCACCCACGCCCTCGCTTCCACGGACTACATCCTCCTCGGGGACCTGAACTTCCACCTCGAGAACAACAACGACGCCAACTCCACCGCCCTGATCGACAACCTCGCCAACCTCGGACTCAAACAGCTAGTAACGACACCCACTCACGCCGCTGGACACACGCTTGACCCCATCTTCTCCGCAAGCCCCCACGTCTCCTTCAACCACACCACCGAACCACACTGGACCGACCACAGATGCGTCCACTTCACCTTCAGAAAACCCACCACACACCAGCGCACCCAACAGCTACCACGCCGCTGCTGGGGCAAGGTCACCGGGGACCAACTGACTACCGCCCTTGCCCTGAGACCACCCACCGACCCCACCGACCCAGACACTGCCGCGACCAACCTCACACAGTGGATCAACGAGTGTGCCAACACCCTCGCCCCTCTCAAGACCTTTACAACCAACCACAGCAACAAGAAAGCCGCCTGGTTCACCGAGGACCTCCGTATCTCCAAGCACACCTGTCGGAAGCTGGAGAAGAAATGGCTCCACGACCGAACACCAGACAACCACACAGCCCTCAAGAGTGCCACCCGCAGACATCACCAACTCATCAGGACCGCCAAGAAGACCGCCTTCAAGGACCGCCTAGACAACAACGCACACAACACCAAAGAGCTCTTCAGCATCGTGAAAGAACTCTCCAACCCCAGCTCCATCACCAACGACATCCCGCCATCTCAAGACCTGTGTGACTCCCTGGCCACCTTCCACCGCAAGATCACCGACATCCACGACAGCTTCAACCCCGACCCCCCCTCAGCCACCACCGAGTCCACCACCCCTGCGACTACCACTCGCACCAGTCGGCTGACCGTCTGGTCCAGCGTCAGCGACGAAGACACCATCAAAACCATGAACTCCATCCACTCCGGATCCCCATCGGACCCCTGCCCTCACCACGTCTTCAACAAAGCCAACGCAGCCATCGCGCCCCACCTCCGGAAAACAATCAACTGTTCCTTCGAGACAGCAACCTTCCCAGAAAGCTGGAAGCACGCCGAGATCAACGCCCTTCTGAAGAAGCCCAAGGCGGACCCCAAGGACCTCAAGAACTTCCGTCCCATCTCCCTGCTCCCTTTCCCGGCAAAAGTGACCGAGAAGATTGTCAACAAACAGCTGACCCGCTACCTCGAAGTCAACAACATCCTGGACCCGTCCCAATCTGGTTTTTGCAGTAACCACAGCACCGAGACCGCCCTCATAGCCGCCACTGACTAAATCCGGACCCTGATGGACAAAGGAGAAACAGCTGCCCTCATCCTCCTGGACCTATCAGCAGCCTTTGACACGGTCTGCCACCGCACCCTATCAGCACGCCTCCATGACGCCGGTATCCTAGAGAAGGCCCTGGCCTGGACCACATCCTTCCTCTTCGGCAGAACCCAGAGCGTCCGCCTCCCACCCTTCCGCTCCAAAACCACTGAGATCATCTGCGGCGTCCCACAGGGATCCTCCCTCAGCCCGACACTGTTCAATATCTACATGGCCCTCCTCGCCCACGTCGCACGACAACACAACCTCAACATCATCTCCTACGCCGACGACACCCAGCTGATCATATCCCTCACCAAAGATCCCGACACCGCCAAAGCTAACCTCCACCGAGGAATGAAGGCCATAGCCGACTGGATGAAGGACAGCAGACTGAAGCTGAACTCAGACAAGACGGTGGTCCTCATTCTCGGACCCACCCCATCAGCCTGGGATGACTCTTGGTGGCCCACGTCACTAGGCACAGCCCCGGAACCCACGGACCATGCACGCAACCTGGGGGTCATCCTCGACTCCACTCTCTCCATGACCAGGCAAGTCAACGCCGTCTCCGCGTCCTGCTTCAACACCCTCCGTATGCACCGCAGGATCTTCAAATGGATCCCCCTCGACACGAGAAAAACCGTTACCCAGGCCCTCATCACCAACAGACTCGACTACGGGAACGCCCTCTACTCAGGAACTACAAACAAGCTCCTGAGACGACTCCAACGCATCCAGAACGCCTCGGCCCGACTCATCCTCGATGTCCCCCGCCGCAGCCACATCACACTCCACCTGAGAGGCCTGCACTGGCTCCCCATCAACAAAAGGATCACCTTCAAGCTCCTGATCCACGCACACAAAGCACTGCACAACACCGGACCCACCTACCTCAACAACCGACTCAGCTTCCACACCCCCACCCGAAGCCTCCGCTCAGCCAACCTCGCCCTCGCCACAGTCCGAAAAACCACCGCCGGCGGCAGATCCTTCTCCTACCTCGCCGCCAAGACCTGGAACACTCTCCCCACCATCCTACGACAGACCCAGGACCTGCTGGCCTTCAGAAGACTCCTCAAGACCTGGCTCTTCGACCAGTAGCACCCCCCCTCCCCAGCGCCTTGAGACCCTTGCGGGTATGTAGCGCGCTTTACAAATGCAGTGATTGATTGATTGATTATAGTATCTTTTTGCAACAGAAATCTAACTGTGTTTTACTTTGTTTAATTGTGCATTAGAGAGTCTAATTTTGTTCTTCATGTTTACAAACATCCTATCTCATTCATATCAAAGAGCAACTGTTAGACTTGGCATCCATGGTATGGTCTCCCCTAACGTTTTGCCTCTGTTTCCCATGTTGTTGATGTGTGCTGGACTCTGTTTTTGCTGTTTTTGAACTCTGGGCACTTTACCACTGCAATCCAGTTCTAAAGTGCAAGTGTCTCTATGTAAAATGTATGTGTAATTGGCTTTACATGATTGGGATAATTGATTTACTAGTAATTCCCTAGTACAGTTCACTAGAGGTGCCCAACACATTTAAATCAAATGCTGCTAATGGGCCTGCAGCAGTGGTTGTGCCACCCTCATGAGTAGCCTCGTAAACATGGTTCAGACCTGCCACTGCAGTGTCTGTGCGTGTGCAGTTTTAAGCTGCCAATTCGACTTGGCAAGAGTACCCACTTGCCAGGCCTAACCCTTCCCATTTCTTACATGTAAGGCATGCCTAAGGTAGGCCATAGGTAGCCCCATGGGCAGGGTGTAGTGTATGTTTAAGGTAGGGCATATACTAGTGTGTTTTATATGTCCTGACAGTGAAATACTGCCAGAAGCTGAGGAGAAGTGTGGCCCCTGTTGGGCTATCCTGCAGTTGCTGCATCTGCCTGTGCAAGGGGACAAAGACTGGACTTTGTTGTGCATTCCTACTTGAGAAGAATCTCCAAGGGCTTGAACTGAGCTTGACTCCTGTTATTGAAGTCTCAGGGCCATCAAAGACTTCCCCTGCCAGCTCCTGGACTTTCTGCTGAGACTCCTGCCCTGCCAAGTGGTGCCCTATCCAGTCTCTGGGCCCTTGAAAGGTGAAGTTGGCAGACAAGGACTGAAAATGCACGCACAGACCGTCGTGCGGGGAAATTTACGACACACCTTCTGTGATGCGGCTGATAAATGACGCGCCGCCGGCTTTGTGGCTGAAATCACAGCACCACCTTCATCGTGGCTGGAAGATCGACACAACGCAGCTGGAGAAACGGCGTGCAACACCCGATAACGGAGGCTGATAACCCACGCAGTGCGGTTTTGTGATACCGTGGGATCGGATTTTCAACGCAACATCGCTGGGCGTGGAAAAACAATGGAAAGCCTGCCTGGACCCGAGGTGCCCGTCCGGATCGATGCATCGCTCTGTTGCGGGAGAGAAGAAAGGACGCACACAGACCCCACTGAAGGAGGAACGACGCACGGTCTCGCTTGTGAGTAAGAAATCAATGCATCAATGGCCTTTTCTGACGCCCACTTGCCCGTGCGGTGTTATTTTGACGCTACCCAGGTACTTTTGTATGCCAACAACATTCTCATTGTTTTCAAAAGGATTTAAGACTCTTTTGTTTTTTAAATTCATAACTTGACTTGTGAATATTTGTTTTTTGCCATTTTGGTCTTGTTTTGTTTAGATACATATTCTCTATTTTCCAAACCTGTGTTGTGTCATTTTGAAGTGTTTTCACTGAGTTACTGTGTGTTGGTACAAATACTTTACACCTTGCTTCTGAAGTTAAGCCTGCCTATTCATGCCAAGCTACCAGGGGGGTCAGCGGGGTTAACTGAGGGTGATAGTCCTTTACCCTGACTAGAGGGAGCGTCCTTGCTTAGACAGGTGGTAACCTGACTGCCAACCAAAGGCCATAATTTCTAGCACATATGTTTAAGAATTCCCCAACAATGAAGTTGGAGAATGTTCCCATTGTGTATAAATAAAACCTATTTGTGGGGTACTAGCTCTATGCAGGTAATGATGTCCAAATTCATGGTACCAGAACATTTCATCAAAATCTGCTGAGTTTGTGTATGTATCCTCACTTTCAAACACAGTATGATATTCAAGCTCAGAAAGCATAGAATCAATGTTTTAACGTCCCAATCATCAGACACAACCATTGTGCAAGGATGCCTGCATTGGAAACACTGTACTAGCGCAGTGGAAAAGGACAGGAATGCGCAGTATGCCATAGGTATGGTGCATTCCTACTCTTTCCCTTTGACACATTGGCCTGAATGGCAGCGTAACTCATCCTGCATTCAGGTTAGGTGCTCCTGAGGGTGGAGAGTGTATCCTGAGGGAAGAGTGATGGGTCATTACGGTTGACAGGCGGGATCCGAGAGAAACATGATGTAAAAAGCGGGCAATTCATTGGCCCTAAAGGACTAATGAGGGCAGGTTGGTGGTTCTTGAGAGTGGACGGTAGAAAGGCAGAGTAATGCATAGTGATGACAGACTGGCAGGTCCTGAGTGGTGTGATATAGAAATAGGGCAGGTTAACCAACCATGACAGCAGGGGACACGCTGTGTGAAGGAGGTGGAGGAGACCATCAGCACTTGGCGAGTGCTTCAAAATCCAGCCAGCCTCCCCCGGTGCTGGACACGCCCGGGTCCGTGCCTGGGCAATGACCGGGGCAACAGCAGGCCTCTTTGCACCTGTCTGTGGCCGGACACAGCTGGGTTGGGCCCACCGTCATCGTTCCACAACAAGTTCAAGCACAAACATCTGTAGACAGCTGTAAGTCAAGTGAGGTAGACTCAGACATTTTCAACTTATTAAACACATCTTTGAGTTCTTATAGCACTCACTAAAATTGGGAAGAAAATAAGAGAAGTGATAAGGGTATTTCCTCTACCCACTCAATTTCATCATATTTCTCGCCATCTATGGGTGCAATCATTACCGAACTGGAGACTGTTGAGGACCGAATCGAGTACAGTCTGATGAAAGAACTCCTAATTGAGTCTAAAGCAACTCTCAATCCCACAATTTTAACAAAAGGGAAGCAGGATTCCACCTAAAACTTCTTAATAAAACCTCAAAAAAATTGCATTCAAAGTAATTGCGGCGATCATACACGCATCATACTTGATTCATTCGCAAATACAATTATTGAAACTCCCGAAACTATTCTGCCCCGTATACTTAAACCACCCACATTAAAACTGAAACAAGGGGATGGAAAAACTTAAGGGGCTTAACACCAAAGATATCCATGCAGGATTCAAGTAAAGTGAACAAAGGTTGCAGTTGTTGCAAATTCAATAATAACATCTCCCAGGCTCAGATAACAGAGCTCTGCAAATCATTTTTCATTAAAATGGAGGGCTGCTGTGGGACTTTCGTCAAGCAGTTTTCAGGCAAATTAAATCCCTGGGTAAAGTCCAAAATCAGTTTGATATTGTAAGAAGCTGACTCTCTATTTATCTAAAAAAGTATACCATTCAGAAAGTCCTGTAGATCCCCAGTTGGTTTGCAGCGACAAAAGTAGATAGGTCTAATGCTCTATTTTGTGGGAGTCCAAGAGGGATGAAACCTGAGCAGACTGAGACTTTAGGCAGCTGGGGAACTTGGCTGACAGCATTGGTTGGCTTCACCTCAAGTCGTGGATGCCGGGTGCAGAGGTCACGTCAGGTTTCGGGTCTTTGCTGTTCCAGGGGCTACAGAGTCTTTTCTTGATGGACCACCTTAACGCTTTGGGGTTTTCACCTTTCATTTGCATTAGCCATTCGAGAGGCCTGTGGTCAGTTTGGACTAGGAAGTTAGAGACAAGCAAGTATGATCTCAGCTTCTTCAGGAGCCAAAGCACAGCAAATGCTTCCCTCTGAATGGCACTTCAACGCTGCTCTCTGGAGAGTAACCTTCTGCTAATGAAAGCAACAGGTCCGTTATGGCCATCATCATTGATTTGGGACAGAACTGTCCATATACCAAGTTCAGAGGCATCTGTCTGCACTATGAACTGCTTGGTGTAATCTGGAGCTTTAAGAACAGGTGCTGAGCACATTGCTTCTCTCAGGGTGTCAAAGGCCTTTTGGCAGATTACTGTCCAGTCTACTTTCTTTGGCATTTTCTTGCAGGTCAGTTCTGTGAGAGGGGCCACATCGGTGCCATATCCTTTCACAAATATCCTGTATTATCCAGTCAAGCCAAAGAATGCCCTGACTTGAGTCTGGGTTGTTGGAGCTACCCAGTGCAGAATTGTCTGGATCTTGGCTTGTAGTGGTTGAACTTGTTCTCTACCTACAAGGTGGCCCAAGTAAACAACAAGGTCCGGCCCTATCTGGTATTTGCCTTCCTTGATAGTGAGGCCTGCTTTTCGCAGAGCCTCAAGGACCTTACCAAGGTGGATCAGGTGATCCTGCCAGGTGCAGCTAAAGACAGCAATATCATCAAGATATACTGCACTATAGTCTTCTAACCCAGCAAGGATTATGTTCACCAGCCGTTGGAAGGCGGCAGGGGCATTCTTCAAACCAAAGGGCAAAACAGTAAACTGATAATGCTGAATGCTAGCTTTTCCTTTGCTCAGGGGTCAGACCTATCTGCCAGTACTGTGATGTGAGATCAAAAGGACTGCCCCCAGCCTCTCAATCAGTTCTTTAGACCTAAGAATTGGGTGGGCATCTGTCTGGTCACAGCATTAAGACCCCTATAATCCACACAAAACCTAATTTATTTTTTTCCTCCCTGGGAATGAGGCTTGGGGAATAGAACAACTGGGCTGGCCCTGGGGCTCTCGGAGTGCTCAAGGACTACCGATTATAGCATCTTGCTGACCTCTGCTTTGATGCTCTCCTTAACATGATCAGACTGTCTATAGATTTTGTTCTTGACGGGCAAGCTATCCACATCATTGGTCCACATCAGTGTCCATATCATGGGTCAAGGAGACTTGCTTGTAGTCAGTCTGCTAACTCCTCACCCACAAGGGACTGCACAACACTGGACCCGAATACTTTAACAGACAGCTCTCCTTCTGCACCCTGACCCAACAGCTTCGCTCCACTCACCTTGCCCTCGCCACCGTCAAACGCATCCACAGAACGACCACGAAGATGTGGAACACTCTTCCAACCCACCTGCGTCAGACACAGGACCTAAGTACCTTCAGGGGACACCTCAAGACTTGGCTGTTCCAGCAGTAGCAGCCCCCCCTCCCTCAGCGCCGTGAGACCCTCACGGGTGACTAGTGCGCTTTACAAAAGATTTGATTGATTGGTCAGTGAGGGTTTCTTGTGTTTCTGGAGAGGAGTTGAGGGAGAAGTTCGCTCGCAGCTTCTTGTCCCTCATCACAAAGCACAGTCACAGGGAGGGCACCACTTCTCCTCAGCTCTTCAGCTCTTCTCCATGGCAGAGGTTCCTCTTAATTCAAGAAGTGATCTAATTGTCAGGGGTTTGGGTGCTCTTCTTATACCACTTTCTGCCTTTGAAGTAGGCCTACTTCAAAGAAAAGTCTCTCTTGTTTGTGAAATCCTGCCTTGCCCAGGCCAGGCTCCAGATTCACACCAGGGAGGTGGAGACTGCATTGTGTGAGGGCAAGCACAGCCCTTTCAGGTGTGAGTGACCACTCCTCCCCACCCTCCTAACACAGATGGCTCATCAGGAAATGCAGACTACACCCCAGCTCCCTTTGTGTTACTGTCTAGAGGAGAAATGCAAACAGCCTAACTGTCAAACTGACACAGACAGGGAATCCACAAACAGGCAGGGTCACAGAATGGTTTAAGTAAGAAAATGCCTACTTTCTAAAAGTGAATGTTTCAAATATACAATCTCAAAACCAACTTCACTAAAATATGTATTTTTAAATTGTGAGTTAAGAGACCCCAAACTTCAAATGTCTATCTGCTCTCAAAGGGAATCTGCGCTTTAATCATATTTAAAGGCAGCCCCCATGTTAACCTATGAGAGGGATTGGCCTTGCAACAGTAAGGACCAAATTTGGCAGTATTTCACTCTTAGAACATGTACATCATATAAGTACATGTCCCACCTTTAACATACACTGCACCCTGCCCATGGGACTTCCTAGGGCCTACCTTAGGGGTGCCTTACATGTAAGTAAAAGGAAGGTTTAGTCCTGGCAAGTGGGTACACTTGCCATGTTGAATTGGCAGCTACAACTGTACTCACAGATATTGCAGTGGAAGGTCTGAGCCATGTTTACAAGGCTACTAATGTGGGTGGCACAGCCAGTGCCTCAGTGTAGAAGGCTGGCCTGTCTTATAGTGGGTACCAAGGGGTACTTACACCTTGTGCCAGGTCCAGTTATCCCTTATTAGTGTAGAAGAGGTGTTTCTAGCAGCTTAGGCTGATAGAAGGTAGCTATGGCAAAGCAGCTTAGGCTGAACTAGGAGACATGCAAAGCTTCTACTATACCACTTATATCATATGCACAATATCATAAGAAAACACAATACTCGGAGTTACTAAAAATAAAGGTACTTTATTTTTATGACAATATGCCACAAGTATCTCAGTGAGTACCCTCAGTAAGAAGGTAAGTAATATACACAAGATATATGTACACAACCCAAAACAGGTAAGTAGTAGTAAGAAAAGTAATGCAAACAGTGTAGAATTACAATTGGATGCAATAGGTGAACATAGGTCTAGGGGCAACACAAACCATATACTTCAAAAGTGAAATGAGAATCACAAATGGACCCCAGACCTATGGGAGCTTGTAGAGGGTCGCTGAGACTGTAAGAAAACAGTTAGGGTGTCCAAGATACCCCACCCCAAGACCCTGGAAAATAGGAGTAAAGTTACCCTACTACCCCAGAAATACACTGCTAGGCAGGACCCCAGTGCTCATAATATATACCCTGTATGTGTTCCCTGTGTGGTGCCTAACTGTATCACTGAGGCTCTGCTAACCAGAACCTCAGTGTTGAAGCTCTCTCTGCTTTCTAAAATTGCTAGTGACTAATTTTACCAATTTTCATTGGTACACTGGAACACCCATATAATTCCCTTGTATATGGTACCTAGGTACCCAGGGTATTGGGGTTCCAGGAGATCCCTATGGGCTGCAGCATTTCTTTTGCCACCCATAGGGAGCTCAGACAATTCTTACACAGGACTGCCACTGCAGCCTGAGTGAAATAACGTCCACGTTATTTCACAGCCATTTTTTTCACTGCACATAAGTAACTTATAAGTCACCTATATGTCTAACCCTCACTTGGTGAAGGTTAGGTGCCAAGTTACTTAGTGTGTGGGCACCCTGGCACTAGCCAAGGTGCCCCCACATTGTTCAGGGCAAATTCCCCGAACTTTGTGAGTGCGGGGACACCATTACACGCGTACACTACACATAGGCCACTATTGAGTTGGACTCCGGCGTCGTGGGACCCTCCTTTTGTGACTCTGAGTTCACAGATCTTCTAAGTGCCTGCTCTGTTACTTCTGCGGGTGCTGCCTGCTTCTGCAGAGGCTCTCTGAATTGCTGAGCGCCCCCCCGTCTCCTCCTCCAAGGGGTGACATCCTGGTCCTTCCTGGTCCCCGGCAGCACCCAAAATCCTCAACCGTGACTCTTGCAGCTAGTAAGGCTTGTTTGCAGTATTTCTGCCTGGAAACACTTCTGCAACATCCAGCACGCACTGGGACATCATCCATCCAAAGGAGAAGTTCCTAGCCCTTTTCGTGTTGTTGCAGAATCTTCGGCTTCTTCCACCCGGAGGCAGACCTTTTGCACCTTCATCCGGGGTTTAGTGGGCACCTGCCCCCCCCGGACACTTTAGCGACTCTTAAACTTGCCCCCCTTCCTTTGCAGGTCTTCAGGTCCAGGAATCCGTCTTTAGTGCTTTGCAGTCTGTTGAGGTCTTTGCAAAACCCTCTATCACGACTTTAGTGTGTTTCTGGGGAAGTAGTAGCACTTTACTCCTACTTATCCAGGTCTTGGGGTGGGGTGTCTTGGACACCCTTAGTGCTTTCTTACACTCCCAGTGACTCTCTACACACTAAACTAGGCCTGGGTTCCATACGTGGTTCGCATTCCACTTTCTTAATATATGGTTTGTGTTGCCCCTAGGCCTATTGCATCCCACAGTGTTTGCACTACTTTCTGACTGTTTTACATACCTGATTTTGGTTTGTGTGTGTATATTTTGCGTATTTTACTTACCTCCTAAGGGAGTATATACTCTGTGATATTTTTGGCACATTTTCACTAAAATAAAGTACCTAGTATTGTGTTTCTTATGATATAGTACAGTGGTATAGTAGGAGCTTTGCATGTCTCCTAGTTCAGCCTAAGCCACTCTGCTATAGCTACCTCTATCAGCCTAAGCTTCTACAACACTACTAATCTACTAATAAGGGATAACTGAACTTGGCACAAGGTGTAAGTACCATCAGGTGCCCACTATAAGCCAGGCCAGCCTCCTACACATATTTATCCCCCTGTGGTAAAATGGCACACAGTGGGAGGAGGAGCTAAATAATTGTACAAAGCTTGCTTTGCACCATGATTTAACTCCTGGGTCAGACTAGGCATTAGGGGACCTGTGGACCCATTTCCATGGTTGAACACCATGGAATGGGTCCACAGGTGCCCTCCTCACGCCCCAGGAACAGCCACACCCACACCAGAGGGACGCCGGAGGATGGGGGACCCCATCCCAGGTAAGTAGAGTAAGTATAGGTAAGTATTTTTTTTAAATTAAAGTGCCATAAGGGGACCCTGGTCCCCTGTGCTGGCCATTGGGGTGGTGGGCATGACTCTGGTCTTGTCTAAGACTGGAGTCATGTGGTATGGATGGTTTTGCGTCAGGAAGTGACGTTAGGCTGGTTAGAGTTGTATTTTTTGTCTCTAATTAGTCTGTCATTTTTTGGTGCAAAACCCCCTTCCCCATACTACCACCCCCACTCGTCTAAGGTCATTTTCCCAAGCTCTAGCTGTGAGAAAGTAGCCTCTTTCTAGCCTGGTTACCCCCACTTTTGGCCTGTTTGTGAGTGTATGTCAGGGTGTTTTCACTGTCACACTGGGATCCTGCCAGCCAGGGCCCAGTGCTCATAGTGAAAACCCTATGTTTTCAGTATGTTTGTTATGTGTCACTGGGACCCTGCTAGCCAGGGCCCCAGTGCTCATAAGTTTGTGGCCTATATGTATGTGTTCCCTGTGTGGTGCCTAACTGTCTCACTGAGGCTCTGCTAACCAGAACCTCAGTGGTTATGCTCTCTCTTTACAAATTGTCACTATCAGGCTAGTGACTTATTTCACCAATTTACATTGGCATACTGGAACACCCTTATAATTCCCTAGTATATGGTACTGAGGTACCCAGGGTATTGGGGTTCCAGGAGATCCCTATGGGCTGCAGCATTTCTTTTGCCACCCATAGGGAGATCTGACAATTCTTACACAGGCCTGCCAGTGCAGCCTGAGTAAAATAACGTCCACGTTATTTCAAAGCCATTTACCACTGCACTTAAGTAACTTATAAGTCACCTATATGTCTAACCTTTACCTGGTAAAGGTTGGGTGCTAAGTTACTTAGTGTGTGGGCACCCTGGCACTAGCCAAGGTGCCCCCACATTGTTCAGGGCAAATTCCCCGGACTTTTTGAGTGGGGGGGACACCATTACACGCGTGCACTATACATAGGTCACTACCTATGTATAGCTTCACAATGGTAACTCCGAACATGGCCATGTAACATGTCTATGATCATGGAATTGCCCCCCAATGCCATCCTGGCATTGGTGGAACAATCCCATGATCCCCCGGGTCTCTAGCACAGACCCGGGTACTGCCAAACTACCTTTCCCGGGGTTTCACTGCAGCTTCTGCTGCTGCCAACCCCTCAGACAGGTTTCTGCCCTCCTGGGGTCCAGCCAGGCATGGCCCAGGAAGGCAGAACAAAAGACTTCCTCAGAGAGAGGGTGTTACACACTCTCCCTTTGGAAAAAGGTGTCAGGGCTGGGGAGGAGTAGCCTTCCCCAGCCTCTGGAAATGCTTTGATGGGCACAGATGGTGCCCATCTCTGCATAAGCCAGTCTGCACCGGTTTAGGGATCCCTCAGCCCTGCTCTGGCGCGAAACTGGTCAAAGGAAAGAGGAGTGACCTCTCCCCTGACCTGCACCTCCCCTGGGAGGTGCCCAGAGCTCCTCCAGTGTGCTCCAGACCTCTGCCATCTTGGAAACAGAGGTGCTGCTGGAACACTGGACTGCTCTGAGTGGCCAGTGCCAGCAGGTGACATCAGAGACTCCTTCTGATAGGCTCCTTCAGGTGTTGCTAGCCTATCCTCTCTCCTAGGTAGCCAAACCTCCTTTTCTGGCTATTTAGGGTCTCTGCTTTTGGGAATTCCTTAGATAACGAATGCAAGAGCTCATCAGAGTTCCTCTGCATTTCTCTCTTCACCTTCTGCCAAGGAATCGACTGCTGACCGCACTGGAAGCCTGCAAAACTGCAACAAAGTAGCAAAGACGACTACTGCGACCTTGTAACGCTGATCCTGCCGCCTTCTCAACTGTTTTCCTGGTGGTGCATGCTGTGGGGGTAGTCTGCCTCCTCTCTGCACTAGAAGCACCGAAGAAATCTCCCGTGGGTCGCCGGAATCTTCCCCCTGCAACCGCAGGCACCAAAGAACTGCATCGCCGGTCCTCTGGGTCTCCTCTCAGCACGACGAGCGAGGTCCCTTGAACTCAGCAACTCTGTCCAAGTGACTCCCACAGTCCAGTGACTCTTCAGTCCAAGTTTGGTGGAGGTAAGTCCTTGCCTCCCCACGCCAGACTGCATTGCTGGGAACCGCGTGTTTTGCAGCTACTCCGGCTCCTGTGCACTTTTCCAGGATTTCCTTTGTGCACAGCCAAGCCTGGGTCCACGGCACTCTAACCTGCATTGCACGACCTCCTGAGTTGTCCTCCGGCGGAGTGGGACTCTCTTGTGCAACTTCAGGTGAGCACCGTTTCACTCCACTTCGTAGTGCCTGTTCCGGCACTTCTGCGGGTGCCTACTAGCCCACCCTTTGAGCCGTCTGCAGGATTCCATACATTTTTGCACCCGGCTGGGAGCCCTGGATTCACGCAAGCTGACGCTATACTTTTTGATGCAAATCTGAGTTTGTGCAGTTTTGCGTCAAAAAGTATAAATATGGGTATAACTGCAGGCATCTAGTCACACAAGACCGGGTCAAAGTAGAAAGTCAAAGCCATCCGCGATTAAGCGCAGATCAGATCTCAGTGCTTACCTTCGGACTGTGAAAACATCTTGAAGAAAAATAACTGAGAAGGTAAAGGTCAGTGGGCAAGGCTGCAGTAGGTGTCCAGGGAGGGAGGGTTGCCATTGGATGGCCTTGGGTCAAAGCAGTGGTGAAGATTTTGAGGTGTGTACTTAGTTGCTGAAATGGAAGTACAAAAATTCCAGTGGGACAGGGCAGAGAGTTTTTGCTAAAGACAGCTCCATGAGGCCAGATACACTTTTGGTGAAGAACTGCTAAAAAGGATTTGCTGCTGCAGGATAGAATCTAGTGTGTGAAGTCTCAAAGTCTATCCAACTGGTGATGCACCCCTGGCAGAGAGGCAAGCAGGTTGGTCCTGGTCTCCTTCTGGTTCTCAGAGAAATGTTTGGCTAAAATATGTCAGAGTCCAACGTTTTAGGATTTGGCCATCTGGGCACCTTTGATACCACAACCCCAAGGGTCGTGGACTGTGGAGATACCTCTTGGGGGTTCAGGAATTGCTTAGGCTGGGTCCTGGTGCAGGTTCAAGATGGTGGGAGCCTGTTATGTCCCTTTGGATCCGAACAGGAGTCCAACAAACTAGCTATTGGAGTCATGTCTGGATATCCTGGATGCAGGTGAAGATGCAGGGCTCATCAGTAGGGCTGACCTCTGAGGGTTCAAGGCAGGCTCCATGCAGCAAGACAGTCCTTTCAGGTACAGCAGCAGTCAGGCAGAATGAAGACAGCAAGTCATAGCAGTAGGCAGTCATCTGGGTATCCTTCCAGAGGTCCGGTAATGAACTGAAGTGTCAGTCTGAAGGTCCTATTTTTATACCTTGGTGCCCTTCTTGTGGAAGGTGGGAGAAGCTCGGAAGGTTATTTGAAGTGCATGGAATTTCCTGACTCCCCTGCCCTAGTTACAAACTGGCTGAAGTGACAATACTGGGTTGTTAGACCCTTTGTGTGAACGCAGAGCACAGGCTTTTTAGGTGTAAGTGTGACTCCACACCCCTATCCTGCCAGCAGATGGCTCATTGAGGCACATCTAATCCCCCTATGTGTGACTATCTGGGAGGAATTCACAAAGTCTATCAGTTGCACCCAGGCATGTGACCCAGACCAGGTGAGAGACACAAAAGGGCTAAAGGAGAAAAATGCCAACATTCTAACAGTAGTCTTTTTAAATTTATAACACAAAATCAGATTTCACAATTAAAGAGTGTTTATCATTATAATTTCATAGGTACCAAACATGATATATCTTCCTGCTCCCAATTAGGAATTACAGTTTATTAAATGTAATCCCCAATGTTAACCTATGGGAGGGGCAGGCCTCACAGTAGTACACAATATAAAAGTAGGAGTTGTTCACTACTAGTACATGTAAAACTTAAAAGTAGCTCAAAGTACCTCACACCCTGCTCTATGGGCTACCTAAGACTTACCTTAGAGCTGACATATGTAATATAAATGAAGTCTAATGCTTTGCAAGGTATTTAAGGGTCAAATTGACCTGGCAGTTTAAATCTGCATTCAGGCTGCAATGGAAGGCTGGGGCGCATTCTAAGGTGGCACTTAAGTGGGTGGCACAATAAGTGCTGCAGGTCTACTGCTAGTATTTAATTGATGGGCCCTGGGTATATGGTATACCCCTCTACAAGGGATTTATAAGTACATTAAATATGCCAATTAGGTGTAAGCCAATCAAACCATGCTTAGGGGAGTGAGCGCAAGCACTTTAGCACTGGCTAGCACTGATAAAATGCAAGGAGTCCTACGGTGGAGGGTAAAAGACAAAGGGGGTGATTCTGACTTCGGCGGGTGGCAGAGGCTGCCCGCCAAAGTTCCCCCGCCAGAATACCGCAGCGCGGTCAAAAGACCGCCGCAGTAATTCTGAGTTCCCCACGACACCCGTTCCCGCCAGCCAGGTTCTGGCGGTCAAAACTGCCAGAACCAGGCTGGCGGGAAGGGGGTCGGAATCCCCATGGCGGCGCTGCCTGCAGCGCCGCCATGGAGGATTCTTCAGGCCAGGAGAAAACCGGCGGGAAACCGCTGGTTTCCCTTTTCTGACCGCGGCTTTACCGCCGCTGTCAGAATTGGCCTGGATGCACCGCCAGCCTGTTGGCGGTGCATCTGCGGTCCCCGAGACCGCCAGGGGTCGGAATGACCCCCAAAATGTTTGGGGGTGACCTAGCAGGGAGGGTCAGGTCCAACACGTGGGATTCTGGAATATCTGTATGACCATTAGTCTCTAATTTATTTATCACTGGCCTTTCACCTTGCTCCTCTATACAGTTATGGAACTTCTCTGTGACTTGCAATATCCTTATGATGGAAGGCACGGACACTTTGGGGGTTATTACAACTTTGAAGGAGGTGTTAATCCGTCCCAAAAGTGACGATAAAGTGACGGATATACCACCAGCCGTATTACGAGTTCTATCGGATATGATGGTCTCGTAATACGCCTGGTGGTATATCCGTCACTTTACCGTCACTTTTGGGACAGATTAACACCTCCTCCAAAGTTGTAATAACCCCCTTTATCCCTTATGTAATACAACGGATTCTGTAATCCTTCCATAAGCACCAGCCTGTAATTTCTTTATAATCAGTGATTTATGATGCACTCAGTTGCTGATTCTAAAGAAAAGATGTCAGAACTTGACTATTATAAGTTATTACGGTTGATTTCTGACATCAGAGCCAGCAGCTGTGGTGAAAGGCAGGTCAAGTCATGGAGCATAACTGAAGAACCTGTTTAAAGCTACGAAAACAACATTGCTTTTCTTTATTCTGCTTTGTTTTTTTAGTTTACAACGTCAAGCAGAGGACAAGCAGAGAGAAAATGTTAATTTTTTGCCCTCCTTAGAGAAAGGACAGAGTCTCTCTGCATGTTTCTACAAGGTTGAGCTAGTGCAGCTTTTTTTAAAATAACTTGTATTGAACTCTATCTTATATCTGTGCGTTTGGCGAAGATGAAGAGTCCAATTGTTTGATCGGCAAATTTGTAGTACTAGATGTCTACAGCTGATATCCTTAAAGACTTTTCAAGGAGGAATCATTACAATAGTTTTTTGAAGAATTGTTTGAATCAGTGATACATTTTGTTTATTACAGGAAATTGATTTATTGACAATGGATTCCATATAATTATGACATGTTGAACAGAATATTTTCAAGAATAATAATATGGGCAGACGCATGTACTTTTTCAATAATTCGCCATTCTTATTTATCGTTTTATTTTTTCATGGTTGAATGGGTATAAATGAGTATGAATGTTGATTGTAAGAGAGCAGTCCAGTTTGTCCTAAAGTGCTTGTTGATATAAGTATATATGTGGTATATATTTTTGTGAACTATTATAATAAATAGATATTTTGTACAACATATGTATTGACAATTATTTTTCAGACTCAACGTTAACCTAATTATTGTTTGGATTCCCTTTGGAACCATTATAGGAGGTGGGTTTTGTGTTCTAATTGTTATGCAGTGCACTGCAGCAAGCAACCTTTGCTGCTCTGCACTGCTTGACAGGAAAAGGGCAGGAATGTACTCTATTTAAAAGAAAACAGAGCATCCCTGCCTTCTCCCCCGCGCTAGCAATGTTTTGGCTGCCTACCGCCAAGACTGGAACCCTGGGGCCCCTTCCTGCAGAGAAACAATCCCCTGAAAAGAGGAACACACGAAGAGAAATACACATAATTTTCCTTGTTACACCTCCCCTGGGAGGTGTAACTTTTTGGCACATTCCCATGCTTAACAGTTCTAATAAATCAGGAAGAGTGTCAAAAACAATGGGAGGTTTGTGGCAACACCCACTCAATGACCATGGAACGCCTCCCTAGGGTGGAGTAAGGCCACACAGCAATTTGCACTGCGTTGCTTTACTGCAGATTTATGAAGCCACTCAGGGACGTTCAAAGTGGCCTTGCGTGGGTTAATAAATCTTACTTAAGGTTTGCATCACTCATGCACTACATTGTGTGGTGAAAACGCAACACAAACCTGGTCAGAAATATGGCCTTTTGTGTCTCCCACCAGCCGCAGTGAATCCTGTCTCTACCTCACACTCTCTCCGTCTGGATCAGACCTCAGTCCCAGTACTGACTCCCTCCTTTATATCTTCTTTAAGATCTCAGTGTCTCCCACCAGCCGCAGTGACTCCTGTCTCTACCTCACACTCTTTAACACCCGTCTTTCTCTTCCCAGATGCTCAATAACTGACCTCGGGGACTGCGCTTACATTGAAGATGAAGCCCTGAGGGTGTCGGGATGTTCACTTCCAAGACCCTACATTTGCACTAAGAAGCCAAATGACAGACAAATTGAAAGCACGGACAGGATCACTGGGAGGAACTGTTGCAATGGATTGTGCGAAAGAAGTGTTAACCATAACTTTAATCATTCCTGCTAGAGTTGTAAGACGTACACTGAAGATGGATAGATACGTAAAGGGAAACTAGTGAAGACAATCATGAGACCTGAATGCTGTTAACTAACATAAGTGACTTGTAATGTGAACCCTTGTAGGTGATGTGGTGGTTATTGCATAATGCTACAGGATGTGAAGTTATTTTGTTATGTAGAAATAAAACTATTAAAAATAATGATGACTTTACTCATAAAAGTTCTAAAGAGCTTTGGGAGAAGGTTGTTTTTCTTCTTGTTTGAAGTTATAATGGCCACATACTAAAACAGCATCTCAGATGTTTTCTACAAGATTCCAAAAGGCACCGTCCCGCTCAGTAGTAGTCCACGTCTCAAGGAAGGGTAACTGTGCCAGTGCATATTCCTTGGTTGACTCTTCTCTACATTTACTAAGAGGGATTGGGCTGCCCCGACTAACGGTTTGGGTGATGGAGTACTATGCCTTTGCTGACCTGTCGTGAGGTTTTTGGGAAGGTTTGAGTATCAGCAACAGTGTTTAATTTGTTCCTGCTTATCATTGAATTTGTTACATTTGTTAAAAGGTCATCAATCTGGCCAAATGGTGGACAGATACAATTACAGAGGATGTTGCCTCTACTGGTGATTACCCCAGAATTGCTGCATCCCCTTAAATAAATCCCTGAGTGACACTAGATTTTTGTCTTTCTGGGAAGAAATGGGGAGTGTAGCTTCGTTCGTGGCTCAGATCGAGGGGTGTGTCAGATGTGTCATGGACTCATTTTAAGTCTTGCCTGCGTGAGCATGTGCTAGTTAGGTCCTCATTTACAAGACTGCGTCACATTTCTTGCACTTCCTTAAGATCCCCGAATGATGGCATGGATGCGCTGTATTTACAATACATAGATCCATGGTGCACGTTTTCACAGATGCACCAGAAATTCGGACGCATCTGTTGGCACTAAACTCATCCATTGCTGGAGTAGAGTCGTAAAAATGAAGCTACTCCATCAATGCGAGGACGCTCCCATGGAAAAAGCCCTGCATCAATTTTACGCCTGCTCTGAGCAGGTTGTAAAATTCTGATGCAGTGAAGTCACAGAATGACGCAGTGAAATGTAAATTTTACTGCATCAGTTCTGCACAGCTTTTACTGTGGGAACGCCTACCCTGCTTAGATTATACCTGGTGCAGGTATAATGTGACACAGAGCTTCACAAACTGACGCATTGGGCCCAAAAGGCTTGTAAATGAGGCCGTCAGTGCCCTTCAGAAATCAGGCCTCGAAAAATCCTGAAACTGTTACCAGACCGGCAGGTGCAGTGACACAAATAATCTACTCGACCTCACTGAAACACGCTTGACGCATAAACTGGTTCCAACTTGGGCAGGATGAGGAGGAAGGTGTTTGAGCTTCTTAGTGATCTTGTTTGGCCTGCTTTCAGTAGTTTATTGGCGAATATTCTGGTTTCCCAGTGTGAAGGGCTTTGTGGGTTAGGCAGGCAGTTCTGAACTTGCAGCGGGCTTCAATTGGGAGCCAATTTAGACTCTTCAGGGCAGGGGAGATGTGGTCATATTTTTTAATTCCAGTCACCAGTCTGGCAGCTGCATGAAGGGTGGACCTCATGGGGGCAAGTTGGGATTTGGGCGTGCCGGTAGGAATGGAGATCCCATAGTCTAATCTGGGGAGCACCAGTGCTTGTGTGGCCTGTTTGAGATAGTCTTGGGGAATGAAAGATTTGATTTTGTTAAGCAGTTTTAGGCTGTAGGAGGCTGGCCTGGCTTGTAGTGGGTACCAAAGGTACTTACACCTTGTGCCAGGTCCAGTTATCCCTTATTAGTAGAGAAGAGGTGTTTCTAGCAGCTTAAGCTGATAGAAGGTAGATATGGCAAAGCAGCTTAGGCTGAACTAGGAGACATGCAAAGCTCCTACTATCCCACTTATATCATTTGCACAATATCATAAGAAAACACAATACACAGAGTGACTAAAAATAAAGGTACTTTATTTTTATGACAATATGCCACAAGTATCTCAGTGAGTAGCCTCAGTAAGAAGGTAAGTAATATACACAAGTTATATGTACACAAACCCAAAACAGGTAAGTAATAGCAAGAGAAGCAATGCAAACAGTGTAGAATTACAATAGGTTTCAATAGGTAAGCATAGGTATAGGGGCAACACAAACCATATACTCCAAAAGTGGAATGCAAATCACGATTGGACACCAGACCTATGTGAGCTTGTAGAGGGTCACTGGGGCTGTAAGAAAAAAGTGAGGGTTAGAAAAATAGCCCACCCCAAGACCCTGAAAAGTAGGTGTAAAGTGCACCTACTACCCCCAGAGAGCACAGAAGTCGTGATAGGGGGATTCTGCAGGAAGAACAAACACCAGCAATGCAACAACAGTGGATTTCCGGACCTGAGTACCTGCAAGACAAGGGGACCAAGTCCAATAGTTGCGACAGTGTCGAGAGTGGGCAGGAGCCCAGGAAATGCCAGCTGAGGGTGCAAGGAAGCTGCCACTGGGTGGAAGAAGCTTGGAGTTCTGCAAGAAAGAAGAGGACTAGGGACTTCTCCTTTGGAAGACTGATGTCCCACGTCGCGATGAAGCTTGCAGCGGTGATCTCATGCAGAAATACTGCAAACAAGCCTTGCTAGCTGCAAGGGTCATGGCAGAGGTTTTTGGGTGCTGCTGAGGACCAGGAAGGACCAGGATGTAGCCTTTTGGAGGAGGAGACAGAGGGGGCGCTCAGCAACTCAGAGAGCTCTCACAGAACCAGGAAGCACCCGCAGAAGTACCCCAAAAGGCACTTAGAAGAAAAGTGAACTGGAGTCCACGCAAAGTTACAAAAGAGGGTCCCACGACGTCGGAGGACAACTCAGAAGGTTGTGCACTGCAGGACGGAGTGCTGGGGACCCAGGCTAGGCTGTGCACGAAGGAAATCCTGGAAGAGTGCACAGGAGCTGGAGCAGCTGCAAATCAGACGGTACACAGCTTTGCAGTCTAGCGTGGGGAGGCAAGGACTTACCTCTACCAAACTTGGACTGAAGAGTCACTGGACTGTGGGAGTCACTTGGACAAAGGTGCTGAGTTCCAGGGACCACGCTCGTCGTGCTGAGAGGGGACCCAGAGGACCGGTGATGCAGTCTTTTGTTGCCTGCGGTTGCAGGGGGAAGATTCCGTTGACCCACGGGAGATTTCTTCAGAGCTCCTGGTGCAAGAAGGAGGCAAGCTACCCCCAGAGCATGCACCACCAGGAAACAGGCGAGAAAGCGGCAGGATTAGGTGCTACAATGTTGCTGGTAGTCATCTTGCTACTTAGTTGCGGTTTTGCAGGCATCCTGGAGCAGTCAGCGGTCGATCCTTTGGTAGAAGGTGAAGCGGGAGATGCATATAAACTCTGGTGATCTCTTACATTCGTTATCTGAAGAATTCCCCAAAGCAGAGACCATAAATAGCCAGAAAAGGAGGTTTGGCTACCAAGTTAGGAGGATTGGCTACCAAGAGAGGTAAGACCCTATCAGAAGGAGCCTCTGACATCACCTACTAGCACTGGCCACTCAGAGCAGTCCAGTGTGCCCCCAACACCTCTGTTTCCAAGATGGCAGAGGTCTGGGACACACTGGAGGAGCTCTGGGCACATCTCCTGGGAGGTACTGGTCAGGGGAGTAGTCACTCCCCTTTCCTTTGTCCTGCTTTGCGCCAGAGCAGGGCTGGGGGATCCCTGAACCGGTGTAGACTGGCTTATGCAGAGATGGGCACCATCCGTGCCCATCAAATCATTTCCAGAGGCTGGGGGAGGCTACTCCTCCCCAGCCCTTCACACTTATTTCCAAAGGGAGAGGGTGTAACACCCTTTCTCAGAGGAAATCCTTTGTTTTGCCTTCCTGGGTCAGGGCTGCCTGGACCCCAGGAGGGCAGAAACCTGTCTGAGGGGTTGGCAGCAGCAGCAGCTGCAGTGGAGACCCCGGAAAGGCAGTTTGGCAGTACCCGGGTTCTGTGCTAGAGACCCGGGGAATCATGGAATTGTTCCCCAATTACCAGAATGGTATTGGGGTGACAATTCCATAATTTTAGACATGTTACATGGCCATGTTCGGAGTTACCATTGTGACGCTATACATAGGTAGTGACCTATGTATAGTGCACACGTGTAATGGTGTTCCTGCACTCACAAAGTCCGGGGAATTTGCCCTGAACGATGTGGGGGCACCTTGGCTAGTGCAAGGGTGCCCACACACTAAGTAACTTTGCACCTAACCTTTACCAGGAAAAGGTTAGACATATAGGTGACTTATAAGTTACTTAAGTGCAGTGAAAATGGCTGTGAAATAATGTGTGCATTATTTCACTCAGGCTGCAGTGGCAGGCCTGTGTAAGAATTATCAGAGCTCCCTATGGGTGGCAAAAGAAATGCTGCAGCCCATAGGGATCTCCTGGAACCACAATACCCTGGGTACCTCAGTACCATATACTAGGGAATTATAAGGGTGTTCCAGTATGCCAATGTAAATTGGTGAAATTGGCCACTAGCCTGTTAGTGACAATTTGGAAAGAAATGAGAGAGCATAACCACTGAGGTTCTGGATAGCAGAGCCTCAGTGAGACAGTTAGTCATAACACAGGTAACACATTCAGGGCACACTTATGAGCACTGGGGCCCTGGCTGGCAGGGTCCCAGTGACACATACAACTAAAACAACATATATACAGTGAAAAATGGGGGTAACATGCCAGGCAAGATGGTACTTTCCTACACAACCCCCCCCCCAAACGAAGGACAATAAGACTAGTCATTACCTGATGGGTCTTCATTGTCTAAGTGGAAATATCTGGAGAGTCCATCTGCATTGGAGTAGGTACTCCCAGATCTATGTTCCACTGTATAGTCCATTCTCTGTAGGGATATGGACCACCTCAACAATTTCGGATTTTCACCTTTCATTTGTTTTAGCCAAAGTAGAGGTTTGTGGTCTGTCTGAACAATGAAGTGAGTGCCAAACAGCAAAGGCCTCCCTCTCTATGGCAGACCAACGCTTTTCTCTAGGGGTCAACCTCCTACTAATAAAAGCAACAGGTTGATCCTGGCCCTCAGAGTTAAGTTGTGATAGGACTGCCCCTACTCCTAATTCAGATGCATCAGTTTGGACATAGAATTTGTTAGAGTAACAAGGGCTTTTCAGGACAGGTGCAGAGCACATGGCCTGCTTTAGCTCCTCAAAAGCTTTCTGACAGTTTGCTGTCCATAATACCTTTTTAGGCATTTTCTTTGAAGTGAGGTCATTAAGAGGGGCTGCAATGGAGCCATAGTTCTTTATGAACCTCCTATAGTACCCAGTGAGGCCTAAAAAGGCTCTCACCTGAGTCTGAGTAGTAGGGGGAACCCAATCTAAAATTCTTTGGATTTTCCCCTGAAGTGGTGCAATCTGTTCCCCACCAACCAGGTGTCCCAGATAAACCACCTTCCCCTGCCCTATCTGGCACTTTGAAGCCTTGATAGTGAGGCCTGCCTTTTGCACGGCCTCTAAAACTTTCCATAGGTGGACCAGGTGATCATCCCAGCTGTAGCTAAAGACAGCTATATCGTCCAGATATGCTGCACTAAAAGCTTCCAGCCCTTGCAGGACTGTGTTCACCAACCTCTGAAAAGTGGCAGGTGCATTTTTCAATCCAAAAGGTATCACTGTGAATTGGTAATGGCCTCCAATGGTTGAAAATGCAGTTTTAGCTTTTGCATCTTCTGATAATTTGATCTGCCAATACCCTGCAGTCAAATCAAAAGTGCTTAGATACTTGGCAGATGATAGTGTATCTATGAGCTCATCTGCCCTGGGTATAGGGTGAGCATCAGTTTTGGTTACCTGGTTGAGACATCTGTAGACTACACAAAACCGCATTTCTTTCTTTCCATCTTTGGAATGAGGTTTTGGTACAAGTACCACAGGAGAAGCCCATGGACTTTCAGAGTGCTCAACCACTCCCAGTTCTAACATTTTCTGCACCTCTTGCTTTATGCAGTCTCTGACATGGTCAGGCTGCCTATAGATTTTACTTTTGACAGGCAAGCTGTCTCCAGTATCTATAGTGTGCTCACACCAAGAAGTGGTACCTGGCACAGTAGAGAAGAGTTCAGAAAACTGACCCAGGAGATTTATGCAGTGGTCTTTCTGCTCAGCAGTAAGACAATCTGCCAGTACAACACCTTCCACTAGAGCATCTTGTTCTGTGGAAGAGAAGAGATCAGGGAGAGGATCACTGTCTTCTTCCTGTCCCTCATCAGTTGCCAGGAGCAGGGTGAGATCAGCCCTGTCATAGTAGGGTTTCAGGCGATTGACATGGAGCACCCTAAGGGGACTCCTGGCAGTGCCTAAGTCAACAAAGAAGGTGACCTCACCCTTTTTCTCAACAATTGTGTGGGGTCCACTCCATTTATCTTGGAGTGCTCTTGGGGCCACAGGCTCCAAGACCCACACTTTCTGCCCTGGTTGGTACTGAACCAAAACAGCCTTCTGGTCATGCCATTGCTTTTGGAGCTCTTGGTTGGCCTGAAGGTTTTTAATGGCCTTTTTCATGTACTCAGCCATCCTTGATCTGAGGCCAAGTACATAGTACACTATGTCTTGCTTTGGAGCTTTTAAAGGTTGTTCCCAACCCTCCTTAACAAGTGTTAGAGGACCTCTCACACGGTGACCAAATAGGAGTTCAAAGGGGCTGAAGCCCACTCCTTTCTGGGGTACCTCCCTGTAAGCAAAAAGGAGGCATGGTAAAAGGATATCCCATCTCCTGCGGAGTTTTTCAGGGAGTCCCATAATCATGCCTTTGAGAGTTTTGTTAAATCTCTCCACCAGTCCATTTGTTTGTGGATGATAGGGTGTGGTAAACTTGTATGTCACACCACACTCCTTCCACATGGCCTTTAAGTAAACAGACATGAAATTGCTTCTCCTGTCTGATACCACCTCTTTTGGGAAGCCCACCCTGGAAAAGATTCCCAGGAGGGCCTTTGCCACTGCAGGAGCTGTAGTGGTCCTTAGAGGAATTGCTTCAGGATATCTGGTGGCATGGTCCACTACCACCAAGATAAACCTATTGCCTGAAGCAGTAGGAGGGTCAAGGGGGACAACTATGTCAACCCCTACCCTTTCAAAGGGAACCCCAACCACAGGCAGTGGAATAAGGGGTGCCTTTGGGGTGCCACCTGTCTTGCCACTGGCTTGACAGGTTTCACAGGACTTAAAAAATTCCTTTGTGTCCTCTGACATTCTAGGCCAATGAAACAGGGGAACAAGCCTGTCCCAAGTTTTCATTTGCCCCAAATGTCCAGCTAAGGGAATGTCGTGAGCAAGTGTTAGGAGGAACTTTCTGTACTCCTGAGGAATCACCAATCTCCTGGCAGCTCCAGGTTTTGGATCCCTTGCTTCAGTGTACAAGAGGTTGTCTTGCCAGTAAACTCTGTGAGAGTCACTGACATCCCCATTTGCTTGTTTGACAGCTTGCTGTCTTAGACCCTCTAATGTGGGACAGGTCTGCTGTGCCACACTCAGCTCCTCCCTGGCAGGCCCCCCTTCACCCAAAAGCTCAGCAGTGTCTGCTTCCAGCTCCTCTGGTGTAGGTTCTGCACAGGGTGGAAATTCTTCTTCCTCAGAAGTAGAATCCACTGTAGAGGGAGGGATAGTAGGTAGTGATTTACTTCTACTAGCCCTAGCTTTAGGGAGCACTTGGTCCATTCTTCCAGGATCCAAGTCACCCTGTCCTTTTTGCTTTTTGGCCTGAGCCCTGGTCAAAGCAAAAATATGCCCTGGAATGCCCAGCATTGCTGCATGAGCCTCCAACTCCACTTCTGCCCAAGCTGATGTCTCTAAATAATTCCCTAATAGACAGTCTACAGGTAAATCTGAGGCAACCACAACTTTCTTTGGGCCAGTACCCCCCCCCCCCCCAGTTGAGATTTACAACAGCCATGGGGTGGCTAAGGGTGTTGTTGTGAGCATCGGTTACTTGGTACTGGTGACCAAGTAGGTGTTGTTCAGGGTGGACCAGTTTCTCTATTACCATTGTAACACTGGCACCAGTGTCCCTGTAGGCCTGAACCTCAACACCATTTATTAGGGGTAGTTGCTTGTACTTATCCATGTTAAGGGGACAAGCAACCAAGGTGGCTAAATCAATAGCCCCCTCAGAGACTAACACAGCCTCTGTGGTGTCCCTAATCAGACCAACCCCAACTAAGTTACCAATAGTGAGCCCAGCTACTCCCTTGGATTGGCTATTAGTAGTTTTGCTCCCACCACCACTGCTATTACTAGGGACACTAGGTGTAGCAGTAGGGGTTGTAGTGGTAGGAGGCTTGGTGCTTTTCTTTGGACAACTGGGATCTGTTGTCCAATGGCCTTTTATTTTACATAAATAGCACCATGGTTTCTTTTCTTTGTTTTGATTAAAGGAGGATTTGGACCCACCACCCCCACCAGAGTGTTTTTGTGGGCCTGATGAAGACTCATTTTTAGATTTGTCCCCACCCTTGTCAGAAGACTTACCATCCTTCTTCTTATTGCCATCTTTGTCACCCCCTGTATGAACTTTTCTGTTCACCCTTGTTCTGACCCATTTGTCTGCCTTCTTTTCCAATTCTTGGGGAGAGGTCAGATCAGAGTCCACCAAGTACTGGTGCAACAAATCAGACACACAATTATTAAGAATATGCTCTCTCAGGATCAAGTTATACCGGCTTTCATAATCAGTTACTTTACTGCCATGTAACCACCCCTCCAAGGACTTCACTGAATGGTCAACAAAATCAACCCAGTCTTGTGAAGACTCCTTTTTGGTCTCTCTGAACTTCATCCTGTACTGTTCAGTGGTTAAGCCATAACCATCTAGGAGTGCATTCTTAAGAACTGTAAAATTATTGGCATCACTTTCTTTCACAGTAAGGAGCCCATCCCTACCCTTTACACTAAATGATAGCCATAGGATAGCAGCCCACTGCCTTTGAGGGACATCCTGTACAACACAGGCCCTCTCAAGTGCAGCAAACCACTTGTTAATGTCATCCCCCTCCTTATAAGGGGGAACTATCTTGTGCAGATTCCTAGAATCATGCTCTTTTGCAGGATGACTATGGGGAATACTGCTGCTGCCACCATGGGTTTCTAAACCCAATTTCTGTCTTTCTCTCTCCACTTCTAAGGACTGTCTATTCAAATTCAGCTGTTGCTTCTTGAGCTTTAGTCTGGTTTGTTCCACTCTCAATCTATTGAGCTCCCTTTCTAACACTCTGTCACCAGGGTGGGTGGGAGGGACATGCCTTGAAAGAGAAGTATGGTGAGAATGAACAGAAGGAGACCCATCCCTTACAGAAGGCATCCTAACAGCTTGGGTAACAGAAACATCACTTCTACTATGATGAGAAGGAATACTCTTGCTATGATGTGAGACAACACTATCAGTATGGTGTGACACTACATCAGTACCAACTATGCTAGGCTGTCTGGTAATGGGCAGGCTAGGAAGTTTCTTTCCTGACTCTTTTTCTAGGGGTGTCCCTGGATCAGATTGGGAACCATTAGCTACTTTTTCAACAGAAGTGGCACCTCTGGCCTTATCCTGTTCTATAAGCATGTTAACCAACAGTTCTCTACAGGGATTCTTCCCTACACTTAAACCTCTTTCTATGCAGAGACTCCTTGCTCCTTTCCAGGTAAGGTGATCATAAGCAAGTTTGGACAGATCAACAGTTTGGCCTGTGCCAGACATTTTAAAAGTGTTTAAGTGACAGAAAAAGTGAGAAAAAGTTTTTCAGAACTTTTGGAAAGACAGAAAAAAAAATCTTTTTTAAACTTTTTAAGAACTTTTAGAAAGTTTAGAGGTACTTTTCAGCACTTAGAAAAGAGTGAAAAGAGGAAATGCAAAACTTTTTGGTTAGGTGTACATACACTGAACTTGTTTTGTATATTTTTCTCTTATGAAAAGTACAATGACAAAAGTGGTAAGTAGTTACAAAGCACTTATCTCACCGCTGCACAACCAATGTAGGAGGCTGGACTGGCTTGTAGTGAGTACCAAGGGGTACTTAAACCTTGCACCAGGCCCAGGTATCCCTTATTAGTGTATAGGGTGTCTAGCAGCTTAGGCTGATAGATAATGGTAGCTTAGCAGAGCAGCTTAGGCTGAACTAGGAGACGTGTGAAGCTACTACAGTACCACTAGTGTCACTTGCACAATATCATGAGAAAACACAATACACAGTTATACTAAAAATAAAGGTACTTTATTTTTATGACAATATGCCAAAGTATCTCAGAGTGTACCCTCAGTGAGAGGATAGGAAATATACACAAGATATATGTACACAATACCAAAAATATGCAGTATAGTCTTAGAAAACAGTGCAAACAATGTATTGTTACAATATGATGCAATGGGGACACATAGGCATAGGGGCAACACAAACCATATACTCCAAAAATGGAATGCGAACCACAAATGGACCCCAAACCTATGTGACCTTGTAGAGGGTCGCTGGGACTATTAGAAGATAGTGAGAGTTAGAAAAATAACCCTCCCCAAGACCCTCAAAAGTGAGTGCAAAGTGCACTAAAGTTCCCCTAAGGACAAAGAAGTCGTGTTAGAGGAATAATGCAGGAAAGACACAAACCAGCAATGCAACAACTGTGGATTTCCAATCTAGGGTACCTGTGGAACAATGGGACCAAGTCCAAAAGTCACAAGCAAGTCGGAGATGGGCAGATGCCCAGGAAATGCCAGCTGCGGGTGCAAAGAAGCTTCTACTGGACAGAAGAAGCTGAGGTTTCTGCAGGAACGAAAAGGGCTAGAGACTTCCCCTTTGGTTGACGGATCCCTATCGCCGTGGAGAGTCGTGCAGAAGTGTTTTCCCGCCGAAAGAACGCCAACAAGCCTTGCTAGCTGCAAATCGTGCGGTTAGCGTTTTTGGACGCTGCTGAGGCCCAGGAGGGACCCGGAGGTCGCAAATTGGACCAGCAGAGAGAGGGGACGTCGAGCAAGACAAGGAGCCCTCTCTGAAGCAGGTAGCACCCGGAGAAGTGCCAGAAACAGGCACTACGAGGATGTGTGAAACGGTGCTCGCCGAAGTTGCACAAAGGAGTCCCACGTCGCCGGAGACCAACTTAGAAAGTCGTGCAATGCAGGTTAGAGTGCCGTGGACCCAGGCTTGGCTGTGCACAAAGGATTTCCGCCGGAAGTGCACAGGGGCCGGAGTAGCTGCAAAGTCGCGGTTCCCAGCAATGCAGCCCAGCGAGGTGAGGCAAGGACTTACCTCCACCAAACTTGGACTGAAGAGTCACTGGACTGTGGGGGTCACTTGGACAGAGTCGCTGGATTCGAGGGACCTCGCTCGTTGTGCTGAGAGGAGACCCAAGGGACCGGTAATGCAGCTTTTTGGTGCCTGCGGTTGCAGGGGGAAGATTCCGTCGACCCACGGGAGATTTCTTTGGAGCTTCTGGTGCAGAGAGGAAGCAGACTACCCCCACAGCATGCACAAGCAGGAAAACAGTCGAGAAGGCGGCAGGATCAGCGTTACAGAGTTGCAGTAGTCGTCTTTGCTACTATGTTGCAGGTTTGCAGGCTTCCAGCGCGGTCAGCAGTCGATTCCTTATCAGAAGGTGAAGAGAGAGATGCAGAGGAACTCGGCTGAGCTCATGCATTCGTTATCTAAAGTTTCCCCAGAGACAGAGACCCTAAATAGCCAGAAAAGAGGGTTTGGCTACTTAGGAGAGAGGATAGGCTACTAACACCTGAAGGAGCCTATCAGAAGGAGTCTCTGACGTCACCTGGTGGCACTGGCCACTCAGAGCAGTCCAGTGTGCCAGCAGCACCTCTGTTTCCAAGATGGCAGAGGTCTGGAGCACACTGGAGGAGCTCTGGACACCTCCCAGGGGAGGTGCAGGTCAGGGGAGTAGTCACTCCCCTTTCCTTTGTCCAGTTTCGCGCCAGAGCAGGGCTAAGGGGTCCCCTGAACCGGTGTAGACTGGCTTATGCAGAATTGGGCACATCTGTGCCCAACAAAGCATTTCCAGAGGCTGGGGGAGGCTACTCCTCCCCTGCCTTCACACCATTTTCCAAAGGGAGAGGGTGTCACACCCTCTCTCAGAGGAAGTTCTTTGTTCTGCCATCCTGGGCCAGGCCTGGCTGGACCCCAGGAGGGCAGATGCCTGTCTGAGGGGTTGGCAGCAGCAGCAGCTGCAGTGAAACCCCAGGAAAGGCAGTTTGGCAGTACCAGGGTCTGTGCTACAGACCACTGGGATCATGGGATTGTGCCAACTATGCCAGGATGGCATAGAGGGGGCAATTCCATGATCATAGACATGTTACATGGCCATATTCTGAGTTACCATTGTGAAGCTACATATAGGTAGTGACCTATATGTAGTGCACGCGTGTAATGGTGTCCCCGCACTCACAAAGTTCAGGGAATTGGCTCTGAACAATGTGGGGGCACCTTGGCTAGTGCCAGGGTGCCCTCACACTAAGTAACTTTGCACCTAACCTTTACCAGGTAAAGGTTAGACATATAGGTGACTTATAAGTTACTTAAGTGCAGTGTAAAATGGCTGTGAAATAACGTGGACGTTATTTCACTCAGGCTGCAGTGGCAGGCCTGTGTAAGAATTGTCAGAGCTCCCTATGGGTGGCAAAAGAAATGCTGCAGCCCATAGGGATCTCCTGGAACCCCAATACCCTGGGTACCTCAGTACCATATACTAGGGAATTATAAGGGTGTTCCAGTAAGCCAATGTAAATTGGTAAAAATAGTCACTAGCCTGTTAGTGACAATTTGGAAAGAAATGAGAGAGCATAACCACTGAGGTTCTGGTTAGCAGAGCCTCAGTGAGACAGTTAGTCACTACACAGGTAACACATTCAGGCACACTTATGAGCACTGGGGCCCTGGGTTACCAGGGTCCCAGTGACACATACAACTAAAACAACATATATACAGTGAAAAATGGGGGTAACATGCCAGGCAAGATGGTACTTTCCTACACAACCCCCCCCCCAAACGAAGGACAATAAGACTAGCCATGACCTGATGAGTCTTCATTGTCTAAGTGGAAATATCTGGAGAGTCCATCTGCATTGGAGTGGCTACTCCCAGGTCTATGTTCCACTGTATAGTCCATTCCCTGTAGGGATATGGACCACCTCAACAATTTAGGATTTTCACCTTTCATTTGTTTTAGCCAAAGTAGAGGTTTGTGGTCTGTCTGAACAATGAAGTGAGTGCCAAACAGGTATGGCCTCAACTTCTTCAGTGCCCAGACCACAGCAAAGGCCTCCCTCTCAATGGCAGACCAACGCTTTTCTCTAGGGGTCAACCTCCTACTAATAAAAGCAACAGGTTGATCCTGGCCCTCAGAATTAAGTTGTGATAGGACTGCCCTTACTCCTAATTCATATGCATCAGTTTGGACATAGATTTTTTTAGAGTAACAAGGGCTTTTCAGGACAGGTGCAGAGCACATGGCCTGCTTCAGCTCCTCAAAAGCTTTCTGACAGTTTGCTGTCCATAATACCTTTTTATGCATTTTCTTGGATGTGAGGTCATTAAGAGGGGCTGCAATGGAGCCATAGTTCTTAATGAACCTCCTGTAATACCCAGTGAGGCCTAGGAAGGCTCTCACCTGAGTCTGAGTGGTAGGGGGAACCCAATCAATAATTGTTTGGATTTTCCCCTGAAGTGGTGCAATCTGTTCCCCACCAACAAGGTGTCCCAGATAAACCACCTTACCCTGTCCTATCTGGCACTTTGAAGCCTTGATAGTGAGGCCTGCCTTTTGCAGGGCCTCCAAAACTTTCCATAGGTGGACCAGGTGATCATCCCAGCTGGAGCTAAAGACAGCTATATCGTCCAAATATGCTGCACTGAAAGCTTCCAGCCCTTGCAGGACTGTGTTCACCAACCTCTGAAAAGTGGCAGGTGCATTTTTCAAACCAAAAGGCATTACAGTAAACTGGTAATGTCCTCCAATGGTTGAAAATGCAGTCTTAGGTTTAGCATCTTCTGACAATTTGATCTGCCAATACCCTGCAGTCAAGTCAAAAGTGCTTAGATACTTGGCAGATGCCAGTGTATCTATGAGCTCATCTGCCCTGGGTATAGGGTGAGCATCAGTTTTGGTTACCAAGTTGAGACCTCTATAGTCTACACAAAACCGCATTTCCTTCTTTCCATATTTGGAATGGGGTTTTGGTACCAGTACCACAGGAGAAGCCCATGGACTGTCAGAGTGCTCAACCACTCCTAGTTCTAACATTTTCTGGACCTCTTGCTTTATGCAGTCCCTGACATGGTCAGGCTGCCTATAGATCTTACTTTTGACAGGTAAACTGTCTCCAGTATCTATAGTGTGCTCACACCAAGAAGTGGTACCTGGCACAGTAGAGAAGAGTTCAGAGAATTGATCTAGGAGATTTATGCAATTATCTTTCTGCTCAGCAGTAAGACAATCAGCCTAAACTACACCTTCCACAAGAGCATCTTGTTCTGTGGAAGAGAAGAGATCAGGTAGAGGATCACTGTCTTCTTCCTGTCCCTCATCAGTTGCCATGAGCAGGGTGAGATCAGCCCTGTCATAGTAGGGTTTCAGGCGGTTGACATGGAGCACCCTAAGGGGACTCCTGGCAGTGCCCAAGTCAACTAAATAGGTGACTTCTCCCTTCTTTTCAACAATTGTGTGGGGACCACTCCATTTATCTTGGAGTGCTCTTGGGGCCACAGGCTCCAAGACCCACACTTTCTGCCCTGGTTGGTACTGAGCCAAAACAGCCTTCTGATCATGCCATTGCTTCTGGAGCTCTTGGCTGGCCTGAAGGTTTTTACTGGCCTTTTTCATGTACTCAGCCATCCTTGATCTGAGGCCAAGTACATAATCCACAATATCCTGCTTAGGAGCTTTTAAAGGTTGTTCCCAACCCTCCTTTACAAGTGTGAGTGGACCCCTAACGGTGTCCAAAAAGAAGTTCAAAGGGGCTGAAGCCCACTCCTTTCTGGGGTACCTCCCTGTAGGCAAAAAGGAGGCATGGTAGAAGGATATCCCATCTCCTGCGGAGTTTTTCAGGGAGACCCATAATCATGCCTTTGAGAGTTTTATTAAATCTCTCCACCAGTCCATTTGTTTGTGGATGATAGGGTGTTGTGAACTTGTACGTTACACCACACTCCTTCCACATGGCCTTTAAGTATGCAGACATGAAATTGCTTCCCCTGTCTGATACCACTTCCTTTGGGAAGCCCACCCTGGAAAATATTCCCAGGAGGGCCTTTGCCACTGCAGGTGCTGTAGTGGTCCTTAAAGGAATAGCTTCAGGGTATCTTGTGGCATGGTCCACTACCACCAAGATAAACCTATTGCCTGAAGCAGTAGGAGGGTCAAGGGGGCCAACTATGTCAACCCCTACCCTTTCAAAGGGAACCCCAACCACAGGCAGTGGAATAAGGGGTGCCTTTGGGCTGCCACCTGTCTTGCCACTGGCTTGACAGGTTTCACAGGACTTACAAAATTCCTTTGTGTCCTCAGACATCCTAGGCCAATGAAACAATGGAACCAATCTGTCCCAAGTTTTCATTTGACCCAGGTGTCCAGCTAGGGGAATGTCGTGTGCCAGGGTTAGGAGGAACTTTCTGTACTCCTGAGGAATCACTAATCTCCTGGCAGCTCCAGGTTTAGGATCCCTATGCTCAGTGTACAAGAGGTTGTCCTCCCAGTAAACTCTGTGAGAGTCACTGACATCCCCATTAGCCTGTTTGACAGCTTGCTGTCTGAGACCCTCTAATGTGGGACAGGTTTGCTGTGCCACACTCAGCTCCTCTCTGGCAGGCCCCCCTTCACCCAAAAGATCAGCAGTGTCTGCTTCCAGCTCCTCTGGTGTGGGTTCTGCACAGGGAGGGAATTCTTCTTCCTCAGAAGTAGAATCCACTGTAGAGGGAGGGATAGTAGGAAGTGGTTTGCTTCTACTAGCCCTAGCTTTAGGGAGCACTTGGTCCATTGTTCCAGGATCCAAGCTTCCCTGTCCTTTTTGCTTTTTGGCCTGAGCCCTTGTCAAAGCAAAAATATGCCCTGGGATGCCCAGCATTGCTGCATGGGCCTCCAACTCCACATCTGACCAAGCTGATGTCTCCAAATAATTCCCTAATAGACAGTCTACAGGTAAATCTGAAGCTACCACAACTTTCTTTGGACCAGTAACCCCCCCCAGTTGAGATTAACAACAGCCATGGGGTGGCTAAGTGTGTTGTTGTGAGCATCAGTAACTTGGTACTGGTGACCAAGTAGGTGTTGTTCAGGGTGGACCAGTTTCTCTATGACCATAGTCACACTGGCACCAGTGTCCCTGTAGGCCTGAACCTCAACACCATTTATTAGGGGTAGTTGCTTGTACTTATCCATATTAAGGGGACAAGCAACTAAGGTGGCTAAATCAATAGCCCCCTCAGAGACTAACACAGCCTCTGTGGCCTCCCTAACAAGGCCAACCCCAACTAAGTTACCAATAGTGAGCCCAGCTACTCCCTTGGATTGGCTATTAGTAGGTTTGCTCCCACCACCACTGCTATTAGTAGGGACACTAGGGGTAGCAGTAGGGGTTGTAGTGGTAGGAGCATTGGTGCCTTTCTTTGGACAACTGGGATCTGTTGTCCAATGGCCTTTTATTTTACATAAATAGCACCATGGTTTCTTTTCCTTGTTCTGATTAAAAGAGGATTTGGGCCCACCACCCCCACCAGAGTGTTTTTGTGGGCCTGATGAAGACTCATTTTTAGATTTGTCCCCACCCTTGTCAGAAGACTTACCATCCTTCTTTTTGTTGCCATCTTTGTCACCCCCTGTATGAACTTTTCTGTTCACCCTTGTTCTGACCTATTTGTCTGCCTTCTTTCCCAATTCTTGGGGAGAGGTCAGATCAGAGTCCACCAAGTACTGGTGCAACAAATCAGACACACAATTATTAAGAATATGCTCTCTCAGGATCAAGTTATACAGGCTGTCATAATCAGTAACTTGTCTGCCATGTAACCACCCCTCCAAGGCCTTCACTGAATGGTCAATGAAATCAACCCAGTCTTGTGAAGACTCCTTTTTGGTCTCTCTGAACTTTATCCTGTACTGTTCAGTGGTTAAGCCATAACCATCCAGGAGTGCATTCTTAAGAACTTGGAAATTATTAGCATCATTTTCTTTCACAGTAAGGAGCCTATCCCTACCTTTTCCACTAAATGATAGCCATAGGATAGCATCCCACTGCCTTTGAGGGACATCCTGTACAACACAGGCCCTCTCAAGTGCAGCAAACCACTTGTTAATGTCATCCCCCTCCTTGTAAGGGGGAACTATCTTATGCAGATTCCTGGAATCATGCTCTTTTGCAGGATGACTATGGGGAATACTGCTGCTGCCACCATGGGTTTCTAAACCCAGTTTCTGTCTCTCCTTCTCTACTTCTAAAGTCTGTCTATCCAAATCCAGCTGTTGCTTCTTGAGCTTCAGTCTGGTTTGTTCCACTCTCAATCTATTGAGCTCCCTTTCTAACAATCTGTCATCAGGGTGGGTGGGAGGGACATGCCTTGAAACAGAAGTATGGTGAGAATGGACAGAAGGAGACCTGTCCCTTACAGAAGCCACCCTAACAGCTTGGCTAACAGAAACATCACTACCAGTATGGTGAGAATAAATGCTTTTGCTATGATGTGAGACAACACTATTTATATGGTGTGGCTCATCATCATTACCAACTGTGCTAGACTGTCTAGTAATGGGCAGGCTAGGAAGTTTCTTTCCTGAATCTTTTCCTGGGGGAGTCCCTGGATCAGATTGAGAACCATTAGCTACTTTTTCAACAGATTGGGCACTTATGGCCTTATCCTGTACTCTAAGCATGTTAATTAACAGTTCTAAGGAAGGATTCTTCCCTACACTCAAACCTCTCTCTTTGCAGAGATTCCTTGCTCCTTTCCAGCTAAGGTGATCATATGCAAGTTTGGACAGATCAACATTTTGGCCTGTGCCAGACATTTTTAGAGAGAGTTAAAGTGATAGTAAAAGATACAAAGTTTGTCAGAGCTTTTAGAAAGACAGAGAAAAAAACTTTTTAAACTTTTTAGAAAGTTAGAAGTACTTTTCAGCACTTAGAAAAGAGTGAAAAGAGGAAATGCAAAACTTTTTGGCTATGTGTATATACACTGACCTTGTTTTGTATATTTTTCTCTTATGAAAAGTACAATGACAAGAGTGGTAAGTAGTCTCAAAGCACTTATCCCACCACTGCACAACCAATGTAGGAGGCTGGACTGGCTTGTAGTGAGTACCAAGGGGTACTTGCACCTTGCACCAGGCCCAGTTATCCCTTATTAGTGTATAGGGTGTCTAGCAGCTTAGGCTGATAGATAATGGTAGCTTAGCAGAGCAGCTTAGGCTGAACTAGGAGACGTGTGAAGCTACTACAGTACCACTTAGTGTCATATGCACAATATCATAAGAAAACACAATACACAGTTATACTAAAAATAAAGGTACTTTATTTTTATGACAATATGCCAAAGTATCTTAGAGTGTACCCTCAGTGAGAGGATAGGAAATATACACAAGATATATATACACAATAGCAAAAATATGCAGTATAGTCTTAGAAAACAGTGCAAACAATGTATAGTTACAATAGGATGCAATGGGGAAACATAGGGATAGGGGCAACACAAACCATATACTCCAAAAGTGGAATGTGAACCACGAATGGACCCCAAACCTATGTGACCTTGTAGAGGGTCGCTGGGACTATTAGAAGATAGTGAGAGTTAGAAAAATAACCCTCCCCAAGACCCTGAAAAGTGAGTGCAAAGTGCACTAAAGTTCCCCTAAGGACAAAGAAGTCGTGTTAGAGGAATAATGCAGGAAAGACACAAACCAGCAATGCAACAACTGTGGATTTCCAATCTAGGGTACCTGTGGAACAAGGGGACCAAGTCCAAAAGTCACAAGCAAGTCGGAGATGGGCAGATGCCCAGGAAATGCCAGCTGCGGGTGCAAAGAAGCTTCTACTGGACGGAAGAAGCTGAGGTTTCTGCAGGAACGAAAAGGGCTAGAGACTTCCCCTTTGGTGGACGGATCCCTCTCGCCGTGGAGAGTCGTGCAGAAGTGTTTTCCCGCCGAAAGAACGCCAACAAGCCTTGCTAGCTGCAAATTGTGCGGTTAGCGTTTTTGGACGCTGCTGAGGCCCAGGAGGGACCAGGAGGTCGCAAGTTGGACCAGCAGAGAGAGGGGACGTCGAGCAAGACAAGGTGCCCTCTCTAAAGCAGGTAGCACCCGGAGAAGTGCCAGAAACAGGCACTACGAGGATGCGTGAAACGGTGCTCGCCGAAGTTGCACAAAGGAGTCCCACGTCGCCGGAGACCAACTTAGAAAGTCGTGCAATGCAGGTTAGAGTGCCGTGGACCCAGGCTTGGCTGTGCACAAAGGATTCCCGCCGGAAGTGCACAGGGGCCGGAGTAGCTGCAAAGTCGCGGTTCCCAGCAATGCAGCCCAGCGAGGTGAGGCAAGGACTTACCTCCACCAAACTTGGACTGAAGAGTCACTGGACTGTGGGGGTCACTTGGACAGAGTCGCTGGATTCGAGGGACCTCGCTCGTCGTGCTGAGAGGAGACCCAAGGGACCGGTAATGCAGCTTTTTGGTGCCTGCTGTTGCAGGGGGAAGATTCCGTCGACCCACGGGAGATTTCTTCGGAGCTTCTGGTGCAGAGAGGAGGCAGACTACCCCCACAGCATGCACAAGCAGGAAAACAGTCGTGAAGGCGGCAGGTCAGCGTTACAGAGTTGCAGTAGTCGTCTTTGCTACTATGTTGCAGGTTTGCAGGCTTCCAGCGCGGTCAGCAGTCGATTCCTTATCAGAAGGTGAAGAGAGAGATGCAGAGGAACTCGGGTGAGCTCATGCATTCGTTATCTAAAGTTTCCCCAGAGACAGAGACCCTAAATAGCCAGAAAAGAGGGTTTGGCTACTTAGGAGAGAGGATAGGCTACTAACTCCTGAAGGAGCCTATCAGAAGGAGTCTCTGACGTCACCTGGTGGCACTGGCCACTCAGAGCAGTCCAGTGTGTCAGCAGCACCTCTGTTTCCAAGATGGCAGAGGTCTGGAGCACACTGGAGGAGCTCTGGACACCTCCCAGGGGAGGTGCAGGTCAGGGGAGTGGTCACTCCCCTTTCCTTTGTCCAGTTTCGCGCCAGAGCAGGGCTAAGGGGTCCCCTGAACCGGTGTAGACTGGCTTATGCAGAATTGGGCACATCTGTGCCCAACAAAGCATTTCCAGAGGCTGGGGGAGGCTACTCCTCCCCTGCCTTCACACCATTTTCCAAAGGGAGAGGGTGTCACACCCTCTCTCAGAGGAAGTTCTTTGTTCTGCCATCCCGGGCCAGGCCTGGCTGGACCCCAGGAGGGCAGATGCCTGTCTGAGGGGTTGGCAGCAGCAGCAGCTGCAGTGAAACCCCAGGAAGGCAGTTTGACAGTACCAGGGTCTGTGCTACAGACCACTGGGATCATGGGATTGTGCCAACTATGCCAGGATGGCATAGAGGGGGCAATTCCATGATCATAGACATGTTACATGGCCATATTCTGAGTTACCATTGTGAAGCTACGTATAGGTAGTGACCTATATGTAGTGCACGCGTGTAATGGTGTCCCCGCACTCACAAAGTTCAGGGAATTGGCTCTGAACAATGTGGGGGCACCTTGGCTAGTGCCAGGGTGCCCTCACACTAAGTAACTTTGCACCTAACCTTTACCAGGTAAAGGTTAGACATATAGGTGACTTATAAGTTACTTAAGTGCAGTGTAAAATGGCTGTGAAATAACGTGGACGTTATTTCACTCAGGCTGCAGTGGCAGGCCTGTGTAAGAATTGTCAGAGCTCCCTATGGGTGGCAAAAGAAATGCTGCAGCCCATAGGGATCTCCTGGAACCCCAATACCCTGGGTACCTCAGTACCATATACTAGGGAATTATAAGGGTGTTCCAGTAAGCCAATGTAAATTGGTAAAAATAGTCACTAGCCTGTTAGTGACAATTTGGAAAGAAATGAGAGAGCATAACCACTGAGGTTCTGGTTAGCAGAGCCTCAGTGAGACAGTTAGTCACTACACAGGTAACACATTCAGGCACACTTATGAGCACTGGGGCCCTGGGTTACCAGGGTCCCAGTGACACATACAACTAAAACAACATATATACAGTGAAAAATGGGGGTAACATGCCAGGCAAGATGGTACTTTCCTACACTCCTGTGGGGGGGGGGGGGACCAGAGCTACATGGGTCCCATCAATAGCACCTATGATGTTGGGGATATGTCCAAGGGCATGGAAGTCACCTTTCACTGTAGCAAAATCTTCCACCTCAGGGAAAATGATGTATCTCCTTACGTGTTTCAGCAGGGCAGACAACACTCTGGACAGCACGTTGGAAAACATAGGCTAGGACATCCCTGATGCCATGGCCACTGTTGTCTGAAAAGACCCACTTGCAAGGAAATGGAGCACTGACAGCACCTGCACGTCAGGGGGGATTCCAGTGGGATGGCGGATTGGTGACATCAGGTCTGGCTCCAACTGGTACATAGTTCCTGGATTGTGGCACGGTCAAACCTGTAGGTGACGATTAAATGTCGCTCCTCCATTGTCAACAGGTCCACCAGCGGTCGGTACACCGGAGGATTCCGCCATCTTCTCAACTGTCCAAGCTGACGGCGCCTAGGAAGGACAACAGCGACGATCGAGTCAATTTTTTTCCAGGTATGTACCCACAGTTACACAGAAGACGACACCAAACACAAAACCCTTCCTGTATGTGTGTTGAGTGTGGGCCTAACTATGTGTGACGCAGAAGTAAATGAAGCCATGTGGGCCCCTGAAATGGCGGCTGCCTGACCTCTAAACTGGGACAATGGGATTGTGTGGTAACTGCGTTGGCATTGCACACAGTCGCGGTAGGCGGTCGTAGACCGCGGTGCAATGCTGCATTGGTTAACATAGGACCCTATGGGTCCCAGGAGCCAATGAACAGCTGCGCCGGCGGTGATGATACGCACCACCACGGACGTCGCCGACATTTTCTATCTGTTCAATCACTAGATACCTGATCTTCGACAGGAGAGGACCTACACTGCAAGTGCTGTTGTGACCTTGGTCTGGAAGAGACAATGGCTGCTGCGTCTGGGGAAAGGGCCCCTGCCTTCACTGCTCAGGAGTTGGAGAAACTGGTAGACGGGGTCCTCCCCCAGTACACGCTACTCTACGGTCCTCCAGACCAACAGGTTAGTGCACAGGGAGCATGTTGTATGGGCTAGGCCTGGGTGGAGAGGGCTGGTTGTAAGAGGGAAGGGGGCAGAGTTCAGGGACCATGAATGTATGTGAATGAATGAGCCACATGGCTAGGGTAGGGAGGGGGGCCACTCAAATCGACGGTGCAGTTGTTAATGATTTCGCTTCTTCCCTTGTGCATGTCATGTATTTCAGCGCCCACCAGAAGAAGGACATTTGGCGTGCCATCGCCAAGGACGTCCGCACCCTGGGGGTCCACCAGAGATGGGGCACCCACTGCCGTAAAAGATGGGAGGACATTCGCCGCTGGAGCAAGAAGACGGCGGAGGCTCAGCTGGGGATGGCCTCCCAACGTGGGAGGGGTGCCCGTCGCCCCATGGCCCCCCTGATGTTTAGGATCCTGACGGTGGCCTACCCTGAGTTGGATGGGCGCTTGAGGGCATCACAGCAGACACAAGGGGGTGAGTACTCTCTCATTCTGCGGACTTTGCGCGCAGTGGAGGGGTCTGGGTAGGGGAGGAGGCTTGTGGGTGTACCTAGGCCAGGCAGAAATACGTAGACTAGGCCCCTCCGTAATGCAGGCCATGTGGCACTCTTCCCCACCGCAGTAGAGTGCCAAGTACAGGTATAGATGCCCCTGTGGCATCCATGTGTGCAGATGTCCACCAGATCCCAGAAATTGCATCTGCAGAGGCCAGGAGTACGGCGTAGTGCAGGGGGCTGCTGTGTCTGTATTGTCCGCCAACTGTAGCGGTATGTCATGCACTCAACCTGTCTCTCTTCTGTCTCCCCCCCCCCCCTTTGTGCTCTCCCTGTTCTTTTGTGCATCAGCATCATCAGGCGGAGGTACAGTGGCACCGGAGCACGAGGGAGCTGAATCCCACATGGCCATGGAGGGCCACACCACGGACTCAGAATGCACCAGTGGGACGAAGGGCGAGGGGAGCTTCACGTCGGCCACCGGATCTCCAAGCAGCGACACGGACTCGTCCGCCGATGGGAGCTCCCTTATGGTGGCGGCACCATCTGTGCGCCCCACTTCTACAGGTACAGCCGCCACCTCCCCTACCAGCACCGCCCTCCCAGCAGCCCCTCAGCGTTCGCCCCATGCCTGCTCACCCAGGAGGGTGGGCATCACCTTCGCCCCAGGCACCTTAGGCCCTGCCCCAGTCACCCCTGCTGCCCTCAGTGAGGAGGCCATTGACATCCTCAGGTCACTCACTGTTGGGCAGTCTACCATTGTGAATGCCATCCAAGGTGTAGAAAGGGAGTTGCAACACGGTAATGCATTCCTGGAGGGCATTCATTCTGGTCAGGCTGTCCTTCAGCAAACCCTGCAATCTCTGGCCTCAGCACTGATGGCAGCCATTGTCCCTGTGTCTAGCCTCCCTCCTCCAACCTCCTCCACTCAGACCCAATCCCCTGTACCCCAGCCCATCCCAAGCACACCTACAGACCAGCATGCACACAAGTCAACACACAAGGGAAGCTCAGGGAAACATAGGCACCACACAACCCACAGGCACACACACAAGCATCACCCACATGCAGACACAGCAACATCCACTGCCTCCGCTGTGTCCCCCTCCTCGTCGTCTCCCTCCTCCCTCCCAGTCTCGTCTGCACTCTCACCTGCATGCACTACATCTACAGGCACCAGGAGTCGCACCAGAACACCCAGCACCACACCCCGCTCACCTGCAATCACCACCTCCACTCCCATTTACACGTCCCCTGTGTCCTCTCCCAGTGTGTCTGTGACGCCCCCTCCCAAAGTACACAAAAGCGGGCACCCACACACCCAACATCCATCCACCTCACGACAGCCTCCAGTACCTGCACCTGCACCCAAAACACCTAAAGTGACACCTCCTACAACCACCTCCTCTTCCTCCACTCCCAGACCCCCTCCAACTACCCATCCCAGTGTTCGTCAGAAACTGTCCCTCTGTAAAGTTGACCTTTTTGCCCCCACCCCCTCCAATTCACCAGTCCCGTCGTAGCGCCTCAGCCAAAAAGCCTCCAATACCAGTGGTGTCACGGTTTCGGGCGGGTCTGATCAGGACTTTGGTTGGGACACCCCTTGAGGTTACCGAATATCCTAAAGAGGTAGTGTGCTGGGGCAGAAGAGCAGCTAAAGGCATACACGGAAAGGACAGCTATGGACAGGCACTGGAAACAGGAAAGTAAAAGCAGAGCAACCCTTGTGTGAACAAACAGGAAACGGATTACCAGTGGACAAACACGCTGGGGTTGTACACAGAGTAAGGCGCAGAACCTCCCACAGTGACAGGGAATCTCAATGCCTCTGTGCAATTTGCTCTTACAGATAGTCACCCTGCCAGCCTCATAGAAAGGAGGCAGCAGAAGTGATTCTGTCTCTGGACCCTAGAGCACAAACAAGGATAGTACTTACAGACACAGGACACGCTCTTGTGGGTCCAGCTGGAAACACAGTGGCGATTCCTGAGAAAACAGCAATAGCACACTGTCACTGTTAGGCACGAAATACAACGTATAACACTGGACAAGGATGGGGGCTGGAATTGCCTCCTGGAAACCAGGAGCCAACCCCAGTACACAGGAGGACACGTATACACTGGTGAAGACTGATAGAACACTTACCAGACACAAAGAACCAAGAAGAAACAGAAACAGAAGGGAACAAACAAAGAGGCAGAGGCAAGAACTAGGAACAGGCTCAGGCTGAAGCAAAGGCGGGACTAGGACTTGAAAACAGGGCGCAAACTTCTGGCTGGGACAAACAGAGCCAGGACTGGGAAACTGAGAACAGGCTCTGGCTGGAACAGGCAAGGACAGGACTGGAATACAGGGAGTAGGAAAAGAGCAGTAAACAGGACTGGGAAACAGAGAGCAGGTTCAGGCTGAAACAAGGCAGGAGCAGGGCAGAGAAACAGGGAGCAGGCTCTGGAAGAAACAAACAGGTACAAGGCTAAGAAGTAGGGAGCAGACTCTGGCTGGAACAATCAGGAGCAGGGCAGAGAAACAGGAAACAGGATCAAGCTGGAACAGAACAGGAACAAAACTGGAACACCATCCGACAAAGGGTCTGTAACACAAAGGAATCGAAGTCCGATGCACGACAGGGAGCTTGAGGAAATGGCTGCTTATAAGCAGTTCCAAGCTGGGCTGCACAGGAGAGGTTTCAGGTGTGTGTAGTTTCGGACACTTGCAAGTCCTGGAGGAGAGGATCCAGTGAAAAGGAGCAACTGGACTTCTCCCATTGAAAACAATGGGAAACAGAATCCGGATTTTCCTGACTACCAAGCTGTGCATTATGGGATTTGCAGTCCCAAGAAGCAAATGTAGTACTATACAAGTGTACCATAGAGAAAAGAGAAACACACAGGGGTCAGCAAGGGACTCTAGATAGGTGTTCAAGGTGATTCCCAGGCGTCTGACAGTACCCTTACAGCGCCCCCTGGAAATGGGACGACCGAGTCGTAACAAGTGGTGCCTGTTCAAGGTGTGTGGAGTGCACCGGCCACCAGGGCCGGCAGTGTGACCCGGAGCCAAGGCACTGGCAGCCCACCCCCTGTAAAGGCTCTGAAATTGGAAAGTGGCCGACGGGACCCTGTGAAGACTCCTGGAGGCAAAACAACTCACAGGGGTCCCAGGGGGATTGCAGAGTCAGCTGTGACTCCTCCAAAGGTGGGGAAGGGCCAGAGGAAGTCTGCACAGCCTGGTGTGAGCATCACGGCGGAGAAGGGCGGCATCCTTCCCGGCGGTCGGGACGCCACCGCCAGCTCTGTCGTCACTGGACCAGAGACCACCGCCAGAGTCATTGCCCAGGAGGGCCCAAGTATCGTCACTGGTCCGGAGACCACCGCCAGAGTCATTGCCCAGAAGGGGCCCAAGTATCGTCACTGGCCAGGAGACCACCGCCAGAGTCATTGCCCAGGAGGGCCCAAGTATCGTCACTGGTCCGGAGACCACCACCAGAGTCATTGCCCAGGAGGGCCCAAATATCGTCACTGGTCGGGAGACCACCGCCGGAGTCATTGCCCAGGAGGGCCCAAGTATCGTCACTGGTCAGGAGACCACCGCCAGAGTCATTGCCCAGGAGGGCCCAAGTATCGTCACTGGTCAGGAGACCACCGCTAGAGTCATTGCCCAGAAGGGGCCCAAGTATCGTCACTGGTCAGGAGACCACTGCCAGAGTCATTGCCCAGAAGGGGCCCAAGTATCGTCACTGGTCCGGAGACCACCGCCAGAGTCATTGCCCAGGAGGGCCCAAGTATCGTCACTGGTCCGGAGACCACCGCCAGAGTCATTGCCCAGGAGGGCCCAAGTATCGTCACTGGTCAGGAGACCACCGCCAGAGTCATTGCCCAGGAGGGCCCAAGTATCGTCACTGGTCCGGAGACCAAATCAAAATCAAATCAAATCATTAACATTTATAAAGCGCGCTACTCACCCGTGTGGGTCTCAAGGCGCTAGGGAAAAAGGGGGGGTTATCGCTGCTCAAACAGCCAGGTCTTTAGGAGTCTCCGGAAAGCGGAGTGGTCCTGGGTGGTCCTGAGGCTGGTGGGGAGGGAGTTCCAGGTCTTGGCCGCCAGGAAGGAGAAAGATCTCCCACCCGCCGTGGAGCGTCGGATGCGAGGGACAGCAGCGAGTGCGAGGCCAGAGGAGCGGAGGGGGCGGGTGGGGACGTAGAAGTTGAGGCGTCTGTTGAGGTATTCCGGTCCCTTGTCGTGGAGGGCTTTGTGTGCGTGGGTGAGAAGTCAGAAGGTGATCCTTTTGCTGACTGGGAGCCAATGCAGGTGTCTCAGGTGTGCGGAGATGTGGCTGCTGCGGGGTACGTCGAGGATGAGGCGGGCCGAGGCATTTTGAATGCGTTGCAGGCGATTTTGGAGTTTGGCTGTGGTCCCGGCGTAGAGGGTGTTGCCGTAGTCCAGGCGGCTCGTGACGAGGGCGTGGGTCACGGTTTTTCTGGTGTCGGCGGGGATCCAGCGGCAGATCTTGCGAAGCATGCGGAGGGTGAGGAAGCAGGCGGAGGACACGGCGTTGACTTGTTTGGTCATGGTGAGAAGAGAGTCCAAGATGAAGCCGAGGTTGCGGGCGTGGTCTGTGGGGGTCGGTGCGGTGCCGACGGCCGTGGGCCACCAGGAGTCGTCCCAGGCGTACGGGGTATTGCCGAGGATGAGGACTTCCGTTTTTTCAGAGTTCAGCTTTAGGCGGCTGAGCCTCATCCAATCTGCGACGTCCTTCATGCCCTCTTGTAGGTTGGTCTTGGCACTGGCGGGGTCCTTGGTGAGGGAGAGTATGAGTTGGGTGTCATCGGCGTAGGAGGTGATGATGATGTCGTGCTTGCGTACGATGTTGGCAAGGGGGCTCATGTAGACATTGAAGAGAGTCGGGCTAAGTGATAAGCCTTGAGGTACGCCGCAGATGATCTCAGTGGGTTCTGAGCGAAACGGAGGGAGGTAAACTCTTTGGGAGCGGTTTGCGAGGAAGGAGGCGATCCAGTCCAGGGCCTGGCCTTGGATCCCGGTGGAGCGGAGGTGGGTGATTAGGGTGCGGTGACAGATGGTGTCAAAGGCAGCCGAGAGGTCGAGAAGAATGAGGGCGACTATTTCACCGTTGTCCATCAGGGTTCTGATGTCGTCTGTGACTGAGATGAGGGCGGTTTCAGTGCTGTGGTTGGTTCGGAATCCGGTTTGTGAGGGGTCGAGGAGGTTGTTGTCTTCCAGGAAGGTGGTCAGCTGTTTGTTGATGGTCTTCTCTATTACTTTGGCTGGGAAAGGCAGAAGGGAGATGGGGCGGAAGTTTTTCAGGTCGCTCGGGTCAGCCGTAGGTTTCTTTAGTAGGGCGTTGACTTTGGCGTGTTTCCAGCATTCGGGGAAGGTAGCAGAAGAAAAAGAACAGTTGATGACGGTCTGGAGGTGCGGTGCGATGATGTCGTCGGCTTTGTTAAAGATGAAGTGCGGGCAGGGGTCCGAAGGGGCGCCGGAGTGGATAGAGTTTGTGATGGATTTGGTTTCTTCCGTGCTGATGTGGGTCCAGTTGTTGAGGGTGATGGCCGGGGATGTGGGTTCGGTGGTGTTTGGTTGGGTCTGGTGTCCGAAGCTGTCGTGGAGGTCGCTGATCTTGCGATGGAAGAAAGTGGCGAGGGATTCGCATAAATCCTGTGAGGGCGTGACGGCGTTGGCGTTGGCGCTGGGGTTGGAGAACTCCTTGACGATGCTGAAGAGTTCTCTCCTGTTGTGGCTGTTTTTGTCCAGTCTGTCGGTGAAAAAATTCCTTTTGGCAGAGCGGATCAGGTGGTGGTGTTCACGGGTAGCGTTCTTGAGGGCGGTCATGTTGTCAGCGGTGTGGTCCTTGCGCCAGGCTTTCTCAAGGGCGTGACAAGTTTTCTTTGATTCTTTGAGGGTGTCAGAGAACCAGAGAGGTTTCTTGGTGTTGTTCTGTCGATGCGTGTGTTTGAGGGGAGCAAGGTTGTCTGCGCAGTTGGAGATCCAGTTTGTGAGGTTGAGGTTGAGACCACCGCCAGAGTCATTGCCCAGGAGGGCCCAAGTATCGTCACTGGTCAGGAGACCACCGCCGGAGTCATTGCCCAGGAGGGCCCAAGTATCGTCACTGGTCAGGAGACCACCGCCACCGTCGGAGTCATTGCCCAGGAGGGCCCAAGTATCGTCACTGGTCAGGAGACCACCGCCACCGCCGGAGTCAGTGCCCAGGTGGGCCCAAGTATCGTTACTGGTCAGGAGACCCCCGCCAACGCCGGAGTCAGTGCCCAGGAGGGCCCCGGCTTGCACAGCCCCACTGGGCAATGAGGGAACGTCATGCAACACACCAATGCCCAGTCCAGAACAGCCATGGCAAAGCACCGCTCAACAGTCCAGAACCGCCACGGCAAAGCACCGCTGAATAGGGCATGCACCGGGGAAGAATGAAAAGGCCGCCACATCAAGCATCGTTATCCCATGTGCAGCTGGGACAGTGACGGGACAGGAACTTTCACGGGGAGACTAATCCAGTCTGGGCACCAGTCCCCCTCCAGAGCCAGTGGAGGCTGTTATCTACTTGCGAAACTGTGGCTTTGCACTCCCCAGGATGGTACAGTGGGAAACCCACCCACTGTAGAGACTTGAGAGACTGTGGCTTTGCACTCCCCAGGATGGTACAGTGGGCAACCCACCCACTGTAGAGACTTGAGAGACTGTGCCTCTGCACTCCCCAGGATGGTACAGTGGGCAAACCAACCATTGTAGACACTTGAGAGACTGTGGCTTTGCACTCCCCAGGATGGTACAGTGGGCAAACCACCCACTGTAGAGACTTGTGAGACTGTGGCTTTGCACTCCCCAGGATACATCAATGGGCATGGAGCCCCGTCGTGGATTTGGCTTTGCACTCATCCGGCTGCCCCCCCTTCCCTTCCCCCTGAGGTGCCTGTAGTATTTCTATCTGATGCCCCGGCAGTGTTCTCTCCGATTGTGGACAGGTATCTTTTGTGGGCCTCGCTCATGCATTTTTGGACTAGTGGTGCACGGACATTGATATGTGCATATCTGCACTAATTCTCGTAATGTATATACTTTTAAATGATTTTATAATATATCTGTCTATTTTTGTGTCCTGTATATTGATACATTACAATGTTTGAACTGATTTGGTTTTGTCTTTGCATTCTTCCGGGGGGGTTGTAGGTTGTTAGTGTGATTTTTGTGAATGCATTGGTGTGTGTGTTGTAATATGCAATGGCGGGGGTGTTTCGTGTGTGCCTCCCTAACTTTTGTCTCCCCCCTCCACTATGTCGTAGGTGCAGTACTCACCGTTATCTTCGCCGGCGCCGGCGTTGCTCTTCGTAGATGAGTAGGAATACAAGGGCCGGTAGAATTTGTAATTCCGGCTCCATGGAGTCCTCCTTCCTCGTGGGGATGTGTTCAGGTGAGCGTTTTACCATTGCAGTAACTGTTTCCGCCGTGTTTTTATCCACGGTGAATCCGCCCCGAAAAAGGTGGCAGATTGGTAGGTTGTGATACTATGGGCGGTACATTGTCTTCCGCCTGTCTGTTGGCGGTGACCGCCGCGCTGCTTGTCTGTACCGCCGTGGCAGGCGGTGTGTTAAAGTGGCTGTCTTTGTTGGCGGTTTCCGCCAGGGTCATAATTCCCTTTTTTTGTCCGCCGGCCTGTTTGCTGTATTACCGCACCTTTAACACCGTCCGCCAGGGTTGTAATGACCCCCTGAGTCTCAGAGAGGAGGGTTGAACAACAGCATAGATTTCTCTCGTCAGGATATCTGGGATACTGAGATAGATAAATATATATGGTTTGAAGGGAAAGGGCAACCCCTATTTGTACAGAATTATACACATGGGAATAACCAAAAACTGTGGCCCAATTTTGCACATTCCGGATATGCAATGGGCCTCCTCCACGCTAATGGACAGTTACTAGCAATTCGGTGAGTTTGCCTACACTCGGCTCATCCCCATATGGCATGGCCTCTGCCTCCTTGTCATCTTACACACCCTAAACCTAGTAATTCCCAGGGAAGATCTGTCAGAGTTGCATCAACACCGGATAAAGAAGAAGACGACTCTGTTGCATCAGGCTTGAGAAAAAATAACTGATTATTTTGGCTGTGCTCAGCACAAGGGCATTCCCGAAAACTTTAGACTGTTCTTTGATGCACAAATATCAGCAGGAGGGTCCATATCATTCTTCAGTGTGCAGATGAAAGCAAACACCTGCTGGTTGCAAATGACCAGGTGGGAAATGCTCAAGATGATGAACAGCACTGTGCTCAGCCTTAATTCGATCAAGTAAGAATTGAGAGCCATCTGCCTCATGGTGATACAACTTAGGTATGTGTTGGACTTGATGACCTCAATGGAGGGTGGAGTGTGTAAGAAAATCAGTGCATCCTGCTGTATGTTGATACCAGGCAATGACATGGACAATGAGACTCTGACTCTTGCCATCCAAGCATAGCACCATTTACAAAGAGACATACATGAGGAGGGAGGTTCCCATGAACAAGAGTGTAGGAGGCTGGACTGGCTTGTAGTGAGTACCAAGGGGTACTTGCACCTTGCACCAGGCCCAGTTATCCCTTATTAGTGTATAGGGTGTCTAGCAGCTTAGGCTGATAGATAATGGTAGCTTAGCAGAGCAGCTTAGGCTGAACTAGGAGACGTGTGAAGCTACTACAGTACCACAAGTGTCACTTGCACAATATCATAAGAAAACACAATACACAGTTATACTAAAAATAAAGGTACTTTATTTTTATGACAATATGCCAAAGTATCTTAGAGTGTACCCTCAGCAAGAGGATAGCAAATATACACAAGTTATATGTACACAATACCAAAAATATGCAGTATAGTCTTAGAAAACAGTGCAAACAATGTATAGTTACAATAGGATGCAATGGGGACACATAGGGATAGGGGCAACACAAACCATATACTCCAAAAGTGGAATGCGAACCACGAATGGACCCCAAACCTATGTGACCTTGTAGAGGGTCGCTGGGACTATTAGAAAATAGTGAGAGTTAGAAAAATAACCCTCCCCAAGACCCTGAAAAGTGAGTGCAAAGTGCACTAAAGTTCCCCCAAAGACAAAGAAGTCGTGATAGAGGAATAATGCAGGAAAGACACAAACCAACAATGCAACAACTGTGGATTTCCAATCTAGGGTACCTGTGGAACAAGGGGACCAAGTCCAAAAGTCACCAGCAAGTCAGAGATGGGCATATGCCCAGGAAATGCCAGCTGTGGATGCAAAGAAGCTTCTACTGGACAGAAGAAGCTGAGGTTTCTGCAGGAACGAAAAGGGCTAGAGACTTCCCCTTTGGTGGACGGATCTCTCTCGCCGTGGAGAGTCGTGCAGAAGTGTTTTCCCGCCGAAAGAACGCCAACAAGCCTTGCTAGCTGCAAATCGTGCGGTTAGCGTTTTTGGACGCTGCTGTGGCCCAGGAGGGACCAGGAGGTCGCAAATTGGACCAGGAGAGAGAGGGGACGTCGAGCAAGACAAAGAGCCCTCTCAGCAGCAGGTAGCACCCGGAGAAGTGCCAGAAACAGGCACTACGAGGATGCGTGAAGTGGTGCTCACCCAAAGTTACACAAAGGAGTCCCACGTCGCCGGAGACCAACTTAGAAAGTCGTGCAATGCAGGTTAGAGTGCCGTGGAACCAGGCTTGGCTGTGCACAAAGGATTTCCGCCGGAAGTGCACAGGGGCCGGAGAAGTTGCAAAAGTCGCGGTTACCAACAATGCAGTCTGGCGTGGGGAGGCAAGGACTTACCTCCACCAAACTTGGACTGAAGAGTCACTGGACTGTGGGAGTCACTTGGACAGAGTTGCTGGATTCAAGGGACCTCGCTCGTCGTGCTGAGAGGAGACCCAAGGGACCGGTAATGCAGCTTTTTGGTGCCTGCAGTTGCAGGGGGAAGATTCCGTCGACCCACGGGAGATTTCTTCGCAGCTTCTAGTGCAGAGAGGAGGCAGACTACCCCCACAGCATGCACCACCAGGAAAACAGTTGAGAAGGCGGCAGGATCGGCGTTACAGAGTTGCAGTAGTCGTCTTTGCTACTTTGTTGCAGTGTTGCAGGCTTCCAGCGCGGTCAGCAGTCGATTCCTTGACCGAAGGTGAAGAGAGAGATGCAGAGGAACTCTGATGAGCTCTTGCATTCGTTATCTAAAGTTTCCCCAGAGACAGAGACCCTAAATAGCCAGAAAAGAGGGTTTGGCTACTTAGGAGAGAGGATAGGCTACTAACACCTGAAGGAGCCTATCAGAAGGAGTCTCTGACGTCACCTGGTGGCACTGGCCACTCAGAGCAGTCCAGTGTGCCAGCAGCACCTCTGTTTCCAAGATGGCAGAAGTCTGGAGCACACTGGAGGAGCTCTGGACACCTCCCAAGGGAGGTGCAGGTCAGGGGAGTGGTCACTCCCCTTTCCTTTGTCCAGTTTTGCGCCAGAGCAGGGGCTAAGGGGTCCCTGAACCGGTGTAGACTGGCTTATGCAGAATTGGGCACATCTGTGCCCAAGAAAGCATTTCCAGAGGCTGGGGGAGGCTACTCCTCCCCTGCCTTCACACCATTTTCCAAAGGGAGAGGGTGTAAGTCCTTTGTTCTGCCATCCTGGGACAAGCCTGGCTTGACCCCAGGGGGGCAGAAACCTGTCTGAGGGGTTGGCAGCAGCAGCAGTGAAACCCCAGGAAAGGCAGTTTGGCAGTACCAGGGTCTGTGCTACAGACCACTGGGATCATGGAATTGTGCCAACAATGCCAGGATGGCATAGAGGGGGCAATTCCATGATCTTAGACATGTTACATGGCCATATTTGGAGTTACCATTGTGAAGCTACATATAGGTATTGACCTATATGTAGTGCACGCGTGTAATGGTGTCCCCGCACTCACAAAGCTCAGGGAATTGGCCCTGAACAATGTGGGGGCACCTTGGCTAGTGCCAGGGTGCCCTCACACTAAGTAACTTTGCACCTAACCTTTACCAGGTAAAGGTTAGACATATAGGTGACTTATAAGTTACTTAAGTGCAGTGTAAAATGGCTGTGAAATAACGTGGACGTTATTTCACTCAGGCTGCAGTGGCAGGCCTGTGTAAGAATTGTCAGAGCTCCCCATGGGTGGCAAAAGAAATGCTGCAGCCCATAGGGATCTCCTGGAACCCCAATACCCTGGGTACCTTAGTACCATATACTAGGGAATTATAAGGGTGTTCCAGTAAGCCAATGTAAATTGGTAAAATTGGTCACTAGCCTGTTAATGACAATTGAAAGAAATGAGAGAGCATAACCACTGAGGTTCTGGTTAGCAGAGCCTCAGTGAGACAGTTAGGCATCACACAGGGAACACATACATATAGGCCACAACCTTATGAGCACTGGGGTCCTGACTAGCAGGGTCCCAGTGACACATAACAAACATACTGAAAACATAGGGTTTTCACTATGAGCACTGGGCCCTGGCTAGCAGGATCCCAGTGAGACAGTGAAAACACCCTGACATACACTCACAAACAGGCCAAATGTGGGGGTAACAAGGCTAGAAAGAGGCTACTTTCTCACAAAGAGTGGTTCACAAAAAGGGGGAGAGGGGTATACGGGAAAAGAAAAAGGACAAGGAAAAGTGTAATATAGTTACTAAAAGGAAAGAAAAGAAAGAAAAGAAAAGAAGTTGAAAATATATACTAAATATAGAAAAATATATAATAAATAAGGCTGGTTTCAAAGTAACTGTAGAATTCCTCCATTTTTACCCATACACCTGCCCCTGATAATGGTCTTAAAGGCGCCTCACTCCATGCCCTTGGTGGCTGTTGTGCCATCATTAATTCTAAAGTACACTACTCTGCAACAACTTTATCCTGAACTTAATCTCCAAACGCGTGGAGTGCAGGGCCCCCTGGAATCATCAAGGACAGAAGGACCGGTTCATGCTCAGACAGGGTATGGGCAAAATGGATGACCTTGCACACCCACAGCACCACATCTTTCCACTCTAGCCAGTAATCCAGCGGGAATCACCCCCATGAACATGTGAATAGTACGTACCTGCCACCATATGTGGAAATCTTTGTTGCCAAACATCATGGAGACCATGATCATGCAAGATGGCCCCCAAGTGCCCCACCATAGATGTATACATACTGGGGGGCACACAGGGTTTGTCCATCCACAGGTGCAGAACACAGTTAAAGCTCCCCCCCATATCAATGCCTGGGGATTAGTCAACAATATTTTTCCCTATATCATCGGTCCCCAACATTTTGATTCCTGAGAACCCCCACTGAATCACTGCTGTAAGCTGGGGACCCCCAAGCAATTTGTATGATTTAAATTTAAAACATTAAAACAATAATTCGCAAACAATACACAAACAAGTTCACACCAATTAAATACTCTGATTACTAAAGATATAATTATTTTATATTGCAAAAAAATACAAAATTAAAAAAACAAATTATGAGAAGGTTGGCACTGCATCTCGGGGACTAACTTTTCAATGTTTGGTTTTATGTAGGAAAGCTGAATCTTCATGTCAGATTCTACATTTACAGAGTGATTTCTGTTTTTATTTTTTGGGTACATAAGATGTGAGTAAGATTTTTCACATAAATATGTGGTGGAGAATGGAAGTAAACCCATAGGGGCCGCTCATGTCTCCATAGCCTCTGTGTCACATGTAATTGATTTGTTTTATAGCGCCTCTCATACCAGTGTAGGGTGTCAGAGCACGTTACAGGGGACTAAAAGGTGTAGGATTCACGTCATCCACACTGGTGGCATTTTCTGAGAGTTGTTGGTCTGGAGAAGCACAAACTCAGGATTCAGAACATAACACAGCGGTTAGTGTTGACTTTAATAATAAGAATGTATTTCTATGCAAGCACATATGAAAGACTAGGAATAAAACATAACATTCTAACCTGTACCATGCAGTTTGCATGCAGCTGTTTGATGGCAGTTCATGGCTCACTGTGCTAGATTAGGACTGTGCACATAAAATACTGTTCTTTGCCTGATACACGTTCTTTGCAACAGGCATATTAACCATCTGCACTACCTTAAATGAGTCACAACTGCCACTAGACAAAACTCCCATCTCTCTCCAGCAGATTCATTGATCTTTTATTTTTGCCTGAAAGCTGCTGGATGTACAAGGAACTCTGCAGTGCTTTTAAAACAGCTGCACTGCTACAAAACTACTTCTCCTTAGCGCATTTTTAAAGCTCTCGCTTCCACTGCACGCAGAATCAGAGCCTCTCAAGACTCTCTTCCCGCGGCACAGTGGTAATTAAATAAATCTAAAACTGGCTCACAAATGTTACCCTGGTGTCGAGCAGCTAACGTCAGAGATCTTCGAGCGCCCGATACTGCCGGCTCAATTGGACGGTATCAAATGAAAAATTCAAGGCCCCCCGGCGACGACAGAGGAACAACAACGTGTGCGAGCCAACTAACGGAACTAAAGTTAGATGAAGTGTCTGCCCTAAATTAAAAATTCTCAAAAACTGAATATCCCATCAAAGTAAACACCCTTGAGTAAGTACAATAGCAAAAGTATTGCAAAATGTAATATTCTAAAAAACACAAACTCACATACAAACAACATTAAGCGGATAAAACCTAAATCATTTACAATAAATATAACAAAGATCCTGTTTAAACAAAATCTTCATCAATTGGAGATTGAAATGATACAAATAAATCTTAAAAATCTACTAAATAAGTGCCTCTTATCTGCACTAGAGCAGTGGCTGCCGCTCAGAGACTATGTATAAGTTTTAGTGTTCAGTACTGGAATGTTTCTTTATGATGTAATGTTTCCTTTGAAATTTGCTGCTTGGAGTGGCATTAAAGGATTAAAATGCATAATGATAGCCTCTAGTTTTGTAATGAAATAAATTACATGACTACAGGGCCAGTGTTCGCCCAATGTACTATCAGAGTGTGTCGTGAGATGAGTCTTTTGCAGGAGCACAATGTCCACCCTGTGCCAATCTAAATATGTAAGTACCGGAAAGGTCTTCTGGGGGTCCTCAAGTCCCCGGACATAAGCTAGACAGCGGCAAGTGTCAGCCCTTCCCTCCCCATGACAGCATCCTATCATCCACTCACATAGTCACGTGTGCCCTCCTTGCATGGATTTAGGCCCCTCCAACCTTCAATAGTTACAAGTAACATGCTTCTTTTGTAAACAACCAATAGTGCCCCAACCCTCACCCACTCTGATGGCCCAATCCCACTGAGAATAAGAATCCTCCTACCAAGCAAAAACCCAATAAGCCATGAGTACAGCAACCACAAAAGCAAATGGGGATATCCCTTAGGGTCCCCCATGAGAGGCAGTAAATTATCCTCACCAGCAGCCAAGGGTTTCCGGGAAATCCCAGTGCATGTGAGTCAACCAACCATGTTCGCACAGCTGAGGTATGAGGCAACCATGTCTCAAGAGCATGAACGTACCTTGAGTGTCTATATGATTAGTCACAGGTCTCAGACCAGCATCACTCTCTAGTCCAGACTTCTCCTCCCACATGGAGACATCTACGAGTATGTCCCAGGCCAGTTTGCGTTTCATCATAGTACATACATTCAGTGCCAGGACTTCAGTCCGAGGGATCTACATGTGCTCCATGTGACCCCACCAATGACCCCACCGCCAACCTCGGGCTGTGTTCCTTTCTTGTGTGTTGCAGGTGCTCTTTTCCCTGCTGTGGGGTCTGGAAAATACTGTTTTTTGATATGTGTGATCCAAAACCATGCTTGGCATATAACCTGCCAAATTTCTTTTTCACTGGAACAAATTTACGCCTGGCCTCTTGAACGGCCCTGCATGGCCCTCAGGAGTGTTTTCTTGTCAGCATCCACGGGCGCCCACCTGGTGTCTGCCCACCAGCCTGTTCCAGAGGAGGCTCAATGCTGAGATTGTATGCTTTTCCGCAGCTCCAGTTGAAGTCGGAGCTGATTTCCATCCTTTTTTACTATGGCAGCACTGCTAACATTCATCTCTCCAGTCCAGCTCAGCAACACGGAGGCCTATACACCAGTCACCAGGAGGCCTCTGTCCTTGTATAAGGGTTAATTGGGAAGATCAGACTGCTGACAAGGGGCACAGTCAGACCAGTGGCACACCCAGGTACCCATAGTGCCTCCTATGGCTTGTATATAATGGTCCCATATCCCCCAGGGATCCCAAGAGGCACAGGCAAACCCATGAGCAAAGGCGAGAAGCCAAAGAACAGCAGGGCCCCCCACACGTCTGCACATGTTGAGGTTATGCAACTTCCAAGGCACATGCCACTAGCTAGAGTCCCCCAGCCCGTACCCCAATAATGCAGGGGGGGCTGACTCACATTGCGGGTTTTGCAACTGCCCTGCAAGTGCCTTGGGGCAGCCACAGGTCACCAGGTGGCACCACTCCCACTCCTCGACCTCTACCCCCCCTCTCACCACACCACCGGCAGGCTAGACCACCAGCCCGAGGCTGCAGCGCACTGGACAGCAGCAGCCTCTATCCTCGGTGCCGGACACAGTCGTTCAGCATCGATCTCTGCACCCCCTCCACAGCTGACATTCCCTCCGCTGGCAGCACAGCTGTCAGATCAGCCATTAGTCTCCAGCACGCCGCTCCCGCAGCTATCTCCCCATCGGCTCTGCCATCTTGCCCACACGCCGGGCCTCACCTTTCCGCTCCAAACTTGCCCGCTAAATGCACATCAGCCCCCGCCACCAGCCAGATCCAGGCTGCTCGTTCAGGCCGCTGACATGAATCTTTACATTGTAGGTCGGCTGGCATAGTCAGCAGGATTCTGACGGAAGCTAATCCCACATGGCTAGAGCCTCACATAAGCACAGCCATCTTGTGATATGGCTCTCTGGTGGCCCCCACAATACAGGACTTTGCTTTACTTCCTACCTGACCTTTATAAAGTCTTGCCCTCTCTCCTCATTTGTCTCTATGGGTTTGCTCCTCCTTTTCCTTTCTTTCCGTGTCCTAGTACTTCTGATCTTTAGTTTTCAGGAATTATCCCCTCTCTTCTGGTGTTTCCATACCTTAGACCCACCCTGCAGTCATGTTCACTTCTTGTGTCCTCCCTTCATTTGATTCTAAGCTGACAACTCTAACTTTGTCCATATCCATGACTTAACTGTCTTCTGTCTCTCCATTTGTTGAGTTATAACACCTCAGTTCCTTTCATTTAATGCCTTAGCGCTTCCTCAATAGTTTATGTGCAAACATCAACTCCTCTGGTCCGCACTGCCATTTGTTTCTTCTATCTCTTAGAAACCCTCTAATTTTTTCGCCCATGCTGCTCCAAACCTTCCCTTCTGCTCACAATGTCTCCAGTTGCTGTTTTGCTTAACATGGTATAAAGCCTCAGTTCCTTTATTTCATATCATAGAAGGACTCCTCACTTCAATCCTTTGTTTCTACACCTTAACTCCTCCCCTGTTTTATCTCCATTCCACACTTTCACTATTTCTTTGTTTGCCAAAAAATCCTTTATTCCATTCCTTGATTGACCCCTCAGTAATTTGTAAATATTAATAAAAGAATGGTCTCACTTTTGAAACAACATATTACAATCTCTCAAACTCCACACAGGAAAAGATTTTTACATGGAGCTAGAACTCCAAGAATAGTTTTTAATTATACACAGTGGGACCATTCTCCGACTCCGCCAGTGTGGAGTTCCAAAACTTATGTAGAAAAGTCCTCTTATTTCTCTGGGCATGATCTTGAAAATGCTGAGTCCTATTATTTCGAATTACCAAATCCAAAAGTGATAAAAAGATTGCTAACTGATGCTAAATTAATTTTTTTACATTTCTTAGTTTCCCAGTTAGCCATGGAAGGTAATAAATATCGGAAAAAGTCAATTGACTTAAAAAGTGTTTGGGGAATGAAAGATTAGCTTTATTTAGAGCATGTTTAATTCCTTTGCAAATGATTTTTCTAAATGACACTGTACAGCAAACAACGTGCCTATAATTCATCACTTTCAGGTCCCAACTGGTGATTATTGTGTATTATTTTATCAAGTCTACACATAGTATTAGAGCAAGCAGACTGGACCCTCGTTACGTCATCACACAGCACTCGGGTATTGTTACCACCTACAGCGTGGGCAAACTTTGTCAGCAATGGTTATATTCTTCCACACTAATAGCTGTGAAAGAACACCTTTTTCTCCTTTCAGAAGATATTGACTTACAAGATTTCTTGTTAGGTCCCGGAAAACCAAGCTCAAATAATTTCTTATGTGCAACATATAATGACATTTGGAAGCTTTCTGAAATGGAAGCCACTACACATTTATGGTAGATAGATAAGGAACATTTAGAGAAAGCCTTGGCCTTTTTCAATAATGGCATGAACACATAGTCCACTCTCATTTACACATTAAACAACATTGCATCTTCTGCAATTGAAATCATTCAAAATTATGTGTCATTTTTACACCATGAACAAAGCCAGCTTAGGCCCAGTATGTAGTGGAGTTGGACTTTACAAGTTCTGAAAAGTGGCCATGTGCCTTCGAAGCTCATAAACTTTAAAGAGTTATTTGCCGCATTTAACCTCACACAAAAACAACAGATAATGGCTAAGAAAGAAGTTAGTTACATCATGCTTAACATTGAGAAAATAGAAAATCTACCTTTTTTCTGTAGCCAAAACACTATCATCAGTGTGGTTAATACATGGGGTGATCTCACTGCCAATATCAACATTTCAATTCACTTCAAGTTTGAAATATTTTCCTGTTGGCAGGTTTGAGCAGTCGGGGATAGTTACATCTATGAGGTGTGGGAGTTACCCTTCGATTTCAAATGCTTGAAGGGCAACAGGGAGGTTTCTTTTAGTGGAAGTAATTGTGAAATTTCTGTAAGTCATCCTATTTTTAAACAGATGGCTTTGCATGGCACATGTAACGCGTCTGTAGCGAATTTAGCTTGCTGCTTGAAGGGTATTCCAGTCTCTTTGATTTGACCAGTGTGTCAGTTACTTTCAAATGGGAGTAACTTGATGCTACATGAGCAAGGCTGTTGTGGAATGAGAGCAGGTGTCACTTATGTGATTTCTGTTTCTCAAATAGTGACTTCCTGTGGAAATGTGCTATACCCTCCCCCGAATGAGATAAAAGCAGTGGATTTGTGGCTTTACAATGCTATTTATAATGTCAATTCAAACAAGCTGAGCAGACTAAAGGCACTTTTATTTCAAGAACACTTGGCCATAACATCAGCCTGTGAAACTTACGACCTGCAAGTGGCAAGGTCGTCCCCAGAGATACAGTGCCTTTTAAATACCAACTATCCAAAATACTTTGGTGAATCAGTCAGTCGCATCTTCAATGCATCTAACACCGTCCGGATTTTGCACTTTTTTATGGCTGTGGGGTCTGTATTTGTCAGCACTTTCTTATACCTTCAGTTATTCACTCACTTTGTCTAGTGTTTTTGGAGGATTCCTGATTGTTTTGACATTAATTGCTGGTATTCTGATGTTGCAATTTTTATTTGGAAATGGCTGACCCATCTTAACTAAGAGGAGTGATGGAGCTCCCACCAGCCCACCTGTGTTGTGAACACATGGTACAGTACTTCAGAGCATCACTGTTAGAGTAACAAAACAAGAATTGGTCATTGTCATTCAGACCGGTTCTATACTGAGCGCATCCCATGTTCCATTGCTCATGGTGCTCCTACGAACGTGCACTGGAAGTGTATCTTGATTTCCGACATGTACTTTTTATGGACATTAATCTGATTATGCTCCTGTGAGAAGGTAGCCTCTTTCTAGCCTTGTTACCCCCACTTTTGGCCTGTTTGTGAGTGTATGTCAGGGTGTTTGTCACTGTTTTCACTGTCTCACTAGGATCCTGATAGCCAGGCCTCAGTGCTCATAGTGAAAACACTATGGTTTCAGTATGTTTGTTATGTGTCACTGGGATCCTGCTGGTCAGGACCCCAGTGCTCATAGGTTTGTGGCCTATATGTATGTGTCACTGGGACCCTGTCACACAGGGCCCCAGTGCTCATAGGTGTGCATGTATATGTTCCCTGTGTGGTGCCTAACTGTCTCACTGAGGCTCTGCTAACCAGAACCTCAGTGGTTATGCTCTCTCATTTCTTTCCAAATTGTCACTGACAGGCTAGTGACCATTTTTACCAATTTACATTGGCTTACTGGAACACCCTTATAATTCCCTAGTATATGATACTGAGGTACCCAGGGTATTGGGGTTCCAGGAGATCCCTATGGGCTGCAGCATTTCTTTTGCCACCCATAGGGAGCTCTGACAATTCTTACACAGGCCTGCCACTGCAGCCTGAGTGAAATAACGTCCACGTTATTTCACAGCCATTTTACACTGCACATAAGTAACTTATAAGTCACCTATATGTCTAACCTTTACCTGGTAAAGGTTAGGTGCAAAGTTACTTAGTGTGAGGGCACCCTGGCACTAGCCAAGGTGCCCCCACATTGTTCAGAGCCAATTCACTGAACTTTGTGAGTGCGGGGACACCATTACACGCGTGCACTACATATAGGTCACTAACTATATGTAGCTTCACCATGGTAACTCCGAATATGGCCATGTAACATGTCTATGATCATGGAATTGCCCCCTCTATGCCATCCTGGCATTGTTGGTACAATTCCATGATCCCAGTGGTCTGTAGCACAGACCCTGGTACTGCCAGACTGCCCTTCCTGGGGTTTCACTGCAGCTGCTGCTGCTGCCAACCCCTCAGACAGGCAGCTGCCCTCCTGGGGTCCAGCCAGGCCTGGCCCAGGATGGCAGAACAAAGAACTTCCTCTGAGAGAGGGTGTGACACCCTCTCCCTTTGGAAAATGGTGTGAAGGCAGGGGAGGAGTAGCCTCCCCCAGCCTCTGGAAATGCTTTCTTGGGCACAGATGTGCCCAATTCTGCATAAGCCAGTCTACACCGGTTCAGGGACCCCTTAGCCCCTGCTCTGGCGCGAAACTGGACAAAGGAAAGGGGAGTGACCACTCCCCTGACCTGCACCTCCCCTGGGAGGTGTCCAGAGCTCCTCCAGTGTGCTCCAGACCTCTGCCATCTTGGAAACAGAGGTGCTGCTGGCACACTGGACTGCTCTGAGTGGCCAGTGCCACCAGGTGACGTCAGAGACTCCTGCTGATAGGCTCCTTCAGGTGTTAGTAGCCTTTCCTCTCTCCTAGGTAGCCAAACCCTCTTTTCTGGCTATTTAGGGTCTCTGACTCTGGGGAAACTTGAGATAACGAATGCATGAGCTCAGCCGAGTTCCTCTGCATCTCTCTCTTCACCTTCTGATAAGGAATCGACCGCTGACCGCGCTGGAAGCCTGCAAACCTGCAACATAGTAGCAAAGACGACTACTGCAACTCTGTAACGTTGATCCTGCCGCCTTCTCGACTGTTTTCCTGCTTGTGCATGCTGTGGGGGTAGCCTGCCTCCTCTCTGCACCAGAAGCTCCGAAGAAATCTCCCGTGGGTCGACGGAATCTTCCCCCTGCAACCGCAGGCACCAAAAAGCTGCATTACCGGTCCCTTGGGTCTCCTCTCAGCACGACGAGCGAGGTCCCTCGAATCCAGCGACGCTGTCCAAGTGACCCCCACAGTCCAGTGACTCTTCAGCCCAAGTTTGGTGGAGGTAAGTCCTTGCCTCCCCTCGCTGGGCTGCATTGCTGGGAACCGCGACTTTGCAGCTACTCCGGCCCCTGTGCACTTCCGGCGGAAATCCTTTGTGCACAGCCAAGCCTGCGTCCACGGCACTCTAACCTGCATTGCACGACTTTCTAAGTTGGTCTCCGGCGACGTGGGACTCCTTTGTGCAACTTCGGCGAGCACCGTTTCACGCATCCTCGTAGTGCCTGTTTCTGGCACTTCTCTGGGAGCTACCTGCTTCAGTGAGGGCTCTTTGTCTTGCTCGACGTCCCCTCTCTCTTCAGGTCCAATTTGCGACCTCCTGGTCCCTCCTGGGCCCCAGCAGCGTCCAAAAACGCCAAACGCACGATTTGCGTGTAGCAAGGCTTGTTGGCGTCCTTCCGGCGGGAAAACACTTCTGCACGACTCTACAAGGCAAGCGGGATCCGTCCACCAAAGGGGAAGTCTCTAGCCCTTTTCGTTCCTGCAGAAACCTCAGCTTCTTCTGTCCTGTCGAAGCTTCTTTGCACCCGCAGCTGGCATTTCCTGGGCATCTGCCCATCTCCGACTTGCTTGTGACTTTTGGACTTGGTCCCCTTGTTCCACAGGTACCCTAGATTGGAAATCCACAGTTGTTGCATTGCTGGTTTGTATCTTTCCTGCATTATTCCTTTAACACGACTCTTTTGTCCTTAGGGGAACTTTAGTGCACTTTGCACTCACTTTTCAGGGTCTTGGGGAGGGTTATTTTTCTAACTCTCACTATTTTCTAATAGTCCCAGCGACCCTCTACAAGGTCACATAGGTTTGGGGTCCATTCGTGGTTCGCATTCCACTTTTGGAGTATATGGTTTGTGTTGCCCCTATCCCTATGTTTCCCCATTGCATCCTATTGTAACTATACATTGTTTGCACTGTTTTCTAAGACTATACTGCATATTTTTGCTATTGTGTATATATATCTTGTGTATATTTCCTATCCTCTCACTGAGGGTACACTCTAAGATACTTTGGCATATTGTCATAAAAATAAAGTACCTTTATTTTTAGTATAACTGTGTATTGTGTTTTCTTATGATATTGTGCATATGACACTAGGTGGTACTGTAGTAGCTTCAGACGTCTCCTAGTTCAGCCTAAGCTGCTCTGCTAAGCTACCATTATCTATCAGCCTAAGCTGCTAGACACCCTATACACTAATAAGGGATAACTGGGCCTGGTGCAAGGTGCAAGTACCCCTTGGTACTCACTACAAGCCAGTCCAGCCTCCTACATTGGTTGTGCAGTGGTGGGATAAGTGCTTGAGACTACTTACCACTCTTGTCATTGTACTTTTCATAAGAGAAAAATATACAAAACAAGGTCAGTGTATATACACATAGCCAAAAGGTTTTGCATTTCCTCTTTTCACTCTTTTCTAAGTGCTGAAAAGTACTCCTAAACTTTCAAAAAGTTCTTAAAAGTTTAAAAAGTTTTTTCTGTCTTTGCAAAAAAATTCTGAAAACTTTTTTCTTTTTTTTCTATCACTTTAACTCTCTCTAAAAAAAATGTCTGGCACAGGAAAAAATGTTGAACTGTCCAAACTTGCATATGATCACCTTAGCTGGAAAGGAGCAAGGAGTCTCTGCATAGAGAGAGGTTTGAGTGTAGGGAAGAATCCTTCCTTAGAACTGTTAATTAATATGCTTAGAGTACAGGATAAGGCCATAAGTGCCCAATCTGGTGAAAAAGTAGCTAATGGTTCTCAATCTGATCCAGGGACTCCCCCAGGAAAAGGTTCAGGAAAGAAACTTCTCAGCCTGCCCATTACTAGACAGTCTAGCATAGTTGGTACAGAGGTTGAATCACACCATACTGATGGTTTGCTCTCACATTATACTGGTAGCCAAGCTGTTAGGGTGCCCTCTGTAAGGGACAGGTCTCCTTCTGTTCATTCCCATCATACCTCTGTATCTAGAAATGTCCCTCCCACCCACCCTGATGACAGATTGTTAGAAAGGCAGCTCAATAGATTGAGAGTGGAACAAACCAGACTGAAGCTCAAGAAGCAACAGCTGGATTTGGATAGACAGTCTTTAGAATTAGAGAAGGAAAGACAGAAGTTGGGTTTAGATACCCATGGTGGCAGCAGCAGTATTCCCCATAGTCATCCTGCAAAAGAGCATGATTCCAGGAATCTGCACAAGATAGTTCCCCCTTATAAGGAGGGGGATGACATTAACAAGTGGTTTGCTGCACTTGAGAGGGCCTGTGCTGTACAGGATGTCCCTCAAAAGCAGTGGGCTGCTATCCTATGGCTATCATTTAGTGGAAAGGGTAGGGATAGACTCCTTACTGTGAAAGAAAGTGATGCCAATAATTTTACAGTTCTTAAGAATGCACTCCAGGATGGTTATGGCTTAACCACTGAACAGTACAGGATAAAGTTCAGAGAGACCAAAAAGGAGTCTTCACAAGACTGGGTTGATTTCATTGACCATTCAGTGAAGGCCTTGGAGGGGTGGTTACATGGCAGTAAAGTTACTGATTATGAAAGCCTGTATAACACAATCCTGAGAGAGCATATACTTAATAATTGTGTGTCTGATTTGTTGCACCAGTACCTGGTAGACTCTGATCTGACCTCTCCCCAAGAATTGGGAAAGAAGGCAGACAAATGGGTCAGAACAAGGGTGAACAGAAAAGTTCATACAGGGGGTGACAAGGATGGCAATAAGAAGAAAGATGGTGAAAAATCTCAAGATAAGAATGGGGATAAGGGTAAAACCAAAGATCCCACTTCAAATCTTAAACACTCTTCAGAGGGTGGGGATAAAACAAATTCTTCCTCTTCTTCCCAACCTGCACACATTTAAAAGCCTTGGTGCTTTGTGTGTAAAAACAGAGGCCATAGGCCAGGGGATAAGTCCTGTCCAGGTAAACCCCCTGAGCCTACCACCACTAATACATCAAGCTCTAGTGCCCCTAGCAGTAGTGGTACTAGTGGTGGGACTGCTGGCAACAGTCAAGCAAAGGGTGTAGTTGGGTTCACTTATGGGTCCATAGTGGAAACTGATGTAATCAGTCCCAAGACAGTTTCTGTCACACCTAGTGGCATTGGCCTTGCCACACTGGCTGCTTGTCCCCTTACAATGGATAAGTACAGGCAGACAGTTTCAATAAATGGTGTTGAGGCCTTGGCCTACAGGGACACAGGTGCCAGTTTCACTTTGGTGACTGAAAACCTAGTGCCTCCTGAACAACACATCATTGGACAACAGTATAAGATTATTGATGTCCATAACTCCACTAAGTTTCTTCCCTTAGCTATAATTCAGTTTAGTTGGGGTGGAGTTACTGGCCCTAAGCAGGTGGTGGTATCACCTAGCTTACCTGTAGACTGTCTCTTAGGTAATGACCTAGAGGCCTCAGGTTGGGCTGATGTAGAGTTTTATGCCCATGCAGCCATGCTGGGCATCCCTGAGGAATTGTCCCCTCTCATTTCAAGTGAAATGAAAAAGCAAAGGAGAGAAGGCCTGAAAACTCAGGATCCCTCTCCATCAACAGGTAAAAAGGGTATCACAGTATCCCCTAACCACCCTACCATTCAGGATACTATTCCTGTGGTGGGAGAAACCTCTCCTGGGGTGGCACCTGTTCCAAGGGAATCATCAGCTGGCAAAGCTGGACTCCCTGAGGTGGAAGTACCTCTCTGTGGGATAACTAACATTGGTGAGAAAAAGAGCACCATTTTAGTTAACATGGAGCATCCCTCCAACCCTCCCAGAGAAACTTTAGTGCAGAAACTCTGCACTGCCTCACAACACTTAGGACAGCAGCCCTGCCCTAGTGTGGAGCTGATAGGACAGCATCCCTGCCCTGCTCCAACCCAAGAGAAACAGCATCCCTGTTCTCTCTTCCAGCCATATGGACAAAGTTTTTGCCCAGCTATGGCTTTTCTGAGACAGCATCCCTGTCTGGCATTTCCATCACTACAAATAGGTTCAGTGGACAATTCCCACTGCTCTAAACTAAAACTTACTGATAGAAACTCTGAAAATACATCTTCACATTGTTGCTTAGCTAAAAAACTTCAAACAGGGTGGTTTACATCCCCACAGGGAAGTAACCATATAGTGGATGATAAAGGGAGTAACCAGTCTATTGCAGAGCTACTCTCTACTTATCACCACTTAGACAATAAAGTCTCAACTGGCCAAGGTTAGCCTTATTGTCCTTCGTTTGGGGGGGGGTTGTGTGAGAAGGTAGCCTCTTTCTAGCCTTGTTACCCCCACTTTTGGCCTGTTTGTGAGTGTATGTCAGGGTGTTTGTCACTGTTTTCACTGTCTCACTAGGATCCTGATAGCCAGGCCTCAGTGCTCATAGTGAAAACACTATGGTTTCAGTATGTTTGTTATGTGTCACTGGGATCCTGCTGGTCAGGATCCCAGTGCTCATAGGTTTGTGGCCTATATGTATGTGTCACTGGGACCCTGTCACACAGGGCCCCAGTGCTCATAGGTGTGCATGTATATGTACCCTGTGTGGTGCCTAACTGTCTCACTGAGGCTCTGCTAACCAGAACCTCAGTGGTTATGCTCTCTCATTTCTTTCCAAATTGTCACTGACAGGCTAGTGACCATTTTTACCAATTTACATTGGCTTACTGGAACACCCTTATAATTCCCTAGTATATGATACTGAGGTACCCAGGGTATTGGGGTTCCAGGAGATCCCTATGGGCTGCAGCATTTCTTTTGCCACCCATAGGGAGCTCTGACAATTCTTACACAGGCCTGCCACTGCAGCCTGAGTGAAATAACGTCCACGTTATTTCACAGCCATTTTACACTGCACTTAAGTAACTTATAAGTCACCTATATGTCTAACCTTTACCTGGTAAAGGTTAGGTGCAAAGTTACTTAGTGTGAGGGCACCCTGGCACTAGCCAAGGTGCCCCCACATTGTTCAGAGCCAATTCACTGAACTTTGTGAGTGCGGGGACACCATTACACGCGTGCACTACATATAGGTCACTACCTATATGTAGCTTCACCATGGTAACTCCGAATATGGCCATGTAACATGTCTATGATCATGGAATTGCCCCCTCTATGCCATCCTGGCATTGTTGGTACAATTCCATGATCCCAGTGATCTGTAGCACAGACCCTGGTACTGCCAGACTGCCCTTCCTGGGGTTTCACTGCAGCTGCTGCTGCTGCCAACCCCTCAGACAGGCAGCTGCCCTCCTGGGGTCCAGCCAGGCCTGGCCCAGGATGGCAGAACAAAGAACTTCCTCTGAGAGAGGGTGTGACAATCTCTCCCTTTGGAAAATGGTGTGAAGGCAGGGGAGGAGTAGCCTCCCCCAGCCTCTGGAAATGCTTTGTTGGGCACAGATGTGCCCAATTCTGCATAAGCCAGTCTACACCGGTTCAGGGACCCCTTAGCCCCTGCTCTGGCGCGAAACTGGACAAAGGAAAGGGGAGTGACCACTCCCCTGACCTGCACCTCCCCTGGGAGGTGTCCAGAGCTCCTCCAGTGTGCTCCAGACCTCTGCCATCTTGGAAACAGAGGTGCTGCTGGCACACTGGACTGCTCTGAGTGGCCAGTGCCACCAGGTGACGTCAGAGACTCCTGCTGATAGGCTCCTTCAGGTGTTAGTAGCCTTTCCTCTCTCCTAGGTAGCCAAACCCTCTTTTCTGGCTATTTAGGGTCTCTGTCTCTGGGGAAACTTGAGATAACGAATGCATGAGCTCAGCCGAGTTCCTCTGCATCTCTCTCTTCACCTTCTGATAAGGAATCGACCGCTGACCGCGCTGGAAGCCTGCAAACCTGCAACATAGTAGCAAAGACGACTACTGCAACTCTGTAACGCTGATCCTGCCGCCTTCTGGACTGTTTTCCTGCTTGTGCATGCTGTGGGGGTAGTCTGCCTCCTCTCTGCACCAGAAGCTCCGAATAAATCTCCCGTGGGTCGACGGAATCTTCCCCCTGCAAACGCAGGCACCAAAAAGCTGCATCACCGGTCCCTTGGGTCTCCTCTCAGCACGACGAGCGAGGTCCCTCGAATCCAGCGACGCTGTCCAAGTGACCCCCACAGTCCAGTGACTCTTCAGCCCAAGTTTGGTGGAGGTAAGTCCTTGCCTCCCCTCGCTGGGCTGCATTGCTGGGAACCGCGACTTTGCAGCAACTCCGGCCCCTGTGCACTTCCGGCGGAAATCCTTTGTGCACAGCCAAGCCTGGGTCCACAGCACTCTAACCTGCATTGCACGACTTTCTAAGTTGGTCTCCGGCGACGTGGGACTCCTTTGTGCAACTTCGGCGAGCACCGTTTCACGCATCCTCGTAGTGCCTGTTTCTGGCACTTCTCCGGGTGCTACCTGCTTCAGTGAGGGCTCTTTGTCTTGCTCGACATCCCCTCTCTCTTAAGGTCCAATTTGCGACCTCCTGGTCCCTCCTGGGCCCCAGCAGCGTCCAAAAACGCCAAACGCACGATTTGCGTGTAGCAAGGCTTGTTGGCGTCCTTCCGGCGGGAAAACACTTTTGCACGACTTTCCAAGGCGAGAGGGATCCGTCCACCAAAGGGGAAGTCTCTAGCCCTTTTCGTTCCTGCAGAAACCTCAGCTTCTTCTGTCCAGTTGAAGCTTCTTTGCACCCGCAGCTGGCATTTCCTGGGCATCTGCCCATCTCCGACTTGCTTGTGACTTTTGGACTTGGTCCCCTTGTTCCACAGGTACCCTAGATTGGAAATCCACAGTTGTTGCATTGCTGGATTGTGTCTTTCCTGCATTATTCCTCTAACACGACTCTTTTGTCCTTAGTGGAACTTTAGTGCACTTTGCACTCACTTTTCAGGGTCTTGGGGAGGGTTATTTTTCTAACTCTCACTATTTTCTAATAGTCCCAGCGACCCTCTACAAGGTCACATAGGTTTGGGGTCCATTCGTGGTTCGCATTCCACTTTTGGAGTATATGGTTTGTGTTGCCCCTATCCCTATGTTTCCCCATTGCATCCTATTGTAACTATACATTGTTTGCACTGTTTTCTAAGACTATACTGCATATTTTTGCTATTGTGTATATATATCTTGTGTATATTTCCTATCCTCTCACTGAGGGTACACTCTAAGATACTTTGGCATATTGTCATAAAAATAAAGTACCTTTATTTTTAGTATAACTGTGTATTGTGTTTTCTTATGATATTGTGCATATGACACTAGGTGGTACTGTAGTAGCTTCACACGTCTCCTAGTTCAGCCTAAGCTGCTCTGCTAAGCTACCATTATCTATCAGCCTAAGCTGCTAGACACCCTATACACTAATAAGGGATAACTGGGCCTGGTGCAAGGTGCAAGTACCCCTTGGTACTCACTACAAGCCAGTCCAGCCTCCTACAGCTCCAAATGAGGGTTTGTTGTCAGAACTGTCCTATTGGATTGCGGTTGCTTCGTGACACCTTCTATTAGCCACCCTGAGTGGAATGCTGCCTCCGTCTGCCTGGAGTATGGCTGGGGCAACGGGTCATGTGTGCTCCTTACACCTTTTGAATAAGCCTCTGGTGGTTTTATCATCTACCAAAGAGTGCTCTTTCCTGGATTCCATCTCCACATATGTGTTTAAAGACCTCATACAGGATCCAGATGGAATTTAAATTGGCATCATTTTAAAGTGACTTATTTTAATTCGGCCTTATGCTTTGTCCTGGTCTGCTTGTCAACTTAGACATCTTATCTCTTTTATGTATATGATTTTATCCTACTTTTAGGTAGGAGGTCGTTGTTTTATTAATTTTACGCTTCTCTTCCAACAACGGGGAATGTGTTATGGGTTTCCCTTAGTACCTGGTCCAAACACCCTTATTTTAGCTTGAGGCCTGTAGCCTGTGCTTAATCACGTTTTACTCATTTTATGAATTTCAGATTTTTTAGCACAGTCAGCTTTTAGCTCATTTTTTATACTTTAATTGGCTGCCTTTTCTGAGAAACCATAGTTATTCATGTTGCACATTATTTTAGCCCTTCTCATGCATTTTACTTTGTTCCCTGCTTAAGGCTGTCATGTTCTGTACATGATATTCTAACTAGTATTGCCGCTCCAGGAGTTATGGAGCAAAGCCCTGTTTTTTAGACATACTATCACATCAGTCCTGGTCTTAGAATTCTGTAAAATATGTTATATAAGCACCACATACACCTAAGGGAGGCAGAGGGCATTCCAATCATGGCCTTCCTGGGACATAAACCATTCCATTGACAGCTTTGCTGATCCTGACACTGACTCTTCAGCCAACCGGGAGGATTGCGAGCAGACAACAGGCAGGTCCTTGCCTACCTTTCAGGTATGGGGTCGGGGTCCTTCCCATAGACCAGGATAGGCTTGCGCAGGTTCTCATTATTCTAATGAGGCTACTGGATTCGGGCAGCAGAATCACCTGGATTGTAGAGAACTGAGTCCAATCCCACACCATGTGACAACTGTCAGCCTAATCCGGTTTTCTGGCTAACTAGCAGCGCTAACCTCTGCCCAAAAGCAGGGATGATTGTGGCAACCGGCGCATGACAGAAATGACTTCTAAGGGAAGTCGAGGTCGATCAGATCTCATCCTTTCTCTCAATTACATTAGTCTCACATATGCAAAGACAAACAGAAGCAGAGAATGGTTCATTAAGGTTTATTGAATTAACTGCATCTTAGACAAAATTGCATGAATTGCAATAACTAGGATGATAAAACACGGTAGAAGCAAAATGGTGACAAGAAGAGTGAAACACGGAAAAAGTCCCACCATACTGTCACTAGGAGTAATATATGTGGTTCCTACCTAAACTGTGTTAGAACACAGCATGAGAAGCCCTAATCCGCCCTTCAGGTTTACCCCCTGGAAAAACATCATCCGCCATATCTGAGCAAGGAAGCCTGTTGTTTAGAAAGACACCATCCCCATGTAGGCCAGGGGTCCGGTAGACTAAGCAAGCAGCTGTAGCGAATGCAATCAGCATACAGTTGTGGTCGTCTGGCTGGAATCTCCCTCTAACGTGTATAGGACAGAGAAGTGTTTTTATAATAAAATGGCTGATGTTCTGAGAAAATATCCCCACATACGGATGTGTATGTTTCTGAGAGTGTTGAAGATGGCGGAAAAGTGGAGGCTGCTCAACCTCCACCGCCACGTTAACCGAACACCGCCCACTGAATCACGGCCCATGTTCTGGTGACGGTGTTATGGTGGCGGAGCTGCCCCTATGGATCCCATCCCCTCCCGGAGGATCAACGGACAAGGTAAGTGGAAGGGGGTGGGTGGGTGTTGTGTGTTGTGTGCGTGCATGGGGGTGTGCGTGTGAGAGTGTAGAGGGGTGTGTGAGTGCGTGTATGCATGCAGGGTGTGTGGTGTGAATGGGAAATGTGTGCGGGTCGGACGGTGTGCATGTCTGTATGTGTGCGGGTATGTGTTGTCAGGGTGTATGTGTGCGTGTAGGGGTGTGTATATGTGCATGTTGGGGGTGTGTGCGTGTAGGGGTGTGTATATGTGCATGTTCGGGGTCTGGGTGGGGAGGGGGGTTGTGCCACCTTGGGGGTGGCAGGGGGGTGGGGTTTGGGGGGAGGATTTGTGGGGAGTAGCGGGGGTGGGGGAGACCCCTTTCAGTGCCAGGGAATGAATTCCCTGGCACTGATAGTGCCTACCGCCATGGATCTCATGGCGGTGCCCAATCACCCAAGATCCATGGCGGTATGCAGGGTCCTGATACCGTCGGCGGTCTAGTGACGACCGCCGGGCTGGAGACCACAATCTCCAGCCCAGTGGTCTTCACCGCCATGGCGGTCGGAATGGTGAAGTGGCGGATGAGAGCGCCGCCCTGTTTGCGGTCTTACCGCCGCTTTACCACCGACACCAGAGTCGGAATGACCCCCATAGTGTACCACTTTGCCGGCAACTCTATCTGGCTGCAGCCTTGAGGAAAGCATAAAGTGAAAAGAATGTCTTTCTAGAAACACAATGCTTTCCTAAGTGTAAGAACAAATAGATAAAGAAAATAAAAGAGCACCGCAAATGTGGCCTATGCCAGAGCAATAAAAGTAAGCTGAATAAAATGTAACTGGGCTAAAGTGCACAAACGGCAGTCCTAGTTGCAAACATAACATGTCTAAAAACATGGCTAAAATAGCTATACAACACCCTCCCCTTGCTGGTTCGAAGGTGGTAAAAGCTTAACATTAAAAACATAAAAGCAACTAAAAAACTATCCTTGAAAACATATATACATGAATGTCAACAGTGACAAGTTAAAAGACACTTGAGCATGTGAAATATTAGAAAGGGGCAATTTAACACATCAGCAGTGGCGCCGATAGAACCAAATTTAAAAGTCATGTTCCAACGTCTGAGCTCCAGTTGAGGCAGCAGCATGCTGTGTTGTGCCCAATGTTGAGTTAAGAGCTGCATGATCCAGGAAGGGCAACTCAGAGGCAGCTTCCCATAGCAAATGCACACTCAAGAGCATGTTTGGCAATGAGACACGGGCTGCACACAATCCAAAACCGGTCTGAATGACAGGGACCAGTTGCAATCCATTTCTTCCAGGAGTGGGGCTCCGAAAAAATGCATCATGCATTCACAACACAGTTGCGCTGGGGGAAGCGCTTTCAGTCCTCCTTGTTGTGAAGGGACAGCCATTGCGAATAAAAAATCGCAACAGCAGAATGACACCTATTATAATATTAATATATAATATATAATAATAGTAATTGGAAATCCACCGAAAATACTCAAAAATATTGAGTGTATGGCAGAAAGTATGAAGCCAAATATAAAGGAAAAGGTGTGAATGAAACCAGAACCAACAGCCTTAAAGAAATGCACAAGCTGGATGTATTAAATAATTGTCCCACAAGTTCACCAAAGTGTATTGGAAAGTTTGTACTTAAAAGGGACTATATTTCTGCAAGTGACCTCGCAACTTAAAGCACATAGCTCTCGCACGCAGATGTAAGTGCCACATGTTTTTGAAACAATAAAGCCTTGAGTCTGCTCAACTTGTCAAAGTCTACATTTGAAGTAGCAATTTAAGGCCAACTATCTGCTACTTTCGTCTGTTGTGTAGGAGGAAAAAGGACATTCCCGCAACAGGTAACAATTTGGGAGGCCGAAATGGCATAAGCTATTCCAGCTCGCATTCCACAACAGCTCTCACTGCAACGGAGCACATAGCTTTCATTCGAGAACACCTGGAACGCAGGTCTAATCAACGGGATTGCAACTCCCTTTAGATAGCAAGCTATGGCCCATACTTACACTTCTTTTGTGCCGCATTAGCGTAATATTTTAATATTTATATTTTGACATTAGACACATCTAAGTCAAAATATTGGCATTTCCACCATTTTTTAGATACGTGAACCTACCTTGCGTTAATGAGATGCAAGGTAGGCGTTCCCATCTAAAAAATTGTGCTATCCCCATAGCACCATATTTATCCCCCCATGCTAAAATGACACGGGTAGGAGGAGGTACAAAATAATGGTTCAAAGCTTGCTTTGCACCATTATTTAACACCTGGGACAGACCAGGCGTTAGGGGATCTATGCACCCATTTCCATGGGCAGACACCATGGAATGGGTCCACAGGTGCCCTCCCGAAGCCCCAGGAGCACCCCCACCAGAGGGACACCGGATGATGGTGGACCTCATCTCAGATAAGTAGGGTAAGTAGAAGTAAGTATTTTTAAAACCTTTCCATAATGCCATTGGGGGCCCTGAAATACCACCCCTGCATGCATGGCATAGGATGCAATGGCCATGCCCAGGGGACCCTTGTCCCCTGTGCTGGCCATTGGGTGGTGGGCATGACTCCTGTCTTTTATAAGACAGGAGTCATGCGGTATGGATGGTTTTGTGTCAGAAAATGACGCTAGGCTGGTTAAAGGCATTTTTTTGCATCTAACCACCCTAATGTCATTTTTAAGACAGATAGAAAAACGTTTTGTAACTTTTAAGGAAAAGGAAAACTTTTTCAAACTTTCGAGAAATGTTTTAGAAAGTTTAAAGACAGAAAGTTAGACTGTTCAGGTTAACTGTGTATATTCTGAAGTATTTGGTGTAGGAGGCTGGCCTGGCTTATAGTGGGTACCGTGTGGTACTTACACCTTGTGCTGGGTCCAGTTATCCCTTATTAGTAGAATAGAGGTGTTTCTAGCAGCTTAGGTTGATACAGGTAGCAATGGCAAAGCAGCTTAGGCTGAACTAGGAGACATGCAAAGCTCCTACTATACCACTTATATCATATAGCACAATATAATAAGAAAACACAATACTCAGAGTTACTAAAAATAAAGGTACTTTATTTTAGTGACAATATTCCAAAAGTATGTTTGAGAATACCCTCACTATGGAGGTAAGTAATATACACAAATTATATGTACACAAACCTAAAACAGGTAAGTAACAGTAAGAAAAGTAGTGCAAACAATGTAGAATCACAATAGAATGCAATAGGTAGGAATAGGCCTAGGGGCAACACATACCATATACTCTGAAAATGGAATGCGAACCACAAAGAGACCCCAGGCCTAGTGTAGTGTGTAGAGGGTCGCTGTGAGTGTAAGAAAACACTAAGGGTGTCCAAGATACCCCAGCCCAAGACCCTGAAAAGTAGGAGTAAAGTTACCCTACTACCCCAGAAAGGCAGTAAAGTCAAGATAGGGGATTCTGCAAAGACAACAACTGACTGCAAAGCACTGAAGATGGATTCCTGGACCTGAGGACCTGCAAACAAAGGGGACCAAGTCCAAGAGTCAAGCAAGTGTCAGGGGGGGCAGGAGCCCACCAAATCCCAGATGAAGGTGCAAAAGGGCTGCCTCCCGGTGGAAGAAGCCGAGGATTCTTCAACAACGGAAGGTGTCAAGAACTTCTCCTTTGGTCAGAAGATGTCCCACGGCGTGCTGGAGGACGCAGAGTTGTTTCCACACAGAAAGACCGCAAACAAGCCTTGCTAGCTGCAAGAGTCGCAGTTGAAGAAAAAGGGTGCTGACTGGGCCCAGGAAGGACCAGGGGGTCGCCATTTGGATGAGGAGACAGAGGGGACGCTCAGCAACACAGAGAGCCCATGCAGAAGCAGGCAGCACCCGCAGAAGCACTTGAACAGGCATTCAAGAAATCTGAGCACGTGGTCGTCTCAGCACTACAAAGGAGGGTCCCACAAAGCCAGAGGTCAACTCAGAGAATTGAGCAATGCAGGATGGAGTGCTGGGGACCTGGCCTGTGCTGTGCATGAAGAAATCCTTGCAAGAGTGCACAGAAGCCCTAGCAGCTGCAGTTCACGCATACACAGGATTACTGTCTGGCCTGCGGAGGCAAGGACTTACCTCCACCAAATTTGGACAGAAGGACCACTGGACTGTCAGGGTCACTTGGATCCAGCTCCTGTGTTCCAGGGAGCACGGTCGTCAAGATGAGAGGGGACCCAGAGGACCAGTGAGGCAGAGGTTTGGTGCCTGAGGTAGCAGGGGGAAGACTCCTTCAACCCATGGGAGATTTCTTCTTGGCTTCCAGTGCAGGGTGAAGGCAGACGACCCTCAGAGCATGCACCACCAGGAAACAGTTGAGAAAGTCGGCAGGAGTAGGCGCTACAATGTCGCTGGTAGTCTTCTGGCTACTTTGTTATAGTTTTGCAGGCGTCCTGGAGCAGTCAGCGGTCGATCATTGGCAGAAGTCGAAGAGGGAGATGCAGAGGAACTCTGGTGAGCTCTTGCATTTGTTATCTGAAGAGAAGCCCACAGGAAAGACCCTAAATAGCCCTCAGAGGAGGATTGGCTACTAAGAGAGGTAAGCACCTATTAGGAGGGGTCTCTGACATCACCTGCTGGCACTGGCTACTCAGAGGTCTCCATTGTGTCCTCACACCTCTGCATTCAAGATGGCAGCGGTCTGGGACACACTGGAGGAGCTCTGGGTACCACCCCTGGGGTGGTGATGGACAGGGGAGTGGTCACTCCCCTTTCCTTTGTCCAGTTTTGCGCCAGAGGAGGGGCTGGGGATCCCTGAACCGGAGTAGACTGGCTTATGCAAGGAGGGCACCATCTGTGCCCTTCAAAACATTTCGAGAGGCTGGGGGAGGCTACTCCTCCCCAGCCCTTCACACCTATTTCCATAGGGAGAGGGTGTAACACCTTCTCTCAGAGGAAATTCTTTGTTCTGCCTTCCTGGGACTGGGCTGTTCAGACCCCAGGAGGGCAGAAGCCTGCCTCTGGGTTGGCAGCAGCGGTAGCTGCAGTGAAAACCCCAGAGAGCTGGTTTGGCAGTACCCGGGGTCCATGCTGGAGCCCGGGGGATGCATGGGATTGGCACGCCAATACCAGATTTGGCATGGGTGGACAATTCAATGATCTTAGACATGTTACATGGCCATATTCGGAGTTACCATTGTGAAGCTACATATAGGTATTGACCTATATGTAGTGCACGCGTGTAATGGTGTCCCTGCACTAACAAAGTCCGGGGAAATTGCCCTGAACTATGTGGGGGCACCTTGGCTAGTGCCAGGGTGCCCTCACACTTAGGGCCCGATGTAGGTAGGAAAACATTAGCGAGACGGAAATTGCGAGTCGGTGCGACTCGCAATTTCCGACTCGCTAAATGTAATGCAAGAAGAAAACGCGACTTCAATTTGCGACTCCCAAATGAAGTCGCACCGCAGATAGCGAGTCCGCTGTTTGCGAGGTCGCTTTTTGCGACCGCGCTAAAAACGGACACGCAATTTGCGAGTGGGTGTCGCAAATTGCTATTGTGCCGCAAATTGAATGCAGGTGCTGCAGAACACTCTGGAAAACACTTCCTGGCACATGATGATGACATCACAGCCAGGAAGTTTACAAATACACCTGGGAGGAGGGAGGACCACACCCATTTAAACAGCAGAACTTCAAACAGAAAGAACAGCAGCTACCATGGCAGAGACACCAAGGAAGCGCAAACTTAAATTTGAGCTGGAGGTGCTGACAGAGGAGTGCTGCCAGCACCATGACCAACTTTTTGGAAGGGCAGCCCTCACCGTGCCAGAGGTGGAGAAAAGAAGAATATGGATGGACATCCAAGAGAAAGTGAACTCCCTGGGTGTCAGCCACCGGAGCATAGAAGAACTAAAAAAAAGGCGGTATGACCTGCGTTCCCGGACCAAGGAGAGGGTGGCAGAGCGGCTCCGGGAGATGAGGGGCACTGGAGGGGGACCACCCACCATACCACCACCCACACTCCTGGAGGAAAGAGTAGAGGAGACCCTTGAGCCTGGGGCAGTGTGCGGGATGGGAGAGCTGGATACATCTGAGCCAGGACCATCAACCGGTGAGTACCATGAGACATGCATGTACCCTCATTAATGCCATACCCCCACCCACCTTGTACACAGTAGCATGCACAAACAAAATAGCTCCATTTCATAGTAGCAATCACCAGAATGGTGCATTATGGGCAATGTAGTCAAGTAGGCAGTTTATAGGCAACAGTTTATTAGGAAGTTGATAACAGATAGTAGATACTGAAAGTGTGTTCCCTATGTCCCACAGGTCTCCCACAAGATACCCCCACCAGCCAAAGCATCCAGGGGCCACTGGTCAGCCAGCAGCCAACAGATGAATCAGGACCAGCCACCACTGAGACCTGCACCACGAACACCCAGTCCCCTCATGATACACCAGTTGGCATAGTGGTGTGTGATCCAGCACCTGGTCCCAGCCACAGTGCCACAGTAGAAGACACGGAGCCTCCACTGCGTGGCAGGCGACGTGGAAATGTACCATCACAGCGGCAGGCAGAGTCAGGGGACGCCTCCATGTCACGTGCTGAGGCCGCACTCCTACGGGGTCAGCGCCTGCAAACACAGGAGATTAGGAGAATTACAGGGGCATTGCGGCACATGGAGCGAAATCAAGGCAGTAGCATGCAGTTTGTGCATACAGAGTTGCAACAAATTAACACACATATGGGCGACCTTGCACTCTCCATGCGACAACTTGTGGCTGGACTCCTAACGCAGTCAGAGGGTGCAAGGCGTTGTGACAGGCAGCTAGTGAACCGGCTGGCCCGCATGTCTGCATCCATAGTCAGGCTGGCGGTGAACACTACTGGCCTTTTTTAGGCGCACGGTCAGCCTCCAAGTTGACATGGGCCACCAGGGTGTTGCGCAGTGGAAGCGCAAGGCAGGGCACTGCTGACACCCCAGGTACCAGCCATGCTGGCCGAGGCTGGCGTAGGGTTTGAGCTCAACACTGTCCTGGGGTTGAGGCACATGAAGTCAATGTGTCCCATGCCAGGTGGACTTTTACAGCCCCTGAACTGTTGACAATGTATATAGTTTTTTTGGTTGCACAAATTAAATCACTTGTTCTTTCAACTTAACACCTGGACTCTTTGTGTGTGACATTAGTGAGTGTGGTGACAGTTAGCACGTACCTTCCAAAGTATTGGTGTGCAATGTGTTCACGTCTCAGTCTGCCTTGATTTGCGATGCTTCTATCCCCATGATGGTGATGTGGTAGCTCTTGCTCTTCATCCTCCGAATCAGGGTCTTCAGGGGTGAGAGGTAGCCCACGTCTGGTGGCAATGTTGTGCAGTATAGCGCATGCGACAACAATCTTGAAAGGTCTGTTCAATTATATTTCTGGTCCTCTTATGTGCACTGTTGTATCGCCTCTCTGTCTCATTGCTGGGTGTTAAGTATGGGGTAAGTATCCATGGTCGAAGTGCATATGCACTGTCACCTGTTTGGCAAAAATGTACAATGTTAGTTGGGCATAGATGGTTTCCACATTGACCTGTGTGTATGTCTGTAAGGTGTATTCAGCTATACCTAGGAGGTATCCGTCTCCAAACTCCCCACGTTCTAGGCGTTGGTGTATCCTACTGTGCCTAAAAATGTAGGTGTAGGAGGCTGGACTGGCTTGTAGTGAGTACCAAGGGGTACTTAGACCTTGCACCAGGCCCAGGTATCCCTTATTAGTGTATAGGGTGTCTAGCAGCTTAGGCTGATAGATAATGGTAGCTTAGCAGAGCAGCTTAGGCTGAACTAGGAGACGTGTGAAGCTACTACAGTACCACAAATGATTATGCACAATATCATAGGAAAACACAATACACAGTTATACTAAAAATAAAGGTACTTTATTTTTATGACAATATGCCAAAAGTATCTCAGTGAGTACCCTCAGTATAAGGATAAGAAATATACACAAGATATATGTACACAATACCAAAAATATGCAGTATAGTCTTAGAAAACAGTGCAAACAGTGTAAAATTACAATAGGATGCAATGTAGGCACAAAAGGATAGGGGCAACACAAACCATATACTCCAAAAGTGGAATGCGAATCACGAATGGACCCCAAACCTATGTGACCTTGTAGAGGGTCGCTGGGACTATTAGAAAATAGTAAGGGTTAGAAAAATACCCCACCCCAAGACCCTGAAAAGTGAGTGCAAAGTGCACTAAAGTTCCCCTAAAGACACAGAAGTCGTGATAGAGGAATAATACAAGGAAAACACAACTCAGCAATGCAACAACAATGGATTTCCAATCGAGGGTACCTGTGGAACAAGGGGACCGAGTCCAAAAGTCACAAGCCAGTCGGAGATGGGCAGATGCCCAAGAAATGCCAACTGTTGGTGCAAAGAAACTCTTACTGGACTGAAGAACTGTGAATACTGCAGGAACGACAAGGGCTAGAGACTTCCCCTTTGGAGGATGGATCCCGCACGCCTTGGAGAGTCGTGCAGACGTGTTTTCCCGCCGGATGGACGCCAACAAGCCTTGCTAGCTGCAAGTCGTGCGGTTAGCGTTTTTGGATGCTGCTGTGGCCCAGCATGGACCAGGATGGTGCCAATTGGACCAGGAGGTAGAGGGGACGTCGAGCAAGACAAGGAGCCCTCACAGCAGCAGGTAGCACCCGGAGAAGTGCCAGAAACAGGCACTACAAGGATGCGTGAAACTGTGCTCGCCTGAAGTTACACAAAGGAGTCCCACGTCGCCGGAGAACAACTTAGTAAGTCGTGCAATGCAGGTTAGAGTGCCGGAGATCCCAGCTTGGGGGTGCACAAAGGATTTCCGCCGGAAGTGCACGGGAGCCGGGGAAGTTGCAAAAGTCACGAAAACCAACAATGCAGTCTGGCGTGGGGAGGCAAGGACTTACCTCCACCAAACTTGGACTGAAGAGTCACTGGACCGTGGGGGTCACTTGGACAGTCTTGCTGGATTCAAGGGACCTCGCTCGTCGTCGTGAGAGGAGACCCAAGGGACCGTGATGCAGCTTTTTGGTGCCTGCGTTGGCAGGGGGAAGATTCCGTCGACCCACGGGAGATTTCTTCGCAGCTTCTGATGCAGAGAGGAGGCAGACTACCCCCACAGGATGCACCACCAAGAAAAACAGTCGAGAAGGCAGCAGGAGCGGCGTTACAATGTTGCAGTAGTCATCTTAGCTACTTTGTTGCAGTTTTGCAGGCTTCCAGCGCGGTCAGCAGTCGATTTCTTGGCAGAAGGTGAAGAGGGAGATGCAGAGGAACTCTGATGAGCTCTTGCATTCGTTATCTGAGGAATCCCCAAAGAAAGAGACCCTAAATAGCCAGAAAAGAGGGTTTGGCTACATATGACAAAGGATAGGCTAGCAACACCTGAAGGAGCCTATCAGAAGGAGTCTCTGACGTCAGCAGTGGGCACTGGCCAATCAGAGCAGTCCAGTGTGCCAGCAGCACCTCTGTTTCCAAGATGGCAGAGGTCTGGAGCACACTGGAGGAGCTCTGGGCACCTCCCAGGGGAGGTGCAGGTCAGGGGAGTGGTCACTCCCCTTTCCTTTGACCAGTTTCACGCCCAGGCAGGGCTGAGGGGTCCCTGAACCGGTGTAGACTGGCTTATGCAGAATTGGGCACATCTGTGCCCAACAAAGCATTTCCAGAGGCTGGGGGAGGCTACTCCTCCCCTGCCTTCACACCATTTTCCAAAGGGAGAGGGTGTAACACCCCCTCTCTGAGGAAGTCCTTTGTTCTGCCATCCTGGGCCAGGCCTGGCTGGACCCCAGGAGGGCAGAAGCCTGTCTGTGGGGTTGGCCGCAGCTGCAGTGTAACCCCTGAAAAGGCAGTTTGGCAGTGCCAGGGTCTGTGCTACAGACCACTAGGAGCATGGAATTGTGCCAACTATGCCAGGATGGTATAGAGGGGGCAATTCCATGATCGTAGACATGTTACATGGCCATATTCGAAGTTACCATTGTGAAGCTACACATAGGTAGTGACCTATGTGTAGTGCACGCATATAATGGTGTCTCCAGCACTCACAAAGTCGGGGAATTTGCCCTGAACAATGTGGGGGCACCTTGGCTAGTGCCAGGGTGCCCACACACTAAGTAACTTTGTACCTAACCTTTACCAGGTAAAGGTTAGACATATAGGTGACTTATAAGTTACTTAAGTGCAGTGAAAATGGCTGTGAAATAATGTGGGCATTATTTCACTCAGGCTGCAGTGGCAGGCCTGTGTAAGAATTGTCAGAGCTCCCTATGGGTGGCAAAAGAAATGCTGCAGCCCATAGGGATCTCCTGGAACCCCAATACCCTGGGTACCTTAGTACCATATACTAGGGAATTATAAGGGTGTTCCAGTAAGCCAATGTGAATTGGTAAAATTGGTCACTAGCCTGTTAGTGACAATTTAAAAGTAATGAGAGAGCATAACCACTGAGGTTCTGGTTAGCAGAGCCTCAGTGAGACAGTTAGTCACTACACAGGGAACATATACATGCACACTTATGAGCACTGGGGTCCTGTGTGACAGGGTCCCAGTGACACATACATATAGGCCACAAACTTATGAGCACTGGGGTCCTGACCAGCAGGGTCCCATTGACACATAACAAACATACTGAAAACATAGTGTTTTCACTATGAGCACTGGGGCCTGGCTATCAGGATCCCAGTGAGACAGTGAAAACAGTGACAAACACCCTGACATACACTCACAAACAGGCCAAAAGTGGGAGTAACAAGGCTAGAAAGAGGCTACTTTCTCACACAACCCCCCCCCAAACGAAGGACAATAAGGCTAACCTTGGCCAGTTGAGACTTTATTGTCTAAGTGGTGATAAGTAGAGAGTAGCTGTGCAATAGACTGGTTACTCCCTTTATCATCCACTATATGGCTACTTCCCTGTGGGGATGTAAACCACCCTGTTTGAAGTTTTTTAGCTAAGCAACCATGTGAAGATGTATTTTCAGAGTTTCTATCAGTAAGTTTTAGTTTAGAGCAGTGGGAATTGTCCACTGAACCTATTTGTAGTGATGGAAATGCCAGACAGGGATGCTGTCTCAGAAAAGCCATAGCTGGGCAAAAACGTTGTCCATATGGCTGGAAGAGAGAACAGGGATGCTGTTTCTCTTGAGTTGGAGCAGGGCAGGGATGCTGTCCTATGAGCTCCACACTAGGGCAGGGATGCTGTCCTGAGTGTTGTGAGGCAGTGCAGGGTTTCTGCACTAAAGTTTCTCTGGGAGGGTTGGAGGGATGCTCAATGTTAACTAAAATGGTGCTCTTTTTGTCACCAATGTTAGTTATCCCACAGAGAGGTACTTCTACCTCAGGGAGTACAGCTTTGCCAGCTGATGATTCCCTTGGAACAGGTGCCACCCCAGGAGAGGTTTCTCCCACCACAGGAATGGTATCCTGAATGGTAGGGTGGTTAGGGAATACTGTGATACCCTTTTTACCTGTTGATGGAGAGGGATCCTGAGTTTTCAGGCCTTCTCTCCTTTGCTTTTTCATTTCAGTACAAATGAGAGGGAACAATTCCTCAGGGATGCCCAGCATGGCTGCATGGGCATAAAACTCTACATCAGCCCAACCTGAGGCCTCTAGGTCATTACCTAAGAGACAGTCTACAGGTAAGCTAGGTGATACCACCACCTGCTTAAGGCCAGTAACTCCACCCCAACTAAACTGAATTATAGCTAAGGGAAGAAACTTAGTGGAGTTATGGACATCAATAATCTTATACTGTTGTCCAATGATGTGTTGATCAGGGTGCACTAGGTTTTCAGTCACCAAAGTGATACTGGCACATGTGTCCCTGTAGGCCAAGGCCTCAACACCATTTATTGAAACTGTCTGCCTGTACTTATCCATTGTAAGGGGACAAGCAGCCAGTGTGGCAAGGCCAATGCCACTAGGTGTGACAGAAACTGTCTTGGGACTGACTACCCCAGTTTCTACTATGGACCCATAAGTGAACCCAACTACACCTTTTGCTTGACTGTTGCCAGCAGTTCCACCACTAGTACCACTACTGCTAGGGGCAGTAGAGCCTGATGTATTAGTGGTGGTAGGCTCAGGGGGTTTACCTGGACAGGACTTATCCCCTTGCCTATGGCCTCTATTTTCACACACAAAGCACCAAGGCTTTTTAAATTGTGTGGGTTGGGAAGAAGAGGAAGAATTAGTTTTATCTCCACCCCCTGAAGAGTGTTTAAGATTTGAAGTGGAATCTTTTGTTTTACTCTTATCCCCATGCTTATCTTGAGATTTTTCACCATCTTTCTCTGAAGGCTTACCATCCTTCTTCTTGCCATCTTTGTCACCCCCTGTATGAACTTTTCTGTTCACTCTTGTTCTGACCCATTTGTCTGCCTTCTTTCCCAATTCTTGGGGAGAGGTCAGATCAGAGTCTAACAAGTACTGGTGCAACAAATCTGACACACAATTATTAAGAATATGCTCTCTAAGGATCAAGTTATACAGGCTTTCATAGTCAGTCACTTTACTGCCATGTAACCACCCTTCCAAGGACTTCACTGAATGGTCAATGAAATCAACCCAATCTTGTGAAGACTCCTTTTTGGTCTCTCTGAACTTTATCCTGTATTGTTCAGTGGTTAAGCCATAACCATCAAGGAGTGCACTCTTAAGAATAGTGAAACTGTTGGCATCACTTTCTTTCACAGTAAGGAGTCTGTCTCTACCCTTACCACTAAATGATAGCCATAGGATAGCAGCCCACTGCCTTTGAGGGACATCTCGAACAACACAAGCCCTCTCAAGTGCAGCAAACCACTTGTTAATGTCATCCCCCTCTTTGTAAGGGGGAACTATCTTGTGCAGATTCCTGGAATCATGCTCTTTTACAGGATGACTATGGGGAATACTGCTGCTGCCACCATGGGTATTTAAACCCAGCTTCTGTCTTTCTTTTTCAATCTCTAGAGATTGTCTATCTAAATCCATCTGTTGCTTCTTGAGCTTCAGTCTGGAAGTCTCCACTCTCAATTTATTGAGCTCCCTTTCCAACATTCTGTCATCAGGGTGGGTGGGAGGGACATGTCTAGAAACAGAAGTGTGATGAGAATGGACAGAAGGAGACCTGTCCCTAACAGATGGAACCTTAACAAGTTGACTAGCAGTATAATGTGAGAGTCCACCATCTGTCTGGTGAGACTTCCTACTGTGATGAGAGACCACACTATCTGTATGGTGTGACTCTGCATCCTCTTCAACCCTGCTAGACTGTCTGATACTGGGCAGGCTGGGAAGTTTCCTTACTGAATCTATCTGCAGGGGTGTCCCTGGATCAGATTGAGAACCATCAACTACTTTTTCAACAGATGTGGCCATTGTGGCCTTATCTTGTTCTCTAAGCATGTTAAGTAACAGTTCTAAAGAAGGATTCTTCCCTACACTCAAACCTCTTTCTACGCAGAGACTCCTTGCTCCTTTCCAGCTAAGGTGGTCATATGCAATCTCGGACAGATCAACAATTTGGCCTGTGCCAGACATTTTTAGAAAGGGTTAAGTGATAGAAAAAGTGAAGAAAAAGTTTTTCAGAACTTTTAGAAAGACAGAAAAAAAAAAACTTTTTAAACTTTTTAGAACTTTTTAGAAAGTTTAGAAGTACTTTTCAGCACTTAGAAAACAGTGAAAAGAGGAAATGCAAAACTTTTTAGTTATGTGTACATACACTGAACTTGTTTTGTATATTTTTCTCTTATGAAAAGTACAATGTCAAGAGTGGTAAGTAGTCTCAAAGCACTTATCCCACCGCTGCACAACCAATGTAGGAGGCTGGACTGGCTTGTAGTGAGTACCAAGGGGTACTTACACCTTGCACCAGGCCCAGGTATCCCTTATTAGTGTATAGGGTGTCTAGCAGCTTAGGCTGATAGATAATGGTAGCTTAGCAGAGCAGCTTAGGCTGCACTAGGAGACGTGTGAAGCTACTACAGTACCACAAATGATTATGCACAATATCATAAGAAAACACAATACACAGTTATACTAAAAATAAAGGTACTTTATTTTTATGACAATATGCCAAAAGTATCTCAGTGAGTACCCTCAGTATGAGGATAAGAAATATACACAAGATATATGTACACAATACCAAAAATATGCAGAATAGTCTTAGAAAACAGTGCAAACAGTGTAAAATTACAATACGATGCAATGTAGGCACATAGGGATAGGGGCAACACAAACCATATACTCCAAAAGTGGAATGCGAATCACGAATGGACCCCAAACCTATGTGACCTTGTAGAGGGTCGCTGGGACTATTAGAAAATAGTAAGGATTAGAAAAATACCCCACCCCAAGACCCTGAAAAGTGAGTGCAAAGTGCACTGAAGTTCCCCTAAAGACACAGAAGTCGTGATAGAGGAATAATGCAAGGAAAACACAACTCAGCAATGCAACAACAATGGATTTCCAATCGAGGGTACCTGTGGAACAAGGGGACCGAGTCCAAAAGTCACAAACAAGTCGGAGATGGGCAGATGCCCAAGAAATGCCAACTGTTGGTGCAAAGAAACTCTTACTGGACTGAAGAACTGTGAATACTGCAGGAACGACAAGGGCTAGAGACTTCCCCTTTGGAGGATGGATTTCCCACGCCTTGGAGAGTCGTGCAGATGTGTTTTCCCGCCAGATGGACGCCAACAAGCCTTGCTAGCTGCAAGTCGTGCGGTTAGCGTTTTTCGATGCTGCTGTGGCCCAGGATGGACCAGGATGGTGCCAATTAGACCAGGAGGTAGATGGGACGTCGAGCAAGACAAGGAGCCCTCACAGCAGAAGGTAGCACCCGGAGAAGTGCCAGAAACAGGCACTACGAGGATGCGTGAAACGGTGCTCGCCTGAAGTTACACAAAGGAGTCCCACGTCGCCGGAGAACAACTTAGGAAGTCGTGCAATGCAGGTTAGAGTGCCGGGGACGCCAGCTTGGGGGTGCACAAAGGATTTCTGTCGGAAGTGCACGGGAGCCGGGGAAGTTGCAAAAGTCACGAAAACCAACAATGCAGTCTGGCATGGGGAGGCAAGGACTTACCTCCACCAAACTTGGACTGAAGAGTCACTGGACCGTGGGGGTCACTTGGACAGTCTTGCTGGATTCAAGGGACCTCGCTCGTCGTCGTGAGAGGAGACCCAAGGGACCGTGATGCAGCTTTTTGGTGCCTGCGTTGGCAGGGGGAAGATTCCGTCGACCCACGGGAGATTTCTTCGCAGCTTCTGATGCAGAGAGGAGGCAGACTACCCCCACAGGATGCACCACCAAGAAAAACAGTCAAGAAGGCAGCAGGAGCGGCGTTACAATGTTGCAGTAGTCGTCTTAGCTTCTTTGTTGCAGTTTTGCAGGCTTCCAGCGCGGTCAGCAGTCGATTTTTTGGCAGAAGGTGAAGAGGGAGATGCAGAGGAACTCTGATGAGCTCTTGCATTCGTTATCTGAGGAATCCCCAAAGAAAGAGACCCTAAATAGCCAGAAAAGAGGGTTTGGCTACTTAAGATAAAGGATAGGCTAGCAACACCTGAAGGAGCCTATCAGAAGGAGTCTCTGACATCAGCAGTGTGCACTGGCCACTCAGAGCAGTCCAGTGTGCCAGCAGCACCTCTGTTTCCAAGATGGCAGAGGTCTGGAGCACACTGGAGGAGCTCTGGGCACCTCCCAGGGGAGGTGCAGGCCAGGGGAGTGGTCACTCCCCTTTCCTTTGTCCAGTTTCGCGCCCAGGCAGGGCTGAGGGGTCCCTGAACCGGTGTAGACTGGCTTATGCAGAATTGGGCACATCTGTGCCCAACAAAGCATTTCCAGAGGCTGGGGGAGGCTACTCCTCCCCTGCCTTCACACCATTTTCCAAAGGGAGAGGGTGTAACACCCCCTCTCTGAGGAAGTCCTTTGTTCTGCCATCCTGGGCCAGGCCTGGCTGGACCCCAGGAGGGCAGAAGCCTGTCTGTGGGGTTGGCAGCAGCAGCAGCTGCAGTGTAACCCCTGAAAAGGCAGTTTGGCAGTGCCAGGGTCTGTGCTACAGACCACTGGGAGCATGTAATTGTGCCAACTATGCCAGGATGGTATAGAGGGGGCAATTCCATGATCTTAGACATGTTACATGGCCATATTCGGAGTTACCATTGTGAAGCTACACATAGGTAGTGACTTATGTGTAGTGCACGCATATAATGGTGTCTCCAGCACTCACAAAGTCGGGGAATTTGCCCTGAACAATGTGGGGGCACCTTGGCTAGTGCCAGGGTGCCCACACACTAAGTAACTTTGTACCTAACCTTTACCAGGTAAAGGTTAGCCATATAGGTGACTTATAAGTTACTTAAGTGCAGTGAAAAAGGCTGTGAAATAATGTGGGCATTATTTCACTCAGGCTGCAGTGGCAGGCCTGTGTAAGAATTGTCAGAGCTCCCTATGGGTGGCAAAAGAAATGCTGCAGCCCATAGGGATCTCCTGGAACCCCAATACCCTGGGTACCTTAGTACCATATACTAGGGAATTATAAGGGTGTTCCAGTAAGCCAATGTGAATTGGTAAAATTGGTCACTAGCCTGTTAGTGACAATTTAAAAGTAATGAGAGAGCATAACCACTGAGGTTCTGGTTAGCAGAGCCTCAGTGAGACAGTTAGTCACTACACAGGGAACATATACATGCACACTTATGAGCACTTGGGTCCTGTGTGACAGGGTCCCAGTGACACATACATATAGGCCACAAACTTATGAGCACTGGGGTCCTGACCAGCAGGGTCCCATTGACACATAACAAACATACTGAAAACATAGGCCCGTATTTTTACTTTTTTTAGCGCCGCATTTGCGTCGTTTTTTGACGCAAAAACGGCGCAAACCTGCAAAATACCATTGTATTTTGTAGGTTTGCACCGTTTTGCGTCAAAAAGCGGCGCAAATGCGGCGCTAAAAAGAGTATAAATACGGGCCATAGTGTTTTCACTATGAGCACTGGGGCCTGGCTATCAGGATCCCAGTGAGACAGTGAAAACAGTGACAAACACCCTGACATACACTCACAAACAGGCCAAAAGTGGGGGTAACAAGGCTAGAAAGAGGCTACTTTCTCACAGTAGGTGTCATGAGTACTGACTGGAAATTTAGCAACCATGTCAGTGATAACATAATGGGCGTCACATACCACCTGGATGTTGAGTGAGTGGGTACACTTCCTATTGCGGAACAGATATTCCAGGTCTGCAGGAGGGCCTATTTGTATGTGTGTCCCGTCTACACACCCTATGACATGGGGGAAGTTGGCAATCCTGTAGAATTCCAACTTGGTGCTGTTGATTTCTGCCTCATTCCTGGGTAGGTATATGTATCTGGACATGTGTGTGAGTAAGGCATCTAGGAATGCCCTGAAGAACCGTGAGAGTGCACTTTGGGATACCCCACCTGCCACAGCAATGACCCCCTGATAGCTACCCGAGGCCAAGAGGTGCAGTGAGCAAAACACTTGCACATGTGTGGGGATGGCGCAGCTGCGCACAGTCTGGCGTTGTAGCTGTGGTTTGAGTAAATCTATTAAATCTAGTATTGCTGCGCTGCTGAGTCTATATTTATCATAAATCTCCTCCTCAGTTTGTTGGCAAAGTGTCTGCCTGGTTCTGTATATCTTCTCCTGTCTCTGGCTCCTCCTCCTCACCTGCTGTGCGGCGTGGGCTCTCCTCCACATTCCTATCACATATATCTCCGCCATCTTGAGTAACCCAGATGCCTTCTGGGTCTCCTTTTATACTTTTTTACCACCTGCTCAGAGTTAGTGGTGAAATGGGCTTTTTGCAACTAGTCGCAATTTGCGAGTGGCTATTGCATTTGGGTTGCGACTCGCAAATTGCGATTTCGTATTTGCGAGTCGCAAAATGGGGTCGCTATTTTTGCGAGTCGGTAATGGCTCGCGACGCATTTTGCGAGTCGGAAATGGGATTTTTGCATCCCATTTCCGATTTTGCGGGGTCGCAAATTGCGATTCGGGCCATTTGCGACTCGCAAACGTTTCCTACATCTGGCCCCTAGTAACTTTGCACCTAACCTTCACTAAGTGAGGGTTAGACATATAGGTGACTTTTAAGTTACTTAAGTGCAGTGTAAAATGGCTGTGAAATAACATGGACGTTATTGCACTCAGGCTGCAGTGGCAGGCCTGTGTAAGAATTGTCTGAGCTCCCTACGGGTGGCAAAAGAAATGCTGCAGCCCATGGGGGTCTCCTGGAACCCCAATACCCTGGGTACCTAGGTACCATATACTAGGTAATTATAAGGGTGTCCCAGTGTGCCAATTAGAATTGGTGAAAATGGTTACTAGCCTGCAGTGACAATTTTAAAAGCAGAGAGAGCATAAACACTGAGGTTCTGGTTAGCAGAGCCTCAGTGATACAGTTAGGCACCACACAGGGAACACATATAGGCCACAAACTATGAGCACTGGGGTCCTGGCTAGCAGGGTCCCAGTGACACTTATCAAACACACTGACAAATAGGGTTTCCACTATGAGCACTGGGGGCCTAGCTAGCAGGATCCCAGTGAGACAGTAAAAACACCCTGACATATACTCACGAACAGGCCAAAAGTGGGGGTAACAAGGCTAGAAAGAGGCTGCCTTCCTACACTGGCATGTAACAGATGACTCAGCATGTCTCTGACATGTAACAGATGAATCACAATGACTCTGGCATGTAACATATTAGTCAGCATGATGCTGGCATCTAACAGATGAATCAGCTTGACTCTGGCATGTAACAGATGACTCAGCATGACTCTGGCATGTAAAAGATCAATCAGCATGACTCTGGCATGTAACAGATGAGTCAGCATGACTCTGGCATGTAACAGATGAATCAGCATGACTCTGGCATGTAATAGCTTAGTCAGAATGACTCTGGTATGTTACAGATGAATCAGCATGACTCTGGCATGTAACAGATTAGTCAGCATGAGTCTGGCATGTAAGAGATGACTCAGCAGATGACTCAGCATGACTCTGGCTTGTAACAGATGACTCAGCATGACTCTGGCATGACTCTGGCATGTAACAGATGAGTCAGTATGACTCTGGCATGTAACAGATGAGCCAGCAGATGACTCAGCATGACTCTGACTTGTAACAGATGACTCAGCATGACTCTGGCTTGTAACAGATGAATTAGCATGACTCTGGCTTGTAACAGATGACTCAGCATGACTCTGGCATGACTCTGGCTTGTAACAGATGACTCAGCATGAGACTCTGGCTTGTAACAGATGACTCAGCATGACTCTTGCATGTAACAGATGAGTGAGCAGATGACTCAGAATGACTGGCATGACTCTGGCTTGTAACAGATGACTCAGCATGACTCTGGTTTGTAACAGATGACTCAGCATGACTCTGGCATGTAACAGATGACTCAGCATGACCCTGGCATAACTCTGGCTTGTAACAGATGACTCAGCATGACTCTGGCATGTAACAGATGACTCAGCATGACTCTGGCTTGTAACAGATGACTCAGCATGACTCTGGCATGTAACAGATGAGTCAGCATGACTCTGGCATGTAACAGATGAATGAGCAGATGACTCAGAATGATTCTGGCATGACTCTGGCTTGTAACAGATGACTCAGCATGACTCTGGCTTGTAACAGATGACTCAGCATTACTCTGGCATGTAAAAGATGACTCAGCATGACTCTGGCATGACTCTGGCTTGTAACAGATGACTCAGCATGACTCTGGCATGTAACAGATGACTCAGCATGACTCTGGCATGACTGGCTTGTAACAGATGACTCAGCATGACTCTGGCAATAAACAGATGACTCAGCATGACTCTGGCATGACTCTGGCTTGTAACATATGACTCACCATGACTCTGGCATGTAACAGATGACTCAGCATGACTCTGGCTTGTAACAGATGACTCACCATGACGCTGGCATGTAACAAATGAGTCAGCGGCACACAGAAGGGGGTGCGCACCTCCTCTGTGTTAAGGATGCTGCATGTGACCCCCCAGTGCCCCTGGCACAGCTGGTCCCCGGTCCTTCCCTTTACTAATCAGCATCAGAGCCCAGAGCTCACTCCCCTGTTGGACCATTGTTTGTTTTTAGGGTTGAGCGCCTGGGAGAAGGGGTTGGAGCCCAAGTCTGCCATGTGACACATGCCACGCTCGCGTGAGGCATATGCCACCACTCTTGTGACATATGCCACAGCATGTCATAGTTTTCTGACATGTTCTTTTGTGAATAATAGCAGATGGTGTTAGTGTGTGTTTTCCAAAGGGCTCTTTTTCTGTTAGGTAAACTAAATAAAGAAAAAAAGGCATTTATTTTTTTAAAGTGCTTTTTACACTTCAGAAACAAATAACCCTTACTCTCTTTCACCCTGGTTCTAGCCCCATGCATTTTTGTTTACTATACAAGCTTCCTCTATCTCTAATTCCACAGAGTAAGGGATTTATTTCACTGCAAACCTTGCTCTCCCTTCTACATGCCACAGCATGTCACACATGTCTAGCATGCACTGCCATGACTAAACAGGCCACAAATCGTCCAGACAGTGCCAGGGGGTGATTTACAATGGGACCTCTTTCATTTGGCTAACATAAAAAAAATAAATAGAAAAACAACTTCAAAAACGATTTTTCTCTAGGTGAGGTTTGAACCCTGGCCAAAAGCAATACTAAACTGAGCTGTTATCCACTAAACCAAACATTCTCACAATAACTTTGGCTGGCAAAAGCCCTTGTAATCAGAGAGAGAATGATGACGTCCTTCTGTCATGTCCATGGCGATTTTTTAGGTCACATGCCACAAATTTTAGGACAAGACCGGAGGCGAGTATTATGCGTTTCTTTTCTTACTTTTAATAAACAGCAGCAGTCAAGAAACATACTACAATTCCCAGAAGGCAAAGAACAAGAGCCAATGGGAATAAAAACATAGTCAGAACAGTGTACACCAATCACAATGCATACATGGGTATTATGACATCACTTGACTGCGAACAGCCCTCTTTTCTTGCTGCTTGCAGTCAAGTTAAGTACCCTTTTTACTTGTGGACATATATTTTATTGTATTTTATTGTACTTTACTCTGTTACTTCGCATATGGTTATTTCTGTTTCATAATATTGGTCGCGCTGCTCTTGCACGTCTCTGACAGTTTTTATGCAGTCGGCAGGTTGCCACATATTACCGGCGCGCAGCGCCTCACGCGCATCGGTCACAACTGCCTAACGTTTCCTCACGCGGCAGTTGTTTCCGAAGCGCCTGAGGAAACGTTGGGTTCATCGCGCGTCCGGTCGCATTTCTGCCTTGCCGCTTAGTGCGCTCGATACCGTTTGAAAGGAAAATACCTGATTTCCTTTCTTCTGTTCCCCATGGCTCTGCTTATCGCGCTTATTGTTTGTCAGCAAGATATCCCTGCTGTGTCCCTCGCCGCTCCATTGCTTCTTCCTCCTCCGACTGGGGCTTACAGCTTCCTGTATTACTGGTGACGCCCATAGGTGGGGTTTCAGCTGTTTCTCAGCTCATTCTCTGTTGAAGCCTTTATTTCCCAGTTCCTTTTTGTACCTTTCTTTAATATGGAATCAGATAATTCCCCCTCACTGCATGATGTTGAGGATATTAGGCAGGAGCTCTCTGCCTTCATTAAATCCTCTGACCAGCAAGCAGTATCTTCTTCTATACAAAACATTTCTAAAAACCTAGAACTCTCATTCTCAGACATGATTTCTAGGTCTATGTCGGCCCAGGCTTGGGGGGAACGCAGTCAGCGCCTCTCCCCCACTAAAAATCCCCCAAAATTAAGAAAAGTGGCGCAAAAGACAAGTGAGGTTTCCTCACATGTGGCAGAGGACGCGGTTCCTCAAAAGGCTCTCACCAAGGAGTATAAAAATGTGGACATTGGGAAACCAAGTTTAAAACACAATTCTAAATCAAAAAATATTATTTCCCCCTTGATTATTTCGTCCATCCCTGATACGGACGATGATGTACCCGATTTGGACTCTGATTCCAATGTTTCGGACATTGGGGACGATAATACTGTCTCCCGCCCTCCCCCAAAGAAATCCAGGTTAACCCCCCTCCAACCTTCTACCCCTATCTCCCTTCTAGACCTTGAGGGTTTCCCAATGTTTGACCCTTCTAACATCCTTCACCCCAACTCTACTGCGGACCATGTTGCCCATTATGTTTGCGGCAAAATTAATTGCCCATTGGACAAACAAACCAGAGCTAAATTAAAATCAGAATGTCCCCGCCCCTCCCTATCCCGTCATCTCTCTGTTACTCCCTCTGTAGATCAGCCTCTCTTTAAATTTTTTACTAAAATGGGCAAGGATCCACGCAAGGGAGTGGATAAGGAGTGAGCCTCTTGCCAAGACAAATTGCTTGACGTTTTGGGTCCTCTAACCCGTATTTTTGACATCGCCGAGGAAGCCAGGATTGACGGCTCCTTTATCGACCCAGAAGAACTCACCCTATGGGTCCAATGTACCTTTTGCATTCTGGGGAATGCGACCTCCGCGCTCACCCATGAGAGACGAAAGGGTTTCCTCTTGAAGCTTGATCCGAAGTTGGTCAACTTGGCGACTGTCCAACCCAACTTTCAGACTGATGGTGCACTATTTGGGGAGTCTTTTATCAAACATTCAAGCAAATATGTAGCAACCTTTACTTCATTGGACAAAGCTCAGCAATCGCTGAAAAATATGTTTTCCCAACGGGTAGTTGCAAGGGCCGGCAGAGGAAGGAACCTCTTTGCCGGCCGTTCTTACCTCAACCAAGGTTCCCGAGGATACCATAACGCGTCCTACCAGGAGTATAGGCCACAGTTCTATCCTCAGAGAAGCAGAGGTTTCCGCTACAGAGGCTTCAGGAACTCAAGATCCTCTGCTCAACCAAGTAAGTCTTTTACTTCCTTCCATACCCATAGGAGGGCGTCTCCGTTTTTTCCTAGCAAAATGGTCGGAAATCACGGCAGACCCTTGGATTCTCAACACTGTTCAGGGTTACTCCATAGAACTTTATTCAACTCCCGTTCAAACCCAGTTACCCCCCTCTTCCATGTTTCCTCAGACATGGCACTCCTTATTTCTTCAGAAGTGCAATCCCTCTTGCAAAAACAGGCCGTCACTCCCACCTTTCCCGATCCATCAGGTTTCACCAGCTCCATTTTCCTGGTTCAGAAGTAAAACAAACGATGCACCCTGTGATAAACCTCAAAGGTTTCAACCACTTCGTAGTATATCATCATTTCAAGATGGAAACCATCCTCTACCTCAGAGATACACTTCTTCAGCAGGACTGGATGGTGCGATTGGATCTTCAAGATGCGTATCTAGTCATCCCAATCCACCCTCATTTCAGAAAGTTCCTCCAATTTCAGTGGTCAAACCAGTATTTTCATTTCACCTCTCTACCCTTCGGTCTATCATCCGCTCCATGGTGTTTCACCAAACTCATGAAACCGGTAGTAGCCTTTCTCAGGGCTTAATGTGTCAGACTCATCATTTACCTCGACGACATTTTAATAATGAGCCAATCTCCACAATCTCTCTTGGCTCATCTATCCCTAACTTGTTCCCTTCTCTCGGATACTAGGTTTCATCATAAACAGGGAAAAACCCATCCTAATTCCTTCTCAAACTATAGAATTCTTAGGTTTTCAAATAAATTCAATTTCAGCCACTCTCATGCTTCCTTCTGCAAAGATCAAGACCATAAAGTCGGAGATTCTACAAATCTTACGCAGTTCTCAGATTTCCCTCAGAACGTTAGCGCGAATTGTGGGTTTCTCTCTTCATCAATTCAAGCCATATTCCCTGGTCCCCTTCACTACAGAGCGCTTCAGAGGTAAAAAATGTGTCACTTAAGGAAAGGCCTCTCCTATTCAGACATCATCCCCTTAGATATAGATGCATGCACAGAACTTCAGTGGTGGATAGACCATTTAGATGCTTGGAACGGAAGGACTATCTTTGCGTCAGCCCCAGATCTAGTATTAGAATCAGATGCAAGCCAGTCCGGCTGGGGGGCCCGTTGTGGGCCAATCTCGACTGGAGGCACATGGTCGTCAGAGGAGTCCAAAATGCATATCAACTGTTTAGAGATGCTTGCCGGCTCCTTTGCGATCAGAAGCCTTACAAAAAACAGAGTTCGCTGTGCCATCCTTTTTAGAATGGACAACATCTCTGTGGTTCACTATATCAATCATCTAGGAGGCACAAAATCCAAACCTCTGGCGGAATTAGCCAAGGGCTTTTGGGAATTTTGCCTTTTAAACCACATTTCCGTTCATGCAGAGTATCTTCCAGGGTCTCTAAATTCAGTGGCAGAATGTTCTCGTCATCTTCGAGATTCAAGCGATTGGAAACTCCACATTTCAATCTTTCAAAACATACAGGGCAAATGGGGCCCTTTAGCAATCGACCTTTTTGAATCACGTTTCAATTCTCAGCTTCCCCAATTCTATAGCTGGTGTCCAGATCCATTAGCCTTAGCATCCGATGCCTTTTTACAGGACTGGTCTCTTTCCCTCATTACGCATTTCCCCCTTTCCTCATGATCCGCAGAGTATTGGCCATCTCAGACGTCAATAAGCCTCCTTAATACTCATAACCCCCTTTTGGCAATCACAAACTTGGTTCCCAACTCTATTAGAACTGTCAATAGAGTTCCCTGTGCTGATTCCTTCCTTCCCGAATCTGCTGCTAGACCCTTTAGGCCAGCCTCATCCTCTCATTCTGGACAACTTACTAACTCTTTCTGCATGGAAAGTCTCGGGCAATCCCAATCTTTCCCTAGCATTTCGGCAGAAGCTTCACAATACATCTCACAGTCCTGGGCCCCAGGCACAAAGAAGGCTTATAAATCAGCCTGGTCTATTTGGCACAGCTGGTGTTTGAGAAAACACATTGATTCCTTTTCAACGGATGTGACTTTTATAGTCAATTTTTTAGCGGCAGAAGCCAACAAAGGTAAGGCTTTCCGTACTATCAACTTATACAGATCAGCTATTTCTTCCAATCATTCTTTCGTTAATGGGAAACCAGTTGGAGAGCACCCTCTAATTTGCCGCTTACTAAAGGGAGTAAAGCTTTCCAATCCTCCTTTGCCTAAATATAGTCAGCTATGGGATATTAACATTGTGTTGAAATTTCCATTGTCATGGCCTGATAATCTCATGCTTTCTCTAAAACTGTTATCTGCGAAATTAACGATGTTATTGTGCCTTGTTTCTATCAAACGTCTTTCAGATGTTAAAGCGCTGGATATTTCTGACCGTCAATTTACACCATCTGGAGTTTTGTTTACTGTGGTTCGTCGAACCAAAACCAATTTATCTTCAGTTTTCTACCCATATTTTCCTGACCATCCGAAACTATGTGTCGAACAATGTTTAAAGGTGTATGAACTAAAGACTGCAGATTTGAGAACCCCCTCTCATTCTCAATTACTAATTTCATTTAGGAAACCCCACAATCCTGTTTCGGCTGCTACTCTGGCCCGGTGGGTTAAATGGCTAATGTCTTTGGCAGGTATAGATACTTCCATGTTTGGAGCTCACTCTTCTAGAGGGACCATGGCTTCCAAGGCTTTCTAGGCAGGTTCCCGTTTAGAGGATATTCTCAAATCTGCAGATTGGTCTAACGACAACGTATTTGAAGTTTTTTATTGTAAGCCTGTTGATAATGTCTCATTGAATGTAATAATATGCTTTAAACTTGCATAATAGGAGCCTCCGGTCTTGTCATAAAATGTAGATTTTCCTAGTCCCATGACGGAAAGTCTTAATTTTATTAAAGACACAGAGGCGAGTATTATCCCTCCACTTGTCTTAACTTTGTTCATTTTTTCCCCCCCTTTTTTAGTGCCATTGGCCATCACTCAACCTTCTACTTAGGACATCGCCTTACTCTTGGATCGCCACTCTTCAAACTTCCAGGGCACCGCTCAACGCTGGATTTCCCGCTGAAGTTACTCACCAGGATCCTTCGTGGTTGTCTCGGATTTTTTACTTTTGTTCTGATGTTTTATCTTTCCTCATGGCAATTCTTATTTTGTTTACTATTTTTCCATTGTTTAATTCCAACTGACTCTCTCGCAAGAAAAGAGGGCTGTTCGCAGTCAAGTGATGTCATAATACCCATGTATGCATTGTGATTGGTGTACACTGTTCTGACTACGTTTTTATTCCCATTGGCTCTTGTTCTTTGCCTTCTGGGAATTGTAGTATGTTTCTTGACTGCTGCTGTTTATTAAAAGTAAGAAAAGAAACGCATAATACTTGCCTCCGTGTCTTTAATAAAATAAAGACTTTCCGTCATGGGACTAGGAAAATCTACGTTCTCAGTTGCTTTTCACAAACCAGAAACAAATAACCCTTACTCTCTTTCACCCTGGTACTGGCCCCGTGCATTTATTTTTACTGTACAAGCTTCCTCTATCTCTCATTCCACAGAGTAAGGGATTTCTTTCACTGCAAAGCTTGCTCCCCCTTCTACATGCCACAGCATGTCACACATGTCAAGCATGTACTGCCATGACTAAATAGGCCACAAATCGTCCAGACAGTGCCAGGGGGTGATTTACAATGGGACCTCTTTCATTTGGCTAACATAAAAAAAAAAATAAAAAAAAATTCAAAAAACAATTTTTCCTCCAGGTGAGGTTTGAACACTGGTCATATGCAATGCTAACCCAAGGTGCTATCCATTAAACCAAGCACTGCTACCACATGCTTTTTAATAAAATCGGAGACTCCTATTACAGTTTCTCTTTTCTTTATTTTTAAACAGCAGCTGCAGTCAAACTACAAAACCCATAAGGCAAATGACAGTAGCCAATGGGAAACGATTAGTAGTCCATGAAATACACCAATGGCCATTGAGCTGACCCAATAATATGTATCTTAACTGAGAACAGCCCTCTTTTCTTGCACAAGCTTAATAAGAAACAAATAAAGGAAACCTGGTACAACAAATACATATAGCCATTAGAACGGATAACATTTCCCGCAGAATCCCCAAGGGTCCAGCAACAAAGTCCGGAAGAGTTTGTGTGAGAAAGTAGCCTCTTTCTAGCCTTGTTACCCCCACTTTTGGCCTGTTTGTGAGTGTATGTCAGGGTGTTTTTCACTGTTTTCACTGTCTCACTGGGATCCTGCTAGCCAGGCCCCAGTGCTCATAGTGAAAACCCTATGTTTTCAGTATGTTTGTTATGTGTCACTGGGACCCAGCTAGTCAGGACCCCAGTGCTCATAAGTTTGTGGCCTATATGTATGTGTCACTGGGACCCTGCCACACAGGGCCCCAGTGCTCATAAGTGTGCATGTATGTGTTACCTGTGTAGTGACTAACTGTCTCACTGAGGCTCTGCTAACCAGAACCTCAGTGGTTATGCTCTCTCATTACTTTCAAATTGTCACTAACAGGCTAGTGACCAATTTTACCAATTCACATTGGCTTACTGGAACACCCTTATAATTCCCTAGTATATGGTACTGAGGTACCCAGGGTATTGGGGTTCCAGGAGATCCCTATGGGCTGCAGCATTTCTTTTGCCACCCATAGGGAGCTCTGACAATACTTACACAGGCCTGCCATTGCAGCCTGAGTGAAATAATGCCCATATTATTTCACAGCCATTTTCACTGCACTTAAGTAACTTATAAGTCACCTATATGTCTAACCTTTACCTGGTAAAGGTTAGGTGCAAAGTTACTTAGTGTGTGGGCACCCTGGCACTAGCCAAGGTGCCCCCACATTGTTCAGGGCAAATTCCCCGACTTTGTGAGTGCTGGAGACACCATTATATGCGTGCACTACACATAGGTCACTACCTATGTGTAGCTTCACAATGGTAACTCCGAATATGGCCATGTAACATGTCTAAGATCATGGAATTGCCCCCTCTATGCCATCCTGGCATAGCTGGCACAATTCCATGCTCCCAGTGGTCTGTAGCACAGACCCTGGTACTGCCAAACTGCCTTTTCAGGGGTTACACTGCAGCTGCTGCTGCTGCCAACCCCACAGACAGGCTTCTGCCCTCCTGGGGTCCAGCCAGGCCTGGCCCAGGATGGCAGAACAAAGGACTTCCTCAGAGAGGGGGTGTTACACCCTCTCCCTTTGGAAAATGGTGTGAAGGCAGGGGAGGAGTAGCCTCCCCCAGCCTCTGGAAATGCTTTGTTGGGCACAGATGTGCCCAATTCTGCATAAGCCAGTCTACACCGGTTCAGGCACCCCTCAGCCCTGCCTGGGCGCGAAACTGGACAAAGGAAAGGGGAGTGACCACTCCCCTGACCTGCACCTCCCCTGGGAGGTGCCCAGAGCTCCTCCAGTGTGCTCCAGACCTCTGCCATCTTGGAAACAGAGGTGCTACTGGCACACTGGACTGCTCTGAGTGGCCAATGCCCACAGCTGACGTCAGAGACTCCTTCTGATAGGCTCCTTCAGGTGTTGCTAGCCTATCCTCTCTCCTAAGTAGCCAAACCCTCTTTTCTGGCTATTTAGGGTCTCTTTCTTTGGGGATTCCTCAGATAACGAATGCAAGAGCTCATCAGAGTTCCTCTGCATCTCCCTCTTCACCTTCTGCCAAGAAATCGACTGCTGACCGCGCTGGAAGCCTGCAAAACTGCAACAAAGTAGCTAAGACGACTACTGCAACCATGTAACGCCGCTCCTGCTGCCTTCTCGACTGTTTTTCTTGGTGGTGCATCCTGTGGGGGTAGTCTGCCTCCTCTCTGCATCAGGAGCTGCGAAGAAATCTCCCGTGGGTCGACGGAATCTTCCCCCTGCTACCGCAGGCACCAAAAAGCTGCATCACGGTCCCTTGGGTCTCCTCTCACGACGACGAGCGAGGTCCCTTGAATCCAGCAAGACTGTCCAAGTGACCCCCACGGTCCAGTGACTCTTCAGTCCAAGTTTGGTGGAGGTAAGTCCTTGCCTCCCCACGCCAGACTGCATTGTTGGTTTTCGCGACTTTTGCAACTTCTCCGGCTCCCGTGCACTTCCGGCGGAAATCCTTTGTGCACACCCAAGCCTGGGTCCACGGCACTCTAACCTGCATTGCACGACTTTCTAAGTTGGTCTCCGGCGACATGGGACTCCTTTGTGTAACTTCAGGCGAGCACCGTTTCACGTTTCTTCATAGTGCCTGTTCTGGCACTTCTGCGGGAGCTGCCTGCTTCTGAGAGGGCTCTTTGTCTTGCTCGGCGTCCCCTCTGTCCCCAGACGAAATTGGCGACATCCTGGTCCATCCTGGGCTACAGCGGCATCCAAAAACACTAACCGCACGACTTGCAGCTAGCAAGGCTTGTTGGGGTCCATCCGGCAGGAAAACACTTTGGCACAACTCTACACGGCGTGGGGGATCCATCCTCCAAAGGGGAAGTCTCTAGCCCTTGTCGTTCCTGCAGAATCCTCAGCTTCTTCAGTCCAGTAGAAGCTTCTTTTCACCAACAGCTGGCATTTCTTGGGCATCTGCCCATCTCCGACTTGCTTGTGACTTTTGGACTCGGTCCCCTTGTTCCACAGGTACCCTCGACTGGAAATCCATTGTTGTTGCACTGCTGGGTTGTGTCTTTCCTGCATTATTCCTCTATCACGACTTCTAAGTCTTTGGGGGAACTTTAGTGCACTTTGCACTCACTTTTCAGGGTCTTGGGGTGGGGTAATTTTCTAACCCTTACTATTTTCTAATAGTCCCAGCGACCCTCTACAAGGTCACATAGGTTTGGGGTCCATTCGTGATTCGGATTCCAATTTTGGAGTATATGGTTTGTGTTGCCCCTATCCCTATGTGCCTACATTGCATCCTATTGTAATTTTACACTGTTTGCACTGTTTTCTAAGACTATACTGCATATTTTTGGTATTATGTACATATATCTTGTGTATATTTCTTATCCCCATACTGAGGGTACTCACTGAGATACTTTTGGAATATTGTCATAAAAATAAAGTACCTTTATTTTTAGTATAACTGTGAATTGTGTATTCTTATGATATTGTGCATATGGCATTTGTGGTACTGTAGTAGCTTCACATGTCTCCTAGTTCAGCCTAAGCTGCTCTGCTAAGCTACCATTATCTATCAGCCTAAGCTGCTAGACACCCTATACACTAATAAGGGATACCTGGGCCTGGTGCAAGGTGCAAGTACCCCTTGGTACTCACTACAAGCCAGTCCAGCCTCCTACATTGGTTGTGCAGCGGTGGGATAAGTGCTTTGAGACTACTTACCACTCTTGACATTGTACTTTTCATAAGAGAAAAATATACAAAACAAGTTCAGTGTGTGTACACATTGCTAAAAAGTTTTGCATTCACTCTTTCCACTCTTTTCTAGTGCTGAAAAGTACTTCTAAACTTTCTAAAAAGTTCTAAAAAGTTTAAAAAGTTTTTTTTCTGTCTTTCTAAAAGTTCTGAAAAACTTTTTCTTCACTTTTTCTATCACTTAACCCTTTCTAAAAATGTCTGGCACAGGCCAAATTGTTGATCTGTCCAAGACTGCATATGACCACCTTAGCTGGAAAGGAGCAAGGAGTCTCTGCGTAGAAAGAGGTTTGAGTGTGGGGAAGAATCCTTCTTTAGAACTGTTACTTAACATGCTTAGAGAACAAGATAAGGCCACAATGGCCACATCTGTTGAAAAAGTAGTTGATGGTTCTCAATCTGATCCAGGCACTCCCCTGCAGATAGACTCAGTAAGGAAACTTCCCAGCCTGCCCAGTATCAGACAGCCTAGCAGGGTTGAAGAAGATGCAGAGTCACACCATACAGATAGTGTGGTCTCTCATCACAGTAGGAAGTCTCACCATACAGATGGTGGACTCTCACATTATACTGCTAGTCAACTTGTTAAGGTTCCCTCTGTTAGGGACAGGTCTCCTTCTGTCCATTCTCATCACACTTCTGTTTCTAGACATGTCCCTCCCACCCACCCTGATGACAGAATGTTAGAAAGGGAGCTCAATAAATTGAGAGTGGAGACTTCTAGACTGAAGCTCAAGAAGCAACAGCTGGATTTAGATAGACAATCTCTAGAGATTGAAAAAGAAAGACAGAAGCTGGGTTTAAATACCCATGGTGGCAGCAGCAGTATTCCCCATAGTCATCCTGTAAAAGAGCATGATTCCAGGAATCTGCATAAGATAGTTCCCCCTTATAAGGAGGGGGATGACATTAACAAGTGGTTTGCTGCACTTGAGAGGGCCTGTAATGTTCAAGATGTCCCTCAAAGGCAGTGGGCTGCTATCCTATGGCTATCATTTAGTGGTAAGGGTAGGGATAGACTCCTTACTGTGAAAGAAGGTGATGCCAACAATTTCACTATTCTTAAGAATGCACTCCTTGATGGTTATGGCTTAACCACTGAACAATACAGGATAAAGTTCAGAGAGACCAAAAAGGAGTCTTCACAAGATTGGGTTGATTTCATTGACCATTCAGTGAAGTCCTTGGAAGGGTGGTTACATGGCAGTAAAGTGACTGACTATGAAGGCCTGTATAACTTAATCCTGAGAGAGCATATTCTTAATAATTGTGTGTCAGATTTGTTGCACCAGTACTTGGTAGACTCTGAACTGACCTCTCCCCAAGAATTGGGAAAGAAGGCAGACAAATGGGTCAGAACAAGAGTGAACAGAAAAGTTCATACAGGGGGTGACAAAGATGGCAAGAAGAAGGATGGTAAGCCTTCAGAGAAAGATGGTGAAAAATCTCAAGATAAGCATGGGGATAAGGGTAAAACCAAAGATCCCACTTCAAATCTTAAACACTCTTCGGGGGGATGAGATAAAACAAATTCTTCCTCTTCTTCTCAACCTACACAATTTAAAAAGCCTTGGTGCTTTGTGTGTAAAAATAGAGGCCATAGGCCAGGGGATAAGTCCTGTCCAGGTAAACCCCGTGAGCCTACCACCACTAATACATCAAGCTCTAGTGCCCCTAGCAGTAGTGGTACTAGTGGTGGGACTGCTGGCAACAGTCAAGTTAAGGGTGTAGTTGGGTTCACTTATGGGTCCATAGTAGAAACTGGGGTAGTCAGTCCCAAGACAGTTTCTGTCACACCTAGTGGCATTGGCCTTGCCACACTGGCTGCTTGTCCCCTTACAATGGATAAGTACAGGCAGACAGTTTCAATAAATGGTGTTGAGGCCTTGGCCTACAGGGACACAGGTGCCAGTATCACTTTGGTGACTGAAAACCTAGTGCATCCTGAACAACACATCATTGGACAACAGCATAAGATTATTGATGTCCATAACTCCACTAAGTTTCTTCCCTTAGCTATAATTCAGTTTAGTTGGGGTGGAGTTACTGGCCCTAAGCAGGTGGTGGTATCACCTAGCTTACCTGTAGACTGTCTCTTAGGTAATGACCTAGAGGCCTCAGGTTGGGCTGATGTAGAGTTGTATGCCCATGCAGCCATGCTGGGCATCCCTGAGGAATTGTTCCCTCTCATTTCTACTGAAATGAAAAAGCAAAGGAGAGAAGGCCTGAAAACTCAGGATCCCTCTCCATCAACAGGTAAAAAGGGTATCAAAGTATCCCCTAACATCCCTACCATTCAGGATACCATTCCTGTGGTGGGAGAAAACTCTCCTGGGGTGGCACCTGTTCCAAGGGAATCATCAGCTGGCAAAGCTGTACTCCCTGAGGTAGAAGTACCTCTCTGTGGGATAACTAACATTGGTGAGAAAAGGAGCACCATTTTAGTTAACATGGAGCATCCCTCCAACCCTCCCAGAGAAACTTCAGTGCAGAAACCCTGCACTGCCTCACAACACTTAGGACAGCATCCCTGCCCTAGTGTGGAGCTCATAGGACAGCATCCCTGCCCTGCTCCAACTCAAGAGAAACAGCATCCCTGTTCTCTCTTCCAGCCATATGGACAAAGTTTTTGCCCAGCTATGGCTTTTCTGAGACAGCATCCCTGTCTGGCATTTCCATCACTACAAATAGGTTCAGTGGACAATTCCCACTGCTCTAAACTAAAACGTACTGATAGAAACTCTGAAAATACATCTTCACATTGTTGCTTAGCTAAAAAACTTCAAACAGGGTGGTTTACATCCCCACAGGGAAGTAACCATATAGTGGATGATAAAGGGAGTAACCAGTCTATTGCAGAGCTACTCTCTACTTATCACCACTTAGACAATAAAGTCTCAACTGGCCAAGGTTAGCCTTATTGTCCTTTGTTTGGGGGGGGGGTGTGAGAAAGTAGCCTCTTTCTAGCCTTGCTACCCCCACTTTTGGCCTGTTTGTGAGTGTATGTCAGGGTGTTTTTCACTGTTTTCACTGTCTCACTGGTATCCTGCTAGCCAGGCCCCAGTGCTCATAGTGAAAACCCTATGTTTTCAGTATGTTTGTTATGTGTCACTAGGACCCTGCTAGTCAGGACCCCAGTGCTCATAAGTCTGTGGCCTATATGTATGTGTCACTGGGACCCTGCCACACAGGGCCCCAGTGCTCATAAGTGTGCATGTATGTGTTACCTGTGTAGTGACTAACTGTCTCACTGAGGCTCTGCTAACCAGAACCTCAGTGGTTATGCTCTCTCATTACTTTCAAATTGTCACTAACAGGCTAGTGACCAATTTTACCAATTCACATTGGCTTACTGGAACACCCTTATAGTTCCCTAGTATATGGTACTGAGGTACCCAGGGTATTGGGGTTCCAGGAGATCCCTATGGGCTGCAGCATTTCTTTTGCCACCCATAGGGAGCTCTGACAATACTTACACAGGCCTGCCATTGCAGCCTGATTGAAATAATGCCCACATTATTTCACAGCCATTATCTCTGCACTTAAGTAACTTATAAGTCACCTATATGTCTAACCTTTACCTGGTAAAGGTTAGGTGCAAAGTTACTTAGTGTGTGGGCACCCTGGCACTAGCCAAGGTGCCCCCACATTGTTCAGGGCAAATTCCCCGACTTTGTGAGTGCTGGAGACACCATTATATGCGTGCACTATACATAGGTCACTACCTATGTGTAGCTTCACAATGGTAACTCCGAATATGGCCATGTAACATGTCTAAGATCATGGAATTGCCACCTCTATGCCATCCTGGCATAGTTGGCACAATTCCATGCTCCCAGTGGTCTGTAGCACAGACCCTGGTACTGCCAAACTGCCTTTTCTGGGGTTACACTGCAGCTGCTGCTGCTGCCAACCCCACAGACAGGCTTCTGCCCTCCTGGGGTCCAGCCAGGCCTGGCCCAGGATGGCAGAACAAAGGACTTCCTCAGAGAGGGGGTGTTACACCCTCTCCCTTTGGAAAATGGTGTGAAGGCAGGGGAGGAGTAGCCTCCCCCAGCCTCTGGAAATGCTTTGTTGGGCACAGAGGTGCCCAATTCTGCAAAAGCCAGTTTACACCGGTTCAGGGACCCCTCAGCCTTGCCTGGGCGCGAAACTGGACAAAGGAAAGGGGAGTGACCACTCCCCTGACCTGCACCTCCCCTGGGAGGTGCCCAGAGCTCCTCCAGTGTGCTCCAGACCTCTGCCATCTTGGAAACAGAGGTGCTGCTGGCACACTGGACTGCTCTGAGTGGCCAGTGCCCTCTGCTGATGTCAGAGACTCCTTTTGATAGGCTCCTGCAGGTGTTGCTAGCCTATCCTTTGTCCTAAGTAGCCAAACCCTCTTTTCTGGCTATTTAGGGTCTCTTTCTTTGGGGATTCCTCAGATAACGAATGCAAGAGCTCATCAGAGTTCCTCTGCATCTCCCTCTTCACCTTCTGCCAAGAAATCGACTGCTGACCGTGCTGGAAGCCTACAAAACTGCAACAAAGTAGCTAAGACGACTACTGCAACATTGTAACGCCGCTCCTGCTGCCTTCTCGACTGTTTTTCTTGGTGTGCATCCTGTGGGGGTAGTCTGCCTCCTCTCTGCATCAGAAGCTGCGAAGAAATCTCCCGTGGGTCGACGGAATCTTCCCCCTGCCAACGCAGGCACCAAAAAGCTGCATCACAGTCCCTTGGGTCTCCTCTCACGACGACGAGCGAGGTCCCACGAATCCAGCAAGACTGTCCAAGTGACCCCCACGGTCCAGTGACTCTTCAGTCCAAGTTTGGTGGAGGTAAGTCCTTGCCTCCCCACGCCAGACTGCATTGTTGATTTTCTTGACTTTTGCAACTTCTCCAGCTCCCGTGCACTTACGGCGGAAATCCTTTGTGTACCCGGAAGCTGGGGTCCCCAGCACTCTAACCTGCATTGCACGTCTTCCTAAGTTGTTCTCCGGTGACGTGGGACTCCTTTGTGTGACTTCAGGCGAGCACCGTTTCACGCATCCTCGTAGTGCCTGTTTCTGGCACTTCTCCGGGTGCTACCTGCTGCTGTGAGGGCTCCTTGTCTTGCTCGACGTCCCCTCTACCTCCTGGTCTAATTTGCACCGTCCTGGTCCATCCTGGGCCACAGCAGCATCCAAAAACGCTAACCGCACGATTTGCAGCTAGCAAGGCTTGTTAGCGTCCATCCGACGGGAAAACACTTCTGCACGACTCTCCAAGGCGTGGGGGATCCATCCTCCAAAGGGGAAGTCTCTATCCCTTGTCGTTCCTGCAGTATTCACAGTTCTTCAGCCCAGTAAGAGCTTCTTTGCACCAACAGCTGGCATTTCTTGGGCATCTGCCCATCTCCGACTTGCTTGTGACTTTTGGACTTGGTCCCCTTGTTCCACAGGTACCCTCAGTCAGGAATCCATCGTTGTTGCATTGCTGATTTGTGTTTTCCTTGCATTTTCCCTCTATCACGACTTCTGTGTCTTTAGGGGAACTTTAGTGCACTTTGCACTCACTTTTCAGGGTCTTGGGGCGGGGTATTTTTCTAACCCTTGCTATTTTCTAATAGTCCCAGCGACCCTCTACAAGGTCACATAGGTTTGGGGTCCATTCGTGATTCACATTCCACTTTTGGAGTATATGGTTTGTGTTGCCCCTATCCCTATGTGCCTACATTGCATCCTATTGTAATTTTACACTGTTTGCACTGTTTTCCAAGACTATACTGCATATTTTTGGTATTGTGTACATATATCTTGTGTATATTTCTTATCCTCATACTGAGGGTACTCACTGAGATACTTTTGGCATATTGTCATAAAAATAAAGTACCTTTATTTTTAGTATAACTGTGTATTGTGTTTTCTTATGATATTGTGCATAATCATTTGAGGTACTGTAGTAGCTTCACACGTCTCCTAGTTCAGCCTAAGCTGCTCTGCTAAGCTACCATTATCTATCAGCCTAAGCTGCTAGACACCCTATACACTAATAAGGGATACCTGGGCCTGGTGCAAGGTGTAAGTACCCCTTGGTACTCACTACAAGCCAGTCCAGCCTCCTACAGTTACCGTTCCGCGGTCGAAAGACCGCGGCGGTAATTCTGACTTTCCCGCTGGGCTGGCGGGCGGCCGCCTTCAGGCCGCCCGCCAGCCCAGCGGGAAAGAGGCTTCCACGATGAAGCCGGCTCGGAATCGAGCCGGCGGAGTGGATGCTGTGCGACGGGTGCAGTTGCACCCGTCGCGTATTTCACTGTCTGCGCAGCAGACAGTGAAATACATTTAGGGGCCCTCTTACGGGGGCCCCTGCAGTGCCCATGCCAGTGGCATGGGCACTGCAGGGGCCCCCAGGGGCCCCGCGACCCCCCCTACCGCCATCCGGTTCCCGGCGGGCGAACCGCCGGGAACTGGATGGCGGTAGGGGTGTCAGAATCCCCTTGGCGGCGCAGCTAGCTGCGCCGCCTTGGAGGATTCCAAAGGGCGGCGGTACACTGGCGGGAGACCGCGAGTGTTGCCGGTCCGACCGCGGCTTTACCGCCGCGGTCGGAATGCCCTTGGGAGCACCGCCGGCCTGTCGGCGGTGCTCCCGCGGTCCTCCAACCCGGCGGTCATTGACCGCCAGGGTTGGAATGACCGCCTTAGTGTTCAACAGCACTATAACTTTACAGTTCTGATATTTCATCATTATGGTTATTCTAATGTATACTTGCATATATAACAATCTACATTTTTATTATTAAATGGTATTGCAGAATAACTGAACAGACATGAAGTTTGAATTTTCCAACAAACACGATTTTCTTCTAGTCTGCAGTGAAAGTGATTTTTGCCCTTATTGCCCAAAGAAAAGAAAATGCACAGAGCACCATCTTCTTACTAAGCACTGGAAATGGGCAAGCCTTCTTACTAGTGGATCTGAAGGTATTGTAATTTCTTAGTGCATATGTAAAGTGCTATACAATTGTCTTGTCTACAATGAATGTGCAGCATGGAGGACTAATATATACATACATTTGTGTCCTGGAAATATTTTTGTGAAATTTGCAAATTACACCAGAAATTACGTGACATATGAGTAGAATCCAGAATAATGTAGTAAATGCCATAGCTACAGAATCACATAAATCCATTCTTCTCATCAAGTTCCATTTGTACATCAATTTATTTATGAAAGTTAAACAAAACCCAACCATTGCCTATTATTAGCTGTGGTTTGAATAAAACATGTTTCTCAATCTAAATCTTGTTAAATAAACATGTTATATAAAAATGTAAAGCATAAAATGTTCAACAGGGTCTTGTATAGATATTTTGAGGTTCTGGTAATATTTAAGATACACTCAGTTATCTGCCCCGTGCTAAATGTGGAAACGTGGCATGACCCATGACCGGTGTAACCAAAGTTGTTTATTGAAGTCCCTCACCACACCACGTCATAAAATGGTAACAGATAGCATATAACAACTTTGTGCACCTGCATAAATAGTTCCAGCAAAGGAACTTTTTAAGTGCATATGTTTCACAAAAAGGTATTAAAGAACATGATGCAAGTGTTATGTTTGCAGAGCCAGGTAAAGTAAATTTGAGGAGGCCTCCTGCTTCTTAGGAGTTTTGTTTCCTATAGTAAAAATCTCTTTAACTTTGATATTGTAATAATATGGAACATGACATGTTTACTGCTGTAATAAACATGCAACTGTACACTTTTTGTACTCTTGCATTAAATAATGTGTTATTGAGGCTCATGTTGTTGAAGCCCCAGCCAACTCCCTCAAACATTACCCAGTTTACAATATTAGTGTAAGAGCCCAGTGCTGGCTTTAGGGTTCTGTGACTGGTGCCATCATACCGGGAGCCAGGGTCAAGGAAGTGCTGTAGGAGGCTGGACTGGCTTGTAGTCAGTACCAAGGGGTACTTACACCTTGCACCAGGCCCAGGTATCCCTTATTAGTGTATAGGGTGTCTAGCAGCTTAGGCTGATAGATAATGGTAGCTTAGCAGAGCAGCTTAGGCTGAACTAGGAGACGAGTGAAGCTCCTACAGTACCACTAGTGTCACTTGCACAATATCATAAGAAAACACAATACACAGATATACTAAAAATAAAGGTACTTTATTTTTATGACAATATGCCAAAGTATCTCAGTGAGTACCCTCGGTATGAGGATAGCAAATATACACAAGATATATGTACACAATACCAAAAATATGCAGTATAGTCTTAGAAAACAGTGCAAACAATGTTTAGTTACAATAGGATGCAATGGGAGCACATAGGGATAGGGGCAACACAAACTATATACTCCAAAAGTGGAATGCGAACCGCGAATGGACCCCAAACCTATGTGACCTTGTAGAGGGTCGCTGGGACTGTAAGAAAACAGTGAGGGTTAGAAAGATAGCCCACCCCAAGACCCTGAAAAGTGAGTGCAAAGTGCACTAAAGTTCCCCAAAGAGCATAGAAGTCGTGATAGGGGAATTCTGCAGGAAAGACCAAAACCAGCAATGCAACAACAATGGATTTCCAGACGAGGGTACCTGTGGAACAAGGGGACCAAGTCCAAAAGTCACGACCAAGTCGGGAGTGGGCAGATGCCCAGGAAATGCCAGCTGTGGGTGCAAAGAGGCTGCTACTAGGCAGTAGAAGCTGAGGGTTCTGCAGGAACGACAAGGGCTATAAACTTCCCCTTTGGAGAATGGATGTCCAACGTCGTGAAGAGTCGTGCAGAAGTGGTTTCCTGAAGAAAGACCGCCAACAAGCCTTGCTAGCTGCAAATCGTGCGGTTAGGGTTTTTGGATGCTGCTGTGGCCCAGGAGGGACCAGGATGTCGCCAATTGCGTCAGAGGACAGAGGGGGTGCCCAGCAGGACAAGGAGCCCTCTCAGAAGCAAGCAGCACCCGGAGAAGTGCCGGAACAGGCACTACAAAGTGGAGTGAAACGGTGCTCACCCGAAGTTGCACAAGAGAGTCCCACGCCTCCGGAGGACAACTCAGGAGGTCGTGCAATGCAGGTTAGTGTGCCATGGACCCAGGCTTGGCTGTGCACAAAGGATTTCCGCCGGAAGTGCAAAGAGGCCGGAGTAGCTGCAAAAGACGCAGTTCCCAGCAATGCAGTCTGGCGTGGGGAGGCAAGGACTTACCTCCACCAAACTTGGACTGAAGAGTCACTGGACTGTGGGAGTCACTTGGACAGAGTTGCTGGATTCAAGGGACCTCGCTCATCATGCTGAGAGGAGACCCAGGGGATCGGTGATGCAGTTCTTTGGTGCCTGCGGTAGCAGGGGGACGATTCCGTCGACCCACGGGAGATTTCTTCAGAGCTTCTAGTGCAGAGAGGAGGCAGACTACCCCCACAGCATGCACCACCAGGAAAACAATCGAGAAGGCGGCAGGATCAGCGTTACAGAGTTGCAGTAGTCGTCTTCGCTACTTTGTTGCAGTTTTGCAGGCTTCCAGCGCGGTCAGCAGTCGATTCCTTGGCAGAAGGTGAAGAGAGAGATGCAGAGGAACTCTAATGAGCTCTTGCATTCGTTATCTAAGGAATTCCCCAAAGCAGAGACCCTAAATAGCCAGAAAAGAGGGTTTGGCTACTTAGGAGAGAGGATAGGCTAGCAACACCTGAAGGAGCCTATCAGAAGGAGTCTCTGACGTCACCTGCTGGCCCTGGCCACTCAGAGCAGTCCAGTGTGCCAGCAGCACCTCTGTTTCCAAGATGGCAGAGGTCTGGAGCACACTGGAGGAGCTCTGGGCACCTCCCAGGGGAGGTGCAGGTCAGGGGAGTGGTCACTCCCCTTTCCTTTGTCCAGTTTCGCGCCAGAGCAGGGCTGAGGGGTCCCTGAACCGGTGTAGACTGGCTTATGCAGAAATGGGCACCATCTGTGCCCATTAAAGCATTTCCAGAGTCTGGGGGAGGCTACTCCTCCCCTGCCTTAACACCTTTTTCCAAAGGGAGAGGGTGTAACACCCTCTCTTTGAGGAAGTCCTTTGTTCTGCATTCCTGGGCCAAGCCTGGCTGGACCCCAGGAGGGCAGAAACCTGTCTGAGGGGTTGGCAGCAGCAGCAGCTGTAGTGAATCCCCTGAAAAGGCAGTTTGGCAGTACCCGGGTCTGTGCTAGAGACCCGTGGGATCATGGGATTGTGCCAACAATGCCAGGATGGCATAGAGGGGGCAATTCCATGATCTTAGACATGTTACATGGCCATTTTCGGAGTTACCATTGTGAAGCTACACATAGGTAGTGACCTATGTGTAGTGCACGTGTGTAATGGTGTCCCCGCACTCACAAAGTCCGGGGAATTTGACCTGAACTATGTGGGAGCACCTTGGCTAGTGCCAGGGTGCCCACACACTAAGTAACTTTGCACCTAACCTTTACTAGGTAAAGGTTAGACATATAGGTGACTTATAAGTTACTTAAGTGCAGTGAAAATGGCTGTGAAATAATGTGTGCATTATTTCACTCAGGCTGCAGTGGCAGACCTGTGTAAGAATTGTCAGAGCTCCCTATGGGTGGCAAAAGAAATGCTGCAGCCCATAGGGATCTCCTGGAACCCCAATACCCTGGGTACCTCAGTACCATATACTAGGGAATTATAAGGGTGTTCCAGTATGCCAATGTAAATTGGTGAAATTGGTCACTAGCCTGTTAGTGACAATTTGGAAAGAGAATGAGAGAGCATAACCACTGAGGTTCTGGATAGCAGAGCCTCAGTGAAACAGTTAGTCATAACACAGGTAACACATTCAGGGCACACTTATGAGCACTGGGGCCATTGCTGGCAGGGTCCCGGTGACACATACAACTAAAACAACATATATACAGTGAAAAATGGGGGTAACATGCCAGGCAAGATGGTACTTTCCTACTCAACCTCCCCCCCACCCCAAACGAAGGACAATAAGACTAGTCATTTCCTGATGGGTCTTCATTGTCTAAGTGGAAATATCTGGAGAGTCCATCTGCATTGGAGTGGGTACTTGTAGGAGGCTGGACTGGCTTGTAGTGAGTACCAAGGGGTACTTGCACCTTGCACCAGGCCCAGTTATCCCTTATTAGTGTATAGGGTGTCTAGCAGCTTAGGCTGATAGATAATGGTAGCTTAGCAGAGCAGCTTAGGCTGAACTAGGAGACGTGTGAAGCTACTACAGTACCACTTAGTGTCATATGCACAATATCATAAGAAAACACAATACACAGTTATACTAAAAATAAAGGTACTTTATTTTTATGACAATATGCCAAAGTATCTTAGAGTGTACCCTCAGTGAGAGGATAGGAAATATACACAAGATATATATACACAATAGCAAAAATATGCAGTATAGTCTTAGAAAACAGTGCAAACAATGTATAGTTACAATAGGATGCAATGGGGAAACATAGGGATAGGGGCAACACAAACCATATACTCCAAAAGTGGAATGCGAACCACGAATGGACCCCAAACCTATGTGACCTTGTAGAGGGTCGCTGGGACTATTAGAAAATAGTGAGAGTTAGAAAAATAACCCTCCCCAAGACCCTGAAAAGTGAGTGCAAAGTGCACTAAAGTTCCCCTAAGGACAAAGTAGTCGTGTTAGAGGAATAATGCAGGAAAGACACAAACCAGCAATGTAACAACTGTGGATTTCCAATCTAGGGTACCTGTGGAACAAGGGGACCAAGTCCAAAAGTCACAAGCAAGTCGGAGATGGGCAGATGCCCAGGAAATGCCAGCTGCGGGTGCAAAGAAGCTTCGACTGGACAGAAGAAGCTGAGGTTTCTGCAGGAACAAAAAGGGCTAGAGACTTCCCCTTTGGTGGACGGATCCCACTTGCCTTGGCAAGTCGTGCAGAAGTGTTTTCCCGCTGAAAGGACGCCAACAAGCCTTGCTACACGCAAATCGTGCGTTTGGCGTTTTTGGACGCTGCCGGGGCCCAGGAGGGACCAGGAGGTCGCAAATTGGACCTGAAGAGAGAGGGGACGTCGAGCAAGACAAAGAGCCCTCACGGAAGCAGGTAGCACCCGGAGAAGTGCCAGAAACAGGCACTACGAGGATGCGTGAAACGGTGCTCACCGAAGTTGCACAAAGGAGTCCCACGTCGCCGGAGACCAACTTAGAAAGTCGTGCAATGCAGGTTAGAGTGCCGTGGACCCAGGCTTGGCTGTGCATGAAGAATTTCTGCCGGAAGTGCACAGGGGCCGGAGTAGCTGCAAAGTCGCGGTTCCCAGCAATGCAGCCCAGCGAGGTGAGGCAAGGACTTACCTCCACCAAACTTGGACTGAAGAGTCACTGGACAGTGGGGGTCACTTGGACAGAGTTGCTGGATTCGAGGGACCTCGCTCGTCGTGCTGACAGGAGACCCAAGGGACCGGTAATGCAGCTTTTTGGTGCCTGCGGTTGCAGGGGGAAGATTCCATCGACCCACGGGAGATTTCTTCGGAGCTTCTGGTGCAGAGAGGAGGCAGACTACCCCCACAGCATGCACAAGCAGGAAAACAGTCGAGAAGGCGGCAGGATCAGCGTTACAGAGTTGCAGTAGTCGTCTTTGCTACTATGTTGCAGGTTTGCAGGCTTCCAGCGCGGTCAGCAGTCGATTCCTTATCAGAAGGTGAAGAGAGAGATGCAGAGGAACTCGGATGAGCTCTTGCATTCGTTATCTAAAGTTTCCCCAGAGACAGAGACCCTAAATAGCCAGAAAAGAGGGTTTGGCTACCTAGGAGAGAGGATAGGCTACTAACACCTGAAGGAGCCTATCAGCAGGAGTCTCTGACGTCACCTGGTGGCACTGGCCACTCAGAGCAGTCCAGTGTGCCAGCAGCACCTCTGTTTCCAAGATGGCAGAGGTCTGGAGCACACTGGAGGAGCTCTGGACACCTCCCAGGGGAGGTGCAGGCCAGGGGAGTGGTCACTCCCCTTTCCTTTGTCCAGTTTTGCGCCAGAGCAGGGGCTAAGGGGTCCCTGAACCGGTGTAGACTGGCTTATGCAGAATTGGGCACCTCTGTGCCCAACAAAGCATTTCCAGAGGCTGGGGGAGGCTACTCCTCCCCTGCCTTCACACCATTTTCCAAAGGGAGAGGGTGTCACACCCTCTCTCAGAGGAAGTTCTTTGTTCTGCCATCCTGGGCCAGGCCTGGCTGGACCCCAGGAGGGCAGCTGCCTGTCTGAGGGGTTGGCAGCAGCAGCAGCTGCAGTGAAACCCCAGGAAGGGCAGTTTGGCAGTACCAGGGTCTGTGCTACAGACCACTGGGATCATGGGATTGTGCCAACTATGCCAGGATGGCATAGAGGGGGCAATTCCATGATCATAGACATGTTACATGGCCATATTCGGAGTTACCATGGTGAAGCTACATATAGGTAGTGACCTATATGTAGTGCACGCGTGTAATGGTGTCCCCGCACTCACAAAGTTCAGGGAATTGGCTCTGAACAATGTGGGGGCACCTTGGCTAGTGCCAGGGTGCCCTCACACTAAGTAACTTTGCACCTAACCTTTACCAGGTAAAGGATAGACATATAGGTGACTTATAAGTTACTTAAGTGCAGTGTAAAATGGCTGTGAAATAACGTGGACGTTATTTCACTCAGGCTGCAGTGGCAGGCCTGTGTAAGAATTGTCAGAGCTCCCTATGGGTGGCAAAAGAAATGCTGCAGCCCATAGGGATCTCCTGGAACCCCAATACCCTGGGTACCTCAGTCCCATATTCTAGGGAATTATAAGGGTGTTCCAGTAAGCCAATGTAAATTGGTAAAATTGGTCACTAGCCTGTTAGTGACAATTTGAAAGTAATGAGAGAGCATAACCACTGAGGTTCTGGTTAGCAGAGCCTCAGTGAGACAGTTAGGCACCACACAGGGAACATATACATGCACACCTATGAGCACTGGGTCCCTGTGTGACAGGGTCCCAGTGACACATACATATAGGCCACAAACCTATGAGCACTGGGGTCCTGACCAGCAGGATCCCAGTGACACATAACAACCATACTGAAAACATAGTGTTTTCACTATGAGCACTGAGGCCTGGCTATCAGGATCCCAGTGAGACAGTGAAAACAGTGACAAACACCCTGACATACACTCACAAACAGGCCAAAAGTGGGGGTAACAAGGCTAGAAAGAGTCTACCTTCTCACAGTACTCCCAGGTCTATGTTCCACTGTATAGTCCATTCCCTGTAGGGATATGGACCACCTCAACAATTTAGGATTTTCACCTTTCATTTGTTTTAGCCAAAGTAGAGGTTTGTGGTCTGTCTGAACAATGAAGTGAGTGCCAAACAGGTATGGCCTCAACTTCTTCAGTGCCCAGACCACAGCAAAGGCCTCCCTCTCTATGGCAGAACAACGCTTTTCTCTAGGGGTCAACCTCCTGCTGATAAAAGCAACAGCTTGATCCTGGCCCTCAGAATTAAGTTGTGATAAGACTGCCCCTACCCCTACCCCTAATTCAGATGCATCAGTTTGGACAATGAATTTCTTGGAGTAGCGGGCTTTTCAGGACAGGTGCAGAGCACATGGCCTGCTTCAGCTCCTCAAAAGCTTTCTGACAGTTTGCTGTCCATAATACCTTCTTAGGCATTTTTTTAGATGTGAGGTCATTAAGAGGGGCTGCAATGGAGCCATAGTTCTTTATGAACCTCCTATAGTACCCAGTGAGGCCTAAAAAGGCTCTCACCTGAGTCTGATTAGTAGGGGGAACCCAATCTATAATAGTTTGGATTTTCCCCTGAAGTGGTGCAATCGGTTCTCCACCTACCAGGTGTCCCAGATAAACCACCTTCCCCTGCCCTATCTGGCACTTTGAAGCCTTGATAGTGAGGCCTGCCTTTTGCAAGGCAGCCTCCAAAACGTTCCATAGGTGGACAAGGTGATCATCCCAGCTGGAGCTAAAGACAGCTATATCGTCCAGATATGCTGCACTAAAAGCTTCCAGCCCTTGCAGGACTGTGTTCACCAACCTTTGAAAAGTGGCAGGTGCATTTTTCAATCCAAAAGGCATTACTGTGAATTGGTAATGGCCTCCAATGGTTGAAAATGCAGTTTTTGCTTTTGCATCTTCTGATAATTTGATCTGCAAATACCCTGCAGTCAAGTGAAAAGTGCTTAAATACTCAGCAGATGCCAGTGTATCTATGAGCTCATCTGCCCTGGGTATAGGGTGAGCATCAGTTTTGGTTACCTGGTTGAGACCTCTGTAGTCTACACAAAACCACATTTCCTTCTTTCCATCCTTGGAATGAGGTTTTGGTACAAGTACCACAGGAGAGGCCCATGGACTTTCAGACTGCTCAACCACTCCCAGTTCAAGCATTTTCTGCACCTCTTGCTTTATGCAGTCTCTGACATGGTCAGGCTGCCTATAGATCTTACTTTTGACAGGCAAGCTGTCTCCAGTATCTATAGTGTGCTCACACTAAGAAGTGGTACCTGGCACAGTAGAGAAGAGTTCAGAAAACTGACCCAGGAGATTTATGCAGTGGTCTTTCTGCTCTGCAGTAAGACAATCTGCCAAAACTACACCTTCCACTAGAACATCTTGTTCTGTGGAAGAGAAGAGATCAGGGAGAGGGTCACTCTCTTCTTCCTGTCCCTCATCAGTTGCCATGAGCAGGGTGAGATCAGCCCTGTCATAGTAGGGGTTCAGGCGATTGACATGGAGCACCCTAAGGGGACTCCTGGCAGTGCCTAAGTCAACTAAGTAGGTGACTTCACCCTTCTTTTCAACAATTGTGTGGTGTCCACTCCATTTGTCTTGGAGTGCTCTTGGGGCCACAGGCTCCAAGACCCACACTTTCTGTCCTGGTTGGTACTGAAACAAAACAGCCTTCTGGTCATGCCATTGCTTTTGGATCTCTTGGCTGGCCTGAAGGTTTTTACTGGCCTTTTTCATGTACTCAGCCATCCTTGATCTGAGGCCAAGTACATAGTCCACTATGTCTTGCTTTGGAGCTTTTAACGGTTGTTCCCAACCCTCCTTAACAAGTGTTAGAGGACCTCTCACAGGGTGACCAAATAGGAGTTCAAAGGGGCTGAAGCCCAGTCCTTTCTGGGGTACCTCAATGTAAGCAAAAAGGAGGCAAGGTAACAGGATATCCCATCTCCTGCGGAGTTTTTCAGGGAGTCCCATAATCATGCCTTTGAGAGTTTTGTTAAATCTCTCCACCAGTCCATTTGTCTGTGGATGATAGGGTGTAGTGAACTTGTATGTAACACCACACTCCTTCCATATGGCCTTTAAGTAAGCAGACATGAAATTGCTTCCCCTGTCTGATACCACCTCTTTTGGGAAGCCCACCCTGGAAAAGATTCCCAGGAGGGCCTTTGCCACTGCAGGAGCTGTAGTGGTTCTTAGAGGAATTGCTTCAGGATATCTGGTGGCATGGTCCACTACCACCAAGATAAACCTATTGCCTGAAGCAGTAGGAGGGTCAAGGGGGCCAACTATGTCAACCCCTACCCTTTCAAAGGGAACCCCAACCACAGGCAGTGGAATAAGGGGTGCCTTTGGAGTGCCACCTGTCTTGCCACTGACTTGACAGGTTTCACAGGACTTACAACATTCCTTTGTGTCCTCTGACATTCTAGGCCAATGAAACAAGGGAACAAGCCTGTCCCAAGTTTTCATTTGCCCCAAATGTCCAGCTAAGGGAATGTCGTGGGCTAGAGTTAGGAGGAACTTTCTGTACTCCTGAGGAATCACCAATCTCCTGGCAGCTCCAGGTTTTGGATCCCTTGCTTCAGTGTACAAGAGGTTGTCCTCCCAGTGAACTCTGTGAGAGTCACTGACAACCCCATTTGCTTGTTTGACAGCTTGCTGCCTTAGACCCTCTAGTGTGGGACAGGTCTGCTGTGCCACACTCAGCTCCTCCCTGGCAGGCCCCCCTTCACCCAAAAGCTCAGCAGTGTCTGCTTCCAGCTCCTCTGGTGTAGGTTCTGCACAGGGTGGAAATTCTTCTTCCTCAGAAGTAGAATCCACTGTAGAGGGAGGGATAGTAGGTAGTGATTTACCTTTACTAACCCTAGCTTTAGTTAGCACTTGGTCCATTCTTCCAGGAACCAAGTCACCCTGTCCTTTTTGCTTTTTGGCCTGAGCCCTGGTCAAAGCAAAAATATGCCCTGGAATGTACAGCATTGCTGCATGAGCCTCCAACTCCACTTCTGCCCAGGCTGATGTCTCTAAATCATTCCCTAATAGACAGTCTACAGGTAAATCTGAGGCAACCACAACTTTCTTTGGGCCAGTAACCCCCCCCCCTAGTTGAGATTCACAACAGCCATGGGGTGGCTAAGGTTGTTGTTATGAGCATCGGTTACTTGGTACTGGTGACCAAGTAGGTGTTGTTCAGGGTGGACCAGTTTCTCTATTACCATTGTAACACTGGTACCTGTGTCCCTGTAGGCCTGAACCTCAACACCATTTATTAGGGGTAGTTGCTTGTACTTATCAATGTTAAGGGGACAAGCAACCAAGGTGGCTAAATCAATAGCCCCCTCAGAGACTAACACAGCCTCTGTGGTCTCCCTAATCAGACCAACCCCAACTAAGGTACCAATAGTGAGCCCAGCTACTCCCTTGGATTGGCTATTAGTAGGTTTGCTCCCACCACCACTGCTATTACTAGGGGCACTAGGTGTAGCAGCAGGGGTTGTAGTGGTAGGAGGCTTGGTGCTTTTCTTTGGACAACTGGGATCTGTTGTCCAATGGCCTTTTATTTTACATAAATAGCACCATGGTTTCTTTTCTTTGTTTTGATTTGAAGAGGATTTGGGCCCACCACCCCCACCAGAGTGTTTTTGTGGGCCTGATAAAGACTCATTTTTAGATTTGTCCCCACCCTTGTCAGAAGACTTACCATCCTTCTTCTTGCCATCTTTGTCACCCCCTGTATGAACTTTTCTGTTCACCCATGTTCTGACCCATTTGTCTGCCTTCTTTTCCAATTCTTGGGGAAAGGTCAGATCAGAGTCCACCAGGTACTGGTGCAACAAATCAGACACACAATTATTAAGAATATGCTCTCTCAGGATTAAGTTATACAGGCTTTCATAATCAGTAACTTTACTACCATGTAACCACCCCTCCAAGGCCTTCACTGAATGGTCAACAAAGTCTACCCAGTCTTGTGAAGACTCCTTTTTGGTGTCTCTGAACTTCATCCTGTACTGTTCAGTGGTTAAGCCATAACCATCCAGGAGTGCATTCTTAAGAACTGTAAAATTATTGGCATCACTTTCTTTCACAGTAAGGAGCCTATCCCTACCCTTTCCACTAAATGATAGCCATAGGATAGCAGCCCACTGCCTTTGAGGGACATCCTGTACAACACAGGCCCTCTCAAGTGCAGCAAACCACTTGTTAATGTCATCCCCCTCCTTATAAGGGGGAACTATCTTATGCAGATTCCTGGAATCATGCTCTCTTGCAGGATGACTATGGGGAATACTGCTGCTGCCACCATGGGTTTCAAACCCAATGTTCTGTCTTTCTCTTTCTATCTCTAAGGACTGCCTATCTAAATCCAGCTGTTGCTTCTTGAGCTTCAGCCTGGATTCCTCCACTCTCAATCTATTGAGCTCCCTTTCTAACACTCTGTCATCAGGGTGGGTGGGAGGGACATGCCTAGAAACCGAAGTATGGTTAGAATGATCAGAAGGAGACCTGTCCCTAACAGATGGCACCCTAACAGCTTGGCTAACAGAAACAGCACTTCTACTATGGTGAGAAGGAATACTCTTACTGTGATGAGAGACCACACTATCTGTATGATGTGACTCTACATCAGTACCAGCTATGCTAGGTTGTCTGCTAATGGACAGGCTAGGAAGTTTCCCTTCTAAATCTTTTGCTAAGGGTGCCCCAGGATCAGATTGGGAACCATCAGCTAACTTTTCAACAGAAGTGCCACCTTTGGCCTTATCCTGTTCAACAAGCATATTCACCAACAGTTCTCTAGGGGGATTCTTCCCTACACTTAAACCTCTTTCTATGCAGAGACTCCTTGCTCCTTTCTAGCTAAGGTGATCATAAGCAAGTTTGGACAGATCAACAGTTTGGCCTATGCCTGACATTTTAGAAAGTGTTTAAGTGATAGAAAAAGTGAGAAAACGTTTTTCAGAACTTTTGGAAAGACAGAAAAAAATCTTTTTAAACGTTTTAGAAAGTTTAGAGGTACTTTTCAGCACTTAGAAAAGAAGTGAAAGGAGAAAAGCAAAACTTTTTGGTTATGTGTACATACACTGAACTTGTTTTGTATATTTTTCTCTTATGAAACGTACAGTGACAAAAGTGGTAAGTAGTTGCAAAGTACTTATCCCACCGCTGCACAACCAATGTAGGAGGCTGGACTGGCTTGTAGTGAGTACCAAGGGGTACTTACACCTTGCACCAGGCATCCCTTATTAGTGTATAGGGTGTCTAGCAGCTTAGGCTGATAGATAATGGTAGCTTAGCAGAGCAGCTTAGGCTGAACTAGGAGACGAGTGAAGCTCCTACAGTACCACTAGTGTCACTTGCACAATATCATAAGAAAACACAATACACAGATATACTAAAAATAAAGGTACTTTATTTTTATGACAATATGCCAAAGTATCTCAGTGAGTACCCTCGGTATGAGGATAGCAAATATACACAAGATATATGTACACAATACCAAAAATATGCAGTATAGTCTTAGAAAACAGTGCAAACAATGTATAGTTACAATAGGATGCAATGGGAGCACATAGGGATAGGGGCAACACAAACTATATACTCCAAAAGTGGAATGCAAACCGCGAATGGACCCCAAACCTATGTGACCTTGTAGAGGGTCGCTGGGACTGTAAGAAAACAGTGAGGGTTAGAAAGATAGCCCACCCCAAGACCCTGAAAAGTGAGTGCAAAGTGCACTAAAGTTCCCCAAAGAGCATAGAAGTCGTGATAGAGGAATAATCCAAGAAAAACACAACCCAGCAATGCAACAACAATGGATTTCCAATCGAGGGTACCTGTGGAACAAGGGGACCGAGTCCAAAAGTCACAAGCAAGTCGGAGATGGGCAGATGCCCAAGAAATGCCAGCTGTTGGTGCAAAGAAGCTTCTACTGGACTGAAGAAGCTGTGAATTCTGCAGGAACAACAAGGGCTAGAGACTTCCCCTTTGGAGGATGGATCCCCCACGCCATGTAGAGTTGTGCAGAAGTGTTTTCTCGCCGGATGGACGCCAACAAGCCTTGCTAGCTGCAAGTCGTGCGGTTAGCGTTTTTGGATGCTGCTGTGGCCCAGGATGGACCAGGATGTCGCCAATTTCGACTGGGGACAGAGGGGACGCCGAGCAAGACAAGGAGCCCTCTTAGAAGCAGGCAGCTCCCGCAGAAGTGCCAGAACAGGCACTACGAAGTAAAGTGAAACAGTGCTTGCCTGAAGTTACACAAAGGAGTCCCACGTCGCCGGAGACCAACTTAGAAAGTCGTGCAATGCAGGTTAGAGTGCCGTGGACCCAGGCTTAGCTGTGCACAAAGGATTTCCACCGGAAGTGCACGGGAGCAGGAGAAGTTGCAAATGTCGCGAAAACCAACAATGCAGTCTGGCGTGGGGAGGCAAGCACTTACCTCCACCAAACTTGGACTGAAGAGTCACTGGACCATCGTGGTCACTTGGACAGTCTTGCTGGATTCAAGGGACCTCGCTCGTCGTCGTGAGAGGAGACCCAAGGGACCGTTGTAGGAGGCTGGACTGGCTTGTAGTGAGTACCAAGGGGTACTTACACCTTGCACCAGGCCCAGTTATCCCTTATTAGTGTATAGGGTGTCTAGCAGCTTAGGCTGATAGATAATGGTAGCTTAGCAGAGCAGCTTAGGCTGAACTAGGAGGCGTGTGAAGCTACTACAGTACCACCAATGCATATGCACAATATCATAAGAAAACACAATACACAGTTATACTAAAAATAAAGGTACTTTATTTTTATGACAATATGCCAAAAGTATCTCAGTGAGTACCCTCAGTATGAGGATAAGAAATATACACAAGATATATGTACACAATACCAAAAATATGCAGTATAGTCTTAGAAAACAGTGCAAACAGTGTAAAATTACAATAGGATGTAATGGAGGCACATAGGGATAGGGGCAACACAAACCATATACTCCAAAAGTGGAATGCGAATCACGAATGGACCCCAAACCTATGTGACCTTGTAGAGGGTCGCTGGGACTATTAGAAAATAGTAAGGGTTAGAAAAATACCCCACCCCAAGACCCTGAAAAGTGAGTGCAAAGTGCACTAAAGTTCCCCTAAAGACACAGAAGTCGTGATAGAGGAATAATGCAAGAAAAACACAACGTAGCAATGCAACAACAATGGATTTCCAATCGAGGGTACCTGTGGAACAAGGGGACCGAGTCCAAAAGTCACATGCAAGTCGGAGATGGGCAGATGCCCAAGAAATGCCAGCTGTTGGTGCAAAGAAGCTTCTACTGGACTGAAGAAGCTGTGAATTCTGCAGGAACGATAAGGGCTAGAGACTTTCCCTTTGGAGGATGGATCCCCCACGCCGTGGAGAGTCGTGCAGAAGTGTTTTCCCGCCGGATGGACACCAAAAAGCCTTGCTATCTGCAAGTCGTGCGTTTAGCGTTTTTGGATGCTGCTGTGGCCCAGGATGGACCAGGATGTCGCAAATTGGACCAGGAGGTAGAGGGGACGTCGAGCAAGACAAGGAGCCCTCTCAGTAGCAGGTAGCACCCGGAGAAGTGCCAGAAACAGGCACTACGAGGATGCCTGAAACGGTGCTCGCCTGAAGTTACACAAAGGAGTCCCACGTCGCCGGAGACCAACTTAGGAAGTCGTGCAATGCAGGTTAGAGTGCCGGGGACCCAGGCTTGGGTGTGCACAAAGGATTTCCGCCGGAAGTGCACGGGAGCCGGAGAAGTTGCAAAAGTCGCGAAAACCAACAATGCAGACTGGCGTGGGGAGGCAAGGACTTACCTCCACCAAACTTGGACTGAAGAGTCACTCGACCGTGGGGGTCACTTGGACAGTCTTGCTGGATTCAAGGGACCTCGCTCGTCGTCGTGAGAGGAGACCCAAGGGACCGTGATGCAGCTTTTTGGTGCCTGCGGTTGCAGGGGGAAGATTCCGTCGACCCACGGGAGATTTCTTTGCAGCTTCTGATGCAGAGAGGAGGCAGACTACCCCCACAGAATGCACCACCAAGAAAAACAGTTGAGAAGGCAGCAGGAGCGGCGTTACAATGTTGCAGTAGTCATCTTAGCTACTTTGTTGCAGTTTTGCAGGCTTCCAGCGCGGTCAGCAGTCAATTTCTTGGCAGAAGGTGAAGAGAGAGATGCAGAGGAAATCTGATGAGCTCTTGCATTCGTTATCTGAGGAATCCCCAAAGAAAGAGACCCTAAATAGCCAGAAAAGAGGGTTTGGCTACTTAGGACAAAGGATAGGCTAGCAACACCTGAAGGAGCCTATCAGAAGGAGTCTCTGACGTCAGCTGTGGGCACTGGCCACTCAGAGCAGTCCAGTGTGCCAGCAGCACCTCTGTTTCCAAGATGGCAGAGGTCTGGAGCACACTGGAGGAGCTCTGGGCACCTCCCAGGGGAGGTGCAGGTCAGGGGAGTGGTCACTCCCCTTCCCTTTGTCCAGTTTCGCGCCCAGGCAGGGCTGAGGGGTCCCTGAACCGGTGTAAACTGGCTTATGCAGAATTGGGCACATCTGTGCCCAACAAAGCATTTCCAGAGGCTGGGGGAGGCTACTCCTCCCCTGCCTTCACAACATTTTCCAAAGGGAGAAGGTGTAACACCCCCTCTCTGAGGAAGTCCTTTGTTCTGCCATCCTGGGCCAGGCCTGGCTGGACCCCAGGAGGGCAGAAGCCTGTCTGTGGGGTTGGCAGCAGCAGCAGCTGAAGTGTAACCCCTGAAAAGGCAGTTTGGCAGTGCCAGGGTCTGTGCTACAGACCACAGGGAGCATGGAATTGTGCCAACTATGCCAGGATGGCATAGAGGGGGCAATTCCATGATCTTAGACATGTTACATGGCCATATTCGGAGTTACCATTGTGAAGCTACACATAGGTAGTGACCTATGTGTAGTGCACGCATATAATAGTGTCTCCAGCACTCACAAAGTCGGGGAATTTGCCCTGAACAATGTGGGGGCACCTTGTCTAGTGCCAGGGTGCCCACACACTAAGTAACTTTGCACCAAACCTTTACCAGGTAAAGGTTAGACATATAGGTGACTTATAAGTTACTTAAGTGCAGTGAAAATGGCTGTGAAATAATGTGGGCATTATTTCACTCAGGCTGCAGTGGCAGGCCTGTGTAAGAATTGTCAGAGCTCCCTATGGGTGGCAAAAGAAATGCTGCAGCCCATAGGGATCTCCTGGAACCCCAATACCCTGGGTACCTCAGTACCATATACTAGGGAATTATAAGGGTGTTCCAGTGAGCCAATGTGAATTGGTAAAATTGGTCACTAGCCTGTTAGTGACAATTTAAAAGTAATGAGAGAGCATAACCACTGAGGTTCTGGTTAGCAGAGCCTCAGTGAGACAGTTAGTCACTACACAGGTAACACAGTCAGGCACACTTATGAGCACTGGGGCCCTGTGTTGCAGGGTCCCAGTGACACATACAACTAAAACAACATATATACAGTGAAAAATGGGGGTAACATGCCAGGCAAGATGGTACTTTCCTACACAACCCCCCCCCCAAACGATGGACAATAAGATTAGTCATTTCCTGATGGGTCTTCATTGTCTAAGTGGAAATATCTGGAGAGTCCATCTGCATTGGAGTGGGTACTCCTAGGTCTGTGTTCCACTGTATAGTCCATTCCCTGTAGAGATATGGACCACCTCAACAATTTAGGATTTTCACCTTTCATTTGTTTTAACCAAAGTAGAGGTTTGTGGTCTGTTTGAACAATGAAGTGAGTGCCAAACAGGTATGGCCTCAACTTCTTCAAAGCCCAGACCACAGCAAAGGCCTCTCTCTCAATGGCAGACCAACGCTTTTCTCTAGGGGTCAACCTCCTACTAATAAAAGCAACAGGTTGATCCTGGCCCTCAGAATTTAGCTGTGATAGGACTGCCCCTACTCCTAATTCAGATGCATCAGTTTGGACATAGAATTTTTTAGAGTAACAAGGGCTTTTCAGGACAGGTGCAGAGCACATAGCCTGCTTCAGCTCCTCAAAAGCTTTTTGACAGTTTGCTGTCCATAATACCTTTTTAGGCATTCTTTTGGAAGTGAGGTCATTAAGAGGGGCTGCAATGGAGCCATAGTTCTTGATGAACCTCCTGTAATACCCAGTGAAGCCTAAAAAGGCTCTCACCTGAGTCTGTGTAGTAGGGGGAGTCCAATCCATAATTGTCTGGATCTTCCCCTCAAGTGGTGCAATCTGTTCTCCACCAACCAGGTGTCCCAGATAAACCACCTTCCCCTGCCCTATCTGGCACTTTGAAGCCTTGATAGTGAGGCCTGCCTTCTGCAGGGCCTCCAAAACTTTCCATAGGTGGACCAGGTGATCATCCCAGCTGGAGCTAAAGACAGCTATATCGTCCAGATATGCTGCACTGAAGGCTTCCAGCCCTTGCAGGATTGTATTCACCAACCTCTGAAAAGTGGCAGGTGCATTTTTCAAACCAAAAGGCATTACAGTGAACTGGTAATGTCCTCCAATGGTAGAAAATGCAGTTTTTGCTTTAGCATCTTCTGATAATTTGACATGCCAATACCCTGCAGTCAAATCAAAAGTGCTTAGATACTTGGCAGATGCCAGTGTATCTATGAGCTCATCTGCCCTGGGTATAGGGTGAGCATCAGTCTTGGTTACCTGGTTAAGCCCTCTGTAGTCAACACAAAACCGCATTTCCTTCTTTCCATCTTTGGAATTGGGTTTTGGTACCAGTACCACAGGAGAAGCCCATGGACTGTCAGAGTGCTCCACCACTCCTAGTTCCAACATTTTCTGAACTTCTTGCTTTATGCAGTCTCTGACATGGTCAGGCTGCCTATAGATCTTACTTTTGACAGGCAAGCTGTCTCCAGTATCTATAGTGTGCTCACACCAAGAAGTGGTACCTGGCACAGTAGAGAAGAGTTCCGAAAATTGGCCTAGGAGATTTATGCAATGGTCTTTCTGCTCAGCAGTAAGACAATCAGCCAAAACTACACCTTCCAAAAGAGCATCTTGTTCTGTGGAAGAGAAGAGATCAGGTAGAGGATCACTGTCTTCTTCCTGTCCCTCATCAGTTGCCATGAGCAGGGTGAGATCAGCCCTGTCATAGTAGGGTTTCAGGCGGTTGACATGGAGCACCCTAAGGGGACTCCTGGCAGTGCCTAAGTCAACCAAGTAGGTGACTTCACCCTTCTTCTCAACAATTGTGTGGGGTCCACTCCATTTATCTTGGAGTGCTCTTGGGGCCACAGGCTCCAAGACCCACACTTTCTGTCCTGGTTGGTAGTGAACCAAAACAGCCTTCTGGTCATGCCATTGCTTCTGGAGCTCTTGGCTTGTCGTGCCGCGTGGTGCGGCGCGAGCCGAATGTTCGGCACAAGCCGGGCGTTCGGCTGGGGCCGCACAGCATGTTTCTAAAACGCGGCGCGCCCCCAGCCTTTCATGCACTTTTCGAGGCCCCAGGCATTGCATGGGGCCTCGCTCTGTCGTTTTCCACCGCCTTGCTGGGGTCTCCTGACCCCTCTTACCTGTTCTTCTTTCTTCTTTCTTGTCCTCTTTCTTTTCTTCTTTCTTGGGTCTTTTTGTTGTACTTTTTTTATGTCTTCTTCCCTTCCCAGGTTACCTTTCTTTTCCCAGCATTTATTGTTCCCTATTCTCTATGGTTTCTATTCTGTTTTGTTCTATGTACCTCTCCCTGTCTAATATGGTGTCCTTTTACTTCCTGTGGGTCACTTCCTGTCTTTTGGTATATAAGGGCTGTGTTTTCTTCATTTCCTTGCGCTGCAACACTTTCTGCTCAGTTAGTGTCTTCGCTCCTGATTTCCTCTCCTGTAGGTTCTGGATTTCAGCATTCTGTGTTTCCTGACTTTTGCTCCTTTTGGATTCCAGTTTGTTTGTTCTTGTTTTTTCCAGGAATCTTCCTGTTGGAGGTTTTTCCCCTTTTTCTAAGGGGTTTTTTCCTCTGGCGCGATTTTCTGAAGGGCACGGTCTGTTCTTGGCGTCTCCATTGCCTACAGCACCGTGGCTACCAGAAAGAGTCGCCCCTTTTTGGGCCAAAGCCGAACATTGAAGATCCACGCCACCCGGTCTGCAAATTCCAGGCGCAAGCTGCACATGAGTCGTGACAGATTGCAGCGCCTAACCATTCCGACGTCCTCAAACACCATGGATGACACAGTGGCGGCTGCTGCAGATCCGGAACAATCTCTTTTGACCACGATTCAGCAACAAGCTCAGGAATTGCAACAACTACGCAATGAAAATGCTGCGTTACGACAGGCTTTGGCTCTTCGCACCAGTGATGTTCCAACTATCTCCGCTTCTACCCCTTGTTTCTCTGGTGAACCAACCAAGCTTCGCGAGTTCCTGGATGCATTAACAGTGTACTTCGCCTTCCGACCTACCCAATTCTCCCACGACAGGACCAAGGTGGGTTATCTTATCAGTGCCTTATCCGGTCCAGCCTTGGCCTGGGCAACCCCGATGGTGTCCTCCAACGATCCTGTATTGTCGGACTATTCCGCCTTTGTGAGTCGCTTCAAACAGATGTTTAGCCGTCCTGGATTGGAAGCCTCTGCCGAAGAAGCCTTATGTGATATCCAACAAGGCTCGCAAGACGTCTTGCAATATATAACCCGTTTTCGTCAGCTGGCGACAGAGACCACTTGGGTGGAACGTACTCTGGTAACTTTATTTCGTAGAGGACTCAAAGAAGAAATAAAGGATGAACTAGTACATTCTACCAGAGCGGAAGATCTTCGTGGCCTGATGGATCAAGCACTGTCCATCGAATATCGTCTTCAGGAACGGAGATCGGAAAAGAAAAGGAGTAGAGGGTTTTCCCAGCCAAGTAGCTCACGAGCTGGCCTGCAGCGTTCCGAGGAACCTCGCACTCCTGCTAGAGACATCGAAGGGGAACCCATGCAGGTGGATACTACCCGAGGTCCGCTCTCTGCTAGTAAACGAGAGGACAGACGCAAGAGAGGGTTGTGCCTGTACTGTGGTTCTGCTGGTCACATGCTTCGTACCTGTCCTTTACGTCCACCCAGGCCTTTGGGAAACGCCACCTCCCGTCCTCTGTAAGAAGGGAGGGGACGGGATCTACTGCTATACCTTCCATCAGCTCCTTTGATGACAATACAACCGCCTTGTTCATTTTTCCTGTCCTGTTACAACTTCCTGACGGTCGTCAAGAAAAGACTATGGCATTACTAGATTGTGGTGCTAGTGGTATATACATGGACAAGACGTGGGCTGCTGCTCACCAAGTTCCTACACAAGCAAAAGAAGTACCCGAACAGGTACACACCGTGGATGGATCCTTGATATCCTCTGGTCCTGTAGACACCACTACCCTGATGTTAAGTCTACAGGTGGGAAACCATCAAGAACACATCTCCTTCGATCTTATCACGTCCCCCAACCATACCATCATTCTTGGAATTCCGTGGTTTATCAGACATAACCCGTATATAAATTGGGTAACCCGGACAGTTTCTTTGTCTTCGCAATTTTGTCATGAGAACTGTTTTACTTCCGACAAGTATTGGTCTCCGAAAAGATCCTTAGATACTGAAGGTGCCACTGGTATGTCCATTAATACGGTCCAAGGGGTCCCAGACCACTATTTGGAGTTTCAGGATGTTTTCCAAAAACCGTCGAAACCTGTGCTACCTCCTCATCGAGAATATGATTGTGCTATTCCATTGGAACCCGGCACAATTTTTCCTTTTGGGAGGATGTACTCTCTCACGGAACCCGAAAAGGAAGTTCTAAAAGAGTATCTGGACGAAAATATACAGAGTGGTCTTATTGTTCCATCATCATCTCCGGCTGGGGCTCCTCTCTTTTTTGTCCCCAAGAAGACAAAGGATCTTCGTCCTTGCCTGGATTTTCGAGGTCTGAATAAAATAACAATTAAAGACCGTTATCCTTTGCCTCTCATCAGCGACATACTAGAAGCTATCAGAGGGGCTCAACGTTTTACTAAATTAGATTTACGAGGAGCTTACCACCTTTTACGCATAAAAGAAGGCGACGAATGGAAGACAGCTTTCAGGACTCCATTTGGCCATTTTGAATATAGGGTTATGCCGTTTGGTCTCACTAACGCCCCCGCAATCTTCCAGAGGTTTATGGACTCAGTGTTTTCAGACCTTCTGAATCAGACAGTCGTGATCTACCTAGATGATATTCTTATTTATTCTAGAAATCCAGAACTCCACTCTTCCCATGTGAAACAAGTTCTTCAAAGACTTCGTGCTCATCAACTATTTTGCAAACCAGAAAAATGTGAGTTCGACATGACGGAAGTCAAATATCTGGGCTATCATTTAAGTCCCACCGGCATAGCTATGGATCAAGAAAAGGTACAAGCTATCCTAGAGTGGCCTTCTCCTTCTTCCATAAAAGAAACACAATGTTTCCTAGGGTTAGCAAACTTCTATCGACAATTCATTCTAGACTTTGCCAGACAGACTAGCCACATAACTCACACCTTAAAAAAGGAAAATTTAAAGAAAGGGTTTGTCTGGACTGAGGCGGCTGAAACAGCCTTTCAAGAATTAAAGAGAGCCTTCACCCAAGCCCCCATCTTGAGACATCCAGATACCACCAAACAATTTATAGTCGTAACTGATGCTTCTGAGAGAGCCATCGGAGCTGTCTTACTCCAACGACAAGAGGATGATGGTCTTGAACATCCTGTTTTCTACTTGTCTCATATCCTTTCCACAGCTGAACAACACTATTCTGTACTGGAAAGGGAATTATTGGCGCTGAAAACAGCCTGCCTTGAGTGGAGACAGTTTCTGATGGGTTCCAAGGAACCATTTGAGGTGAGGACAGACCACCGTAACCTACAATGTTTACGAAATTTTGTATGCCAGAATAGTCGTCAGGCCCGCTGGGCCTTTTTCTTCAGTCAGTACGATTTTTTCATCACATATATTCCTGGATCTCAAAACATTCTGGCTGATGCTCTGTCTCGCCGATATCCAGAGTGTACTCCTTCCTCATCTCAGTATCTTCTGGAACCCAGTAAGATCATTGGAGTGACTCAGTCTTTCCTGGAAGAAGTACAACTGGAATACGCCAACCTATCGGACCACGATATAGAAGAACTAAGACCATTATTACATAAGAAGCAAGGATATTTTTATTATCAAAACCTGATATTCCTCCCTACTAACAAGGTGCAAGAAAAAGCATTACAAATGTGCCATGATTCACCTGTGGCTGGTCATAGAGGCATCAAGGCCACACAAGAACTTATTTCACGATTTTTCTGGTGGCCTACCTGGAAGCTGGATGTGGAAAGATACGTTCAGGCCTGTCCCATATGTGCCCAAATCAAGATACCCCATACCAGACCTGCAGGATTACTACAGCCTTTGCCTGTTCCACCGGCCCCATGGCATACCATCTCTACTGATTTTATGTGTTCACTCCCACCATCAGCAGGAAACCGGGTTATCATGGTCACTGTGGATTCTTTCACGAAGATGGCTCATTTCACTGCCCTGAAAAGGCTACCTACTTCTCAAGAACTAAGTCAAATATTCATTGATCATATCTTCCGTCTCCATGGACTTCCACATACCATAATAGCTGATAGAGGACCTCAGTACATTTCCCGGTTTTGGAGGCATTTTTGTAAAACACTGAATATTAATAGAGCCCTGTCTTCAGGGTTCCATCCTCAGACCAACGGCCAGACCGAGCATCTGAACCAAGGACTAGAGCAATATCTTCGATGCTTTTGCAATTCTACCCAAAGTAACTGGAACACTTACCTCTCTATAGCTGAATTTTCCTACAATAACTCAGTCCATAGCGCCTCCAAGGTCACTCCCTTTTTCTGTTCTTATGGTTTTCATCCTACCTCTTTTCCTACTTCTCCACAATCCAACTCTCCTCTACCCGCTATTTCCTATTTCTCCAAACGCCTTCTCCAAATCCATAGACTAATTCGATCTAATTTGTTACATACCAAGAGATATATGAAGAAGGCTGCAGATAAGAGACGTGCAACCAATCCAGACTATCATCCGCAAGATAAAGTTTGGCTCTCCTCCAAATTCTTACCCTCACGTCTTTCTCAAAATAAGTTCACACCTCGTTACTATGGGCCTTTCCGTATTCTTCAGTTGGTCAATCCTGTCGCTGTCCGTCTTCGCTTACCTCATACTTGGAAAATTCATCCCGTCTTTCATGTTTACCAGCTCAAACCTTACGTACCTGACCCTTTCTCTCGTCAGTTTCCTTGTCCTCCTCCTGTGTTGGTGAACGATGTTCCTGAATATGAGGTACAGGAAATCTGTGACTCTCGTCTATTTCACAGACGGCTTCAATATCTGATTCATTGGAAGGGTTATCCTCTCAGTGAATCCTCTTGGGAAGATGCATCTTCTGTTCACGCTCCTCTCCTGATTCAACGCTTTCACCGTTTGTTTCCTCTCAAACCTGGGCCTTCGGGAGGGGGACCTACTGTCGCGCCGCGTGGTGCGGCGCGAGCCGAATGTTCGGCACAAGCCGGGCGTTCGGCTGGGGACGCACAGCGCGTTTCTAAAACGCGGCGCGCCCCCAGCCTTTCATGCACTTTTCGAGGCCCCAGGCATTGCATGGGGCCTCGCTCTGTCGTTTTCCACTGCCTTGCTGGGGTCTCCTGACCCCTCTTACCTGTTCTTCTTTCTTCTTTCTTGTCCTCTTTCTTTTCTTCTTTCTTGGGTCTTTTTGTTGTACTTTTTTTATGTCTTCTTCCCTTCCCAGGTTACCTTTCTTTTCCCAGCATTTATTGTTCCCTATTCTCTATGGTTTCTATTCTGTTTTGTTCTATGTACCTCTCCCTGTCTAATATGGTGTCCTTTTACTTCCTGAGGGTCACTTCCTGTCTTTTGGTATATAAGGGCTGTGTTTTCTTCATTTCCTTGCGCTGCAACACTTTCTGCTCAGTTAGTGTCTTCGCTCCTGATTTCCTCTCCTGTAGGTTCTGGATTTCAGCATTCTGTGTTTCCTGACTTTTGCTCCTTTTGGATTCCAGTTTGTTTGTTCTTGTTTTTTCCAGGAATCTTCCTGTTGGAGGTTTTTCCCCTTTTTCTAAGGGTTTTTTTCCTCTGGCGCTATTTTCTGAAGGGCACGGTCTGTTCTTGGCGTCTCCATTGCCTACAGCACCGTGGCTACCAGAAAGAGTCGCCCCTTTTTGGGCCAAAGCCGAACATTGAAGATCCACGCCACCCGGTCTGCAAATTCCAGGCGCAAGCAGCACGTGAGTCGTGACATGGCTGGCCTGAAGGTTTTTACTGGCCTTTTTCATATACTCAGCCATCCTTGATCTGAGGCCTAGTACATAGTCCACAATATCTTGCTTAGGAGCTTTTATAGGTTGTTCCCAACCCTCCTTAACAAGTGTGAGTGGACCCCTAACAGGGTGTCCAAATAGGAGTTCAAAGGGGCTGAAGCCCACTCCTTTCTGGGGTACCTCCCTGTAGGCAAAAAGGAGGCATGGTAAAAGGATATCCCATCTCCTGCGGAGTTTGTCTGGGAGTCCCATAATCATGCCTTTGAGAGTTTTATTAAACCTCTCCACCAGTCCATTTGTTTGTGGATGATAGGGTGTGGTGAACTTGTAAGTCACCCCACACTCTTTCCACATGGCCTTCAAGTATGCAGACATGAAATTGCTTCCTCTGTCTGAAACTACCTCTTTTGGGAAGCCCACCCTGGAAAAGATTCTCAGGAGGGCCTTTGCCACTGCAGGAGCTGTAGTGGTCCTAAGAGGAATTGCCTAAGGATATCTTGTGGCATGGTCCACTACCACCAAGATAAACCTATTGCCTGAAGCAGTAGGAGGGTCCAGGGGGCCAACTATGTCAACCCCTACCCTTTCAAAGGGAACCCCAACCACAGGCAGTGGAATAAGGGGTGCCTTTGGAGTGCCACCTGTCTTGCCACTGGCTTGACAGGTTTCACAGGACTTACAAAATTCCTTTGTGTCCTCAGACATCCTAGGCCAATGAAACAGGGGAACAAGCCTGTCCCAAATTTTCATCTGCCCAAGATGCCCAGCAAGGGGAATATCATGTGCAAGAGTTAGGAGGAACTTTCAGTACTCCTGAGGAATCACTAATCTTCTGGCTGCCCCAGGTTTATGATCCCTTGACTCAGCGTACAAGAGATTGTTCTCCCAGTAAACTCTGTGAGAGTCACTGATATCCCCATTTGCTTGTTTGACAGCTTGCTGTCTTAGACCCTCTAATGTGGGACAGGTTTGCTGTGCCACACTCAGCTCCTCTCTGGCAGGCCCCCCATTCACCCAAAAGCTCAGCAGTGTCTGCTTCCAGCTCCTCTGGTGTAGGTTCTGCACAGGGAGGGAACTCTTCTTCCTCAGAAGAAGAATCCACTGTAGAGGGAGGGATAGTAGGAAGTGGTTTGCTTCTACTAGCCCTAGCTTTAGGGAGCACTTGGTCCATTGTTCCAGGATCCAAGCTTCCCTGTCCTTTTTGCTTTTTGGCCTGAGCCCTTGTCAAAGCAAAAATATGCCCTGGAATGCCCAACATTGCTGCATGGGCCTCCAACTCCACATCTGACCAAGCTGATGTCTCCAAATCATTGCCTAATAGACAGTCTACAGGTAAATCTGAAGCTACCACAACTTTCTTTGGACCAGTTACCCCCCCCCCAGTTGAGATTTACAATAGCCATGGGGTGGCTAAGTGTGTTGTTGTGAGCATCGGTTACTTGGTACTGGTGACCAAGTAGGTGTTGTTCAGGGTGCACCAGTTTCTCAATCACCATTGTGACACTGGCACCTGTGTCCCTGTAGGCCTGGACCTCAACACCATTTATTAGGGGTAGTTGCTTGTACTTATCCATGTTAAGGGGACAAGCAACCAAGGTGGCCAAATCAATAGCCCCCTCAGAGACTAATGTAGCCTCTGTGGTCTCCCTAATCAGACCAACCCCAACTAAGTTACCAATAGTGAGCCCAGCTACTCCCTTGGATTGGCTATTAGTAGGTTCGCTCCCACCACCACTGCTATTAGTAGGGACACTAGGTGTAGCAGTAGGGGTTGTAGTGGTAGGAGGCTTGGTGCTTTTCTTTGGACATCTGGGATCTGTTGTCCAATGGCCTTTTACTTTACATAAATAGCACCATGGTTTCTTTTCTTGATTATGTTTTGAAGAGGATTTAGGCCCACCACCCCCACCAGATTGCTTTTGGGGGCCTGATGAAGACTCATTTTTAGATTTGTCCCCACCTTTGTCTGAAGGCTTACCATCCTTCTTCTTGCCATCTTTGTCACCCCCTGTATGAACTTTTCTCTTCACTCGTGTTCTGACCCATTTGTCTGCCTTCTTTCCCAATTCTTGGGGAGAAGTCAGATCAGAGTCTACCAAGTACTGGTGCAACAAATCTGACACACAATTATTAAGAATATGCTCTCTCAGGATCAAGTTATACAGGCCTTCATAGTCAGTCACTTTACTGCCATGTAACCACCCTTCCAAGGACTTCACTGAATGGTCAATGAAATCAACCCAATCTTGTGAAGACTCCTTTTTGGTCTCTCTGAACTTTATCCTGTATTGTTCAGTGGTTAAGCCATAACCATCAAGGAGTGCACTCTTAAGAATAGTGAAATTGTTGGCATCACTTTCTTTCACAGTAAGGAGTCTGTCTCTACCCTTACCACTAAATGATAGCCATAGGATAGCAGCCCACTGCCTTTGAGGGACATCTTGAACAACACAAGCCCTCTCAAGTGCAGCAAACCACTTGTTAATGTCATCCCCCTCCTTCTAAGGGGGAACTATCTCATGCAGATTCCTGGAATCATGCTCTTTTACAGGATGACTATGGGGAATACTGCTGCTGCCACCATGGGTTTCTAAACCCAGCTTCTGTCTTTCTCTTTCTATCTCTAAAGACTGCCTATCTAAATCCAGCTGTTGCTGCTTGAGCTTCAGCCTGGATTCCTCCACTCTCAATCTATTGAGCTCCCTTTCTAACACTCTGTCATCAGGGTGGGTGGGAGGGACATGCCTAGAAACAGAAGTGTGATGAGAATGGACAGAAGGAGACCTGTCCCTAACAGAGGGAACCTTAACAAGTTGACTAGCAGTATAATGTGAGAGTCTACCATCTGTATGGTGAGACCTCCTACTGTGATGAGAGACCACACTATCTGTATGGTGTGACTCTGCATCCTCTTCAACCCTGCTAGGCTGTCTGATACTGGGCAGCCAGGGAAGTTTCCTTACTGAATCTGTCTGCAGGGGTGTCCCTGGATCAGACTGAGAACCATCAACTACTTTTTCAACAGATTGGGCACTTATGACCTTATCTTGTTCTCTAAGCATGTTAAGTAACAGTTCTAAAGAAGGATTCTTCCCTACACTCAAACCTCTTTCTATGCAGAGACTCCTTGCTCCTTTCCAGCAAAGGTGATCATATGCAAGTTTGGACAGATCAACATTTTGGCCTGTGCCAGACATTTTTAGAAAGAGTTAAGTGATAGAAAAAGTGCAGAAATTTTGTTTCAGAACTTTTAGGAAGACAGAAAAAAAAACTTTTAAAACTTTTTAGAACTTTTTAGAAAGTTTAGAAGTACTTTTCAGCACTTAGAAAACAGTGAAAAGAGGAAATGCAAAAACTTTTTAGTTATGTGTACATACACTGAACTTGTTTTGTATATTTTTCTTTTATGAAAAGTACAATGTCAAGAGTGGTAAGTAGTCTCAAAGCACTTATCCCACCGCTGCACAACCAGTGTAGGAGGATGGACTGGCTTGTAGTGAGTACCAAGGGGTACTTTCACCTTGCACCAGGCCCAGGTATCCCTTATTAGTGTATAGGGTGTCTAGCAGCTTAGGCTGATAGATAATGGTAGCTTAGCAGAGCAGCTTAGGCTGAACTAGGAGACGTGTGAAGCTACTACAGTACCACAAATGATTATGCACAATATCATAAGAAAACACAATACACAGTTATACTAAAAATAAAGGTACTTTTTTTTTATGACAATATGCCAAAAGTATCTCAGTGAGTACCCTCAGTATGAGGATAAGAAATATACACAAGATATATGTACACAATACCAAAAATATGCAGTATAGTCTTAGAAAACAGTGCATACAGTGAAAAATTACAATAGGATGCAATGGGAGCACATAGGGATAGGGGCAACACAAACCATATACTCCAAAAGTGGAATGCGAACCACGAATGGACCCCAAACCTATGTGACCTTGTAGAGGGTCGCTGGGACTATTAGAAAATAGCAAGGGTTAGAAAAATACCCCACCCCAAGACCCTGAAAAGTGAGTGCAAAGTGCACTGAAGTTCCCCTAAAGACACAGAAGTCGTGATAGAGGAATAATGCAAGGAAAACACAACCCAGCAATGCAACAACAATGGATTTCCAGTCGAGGGTACCTGTGGAACAATGGGACCGAGTCCAAAAGTCACAAGCAAGTCGGAGATGGGCAGATGCCCAAGAAATGCCAGCTGTTGGTGCAAAGAAACTTCTACTGGACTGAAGAAGCAAGGAATACTGCAGGAACGACAAGGGCTAGAGACTTCCCCTTTGGAGGATGGATCCCAAACGCCAGGGAGAGTCGTGCAGAAGTGTTTTTCCGCCGGATGGACGCCAACAAGCCTTGCTAGCTGCAAGTCGTGTTGTTAGTGTTTTTGGACGCTGCTGTGGCCCAGTATGGACCAGGATGGTGCAAATTGGACCAGGAGGTAGAGGTGACGTCGAGCAAGACAAGGAGCCCTCACAGCAGCAGGTAGCACCCAGAGAAGTGCCAGAAACAGGCACTACAAGGATGCATGAAACGGTGCTCGCCTGAAGTTACACAAAGGAGTCCCACGTCGCCGGAGACCAACTTAGGAAGTCGTGCAATACAGGTTAGAGTGCCGGGGACCCCAGCTTGGGGGTGCACAAATGATTTCCGCCGGAAGTGCACGGGAGCCGGAGAAGTTGCAAAAGTCGCGAACACCAACAATGCAGTCTGGCGTGGGGAGGCAAGGACTTACCTCCACCAAACTTGGACTGAAGAGTCACTGGACCGTGGGGGTCACTTGGACAGTCTTGCTGGATTCAAGGGACCTCGCTCGTCGTCGTGAGAGGAGACCCAAGGGACCGTGATGCAGCTTTTTGGTGCCTGCGGTTGCAGGGGGAAGATTCCGTCGATCCACGGGAGATTTCTTCGCAGCTTCTGATGCAGAGAGGAGGCAGACTACCCCCACAGGATGCACCACCAAGAAAAACAGTCGAGAAGGCAGCAGGAGTGGCGTTACAATGTTGCAGTAGTCGTCTTAGCTACTTTGTTGCAGTTTTGCAGGCTTCCAGAGCGGTCAGCAGTCGATTTCTTGGCAGAAGGTGAAGAGGGAGATGCAGAGGAACTCTGATGAGCTCTTGCATTTGTTATCTGAGGAATCCCCAAAGAAAGAGACCCTAAATAGCAAGAAAAGAGGGTTTGGCTACTTAGGAGAGAGGATAGGCTACTAACACCTGAAGGAGCCTATCAGAAGGAGTCTCTGACGTCAGCAGGGGGCACTGGCCACTCAGAGCAGTCCAGTGTTCCAGCAGCACCTCTGTTTCCAAGATGGCAGAGGTCTGGAGCACACTGGAGGAGCTCTGGGCACCTCCCAGGGGAGGTGCAGGTCAGGGGAGTGGTCACTTGTAGGAGGCTGGACTGGCTTGTAGTGAGTACCAAGGGGTACTTACACCTTGCACCAGGCCCAGGTATCCCTTATTAGTTTAGAGGGTGTCTAGCAGCTTAGGCTGATAGATAATGGTAGCTTAGCAGAGCAGCTTAGGCTGAACTAGGAGACGTGTGAAGCTACTACAGTACCACTAATGCCATACGCACAATATCATAAGAAAACACAATACACAGTTATACTAAAAATAAAGGTACTTTATTTTTATGACAATATGCCAAAAGTATCTCAGTGAGTACCCTCAGTATGAGGATAAGAACTATACACAAGATATATGTACACAATACCAAAAATATGCAGTATAGTCTTAGAAAACAGTGCAAACAGTGTAAAATTACAATAGGATGCAATGTAGGCACATAGGGATAGGGGCAACACAAACCATATACTCCAAAAGTGGAATGCGAATCACGAATGGACCCCAAACCTATGTGACCTTGTAGAGGGTCGCTGGGACTATTAGAAAATAGTAAGGGTTAGAAAAATACCCCACCCTAAGACCCTGAAAAGTGAGTGCAAAGTGCACTGAAGTTCCCCTAAAGACACAGAAGTCTTGATAGAGGAAAAATGCAAGGAAAACACAACTCAGCAATGCAACAACAATGGATTTCCAATCGAGGGTACCTGTGGAACAAGAGGACCGAGTCCAAAAGTCACAAGCAAGTCGGAGATGGGCAAATGCCCAAGAAATGCCAGCTGTTGGTGCAAAGAAGCTCTTACTGGACTGAAGAACTGTGAATACTGCAGGAACGACAAGGGCTAGAGACTTCCTCTTTGGAGGATGGATCCCCCACGCTTTGTGGAGTCGTGCAGAAGTGTCTTCCCACCGGATGGACGCCAACAAGCCTTGCTAGCTGCAAGTTGTGCGGTTAGCGTTTTTGGATGCTGCTGTGGCTCAGGAGGGACCAGGACGGTGCAAATTGGACCAGGAGGTAGAGGTGACGTCGAGCAAGACAAGGAGCCCTCACAGCAGCAGGTAGCACCCGGAGAAGTGCCAGAAACAGGCACTACGAGGATGCGTGAAACAGTGCTCGCCTGAAGTTACACAAAGGAGTCCCACGTCGCCGGAGACCAACTTAGGAAGTCGTGCAATGCAGGTTAGAGTGCCGGGGACGCCAGCTTGGGGGTGCACAAAGGATTTCCACCGGAAGTGCACGGGAGCTGGAGAAGTTGCAAAAGTCGTGAAAACCAACAATGTAGTCTGGCGTGGGGAGGCAAGGACTTACCTCCACCAAACTTGGAGTGAAGAGTCACTGGACCGTGGGGTCACTTGGACAGTCTTGCTGGATTCAAGGGACCTCGCTCGTCATCGTGAGAGGAGACCCAAGGGACCGTGATGCAGCTTTTTGGTGCCTGAGTTGGCAGGGGGAAGATTCCGTCGACCCACGGGAGATTTCTTCGCAGCTTCTGATGCAGAGAGGAGGCAGACTACCCCCACAGGATGCACCACCAAGAAAAACAGTTGAGAAGGCAGCAGGAGCGGCGTTACAATGTTGCAGTAGTCGTCTTAGCTACTTTGTTGCAGTTTTGCAGGCTTCCAGCGCGGTCAGCAGTCGATTTCTTGGCAGAAGGTGAAGAGGGAGATTCAGAGGAACTCTGATGAGCTCTTGCATTCGTTATCTGAGGAATCCCCAAAGAAAGAGACCCTAAATAGCCAGAAAAGAGGGTTTGGCTACTTAGGACAAAGGATAGCCTAGCAACACCTGAAGGAGCCTATCAGAAGGAGTCTCTGACGTCAGCAGAGGGCACTGGCCACTCAGAGCAGTCCTGTGTGCCAGCAGCACCTCTGTTTCCAAGATGGCAGAGGTCTGGAGCACACTGGAGGAGCTCTGGGCACCTCCCAAGGGAGGTGCAGGTCAGGGGAGTGGTCACTCCCCTTTCCTTTGTCCAGTTTCGCGCCCAGGCAAGGCTGAGGGGTCCCTGAACCGGTGTTAACTGGCTTATGCAGAATTGGGCACCTCTGTGCCCAACAAAGCATTTCCAGAGGCTGGGGGAGGCTACTCCTCCCCTGCCTTCACACCATTTTCCAAAGGGAGAGGGTGTAACACCCCCTCTCTGAGGAAGTCCTTTGTTCTGCCATCCTGGGCCAGGCCTGGCTGGACCCCAGGAGGGCAGAAGCCTGTCTGTGTGGTTGGCAGCAGCAGCAGCTGCAGTGTAACCCCTGAAAAGGCAGTTTGGCAGTACCAGGGTCTGTGCTACAGACCACTGGGAGCATGGAATTGTGCCAACTATGCCAGGATGGTATAGAGGGGGCAATTCCATGATCTTAGACATGTTACATGGCCATATTCGGAGTTACCATTGTGAAGCTACACATAGGTAGTGACCTATGTGTAGTGCACGCATGTAATGGTGTCCCCGCACTCACAAAGTCGGGGAATTTGCCCTGAACAATCTGGGGGCACCTTGGCTAGTGCCAGGGTGCCCACACACTAAGTAACTTTGCACCTAACCTTTACCAGGTAAAGGATAGACATATAGGTGACTTATAAGTTACTTAAGTGCAGTGAAAATGGCTGTGAAATAATGTGGGCATTATTTCACTCAGGCTGCAGTGGCAGGCCTGTGTAAGAATTGTCAGAGCTCCCTATGGGTGGCAAAAGAAATGCTGCAGCCCATAGGGATGTCCTGGAACCCCAATACCCTGGGTACCTCAGTACCATATACTAGGGAATTATAAGGGTATTCCAGTAAGCCAATGTGAATTGGTAAAATTGGTCACTAGCCTGTTAGTGACAATTTAAAAGTAATGAGAGAGCATAACCACTGAGGTTCTGGTTAGCAGAGCCTCAGTGAGACAGTTAGGCACCACACAGGGAACACATACATGCACACTTATGAGCACTGGGGCCCTGTGTGACAGGGTCACAGTGACACATACATATAGGCCACAAACTTATGAGCACTGGGGTCCTGACCAGCAGGGTCCCAGTGACACATAACAAACATACTGAAAACATAGTGTTTTCACTATGAGCACTGGGGCCTGGCTATCAGGATCCCAGTGAGACAGTGAAAACAGTGACAAACACCCTGACATACACTCACAAACAGGCCAAAAGTGGGGGTAACAAGGCTAGAAAGAGGCTACTTTCTCACACAACCCCCCCCCCCCCAAACGAAGGACAATAAGGCTAACCTTGGCAAGTTGAGACTTTATTGTCTAAGTGGTGATAAGTAGAGAGTAGCTCTGCAATAGACTGGTTACTCCCTTTATCATCCACTATATGGTTCCTTCCCTGTGGGGATGTAAACCACCCTGTTTGAAGTTTTTTAGCTAAGCAACAATGTGAAGATGTATTTTCAGAGTTTCTATCAGTAAGTTTTAGTTTAGAGCAGTGGGACTTGTCTCTGAACCTATTTGTAGTGATGGAAATGCCAGACATGGATGCTGTCTCATGTAGGAAAGTACCATCTTGCCTGGCATGTTACCCCCATTTTTCACTGTATATATGTTGTTTTAGTTGTATGTGTCACTGGGACCCTGGTAACCCAGGGCCCCAGTGCTCATAAGTGTGCCTGAATGTGTTACCTGTGTAGTGACTAACTGTCTCACTGAGGCTCTGCTAATCAGAACCTCAGTGGTTATGCTCTCTCATTTCTTTCCAAATTGTCACTGACAGGCTAGTGACCATTTTTACCAATTTACATTGGCTTACTGGAACACCCTTATAATTCCCTAGTATATGGTACTGAGGTACCCAGGGTATTGGGGTTCCAGGAGATCCCTATGGGCTGCAGCATTTCTTTTGCCACCCATAGGGAGCTCTGACAAATCTTACACAGGCCTGCCACTGCAGCCTGAGTGAAATAACGTCCACGTTATTTCACAGCCATTTTACACTGCACTTAAGTAACTTATAAGGCACCTATATGTCTAACCTTTACCTGGTAAAGGTTAGGTGCAAAGTTACTTAGTGTGAGGGCACCCTGGCACTAGCCAAGGTGCCCCCACATTGTTCAGAGCCAATTCACTGAACTTTGTGAGTGCGGGGACACCATTACACGCGTGCACTACATATAGGTCACTATCTATATGTAGCTTCACCATGGTAACTCCGAATATGGCCATGTAACATGTCTATGATCATGGAATTGCCCCCTCTATGCCATCCTGGCATTGTTGGTACAATTCCATGATCCCAGTGGTCTGTAGCACAGACCCTGGTACTGCCATACTGCCCTTCCTGGGGTTTCTCTGCAGCTGCTGCTGCTGCCAACCCCTCAGACAGGCAGCTGCCCTCCTGGGGCCCAGCCAGGCCTGGCCCAGGATGGCAGAACAAAGAACTTCCTCTGAGAGAGGGTGTGACACCCTCTCCCTTTGGAAAATGGTGTGAAGGCAGGGGAGGAGTAGCCTCCCCCAGCCTCTGGAAATGCTTTGTTGGGCACAGATGTGCCCAATTCTGCATAAGCCAGTCTACACCGGTTCAGGGACCCCTTAGCCCCTGCTCTGGCGCGAAACTGGACAAAGGAAAGGGGAGTGACCACTCCCCTGACCTGCACCTCCCCTGGGAGGTGTCCAGAGCTCCTCCAGTGTGCTCCAGACCTCTGCCATCTTGGAAACAGAGGTGCTGCTGGCACACTGGACTGCTCTGAGTGGCCAGTGCCACCAGGTGACGTCAGAGACTCCTTGTGATAGGCTCCTTCAGGTGTTAGTAGCCTTTCCTCTCTCCTAGGTAGCCAAACCCTCTTTTCTGGCTATTTAGGGTCTCTGTCTCTGGGGAAACTTTAGATAACGAATGCATGAGCTCAGCCGAGTTCCTCTGCATCTCCCTCTTCGCCTTCTGATAAGGAATCGACCGCTGACCGCGCTGGAAGCCTGCAAACCTGCAACATAGTAGCAAAGACGACTACTGCAACTCTGTAACGCTGATCCTGCCGCCTTCTCGACTGTTTTCCTGCTTGTGCATGCTGTGGGGGTAGTCTGCCTCCTCTCTGCACCAGAAGCTCCGAAGAAAATCTCCCGTGGGTCGACGGAATCTTCCCCCTGCAACCGCAGGCACCAAAAAGCTGCATCTCCGGTCCCTTGGGTCTCCTCTCAGCACGACGAGCGAGGTCCCTCGAATCCAGCGACACCGTCCAAGTGACCCCCACAGTCCAGTGACTCTTCAGCCCAAGTTTGGTGGAGGTAAGTCCTTGCCTCACCTCGCTGGGCTGCATTGCTGGGAACCGCGACTTTGCAAGCTTCTCCGGCCCCTGTGCACTTCCGGTGGAAATCCTTCGTGCACAGCCAAGCCTGGGTCCACGGCACTCTAACCTGCATTGCACGACTTTCTAAGTTGGTCTCCGGCGACGTGGGACTCCTTTGTGCAACTTCGGCGAGCACCGTTTCACGCATCCTCGTAGTGCCTGTTTCTGGCACTTCTCCGGGTGCTACCTGCTTCAGTGAGGGCTCTTTGTCTTGCTCGACGTCCCCTCTCTCTGCAGGTCCAATTTGCGACCTCCTGGTCCCTCCTGGGCCCCAGCAGCGTCCAAAAACGCCAAACGCACGATTTGCGTGTAGCAAGGCTTGTTGGCGTCCATCCGGCGGGAAAACACTTCTGCACGACTCTCCAAGGCGTGGGGGATCCATCCTCCAAAGGGGAAGTCTCTAGCCCTTGTCGTTCCTGCAGTATTCACAGCTCTTCAGCCTAGAAAGAGCTTCTTTGCACCAACCGCTGGCATTTCTTGGGCATCTGCCCATCTCCGAGCTGCTTGTGACTTTTGGACTTGGTCCCCTTGTTCCACAGGTACCTTCAGACAGGAATCCATCGTTGTTGCATTGCTGATTTGTGTTTTCCTTGCATTCTCCCTCTAACACGACTATTTTGTCCTTAGGGGAACTTTAGTGCACTTTGCACTCACTTTTCAGGGTCTTGGGGAGGGTTATTTTTCTAACTCTCACTATTTTCTAATAGTCCCAGCGACCCTCTACAAGGTCACATAGGGTGGGGGTCCATTCGTGGTTCGCATTCCACTTCTGGAGTATATGGTTTGTGTTGCCCCTATCCCTAGGTTTCCCCATTGCATCCTATTGTAACTATACATTGTTTGCACTGTTTTCTAAGACTATACTGCATATTTTTGCTATTGTGTATATATATCTTGTGTATATTTCCTATCCTCTCACTGAGGGTACACTCTAAGATACTTTGGCATATTGTCATAAAAATAAAGTACCTTTATTTTTAGTATAACTGTGTATTGTGTTTTCTTATGATATTGTGCATATGACACTAAGTGGTACTGTAGTAGCTTCACACGTCTCCTAGTTCAGCCTGAGCTGCTTTGCTAAGCTACCATTATCTATCAGCCTAAGCTGCTAGACACCCTATACACTAATAAGGGATAACTGGGCCTGGTGCAAGGTGCAAGTACCCCTTGGTACTCACTACAAGCCAGTCCAGCCTCCTACATTGGTTGTGCAGCGGTGGGATAAGTGCTTTGAGACTACTTACCACTCTTGTCATTGTACTTTTCATAAGAGAAAAATATACAAAACAAGGTCAGTGTATATACACATAGCCAAAAAGTTTTGCATTTCCTCTTTTCACTCTTTTCTAAGTGCTGAAAAGTACTTCTAAACTTTCAAAAAGTTCTTAAAAGTTTAAAAAGTTTTTTTCTGTCTTTCCAAAAAGTTCTGAAAACTTTTTTCTCTTTGTCTATCACTTTAACTCTCTCTAAAAATGTCTGGCACAGGCCAAAAAGTTGAACTGTCCAAACTTGCATATGATCACCTTAGCTGGAAAGGAGCAAGGAGTCTCTGCATAGAGAGAGGTTTGAGTGTAGGGAAGAATCCTTCTTTAGAACTGTTAATTAATATGCTTAGAGTACAGGATAAGGCATAAGTGCCCAATCTGTAGAAAAAGTAGCTAATGGTTCTCAATCTGATCCAGGGACTCCCCCAGGAAAAGGTTCAGGAAAGAAACTTCTCAGCCTGCCCATTACTAGACAGTCTAGCATAGTTGGTACAGAGGTTGAATCACACCATACTGATGGTGTGCTCTCACATTATACTGGTAGCCAAGCTGTTAGGGTGCCCTCTGTAAGGGACAGGTCTCCTTCTGTTCATTCCCATCATACCTCTGTATCTAGAAATGTCCCTCCCACCCACCCTGATGACAGATTGTTAGAAAGGGAGCTCAATAGATTGAGAGTGGAGCAAACCAGACTGAAGCTCAAGAAGCAACAGCTGGATTTGGATAGACAGTCTTTAGAAATAGAGAGGGAAAGACAGAAGATGGGTTTAGATACCCATGGTGGCAGCAGCAGTATTCCCCATAGTCATCCTGCAAAAGAGCATGATTCCAGGAATCTGCATAAGATAGTTCCCCCTTACAAGGAGGGGGATGACATTAACAAGTGGTTTGCTGCACTTGAGAGGGCCTGTGCTGTACAGGATGTCCCTCAAAAGCAGTGGGCTGCTATCCTATGGCTATCATTTACTGGAAAAGGTAGGGATAGGCTCCTTACTGTAAAAGAAAATGATGCTAACAATTTCCAAGTTCTTAAGAATGCACTCCTGGATGGTTATGGCTTAACCACTGAACAGTACAGGATAAAGTTCAGAGATACCAAAAAGGAGTCTTCACAAGACTGGGTTGATTTCATTGACCAGGCAGTGAAGGCCTTGGAGGGGTGGTTACATGGCAGTAAAGTTACTGATTATGACAGCCTGTATAACTTGATCCTGAGAGAGCATATTCTTAATAATTGTGTGTCTGATTTGTTGCACCAGTACTTGGTGGACTCTGATCTGACCTCTCCCCAAGAATTGGGAAAGAAGGCAGACAAATGGGTCAGAACAAGAGTGAACAGAAAAGTTCATACAGGGGGTGACAAAGATGGCAACAAAAAGAAGGATGGTAAGTCTTCTGACAAGGGTGGGGACAAATCTAAAAATGAGTCTTCATCAGGCCCACAAAAACACTCTGGTGGGGGTGGTGGGCCCAAATCCTCCTTTAATCAGAACAAGGAAAAGAAACCATGGTGCTATTTATGTAAAATAAAAGGCCATTGGACAACAGATCCCAGTTGTCCAAAGAAAGGCACCACAGCTCCTACCACTACAACCCCTACTGCTACACCTAGTGTCCCTACTAATAGCAGTGGTGGTGGGAGCAAACCTACTAATAGCCAATCCAAGGGAGTAGCTGGGCTCACTTTTGGTAATTTAGTTGGGGTTGGTCTGATTAGGGAGACCACAGAGGCTACTTTAGTCTCTGAAGGGGCTATTGACTTAGCCACTTTGGTTGCTTGCCCCCATAACTTGGAGAAGTACAAGCAACTAACCCTAATAAATGGTGTTGAGGTCCAGGCCTACAGGGACACAGGTGCCAGTGTCACAATGGTGATTGAGAAACTGGTGCACCCTGAACAACACATACTTGGACACCAGTACCAAGTAACCGATGCTCACAACATAACACAAAGCCACCCCATGGCTGTTGTAAATCTCAACTGGGGGGGGGTATCTGGTCCAAAGAAAGTTGTGGTAGCTTCAGATTTACCTGTAGACTGTCTATTAGGGAACGATTTGGAGACATCAGCTTGGTCAGATGTGGAGTTGGAGGCCCATGCAGCAATGCTGGGCATCCCAGGGCATATTTTTGCTTTGACAAGGGCTCAGGCCAAAAAGCAAAAAGGACAGGGAAGCTTGGATCCTGGAACAATGGATCAAGTGCTCCCTAAAGCTAGGGCTAGTAGAAGCAAATCACTTCCTACTATCCCTCCCTCTACAGTGGATTCTACTTCTGAGGAAGAAGAATTCCCTCCCTGTGCAGAACCTACACCAGAGGAGCTGGAAGCAGACACTGCTGAGCTTTTGGGTGAAGGGGGGCCTGCCAGAGAGGAGCTGAGTGTGGCACAGCAAACCTGTCCCACATTAGAGGGTCTCAGACAGCAAGCTGTCAAACAGGCTAATGGGGATGTCAGTGACTCACACAGAGTTTACTGGGAGGACAACCTCTTGTACACTGAGCATAGGGATCCTAAACCTGGAGCTGCCAGGAGATTAGTGATCCCTCAGGAGTACAGAAAGTTCCTCCTAACACTGGCACATGACATTCCCTTAGCTGGGCACCTGGGTCAAATGAAAACTTGGGACAGATTGGTACCACTGTTTCATTGGCCTAGGATGTCTGAGGACACAAAAGAATTTTGTAAGTCCTGTGAAACCTGTCAAGCCAGTGGCAAGACAGGTGGCACTCCAAAGGCACCCCTTATCCCACTGCCTGTGGTTGGGGTTCCCTTTGAAATGGTAGGGGTTGACATAGTTGGCCCCCTTGACCCTCCTACTGCTTCAGGCAATAGGTTTATCTTGGTGGTAGTGGACCATGCCACAAGATATCCTGAAGCTATTCCTTTAAGGACCACTACAGCTCCTGCAGTGGCAAAGGCCCTCCTGGGAATATTTTCCAGGGTGGGCTTCCCAAAGGAAGTAGTATCAGACAGGGGAAGCAATTTCATGTCTGCATACTTAAAGGCCATGTGGAAGGAGTGTGGTGTAACTTACAAGTTCACAACACCCTATCATCCACAAACAAATGGACTGGTGGAGAGATTTAATAAAACTCTCAAAGGCATGATTATGGGACTCCCTGAAAAACTCCGCAGGAGATGGGATATCCTTCTACCATGCCTCCTTTTTGCCTACAGGGAGGTACCCCAGAAAGGAGTGGGCTTCAGCCCCTTTGAACTTCTTTTTGGACACCCTGTTAGGGGTCCTCTCACACTTGTAAAGGAGGGTTGGGAACAACCTTTAAAAGCTCCTAAGCAGGATATTGTGGATTATGTACTTGGCCTCAGATCAAGGATGGCTGAGTACATGAAAAAGGCCAGTAAAAACCTTCAGGCCAGCCAAGAGCTCCAGAAGCAATGGCATGATCAGAAGGCTGTTTTGGTTCAGTACCAACCAGGGCAGAAAGTGTGGGTCTTGGAGCCTGTGGCCCCAAGAGCACTCCAAGATAAATGGAGTGGACCACACACAATTGTTGAAAAGAAGGGTGAAGTCACCTACTTGGTTGACTTAGGCACTGCCAGGAGTCCCCTTAGGGTGCTCCATGTCAACCGCCTGAAACCCTACTATGACAGGGCTGATCTCACCCTGCTCATGGCAACAGATGAGGGACAGGAAGAAGACAGTGATCCTCTACCTGATCTCTTCTCTTCCACAGAACAAGATGCTCTTGTGGAAGGTGTAGTTTTGGCTGATTGTCTTACTGCTGAGCAGAAAGATAATTGCATAAATCTCCTAGGACAATTTTCAAAACTCTTCTCCATTGTGCCAGGCACCACTTCTTGGTGTGAGCACACTATAGATACTGGAGACAGTTTACCTGTCAAAAGTAAGATCTATAGGCAGCCTGACCATGTCAGGGACTGCATAAAGCAAGAGGTGCAGAAAATGTTGGAACTAGGAGTGGTTGAGCACTCTGACAGTCCATGGGCTTCTCCTGTGGTACTGGTACCAAAACCCAATTCTAAAGATGGAAAGAAGGAAATGAGGTTTTGTGTAGACTATAGAGGTCTCAACTTGGTAACCAAAACAGATGCTCACCCTATACCCAGGGCAGATGAGCTTATAGATACACTGGCATCTGCCAAGTATCTACGCACTTTTGATTTGACTGCAGGGTATTGGCAGATCAAAATGTCAGAAGATGCTAAACCTAAGACTGCATTTTCTACCATTGGAGGACATTACCAGTTTACTGTAATGCCTTTTGGTTTGAAAAATGCACCTGCCACTTTTCAGAGGTTGGTGAACACAGTCCTGCAAGGGCTGGAAGCTTTCAGTGCAGCATATTTGGACGATATAGCTGTCTTTAGCTCCAGCTGGGATGATCACCTGGTCCACCTTTGGAAAGTTTTGGAGGCCCTGCAAAAGGCAGGCCTCACTATCAAGGCTTCAAAGTGCCAGATAGGGCAGGGTAAGGTGGTTTATCTGGGACACCTTGTTGGTGGGGAACAGATTGCACCACTTCAAGGGAAAATCCAAACTATTATTGATTGGGTTCCCCCTACCACTCAGACTCAGGTGAGAGCCTTCCTAGGCCTCACTGGGTATTACAGGAGGTTCATTAAGAACTATGGCTCCATTGCAGCCCCTCTTAATGACCTCACATCCAAGAAAATGCCTAAAAAGGTATTATGGACAGCAAACTGTCAGAAAGCTTTTGAGGAGCTGAAGCAGGCCATGTGCTCTGCACCTGTCCTGAAAAGCCCTTGTTACTCTAAAAAATTCTATGTCCAGACTGATGCATCTGAATTAGGAGTAGGGGCAGTCCTATCACAACTTAATTCTGAGGGCCAGGATCAACCTGTTGCTTTTATTAGTAGAAGGTTGACCCCTAGAGAAAAGCGTTGGTCTGCCATTGAGAGGGAGGCCTTTGCTGTGGTCTGGGCTCTGAAGAAGTTGAGGCCATACCTGTTTGGCACTCACTTCATTGTTCAGACAGACCACAAACCTCTACTTTGGCTAAAACAAATGAAAGGTGAAAATCCGAAATTGTTGAGGTGGTCCATATCCCTACAGGGAATGGACTATACAGTGGAACATAGACCTGGGAGTAGCCACTCCAATGCAGATGGACTCTCCAGATATTTCCACTTAGACAATGAAGACTCATCAGGTAATGGCTAGTCTTATTGTCCTTCGTTTGGGGGGGGGTTGTGTAGGAAAGTACCATCTTGCCTGGCATGTTACCCCCATTTTTCACTGTATATGTTGTTTTAGTTGTATGTGTCACTGGGACCCTGGTAACCCAGGGCCCCAGTGCTCATAAGTGTGCCTGAATGTGTTACCTGTGTAGTGACTAACTGTCTCACTGAGGCTCTGCTAATCAGAACCTCAGTGGTTATGCTCTCTCATTTCTTTCCAAATTGTCACTGACAGGCTAGTGACCATTTTTACCAATTTACATTGGCTTACTGGAACACCCTTATAATTCCCTAGTATATGGTACTGAGGTACCCAGGGTATTGGGGTTCCAGGAGATCCCTATGGGCTGCAGCATTTCTTTTGCCACCCATAGGGAGCTCTGACAAATCTTACACAGGCCTGCCACTGCAGCCTGAGTGAAATAACGTCCACGTTATTTCACAGCCATTTTACACTGCACTTAAGTAACTTATAAGGCACCTATATGTCTAACCTTTACCTGGTAAAGGTTAGGTGCAAAGTTACTTAGTGTGAGGGCACCCTGGCACTAGCCAAGGTGCCCCCACATTGTTCAGAGCCAATTCACTGAACTTTGTGAGTGCGGGGACACCATTACACGCGTGCACTACATATAGGTCACTACCTATATGTAGCTTCACCATGGTAACTCCGAATATGGCCATGTAACATGTCTATGATCATGGAATTGCCCCCTCTATGCCATCCTGGCATTGTTGGTACAATTCCATGATCCCAGTGGTCTGTAGCACAGACCCTGGTACTGCCATACTGCCCTTCCTGGGGTTTCTCTGCAGCTGCTGCTGCTGCCAACCCCTCAGACAGGCAGCTGCCCTCCTGGGGCCCAGCCAGGCCTGGCCCAGGATGGCAGAACAAAGAACTTCCTCTGAGAGAGGGTGTGACACCCTCTCCCTTTGGAAAATGGTGTGAAGGCAGGGGAGGAGTAGCCTCCCCCAGCCTCTGGAAATGCTTGGTTGGGCACAGATGTGCCCAATTCTGCATAAGCCAGTCTACACCGGTTCAGGGACCCCTTAGCCCCTGCTCTGGCGCGAAACTGGACAAAGGAAAGGGGAGTGACCACTCCCCTGACCTGCACCTCCCCTGGGAGGTGTCCAGAGCTCCTCCAGTGTGCTCCAGACCTCTGCCATCTTGGAAACAGAGGTGCTGCTGGCACACTGGACTGCTCTGAGTGGCCAGTGCCACCAGGTGACGTCAGAGACTCCTTGTGATAGGCTCCTTCAGGTGTTAGTAGCCTTTCCTCTCTCCTAGGTAGCCAAACCCTCTTTTCTGGCTATTTAGGGTCTCTGTCTCTGGGGAAACTTTAGATAACGAATGCATGAGCTCAGCCGAGTTCCTCTGCATCTCCCTCTTCGCCTTCTGATAAGGAATCGACCGCTGACCGCGCTGGAAGCCTGCAAACCTGCAACATAGTAGCAAAGACGACTACTGCAACTCTGTAACGCTGATCCTGCCGCCTTCTCGACTGTTTTCCTGCTTGTGCATGCTGTGGGGGTAGTCTGCCTCCTCTCTGCACCAGAAGCTCCGAAGAAAATCTCCCGTGGGTCGACGGAATCTTCCCCCTGCAACCGCAGGCACCAAAAAGCTGCATCTCCGGTCCCTTGGGTCTCCTCTCAGCACGACGAGCGAGGTCCCTCGAATCCAGCGACACCGTCCAAGTGACCCCCACAGTCCAGTGACTCTTCAGCCCAAGTTTGGTGGAGGTAAGTCCTTGCCTCACCTCGCTGGGCTGCATTGCTGGGAACCGCGACTTTGCAAGCTTCTCCGGCCCCTGTGCACTTCCGGTGGAAATCCTTCGTGCACAGCCAAGCCTGGGTCCACGGCACTCTAACCTGCATTGCACGACTTTCTAAGTTGGTCTCCGGCGACGTGGGACTCCTTTGTGCAACTTCGGCAAGCACCGTTTCACGCATCCTCGTAGTGCCTGTTTCTGGCACTTCTCCGGGTGCTACCTGCTTCAGTGAGGGCTCTTTGTCTTGCTCGACGTCCCCTCTCTCTGCAGGTCCAATTTGCGACCTCCTGGTCCCTCCTGGGCCCCAGCAGCGTCCAAAAACGCCAAACGCACGATTTGCGTGTAGCAAGGCTTGTTGGCGTCCATCCGGCGGGAAAACACTTCTGCACGACTCTCCAAGGCGTGGGGGATCCATCCTCCAAAGGGGAAGTCTCTAGCCCTTGTCGTTCCTGCAGTATTCACAGCTCTTCAGCCTAGAAAGAGCTTCTTTGCACCAACCGCTGGCATTTCTTGGGCATCTGCCCATCTCCGAGCTGCTTGTGACTTTTGGACTTGGTCCCCTTGTTCCACAGGTACCTTCAGACAGGAATCCATCGTTGTTGCATTGCTGATTTGTGTTTTCCTTGCATTCTCCCTCTAACACGACTATTTTGTCCTTAGGGGAACTTTAGTGCACTTTGCACTCACTTTTCAGGGTCTTGGGGAGGGTTATTTTTCTAACTCTCACTATTTTCTAATAGTCCCAGCGACCCTCTACAAGGTCACATAGGGTGGGGGTCCATTCGTGGTTCGCATTCCACTTCTGGAGTATATGGTTTGTGTTGCCCCTATCCCTAGGTTTCCCCATTGCATCCTATTGTAACTATACATTGTTTGCACTGTTTTCTAAGACTATACTGCATATTTTTGCTATTGTGTATATATATCTTGTGTATATTTCCTATCCTCTCACTGAGGGTACACTCTAAGATACTTTGGCATATTGTCATAAAAATAAAGTACCTTTATTTTTAGTATAACTGTGTATTGTGTTTTCTTATGATATTGTGCATATGACACTAAGTGGTACTGTAGTAGCTTCACACGTCTCCTAGTTCAGCCTGAGCTGCTTTGCTAAGCTACCATTATCTATCAGCCTAAGCTGCTAGACACCCTATACACTAATAAGGGATAACTGGGCCTGGTGCAAGGTGCAAGTACCCCTTGGTACTCACTACAAGCCAGTCCAGCCTCCTACATCTCAGAAAAGCCATAGCTGCGCAAAAACTTTGTCCATGTGGCTGGAAGAGAGAACAGGGATGCTGTTTCTCTTGAGTTGGAGCAGGGCAGGGATGCTGTCCTATGAGCTCCACACTAGGGCAGGGATGCTGTCCTAAGTGTTGTGAGGTAGTGCAGGGTTTCTGCACTAAAGTTTCTCTGGGAGGGTTGGAGGGATGCTCCATGTTAACTAAAATGGTGCTCTTTTTCTCACCAATGTTAGTTATCCCACAGAGAGGTACTTCTACTTCAGGGAGTCCAGCTTTGCCAGCTGATGATTCCCTTGGAACAGGTGCCACCCCAGGAGAGGTTTCTCCCACCACAGGAATGGTATCCTGAATGGTAGGGTGGTTAGGGGATACTTTGATACCCTTTTTACCTGTTGATGGAGAGGGATCCTGAGTTTTCAGGCCTTCTCTCCTTTGCTTTTTCATTTCACTTGAAATGAGAGGGAACAATTCCTCAGGGATGCCCAGCATGGCTGCATGGGCATAAAACTCTACATCAGCCCAACCTGAGGCCTCTAGGTCATTACCTAGGAGACAATCTACAGGTAAGCTAGGTGATACCACCACCTGCTTAGGGCCAGTAACTCCACCCCAACTAAACTGAATTATAGCTAAGGGAAGAAACTTAGTGGAGTTATGGACATCAATAATCTTATACTGTTGTCCAATGATGTGTTGTTCAGGAGCCACTAGGTTTTCAGTCACCAAAGTGAAACTGGCACCTGTGTCCCTGTAGGCCAAGGCCTCAACACCATTTATTGAAACTGTCTGCCTGTACTTATCCATTGTAAGGGGACAAGCAGCCAGTGTGGCAAGGCCAATGCCACTAGGTGTGACAGAAACTGTCTTGGGACTGACTACCCCAGTTTCTACTATGGACCCATAAGTGAACCCAACTACACCCTTCACTTGACTGTTGCCAGCAGTCCCACCACTAGTACTACTACTGCTAGGGGCACTAGAGCTTGATGTATTAGTGGTGGTAGGCTCAGGGGGTTTACCTGGACAGGACTTATCCCCTGGCCTATGGCCTCTATTTTTACACACAAAGCACCAAGGCTTTTTAAATTGTGTAGGTTGAGAAGAAGAGGAAGAATTTGTTTTACCTCCACCCCCTGAAGAGTGTTTAAGATTTGAAGTGGAATCTTTGGTTTTACCCTTATCCCCATGCTTATCTTGAGATTTTTCACCATCTTTCTCTGCAGCCTTACCAACCTTTTTCTTGCCATCTTTGTCACCCCCTGTATGAACTTTTCTGTTCACTCTTGTTCTGACCCATTTGTCTGCCTTCTTTCCCAATTCTTGGGGAGAGGTCAGATCAGAGTCTACCAAGTACTGGTGCAACAAATCTGACACACAATTATTAAGAATATGCTCTCTCAGAATCAAGTTATACAGGCCTTCATAGTCAGTCACTTTACTGCCATGTAACCACCCTTCCAAGGACTTCACTGAATGGTCAATGAAATCAACCCAATCTTGTGAAGACTCCTTTTTGGTCTCTCTGAACTTTATCCTGTATTGTTCAGTGGTTAAGCCATAACCATCAAGGAGTGCACTCTTAAGAATAGTGAAATCGTTGGCATCACTTTCTTTCACAGTAAGGAGTCTGTCTCTACCCTTACCACTAAATGATAGCCATAGGATAGCAGCCCACTGCCTTTGAGGGACATCTTGAACAACACAAGCCCTCTCAAGTGCCCTTACAAAGAGGGGGATGACATTAACAAGTGGTTTGCTACCACTTGTTAATGTCATCCCCCTCTTTGTAAGGGGGAACTATCTTGTGCAGATTCCTGGAATCATGCTTGATTTGTCCCCACCTTTGTCTGAAGGCTTACCATCCTTCTTCTTGCCATCTTTGTCACCCCCTGTATGAACTTTTCTCTTCACTCTTGTTCTGACCCATTTGTCTGCCTTCTTTCCCAATTCTTGGGGAGAAGTCAGATCAGAGTCTACCAAGTACTGGTGCAACAAATCTGACACACAATTATTAAGAATATGCTCTCTCAGAATCAAGTTATACAGGCCTTCATAGTCAGTCACTTTACTGCCATGTAACCACCCTTCCAAGGACTTCACTGAATGGTCAATGAAATCAACCCAATCTTGTGAAGACTCCTTTTTGGTCTCTCTGAACTTTATCCTGTATTGTTCAGTGGTTAAGCCATAACCATCAAGGAGTGCACTCTTAAGAATAGTGAAATCGTTGGCATCACTTTCTTTCACAGTAAGGAGTCTGTCTCTACCATTACCACTAAATGATAGCCATAGGATAGCAGCCCACTGCCTTTGAGGGACATCTTGAACAACACAAGCCCTCTCAAGTGCCCTTACAAAGAGGGGGATGACATTAACAAGTGGTTTGCTACCACTTGTAAATGTCATCCCCCTCTTTGTAAGGGGGAACTATCTTGTGCAGATTCCTGGAATCATGCTCTTTTACAGGATGACTTTGGGGAATACTGCTGCTGCCACCATGGGTATTTAAACCCAGCTTCTGTCTTTCTTTTTCAATCTCTAGAGATTGTCTATCTAAATCCAGCTGTTGCTTCTTGAGCTTCAGTCTGGAAGTCTCCACTCTCAATTTATTGAGCTCCCTTTCCAACATTCTGTCATCAGGGTGGGTGGGAGGGACATGTCTAGAAACAGAAGTGTGATGAGAATGGACAGAAGGAGACCTGTCCCTAACAGAGGGAACCTTAACAAATTTACTAACAGTATAATGTGAGAGTCCATCATCTGTATGATGAGACCTCCTACTGTGATGAGAGACCACACTATCTGTATGGTGTGACTCTACATCTACTTCAACCCTGCTAGGCTGCCTGCTATTGGGCAGGCTGGGAAGTTTCCTTACTGAATCTATCTGCAGGGGTGTCCCTGGATCAGACTGAGAACCATCAACTACTTTTTCAACAGATTGGGCACTTATGGCCTTATCTTGTTCTCTAAGCATGATCAATAACAGTTCTAATGAAGGATTCTTCCCTACACTCAAACCTCTTTCTACGCAGAGACTCCTTGCTCCTTTCCAGCTAAGGTGATCATATGCAAGTTTGGACAGATCAACATTTTGGCCTGTGCCAGACATTTTTTGAAAGAGTTAAGTGATAGAAAAAGTGAAGAAAAAGTTTTTCAGAACTTTTAGAAAGACAGAAAAAAACTTTTTAAACTTTTTAGAATTTTTTTGAAAGTTTAGAAGTACTTTTCAGCACTTAGAAAACAGTGAAAAGAAGAAATGCAAAACTTTTTAGTTATGTGTACATACACTGAACTTGTTTTGTATATTTTTCTCTTATGAAAAGTACAATGTCAAGAGTGGTAAGTAGTCTCAAAGCACTTATCCCACCGCTGCACAACCAATGTAGGAGGCTGGACTGGCTTGTAGTGAGTACCAAGGGGTACTTACACCTTGCACCAGGCCCAGGTATCCCTTATTAGTGTAGAGGGTGTCTAGCAGCTTAGGCTGATAGATAATGGTAGCTTAGCAGAGCAGCTTAGGCTGAACTAGGAGACGTGTGAAGCTACTACAGTACCACTAATGCCATATGCACAATATCATAAGAAAACACAATACACAGTTATACTAAAAATAAAGGTACTTTATTTTTATGACAATATGCCAAAAGTATCTCAGTGAGTACCCTCAGTATGAGGATAAGAAATATACACAAGATATATGTAACAATACCCAAAATATGCAGTATAGTCTTAGAAAACAGTGCAAACAGTGTAAAATTACAATAGGATGCAAAGTAGGCACATAGCGATAGGGGCAACACAAACCATATACTCCAAAAGTGGAATGCGAATCACGAATGGACCCCAAACCTATGTGACCTTGTAGAGGGTCGCTGGGACTATTAGAAAATAGCAAGGGTTAAAAAAATACCCCACCCCAAGACCCTGAAAAGTGAGTGCAAAGTGCACTGAAGTTCCCCTAAAGACACAGATGTCGTGTTAGAGTTATAATGCAAGGAAAACACAACCCAGCAATGCAACAACGATGGATTTCCAATCGAGGGTACCTGTGGAACAAGGGGACCAAGTCCAAAAGTCACAAGCAAGTCGGAGATGGGCAGATGCCCAAGAAATGCCAACTGTTGGTGCAAGGAAGCTCTTACTGGACTGAAGAACTGTGAATACTGCAGGAACGACAAGGGCTAGAGACTTCCCCTTTGGAGGATGGATCCCACACGCCTTGGAGAGTCGTGCAGAAGTGTTTTCCCGCCGGATGGACGCCAACAAGCCCTGCTAGCTGCAAATCGTGCAGTTAGCGTTTTTGGAGGCTTCTGTGGCCCAGGATGGACCAGGACGGTGCAAATTGGACCAGGAGGTAGAGGGGACGTCGTGCAAGACAAGGAGCCCTCACAGCAGCAGATAGCGCCCAGAGAAGTGCCAGAAACAGGCACTACGAGGATGCGTGAAACGGTGCTCGCCTGAAGTCACATAAAGGAGTCCCACGTCGCCGGAGAACAACTTAGGAAGTCGTGCAATGCAGGTTAGAGTGCCGGGGACCCCAGCTTGGGGGTGCACAAAGGATTTCCGCCGGAAGTGCATGGGAGCTAAAGAAGTTGCAAAAGTCACGAAAACCAACAATGCAGTCTGGCGTGGGAAGGCAAGGACTTACCTCCACCAAACTTGGACTGAAGAGTCACTGGACCGTGGGGGTCACTTGGACAGTCTTGCTGGATTCAAGGGACCTCGCTCATCGTCGTGAGAGGAGACCCAAGGGACCATGATGCAGCTTTTTGGTGCCTGCATTGGCAGGGGGAAGATTCCGTCGACCCACGGGAGATTTCTTCGCAGCTTCTGATGCAGAGAGGAGGCAGACTACCCCCACAGGATTCACCACCAAGAAAAACAGTCGAGAAGGCAGCAGGAGCGGTGTTACAATGTTGCAGTAGTCGTCTTAGCTACTTTGTTGCAGTTTTGCAGGCTTCCAGCGCGGTCAGCAGTCGATTTCTTGGCAGAAGGTGAAGAGAGAGATGCAGAGGAACTCTGATGAGCTCTTGCATTCGTTATCTGAGGAATCCCCAAAGAAAGAGACCCTAAATAGCCAGAAAAGAGGGTTTGGCTACTTAGGAAAAAGGATAGGCTAGCAACACCTGAAGGAGCCTATCAGAAGGAGTCTCTGACGTCAGCAGAGGGCTCTGGCCACTCAGAGCAGTCCAGTGTGCCAGCAGCACCTCTGTTTCCAAGATGGCAGAGGTCTGGAGCACACTGGAGGAGCTCTGGGCACCTCCCAGGGGAGGTGCAGGTCAGGGGAGTGGTCACTCCCCTTTCCTTTGTCCAGTTTTGCGCCCAGGCAAGGCTGAGGGGTCCCTGAACCGGTGTAAACTGGCTTATGCAGAATTGGGCACCTCTGTGCCCAACAAAGCATTTCCAGAGGCTGGGGGAGGCTACTCCTCCCCTGCCTTCACACCATTTTCCAAAGGGAGAGGGTGTAACACCCCCTCTCTGAGGAAGTCCTTTGTTCTGCCATCCTGGGCCAGGCCTGGCTGGACCCCAGGAGGGCAGAAGCCTGTATGTGGGGTTGGCAGCAGCAGCAGCTGCAGTGTAACCCCAGAAAAGGCAGTTTGGCAGTTCCAGGGTCTGTGCTACAGACCACTGGGAGCATGGAATTGTGCCAACTATGCCAGGATGGTATAGAGGGGGCAATTCCATGATCTTAGACATGTTACATGGCTATATTCGGGGTTACCATTGTGAAGCTACACATAGGTAGTGACCTATGTGTAGTGCACGCATGTAATGGTGTCCCCGCACTCACAAAGTCGGGGAATTTGCCCTGAACAATGTGGGGCACCTTGGCTAGTGCCAGGGTGCCCACACACTAAGTAACTTTGCACCTAACCTTTACCAGGTAAAGGATAGACATATAGGTGACTTATAAGTTACTTAAGTGCAGAGAAAATGGCTGTGAAATAATGTGGGCATTATTTCACTCAGGCTGCAGTGGCAGGCCTGTGTAAGAATTGTCAGAGCTCCCTATGGGTGGCAAGAGAAATGCTGCAGCCCATAGGGATCTCCTGGAACCCCAATACCCTGGGTACCTCAGTACCATATACTAGGGAATTATAAGGGTGTTCCAGTAAGCCAATGTGAATTGGTAAAATTGGTCACTAGCCTGTTAGTGACAATTTAAAAGTAATGAGAGAGCATAACCACTGAGGTTCTGGTTAGCAGAGCCTCAGTGAGACAGTTAGTCACTACACAGGTAACACAGTCAGGCACACTTATGAGCACTGGGGCCCTGTGTTGCAGGGTCCCAGTGACACATACAACTAAAACAACATATATACAGTGAAAAATGGGGGTAACATGCCAGGCAAGATGGTACTTTCCTACAGACTCCCTGAAAAACTCCGCAGGAGATGGGATGTCCTGTCACCTTGCCTCCTTTTTGCTTACAGGTAGGTACCCCAAAAAGGAGTGGGCTTCAGCCCCTTTGAACTCCTATCTGGACACGCTGTATGAGGTCCTCTAACACTTGTGAAGGAGATTTGGGAACAACCTTTAAAAGCTCCTAAGCAAGACATAGTGGACTATGTACTTGGCCTAAGATCTAGGATGGCTGAGTACATGAAAAAGGCCAGTAAAAACCTTCAGGCCAGCCAAGAGCTCCAAAAGCAATGACATGACCAGAAGGCTGTTCGGATTCAGTACCAACCAGGGCAGAAAGTGTGGGTCTTGGAGCCTGTGGCCCCAAGAGCACTCCAAGACAAATGGAGTGGTGTAGGAAAGTACCATCTTCCCTGGCATGTTACCCCCATTTTTCACTGTATATAAGTTGTTTTAGTTGTATGTGTCACTGGGACCCTGCAACACAGGGCCCCAGTGCTCATATGTGTGCCTGACTGTTTTACCTGTGTTGTGACTAACTGTCTCACTGAGGCTCTGCTAACCAGAACCTCAGTGGTTATGCTCTCTCATTACTTTTAAATTGTCACTAACAGGCTAGTGACCAATTTTACCAATTCTCATTGGCTTACTGGAACACCCTTAAAATTCCCTAGTATATGGTACTGAGGTACCCAGGGTATTGGGGTTCCAGGAGATCCCTATGGGCTGCAGCATTTCTTTTGCCACCGATAGGGAGCTCTGACAATTCTTACACAGGCCTGCCACTGCAGCCTGAGTGAAATAATGCCAACATTATTTCACAGCCATTTTCACTGCACTTAAGTAACTTATATGTCACCTATATGTCTAACCTTTACCTGGTAAAGGTTAGGTGCAAAGTTACTTAGTTTGTGAGCACCCTGGCACTAGCCAAGGTGCCCCCACATTGTTCAGGGCAAATTCCCCGACTTTGTGAGTGCTGGAGACACCATTATATGCGAGCACTACACATAGGTCACTACCTATGTGTAGCTTCACAATGGTAACTCCGAATATGGCCATGTAACATGTCTAAGATCATGGAATTGCCCCCTCTATACCATCCTGGCATAGTTGGCACAATTCCATGCTCCCAGTGGTCTGTAGCACAGACCCTGGTACTGCCAAACTGCCTTTTCTGGGGTTACACTGCAGCTGCTGCTGCTGCCAACCCCACAGACAGGCTTCTGCCCTCCTGGGGTCCAGCTAGGCCTGGCCCAGGATGGCAGAACAAAGGACTTCCTCAGAGAGGGGGTGTTACACCCTCTCCCTTTGGAAAATGGTGTGAAGGCAGGGGAGGAGTAGCCTCCCCCAGCCTCTGGAAATGCTTTGTTGGGCACAGAGGTGCCCAATTCTACATAAGCCAGTTTACACCGGTTCAGGGACCCCTCAGCCTTGCCTGGGCGCGAAACTGGACAAAGGAAAGGGGAGTGACCACTCCCCTGACCTGCACCTCCCCTGGGAGGTGCCCAGAGCTCCTCCAGTGTGCTCCAGACCTCTGCCATCTTGGAAACAGAGATGCTGCTGGCACACTGGACTGCTCTGAGTGGCCAGTGCCCTCTGCTGACGTCAGAGACTCCTTCTGATAGGCTCCTTCAGGTGTTGCTAGCCTATCCTTTGTCCTAAGTAGCCAAACCCTCTTTTCTAGCTATTTAGGGTCTCTTTCTTTGGGGATTCCTCAGATAACGAATGCAAGAGCTCATCAGAGTTCCTCTGCATCTCCCTCTTCACCTTCTGCCAAGAAATCGACTGCTGACCGCGCTGGAAGCCTGCAAAACTGCAACAAAGTAGCTAATACGACTACTGCAACATTGTAACGCCGCTCCTGCTGCCTTCTCGACTGTTTTTCTTGGTGGTGCATCCTGTGGGGGTAGTCTGCCTCCTCTCTGCATCAGAAGCTGCGAAGAAATCTCCCGTGGGTCGACGGAATCTTCCCCCTGCCAACGCAGGCACCAAAAAGCTGCATCACGGTCCCTTGGGTCTCCTCTCACGACGACGAGCGAGGTCCCTTGAATCCAGTAAGACTGTCCAAGTGACCCACACCGTCCAGTGACTCTTCAGTCCAAGTTTGGTGGAAGTAAGTCCTTGCCTCCCCACGCCAGACTGCATTGTTGGTTTTCGCGACTTTTGCAACTTCTCCGGCTTCCGTGCACTTCCGGTGGAAATCCTTTGTGCACACCCAAGCCTGGGTCCCCGGCACTCTAACCTGCATTGCACGACTTCCTAAGTTGTTCTCCGGCGACGTGGGACTCCTTTGTGTGACTTCAGGCAAGCACCGTTTCACGCATCCTCGTTGTGCCTGTTTCTGGCACTTCTCTGGGTGCTACCTGCTGCTGTGAGGGCTCCTTGTCTTGCTCGACGTCCCCTCTACCTCCTGGACCAATTTGCACCATCCTGGTCCATCCTGAGCTACAGCAGCATCCAAAAACGCTAACCGCACGATTTGCAGCCAGCAAGGCTTGTTGGCATCCATCCGGCAGGAAAACACTTCTGCACGACTCTCCAAGGCGTGGGGGATCCATCCTCCAAAGGGGAAGTCTCTAGCCCTTGTCGTTCCTGCAGTATTCACAGTTCTTCAGCCCAGTAAGAGCTTCTTTGCACCAACAGTTGGCATTTCTTGGGCATCTGCCCATCTCCGACTTGCTTGTGACTTTTGGACTCGGTCCCCTTGTTCCACAGGTACCCCCGATTGGAAATCCATTGTTGTTGCATTGCTGAGTTGTGTTTTCCTTGCATTATTCTTCTATCACGACTTCTGTGTCTTTAGGGGAACTTTAGTGCAGTTTGCACTCACTTTTCAGGGTCTTGGGGTGGGGTATTTTTCTAACCCTTACTATTTTCTAATAGTCCCAGCGACCCTCTACAAGGTCACATAGGTTTGGGGTCCATTCGTGATTCGCATTCCACTTTTGGAGTATATGGTTTGTGTTGCCCCTATCCCTATGTGCCTACATTGCATCCTATTGTAATTTTACACTGTTTGCACTGTTTTCTAAGACTATACTGCATATTTTTGGTATTGTGTACATATATCTTGTGTATATTTCTTATCCTCACACTGAGGGTACTCACTGAGATACTTTTGGCATATTGTCATAAAAATAAAGTACCTTTATTTTTAGTATAACTGTGTATTGTGTTTTCTTATGATATTGTGCATAATCATTTGTGGTACTGTAGTAGCTTCACACGTCTCCTAGTTCAGCCTAAGCTGCTCTGCTAAGCTACCATTATCTATCAGCCTAAGCTGCTAGACACCCTCTACACTAATAAGGGATACCTGGGCCTGGTGCAAGCTGTAAGTACCCCTTGGTACTCACTACAAGCCAGTCCAGCCTCCTACATTGGTTGTGCAGTGGTGGGATAAGTGCTTTGAGACTACTTACCACTCTTGACATTGTACTTTTCATAAGAGAAAAATATACAAAACAAGTTCAGTGTATGTACACATAACCAAAAAGTTTTGCATTTCCTCTTTTCACTGTTTTCTAAGTGCTGAAATGTACTTCTAAACTTTCTAAAAAGTTCTAAAAAGTTTTAAAAGTTTTTTTTTCTGTCTTTCTAAAAGTTCTGAAAAACTTTTTCTTCAGTTTTTCTATCACTTAACTCTTTCTAAAAATGTCTGGCACAGGCCAAAATGTTGATCTGTCCAAACTTGCATATGATCACCTTAGCTGGAAAGGAGCAAGGAGTCTCTGCATAGAAAGGGGTATTAGTGTAGGGAAGAATCCTTCTTTAGAACTGTTATTGAACATGCTTAGAGAACAAGATAAGGCCATAAGTGCCCAATCTGTTGAAAAAGTAGTTGATGGTTCTCAGTCTGATCCAGGGACACCCCCGCAGATAGATTCAGTAAGGAAGCTTCCCAGCCTGCCCATTAGCAGACAGCCTAGCAGGGTTGAAGTAGATGTAAAGTCACACCATACAGATAGTGTGGTCTCTCATCACAGTAGGAGGTCTCATCATCCAGATGATGGACTCTCACAATATACTGTTAGTAAACTTGTTAAGGTTCCCTCTGTTAGGGACAGGTCTCCTTCTGTCCATTCTCATCACACTTCTGTTTCTAGAAATGTCCCTCCCACCCACCCTGATGACAGAATGTTGGAAAGGGAGCTCAATAAATTGAGAGTGGAGACTTCCAGACTGAAGCTCAAGAAGCAACAGCTGGATTTAGATAGACAATCTCTAGAGATTGAAAAAGAAAGACAGAAGCTGGGTTTAAATACCCATGGTGGCAGAAGCAGTATTCCCCATAGTCATCCTGTAAAAGAGCATGATTCCAGGAATCTGCACAAGATAGTTCCCCCTTACAAGGAGGGGGATGACATTAACAAGTGGTTTGCTGCACTTGAGAGGGCTTGTGTTGTTCAAGATGTCCCTCAAAGGCAGTGGGCGCTATCCTATGGCTATCATTTAGTGATAAGGGTAGAGACAGACTCCTTACTGTGAAAGAAAGTGATGCCAACAATTTCACTATTCTTAAGAGTGCACTCCTTGATGGTTATGGCTTAACCACTGAACAATACAGGATAAAGTTCAGAGAGACCAAAAAGGAGTCTTCACAAGATTGGGTTGATTTCATTGACCATTCAGTGAAGTCCTTGGAAGGGTGGTTACATGGCAGTAAAGTGACTGACTATGAAGGCCTGTATAACTTGATCCTGAGAGAGCATATTCTTAATAATTGTGTGTCAGATTTGTTGCACCAGTACTTGGTAGACTCTGATCTGACCTCTCCCCGAGAATTGGGAAAGAAGGCAGACAAATGGGTCAGAACAAGAGTGCACAGAAAAGTTCATACAGGGGGTGACAAAGATGACAAGAAGAAGGATTGTAAGCCTTCAGACAAAGGTGGGGACAAATCTAAAAATGAGTCTTCATCAGGCCCCCAAAAGCAATCTGGTGGGGGTGGTGGGCCTAAATCCTCTTCAAAACAAAATCAAGAAAAGAAACCATGGTGCTATTTATGTAAAGTAAAAGGCCATTGGACAACAGATCCCAGTTGTCCAAAGAAAAGCACCAAGCCTCCTACCACTACAACCCCTACTGCTACACCTAGTGTCCCTACTAATAGCAGTGGTGGTGGGAGAAAACCTACTAATAGCCAATCCAAGGGAGTAGCTGGGCTCACTATTGGTAACTTAGTTGGGGTTGGTCTGATTAGGGAGACCACAGAGGCTACTTTAGTCTCTGAAGGGGCTATTGATTTAGCCACTTTGGTTGCTTGCCCCCATAACTTGGAGAAGTACAAGCAACTACCCCTAATAAATGGTGTTACGGTCCAGGCCTACAGGGACACAGGTGCCAGTGTCACAATGGTGATTGAGAAACTGGTGCACCCTGAACAACACCTACTTGGTCACCAGTACCAAGTAACCGATGCTCACAACAACACACTTAGCCACCCCATGGCTGTTGTAAATCTCAACTGGGGGGGGGGGGTAACTGGTCCAAAGAAAGTTGTGGTAGCTTCAGATTTACCTGTAGACTGTCTATTAGGCAATGATTTGGAGACATCAGCTTGGTCAGATGTGGAGTTGGAGGCCCATGCAGCAATGTTGGGCATTCCAGGGCATATTTTTGCTTTGACAAGGGCTCAGGCCAAAAAGCAAAAAGGACAGGGAAGCTTGGATCCTGGAACAATGGACCAAGTGCTCCCTAAAGCTAGGGCTAGTAGAAGCAAACCACTTCCTACTATCCCTCCCTCTACAGAGGATTCTTCTTCTGAGGAAGAAGAGTTCCCTCCCTGTGCAGAACCTACACCAGAGGAGCTGGAAGCAGACACTGCTGAGCTTTTGGGTGAAGGGGGGCCTGCCAGAGAGGAGCTGAGTGTGGCACAGCAAACCTGTCCCACATTAGAGGGTCTAATACAGCAAGCTGTCAAACAAGCAAAAGGGGATATTAGTGACTCTCATAGAGTTTACTGGGAGGACAATCTCTTGTACACTGAGTCAAGGGATCCTAAACCTGGGGCAGCCAGAAGATTAGTGATTCCTCAGGAGTACAGAAAGTTCCTCCTAACTCTTGCACATGATATTCCCCTTGCTGGGCATCTTGGGCAGGTGAAAACTTGGGACAGGCTTGTTCCCCTGTTTCATTGGCCTAGGATGTCTGAGGACACAAAGGAATTTTGTAAGTCCTGTGAAACCTGTCAAGCCAGTGGCAAGACAAGTGCACTCCAAAGGCACCCCTTATTCCACTGCCTGTGGTTGGGGTTCCCTTTGAAAGGGTAGGGGTAGACATAGTTGGCCCCCTTGACCCTCCTACTGCTTCAGGCAATAGGTTTATCTTGGTGGTAGTGGACCATGCCACAAGATATCCTGAGGCAATTCCTCTTAGGACCACTACAGCTCCTGCAGTGGCAAAGGCCCTCCTGGGAATCTTTTCCAGGGTGGGCTTCCCAAAAGAGGTAGTTTCAGACAGAGGAAGCAATTTCATGTCTGCATACTTGAAGGCCATGTGGAAAGAGTGTGGGGTGACTTACAAGTTCACCACACCCTATCATCCACAAACTAATGGACTGGTGGAGAGGTTTAATAAAACTCTCAAAGGCATGATTATGGGACTCCCAGACAAACTCCGCAGGAGATGGGATATCCTTTTACCATGCTTCCTTTTTGCCTACAGGGAGGTACCCCAGAAAGGAGTGGGCTTCAGCCCCTTTGAACTTCTTTTTGGACACCCTGTTAGGGGTCCACTCACACTTGTTAAGGAGTGTTGGGAACAACATATAAAAGCTCCTAAGCAAGATATTGTGGACTATGTACTTGGCCTCAGATCAAGGATGGCTGAGTACATGAAAAAGGCCAGTAAAAACCTTCAGGCCAGCCAAGAGCTCCAGAAGCAATGGCATGACCAGAAGGCTGTTTTGGTTCAGTACCAACCAGGGCAGAAAGTGTGGGTCTTAGAGCCTGTGGCTCCAAGAGCACTCCAAGATAAATGGAGTGGACCCCACACAATTGTTGAGAAGAAGGGTGAAGTCACCTACTTGGTTGACTTAGGCACTGCCAGGAGTCCCCTTAGGGTGCTCCATGTCAACCGCCTGAAACCCTACTATGACAGGGCTGATCTCACCCTGCTCATGGCAACTGATGAGGGACAGGAAGAAGACAGTGATCCTTTACCTGATCTCTTCTCTTCCACAGAACAAGATGCTCTTGTGGAAGGTGTAGTTTTGGCTGATTGTCTTACTGCTGAGCAGAAAGACCATTGCATACATCTCCTAGGACAATTTTCAGAACTCTTCTCTACTGTGCCAGGTACCACTTCTTGGTGTGAGCACACTATAGATACTGGAGACAGCTTGCCTGTCAAAAGTAAGATCTATAGGCAGCCTGACCATGTCAGAGACTACATAAAGCAAGAAGTTCAGAAAATGTTGGAACTAGGAGTGGTTGAGCACTCTGACAGTCCATGGGCTTCTCCTGTGGTACTGGTACCAAAACCCAATTCCAAAGATGGAAAGAAGGAAATGCGGTTTTGTGTTGACTACAGAGGGCTTAACCAGGTAACCAAAACAGATGCTCACCCTATACCCAGGGCAGATGAGCTCATAGATACACTGGCATCTGCCAAGTATCTAAGCACTTTTGATTTGACTGCAGGGTATTGGCAGATCAAATTATCAGAAGATGCTAAAGCAAAAACTGCATTTTCTACCATTGGAGGACATTACCAGTTTACTGTAATGCCTTTTGGTTTGAAAAATGCACCTGCCACTTTTCAGAGGTTGGTGAATACAGTCCTGCAAGGGCTGGTAGCCTTCAGTGCAGCATATCTGGACGATATAGCTGTCTTTAGCTCCAGCTGGGATGATCACCTGGTCCACCTATGGAAAGTTTTGGAGGCCCTGCAGAAGGCAGGCCTCACTATCAAGGCTTCAAAGTGCCAGATAGGGCAGGGGAAGGTGGTTTATCTGGGACACCTGGTTGGTGGAGAACAGATTGCACCACTTCAGGGGAAGATCCAGACAATTATGGATTGGACTCCCCCTACTACACAAACTCAGGTGAGAGCCTTTTTAGGCCTCACTGGGTACTACAGGAGGTTCATCAAGAACTATGGCTCCATTGCAGCCCCTCTTAATGACCTCACTTCCAAAAGAATGCCTAAAAAGGTATTGTGGACAGCAAACTGTCAAAAAGCTTTTGAGGAGCTGAAGCAGGCTATGTGCTCTGCACCTGTCCTGAAATGCCCTTGTTACTCTAAAAAATTCTATGTCCAGACTGATGCATCTGAATTAGGACTAGGGGCAGTCCTATCACAACTAAATTCTGAGGGCCAGGATCAACCTGTTGCTTTTATTAGTAGGAGGTTGACCCCTAGAGAAAAGCGTTGGTCTGCCATTGAGAGGGAGGCCTTTGCTGTGGTCTGGGCTTTGAAGAAGTTGAGGCCATACCTGTTTGGCACTCACTTCATTGTTCAAACAGACCACAAACCTCTACTTTGGCTAAAACAAATGAAAGGTGAAAATCCTAAATTGTTGAGGTGGTCCATATCTCTACAGGTAATGAACTATACAGTGGAACATAGACCTGGGAGTACCCACTACAATGCAGATGGACTCTCCAGATATTTCCACTTAGACAATGAAGACCCATCAGGAAATGACTAATCTTATTGTCCTTCGTTTGGGGGGGGGGTTGTGTAGGAAAGTACCATCTTGCCTGGCATGTTACCCCCATTTTTCACTGTATATATGTTGTTTTAGTTGTATGTGTGTAGGAGGCTGGACTGGCTTGTAGTGAGTACCAAGGGGTACTTGCACCTTGCACCAGGCCCAGTTATCCCTTATTAGTGTATAGGGTGTCTAGCAGCTTAGGCTGATAGATAATGGTAGCTTAGCAGAGCAGCTTAGGCTGAACTAGGAGACGTGTGAAGCTACTACAGTACCACTTAGTGTCATATGCACAATAACATAAGAAAACACAATACACAGTTATACTAAAAATAAAGGTACTTTATTTTTATGACAATATGCCAAAGTATCTTAGAGTGTACCCTCAGTGAGAGGATAGGAAATATACACAAGATATATATACACAATAGCAAAAATATGCAGTATAGTCTTAGAAAACAGTGCAAACAATGTGTAGTTACAATAGGATGCAATGGGGAAACATAGGGATAGGGGCAACACAAACCATATACTCCAAAAGTGGAATGCGAACCACGAATGGACCCCAAACCTATGTGACCTTGTAGAGGGTCGCTGGGACTATTAGAAAATAGTGAGAGTTAGCAAAATAACCCTCCCCAAGACCCTGAAAAGTGGGTGCAAAGTGCACTTAAGTTCCCCTAAGGACAAAAGAGTCGTGTTAGAGGAATAATGCAGGAAAGACACAAACCAGCAATGCAACAACTGTGGTTTTCCAATCTAGGGTACCTGTGGAACAAGGGGACCAAGTCCAAAAGTCACAAGCAAGTCGGAGATGGGCAGATGCCCAGGAAATGCCAGCTGCGGGTGCAAAGAAGCTTCGACTGGACAGAAGAAGCTGAGGTTTCTGCAGGAACAAAAAGGGCTAGAGACTTCCCCTTTGGTGGACGGATCCCACTCGCCTTGGAGAGTCGTGCAGAAGTGTTTTCCCGCCGGAAGAACGCCAACAAGCCTTGCTAGCTGCAAATTGTGCGTTTGGCGTTTTTGGAAGCTGCTGGGGCCCAGGAGGGACCAGGAGGTCGCAAATTGGACCTGAAGAGAGAAGGGACGTCGAGCAAGACAACGAGCCCTCACTGAAGCAGGTAGCACCCGGAGAAGTGCCAGAAACAGGCACTACGAGGATGCATGAAACGGTGCTCGCCGAAGTTGCACAAAGGAGTCCCACGTCGCCGGAGACCAACTTAGAAAGTCGTGCAATGCAGGTTAGAGTGCCGTGGACCCAGGCTTGGCTGTGCACAAAGGATTTCCGCCGGAAGTGCACAGGGGCCGGAGTAGCTGCAATGTCGCGGTTCCCAGCAATGCAGCCCAGCGAGGTGAGGCAAGGACTTACCTCCACCAAACTTGGGCTGAAGAGTCACTGGACTGTGTGGGTCACTTGGACAGCATCGCTGGATTCGAGGGACCTCGCTCATCGTGCTGAGAGGAGACCCAAGGGACCGGTAATGCAGCTTTTTGGTGCCTGCGGTTGCAGGGGGAAGATTCCGTCGACCCACGGGAGATTTCTTCGGAGCTTCTGGTGCAGAGAGGAGGCAGGCTACCCCCACAGCATGCACAAGCAGGAAAACAGTCGAGAAGGTGGCAGGATCAGCGTTACAGAGTTGCTGTAGTCGTCTTTGCTACTATGTTGCAGGCTTCCATCGCGGTCAGCGGTCGTTTCCTTATCAGAAGGTGAAGAGAGAGATGCAGAGGAACTCGGATGAGCTCTTGCATTCGTTATCTAAAGTTTCCCCAGAGACAGAGACCCTAAATAGCCAGAAAAGAGGGTTTGGCTACCTAGGAGAGAGGAAAGGCTACTAACACCTGAAGGAGCCTATCAGCAGGAGTCTCTGACGTCACCTGGTGGCACTGGCCACTCAGAGCAGTCCAGTGTGCCAGCAGCACCTCTGTTTCCAAGATGGCAGAGGTCTGGAGCACACTGGAGGAGCTCTGGACACCTCCCAGGGGAGGTGCAGGTCAGGGGAGTGGTCACTCCCCTTTCCTTTGTCCAGTTTCGCGCCAGAGCAGGGGCTAAGGGGTCCCTGAACCGGTGTAGACTGGCTTATGCAGAATTGGGCACATCTGTGCCCAACAAAGCATTTCCAGAGGCTGGGGGAGGCTACTCCTCCCCTGCCTTCACACCATTTTCCAAAGGGAGAGGGTGTCACAGAGGAAGTTCTTTGTTCTTTGTTCTGCCATCCTGGGCCAGGCCTGGCTGGACCCCAGGAGGGCAGCTGCCTGTCTGAGGGGTTGGCAGCAGCAGCAGCTGCAGTGAAACCCCAGGAAGGGCAGTTTGGCAGTACCAGGGTCTGTGCTACAGACCACTGGGATCATGGGATTGTGCCAACTATGCCAGGATGGTATAGAGGGGGCAATTCCATGATCATAGACATGTTACATGGCCATATTCGGAATTACCATGGTGAAGCTACATATAGGTAGTGACCTATATGTAGTGCACGCGTGTAATGGTGTCCCCGCACTCACAAAGTTCAGGGAATTGGCTCTGAACAATGTGGGGGCACCTTGGCTAGTGCCAGGGTGCCCTCACACTAAGTAACTTTGCACCTAACCTTTACCAGGTAAAGGTTAGACATATAGGTGACTTATAAGTTACTTAAGTGCAGTGTAAAATGGCTGTGAAATAACGTGGACGTTATTTCACTCAGGCTGCAGTGGCAGGCCTGTGTAAGAATTGTCAGAGCTCCCTATGGGTGGCAAAAGAAATGCTGCAGCCCATAGGGATCTCCTGGAACCCCAATACCCTGGGTACCTCAGTACCATATACTAGGGAATTATAAGGGTGTTCCAGTAAGCCAATGTAAATTGGTAAAAATGGTCACTAGCCTGTCAGTGAGAATTTGGAAAGAAATGAGAGAGCATAACCACTGAGGTTCTGATTAGCAGAGCCTCAGTGAGACAGTTAGTCACTACACAGGTAACACATTCAGGCACACTTATGAGCACTGGGGCCCTGGGTTACCAGGGTCCCAGTGACACATACAACTAAAACAACATATATACAGGTAAAAATGGGGGTAACATGCCAGGCAAGATGGTACTTTCCTACACAACCCCCCCCCCAAACGAAGGACAATAAGACTAGCCATGACCTGATGAGTCTTCATTGTCTAAGTGGAAATATCTGGAGAGTCCATCTGCATTGGAGTGGCTACTCCCAGGTCTATGTTCCACTGTATAGTCCATTCCCTGTAGGGATATGGACCACCTCAACAATTTAGGATTTTCACCTTTCATTTGTTTTAGCCAAAGTAGAGGTTTGTGGTCTGTCTGAACAATGAAGTGAGTGCCAAACAGGTATGGCCTCAACTTCTTCAGAGCCCAGACCACAGCAAAGGCCTCCCTCTCAATGGCAGACCAACGCTTTTCTCTAGGGGTCAACCTTCTACTAATAAAAGCAACAGGTTGATCCTGGCCCTCAGAATTAAGTTGTGATAGGACTGCCCCTACTCCTAATTCAGATGCATCAGTTTGGACATAGAATTTTTTAGAGTAACAAGGGCTTTTCAGGACAGGTGCAGAGCACATGGCCTGCTTCAGCTCCTCAAAAGCTTTCTGACAGCTTGCTGTCCATAATATCTTTTTAGGCATTTTCTTGGAAGTGAGGTCATTAAGAGGGGCTGCAATGGAGCCATAGTTCTTAATGAACCTCCTGTAATACCCAGTGAGGCCTAGGAAGGCTCTCACCTGAGTCTGAGTGGTAGGGGGAACCCAATCAATAATAGTTTGGATTTTCCCCTGAAGTGGTGCAATCTGTTCCCCACCAACAAGGTGTCCCAGATAAACCACCTTACCCTGCCCTATCTGGCACTTTGAAGCCTTGATAGTGAGGCCTGCCTTTTGCAGAGCCTCCAAAACTTTCCATAGGTGGACCAGGTGATCATCCCAGCTGGAGCTAAAGACAGCTATATCGTCCAAATATGCTGCACTGAAAGCTTCCAGCCCTTGCAGGACTGTGTTCACCAACCTCTGAAAAGTGGCAGGTGCATTTTTCAAACCAAAAGGCATTACAGTAAACTGGTAATGTCCTCCAATGGTACAAAAATGCAGTCTTAGGTTTAGCATCTTCTGACAATTTGATCTGCCAATACCCTGCAGTCAAATCAAAAGTGCCTAGATACTTGGCAGATGCCAGTGTATCTATGAACTCATCTGCCCTGGGTATAGGGTGAGCATCAGTTTTGGTTACCAAGTTGAGACCTCTATAGTCTACACAAAACCTCATTTCCTTCTTTCCATCTTTAGAATTGGGTTTTGGTACCAGTACCACAGGGGAAGCCCATGGACTGTCAGAGTGCTCAACCACTCCTAGTTCCAACATTTTCTGAACTTCTTGCTTTATGCAGTCCCTGACATGGTCAGGCTGCCTATAGATCTTACTTTTGACAGGTAAACTGTCTCCAGTATCTATAGTGTGCTCACACCAAGAAGTGGTGCCTGGCACAGTAGAGAAGAGTTCAGAAAATTGTCCTAGGAGATTTATGCAATTATCTTTCTGCTCAGCAGTAAGACAATCAGCCAAAACTACACCTTCCACAAGAGCATCTTGTTCTGTGGAAGAGAAGAGATCAGGTAGAGGATCACTGTCTTCTTCCTGTCCCTCATCAGTTGCCATGAGCAGGGTGAGATCAGCCCTGTCATAGTAGGGTTTCAGGTGGTTGACATGGAGCACCCTAAGGGGACTCCTGGCAGTGCCTAAGTCAACCAAGTAGGTGACTTCACCCTTCTTTTCAACAATTGTGTGGGGTCCACTCCATTTATCTTGGAGTGCTCTTGGGGCCACAGGCTCCAAGACCCACACTTTCTGCCCTGGTTGATACTGAACCAAAACAGCCTTCTGATCATGCCATTGCTTCTGGAGCTCTTGGCTGGCCTGAAGGTTTTTACTGGCCTTTTTCATGTACTGAGCCATCCTTGATCTGAGGCCAAGTACATAGTCCACAATATCCTGCTTAGGAGCTTTTAAAGGTTGTTCCCAACCCTCCTTTACAAGTGTGAGTGGACCCCTAACAGGGTGTCCAAAAAGAAGTTCAAAGGGGCTGAAGCCCACTCCTTTCTGGGGTACCTCCCTGTAGGCAAAAAGGAGGCATGGTAGAAGGATATCCCATCTCCTGCGGAGTTTTTCAGGGAGTCCCATAATCATGCCTTTGAGAGTTTTATTAAATCTCTCTAACAGTCCATTTGTTTGTGGATGATAGGGTGTTGTGAACTTGTACGTTACACCACACTCCTTCCACATGGCCTTTAAGTATGCAGACATGAAATTGCTTCCTCTGTCTGATACTACTTCCTTTGGGAAGCCCACCCTGGAAAATATTCCCAGGAGGGCCTTTGCCACTGCAGGGGCTGTAGTGGTCCTTAAAGGAATAGCTTCAGGATATCTTGTGGCATGGTCCACTACCACTAAGATAAACCTATTGCCTGAAGCAGTAGGAGGGTCAAGGGGGCCAACTATGTCAACCCCTACCCTTTCAAAGGGAACCCCAACCACAGGCAGTGGGATAAGGGGTGCCTTTGGAGTGCCACCTGTCTTGCCACTGGCTTGACAGGTTTCACAGGACTTGCAAAATTATTTTGTGTCCTCAGACATCCTAGGCCAATGAAACAGGGGAACAAGCCTGTCCCAAGTTTTCATTTGTCCTAGATGCCCAGCTAAGGGAATGTCATGTGCCAGTGTTAGGAGGAACTTTCTGTACTCCTGAGGAATCACTAATCTCCTGGCAGCTCCAGGTTTAGGATCCCTATGCTCAGTGTACAAGAGGTTGTCCTCCCAGTAAACTCTGTGAGAGTCACTGACATCCCCATTAGCCTGTTTGACAGCTTGCTGTCTGAGACCCTCTAATGTGGGACAGGTTTGCTGTGCCACACTCAGCTCCTCCCTGGCAGGCCCCCCTTCACCCAAAAGCTCAGCAGTGTCTGCTTCCAGCTCCTCTGGTGTAGGTTCTGCACAGGGAGGGAATTCTTCTTTCTCAGAAGTTGAATCCACTGTAGAGGGAGGGATAGTAGGAAGTGGTTTGCTTCTACTAGCCCTAGCTTTAGGGAGCACTTGGTCCATTGTTCCAGGATCCAAGCTTCCCTGTCCTTTTTGCTTTTTGGCCTGAGCCCTTGTCAAAGCAAAAATATGCCCTGGGATGCCCAGCATTGCTGCATGGGCCTCCAACTCCACATCTGACCAAGCTGATGTCTCCAAATCATTCCCTAATAGACAGTCTACAGGTAAATCTGAAGCTACCACAACTTTCTTTGGACCAGTTACCCCCCCCCAGTTGAGATTTACAACAGCCATGGGGTGGCTTTGTGTTATGTTGTGAGCATCGGTTACTTGGTACTGGTGTCCAAGTATGTGTTGTTCAGGGTGCACCAGTTTCTCAATCACCATTGTGACACTGGCACCTGTGTCCCTGTAGGACTGGACCTCAACACCATTTATTAGGGTTAGTTGCTTGTACTTCTCCAAGTTATGGGGGCAAGCAACCAAAGTGGCTAAATCAATAGCCCCTTCAGAGACTAAAGTAGCCTCTGTGGTCTCCCTAATCAGACCAACCCCAACTAAATTACCAAAAGTGAGCCCAGCTACTCCCTTGGATTGGCTATTAGTAGGTTTGCTCCCACCACCACTGCTATTAGTAGGGACACTAGGTGTAGCAGTAGGGGTTGTAGTGGTAGGAGCTGTGGTGCCTTTCTTTGGACAACTGGGATCTGTTGTCCAATGGCCTTTTATTTTACATAAATAGCACCATGGTTTCTTTTCCTTGTTCTGATTAAAGGAGGATTTGGACCCACCACCCCCACCAGAGTGTTTTTGTGGGCCTGATGAAGACTCATTTTTCGATTTGTCCCCACCCTTGTCAGAAGACTTACCATCCTTCTTTTTGTTGCCATCTTTGTCACCCCCTGTATGAACTTTTCTGTTCACTCTTGTTCTGACCCATTTGTCTGCCTTCTTTCCCAATTCTTGGGGAGAGGTCAGATCAGAGTCCACCAAGTACTGGTGCAACAAATCAGACACACAATTATTAAGAATATGCTCTCTCAGGATTAAGTTATACAGGCTGTCATAATCAGTAACTTTACTGCCATGTAACCACCCCTCCAAGGCCTTCACTGAATGGTCAATGAAATCAACCCAGTCTTGTGAAGACTCCTTTTTGGTCTCTCTGAACTTTATCCTGTACTGTTCAGTGGTTAAGCCATAACCATCCAGGAGTGCATTCTTAAGAACTTGGAAATTATTAGCATCATTTTCTTTCACAGTAAGGAGCCTATCCCTACCTTTTCCACTAAATGATAGCCATAGGATAGCAGCCCACTGCCTTTGAGGGACATCCTGTACAACACAGGCCCTCTCAAGTGCAGCAAACCACTTGTTAATGTCATCCCCCTCCTTATAAGGGGGAACTATCTTGTGCAGATTCCTGGAATCATGCTCTTTTGCAGGATGACTATGGGGAATACTGCTGCTGCCACCATGGGTATCTAAACCCAACTTCTGTCTTTCCTTCTCTAATTCAAAAGACTGTCTATCCAAATCCAGCTCTTGCTTTTTAAGCTTCAGTCTGGTTTGTTCCACCCTCAACTTATTGAGTTCCCTCTCTAACATTCTGTCATCAGGGTTGGTGGGAGGGACATTTCTAGAAACAGAGCTATGATGGGAATGAACAGAAGGAGACCTGTCCCTTACAGAAGCCAACTTAACAGCTTGGTTTACAGAAACATTACTACCAGTATGGTGAGAATAAATGCTTTTGCTATGATGTGAGACAACACTATTCATTTGGTGCGGCTCATCATCATTACCATCTATGCTAGATTGTCTAGTAATGGGCAGGCTAGGAAGTTTCTTTCCTGAATCTTTTCCTGGGGGAGTCCCTGAATCAGATTGGGAACTATTAGGTACTTTTTCAACAGATGGGGCACCTATGGCCTTATCCTGTTCTCTAAGCATGTTAATTAACAGTTCCAAGGCAGGATTCTTCCCTACACTCAAACCTCTCTCTATACAGAGACTCCTTGCTCTTTTCCAGCTAAGGTTGTCATATGCAAGTTTGGACAGATCCACAGTTTGGCCTGTGCCAGACATTTTTTAGAGAGAGTTAAAGTGATAGAGAAAGAGACAAAAGTTTTCAGAACTTTTTGGAAAGACAGAAAAAAACTTTTTAAACTTTTAAGAACTTTTTGAAAGTTTAGGAGTACTTTTCAGCACTTAGAAAAGAGTGAAAAGAGGAAATGCAAAACTTTTTGGCTATGTGTATATACACTGACCTTGTTTTGGATATTTTTCTCTTATGAAAAGTACAATGACAAGAGTGGTAAGTAGTCTCAAGCACTTATCCCACCACTGCACAACCAATGTAGGAGGCTGGACTGGCTTGTAGTGAGTACCAAGGGGTACTTGCACCTTGCACCAGACCCAGTTATCCCTTATTAGTGTATAGGGTGTCCAGCAGCTTAGGCTGATAGATAATGGTAGCTTAGCAGAGCAGCTTAGGCTGAACTAGGAGACGTGTGAAGCTACTACAGTACCACTTAGTGTCATATGCACAATATCATAAGAAAACACAATACACAGTTATACTAAAAATAAAGGTACTTTATTTTTATGACAATATGCCAAAGTATCTTAGAGTGTACCCTCAGTGAGAGGATAGGAAATATACACAAGATATATATACACAATAGCAAAAATATGCAGTATAGTCTTAGAAAACAGTGCAAACAATGTATAGTTACAATAGGATGCAATGGGGAAACATAGGGATAGGGGCAACACAAACCATATACTCCAAAAGTGGAATGCGAACCACGAATGGACCCCAAACCTATGTGACCTTGTAGAGGGTCGCTGGGACTATTAGAAAATAGTGAGAGTTAGCAAAATAACCCTCCCCAAGACCCTGAAAAGTGAGTGCAAAGTGCACTAAAGTTCCCCTAAGGACAAAAGAGTCGTGTTAGAGGAATAATGCAGGAAAGACACAAACCAGCAATGCAACAACTGTGGTTTTCCAATCTAGGGTACCTGTGGAACAAGGGGACCAAGTCCAAAAGTCACAAGCAAGTCGGAGATGGGCAGATGCCCAGGAAATGCCAGCTGCGGGTGCAAAGAAGGTTCGACTGGACAGAAGAAGCTGAGGTTTCTGCAGGAACGAAAAGGGCTAGAGACTTCCCCTTTGGTGGACGAATCCACCTCGCCTTGGAGAGTCGTGCAGAAGTGTTTTCCCGCCGGGAGAACGCCAACAAGCCTTGCTAGTTGCAAATCGTGCGTTTGGCGTTTTTGGACGCTGCTGGGGCCCAGGAGGGACCAGGAGGTCGCAAATTGGACCTGAAGAGAGAAGGGACGTCGAGCAAGACAAAGAGCCCTCACTGAAGCAGGTAGTACCCGGAGAAGTGCCAGAAACAGGCACTACGAGGATGCGTGAAATGGTGCTCGCCGAAGTTGCACAAAGGAGTCCCACGTCGCCGGAGACCAACTTAGAAAGTCGTGCAATGCAGGTTAGAGTGCCGTGGACCCAGGCTTGGCTGTGCACAAAGGATTTCCGCCGGAAGTGCACAGGGGCCGGAGTAGCTGCAATGTCGCGGTTCCCAGCAATGCAGCCCAGCGAGGTGAGGCAAGGACTTACCTCCACCAAACTTGGGCTGAAGAGTCACTGGACTGTGGGGGTCACTTGGACAGCGTCGCTGGATTCGAGGGACCTCGCTCGTCGTGCTGAGAGGAGACCCAACGGACCGGTAATGCAGCTTTTTGGTGCCTGCGGTTGCAGGGGGAAGATTCCGTCGACCCACGGGAGATTTCTTCGGAGCTTCTGGTGCAGAGAGGAGGCAGGCTACCCCCACAGCATGCACAAGCAGGAAAACAGTCGAGAAGGCGGCAGGATCAGCGTTACAGAGTTGCAGTAGTCGTCTTTGCTACTATCTTGCAGGTTTGCAGGCTTCCAGCGCGGTTCGGTGGTCGTTTCCTTATCAGAAGGTGAAGAGAGAGATGCAGAGGAACTCGGATGAGCTCTTGCATTCGTTATCTAAAGTTTCCCCAGAGACAGAGACCCTAAATAGCCAGAAAAGAGGGTTTGGCTACCTAGGAGAGAGGAAAGGCTACTAACACCTGAAGGAGCCTATCACAAGGAGTCTCTGACGTCACCTGGTGGCACTGGCCACTCAGAGCAGTCCAGTGTGCCAGCAGCACCTCTGTTTCCAAGATGGCAGAGGTCTGGAGCACACTGGAGGAGCTCTGGACACCTCCCAGGGGAGGTGCAGGTCAGGGGAGTGGTCACTCCCCTTTCCTTTGTCCAGTTTCGCGCCAGAGCAGGGGCTAAGGGGTCCCTGAACCGGTGTAGACTGGCTTATGATGAATTGGGCACATCTGTGCCCAACAAAGCATTTCCAGAGGCTGGGGGAGGCTACTCCTCCCCTGCCTTCACACCATTTTCCAAAGGGATAGGGTGTCACACCCTCTCTCAGAGGAAGTTCTTTGTTCTGCCATCCTGGGCCAGGCCTGGCTGGACCCCAGGAGGGCAGCTGCCTGTCTGAGGGGTTGGCAGCAGCAGCTGCAGTGAAACCCCAGGAAGGGCAGTTTGGCAGTACCAGGGTCTGTGCTACAGACCACTGGGATCATGGGATTGTGCCAACTATGCCAGGATGGTATAGAGGGGGCAATTCCATGATCATAGACATGTTACATGGCCATATTCGGCGTTACCATGGTGAAGCTACATATAGGTAGTGACCTATATGTAGTGCACGCGTGTAATGGTGTCCCCGCACTCACAAAGTTCAGGGAATTGGCTCTGAATAATGTGGGGGCACCTTGGCTAGTGCCAGGGTGCCCTCACTCTAAGTAACTTTGCACCTAACCTTTACCAGGTAAAGGTTAGACATATAGGTGACTTATAAGTTACTTAAGTGCAGTGTAAAATGGCTGTGAAATAACGTGGACGTTATTTCACTCAGGCTGCAGTGGCAGGCCTGTGTAAGAATTGTCAGAGCTCCCTATGGGTGGCAAAAGAAATGCTGCAGCCCATAGGGATCTCCAGGAACCCCAATACCCTGGGTACATCAGTACCATATACTAGGGAATTATAAGGGTGTTCCAGTAAGCCAATGTAAATTGGTAAAAATGGTCACTAGCCTGTCAGTGACAATTTGGAAAGAAATGAGAGAGCATAACCACTGAGGTTCTGATTAGCAGAGCCTCAGTGAGACAGTTAGTCACTACACAGGTAACATATTCAGGCACACTTATGAGCACTGGGGCCCTGGGTTACCAGGGTCCCAGTGACACATACAACTAAAACAACATATATACAGTGAAAAATGGGGGTAACATGCCAGGCAAGATGGTACTTTCCTACAATGTGTCACTGGGACCCTGCAACACAGGGCCCCAGTGCTCATAAGTGTGCCTGACTGTGTTACCTGTGTAGTGACTAACTGTCTCACTGAGGCTCTGCTAACCAGAACCTCAGTGGTTATGCTCTCTCATTACTTTTAAATTGTCACTAACAGGCTAGTGACCAATTTTAACAATTCACATTGGCTTACTGGAACACCCTTATAATTCCCTAGTATATGGTACTGAGGTACCCAGGGTATTGGGGTTCCAGGAGATCCCTATGGGCTGCAGCATTTCTTTTGCCACCCATAGGGAGCTCTGACAATTCTTACACAGGCCTGCCACTGCAGCCTGAGTGAAATAATGCCAACATTATTTCACAGCCATTTTCACTGCACTTAAGTAACTTATAAGTCACCTATATGTCTAACCTTTACCTGGTAAAGGTTAGGTGCAAAGTTACTTAGTGTGTTAGCACCCTGGCACTAGCCAAGGTGCCCCCACATTGTTCAGGGCAAATTCCCCGACTTTGTGAGTGCTGGAGACACCATTATATGCGTGCACTACACATAGGTCACTACCTATGTGTAGCTTCACAATGGTAACTCTGAATATGGCCATGTAACATGTCTAAGATCATGGAATTGCCCCCTCTATACCATCCTGGCATAGTTGGCACAATTCCATGCTCCCAGTGGTCTGTAGCACAGACCCTGGTACTGCCAAACTGCCTTTTCTGGGGTTACACTGCAGCTGCTGCTGCTGCCAACCCCACAGACAGGCTTCTGCCCTCCTGGGGTCCAGCCAGGCCTGGCCCAGGATGGCAGAACAAAGGACTTCCTCAGAGAGGGGGTGTTACACCCTCTCCCTTTGGAAAATGGTGTGAAGGCAGGGGAGGAGTAGCCTCCCCCAGCCTCTGGAAATGCTTTGTTGGGCACAGAGGTGCCCAATTCTGCATAAGCCAGTTTACACCGGTTCAGGGACCCCTCAGCCTTGCCTGGGAGCGAAACTGGACAAAGGAAAGGGGAGTGACCACTCCCCTGACCTGCACCTCCCCTGGGAGGTGCCCAGAGCTCCTCCAGTGTGCTCCAGACCTCTGCCATCTTGGAAACAGAGGTGCTGCTGGCACACTGGACTGCTCTGAGTGGCCAGTGCCCTCTGCTGACGTCAGAGACTCCTTCTGATAGGCTCCTTCAGGTGTTGCTAGCCTATCCTTTGTCCTAAGTAGCCAAACCCTCTTTTCTGGCTATTTAGGGTCTCTTTCTTTGGGGATTCCTCAGATAACGAATGCAAGAGCTCATCAGAGTTCCTCTGCATCTCCCTCTTCACCTTCTGCCAAGAAATCGACTGCTGACCGCGCTGGAAGCCTGCAAAACTGCAACAAAGTAGCTAAGACGACTACTGCAACATTGTAACGCCGCTCCTGCTGCCTTCTCGACTGTTTTTCTTGGTGGTGCATCCTGTGGGGGTAGTCTGCCTCCTCTCTGCATCAGAAGCTGTGAAGAAATCTCCCGTGGGTCGACGGAATCTTCCCCCTGCCAACGCAGGCACCAAAAAGCTGCATCACGGTCCCTTGGGTCTCCTCTCACGACGACGAGCGAGGTCCCTTCAAACCAGCAAGACTGTCCAAGTGACCCCCACGGTCCAGTGACTCTTCAGTCCAAGTTTGGTGGAGGTAAGTCCTTGCCTCCCTACGCCAGACTGCATTGTTGGTTTTCGTGACTTTTGCAACTTCTCCGGCTTCCGTGCACTTCCGGCGGAAATCCTTTGTGCACACCCAAGCCTGGGTCCCCGGCACTCTAACCTGCATTGCACGACTTCCTAAGTTGTTCTCCGGCGACGTGGGACTCCTTTGTGTGACTTCAGGTGAGCACCGTTTCACACATCCTTGTAGTGCCTGTTTCTGGCACTTCTCCGGGTGCTACCTGCTGCTGTGAGGGCTCCTTGTCTTGCTCGACGTTCCCTCTACCTCCTGGTCCAATTTGCACCGTCCTGGTCCATCCTGGACCACAGCAGCATCCAGAAACGCTAACCGCACTATTTGCAGCTAGCAAGGCTTGTTGGCGTCCATCCGGCGGGAAATCACTTCTGCACAACTCTCCAAGGCGTGGGGGATCCATCCTCCAAAGGGGAAGTCTCTGTCCCTTGTCGTTCCTGCAGTATTCACAGTTCTTCAGCCCAGTAAGAGCTTCTTTGCACCAACAGTTGGCATTTCTTGGGCATCTGCCCATCTCCGACTTGCTTGTGACTTTTGGTCTCGGTCCCCTTGTTCCACAGGTACCCTCGATTGGAAATCCATTGTTGTTGCATTGCTGAGTTGTGTTTTCCTTGCATTATTCTTCTATCACGACTTCTGTGTCTTTAGGGGAACTTTAGTGCACTTTGCACTCACTTTTCAGGGTCTTGGGGTGGGGTATTTTTCTAACCCTTACTATTTTCTAATAGTCCCAGCGACCCTCTACAAGGTCACATAGGTTTGGGGTCCATTCGTGATTCGCATTCCACTTTTGGAGTATATGGTTTGTGTTGCCCCTATCCCTATGTGCCTACATTGCATCCTATTGTAATTTTACACTGTTTGCACTGTTTTCTAAGACTATACTGCATATTTTTGGTATTGTGTACATATATCTTGTGTATATTTCTTATCCTCACACTGAGGGTACTCACTGAGATACTTTTGGCATATTGTCATAAAAATAAAGTACCTTTATTTTTAGTATAACTGTGTATTGTGTTTTCTTATGATATTGTGCATAATCATTTGTGGTACTGTAGTAGCTTCACACGTCTCCTAGTTCAGCCTAAGCTGCTCTGCTAAGCTACCATTATCTATCAGCCTAAGCTGCTAGACACCCTCTACACTAATAAGGGATACCTGGGCCTGGTGCAAGGTGTAAGTACCCCTTGGTACTCACTACAAGCCAGTCCAGCCTCCTACAAGTGGTCCCCACATTATTGTTGAAAAAAAGGGAGAAGTCGCCTACTTGGTTGACTTAGGCACTGCCAGGAGTCCCCTTAGGGTGCTCCATGTCAATCGCCTGAAACCCTACTATGACAGGGCTGATCTCACCCTGCTCATGGCAACAGATGAAGGACATGAAGAAGAGAGTGACCCTCTCCCTGATCTCTTCTCTTCCACAGAACAAGATGCTCTAGTGGAAGGTGTAGTTCTGGCAGATTGTCTTACTGCTGAGCAGAAAGACCACTGCATAAATCTCCTGGGTCAGTTTTCTGAACTCTTCTACTGTGCCAGGTACCACTTCTTGGTGTGAGCACACTATAGATACTGGAGACAGCTTGCCTGTCAAAAGTAAGATCTATAGGCAGCCTGGCCATGTCAGGGACTGCATAAAACAAGAGGTTCAGAAAATGCTTGAACTGGGAGTGGTTGAGCACTCTGAAAGTCCATTGGCCTCTCCTGTGGTATTTGTACCTAAACCTCATTCCAAAGATGGAAAGAAGGAAATTAGATTTTGCGTAGATTACAGGGGTCTCAACTAGGTAATTAAAACTGATGCTCACCCTATACCCAGGGCAGATGAGCTAATAGATACACTGGCATCTGTCAAGTATCTAAGGACCTTTGATTTGACTGCAGGGTATTGGCAGATCAAGTTATCAGAGAATGCTAAACCAAAAACTGCATTTTCAACCATTGGAGGGCACTACCAATTCACAGTAATGCCTTTTGGATTGAAAAATGCACCTGCCACTTTTCAGAGGTTGGTGAATACAGTCCTGCAAGGGCTGGAGGCTTTTAGTGCAGCATATCTAGATGATATAGCTGTCTTTAGCTCCACCTGGGATGATCACCTGGTCCACCTGTGGAAAGTTTTGGAGGCCCTGCAAAAGGCAGGCCTCACTATCAAGGCTTCAAAGTGCCAGATAGGGCAGGGGAAAGTGGTTTATCTGGTACACCTGGTAGGTGGAGAACAGATTGCACCACTTCAGGGGAAAATCCAAACTATTATAGATTGGGTTCCCCCTACAACTCAGACCCAGGTGAGAGCCTCCTTAGGCCTCACTGGGTATTACAGGAGGTTCATAAAGAACTATGGCTCCATTGCAGCCCCTCTTAATGACCTCACATCTAAGAAAATACCTAAAAAGGTATTGTGGACAGCTAGCTGTCAGAAAGCTTTTGAGGAGCTGAAGCAGGCCATGTGCTCTGCACCTGTCCTAAAAAGCCCCTGTTACTCCAAAAAATTAATTGTCCAAACTGATGCATCTGAATTAGGGGTAGGGGCAGTCTTATCACAACTTAATTCTGAGGGCCAGGATCAACCTGTTGCTTTTATCAGCAGGAGGTTGACCCCTAGAGAAAAGTGTTGGTCTGCCATAGAGAGGGAGGCCTTTGCTGTGGTCTGGGCACTGAAGAAGTTGAGGCCATGCCTGTTTGGCACTCACTTCATTGTTCAGACAGACCACAAACCTCTACTTTGGCTAAAACAAATGAAAGGTGAAAACCCTAAATTGTTGAGGTGGTCCATATCCCTACAGGGAATGGACTATACAGTGGAACATAGACCTGGGAGTACCCACTCCAATGCAGATGGACTCTCCAGATATTTCCACTTAGACAATGAAGACTCATCAGGTCATGGCTAGTCTTATTGTCCTTCGTTCGGGGGGGGGTTGTGTAGGAAAGTACCATCTTGCCTGGCATGTTACCCCCATTTTTCACTGTATATCTGTTGTTTTAGTTGTATGTGTCACTGGGACCCTGCCAGCCAGGGCCCCAGTGCTCATAAGTGTGCCCTGTATGTGTTACCTGTGTTATGACTAACTGTCTCACTGAGGCTCTGCTAACCAGAACCTCAGTGGTTATGCTCTCTCATTTATTTCCAAATTGTCACTAACAGGCTAGTGACCAATTTCACCAATTTACATTGGCATACTGGAACACCCTTATAATTCCCTAGTATATGGTACTGAGGTACCCAGGGTATTGGGGTTCCAGGAGATCCATATGGGCTGCAGCATTTCTTTTGCCACCCATAGGGAGCTCTGGCAATTCTTACACAGGCCTGCCACTGCAGCCTGAGTGAAATAACGTCCACGTTATTTCACAGCCATTTATCACTGCACTTAAGTAACTTATAAGTCACCTATATGTCTAACCTTTACCTGGTAAAGGTTGGGTGCTAAGTTACTTAGTGTGTGGGCACCCTGGCACTAGCCAAGGTGCCCCCACATTGTTCAGGGCAAATTCCCCGGACTTTGTGAGTGCGGGGACACCATTACATGCGTGCACTATACATAGGTCACTACCTATGTCTAGCTTCACAATGGTAACTCCGAATATGGCCATGTAACATGTCTAAGATCATGGAATTGCCCCCCCCCCAATGCCATCCTGGCATTGGTGAGACAATCCCATGATCCCCCGGGTCTCTAGCACAGACCCGGGTACTGCCAAACTTCCTTTCCCGGGGTTTCACTGCAGCTGCTGCTGCTGCCAACCCCTCAGACAGGTTTCTGTCCTCCTGGGGTCCAGCCAGGCTTGGCCCAGGAAGGCAGAACAAAGGACTTCCTCAGAGAGAGGGTGTTACATCCTCTCCCTTTGGAATAAGGTGTCAGGGCTGGGGAGGAGTAGCCTCCCCAGGCTCTGGAAATGCTTTGATGGGCACAGATGGTGCCCATCTCTGCATAAGCCAGTCTACACCGGTTCAGGGATCCCCCAGCCCTGCTTTGGCGCTAAACTGGACAAAGGAAAGGGGAGTGACCACTCCCCTGACCTGCACCTCCCCTGGAAGGTGCCCAGAGCTCCTCCAGTGTGCTCCAGACCTCTGCCATCTTGGAAACAGAGGTGTTGCTGGCACACTGGACTGCTCTGAGTGGCCAGTGCCAGCAGGTGACGTCAGAGACTCCTTCTGATAGGCTCTTACCTGTGTTGCTAGCCTATCCTCCTTCCTAAGTAGCCAAACCTCCTTTTCTGGCTATTTATGGTCTCTGCTTTGGGGAGTTCTTTAGGTAACGAATGCAAGAGCTCATCAGAGTTCCTCTGCATCTCTCTCTTCACATTCTGCAAGGAATCGACTGCTGACTGCGCTGGAAGCCTGCAAAACCGCAACAAAGTAGCAAAGACGACTACTGCAACCTTATGTCGCTGATCCTGCCACCTTCTCGACTGTTTTCATGGTGGTGCATGCTGTGGGGGTAGTCTGCCTCCTCTCTGCACTAGAAGCTCCGAAGAAATTTCCCGTGGGTCGACGGAATCTTCCCCCTGCAACAGCAGGCACCAAAAGACTGCATCACCGGTCCTCTGGGTACCCTCTCAGCACGACGAGCGTGGTCCCTGGAACTCAGCAACTCTGTCCAAGTGACTCCCACAGTCCAGTGACTCTTCAGTCCAAGTTTGGTGGAGGTAATTCCTTGCCTCCCCACGCTAGACTGCATTGCTGGGTACCGCGTGATTTGCAGCTGCTCCAGTTCCTGTGCACTCTTCCAGGATTTCCTTTGTGCACAGCCAAGCCTGGGTCCCCGACACTCTAACCTGCAGTGCACGACCTCCTGAGTTGTCCTCCGGCGTCGTGGGACCTTCCTTTGTGACTTTGGGTGAGCTCCGGTTCACTCTTATTCATAGTGCCTGTTCTGGCACTTCTGCGGGTGCTGCTTGCTTCTGAGTGGGTTCCTTTTCTTGCTGGGCGCCCCCTCTGTCTCCTCACGCAATTGGCGACATCCTGGTCCCTCCTGGGCCACAGCAGCATCCAAAAACCCTAACCGCGACCCTTGCAGCTAGCAAGGCTTGTTTGCAGTCTTTCTGCACGGAAACACCTCTGCAAGCTTCTTCACGACGTGCTACATCCATCCTCCAAAGGGGAAGTTCCTAGTCCTCTTCGTTCTTGCAGAATCCACAGCTTCTACCATCCGGTGGCAGCTTCTTTGCACCCTCAGCTGGCATTTCGTGGGCATCTGCCCACTCACGACTTGAGTGTGACTCTTGGACTTGGTCCCCTGGTTCCACAGGTACTCTTGTCTGGAAATCCATCGTTGTTGCATTGCTGGTGTTGGTCCTCCTTGCAGAATTCCCCTAACACGACTTCTGTGCTCTCTGGGGAACTTAGGTGCACTTTGCACCCACTTTTCAGGGTCTTGGGGTGGGCTATTTTTCTAACCCTCACTGTTTTCTTACAGTCCCAGCGACCCTCTACAAGGTCACATAGGTTTGGGGTCCATTCGTGATTCGCATTCCACTTTTGGAGTATATGGTTTGTGTTGCCCCTATACCTATGTGATCTCATTGCAATCTATTGTGACTGTACATTGCTTGCATTGCTTTCTATTGCTATTACTGCATATTTTTGGTATTGTGTACATATATCTTGTGTATATTTGCTATCCTCATACTGAGGGTACTCACTGAGATACTTTTGGCATATTGTCTTAAAAATAAAGTACCTTTATTTTTAGTATATCTGTGTATTGTGTTTTCTTATGATATTGTGCATATGACACCAGTGGTATAGTAGGAGCTTCACACGTCTCCTAGTTCAGCCTAAGCTGCTCTGCTAAGCTACCTTTTCTATCAGCCTAAGCTGCTGGACACCCCTCTACACTAATAAGGGATACCTTGACCTGGTGCAAGGTGTAAGTACCCCTTGGTACCCACTACAAGCCAGGCCAGCCTCCTACAACTAGTTATATTTGTAATGTTATGTCTAAGTTTTTATGGGCTATTTTAAGGTGTAGAAAGATGATACGGGGCCTGGTGCGAGTCTGGAGCGGCCTGGACACCAACGCGGCATGGGAGGTGGCCTGGGCCGGTAGTGCCCCAACCGGGGGACCACAGAGACATTGTGCTGATTGGAGAGGCTTCACCTTGGCTGCGGAGAGCAGAAAGGAGGACGACTGGGTGAAGTCGACCTGAGAGGTCCATAAGTGAGCGGGCCCGGGAGGGAGCTTGGTGGAGGCCTGCTCGGCCTGCGGAAGGGCCGCAGGTGGGCCGCGAAGTGCACAGCACCGAGTGAGAACAAAATGGTTGCGCCACTGGTGCTCAGCGCTGTGGCCTGAAAAGGGATGTGCAGCGTCCCAGTTGGCGAGAGACGTAGGCTGGGCCTGGAGGCTTAGTGAATTGGCCGGGCTGGTGACATCTGGGTGCGGCCCACGCGGCCTTGGGTTGCTGGTAACAAAAGGCGGCCCCTGGCTCTGCACGCTCCTCGCTAAGGTGAGGTGGGGGAGCCCTCGTGGTCCTGTGCTGGAACCTGGTCGAGTTGTGGAGCGTCTCGGGGTGTCCCAGCAGGCATCGGTGGAGACAGGAGAAATACAGACAGCGCCAACAGGACAGTGAGCTGCACGGAGCGGGGTCTATTCGGGGTGGTGAGTTGCAGCAGTGGCGGCTAAAAATATGGCTGTCTGGTGATGGCGGGAGCCCTGTCCCACGGTAGTGGTGCAGAGGCCTTGGCGTGCAACCCGGTATATATTGGCATGGAGGAGGCATCCTGAAGTAGTGCCTTTGGGAGAGTATAACCTGTGCGCCAACTAAGGCTCGAAACATGGGCAAGACGGAGAAAAAACAAGCCATACTACAGTTTGACCAGCGCAAATCGCTGACCTCTGCAGGGGACCGCACGGTGGCGGGTCTGTCTGGAGGAGCTGATATGCCATCGGGGGAGGAACTGAGACAAATATTAGCAGCAATGCAGCAAAGCCTGACCCACATAGACAGTAAAATAGACTCCCTCTTCTTCAGAATGGACAGAATGACTGAGCGGATGGATAGGCACGTGGAATGGCTAGACTAGTCGGAGGGGGATGGGATGTATATCTGCAGACAGGTGGGTTGGGGCAATTCCTGTTGTGGGTGGGGGGTAGATTCACAGGGAGTTATATGTTCCAATGTTTTTTTTTAGCAAAGGAATTGCAGACTCACATGCGCTGGTTGGCAGGCACACGGTTATAAGCATTTTGTAGCTAATGGCAAATAGCAATGCAGAATCAGATACCAATAAGGGTGTGAATATGATACGCATGGTCACGTGGAATGTGAGAGGTTTAAGTGATGCCAGAAAGGCCCAATTACAGAAGCACAGAGCACAGAAGCACAGAGGTGACCTAGCTCTTTTGCAAGAAACTTCCAGGTAGCCCTATGCCTAGGAGGATGCGGGGCCAATTTTGGCTGCAGAGTTCACGTCCTATTCTCAGGGGCTGATGATTTGGGCATCGAGGACCTCCCGTTTCTGCCTTCAAGAGAACGAAACGGACCCTAATGGCAGGTTTATAGGGGCACGTTGCAGTAATGGGGCTGTCACGTTTCTCCTGATTGGGCTCTATGGGCCTAATTTTGATAACCCCCAATTTCATTACGACCTGGCAGACAGGGCGGGCACCTGTGGGAAGCTCACGCAGATTTGGAGAGGGGACTTTAATTGCACATTGGACCCTTCACTAGACAGGTCGGGGGCGCACATAGGAAACCAGCTTTGGCGGTAACCGGGTGGCGGCGGAGTTGGGGCTGGTCAACATATAGCAATACAGGCACCCTGTTCCGGGGGGTACACACACTACTCAGCAGCACATGATTTATATAGACAAATCGACCTTTGGCTGGTGTCCAAAAGTATGGTAGGTAACTTGCAGGTGGAGGCTTCCTGGCCCAGAACATACTCAGATCATTCTCCGGTTCCATTGGAGATGGCCTTGAGGCCCAGGCCGATTCCTCCGTTTACATTATGATTTCCCCCATACTCGCTGCTCGACTCAGCATTTTGCGACCAGCTGGCTGATGCCATAAAAGATTTTTTTCAGATCAATATTGGCTCTGCAGTGCATATGCACTGTGTGGGAGACATTTAAAGTGTACATACGTGGGATTAACATAGCAAAGCACGCTGAGGTTCTACAATTGATTCCAGGACGTCTGGACTTTTTGGGAAAAGAGCTTTCTCAGTTAGAGTGGGAGCACCTACCCACAGTCAGAACTTGGGTCGCATACGCACCGAATTGGTGGAATTTCAGGACACGGCACTCACTGAGGTATAACATAGGGGGAAATACGCAACAGCCCGCATTTATGGGGAGGGTGAATGACCAGGGGCGGTGCTGGCGAACCTGGCGTGTCCCAACAGAGAGAAATACACTATTATGGTGGTGCAGGCTGAGGATGGCAGCGAGATCACAGATCCAAAACACATAGCAAATAGGTTCTGCACGTATTATGAGGCACTCTACGCCTCCAAGATTGCCCCGAATCTAGAGGAAGCGCTGGATTACCTGCTACATATAGAATTGCCATGGCTGACAGCAGCAGACAGAGAGTTCCTTATGGCGCCTCTGTCTCTAGAAGAGATGAGCAGGGCTCAAGAGGGTATGGCCGAGGGAAAGGCCCCAGGGCCTGACGGGCTGACGGTAAGGTTCTATAAGGCTTTTATGGACATATTATTCCCACATCTGAGGGCAGTCTACGCAGAGATGGCAGAGGCTGGTGTTATGCCGCCCTCGATGTGAGAGGTGATTTTAATTGCGCTTCTGAAGCCTGGCAAACTTCCAACGCAGTGCTCGTCCTACAGCCCTTTGTCATTATTAAATGTTGACAGCAAAATCTATGCTAAGATCCTGGCAGACCGACTGGCCATTCTCTTACCGAAATTGATTAAGCCTGAGCAATCGGGGTTTATTCCAGGCTGTAGTCTTACCGATAACCTCCGTACAGTCTTTGGGGCTATACAGAATGTGAATCCGGAGACGAAAGCTGTGGCTGTTTTCTTGGATGTGAAGAAGGCCTTTGATTCAGTGGAGAGGCATTTTATGACAGCAGTTCTGCAGCGGTTGGGAGTGCGGACTGTCTTTCTACAACTAATGACAACAGTGTACGCGAAGCCTTTGGCCAGACTCAGAGTTAATGGCATGGTTTCAGACGCCTTTCATATTACTGTGGGTACTAGGCAAGGATGTCTGCTGTCGCCCATGGTGTATGCGATTGTTGCGGAGCCACTGGCATGTGCATCACGAGAATATCATAGTTATCGGGGTCTCAGTTTCCAGAACTATAATTTGGTGATCTCTGCATGTGCGGATGACACCTTGCTATATATCCAAGACCCACACCTTCTATTAAGAGAGATGATAAAATAAAACACCCATTCTGGCCTAAGGATTAACTGGTATAAGTCCATAGTGTCCACCCTGACGCCAGCCACGACTCCAGTGGATGTGGATTTCCCCCTTAAGTGGGAAACGGGATCGGTTTGGTGCCTAGGCATCCGAGTCGATACAGATCCTAAGATAATAATGGCGGATAACTATGAGGTCGCGATTAAAGCACTGGCAAGAAATGTGGAGAGGTGGGTCAGACTGCCGCTCTCGTTGGTGGGTCAAATAGCCCTCATGAAAATGGTGGTGCTTCCAAGATTTTTGTTCCTTTTTCAGAATCTCCCTATGTCTTTACCAAGGGCATTTTTTGCGACCATGAGGGCTCTGCTTGTTAAGCTAGCCTGGGCAGGAAAGCAGCCGAGAGTCAAATGGCAGACCCTGACCCTACCGTACGAGATAGGTGGGCTTAACGCGCCTGATCTGGAGCTGTATTACAGAGTCGCCCATGCTATGTTTGCCCAAACCTGGATACATGGCTCTCAAGACTTGCCATTTCTAAAAATAGAATGTGAGCTGGCGGCCCCAGATGTTTTGCCGAGTAGGGTCTTTCATTCCCCGTCTCGAAGATATGGGGAATTTGCTTCCTTGAACACTACCACACAGGCCTGACATAGCCTGATGGGCTAGCAGAGCTCACGCTGCTATATTCTCCACACGTGCCTCTGAAGTTGTGTGCGTGGTACGCGGTGTGGCGAGATAAAAGTGTGGTGGAGGCCATGCATAAGTTAAATATTACGCGACTCAAGATTTTTTCCAAGATGGTAGCATGTGTACATGGGACATGGCGATGGAGCAGGCGAGTGAGACTCAGTTTTATAGAGCCAGGCAAGCAATGGGTGCCCTTCTGGGTGAGGAGCTGAGTGAACCACTGGACATTCAGTCCCTCTCTGTGATTATTACAGATGAGAAACCCTGGTGTTTGGTGTCTAAACTCTATGTGCAGGTACAGAAGGAGCATGTACATGAGCTGATAAAGGCTAGAATTGAATGGCAGAGAGATTAGGGGTTGCAGTTAATGGATGAACAGTGGCAATACTGCTGTTCGATAACCCACGCGGTCTCTATGAATGGCAGACACCTCTTGATACACTTTAAATACATGAATAGGGTATATTATACACCCCGCAAACTCTGTAGATTTGGGTTGCATAAGGAGGACACTTGTCCAAGATGTGGGGAAGACCAGGTAGTTTTTTCCATATGTAATGGTCCTGTCCAGACATTCAGCCGTTCTGGGAACAAGTATTCGCAGAACTAGAAGGCATAGGAGGGTATCAGCTGGAACGCAAGCCACTCGTGGCCCTGCTAGGCTGGGACAGGGGAGTACAGAAGTTGGATTGGTGTTTGATAGCTATTGGGCTGCTGCTGACTAAGCGTCGCAAAGCAATGCGCTGGGATCGGGGTCCGGTGCCAACAATAGAGGAGTGACACAAGAATATGGTGTACTGCAACACGCAAACTGACACATATAAAGAATTTTTTCCCCCAACCAACAGGCCTGCACAATATTGGGAAGTGTATAAAATATACCTGATTGGCAAAGAAATGGGTGAGCCGGAGGGAGAAGGTCTTGAAGATGGGACGATCAATAACCCCTAAATACATACTGTTACAGTTTTGTGGTTCCTTGGTGGCCCGTAGGAAGCTGCAACATAATTTTTTCCCAGGTGGGTAGGTGTGGGGAGAGACGGGAGAGGGTTCAAGCTGAATGGGACTGCCATTTCTTGTATTTATTGCCAAAATAAGTGAAGGCTATGGAAGACAATATTTGACTGTGTGGGCTATGTGGATATTATGTTGCGCGATGGTGCAATCGCTTTCTGTATTAACTTGTGTTGAAAAGCATGAATAAAGAAATAAAAAAATAAAAAACTATTTATTACAGTCTTTTATCATGCACTTTTATGATTTTAACAAAAAATTGAATAAAGCTGATTTTGATTCGATTTCATTAGATCCACACATGTAACTGTTTTTTTCAAAACAGGACCACAATAAAGGAGTATATAGAGCCTGATCTAACTGCTGGGGTAGAATTTTGAACTTGGTGGGTCCATTGACTGCTCAATGCCAAGCTACCAGAGGGTGGGCACAGGATAATTTGGATTGTGTGTGACTTACCCTGACTAGAGTGAGGGTCCTTGCTTGGACAGGGGGTAACCTGACTGCCAATCAAAGACCCCATTTCTAACAAGGCCAGTAATCAATCTCAAACAATTCAATCGGTTTGTAGTCTATCGTCATTTCGAAATGGAGACCATCCTTCACCTCAGAGATACGCTCCTTCGAAATCAAATCAAATCAAATCAAATCATTAACATTTATAAAGCGCGCTACTCACCCGTGCGGGTCTCAAGGCGCTGGGGGGAAAGGGGGGTTATCGCTGCTCGAACAGCCAAGTCTTTAGGAGTCTCCGGAAAGCGGAGTGGTCCTGGGTGGTCCTGAGGCTGGTGGGGAGGGAGTTCCAGGTCTTGGCCGCCAGGAAGGAGAAAGATCTCCCACCCGCCGTGGAGCGGCGGATGCGAGGGACGGCAGCGAGTGCGAAGCCAGCGGAGCGGAGGAGGCGGGTGGGGACGTAGAAGCTGAGGCGTCTGTTGAGGTATTCCGGTCGAAAAGATTGGATGGTCCGTCTAGACCTCCAAGATGCATATCTCATGGTTCCGATTCATCCAGACTTCAGAAAATATCTCCAATTTCAGTGGCTAGACCAACTATTTCATTTTACCTCTCTACCCTTCGGTCTATCGTCAGCACATTGGTGCTTCACCAAGATCATGAAACTGGTAGTAGCTGTAGGAGGCTGGCGTGGCTTGTAGTGGGTACCAGAGGTACTTACATCTTGTGCTAGGTCCAGTTATCCCTTATTAGTGTAGAAGAGGTGTTTCTAGCAGCTAAAGCTGATAGAAGGTAGCTATGGCAAAGCAGTTTAGGCTGAACTAGGAGATACGTAAAGCTCCTACTATACCACTGGTGTCATATGCACAATATCATAAGAAAACACTGTAAACAGATATACTAAAAATAAAGGTACTTTATTTTTATGACAATATGCCAAAAGTATCTCAGTGAGTACCCTCAGTATGAGGATAAGATATATACACAAGATATATGTACACAAACCAAAATTATGCAGGTAATAGCAAAAGGAAGTAATGCAAGCAATGTAAAGTTACAGTAGATTGCAATAGGAGCACATAGGTATAGGGGCAACACAAACCATATACTCCAAAAGTGGAATGCGAACCACGAATGGTCCCCAAACCTATGTGAGCTTGTAGAGGGTCGCTGGGACTGTAAGAAAACAGTGAGGGTTAGAAAAATAGCCCACCCCAAGACCCTGAAAGGTAGGTGTAAAGTGCACCTACTACCCCCAGAGAGCACAGAAGTCGTGATAGGGGGATTCTGCAGGAACACCAGCAATGCAACAACAGTGGATTTCCGGACCTGAGTACCTGGAAGACAAGGGGACCAAGTCCAAGAGTCGCGACAGTGTCGAGAGTGGGCAGGAGCCCAAGAAATGCCAGCTGAGGGTGCAAGGAAGCTGCCACCTGTTGGAAGAAGCTTGGTGTTCTGCAAGAACGAAGAGGACTAGGAACTTCCCCTTATGGGGATGGATGTCCCACGTCGTGAAGAAGCTTGCAGAGGTGTTCCCATGCAGAAAGACTGCAAACAAGCCTTGCTAGCTGCAAGGATCACAGTTAGGGTTTTTGGATGCTGCTATGGCCCAGGAGGGACCAGGATGTCACCACTTGGATGAGGAGACAGAGGGGGTGCTCTGCAAGTCAGGGAGCCCTCACAGAAGCAGGCAGCACCTGCAGAAGTACCTGAACAGGCACTTAGAAGAAAAGTGAACCGGATTCTACCCAAAGTCACAAAAGGGAGTCCCACGACGCCGGAGGACAACTCAGAAGGTTGTGCACTGCAGGTTAGAGTGTCGGAGACCCAGGCTTGGATGTGCATGAAGGAAATCCTGAAAGAGTATACAGGAGCCGGAGCAGCTGCAAATCACCCAGAACCCAGCAATGCAGTCTAGCGTGGGGATGCAAGGACTTACCTCCACCAAACTTGGACTGAAGTGTCACTGGACTGTTGGAGTCACTTGGACAGAGTTGCTGAGTTCCAGGGACCACGCTCGTCGTGCTGAGAGGGGACCCAGAGGACCGGTGATGCAGTCTTTTGTTGCCTGCGGTTGCAGGGGGAAGATTCCGTCGACCCACGGGAGATTTCTTCGGAGCTTCTGGTGCAGAGAGGAGGCAGGCTACCCCCACAGCATGCACAAGCAGGAAAACAGTCGAGAAGGCGGCAGGATCAGCGTTACAGAGCAGCTTAGGCTGAACTAGGAGAAGAGTGAAGCTCCTACAGTACCACTAATGTCACTTGCACAATATCATAAGAAAACACAATACACAGATATACTAAAAATAAAGGTACTTTATTTTTATGACAATATGCCAAAGTATCTCAGTGAGTACCCTCAGTATGAGGATAGCAAATATACACAAGATATATGTACACAATACCAAAAATATGCAGTATAGCAATAGAAAACAGTGCAAACAATGTATAGTTACAATAGGATGCAATGGGGACACATAGGGATAGGGGCAACACAAACCATATACTCTACAGGGAGTGCAGAATTATTAGGCAAATGAGTATTTTGACCACATCATCCTCTTTATGCATGTTGTCTTACTCCAAGCTGTATAGGCTCGAAAGCCTACTACCAATTAAGCATATTAGGTGATGTGCATCTCTGTAATGAGAAGGGGTGTGGTCTAATGACATCAACACCCTATTTCAGGTGTGCATAATTATTAGGCAACTTCCTTTCCTTTGGCAAAATGGGTCAAAAGAAGGACTTGACAGGCTCAGAAAAGTAAAAAATAGTGAGATATCTTGCAGAGGGATGCAGCACTCTTAAAATTGCAAAGCTTCTGAAGCGTGGTCATCGAACAATCAAGCGTTTCATTCAAAATAGTCAACAGGGTCGCAAGAAGCGTGTGGAAAAACCAAGGCGCAAAATAACTGCCCATGAACTGAGAAAAGTCAAGCGTGCAGCTGCCACGATGCCACTTGCCACCAGTTTGGCCATATTTCAGAGCTGCAACATCACTGGAGTGCCCAAAAGCACAAGGTGTGCAATACTCAGAGACATGGCCAAGGTAAGAAAGGCTGAAAGACGACCACCACTGAACAAGACACACAAGCTGAAACGTCAAGACTGGGCCAAGAAATATCTCAAGACTGATTTTCTAAGGTTTTATGGACTGATGAAATGAGAGTGAGTCTTGATGGGCCAGATGGATGGGCCCGTGGCTGGATTGGTAAAGGGCAGAGAGCTCCAGTCCGACTCAGACGCCAGCAAGGTGGAGGTGGAGTACTGGTTTGGGCTGGTTTCATCAAAGATGAGCTTGTGGGGCCTTTTCGGGTTGAGGATGGAGTCCAGCTCAACTCCCAGTCCTACTGCCAGTTCCTGGTAGACACCTTCTTCAAGCAGTGGTACAGGAAGAAGTCTGCATCCTTCAAGATAAACATGATTTTCATGCAGGACAATGCTCCATCACACGCGTCCAAGTACTCCACAGCGTGGCTGGCAAGAAAGGGTATAAAAGAAGGAAATCTAATGACATGGCCTCCTTGTTCACCTGATCTGAACCCCATTGAGAACCTGTGGTCCATCATCAAATGTGAGATTTACAAGGAGGGAAAACAGTACACCTCTCTGAACAGTGTCTGGGAGGCTGTGGTTGCTGCTGCACGCAATGTTGATGGTGAACAGATCAAAACACTGACAGAATCCATGGATGGCAGGCTTTTGAGTGTCCTTGCAAAGAAAGGTGGCTATATTGGTCACTGATTTGTTTTTGTTTTGTTTTTGAATGTCAGAAATGTATATTTGTGAATGTTGAGATGTTATATTGGTTTCACTGGTAATAATAAATAATTGAAATGGGTATATATTTGTTTTTTGTTAAGTTGCCTAATAATTATGCACAGTAATAGTCACCTGCACACACAGATATCCCCCTAACATAGCTAAAACTAAAAACAAACTAAAAACTACTTCCAAAAATATTCAGCTTTGATATTAATGAGTTTTTTGGGTTCATTGAGAACATGGTTGTTGTTCAATAATAAAATGAATCCTCAAAAATACAACTTGCCTAATAATTCTGCACTCCCTGTAGAAGTGGAATGCGAACCACGAATGGACCCCAAACCTATGTGACCTTGTAGAGGGTCGCTGGGACTGTAAGAAAACAGTGAGGGTTAGAAAAATAGCCCACCCCAAGACCCTGTATCCTGTAGGAGGCTGGACTGGCTTGTAGTGAGTACCAAGGGGTACTTGCACCTTGCACCAGGCCCAGTTATCCCTTATTAGTGTATAGGGTGTCTAGCAGCTTAGGCTGATAGATAATGGTAGCTTAGCAGAGCAGCTTAGGCTGAACTAGGAGACGTGTGAAGCTACTACAGTACCACTTAGTGTCATATGCACAATATCATAAGAAAACACAATACACAGTTATACTAAAAATAAAGGTACTTTATTTTTATGACAATATGCCAAAGTATCTTAGAGTGTACCCTCAGTGAGAGGATAGGAAATATACACAAGATATATATACACAATAGCAAAAATATGCAGTATAGTCTTAGAAAACAGTGCAAACAATGTATAGTTACAATAGGATGCAATGGGGAAACATAGGGATAGGGGCAACACAAACCATATACTCCAAAAGTGGAATGCGAACCACGAATGGACCCCAAACCTATGTGACCTTGTAGAGGGTCGCTGGGACTATTAGAAAATAGTGAGAGTTAGAAAAATAACCCTCCCCAAGACCCTGAAAAGTGAGTGCAAAGTGCACCAAAGTTCCCCTAAGGACAAAAGAGTTGTGTTAGAGGAATAATGCAGGAAAGACACAAACCAGCAATGCAACAACTGTGGATTTCCAATCTAGGGTACCTGTGGAACAAGGGGACCAAGTCCAAAAGTCACAAGCAAGTCGGAGATGGGCAGATGCCCAGGAAATGCCAGCTGCGGGTGCAAAGAAGCTTCGACTGGACAGAAGAAGCTGAGGTTTCTGCAGGAACAAAAAGGGCTAGAGACTTTCCCTTTGGTGGACGGATCCCTCTTGCCTTGGAGAGTTGTGCTGAAGTCTTTTCCCGCCGGAAGGACGCCAACAAGCCTTGCTACACGCAAATCGTGCGTTTGGCGTTTTTGGACGCTGCTGGGGCCCAGGAGGGACCAGGAGGTCGCAAATTGGACCTGAAGAGAGAGGGGACGTCGAGCAAGACAAAGAGCCCTCATTGAAGCAGGTAGCACCCGGAGAAGTGCCAGAAACAGGCACTACGAGGATGCGTGAAACGGTGCTCGCCGAAGTTGCACAAAGGTGTCCCACGTCGCCGGAGACCAACTTAGAAAGTCGTGCAATGCAGGTTAGAGTGCCGTGGACCCAGGCTTGGCTGTGCACAAAGGATTTCCGCCGGAAGTGCACAGGGGCCGGAGTAGCTGCAAAGTCGCGGTTCCCAGCAATGCAGCCCAGCGAGGTGAGGCAAGGACTTACCTCCACCAAACTTGGGCTGAAGAGTCACTGGACTGTGTGGGTCACTTGGACAGAGTCGCTGGATTCGAGGGACCTCGCTCGTTGTGCTGAGAGGAGACCCAAGGGACCGGTGATGCAGCTTTTTGGTGCCTGCGGTTGCAGGGGGAAGATTCCGTCGACCCACGGGAGATTTCTTCGGAGCTTCTGGTGCAGAGAGGAGGCAGGCTACACCCACAGCATGCACAAGCAGGAAAACAGTCGAGAAGGCGGCAGGATCAGCGTTACAGAGTTGCAGTAGTCGTCTTTCCTACTATGTTGCAGGTTTGCAGGCTTCCAGCGCGGTCAGCGGTCGTTTCCTTATCAGAAGGTGAAGAGAGAGATGCAGAGGAACTCGGCTGAGCTCATGCATTCGTTATCTAAAGTTTCCCCAGAGACAGAGACCCTAAATAGCCAGAAAAGAGGGTTTGGCTACCTAGGAGAGAGGAAAGGCTACTAACACCTGAAGGAGCCTATCAGCAGGAGTCTCTGACGTCACCTGGTGGCACTGGCCACTCAGAGCAGTCCAGTGTGCCAGCAGCACCTCTGTTTCCAAGATGGCAGAGGTCTGGAGCACACTGGAGGAGCTCTGGACACCTCCCAGGGGAGGTGCAGGTCAGGGGAGTGGTCACTCCCCTTTCCTTTGTCCAGTTTCGCGCCAGAGCAGGGGCTAAGGGGTCCCTGAACCGGTGTAGACTGGCTTATGCAGAATTGGGCACATCTGTGCCCAACAAAGCATTTCCAGAGGCTGGGGGAGGCTACTCCTCCCCTGCCTTCACACCATTTTCCAAAGGGAGAGGGTGTCACACCCTCTCTCAGAGGAAGTTCTTTGTTCTGCCATCCTGGGCCAGGCCTGGCTGGACCCCAGGAGGGCAGCTGCCTGTCTGAGGGGTTGGCAGCAGCAGCAGCTGCAGTGAAACCCCAGGAAGGGCAGTCTGGCAGTACCAGGGTCTGTGCTACAGACCACTGGGATCATGGAATTGTACCAACAATGCCAGGATGGCATAGAGGGGGCAATTCCATGATCATAGACATGTTACATGGCCATATTCGGAGTTACCATGGTGAAGCTACATATAGGTAGTGACCTATATGTAGTGCACGCGTGTAATGGTGTCCCCGCACTCACAAAGTTCAGTGAATTGGCTCTGAACAATGTGGGGGCACCTTGGCTAGTGCCAGGGTGCCCTCACACTAAGTAACTTTGCACCTAACCTTTACCAGGTAAAGGTTAGACATATAGGTGACTTATAAGTTACTTAAGTGCAGTGTAAAATGGCTGTGAAATAACGTGGACGTTATTTCACTCAGGCTGCAGTGGCAGGCCTGTGTAAGAATTGTCAGAGCTCCCTATGGGTGGCAAAAGAAATGCTGCAGCCCATAGGGATCTCCTGGAACCCCAATACCCTGGGTACCTCAGTACCATATACTAGGGAATTATAAGGGTGTTCCAGTAAGCCAATGTAAATTGGTAAAAATGGTCACTAGCCTGTTAGTGACAATTTGAAAGTAATGAGAGAGCATAACCACTGAGGTTCTGGTTAGCAGAGCCTCAGTGAGACAGTTAGGCACCACACAGGGAACATATACATGCACACCTATGAGCACTGGGGCCCTGTGTGACAGGGTCCCAGTGACACATACATATAGGCCACAAACCTATGAGCACTGGGGTCCTGACCAGCAGGATCCCAGTGACACATAACCACCATACTGAAAACATAGTGTTTTCACTATGAGCACTGAGGCCTGGCTATCAGGATCCCAGTGAGACAGTGAAAACAGTGACAAACATCCTGACATACACTCACAAACAGGCCAAAAGTGGGGGTAACAAGGCTAGAAAGAGGCTACCTTCTCACACAACCCCCCCCCCAAACGAAGGACAATAAGGCTAACCTTGGCCAGTTGAGACTTTATTGTCTAAGTGGTGATAAGTAGAGAGTAGCTCTGCAATAGACTGGTTACTCCCTTTATCATCCACTATATGGTTACTTCCCTGTGGGGATGTAAACCACCCTGTTTGAAGTTTTTTAGCTAACCAACAATGTGAAGATGTATTTTCAGAGTTTCTATCAGTAAGTTTTAGTTTAGAGCAGTGGGAATTATCCACTGAACCTATTTGTAATGATGGAAATGCCAGACAGGGATGCTGTCTCAGTAAAGCCATAGCTGGACAAAAACTTTGTCCATTTGGCTGGAAGAGAGAACAGGGATGCTGTTTCTCTTGAGTTGGAGCAGTGCAGGGATGCTGTCCTATGAGCTCCACACTAGGGCAGGGATGCTGTCCTAAGTGTTGTGAGGCAGTACAGGGTTTCTGCACTAAAGTTTCTCTGGGAGGGTTGGAGGGATGCTCCATGTTAACTAAAATGGTGCTCTTTTTGTCACCAATGTTAGTTATCCCACAGAGAGGTACTTCTACCTCAGGGAGTCCAGCTATGCCAGCTGATGATTCCCTTGGAACAGGTGCCACCCCAGGAGAGGTTTCTCCCACCACAGGAATAGTATCCTGAATGGTAGGGTGGTTAGGGGATACTGTGATACCCTTTTTACCTGTTGATGGAGAGGGATCCTGAGTTTTTAGGCCTTCTCTCTTTTGCTTTTTCATTTCACTTGAAATGAGAGGGAACAATTCCTCAGGGATGCCCAGCATGGCTGCATGGGCATAAAACTCTACATCAGCCCAACCTGAGGCCTCTAGGTCATTACCTAAGAGACAGTCTACAGGTAAGCTAGGTGATACCACCACCTGCTTAGGGCCAGTAACTCCACCCCAACTAAACTGAATTATAGCTAAGGGAAGAAACTTAGTGGAGTTATGGACATCAATAATCTTATACTGTTGTCCAATGATGTGTTGATCAGGGTGCACTAGGTTGTCAGTCACCAAAGTGAAACTGGCACCTGTGTCCCTGTAGGCCAAGGCCTCAACACCATTTATTGAAACTGTCTGCCTGTACTTATCCATTGTAAGGGGACAAGCAGCCAGTGTGGCAAGGCCAATGCCACTAGGTGTGACAGAAACTGTCTTGGGACTGATTACATCAGTTTCCACTATGGACCCATAAGTGAACCCAACTACACCCTTTGCTTGACTGTTGCCAGCAGTCCCACCACTAGTACCACTACTGCTAGGGGCACTAGAGCTTGATGTATTAGTGGTGGTAGGCTCAGGGGGTTTACCTGGACAGGACTTATCCCCTGGCCTATGGCCTCTATTTTTACACACAAAGCACCAAGGCTTTTTAATGTGTGCAGGTTGGGAAGAAGAGGAAGAATTTGTTTTATCCCCACCCTCTGAAGAGTGTTTAAGATTTGAAGTGGGATCTTTGGTTTTACCCTTATCCCCATGCTTATCTTGAGATTTTTCACCATCTTTCTTCTTATTGCCATCTTTGTCACCCCCTGTATGAACTTTTCTGTTCACCCTTGTTCTGACCCATTTGTCTGCCTTCTTTCCCAATTCTTGGGGAGAGGTCAGATCAGAGTCTACCAGGTACTGGTGCAATAAATCAGACACACAATTATTAAGTATATGCTCTCTCAGGATTGTGTTATACAGGCTTTCACAATCAGTAACTTTACTGCCATGTAACCACCCCTCCAAGGCCTTCACTGAATGGTCAATGAAATCAACCCAGTCTTGTGAAGACTCCTTTTTGGTCTCTCTGAACTTTATCCTGTACTGTTCTGTGGTTAAGCCATAACCATCCAGGAGTGCATTCTTAAGAACTGTAAAATTATTGGCATCATTTTCTTTCACAGTAAGGAGCCTATCCCTACCTTTTCCACTAAATGATAGCCATAGGATAGCAGCCCACTGCTTTTGAGGGACATCCTGTACAGCACAGGCCCTCTCAAGTGCAGCAAACCACTTGTTAATGTCATCCCCCTCCTTATAAGGGGGAACTATCTTGTGCAGATTCCTGGAATCATGCTCTTTTGCAGGATGACTATGGGGAATACTGCTGCTGCCACCATGGGTATCTAAACCCAACTTCTGTCTTTCCTTCTCTAATTCTAAAGACTGTCTATCCAAATCCAGCTGTTGCTTTTTGAGCTTCAGTCTGGTTTGTTCCACTCTCAATCTATTGAGCTCCCTTTCTAACAATCTGTCATCAGGGTGGGTGGGAGGGACATTTCTAGATACAGAGGTATGATGGGAATGAACAGAAGGAGACCTGTCCCTTACAGAGGGCACCCTAACAGCTTGGCTAACAGTATAATGTGAGAGCACACCATCAGTATGGTGTGATTCAACCTCTGTACCAACTATGCTAGACTGTCTAGTAATGGGCAGGCTGAGAAGTTTCTTTCCTGAATCTTTTCCTGGGGGAGTCCCTGGATCAGATTGAGAACCATTAGCTACTTTGTCACCAGATTGGGCACTTATGGCCTTATCCTGTACTCTAAGCATGTTAATTAACAGTTCTAAGGAAGGATTCTTCCCTACACTCAAACCTCTCTCTATGCAGAGACTCCTTGCTCCTTTCCAGCTAAGGTGATCATATGCAAGTTTGGACAGCTCAACATTTTGGCCTGTGCCAGACATTTTTAGAGAGAGTTAAAGTGATAGAGAAAGAGACAAAAGTTTTCAGAACTTTTTGCAAAGACAGAAAAAAAACTTTTAAAACTTTTAAGAACTTTTTGAAAGTTTAGGAGTACTTTTCAGCACTTAGAAAAGAGTGAAAAGAGGAAATGCAAAACTTTTTGGCTATGTGTATATACACTGACCTTGTTTTGTATATTTTTCTCTTATGAAAAGTACAATGACAAGAGTGGTAAGTAGTCTCAAGCACTTATCCCACCACTGCACAACCAATGTAGGAGGCTGGACTGGCTTGTAGTGAGTACCAAGGGGTACTTGCACCTTGCACCAGGCCCAGTTATCCCTTATTAGTGTATAGGGTGTCTAGCAGCTTAGGCTGATAGATAATGGTAGCTTAGCAGAGCAGCTTAGGCTGAACTAGGAGACGTGTGAAGCTACTACACTACCACTTAGTGTCATATGCACAATATCATAAGAAAACACAATACACAGTTATACTAAAAATAAAGGTACTTTATTTTTATGACAATATGCCAAAGTATCTTAGAGTGTACCCTCAGTGAGAGGATAGGAAATATACACAAGATATATATACACAATAGCAAAAATATGCAGTATAGTCTTAGAAAACAGTGCAAACAATGTATAGTTACAATAGGATGCAATGGGGAAATATAGGGATAGGGGCAACACAAACCATATACTCCAAAAGTGGAATGCGAACCACGAATGGACCCCAAACCTATGTGACCTTGTAGAGGGTCGCTGGGACTATTAGAAACTAGTGAGAGTTAGAAAAATAACCCTCCCAAGACCCTGAAAAGTGAGTGCAAAGTGCACCAAAGTTCCCCTAAGGACAAAAGAGTTGTGTTAGAGGAATAATGCAGGAAAGACACAAACCAGCAATGCAACAACTGTGGATTTCCAATCTAGGGTACCTGTGGAACAAGGGGACCAAGTCCAAAAGTCACAAGCAAGTCGGAGATGGGCAGATGCCCAGGAAATGCCAGCTGCGGGTGCAAAGAAGCTTCAACTGGACAGAAGAAGCTGAGGTTTCTGCAGGAACGAAAAGAGCTAGAGACTTCCCCTTTGGTGGACGGATCCCTCTTGCCTTGGAGAGTCGTGCAGAAGTGTGTTCCCGCCGGAAGGACGCCAACAAGCCTTGCTACATGCAAATCGTGCGTTTGGCGTTTTTGGACGCTGCTGGGGCCCAGGAGGGATCAGGAGGTCGCAAATTGGACCTGAAGAGAGAGGGGACGTCGCGCAAGACAAAGTGCCCTCATTGAAGCAGGTAGCACCCGGAGAAGTGCCAGAAACAGGCACTACGAGGATGCGTGAAACGGTGCTCGCCGAAGTTGCACAAAGGAGTCCCACGTCGCCGGAGACCAACTTAGAAAGTCGTGCAATGCAGGTTAGAGTGCCGTGGACCCAGGCTTGGCTGTGCACAAAGGATTTCCGCCGGAAGTGCACAGGGGCTGGAGTAGCTGCAAAGTCGCGGTTCCCAGCAATGCAGCCCAGCGAGGTGAGGCAAGGACTTACCTCCACCAAACTTGGGCTGAAGAGTCACTGGACTGTGGGGGTCACTTGGACAGAGTTGCTGGATTCGAGGGACCTCGCTCGTCGTGCTGAGAGGAGACCCAAGGGACCGGTGATGCAGCTTTTTGGTGCCTGCGGTTGCAGGGGGAAGATTCCGTCGACCCACAGGAGATTTCTTCGGAGCTTCTGGTGCAGAGAGGAGGCAGGCTACCCCCACAGCATGCACAAGCAGGAAAACAGTCGAGAAGGCGGCAGGATCAGCGTTACAGAGTTGCAGTAGTCGTCTTTGCTACTATGTTGCAGGTTTGCAGGCTTCCAGCGCGGTCAGCGGTCGTTTCCTTATCAGAAGGTGAAGAGAGAGATGCAGAGGAACTCGGCTGAGCTCATGCATTCGTTATCTAAAGTTTCCCCAGAGACAGAGACCCTAAATAGCCAGAAAAGAGGGTTTGGCTACCTAGGAGAGAGGAAAGGCTACTAACACCTGAAGGAGCCTATCAGCAGGAGTCTCTGACGTCACCTGGTGGCACTGGCCACTCAGAGCAGTCCAGTGTGCCAGCAGCACCTCTGTTTCCAAGATGGCAGAGGTCTGGAGCACACTGGAGGAGCTCTGGACACCTCCCAGGGGAGGTGCAGGTCAGGGGAGTGGTCACTCCCCTTTCCTTTGTCCAGTTTCGCGCCAGAGCAGGGGCTAAGGGGTCCCTGAACCGGTGTAGACTGGCTTATGCCGAATTGGGCACATCTGTGCCCAACAAAGCATTTCCAGAGGCTGGGGGAGGCTACTCCTCCCCTGCCTTCACACCATTTTCCAAAGGGAGAGGGTGTCACACCCTCTCTCAGAGGAAGTTCTTTGTTCTGCCATCCTGGGCCAGGCCTGGCTGGACCCCAGGAGGGCAGCTGCCTGTCTGAGGGGTTGGCAGCAGCAGCAGCTGCAGTGAAACCCCAGGAAGGGCAGTCTGGCAGTACCAGGGTCTGTGCTACAGACCACTGGGATCATGGAATTGTACCAACAATGCCAGGATGGCATAGAGGGGGCAATTCCATGATCATAGACATGTTACATGGCCATATTCGGAGTTACCATGGTGAAGCTACATATAGGTAGTGACCTATATGTAGTGCACGCGTGTAATGGTGTCCCCACACTCACAAAGTTCAGTGAATTGGCTCTGAACAATGTGGGGGCACCTTGGCTAGTGCCAGGGTGCCCTCACACTAAGTAACTTTGCACCTAACCTTTACCAGGTAAAGGTTAGACATATAGGTGACTTATAAGTTACTTAAGTGCAGTGTAAAATGGCTGTGAAATAACGTGGACGTTATTTCACTCAGGCTGCAGTGGCAGGCCTGTGTAAGAATTGTCAGAGCTCCCTATGGGTGGCAAAAGAAATGCTGCAGCCCATAGGGATCTCCTGGAACCCCAATACCCTGGGTACCTTAGTACCATATACTAGGGAATTATAAGGGTGTTCCAGTAAGCCAATGTAAATTGGTAAAAATGGTCACTAGCCTGTTAGTGACAATTTGAAAGTAATGAGAGAGCATAACCACTGAGGTTCTGGTTAGCAGAGCCTCAGTGAGACAGTTAGGCACCACACAGGGAACATATACATACACACCTATGAGCACTGGGGCCCTGTGTGACAGGGTCCCAGTGACACATACATATAGGCCACAAACCTATGAACACTGGGGTCCTGACCAGCAGGATCCCAGTGACACATAACCACCATACTGAAAACATAGTGTTTTCACTATGAGCACTGAGGCCTGGCTATCAGGATCCCAGTGAGACAGTGAAAACAGTGACAAACATCCTGACATACACTCACAAACAGGCCAAAAGTGGGGGTAACAAGGCTAGAAAGAGGCTACCTTCTCACACAACCCCCCCCCAAACGAAGGACAATAAGGCTAACCTTGGCCAGTTGAGACTTTATTGTCTAAGTGGTGATAAGTAGAGAGTAGCTCTGCAATAGACTGGTTACTCCCTTTATCATCCACTATATGGTTACTTCCCTGTGGGGATGTAAACCACCCTGTTTGAAGTTTTTTAGCTAACCAACAATGTGAAGATGTATTTTCAGAGTTTCTATCAGTAAGTTTTAGTTTAGAGCAGTGGGAATTATCCACTGAACCTATTTGTAATGATGGAAATGCCAGACAGGGATGCTGTCTCAGTAAAGCCATAGCTGGACAAAAACTTTGTCCATTTGGCTGGAAGAGAGAACAGGGATGCTGTTTCTCTTGAGTTGGAGCAGTGCAGGGATGCTGTCCTATGAGCTCCACACTAGGGCAGGGATGCTGTCCTAAGTGTTGTGAAGCAGTACAGGGTTTCTGCACTAAAGTTTCTCTGGGAGGGTTGGAGGGATGCTCCATGTTAACTAAAATGGTGCTCTTTTTGTCACCAATGTTAGTTATCCCACAGAGAGGTACTTCTACCTCAGGGAGTCCAGCTATGCCAGCTGATGATTCCCTTGGAACAGGTGCCACCCCAGGAGAGGTTTCTCCCACCACAGGAATAGTATCCTGAATGGTAGGGTGGTTAGGGGATACTGTGATACCCTTTTTACCTGTTGATGGAGAGGGATCCTGAGTTTTCAGGCCTTCTCTCTTTTGCTTTTTCATTTCACTTGAAATGAGAGGGAACAATTCCTCAGGGATGCCCAGCATGGCTGCATGGGCATAAAACTCTACATCAGCCCAACCTGAGGCCTCTAGGTCATTACCTAAGAGACAGTCTACAGGTAAGCTAGGTGATACCACCACCTGCTTAGGGCCAGTAACTCCACCCCAACTAAACTGAATTATAGCTAAGGGAAGAAACTTAGTGGAGTTATGGACATCAATAATCTTATACTGTTGTCCAATGATGTGTTGATCAGGGTGCACTAGGTTGTCAGTCGCCAAAGTGAAACTGGCACCTGTGTCCCTGTAGGCCAAGGCCTCAACACCATTTATTGAAACTGTCTGCCTGTACTTATCCATTGTAAGGGGACAAGCAGCCAGTGTGGCAAGGCCAATGCCACTAGGTGTGACAGAAACTGTCTTGGGACTGATTACATCAGTTTCCACTATGGACCCATAAGTGAACCCAACTACACCCTTTGCTTGACTGTTGCCAGCAGTCCCACCACTAGTACCACTACTGCTAGGGGCACTAGAGCTTGATGTATTAGTGGTGGTAGGCTCAGGGGGTTTACCTGGACAGGACTTATCCCCTGGCCTATGGCCTCTATTTTTACACACAAAGCACCAAGGCTTTTTAATGTGTGCAGGTTGGGAAGAAGAGGAAGAATTTGTTTTATCCCCACCCTCTGAAGAGTGTTTAAGATTTGAAGTGGGATCTTTGGTTTTACCCTTATCCCCATGCTTATCTTGAGATTTTTCACCATCTTTCTTCTTATTGCCATCTTTGTCACCCCCTGTATGAACTTTTCTGTTCACCCTTGCTCTGACCCATTTGTCTGCCTTCTTTCCCAATTCTTGGGGAGAGGTCAGATCAGAGTCTACCAGGTACTGGTGCAACAAATCAGACACACAATTATTAAGTATATGCTCTCTCAGGATTGTGTTATACAGGCTTTCATAATCAGTAACTTTACTGCCATGTAACCACCCCTCCAAGGCCTTCACTGAATGGTCAATGAAATCAACCCAGTCTTGTGAAGACTCCTTTTTGGTCTCTCTGAACTTTATCCTGTACTGTTCAGTGGTTAAGCCATAACCATCCAGGAGTGCATTCTTAAGAACTGTAAAATTATTGGCATCATTTTCTTTCACAGTAAGGAGCCTATCCCTACCTTTTCCACTAAATGATAGCCATAGGATAGCAGCCCACTGCTTTTGAGGGACATCCTGTACAGCACAGGCCCTCTCAAGTGCAGCAAACCACTTGTTAATGTCATCCCCCTCCTTATAAGGGGGAACTATCTTGTGCAGATTCCTGGAATCATGCTCTTTTGCAGGATGACTATGGGGAATACTGCTGCTGCCACCATGGGTATCTAAACCCAACTTCTGTCTTTCCTTCTCTAATTCTAAAGACTGTCTATCCAAATCCAGCTGTTGCTTCTTGAGCTTCAGTCTGGTTTGTTCCACTCTCAATCTATTGAGCTCCCTTTCTAACAATCTGTCATCAGGGTGGGTGGGAGGGATATTTCTAGATACAGAGGTATGATGGGAATGAACAGAAGGAGACCTGTCCCTTACAGAGGGCACCCTAACAGCTTGGCTAACAGTATAATGTGAGAGCACACCATCAGTATGGTGTGATTCAACCTCTGTACCAACTATGCTAGACTGTCTAGTAATGGGCAGGCTGAGAAGTTTCTTTCCTGAATCTTTTCCTGGGGGACTCCCTGGATCAGATTGAGAACCATTAGCTACTTTGTCACCAGATTGGGCACTTATGGCCTTATCCTGTACTCTAAGCATGTTAATTAACAGTTCTAAGGAAGGATTCTTCCCTACACTCAAACCTCTCTCTATGCAGAGACTCCTTGCTCCTTTCCAGCTAAGGTGATCATATGCAAGTTTGGACAGCTCAACATTTTGGCCTGTGCCAGACATTTTTAGAGAGAGTTAAAGTGATAGAGAAAGAGACAAAAGTTTTCAGAACTTTTTGCAAAGACAGAAAAAAAACTTTTAAAACTTTTAAGAACTTTTTGAAAGTTTAGGAGGACTTTTCAGCACTTAGAAAAGAGTGAAAAGAGGAAATGCAAAACTTTTTGGCTATGTGTATATACACTGACCTTGTTTTGTATATTTTTCTCTTATGAAAAGTACAATGACAAGAGTGGTAAGTAGTCTCAAGCACTTATCCCACCACTGCACAACCAATGTAGGAGGCTGGACTGGCTTGTAGTGAGTACCAAGGGGTACTTGCACCTTGCACCAGGCCCAGTTATCCCTTATTAGTGTATAGGGTGTCTAGCAGCTTAGGCTGATAGATAATGGTAGCTTAGCAGAGCAGCTTAGGCTGAACTAGGAGACGTGTGAAGCTACTACAGTACCACTTAGTGTCATATGCACAATATCATAAGAAAACACAATACACAGTTATACTAAAAATAAAGGTACTTTATTTTTATGACAATATGCCAAAGTATCTTAGAGTGTACCCTCAGTGAGAGGATAGGAAATATACACAAGATATATATACACAATAGCAAAAATATGCAGTATAGTCTTAGAAAACAGTGCAAACAATGTATAGTTACAATAGGATGCAATGGGGAAACATAGGGATAGGGGCAACACAAACCATATACTCCAAAAGTGGAATGCGAACCACGAATGGACCCCAAACCTATGTGACCTTGTAGAGGGTCGCTGGGACTATTAGAAAATAGTGAGAGTTAGAAAAATAACCCTCCCCAAGACCCTGAAAAGTGAGTGCAAAATGCACCAAAGTTCCCCTAAGGACAAAAGAGTCGTGTTAGAGGAATAATGCAGGAAAGACACAAACCAGCAATGCAACAACTGTGGATTTCCAATCTAGGGTACCTGTGGAACAAGTGGACCAAGTCCAAAAGTCACAAGCAAGTCGGAGATGGGCAGATGCCCAGGAAATGCCAGCTGCGGGTGCAAAGAAGCTTCGACTGGACAGAAGAAGCTGAGGTTTCTGCAGGAACAAAAAGGGCTAGAGACTTCCCCTTTGGTGGACGGATCCCTCTCGCCTTGGAGAGTCGTGCAGAAGTGTTTTCCCGCCGGAAGGACGCCAACAAGCCTTGCTACACGCAAATCGTGTGTTTAGCGTTTTTGGACGCTGCTGGGGCCCAGGAGGGACCAGGAGGTCGCAAATTGGACCTGAAGAGAGAAGGGACGTCGAGCAAGACAAAGTGCTCTCACTGAAGCAGGTAGCACCCGGAGAAGTGCCAGAAACAGGCACTACGATGATGCGTGAAACGGTGCTCGCCGAAGTTGCACAAAGGAGTCCCACGTCGCCGGAGACCAACTTAGAAAGTCGTGCAATGCAGGTTAGAGTGCCGTGGACCCAGGCTTGGCTGTGCACAAAGGATTTCCGCCGGAAGTGCACAGGGGCCGGAGTAGCTGCAAAGTCGCGGTTCCCAGCAATGCAGCCCAGCGAGGTGAGGCAAGGACTTTCCTCCACCAAACTTGGGCTGAAGAGTCACTGGACTGTGGGGGTCACTTGGACAGAGTCGCTGGATTCGAGGGACCTCGCTCGTTGTGCTGAGAGGAGACCCAAGGGACCGGTGATGCAGCTTTTTGGTGCCTGCGGTTGCAGGGGGAAGATTCCGTCGACCCACGGGAGATTTCTTCGGAGCTTCTGGTGCAGAGAGGAGGCAGGCTACCCCCACAGCATGCACAAGCAGGAAAACAGTCGAGAAGGCGGCAGGATCAGCGTTACAGAGTTGCAGTAGTCGTCTTTGCTACTATGTTGCAGGTTTGCAGGCTTCCAGCGCGGTCAGCGGTCGTTTCCTTATCAGAAGGTGAAGAGAGAGATGCAGAGGAACTCGGCTGAGCTCATGCATTCGTTATCTAAAGTTTCCCCAGAGACAGAGACCCTAAATAGCCAGAAAAGAGGGTTTGGCTACCTAGGAGAGAGGAAAGGCTACTAACACCTGAAGGAGCCTATCAGCAGGAGTCTCTGACGTCACCTGGTGGCACTGGCCACTCAGAGCAGTCCAGTGTGCCAGCAGCACCTCTGTTTCCAACATGGCAGAGGTCTGGAGCACACTGGAGGAGCTCTGGACACCTCCCAGGGGAGGTGCAGGTCAGGGGAGTGGTCACTCCCCTTTCCTTTGTCCAGTTTCGCGCCAGAGCAGGGGCTAAGGGGTCCCTGAACCGGTGTAGACTGGCTTATGCAGAATTGGGCACATCTGTGCCCAACAAAGCATTTCCAGAGGCTGGGGGAGGCTACTCCTCCCCTGCCTTCACACCATTTTCCAAAGGGAGAGGGTGTCACACCCTCTCTCAGAGGAAGTTCTTTGTTCTGCCATCCTGGGCCAGGCCTGGCTGGACCCCAGGAGGGCAGCTGCCTGTCTGAGGGGTTGGCAGCAGCAGCAGCTGCAGTGAAACCCCAGGAAGGGCAGTCTGGCAGTACCAGGGTCTGTGCTACAGACCACTGGGATCATGGAATTGTACCAACAATGCCAGGATGGCATAGAGGGGGCAATTCCATGACCATAGACATGTTACATGGCCATATTCGGAGTTACCATGGTGAAGCTACATATAGGTAGTGACCTATATGTAGTGCACGCGTGTAATGGTGTCCCCGCACTCACAAAGTTCAGTGAATTGGCTCTGAACAATGTGGGGGCACCTTGGCTAGTGCCAGGGTGCCCTAACACTAAGTAACTTTGCACCTAACCTTTACCAGGTAAAGGTTAGACATATAGGTGACTTATAAGTTACTTAAGTGCAGTGTAAAATGGCTGTGAAATAACGTGGACGTTATTTCACTCAGGCTGCAGTGGCAGGCCTGTGTAAGAATTGTCAGAGCTCCCTATGGGTGGCAAAAGAAATGCTGCAGCCCATAGGGATCTCCTGGAACCCCAATACCCTGGGTACCTCAGTACCATATACTAGGGAATTATAAGGGTGTTCCAGTAAGCCAATGTAAATTGGTAAAAATGGTCACTAGCCTGTTAGTGACAATTTGAAAGTAATGAGAGAGCATAACCACTGAGGTTCTGGTTAGCAGAGCCTCAGTGAGACAGTTAGGCACCACACAGGGAACATATACATGCACACCTATGAGCACTGGGGCCCTGTGTGACAGGGTCCCAGTGACACATACATATAGGCCACAAACCTATGAGCACTGGGGTCCTGACCAGCAGGATCCCAGTGACACATAACCACCATACTGAAAACATAGTGTTTTCACTATGAGCACTGAGGCCTGGCTATCAGGATCCCAGTGAGACAGTGAAAACAGTGACAAACATCCTGACATACACTCACAAACAGGCCAAAAGTGGGGGTAACAAGGCTAGAAAGAGGCTACCTTCTCACACAACCCCCCCCCCCAAACGAAGGACAATAAGGCTAACCTTGGCCAGTTGAGACTTTATTGTCTAAGTGGTGATAAGTAGAGAGTAGCTCTGCAATAGACTGGTTACTCCCTTTATCATCCACTATATGGTTACTTCCCTGTGGGGATGTAAACCACCCTGTTTGAAGTTTTTTAGCTAACCAACAATGTGAAGATGTATTTTCAGAGTTTCTATCAGTAAGTTTTAGTTTAGAGCAGTGGGAATTATCCACTGAACCTATTTGTAATGATGGAAATGCCAGACAGGGATGCTGTCTCAGTAAAGCCATAGCTGGACAAAAACTTTGTCCATTTGGCTGGAAGAGAGAACAGGGATGCTGTTTCTCTTGAGTTGGAGCAGTGCAGGGATGCTGTCCTATGAGCTCCACACTAGGGCAGGGATGCTGTCCTAAGTGTTGTGAGGCAGTACAGGGTTTCTGCACTAAAGTTTCTCTGGGAGGGTTGGAGGGATGCTCCATGTTAACTAAAATGGTGCTCTTTTTGTCACCAATGTTAGTTATCCCACAGAGAGGTACTTCTACCTCAGGGAGTCCAGCTATGCCAGCTGATGATTCCCTTGGAACAGGTGCCACCCCAGGAGAGGTTTCTCCCACCACAGGAATAGTATCCTGAATGGTAGGGTGGTTAGGGGATACTGTGATACCCTTTTTACCTGTTGATGGAGAGGGATCCTGAGTTTTCAGGCCTTCTCTCTTTTGCTTTTTCATTTCACTTGAAATGAGAGGGAACAATTCCTCAGGGATGCCCAGCATGGCTGCATGGGCATAAAACTCTACATCAGCCCAACCTGAGGCCTCTAGGTCATTACCTAAGAGACAGTCTACAGGTAAGCTAGGTGATACCACCACCTGCTTAGGGCCAGTAACTCCACCCCAACTAAACTGAATTATAGCTAAGGGAAGAAACTTAGTGGAGTTATGGACATCAATAATCTTATACTGTTGTCCAATGATGTGTTGATCAGGGTGCACTAGGTTGTCAGTCACCAAAGTGAAACTGGCACCTGTGTCCCTGTAGGCCAAGGCCTCAACACCATTTATTGAAACTGTCTGCCTGTACTTATCCATTGTAAGGGGACAAGCAGCCAGTGTGGCAAGGCCAATGCCACTAGGTGTGACAGAAACTGTCTTGGGACTGATTACATCAGTTTCCACTATGGACCCATAAGTGAACCCAACTACACCCTTTGCTTGACTGTTGCCAGCAGTCCCACCACTAGTACCACTACTGCTAGGGGCACTAGAGCTTGATGTATTAGTGGTGGTAGGCTCAGGGGGTTTACCTGGACAGGACTTATCCCCTGGCCTATGGCCTCTATTTTTACACACAAAGCACCAAGGCTTTTTAATGTGTGCAGGTTGGGAAGAAGAGGAAGAATTTGTTTTATCCCCACCCTCTGAAGAGTGTTTAAGATTTGAAGTGGGATCTTTGGTTTTACCCTTATCCCCATGCTTATCTTGAGATTTTTCACCATCTTTCTTCTTATTGCCATCTTTGTCACCCCCTGTATGAACTTTTCTGTTCACCCTTGTTCTGACCCATTTGTCTGCCTTCTTTCCCAATTCTTGGGGAGAGGTCAGATCAGAGTCTACCAGGTACTGGTGCAACAAATCAGACACACAATTATTAAGTATATGCTCTCTCAGGATTGTGTTATACAGGCTTTCACAATCAGTAACTTTACTGCCATGTAACCACCCCTCCAAGGCCTTCACTGAATGGTCAATGAAATCAACCCAGTCTTGTGAAGACTCCTTTTTGGTCTCTCTGAACTTTATCCTGTACTGTTCTGTGGTTAAGCCATAACCATCCAGGAGTGCATTCTTAAGAACTGTAAAATTATTGGCATCATTTTCTTTCACAGTAAGGAGCCTATCCCTACCTTTTCCACTAAATGATAGCCATAGGATAGCAGCCCACTGCTTTTGAGGGACATCCTGTACAGCACAGGCCCTCTCAAGTGCAGCAAACCACTTGTTAATGTCATCCCCCTCCTTATAAGGGGGAACTATCTTGTGCAGATTCCTGGAATCATGCTCTTTTGCAGGATGACTATGGGGAATACTGCTGCTGCCACCATGGGTATCTAAACCCAACTTCTGTCTTTCCTTCTCTAATTCTAAAGACTGTCTATCCAAATCCAGCTGTTGCTTCTTGAGCTTCAGTCTGGTTTGTTCCACTCTCAATCTATTGAGCTCCCTTTCTAACAATCTGTCATCAGGGTGGGTGGGAGGGACATTTCTAGATACAGAGGTATGATGGGAATGAACAGAAGGAGACCTGTCCCTTACAGAGGGCACCCTAACAGCTTGGCTAACAGTATAATGTGAGAGCACACCATCAGTATGGTGTGATTCAACCTCTGTACCAACTATGCTAGACTGTCTAGTAATGGGCAGGCTGAGAAGTTTCTTTCCTGAATCTTTTCCTGGGGGAGTCCCTGGATCAGATTGAGAACCATTAGCTACTTTGTCACCAGATTGGGCACTTATGGCCTTATCCTGTACTCTAAGCATGTTAATTAACAGTTCTAAGGAAGGATTCTTCCCTACACTCAAACCTCTCTCTATGCAGAGACTCCTTGCTCCTTTCCAGCTAAGGTGATCATATGCAAGTTTGGACAGCTCAACATTTTGGCCTGTGCCAGACATTTTTAGAGAGAGTTAAAGTGATAGAGAAAGAGACAAAAGTTTTCAGAACTTTTTGCAAAGACAGAAAAAAAACTTTTAAAACTTTTAAGAACTTTTTGAAAGTTTAGGAGTACTTTTCAGCACTTAGAAAAGAGTGAAAAGAGGAAATGCAAAACGTTTTGGCTATGTGTATATACACTGACCTTGTTTTGTATATTTTTCTCTTATGAAAAGTACAATGACAAGAGTGGTAAGTAGTCTCAAGCACTTATCCCACCACTGCACAACCAATGTAGGAGGCTGGACTGGCTTGTAGTGAGTACCAAGGGGTACTTGCACCTTGCACCAGGCCCAGTTATCCCTTATTAGTGTATAGGGTGTCTAGCAGCTTAGGCTGATAGATAATGGTAGCTTAGCAGAGCAGCTTAGGCTGAACTAGGAGACGTGTGAAGCTACTACACTACCACTTAGTGTCATATGCACAATATCATAAGAAAACACAATACACAGTTATACTAAAAATAAAGGTACTTTATTTTTATGACAATATGCCAAAGTATCTTAGAGTGTACCCTCAGTGAGAGGATAGGAAATATACACAAGATATATATACACAATAGCAAAAATATGCAGTATAGTCTTAGAAAACAGTGCAAACAATGTATAGTTACAATAGGATGCAATGGGGAAATATAGGGATAGGGGCAACACAAACCATATACTCCAAAAGTGGAATGCGAACCACGAATGGACCCCAAACCTATGTGACCTTGTAGAGGGTCGCTGGGACTATTAGAAACTAGTGAGAGTTAGAAAAATAACCCTCCCAAGACCCTGAAAAGTGAGTGCAAAGTGCACCAAAGTTCCCCTAAGGACAAAAGAGTTGTGTTAGAGGAATAATGCAGGAAAGACACAAACCAGCAATGCAACAACTGTGGATTTCCAATCTAGGGTACCTGTGGAACAAGGGGACCAAGTCCAAAAGTCACAAGCAAGTCGGAGATGGGCAGATGCCCAGGAAATGCCAGCTGCGGGTGCAAAGAAGCTTCAACTGGACAGAAGAAGCTGAGGTTTCTGCAGGAACGAAAAGAGCTAGAGACTTCCCCTTTGGTGGACGGATCCCTCTTGCCTTGGAGAGTCGTGCAGAAGTGTGTTCCCGCCGGAAGGACGCCAACAAGCCTTGCTACATGCAAATCGTGCGTTTGGCGTTTTTGGACGCTGCTGGGGCCCAGGAGGGATCAGGAGGTCGCAAATTGGACCTGAAGAGAGAGGGGACGTCGCGCAAGACAAAGAGCCCTCACTGAAGCAGGTAGCACCCGGAGAAGAGCCAGAAACAGGCACTACGAGGATGCGTGAAACGGTGCTCGCCGAAGTTGCACAAAGGAGTCCCACGTCGCCGGAGACCAACTTAGAAAGTCGTGCAATGCAGGTTAGAGTGCCGTGGACCCAGGCTTGGCTGTGCACAAAGGATTTCCGCCGGAAGTGCACAGGGGCCGGAGTAGCTGCAAAGTCGCGGTTCCCAGCAATGCAGCCCAGCGAGGTGAGGCAAGGACTTACCTCCACCAAACTTGGGCTGAAGAGTCACTGGACTGTGGGGGTCACTTGGACAGAGTTGCTGGATTCGAGGGACCTCGCTCGTCGTGCTGAGAGGAGACCCAAGGGACCGGTGATGCAGCTTTTTGGTGCCTGCGGTTGCAGGGGGAAGATTCCGTCGACCCACAGGAGATTTCTTCGGAGCTTCTGGTGCAGAGAGGAGGCAGGCTACCCCCACAGCATGCACAAGCAGGAAAACAGTCGAGAAGGCGGCAGGATCAGCGTTACAGAGTTGCAGTAGTCGTCTTTGCTACTATGTTGCAGGTTTGCAGGCTTCCAGCGCGGTCAGCGGTCGTTTCCTTATCAGAAGGTGAAGAGAGAGATGCAGAGGAACTCGGCTGAGCTCATGCATTCGTTATCTAAAGTTTCCCCAGAGACAGAGACCCTAAATAGCCAGAAAAGAGGGTTTGGCTACCTAGGAGAGAGGAAAGGCTACTAACACCTGAAGGAGCCTATCAGCAGGAGTCTCTGACGTCACCTGGTGGCACTGGCCACTCAGAGCAGTCCAGTGTGCCAGCAGCACCTCTGTTTCCAAGATGGCAGAGGTCTGGAGCACACTGGAGGAGCTCTGGACACCTCCCAGGGGAGGTGCAGGTCAGGGGAGTGGTCACTCCCCTTTCCTTTGTCCAGTTTCGCGCCAGAGCAGGGGCTAAGGGGTCCCTGAACCGGTGTAGACTGGCTTATGCCGAATTGGGCACATCTGTGCCCAACAAAGCATTTCCAGAGGCTGGGGGAGGCTACTCCTCCCCTGCCTTCACACCATTTTCCAAAGGGAGAGGGTTGTCACACCCTCTCTCAGAGGAAGTTCTTTGTTCTGCCATCCTGGGCCAGGCCTGGCTGGACCCCAGGAGGGCAGCTGCCTGTCTGAGGGGTTGGCAGCAGCAGCAGCTGCAGTGAAACCCCAGGAAGGGCAGTCTGGCAGTACCAGGGTCTGTGCTACAGACCACTGGGATCATGGAATTGTACCAACAATGCCAGGATGGCATAGAGGGGGCAATTCCATGATCATAGACATGTTACATGGCCATATTCGGAGTTACCATGGTGAAGCTACATATAGGTAGTGACCTATATGTAGTGCACGCGTGTAATGGTGTCCCCGCACTCACAAAGTTCAGTGAATTGGCTCTGAACAATGTGGGGGCACCTTGGCTAGTGCCAGGGTGCCCTCACACTAAGTAACTTTGCACCTAACCTTTACCAGGTAAAGGTTAGACATATAGGTGACTTATAAGTTACTTAAGTGCAGTGTAAAATGGCTGTGAAATAACGTGGACGTTATTTCACTCAGGCTGCAGTGGCAGGCCTGTGTAAGAATTGTCAGAGCTCCCTATGGGTGGCAAAAGAAATGCTGCAGCCCATAGGGATCTCCTGGAACCCCAATACCCTGGGTACCTCAGTACCATATACTAGGGAATTATAAGGGTGTTCCAGTAAGCCAATGTAAATTGGTAAAAATGGTCACTAGCCTGTTAGTGACAATTTGAAAGTAATGAGAGAGCATAACCACTGAGGTTCTGGTTAGCAGAGCCTCAGTGAGACAGTTAGGCACCACACAGGGAACATATACATGCACACCTATGAGCACTGGGGCCCTGTGTGACAGGGTCCCAGTGACACATACATATAGGCCACAAACCTATGAGCACTGGGGTCCTGACCAGCAGGATCCCAGTGACACATAACCACCATACTGAAAACATAGTGTTTTCACTATGAGCACTGAGGCCTGGCTATCAGGATCCCAGAAAGACAGTGAAAACAGTGACAAACATCCTGACATACACTCACAAACATGCCAAAAGTGGGGGTAACAAGGCTAGAAAGAGGCTACCTTCTCACAGTTCCCCAAAGAGCACAGAAGTCGTGATAGTGGAATTCTGCAGAAAAGACCAACTCCAGCAATGCAACAACAATGGATTTCCAGACAAGAGTACCTGTGGAACAAGGAGACCAAGTCCAAAAGTCACGATCAAGTCGGGAGTGGGCAGATGCCCAGGAAATGCCAGCTGTGGGTGCAAAGAAGCTGCCACCGGATGGTAGAAGCGGAGAATTCTGCAAGAACGACAAGGGCTAAAAACTTCCCCTTTGGAGGATGGATGTCCCATGTCGTGAAGAGTCGCGCAGAAGTATTTTCCCGCAGAAAGATGGCAAACAAGCCTTGCTAGCTGCAAAGCTCACGGTTAGGGTTTTTGGATGCTGCTGTGGCCCAGGAAGGACCAGGATGTCACCAATTGCGTGAGGGGACAGAGGGGGCGTCCAGCAAGACAAGGAGCCCACTCAGAAGCAAACAGCACCTGGAGAAGTGCCGGAACAGGCACTACAAAGTGGAGTGAAATGGTGCTCACCCGAAGTTACACAAGAGAGTCCCACTCCGCCGGAGGACAACTCAGGAGGTTGTGCAATGCAGGTTAGAGTGCCGTGGACCCAGGCTTGGCTGTGCACAAAGGAAATCCTCGAAGAGTACACAGGAGCCGGAGCAGCTGCAAATTACCCGGTACCCAGCAATGCAGTCTAGCTTGGGGAGGCAAGGACTTACCTCCACCAAACTTGGACTGAAGTGTCACTGGACTGTGGGAGTCACTTGGACAGAGTTGCTGAGTTCCAGGGACCTCGCTCGTCATGCTGAGAGGGGACCCAGAGGACCGGTGATGCAGTCTTTTGTTGCCTGCGGTTGCAGGGGGAAGATTCCGTCGACCCACGGGAAATTTCTTCATAGCTCCTGTTGCAGAGAGGAGGCAGGCTACCCCCAGAGCATGCACCACCAGGAAACAGTCGAGAAAGCCGGCAGGATGAAGCGATACAAGGTTGCTAGTAGTGTTGCACCGCAGCAGCGTACTAGGGCCGCTGCGGCGCACCATGCAGGGAACGCGGCAGCCCGCGGGCAGACCGCGGGGAAAGCCGCGGCTCAGATTCAGGGTCACGGCACACGCTGCGGTCCATTTCTCCGGCCGCCAGTTCGAGGACAGGCGCGGCAGGATAGAAGACCCCGAGTCGGGTCTCGATCCTTGCCCCGCTCAGCGCGCGCAGCACATTTAATTAATTAAAACACATGAGGGATTCCCCGGGGAACCCTCCTTGCCACCACTTACCTTTTACACGGCCAAAAGCCGTATGCATGCACATGGCTCATTTTTATGCATGCTTTTCCCCTTCCCAGCATGCTGTTCACTTCCTCTTTTCCCTGCATGCATTATTTCCCTTTTCTTGGGAGCATGTTTTCTATTCTAGTTCTGATCTTTTTCCCAAACCAAGATGGTGGTTTTACTACTTCCTGTTTTCCACTTCCTGTCTAGGGGTATATAAGGGGAATCTATCTTTCTTCTCATTGCGTTACAACACTGCTGTGGTGGTAGTCACGCTCCGGCTGGTTTCCTCTTGTGGCGCCAGTTGTTCTTGATCTGTCTTCTGTCTCCAGAATTCCTGAATTCCAGAATCTTAAGTCCTAACGTCCTTGTGTCCTCCTTCTGTTTCAGGGAGTTCCTGTTGGAGGTCTGTAGGAGGATGGACTGGCTTGTAGTGAGTACCAAGGGATACTTACACCTTGCACCAGGCCCAGGTATCCCTTATTAGTGTAGAGGGGTGTCTAGCAGCTTAGGCTTATAGAAAAGGCAGCTTAGCAGAGCAGCTTAGGCTGAACTAGGAGAAGAGTGAAGCTCCTACAGTACCACTAATGTCACTTGCACAATATCATAAGAAAACACAATACACAGATATACTAAAAATAAAGGTACTTTATTTTTATGACAATATGCCAAAGTATCTCAGTGAGTACCCTCAGTATGAGGATAGCAAATATACACAAGATATATGTACACAATACCAAAAATATGCAGTATAGCAATAGAAAACAGTGCAAACAATGTATAGTTACAATAGGATGCAATGGGGACACATAGGGATAGGGGCAACACAAACCATATACTCTAGAAGTGGAATGCGAACCACGAATGGACCCCAAACCTATGTGACCTTGTAGAGGGTCGCTGGGACTGTAAGAAAACAGTGAGGGTTAGAAAAATAGCCCACCCCAAGACCCTGAAAAGTGGGTGCAAAGTGCACCTAAGTTCCCCAAAGAGCACAGAAGTCGTGATAGGGGAATTCTGCAGAAAAGACCAACACCAGCAATGCAACAACGATGGATTTCCAGACAAGAGTACCTGTGGAACAAGGAGACCAAGTCCAAAAGTCAAGATCAAGTCGGGAGTGGGCAGATGCCCAGGAAATGCCAGCTGTGGGTGCAAAGAAGCTGCCACTGGATGGTAGAAGCGGAGAATTCTGCAAGAACGACAAGGGCTAAAAACGTCCCCTTTTGAGGATGGATGTCCCATGTCGTGAAGAGTCGTGCAGAAGTTTTTTCCCGCAGAAAGATGGCAAACAAGCCTTGCTAGCTGCAAAGCTCAAGGTTAGGGTTTTTGGATGCTGCTGTGGCTCAGGAAGGACCAGGATGTCACCAATTCCGTGAGGGGACAGAAGGGGCATCCAGCAAGACAAGGAGCCCACTCAGAAGCAAGCAGCACCTAGAGAAGTGCCGGAACAGGCACTACAAAGTGGAGTGAAATGGTGCTCACCCAAAGTTACACAAGAGAGTCCCACTCCGCCAGAGGACAACTCAGGAGGTTGTGCAATGCAGGTTAGAGTGCCGTGGACCCAGGCTTGGCTGTGCACAAAGGAAATCCTCGAAGAGTGCACAGGAGCCGGAGTAGCTGCAAAACACGCCGTTCCCAGCAATGCAGTCTGGCGTGGGGAGGCAAGGACTTACCTACACCAAACTTGGACTGAAGAATCACTGGACTGTGGGAGTCACTGGGACAGAGTTGCTGAGTTCAAGGGACCTCGCTCGTCATGCTGAGAGGAGAACCAGAGGACCAGTGATGAAGTTCTTTGGTGCCTGCGGTTGCAGGGGGAAGATTCCATCGACCCACGGGAGATTTCTTCAGAGCTTCTAGTGAAGAGAGGAGGCAGACTACCCCCACAGCATGCACCACCAGGAAAACAGTCGAGAAGGCGGCAGGATCAGCGTTACAAGGTCGCAGTAGTCGTCTTTGCTACTTTGTTGCAGTTTTGCAGGCTTCCAGCGCGGTCAGCAGTCGATTCCTTGGCAGAAGGTGAAGAGAGAGATGCAGAGGAACTCTGATGAGCTCTTGCATTCGTTATCTAAGGAATTCCCCAAACCAGAGACCCTAAATAGCCAGAAAAGAGGGTTTGGCTACTTAGGAGAGAGAATAGGCTAGCAAAACCTGAAGGAGCCTATCAGAAGGAGTCTCTGATGTCACCTGCTGGCACTGGCCACTCAGAGCAGTCCAGTGTGCCAGCAGCACCTCTGTTTCCAAGATGGCAGAGGTCTGGAGCACACTGGAGGAGCTCTGGGCACCTCCCAGGGGAGGTGCAGGTCAGGGGAGTGGTCACTCCCCTTTCCTTTGTCCAGTTTCACGCCAGAGCAGGGCTGAGGGATCCCTGAACCGGTGCAGACTGGCTTATGCAGAGATGGGCACCATCTGTGCCCATCAAAGCATTTCCAGAGGCTGGGGGAGGCTGCTCCTCCTCAGCCCTGACACCTTTTTCCAAAGGGAGAGGGTGTAACACCCTCTCTCTGAGGAAGTCCTTTGTTCTGCCTTCCTGGACCATGCCTGGCTGGACCCCAGGAGGGCAGAAACCTGTCTGAGGGGTTGGCAGGAGCAGCAACTGCAGTGAAACCCCTGGGAAAGGTAGTTAGGCAGTACCCGGGTCTGAGCTAGAGACTCGGGGGATCATGGAATTGTCTCCCCAATGCCCGAATGGCATTGGGGTGACAATTCCATGATCCTAGACATGTTACATGGCCATGTTCGGAGTTACCATTGTGACGCTATACATATGTTGTGACATATGTATAGTGCACGCGTGTAATGGTGTCCCCGCACTCACAAAGTCGGGGGAATTTGCCCTGTACAATGTGGGAGCACCTTGGCTAGTGCCAGGGTGCTTACACACTAAGGGGCATATTCGACGCAAAAATAACTCCATATTTATACTTTGGCGTTAGACGCGTCTAGCGCCAAAGTTCATGGAGTTAGCGTCATTTTTTGGCGTGAACATCTCCCTTGCGTTAATGATATGCAAGGGAGGCGTTCCCGTCTTAAAAAATTACTCCCAGGCCTGTGCGTGGTATTTATACTCCTGGGCAAAAATGACGCCCGGGAGTGGGCGGGGCAAAAAACCCCGCATTTGCGCCTCTTTTTAACGCCTGGGTCAGGGCAGGCGTTAAGGGACATGTGGGCTCAGAAGGAGCCCAGAGGTGCCCTCCCCTGCCCCCAGGGACACCCCCTGCCACCCTTGCCCACCCCAGGAGGACACCCAAGGCTGGAGGGACTCATCCCAGGGACATTAAGGTAAGTTCAGGTAAGTTTTTTTTCTTCATTTTTTTTGTGGCATAGGGGGGCCTGATTTGTGCCCCCCTACATGCCACTATGCCCAATGACCATGCCCAGGGGACATAAGTCCCCTGGGCATGGCCATTGGGCAAGGGGGCATGACTCCTGTCTTTGCTAAGACAGGAGTCATGTTGATGGGCGATGGGCGTCGTAAATAAATGGCGCAAATCGGGTTAAGTCGATTTTTTTGACTCAACCTGACTTGCCCCATTTCTAGACGCCCATACGCCATTTTCCCCTACGCCGACGCTGCCTGGTGTACGTGTTTTTTTTTCACGCACACCAGGCAGCGCCGGTCAGCTAACGCCGGTTAACGCCATTCTATAAATACGGAGCCCGCATGGCGTGGGCGCAGTTTTGCGTCAAAAAGTATAAATATGGGCCTAAGTAACTTAGCACCCAACCTTTACTAGGTAAAGGTTAGACAGATAGGTGACTTATAAGTTACTTAAGTGCAGTGGTAAATGGCTGTGAAATAACGTGGATGTTATTTCACTCAGGCTGCACTGGCAGACCTGTGTAAGAATTGTCAGATCTCCCTATGGGTGGCACAAGAAATGCTGCAGCCCATAGGGATCTCCTGGAACCCCAATACCCTGGGTACCTCAGTACCATATACTAGGGAATTATAAGGGTGTTCCAGTATGCCAATGTAAATTGGTAAAATTGGTCACTAGCCTGTTAGTGACAATTTGTACAGAGAGAGCATAACCACTGAGGTTCTGGTTAGCAGAGCCTCAGTGAGACAGTTAGGCATCACACAGGGAACACATACATATAGGTCACAAACTTATGAGCACTGGGGTCCTGGCTAGCAGGGTCCCAGTGACACATAACAAACATACTGAAAACATAGGGTTTTCACTATGAGCACTGGGCCCTGGCTGGCAGGATCCCAGTGAGACAGTGAAAACACCCTGACATACACTCACAAACAGGCCAAAAGTGGGGGTAACAAGGCTAGAAAGAGGCTACTTTCTCACAAGGAGCATACCATCGTTTAAGGATAAAGGAAGGGGATGAGTGGAACATCGCCTTCAGAAACCTTTCGGTCACTATGAATACCGAGTAATGCCATTTGGGCTCACCAATGCCCCCTCCATTTTTCAAAGATTCATGGACTATTTTTCCGATCTTCTACAGCAAACAGTGATTGTTTATCTAGATGACATTTTAATATTTTCTGTCCACCCAGAACAACACACTAAACATGTTCTCCAAGTCCTAGAGAGACTCAGACAACACCATTTATTCTGCAAACCAGAAAAATGCGAGTTTGATCGAACAGAGGTAAAATACTTGGGATATTGCATTAACCAAACTGGGGTTGCCATGGATTCAGATAAGGTTCAAGCTATACTGGATTGGCCGTCCCCCTCTTCCATCAAAGAAACTCAGTGTTTTTTGGGATTGGCCAGTTTCTATCGACAATTTTTAGCGGACTTTGGCAAGAGAACCAGTTATATTACTCAAACCCTTAAAAAAGACAATCTAAGGAAGGGTTTTTATTGGACACAAGACGCAGAGTTGGCTTTTCAAGAATTAAAGAAAGCCTTCATTCAAGCTCCCATTTTACGGCACCCAGACACCAACAAACAGTTCATCGTTGTTGCAGACGCCTCCGAAAGAGCCATAGGGGCTGCCTTACTACAGAAACAAGACGATGATGAGTTGGAGCACCCTGTATTTTACCTTTCACACATATTATCCGATTCAGAGCGGAATTATTCAGTGTTAGAACAAGAGTTACTCGCCTTGAAGACCGCGTGCACAGAATGGAGACACTTCCTGATGGGCTCGAAAGAACCCTTTGAAGCCCGGACAGATAACCGAAACTTACAATGCTTGAGAAACTTTCAGTGTCAGAATAGCCGGCAGGCTCGATGGGCTTTCTTTTTCAGTCAATGTGATTTTTACATCACATACATCCCTGGTTCTCAGAATATCTTGGCCGATGCCTTGTCTCGGCGTTACCCTGAGTGTAGCGATTCTCCTGTACAGAACCTATTCGAAAGTAACAAGATCATTGGTTTAGTACAGACATTTCTAGACCAGGTCAAGTCCGAATATTCCCGTCTGGAAACTACAGAGATGAACAAGTTGCGCCTGCAACTTCATATAGATCATGGATACTATTACCATAACAAAGCCCTGTTCTTACCCACTAAGTAAGTCCAGACAGAAGCCCTACGTATGTGCCACGATTCCCCCATCGCAGGTCATCGCGGAATGAAAGCTACCCAAGAGCTTCTGCTTTGCTCCTTCTAGTGGCCCACTCTCAAGGCGGATACTGAAGACTGTGTGTCATCCTGTCCCATATGTGCACAAGCCAAGGCACCCCGTACTAAACCAGTAGGATTACTTCGCCCATTACCTGTTCCCCCAGGTCCATGGCACACTATCTCCACTGATTTTATGTGCTCTTTACCCTCTTCAGTTGGAAATCAAGTAATAATGGTGACCGTTGATTCCTTCACTAAGATGGCACATTTCATGGCGTTAAGAAAACTACCAACGGCAAAGGAACTAAGCCAAGTCTTTACGCAGGAGATCTTCCGGCTTCATGGACTACCTCAGGTCATTATCTCAGATCGGGGTCCTCAATATATCTCCCGGTTCTGGAAACAATTCTGTAAGACCCTGGGAATAGAAGTGGCCTTATCATCAGGGTTCCATCCTCAAACTAATGGGCAGACGGAACGACTAAATCAAGGCCTCGAACAATATTTACGCAGCTTCTGCAATGCTATGCAGAGTAATTGGTCTACCTATTTACCACTTGCGGAATTCTCCTACAACAACCCAATAGACAGTGCCTCGAAAGTCTCCCCTTTCTGTGGGTCTTACGGTTTCCATCCTAAGGCTTTTCTAACTCCTCTGAAAGATACTTCCAATCTTCCTGCCATCTCCTCATATGTTTGGCAACTACGGGGTGTCCAACGTGTTATCCATTCTAATCTTATAGACACTAAGTCACGCATGAAAAGGATGGCTGATAAAAAGCGTTGTGAGGCTCCACAGTATCAGGTCCACGATAAGGTTTGGCTTTCCTCTAGATTTTTGCCTCTCCGACTTACCCAGAACAAATTTAAACCTCGTTATTATGGTCCATTCCTGATTCTCGAGAAGATCAATCCGGTGTCTGTGCGTCTTCGTCTGCCCCAGACTTGGAAAATACATCCTGTGTTCCATGTCTCACAACTCAAACCTTACCTTCCTGATCCTTTTCACAGACAATTCTCATGTCCTCCCCCTCTGCTGATTGATAATGTACCTGAATACGAGGTCCAGGAAATCTGTGACTCTTGTTTTCTCCATGGGCACCTCGAATATCTTGTTAATTGGAAAGGCTACCCTATGAGTGAGTGTTCCTGGGAAGATGCCCTTTTGGGTCATGCCCCTCTTTTGGTCCGTCGTTTTTTCTGACTTTTTCCTCACAAGCCTGGGGCCTCGGGGGGGGGACCTACTGTTGCGCCACGGCAGAGTACTAAGGCCGCTGCGGCGCAACAGGCAGGGAACGCGGCAGCCCGCGGGCAGACCGCGGGGAAAGCCACGACTCGGATTCAGGGTCGCGGCACATGCTGCGGCCCATTTCTCCGGCCGCCAGTTCCCGGACAGGCGCGGCAGGATTGAAGACCCCGAGTCGGGTCTCGATCCTTGCCGCGCTCAGCGCGCGCAGCACATTTAATTAATTAAAACACATCAGGGATTCCCCGGGGAACCCTCCTTGCCACCACTTACCTTTTACACGGCCAAAAGTCGTATGCATGCACATGGCTCCTTTTTATGCATGCGTTTCCCCTTCCCAGCATGCTGTTCACTTCCTCTTTTTTTCCATCCTGTCATAGACTAGGAAAATCTACATTTATGGCATATAACCTAATAATTGCCATGGAAATAAAAGACGGTCTTCAGCACTGCTTTGATGATTACAAGATCTTTTGCCACAAAAAGTCACTGCTACAGTGGTTGGTTTACTGGTTAGCAGCTTAGGTTAGCATTGTTTTTGACCAGGGTTCAAACCTCACCTGGAGAAAAATATTTTTTGAGGTTGTTTTTCATTTTTTTAAAAATGTTAGCCAAATGAAAGAGGTTTCATTGTAAATCACCCCCTGGCACGGTCTGGGCGATTTGTGGTCTATTTGGTCATGGCAGTGCATGCTAGACATGTGTGACATGCTGTGGCATGTAGAAGGGGGAACAAGGTTTGCAGTGAAAGAAATCCCTTACTCTGTGTAATGAGAGATAGAGGAAGCTTGTATAGTAAAAATAAATGCATGGGGCTAGATCCAGGGTGAAAGAGAGTAAGGGTTATTTGTTTCTGAAGTATGAAAAGTACCTGTGAATTTGTGGCACGTAACAGATAAATGACAATGGAAATAGAAAAATTATCCATATAATGATATTATCTAGTCTAGTGGGTAAAGCCTTTGAGTTTGTGTTGCCCTATATCAAGAGTTTAAACCCCACCTTAAGAGTTTTTGACTTGCAGTGGTTTTCTATGTTTATTTTTTTTATTTTATCCAAACGAAAGAGGATCATTTGGAAATCCCCCCAAGCAATATTTGCATCACCCACAACCACGATTTGCAGGTGTTCTGTCTTTAGCCGCTCCCCGTCCGAATCGGGTTGGCTCTGTTATGTGCGCATGCGCCCAACTGTGCGCATGCGCACCGGCGATTTTGTCAATTTCACCGTCTGGAACTGCTCCCCTCAACGGGCACTTCTGTAGCGCATGCACGCTTAGAATTTTATTGAAGATGACGCGCATGCGCATGCACGTTTTTCATTCTAACGGTCGGCATTGCCAGGGGCACAACAGATTGCGGTCGGAGCAGCATTACCGCCTCCTTACGGACGCGTCGGAGCGGCGCTACCCCTTCTCTAAGGTCAGTACTCGTGCCGAATATATATTCTATATATATAATCTCGGCTTTCCTCTTTCACTGACTTTCTTTTGTGTCACTGCCCTTCTACTAGTTACCTGTTCCCGAGCTGCGTCACAGCACCGCATTGGGCCGTTAGAAGCAGCTCGGGACGCCGCATGCATTTTGTGAGCACTAAATAAATGGCAGTTAGCGCGATTATCATTATGAAATGCGAGCCTCTGTTTAGGTGGGGCCAGGCGCGCAGGCATGAATGTTACTGTTATTAGGGTGACCACCTGTCGGTAATTTCCACGGACTGCCTGTAATTTGGCCTTGCCGCCCGTTGTCCGCGATGAAAGGGTTAAGGGACGGTATTTGTCCGTAATTTTAACCTTTCACCAAAAGGACAACGGAGGCAGGGCCAAATTACAGGCAGATTAGTTTCCCCAACTGGACTGAAAGGCAGGGGGTCTCCTGTGCTCAGAGGCAGGGAGGGGCAAATAGATAAGAAACTGCCTTCTTGCCAGGGGGCCTCCTTCCCTCAAGAAATGCAAACGTGGGCAACTGGTAAATCTGCGAACATAAAGGGGCTTTAAAACCTGCATTGACTTTAACCAAAGGAGTCACTTGAAGTTTTCTAATAGCAAAGATATTTTCTTTCAGAGAGATACTGTAATGGTGTTCCAAGGTGAGCTGTGGAGTGTGTGGTTTTATAAGACTGTTATAAATATTGTTAGTACTAGGTATAAACTATATATTAATCAAATCTGTATTTGAAAAACACTTTTTTTAAAATTTAACTGGAATGTATTTGCACATTTTGTAGCAGCCTATATTATGATGTAATTGTAGTTATATAACGTTTACTACCCCCGACGAGGCATCAGTTGCATGTTTAAAACAAGGACTTACACATTCACAGTTCCTTCAGGGACCTCCTACCTCATAGTACTAACAGGCATTGGCAAAGCCAATAGGTCTTGTCTACGCAAGAGTTATTGGCTTTGCCAATGTGTTTTGACCAGAGTGGCTGCTGTTTAGCATGGCTATAAGTTAGTGGCATAGTGGCGTGAAGTTCAATTAGAGTACAGTGCAGTGGGGTACTGTGCAGTTGTTTAGAGTGCATTTGCGTAGAGTGCAGTGGCATGGGACAAAGTAGAGTGGAGTAGAATGGCATACAATAGAGTGGCAGAGTGCAGTAGTGTAGAGTGGTGCAGTGGCATAGAGTGCAGAGTAGACTTGCGTGGCAGAGAGTGCAGTGGCGTAGTGTTGAGTGGTGCAGTGCAGAGTTGATTATAGTGCTGTAGAGTGCAGTTGCATAGAGTGGATTGATGTAGAGCGGCATAGAGTGCAGTAGCGTAGAATGCAGTAGTACAGAGTAAATTGCTGTACAGTGGCGGAGAGTGCAATGTTGCAGAGTAGAAGGTAGTGGTGTACAGTGCAGTGGCATGTGGTAGAGTAGCATAGAGTGGAGTAGAGTGGCATACAATAGAGTGGCAGAGAGTGCAGTAATGCAGAGAGGTGCAGTGTCATAGAGTGCAGAGTAGACTCATGTTGCAGAGTGCAGTGGCGTAGAGTGGTGCAGTGCAGAGTATAGTGCCTAGAGTGCAGTGGCATAGGGTGCAGTGATGCAGTGTAGTGGCATAGAGTGCAGTAGTAAAGAATAGTGTGTTGTAGAGTGCAGTTTTGTAGTGTCAGTGGAGTGATGTGGAGGGGCATAGAGTACAGTGGTGCAGAGTAAAGGGCAGCAGCAAACAGTACAGTTGTTTAGAGTGCACTGGCGTAGAGTACAGTGGCATGGGGCAGAGCAGTGTCATAGAATACAGTGGAATAGAGTGTATAGGTGCAGAATGTATTAGTACAGAGTAGAGTGGTGTAGAGTATGGTGGCGACCAGTGCAGTGTTTCTCAAGGATTCCAAAACTAAATGGCCATTTTTCAGAGGATTTATACGATCTTGTATTGTCTGGCATCTGCCCCATTACTGTTTCTTTCATGGAAAGAAGAGTGACCTTCATTTGTATTACGGACATTTGAGATAAGTAGGTGAGGTACTGGTTAGTTGAGGTACATCATCATACTTAGTATAACTCACATATAGTATAGCTCCCCTGTTAATATAGTTGATGTACAGTTAGCAGCTTAATTGTGTATGGGCAGTCAATTTCTTCTTTCAGTTAATTGGTTAGTCCAGTCTACTGGTATTTTGTACGAGCATCTATCCTATCTGCTCAGTTTATATTTTTTTCTGCAGGACATATTGTTACAGTGGTTCAAAAATGAGAATCAAATACAATATCTGTATGTATTTGGCGTTTTGCTTATTGTCAAATGTCCTTCTCTTAAGGTTAACCCCCAAATGTTGGCCTTCCTTCTCTTTCTCAGACTTTTTCTTGTTGTCGGGCCTCTGAGCACTTTACCACTACTAACCAGTGCTGAAGTGCATGCGCTCTTTCCTTAAAATATGGTGATGTATGCTTAACACAGTTGGCATATTAGATTTACTTATGAGTCCCTAATAAATTGTACTTACCTATGCCCTGGATTTGTAAATTAAAGGCTACTAGTGCGCCCACAGTAATGATTGCGCATCCCAATTAAGTAGTACGTCAACATAACTTGCTTGTCATTCCAGAGTCTGTGTGTGCAGTTCTAAACTTCCATTTTGATCTGTCAAGTTAAATCTTTCCAGGTTCAAACCTTTATTTTTAAAACATATGTAACCCCTTTAGTGGGCCTGGGACAGATCAAAGGGCAGGGGCAAGTTGGACGTGTATTTTTAATTTTAACCTGTTGTGGTAATACAAAACCTATTACACTTGTCTTTCACCACCGCAAGGCCTAACTTTCACTTAAGCTAACATCAGGGTTACCTTGAAGCAGCCTGTCTAATTTCGAACTGAAAAAAACAAAATTTTGACTTTGGTGTCTATGGACTCGCAATTCAAAATCACAACTTATGGTCAAGTCTAACATTAATTTGTGTGGCTGAAAATGTCACATTAATAAATTTGCCGTTTTATTTTCTTAAATATTTACTGCCTACTGGCATGTCTACATGTTTGGGTGGGTGACGCATCATCTCTTGTGCATTCCCTCCAGACAGGCACACGCCAAGGAAGCTCAGGTGTGACTGGATCATAAATATCCTGATGGCCCACCCTTGGCAGGATGAAATGGTGCAGCTGGCACATCTAAATGGGCTGGCTATTCTTCCCACACATGGATGCATAATCCCCCTTAGCGAGTCTGCAACTAGTCACTGCACTTCCTGTCCTATTTGCACTTTCTTCAAAGGCCTCTTTTTTAAGTCTCCCCCATTTCAGAGGCACCACTGGGCATAATAATTGGACCTTTTTTTCCCTTTCACTTGCTGCTTTTCTGTCCTTTTCTCTTTTTCTCCCTCTTGTGTTTACCCCGCACTGATGGTGTCCCAGCATCCCCACCCGCCCCATGCAAAGCGCTTCTCCCACCTCCTTATCGCTGGACCACCGCCTCCATACCTCTCTTCCTTAACGACGGCCGCCACACTAGTGCGCCACAGGGAAGCCTGTTTGTGCATGGACGCCACCCAGCACCAGGGACCCTGGTTCTCACCCCTTCTGCTGGTTTAACGCAAGCACTCTACGTGCCCTCAACCCCATAAGATCATCAGCATGCCACCAAGCTGACCACATGTACAAACATGGATCATTTTCTTGCTGCGCCTGCTCCAGCATACTCCCAAGTACCACCCCATGATTCCTCACTGCTCCTTAACACATGCTCCCTCGTCAAGCATGCACTACAAGTCTGAGACCTCGACTCAACAGCTCTGGACGTCACCATCTCGCTATGAGTTGGATCACCCCTGCAGCTACCACGTACATTGCCACGGCCATTACGCACAACTACAAAATCATACACAAGGACAGAGCCAACCTTCCTGGAGGTGTCATTGCCATAATCTACTAGAAAAACCTCTGCCTTTCATCATCTAGTTGCATTCTGTCAACGCATGAGCATCTACATTTCCACATCCTGACCAACCGAAACACCTTCCTACGTGGCACCCTCATCTACAGGCCACCTGCACCTCAACCCCAGTCTTTACAAGACATTGTCAACCTCATTGCCCCTCCAAGCACTCACTTCCTCCTGTTCCATCCCACTCTGTGATCGCGATTTACAGCTTGATACCCTCAATGACCCCCAATACATCAAACATCCTGTACGACCCCACAATTCTCGGCGTCAAACAACTAGTCATTGTCCCTACCCACAAACCCCTTCACATCCTCTACGCCATTCTCTCAGCAGGGGACAACCTCACCTTCATCCACACCTCCAAACACTGTTGGCTTGACCAAGTGCATCTACTTCACCTACTCAAACACTGCACGCCACCACATTCCCTAACCCCCTGGCAAACATTGGGCTATAGTCACGGAAGCACAGATCACCAAACGCTGTCAACCACGCCAATGAATCCGCAGGCATACTAAAGCGCTGACTCTGAATGTGCAGCCAATGTAGCCCCACTAAGGAAATTGGCATGGAATCTACATAGCAAAACTCCCAAGTGGTTTACGCAAGACCTACATCAATCCAAGCGCGCCTGCAGACGATTGTAATGCAAATGGAGCCTCCGCAAATCCACCAAACCGCACCGCCTGCAAAAATACTGACGCAACGTACCACCAGAACATACGAGCCACCCAAAAAGCTGCATTTCAAGCATGCCTCAACACCAGCACTCGCAATATCAAAGAGCTCTTCATCCTTGTCAAAGAGTTCACGAACCGCAGGGCAGAAACCTCATCCATCCCTCCCTCCCAAGACCTCCGCAACGATCTTCCCCACCTTCTCTCACTGTAAGATCTGGGACATCTACAAAGGCTTCAGCATACAGAGCCCGCCTTCACCGCTCAGCACCATGGACCTTGCTCCCCCACCAGATACGAACTGCTGAACCACCATTACTGTAGAGGACACCCAAAGAATAATGAACTCCATCCACTTGGGAGCACCCTCAGATCCATGCCCTCATCACATCCTCAAGCTTGTCATTCCCATCATTTCACCAGAGCTTTGCTGAACCATCAACCTATCGTTTAAGACTGCCACATTCCTCTCAGACTGTAAACACGCAGAAATCCGCCCGCTACTCAAGAAACCCAAAGCCGACCCTAGGGAGCTGAAGAATTACTGACCCATGTCTCTGCTTTCTTTCCCAGCCAAGGTAACGGAAAAAGCCATCAACTAGGAACTCGTAGAGTTCCTCGAGAGACACCGTATCCTAGAACTTTCCCATTTCCGATCTGGAAGCAATCACAGCACCGAAACTGCACTTTTGGCCACCACCAACAACATACGCATCATACTGCACAGCGTAGGCACTACGGCACTCAACCTTCTAGACCTCTCTACTGCATTTTAGACAGTCTCCCACTTCAGCCTCTGTGACAGGCTGCTCGACGCTGGCATCTGAGACAAAGCCCTGAGCTGGATCTGGTCCTTCCTCACCAGAAGAACACAGAGGGTCAGACTACCACCATTCACATCAGAACTTAGACACTTGCTACAGAGTAGCCCAAGGATCCACACACTGCCAGAAGCATTTAACCTCTACATGGCTCGCTCGCTAAGATCATCAAACACGAGGTAAAGATAGTCTCCTACGACAATGACACCCAACTGATCCTCTCCATGTCGGACGACTCTGCTCAAGCCAAGATGCATTTTCCCAATGGGAGGAGAGCAGTCTGCCCTTGGATGGACGTCAGCTGCCTCAAGCTCAACTCAGACAAGAAATGCTTGTGATTGCCTACACCCCATTCTGCCTGGAACGACTCCTGGTGGCCCCCCCACTCATGTTAATGCCCCCACCCACATTAACCAATTGCGTAACCTGGCCTTTACCCTTGGCTTCCCTATCAATAACACAACAAATTAACGCTGTCTCCTCAACAAGCTTACACACCCTCTGTAGGAAAATGCCTCCTTTTTGCAGTCCACAACCCCCACCTACCCCAAACACTTTTTTCCTGCTATTGATACTGACTCTACTGAGTACTGAAGTGTGTTGAGAACCTGCTAACCAGGCCCCACCACCAGTGTTCTTTCAGTTAAAATGTACCATTATTTCCACAATTGGGACACCCCTCGCACACAGATAAGTCCCTGGTACCGACCTCCAGGACCAAGAGCCCCCTTCAGTGACACCATTTCCGACCTCGCAAGCACCTACGCCCTCGCCTCAACGGACTACATCCTCCTGGGAGATCTCAACTTCCACCTGGAGAACAACGACGACGCCAACACCGCATCATTGACCACCAACCTCTCCAACCTCGGACTCAGACAACTGGTCAACACACCCACCCACATCGCCGGTCACACCCTAGACCCACTCTTCACTGCAAGCAACCACATCTCATTCAGCCACACCTCCGAACTCCACTGGACCGACCACCACTGCGTCCACTTCACATTCAAGAAAAACACCGAACACCACCGCACCCCACTACTGGCACACCGCCGCTGGGGAAAAGTCACCGAAAACCAACTAACCAGCACCCTCGCCAAGAACCCACCGTCCGACCCCACCGACCCGGACTCCGCCGCCATCAACCTCCAACAGTGGATCCTGCCCACACCACGTCTACAACAAAGCTGACTCCACCATCGCCCCCCAACTTCGTAAGATCATCAACCTATCCTTCGACACCGCAACCTTTCTGGACAGCTGGAAGCACGCCGATATCCAAGCCCTCCTCAAGAAACCCAAGGCCGACCTCAATGACCTCAAAAACGTACGCCTGATCTCCCTTCTCCCCTTCCCAGCGAAGGTCATCGAGAAGATCGTCAAGGCACAGCTCACCCACTACCTCGAAGACAGCTCCACCCTAGACCCCTCCCAATCCGGATTCAGACGCAATCACAGCACCGAGACTGCACTCCTTGCCGCCACAGACGACATCAGACAGCAAATGGACAACGGCAAAACTTCAGCCCTCATCCTCCTAGACCTATCCGCCGCCTTCGATACGGTCTGCCACTGCACCCTTCTAACTCGTCTCCACGAAGCCGGAATTCAAGACAAAGCCCTCAACTGGATCTCCTCTTTTCTCTCTGGCAGAACCCAGAGAGTCCGACTCTCACCCTTCCGCTCCGAAGCCACCAACCTCATCTGCGGCGTCCCCCAAGGCTCCTCGCTAAGCCCAACACTGTTCAACGTATACATGGCACCCCTCGCACAGCTGGCCCGTCAGCATAACCTCAGCATCCTCTCCTACGCCGACGACACCCAGCTCATCCTCTCCCTTACTAAAGATCCACACACCGCCAGAGCCAACCTCCACGAGGGACTGAACTCCATCGCCGAATGGATGAGAAACAGCCGCCTGAAATTAAACTCCGATAAGACGGAAGTCCTCATCCTCGGACGCTCCCCCTCGGCCTGGGACGACTCCTGGTGGCCCACCGCACTGGGTCCCCCACCTACTCCTGCCAACCACGCACGCAACCGCGGCTTCATCCTCTACTCCGCTCTCACCATGTCCAAACAGGTCAATGCAGTCTCCTCCTCCTGCTTCAACACCCTCCGCATGCTCCGTAGAATCTACAAGTGGATCCCGACAGAAACCAGAAAAACGGTGACCCAGTAGCAGACTTGACTACGGCAACACTCTACACAGGCATCCCAGCAAAAGACATCAAACGACTCCAACGCATCCAGAACGCATCCGCCCGCTTGATCCTCGACATACCCCGCCGATGCCACATCTTCCACCACCTGAAGGACCTCCACTGGCTCCCCGTGGACAAGAGGATCACCTTTAAACTCCTCACCCACGCGCACAAAGCACTACACGACGCCGGACCCGCCTACCTGAACAACAGACTCAACTTCTACGTCCCCTCCCGCCAACTCCGCTCTGCCAACCTCTCCCTCGCCATCGCTCCCCGAATTCAACGCAAGACCTCCGGCGGCAGATCCTTCTCCTACCTCGCCGCCAAGACCTGGAACTCACTCCCGACCTCCCTGCGCCAGACCCAGGACCTCCTCACCTTCAGGAGACTCCTCAAGACATGGCTCTTCGACCGATAGCAGCTGCCCCCCCCCCCCCCTCAGCGCCTTGAAACCCTAACGGGTACATAGCGCGCTTTATAAATTTAATGATTGATTAATGATTGATTGATTGGCAAATGGTACCAGTGGTACCAAGGGTCCTGTGACCAGGGAAGGTCCCTAAGGGCTGCAGCATGTGTTGTGCCAACCTAAGGGATCCCTCACCTAACACAGGCACACTGCCATAGCAGTTGGTGTGTGTTGGTGGGGATAAAAAGGCAAAGTCGACATGGCATCCCCTTCAGGATGGCATGCACACCAAATACTCCCTTGGCATACGTAAGTCACCCCTCTAGCAGGCCTTAATGCACCCTGCCTTAGGGCTTTATTCCACAGGTGAGGGCATAGCTGCATGAGTAATATGCCCCTACAGTGTCAAAGTCCATTCTTAGACATTGTAAATATAGGCCCTCATTCTGACCCTGGCGGTCAAAGACCGCCAGGGCCGGAGGACCGCGGGAGCACCGCCGACAGGCCGGCGGTGCTCCAATGGGGATTCCGACCGCGGCGGTAAAGCCGCGGTCGGACCGGCACCACTGGCGGGCTCCCGCCAGTGTACCGCCGCCCCATTGAATCCTCCACGGCGGCGCAGCTTGCTGCACCGCCGCGGGGATTCCGACCCCCCCTACCGCCATCCAGATCCCGGCGGTCCGACCGCCGGGATCCGGATGGCGGTAGGGGGGGTCACGGGGCCCCTGGGGGCCCCTGCAGTGCCCATGCCACTGGCATGGGCATTGCAGGGGCCCCCGTAAGAGGGCCCCTACATGTATTTCACTGTCTGCTGCGCAGACAGTGAAATACGCGACGGGTGCAACTGCACCCGTCGCACAGCTTCCACTCCGCCGGCTCGATTCCGAGCCGGCTTCATCGTGGAAGCCTCTTTCCCGCTGGGCTGGCGGGCGGTCTGAAGGCGACCGCCCGCCAGCCCAGCGGGAAAGTCAGAATTACCGCCGCGGTCTTTCGACCGCGGAACGGTAACCTGACGGCGGGACTTTGGCGGGCGGCCTCCGCCGCCCGCCAAGGTCAGAATGAGGGCCATAGTGTGTCCATATTAAGAACATGGTCTGTGGGTTTGTCAAAACGAACTCCACAGCTCCATAATAGCTACACTGAGCACTGTAAAGTTTGATATCAAACTTCTCCAAATAAGAAACCCACACTGATGCCAGTGCTGGATTTATTACAAAATGCACTCAGAGGGCATCTTAGAAATGCCCACTGTATTTTACCCAATCCTTCAATGCAAGACTGACTGGTCTGTGCCAGCCTGCCACAGAGGGACTAGTTTCTGACCTCCTGGCGTGAGAGCCTTTGTGCTCTCTGAGGCCAGAAACCAAGCCTGCACTGGGTGGAGGTGCTTCACACCTCCCCCTGCAGGAACTGTAACACCTAGCAAAGGCTCAGGCTTCGTGTTACACTGCCACAGGGCACTCTGGCTAGTGGAGATGCCCACCCCCTGGACACAGCCCCAACTTTGGGCGGAAAGTCTGGCGGAGATAATGAGAAAAACAAGGATGTGTCACCCCCTCAGCCAGTTCCACCCCTAAGTTGACCAGAGCTGTAGTGACCCCCTCCTTGGAAAATCCTCCATCTTGTTTTGGAGGATTTACCCAATAAGGATAGGGATGTGCCCCCCTCCCCAAAGAGAGGCACAAGAAGGGTGTAGCCATCCTCAAGGTCAGTATCCATTGGCTACTGCCCTCCAGCCCTAACACCCTCCTACACTCAGTATTTATGGGCGACCTTGAACCCAGGATTTCAGATTTCCTGAAAACCTAAAGGACTGCTGACCTCAAAACACCCGTGAAGAAGATGGAGACAACAACTGACTTGGCCCCAGCCCTACCTGCCTGTCTCCAGACTCAAAGAACCTGCAACAGCGACGCATCCTGCGGGACCAGCGACCTCTGCCGACTCGGGGGACTGCCCTTCAACCCAAAGGACCAAAAAACTCTAGTGGATATGGGCTCTGTCAAACAACAAGGAAGAAACCATCTTTAAAGGGACACCCACCTCACTCCTGAAGCGTGAGTCCCCACCACTCTGCACCAACGGCCCCAGCTTGTGTCCAGAGAAACCAACACTGCAGCGTGGACCCCCAGGTGACTCCAACGACGTGGCCACCCTGGGACAATCTCCCTGCATCCCCACAGTGAAGCCTGCAGAGAGAATCCAGAGGCTCCCCCTCACCGCAACTTCCTGGTAACAGAGACCCCAACTGTAGGAGGCTGGACTGGCTTGTAGTGAGTTCCAAGGGGTACTTGCACCTTGCACCAGGCCCAGTTATCCCTTATTAGTGTATAGGGTGTCTAGCAGCTTAGGCTGATAGATAATGGTAGCTTAGCAGAGCAGCTTAGGCTGAACTAGGAGACGTGTGAAGCTACTACAGTACCACCTATTGTCATATGCACAATATCATAAGAAAACACAATACACAGTTATACTAAAAATAAAGGTACTTTATTTTTATGACAATATGCCAAAGTATCTTAGAGTGTACCCTCAGTGAGAGGATAGGAAATATACACAAGATATATATACACAATAGCAAAAATATGCAGTATAGTCTTAGAAAACAGTGCAAACAATGTATAGTTACAATAGGATGCAATGGGGAAACATAGGGATAGGGGCAACACAAACCATATACTCCAAAAGTGGAATGCGAACCACGAATGGACCCCAAACCTATGTGACCTTGTAGAGGGTCGCTGGGACTATTAGAAAATAGTGAGAGTTAGAAAAATAACTCTCCCCAAGACCCTGAAAAGTGAGTGCAAAGTGCACTAAAGTTCCCCTAAGGACAAAATTGTCGTGTTAGAGGAATAATGCAGGAAAGACACAAACCAGCAATGCAACAACTGTGGATTTCCAATCTAGGGTACCTGTGGAACAAGGGGACCAAGTCCAAAAGTCACAAGCAAGTCGGAGATGGGCAGATGCCCAGGAAATGCCAGCTGCGGGTGCAAAGAAGCTTCGACTGGACAGAAGAAGCTGAGGTTTCTGCAGGAACGAAAAGGGCTAGAGACTTCCCCTTTGGTGGACGGATCCCTCTTGCCCTGGAGAGTCGTGCAGAAGTGTTTTCCCACCGGAAGGACGCCAACAAGCCTTGCTACACGCAAATCGTGCGTTTGGCGTTTTTGGACGCTGCTGGGGCCCAGGAGGGACCAGGAGGTCGCAAATTGGACCTGCAGAGAGAGGGGACGTCGAGCAAGACAAAGGGCCGTATTTATACTCTGGTTGCGCCGAATTTGCGTCGTTTTTTTCGACGCAAATTCGACGCTAAACTAACGCCAACTAACGCCATATTTATACTATGGCGTTAGACGCTTCGGGCGCCAAAGTGCCCGGAGTGAGCGTCATTTTTTAGCGTGAACGCCTTCCTTGCGTTAATGAGATGCAAGGGAGGCGTTCCCGTCTAAAAAAATGACTCCCAGGCCTTTACGTGGTATTTATACTCCCGGGCAAAAATGATGCCCGGGAGTGGGCGTGGCCAAAAACGGCGCATTTGCGCCGCTTTTTAACGCCTGGGTCAGGGATGGCGTTAAGGGACAAGTGGGCTCAAAATGAGCCCACAGTGCCCTCCCCTGCCCCCAGGGACCCCCCCTGCCACCCCTGCCCACCCCAGGAGGACACCCAAGGATGTAGGGACCCATCCCAGTGAAGTACAGGTAAGTTCAGGTAAGTATAATTTTGTTATTTTTCAAATTTTTTTTGTGGCATAGGGGGGCCTTATTTGTGCCCCCCTACATGCCACTATGCCCAATGACCATGCCCAGGGGACATAAGTCCCCTGGGCATGGCCATTGGGCAAGGGGGCATGACTCCTATCTTTACAATGATAGGAGTCATGTTGATGGGGGATGGGCGTCGGAAAAAAATGGCGCAAGTCGTGTTACGACGATTTTTTCGACGTAACCTGACTTGCCCCATTTTAAGACGCCCATGCGCCATTTTCCCCCTACGCCGGCGCTGCCTGGTGTACGTGGTTTTTCTCGCGCACACCAGGCAGCGCCGGTCTGCTTGCGCCGGCTAACGCCATTCAATAAATACGGCGCCCGCATGGCGCTTCAGAATGGCGTTAGCCGGCGCAAAACTTTTTGACGCTAAACTGCGTTAGCGCAGTTTAGCGTCAAAAAGTATAAATATGGGCCAAAGAGCCCTCACTGAAGCAGGTAGCACCCGGAGAAGTGCTGGAAACAGGCACTACGAGGATGCGTGAAACGGTGCTCGCCGAAGTTGCACAAAGGAGTCCCACGTCGCCGGAGACCAACTTAGAAAGTCGTGCAATGCAGGTTAGAGTGCCGTGGACCCAGGCTTGGCTGTGCACAAAGGATTTCCGCCGGAAGTGCACAGGGGCCGGAGCAGCTGCAAAGTCGCGGTTCCCAGCAATGCAGCCCAGCGAGGTGAGGCAAAGACTTACCTCCACCAAACTTGGGCTGAAGAGTCACTGGACTGTGGGGGTCACTTGGACAGCGTCGCTGGATTCGAGGGACCTCGCTCGTCGTGCTGAGAGGAGACCCAAGGGACCGGTAATGCAGCTTTTTGGTGCCTGCGGTTGCAGGGGGAAGATTCCGTCGACCCACGGGAGATTTCTTCGGAGCTTCTGGTGCAGAGAGGAGGCAGACTACCCCCACAGCATGCACAAGCAGGAAAACAGTCGAGAAGGCGGCAGGATCAGCGTTACAGAGTTGCAGTAGTCGTCTTTGCTACTATGTTGCAGGTTTGCAGGCTTCCAGCGCGGTCAGCGGTCGATTCCTTATCAGAAGGTGAAGAGGGAGATGCAGAGGAACTCGGCTGAGCTCATGCATTCGTTATCTAAAGTTTCCCCAGAGACAGAGACCCTAAATAGCCAGAAAAGAGGGTTTGGCTACCTAGGAGAGAGGAAAGGCTACTAACACCTGAAGGAGCCTATCAGCAGGAGTCTCTGACGTCACCTGGTGGCACTGGCCACTCAGAGCAGTCCAGTGTGCCAGCAGCACCTCTGTTTCCAAGATGGCAGAGGTCTGGAGCACACTGGAGGAGCTCTGGACACCTCCCAGGGGAGGTGCAGGTCAGGGGAGTGGTCACTCCCCTTTCCTTTGTCCAGTTTCGCGCCAGAGCAGGGGCTAAGGGGTCCCTGAACCGGTGTAGACTGGCTTATGCAGAATTGGGCACATCTGTGCCCAACAAAGCATTTCCAGAGGCTGGGGGAGGCTACTCCTCCCCTGCCTTCACACCATTTTCCAAAGGGAGAGGGTGTCACACCCTCTCTCAGAGGAAGTTCTTTGTTCTGCCATCCTGGGCCAGGCCTGGCTGGACCCCAGGAGGGCAGCTGCCTGTCTGAGGGGTTGGCAGCAGCAGCAGCTGCAGTGAAACCCCAGGAAGGGCAGTCTGGCAGTACCAGGGTCTGTGCTACAGACCACTGGGATCATGGAATTGTACCAACAATGCCAGGATGGCATAGAGGGGGCAATTCCATGATCATAGACATGTTACATGGCCAAATTCGGAGTTACCATGGTGAAGCTACATATAGGTAGTGACCTATATGTAGTGCACGCGTGTAATGGTGTCCCCGCACTCACAAAGTTCAGTGAATTGGCTCTGGACAATGCTAGTGCCAGGGTGCCCTCACACTAAGTAACTTTGCACCTAACCTTTACCAGGTAAAGGTTAGACATATAGGTGACTTATAAGTTACTTAAGTGCAGTGTAAAATGGCTGTGAAATAACGTGGACGTTATTTCACTCAGGCTGCAGTGGCAGGCCTGTGTAAGAATTGTCAGAGCTCCCTATGGGTGGCAAAAGAAATGCTGCAGCCCATAGGGATCTCCTGGAACCCCAATACCCTGGGTACCTCAGTACCATATACTAGGGAATTATAAGGGTGTTCCAGTAAGCCAATGTAAATTGGTAAAAATGGTCACTAGCCTGTCAGTGACAATTTGGAAAGAAATGAGAGAGCATAACCACTGAGGTTCTGATTAGCAGAGCCTCAGTGAGACAGTTAGTCACTACACAGGTAACACATTCAGGCACACTTATGAGCACTGGGGCCCTGGGTTACCAGGGTCCCAGTGACACATACAACTAAAACAACATATATACAGTGAAAAATGGGGGTAACATGCCAGGCAAGATGGTACTTTCCTACACAACCCCCCCCCAAACGAAGGACAATAAGACTAGCCATTACCTGGGGGAGTCCCTGGATCAGATTGAGAACCATTAGCTACTTTTTCTACAGATTGGGCACTTATGGCCTTATCCTGTACTCTAAGCATATTAATTAACAGTTCTAAGGAAGGATTCTTCCCTACACTCAAACCTCTCTCTATGCAGAGACTCCTTGCTCCTTTCCAGCTAAGGTGATCATATGCAAGTTTGGACAGTTCAACTTTTTGGCCTGTGCCAGACATTTTTTAGAGAGAGTTAAAGTGATAGCAAGAGATAAAAAAGTTTTCAGAACTTTTTGGAAAGACAGAAAAAAAACTTTTTAAACTTTTAAGAACTTTTTGAAAGTTTAGAAGTACTTTTCAGCACTTAGAAAAGAGTGAAAAGAGGAAATGCAAAACTTTTTGGCTATGTGTATATACACTGACCTTGTTTTGTATATTTTTCTCTTATGAAAAGTACAATGACAAGAGTGGTAAGTAGTCTCAAAGCACTTATCCCGTCGCTGCTTCCAATGTAGGAGGCTGGACTGGCTTGTAGTGAGTACCAAGGGGTACTTGCACCTTGCACCAGGCCCAGTTATCCCTTATTAGTGTATAGGGTGTCTAGCAGCTTAGGCTGATAGATAATGGTAGCTTAGCAGAGCAGCTTAGGCTGAACTAGGAGACGTGTGAAGCTACTACAGTACCACCTATTGTCATATGCACAATATCATAAGAAAACACAATACACAGTTATACTAAAAAAAAAGGTACTTTATTTTTAAGACAATATGCCAAAGTATCTTAGAGTGTACCATCAGTGAGAGGATAGGAAATATACACAAGATATATATACACAATAGCAAAAATATGCAGTATAGTCTTAGAAAACAGTGCAAACAATGTATAGTTACAATAGGATGCAATGGGGAAACATAGGGATAGGGGCAACACAAACCATATACTCCAAAAGTGGAATGCGAACCACGAATGGACCCCAAACCTATGTGACCTTGTAGAGGGTCGCTGGGACTATTAGAAAATAGTGAGAGTTAGAAAAATAACCCTCCCCAAGACCCTGAAAAGTGAGTGCAAAGTGCACTAAAGTTCCCCTAAGGACAAAATAGTCGTGTTAGAGGAATAATGCAGGAAAGACACAAACCAGCAATGCAACAACTGTGGATTTCCAATCTAGGGTACCTGTGGAACAAGGGGACCAAGTCCAAAAGTCACAAGCAAGTCGGAGATGGGCAGATGCCCAGGAAATGCCAGCTGCGGGTGCAAAGAAGCTTCGACTGGATAGAAGAAGCTGAGGTTTCTGCAGGAACAAAAAGGGCTAGAGACTTCCCCTTTGGTGGACGGATCTCTCTCGCCCTGGAGACTCGTGCAGAAGTGTTTTCCCGCCGGATGGACGCCAACAAGCCTTGCTACACGCAAATCGTGCGTTTGCCGTTTTTGGACGCTGCTGGGGCCCAGGAGGGACCAGGAGGTCGCAAATTGGACCTGCAGAGGGAGGGGACGTAGAGCAAGACAAAGAGCCCTCACTGAAGCAGGTAGCACCCGGAGAAGTGCCGGAAACAGGCACTACGAGGATGCGTGAAACGGTGCTCGCCGAAGTTGCACAAAGGAGTCCCACGTCGCCGGAGACCAACTTAAGTCGTGCAATGCAGGTTAGAGTGCCGTGGACCCAGGCTTGGCTGTGCACAAAGGATTTCCGCCGGAAGTGCACAGGGGCCGGAGCAGCTGCAAAGTCGCGGTTCCCAGCAATGCAGCCCAGCGAGGTGAGGCAAGGACTTACCTCCACCAAACTTGGGCTGAAGAGTCACTGGACTGTGGGGGTCACTTGGACAGCGTCGCTGGATTCGAGGGACCTCGCTCGTTGTGCTGAGAGGAGACCCAAGGGACCGGTAATGCAGCTTTTTGGTGCCTGCGGTTGCAGGGGGAAGATTCCGTGGACCCACGGGAGATTTCTTCGGAGCTTCTGGTGCAGAGAGGAGGCAGACTACCCCCACAGCATGCACAAGCAGGAAAACAGTCGAGAAGGCGGCAGGATCAGCGTTACAGAGTTGCAGTAGTCGTCTTTGCTACTATGTTGCAGGTTTGCAGGCTTCCAGCGCGGTCAGCGGTCGATTCCTTATCAGAAGGTGAAGAGGGAGATGCAGAGGAACTCGGCTGAGCTCATGCATTCGTTATCTAAAGTTTCCCCAGAGACAGAGACCCTAAATAGCCAGAAAAGAGGGTTTGGCTACCTAGGAGAGAGGAAAGGCTACTAACACCTGAAGGAGCCTATCAGCAGGAGTCTCTGACGTCACCTGGTGGCACTGGCCACTCAGAGCAGTCCAGTGTGCCAGCAGCACCTCTGTTTCCAAGATGGCAGAGGTCTGGAGCACACTGGAGGAGCTCTGGACACCTCCCAGGGGAGGTGCAGGTCAGGGGAGTGGTCACTCCCCTTTCCTTTGTCCAGTTTTGCGCCAGAGCAGGGGCTAAGGGGTCCCTGAACCGGTGTAGACTGGCTTTTGCAGAATTGGGCACTTCTGTGCCCAACAAAGCATTTCCAGAGGCTGGGGGAGGCTACTCCTCCCCTGCCTTCACACCATTTTCCAAAGGGAGAGGGTGTAACATCCCCTCTCTGAGGAAGTCCTTTGTTCTGCCATCCTGGGCCAGGCCTGGCTGGACCCCAGGAGGGCAGAAGCCTGTCTGTGGGGTTGGCAGCAGCAGCAGCTGCAGTGAAACCCCAGGAAGGGCAGTCTGGCAGTACCAGGGTCTGTGCTACAGACCACTGGGAGCATGGAATTGTGCCAACTATGCCAGGATGGTATAGAGGGGGCAATTCCATGATCTTAGACATGTTACATGGCCATATTCGGAGTTACCATTGTGAAGCTACACATAGGTAGTGACCTATGTGTAGTGCACGCATGTAATGGTGTCCCCGCACTCACAAAGTCGGGGAATTTGCCCTGAACAATGTGGGGGCACCTTGGCTAGTGCCAGTGTGCCCACACACTAAGTAACTTTGCACCTAACCTTTACCAGGTAAAGGATAGACATATAGGTGACTTATAAGTTACTTAAGTGCAGTGAAAATGGCTGTGAAATAATGTGTGCATTATTTCACTCAGGCTGCAGTGGCAGGCCTGTGTAAGAATTGTCAGAGCTCCCTATGGGTGACAAAAGAAATGCTGCAGCCCATAGGGATCTCCTGGAACCCCAATACCCTGGGTACCTTAGTACCATATACTAGGGAATTATAAGGGTTTTCCAGTAAGCCAATGTGAATTGGTAAAATTGGTCACTAGCCTGTTAGTGACAATTTGAAAGTAATGAGAGAGCATAACCACTGAGGTTCTGGTTAGCAGAGCCTCAGTGAGACAGTTAGTCACTACACAGGTAACACATTCAGGCACACTTATGAGCCTGGGGCCCTGTGTTGCAGGGTCCCAGTGACACATACAACTAAAACAACATATATACAGTGAAAAATGGGGGTAACATGCCAGGCAAGATGGTACTTTCCTACAATGGCATCCTGGTTCCTCGTATGGTGTGTAGAGATGAGCATTTTTCCTTCCAAGTTCTTTTTCCGCCGTGTTTTTGTTCGCGTTGAATCCGCCACTGAAAAGGTGGCGGATTGGCCTCTCATGATACTGTGGGTGGTACATTGTCTTCCACCTGTCTGTTGGTGGTGACCACCATGCTGTTTGTTTGTACCACCATGGCAGTCAGAGTGTTAAAGTGGCTGTCTATGTTGGCGGTTTCCGCTACGGTTGTGATTACATTTTTTTTACTGCCGGCCAGTTGGCTGTTTTACCGCTGCTTTAACACCGACCGCTAGGGTTGTAATGAGGACCTATAGGTTTGTTGACGATACAATATTCTTTTTTTCCCGTAATTACTTCTTACATAAGGGTTAACGAGCATCTAACCCTCTCTGTAGCCACACATTTAACTACCATCTATTGAGGTAAGCTGGTTCTCTTTTTCCAAAAGTGTTCACTCTTTCACGTTGGTCTAAATATTGTCCTGACGACTTTTTCTCTACCTCCTCATTCTTACATATATTTGACCCACAGCGGTCCTTCATTGTACTAAACAACGCTAAATGGATGATCATCTTTTTATTTGCTTAATTGCTGTGAAAAGTAGGCAAGCTGATGAGAGAAGAGGACCATCTCCAACTATCTTTTTCTTCCTATTAAAAGGTGCAATGCCTTGGCGAAGAAGCAGACTTCTGATGGCTTATGTGCTCCTCCCACCAGAGCGGAGGCAGCTACTGCGGAGAGATATTCTTATGGTATCCATTCTCAAAAAACGAATGTGTGGGTGCAAATTGTCAATCAGAGGAACACATTATTTACCTTTAACGTATATTCATCCATGTGATTTTATTTTTTTACTATTACGATGTTTAGATTTTCTTCAGTTTATATTTATTTTGTTATTGTAAAGAACAATGGATGCTACAAAGTACAACCAGATTCTGAATTTTATATACGCAGTAATGTGTACCCTGATGATTTCAGTAAAATAATGAAGCATGGATTACGGAGACTTTAAAAAAAAATCACCATTGATGGTAAGTTATTTTTCAAATTACTTTGGAATTAGAAAATTGTTATACATTCATACAATTTACTGTACTTGTTTGAATGAAGCTTCATAAATTGGTGATCCTTTCAATTATATTGATCTACCTACTTATGTGTTAACAAATATTGTTTAGTCTGATTCATTTCATAATATTTTATTTTTTAAAATGATTGTTAGCGTGTGTGTGTGTGTGTGTGTGTGTGTGTGTATATATATATATATATATATATATATTACGTGCTTTTAACGTATCTCTCGTGCAACATCTGCAGTAAATAGAAATCGTCCTTTAAACGTTCTCATGTTTTTTTGGCAAATTAGGTGAAAAAGTGTTCTTTGTAGGAAAGGGGAAGAAGGCACGAGTTATCGTTGGTGAAGAATTGGCAAAACACATTTTTAATAAGTTACATTCCTCACTAATTGGAGGTCACTCTGGAACTAACAAAACTAAAAAGAGTATTGGCAGCCATTTCTAGTGGCCAAACATGACTGATATTGAACAGTGGGAGAGTTATGTGTTGCTAATCTTTCAAAATAACTTCTAGGTAAAACATTTCTTTTCTTTTTATGTTTTTATTGAGACATACTTGTAAAGCTATTGTTAGGCAAGTTTTTCATTCCTAATAAAGGTATTTTTGCACACATCAGTCATTTGAGCAATCAGACGCTTTTAAAGGGCGGCTTATCACCCATGGAGGCTCAAATAGCTGTTGCGGACGTGCTGCACACTCTGCGATCCATGTCTTTAGATGCTTTGTGAGCTGGTTCAGTGAGTCTGCATGTCTGAGTTTGAGTGGAAGCGTGTTTGACTGGGCTACAAGGTAAGAAAAGCATCTGCCTTCAGATGTGCTCTTCCTGAATCTGTGGATGGCAGCAAGGGTGGGTTTGGAGGATAAGATCTGCCTGGTGTTCTTTCCCTAACCGGTACCCACAATTGGCACGGCCCTGGCACACAGATATGTCCATTGTAAATGGTACACCTGGTACCAAGGGCCTGTTGCCAAGGAAGGTCTCTAAGGGCTGCAGCATGCCGTATGACACCCTGGAGACCCCTCACTCAGCACAGACACACTGCTTGCCAGCTTGTGTGTGCTGGTTGGGAGAAAATGACTAAGTCGACATGGCACTCCCCTCAGGGTGCCATGCCAACCTCACACTGCCTGTGGCATAGATAAGTCACCCCTCTAGCAGGCCTTACAGCCCTAAGGCAGGGTGTACTATGCCACAGGTGAGGGAATAGCTGCATGAGCACTATGCCCCTACGGTGTCTTAGCAAAACCTTGGACATTGTAATTGCAGGTTAGCCATAAGAGTATAAGGTCTGGGGGTTTAACAAACACGAACTCCACAGTTCCATAATGGCTAAACTGAAATATGAGAAGTTTGGTATCCAACTTCTCAGCACAATAAATGCACACTGATGCCAGTGTGGTATTTGTTTTAAAATACACCCAGAGGGCATCTTAGAGAGGGACCCGGAATACCAGTCCGACTCCTAGTGCTAGGCTGACCAGTTTCTGCCAGTCTGACACAACCAGACGAGTTTCTGGCAACATGGGGAGAGTACCTTTGTCAATCTGTGGCCAGGAACAAAGACTGTACTGGGTGGATATGCTTCTCACCTCCCCCTGCGGGAACTGTAACACCTGGCGGGGAGCCTCAAAGGCTCATGCCTTTTGTTACAACACCCCAGGGCATCCCAGCTAGTGGAGATGGACTCCCCCCCACTTTAGGCAGCAAGGCTGCAGGAGATGATGAGGGAAACCAGGAGGAGCCACCCACCAGTCAGGACTGCCCCTAAGGTGCCCTGAGGTGACGCTTAACTTTTATAATTCCTCCATCTTGAGATTGGAAGATGCCCCCAAAAGCAATATGGATGCGCCCCCATCACCTCAGGGTGGAGGCACCAGAGGGTGTAGCCACCCGCAAGGGCAGTAGCCATTAGCTACTGCCCCAAGACCTAAACACACCCCTAAATTGAGTATTTAGGGGCGACCCTGAACCCAGGAAATCAGATTCCTGCAACCTGCAAAAATAAGTTCTGCTGACCTGAAAGCCCCGCAGATATGACGGAAACACCAACTGACTCGGCTCCAGCCCTACCGGCCTGTCCCCAGACTCAAACTGCACAGCGACGCATCTGTCGGGGAACAGCGACCTCTGAGGACACTGCAACATTTTTGCAAATGCCGGAAGCGTGAGACTTCTCACTCTGCATCCAATGCCCCCACCTCGAGCTCCAGAAAACAAATACCGCAGAAGGGACTCCCAGGCGACTGCGATAACGTGAGTAACCTGAGTTGAATCTTGTGGTTCTAAAATAAATTAAAATATATTTCTGATGGATACAACTACCTGTGGATTCCTCACCTTATGAATTGGATCCTTGCGCCAGCATCCGACGGAAAGCCTTCTTCCTAGCTGTCTACGTCGACGAGGAAGTCATAATGGCATGGCTCCACGTGACTCCGTCTGACGTCAACGTGCCAATAAGAGGTCCTTGTCGGCGTACTGACATCAGTTTTCCTTTTTTCCGTGCCTTCGACGCCAACGGTTTTTCTTCCTGGCTCGTTGTTAACTGTAACGATTTTTGGTGGTTACAATGTCGCCTCCGAAGAAGTCCGGTTTCAAGCCGTGTAGAGAATGCGGGGGTCGGATGTCAGTGACCGACCCCCACTCGGACTGTATTTGGTGCCTTAGTTCAGAGCATGATGTGGAAGGTTGCTCTTCGTGTCAGAGCATGAATCCAAAAGCTCTGAAGGAGCGCGAGGCGAAGCTCTTCTTAGCCAAAGCAAAGAAGAAGGGCCATAAAAAGGATTCCTTCCATGTTTCTCCCAAAAAGCATAAGAAGCAGCGTCATCATGACTCTCGGTGCCGTTCGGAGCGGAGCGGAGCCGATCGAGGTCGAGGTCTCTATCTATACGATGCCAGAAGACATGGGAGATGAGTCCTACTGTCACGCCTCAGCAGGAGAGTCCGGAGTTGTCACTGGTCCCTTCAGTTTTTGAGGTCGCTCAAAGTAGCCCTCACTTTTCGCTGGCGCCGAGGGATCCTGATGTTCTGCAGGCAAACTATTGGACTTGGGTTAAGTCTTTTGAGTGTGTGTGTTCCTCATTGATTGCCTGTGTGTGTACAACAAATGTTTAACACTACCTTCTGACAAGCCTACTGCTCAACTACACCACCAAAAAATAGAGCATTCAAATTATCTAATTTTCCCACTATCAACCTCTAAGGGGAACCTTTAGACTCTGTGCACACTATCTCTCACTTTGAGATAGTATATTCAGAGCCAACTTCCTACATACATCAAAATAGAACCTCATATATTGTAAATGTGAGGGTATCACACATATTATTTCCATGAAAAGTAGTGAGCTGCTCCCGTGTTACAATAATGGAAAGACCTCCCTATCCCTGAAAATGAGATGTTAAAACGTTTAGAATGTAGACCAGTGTGCCAGTGACCTGGCTAAAGAGCAAAAGGCAGAATGGGAAGGGGAACAGGGTCATAGAGAAGCAATCACCAGGAGAAAGTAGAGAAGAAAATGAACCTGCAAGGATAAAATAAGGAGAAAGGAAGAGTAGGACGGTAGAAGAAAATGGGATAAGGTGAAACCAAGTAAGTCTTGGTTGCCTTGGAACTGAGCAGCCCTATATTTAACAACTTAGGCCAAGGTCATAATACATTCAATGGCAAGATTTTTTTGGCATCACGTGCCATACTCACAAATTCATCTCAACTCCCAGCCCGTCCTCCTTGTGTAACATTGCAACCAATTAACGAACATCACAAAAAAGTCATACTCACACTTGTACTTAGCTGTCCGTCCCTTGCCCCTCCCAACTTGTTGCCAAGTTTTGATGCAGCTTTAACTGAAGTTCACTGGCTTCCTGGTAAGCTGGTCCCCAGTGCCAGTCTTTCCCCAAAACAAGACACCTGATCCCTTGATCCCAAGTGATAAGGCTCTGTAGCACCCTTCTAAGTCCCATAGTAAGTGTTACCTAGAGTGCCTCGGTACTGCAGAGGGTCGCTAAGAGCTGTAGCAGAACTTGTTCTTCTCTAAGGGACCCAGCACGGACCTCATACAGACTGCTTGACAAGGTGCCCCCTAAAAGTGAAAACGCAACATAAATTATGGACTGTGTGCCATGTCCCCAGAACACTGCATGTAATATTTGTAAGTCACCCCTATAGCAGGCCTTATAGCCCTAAGGCAGGGTGCATATTATTATATGCGTGGTCATATCTGCAAGGGAAGATATGCCCCTGCTAGGTCTGTCGTTTCTTAGATATATTAGGTGAACAGGGAATCCATTTTAAATAGATGTGTTGGCCACTGATTAATACGAGTTGCCCAGCTCCATGATGTCTTCAATGAAAATAGGGATGTTGAACCTCTCATGTTTTATAAGCTCTGGCGATGGATTTATTAATGCACGCATCCAGGGTGTACCTTACAGTTTCCTCCTGAAAACATAACAACTGCTTCTGAGCTAACTGACCAGTTCTAGCCAGTTTGCCACCAACAGACTAGAGTGAGATCCAGGGGTGAGATCCTTTGCTCTATGGAGGTCAGACACAAAGCTTCTCAGGGTGAGGTGTTGGACACCCCTTCCCATAGCATGATCTGCATTCCAAGACAGATCTAGTCTCTGAGAGGGAGATGCCCACCCCCAGACCCCATCTGGCACCTGGATATTCAGGAACATTAGCTATGTAGGAGGCATTTTGCATTTCGAGGCTGGACACACCCCTAGGGTGACCAGCCCGAAATGGACACAGCCTAGGAAATTCTACTTGTGTCTGGTGGAATTTAGGACCTCTGGACATGGTGTTGCCCACTCCCCACAGAAAGTGGTCATCTACAGGGTGTTGTGACTCCAGGGTATGTAGCTGTAGCAAAGTACCCTTATTGTGGCATGGTTACCCCCACTTTTTGCTTATCAGTATGCTAACCAGGACCCCAGTTACTGTGCACTCCCCCTGTACCTTTGTTTGCTATGACTTCATACCTCCCACATTTGCATACTGGTGCCCCCATTAAAGTCCCTAGTATATGGTGCCCAGGGCGGGGAGACACCAGGGGTTCCCCATGGGCTGCAGCATGTTATGCCACCCATGGGGACCTATGTAAAATGTGTTTGCAGGGCTGGCATTGCAGCCTGCATGTAAAGGTGCATGCACCCTTTCACTGAAGATCACTGCACCAGGTCCCTGTAAGTCACTCCTAAGGCAGGGCCTCCTAGCCCAGAGGGCCTGCTGCAAGTACTGATGTCAGAGGGCACCCCTGCATGAGCAGAGATTCCCCCACAGACTCATCTCCATTTTCCTGGACTTCATTAGTGCGGGGATGCCATTTCACGCGTGTACTGGACATAGGTCACTACCTTTGCCAGCTACATAAGGGTAACTCTGAACATGGGCATGTTTGTTATCAAACGTTTCCGACTTGTAGTCCAGGAAGGCAGAACAAAAGAATTTCCTTTAGGTGACGGAGGCAACACCCTTTGCCTTTGGGTAGGAAAAAGGTGTTAAATGACTTGGGAGGGGTAGCCTCGCCAAGCCACTGGTATGCTTTGATGGCCACCATTGGTGCCATCCTTTCATAAAACCAATCTGCACCAGTTGAGGGACCCCTAATCCCTGCTCTGTCCTGGAACTGAACAATGGAAATGGGAATGACCACTCCCCTGTCTATCACCACCCCAGGGTTGGTGCCCAGAGCTCCTCCAGATGGCCCTTTGATTCTGCCATATTGACCTTAGGGTGGGCAGAGGCCTCTGGGGGCATCTTAGTGGCCATGTGGTTAGGTGACCAGTTCCCCTTCCAGGGCTATTTAGGGTCTTCCTCATGGGTGGGTTCCCAGATTCGACATGCAAGACTCCAGCAGGAATCATCTGCATCGTTTACTGAAACTTCTGACCTCTCGAACCGCAGCTGGACTCCACAGGGACCTACAGTCCGCATCTACAGCTACGCCTCTGCTCTCCAACATTGTTTCTCTGGCTTCTTCTAGCAACTGCAACATTTCCCCGGCTGTGCATCATATGAGGGTGGCGAGTCTTCAGTCTGCCCTAAGAAGCAAACTTCCCGTGGAATGAAAGAGTCGCTCCTGTGCATCTGCAGGCATTCTGCTGCAATGATGACCGGCTGCATGGATCTCCTCTTCTATGGAACTGTGTGGATCCTGCATCACAGTTGGTGGTCCTTTGCGTCCTCCCTACCAGCTGTCCAACTTGGGTGAAGGTAGGACCTTCCCTTCTCCATGCATAGTGTCTCTTGCAACTGACAAGGCTTGATGGCACCGCCTCCAGGGGAACTTCAGTCTTTGTGTTGCTCCTGTCCACATCACTCTTCCCTGTGACGCTCAGCCCTTTGCATGGTTATTCAGCGACGTGGGACTCCTTTTTAAGTGTCCTGCATGGGCCTCACGGTGACTCCTGTGCTCCTTGCCTGCGAGTCATCTGTGTGGGCTGCATCTTTTTCTTTGGACTCTCCGCACTGCCGAGGGTCGCTACGGACATCCCCTGTGGGTTTAGTTCCCTCTCCCCCTCACTTGGCCTTCCTGGTCCCCAACAGCTCCACTGCTAGCAACTGCGATATTTTCCTTTTTCAGGTCTTGTATGTGTTTTTTTTCACTCCACAGACTGACTGCAATCCTTCATCCAGCGTGGGACCTCGACCGCATCAGCCAGGAACTCTTCACCTGCCCCAGTGTTGACCGTCTTCTTTCCACCGTCGACCAACTCCTGCATCCACCTAATACCAACACCACCCCACCCCACCCCCACTCCCCCTGGTCTAGAGTTTTGTCTGCTGTTTTTCAGTGTTCTCAATTGCTTTTTAAGCCTATTCCTGATTGTTACTGTACATGTATATTATGTTTACTTAGCTACAATTAGAGTATTGCATAACTAGTGTTTGTGTTTGTATTACTCTAATAAAGAGCCTCTATTTTCGTAGCACTGACTGCCTTCTTTCATTTGTGTAAGTGCTGTATGACTACAGTGGTATTGCATGAGAGCTTTGCGTGTCTCCTAAATAAGCCTTGGCTACTTATCCACAGCTACCTTTAGAGAGCCTGCCTTCCTTTACACTGACTCCACTTCACTCATAAGGGATACATGGACCTTGTATAAGGTGATCATACCATAGGTAGTTAGCACACACCAGGCCAGATTCCTACAGTACGCCAGTGATTACTACCCTTCACTCTCAATACCGGTTCCTCTAAATTGACTATTTAGGGAAACCACTGATACAAGATTGTAGGAAGATGGCTCTGGATATGCTATATCAAATTGAGATATAGGCTGTACAGGGATTCACCAGAGTTTAGAGGCAACAAATATGATACTAATGCTGTTTTGTTGTACTGTGGTCGAGCAGTAAGGCTTATCAGAGGGTAGTGCAAAGCATTTTTTGTACACACAGGTAATAAATGAAGCATGCTCTCAAAGCCCTAATTTCAGGGCAATTCTTTTTAGATACCAAAACTTGTTTTTGTCCATTTATTTCTAGAACCACAAGATTAAATTTGCAAGGAAAGCACATTTACAAGTAAGTATCCAAAATATGTATCAATACCTATTTGTTTTAATTTGGCAATATAAATGGCTTATGTGAATATAGCAAATATGTTTTAAAAGTTGACACACTGCAATTTTCAGTAACAGTTCCGTAGGGAATAAAAGAAAGTACAGTTATGGCGGTAAGTACCAGACCTACAGTTCCATTCTCTGGGGGTTATAATACCATGGGTCTGAGTTTGAGTTAGTGCCAAGCACCCTCCACCAGCCACACGGGGCTGGCTTTATGCAGAGGTCAACGTTGCTGCCGGGTTTTACAGTGGGAACCTATGGAGACTGGGGGCCCTCAGAATCAGGCCTGCTTCTAGGTAAGAAGCCTGATCATTTGAGGCTCACCACCAGGTGTTAGAATTCCTGCAGGGTGGAGGTGTGAAGCACGGACACAGTGTCTGCTTTGTTTCTGGCCTACGAGAGCACAAAAGCTCTCACCCCATGGAATCAGAAACTTGTCTGTTCGTGGTAGGCTGGTGCAGACCCGTCAGTCCTGCATTAAAGGAATGGGTAAATACAGGGAGCATCTCTAAGATGCCCTCTGGGTGCATGTTTCAATAAAACCAGCACTGGCATCAGTTTGGGTTTATTGTGCTGACAAGTTTGATACCAAACATTCTAGACTTTAGTTTATGGATCTGTGGAATTCATAATGACAAACTCCCAGCCCATATACTTAATATGGCCCCACTAGACTTACAATGTCTAAGAATGGACTTAGACACTTAGGGGCATATTGTTCATGCAGGTATGCCCTCACCTATGGTATAGTGCACCCTCCCTTAGGGCTGTAAAGCCTGCTTGAGTGTTGACTTGCGTATACCATCGGCAGTGGTTTGTGGTGTGGCACACTGAGAGGTGCAATGTCGAATTTGCCTTTTTCTCAGCACCACCGCGCACAAGCTGCAATGGCAATGTGCATGTGCTAGGTGAGTGGTCCCCAGGGTGGCATAAGTCATGCTGCAGCACTTGGGGACTTTCCAGTTAACAGGGCCCTTGGTACCATGGGTACTTTTTACAAGGGACTTAACTGTGTACCAAGGGTGTGCTGTTGTGTGGACACAATGCTACAGTTTTGGGAAAGCACACTAGTGCTGGGGCCTGTTTAGCAGGATCCCATCACGCTCTGTCAAGTTATCACCAATATCAGACAAAAAGTGGGGGGCAACCATGCCAACAAGGGCACTTTCCTACACAGATTCTCTGACTTTCTTCCATGACACAAAAGGAGTGTGCAACAAGACTGAAAAACCACAGACCTAAGAAGCACGACTGACGTGGTGTAGGAGGCTGGACTGGCTTGTAGTGAGCACCAAGGGGTACTTACACCTTGCACCAGGCCCAGGTATCCCTTATTAGTGTACAGGGTGTCTAGCAGCTTAGGCTGATAGATAATGGTAGCTTAGCAGAGCAGCTTAGGCCGAACTAGGAGACGAGTGAAGCTCCTACAGTACCACTAGTGTCATATGCACAATATCATAAGAAAACACAATACACAGATATACTAAAAATAAAGGTACTTTATTTTTATGACAATATGCCAAAAGTATCTCAGTGAGTACCCTCAGTATGAGGATAGCAAATATACACAAGATATATGTACACAATACCAAAAATATGCAGTATAGTCTTAGAAAACAGTGCAAACAATGTATAGTTACAATAGGATGCAATGGGGACACATAGGGAAAGGGGCAACACAAACCATTTACTCCAAAAGTGCAATGCGAACCACGAATGGACCCCAAACCTATGTGACCTTGTAAAGGGTCGCTGGGACTATTAGAAAATAGTAAGGGTTAGAAAAATACCCCACCCCAAGACCCTGAAAAGTGAGTGCAAAGTGCACTAAAGTTCCCCAAAGGACATAGAAGTCGTGATAGGGGAATTCTGCAGGAAAGACACAAACCAGCAATGCAACAATGATGGATTTCCAGTCGAGGGTACCTGTGGAACAAGGGGACCAAGTCCATAAGTCACAAGCAAGTCGGAGATGGGCAGATGCCCAGGAAATGCCAGCTGTGGGTGCAAAGAAGCTGCTACTGGACAGTAGAAGCTGAGGATTCTGCAGGAACGACAAGGGCTAGAGACTTCCCCATTGGAGGATGCATCCCCCACGCCGTGGAGAGTCGTGCAGAAGTGTTTTCCCGCCTAAAGACCACAAACAAGCCTTGCTAGCTGCAAATCGTGCAGTTAGGGCTTTTGGATGCTGCTGTGGCCCAGGAGGGACCAGGATGTGGCCAATTGCGTCTGGGGACAGAGGGGGCGTTGAGCAAGACAAGGAGCCCTCTCAGAAGCAGGCAGCACCCGCAGAAGTGCCAGAACAGGCACTACAAAGAAGAGTGAAATGGTGCTCACCCGAAGTTGCATAAAGGAGTCCCACGTCGCCAGAGAACAACTTAGAAAGTCGTGCAATGCAGGTTAGAGTGCCGTGGACCCAGGCTTGGCTGTGCACAAAGGATTTCCGCCAGAAGTGCACAGAGGCCGGAGTAGCTGCAAAAGTCGCAGTTCCCAGCAATGCAGTCTGGCGTGGGGAGGCAAGAACTTACCTCCACCAAACTTGGACTGAAGAGTCACTGGACTGTGGGAGTCACTTGGACAGAGTTGCTGGATTCAAGGGACCTCGCTCGTCGTGCTGAGAGGAGACCCAAGGGACCGGTGATGCAGTTCTTTGGTGCCTGCGGTTGCAGGGGGACGATTCCGTCGACCCACAGGAGATTTCTTCGGAGCTTCTATTGCAGAGAGGAGGCAGACTACCCCCACAGCATGCACCACCAGGAAAACGGTCGAGAAGGCGGCAGGATCAGCGTTACAAGGTCGCAGTAGTCGTCTTTGCTACTTTGTTGCAGTTTTGCAGGCTTCCAGCGCGGTCAGCAGTCGATTCCTTGGCAGATGGTGAAGAGAGAGATGCAGGGGAACTCTGATGAGCTCTTGCATTCGTTATCTAAGGAATTCCCCAAAGCAGAGACCCTAAATAGCCAGAAAAGAGGGTTTGGCTACTTAGGAGAGAGGATAGGCTAGCAACACCTGAAGGAGCCTATCAGAAGGAGTCTCTGACGTCAGCTGCTGGCTTGGCCACTCAGAGCAGTCCAGTGTGCCAGCAGCACCTCTGTTTCCAAGATGGCAGAGGTCTGGAGCACACTGGAGGAGCTCTGGGCACCTCCTAGGGGAGGTACAGGTCAGGGGAGTGGTCACTCCCCTTTCCTTTGTCCAGTTTCGCGCCAGAGCAGGGCTGAGGGGTCCCTGAACCGGTGTAGACTGGCTTATGCAGAAATGGGCACCATCTGTGCCCATGAAAGCATTTCCAGAGGCTGGGGGAGGCTACTCCTCCCCTGCCTTCACACCATTTTCCAAAGGGAGAGGGTGTATCACCCTCTCTCTGAGGAAGTCCTTTGTTCTGCCATCCTGGGACAGGCCTGGCTGGACCCCAGGAGGGCAGAGACCTGTCTGAGGGGTTGGCAGCAGCAGCAGCTGCAGTGAAACCCCTGAAAAGGCAGTTTGGCAGTACCAGGGTCTGTGCTACAGACCACTGGGATCATGGGATTGTGCCAACTATGCCAGGATGGCATAGAGGGGGCAATTCCATGATCATAGACATGTTACATGGCCATATTCGGAGTTACCATTGTGAAGCTACACATAGGTAGTGACCTATGTGTAGTGCACACGTGTAATGGTGTCCCCGCACTCACAAAGTCAGGGGAATTTGCCCTGAACAATGTGGGGGCACCTTGGCTAGTGCCAGGGTGCCCACACACTAAGTAACTTTGCACCTAACCTTTACCAGGTAAAGGATAGACATATAGGTGACTTATAAGTTACTTAAGTGCAGTGAAAATGGCTGTGAAATAATGTGTGCATTATTTCACTCAGGCTGCAGTGGCAGGCCTGTGTAAGAATTGTCAGAGCTCCCTATGGGTGGCAAAAGAAATGCTGCAGCCCATAGGGATCTCCTGGAACCCCAATACCCTGGGTACCTCAGTACCATATACTAGGGAATTATAAGGGTGTTCCAGTATGCCAATGTGAATTGGAAAAATTGGTCACTAGCCTGTTAGTGACAATTTGGAAAGAAATGAGAGAGCATAACCACTGAGGTTCTGGATAGCAGAGCCTCAGTGAGACAGTTAGTCATAACACAGGTAACACATTCAGGCACACTTATGAGCACTGGGGCCCCGGCTGGCAGGGTCCCAGTGACACATACAACTAAAACAACATATATACAGTGAAAAATGGGGGTAACATGCCAGGCAAGATGGTACTTTCCTACACGTGGTGCCAAGCGCGCTGCGCCTGGCCCTTGAGGAGCATCTGACCTGTCCTGCCACTGCAGGTTCCAAATATCAGGGAGCGCTGTCCGTGCTTCACAAATCACCAAGAAGAACTCTTTTGGATTACAGGAGCTGCTGCTCTGCATCTGCAGGCACCCAAGGAAGAACCTTGAGGACCTTGACTGCCAAAAACCCAACACTGGGCAACATCACTGCAGCTGAGCTGCCTAGCCCGAGTTGAAGTGGTCCAGTGGTGTCACCATGGTCCCCAGGCCGTTCAGACACAGCCTACCCAGAGCTTGCCCTATGTGGACTTCCTGACAGCGTTTGCAGCCTGATTCTGCAGACCCCTAGCAACAGTGAGTGACAAAGACCCCATGTCTCAGGACACCTCTGCACCCGTCTGCCCTGGGCCTAGGAGAAGAGGACCAAGGCTGTCCCCACATCTCTCTGCCTCGTGAGACCTGAGGCCACTTGTTGACTTGTTCGGACTAAACCCCAAGTCGATGCCTATAGACTGTTTCTGCGGGGCTCCTTACAACCACAAGGATCTCCAGCACCAGACCTGATGCGATAAAACACCACTGCTCCTGCACCCCACAGCCTGAGGTGAAGTGGATCGGTGGTGTCCCTACGTGCCTAAGGGTCTCAAGGTTCGAAACCCACGTGGGTTCCTCTGATGTGGACTCCCAATCCATCCCTCAAGCAACTTTGTGACCAAACCGGTCCCCATAGACTTACATGGGGCACTTGACGCTGAGCTGTACCCATGCACCCTGCTGCCTGAGGTGAATGGTCCGTGTGGCCGAAGTCCAGGAGATTGATCACGTAAGTCGCTTTACTATACCTGTATGCAGTGCTAGTTCTTCCTTCATAGGATAACTTTACCACATCTGAAAAAGGCACTGTATCAAGTTTTGCAAGCTGTAAAAATTCATAAATCAAAATATCAGACTTTATATAAAAGTACATGTTATTATTATAAATTGGTGTGATTTCTTTCAGTGGGTGTCTCACTTACCGTAGGAGTCGCTTGACCACACTACCGAAAAAAGGAGCATTTGGGATGTAATTTGTTCCTCTGATTGCTTTGACTTTTTGCGCAGTGTACCTCGTTTTGGTTCACTATATATGCTGCTTCCTACAATACTCACATACTCATGCACCCAGTAATACACCCACAGAGGCACTCGTGAACTCACACAGACCTGCTCAGAGAATCCCCAAGCACTCACACTCACTGAGGTACTCATGCGCACACTCACAGAGCCACTCAGACTCAGCGACTCGTGCACCAACTGAGTCTCTCAGACCCAAACAGAGACTGGTAACTCCGCTCTGCACAAGTTGCCCTTGCTGCCACCCCTAGAATTGGTAACAATGCAGCCAGAGGGAGATCCTTTTCCTACATCGCAGCACAGACCTGGAACATGCTACCTCGCCAACTCAGTCAGTCCCCCTTTGTAGGAAGCTCACTCTTTATATACTATATCAAAATGACATGCACCGACTCCAGGTGTTCCACAGAGGCTAAAGTAGATACTACAAATGCATTTGTTCTACACACAGACACAATAGAAGAAGCACACACTTAATGACTGATCTACAGACCAATAGATTTTTATATAGAAAAATAAATTGTGTTTATTTCTAGAATCGCAAGATTCTCTTTGCATGTAATTACATCAATAGATATTATTTCACATATATATCAATAATAATACTTTGAATGGAATTCATATAGCATACAGTTTTTGAATAAATGCCAATAAAGCTATTTTAAATGTTGACACTGTAATTTTCAGGACACATCCTTGGGGAAGAAACTAAAGCACAGTTTTAGAGGTAAGTACTTGACTTACAGTTTCAGTCTCTGGGGCTTAGGAAGTCCACAGCTGGGGGTTCAAGTGAACCCCAAGCTCCCAGCAACACTGGGCCGCTCGAGTGCAGAGGTCAAATTGAGCCATTTTAAAGTGGGCTCCTACGGAGACAGGGTGCACTCTGAATCAGATATGCCAGAAGATAATTACCTGTTCTTTGGTGGGCAGACCTGGGGGTAGGAGGGGGAGGGTTAGAGGGGCACTGTTGGGGCCACCAGGAGGCATCAAACGCACACCCTCAGTGGCACTATGGCAGCTGGGTGCAGGATGCAAACAAGGCATTGGGTTTCCAATAGATCTCTGTGAGGAGACCCCGGGGTCACTCAGATGCTGCATGTGAGGACCAGGGGGTCCCCTGGAGCAAACCCTAAGCTAGACAGGGAGGAATGTACCTGTGCTGGAGGTCGGGTTCTCTGGGGGCTGCGGGTGCAGTGATCTTTTAGGCATCTGTAGGAGGCTGGCCTTCTATGCAGTGTGCAAAACTAGGCACACTACGCAGTGGGTCCAGGTGACCACACTTTGGTTTCCATGAGCATAAATTAGACCACTTAATGCTACAATTTTGAAGGTAGCTGGTCGAGCAGTTAGGCTAATCCAGGAGATGTGCTAAGTATTTGTTGTGCTCACAAAACCAATCATGCAGCACATGCACTCAATGAATAACTCGAGACCAGAGTTTATAAAAATACTCCAGTTTTATTTAATTTTTAAGACGAAGATCTTTCAAATACTTTTTTAGATATTAGTTTTAAAAGTTGTAATAAAGTTAGTCTTTCTGCGCATAATTACGCATCATTGGAATCAATGTACAGTTACCATTCAAAATCGTACAATTAAGTTACCAGTCTCTTTTGTGTTTTTTTTTTTTTTTTTTGCAGGGTGGTCGCAGCAGTCAGTAGGCACCTTGCACCAGCCGGAGAGCCTCTTGCGGCTCCCGTTTCTGGCGGGAGGAGTGGAGGAAACGCTTTTGGCACAGGGCCACCTGTAGGGGCCACTTGGAAAAGATGGTTTCTGGGGGTCCCCTTGGGCTGTTGAGGTCGCAAGGGTTTGGGGATCAGTGGAGCACAGCTGGTTCCTTGTTGCGGGGCAGAGCAGCCGGATACGGGGTGAGATCCAGAGCTGTGCGCAACTGAGTCCTTTTGGAGGTGAGTCTCTCTGGCTGCTTACAGGACACTGTGAGCATTCTGGTGGTAGGTCCAAGGGTGTTATTAAAGTCCCTCTACAGGAGCTTCCTCCTGATCCTTTCAGCTCTTGGGGAGCTGGTTTGAGGTTGTCCCAGGGAATTGGCGTAACTCGGCCACTGGAGGGCACAGTGCCACCAATCTTGGCACACTTGTAGGTCACGTCCGGGACGGTAGTTAGTGTGTCGTGGGGTCCGGCTGCAAATTCCGGTTGTGGACATATCGGCCAGCTAATGAAGCGACCTTCACTGGCTTATTGGATCTTGCTTGGTTTTTGAGTGGTGCCTCCACTCAAAAGGGATATCTGGGGTGATTCTTTAAGCCTGGATATTACCTGGGTTTCTTGGGCTCGGTCCAGTGTCCAGCTCCTCCACAGCAGCAATTTGCAGGTCCTGGGTGCAGCAGGCAGGGTTTGGCGCCTTTTCTTGTGCAACAGGTCTGTAGTTCTCTAGCTTTGGATCTTCTTTGGTGCAGGTCTTCTTTGTATTTTGAAATCTGATTTCTTGTTCTAGGGATGTCCAATAAATACAGAATTTAGTGGGCGTTCTAGGGGAAACCTGGTAATGTCCAATGGGACACTTACCTATCGGTGGCTCCACCCACTTTAGAGTCCACTTCCTTTGGGAAGGGTGACTTCCCTAAACTTGATTGGCTAGTTTCCTTCATTTCAAGATGGAGTAAACTGAATTTGAGGGTCCACTTCGCAGACAACACCTTAGAGGTGGTGCATGCTAGGCCACCACTCCTAATCTTTGTGTGGTTTCCCACCTTTGCTCACTCAAAAAGTGGGTGTTTTGCAAAGTGGCAACCCCTCAGATGCTAGCAGCAGGCCTGGAGGCTAGAGTTTCAGGGGCTGTAGCCCTTTGAAGCTCACTACCGGGGTTTTGCACGTTCCTGGGGGAGTGGGTGGTTAGCTCCTCCACCAAGGGAGGGCATTGGTTTACGAACCAGGGAGACTGGGCTCTCCACCAAGGTTTGTATATGGACTGTGTGGGTGTGGCAGGCTGGATGAAACCAGTCAGAAAATATGCCAGGATAGTTGGCTATTGCAGGGGACACCTCTAAGGTGATCCCTCGGTACATTTTATCATAAATCCAGTACTGGTACAAGTTTGAATTTTTCATTCGGAGTGGTTTGATACCAAACAACCCAGGGTTCAGAGTAGCCATTATTTTGCTGGGAATCTCGTGTTGGCCAGTGTCCAGCACATACATTAAAATGGCAGCTCTATTCACTCACTATATCCCAGGTTTGCCAGGGACACGGTGGGAACAAAATGCTCATTCAGCTGTGCCCTCACATATAGTATGGAGTATCCTGCCTTAGGTCTGTAAGGCCTGCTAGAGGGGTGTCTTACCCATAGTTAATGCAGTGTACGGTGGACCGGGTACACAGGTAGTGTGCCAAGTAGAGTTTGTATTTTAGGTTTGCAGCAGGAGACTGTCTGCTATGGCAGTGCTGTGCACATCTTGATGCATGTCCCTTGAGGTTGTCACAATCAGTGCCACTGCCACCAGGGGCTTATCCAAAGTACTGCATGCCCTGGGCACCTAAGTACCTTTTTACTAGGGACTTATAGTGGTAGCTAAAGATGTATCCAATCACTTTTAAAATGTTTTAGGGAAAGAACACTGGTACCGGGAACCTAGTTAGCAGGATCCCAGTGCACTCCAGTCCAAGTTGCATTCGGAAACCAGGCAAAAATGTGGGGGAGTACTGCAATAAGGTGCCAGTCTCTCACAGTGCGGATATATTCATCCAGTGCTTTCGCGTTCAGGGGTCGGGGTCCTCGGTCTTCCCTCTGCAGGCATCTTTGTGGGGGGGTCGAAAGGTCAACCCAGGGTGGGCACTTGCTCACAATCACCTGATGATTCTTTAGCTGGTTGGGCCACGTGGTCACCGGCCGTAGGGTGTCTGGTGCAGGGTGGTCAGGACTCGCGTGTCTGGAGGTGTGCCAGAGTCCCTGGATGTTTCCTTCTTGGACAGGGCCACTGTCCACTGCAGTTCTTGGTCCTTTTGGGTGCAGGACAGACTTCTATAACTTGGTCAAGGTGGCTGGCCCCGCTGGATGCCTCACTGTTTTTGTGCAGGTTTTTTGAGGCAGTCAGTTGTCGTTGTCTTCTCTGCTGGGGGTTCAGCTCAGCAGTCCTTCTTCTTTCTTGTCAGGTCAGCCTGAATCTCATGAGCTGGGTTCAGGTAAGCCCTTAAATCCTGGATTTAGGGGGGTTACAGGGGTCAGATGGCAGTAGCTAATGGCTACTGTCCCAGAGGGTGGCTACACCCCGTTCTTGTGTCCACTCCCTTTGGGGAGGGGGACGCAAACCTAACCCTATTGGTTTCTGTTCTCCAAACTAAGATGGATGATTCTGCAGGAAGGTGGGGGGGGGCAACCTCCGCTCTGGACACCCTAGGGATGGTCCTAGCTTTGGATGGCAGGGGGGTGGTGAGTTTTGGGGGGTAACTCCTCCCTGCTTTCCATAATTTTCCTGATGGACTTGCTGCCAAAAGTGGGGCTTTGTCCGTGTGCGGACAACTCCACTAGCTGGAGTGCCCCATGGCACTGTAACAAGAGGCTTCAGCCTTTGATGCTCACCATCAGCTCCTGCAGGTGTGATATTGGAAATGGCCCTTTTTGCAGGGTTATCCCCAAACGTTTTGCTGCCTTCCTACAATATTTTTCTGGTCCGTTTTTGATGGTTTATTGTCTGTGCACTTCTAATCAGTGCGCAAGTGCTCCCTATAGAGCTTGTACCGTTGATTGGTTTATCCATGAGTGTCATATTTGATTTACTGGTAAGTCCCTAGTAAAGTGCACTAGAGTTGCCCAGGGACTGTAAATCAAATGCTACTAGTGGGCCTGCAGCACATTAGTAGCCCTGTAACCATGGCTCGGAACTGCCACTACAGTGTCAGTGTGTGCAGTTTTAAACTGCCAATTCGACTTGGCAAGCTTACCCACTTGCCAGGCCTACACCTTCCCTTTTACTACTTGTCAGGCACCCCGAAGGTAGGCCCTTGGTAGCCTCATGGGCAGGTTGCAGTGTGTTTAAGGGAGTACATATATGTAGGACCTTGACTCTGTATATACTATTTCAAATTGAGAAGTAGTGTGCACAGAGTGCAAGGGTTCCCCTTAGAGGTAAGATAGTGGCAAAAAGAGATAATTCTAATGCTCTATTTTGTAGTAATGTGGTCGAGCAGTAGGCTTATCAGAGGGTAGTGTTAAGCATTTGTTGTACACACAGAGGCAATAAATGAGGAACACACACTCAAAGACTTACTCCTGGCCAATAGGTTTTTATATTGAAAAATAGCTTTTCTTAGTTTATTTTAAGAACCACAGGTTCAAGATTTACATCAAACACTTTAAATGCAAGGTACTTCACGTAGATACTTTAGGAACTTTGAATAAACACAATATCATGTACAGTCTTTGTAGAAATGGCAATAAGCTATTTTAAGTGGACACAGTGCAAAAATCAACAGTTCCTGGGGGAGGTAAGTAAAGGTTATTTTTGGAGGTAAGACAGACACTTACAAGTCTCAAGTTTGGGGCATAGGCAGCCCACCATTGGGGTTTCAAGGCAACCCCAAAGTTACCACACCAGCAGCTCAGGGCTGGTCACGTGCACAGGAAAGAGGCATCCAAAACACATAGGCGTCTATGGGGAACAGGGGTGCTCCGGTTCCAGTCTGCCAGCAGGTAAGTACCCGCGTCCTCTGGGGGGGCAGACCACAGGGGTTTTGTAGAGCACCGGAGGGGGGGGGACACGAGAAGGCACACAAGGTACACCCTCAGCGGCACAGGGGTGGCCGGGTGCAGTGAGTAAAGCAGGCATCGGGTTTTAGGTTGAAACCAATGGAGGAACCGGGGGGGGGTCACTCTAGCGTTGCAGGCAGGCACAGCGGGGGATTCTCGGGACAGCCACCACCTGGGTGGGCTCGGCAGAGGGTCACCTGGGAGTCGCTCCTGCACTGAGGTTCGATTCCTTCAGGTCCTGGGGGCTGCGCGTGCAGTGTTGGTTCCAGGCGTCTGGTCCCTTGTTACAGGCAGTCGCGGTCAGAGGGAGCCTCTGTATTCTCTCTGCAGGCGTCGCTGTGGGGGCACAGGGGGGTCGTCTCTGGCTACTCACAGGCTTGCAGTCGCCGGGGAGTCCTCTCTGTGGTGTTGGTTCTCTGCATCTCGACCCGGGGACGTCTGGTGCAGAGTGTAGTGTCTCACGCTTCCGGCAGGAAATGTGCAATCTTTGGAAGTTGTTTCTTTGTTGCAAATAAGTAGCTGGTTTTGAACAGGGCCCCTGTTCACAGGAGGTTCTTGGTCCTTAGGTTCAGGGCAGTCCTCTGAGGCTTCAGAGGTCGCTGGTCCCTGTCGGATGCGTCGCTGTTGCAGTTTTCTTTGAGTCAGGCGACAGGCCGGTAGGGCTGGGTCGAACGCAGTTGTCGTCTCTGTCTTGTCTGCAGGGCTTCAGGTCAGCAGTCCTTCTTGGTTTAGGTTGCAGGAATGTAGTTTCCTAGGTTCTGGGGAGCCCCTAAATACTGAATTTAGGGGTGTGTTTAGGTCTGGGAGGGCAGTAGCCAATGGCTACTGTCCTGGAGGGTGGCTACACCCTCTTTGTGCCTCCTCGCAGTGGGGAGGAGGGCACATCCCTAATCCTATTGGGGAATCCTCCAAACTCAAGATGGAGGATTTCTAAAGGCAGGGGTCACCTCCTTGTTTTCCTCATTATCTCCTCCAGCCTTGCCGCCAAAGGTAGGGGCAGTGGGCGGAGGGGCGGGCATCTCCACTAGTTGGGATGCCCTGTGGTGCTGTAACAAAAGGGGTGAGCCTTTGAGGCTCACCTCCAGGTGTTAACAGTTCATGCAGGGGGAGGTGAGAAGCACTTCCACCCAGTACAGGCTTTGTTCCTGGCCAGCAACATGTCTGGTCTGTGGCAGGCTGGCAAAAACTAGTCCGCCTATACTAGAATTCTGGTTGGCATTCAGGGGGCATCTCTAAGATGCCCTCTGGGTGTATGTTACAATAAATTGCACACTGGCATCAGTGTGCATTTATTGTGCTGATAAGTTTGATACCAAACTTCCCAGATTTCAGTGTAACCATTATGGAACTGTGGAGTTCATGTTTGAACAAATCCCAGACCATATACTCTTATGGCTACCCTGCACTTACAATGTCTAAGGTTGTGCTTGGCCACTGTATGGGCATAGTACTTATGCCCTCACCTGTGTAGAGTGCACCCTGCCTTAGGGCTGTAAGGCCTGCTAGAGGGGTGACTTACCTATGCCACAGGCAGTGGGAGGTATGTCGACTTAGTCATTTTCTCCCCACCAGCACACAAGCTGTGAAGCAATGGGCATGTGCTGAGTGAGGGGTCCCCAGGGTGGTATAAGACAATGCTGTAGCCCTTAGAGACCTTCCCTGGCATCAGGGCCCTTGGTACCAGGGGTACCCGTTACAAGGGACTTACCTGAGTGCCACGGTTGTGCCAATTGTGGAGACAAAGGTACAGTTTAGGGAAAGAACACTGGTGCTGGGGCCTGGTTAGTCATAACTTGGCATCAGCAAAGGCAAAAAGTCAAGGGGTAACCATGCCAAGGAGGCATTTCCTTACAACATCCGAGAGATTCCCCTGATGCTGCACCTACTGGAACTTCAGGTCTCACTGCAGACACCACATATGCCTTCTTGCATGATTTATCAGCAGGATGCAAGAGGCCATGAGGCCCAGCAGCCTCAAAGTCCGTCTCACCGAACCCAAGATAGAGGCCAAAACATCGGTATAATAACCTGAATATCCTGGACACGCTGCTCAGGAGGATTAGGCCGAAACTGCACTGTATCCACAACACCTCTGATGGACGAGTGTTTCAGAGGGAGTCAGGTGTGACTTTGGTATGTTTATAGTGAACTCCAGCGAATGCATGGAGGTCTGCTGTAGTCTGTAAGTGGGAGAGGACAGTCTGGGACAAGGGATGCCTTCAACAGCCAGTCATCCAGGGAGGGGTAGACTGAATCCCCTGACCTGCGCAGTTGAGCTGCGACTGCTGCCATCACCTTGGTGAACACCTGAAGAGCTTCTGTAAACCACAGTTAACGTCTGTGGGCAGGCAGGATGTGAATGTAAAAAGAATTTGCAACCCGTAAGTCCAGTGCTACCAACCGTTCTTCTTGGTCTAGGGCACACAAGACCTGAGCATCTTTAATTTCTCCTTCTTGAGGAAGAGATTGATGATTAGGAGGTCTAGAATAGGGAGAAGACCCTTGTTGTTTTTGGGTATCGTAAAGTAGCGTGAATACCAACCACTGCCTACTTCTGATATGGGGCCCTTTCTATAGCTCCCTTCGCTAAGAGCTGTAACTTCATGTCAGAGCATAGACAAATGATCCTTCACCAGCCGTTCATATGCCGGTGGTATTGGTGAGGGAAGGATTGAAAAGGCAGGGCATAGCCCTTCCGAATTATCTGCAGAACCCAAGCGTCTGATGTAAAAGACTGCCAGTGGAGGGGATGATGCTGAATTCTACCTCGAACTGGGCATGCATGGTAATGCAGAATCAAACTAGGTGGACTTTGAGGTTGGAGCTGCCAGGGGCATGGTGGCAGACAGCTTCTGTCTTCCAGACCCCCTCGTTCTGAAGAAACAGCACCCACGTCCTCCCTTAGCTTGTAGAGCCAGCGCAGGATGGTGGATGGCATAGGGCTGGTGTGTTGGTACGCCCCTCCCATGAGGGATGAAAGGGAGACTGTGTATGAGGGGTTACTGAGAGGCCCAAGAACTTGGACGTAGCCCAACAGTCCTTGAAGTGCTCCAGCGTCGAGTCAGCCTTCTCTCCAAACAAGCCAGTCCAGTCGAAGGGTATGTTCAAGGTTTGCCTGAACATCCCTCGGAAAGCTAGATGTTGTCAGCCTGGCGTTGCACCATAAGTCCAGCATTGACAAAACTGCTCCTCCCAGCGAGTCAGTCCTATCCAGTACACACCTATCTTCCGTATCTCTCCAGTCTTTCACTGCTTGGGGAGGATGGCCCTGGCCGCCTCTGTGACCTGTGGCAGTCCTTGTGCAACCATATCCTCCCGTAAGGTATCTTAAAAACGGGCCAAATAGTATGAGGTGTGCACAGACTTCAATGCCAGGCTGATGGAAGTAAACCTCTTGTTCCCAAGCTGGTCTATCATCTTGGATTCCCTGTCCAGGGATGCAGAAGGGAATGCACCTGGTAAAGTAGAGGCTGGGACTACCATGCTGTAGGGAGCTGTGTTCTGTTTGCTGTACCCCCTCTCCCCCCCTCCAACTTTTTGCCTGGTTTTTAGATGCAACTTTGACTGACGTGCACTATGTTCCTGCTAAGAAGATCCTCGGTGCCAGTGTTCTTTGACTTAAAACTGCACAGTTGTTTTTGCAATTGGCAGAACCTTTCACTATCACTCTAAGCCCCTAGTAAACGGTACCTCTGGAACCTTGGGCATGGGTTCCTAAAGAAAAGCCCGGGAGGGCTGCAGCACTGATTGTGCCACCCTCGAGGACCCTGTCACCAAGTGCACACTGCACTGCCATTGCAGGTTGGTTGCTTGGTGAGGAATTACAATGAGAAGATTACATGGCACGCAGCATATGTGCAGTGTCCCCTAACACTGCATGCACTATATGCAAGTCACCCCTCTATCATGCTTTATAGCCCTAACGCAGGGTGCATTATAATAAATGTGACAGCGTGAGCAGATATGCCCCATTATGTCATTGTTGATTCTCCGGCATAACATGTGACCAGGGAAGCATTTAGGTACATGTGCTGGACACCGGTAATTATGTGTTCCCCAGCTACATGATGGCTTCACTGAAGATAGGGATGTTTGTTATCAAACATCTTGTATTGATAAACCCTCACTGAATCCTGTGATGAATGTAATAATAAATGCACCCACAGGGCACCTTAGAGGTGCCCCCTACAAACCTACTGTAGGAAGCTGGCTCTGTCTGTACAATATCAAAATGAGATACACTGTGCATGGAGTCCAGGGGTTCCCCAAGAGGCTTGACAGAGGCATTAATAGATAATAATAATGCTCGGTTTGTGGTGTGGTCGAGCAGTTAGGCTTATTGGAGGGTAGTTGTAAGGGAATGCCTCCTTGGAATCGTTACCCCCTGACTTTTTGCCTTTGCTGATGCTAAGTAATGATTTGAAAGTGTGCTTGGACCCTGCTAACCAGGCCCCAGCACCAGTGGTCTTTCCCTAAACTGTACCTTTGTCTCCACAATTGGCACAACCCTGGCACTCAGATAAGTCCTTTGTAACTGGTACCCCTGGTACCAAGGGCCCTGATGCCAGGGAAGGTCTCTAAGGGCTGCAGCATGTCTTATGCCACCCTGGGGACCCCTCACGCAGCACATGCACACTGCTTTACAGCTTGTGTGTGCTGGTGGGGAGAAAATGACTAAGTCGACATGGCACTCCCCTCAGAGTGCCATGCCAACCTCACACTGCCTGTAGCATAGGTAAGTCACCCCTCTAGCAGGCGTTACAGCCCTAAGGCAGGGTGCACGCTACCACAGGTCAGGGAATAGCTGCATGAGCCCTATGCCCCTACAGTGTCTAAGCAAAACCTTAGACATTGTAAGTGCAGAGTAGCCATAAGAGAATATGGTCTGGGAGTCTGTCAAACACGAACTCCACAGTTCCATAATGGCTACACTGAAATCTGGGAAGTTTTATATCAAACTTCTCAGCACAATAAATGCACACTGATGCCAGTGTGCAAATTATTATAACATATACCCAGAGGGCATCTTAGAGATGCACCCTGAACGCCAACCTGACTTCTAGAGGTAGGCTGACCAGTCCCTGCCACAAACCAGACAACTTGCTGGCCAAATGGGGACCCTGTACTGAGTGGAGGTGCTTCACACCTCCCCCTGCAGGAACTATAACACCTGGTGGTGAGCCTCAAAGGCTCACCCCTTTTTGTTACAGCACAACAGGGCATACCAGCTAGTGGAGATGCCTGCCCCTCTGGCCACTGCCCCCACTTTTGGCAGCAAGACTGGAAGAAATAATGAGGAAAACCAGGAGGAGCCACCCACCAGTCAGGACAGCCCCTAAGGTGTCCTGAGGTGACCCCTGCCTTGAGAAATCCTCTATCTTGAGTTTGTAGGATTCCCCCAATAGGATTAGGGATGTGCCCTCCTCCCCACAGGGAGGAGGCACAAAGAGGGTGTAGCCACCCTCCAGGACAGTAGCCATTGGCTACTGCCCTCCGAGACCTAAACACACCCCTAAATTCAGTATTTAGGGGCACCCCAGATCCCAGGAATCAGATTCCTGCAACCTGAAGAAACGAGGAGGACTGCTGACCTACTAGCCTGCAGAGAAGACTGGCGACCACAACTGCTTTATCCCCAGCCCTACCGGCCTGTCTCCAACTTCGAAAACCTACAACCAGCGGCGCATCCATCAGGGACCAGCGACCTCTGAATCCTCAAAGGACTGCCCTGGACTAAAGGACCAAGAAACTCCCTTGAACAACGGCCCTGTTCAAAATCAGCTACTTCTTTGCAACAAAGAAGCAACTTTCAAAGACTTCACGTTTCCCGCCGGAAGTGTGAGACTGCACACTCTGCACCCGACGCCCCCGGCTCAAGATCCAGAGAACAAACACTACAGGGAGGACTACCCGGTGTCTGCGAGCCAGTGAGTGACAAGAGACGACCCCTCCCTGAGCCCCCACAGCGATGCCTGCAGAGAATCCAGAAGCGCCCCCTGACCGCGACCTCCAACAAGGGTCCGGCGCCTCGAACCACCACTGCACCCTCAGCCCCCAGGACCTGAAGGAACCGAACTTCAGCGCAGGAGTGACCCCCAGGTGACCCTCTGCCTTGTCCAGGTGGTGGCTGTCCCAAGAAGCCCCCCCGTGTCTGCCTGCACCACTAGAGTGACCCCCAGGTCCCTCCATTGAAACCAGACGCCTGCTTTGCACACTGCACCCGGCTGCCCCTGTGCTGCCGAGGGTGTATTTTGTATGCCTACTTGTGCGCCCGATCCTCCCTCCCTGCCCCCCGCCATCTCCCCCCCAGTCTGCCCCTAAGGACGCAGGTACTAAATTGCTGGCAGACTGGAACCGGAGCACCCCTGTTCTCCATAGGCACCTATGTGTTTTGGGCACCACTTTGACCTCTGCACCTGACCGGCCCTGAGCTGCTGGTGTGGTAACGTTTGGGTTGCCTTGAACCCCCAACGGTGGGCTGCCTATGCCCCAGAACTGAGACTTGTAAGTGTTTTACTTACCTCCTAATCTAACCTTTACTTACCACCCCAGGAACTGTTGATTTTTGCACTGTTCATTTTGAAAATAGCTTATTGCCATTTTTACAAACACTGTATATGATAGTGCTTTTATTCAAAGTTCCTAAAGTATCTAAGTGAAGTACCTTACATTTAAAGTGTTAAATAAACTAAGAAAATATTTTTCAATATAAAAACCTATTGGACTGGAGTAAGTCTTTGTTCCTCATTTATTGCCTGTGTGTGTACAACAAATGCTTAACACTACTCTCTGATAAGCCTACTGCTCGACCACACTACCACAAATAGTGCATTAGTATTATCTGATTTTGCCACCATCTTACCTCTAAGGGGAAACCTTGGAATTTGTGCAGACTATTTCATACTTTGAAATAGTATACACAGAGCCAACTTCCTACACATGGCCCCAGAGGTTCACAGTCCTACTAAAGTCTTCTGCCCACCTCAAGGACCGATAGGTTTTGTGAATCCTAAGGATTTGCGGTTCTTACTCCCTATCAGTTGGTGGATACTGCTCAGAACTCCGAAGCTACAGCTCACTGTTAGGTGCCTTTGGATTCCAGCTCATCTTCTGATCACCTGATTTCATTGGGCGGACTGGATAAGAACCAGTTTCTTCATCCATACAATGCGAGTCATAAAACTTCTTGGTACTAGAAATTGTTTAACCTCCAAATCCAGAGGGTAAAGTACATTGCGTATTTTGTTCCTCATCAGACAACCACATGAAGTCTTGTGTTTTCCTTCACTTTCTTTTGCCTGTCATTGAAAGTCTTACTGTTACAGAAGCGGCAGCCTCCACTTCATATGTCCTGGAGAACGTAGCAAGGGTGAAAAGGACACTTTGTGATTTCATACCTGAAACACCCAAAAAAGGCTCAACCATGTTGTCATTCTAAAGTCTGACCTAAGCAGGGGAAAAGGCTGTAGAGTGTTGTTTGCTGCCCCCAGTTCCCATCTCAACCAGACCTGTATTTTCCTACTTGTATCTTGTTGTATCATACAAAAGTTAAGTACTTCGAAATTGACTGAGGTTTACCTTCCATTAGGGAAACCTTTCAAAAGTCTGTGTATGGATACCTACCTTCCATAAGCCACTACTTTGCCATACAATCATCCAAAACATTTTAGTTCCACTACTTGAGGAAATCGGTGTAGTGACGTCCGTTCTTTTCTGTGCCACACACTGATCTGGAGAAGAGATACCCTCTTTTAAGTGTATTGGACCCTTTTGTCTGTTTTTTGTGTTGACCCTTGGCGCATCATGATGTCCCCGAAGAACGGGTTCAAGCCTTGCGAGGCCTGTCACCATATGATGTCGGGGACAGATCGGCATCCGGTCCGTTTGTGTTTGTAGTGTAACCCGAAGTTGTGCTTTGAGTGCCAGGCCATGCACCCGAAGGCTTTGAGGGAGCGGTCCCTAAAGCTCATGAAGGCCCGACGCTCGACTCTGCATCGTTCATGGTGTCACTCATGAGGAGTGTCTTGAGACTGTTCGCGGAGTCACCACCACTCATCATCATAATATTCGTGTCATTCAGGTCAGAGAAAGAAGTCGTCAAAGAAGGCCAGGCGTTTTCCAACTTCACCGCATCGCTCAGCCGATGCGACGTGGGAGGAGTGTCCTTGCTGTGCTCCGCATCTCCCCAATTTTCCGTGAGCCAGGGCGACCCTTGCCAAAGTCAAGGAGTTTTGAGGCCATGCGTCTCATATTTGGGCATTCTGACCCTTCTGTGGCACCTTCGAGGCCTAGGGGTTCATATGAGGGCCCTTTTGGTTCCACGCCAGTGTCTTTGGCCTCTGCCCCCAGTGGTCCCTCCGGATCCTTGCTGACCCTGGTCGTGCCATTGCGACCTTCCCCAACACCAGCTAGGTCATCAGTGCTTCCGACATTGGTGGTGCACACGATCGACGTTGACCCAATTCTTACCCACGATGACCCGGAGAAAGAACGGCGCCTGCCGACGCTGCTTCTGACTTCGATGTGGTTCTCACCCCAGATTGGGTTTGGACCCTTATTACTATGGGTACAAATACAAGGAAGGATAGGAGGGGACGCTGGACCCTTTAGAATACCAGCTAGATAACCCTGATTTGGACTGGGCACAGGAATAGGGTGAAGCTAATGGTCTAGATACTTCTCCAGACGCTGGCATGCATTCTCCTCCTACCGTGGCTACGGCGGAGGGAACCTCTTATTCTGTTGTGGTCAGTAGGGTGGCTGAGGTCATTGACATGGAGCTGTCCACTGTAGCGGTCAGGACGAATCTCCTGACGGAGGTGCTTCAAGCTGGGGCTTCTACCGCCGAGCCTCTCCTTCAATGAAGCCCTCATTGATGTCCTTCCGGGTACTTGGTCCAGACCCAGAACATGGGCTCCTGTATACAGTAGAATCGCTCGCCCCCATCAGCCTGCTCCAAACGACCCTAAATTCCTGGCCCAACACCCCTCACCTGAGAGCCTTTTCATCCAGGCATCATTGTCATCTGGTGCATTACTTTCCACTCCCCCGGATAGAGAATCAAAGACCAACTTGATAAGAAGATGAGGTTTTCTTCCTCCAGTCTGGCGTTGCGGTCGGTGAGCACTGCATGCCTTTTGTGCTGCTTTAACCACTGCTTGTGGGATACGGTTGTGCAAGTTCTGCCGCAGATCCTGGAGAAGACCCGGGCTAACATCTCCCAAGCCTTTGCTGATGGGAGAGATGCAGCTAAGTTCACCATTCCATGTGAAATGGACACAACCAATTCTACAGGTAAATGGGATGCGTTGACGGCATCTGTTTTTCCAGAAAATGTCCAACAGACCCTCATGGACATGCCCTTTGATGGCACCTGTCTCTTTGGGGACAAGGCGGACTCGGCGCATGAGAGGTTTGAGTGCCGGGCTATGGCTCGATCCCTTGGCCTCTCTGTTTCACCTCACCACCAACAGTCCATATTTTGCCCCTTTCGTGGCAACGGAACAGGCTTCCTGTTGTGTCCCTTTTACAGCCACCGAGGATGCAGAATCCTGCAGGCCCATGGGACAGGAAAACACAGGTTTGCCCACTCCACCCTGGTGCAGCCTCCAAACCTTCCTAGTCCGTACCCACCCTCATATACCAGTTGGTGGCAGGATTCGCATTCACCTGCCCCACTAGGAGACCATCACGACAGACAGGTGGGTTTTGCATATCATACAAAGGGGGTAATCCCCACCGGCCATGCCTCCATCTTACAGCCCCTTACCAGATGATCATCTGGCAATTCTCTGCTAGAAAGTCACGGCTCTCTTCGCCAAAGGTGCCATAGAGAGGGTCCCTGTGCCAGAAGTAGGTTGTAGTTGTTATTCCTGCTACTTTCTGGTGCCCAAAAAAGGCAAAGACTTATGTCCTATCCTAGACCTTCGGGCCCTCATTCTGTTCTGCAAGAAGAAGTTCAAAATGCTCACTCTGGCTCATGTCTTGTCTGCCTTAGACCCAGGAGACTGGATGGTAGCGTTATACTTGCAGGGTGCTTGTTTCCATATTCCCATCCTGCCTGCCCACGGGTACTGTCTACGATTCCTAGTAGATCACGAGCACTTTCAATTTACTGTGATCCCTTTGGGCCTTACCAGCACCCCTCGGGTGTTCACGAAAGTGATGACGGTGGTTGCAGCTCATCTGCGCAGGTTAGGGGTTTCGGTCTTCCCCTATCTCGACGACTGGCTGTTGAAGGCAGACACGCCCCAGAAAGTTGTCTCCCACCTTCAGACTAAGGCGAACCTCCTGCATACATTGAGGTTCACTATAAACATGCCAAAGTCTCACCTGACTTCCTATCAGATGCTCTGTTTAATCGGGGCTGTTCTGGACACAGTGCAGTTTCGGACCTATCCTCCCAAAAAGCGAATCAAGAATATTCATGCTATGATTCTGATGTTTCAGCCTCTATCCTGGCTTTCGGTGAAAACAACTCAGAGGCTGCAGGGCCTCATGGCGTCCTGCATCCTGCTAGTGACACATGCCAGATGGCATATGCGGGCTCTTCAATGGGACTTAAGTTCCAGTGGGCACAGCATCAGTGTAATCTCTCCGACATGGTCTAGATCTCGGAGGGGACTGTGAAAGATCTGCTGTGGTGGCTTTGGAATCTGGATCTCTTGCTTCCCCAACCAGATATCTCAGTAGTGACAGATGCCTCACTACTGGGATGGGGCGGCCACATAGGAGAGGCGTAGATCATAGGCCTCTGGTCTCATGCGGATTCTGGGCCCAACATCAACCTTCTGGAGCTCCAGGGAATCACGCTTGCATTGAAATCCTTCCCTCTCTCAAAGGGTAAGTAGTGCAAGTGTTCACAGACAGCACTACTGGCATGTGGTACTGCAACAAACAGGGTGGAGTAGGGTCCTGGACCCTTTATAAAGAGGCTCTGTGATTCTGGACATGACTGGCACATCAGGGCATATCACTGGTGGTTCAACATCTGGTGTGATCCCCAAGCATCAGAGCAGACAAATGCAGTCATTGAGTCAGTCGATCTAGAATGGCGTCTACATCTAGAAAAGGTGCAAGGTCTCTTTCACAAATGGGGAGAGCCTTGGTTATATCTGTTCGGCTCTGTAGAGAGCACTCAATGTCAGCTGTTTTGCATGTTGAAGTTTTCATGACTGCACTCGCTCTGCAACGCTTTTAGTCTTGAGTGGATCTCGGGCTTCCTTTACGCCTTCCTGCCAATACCACTTCTGGCCCAAGTAATCTTTGTGGCTCCAGACTGGGCACGGAGAGTACGGTATCCAGAGCTATTGAGCATGGCCACCGATCTTCCAGTCAGACTGCAAATTAGGGAGGCACTTCTGGCGCAGCAGCAGGGGATGGTTCTCCATCTGAAGCTGTCCAATCTTCGCCTTCCATGTGGCGATAGAGCGGTGGCAGTTGACGGCTTTTGACCTTCCACACGAAGTCTGTGAGTTTATCTTGGCAACCAGGAGTCCCTCCACCAAAATGGTATGCGCTTGTCGGCATCAATTTGTGTCATGGTGTAGAAACAAGTCTCTTGATTTCCTCCACCGACCCCCTCCCCCGCTTCTTTCTCTGCAGTTCTTTGGTTCATCATATCTTCCACCCAGTAGGGCTCTGCATTGGCACTGTTTAAAGGTTACTTGGCGGCTCTCAGCCTCCCTAATGTTGGCCGAACAACATTCTCTTTTTAAGTCTCCTCTTGTGGGTAGATTACTTAATGGTCTTACCCATTTGTAACCCCCCCCCCACACTTTATCACGCCTCAGTAAGACCTTAATGTTGTTCTTACTTGTGCTTCCTTTGAGCCATTACACAGCTGTTCTGTGCGGCTCCTTATTCTTAAAACTGCATTTCTGATGGATACAACTACCTGTGGATTCCTCACCTAATGAATTCTCCCCATGCGCAGCATTCAACGGAAACTTCTCTCTAGCTCTGCACGTCGGCGAGGACATCACAATTGCCCGGCTCTGCATGATGTCATCGTGGCAATAAGAGGTCCTCGCTGCCGTGCTGACGTCAGTTCACTTTTTTCCGTGCCTTCGATAACGGTTACTTTTCTGTTACCTGTATCATTAGCTCTTCGGAAGGTATACTTTGTGTATTTCCAGGATGTCGGCTCTGAAAAAGTCGGGGTTCAAGCCTTGCAGGGAATGTGGAGGTTGCATGTCTGTGACTGATCCGCACAAAGATTGTCTTTGGTGCCTCAGTTCCGATCACAACTTCCAAGAATGCAGATCCTGCCAAAAGATGAATACGAAGGCATTGAAGGAACGCGAGGCAAAGCTTTTCTTGGCAAGGTCCAAGAAGGAGAGGAAGCGGCACCATCGGTCCTCTTCTGGAAAGTCATCCCATAAGAAGTGACGTCATCGTGACTCCCGACGTCAGTCCAGAAGTCGGTCGAGGTCTCCATCGTCCCGGCACCAAAAGTCTTGGGAAGTGAGTCCGACTGTGTCCCCCTCAACCTGCGACGCCGCAAACGTCCCCGGCCCCGTCAGTCTTTGAAGTTGTGGATCCTCAGTCATCTGGCTTCGCCGGTGCATACTGAACCTGAAGAGTCCAGCCCGGCACCGGCTCCACAGGCTTATCCTTCGTTCCCGGCTCCGGGTACGGATCCTGTGGCATTCCTTAATGCCATGTTCCAGATTTTTCAAAATATGGCTCCGGGAGGTGGTGCGCCGGCTGGCCCCACTGGTCCCCTGGCTTTCAATCTTGTTCCAGCTCCATATAAACCGACGCCGTTTATGCCATTTTGTTTGGCTGGAGATTCAAGTCAGGCCCCTCTGCCGACAGTGCAGCCCTCAACGTCGAGGGAGTGACCTTTGATGCTGGTGTTGGAGGTGATGGGGCCGAGAGGTCGGATGTCGGCATCGGATGCAGGTGCCTTCTCCATGGAGCTGATGGATCCATCTGCGGCGTCGGATCCGGAGAACCTGTCATGACGCCTTCCCAGCGCCATTCACCGACGTTGCTCTGCTCCATGACTTAGACTTTTAGAGGAGAGGGAATATCAGCAGCAATTCCTCGAAGAAGGGGAGATCACTGACCCCCAGGGTGATTTCCCTGAGTTGGACACAGCAAGTGGTCTTGATACCTCTCAAATATGATCTGGCCTCCCCTCATGAATATACAGAGGAGGCAGCCTCTTACCAATCTTATTAGGAAGGCCGCAGCATTTCTGGATCTTCCTTTACCGACGGCGCAGGTGAAGACCAACCTTTCGACTGAGGATTTGCATTCTGCTACAGCCATGGTGGATCCTCTTTTACCATTTAATGAAGCCCTGATGGATCCGATCGAAGAGGTTTGGAAGAAGCCTGTTTTTTCTTTGGCTGATAGTAGGTCGGTGGCCAGGCATTATAGATCTGCGCCTGGGGACCCGGAGTTTTTATCCAAACACCCTTCACCAGAGAGCTTGGTGGTGCAAGCATCCTGCTCTTCGAGGTCGGCCCCTGGTTCGTTTCCAGGAGCACCCTCGGACCGGGAATCCAAATGGATGGACCAATCGGCCAGGAAGGTATTTTCTTTTTGCAGCATGGCTCTAAAATTGCCAATGCAACATGTATTCTGGGCAGGTATATCCATCCCATAATGGATGCGACGAAGACTGTACTTCCGGACATGTGCCAGGACTTTTGTAGTCTTCTTTCGGACGCTCGGGTGGCGGCTACATAGGTTATTCAGACAGGGCTGGATACCACGAACTCTATTGCAAGAGCCATGGGGACTTCCGTAGCCTCTAGACGGCATGCGTGGTTACGCACTTCCGGATTTTCGACAGACGTCCAGTCTATGTTGCTGGATCTGCCCTTTGATGGGGCAAAACTGTTTGGTTCAAAAGCGGACTCTGCGCTAGAGCGCTTTAAAGAATGTAGGGCCACAGCTAGATCTTTGGGTCTGCAGGCTGCTGCTACCCCATTTCGATCTCTTAGACGGCTGCATGTTTTTGGAAGAGGTTCTTCCTTTCGTGGGAGATTGCAGCAGTCCTCCAGCCTCCCTTATCGCTCATACAGGGGGCGGGGTAGAGTCGTCACAAGAGGTGCCACCCAGCAGCAGCACCCTTCCTCTTCCGCTGGAGGGTTACCTCAAGGAAAGAAGCCCTAGTCCTCTCACCATTGTTTCTTATACCTCTCCGGTATGGGGGAGGCTTTCACTCTTTCTTCCCTTATGGGAGTCCATAACAACAGACTTCATCAGTTTGGTGAGAAGAGGTTACGCCCTTCCCTTTCAGGAGATTCCGCCTCACTTCCCTCCCCGTCTTTCCTTTTTTGTTCAGAAGATCATCTCTTGCTGTTACAACAGGAGGTTCTCTCCCTATTATTGAAAGGTGCAGTGGGGTTGGTTCCAGAGTAAGAAAGGGGTCAGGGGTGTTATTCCAGGTACTTCCTGATCCCCAAGAAGGATGGTCATCTGAGGCCTATTTTGGACCTGAGGATTTTGAATTGGTTCCTCAAACAGGAGAAATTAAAAACGCTGACTCTATCACAGGTGCTTTTGGTGTTGGACAAGGAGGATTGGATGGTGTCGGTCGGCTTGCAGGATGCTTATTTTCACATTCCCATTCTCAAGTCGCACAGGAAGTATCTCTGGTTTGTGGTAGGATCGCAGCACTACCAGTTTGCGGTCCTTCCTTTTGGTCTTACTTCCACACCACGGGTCTTCACGAAGGTGATTGCAGTTGTTGCAGCACACCTCAGGAGGAAGGGAGTAGCAGTATTCCCTTACCTGGACGATTGGTTGATCAAAGCCGAGTCTCCGGGGCTTGTGCTGCGTCATCTGCAGCTGACAACCCAGTTGTTGTTCAGTCTGGGTTTTTCAATAAATGTGCCCAAGTCTCACCTAGAGCCCTCTCAACGTCTCCTGTTCATAGGGGCAGTACTGGACACAACATTGAATCAAGCCTTTCCTCCGCCACAGCTGATACGGGACATTCAGGCGCTGGTTCCAATGTTTCAAGAAGGAGCAGTAGTTCCGGTCCTCAAGGTCCTTTGTTTGCTCGGTCTGTTCGCTTCTTGCATTCTGTTGGTCACGCATGCACACTGGCATATGAGGGCTCTTCAGTGGTGCCTCCGCAAGCAGTGGCTTCAGCACAGAGGAGATCTCAGGGAATCGATAAGGGTCTCCAGAGACACTGCAGCAGATCTCCGATGGTGGGCTGTGGAAGGCAACCTTTCTCAAGGGAAGCCGTTCTCGCAGCCAACTCTGGTGGCCATGGTGATAACGGATGCCTCGACCGTAGGGTGGGGAGCTCATCTGGAGGATCTGGAGATCAAGGGTCGTTGGTCTCCAGTAGAGCAGAGGTTTCATATCAATCTGCTGGAACTGCGGGCGATTCGTTTGGCCCTCAAGGCCTTCCTCCCTTCCCTTTGCAGTCAGTCAGTTCAGATTCTGATGGATAACACGACTGCGATTTGGTATATCAACAAACAGGGGGGTGTAGGGTCATACCTTCTTTGCAGAGAGGCTCTGCGACTCTGGTCCCGGGTGCGGGACCATCAGCTTTGTGTAGTGGCAAACCATTTGGCCAGGGTCCTAAACGTACATGCGGACAAGCTCAGTCGCTTCTTCTCGGACAAGCACAGTCGCTTCTTCTCGGACAACCACGAGTGGTGTCTGCATCCGGATCTAGTTCTTTACATCTTTCGGATGTTTTTTTTTCCCTGAATAGACCTCTTTGCCACTCGAGAATGCGCATTGTCAGTCGTTATGCAGCCTCCAGTATCCGATGCAAGGAGCTTTGGGGGGCGCGTTTCAGATGTCCTGGTGCGACCAGTTGCTTTACGCGTTTCCTCCCATACCCTTGATTCCTCTGGTTTTGAGGAAGATTCGGCAAGACCGGGCCCAAGTCATTCTGAAAGCTCTGGATTGGCCATGAAGGGTGTGGTATGCAGACCTTCTCCGACTCACTGTACCCGCCGCTCCGTCTCCCTCTCAGGGCAGACCTCCTTTCGCAGGGGCAGGTTCGACACACCACCTCCAAAGCCTGCAGCTTCATGCCTGGCGATTGAACGGGGCAACCGGAGTTCCTTTTCTCTCCCACCGGAGGTGGTGGACGTTCTTTTATCAGCCAGACGACACTCCACCAAGTTGGTCTATGCAAGTAGGTGGGCTAATTTTGTTAGTTGGTGTGGGGAGAAGAAAATGTATCCCTTAAGTGCCCATCTTTCTGATGTTTTGTTGTTCGCGTTGTCATTGGCTCAGCGTGGTTGTGCTTTGCCCACAGCTAAGGGCTATTTTTCGGCCCTTTCGACTTTTTTTATATCTTCCAGATCAGCCCTCCCTATTCAGATCTCCTTTGGTTGTTCGATTTTTGAGGGGGCTTACTAATAAATTTCCTCCCAGGCCTTTTATTATGCCGCAGTGGGACTTGAATTTGGTGTTGACTTCATTGCTGCCCATTAGGATATTTGTTTTTCAAAACGGTGGCCATCACTTCGGCTAGACGTGTTAGCGAACTGCAGGCTCTTTCTGCTCACCCGCCTTTCACCACTTTTTATAAGGATTAGGTGGTTTTGAGTACCAGGGTGGCTTTCCTCCCCAAGGTGGTGTCTCCATTTCACTTGGGACAATCAATAACTCTCTTGACGTTCTACCCTCCTCCGCATCCATCTAAGGAGGAGGAAAGACTCCATCGTCTGGACCCTAAGAGGGCTCTCAGTTTTTATGTCGACAGGACGAGAGAGTTCCGGTTGGATGAACAACTCTTTATTGGATACATGAGGAAGGGGAAGGCCTTCCACAAGAGAGCGATCTCCAGGTGGGCCGTTCTTTGTATTAAAATATGTTACTCATTGGCAAAGAGGGGTCCTCCTGAGGGGATCAGGGCTCATTCCACCAGGGCCAAGTCAACCTCATCGGCTTTGGCCAGAGGTGTTCCGATGGTGGACATCTGCAAGGCTGTGACTTGGTCTTCCCTCTACACCTTTGTGAAGCATTATTGTTTGGATGCAGAGGTGGGAATGGATGGCAATTTTGCGCGGTCGGTGCTGCAGGATTTCCTGGTTTGACCAGACGGACACCCTCCGAGGTGGTACTGCTTTGGGACTGTATTCATTAGGTGAGGAATCCACAGGTAGTTGTATCCATCAGAAGAGCAAGTTACTTACCTTCGGTAACGCTTTTTCTGGTAGATACATTAGCTACCTGTGGATTCCTCACGGTCCCTCCCGCCGCCCTGTTGTCTGTCTGGTCATACCAGGATCGGCTTGGGTGTGCACTTCAGTTTCAATGTTTCTACATATGTATATATGTTTATAGTTCACGTTCAAGTTATTTTCAAGTTTGCAAACCATTCATGTTGGTATGTGCCCTTATTTAAAGAACTGTGCAGAAGTTTTTAGATGAAGATTCTCTATAAAGTTTATTCTTGTTAATCTTAAAGGGTGTAGATTATCGATGTTCTTTATATGTTTCAAAGGCACCTAAAAAATTGCATGAACTGACGTCAGCACGACGGCGAGAACCTCTTATTGCCACGATAACGTCAAGCGGAGCCGCGTGGAGTCGGGCAATTGTGATGTCCTCGCCTGACGTGCAGAGCTAGAGAGAGAAGTTTCCGTCTAATGCTGCGCATGGGGAGAATTCATTAGGTGGGGAATCCACAGGTAGCAAATGCATCCACCAGAAAAAGCATTACCAAAGGTAAGTAACTTGCTCTTCTGGTTGCCATGATCTGTGCTCGGTGGGTGAGTGAGCTTCAGGCTCTTTCTTCTAAACCCCCATTGTTGTCTGTTTTCCCTGACAAGGTGGGGCTCCATACGAGGGCCTCATTCCTTCACAAAGTGGTCACGCCCTTTCATGAAGCCCAATCCATCACTTTCCCTTTTTATTTACTCCCACATTCTTCTCACAAAGAGGAGAGACTCCACCGTCTGGATGCAAAAAGAGCCTAGGCATACTACCTCAATCTTACCAAAGATTTCGGGTTGGATGATTAACTCTTTTTTTTGGGGGGGGGGGAGGGGGGAGAAGGGGGGGAAGAAGGGGGGAGAGAAGGGGGGGCACGAAGAAAGGGAAGGCGGTGCAGAAGTGTAACATCTCATGATGGGTGCTTCTTTGCATCAAAATGTGCTACGCTTTGGCTAAGAAGCAAGCCCCTGAGGGGTTGCGTGCTCACTCTACATGAGCTAATGCTGCTACCACAGCGTTAGCACCTGGAGTTCCTGTCATTGATATCTGTCAAATAGCAACGTGGGCATCTCTGCACACATTTAAAATGCAATACTAAATATGGGGGTGACTAATGAGTGATATGGCGCTCCTGCTTCTTTAAATATAGCAACAATTCTATTTTTAGTGCACGGTGCCAAATACTGGGGTTGCACCCTCCAACCTCCCCAAAAGAAGTAACAAATCTACGTCCCATATTATCAATTTCCTGAAGAAAATCACTATTTATACTGCAATTTCTTCTCGCTCTAATCATTTCTCCAAGCGGTATTGCCTCAATCTGATGCTGTGGATGAGCACTAGTGGAATGCAATAAATTATTTCTTCAGGAAATTGATAATATGGGACGTAGATTTTTAGCCAGGGGATACTCTGAGAAAATCATCAAGAAATCCATGCAGAAAGTGAAGAGAATGTCACGTGAACAGACACTAGGTCAGGTTGTACAAGAAGGTGACACCCAAGTTAAAGATGAGGTTAGTAAGATTAGGATTATTTTAGATTATACTGAGAAATCTAAGAGATTGATTAGGAGTATGAAAAAATATTGGTCGATATTAACACAAGATGATATACTCAAAAAATACATTGGTAATAGACCAGAAGTTGCATATAGAAGGGGTAATACCCTTAGTAATATACTGAGTCCAAGTTACCCACTGGAGAGGAAGAATTTAGATTGGCTAGGGAAGCGTAATTTAGTTTTTTTTAAATGTGGTGCATGTACAGTATGTAAATGGGCATGGCAGCCTAAGAAGGAATTTGTGGATTACTATGGTAACCTAGTGTCTATTAAGTCACATATTGATTGTAATACGAAATTTGTGATATATATGATCATATGTAATGTGATAAGATTTATATAGGTAGTACGATACGTCCACTAAAAGTTAGAATTGCCGAACACTGGAGGGCAATTAATTTAGAGGATGAACGTTACCCCATAGCGTTACATATGAAGATCTGCCAAGCACAGGCTAAATACAAAATGTTTACATTTTTTGGTTTTGACCACTGTGCAGTTAACCCACGTGGTGGGAATAGGGAATTATCCCTAAGGAGAAAGGAGTCATATTGGATTTTGAAGCTTAGAGCTGTAGAACAGGGTTTGAATACAGATTATGAAATGGAGTACTTCCTGGGTGATACATAATGAATAGTTGGACAATGCTATATATCAGAATAAGGTCAGGGTATACTATAATATATAGTAATATAATGTATAACATTATCCTATTAAGTCTAATTCTATTTACTGACACATTGTATTATTAAAATTGTGACACAGATTATAAAGGGTCTCATACATAATAAAGTGATAATGACATAATAATAATCGGGGGCTAAAGGTAGCTATTAGTTAAAATAACTCAATATTATTAATAGGGTTAGTTTCAGGATGTTTATAGTTTAATATTTGCAAATTAAGATGGTAACCTTTAATTTTAGTAGTGACATTGAACACCGATATAATGTAAACCTGCTGAGTACGGGAGTCTTTCATCAATTTTTATCAAAGGGAAACACACAAACGCTCCTAAGCTGTAGTCCGTTGTTTATTTTTATATCCGTTTGATGTATTTAATGCCGGCAGCCGAGGCGCCGCGGCTGCTAGATACGGGAAGCTGGTCGGGCGTACTCGCGCGACGACGCTAACAAACGAGAAATAAACGAAAAATAAACGTAAAATTAACGAAGGATAGCGGTAAGCAGATAAGTATAGCCGAATTTTAGATATTTCATGATATACAAATAAGTGGAAAACATGAGTATGATATTTACTGGTTATCATACATTTTTCTTTATATCATTGCATGTGTGCTAATACCGTTTATTTGACACATTTAAAATGCATTACTGTCTGGACAGTCAGGTCCGCAGAGACGGCTGCTTTGGTCATTCGGTCCTGCAGGACTTTCTAGTATGAGCTTAGATTATCAGCCTACCTCAGAAGATGGTCTTGCTTGGGTATCTATTCTGAGAAAAGAATCTGCAACTAGAAGTCTCTATCAGATGAACTAGTTACTTATCTTCCATAAAAATGTATCTGTTAGAGATATTATAGTTGCAGTTTCTTTACCAACCCACCCATCCTTCCTGCTCGCGAACTGATTTCATTGGACAGGGATAACCATTACAGGGCCTTAGTTTTGGGACACCGTTCTTGGTGTTCTTCATGGCTCTGTGCTTTGGCGTAAAAGTTGTGAAAAGAAACTTGACGTCACTACGCTGAGGTGGCGCCTATATACGACCTCCTACGCCATGACGGCGACCACGACGCCAACGACAGACGCGGAGACGACTGCCATCACTTGACTGTGCACAAGGGTACTGCGATAATAAAAAAATCTCCGGATCTAGTCTGACGCCTGGGAGAAATCCAAAGGTAAGGAATTTGCAATTAGAAAATGTCTCTACCAGATAAATTATTACCGAAGGTTATTCTGAAAATTTATTATGTCAATGGAAAATGTTTGAAAATGACTTTTTAGCAATATATTTTTTGAAACTGAGATCTTTATCAAGAATTAACAAATTTCTGCCCCACCTTGATGACAATGATATTAGTGAACTAAGAGGCAAATCAGGGTTCATGTGTAGCCTAATGTGGGCTAGATTTGTAATATGCATGAAGCAAACGTTTGGCCTATTAAATCAAAAAGGGTTTTTTGTACAGCAGAAATGCTGAACTTTCATATTTGAAGGTGCTCTCATATACGATAATGAAAAAATGACAGCTAAATAAAATATTGCCTAGGATCACACAACTTAACAACAGTGTGAGGGTCAAGTATATTACAGATAGGTCAAGTAGATTGTCTAATTGTTCTGCAGGCAGGGTAAGATATTTATGAATTTTTGATGCATGTGAAGGTTTGCAGGCTCATGTCAACAGATCTCAAGATGCGACCCCTGCGTTGGCATGAAGAGTTCTGTTACTGGACCTCTGCCAGTCAGCAGCGTCTGCTTCCTGCACACGTTTATCAGACACTACTACCAGATAGGCCCAGGTCCATAAAAATGAGAATTTTGCCCCTTTGCCCCATCAGGACTTACTCCTTTGAAATTGGTCTGCAAACACACCACCGGAGATGGTATTGCTTGGGTATCGATTCTAAGGTTAGGTGTCTGCGGCTAGCATGATCCTCACCTCTTTTCCTGACACCGAATATAACATTTCCCAGCTTTAATAACAAAGTTTACATTTTACTAACCGCTTCTCTGCCAGGCCTTTCCCCCTCAGGTGCCAGGCGTTTTCTTGGCTATTCGGGGCAGTTCGTGCTTAGGCTTTCATTACTTTTTGGCCACATAAGCTACCCATGCCAAATGTGCGTTTAAAAAAAAAAAAAACATATTTATTTTTATTTATATTTTTTGCCAACTTCATAGGGATTCGAGAGGTACCCATAGTTTGTGGGTTCCCCTGGAGGAGAACAAGAATTTATCCCAGACGACTCGGAAAGGCATCGGTCGACGGCACCATCGGCTTCAGTGGGACCTATTCACCCAAGGTCTGATTCGGACCCTTTTTCCTATGGGGAGGAATTGAATGGATCCCTGGACCATTATAAATACCAGGATGACCATGATGTGGACTGGGAACAGGATTTGGGTGAAGCCAGTGGTCTGGATACTTCTCCTGACGCTGGCATGCTGTCTCCTCCTACTGTGGCTACGGCGGAGGGAGCAACTTGCAGTATGGTGGTCAGTAGGGCAGCTGAGGTCCTCAGCCTTGAGCTACCTACTGTGGAAGTCAGGTCTAATCTCCTGACTGAGGTGCTTCAGCCTGGGGCTTCTACTTCAGAACCCCTTCTCTCATTCAATGAGGCCCTCACCTTTTGGGTACATGGTCCAAACCCAACACAGGGGCTCCTGTGAACAGGACTATTGCTAGCCGCCATTGGCCTGCACCGACCGACCCAAAATTCCTGTCCCAACACCCCACTCCTGAGAGTCGTGTTATCCAGGCTTCCACTTCTTCAGGCGCATTCCCTTCCGTACCCCAGGATAGTGAATCCAAAAGTCTAGAACAATTTGCCAAGAAGTTGTTTTCTTCCTCGCACTGCGGTCTGTGAACACTGCATGTTTTTTGTGACGTAGTACCCACTCCCTGTGGGTTACAGTTGCGCAAGTCCTGCCGCAGATACCGGAGGAGGCCCGTGCTATCGTCTCCCAAGCAGTGAAAGATGGGCGAGATGCAGAAAAGTTCACTCTCCGTTGTGGGCGGGATACAACAGACTTTCTGGGCAGATCGGTTGCAACAACAGTGGTCTTACGGCGCCATGCCTGGTTACGCACTTGTGGCTTCTCGGGGGATGTCAAACAGTCACTCATGGACATGCCCTTTGATGGCACCCGTCTCTTTGGAGACAAAGCGGACTCTGCCTTGGAGAGATTCAATGATTCCCAGTCTACGGCTCGGTCCCTTGGTCTTTCCTCCGCCACTTGCCCACCGCATTCAGCTTTTCATCCATTTCGTGGAACACGGAAGGGGCACCCTGTCATGTCCTCAACCCAGCCACCGTGCCACGCACGCTGGGCAGCCTATGCATGGCCGAGGTCGCGGAATTCCACGTGGCTGTGAGAGAGGGAACCATAGGTCTGTCCATTCCACCTCTGCCCCCCCCTGCTGCAGTCTCCAAACCCTCCTAGTCCGTCCCGTCACTCCTACCCAGTTGGGGGCAGGATCCGCCATCACCTGCCCCACTGGGAACTTATCACCACTGATGGGTGGGTTTTGCAGATCATTCGGAAGGGCTACTCCTCCCCACCCTCCTTTCGAATCTGCAGCACCACACATGCCACCATCCTTCCATCATCTTCCGGAGGATCATTTTGTGCTTCTCCACCAGGAAGTCATGGCTCTCTTGGCCAAGGGAGCTATAGAAAGAGTCCCTGTGCCAGAAGTGGGTCGTGGTTGTTATTCCTGCTACTTTCTTATACCAACGAAGGACAAGGGCTTACATCCAATCCTAGACTTTCGGGTCCTGAACTACTTCCTCAAGAAGGAGAAATTAAAAATGGTCACCCTGGCTCAGGTTCTGTCTGCCTTAGACCCATGAGACTGGATGGTAGCGTTGTACTTGCAGGACGCTTATTTTCAAATCCCCATCCTGCCTGCCCACAGACGTTACCTACGATTCATGGTAGGTCACGAGCACTTTCAGTTTACCATGCTCCTTTTCGGCCTTACCAGCGCCCCTCTGGTGTTCACAAAAATGATGGCGGTGGTTGCAGCTCATCTGTGCAGGTTAGGGGTCTCAGTTTTCCCCTACCTCAATGACTGGCTGTTGAAGGCGCATTCTCCCCAGACAGTCGTCTCTCACCTTCAGACTATGGCGAACCTCCTGCACAAGCTGGGGTTCACTATAAACGTGCCGAAGTCACACCTGACTCCCTCTCAGACGCTCACTTTCATTGGCGCTGTCCTGGATACAGTGCAATTTCTCGCCTATTCTCCAGACAAGTGAGTCCAAGACCTTCAGGCTATGATTCAGATCTTTTTTTCAGCCTCGGTCTTGAGTTTCGGTGAGTGTGAGCCTGCTGGGCCTCATGGCCTCCTGTCTCCTGCTTGCGCATATGCCATCTGGCATGTGTACTCTCTGCAGTGGGACCTAAAGTTCCAGTGGGCGCAGCATCAGGGAAATCGCTCAGACATGGTCCAGATCTCGGAGGGGACTGCGAAAGACCTGCAGTGGTGGCTTTAGAATCCAAATTGTGTCAACAGCAGATCCCTCTCCCTTCCCCAACCAGATCTCTCTATAGTGACAGATGCGTCACTTGTGGGTTGGTGTGGCCACATGGGAGAAGCAGAGATCAGAGGCCTCTGGTTTCCGGCGGAGTCGGGGCTCCACATAAAAATGCTGGAGCTCCGGGCAATCAGGCTTAGGTCAAAAGCATTCCTTCCCTCTCTCAAAGGGAAAGTGGTGCAGGTGTTCACAGACAACACTACCGGCATGTGGTACTCCAACAAACAAAGCGGGGTAGGGTCCTGGACCCTTTGTCAGGAAGCACTACGCCTCTGGACATGGCTGGAATATCAGGGCATTACGCTGATGGTTGAACATCTGGCAGGCTCTCAACGCCAGAGCAGACAAACTCAGCCTCCGACGCACAGTCGATCACGAATGGCGTCTCTATCCGGAGGTGACGCAAGGTCTCAAGTGGGGAGAACCTTGGTTAGATCTGTTTGCCTCCACAGAGAACACGCAATGTCAGCTGTTTTGCACGTTGGAATTTTCGAAGACGGCACTCGCTCGGAGACGCTTTTCATCTCGAGTGGAGCTCCAGCCTCCTGTACGCCTTCCCGTCTAGCCCTCTTCTACCCAGAGTTCTCAAGAAAATCAAGTACGACCGGGCCCAAGTTATCTTGGTGGCTCCGGACTGGGCTTGAAGAGTGTGGTATCCAGAGCTATTGAGCATGTCCGTCTATCCTCCACTCAGACTGCCTCTTCGGGCGGATCTTCTGTAACAGCAGCAGGGGACGGTTCTCCACCGGCACCTGTCCAACCTCCACCTTCATACGTGGAGATTGAGCTGCAACAGTTGAATACATTTGCTCTTCCACCCAAAGTCTGCAATGTTTCTTGGCAGCCATGCATCCATCGACTAAAACTGTATATGCCTGTCGTTGGAATAAATCTTGTGGCATGGTGTACCAACAAATCTGTTGATCACATTTGTGCCCCTCTGTCAGAGGTTCTTCTGTTCATTATGTAGCCCAGCAGGGCTCTGCTTTGGGCACCCTTAAAGGTTACCTGATCAGTCCTCACTCTTTAAATCTCCTATTGTCAGTAGGTTCTTAAAATGGCTCACCCACTTATTATCTCCCACTCCATTTATTATGCCTCAGTGGGATCTTAATCTTGTACTTACTTATTTAATGTGTACCCCCTTTGAGCCAATGCATAATTGTCCCTTGCGGATCCTCGCATTCAAACTGTCTTTCTTTGTCGCTATCACCTCTGCTTGCAGGGTGAGAGAGCTCCAGGTGCTTTCTTCAATGCCTCCAAACTTGTCTGTACACCCTGACAAAGTGGTGTTATGCATTAGAGCTTCATTCCTTCCTAAGGTATTTACACCATTTTATGTAGGCCAGTCCATCACTTTGCCTACCTTCTACACACTCCCACACCCTTCCCATAAGAAGGGGAGAGACTCCACTGTCTGGACCCAAAAAGAGTGTTGGTGTCCTACCTCCATTGTACTAAAGATTTCCAGGTGGACAATCAACTCTTTGGCTATGTGGGTGCTAAGAAAGGGAAGGCGGTGCAAAAGCATATCATCTCTCGATGGGTGCTTCTTTGCATCAAAATGTGCTACACTTTGGCTAAAAAGCAACCTCCTGAAGGCTTGCGTGCTCATTCCACCAGAGAAACTGCGGCTTCCACTGCGTTAGCACGTAGAGTTCCTGTCCTGGATATCTGTCGGGCAGCTACATGGGCATCCCTGCACACGTTTGATAAGCATTACTGCCTGAATAGTCAGGTCCGTCGAGGCGGCTACTTTGGTCGTTCAGTCCTGCAAGACTTTCTAGTATGATCTTTGTTCGCAGCCCACCACAGAGGGTGGCATTGCTTGGGTATCAATTCTAAGGTAAGAAATCTGCAACTAGAAGTCTCTATCAGATGTACAGGTTAGTTACCTTCGGTATTTGAAATATCTGGTAGAGACACATTCTAGTTGCAGCTTCCTTACCGCCCACCCATCCTCCCCGCTTTGCGAAATTATTTCTAGGGACAGGTGTTCCCCCTTTCAGGTCCTTAGCTCTGTCGCACCAATCTCAGTATTCTTAGCGGCTCTGCGCTCTGGCGTGGAAAGTTGTTAAAAGAAACTGACATCACTGCGCGAGGGCGGCGTCAATGTACTACTCCCGACGTCATCAAGGCATCAGTCGATGCCTGCGGAGTCGAACAACGCCACCTACAGACGCCCAAGGGTATTGCTCGACGAAAAATCTCCGGATACAGTCTAACGCCTGGGGGGAAATTCTAAGGTAAGGAATCTGCAACTAGAATATGTCTCTACCAGATATTTCGTTACCGAAGGTAAGTAATTTGTACTTTAGGCCATTTGGGAGCTTGCATAAGGGGTCGCACCCCTTATCAGTATAAAGGTTTAAAAAAAAAAACAACAAAAAAAACCTGGTTTCTAGTGGCTTCTGCACCCCACCCCCTGCCAAAAGGGGCAGATCGGCCTAATTAATAAAGGCCAATCTGCCCCCTGGGGGGGCAGAAATGGTCTTTTTAAAAAAATTGCTTGAGGGGGGAACAACCCTTGCCTAAGGGGTCGCTCCTGTTCTCAATATAAATAAAAACATCCCTGGTGCCTAATGGCTTCTGCCCTCCCTGGGGGCAGATCGGCCTATTTCTGATGGATACAACTACCTGTGGATTCCTCACCTAATGAATACTCCCATTGCGCCAGCATTCGACGGAAATCTTCTTCCTAGCTTCTGCACGTCGACGAGATTACAATGTCGCAAAGAAAGTCAGGATTCAAGCCCTGCCGTGAGTGTGGGGGCAAAATGTCAGTAACGGACCCGCATTCTGACTGTTTGTGGTGTCTTAGTTCCGATCATGATGTTGACAAGTGCGATTCTTGTCAACATATGAATCCTAAGGCCCTGAAAGAGTGCGAGGCTAAGCTTTTTCTGGCGAAGTCGAAAAGGAAGGAAAAGAGACATCATCGAAAATCCTCGTCACCGAAGTCTCATCGGCGTCATCAGGACTCCCGGCATCATCGAGAATCACGCCGCCGGTCGAGTAAAGAGAGGTCTCGGTCGAGGTCACCATCAACTCGACGTCGGAAGACTTGGGAGGTCAGTCCCACTGTCACTCCCCATCCGTCGACGCCGTTGCCTTCTCCAGCCTCACCGACTTCGCCTGGGTCGTCGGGCCAACCACCTTCAGTGTTTGAGGTTCCACAGCCACAAATGTTTTCTCCGTCGTTGCAGACGTTGAGACCGGCGTTGGTGTCGCCTTCGAACCAGGCACCCCAGTACCTGGATTTCCCGGCCCCTGGAGCTGATAGTATCGCATTTTTAAATGCGATGTTTTCCATCTTCCAGCAGATGGCTCCAGGTGGAGGACCAGCTGGTCCTTCGGGCCCTTTGGCCTTCAACATGGGTGCTCCGGCTCCGCTTCGACCGGCACCCTTTATGCCCTTTCTCCCCCTGGGGAACATGGGCTCGGCGCCGGTATCGGCTCCCGTGGCTCCTGAGACTTCGGCTCCGGCGGCTTCGATGTTTCAACCAGTGGCGCCGTCTAGACCTCCTGCGACTCCGAAGCAGTCTTCTCTCCATCCGACTCCTCGCTCGGCCCCGAAGGGACCTATGGCGCCTGTAGATCCGGCGTCGGACGGATCCGAGGACCGGCGTCGTTCTTCGACATCCGCTGACGCCATTTCGACGCCGAGGATAGAGGAGAGGCTGCACTCGAGGAGGCTTGCTCTCCGCCTCCTTGAAGAGCAGGAGTACCAGAGACAAAACCTGGAGGAAGGAGAGATTGAGGACTCTCGTGAGGGTCTCCATGGGCTGGACACTGCTAGTGCCCTAGATACTTCCCCCGAATGGGACTTGTCATCTCCTGGGGAGTATACAGAAGAGGCGGCCACTTTCCATTCTGTTATCAGGAAGGCAGCTAGCTTCTTGGATCTTCCTTGGCCGGTAACTGAAGCCAAGCAGAATTTGTTGACAGAGGTGTTGCACCCGGCCTCTACATCGGCAGAACCACTTTTGCCGTTCAATGAGGCGCTGCTGGACCCTGTTTTGGAAGTCTGGAAGAAGCCGGGGTCTTCTTCAGCTGTCAATAGATCTGTGGCTAGGAGGTATCGGGCTGCACCGGCTGACTCTGTTTTTTTTACCAGACATCCAACACCTGAAAGCTTGGTGGTCCAGGCTTGCTGCTCGGCAAGGTCTGCTCCTGGCTCTTTTCCATCTGTGCCCTCGGATAGAGACTCCAAGAAGATGGACATGGCATCCAAAAAGGTGTTCTCTTCATGTAGCATGGCATTGAAGTCCACCAATGCTACATGTATTTTAGGAAGGTACATTTATGCCCTGATGGACGAGATTGCATCAACGCATACGGAGGTCCCTCAGGGGCTGTTAAATCTAGTATCGGACGCTCAGGCAGCTGCAACTCGGGTTATCCAATCTGGGTTGGATACAACTGACTCGGTTGCTAGGGCAATGGGCACTGCTGTAGTTACGAGGAGGCAGGTTTGGCTTCGTAACTCAGGATTTTCCTCGGATGTGCAGTCGACCCTACTGGACCTTCCTTTTGATGGGGACAAGCTCTTTGGTGCCAAGGCGGATTCGGCCTTAGAGAGGTTCAAGGAGAGCAGGGCCACGGCCAAGTCGCTGGGCTTGCAAGCCACTTCTTCCGCCTCCTCCAGATTTTTTAGGAGGTTTTCGAGGATTTGGTTGTGGCTCCTCCTCCTCCTCCTTTCGAGGGAAATTCAAGCAGCCTATCTCTGCTCTCTCCTATAGATCTTTTAGAGGGAGGGGTAGGGTCCGTACCAGGGGAGCCTCTCAGCAGCACTCTGCCTCTTCCTCTTCCTCTGGTGGGGTACAGCAGGGGAAGCAGCCTTAGGCTTCCACCAATTCCCACTCACTCCACTCCTGTAGGGGGTAGGTTACTGAATTTTCTCCACAAGTGGGAGGTCATAACTTCAGACTCCTGGGTTACCAGCATTGTGAGAAAAGGCTACACCCTTCCCTTTCGGGAGTTTCCGCCCCCATCCCGCCCCGCCCATCTTATTGTTCAGAAGAACACCTCCTGTTGTTGGAACAGGAGGTTCAAGTCCTCCTTTCAAAGGGCGCGGTGGAGTTGGTTCCAGAGCAGGAAAGGGGTCAAGGTTGTTATTCGAGGTACTTCCTGATTCCCAAGAAGGATGGTCGGTTGAGACCAATCCTGGACCTAAGGATCTTGAATTGGTTCCTCAAACAGGAAAAGTTCAAGATGCTGACCCTAGCTCAGGTGCTTTTGGCGCTGAACAATGGAGATTGGATGGTGTCTATCGACTTGCAGGATGCTTACTTTCATATCCCGATACTCAAGTCGCACAGGAAGTATCTCAGATTTGTGGTGGGGTCGCAGCACTATCAGTTTGCGGTCCTCCCGTTTGGTCTTACTTCAGCACCTCGAGTCTTCACAAAGGTGATGTCGGTGGTTGCGGCAGAGCTCAGAAGGAAGGGGATAGCAGTATTTCCTTATCTAGACGACTGGTCGATCAAAGCCAGGTCTCCGTAGCTCGTGTTGCATCACCTGCAGTCGACAACCCAGTTGTTGTTCAACCTGGGCTTTTCGGTGAACGTGCCCAAATCTCACCTAGAGCCCTGTCAGCGCCTCCTGTTCATAGGGGCAGTACTGGATACAACATTGAACCGAGCCTTTCCTCCGCCTCAGCGGATTCAGGACATTCAGGCGTTGGTTCCAATGTTTCAAAGTGGAGCGGTCATTCCAGTCCTCAAGGTCCTACGTCGCTCGGTCTGTTTGCTTCTTGCATACTGTTGGCCACGCATGCTCGCTGGCACATGAGGGCTCTTCAGTGGTGCCTCCGAAGGCAGTGGTCTCAACACAAAGGGGATCTCGAAGGCTCGGTGAGAATCTCCAGAGATGCTGCCATGGATTTGAAATGGTGGATTGCGGACGGCAATCTTTCCAGAGGACGGCTGTTCTCGCAAGCTCCGCCTGTGGCCACAGTAATAACAGATGCTTCCACTCTAGGGTGGGGAGCTCATCTGGGGGACCTGGAGATCAAGAGACTTTGGTCTCCAGTAGAACAGGTGTTTCATATCAATCTGTTGGAGTTACGGGCTGTACGTCTGGCTCTCAAGGCCTTCCTCCCATCCCTTCGTGGTCAGTCGGTTCAGGGCCTGACGGACAACACTACCGCGATGTGGTATATAAACAAACAGGGAGGGGTAGGGTCGTACCTTCTCTGCAGAGAAGCTCTACGGCGATGGTCCTGGGCAAAGGACCATCAGATTTACTTGGTAGCAAATCATCTGGCCAGAGTCTTGAACGTACGTGCGGACAATCTCAGTCGCCATTTCTCGGCCGATCACGAGTGGCGTCTCCATCCAGATCAAGTCCGGTTAATCTTACAGATGTGGGGGTTTCCTCGGATAGATCTGTTTGCCACCCGGGAGAACTCGCACTGCCCGTTATTCTGCAGCCTCCAGTATCCGGTACAAGGAGCTTTTGGGGATGCGTTTCAGATGACCTGGTGCGACCAGTTGCTTTACGCGTTTCCCCCCCATACCCTTGATTCCTCGTGTGTTGAGGAAAATTCGCCAAGACAGGGCTCAAGTCATCTTAATTGCTTCGGATTGGCCAAGGAGGGTGTGGTACTCGGACCTTCTCCAACTCTCACTGTGCCCTCCGCTCCGTCTCCCTCTCAGGGCAGACCTCCTCTCGCAGTCGCAGGGGCAGGTTTTACACCCCCACCTCCAGAGCCTGCACCTTCATGCCTGGAGATTGAACGGGGCAACCTGAGTTCTTTCTCTCTCCCGCCTGATGTAGTGGATGTTATCTTATCGGCCAGGTGACACTCCACTAAATCTATCTACGCTAATAAGTGGTCTAAATTTGTGGTTTGGTGTGGAGAGAGGCAGATTGATCCCTTACGTGCTCATTTGTCAGATGTTTTATCTTTTGCTTTGTCTTTAGCACAGAGGGGTTGTGCAGTGGCTACTGTTAAGGGTTACTTGTCTGCCTTGTCAGCCTTTCTTTGTCTTCCAGACCAGCCTTCTTTATTTAAATCCCCAATAGTACTTAGATTCTTGAAGGGCCTTATGAATAAATTCCCTTCAACTCCTTTCGTTATCCCTCAATGGGATTTGACCTTGGTTCTAACTTTCCTTATGGGGTCCCCTTTTGAGCCTATGCATTCTTGCCCCATAAGAATATTGGTTCTTAAAATGGTTTTCCTGGTTGCAATTACCTCTGCAAGGAGAGTGAGTGAGTTGCAGGCTCTATCGGTAAAACCCCCTTATACATCTTTTTATGGGGATAAGGTGGTGTTGAGGAAGGACCAAGGCTGCTTTCCTTCCGAAGGTTGTTTCACCCTTTCATTTGGCCCAGACAATTACTCTATCCACGTTTTATCCTCCGCCTCATCCGTCAAAAGAAGAAGAGAGACTACACCGCTTGGACCCAAAGAGGGCGCTAAGCTTTTATATAGACAGGACAAAGGATTTCAGGCTGGAGGATCAGCTTTTCATCGGATACATGGGAAAGAGGAGAGGAAAGGCAGTCCACAAGAGAACACTCTCCAGGTGGGTTGTTCTTTGCATTAAAATGTGTTACTCTTTAGCAAAGAAGGATCCTCCTCATGGTATAAGAGCTCATTCCACCAGAGCTAAGTCGGCCTCTTCGGCCTTGGCTAGGGGTGTTCCTGTGGTCGACATCTGCAAGGCCGCAACTTGGTCATCCCTTCATACTTGTGCGAAGCATTACTGCTTGGACTCTGAGGTCAGAAGGGATGGCCATTTTGCACGGTCAGTGCTGCAGGATTTCTTGGTTTGACCATTCAGGCACCCACCACTGAGTGCGTTACTGCTTTGGGACTCTATTCATTAGGTGAGGAATCCACAATTAGTTGTATCCATCAGAAGAACGAGTTACTTACCTTCGGTAGCGACTTTTCTGGTGGATACATTAGCTACCTGTGGATTCCTCACGGTCCCACCTGCCTCCCCGTTGCCTTTTTGGTCTAACCAAGTAATTCTTGCGTGTGCTCCTCTTGGTTTTGAGGATTTGTATATATTATGTATGTATGTTTATATGTATATATATACTGTATATATAGTTCATATATTTATTTACTTGTTTTAAAAAACAAAATGGTAGGTTGAATTCTCAGAATGATGTGTTTGTTTGGAATATCATTAAATATTACTATTGTTCTTTCATCTCAATGGCCTATTATTCTCAGGCACGTAAAAAATGTTGGTACTGACGTCGGCACGTCGGCGAGGACCTCTTATTGCCTGTGACGTCAGACGGCGTCGCGTGGGCAACTGTGACGTCCTCGTCGACGTGCAGAAGCTAGGAAGAAGATTTCCGTCGCATGCTGGCACAATGGGAGTATTCATTAGGTGAGGAATCCACAGGTAGCTAATGTATCCACCAGAAAAGTCGCTACCGAAGGTAAGTAACTCGTTCTTTAATAGCATTATGTCCATGGCAGTGAAGGGGTTAAGGACATGAAGACAACACCCGCTTTAGCAAGAGGTTTCTGTTGACCCGGTGACAAAGTTGATGCAGGATACATTTGGGACTTTCCTATGGTAGTAGTATGACTATTTTGCCATTATCATGCTTTTGAATACTGTATTTGAGATTTAAGGTGACATTGCTATTTGCGTGCCCTCCACTTGAACGTCATATTGGTTCTGCATGGAATAGTTACAAGGTGTATTTCCTCTTCTAGGGAATGACTGCTGCAAACGGGAGTGAACAAGAAGGAACTGACCGTTTTTATCTCACGAAGAAAGAGGGGACATAAACATGGACTATGTTATGAATTTAGAGTTTGATAGGTTATGTGGAATACCCCTTCCCTAAGATTTCTGTGAAATAAAGTTTTTTTTCTAATTGTAAAGGCTGCTGATTAATAAAATGGACAAAGGAAATGCATAATCCATGGCTCCGGTCTTGAGATTGAATCATAGTTCATAATTTCAATAATTATCAAAAGTAAATGTGCTTTGCTAATGTGTCCCTCATTAGTGCTGACCCACCATTAGTATTTTTTTGTGAAAGCTAACTACCCAACTGCATCTCCAATAACTTTTTTTTAACCAGTTTTAAATTGCATTTTCAATATCACAATCTTGAATAAATGACATCTATGAAAGTTACATTATCATTAGTAAAATCCGCAATCCAGCTACATCGTCATTAATAAAATAGTTTCACATCAGTATCAGCAGGAGTCCTTGGTTCAGTCCTTAAACAGCAACATTGGAAAAAACAAGTCATGTGTCGATGTTAACTCACATTCTGCCATTACCATAAGTGCTATTCAATCTTCCTATCTCAAGCAAGTACTGCAAACATTGAAAATCAACAGTGACATCCATGAAGCTATAATGGCCACTAGGAAGATATTCAGGGACATCAAAGGGTGTAACAGAAGGGTGTTGTCACTCACCCATGGACAGGCTGGAAGGGGTTATGATGGAGGTGTGGGAATGTGGATAAAAGGGGATGGGGGAGGAGGGGGTTATGTCCCCACCAGGGTAGGTTTAAGTGACGGGCCACCAACTCTTGTATGTGTGCAAGTCAAGTAATAGTGCTTCCCATTCCACATTTCTGGGGTATTTGCGTAGTCCTCATATGTCTTGCCTCCTGAGCTCCTCTCCCTGTCCCCACTTCAGTATTGCCGCACACCAGTGGGCTATATCGAACAATACCTGGGCTTTCCAGAGCATGGCAATTAGTCTGCATGCTATCAGCAATGCTTGGTTTATAAACCGGTTCGCAGCTTTATCTGTTTTTGAGCACCTGAACAATCCCAACAGTGCAACTTCCATTGTGAACACATCCAGTCACCTCTCAGCAAGTTGGACACTGACACCCATAAGGTTACAGACTGAGCAACTCCAGAATACGTGCATCGTGTCAGCACCTGCATGTTGGCATCTCGGGCAAACAGAGGAGGACCCAAACATTTAGGACAGAGTTGCAGGAGTGAGGTAAGCTATATGAAATATATTATGCAGGATCTACTGAACTTGGTATTCTGCATCATCCTGGGGTATGTAAGTACTGTTTCCAGTATTTCCTTGTCGACTCGCCACCTAAGCCCCACTCCCTAAGGACTACATTTAACAGGTTGTGTGTGGTGTATGCTAGTGCACAAACAAACCAGGTGACAAGTCTACAGCCTCAACCCATTATATACAGTGTGTGTATGAGAGGGTGCTTATGGGGTTGCCATGGAGCCAAAGATGGCAGCCGTGGAGTAACTTTGCTCCAGGACCTGAATGCCGCAATCAACATTAATCCTGCCATAACCCCCCCCCCCACACACACACACACACACCACACACACTGCTGCATCAGATTGTCAACTGGCCAGAACCAACCTTGCATACCATACCGGGGCATGCCCGGCACAGGTAGGAGGGGGAGGGTGTAGGGAGCTGGCTACTACAAAGACCACAGCTGACACTAGCAGACTTTTACCCCACGGAACATGATTTTAGTCATCCTGCATACAGTGATCCAGCAACGTATTGGCGCGGTAAACTTGGAACACACCATGGGTAAACCGAAATCACCAAAACCTCACCCCGTCCACCCTATCCCACACTCCATCATGGGGAGGAGCCTTGACACAGGGCAAAGACCTCCAGCTCTCCACAGGACTTGGGTGAAAAACAGGCCACCATCCTACTTACCAATAAATCCTCTTGCTCATCAGTAGAAGCACACATAAAGGAGATATGTGTGGAATTTGGTCTCCTTCAGAAGGACCTGCGAAAACTGGCTTCCTGGTTCACCAACACAGAACGTAATATCACAGAGATGGTACCACAGCTGAAGACCTAAAAACAGACCACCCAAGACCTTCTGGACAAAGTGCACTTGTTAGGTACATGCTGAGTCATGCCAGGCTAACGCCAAGTGAAGCATGCCAATGAAACTCATGACCAGGTTGTGACCCTGCCATTAGCAGACTACCTGTAAAAACCAAAGACCACGGGCCAGCCCATCCACTTCTTTCTTCAACACTGTAGGCGGCTTTTGTGAGAAAGTAGCCTCTTTCTAGCCTTGTTACCCCCACTTTTGGCCTGTTTGTGAGTGTATGTCAGGATGGTTGTCACTGTTTTCACTGTCTCACTGGGATCCTGATGGCTAGGCCCCAGTGCTCATAGTGAAAACACTATGTTTTCAGTATGTTTGTTATGTGTCGCTGGGACCCTGCTAGTCAGGACCCCAGTGCTCATAAGGTTGTGGCCTATATGTATGTGTCACTGGGACCCTGTCACACAGGGCTCCAGTGCTCATAGGTGTGCATGTATGTGTTCCCTGTGTGGTGCCTAACTGTCTCACTGAGGCTCTGCTAACCAGAACCTCAGTGGTTATGCTCTCTCATTACTTTTAAATTGTCACTAACAGGCTAGTGACCAATTTTGCCAATTCACATTGGCTTACTGGAACACCCTTATAATTCCCTAGTATATGGTACTGAGGTACCCAGGGTATTGGGGTTCCAGGAGATCCCTATGGGCTGCAGCATTTCTTTTGCCACCCATAGGGAGCTCTGACAATTCTTACACAGGCCTGCCACTGCAGCCTGAGTGAAATAACGTCCACGTTATTTCACAGCCATTTTACACTGCACTTAAGTAACTTATAAGTCACCTATATGTCTAACCTTTACCTGGTAAAGGTTAGGTGCAAAGTTACTTAGTGTGAGGGCACCCTGGCACTAGCCAAGGTGCCCCCACATTGTTCAGATCCAATTCCCTGAACTCTGTGAGTGCGGGGACACCATTACACGCTTGCACTACATATAGGTCACTACCTATATGTAGCTTCACCATGGTAACTCTGAATATGGCCATGTAACATGTCTATGATCATGGAATTGCCCCCTCTATGCCATCCTGGCATAGTTGGCACAATCCCATGATCCCAGTGGTCTGTAGCACAGACCCTGGTACTGCCAAACTGCCCTTCCTGGGGTTTCACTGCAGCTGCTGCTGCTGCCAACCCCTCAGACAGGCATCTGCCCTCCTGGGGTCCAGCCAGGCCTGGCCCAGGATGGCAGAACAAAGAACTTCCTCTGAGAGAGGGTGTGACACCCTCTCCCTTTGGAAAATGGTGTGAAGGCAGGGGAGGAGTAGCCTCCCCCAGCGTCTGGAAATGCTTTCTTGGGCACAGATGTGCCCAATTCTGCATAAGCCAGTCTACACCGGTTCAGGGACCCCTTAGCCCCTGCTCTGGCGCGAAACTGGACAAAGGAAAGGGGAGTGACCACTCCCCTGACCTGCACCTCCCCTGGGAGGTGTCCAGAGCTCCTCCAGTGTGCTCCAGACCTCTGCCATCTTGGAAACAGAGGTGCTGCTGGCACACCGGACTGCTCTGAGTGGCCAGTGCCACCAGGTGACGTCAGAGACTCCTTGTGATAGGCTCCTTCAGGTGTTGCTAGCCTATCCTCTCTCCTAGGTAGCCAAACCCTCTTTTCTGGCTATTTAGGGTCTCTGTCTCTGGGGAAACTTTAGATAACGAATGCAAGAGCTCATCCGAGTTCCTCTGCATCTCTCTCTTCACCTTCTGATAAGGAATCGACTGCTGACCGCGCTGGAAGCCTGCAAACCTGCAACATAGTAGCAAAGACGACTACTGCAACTCTGTAACGCTGATCCTGCCGCCTTCTCGACTGTTTTCCTGCTTGTGCATGCTGTGGGGGTAGTCTGCCTCCTCTCTGCACCAGTAGCTCCGAAGAAATCTCTCGTGGGTCGACGGAATCTTCCCCCTGCAACCGCAGGCACCAAAAAGCTGCATTACCGGTCCCTTGGGTCTCCTCTCAGCACGACGAGCGAGGTCCCTCGAATCCAGCGACTCTGTCCAAGTGACCCCCACAGTCCAGTGACTCTTCAGTCCAAGTTTGGTGGAGGTAAGTCCTTGCCTCACCTCGCTGGGCTGCATTGCTGTGAACCGCGACTTTGCAGCTACTCCGGCCCCTGTGCACTTCCGGCAGAAATCCTTTGTGCACAGCCAAGCCTGGGTCCACGGCACTCTAACCTGCATTGCACGACTTTCTAAGTTGGTCTCTGGCGACGTGGGACTCCTTTGTGCAACTTCGGCGAGCACCGTTTCACGCATCCTTGTAGTGCCACTTCTCCGGGTGCTACCTGCTTCAGTGAGGGCTCTTTGTCTTGCTCGACGTCCCCTCTCTTTTCAGGTCCAATTTGCGACCTCCTGGTCCCTCCTGGGCCCCAGCAGCGTCCAAAAACGCCAAACGCACGATTTGCAACTAGCAAGGCTTGTTGGCGTTCTTTCGGCGGGAAAACACTTTTTGCACGACTCTCCAAGTCGAGAGGGATCCGTCCACCAAAGGGGAAGTCTCTAGCCCTTTTCGTTCCTGCAGAAACCTCAGCTTCTTTTGTCCAGTAGAAGCTTCTTTGCACCCGCAGCTGGCATTTCCTGGGCATCTGCCCATCTCCGACTTGCTTGTGACTTTTGGACTTGGTCCACTTGTTCCACAGGTATCCTAGATTGGAAATCCACAGTTGTTGCATTGCTGGTTTGTGTCTTTCCTGCATTATTCCTCTAACACGACTACTTTGACCTTAGGGGAACTTTAGTGTACTTTGCACTCACTTTTCAGGGTCTTGGGGAGGGTTATTTTTCTAACTCTCACTATTTTATAATAGTCCCAGCGACCCTCTACAAAGTCACATAGGTTTGGGGTCCATTCGTGGTTCGCATTCCACTTTTGGAGTATATGGTTTGTGTTGCCCCTATCCCTATGTTTCCCCATTGCATCCTATTGTAACTATACATTGTTTGCACTGTTTTCTAAGACTATACTGCATATTTTTGCTATTGTGTATATATATCTTGTGTATATTTCCTATCCTCTCACTGAGGGTACACTCTAAGATACTTTGGCATATTGTCATAAAAATAAAGTACCTTTATTTTTAGTATAACTCTGTATTGTGTTTTCTTATGATATTGTGCATATGACACTAAGTGGTACTGTAGTAGCTTCACACGTCTCCTAGTTCAGCCTAAGCTGCTCTGCTAAGCTACCATTATCTATCAGCCTAAGCTGCTAGACACCCTATACACTAATAAGGGATAACTGGGCCTGGTGCAAGGTGCAAGTACCCCTTGGTACACACTACAAGCCAGTCCAGCCTCCTACATTGGTTGTGCAGTGGTGGGATAAGTGCTTGAGACTACTTACCACTCTTGTCATTGTACTTTTCATAAGAGAAAAATATACAAAACAAGGTCAGTGTATATACACATAGCCAAAAAGTTTAGCATTTTCTCTTTTCACTCTTTTCTAAGTGCTGAAAAGTACTTCTAAACTTTCAAAAAGTTCTTAAAAGTTTAAAAAGTTTTTTTTCTGTCTTTCCAAAAAGTTCTGAAAACTTTTTTCTCTTTTTATATCACTTTAACTCTCTCTAAAAAATGTCTGGCACAGGCCAAAATGTTGATCTGTCCAAAATTGCATATGACAACCTTAGCTGGAAAAGAGCAAGGAGTCTCTGTATAGAGAGAGGTTTGAGTGTAGGGAAGAATCCTTCCTTGGAACTGTTACTTAACATGCCTAGAGAACAGGATAAGGCCATAGGTGCCTCATCTGTTGAAAAAGTACCTAATAGTTCTCAATCTGATTCAGGGACTCCCCCAGGAAAAGATTCAGGAAAGAAACTTCCTAGCCTGCCCATTACTAGACAATCTAGCATAGATGGTAATGATGATGAGCCACACCATATAAATAGTATTGTCTCACATCATAGCAAAAGCATTTATTCTCACCATACTGGTAGTAATGTTTCTGTTAACCAAGCTGTTAGGGTGGCTTCTGTAAGGGACAGGTCTCCTTCTCTTCATTCCCATCATACCTCTGTTTCTAGGAATGTCCCTCCCACCAACCCTGATGACAGAATGTTAGAGAGGGAACTCAATAAGTTGAGGGTGGAACAAACCAGACTGAAGCTTAAAAAGCAACAGCTGGATTTGGATAGACAGTCTTTTGAATTAGAGAAGGAAAGACAGAAGTTGGGTTTAGATACCCATGGTGGCAGCAGCAGTATTCCCCATAGTCATCCTGCAAAAGAGCATGATTCCAGGAATCTGCACAAGATAGTTCCTCCTTATAAGGAGGGGGATGACATTAACAAGTGGTTTGCTGCACTTGAGAGGGCCTGTGTTGTACAGGATGTCCCTCAAAGGCAGTGGGCTGCTATCCTATGGCTATCATTTAGTGGAAAAGGTAGGGATAGGCTCCTTACTGTGAAAGAAAATGATGCCAATAATTTTACAGTTCTTAAGAATGCAGTCCTGGATGGTTATGGCTTAACCACTGAACAGTACAGGATAAAGTTCAGAGAGACCAAAAAGGAGTCTTCACAAGACTGGGTTAATTTCATTGACCATTCAGTGAAGGCCTTGGAGGGGTGGTTACATGGCAGTAAAGTTACTGATTATGAAAGCCTGTATAACACAATCCTGAGAGAGCATATACTTAATAATTGTGTGTCTGATTTGTTGCACCAGTACCTGGTAGACTCTGATCTGACCTCTCCCCAAGAATTGGGAAAGAAGGCAGACAAATGGGTCAGAACAAGGGTGAACAGAAAAGATCATACAGGGGGTGGCAAAGATGGCAATAAGAAGAAAGATGGTGAAAAATCTCAAGATAAGCATGGGGATAAGGGTAAAACCAAAGATCCCTCTTCAAATCTTAAACACTCTTCAGAGGGTGGGGATAAAACAAATTCTTCCTCTTCTTCCCAACCTGCACACATTAAAAAGCCTTGGTGCTTTGTGTGTAAAAATAGAGGCCATAGGCCAGGGGATAAGTCCTGGCCAGGTAAACCCCCTGAGCCTACCACCACTAATACATCAAGCTCTAGTGCCCCTAGCAGTAGTGGTACTAGTGGTGGGACTGCTGGCAACAGTCAAGCAAAGGGTGTAGTTGGGTTCACTTATGGGTCCATAGTAGAAACTGGGGTAGTCAGTCCCAAGACAGTTTCTGTCACACCTAGTGGCACTGGCCTTGCCACACTGGCTGCTTGTCCCCTTACAATGGATAAGTACAGGCAGACAGTTTCAATAAATGGTGTTGAGGCCTTGGCCTACAGGGACACAGGTGCCAGTTTCACTTTGGTGACTGAAAACCTAGTGCCTCCTGAACAACACATCATTGGACAACAGTATAAGATTATTGATGTCCATAACTCCACTAAGTTTCTTCCCTTAGCTATAATTCAGTTTAGGTGGGGTGGAGTTACTGGCCCTAAGCAGGTGGGGGTATCACCTAGCTTACCTGTAGACTGTCTCTTAGGTAATGACCTAGAGGCCTCAGGTTGGGCTGATGTAGAGTTTTATGCCCATGCAGCCATGCTGGGCATCCCTGAGGAATTGTTCCCTCTCATTTCAAGTGAAATGAAAAAGCAAAGGAGAGAAGGCCTGAAAACTCAGGATCCCTCTCCATCAACAGGTAAAAAGGGTATCACAGTATCCCCTAACCACCCTACCATTCAGGATACTATTCCTGTGGTGGGAGAAACCTCTCCTGGGGTGGCACCTGTTCCAAGGGAATCATCGGCTGGCAAAGCTGGACTCCCTGAGGTGGAAGTACCTCTCTGTGGGATAACTAACATTGGAGAGAAAAACAGCACCATTTTAGTTAACATGGAGCATCCCTCCAACCCTCCCAGAGAAACTTTAGTGCAGAAACCCTGCACTGCCTCACAACACTTAGGACAGCATCCCTGCCCTATTGTGGAGCTCATAGGACAGCATCCCTGCCCTGCTCCAACTCAAGAGAAACAGCATCCCTGTTCTCTCTTCCAGCCAGATGGACAAAGTTTTTGCCCAGCTATGGCTTTTCTGAGACAGCATCCCTGTCTGGCATTTCCATCACTACAAATAGGTTCAGTGGACAATTCCCACTGCTCTAAACTAAAACTTACTGATAGAAACTCTGAAAATACATCTTCACATTGTTGCTTAGCTAAAAAACTTCAAACAGGGTGGTTTACATCCCCACAGGGAAGTAACCATATAGTGGATAATAAAGGGAGTAACCAGTCTATTGCAGAGCTACTCTCTACTTATCACCACTTAGACAATAAAGTCTCAACTGGCCAAGGTTAGCCTTATTGTCCTTCGTTTGGGGGGGGGGGGGTTGTGTGAGAAAGTAGCCTTGTAGGAGGCTGGACTGGCTTGTAGTGAGTACCAAGGGGTACTTGCACCTTGCACCAGGCCCAGTTATCCCTTATTAGTGTATAGGGTGTCTAGCAGCTTAGGCTGATAGATAATGGTAGCTTAGCAGAGCAGCTTAGGCTTAACTAGGAGACGTGTGAAGCTACTACAGTACCACTTAGTGTCATATGCACAATATCATAAGAAAACACAATACACAGTTATACTAAAAATAAAGGTACTTTATTTTTATGACAATATGCCAAAGTATCTTAGAGTGTACCCTCAGTGAGAGGATAGGAAATATACACAAGATATATATACACAATAGCAAAAATATGCAGTATAGTCTTAGAAAACAGTGCAAACAATGTATAGTTACAATAGGATGCAATGGGGAAACATAGGGATAGGGGCAACACAAACCATATACTCCAAAAGTGGAATGCGAACCACGAATGGACCCCAAACCTATGTGACCTTGTAGAGGGTCGCTGGGACTATTAGAAAATAGTGAGAGTTAGAAAAATAACCCTCCCCAAGACCCTGAAAAGTGAGTGCAAAGTGCACTAAAGTTCCCCTAAGGACAAAGAAGTCGTGTTAGAGGAATAATGCAGGAAAGACACAAACCAGCAATGCAACAACTGTGGATTTCCAATCCAGGGTACCTGTGGAATAAGGGGACCAAGTCCAAAAGTCACAAGCAAGTCGGAGATGGGCAGATGCCCAGGAAATGCCAGCTGCGGGTGCAAAGAAGCTTCGACTGGACAGAAGAAGCTGAGGTTTCTGCAGGAACGAAAAGGGCTAGAGACTTCCCCTTTGGTGGACCGATCCCTCTCGCCTTGGAAAGTCGTGCAGAAGTGTTTTCCCGCCGGAAGGACGCCAACAAGCCTTGCTACACGCAAATCGTGCGTTTAGCGTTTTTGGACGCTACTGGGGCCCAGGAGGGACCAGGAGGTGGCAAATTGAACCTACAGAGAGAAGGGACATCGAGCAAGACAAAGAGCCCTCACTGAAGCAGGTAGCACCCAGAGAAGTGCCACACACCGGCACTACAAGGATGCGTGAAACGGTGCTCGCCGAAGTTGCACAAAGGAGTCCCACGTCGCCGGAGACCAACTTAGAAAGTCGTGCAATGCAGGTTAGAGTGCCGTGGACCCAGGCTTGGCTGTGCACGAAGGATTTCCGCCGGAAGTGCACAGGGGCCGGAGCAGCTGCAAAGTCGCGGTTTCCAGCAATGCAGCCCAGCGAGGTGAGGCAAGGACTTACCTCCACCAAACTTGGGCTGAAGAGTCACTGGACTGTGGGGGTCACTTGGACAGCATCGCTGGATTCGAGGGACCTCGCTCGTCGTGCTGAGAGGAGACCCAAGGGACCGGTGATGCAGCTTTTTGGTGCCTGCGGTTGCAGGGGGAAGATTCCGTCAACCCACGGGAGATTTCTTCGGAGCTTCTGGTGCAGAGAGGAGGCAGACTACCCCCACAGCATGCACAAGCAGGAAAACAGTCGAGAAGGCGGCAGGATCAGCGTTACAGAGTTGCAGTAGTCGTCTTTGCTACTATGTTGCAGGTTTGCAGGCTTCCAGCGCGGTCAGCGGTCGATTCCTTATCAGAAGGTGAAGAGAGAGATGCAGAGGAACTCGGCTGAGCTCATGCATTCGTTATCTGAAGTTTCCCCAGAGACAGAGACCCTAAATAGCCAGAAAAGAGGGTTTGGCTACCTAGGAGAGAGGAAAGGCTACTAACACCTGAAGGAGCCTATCAGCAGGAGTCTCTGACGTCACCTGGTGGCACTGGCCACTCAGAGCAGTCCAGTGTGCCAGCAGCACCTCTGTTTCCAAGATGGCAGAGGTCTGGAGCACACTGGAGGAGCTCTGGACACCTCCCAGGGGAGGTGCAGGTCAGGGGAGTGGTCACTCCCCTTTCCTTTGTCCAGTTTCGCGCCAGAGCAGGGGCTAAGGGGTCCCTGAACCGGTGTAGACTGGCTTATGCAGAATTGGGCACATCTGTGCCCAACAAAGCATTTCCAGAGGCTGGGGGAGGCTACTCCTCCCCTGCCTTCACACCATTTTCCAAAGGGAGAGGGTGTCACACCCTCTCTCAGAGGAAGTTCTTTGTTCTGCCATCCTGGGCCAGGCCTGGCTGGACCCCAGGAGGGCAGCTGCCTGTCTGAGGGGTTGGCAGCAGCAGCAGCTGCAGTGAAACCCCAGGAAGGGCAGTCTGGCAGTACCAGGGTCTGCGCTACAGACCACTGGGATCATGGGATTGTACCAACAATGCCAGGATGGCATAGAGGGGGCAATTCCATGATCATAGACATGTTACATGGCCATATTCGGGGTTACCATGGTGAAGCTACATATAGGTAGTGACCTATATGTAGTGCACGCGTGTAATGGTGTCCCCGCACTTACAAAGTTCAGTGAATTGGTTCTGAACAATGTGGGGGCACCTTGGCTAGTGCCAGGGTGCCCTCACACTAAGTAACTTTGCACCTAACCTTTACCAGGTAAAGGTTAGACATATAGGTGACTCATAAGTTACTTAAGTGCAGTGTAAAATGGCTGTGAAATAACGTGGACGTTATTTCACTCAGGCTGCAGTGGCAGGCCTGTGTAAGAATTGTCAGAGCTCCCTATGGGTGGCAAAAGAAATGCTGCAGCCCATAGGGATCTCCTGGAACCCCAATTCCCTGGGTACCTCAGTACCATATACTAGGGAATTATAAGGTTGTTCCAGTAAGCCAATGTAAATTGGTAAAAATGGTCACTAGCCTGTCAGTGACAATTTTGGAAAGAAATGAGAGAGCATAACCACTGAGGTTCTGATTAGCAGAGCCTCAGTGAGACAGTTAGTCACTACACAGGTAACACATTCAGGCACACTTATGAGCACTGGGGCCCTGGGTTACCAGGGTCCCAGTGACACATACAACTAAAACAACATATATACAGTGAAAAATGGGGGTAACATGCCAGGCAAGATGGTACTTTCCTACACAACCACCCCCCCAAACGAAGGACAATAAGACTAGCCATTACCTGATGAGTCTTCATTGTCTAAGTGGAAATATCTGGAGAGTCCATCTGCATTGGAGTGGCTACTCCCAGGTCTATGTTCCACTGTATAGTCCATTCCCTGTAGGGATATGGACCACCTCAATAATTTAGGATTTTCACCTTTCATTTGTTTTAGCCAAAGTAGAGGTTTGTGGTCTGTCTGAACAATGAAGTGAGTGCCAAACAGGTATGGCCTCAACTTCTTCAGAGCCCAGACCACAGCAAAGGCCTCCCTCTCAATGGCAGACCAACGCTTTTCTCTAGGGGTCAACCTCCTACTAATAAAAGCAACAGGTTGATCCTGGCCCTCAGAATTAAGTTGTGATAGGACTGCCCCTACTCCTAATTCAGATGCATCAGTTTGGACATAGAATTTTTTAGAGTAACAAGGGCTTTTCAGGACAGGTGCAGAGCACATGGCCTGCTTCAGCTCCTCAAAAGCTTTCTGACAGCTTGCTGTCCATAATACCTTTTTAGGCATTTTCTTGGATGTGAGGTCATTAAGAGGGGCTGCAATGGAGCCATAGTTCTTAATGAACCTCCTGTAATACCCAGTGAGGCCTAGGAAGGCTCTCACCTGAGTCTGAGTGGTAGGGGGAACCCAATCAATAATAGTTTGGATTTTCCCCTGAAGTGGTGCAATCTGTTCCCCACCAACAAGGTGTCCCAGATAAACCACCTTACCCTGCCCTATCTGGCACTTTGAAGCCTTGATAGTGAGGCCTGCCTTTTGCAGGGCCTCCAAAACTTTCCAAAGGTGGACCAGGTGATCATCCCAGCTGGAGCTAAAGACAGCTATATCATCCAAATATGCTGCACTGAAAGCTTCCAGCCCTTGCAGGACTGTGTTCACCAACCTCTGAAAAGTGGCAGGTGCATTTTTCAAACCAAAAGGCATTACAGTAAACTGGTAATGTCCTCCAATGGTAGAAAATGCAGTCTTAGGTTTAGCATCTTCTGACAATTTGATCTGCCAATACCCTGCAGTCAAATCAAAAGTGCTTAGATACTTGGCAGATGCCAGTGTATCTATAAGCTCATCTGCCCTGGGTATAGGGTGAGCATCAGTTTTGGTTACCAAGTTGAGACCTCTATAGTCTACACAAAACCTAATTTCCTTCTTTCCATCTTTAGAATTGGGTTTTGGTACCAGTACCACAGGAGAAGCCCATGGACTGTCAGAGTGCTCAACCACTCCTAGTTCCAACATTTTCTGAACTTCTTGCTTTATGCAGTCCCTGACATGGTCAGGCTGCCTATAGATCTTACTTTTGACAGGTAAACTGTCTCCAGTATCTATAGTGTGCTCCCACCAAGAAGTGGTGCCTGGCACAGTAGAGAAGAGTTCTGAAAATTGTCCTAGGAGATTTATGCAATTATCTTTCTCCTCAGCAGTAAGACAATCAGCCAAAACTACACCTTCCACAAGAGCATCTTGTTCTGTGGAAGAGAAGAGATCAGGTAGAGGATCACTGTCTTCTTCCTGTCCCTCATCTGTTGCTATGAGCAGGGTGAGATCAGCCCTGTCATAGTAGGGTTTCAGGCGGTTGACATGGAGCACCCTAAGGGGACTCCTGGCAGTGCCTAAGTCAACCAAGTAGGTGACTTCACCCTTCTTTTCAACAATTGTGGGGTCCACTCCATTTATCTTGGAGTGCTCTTGGGGCCACAGGCTCCAAGACCCACACTTTCTGCCCTGGTTGGTACTGAACCAAAACAGCCTTCTGATCATGCCATTGCTTCTGGAGCTCTTGGCTGGCCTGAAGGTTTTTACTGGCCTTTTTCATGTACTCAGCCATCCTTGATCTGAGACCAAGTACATAGTCCACAATATCCTGCTTAGGAGCTTTTAAAGGTTGTTCCCAACCCTCCTTTACAAGTGTGAGTGGACCCCTAACAGGGTGTCCAAAAAGAAGTTCAAAGGGGCTGAAGCCCACTCCTTTTTGGGGTACCTCCCTGTAGGCAAAAAGGAGGCATGGTAGAAGGATATCCCATCTCCTGCGGAGTTTTTCAGGGAGTCCCATAATCATGCCTTTGAGAGTTTTATTAAATCTCTCCACCAGTCCATTTGTTTGTGGATGATAGGGTGTTGTGAACTTGTAAGTTACACCACACTCCTTCCACATGGCCTTTAAGTATGCAGACATGAAATTGCTTCCTCTGTCTGATACTACTTCCTTTGGGAAGCCCACCCTGGAAAATATTCCCAGGAGGGCCTTTGCCACTGCAGGAGCTGTAGTGGTCCTTAAAGGAATAGCTTCAGGATATCTTGTGGCATGGTCCACTACCACTAAGATAAACCTATTGCCTGAAGCAGTAGGAGGGTCAAGGGGGCCAACTATGTCAACCCCTACCCTTTCAAAGGGAAACCCAACCACAGGCAGTGGGATAAGGGGTGCCTTTGGAGTGCCACCTGTCTTGCCACTGGCTTGACAGGTTTCACAGGACTTACAAAATTCTTTTGTGTCCTCAGACATCCTAGGCCAATGAAACAATGGTACCAATCTGTCCCAAGTTTTCATTTGACCCAGGTGCCCAGCTAAGGGAATGTCATGTGCCAGTGTTAGGAGGAACTTTCTGTACTCCTGAGGAATCACTAATCTCCTGGCAGCTCCAGGTTTAGGATCCCTATGCTCAGTGTACAAGAGGTTGTCCTCCCAGTAAACTCTGTGAGAGTCACTGACATCCCCGTTAGCCTGTTTGACAGCTTGCTGTCTGAGACCCTCTAATGTGGGACAGGTTTGCTGTGCCACACTCAGCTCCTCTCTGGCAGGCCCCCCTTCACCCAAAAGCTCAGCAGTGTCTGCTTCCAGCTCCTCTGGTGTAGGTTCTGCACAGGGAGGGAATTCTTCTTCCTCAGAATTAGAATCCACTGTAGAGGGAGGGATAGTAGGAAGTGGTTTGCTTCTACTAGCCCTAGCTTTAGGGAGCACTTGGTCCATTGTTCCAGGATCCAAGCTTCCCTGTCCTTTTTGCTTTTTGGCCTGAGCCCTTGTCAAAGCAAAAATATGCCCTGGGATGCCCAGCATTGCTGCATGGGCCTCCAACTCCACATCTGACCAAGCTGATGTCTCCAAATCATTCCCTAATAGACAGTCTACAGGTAAATCTGAAGCTACCACAACTTTCTTTGGACCAGTTACCCCCCCCCAGTTGAGATTTACAACAGCCATGGGGTGGCTTTGTGTTATGTTGTGAGCATCGGTTACTTGGTACTGGTGTCCAAGTATGTGTTGTTCAGGGTGCACCAGTTTCTCAATCACCATTGTGACACTGGCACCTGTGTCCCTGTAGGCCTGGACCTCAACACCATTTATTAGGGTTAGTTGCTTGTACTTCTCCAAGTTATGGGGGCAAGCAACCAAAGTGGCTAAATCAATAGCCCCTTCAGAGACTAAAGTAGCCTCTGTGGTCTCCCTAATTAGACCAACCCCAACTAAATTACCAAAAGTGAGCCCAGCTACTCCCTTGGATTGGCTATTAGTAGGTTTGCTCCCACCACCACTGCTATTAGTAGGGACACTAGGTGTAGCAGTAGGGGTTGTAGTGGTAGGAGCTGTGGTGCCTTTCTTTGGACAACTGGGATCTGTTGTCCAATGGCCTTTTATTTTACATAAATAGCACCATGGTTTCTTTTCCTTGTTCTGATTAAAGGAGGATTTGGACCCACCACCCCCACCAGAGTGTTTTTGTGGGCCTGATGAAGACTCATTTTTAGATTTGTCCCCACCCTTGTCAGAAGACTTACCATCCTTCTTTTTGTTGCCATCTTTGTCACCCCCTGTATGAACTTTTCTGTTCACTCTTGTTCTGACCCATTTGTCTGCCTTCTTTCCCAATTCTTGGGGAGAGGTCAGATCAGAGTCCACCAAGTACTGGTGCAACAAATCAGACACACAATTATTAAGAATATGCTCTCTCAGGATCAAGTTATACAGGCTGTCATAATCAGTAACTTTACTGCCATGTAACCACCCCTCCAAGGCCTTCACTGCCTGGTCAATGAAATCAACCCAGTCTTGTGAAGACTCCTTTTTGGTCTCTCTGAACTTTATCCTGTACTGTTCAGTGGTTAAGCCATAACCATCCAGGAGTGCATTCTTAAGAACTTGGAAATTATTAGCATCATTTTCTTTTACAGTAAGGAGCCTATCCCTACCTTTTCCAGTAAATGATAGCCATAGGATAGCAGCCCACTGCTTTTGAGGGACATCCTGTACAGCACAGGCCCTCTCAAGTGCAGCAAACCACTTGTTAATGTCATCCCCCTCCTTATAAGGGGGAACTATCTTGTGCAGATTCCTGGAATCATGCTCTTTTGCAGGATGACTATGGGGAATACTGCTGCTGCCACCATGGGTATCTAAACCCAACTTCTGTCTTTCCCTCTCTATTTCTAAAGACTGTCTATCCAAATCCAGCTGTTGCTTCTTGAGCTTCAGTCTGGTTTGTTCCACTCTCAATCTATTGAGCTCCCTTTCCAACAATCTGTCATCAGGGTGGGTGGGAGGGACATTTCTAGATACAGAGGTATGATGGGAATGAACAGAAGGAGACCTGTCCCTTACAGAGGGCACCCTAACAGCTTGGCTACCAGCATAATGTGAGAGCACACCATCAGTATGGTGTGATTCAACCTCTGTACCAACTATGCTAGACTGTCTAGTAATGGGCAGGCTGAGAAGTTTCTTTCCTGAACCTTTTCCTGGGGGAGTCCCTGGATCAGATTGAGAACCATTAGCTACTTTTTCTACAGATTGGGCACTTATGGCCTTATCCTGTACTCTAAGCATATTAATTAACAGTTCTAAGGAAGGATTCTTCCCTACACTCAAACCTCTCTCTATGCAGAGACTCCTTGCTCCTTTCCAGCTAAGGTGATCATATGCAAGTTTGGACAGTTCAACATTTTTTCCTGTGCCAGACATTTTTTAGAGAGAGTTAAAGTGATAGAAAAAGAGAAAAAAGTTTTCAGAACTTTTTGGAAAGACAGAAAAAACTTTTTAAACTTTTAAGAACTTTTTGAAAGTTTTAGAAGTACTTTTCAGCACTTAGAAAAGAGTGAAAAGAGGAAATGCAAAACTTTTTGGCTATGTGTATATACACTGACCTTGTTTTGTATATTTTTCTCTTATGAAAACTACAATGACAAGAGTGGTAAGTAGTCTCAAGCACTTATCCCACCACTGCACAACCAATGTAGGAGGCTGGACTGGCTTGTAGTGAGTACCAAGGGGTACTTGCACCTTGCACCAGGCCCAGTTATCCCTTATTAGTGTATAGGGTGTCTAGCAGCTTAGGCTGATAGATAATGGTAGCTTAGCAGAGCAGCTTAGGCTGAACTAGGAGACGTGTGAAGCTACTACAGTACCACTTAGTGTCATATGCACAATATCGTAAGAAAACACAATACACAGTTATACTAAAAATAAAGGTACTTTATTTTTATGACAATATGCCAAAGTATCTTAGAGTGTACCCTCAGTGAGAGGATAGGAAATATACACAAGATATATATACACAATAGCAAAAATATGCAGTATAGTCTTAGAAAACAGTGCAAACAATGAATAGTTACAATAGGATGCAATGGGGAAACATAGGGATAGGGGCAACACAAACCATATACTCCAAAAGTGGAATGCGAACCCCGAATGGACCCCAAACCTATGTGACCTTGTAGAGGGTCGCTGGGACTATTAGAAAATAGTGAGAGTTAGCAAAATAACCCTCCCCAAGACCCTGAAAAGTGAGTGCAAAGTGCACTAAAGTTCCCCTAAGGACAAAAGAGTCGTGTTAGAGGAATAATGCAGGAAAGACACAAACCAGCAATGCAACAACTGTGGATTTCCAATCTAGGGTACCTGTGGAACAAGGGGACCAAGTCCAAAAGTCACAAGCAAGTCGGAGATGGGCAGATGCCCAGGAAATGCCAGCTGCGGGTGCAAAGAAGCTTCGACTGGACAGAAGAAGCTGAGGTTTCTGCAGGAACAAAAAGGGCTAGAGACTTCCCCTTTGGTGGACGGATCCCACTCGCCTTGGAAAGTCGTGCAGAAGTGTTTTCCCGCCGGAAGGACGCCAACAAGCCTTGCTACACGCAAATCGTGCGTTTGGCGTTTTTGGACGCTGCTGGGGCCCAGGAGGGACCAGGAGGTCGCAAATTGGACCTGCAGAGAGAGGGGACGTCGAGCAAGACAAAGAGCCCTCACTGAAGCAGGTAGCTTCCAGAGAAGTGCCAGAAACCGGCACTACAAGGATGCGTGAAACGGTGCTCGCCGAAGTTGCACAAAGGAGTCTCACGTCGCCAGAGACCAACTTAGAAAGTCGTGCAATGCAGGTTAGAGTGCCGTGGACCCAGGCTTGGCTGTGCACGAAGGATTTTGGCCGGAAGTGCACAGGGGCCGGAGCAGCTGCAAAGTCGCGGTTCCCAGCAATGCAGCCCAGCGAGGTGAGGCAAGGACTTACCTCCACCAAACTTGGGCTGAAGAGTCACTGGACTGTGGGGGTCACTTGGACAGCATCGCTGGATTCGAGGGACCTCGCTCGTCGTGCTGAGAGGAGACCCAAGGGACCGGTGATGCAGCTTTTTGGTGCCTGCGGTTGCAGGGGGAAGATTCCGTCGACCCACGGGAGATTTCTTCGGAGCTTCTGGTGCAGAGAGGAGGCAGACTACCCCCACAGCATGCACAAGCAGGAAAACAGTCGAGAAGGCGGCAGGATCAGCGTTACAGAGTTGCAGTAGTCGTCTTTGCTACTATGTTGCAGGTTTGCAGGCTTCCAGCGCGGTCAGCGGTCGATTCCTTATCAGAAGGTGAAGAGAGAGATGCAGAGGAACTCGGCTGAGCTCATGCATTCGTTATCTGAAGTTTCCCCAGAGACAGAGACCCTAAATAGCCAGAAAAGAGGGTTTGGCTACCTAGGAGAGAGGAAAGGCTACTAACACCTGAAGGAGCCTATCAGCAGGAGTCTCTGACGTCACCTGGTGGCACTGGCCACTCAGAGCAGTCCAGTGTGCCAGCAGCACCTCTGTTTCCAAGATGGCAGAGGTCTGGAGCACACTGGAGGAGCTCTGGACACCTCCCAGGGGAGGTGCAGGTCAGGGGAGTGGTCACTCCCCTTTCCTTTGTCCAGTTTCGCGCCAGAGCAGGGGCTAAGGGGTCCCTGAACCGGTGTAGACTGGCTTATGCAGAATTGGGCACATCTGTGCCCAACAAAGCATTTCCAGAGGCTGGGGGAGGCTACTCCTCCCCTGCCTTCACACCATTTTCCAAAGGGAGAGGGTGTCACACCCTCTCTCAGAGGAAGTTCTTTGTTCTGCCATCCTGGGCCAGGCCTGGCTGGACCCCAGGAGGGCAGCTGCCTGTCTGAGGGGTTGGCAGCAGCAGCAGCTGCAGTGAAACCCCAGGAAGGGCAGTCTGGCAGTACCAGGGTCTGTGCTACAGACCACTGGGATCATGGGATTGTACCAACAATGCCAGGATGGCATAGAGGGGGCAATTCCATGATCATAGACATGTTACATGGCCATATTCGGGGTTACCATGGTGAAGCTACATATAGGTAGTGACCTATATGTAGTGCACGCGTGTAATGGTGTCCCCGCACTCACAAAGTTCAGTGAATTGGTTCTGAACAATGTGGGGGCACCTTGGCTAGTGCCAGGGTGCCCTCACACTAAGTAACTTTGCACCTAACCTTTACCAGGTAAAGGTTAGACATATAGGTGACTTATAAGTTACTTAAGTGCAGTGTAAAATGGCTGTGAAATAACGTGGACGTTATTTCACTCAGGCTGCAGTGGCAGGCCTGTGTAAGAATTGTCAGAGCTCCCTATGGGTGGCAAAAGAAATGCTGCAGCCCATAGGGATCTCCTGGAACCCCAATACCCTGGATACCTCAGTACCATATACTAGGGAATTATAAGGGTGTTCCAGTAAGCCAATGTAAATTGGTAAAAATGGTCACTAGCCTGTCAGTGACAATTTTGGAAAGAAATGAGAGAGCATAACCACTGAGGTTCTGATTAGCAGAGCCTCAGTGAGACAGTTAGTCACTACACAGGTAACACATTCAGGCACACTTATGAGCACTGGGGCCCTGGGTTACCAGGGTCCCAGTGACACATACAACTAAAACAACATATATACAGTGAAAAATGGGGGTAACATGCCAGGCAAGATGGTACTTTCCTACAAGCCTCTTTCTAGCCTTGTTACCCCCACTTTTGGCCTGTTTGTGAGTGTATGTCAGGATGGTTGTCACTGTTTTCACTGTCTCACTGGGATCCTGATGGCTAGGCCCCAGTGCTCATAGTGAAAACACATAAGGTTGTGGCCTATATTATTTCCAACACCTGTATTGACGTATGAAAGTTTACGGTTAGCCTCTAATCTGTCATGTATATTTTGCTCCACAACAAGTTAAACTCTGATTTAACTTAAAAAGAGAACAAATAAAAACATTTAAAATGATATGACGCATAACAAACAGTCACAGCATCAGTTGCTGCGAATACAGTTATCAATGATATTGGAGGATTACCCACAGTCCAACCGTCATGATCTCTGGAGGTGGGGGCATGAGGGGTGGTTAAAAACCCATTGCACTCAAAGATGTATCTAAAAATATGAAAGTAAAATATGTTTGGAGACCGCCAGCCTCAGACCAGAATTCCAGCCCCTTGGACTCTAATGGTCCTTCTCACTCACCCGTGGGAAAGACTGGAAGATCTGCCCTCATTATACCTCCAGGGAACACAAAGTTTACGGAACGCCAAAGATGTTGCAAAACAAGCATTTGCAAAATCAATAGATCTCACATATGCAGGGGTGGAACCTCCGTTAGGTCGGAGGAGCATCGCCCCCGCCAGCAGCGGCAGCTGCCAAACCTCTACAATACAGCAATAATGAACTATGTTTATTATTGTTGTATTGTAGAAAGGGTGGGGCCACGGGCCCTGACGAGCACAGAGGGGGAATACTCAGTACTCCCCCTCAGTACGCATGTATGTTAGCCGGCCGTCTCAGGCTGGGCAAACATACATGCGCACTAAGCTCTGTCCAATCCAGCAATGCAGTGCTGGGTTGGAGAGAACAGGCAGACTCTCACAGTCTGCCTAGGAGCACCCTGGCTTGGCACTCCCCCAAATCTGAACACTTGTGTCATGATGGTAACATTTAAATTGGCCGCAGGGCAGGCTGGGAGCCTGTGCCTGTTGCCAAGGAAAGAGGTGATGCTTGGTGGTGGTGATGGCGGCAGCGCATTCAGGTAAGTTTTTTTTCTTCAATTATTAATTTTTCTTCACCCCTGCACCAGCCGCCCCCACCACGCACTGCTCCTGCACATATGTAAACTATATTGATTTAGAAGGAGTGGAGTGGCATTGTGTTGCATGGCACTGTGTGGAGTGGAGTGTAGAGGAGTGAAATGTTATTAAGTGGACTTATGTTATGTTGCAATAAGTATAGTGCACTGACTGAAGTGGAGTGCCTTGGCTTGGGGGAAGTGTCATTTTGTGGCCTGGAGTGTAGTGTATTGTCATTTAGTGGACTGGCATGGTTTGAAGTAGCATTGTGCAACATGTAAAAGAGTAGCATTGTGTGGATTAGAGTAGTGTGGTACATTGTGGGATGGAGTGGCACTGTGTGGCTTGGAGTGTACTGGAGTGGCATTAAGTAGTGTGGAGTTGCACTTAGAGGAGTGAAGTACGGTGCCATTGTGTAGAACAGGGGGCCTTCAAACTGGGAGGTGGGTTCCCCTGGGGGGGCCTCAAATGATCCCAGGGAGGTGAGGCACCAGGCTATGGCCAAGAGAAGCATTATGGTGAGAACCGTGCTGTGTCTTAAGCTGAAGAAAATGAACAGTACATGCCTGACCAGAATAGTATGGTTGGCATCATGTATTTGATTGCATTTTTTATAACAGTAACACAAGTTATCTGCAATATTTAAAAAAGTTTAAACATTGCACATTTAATAGAATAATTGTGAAAAAGTTGTTGTGGGTGTGTGTGTCTGTGTGGGTGTATGTGTCTGTGTGGGCTTGGGTTAAAAAGTTTGAAGATCAGTGGTGTAGGGTGGAGTGGCTTAGTGCTGGTGGAGTGGAGTTGGTATTGTGTGGTGTGGTATTAAGAGCGGTGTAATTGTGTGGTGTAGGGTGGCATTGTGTGGCTTGGAGTATAGTGGCATGGAGTGTAGTCATTATGTGGTGTGAGGTGTGAAGTGGTGAGGCACTGAGTATAGTGAAGTGGCACTGTGTGGCTTGCAGTTGCATTGAGTGGAGTGGAGCCATACTGGAACCCACAGATATACATGGACTTATGAGAAAAAGAGGAATAGCAATATTCCGGCCATAGACACAGAGGAGTACACCAAGTACAAAAGAGGACTACATGTTGGAATTTGAATAAGACACTATTAAGTCAATGCAGTAGCAGTAGGACAACAATAAAAGGGCAAAATAAAATGCAAAGAGTACAAAAGAAACACACAGACCCACCAGCCAAGACATAACCGACAACAAGCATCGAGTAACAGTGCCTAGGGGCCGAGCTGAGCAATGAAAAGAGCAACTGCAGACCAAAAACGGTGCTAGGAGATGGTGGGGCAGAGAAGGAGCCCTGCTAAACAACAAATACCAAGGCATCAACTGGACTAGCAAGAACAGCTAAGGTCACACAACCAAGGGCAAAAAGAGGCCTACCTCTCTATGTCAAGAAAGTTACATAAACACAAACCAGGCTTGGCTACTATTGAGTCTCCAACAAGGTAAGTGCAAGAAATGCATCCCTGCAAGAGTGAGCTACACACTAATGAAATATACCATCATGAGGTGTGAATAAACTGTCATACAGCATGAGCATTGATACATTAAGACAACAGCTCAGCTATATAAGTAAAGATAGATGCAAATGAAGCACCTTGCAGCTGATGCACGTCTCAAAGGAATAAGTCTGTGTTGATTGCGGTAGATAGGATTGAGGTATATCCGGGTAGGCTGCAGTAGAGTGGACTGAGATACACTGGAATGGGGTAAATTGGGGAATAGTGGATTGGGGTATACTGGAGTAGATTGGAGTGGAGTAGTTTGAAGTGGGTTAGATTATAGTGGAATAGTGTAGGTTGGAGTGGATAAGAATAGGGTATAGTGGAGTAGATTGAGGTGAAGTAGATTGTAGTGGAGTATACTGCACTAGACTGTAATGCCGTAGATTGGGGTGGAGTGGGTTAGATTGCAGTGGTGTGTGGTACATTTTTAGTGGGATTGATTGGAGTGAAGTGGGGTAGATTGGGGTTAAATACAGAGTGGTAAAGGGGATTAGAGTGGAGTGGGCTAAACTGTAGTGGAGTACAGTGGGGTGGATTGGACTGAAGTAGAGTAGGGGTAGGTTAACATGGAGTGTGATACACTGGAGCAGAGTAGATTGGGTAATTTAGAGTATGGTAGATTGAAATGGAAGGTTTGAGTGGAGTGGCATAGATTGTAGTGCAGTGGAGTGGGGTAGATTGGGTTGTATTGAATTGGAGTGGAGTGGGGTAGAATGGAGTATAGTGGTGTGGAGTGGAGTGGCGAGCCGTGTCATAGAAAGTCTTACAGTGGAGTGTCTTGGAGTGGAGTAGCACGGTATGAAGTGAGGCTTGCATGGAGTAGAAGGGCATAGAGTGGAGCAGAGTGTTGCAGAGTGAAGTTATGTAGAGTGTTGTAGGGAGGAGTAGTGTAAAGTGGAGTGGTGTGGTGTTGCCCTACGTAGGAAGCTTATGCCCAGATGTTTATCCTGTGGTCACTGTGCCACTGAATTCAAGCTAGCCTGGCCCATAGGTGGTGATACCCTAAAAACGGTACCAGAATGCTTGTTTATGGTCCAGGGAGGATCTGGCCTGGCATTTCAGGCTGGACTGTTCCTTGAGCAGTAGGGTAAAAACTGCTTTGCATATGGCAGGTTCCAAACTGGGGTGATATGGTGGCATGGTGGGCAAAAGAAATGTTGTAATGGGATGCTGCCCAAGCAATTTCCATGGGCCGGGATTAATTCAAGCATTCCATCCATCACCTTGTCGTTTTTGCGTCCGGTCCAACAGCAAGCAATGAATAGGCTACAAACCCCAAAAGGTATGCTGTATATATTGCAGAGGCAGTAAATGCACTGTGGGTAGTGCAGACCTAAGAATGGAGAGGAGGTGACCCCTAAGACATCAGACGTACGTACACTCCTAAATCCCATACATTCTTCCAGGCACCTGTGGAATTCAGCTTCCCAGAGTCCCAATAAAAACATAAAAAGAAAATGTAACGGGATATGTATAGTCTAACAGACTAGCTTTGGTCCAGGGGTCCCCCTGGGACCCCACCAGGGCTTAAAGGTATTTTGTTCTTAAATATCTGCAAAATCTGCGGCTGGATCTGTAGATTTTGCAGAGGTTTAAAAAAATGGTCTCCCAAGTTTCACAGTTATTTTTCCCCAGGGTTGGCCAGGTCCTCAGGGCATTATGGCTTAAAAATAGGATGGGGGCACACAGGATCCCCCCTACTAGTGCTTTTAGAAGCCCCAGAGACCACCACCTCCCCAGGGCTAAGCTTAGTAACTATGCAAGGGCTGCGCCTAGCCCCCACACCCTGGAGACCACCACTTCCGCAGGGCTAAAAGTAAAATAATATGATTGAGGTTAAATATAACTTGTGCACTCGCCGTGCGCTGATAATTAACCCATATATTACAGCACTCATTACATCTGTTATAACAAAATTGATTTGTGGCCATAACATTTGTAGGAAAATGTTCGATGACATAACTGCATGGCGGGGCGGAGGTTCTAGTTACTGTAGCACGGCTGGGTGCGTCGCGCTGACTGTGGACTGTACGGCCTAATGGGGGAACAAAACCTCGTTGGAGCAAGCTGTACAGTTAACTAGTGCGCCAATACCGCGCAGGCCGGGCACCTCTTTATTTTATAACCTCCGCCCCGGACAACGTATGGTGTCACAGAGCAGGCAACAATGTAGGGGAGAGCCCGGGTGATTGTCTACTTCCCCCACATGTTTTAGTGAACTACTACAAAAACATTCACCCTCGAACAAGGCATATGAATAACAATAACAACCAGAGATACAAAAGAAAAGAGAGAGAAAGGAAAAGAAGATAACAGCAGGAGTTATTGGCTGTACATGCACACCAGTCACTTTTCTTTTAAACACATGAAGTCTCTTAAGACTTTGGCTGGGTTCAGGGTTGGGCAGCAGGTCGTACATTTCACTTCTCCCACTCTGCTTCAGCCCTCGTGCGGTTCCCCGATATGGGGAACAGGACCCTTCGAGATCTCTGCTGGGACCTCCGTCACTTCCTGGTCAGCATTCATCTGGAGAACTTGGCTGTGAAACGTAGCCTCCTTCAAGCTCTTCGCCACTCTCCTCCAGCGGGTCAGCTCCTGAATCGCCATCCCGAGGCTCCACCCTCAAGAACCAAGACACATTCCGGGTCACCTGACGCCCCACTTTTGTGGCAGCAGCGATGGTCCCAGCGTTCTTCTCGACTATCTAGATGTCAGGTTCAAAAGGGGTACGGAACTTCCAACCTGGGTGGCGATCCTTCAGAATGACGGATTCCCCCACTTTTAGGTCAGAATGTTTCGCCCTTCTCCTCTTGCTGGACTAGACATTGGTCTGTTTTCGCTTCTCCTGCGTCTTGAGTGTATCCAATTCAGTAGGTTTCCACTGCTCATCAGCGTATCTGCAGTCCTGTGGTGGCGAAAGAAACATCAACGCTGCCGGGGCACACCCCGTCGTGCTATGGGGTGTCTGCCGGTATACCCTCAGGAACGCATGCAGGCATATCTTGGCGTTCTCTTGTTGACTTACTCCAGTTCGTAAAGCAGGGTTCAAGGTCCACATGAAGTGCTCAACATCCCCGTTTGCCTGGGGATATTGAGGGGTAATTCACCAGTGTGATATGGCGAACAAAACCTGAAACTCCTGGCCGTGAAATGGAGGACCATTGTCCATTGTTATGTCCTCCAGCAGACCCAGGAGAGCAAAAACCTTCTCCAAGACAGGATGGACATGCTCAAATGCCGTGGACGTCACCAGTTCCACCATCGGGAACCGGGCGCACAAGTCAGTCATGACAGCCGTCAGCCATCCATCAGGAAAACTACCAAAATCCAGGCTTACCCGGGGCCATGGTCGAGTGCTGGGAGGTTTGGTCATCACTGGAGCAAGGACGGGATCTCGAGCGGTGATCGCACAGGGATCACCTGTTGGTATCAGGTCATCTACCATGGCGTTCATCCTGGGGAACCACACCTTCTCACGCAAACAGTCTTCGCTGTCCCCTGATGACCCTGGTAAGCTAATTCTACAACTCTAAGGTGTAGACTGCGGGGTATTACTAAGCGCTGGCCCTGGAGAGGAAGACCTTCTGGACTCACAGAGAGCTCCAGCCCTCACATTCAAAATCCACTGCATCGTCTTGCGCTCCTCAGAGTCAAAATCGTACTTCTTGTCAAGGAAACATTTCCATGACCGATTGGCTCAGCCGATGACTGCATCTCGGATTGAGGCATCAATGATCTCCGTCACCATCAGCGCTGTGGGACATGCTAGGTTCACAATCATGTTTACGAAACTCTCTGTCCGTCCATCCTCCTCCTCTTCTTCTACCTGCGAGCGTGGCCGCAACGGATGGCGTGATAAGTAATCTGCAGGATTGTTGACTACAGGCCAGTAGACAATGTAAAACCGGTAGGGCTGGAGGAGCACCGCCCACCTTTCAATTCTTGGCGGGGCAATTCGGGCCGTGCCCGCAAAGAGGGATACCAGTGGTTTGTGGTTGGTAACCATCATAAATTTGTGCCCTCAAAAATACAAGTTGAAATGCTGACAGGCCCGTCGTATGGCCAGCGCTTCCAGCTCAATTTGCGCATACCGGGCATCCGTTGCCGAGAGGGCCATGTTGGCATAGGCCACTGGCGTCCACTGCTGTTGGCTCTGTCCTGCAGCAATACGGCTCCGAGCCCAATGGGGCTGTAGTCCACCATGACTTCCGTTTTCTTGTGCGGGTGGAAGTATGCCATGACCACAGAGTCCAACAGTGAACTTTTGACTGCTTGGAACGCCTTGTCCACTTCTATGCCCCACTCCCACGGGGTGTTGGCCTTCGTGAGCTGTCGAAGAGGTTCAGAAAGTGTGGCCAGATTGGGGATGAACCTCCCAAAGTACGTTGCCATACTGAGGAAGCTCCTGACTTCAGTGGCGTTGCGAGGTAAGGCTGCTCCTTGGATGGCCTCTACTTTCTTGGGGTCAACCTTCAGAAGTTCCCTTGCAAAGATGTAACCAGAAAAATTCAATGGAGTTGTGGTACAAGGCGTATTTCTTCCGGTGCAACGTTAGTCCTGCTTCTGCTAACCTCTGGAGAGTGGCTCTCAGCTGTTTTTGATGTTCCTCTAACGTGTTGGAGAAAATTAAGATGTCGATTGATGACACCGGTCAAACCGGACAGTGTCTCCCGTATGGCATTGTGGAAGATATGCACGGCCGAAGAGCCCCCAAAGCTAAGGCACTTGTAACGTCGCAGCACCACCTGGTTTGAGAATGTGGTGACGTTACGGCTTTCTGGGGTTAGCTCCTGCTGATGGTATCCCGAGTATAGGTCCAACTTAGAGAACCACTGGGCCCTGTTAAGATCCACAACAATATCATCCATGGTGGGTGTGATGTGGCGTTCTCAATTTATGGCAATGTTGGGAAGGCGCATGCCCACACACAGGCGAATGGTGTCAGGCTGCTTAGGCTTTGGGACGATGACGAGTGGCGACACCCAGGGCGTCGGGCCGGTCACCTTCTCGATGACCCCCACTCCTCAATTGTCTGTAGTTCACTCTCCACCTGGGCTCGTAAGTGGAAAGTCACCCGCCGGTGCTTTAGGGCAATGGGTCGTACTGCAGGATCAACATGTAACTGGAACTACTTTCCTTTCAGTTTTCCTAGCCCCTGAAACAACTCCGGGAAATGGGCCAGCACCGCCTCAGCCAGGGAGTCGTGGACTTGCCGGGCGAAAAACACTAGCTCCAGGTCTTCCACCGTGTGGCATCGGAGAAGGGTTCCTTTCTTGCCTTCCAACACATGGCATTTGGCATGTGTCGAACGGCGCTCACTACCAACAGTAACCTCTATCGCCCCTCGCCGGGGTAAAGGGTCCACGCCCCTATGGGCATATATCTTGGTCCAGCATGGTGTGAGCTCTGGTGGGGGAGATATCTTGCTGTATTGTTCCACATCCATAACGTTTACTGACGCCCCAGTGTCTATGAGCACTGTCGTGCCATTTACCGTTATGGTACACATGGGTGGTGGTCTCCACCTCTGGTCCAACCTGTCAGCAAACAAAACAACAAATATCTCCTTATCTTCATCATCCTCGTAGGGTTTGTTGCCTGGGTATGCGTCAACCGCCACCATCCCAGTGCCATCGTCTGGCGTAACTTGCTTTATTGCCGCCTTCCGGGCCAACATGGTCACGGATCTGGGCCACCTCCCTCGGAAAACTTTTGCAAAATCGTTGGGCTTATCACATTTGGAGAAGTTCTTTCCCTTGGCAGGGCATATTCCTGGTATCCTGTGCTCTAGACCACAGCTACCGTACCTCTTTTTCTCCAGTCTCGGTGGTCGAGCCACATGCGGCTGATTGTAGCATCCTTGGACGGCGTCAACCCGTTCTTCCTTTACTGGGCCCAATTTGGCCTGGCCTGGTGCCGGAGCAGATCGCGCTAGGGCAGCATCCATGTCCTCTGCGACTATTGGACAGATTGTGTGACCTTGCAAGTATAAGTATTTCATCCAGCGATATGCCTGTATAACATCACGTTTGGGGAGGCACCGACAGACGTACAAACTCAAACATACAGGCAGCAGCGGTATTCCTGAGCACCCTCTGACATCAGGGGGAGCGAAGACAGACGGGGATGCGCAGACAGACGGGAATGCGCAGACAGCTAGAACACCGGAAGAGAAATGCTTTTGCATTTCTCTTCCGACCGGGAGGTGGGGCGGGAGGGACAAGAAAGGAAAGGAAAGACCTTACCTTTCTTGTCTCTCATAGCATTTCTGCTGTTTGATCGCAGTGCGATTGGGCAGCCGAAATAACCACTAGACTCCAGGGAATTTTTATTTTAGGTACTGTCAATAAGGGGAGCAGCCCCTTGGGAAAGGATCGCTCCCTAGGGGTCCATATTATTTTTAGGCCATTTCTGGCGCCCCTGGTGGCAGACAGATCTAATATAATTAGGCCGATCTGCCCCCGGGGGCAGAAAGCCCCTAGACACCAGGGATAATTTTTTTTTTTTTTTTTTTTTTTTTTTTTTTTTTTTTATGTGTGGGGAGCAACCCCTTAGGCAAGGGTCACTACCCGGGAGCCAAATTATTTTTAGGCCAATTCTGCCCCACCTGGGGGCAGAAACCACTAGACACCAGGGAATTGTATTTTTTTAGCATGCTGACACATAAGGGGAGCGGCCCCTTGCCAAGGGTCGCTCCCTAGGGGCCCGTAATATTTTTAGGCCATTTCTGCCCAGTCCCACCAACCCAGGGGGCAGATCGGCCTAATATGAGCCCCTAGACACCAGGGATATATATATATTTTTTTTTTATATGTGGGGAGTGACTCCTTAGGCAAGGGTCACCCCCTGGGGGGGGGGCAAATTATTTTTAGGCCATTACTGCCCACAGGGAGGCAGAAACCACTAGACACCAGGGAATTTTTATTGTTTTTATAGTTACTCAGAAGGGGAGTGGCCCCTTGGGCAAGAGCCGCTCTCAAGGAGGGGCAAAACATTTGTAGGCCATTTCTGCCCCCACGGTGGCAGATCGGCCTAATATAATTAGGACGATCTGCCCCCAGGGTGGGCAGAAAGCCCCTAGAGACCAGGGCTAACTTATTTTTTTGTTTCTTTTTTATTTTTTATATGTGGGGAGCCACCCCTTAGTCAAGGGTCACTCCCGGTGGGGCCTAATTACTTTTAGGCCATTCCTGCCCCCCCCCCAATTATTTTGGGTCTTGGTTTTACGTTTGGGCCATGACAGCTTGGTAACTCTCAAAAGTGTGCCACTTGGAATGTTGAGGGCTGCGCTTTTTGGACTTTGGGACGCTGCCATTTAGAAACATCCACAACACCTAGACACATCTGAAAACTTAACATCTAGTTGATTCCAGGATAGTGTGCTTCACATACACCCCACACCATTTTCTTTCCCACAATGCCTTGCAAACCTCCAACTTTGCTGGGAATCACACATTTCTACTACATTTTTGTGATGGAACCTTCCGGAATCTGCAGGAATACACAAACCTCCTACCTCTCAACATTGTCTCATCTATACCGATAAAGATTATGCTGCATTTGTCAGACAACATTTTTTTTATTTCAATCTGCCTTTTTGGACCCGCTTTGTTTCCCCCTCGATTTCCACATGTTTTTGGCTCTTCCCTATCACAGGCACTTGGCCCACCTACACAAGTGAGGTATCATTTTTAACGAGAGACTGAGGGGAACATTGGGTGGTAGGAAATTTGTCCCGGTGGGGTGATCCCAAACAGAAATGTTGGAAAATTTAGATTTTTTAGCTAAATGTGAGGTTTGCTGAGGATTCTGGATAAGAAAACATTGGAGGATCCACGCAAGTCAAACCACCCTGCACTCCCTCTAGTGTCTATTTTTCAGAAATGTCTGGGTTTGGTAGGTTTTCCTAGATGGCTGCTGAATCCAGGAACAAAAACGCAGGTGCCCCCCTCCCCACCAAAACAGGTAGTTTTGTATTTAATAATTTTGATGTGTCCAGATAGTGTTTTGGGGCTTTTTCTGTCGCAAGACCTAGGAGTACCCACACAAGTGAGGTACCATTTTTATCGGGAGACTTGGGGGAAATGCACAGGTTTGGTAGGTTTCCCTAGGTGCCGGCTGAGCTTGAAGACAAAATCCACAGCTAGGCACTTTGCTAAAAACAGCTCTGTTTGCTTTAGGAAAATGTGAAGTGTCCACGTTGTATTTTGGGGCATTTCCTGTTGCAGGTGCTAGGCCTACTCACACAAGTGAAGTACCATTTTTATCAGGACACTTGGGGGAACGCTGGGTGCAGGGAAATTTGTGTCTCCTCTCAGATTACAGAACTTTCTGTCACTGAAATGAGAGGAAAATGTTTTTTTTGGGACAAATTGTGAGGTTTGCAAAGGATTCTGGGTAAAGGAACTTGGTGAGTGCCCCACAAGCCAACCCATTCTGTAATCCCATAGGTGTCTAGTTTTAAGAAATGTCCTGGTTTGCTAGGTTTTCTTAGGTGCTGAATGAGCTAGGGGCCCAAATCCACAAGTAGGCACTTTGCAAAAAACACGTCAAATTTCAATGTAAAAATGTGATGTGTCCATGTTACGTTTCCTGTCGCAGGCACTTGGCCTACCCACGCAAGTGAGGTACCATTTTTATCAGGAGACTTGTGGGAAAACAGAATAGAAGAACAAGTGTTATTGGCCTTTGTCTTATTCAACATTTTTTCTTTCCAAATGTAAGACAGTGTGTAAAAAAGACATCTATTTGAGAAATGACCTGTAATTCACATGCTAGTATGGGACCCCGGAATTCAGAGATGTGCAAATAACCACTGCTTCTCAACACATTATCTTGTGGCCATTTTGGAAATACAAAGGTTTTCTTGAATCCTATCTTTCAATCTTTATATTTCAGCAAATGAATTGATGTACGACCGGAATAGAATGAAAACCCATTGCAAGGTGCAGCTCATTTATTGGCTCTGGGTACCTAGGGTTATTGATGAACCGACAAGCCCAATATATCCCCGCAACCAGAAGAGTCCAGCAGACGTAACAGTATATTGCTTTAAAAAATCTAACTTCGCAGAAAAAAGTTACAGAGTAAAACGTGGAGAAAAACAGTTTTTTTTTTTTTACGTCAATTTTATTATTTTTTATTTATGTTGTTATTTCAGTAGGAAAACACTGTAGGATCTACACAAATGACCCCTTGGTGAATTATAAATTTTGTCTACATTAAAAGGGGGTATGTCCCAGTAAAATGCCAAAATTGGGTTGAAAAACTGCGTTTTCTGATTCAAGTCTGCCCGTTCCTGAAAGCTGTGAAGATGGTTATTTTAGCACCGCGAACCCTTTGTTGATGCCATTTTCAAGGAAAAAACACGAGCCCTCATCTTCAGCCCTTTTTTCACTTGTTTGAAAAAACGAAATTTTTGCTGCATTTTGGCAAATTTCTTTGTCTCCTTCAGGGGAACCCAAAAAGTCTGGGTACCTGTAGAATCCCTGGGATGTGGGGAAAAAAGGACTAAAATTTGGCTTGCGTAGCTTATATAGACAAAAAGTTATGAGGGCCTAAAAGCGAAGATCCCCAAATAGACAAAAAAATCCCTGGAGCCTGAGAAGGAAAAGTCCTGGCAGCCAACCCCACTCCTCCCGCGCAGCGCTACACTGACTTACCGAGCGCCACGGGGCTGAGAGCAATGCAGCCACTCCTGAGACTTCTAACGCCCTCCGAGGTCTTCCCTTCACTTACCTGCAAAACATGTCTCGCCCGTGCACAGACCGCGACCCGAGCCAGAGCCTCGCCCGTGCACAGACCAGGACCCGAGCCAGAGCCTCGCCCGTGCACAGACCAGGACCCGAGCCAGAGCCTCGCCCGTGCACAGACCAGGACCCGAGCCAGAGCCTCGCCCGTGCACAGACCAGGACCCGAGCCAGAGCCTCGCCCGTGAACAGACCGCGACCCGAGCCAGAGCCTCGCCCGTGCACAGACCAGGACCCGAGCCAGAGCCTCGCCCGTGCATAGACCAGGACCCGAGCCAGAGCCTCGCCCGTGCACAGACCAGGACCTGAGCCAGAGCCTCGCCCGTGCACAGACCAGGACCCGAGCCAGAGCCTCGCCCGTGCACAGACCAGGACCCGAGCCAGAGCCTCGCCCGTGCACAGACCGCGACCCGAGCCAGAGCCTCGCCCGTGCACAGACCAGGACCCGAGCCAGAGCCTCGCCCGTGCATAGACCAGGACCCGAGCCAGAGCCTCGCCCGTGCATAGACCAGGACCCGAGCCAGAGCCTCGCCCGTGCACAGACCAGGACCCGAGCCAGAGCCTCGCCCGTGCATAGCCCAGGACCCGAGCCAGAGCCTGGGCCGTGCATAGACCAGGACCCGAGCCAGAGCCTCGCCCGTGCACAGCCCAGGACCCGAGCCAGAGCCTCGCCCGTGCACAGCCCAGGACCCGAGCCAGAGCCTCGGCCCGTGCACAGACCGCGACCCGAGCCAGAGCCTCGCCCGTGCACAGACCAGGACCCGAGCCAGAGCCTCGCCCGTGCATAGACCAGGACCCGAGCCAGAGCCTCGCCCGTGCATAGACCAGGACCCGAGCCAGAGCCTCGCCCGTGCACAGACCAGGACCCGAGCCAGAGCCTCGCCCGTGCATAGCCCAGGACCCGAGCCAGAGCCTGGGCCGTGCATAGCCCAGGACCCGAGCCAGAGCCTCGCCCGTGCACAGACCAGGACCCGAGCCAGAGCCTCGCCCGTGCACAGACCAGGACCCGAGCCAGAGCCTCGCCCGTGCACAGACCAGGACCCGAGCCAGAGCCTCGCCCGTGCACAGACCAGGACCCGAGCCAGAGCCTCGGCACGTGCACAGACCGCGACCCGAGCCAGAGCCTCGGCACGTGCACAGACCGCGACCCGAGCCAGAGCCTCGGCACGTGCACAGACCGCGACCCGAGCCAGAGCCTCGGCACGTGCATAGCCCAGGACCCGAGCCAGAGCCTCGGCACGTGCATAGCCCAGGACCCGAGCCAGAGCCTCGGCACGTGCATAGACCAGGACCCGAGCCAGAGCCTCGGCCCGTGCATAGACCAGGACCCGAGCCAGAGACTCGGCCGTGCATAGCCCAGGACCCGAGCCAGAGCCTCGCCCGTGCATAGACCAGGACCCGAGCCAGAGACTCGGCACGTGCATAGCCCAGGACCCGAGCCAGAGCCTCGCCCGTGCATAGACCAGGACCCGAGCCAGAGCCTCGCCCGTGCACAGACCAGGACCCGAGCCAGAGACTCGGCCGTGCATAGCCCAGGACCCGAGCCAGAGCCTCGCCCGTGCATAGACCAGGACCCGAGCCAGAGACTCGGCCGTGCATAGCCCAGGACCCGAGCCAGAGCCTCGCCCGTGCATAGACCAGGACCCGAGCCAGAGACTCGGCCGTGCAAAGCCCAGGACCCGAGCCAGAGCCTCGCCCGTGCATAGACCAGGACCCGAGCCAGAGCCTCGCCCGTGCACAGACCAGGACCCGAGCCAGAGCCTCGCCCGTGCACAGACCAGGACCCGAGCCAGAGCCTCGCCCGTGCATAGACCAGGACCCGAGCCAGAGCCTCGCCCGTGCACAGACCAGGACCCGAGCCAGAGCCTCGCCCGTGCACAGACCAGGACCCGAGCCAGAGCCTCGCCCGTGCACAGACCAGGACCCGAGCCAGAGCCTCGCCCGTGCACAGACCAGGACCTGAGCCAGAGCCTCGCCCGTGCATAGACCAGGACCCGAGCCAGAGCCTCAGCACGTGCATAGACCAGGACCCGAGCCAGAGCCTCGCCCCGTGCACAGACCGCGACCCGAGCCAGAGCCTCGCCCGTGCATAGACCAGGACCCGAGCCAGAGCCTCGCCCGTGCACAGACCAGGACCCGAGCCAGAGCCTCGCCCGTGCATAGCCCAGGACCCGAGCCAGAGCCTCGCCCGTGCACAGACCAGGACCCGAGCCAGAGCCTCGCCCGTGCATAGCCCAGGACCCGAGCCAGAGCCTCGGCACGTGCATAGACCAGGACCCAAGCCAGAGCCTCGGCACGTGCATAGACCAGGACCCGAGCCAGAGCCTCGCCCGTGCATAGCCCAGGACCCGAGCCAGAGCCTTGCCCGTGCATAGACCAGGACCCGAGCCAGAGCCTCGCCCGTGCATAGACCAGGACCCGAGCCAGAGCCTCGCCCGTGCATAGCCCAGGACCCGAGCCAGAGCCTCGGCAGGTGCACAGACCGCGACCCGAGCCAGAGCCTCGGCACGTGCATAGACCAGGACCCGAGCCAGAGACTCAGCACGTGCACAGACCGCGACCTGAGCCAGAGCCTCGCCCGTCCACAGACCAGGACCCGAGCCAGAGCCTCGCCCGTGCATAGACCAGGACCCGAGCCAGAGCCTCGCCCGTGCATAGACCAGGACCCGAGCCAGAGCCTCGGCACGTACATAGACCAGGACCCGAGCCAGAGACTCGGCACATGCACAGACCGCGACCCGAGCCAGAGCCTCGCCCGTGCATAGACCAGAACCCGAGCCAGAGCATCGGCACGTGCATAGACCAGGACCCGAGCCAGAGCCTCGGCACGTGCATAGCCCAGGACCCGAGCCAGAGCCTCGGCACGTGCATAGACCAGGACCCGAGCCAGAGCCTCGGCACGTGCATAGACCAGGACCCGAGCCAGAGACTCGGCCGTGCATAGCCCAGGACCCGAGCCAGAGCCTCGCCCGTGCATAGACCAGGACCCGAGCCAGAGACTCGGCACGTGCATAGCCCAGGACCCGAGCCAGAGACTCGGCCGTGCAAAGCCCAGGACCCAAGCCAGAGCCTCGCCCGTGCATAGACCAGGACCCGAGCCAGAGCCTCGCCCGTGCATAGACCAGGACCCGAGCCAGAGCCTCGCCCGTGCATAGACCAGGACCCGAGCCAGAGCCTCGGCACGTGCATAGACCAGGACCCGAGCCAGAGCCTCGGCACGTGCATAGACCAGGACCCGAGCCAGAGACTCGGCCGTGCATAGACCAGGACCCGAGCCAGAGCCTCGCCCGTGCATAGACCAGGACCCGAGCCAGAGCCTCGCCCGTGCATAGACCAGGACCCGAGCCAGAGCCTCGCCCGTGCATAGACCAGGACCCGAGCCAGAGCCTCGCCCGTGCATAGACCAGGACCCGAGCCAGAGCCTCGGCACGTACATAGACCAGGACCCGAGCCAGAGACTCGGCACATGCACAGACCGCGACCCGAGCCAGAGCCTCGCCCGTGCATAGACCAGAACCCGAGCCAGAGCATCGGCACGTGCATAGACCAGGACCCGAGCCAGAGCCTCGGCACGTGCATAGCCCAGGACCCGAGCCAGAGCCTCGGCACGTGCATAGACCAGGACCCGAGCCAGAGCCTCGGCACGTGCATAGACCAGGACCCGAGCCAGAGACTCGGCCGTGCATAGCCCAGGACCCGAGCCAGAGCCTCGCCCGTGCATAGACCAGGACCCGAGCCAGAGACTCGGCACGTGCATAGCCCAGGACCCGAGCCAGAGACTCGGCCGTGCAAAGCCCAGGACCCAAGCCAGAGCCTCGCCCGTGCATAGACCAGGACCCGAGCCAGAGCCTCGCCCGTGCATAGACCAGGACCCGAGCCAGAGCCTCGCCCGTGCATAGACCAGGACCCGAGCCAGAGCCTCGGCACGTGCATAGACCAGGACCCGAGCCAGAGCCTCGGCACGTGCATAGACCAGGACCCGAGCCAGAGACTCGGCCGTGCATAGACCAGGACCCGAGCCAGAGCCTCGCCCGTGCATAGACCAGGACCCGAGCCAGAGCCTCGCCCGTGCATAGACCAGGACCCGAGCCAGAGCCTGGGCCGTGCATAGACCAGGACCCGAGCCAGAGCCTGGGCCGTGCATAGACCAGGACCGAGCCAGAGCCTCGCCCGTGCATAGACCAGGACCCGAGCCAGAGCCTCGGCACGTGCATAGACCAGGACCCGAGCCAGAGCCTGGGCCGTGCATAGACCAGGACCCGAGCCAGAGCCTCGGCACGTGCATAGACCAGGACCCGAGCCAGAGCCTCGCCCGTGCATAGACCAGGACCCGAGCCAGAGCATCGGCACGTGCATAGACCAGGACCCGAGCCGGAGCCTCGCCCGTGCATAGACCAGGACCCGAGCCAGAGCCTCGGCACGTGCATAGACCAGGACCCGAGCCGGAGCCTCGCCCGTGCATAGCCCAGGACCCGAGCCAGAGCCTCGCCCGTGCATAGACCAGGACCCGAGCCAGAGCCTGGGCCGTGCATAGACCAGGACCCGAGCCAGAGCCTCGCCCGTGCATAGACCCGAGCCAGAGCCTCGCCCGTGCATAGCCCAGGACCCGAGCCAGAGCCTCGGCACGTGCATAGACCAGGACCCGAGCCAGAGCCTCGCCCGTGCATAGCCCAGGACCCGAGCCAGAGCCTCGCCCGTGCATAGCCAAGGACCCGAGCCAGAGCCTCGGCCGTGCATAGACCAGGACCCGAGCCAGAGCCTCGGCCCGTGCACAGACCGCGACCCGAGCCAGAGCCTCGCCCGTGCATAGACCAGGACCCGAGCCAGAGCCTCGGCCCGTGCACAGACCGCGACCCGAGCCAGAGCCTCGCCCGTGCATAGACCAGGACCCGAGCCAGAGCCTCGGCACGTGCATAGACCAGGACCCGAGCCAGAGCCTCGGCCCGTGCACAGACCGCGACCCGAACCAGAGCCTCGGCACGTGCATAGACCAGGACCCGATCCAGAGCCTCGGCACGTGCATAGACCAGGACCCGAGCCAGAGCCTCGGCACGTGCACAGACCGCGACCCGAGCCAGAGCCTCGCCCGTGCATAGACCAGGACCCGAGCCAGAGCCTCGGCCCGTGCACAGACCGCGACCCGAGCCAGAGCCTCGCCCGTGCATAGACCAGGACCCGAGCCAGAGCCTCGGCACGTGCATAGACCAGGACCCGAGCCAGAGCCTCGGCACGTGGATAGACAAGGACCCGAGCCAGAGCCTCGGCCATGCATAGACCAGGACCCGAGCCAGAGCCTCGGCCCGTGCACAGACCGCGACACGAGCCAGAGCCTCGCCCGTGCATAGACCAGGACCCGAGCCAGAGACTCGGCCGTGCATAGCCCAGGACCCGAGCCAGAGACTCGGCCGTGCATAGACCAGGACCCGAGCCAGAGCCTGGGCTGTGCATAGCCCAGGACCCGAGCCAGAGACTCGGCCGTGCATAGCCCAGGACCCGAGCCAGAGCCTGGGCCGTGCATAGCCCAGGACCCGAGCCAGAGCCTGGGCCGTGCATAGCCCAGGACCCGAGCCAGAGCCTGGGCCGTGCATAGCCCAGGACCCGAGCCAGAGACTCAGCCGTGCATAGACCAGGACCCGAGCCAGAGCCTGGGCCGTGCATAGCCCAGGACCCGAGCCAGAGCCTCGCCCGTGCATAGACCAGGACCCGAGCCAGAGCCTGGGCCGTGGATAGACCAGGACCCGAGCCAGAGCCTGGGCCGTGCATAGACCAGGACCCGAGCCAGAGCCTGGACCGTGCATAGACCAGGACCCGAGCCAAAGCCTGGGCCGTGCATAGACCGCGACCCGAGCCAGAGCCTGGGCCGTGCATAGACCAGGACCCGAGCCAGAGCCTCGCCCGTGCATAGACCAGGACCCGAGCCAGAGCCTCGCCCGTGCATAGCCCAGGACCCGAGCCAGAGCCTCGGCACGTGCATAGACCAGGACCCGAGCCAGAGACTCGGCCGTGCATAGACCAGGACCCGAGCCAGAGGCTCGGCCCGTGCATAGCCCAGGACCCGAGCCAGAGCCTCGCCCGTGCATAGACCAGGACCCGAGCCAGAGCCTCGGCACGTGCACAGACCGCGACCCGAGCCAGAGCCTCGCCCGTGCATAGCCCAGGACACGAGCCAGAGCCTCGGCACGTGCATAGCCCAGGACCCGAGCCAGAGCCTCGGCACGTGCACAGACCGCGACCCGAGCCAGAGCCTCGTCCGTGCATAGACCAGGACCCGAGCCAGAGACTCGGCACGTGCATAGCCCAGGACCCGAGCCAGAGACTCGTCACGTGCACAGACCGCGACCCGAGCCAGAGCCTCGCACGTGCATAGACCAGGACCCGAGCCAGAGCCTCGGCCGTGCATAGACCAGGACCCAAGCCAGAGCCTCGGCCCGTGCATAGACCAGGACCCGAGCCAGAGCCTCGGCACGTGCATAGACCAGGACACGAGCCAGAGCCTCGCCCGTGCATAGCCCAGGACCCGAGCCAGAGCCTCGACCCCGTGCATAGACCAGGATCCGAGCCAGAGCCTCGGCACGTGCACAGACCGCGACCCGAGTCAGAGCCTCGCCCGTGCATAGCCCAGGACCCGAGCCAGAGCCTCGCCCGTGCATAGACCAGGACCCGAGCCAGAGCCTCGGCACGTGCATAGACCAGGACCCGAGCCAGAGCCTCGTCCGTGCATAGACCAGGACCCGAGCCAGAGCCTCGCCCGTGCATAGCCCATGACCCGAGCCAGAGCCTCGCCCGTGCATAGACCAGGACCCGAGCCAGAGCCTCGGCACGTGCACAGACCAGGACCCGAGCCAGAGCCTCGGCACGTGCACAGACCAGGACCCGAGCCAGAGCCTCGCCCGTGCATAGACCAGGACCCAAGCCAGAGCCTCGGCACGTGCACAGACCGCGACCCGAGCCAGAGCCTCGCCCGTGCATAGACCAGGACCCGAGCCAGAGCCTCGGCACGTGCATAGCCCAGGACCCGAGCCAGAGCCTCGCCCGTGCATAGCCCAGGACCCGAGACAGAGCCTCGGCACGTGCGCAGACCGCGACCCGAGCCAGAGCCTCGCCCGTGCATAGCCCAGGACCCGAGCCAGAGACTCGCCCGTGCATAGCCCAGGACCCGAGCCAGAGACTCGCCCGTGCATAGCCCAGGACCCGAGCCAGAGACTCGCCCGTGCATAGACCAGGACCCGAGCCAGAGACTCGCCCGTGCATAGACCAGGACCCGAGCCAGAGACTCGGCCGTGCATAGACCAGGACCCGAGCCAGAGCCTCGGCACGTGCATAGACCAGGACCCGAGGCAGCACGTGCATAGACCAGGACCCGAGCCAGAGCCTCGGCACGTGCATAGACCAGGACCCGAGCCAGAGACTCGGCTGTGCATAGACCAGGACCCGAGCCAGAGCCTCGCCCGTGCATAGCCCAGGACCCGAGCCAGAGCCTTGCCCGTGCATAGACCAGGACCCGAGCCAGAGCCTCGCCCGTGCATAGACCAGGACCCGAGCCAGAGCCTCGGCACGTGCATAGACCAGGACCCAAGCCAGAGCCTCGGCACGTGCATAGACCAGGACCCGAGCCAGAGCCTCGCCCGTGCATAGCCCAGGACCCGAGCCAGAGCCTTGCCCGTGCATAGACCAGGACCCGAGCCAGAGCCTCGCCCGTGCATAGACCAGGACCCGAGCCAGAGCCTCGCCCGTGCATAGCCCAGGACCCGAGCCAGAGCCTCGGCAGGTGCACAGACCGCGACCCGAGCCAGAGCCTCGGCACGTGCATAGACCAGGACCCGAGCCAGAGACTCGGCACGTGCACAGACCGCGACCTGAGCCAGAGCCTCGCCCGTCCACAGACCAGGACCCGAGCCAGAGCCTCGCCCGTGCATAGACCAGGACCCGAGCCAGAGCCTCGCCCGTGCATAGACCAGGACCCGAGCCAGAGCCTCGGCACGTACATAGACCAGGACCCGAGCCAGAGACTCGGCACATGCACAGACCGCGACCCGAGCCAGAGCCTCGCCCGTGCATAGACCAGAACCGGAGCCAGAGCATCGGCACGTGCATAGACCAGGACCCGAGCCAGAGCCTCGGCACGTGCATAGCCCAGGACCCGAGCCAGAGCCTCGGCACGTGCATAGACCAGGACCCAAGCCAGAGCCTCGGCACGTGCATAGACCAGGACCTGAGCCAGAGACTCGGCCGTGCATAGCCCAGGACCCGAGCCAGAGCCTCGCCCGTGCATAGACCAGGACCCGAGCCAGAGACTCGGCACGTGCATAGCCCAGGACCCGAGCCAGAGACTCGGCCGTGCAAAGCCCAGGACCCAAGCCAGAGCCTCGCCCGTGCATAGACCAGGACCCGAGCCAGAGCCTCGGCACGTGCATAGACCAGGACCCGAGCCAGAGCCTCGGCACGTGCATAGACCAGGACCCGAGCCAGAGACTCGGCCGTGCATAGACCAGGACCCGAGCCAGAGCCTCGCCCGTGCATAGACCAGGACCCGAGCCAGAGCCTCGCCCGTGCATAGACCAGGACCCGAGCCAGAGCCTGGGCCGTGCATAGACCAGGACCCGAGCCAGAGCCTGGGCCGTGCATAGACCAGGACCCGAGCCAGAGCCTCGCCCGTGCATAGACCAGGACCCGAGCCAGAGCCTCGGCACGTGCATAGACCAGGACCCGAGCCAGAGCCTGGGCCGTGCATAGACCAGGACCCGAGCCAGAGCCTCGGCACGTGCATAGACCAGGACCCGAGCCAGAGCCTCGCCCGTGCATAGACCAGGACCCGAGCCAGAGCATCGGCACGTGCATAGACCAGGACCCGAGCCGGAGCCTCGCCCGTGCATAGACCAGGACCCGAGCCAGAGCCTCGGCACGTGCATAGACCAGGACCCGAGCCGGAGCCTCGCCCGTGCATAGCCCAGGACCCGAGCCAGAGCCTCGCCCGTGCATAGACCAGGACCCGAGCCAGAGCCTGGGCCGTGCATAGACCAGGACCCGAGCCAGAGCCTGGGCCGTGCATAGACCAGGACCCGAGCCAGAGCCTCGGCACGTGCATAGACCAGGACCCGAGCCAGAGCCTCGCCCGTGCATAGCCCAGGACCCGAGCCAGAGCCTTGCCCGTGCATAGACCAGGACCCGAGCCAGAGCCTCGCCCGTGCATAGACCAGGACCCGAGCCAGAGCCTGGGCCGTGCATAGACCAGGACCCGAGCCAGAGCCTGGGCCGTGCATAGCCCAGGACCCGAGCCAGAGCCTCGCCCGTGCATAGACCAGGACCCGAGCCAGAGCCTGGGCCGTGCATAGACCAGGACCCGAGCCAGAGCCTCGCCCGTGCATAGACAAGGACCCGAGCCAGAGATTCGCCCGTGCATAGACCAGGACCCGAGCCAGAGCCTCGCCCGTGCATAGACCAGGACCCGAGCCAGAGCCTCGGCACGTGCATAGACCAGGACCCGAGCCAGAGCCTGGGCCGTGCATAGACCAGGGCCAGAGCCTCGGCACGTGCATAGACCAGGACCCGAGCCAGAGCCTCGCCCGTGCATAGACCAGGACCCGAGCCAGAGCCTCGGCACGTGCATAGACCAGGACCCGAGCCAGAGCCTCGCCCGTGCATAGCCCAGGACCCGAGCCAGAGCCTCGCCCGTGCATAGACCAGGACCCGAGCCAGAGCATGGGCCGTGCATAGACCAGGACCCGAGCCAGAGCCTGGGCCGTGCATAGACCAGGACCCGAGCCAGAGCCTGGGCCGTGCATAGCCCAGGACCCGAGCCAGAGCCTCGCACGTGCATAGACCAGGACCCGAGCCAGAGCCTCGGCACGTGCATAGACCAGGACCCGAGCCAGAGCCTCGCCCGTGCATAGACCAGGACCCGAGCCAGAGCCTCGGCACGTGCATAGACCAGGACCCGAGCCAGAGCCTCGCCCGTGCATAGCCCAAGACCCGAGCCAGAGCCTCGCCCGTGCATAGACCAGGACCCGAGCCAGAGCTTGGGCCGTGCATAGACCAGGACCCGAGCCAGAGCCTGGGCCGTGCATAGCCCAGGACTCGAGCCAGAGCCTCGGCACGTGCATAGACCAGGACCCGAGCCAGAGCCTCGGCACGTGCATAGACCAGGACCCGAGCCAGAGCCTCGTCCGTGCATAGACCAGGACCCGAGCCAGAGCCTCGGCACGTGCATAGACCAGGACCCGAGCCAGAGCCTCGCCCGTGCATAGACCAGGACCCGAGCCAGAGCCTCGCCCGTGCATAGACCAGGACCCGAGCCAGAGCCTCGCCCGTGCATAGACCAGGACCCGAGCCAGAGCCTCGCCCATGCATAGACCAGGATCCGAGCCAGAGCCTCGGCACGTGCATAGACCAGGACCCGAGCCAGAGCCTCGGCACGTGCATAGACCAGAACCCGAGCCAGAGCCTCGGCACGTGCATAGACCAGGACCCGAGCCAGAGCCTCGCCCGTGCATAGACCAGGACCCAAGCCAGAGCCTCGCCCGTGCATAGACCAGGACCCGAGCCAGAGCCTGGGCCGTGCATAGACCAGGACCCGAGCCAGAGCCTGGGCCGTGCATAGACCAGGACCCGAGCCAGAGCCTCGCCCGTGCATAGACCAGGACCCGAGCCAGAGCCTCGGCACGTGCATAGACCAGGACCCGAGCCAGAGCCTGGGCCGTGCATAGACCAGGACCCGAGCCAGAGCCTCGGCACGTGCATAGACCAGGACCCGAGCCAGAGCCTCGCCCGTGCATAGACCAGGACCCGAGCCAGAGCATCGGCACGTGCATAGACCAGGACCCGAGCCGGAGCCTCGCCCGTGCATAGACCAGGACCCGAGCCAGAGCCTCGCACGTGCATAGACCAGGACCCGAGCTGGAGCCTCGCCCGTGCATAGCCCAGGACCCGAGCCAGAGCCTCGCCCGTGCATAGACCAGGACCCGAGCCAGAGCCTGGGCCGTGCATAGACCAGGACCCGAGCCAGAGCCTGGGCCGTGCATAGACCAGGACCCGAGCCAGAGCCTCGGCACGTGCATAGACCAGGACCCGAGCCAGAGCCTCGCCCGTGCATAGCCCAGGACCCGAGCCAGAGCCTTGCCCGTGCATAGACCAGGACCCGAGCCAGAGCCTCGCCCGTGCATAGACCAGGACCCGAGCCAGAGCCTGGGCCGTGCATAGACCAGGACCCGAGCCAGAGCCTGGGCCGTGCATAGCCCAGGACCCGAGCCAGAGCCTCGCCCGTGCATAGACCAGGACCCGAGCCAGAGCCTGGGCCGTGCATAGACCAGGACCCGAGCCAGAGCCTCGCCCGTGCATAGACAAGGACCCGAGCCAGAGATTCGCCCGTGCATAGACCAGGACCCGAGCCAGAGCCTCGCCCGTGCATAGACCAGGACCCGAGCCAGAGCCTCGGCACGTGCATAGACCAGGACCCGAGCCAGAGCCTGGGCCGTGCATAGACCAGGGCCAGAGCCTCGGCACGTGCATAGACCAGGACCCGAGCCAGAGCCTCGCCCGTGCATAGACCAGGACCCGAGCCAGAGCCTCGGCACGTGCATAGACCAGGACCCGAGCCAGAGCCTCGCCCGTGCATAGCCCAGGACCCGAGCCAGAGCCTCGCCCGTGCATAGACCAGGACCCGAGCCAGAGCATGGGCCGTGCATAGACCAGGACCCGAGCCAGAGCCTGGGCCGTGCATAGACCAGGACCCGAGCCAGAGCCTGGGCCGTGCATAGCCCAGGACCCGAGCCAGAGCCTCGCCCGTGCATAGACCAGGACCCGAGCCAGAGCCTCGGCACGTGCATAGACCAGGACCCGAGCCAGAGCCTCGCCCGTGCATAGACCAGGACCCGAGCCAGAGCCTCGGCACGTGCATAGACCAGGACCCGAGCCAGAGCCTCGCCCGTGCATAGCCCAAGACCCGAGCCAGAGCCTCGCCCGTGCATAGACCAGGACCCGAGCCAGAGCTTGGGCCGTGCATAGACCAGGACCCGAGCCAGAGCCTGGGCCGTGCATAGCCCAGGACTCGAGCCAGAGCCTCGGCACGTGCATAGACCAGGACCCGAGCCAGAGCCTCGGCACGTGCATAGACCAGGACCCGAGCCAGAGCCTCGTCCGTGCATAGACCAGGACCCGAGCCAGAGCCTCGGCACGTGCATAGACCAGGACCCGAGCCAGAGCCTCGCCCGTGCATAGACCAGGACCCGAGCCAGAGCCTCGCCCGTGCATAGACCAGGACCCGAGCCAGAGCCTCGCCCGTGCATAGACCAGGACCCGAGCCAGAGCCTCGCCCATGCATAGACCAGGATCCGAGCCAGAGCCTCGGCACGTGCATAGACCAGGACCCGAGCCAGAGCCTCGGCACGTGCATAGACCAGAACCCGAGCCAGAGCCTCGGCACGTGCATAGACCAGGACCGGAGCCAGAGCCTCGCCCGTGCATAGACCAGGACCCGAGCCAGAGACTCGGCCGTGCATAGCCCAGGACCCGAGCCAGAGCCTCGCCCGTGCATAGACCAGGACCCGAGCCAGAGCCTCGCCCGTGCATAGACCCGAGCCAGAGCCTCGCCCGTGCATAGCCCAGGACCCGAGCCAGAGCCTCGGCACGTGCATAGACCAGGACCCGAGCCAGAGCCTCGCCCGTGCATAGCCCAGGACCCGAGCCAGAGCCTCGCCCGTGCATAGCCCAGGACCCGAGCCAGAGCCTCGGCCGTGCATAGACCAGGACCCGAGCCAGAGCCTCGGCCCGTGCACAGACCGCGACCCGAGCCAGAGCCTCGCCCGTGCATAGACCAGGACCCGAGCCAGAGCCTCGGCCCGTGCACAGACCGCGACCCGAGCCAGAGCCTCGCCCGTGCATAGACCAGGACCCGAGCCAGAGCCTCGGCACATGCATAGACCAGGACCCGAGCCAGAGCCTCGGCCCGTGCACAGACCGCGACCCGAACCAGAGCCTCGCACGTGCATAGACCAGGACCCGATCCAGAGCCTCGGCACGTGCATAGACCAGGACCCGAGCCAGAGCCTCGGCACGTGCACAGACCGCGACCCGAGCCAGAGCCTCGCCCGTGCATAGACCAGGACCCGAGCCAGAGCCTCGGCCCGTGCACAGACCGCGACCCGAGCCAGAGCCTCGCCCGTGCATAGACCAGGACCCGAGCCAGAGCCTCGGCACGTGCATAGACCAGGACCCGAGCCAGAGCCTCGGCACGTGCATAGACCAGGACCCGAGCCAGAGCCTCGGCCGTGCATAGACCAGGACCCGAGCCAGAGCCTCGGCCCGTGCACAGACCGCGACCCGAGCCAGAGCCTCGCCCGTGCATAGACCAGGACCCGAGCCAGAGACTCGGCCGTGCATAGCCCAGGACCCGAGCCAGAGACTCGGCCGTGCATAGACCAGGACCCGAGCCAGAGCCTGGGCTGTGCATAGCCCAGGACCCGAGCCAGAGACTCGGCCGTGCATAGCCCAGGACCCGAGCCAGAGCCTGGGCCGTGCATAGCCCAGGACCCGAGCCAGAGCCTGGGCCGTGCATAGCCCAGGACCCGAGCCAGAGCCTGGGCCGTGCATAGCCCAGGACCCGAGCCAGAGACTCAGCCGTGCATAGACCAGGACCCGAGCCAGAGCCTGGGCCGTGCATAGCCCAGGACCCGAGCCAGAGCCTCGCCCGTGCATAGACCAGGACCCGAGCCAGAGCCTGGGCCGTGCATAGACCAGGACCCGAGCCAGAGCCTGGGCCGTGCATAGACCAGGACCCGAGCCAGAGCCTGGGCCGTGCATAGACCAGGACCCGAGCCAAAGCCTGGGCCGTGCATAGACCGCGACCCGAGCCAGAGCCTGGGCCGTGCATAGACCAGGACCCGAGCCAGAGCCTCGCCCGTGCATAGACCAGGACCCGAGCCAGAGCCTCGCCCGTGCATAGCCCAGGACCCGAGCCAGAGCCTCGGCACGTGCATAGACCAGGACCCGAGCCAGAGACTCGGCCGTGCATAGACCAGGACCCGAGCCAGAGGCTCGGCCCGTGCATAGCCCAGGACCCGAGCCAGAGCCTCGCCCGTGCATAGACCAGGACCCGAGCCAGAGCCTCGGCACGTGCACAGACCGCGACCCGAGCCAGAGCCTCGCCCGTGCATAGCCCAGGACACGAGCCAGAGCCTCGGCACGTGCATAGCCCAGGACCCGAGCCAGAGCCTCGGCACGTGCACAGACCGCGACCCGAGCCAGAGCCTCGCCCGTGCATAGTCCAGGACCCGAGCCAGAGACTCGGCACGTGCATAGCCCAGGACCCGAGCCAGAGACTCGTCACGTGCACAGACCGCGACCCGAGCCAGAGCCTCGCACGTGCATAGACCAGGACCCGAGCCAGAGCCTCGGCCGTGCATAGACCAGGACCCAAGCCAGAGCCTCGGCCCGTGCATAGACCAGGACCCGAGCCAGAGCCTCGGCACGTGCATAGACCAGGACCCGAGCCAGAGCCTCGCCCGTGCATAGCCCAGGACCCGAGCCAGAGCCTCGACCCCGTGCATAGACCAGGACCCGAGCCAGAGCCTCGGCACGTGCACAGACCGCGACCCGAGTCAGAGCCTCGCCCGTGCATAGCCCAGGACCCGAGCCAGAGCCTCGCCCGTGCATAGACCAGGACCCGAGCCAGAGCCTGGGCACGTGCATAGACCAGGACCCGAGCCAGAGCCTCGGCACGTGCACAGACCGCGACCCGAGCCAGAGCCTTGCCCGTGCATAGACCAGGACCCGAGCCAGAGACTCGGCACGTGCATAGCCCAGGACCCGAGCCAGAGACTCGTCACGTGCACAGACCAGGACCCGAGCCAGAGCCTCGGCACGTGCACAGACCAGGACCCGAGCCAGAGCCTCGGCCGTGCATAGACCAGGACCCAAGCCAGAGCCTCGGCCCGTGCATAGACCGGGACCCGAGCCAGAGCCTCGCACGTGCATAGCCCAGGACCCGAGCCAGAGCCTCGCCCGTGCATAGACCAGGACCCGAGCCAGAGCCTCGGCACGTGCACAGACCGCGACCCGAGTCAGAGCCTCGCCCGTGCATAGCCCAGGACCCGAGCCAGAGCCTCGCCCGTGCATAGACCAGGACCCGAGCCAGAGCCTCGGCACGTGCATAGACCAGGACACGAGCCAGAGCTTCGTCCGTGCATAGACCAGGACCCGAGCCAGAGCCTCGCCCGTGCATAGCCCAGGACCCGAGCCAGAGCCTCGCCCGTGCATAGACCAGGACCCGAGCCAGAGCCTCGGCACGTGCACAGACCAGGACCCGAGCCAGAGCCTCGGCACGTGCACAGACCAGGACCCGAGCCAGAGCCTCGCCCGTGCATAGACCAGGACCCAAGCCAGAGCCTCGGCACGTGCACAGACCGCGACCCGAGCCAGAGACTCGGCCGTGCATAGACCAGGACCCGAGCCAGAGGCTCGGCCCGTGCATAGCCCAGGACCCGAGCCAGAGCCTCGCCCGTGCATAGACCAGGACCCGAGCCAGAGCCTCGGCACGTGCACAGACCGCGACCCGAGCCAGAGCCTCGCCCGTGCATAGCCCAGGACACGAGCCAGAGCCTCGGCACGTGCATAGCCCAGGACCCGAGCCAGAGCCTCGGCACGTGCACAGACCGCGACCCGAGCCAGAGCCTCGCCCGTGCATAGTCCAGGACCCGAGCCAGAGACTCGGCACGTGCATAGCCCAGGACCCGAGCCAGAGACTCGTCACGTGCACAGACCGCGACCCGAGCCAGAGCCTCGCACGTGCATAGACCAGGACCCGAGCCAGAGCCTCGGCCGTGCATAGACCAGGACCCAAGCCAGAGCCTCGGCCCGTGCATAGACCAGGACCCGAGCCAGAGCCTCGGCACGTGCATAGACCAGGACCCGAGCCAGAGCCTCGCCCGTGCATAGCCCAGGACCCGAGCCAGAGCCTCGACCCCGTGCATAGACCAGGACCCGAGCCAGAGCCTCGGCACGTGCACAGACCGCGACCCGAGTCAGAGCCTCGCCCGTGCATAGCCCAGGACCCGAGCCAGAGCCTCGCCCGTGCATAGACCAGGACCCGAGCCAGAGCCTGGGCACGTGCATAGACCAGGACCCGAGCCAGAGCCTCGGCACGTGCACAGACCGCGACCCGAGCCAGAGCCTTGCCCGTGCATAGACCAGGACCCGAGCCAGAGACTCGGCACGTGCATAGCCCAGGGCCAGAACCTCGGCATGTGCATAGCCCAGGACCCGAGCCAGAGCCTCGGCACGTGCATAGACCAGGACCCGAGCCAGAGACTCGCCCGTGCATAGCCCAGGACCCGAGCCAGAGCCTCGGCACGTGCATAGACCAGGACCCGAGCCAGAGACTCGGCCGTGCATAGACCAGGACCCGAGCCAGAGACTCGCCCGTGCATAGCCCAGGACCCGAGCCAGAGCCTCGCCCGTGCATAGACCAGGACCCGAGCCAGAGACTCGGCCGTGCATAGACCAGGACCCGAGCCAGAGCCTCGCCCATGCATAGACCAGGACCCGAGCCAGAGACTCGGCACGTGCATAGACCAGGACCCGAGCCAGAGCCTCGGCACGTGCATAGACCAGGACCCGAGCCAGAGCCTCGGCACGTGCATAGACCAGGACCCGAGCCAGAGCCTCGGCACGTGCATAGACCAGGACCCGAGCCAGAGCCTCGCCCGTGCATAGCCCAGGACCCGAGCCAGAGCCTCGGCACGTGCATAGCCCAGGACCCGAGCCAGAGCCTCGGCACGTGCATAGACCAGGACCCGAGCCAGAGCCTCGCCCGTGCATAGCCCAGGACCCGAGCCAGAGCCTCGGCACGTGCATAGACCAGGACGCGAGCCAGAGACTCGGCCCGTGCATAGACCAGGACCCGAGCCAGAGACTCGGCACGTGCACAGACCGCGACCCGAGCCAGAGCCTCGCCTGTGCATAGACCAGGACCCGAGCCAGAGCCTCGCCCGTGCATAGACCAGGACCCGAGCCAGAGCCTCGCCCGTGCATAGACCAGGACCCAAGCCAGAGCCTCGGCACGTGCATAGACCAGGACCCGAGCCAGAGACTCGGCACGTGCACAGACCGCGACCCGAGCCAGAGCCTCGCCCGTGCATAGACTAGGACCCGAGCCAGAGCCTCGCCCGTGCATAGACCAGGACCCGAGCCAGAGCCTCGCCCGTGCATAGACCAGGACCCGAGCCAGAGCCTCGGCACGTGCATAGACCAGGACCCGAGCCAGAGCCTCGGCCCGTGCATAGACCAGGACCCGAGCCAGAGCCTCGGCACGTGCATAGACCAGGACCCGAGCCAGAGACTCGGCACGTGCATAGACCAGGACCCGAGCCAGAGACTCGGCACGTGCACAGACCAGGACCCGAGCCAGAGCCTCGGCCTGTGCACAGACCGCGACCCGAGCCAGAGCCTCGCCCGTGCATAGACCAGGACCCGAGCCAGAGACTCGGCACGTGCACAGACCGCGACCCGAGCCAGAGCCTCGCCCGTGCATAGACCAGGACCCGAGCCAGAGACTCGGCCGTGCATAGACCAGGACCCGAGCCAGAGCCTCGGCCGTGCATAGACCAGGACCCGAGCCAGAGACTCGGCCGTGCATAGACCAGGACCCGAGCCAGAGACTCGGCCGTGCATAGCCCAGGACCCGAGCCAGAGCCTTGCCCGTGCATAGACCAGGACCCGAGCCAGAGCCTCGGCACGTGCATAGACCAGGACCCGAGCCAGAGCCTCAGCACGTGCATAGACCAGGACTCGAGCCAGAGCCTCGCCCGTGCATAGCCCAGGGCCAGAACCTCGGCATGTGCATAGCCCAGGACCCGAGCCAGAGCCTCGGCACGTGCATAGACCAGGACCCGAGCCAGAGACTCGCCCGTGCATAGCCCAGGACCCGAGCCAGAGCCTCGGCACGTGCATAGACCAGGACCCGAGCCAGAGACTCGGCCGTGCATAGACCAGGACCCGAGCCAGAGACTCGCCCGTGCATAGCCCAGGACCCGAGCCAGAGCCTCGCCCGTGCATAGACCAGGACCCGAGCCAGAGACTCGGCCGTGCATAGACCAGGACCCGAGCCAGAGCCTCGCCCATGCATAGACCAGGACCCGAGCCAGAGACTCGGCACGTGCATAGACCAGGACCCGAGCCAGAGCCTCGGCACGTGCATAGACCAGGACCCGAGCCAGAGCCTCGGCACGTGCATAGACCAGGACCCGAGCCAGAGCCTCGGCACGTGCATAGACCAGGACCCGAGCCAGAGCCTCGCCCGTGCATAGCCCAGGACCCGAGCCAGAGCCTCGGCACGTGCATAGCCCAGGACCCGAGCCAGAGCCTCGGCACGTGCATAGACCAGGACCCGAGCCAGAGCCTCGCCCGTGCATAGCCCAGGACCCGAGCCAGAGCCTCGGCACGTGCATAGACCAGGACGCGAGCCAGAGACTCGGCCCGTGCATAGACCAGGACCCGAGCCAGAGACTCGGCACGTGCACAGACCGCGACCCGAGCCAGAGCCTCGCCTGTGCATAGACCAGGACCCGAGCCAGAGCCTCGCCCGTGCATAGACCAGGACCCGAGCCAGAGCCTCGCCCGTGCATAGACCAGGACCCAAGCCAGAGCCTCGGCACGTGCATAGACCAGGACCCGAGCCAGAGACTCGGCACGTGCACAGACCGCGACCCGAGCCAGAGCCTCGCCCGTGCATAGACTAGGACCCGAGCCAGAGCCTCGCCCGTGCATAGACCAGGACCCGAGCCAGAGCCTCGCCCGTGCATAGACCAGGACCCGAGCCAGAGCCTCGGCACGTGCATAGACCAGGACCCGAGCCAGAGCCTCGGCCCGTGCATAGACCAGGACCCGAGCCAGAGCCTCGGCACGTGCATAGACCAGGACCCGAGCCAGAGACTCGGCACGTGCATAGACCAGGACCCGAGCCAGAGACTCGGCACGTGCACAGACCAGGACCCGAGCCAGAGCCTCGGCCTGTGCACAGACCGCGACCCGAGCCAGAGCCTCGCCCGTGCATAGACCAGGACCCGAGCCAGAGACTCGGCACGTGCACAGACCGCGACCCGAGCCAGAGCCTCGCCCGTGCATAGACCAGGACCCGAGCCAGAGACTCGGCCGTGCATAGACCAGGACCCGAGCCAGAGCCTCGGCCGTGCATAGACCAGGACCCGAGCCAGAGACTCGGCCGTGCATAGACCAGGACCCGAGCCAGAGACTCGGCCGTGCATAGCCCAGGACCCGAGCCAGAGCCTTGCCCGTGCATAGACCAGGACCCGAGCCAGAGCCTCGGCACGTGCATAGACCAGGACCCGAGCCAGAGACTCGGCCGTGCATAGACCAGGACCCGAGCCAGAGACTCGGCCGTGCATAGCCCAGGACCCGAGCCAGAGCCTCGCCCGTGCATAGACCAGGACCCGAGCCAGAGACTCGGCCGTGCATAGACCAGGACCAGAGCCTGTGCACGTGCACAGACCGCGACCCGAACCAGAGCCTCGCCCGTGCACAGACCGCGACCCGAGCCAGAGCCTCACCCGTGCATAGACCAGGACCCGAGCCAGAGCCTCGGCCCGTGCACAGACCGCGACCAGAGCCTCGCCTGTGCATAGACCAGGACCCGAGCCAGAGCCTCGGCATGTGCACAGACCAGGACCCGAGCCAGAGACTCGGCCGTGCACAGACCGCGGCCAGAGCCTCGCCCGTGCATAGACCAGGACCCGAGCCAGAGCCTCGGCACGTGCACAGACCGCGACCCGAGCCAGAGCCTCGTCCGTGCATAGACCCGAGCCAGAGCCTTGGCACGTGCACAGACCAGGACCCGAGCCAGAGACTCGGCCGTGCATAGACCAGGACCCGAGCCAGAGCCTCGGCCCGTGCACAGACCGCGACCCGAGCCAGAGCCTCGCCCGTGCATAGACCAGGACCCGAGCCAGAGCCTCGGCACGTGCATAGACCAGGACCCGAGCCAGAGACTCGGCCGTGCATAGACCAGGACCCGAGCCAGAGCCTCGGCCCGTGCACAGACCGCGACCCGAGCCAGAGCCTCGCCCGTGCATAGTCCAGGACCCGAGCCAGAGCCTCGGCACGTGCACAGACCGCGACCCGAGCCAGAGCCTCGCCCGTGCATAGACCAGGACCCGAGCCAGAGCCTCGGCACGTGCATAGACCAGGACCCAAGCCAGAGACTCGGCCGTGCATAGACCAGGACCCGAGCCAGAGCCTCGGCCCATGCACAGACCGCGACCCGAGCCAGAGCCTCGGCCGTGCATAGACCAGGACCCGAGCCAGAGCCTCTGCCCGTGCACAGACCACGACCCGAGCCAGAGCCTCGCCCGTGCATATACCACGACCCGAGCCAGAGCCTCAGCACATGCATAGACCAGGACCCGAGCCAGAGACTCGGCCGTGCATAGACCAGGACCGGAGCCAGAGACTCGGCCGTGCATAGACCAGGACCCGAGCCAGAGCCTCGGCCCGTGCACAGACCGCGACCCGAGCCAGAGCCTCGCCCGTGCATAGACCAGGACCCGAGCCAGAGCCTCGGCACGTGCACAGACCGCGAGCCAGAGCCTCGCCCGTGCATAGACCAGGACCCGAGCCAGAGCCTCGGCACGTGCACAGACCGCGACCCGAGCCAGAGCCTCGCCCGTGCATAGACCAGGACCCGAGCCAGAGCCTCGGCACGTGCATAGACCAGGACCCGAGCCAGAGACTCGGCCCGTGCATAGCCCAGGACCGGAGCCAAAGCCTCGGCTCGTGCATAGACCAGGAGCACAGTCAGAGCCTTGGGCCCTTGGTTTCCTTGTGCAGTTCCCTGGTTCCTCCCTTTCTGCCTCCTCTCACCCAGAGCAGCCTGCAAAGGCTCCCAGGCTCCTCCTTGCCTCGGATAGTCACCCCCCTCACCCCAAGACCCCCCTGTTTAGGTAAGAACATGTAAACTCCTCTAGTCTCTTGTAGGAAAGTACCATCTTGCCTGGCATAACCTCAGTGGTTATGATCTCTCTGCTTTCCACATTTGTCACTAACAGGCTAGTGACTAAATTTACCAATTTACATTGGCATACTGGAACACCCTTATAATTCCCTAGTATATGGTACTGAGGTACCCAGGGTATTGGGGTTCCAGGAGATTCCCTATGGGCTGCAGCATTTCTTTTGCCACCCATAGGCAGCTCTGACAATTCTTACACAGTGAAATAACATCCACGTTATTTCACAGCCATTTTTCACTACACATAATTAACTTATAAGTCACCTATATGTCTAACCCTCACTTGCTGAAGGTTGGGTGCCAAGTTACTTAGGCCCTCATTCTGACCTTGGTGGGCGGCGGAGGCCGCCCGCCAAAGTCCCGCCGTCAGGTTACCGTTCCGCGGTCGAAAGACCGCAGAGGTAATTCTGACTTTCCCGCTGGGCTGGCGGGCGGTCGCCTTCAGGCCGCCCGCCAGCCCAGCGGGAAAGAGGCTTCCACGATGAAGCCGGCTCGGAATCGAGCCGGCGGAGTGGAAGCTGTGCGACGGGTGCAGTTGCACCCGTCACGTATTTCACTGTCTGCGCAGCAGACAGTGAAATACATTTAGGGGCCCTCTTACGGGGGCCCCTGCAATGCCCATGCCAGTGGCATGGGCACTGCAGGGGCCCCCAGGGGCCCCGCGACCCCCCCTACCGCCATCCGGTTCCCGGCGGTCGGACCACCGGGATCTGGATGGCGGTAGGGGGGGTCGGAATCCCCTCGGCGGCGCAGCAAGCTGCGCCGCCTTGGAGGATTCAATGGGGCGGCGGTACACTGGCGGGAGACCGCCAGTGTTGCCGGTCCGACCGCGGCTTTACCGCCGCGGTCGGAATCCCCATTGGAGCACCGCCGGCCTGTCGGCGGTGCTCCCGCGGTCCTCCGCCCTGGCGGTCTTTGACCGCCAGGGTCAGAATGACCGCCTTAGTGTGTGGGCACCCTGGCACTAGCCAAGGTGCCCCCACATCGTTTAGGGGAAATTCCCCGAACTTTGTGAGTGCGGGGACACCATCACACGCGTGCACTGTACATAGGTCACTACCTATGTATAGGGTCACAATGGTGACTCCGAACATGGCCATGTAAAATGTCTAAGATCATGGAATTGTCCCCCCAATACCAGAATGGTATTGGGGGGACAATTCCATGATCCCACAGGTCTCTAGCACAGAACCTGGGTGCTGCCAAACTACCTTTCCGGGGTTTCCACTGCAGCTGCTGCTGCCAACCCCTCAGACAGGATTCTGCCCTCCTGGGGACTGGGTAGCCCCGGCCCAGGAAGGCAGAACAAAGGATTTCCTTTGAGAGAGGGTGTTACACCCTCTCCCTTTAGAAATAGGTGTGAAGGGCTGGGGAGGAGTAGCCTCCCCCAGCCTCTGGAAATGCTTTGATGGGCACAGATGGTGCCCATCTCTGCATAAGCCAGTCTACACGGGTTCAGGGATCCCCCAGTCCTGCTCTGGCGTGAAACTGGACAAAGGAAAAGGGAATGACCACTCCCCTGACCTGCACGTCCCCTGGGAGGTGCCCAGAGCTCCTCCAGTGTGCTCTAGACCTCTGCCATCTTGGAAACAGAGGTGTTGGGAGCACACTGGACTGCTCTGAGTGGCCAGTGCCAGCAGGTGACATCAGAGACCCCCTCTGATAGGCTCTTACCTCTCTTGCTAGCCAAACCTCCTTTCTTGGTAGCCAAACCTCCTTTTCTGGCTATTTAGAGTCTCTCCCCTGGGGTATTCCTCAGATAACGAATGCAAGAGCTCACCAGAGTTCCTCTGCGCTTCCCTCTTCGACTTCTGCCAAGGATCGACGGCTGACCACGCTGGAAGCCTGCAAAACTGCAACAAAGTAGCAAAGACGACTACCAGCAACATTGTAGCGCCTCATCCTGTCGGCTTTCTCGACTGTTTCCAGGTGGTGCATGCTCTGGGGGTAGCCTGCCTTCACCCTTCACCAGAAGCTCCAAAGAAATCTCCTGTGGGTCGACGGAATCTTCCCCCTGCTAATGCAGGCACCAAATTACTGCATCACCGGTCCTCTGGGTCCCCTCTCATCCCGACGAGCGTGGTCCCTGGAACTCAGCAACTCTGTCCAAGTGACCCCCACAGTCCAGTGGTCCTTCAGTCCAAGTTTGGTGGAGGCAAGTCCTTGCCTCCCCACACCAGACAGAAAACCTGTGTACTGCGTGATTTGCAGCTGCTCCGGCTTCTGTGCACTTTTCCAGGACTTCCTTTGTGCACAGCCTAGCCTGGGTCCCTAGCACTCTGTCCTGTATTGCCCAACTCGCTGAGTTGGACTCCGACGTCGTGGGACCCTCCTATGTAACTCTGAGTCGACCGCTGTCCTCAGATCTTCCAAGTGCCTGTTAGGGTACTTCTACGGTTGCTGCCTGCTTCTGTTGGGGCTGTCTGAGTGGCTGAGCGCCCCCTCTGTCTCCTCCTCCAAGGGTCTACATCCTATTCTTTCCTAGTCCCCAGCAGCACCCAAAAACCTCTACTGTGACCCTTGCATCTAGCAAGGCTTGTTTGCGGTATTTTTGCCTGGAAACACTTCTGCAACATCCAGCACGCCGTGGGACATCTTCCATCCAAAGGAGAAGTTCCTAGCCCTTTTCGTTGTTGCAGAATCTTCAGCTTCTTCCACCCAGAGGCAGCCCTTTTACACCTTCATCCGGGGTTTCCTGGGCTCCTGCCCCCCTGGACACTATTGCGACTTTTGGACTTGGTCCCCTTCCTTTACAGGTCCTTGGGTCCAGGAATCCGTCTTCAGTGTTTTGCTGGTGCTTGTGGTTCTTGCAGAATCCCCTATCACGACTATTGTGTCTTTCTGGGGTAGTAGGGTAACTTTACTCCTACATTTCAGGGTCTTGGTGTGGGGTATTGTAGGAAAGTACCATCTTGCCTGGCATGTTACCCCCATATTTCACTGTATGTATGTTGTTTTAGTCCTTGTGTCACTGGGACCCTGCCAGGCAGGGCCCCAGTGCTCATAGTATGTGCCCTGTATGTGTTCCCTGTGTGGTGCCTAACTGTATCACTGAGACTCTGCTAACCAGAACCTCAGTGCTCATGCTCTCTCTGCTTTCTAAATTTGTCACTGCAGGCTAGTGACTAAATTTACCAATTCTCATTGGCACACTGGTACACCCATATATTCCCCTTGTATATGGTACTTAGGTACCCAGGGTATTGGGGTTCCAGGAGATCCCTATGGGCTGCAGCATTTCTGTTTCCACCCATAGGGAGCTCAGACAATTCTTACACAGGCCTACCAGTGCAGCCTGAGCGAAATAACGTCCACGTTATTTTACAGCCATTTACCACTGCACATAAGCAACTTATGAGTCACCTATATGTCTAACCTTCACCTGGGGAAGGTTGGGTGCAATGTTACTTAGTGTGATGGCACCTTGGCACTAGCCAAGGTGTCCCCACATTGTTCAAGACAAATTCCCCGGACTTTGTGAGTGTGAGGACACCATTCAAATGTGTACTATACATAGGTCACTACCTATGTATAGCGTCACAATGGTAACTCCGAACATGGCCATGTAACATGTCTAAGATCATGGAATTGTTACCCCAATACCATTCTGGTATTGGGGTGACAATTCCATGATCCCCCGGGTCTCTAGCACAGAACCCTGGTACTGCCAAACTTCCTTTCCCGGGGTTTCACTGCAGCTGCTGCTGCTGCTGCCAACCCCTCAGACCGGTTTTTGCCCTCCTGGGGTCCAGGCAGCCCTGGCCCAGGAAGGCAGAACAAAGGATTTCCTCTGAGAGAGGGTGTGACACCCTCTCCCTTTGGAAATAGGTGTGATGGCTGGAGAGGAGTAGCCTCCCCCAGCCTCTGGAAATGCTTTGACGGGCACAGATAGTGCCTATCTCTGCATAAGCCAGTCTACACCGGTTCAGGGATCCCCCAGCCCTGCTCTGGCACGAAACTGGACAAAGGAAAGGGGAGTGACCACTCCCCTGACCTGTACCTCCCAACGGAGGTGCCCAGAGCTCCTCCAGTGTGTCCCAGACCTCTGCCATCTTGGAAACAGAGGTGTTGGGGGCACACTGGACTGCTCTGAGTGGCCAGTGCCAGCAGGTGACGTCAGAGACTCCTTCTGATAGGCTCTCACCTGTGTTACTAGCCTATCCTCCTTTCTCGGTAGCCAAACCTCCTTTTCTGGCTATTTATGGTCTCTGGTTTGGGGAATTCTTCAGATAACGAATGCAAGAGCTCACCAGAGTTCCTCTGCATCTCCCTCTTCGACTTCTACCAAGGATCGACCACTGACTGCTCCAGGACACCTGCAAAACCGCAACAAAGTAGCAAGACGACTACCAGCAACATCATAGCGCCTCTGTATATGTCAGGGTGTTTTCACTGTCTCACTGGGATCCTGCTAGCCAGGGCCCAGTGCTCATAGTGAAAACCCTATGTTTTCAGTATGTTTGTTATGTGTCACTGGGACCCTGCTAGCCAGCACCCCAGTGCTCATAAGTTTGTGGCCTATATGTATGTGTTCCCTGTGTGATGCCTAACTGTCTCACTGAGGCTCTGCTAACCAGAACCTCAGTGGTTATGCTCTCTCTGTATACCAAAGTTGTCACTAACAGGCTAGTGACCAATTTTACCAATTCACATTGGCATACTGAAACACCCTTATAATTCCCTAGTATATGGTACTGAGGTACCCAGGGTATTGGGGTTCCAGGAGACCCCTATGGGCTGCAGCATTTCTTTTGCCACCCATAGGGAGCTCTGACAATTCTTACACAGGCCTGCCACTGCAGCCTGAGTGAAATAACGTCCACGTTATTTCACAGCCATTTACCACTGCACTTAGGTAACTTATAAGTCACCTATATGTCTAACCTTTACCTGGTGAAGGTTGGGTGCAAAGTTACTTAGTGTGTGGGCACCCTGGCACTAGCCAAGGTGCCCCCACATCGTTCAGGGCAAATTCCCCGGACTTTGTGAGTGCGGGGACAGCATTTCACGCGTGCACATACATAGGTCACTACCTATGTATAGCGTCACAATGGTAAGTCCAAACATGGCCATGTAACATGTCTAATATCATGGAATTGTCACCCCAATGCCATTCTGGCATTGGGGAGACAATTCCATGATCCCCGAGTCTCTAGCACAGACCCGGGTACTGCCAAACTACCTTTCCTGGGGTTTCACTGCAGCTGCTGCTGCTGCCAACCCCTCAGACAGGTTTCTGCCCTCCTGGGGTCCAGCCAGGCTTGGCCCAGGAAGGCAAAACAAAGGACTCCTCAGAGAGAGGGTGTTACACCCTCTCCCTTTGGAAAAAGGTGTCAGGGCTGGGGAGGAGTAGCCTCCCCCAGCCTCTGGAAATGCATTGATGGGCACAGATGGTGCCCATCTCTGCATAAGCCAGTCTACACCGGTTCAGGGATCCCCCAGCCCTGCTCTGGCACGAAACTGGACAAAGGAAAGGGGAGTGACCACTCCCCTGACCTGCATCTCCCATGGGAGGTGCCCAGAGCTCTTCCAGTGTGCTCCAGACCTCTGCCAACTTGGAAACAGAGGTGTTGCTGGCACACTGGACTGCTCTGAGTGGCCAGTGCCAGCAGGTGACGTCAGAGACTCCTGGTAGGCTGTCACCTGTGTTACTAGCCTATCCTCCTTCCTAGGTAGCCAAACCTCCTTTTCTGGCTATTTAGGGTCTCTGCTTTGGGGAATTCTTTAGATACTGAATGCAAGAGCTCACCAGAGTTCCTCTGCATCTCGCTCTCTTCACCTTCTGCCAAAGGATCGACCGCTGACTGCTCAGGATGCCTGCAAAACCGCAACAAAGTAGCAAAGATGACTACTGCAACCTTGTATTGCTTCATCCTGCTGGATTTCTCGCCTGTTTCCTGGTGGTGCATGCTCTGGGGGTAGCCTACCTCCTTCTTGCAGCAGGAGCTCTGAAGAAATCTCCCTGGGACGACTGAATCTTCCCCCTGCAACCACAGGCAACAAAAGAGTGCATCACCGGTCCTCTGGGTCCCCTCCCAGCACGACGAGCGTGGTCCCTGGAACTCAGCAACTCTGTCCAAGATACTCCCACAGTCCAGTGACTCTTCAGTTCAAGTTTGGTGGAGGTAAGTCCTTACCTCCCCACGCTAGACTGCATTGCTGGGTACCGCATGATTTGCACCTGCTCCTGTGAACTCTTCCAGGATTTCCTTTGTGCACAGCCAAGCCTGGGTCCCCGACACTCTAACCTGCAGTGCACAACCTTCTGAGTTGTCCCCCGGCGTCGTGGGACTCCCTTTTGTGTCTTCGGGTGGACTCCAGTTCACTCCTCTTCCAAGTGCCTGTTCCGGTACTTCTGCGGGTGCTGCCTGCTTCTTAGAGGGCTCCCTGACTTGCTGGGCGCCCCCTCTATCTCCTCATCCAAGTGGCGACATCCTGGTCCATCCTGGGCCACAGCAGCATCCAAAAACCCTGACCGCGAACCTTGCAGCTAGCAAGGCTTGTTTGCGGTCTTTCTGCGTGGGAACACCTCTGCAAACTTCTTCACGACGTGGGACATCCATCCTCCAGAGGGGAAGTTCCTAGTCCTCTTCGTTCTTGCAGAATCCACAGCTTCTACCATCCGGTGACAGCTTCTTTGCACCTTCAGCTGGCATTTCCTGGGCATCTGCCCAATCTTGACGTTGTCGCGACTCTTGGACTTGGTCCCCTTGTTCCACAGGTACTCTCATCCGGAAATCCACCTTTGTTGCGTTGCTGGTGTTGGCCTTCCTTGCAGAATTCCCCTATCACGAATTCTGTGCTCTCTGGGGAACATAGGTGCACTTTATACCTACTTTTCAGGGTCTTGGGGTGGGCTATTTTTCTAACCCTCACTGTTTTCTTACAGTCCCAGCGACCCTCTACAAGCTCACATAGGTTTGGGGTCCATTCGTGGTTCGCATTCCACTTTTGGAGTATATGGTTTGTGTTGCCCCCATACCTATGTGCTCCTATTGCAATCTACTGTAACTTTACATTGCTTGCATTACTTCCTTTTGCTATTACTGCATATTTTTGGTATTGTGTACATATATCTTGTGTATATTTGGCATCCTCATACTGAGGGTACTCACTGAGATACTTTTGGCATATTGTCATAAAAATAAAGTACCTTTATTTTTAGTATATCTGTGTATTGTGTTTTCTTATGATATTGTGCATATGACACCAGTGGTATAGTGGGAGCTTTGCATGTCTCCTAGTTCAGGCTAAGCTGTTCTGCTGTAGCTACCTTCTATCAGCCTAAGCTGCTAGAAACACCTCTTCTACACTAATAAGGGATAACTGGACCTGGTACAGAGTGTAAGTACCCCTTGGTACCCACTACAAGCCAGGCCAGCCTCCTACATGCACTCTTCCGTGATTTCCCTCGTGCACAGCCTACCCGGGGTCCCCAGCACTCCGTCCTGCAGTGCACAACCCGCTGAGTTGGCCTCCGACGTTGTGGGACCGTCTTTTGTTACTCTGCGTGAACTCCGGTTTACAAATCTTCCAAGTGCCTGTTCAGGTACTTCTGCGGGTGCTGCCTGCTTCTGTGAGGGCTCTCTGAGGTGCTGAGCGCCCCCTCTGTCTCCTCCTCCAAGTGGCGACATCCTGGTCCTCACCAGCACCCAAAAACCTCTACTGTGACCCTTGCAGCTAGCAAGGCTTATTTGCTGTATTTCTGCGTGGGAACACCTCTGCAAGCTTCATCGCGACGTGGGACATCTTCCCTCCAAAGGAGAAGTTCCTAGTCCTCTTCTTTCTTGCAGAATTCCAAGCTTCTTCCACCCGGAGGCAGCTTCCTTGCACCTTCTTCCGGGGTTTTCTTGGCTCCTGCCGCCCCCGGACACTGTCGCGACTATTGGACTTGGTCCCCTTGCTTTGCAGGTCCTCAGGTCCAGGAATCAGTCTTCAGTGCGCTGCTGGTGTTTGTGGTTCTTGCAGAATCCCCCTATCACGACTATTGTGCTCTTTTGGGGTAGTAGGTGTACTTTACTCCTACTTTTCAGGGTCTTGGGGTGGGGTATCTTGGACACCCTGACTGTTTTCTTACAGTCCCAGCGACCCTCTACAAGCTCCCATAGGTCTGGGGTCCATTCGTGATTTGCATTCCACTTTTGGAATATATAGTTGTGTTGCCCCTAGACCTATGCTTGGCTATTGCAACCTATTGTAATTCTACACTGTTCGCATTTTTTTTTTTTTTTTTTTTTTTACTCTTACTTACCTATTTGTGATTTGTGTACATATAACTTGTATATATTACTTACCTTCTAAGTGAGGGTACTCTATGAGATACTGTTGGCGTATGGTCATAAAAATGAAGTACCTTTATTTTTAGTCACTCTGTGTATTGTGTTTTCTTATGATATTGTGCATATGACACCAGTGTTATAGTAGGAGGTTTGCATGTCTCCTAGTTCAGCCGAAGCTGCTCTGCTATAGCTACCTTCTATCAGCCTAAGCTGCTAGAAACACCTCTATTCTACTAATAAAGGATAACTGGATCTGGCACAGGGTGTACGTACCACAAGGTACCCACTATAAGCCAGGCCAGCCTCCTACACACCCTTCACCCCAAGACCCTCCTTGTCTAGGTAATAACATGTAAACTCCTCTAGTCTCTCTGTCTGGCACTCAGACCACCCACAGTCACACCCCTCACCCCAAGACCCCCCCTGTCTAGGTAAGAACATGTAAACTCCTCTATTCTCTCTGTCTGGCACTCAGATCACCCACAGTCACACCCCTCACCCCTAGGATCCCCCGTCTAGGTAAGAATATTTAAACTCCTCTAGTCTCTCTGTCCGGCACTCAGACCACCCACAGTGACACCCCTAGGACCCCCCTTGTCTAGGTAAGAACATGTAAACTCCTCTGTCCAGCACTCAGACCACCCACAGTCACACCCCTCACCCCTAGGACCCCCCCTGTCTAGGTAAGAACATGTAAACTCCTCTGTCCAGCACTCAGACCACCCACAGTCACACCCTCACCCCAAGACCCCCCGTCTAGGTAAGAATATGTAAACTCCTCTATTCTCTCTGTCTGGCACTCAGACCACCCACAGTCACACCCCTCACCCCTAGGACACCCCTTGTCTAGGTAAGAATATGTAAACTCCTCTGTCCAGCACTCAGACCACCCACAGTCACCCCCTCACCCCAAGACCCCCCGTCTAGGTAAGAACATGTAAACTCCTCTGTCCAGCACTCAGACCTCCCACAGTCACACCCCTCACCCCCAGGACCCCCCCTCTCTAGGTAAGAACATGTAAACTCCTCTATTCTCTCTGTCCGGCACTCAGACCACCCACAGTCACACTCCTCACCCCTAGGACCCCCCGTCTAGGTAAGAACATGTAAACTCCTCTAGTTTCTCTGTCCGGCACTCAGACCACCCACAGTCACACCCCTCACCCCAAGACCCCCCCCTGTCGAGGTAAGAACATGTAAACTCCTCTAGTCTCTCTGTCCGGCACTCAGACCCCCCCGTGACACACAGTACCAACTTATGGCAGCTTCGCATGCAGTTTGCGGTGTTGTATTGCGCTTAGCAGCCATGGGGCAGGCGCAGGGTGCCCCTCCAGCAGAACACCCGCCCATGCTGCAGTGCTTACCACCCGAGGCCATGAGTGACTGGTAAATCAGTGAGGAGGGAGTTACTTCTGGCATGAGTCTTGTACTCCCTGCTTGTTTGTTTACAGGAGTGAATCAGTCACTCTAGTGTGGTATCCACCTGTGCTGTGTGCGGCCCTTTCTACCGCTGCCACCTCTCGGTACTTGTTAGCCAGGTTGTGCTGAGGGGGCCTGTGTTACACCTCTACTGTGAATCTCGGATGCACTTTCCACTCCACATAACAAAAACAACTGTGCGCACTGCCAGTGCTTGATGACACAACTGTCCGCACTGCCAGTGCTTGATGACATCAACACTCCTTGGAAACCAGCTCCAAAAGGATTTACTTACACAAACTATGCGAGCATCAGCCACTCACTCTCAGGGCAATAGTGACCCCTCAGCCCCTCTTCTCTAGTCTCAGGGCAATAGTGATCCTTCAGCCCCTCTTCTCTAGTCTCAGGGCAATAGTGACCCTTCAGCCCCTCTTCTCTAGTCTCAGGGCAATAGTGACCCTTCAGCCCCTCTTCTCTAGTCTCAGGGCAATAGTGACCCTTCAGCCCCTCTTTTCTAGTCTCAGGGCAATAGGAACCCTTCAGGCCCTCTTCTCTAGTCTCCGGATGAAGCCCCGGGGATGCATGGGATTGCCCCCCCCCCAATGCCAGATTTGGAATGGGGGGGACAATGCCATGATCTTAGACACCTTACATGGCCATATTTGGAGTTACCATTGTGAAGCTACATATAGGTTTTGACCTATATGTAGTGCACGCATGTAATGGTATCCCTGCACTCGCCAAGTCCAGGGAATTGGCCCTAGACAGCGTGGGGCCACCTTTGCTAGTGCAAGGGTGCCTTCACACTTAGTAACTTTGCACCTAGCCTTCAGTAAATGAAGGTTAGACATATAGGTGACTTACAAGTTGCTTAAGTGCAGTGAAAATGGCTGTGAAATAGTTTGTGCACTATTTCACGCAGGCTGCGGTGGCAGTCCTGAAGAAGGGTTTGTCTGAGCTCCTTTTGGGTGGCAAAAGAAATGCTGCAGCCCATAAGGATCTCCAGGAACCCCAATGCCCTGGGTACCTAGGTTCCATGTACTAGGGACTTATAAGGGGGGAGTCCAGTGTGCCAATTGGAATTGGTAAATTAAGTCACTAAACTCTAGTGACTATTATAGAAGCAGAGAGAGCATAAGCACTGAAGTTCTGGTTAGCAGAACTTCAGTGACATACTTAAGCACTACTGACAACACACATTAGGTCACCAAGTATGAGCACTGGGGTCCTGGCTAGCAGGATCCCAGTGACACATACCAAACACACTGACAACATAGGGTTTTCACTACGAGCACTGGTCCCTGGCTAGCAGGATCCAAGTGACACATACCAAACACACTGACAACATAGGGTTTTCACTACGAGCACTGGTCCCTGGCTAGCAGGATCCCAGTGACGGTAAAAACACACTGACACATACTCACAAACAGGCCAAAAGTGGGGGTAACCATGCTATAAAGAGGCTACTTTCTCACAGCACAGAACCACCTTGTACCTAGCAGCGCAGGTAATGAACCAGCTATTTACCAGCGACCTTCCTTACCCTTAGGACGTTCCTCCTCGTCTCAGTCCCTACTTCTGAGGCCAGCCCAGCTTGCACGGGGCTCACTAGCAGAGCTTTTTTACCAAACTGGTTAGCGAATAAGGATCCCAGCCACCTCCTGTTAGAAGAAGCAGGTGTGATATCAGACAGTTGTCTATGAGGATGCAGCTCTCCTTTTTGTATCAGATGAACCCATCTATGGTTTAAAATCCCTCCCAGCTCTGAGATGAGTGCGGAGGACACACTTCTCTGAAACACATCCCACATCATGTGCACTCTGCGTTTAACATCAAACACTAATTGCACCCCAAACTTGAGTGATTTGCAAGCTTTGAACACGCACAACCACACTTGCCTCAATGACATCTTTCCATGCTGTGCATCACTCATACACACAGTAATTCTGTGCTGTAGATGATTATATTGTGTCATCAGTGATGTAATTTAACATGTCATGAGTGTAGGAAAGTACCATCTTGCCTGGCATATTACCCCCATATTTCACTGTATGTATGTTGTTTTAGTCCATGTGTCACTGGGGCCCTGCAATGCAGGGCCCCAGTGCTCATTGTATGTGCCCTGTATGTGTTCCCTGTGTGGTGCCTAAATGTCTCACTGAGGCTCTGCTATCCAGAACCTCAGTGGTTATGCTCTCTCATTTCTTTCCAAATTTGTCACTAACAGGCTAGTAACTAAATTTACCAATTCTCATTGGCATACTGGTACACCCATATAATTCCCTAGTATATGGTAATGAGGTACCCAGGGTATTGGGGTTCCAGGACATCCCTATGGGCTGCAGCATTTCTTTTGCCACCCATAGGGAGCTCTGACAATACTTACACAGGCCTGCCACTACAGCTTGAGTGAAATAACGTCCACGTTATTTCACAGCCATTTTACACTGCACATAAGTAACTTATAAGTCACCTATATGTCTAACCTTCACATTTTGAAGGTTGGGTGCCAAGTTACTTAGTGTGTGGGCACCGTGGCACTAGCCAAGGTGCCCCCACATTGTTCAGGGCAAATTCCCCGGACTTTGTGAGTGTGGGGACACCATTACACGCGTGCCCTACACATATGGCGCCACCTATGTGTAGCGTTACAATGGTAACTCCGAACATGGCAATGTAACATGTCTAAGATCATGGAATTGTCACCCCAATACCATTCTGGTATTGGGGAGACAATTCCATGATCCCCCGGGTCTCTAGCACACAACCTGGGTACCGCCAAACTGCCTTTCCGGGGTTTCACTGCAGCTGCTGCTGCTGCCAACCGCTCAGACAGGTTTCTGCCCCCCTGGGGCCCAGGCAGCCTTGGCCCAGGAAGGCAGAACAAAGGACTTCCTCAGAGAGAGGGTGTTACACCCTCTCCCTTTGGAAAAGGTGAGAAAGGCTGGGGAGGAGTAGCATCCCCCAGCCTCTGGAAATGCTTTGATGGGCACCGATGCTGGCCATCTCTGCATAAGCCAGTCTACACCGGTTCAGGGATCACCCAGCCCTGCTCTGGTGCGAAACTGGACAAAGGAAAGGGGAGTGACCACTCCCCTGACCTTCACCTCCCAGGGGAGGTGCCCAGAGCTCCTCCAGTGTGCCCCAGACCTCTGCCATCTTGGATTCAGAGGTGTTGCTGGCACACTGGACTTCTCAGAGTGGCCAGTGCCAGCAGGTGGCGTCAGAGGCTCCTTCTGATAGGCTCTTACTTCTCTTGGTAGCCAATCCTCCTTCCTAGGTAGCCAAACCTCCTTTTCTGGCTATTTAGGGTCTCTGCTTTGGGGATCTCACCAGATAACGAATGCAAGAGCTCATCAAAGTTCCTCTGCATCTCCCTCTTCACCTTCTGCCAAAGGATCGACCGCTGACTGCTCAGGACGCCTTCAAAACCGCAACAAAGTAGCAAGACTACTACTAGCAACCTTGTATCGCTTCATCCTGCCGGCTTTCTCAACTGTTTCCAGGTGGTGCATGCTCTGGGGGTAGCCTGCCTCCTCTCTGCACCAGGAGCTCAATGGAATCTTTCACCATGCAACCACAGGCACCAAAAGACTGCATCACCGGTCCTCTGGGTCCCCTCTCAGCACAACAAGCGTGGTCCCTGGAACTCAGCAGCTCTGTCCAAGTGGCTCCCACAGTCCAGTGACTCTTCAGTCCAAGTCTGGTGGAGGTAAGTCCTTGCCTCCCCACGCTAGACTGCATTGCTGGGTACCGCGTGATTTGCAGCTGCTCCGGCTCCTGTGCACTCCTCCAGGATTTCCTTCGTGCACAGCCAAGCCTGGGTCCCCGACACTCCTTCCTGCAGTGCACAACCTTCTGAGTTGTTCTCCAGCATCGTGGAACTCCCTTTTGTGACTTCGGGTGGACTCCAGTTCACTCCTCTTCCAAGTGCCTGTCCGGGTACTTCTGCGGGTGCTGCCTGCTTCTATGAGAGCTCCCTGATGTGCTGGGTGCCCCCTCTGTCTCCTCCTCCAAGTGGCGACATCCTGGTCCCTCCTGGGCCACAGCAGCACCCAAAAACCCTAACTCCGACCCTTGCAGCTAGCAAGGCTTGTTTGCGGTCTTTCTGCGTGGGAACACCTCTGCAAGCTTCTTCATGACGTGGGACATCCATCCTCCAAAGGGGAAGTTCCTAGTCCTCTTCTTTCTTGCAGAACTGCAAGCTTCTTCCAACAGGTGGCAGCTTCCTTGCACCCTCAGCTGGCATTTCCTGGGCTCCTGCCCACTCTCGACACTTTCGCGACTATTGGACTTGGTCCCCTTCTCTTACAGGTACTCAGGTCCGGAAATCCACTGTTGTTGCATTGCTGGTGTTGTTCCTCTTGCAGATACCCCCTATCACGACTTCTGTGCTCTCTGGGGGGTAGTAGGTGCACTTTACACCTACCATTCAGGGTCTTGGGGTGGGCTATTTTTCTAACCCTCACTGTTTTCTTACAGTCCCAGTGACCCTCTACAAGCTCACATAGGTTTGGGGTCCATTCGTGGTTCGCATTCCACTTTTGGAGTATATGGTTTGTGTTGCCCCTATACCTATGTGCTCCTATTGCAATCTACTGTAACTTTACATTGCTTGCATTACTTCCTTTTGCTATTACCTGCATAATTTTGGTATGTGTACAAATATCTTGTGTATATAACGTATCCTCATACTGAGGGTACTCACTGAGATACTTGTGGCATATTGTCATAAAAATAAAGTACCTTATTGTGGGTGTATTGTGTCTCCTAGTTCAGCCTAAGCTCCTCTGCTATAGCTACCTTCTATCAGCCTAAGCTGCTAGAAACACCTCTTCTACACTAATAAGGGATAACTGGACCTGGCACAGAGTGTAAGTACCCCTTGGTACCCATGCAGAGGTCAAAGTTGTGCCCAAAACGCATAGGCTTCAATGGAGAAGGGGGTGCCCCGGTTCCAGTCTGCCAGCAGGTAAGTGCCCGCGTCTTCGGAGGGCAGACCAAGGGGGTTTTGTAGGGCACCGGGGGGGGGGGGGGAGACACAAGTCAGCACAAAGTACACCCTCAGAGGCACGGGGGCGGCCGGGTGCAGTAGGCCAGCCTCCTACAATGAGTAATGTAATATTTGAGGTCATAAGCAGTGCATGGCGGGGCGGAAGTTATGGCGAGCTCATTAAACTATAACTGGTAAATTTCAGTGGTTTTTTTTCTTTGTTTTTAAATGTTAGGTTTTTCTGTTACAGAGATGTCACCTCGATGGTTCATCACGCTCATTCTCCTCTGTGCGTTTTCACTCCTGGTAGTGCTGATCTTATCTATATTGCTTGGTAAGTCTTCCCGTCAGACGCAGGTACTTACTTGACCTTAAGGGTTGGTGTTGGAGTTAAAGGCGTGTCTGGTGCTGTTTCTCACGTCTGTAGAGTTAATTCGGTGAGCATGCTAGGACATTGGAGTTTTCAGACTACCGTGATCTTTGACCCTGCTACACTTTTAGCAGTAATAGGACGCTTAGGTGACAGCCTATGGTGTGCTCTCCCCCCCCCCCCCCCCCCCAAACTGCTCTCCCTTCTCCCCTCCTTTTTGCTGAAGTTATCTTTTGTTGGCCTTAGGACTCTGTGTAGTTGTACCCGGTTCCTGTAAATGAATGTTACTAGTGGGTCTAAAGCACTTATTGAGCCCACCGCCTAAGTAATTCTTTAAAACCTGTCTCAGGACTTCAACTGTAGCCTGTGTGTACAGTTTTAAACTGCCAACTTGACCTGGCAAAACTAAACTTTTGCCAAGCTTAAACCTCCCTTTTTTATACATATGTCACCCTTAAGGTAGGCCTTAAACATCCCGTTTCACAGGGTCCAATGAGTTTAAATGTTGGACATGTTTTTCTATAAGTTTTATATCTCCTGGTGGTGAAAAACTCCCAAATTCTTTTTTCACTATTGTGAGGCCTACCCCTCCCAGTTCATACATTGTGTTACCTTCTTACACTTAATAGGTGCTAACGTTTGATTTGAGAATAGGTAGAAATATCATATTTGGTCTTCATAGAATTGTATTTGTAATCCTCTTTAATGGTGCAGTCTGATTTTAAGCCACAATGCTGAAAACAATTTTTTTTTAAAGTTGGCATTTTCTTGTCCTAATCATTTGATGTCTGCTGCCTGTGTCCTGGGTCACATGACTGTGAATAGTTGGCAGGTGACTTTGTGCATTCCTCCCAGAGGGCGAGACAAAAGGGGGGATCGAATGTTGGCAGTATGGGCCACCATGCCCGGTAGTATTGGATGGAGCTGTTCCCTGCCTCACTTACATTTAAAAGGGCTGCCTCTAGCATACTCACAATAAACTTGACACCAGCCCTTTGTCACCGCAGACCTCTTGGTGTCTGGAAATGAATGACATTTATTGAACCAGACATGGCAGGTCCTAGAATATTCTTCCACTTCAAAGGCAGGCACCAGGTATAAATATTGGTCCCTCAGACTTACTCTTCAGGTCACGGCTGGGACTGCCTTGTCTTTTTGAGGACTGCCCTATGGCTTGAGGGCTACTACTACTATTAGGGGGCTGGCCTGCTGCTTGTTTACCTTGTGCCCTCAAAGGACTGGCAAGTTACTAGCCATGTGCTTTGCTGCCTGATTCCAGGACTGCCAGAGTGACTCTGAGGGCTACTTGACTGACCTTTTGTTATGAGCAACAGGGACACAACAAGCTCCAACATCTGTAAAACAGCACCTTGCCTGAAGTGAATTGTGCCCTCTGAATGATGCCACACAAGTCTTGGATGCTTGGGCCCTTGCAGTGGTGCTGCTGAAGATGCCCAAGCAGCCAAAGACTCAAACTTGGGACTTAAAAACATTTCCAACAGGAACCAACAGGAAACCAGGATGAACCTCCGTGGTTCCCAATCTGTGCGCCGTGGCACCCTGGTGTGCCATCAAAACTAGCCAGGGGTGCCACACACAGTTTAGCAACAACTGATCTAATAGGTCCTCAAGGCAGAGGGGGATCACAAGAGGAGCTTTCAGGCTGAATGTAAGCAGCCTATGCAGCAGGTGCTGTGCTATGCTGCGTGGTAAAAATCATTTGTGCTCCGGCAGCCCCCCTTGGAGGCACCCTGGGGTGCTGGAGCACTGGACCGAGGGGGGGGGGGTCCTAAACTGTGTCAGAATAAGATAAGCTAATAATATGAAGCGTAAGCCCAGCCTTGGAGGATGGTTCCAGTGGTGCTGCAGTTATTTTATCCAAGTGTTCCTGGTCAGTGGCTCTCGGGGCCCATCTCCGCGCCCAGTGTATTTCGGATGAGAGAGCAGGTCAGAGACCGTCATGTATTTGCATCCAGCTCCAAAATGAAATTGAAACTGTCAGCAGCAGCCTCTGGTAATGTAACTCAGCAATACAAGCTTTTTCTGTTTTATCTTGCGCTTCATATTCGTATGTTTTATGGATCAAATCGGTTTATTAGTTTTCAATTTCAATCATCGCATATGCATTACAACACAATATTGCCAAAAGGCTCATTAATAGCTTACTTAATGCGAAACAATAGAAAAATAAGGTTAGTAATTTAATGCAACTACGTTTCCCCACTTCTGGCTAGCTATTCAATGAGCAGACCCTCCCAGGCTCTAATACCATATGGATCTAATTCTATAAACATAATTCCTTACAGGTACAGTCCCTTACAATCAATTCAAGTTCAGAACCCTCAAATAAGCTGGGCATGTCAGCTCTGAGAACTCCTCGGACAGAATACACAAAAATGGTTGCCAAAGATCCTTAAAGTCCCCACTTCGCTGCTGAGAGGTCAGGCTGAGCTTTTCCATGACGAGGATAAACCAGAGTTTATGCAGCCACGAGACTGTTGTCAGGATCCGCTCTGTTTCCCAGTGAGATAGCAACAACTGTACTGCTGCATTCAAGGCTAAAGCCATCTGTCGACCCTTCAATGATCTCAGGGGAAAGGTGAGAGAATTGGGAAGGCCCAGCATGACGTAGGCAGGAAATCTAGGGATCTGAGTGTCAAAAGCCCTGTCCACCGTATCCAATATGTCCTTCCAATACCGGTGTAGTTTGGGACAATGCCATAGCAAATGCACAAGTGAACCTACACCCCCACAACCCCCCCAGCAGAGACTAGATTTATTATGATCCCAGGCGTGAATCCTACTTGGGAGGAGGCTACTTTAAAGGCTGTCTCTGTACCTGCTGAGTGGTAAGCTGTGTGGTGCACCCTATAAAAGACACTCTCCCACTCGTCTTCTGATAACTCTCTCTCAAGTTCCTTCTCCCATCTCAGTTGCCCCTTAGTCCTGGTCTGGCAGACCTCCCCCCGTAGAAGGACATAAAGCTCGGAAACCACGCGCTTATCATCCTTTTATGTTAGAATCCATTTTTCAAACGGTATTAACGGTCTATCTATTAATAACCTGTTGGCTGGAAGCAGGGCCCAGTGTCTTATTTGATAGTACATCATCCTGTCTGCTTCGGTTAGGCCATATAGCTCCCTCATCCGGTCAAAAGGGATGACCCGCTGCTCATCGAATAAATACCCCACCCTCTTGCAGCCCCCCTCATACCACCAACGCAATGCTTCAGACTGTAGGCCCGGCCCAAAACCGGGGTTCCCGCCCAGAAGAGTCATTGAAGACGGGAAGGTCGCCAAACCCACCCCGTTGGCTACCCGATTCCACACTCTCATCGAAACCCCTGTGACCGGAGATATATACAATCCCTGTGTCCTGTGACGACGCCTAAGCCAGGGTTCCTTCCATATGTGAGAGCCCGCCAAAGCTTGGTCCATAAAACACCAATGCTTCTCGGAAGACAGTCCGCTCCATTCCAAAAGGAAACACAGCTGAGCTGCTTGGAAGTATCGAAGGAGACAGGGGACTGCCAGTCCCCCCTCTCTGTTGGGGCGATACAGGATCTGCCGCGATACCCGCGCCGTCTTCCCTTCCCATATAAATCTTAGAACTGCTGTTTGGAGGGTCGCTATCGTCCGTGGTGGAGGCTCCAACAGGAGCACCTGAAACAGATATAGTATACGTGATAAAATGGTCATCTTCACTGGCGCGATCCTACCCAACTAAGACAATTGAAGTTTCCCCCATGCCTCTAAGTCTCGATGCACCTCCCGAATCAGTTTCGCATAGTTCACCGTCACTGTGCGGGCGACTGTGGATCCCAGCACGATCGCCAAATATGGGAGCCCCGTGGAGGACCATGTGAAGCGGAATCGGGCCTTCAGGTCCCATTCCTGTTCCGCACTAATAAACTTGCCCATGGCCTGCGATTTAAGCATATTCATTCGAAACCCTGAGACCCGCCCAAATTCCTCTAGGACACCCATTAGCGCCGGTAATGAAGTCATAGGCTCCGCCAGAGTAAGGATGACATCGTCCGCGTAAAGTGATATGAGATGTTCATCTCCCCCAAACTTCACGCCCCTAATTTGAGGGTTATCTCAGAGCCTCTGCGCCAAAGGCTCCATATAGAGCGCAAAAAGGAGGGGCGAAAGTGGACACCCTTGTCTGGTGCCTCTTTGGACGGCAAACGGCAAGGAAAGTGTCCCACTAACCCGAACCGCCGCAAAGGCGCTTGATAAATGCAGCGAATCCATGCCATAAAGCCTGATCCCAGTCCGAAGCGCTCAAGCACCTTGAACAGGTATGGCCAGTAAACCCTGTTGAATGCCTTTTCAGCATCGATAGGTAGAAAGAGCACCGCCCTACGAGAGCATTCGGTTTTATCCAAGAGGTGAAGCAATCGCTTGGCATTATCGCTACACTGCCTATGCGGTATAAATCCCGCCTGGTCAGGATCCACGAGCCCCGGCATATAGTAGTTGAGACGATGTGCCAAGATGCCAGTGAATAATTTAGCGTCAATATTCAGAAGGGAGATCGGTCTATTCGAGGCACATTCCTCAGGATCTTTCCCTGGCTTCGGGATAACCACGATGGTCGCGTCTAACATACTAGGCGTAAGAGCGCCCGTTTGACGAAAAGAGTTAAAAAGTCGCACCAAAACGGGAACAAGTTCCACACAGAAGGATTTATAAAAAAGCGCTGAGAATCCATCAGGACCAGGTGACTTCCCGGTCTGCATCCGAGCGATCGCTGAAATAACCTCTTCAGCCCTTATAGGTAAATCTAATGCGGTTGCCTCTCTCAAAGACAAGGGAGTGATTGCTATGTCCTCTAAGAAGGATTCTGGAATTAAGGTACTGGGCTCTTCAGCCCTGTACAGATTTCGATAGAATTCCGCGAAAGCCTGTGCTATTTGGTCACTCGTGTGTGCTTCTGTTCCAGAAGGGGAGCGCACCATTTTTATCATTGATGCTGCTCACTGCGCTCTCAACCTATGTGCCAGCAACTTCCCGCACTTATTGCTTCCTACATAGTACTTATGTTTGAGACGGGCCACTGCGTACTCTGCCCTGTCCCAATCCAATCTACTCAGCTGCTTTCGCACCTTCTCGAGCTCTCGACAAATTCTAGGCGCACCGGTGTGTTTATGTGAGCGTTCTAACACCCTTACTCGCTGTTCTAGGTCCCCCCTAAGTCTACTCCTTGCCTTATTATCCCTAGAAGAAAGGCACATCACTTCACCCCTCACCACAGCCTTCAGTGCCTCCCACAGTGTTGCAATGCTTACTGTCCCATCATCATTAAAACTAAGGTAGTCTGTTATTGCCCCTCGAATCGCCTCTACCGTTGCAGCATTCTGAAGCATCGAATCCCTAAATCGCCATCCTGATGTACCAACCCTCTCCAAGTCCATGTGGATCTCAACTGTAATTGGGGCACGATCTGAGAGGGCCCACGGCTCAATCACTGCACGTCTAATTCTAGAGAGAAGCTCCTGGGATGCTAGAAAGAGGTCCAACCTAGCGTATGTTTTGGTTGCTGATGAGTAAAAGGAGTAGTCCCTGAACGAGGGGTGCACACTCCTCCAGATATCCACTAGGCCACACACTCTCAGCCATTGCCCTCCTGCATCCGACAGAGACCCCGTCTGCCCGTACCGCTGACCTGAGCGATCCAAGACCCCGTCCATCACCAAATTAAAATCGCCCCCCAGCAAAACAGAACCATCAGGAGATTGGGGCAGCGGAGTCAAAGACTGTCTCAGGAAGAGTTCTTGTTGGGGAATTAGGTGCATAAAGGGAAGCGATCGTGAAGGAAAAAAAACCCAGTCTAAGTCTCATGGCCAAAAGCCTCCCTGGGATCTCATGCAATTTTGATAACACTTTCCCCGGAAATGTACGTGAAAAAAAGTATCGCCACCCCTGCATGCTTTGATGGTAACGAGGACCAGAACTGCCTGGGGAACCACTTAGAGCGCATACGGTAGGTATCTTTAAAGACAAAATGCGTTTCCTGCAAGAGATATATATGACACCCCGATCTCTCCAGAGCCAACAAGATGGCCAGCCTCTTAGTAGGGTTGTTGAGCCCCCTCACATTTAAACTTAAACACTTAATGATCATAGTCTATACTGAGGGGAGCAAGCAGAGAAGGCAGAGGCACAGCAGAGGACTACCCCTACATTAACATCTAGACCACCTAGAGCAATCAGGCCTAAGAGAATATCCACAAAAAGCCAGCATCGCAGGGAAACCCAACAACAAACAAATAATAAGCACAACAGGTGCATAGAACACAAAAGTCCTCGATTGTCAGCAATCGCGAGGTGCAGTTTCCACAGGGCTGTATATCCAACCAGATCGAGTGATCAGGTCCACAGCCCCCGCCGCCCCGACCCTCTTCAATGGTCAGCATATTGTTAGCAATGCGGCCAGTAGCATTCCCGGTTGCCCCCGGGAGTCCAAACTAGGTCGAGGTTCCGGCGGCCACGTTGTTCAAAGCGGCCTCTCTCTCCTACCTCAACTCCGAGGCCGTCGGGTGCTGCAGCTTCCTTTTCTTCACCAACGAGGAGAGCCCCGCGCCGGCAGAGCCGCTCCCTCACTCGACTCACGGCCAATGTCCTCCAGACCCAGGACACGGCTAGCCTCCAAGACGGTTTTCACCTGCCGGATCTGCTCCTCCCAGTGGAAAAACAGTCGGAACGGATGGCCCAAGGAATATGACACATTGTGCGCTCTCAAATGATCCGTGATCGGTCTAAACTCTCTCCGCCTCTGCAAGGTCCGCACCGACAGATCATGAAATAGCTGGAGTTCATGCCCTCGAAAGTGTATACTTTGGAGGCTGCGGGCCCGCTGTAGAATATTTTCTTTAAGGACAAAATTGTGGAGACAGGCTAAAATGTCAGGGGGGGGGGGCGGTCTCCAGGGCCTCCAGCACGCCCAACTTGATGTACCCGGTCCAGGACTACCTCCCGTGTCTCGTCTGGGCCAAGCAATGAGTGAAACAGGTCCACCACGTAGCCCCCGATGTCCTCTTTTTCTACACCGACCGGAGCCCCTCTAATGCGAATATTTTGTCGCCTTGAGCGGTTTTCCAAGTCTTCAACCGCCATCTGGAGGAGGTCTTGCTGCTCTCGGAGACAGACCACCTTCTGCTGCAGGCCCGCAACCTCCTCGCCGCGCGGGATCTCATTATCCTCTGGCTGCGATACACGTTCCCCCAGGGAGGAAACCTCTCCTCGCAACTCCTTCACCTCTTGTGAGATGTCCCTACGCAGCTCTTGGATGTCTCCTCGAAGCGACTCAAACAAGGTCAGGAAGCCCTTCGTAACGGGAGAGGTCTCCTCTGGCTCTGTCTCCCGTGACTCTCCAGGGCCCTTGTTTCAGGTAGATCCTCTGCCGCTGTGCCAGATGTCAGGCGCGTCCCTGCCAGCATGTCCCTCACCGAGCGCTCGCGCTTAGACTTTGATGCTGCCATGGTACGCCAGCCTGGTCTCTCCACACCGGTTCACTGCCTCAGGGAATCCAGGGTTTCTGTCCGGGGCCGGTCAGCATGGCCCCCCCCCGGGCGGGACCGTGCCCAGGTCCAAACCCCAGCGGCCACCCTCCGCCACAGTCCGCTCTTGGCGCCCCTTCCACAGAGTCGCGGGGCCACGGTCATCAAGAGATCAAATAATGGGGTAAGGCCGGTCCCCTGGGCTCCTACCTTCTGCTGGGGGCCCGCACTTCAAACAGCCGACTCCAAGGCACCAAGGTGAGGAGGTCTTGCTTGTCCCCCCCCGGTCAGCCGAACACGAGGGAGCACCTTCTCCTCCAGGCGCTTAGATCGGCAGGCACCGGGTCCACGCAGACCAATCCAACTGTTGTGGGGCCCAGGGAAAACCCTCAGGCCCTCAGACCCTCTGCGCCAGGCTTGGAGGAGCCGCCGGGTAGAGGCCCGTCCTGCGGCCCAGGCCGCCTCCCGCGCCTGCTAGTTTATGTGTGTGGCAGGGCGCGCGGCACTATCTCCACTAAGGCAGATCTGCTCCTGCATGCTGCATCTTGCGCGGAAGATGCTGTGGAAACCTCTTATGGCAGTCGAGGTAAGAGGTGAGCTGACTCGAGGTCATTGGGTCACTCCCCACGTGGGTGGGTCTTATAGAGAAATGAACCTCCGCAAGTTTTTCTAACCCAGGTTTCAGGCGCTTCCCTTCCTGATGCATTATCAGGAAATCCAAACCTTAAAAAAACCTCTAATTTTAACACGCTCCCTAAAAGCATTTGAATTTTCGAGACCATGATGTTATTTTTTTGAGTGTTGATAGTGTCCGGGTCAGAAGCTTACGCCAGAACTTCTCACAGTGCCTGTCCGTGGGTGAAAAAGAGGCGACGAGCCTGTCCAACCTTTGGCCTTTCTGCAGAGCGATGTTCACGTATGTGCCAATAGCAACTTTCTTTCTATATGAAATTGTCTGAAGTAGCAATATATAGATATTGAAATACTGACAGCATGAAAAGAAAATGGTATGTTTACAGGTGAGAGAGGGTGGGTGGTTGTCTGGTGAAGGCGGACACAGTGAAAAAACATTTTATGAAGAGGAAAGAGATGACATCTAAGTTGTGCAGAAGAGGATTTCGGGCTGTAAGTGGCTAACAGTGGAACTCAGTAGGTGAGAGTATGTTAAAGAAACCACAAGAGTGATCGCCGAACACCACTAGCCCTTTCACAAACCCTAGTAATGTTTAATTCACAATTACATCTTTTCAGACTCCAAATATGTTCAAATGTAATTATTCACAAAGCAATTTTTATTACTCATTTAGCTGCTACTGTTAACAAGGATTGGCAATGCCAATAGGTCTGGCTGGTTTCATGTGTGTGCTCATTTTTTGAGATATGTCTAGATATAAATATAGAGCACTTGAGTACTGCTCACTGCTTTGATTTACTTGCAAATGTCACTCATTTGACAGTAGAATGTCACTCATACACACACTGAAAACCAAAAGCTCACACACGAGCAGTCTGAAACCTTGGCAGCCGTGCACCCATATGGTGTCACTAAGCAAATGTTATGCTTCGTTATGATTTGGGAACCTAGAAGACAGATGTGACATACAGACACTCTCACACAAAATCTCTCGTTCTCTCTGTCTCTCTTTCCCTCTCTTTTCTCTCTCTCTCTCCCTTTTTTTTCTCTCTCTTTCCCTTCCTCTTTTCTCTCACCCAATCTCTCTTTTCTCTCTCTCCCTCTATCTTCTCTCTCTCTCTCTCTCTTTTCTCTTCTTTTCTCTCTCTCTGCCTCCACTTGAAGGGCTTCTTTGAAGGGTGATTTTAGAGGCAGCAGACACTATTTCAGAAAAAGAAGGTTGGTATTTTAAAATGTCTAGCAGGCAAAATTAAAACAAAAACTGCAGGTTTCACCAAAATACACTTTAAAAAGGCCACAGTGTTTAGCGATCCTTCACAGGCGAGAGGGAAAACCGAGCTGCCTCACGAGGTTGTACTGCATAATGATTATAATACCTTCATCAGCCTCATCCCAACTATTTTCAGGGAGGAAAATGGAAGTACTCCCGAAGCCGGGCTTACATCTCCCACCCGCCAAACAAATATAAGATAATAGTGAGCCGCGGCCAATAGGTCAAGGGAGCCGCTGGTCAAAAAAATTTAGAACTACTGATCTACCTGCTCGACTATCTGCCCAAAGTGCATCACCTGTTGGCTTGGCTTTGCAGTAGCTCCCACTATGTTCTTCTCCACAGCCTGCAGCTTTGTCCCGTTGGAGATTTTCGACGTCTAAAAAAAAGTAACAAAGTCCAGCTGTTAGAAATGGGGTCAGTTTGCACTCTGTCCCACGGACCCTCACTCTACTCAGGGTAAGGGAGAAACACATCTAATCTAACCCCTGCTCACCCTACAGTCTGGCTTATCTCAGAAGCAATTTGTAAAGTATTTGTACCAACACACACAGTAATACAGTGAAAACACTACAAAATGGACAGCACACCACTTTAGAAAATAGGTAATATTTATCTAAGTCAAACAAGACCAAGATAACACAAATCCAACGTACACAAGTCAAAATATGAATTTTTCAAAAGAATAAGAGTCTTACTCCATAGAAAACAATGGAAACCTTGATTTTACACAAAGTACCTGGCTTGCGTCAATAATAAAGCTGCATAGGCAAGCATGCATAGGAAAATTCAGCGATACGTCGATTCCTTTTCTGGTCGGGTCGGCGATGGCCCATTTTTCTCCCTCACAAGAGAGCAATGTGTAGATTTCCAGATAGAGCACCTTTGGGCTGCGCTGGTTCACAATGACTTTGATGCCCAGGAACGATGTGTGATTGCATGGTGTTAGAAAATTGCCCAGCGTGGGGTTTGCGAAATTATCATCAGCCGCAAGCAGGTATTGGGTTGTTTCTCCAGCCGCGATGCATTAATCTCCCAGCCGCGATGTAGGTGGAGCGTCTATTTCAGCCGTGAATCAGGTGGTGCGTTGTTTATCAGCCACGTTGCAGATGGTGCATCGAAAATCGCGTGGATTTCAGTTCTTGTTTTGCCCATTTCACCTTTCAAGGGTCAAGGGACGGGATAGGGCACCACTTGGCAGGGCAGGAGTCTTAGCAGAGAGTCCAGTGGCTGGCAGAGGAAGTCTTTGATGGACCTGAGACTTCAAAACAGGAGGCAAGCTCAGTTAAGCCCTTGGAGATTCTTCTTCAAGCAGGAATGCACAACAAAGTCCAGTCTTTGTTCCTTTTCACAGGCAGAAGCAGCAACCGCAGGGTAGTCAAACAAAGCACAGTCACAGGCAGGGGCAGCACTGCTCTTCTCCTTGGCAGAGGTTCCTCTTGTTTCCAGAAGTGATCTAAAGTCTGGGGTTTTGGGTCCAATACTTATACCCCTTTCTGCCTTTAAAGTAGGGAACCTTCAAAGTAAAGTCTCTGTTGTTTACAGGATCCTGCTTTGCCCAGGCCAGGCCCCAGACACACACCAGTGGGTTGGAGACTGCATTGTGTGAAGGCAGGCACAGACCTTTCAGGTGTAAGTGACCACTCCTCCCTCCACTCTATCCCAGATGGCCCATCAGGGTATACAGGCTACACGCCACTCCCTTTGTGTCACTGTCTAGAGGAGATTCACAAACAGCCCAACTATCAGTCTGACCCTGACAGGAATATACAAGCCGGCAGAGGCACAGAATATTTTAAGCAAGAAAATGGCCACTTTCTAAAAGTGGCATTTTCAGTCAAACAAGTTAAAAACCAACTTTACCAAAAAATTTCTTTTTAAATTGTGAGTTCATAGACCCCAAACGTCACATTTCTATCTGCTCCCAAAAAGAATCTACACTTTAAAAATATTTAAAACCAGCCCCTATGTTATCCTGTGAGAGAGATAGGCCTTGCAACAGTGAAAACCGAATTTGGCAGTATTTCACTGTTAGGATATGTAAAACACATCAGTACATGTCCCATCTTTAACATACATTGCAGCCTGCGCATGGGGCTACTTAGGGTCTACCATAGGGGTGCCTTACATGTATAAAAAGGGAAGGTTTAAGCCTGACAAGTGTACCCACTTGCCAAGTCGAATTGGCAGTTTAAAATTGCACACACACACTGCAGTGGCAGGTCTGAGGCATGTTTACAAGGCTACGCATGTGGGTGACACAACCAGTGCTGCAGGCCCACTAGTAGCATTTGATTTGCAGGCCCTGGACACCTCTAGTGCACTTTACTAGGGACTTACTAGTAAATCAAATATACCAATCATGCAAAGCCAATTACACATACAATTAACATAGGAGCACTTGCACTTTAGCACTGCATAGCAGTGGTAAAGTGCCAGGCAAAAACAGAGTCCAGCACTCAGTCAAAACATGGGAATGAGATGCAAAAAAGACAGGGCAGGCCATGCCAAGGAGGCCAGGTCTAACACCAGCTGTAGAAATATTCACCATGACTTTGTCCAGCAGTTCCCTGACCATGACATCTCCTCAGCGTTTGCTGGCTGCCTTATCCCACTGAACTGCACATTCTCCAACACTTTTTGTTCAGGAATTCTTCTCAGTCTGAAGGTAGGTCGAGACTACGCCCAATCCTCCTTGTGTATCTGAACTATGCTTTATCGTGATCAGCCAGAACTTTTTCATAGTCTCGCACAGCTAGATGCCCGTGGTTAGCACTTTGATATTTTAGGTGTTTTTTTTTTTTTTACTAAAAACTTAACAAAAATCATAACTCCAGTTCTATTTACTGCGTTTAATTTGTTTTGGTGTCAAATTGTTTATTGAATGTGTCTCTTTTTCTGAATTGGTGTGGTATTTTTCTTGTGTTGTGTCTTCACTTTACTACAGGTTGTGTGCTACGTAAAAACTTTACCCAGTGCCTCTACGTGAAGTCTGACTTCTTTTGTGCCAGACTAACAGAGGGTTAAACAAAGATTTATTTAGTAACTTTTGTGGTTCACCCTGACAAGGATTGTGGTTGTTGCATGAGAAGGGCTTCACCCCCCTCAATCAAAAGCCCAATTTCTTACAGACACACACTCTGCTGTGATGAGGCACAGGTTCTGCCCTGTACCCAGTGCTTAATTTGTACCAAACGTAAGTGTTCGGGTATACACACTCTTAGGCACACTGAAAGCGCTGCCCAGTGCATCTGCAGAAGCCCCTGCACTGTGCTGTCCTTTCTTTCTGTTCTAGTTCTGTGAAAGAAAACACAGCTCTCAGATTAAATTGAAGAAAATCTAACACTGTGTTTAATGCATAATAACCAGCATCGAATCAACATATTAATAAGATGATATTAAACATTAGTGAGATATTTCTTCACATTGATAGGATATTATTAAATATGAATAAGATATTACTAACCGTTGATAAGATATTTCTACATAGTTAAAAGGTATTACTTAATATTACTAAGGTAGCTACCACCACAGCAGAGTAGAACTTCACCCTTTAATCTGCTGCAGCATTCATTGCTAAAATCTGTACATTGTTGAAGAGATATTGGCAATTTAACCTCCACGCATGTTAATGGGGAGTGAAACATGATACTAAACATATACCAAATCACTGCTTGGGTCCTAACAAGCACGTCAGATCTTTCTCATGGAGAAGACCACTGTGGTGTGAGCAACATTAATATTCTCAAGAGCTGACTCTGTTTTCTAAATCCTTACTTTGGTGTGCTAACTTAAGAACGAGGCTTTGCTTACTAGAAAAACTCCAAATGGTAGTGCATTTAAATTACATGTGAATGTGCAACAATGTCAGAGCTGTTCATGGAGTATATATAAGACCTCATGGCAGTGAAGTTTCATATGAAGGAGTACACAACTGTAGGGTCATAGGAGGAAACATGACAATAAGTTAGTGTATGATATGTTCGATGTGTTTGTATAGTGCACCCTCACCCCAGAGGGTATCCTGGAGGAAAAGGTGAGGAGCCTCTGATGTGCAGTGGGAGGTCGTTCCATGCTTTAGAAGCGATGTAAGAGAAGGCGCAGCCTCCAGTTCTGCTTCTGTGGATTGACTGAGCGGAGGTGCCTGGAATGTTGGTGGAAATGTATGTGGCTGTTGACATGGGGTGAGCCTGAGTTGCACTGTGCTTTGTGTGTTGTGGAGGAGCTTGAACTGTGTGCACTTGTCTAGTGTGAGCTCCCTTGGGTGTGGTGTGATGCGAGACCGGCTTGGGAGGTTGAGGATAATACTGGTGACTGCATTCTGGATGATCTGTAGTCCAGCTGTTGGTACCCGGTGGAGCCCCATGGGGAACTGTTTCTCCATCTTTACGACTAATTATTCATAGAACATTTGCTTCATGCATAAAAGTTACAATTTTTGGCAGACATGTCTTTTTTGTAAAACTGTATCCTCACTTTTTTTAAGTGATGTCCTCCCAAGTAAGTTACTCATTGACCTACAAAGATTGACCGTTGTTCAAATTCCTAAACTGTATTCTCATTGTGTCTCTCTGGGTTCAGGGATGTCAGGCAACGCTGTGAGTCATGGGATGACATGGCCCTCACAGCTCCCAAATGAGGTCTTCTCTAGGGCCCTGGAGGGAGAAAAGAATAGCCCTACTGATGGACTCTGCCTTTGGTGCAATCCACATTGTATATATGGTACCTTTGCGTCTTTAACATGATGGACCTCTTGATATACACATGTCCTCCAGTGCTTACTAATAGAGAGGTAGCTGTCATTCTGATGTGTGCTTGTGGATGGTGCAGTGGTCTTGTGGAATACTCTAGGCATGGTATCAAATGAATAGTCCAGTCTCTTCTCCTTCCAGTGAGCTGGAGCAGCCATCAGGCAGGTGGTTTTACTTGGAAATGGGGGGTACCACATGAATAGTAATCACCTTGGTCACAGACTTCTGTTCAGGGCTACCAACAAACTCTTTGTGGTTTGGGGATGTAGTAAATATGGACCCAGGGGGTGCCTGTGACTCTGAAGTTTGGATGGTCGTTAGTGGTTGTGTGCTGAAACTAGTGTATGCTTGAGATTGTTCACTTTACACCAGTGGTGTAAGTCCCGGATGGTCACTGTGACTTGTGATCAAAGAGACCTCTCCTGGGACGAGTGTAGGACATAGTTGCATGGTCCATAAGTCGGAGGACTTTATTAAGCCATGAACTGCAGCTGTAAGAGATTTTCTGGCCTAATGGTGTGTTCACACTTTCATTCTATGAAAATGGTAAACTCTGAAAGATTGCAGTGCTATCTGGGTTGGAAGCCTTACACCGACGAGGACCCAATAATTGTCCAGATTGGATTAATATGTCTGACAAAACCAAGGCGTATTCATTGATAACTACAGAGATGAAAGACAATACAACATAGAATTATTATCTGCTTATTATAAGCTAAAGATACCTTGTTGACAGCCCTGAAGAAGTCCATGAATTGGACGAAACGCGTTGGCTACGAGGGAAGAATGATAATATTTTAAGAGGAAGACTATGAAATAAAGAGAAGAAAAAAGTTATTTAAAAATACTTGTGGACTAAGAAGTGTTTTTTTGATGTGGCTAATTGAGAACGTGTTTCAAATGAAGACTATTTTTTTAATACTGACGAAACCGTAAACTAAACAGTGGTGCTGGAATAATTTTTGATTCATTCTACAAAAATGGGTCGATCTGCAGGATCAGTGAGAGCCAAATTGGATTTAGAAAAATGTGCCATAAACAATTCTAAATCAGGCTCTCACTTTGTATTTTAATATTAGATTTATTCAGTAATTATCGTCATTACAGCACTAGCAAAAACAATAAAAATAATACAAGTGAAAGATTCAGTTCTTTAATCTAAACACAGAGTTCCACTCTACAAAATTTGTGTGCACATAGAGCCCGTAAAAAAGGCACATGTCTGGTAATCAGCTAAGCATATTTTCTCATCTCAATATAATGCCATCTGAGGACAGGAACCCATGCACCCTCTCGATGGTCTCCAAAATCATTAAGGATGGCTTTATGTACCTTCTGATTAATTTGAACTGGGGCTCCCCCAAAGATACCTGCCCCTGAGTGTATTAGAGACGGTATTCACTCTCTTACCTGATCCAGGGTTTTCCTTCCTCAACATGTTCCTCAATCAGCGAAATGTTCCTAGTTCCTTCAGAGGCAATAGTGGTACCTTATCAAAAGAAAGTAGGTGAGGATGCCCTTGATTTAAAAAAAATAAATATATATATACCATCCTGTTTCCCTACTTCCCTACGTGACAAAGATACTAGAAGCGCTCGTGGCTCGAGATCTGTATCTTTCTTAAGGGCTCAGATTTCCTTGACCCTTGCCAAGTTGGCTTCTGTCCGGCCCATTCCACTGAAGCAGTCATCCTCTCGGTCATGGACGATATGCGGGAGGAAGTGGACAGAGGCACTACTCAAGCCCTCCTTCGCCTTGATCTCTCAACGGCCTTTGACACAATCAACCGCAATCTCCTGGTGGACCATGTCAAGGCCAAGGACTCTGCAATCAAATGGATCATCTCTTTTTAAAAAGATAGATCTCAATGGGTCTGACTAACCCCCGACAGTTCTCCTAAAGTCCAGCTGAATTGTGGGGTGCCACAAGGTTCTTCCTTTCCACCACACCTCTTCAACTTATACATTCTCCCCCTGGTGCATTCTCTTAAGAAAATTAAGGTTAAAATTTATAATTATGCAGACGATGTAGGAGGCTGGCCTGGCTTGTAGTGGGTACCAGAGGTACTTACACTCTGTACCAGGTCCAGTTATCCCTTATTAGTGTAGAAGAGGTGTTTCTAGCAGCTTAGGCTGATAGAAGTTAGCTATAGCAGAGGAGCTTAGGTTGAACTAGGAGACATGCAAAGCTCCTACTATACCACTGGTGTCATATGCACAATATCATATTATAAGTTACTTAAGTGCAGTGTAAAATGGCTGTGAAATAACGTGGACGTTATTTCACTCAGGCTGCAGTGGCAGGCCTGTGTAAGAATTGTCAGAGCTCCCTATGGGTGGCAAAAGAAATGCTGCAGCCCATAGGGATCTCCTGGAACCCCAATACCCTGGGTACCTCAGTACCATATACTAGGGAATTATAAGGGTGTTCCAATAAGCCAATGTAAATTGGTAAAAATGGTCACTAGCCTGTTAGTGACAATTTGGAAAGAAATGAGAGAGCATAACCACTGAGGTTCTGATTAGCAGAGCCTCAGTGAGACAGTTAGTCACTACACAGGTAACACATTCAGGCACACTTATGAGCACTGGGGCCCTGGGTTACCAGGGTCCCAGTGACACATACAACTAAAACAACCTATATACAGTGAAAAATGGGGGTAACATGCCAGGCAAGATGGTACTTTCCTACAGGAAGTTCCTAGCCCTTGTCGTTCCTGCAGAATCCTCAGCTTCTACTGTCCAGTACTAGCTTCTTTGCACCCACAGCTGGCATTTCCTGGGCATCTGCCCATCTCCGACATGCTTGTGACTTTTGGACTTGGTCCCCTTGTTCCACAGGTACCCTCGTTTGGAAATCCATCGTTGTTGCATTGCTGGTTTGTGTCTTTCCTGCAGAATTCCCCTATCACGACTTCTGTGCTCTTTGGGGAACTTTAGTGCACTTTGCACTCACTTTTCAGGGTCTTGGGGTGGGCTATTTTTCTAACCCTCACTGTTTTCTTACAGTCCCAGCGACCCTCTACAAGGTCACATAGGTTTGGGGTCCATTCGTGGTTCGCATTCCACTTTTGGAGTATATGGTTTGTGTTGCCCCTATCCCTATGTGCCCCCATTGCATCCTATTGTAACTATACATTGTTTGCACTGTTTTCTAAGACTATACTGCATATTTTTGGTATTGTGTACATATATCTTGTGCATATTTGCTATCCTCATACTGAGGGTACTCACTGAGATACTTTGGCATATTGTCATAAAAATAAAGTACCTTTATTTTTAGTATATCTGTGTATTGTGTTTTCTTATGATATTGTGCAAGTGACACTAGTGGTACTGTAGGAGCTTCACTCGTCTCCTAGTTCAGCCTAAGCTGCTCTGCTAAGCTACCATTATCTATCAGCCTAAGCTGCTAGACACCCTATACACTAATAAGGGATACCTGGGCCTGGTGCAAGGTGTAAGTACCCCTTGGTACTCACTACAAGCCAGTCCAGCCTCCTACACTTATGCAAAGATGGGCACCATCTGTGCCCATCAAAGCATTTCCAGGGGCTGGGGGAGGCTACTCTTCCCCAGCCCTGACACCTATTTCCAAAGGGAGAGGGTGTAACACCCTCTCTCTGAGGAAGTCCTTTGTTCTGCCTTCCTGGGCGAGGCGTGGCTGGACCCCAGGAGGGCAGAAACCTGTCTGAGGGGTTGGCAGCAGGAGCAAGAGCTGTAGTGAAACCCTGGGAAAGCCAGTTTGGCGGTACCCGGGCTCTGTGCTAGAGACCCGGGGGATCATGGAATTGTCCCCCCAATGCCAGAATGGCATTGGGGGGGACAATTCCATGATCCTAGACATATTACATGGCCATGTTCGGAGTTACCATAGTGATGCTGTACATAGGTAGAGACCTATGTACAGTACACGCGTGTAATGGTGTCCCCACACTCACAAAGTCCGGGGAATTTGCCCTGAACGATGTGGTGGCACCTTGGCTAGTGCCAGGGTGCCCACACACTAAGTAACTTTGCACCCAACCTTCACCAGGTGAAGGTTAGACATATAGGTGACTTATAAGTTACTTAAGTGCAGTGGTAAATGGCTGTGAAATAACTTGGACCTTATTTCACTCAGGCTGCAAAGGCAGGCCTGTGTAAGAATTGTCAGAGCTCCCTATAGGTGGCAAATGAAATGCTGCAGCCCATAGGGATCTCCTGGAACCCCAATACCCTGGGTACCTTAGTACCATATACTAGGGAATTATAAGGGTGTTTCAGTATGCCAATGTGAATTGGTGAAATTGGTCACTAGCCTGTTAGTGACAATTTAGAAAGCAGAGAGAGCATAACCACTGAGTTTCTGGTTAGCAGAGCCTCAGTGAGACAGTTAGTCATAACACAGGGAACACATACATGGCACACTTATGAGCACTGGGGCCCTGGCGGGCAGGGTCCCAGTAACACATACAACTAAAATAACATATATACAGTGCAATATGGGGGTAACATGCTAGGCAAGATGGTACTTTCTAAAATTCACAACACCCCAGAGTTTAAGAAGTTCTTTCAAGACACTATGCTGCTCATTTGAATTGGATGAACAGCAATCACCTGAAACTAAACTCTGATAAAACAAAGAAATTCATTACCAAAAAGAAGCTTGATCTCTGGAGTCCTTTTTGGCTCCTACGATGGGTCCTCCGCCTTCACCCAAGAACATAGCAAAGAGTCTCTGAGTCATTGCTTAAGAACTCTCTTCGAAAGCACAACTTGGATCTGTGCTGTGATATCCTCCTTCCTTCATCTCCACAGAATCGAGAAAATAAGAAGATTTCCTACTGTGGAGGCGCTGGTGCAAGTTATAAATGCCCTGGTTGTGTCAAGATTAGACTATGTCAATTCCTTCTACGTAATATATGGTGAATGAGCTAACGAGGCGAGCCCGGGGGTGTACGTGAGCTCCAAACCGAACATGATGGACAGAGCTAACCCAGCTCAATCCTCTCAATGTGTCTCCTCCTGTGGTGGTCTGAACTGTGGGTCTTCTACAGAGGAGATCTGCGACGTATTTAAGACATAACATTCAATCAGCAGCGAAATAGGAACCAAGGTGGTATATCACCATGTCCACTTGTTTCCAGTCTGGACACTTGTATCGTTGGAATACAATTATACTATTATAATCTTTCATCAGAAGTAGAAAAGCTACTTTAAAATACACTCATTAATTCCTTGGCACTTGGATCTTTCATTATAGCCAAAGCGCGCTGCGGACGTCCTCCTTGAAAACATTAGATATGTAAGGTAAACACACCACAATTTATATTGGAGAGACCGCTTCTGCACAGCAGACCCACCCTGGGTGCCCTGTGATGGCTGTGTTTCTTTTCCATGCTTTATTGCTGACTTCAGGCATTGGCTCACACTTTTATGTAATCTTGTGGTCACTTGGGTGTGAACTTAAGATTGCCACATTTTCTGTTTTTAGGGTGCTGTTTAACAAAAGAGGCAGATGTGTTGTCTCGCCCAGAGCCCTGCCCCATGGGCTGGCTCTACAACGGAAGGACATGTTACTACTTCTCCAAGAAGGAGGGAGGCTGGAAGGATTGGGACACCAGCCAGAGCTTCTGCGCCTCACACAACGGAACCCTGGCTCAATGACTCTGTGACACTAGCCAGCTTGAGATTTTGTTTCCTCACAAGCCTACCGCATGATGCCCATTGCAAGCGGATCACATTAATTGAACAGGCCTCGCAGCGCCCTACTGGTGACTCCCTACGCTACTCCCTTTGAACCACCCTACCACCAGTGGTCTGTCTAATTTTAGTAAAGGCTGAAGAGAGAGATCACGTTGATTGCTGGGAGGTGTTAAGGTGTGCTTATTAACAGTTATGACACAGTCAGTGATTTGGTGTGATCATATGCTGAGGAATAAAAATATCTAATCTAGAGCTCTGGGGGAGGCATGTTATTTTGTGTTCCCTCACGCTGGGGATGATGTTACAGTCTCACGGTTACTCTGTCTTGTGTGTAAATCGCCTACTCACTTTCTGTCTCTACATCCTCATGTTTAGAAATTGGGTCTCTTCACTCTAGTCGGGGTAAGGGAGGTACACACCTAAGAAAGCCCCTGCTCAGCCCCTTACTAGCTTGGCACATGCAGTCAAACTTATCTCAGAGGCAATGTGTAAAGTATCTGTACCAACACACACAGTGCGAGCACCACAAAAGCACTCATCACCAGTAAAAAAAAAATAGGCAATATTTATCTGAATAAAACAAGACCAAAAGGACAAAAATCCAACATAAATAAGCAAACATACAAGTTTTCAAAGATTAAACTTCAAAATAGCGCTTAGAAACACAATAGCGCCAAGTTCGGTTATCACGACGTCACTTATGGAGTCGTTCCCAACAATCCTACGCCCTTGCGAGGAGGGTGGCATCGGTCACAGAGTCACATGGACCCTCAGGTACAGTACCTTTGGTAACGAGGAAACAAGCCGGTGCACGGAGTCAGGAAAATGAGACGTCACTTGATCCGGTGCGGCGTTGATTCCTTACTGCAGCGCAGGGGAGGTGATGCTGCATCGGTGCAGGGCGTCAGTTCCTGACGATCCAGTGGGGCCCATGAATCTGGCGGGTCCAGACTCAGTGGGTGACTTCAGAGAGTCGCAGTCACGCCACAGGGCTAGGAGTCGGCTGTCACAGACATCGGTTACATGGCACTTCAGGACTCACAGAGTCATTGGACTTCAGCGAGGCTGCGGTGAAGTTGAGCCTGCGGTGTTGGTTGGGGTCGTTGCACTCCAGCTGGGACAATGGCTTTGTGTTGAAGGCAGTGGCGTGGAGTCGTTCAGCAGTGCCAGTTCTACAGTCGTCTTGAGTAGGTGTTCCTGCATCTTCTTGGTTATTAGGCAAGCTTTAACTCCTAGGGGCCCAGAAACTGGAATAGGCACCACTTGGGACGTCAGGGTCCTCAGCAGGAGTACCCAGGTGCTGGAAGGTGAAGTCTTTGATGTTCCTGAGACTTCTTAAAGCTCAGTCCAAGTCCTTATAAAAACATCCCTAGCAGAATTTCAGAAAGCAAAGTCCAATCCTTTTCCTCCACCTGCAAAGCAACAGGCAGAGTGGCTGGTCGACCTCAAGTATCAAGCTCTTCACCTTGGCAGAGGTTCCTCTTGATCCAAAAGTAATCTAACGTTGTGGGGTCAGCAGTCCAATACTTATTCTCATTTCTGCCTTTGAAGCAGGCAAAATTCAAAGGAAAGTCTTTGGAGTGCCCAAGACCCTGCCTCTCCCTTGCTCTGCCACAGACACACACCAAGGGGTCGGAGTCTGTATTATGAGAGGACAGGCACAGCCCTTTCAGGTGTGTCAGCTCCTCCCTCCCTGTAGGAAGGTAGCCTCTTTCTAGCCTTGTTACTCCCACTTTTGGCCTGTTTGTGAGTATATGTCAGGTTGTTTTTACTGTCTCACTGGGATCCTGCTAGTCAGGACACCAGTGCTCATAAGTTTGTGCCCTATATGTGTTCCCTGTGTGGTGCCTGTAGGAGGCTGGACTGGCTTGTAGTGAGTACCAAGGGGTACTTACACCTTGCACCAGGCCCAGGTATCCCTTATTAGTGTATAGGGTGTCTAGCAGCTTAGGCTGATAGATAATGGTAGCTTAGCAGAGCAGCTTAGGCTGAACTAGGAGACGTGTGAAGCTACTACAGTACCACTAATGCCATATGCACAATATCATAAGAAAACACAATACACATTTATACTAAAAATAAAGGTACTTTATTTTTATGTCAATATGCCAAAAGTATCTCAGTGAGTACCCTCAGTATGAGGATAGCAAATATACACAAGATATATGTACACAATACCAAAAATATGCAGTATAGTCTTAGAAAACAGTGCAAACAATGTATAGTTACAATAGGATGCAATGGAAACACATAGGGATAGGGGCAACACAAACCATATGCTCCAAAAGTGGAATGCGAACCACGAATGGACCCCAAACCTATGTGACCTTGTAGAGGGTCGCTGGGACTATTAGAAAATAGTAAGGGTTAGAAAAATAGCCCACCCCAAGACCCTGAAAAGTGAGTGCAAAGTGCACTAAAGTTCCCCAAAGGACATAGAAGTCGTGATAGGGGAATTCTGCAGGAAAGACACAAACCAGCAATGCAACAATGATGGATTTCCAGTCGAGGATACCTGTGGAACAAGGGGACCAAGTCCAAAAGTCACAAGCAAGTCGGAGATGGGCAGATGCCCAGGAAATGCCAGCTGTGGGTGCAAAGAAGCTTCTACTGGACTGAAGAAGCTGAGGATTCTGCAGGAACAACAAGGGCTAGAGACTTCCCCTTTGGAGGATGGATCCCCCACGCCGGGGAGAGTCGTGCAGAAGTGTTTTCCCGCCGAAAGGACGCAAACAAGCCTTATTAGCTGCAAGTCGTGCGGTTAGCGTTTTTGGATGCTGCTGGGGCCCAGGATGGACCAGGATGGTGCAAATTTCGTCTGGGGACAGAGGGGACGCCTGTGAGAAAGTAGCCTCTTTCTAGCCTTGTTACCCCCACTTTTGGCCTGTTTGTGAGTGTATGTCAGGATGTTTGTCACTGTTTTCACTGTCTCACTGGGATCCTGATGGCTAGGCCCCAGTGCTCATAGTGAAAACACTATGTTTTCAGTATGTTTGTTATGTGTCACTGGGACCCTGCTGGTCAGGACCCCAGTGCTCATAAGGTTGTGGCCTATATGTATATGTCACTGGGACCCTGTCACACAGGGCCCCAGTGCTCATAGGTGTGCATGTATGTGTTCCCTGTGTAGTGCCTAACTGTCTCACTGAGGCTCTGCTAACCAGAACCTCAGTGGTTATGCTCTCTCATTACTTTCAAATTGTCTCTAACAGGCTAGTGACCAATTTTACCAATTTACATTGGCTTACTGGAACACCCTTATAATTCCCTAGTATATGGTACTAAGGTACCCAGGGTATTGGGGTTCCAGGAGATCCCTATGGGCTGCAGCATTTCTTTTGCCACCCATAGGGAGCTCTGACAATTCTTACACAGGCCTGCCACTGCAGCCTGAGTGAAATAATGCACACATTATTTCACAGCCATTTTCACTGCACTTAAGTAACTTATAAGTCACCTATATGTCTATCCTTTACCTGGTAAAGGTTAGGTGCAAAGTTACTTAGTGTGTGGGCACCCTGGCACTAGCCAAGGTGCCCCCACATTGTTCAGGGCAAATTCCCCGACTTTGTGAGTGCGGGGACACCATTACATGCGTGCACTACACATAGGTCACTACCTATGTGTAGCTTCACAATGGTAACTCCGAATATGGCCATGTAACATGTCTAAGATCATGGAATTGCCCCCTCTATGCCATCCTGGCATAGTTGGCACAATTCCATGCTCCCAGTGGTCTGTAGCACAGACCCTGGTACTGCCAAACTGCCTTTTCTGGGGTTACACTGCAGCTGCTGCAGCTGCCAACCCCACAGACAGGCTTCTGCCCTCCTGGGGTCCAGCCAGGCCTGGCCCAGGATGGCAGAACAAAGGACTTCCTCAGAGAGGGGGTGTTACACCCTCTCCCTTTGGAAAATGGTGTGAAGGCAGGGGAGGAGTAGCCTCCCCAGCCTCTGGAAATGCTTTGTTGGGCACAAAGGTGCCCAATTCTGCATAAGCCAGTTTGCACCGGTTCAGGGACCCCTCAGCCTTGCCTGGGCGCGAAACTGGACAAAGGAAAGGGGAGTGACCACTCCCCTGACCTGCACCTCCCCTGGGAGGTGCCCAGAGCTCCTCCAGTGTGCTCCAGACCTCTGCCATCTTGGAAACAGAGGTGCTGCTGGCACACTGGACTGCTCTGAGTGGCCAGTGCCCTCTGCTGACGTCAGAGACTCCTTCTGATAGGCTCCTTCAGGTGTTGCTAGCCTATCCTTTGTCCTAAGTAGCCAAACCCTCTTTTCTGGCTATTTAGGGTCTCTTTCTTTGGGGATTCCTCAGATAACGAATGCAAGAGCTCATCAGAGTTCCTCTGCATCTCCCTCTTCACCTTCTGCCAAGAAATCGACTGCTGACCGCGCTGGAAGCCTGCAGAACTGCAACAAAGTAGCTAAGACGACTACTGCAACATTGTAACGCCGCTCCTGCTGCCTTCTCGACTGTTTTTCTTGGTGGTGCATCCTGTGGGGGTAGTCTGCCTCCTCTCTGCATCAGAAGCTGCGAAGAAATCTCCTGTGGGTCGACGGAATCTTCCCCCTGCCAACGCAGGCACCAAAACGCTGCATCACGGTCCCTTGGGTCTCCTCTCACGACGACGAGCGAGGTCCCTTGAATCCAGGAAGACTGTCCAAGTGATCCCCACGGTCCAGTGACTCTTCAATCCAAGTTTGGTGGAGGTAAGTCCTTGCCTCCCCACGCCAGACTGCATTGTTGGTTTTCGCGACTTTTGCAACTTCTCCAGCTCCTGTGCACTTCCGGCGGAAATCCTTTGTGCACCCGGAAGCTGGGGTCCCCGGCACTATAACCTGCATTGCACGACTTCCTAAGTTGTTCTCCGGCAACGTGGGACTCCTTTGTGTGACTTCAGGCGAGCACCGTTTCACGCATCCTTGTAGTGCCTGTTTCTGGCACTTCTCCGGGAGCTACCTGCTGCTGTGAGGGCTCCTTGTCTTGCTCGACGTCCCCTCTACCTCCTGGTCCAATTTGCACCGTCCTGGTCCATCCTGGGCCACAGCAGCATCCAAAAACGCTAACCTCGCGACTTGCAGCTAGCAAGGCTTGTTGGCATCCATCCGGCGGGAAAACACTTCTGCACGACTCTCCAAGGCGTGGGGGATCCATCCTCCAAAGGGGAAGTCTCCAGCCCTTGTCGTTCCTGCAGTATTCACAGTTCATCAGCCTAGTAAGAGCTTCTTTGCACCAACAGCTGCCATTTCTTGGGCATCTGCCCATCTCCGACTTGCTTGTGACTTTTGGACTTGGTCCCCTTGTTCCACAGGTACTCTCAGTCAGGAATCCATCGTTGTTGCATTGCTGATTTGTGTTTTCCTTGCATTATTCCTCTATCACGAATTCTGTGTCTTCAGGGGAACTTTAGTGCACTTTGCACTCACTTTTCAGTGTCTTGGGGTGGGGTATTTTTCTAACCCTTGCTATTTTCTAATAGTCCCAGCGACTCTCTACAAGGTCACATAGGTTTGGGGTCCATTCGTGATTCGCATTCCACTTTTGGAGTATATGGTTTGTGTTGCCCCTATCCCTCTGTGCCTACATTGCATCCTATTGTAATTTTACACTGTTTGCACTGTTTTCTAAGACTATACTGCATATTTTTGGTATTGTGTACATATATCTGGTGTATATTTCTTATCCTCATACTGAGGGTACTCACTGAGATACTTTTGGCATATTGTCATAAAAATAAAGTACCTTTATTTTTAGTATAACTGTGTATTGTGTTTTCTTATGATATTGTGCATAATCATTTGTGGTACTGTAGTAGCTTCACACGTCTCCTAGTTCAGCCTAAGCTGCTCTGCTAAGCTACCATTATCTATCAGCCTAAGCTGCTAGACACCCTCTACACTAATAAGGGATACCTGGGCCTGGTGCAAGGTGTAAGTACCCCTTGGTACTCACTACAAGCCCAGCCTCCTACAACTCCGAGCAAGACAAGGAGCCCTCTCAAAAGCAGGCAGCACCCGCAGAAGTGCCAGAACAGGCACTACGAAGAAAAGTGAAACGGTGCTCGCCTGAAGTTACACAAAGGAGTCCCACGTCGCCGGAGACCAACTTAGAAAGTCGTGCAATGCAGGTTAGAGTGCCGTGGACCCAGGCTTGGCTGTGCACAAAGGATTTCCGCCGGAGTCCTTTGTTCTGCCATCCTGGGCCAGGCCTGGCTGGACCCCAGGAGGGCAGAAGCCTGTCTGTGGGGTTGGCAGCAGCAGCAGCTGCAGTGTAACCCCAGAAAAGGCAGTTTGGCAGTACCAGGGTCTGTGCTACAGACCACTGGGAGCATGGAATTGTGCCAACTATGCCAGGATGGTATAGAGGGGGCAATTCCATGATCTTAGACATGTTACATGGCCATATTCGGAGTTACCATTGTGAAGCTACACATAGGTAGTGACCTATGTGTAGTGCACGCATGTAATGGTGTCCCCGCATTCACAAAGTCGGGGAATTTGCCCTGAACAATGTGGGGGCACCTTGGCTAGTGCCAGGGTGCCAACACACTAAGTAACTTTGCACCTAACCTTTACCAGGTAAAGCATAGACATATAGGTGACTTACAAGTTATTTAAGTGCAGTGAAAATGGCTGTGAAATAATGTGTGCATTATTTCACTCAGGCTGCAGTGGCAGGCCTGTGTAAGAATTGTGAGAGCTCCCTATAGGTGGCAAAAGAAATGCTGCAGCCCATAGGGATCTCCTGGAACCCCAATACCCTGGGTACATCAGTACCATATACTAGGGAATTATAAGGGTGTTCCAGTAAGCCAATGTAAATTGGTAAAATTGGTCACTAGCCTGTTAGTGACAATTTAATAGTAATGAGAGAGCATAACCACTGAGGTTCTGGTTAGCAGAGCCTCAGTGAGACAGTTAGGCACCACACAGGGAACATATACATGCACACTTATGAGCACTGGGGCCCTGTGTGACAGGGTCCCAGTGACACATACATATAGGCCACAAACCTATGAGCACTGGGGTCCTGACCAGCAGGATCCCAGTGACACATAACAAACATACTGAAAACATAGTGTCTTCACTATGAGCACTGAGGCCTGGCTATCAGGATCCCAGTGAGACAGTGAAAACAGTGACAAACACCCTGACATACACTCACAAACAGGCCAAAAGTGGGGGTAACAAGACTAGAAATAGGCTACTTTCTCACACAACCCCCCCCCCCAAACGAAGGACAATAAGGCTAACCTTGGCCAGTTGAGACTTTATTGTCTAAGTGGTGATAAGTAGAGAGTAGCTCTGCAATAGACTGGTTACTCCCTTTATCATCCACTATATGGTTACTTCCCTGTGGGGATGTAAACCACCCTGTTTGAAGTTTTTTAGCTAAGCAACAATGTGAAGATGTATTTTCAGAGTTTCTATCAGTACGTTTTAGTTTAGAGCAGTGGGAATTGTCCACTGAACCTATTTGTAGTGATGGAAATGCCAGACAGGGATGCTGTAGGAGGCTGGACTGGCTTGTAGTGAGTACCAAGGGGTACTTGCACCTTGCACCAGGCCCAGTTATCCCTTATTAGTGTATAGGGTGTCTAGCAGCTTAGGCTGATAGATAATGGTAGCTTAGCAGAGCAGCTTAGGCTGAACTAGGAGACGTGTGAAGCTACTACAGTACCACTTAGTGTCATATGCACAATATCATAAGAAAACACAATACACAGTTATACTAAAAATAAAGGTACTTTATTTTTATGACAATATGCCAAAGTATCTTAGAGTGTACCCTCAGTGAGAGGATAGGAAATATACACAAGATATATATACATAATAGCAAAAATATGCAGTATAGTCTTAGAAAACAGTGCAAACAATGTATAGTTACAATAGGATGCAATGGGGAAACATAGGGATAGGGGCAACACAAACCATATACTCCAAAAGTGGAATGCGAACCACGAATGGACCCCAAACCTATGTGACCTTGTAGAGGGTCGCTGGGACTATTAGAAAATAGTGAGAGTTAGAAAAATAACCCTCCCCAAGACCCTGAAAAGTGAGTGCAAAGTGCACTAAAGTTCCCCTAAGGACAAAGTAGTCGTGTTAGAGGAATAATGCAGGAAAGACACAAACCAGCAATGCAACAACTGTGGATTTTCAATCTAGGGTACCTGTGGAACAAGGGGACCAAGTCCAAAAGTCACAAGCAAGTCGGAGATGGGCAGATGCCCAGGAAATGCCAGCTGCGGGTGCAAAGAAGCTTCTACTGGACAGAAGAAGCTGAGTTTTCTGCAGGAACGAAAAGTGCTAGAGACTTCCCCTTTGGTGGACCGATTTCTCTCGCCTTGGAGAGTCGTGCAGAAGTGTTTTCCCGCCGAAAAAACGCCAACAAGCCTTGCTAGTCGCAAATCGTGCGTTTGGCGTTTTTGGACGCTGCTGGGGCCCAGGAGGGACCAGGAGGTCGCAAATTGGACCTGAAGAGAGAGGGGACGTCGAGCAAGACAAAGAGCCCTCACTGAAGCAGGTAGCTCCCGGACAAGTGCCAGAAACAGGCACTACGAGGATGCGTGAAACAGTGCTCGCCGATGTTGCACAAAGGAGTCCCACGTCGCCGGAGACCAACTTAGAAAGTTGTGCAATGCAGGTTAGAGTGCCGTGGACCCAGGCTTGGCTGTGCACAAAGGATTTCCGCCGGAAGTGCACAAGGGCCGGAGTAGCTGCAAAGTCGCGGTTCCCAGCAATGCAGCCCAGCGAGGGGAGGCAAGGACTTACCTCCACCAAACTTGGGCTGAAGAGTCACTGGACTGTGGGGGTCACTTGGACAGAGTCGCTGGATTCGAGGGACCTCGCTCGTCGTGCTGAGAGGAGACCCAAGGGACCAGTAATGCAGCTCTTTGGTGCCTGCGGTTGCAGGGGGAAGATTCCGTCGACCCACGGGAGATTTCTTCGGAGCTTCTGGTGCAGAGAGGAGGCAGGCTACCCCCACAGCATGCACAAGCAGGAAAACAGTCGAGAAGGCGGCAGGATCAGCGTTACAGAGTTGCAGTAGTCGTCTTTGCTACTATGTTGCAGGTTTGCAGGCTTCCAGTGCGGTCAGCAGTCGGTTCCTTATCAGAAGGTGAAGAGAGAGATGCAGAGGAACTCCGATGAGCTCTTGCATTCGTTATCTGAAGTTTCCCCAGAGACAGAGACCCTAAATAGCCAGAAAAGAGGGTTTGGCTACCTAGGAGAGAGGATAGGCTACTAACACCTGAAGGAGCCTATCAGCAGGAGTCTCTGACGTCACCTGGTGGCACTGGCCACTCAGAGCAGTCCAGTGTGCCAGCAGCACCTCTGTTTCCAAGATGGCAGAGGTCTGGAGCACACTGGAGGAGCTCTGGACACCTCCCAGGGGAGGTGCAGGTCAGGGGAATGGTCACTCCCCTTTCCTTTGTCCAGTTTCGCGCCAGAGCAGGGGCTAAGGGGTCCCTGAACCGGTGTAGACTGGCTTATGCAGAATTGGGCACATCTGTGCCCAAGAAAGCATTTCCAGAGGCTGGGGGAGGCTACTCCTCCCCTGCCTTCACACCATTTTCCAAAGGGAGAGGGTGTCACACCCTCTCTCAGAGGAAGTTCTTTGTTCTGCCATCCTGGGCCAGGCCTGGCTGGACCCCAGGAGGGCAGATGCCTGTCTGAGGGGTTGGCAGCAGCAGCAGCTGCAGTGAAACCCTAGGAAGGGTAGTTTGGCAGTACCAGGGTCTGTGCTACAGACCACTGGGATCATGGGATTGTGCCAACTATGCCAGGATGGCATAGAGGGGGCAATTCCATGATCATAGACATGTTACATGGCCATATTCGGAGTTACCATGGTGAAGCTACATATAGGTAGTGACCTATATGTAGTGCACGCGTGTAATGGTGTCCCCGCACTCACAAAGTTCAGGGAATTGGCTCTGAACAATGTGGGGGCACCTTGGCTAGTGCCAGGGTGCCCTCACACTAAGTAACTTTGCACCTAACCTTTACCAGGTAAAGGTTAGACATATAGGTGACTTATAAGTTACTTAAGTGCAGTGTAAAATGGCTGTGAAATAACGTGGACGTTATTTCACTCAGGCTGCAGTGGCAGGCCTGTGTAAGAATTGTCAGAGCTCCCTATGGGTGGCAAAAGAAATGCTGCAGCCCATAGGGATCTCCTGGAACCCCAATACCCTGGGTACCTCAGTACCATATACTAGGGAATTATAAGGGTGTTCCAGTAAGCCAATGTAAATTGGTAAAAATGGTCACTAGCCTGTCAGTGACAATTTGGAAAGAAATGAGAGAGCATAACCACTGAGGTTCTGGTTAGCAGAGCCTCAGTGAGACAGTTAGTCACTACACAGGTAACACATTCAGGCACACTTATGAGCACTGGGGCCCTGGGTTACCAGGGTCCCAGTGACACATACAACTAAAACAACATATATACAGTGAAAAATGGGGGTAACATGCCAGGCAAGATGGTACTTTCCTACAGATGCTGTCTCAGAAAAGCCATAGCTGGGCAAAAACTTTGTCCATGTGGCTGGAAGAGAGAACAGGGATGCTGTTTCTCTTGAGTTGGAGCAGGGCAGGGATGCTGTCCTATGAGCTCCACACTAGGGCAGGGATGCTGTCCCAAGTGTTGTGAGGCAGTGCAGGGTTTCTGCACTAAAGTTTCTCTGGGAGGGTTGGAGGGATGCTCCATGTTAACTAAAATGGTGCTCTTTTTCTCACCAATGTTAGTTATCCCGCAGAGAGGTACTTCCACCTCAGGGAGTACAGCTTTGCCAGCTGATGATTCCCTTGGAACAGGTGCCACCCCAGGAGAGGTTTCTCCCACCACAGGAATGGTATCCTGAATGGTAGGGTGGTTAGGGGATACTGTGATACCCTTTTTACCTGTTGATGGAGAGGGATCCTGAGTTTTTAGGCCTTCTCTCCTTTGCTTTTTCATTTCACTTGAAATGAGAGGGAACAATTCCTCAGGGATGCCCAGCATGGCTGCATGGGCATAAAACTCTACATCAGCCCAACCTGAGGCCTCTAGGTCATTACCTAAGAGACAGTCTACAGGTAAGCTAGGTGATACCACCACCTGCTTAGGTCCAGTAACTCCACCCCAACTAAACTGAATTATAGCTAAGGGAAGAAACTTAGTGGAGTTATGGACATCAATAATCTTATACTGTTGTCCAATGATGTGTTGTTCAGGAGCCACAAGGTTTTCAGTAAAAAAAGTGAAACTGGCACCTGTGTCCCTGTAGGCCAAGGCCTCAACACCATTTATTGAAACTGTCTGCCTGTACTTATCCATCGTAAGGGGACAAGCAGCCAGTGTGGCAAGGCCAATGCCACTAGGTGTGACAGAAACTGTCTTGGGACTGATTACCCCAGTTTCCACTATGGACCCATAAGTGAACCCAACTACACCCTTTGCTTGACTGTTGCCAGCAGTCCCACCACTAGTACCACTACTGCTAGGGGCACTAGAGCTTGATGTATTAGTGGTGGTAGGCTCAGGGGGTTTACCTGGACAGGACTTATCCCCTGGCCTATGGCCTCTATTTTTACACACAAAGCACCAAGGCTTTTTAAATTGTGTAGGTTGAGAAGAAGAGGAAGAATTAGTTTTATCTCCACTCCCTGAAGAGTGTTTAAGATTTGAAGTGGAATCTTTGGTTTTACCCTTATCCCCATGCTTATCTTGAGATTTTTCACCATCTTTCTCTGAAGGCTTACCATCCATGAATGTCATTTTTAGATTTGTCCCCACCTTTGTCTGAAGGCTTACCATCCTTCTTCTTGCCATCTTTGTCACCCCCTGTATGAAGTTTTCTGTTCACCCTTGTTCTGACCCATTTGTCTGCCTTTTTTTCCAATTCTTGGGGAGAGGTCACATCAGAGTCTACCAGGTACTGGTGCAACAAATCAGACACACAATTATTAAGAATATGCTCTCTCAGGATTAAGTTGTACAGGCTTTCATAGTCAGTCACTTTACTGCCATGTAACCACCCCTCCAAGGCCTTCACTGAATGGTCAATGAAATCAACCCAATCTTGTGAAGACTCCTTTTTGGTCTCTCTGAACTTTATCCTGTATTGTTCAGTGGTTAAGCCATAACCATCAAGGAGTGCACTCTTAAGAATAGTGAAATTGTTGGCATCACTTTCTTTCACAGTAAGGAGTCTGTCTCTACCCTTACCACTAAATGATAGCCATAGGATAGCAGCCCACTGCCTTTGAGGGACATCTTGAACAACACAAGCCCTCTCAAGTGCAGCAAACCACTTGTTAATGTCACCCCCCTCTTTGTAAGGGGGAACTATCTTGTGCAGATTCCTGGAATCATGCTCTTCTACAGGATGACTATGGGGACTACTGCTGCTGCCACCATGGGTTTCTAAACCCAGTTTCTGTCTTTCTCTTTCTACTTCTAGAGACTGCCTATCTAAATCCAGCTGTTGCTGTTTAAGCTTCAGCCTGGATTCCTCCACTCTCAATCTATTGAGCTCCCTTTCTAACACTCTGTCATCAGGGTGGGTGGGAGGGACATGCCTAGAAACAGAAGTGTGATGAGAATGGACAGAAGGAGACCTATCCCTTACAGAGGGCACCCTAACAACTTGGCTAAAAGAAATATCACTTCTACTGTAGTGAGAAGGAATACTCTTGCTATGATGTGAGGCAACACCATCTGTATGGTGTGACCCTACTTCAATACCAACTATGCTAGACTGTCTAGTAATGGGCAGGCTAGGAAGTTTCTTTCTTGAATCTTTCTCCTGGGGAGTCCCTGGATCAGATTGAGAACCATTAGCTACTACTACTTTTTCAACAGATTGTGCACTTATGGCCTTATCTTGTTCTCTAAGCATGTGCAATAAAAGTTCTAAAGAAGGATTCTTCCCTACACTAATACCTCTTTCTATGCAGAGACTCCTTGCTCCTTTCCAGCTAAGGTGATCATATGCAAGTTTCGACAGATCAACATTTTGGCCTGTGCCAGACATTTTTAGAAAGAGTTAAGTGATAGAAAAAGTGAAGAAAAAGTTTTTCAGAACTTTTAGAAAGACAGAAAAAAACTTTTTAAACTTTTTAGAACTTTTTAGAAAGTTTAGAAGTACTTTTCAACACTTAGAAAACAGTGAAAGGAAGAAATGCAAAACTTTTTAGTTATGTGTACATACACTGAACTTGTTTTGTATATTTTTCTCTTATGAAAAGTACAATGTCAAGAGTGGTAGGTAGTCTCAAAGCACTTATCCCACCGCTGCACAACCAATGTAGGAGGCTGGACTGGCTTGTAGTGAGTACCAAGGGGTACTTACACCTTGCACCAGGCCCAGGTACCCCTTATTAGTGTAGAGGGTGTCTAGCAGCTTAGGCTGATAGATAATGGTAGCTTAGCAGAGCAGCTTAGGCTGAACTAGGAGACGTGTGAAGCTACTACAGTACCACAAATGATTATGCACAATATCATAAGAAAACACAATACACAGTTATACTAAAAATAAAGGTACTTTATTTTTATGACAATATGCCAAAAGTATCTCAGTGAGTACCCTCAGTATGAGGATAAGAAATATACCCAAGATATATGTACACAATACCAAAAATATGCAGTATAGTCTTAGAAAACAGTGCATACAGTGTAAAATTACAATAGGATGCAATGGGAGCACATAGGGATAGGGGCAACACAAACCATATACTCCAAAAGTGGAATGTGAATCACGAATGGACCCCAAACCTATGTGACCTTGTAGAGGGTCGCTGGGACTATTAGAAAATAGCAAGGGTTAGAAAAATATCCCACCCCAAGACCCTGACAAGTGAGTGCAAAGTGCACTAAAGTTCCCCTAAAGACACAGAAGTTGTGATAGAGGAATAATGCAAGGAAAACACAAATCAGCAATGCAACAACGATGGATTCCTGACTGAGGGTACCTATGGAACAAGGGGACCGAGTCCAAAAGTCACAAGTAAGTCGGAGATGGGCAGATGCCCAAGAAATGCCAACTGTTGGTGCAAAGAAGCTCTTACTAGGCTGAAGAACTGTGAATACTGCAGGAACGACAAGGGCTAGAGACTTCCCCTTTGGAGGATGGATCCCCCACGCCTTGGAGAGTCGTGAAGAAGTGTTTTCCCGCCGGATGGACGCCAACAAGCCTTGCTAGCTGCAAATCGTGCGGTTGGCGTTTTTGGACGCTGCTGTGGCCCAGGATGGACCAGGAGGTAGAGGGGACGTCGAGCAAGACAAGGAGCCCTCACAGCAGCAGGTAGCCCCCGGAGAAGTACCAGAAACAGGCACTACGAGGATGCATGAAACGGTGCTTTCCTGAAGTCACACAAAGGAGTCCCACGTCGCCGGAGAACAACTTAGGAAGTCGTGCAATGCAGGTTAGAGTGCCGGGGACCCCAGCTTCCGGGTGCACAAAGGATTTCTGCCGGAAGTGCACGGGAGCTGGAGAAGTTGCAAAAGTCGCGAAAACCAACAATGCAGTCTGGCGTGGGGAGGCAAGGACTTACCTCCACCAAACTTGGACTGAAGAGTCACTGGACCGTGGGGGTCACTTGGACAGTCTTGCTGGATTCGTGGGACCTCGCTCGTCGTCGTGAGAGGAGACCCAAGGGACCGTGATGCAGCTTTTTGGTGCCTGCGTTGGCAGGGGGAAGATTCCGTCGACCCACGGGAGATTTCTTCGCAGCTTCTGATGCAGAGAGGAGGCAGACTTCCCCCACAGGATGCACACCAAGAAAAACAGTCGAGAAGGCAGCAGGAGCGGCGTTACAATGTTGCAGTAGTCGTCTTAGCTACTTTGTTGCAGTTTTGCAGGCTTCCAGCGCGGTCAGCAGTCGATTTCTTGGCAGAAGGTGAAGAGGGAGATGCAGAGGAACTCTGATGAGCTCTTGCATTCGTTATCTGAGGAATCCCCAAAGAAAGAGACCCTAAATAGCCAGAAAAGAGGGTTTGGCTACTTAGGACAAAGGATAGGCTAGCAACACCTGAAGGAGCCTATCAGAAGGAGTCTCTGACATCAGCAGAGGGCACTGGCCACTCAGAGCAGTCCAGTGTGCCAGCAGCACCTCTGTTTCCAAGATGGCAGAGGTCTGGAGCACACTGGAGGAGCTCTGGGCACCTCCCAGGGGAGGTGCAGGTCAGGGGAGTGGTCACTCCCCTTTCCTTTGTCCAGTTTCGCGCCCAGGCAAGGCTGAGGGGTCCCTGAACCGGTGTAAACTGGCTTATGCAGAATTGGGCACCTCTGTGCCCAACAAAGCATTTCCAGAGGCTGGGGGAGGCTACTCCTCCCCTGCCTTCACACCATTTTCCAAAGGGAGAGGGTGTAACACCCCCTCTCTGAGGAAGTCCTTTGTTCTGCCATCCTGGGCCAGGCCTCGCTGGACCCCAGGAGGGCAGAAGCCTGTCTGTGGGGTTGGCAGCAGCTGCAGTGTAACCCCAGAAAAGGCAGTTTGGCAGTACCAGGGTCTGTGCTACAGACCACTGGGAGCATGGAATTGTGCCAACTATGCCAGGATGGTATAGAGGGGGCAATTCCATGATCTTAGACATGTTACATGGCCATATTCGGAGTTACCATTGTGAAGCTACACATAGGTAGTGACGCATGTAATGGTAGTGCACGCATGTAATGGTGTCCCCGCACTCACAAAGTCGGGGAATTTGCCCTGAACAATGTGGGGGCACCTTGGCTAGTGCCAGGGTGCCCACACACTAAGTAACTTTGCACCTAACCTTTACCAGGTAAAGGATAGACATATAGGTGACTTATAAGTTACTTAAGTGCAGTGAAAATGGCTGTGAAATAATGTGTGCATTATTTCACTCAGGCTGCAGTGGCAGGCCTGTGTAAGAATTGTCAGAGCTCCCTATGGGTGGCAAAAGAAATGCTGTAGCCCATAGGGATCTCCTGGAACCCCAATACCCTGGGTACCTCAGTACCATATACTAGGGAATTATAAAGGTGTTCCAGTAAGCCAATGTAAATTGGTAAAATTGGTCACTAGCCTGTTAGTGACAATTTAAAAGTAATGAGAGAGCATAACCACTGAGGTTCTGGTTAGCAGAGCCTCAGTGAGACAGTTAGGCACCACACAGGGAACATATACATGCACACTTATGAGCACTGGGGCACTGTGTGACAGGGTCCCAGTGACACATACATATAGGCCACAAACCTATGAGCACTGGGGTCCTGACCAGCAGGATCCCAGTGACACATAACAAACATACTGAAACCATAGTGTCTTCACTATGAGCACTGAGGCCTGGCTATCAGGATCCCAGTGAGACAGTGAAAACAGTGACAAACACCCTGACATACACTCACAAACAGGCCAAAAGTGGGGGTAACAAGGCTAGAAAGAGGCTACTTTCTCACACAGAGGAACTCTGGAGAGGTCTTGCATTCGTTATCTGAAAAATACCCCAGAGGAGAGACCCTAAATAGACAGAAAAAGGTTTGGCTACAAAGAGAGGTAAGAGCCTATCAGAGGGGGTCTCTGACGTCACCTGCTGGCACTGGCCACTCAGAGCAGTCCAGTGTGCCCCCAACACCTCTGAATCCAAGATGGCTGAGGTCTGGGACACACCGGAGGAGCTCTGGGCACCTCCCATGGGAGGTACTGGTCAGGGGAGTGGTCACTCCCCTTTCCTTTGTCCAGTTTGGCGCCAGAGCAGGGCTGGGGGATCCCTGAACCGGTGTAGGCTGGCTTATGCAGAGATGGGCACCATCTGTGCCCATCAAAGCATTTCCAGAGGCTGGGGGAGGCTACTCCTCCCTAGCACTTCTGTGAGAAAGTAGCCTCTTTCTAGCCTTGTTACCCCCACTTTTGGCCTGTTTGTGAGTGTATGTCAGGGTGTTTTCACTGTCTCACTGGGATCCTGCTAGCCAGGGCCCAGTGCTCATAGTGAAAACCATATGTTTTTCAGTATGTTTGTTATGTGTCACTGGGACCCTGCTAGTCAGGACCCCAGTGCTCATAAGTTTGTGGCCTATATGTATGTGTTCCCTGTGTGGTGCCTAACTGTCTCACTGAGGCTCTGCTAACCAGAACCTCAGTGGTTATGCTCTCTCTGTACAAATTGTCACTAACAGACTAGTGACCATTTTCACCAATTTACCTTGGCACACTGGAACACCCTTATAATTCCCTAGCATATGGTACTAAGGTACCCAGGGTATTGTGGTTCCAGGAGATCCCTATGGGCTGCAGCAATTCTTTTGCCACCCATAGGGAGCTCTGACAATTCTTACACAGGCCTGCCACTGCAGCCTGAGTGAAATAATGCAAACATAATTTCACAGCCATTTTCACTGCACTTAAGTAACTTATAAGACACCTATATGTCTAACCTTTACCTAGTAAAGGTTGGGTGCTAAGTTACTTAGTGTGTGGGCACCCTGGCACTAGCCAAGGTGCCCCCACATTGTTCAGGGCAAATTCCCCGGACTTTGTGAGTGCGGGATGTAGGAAAGTACCATCTTGCCTGGCATGTTACCCCCATTTTTCACTGTATATATGTTGTTTTAGTTGTATGTGTCACTGGGACCCTGGTAACCCAGGGCCCCAGTGCTCATAAGTGTGCCTGAATATGTTACCTGTGTAGTGACTAACTGTCTCACTGAGGCTCTGCTAATCAGAACCTCAGTGGTTATGCTCTCTCATTTCTTTCCAAATTGTCACTAACAGGCTAGTGACCATTTTTACCAATTTACATTGGCTTACTGGAACACCCTTATAATTCCCTAGTATATGGTACTGAGGTACCCAGGGTATTGGGGTTCCAGGAGATCCCTATGGGCTGCAGCATTTCTTTTGCCACCCATAGGGAGCTCTGACAATTCTTACACAGGCCTGCCACTGCAGCCTGAGTGAAATAACGTCCACGTTATTTCACAGCCATTTTACACTGCACTTAAGTAACTTATAAGTCACCTATATGTCTAACCTTTACCTGGTAAAGGTTAGGTGCAAAGTTACTTAGTGTGAGGGCACCCTGGCACTAGCCAAGGTGCCCCCACATTGTTCAGAGCCAATTCCCTGAACTTTGTGAGTGCGGGGACACCATTACACGCGTGCACTACATATAGGTCACTACCTATATGTAGCTTCACAATGGTAACTCCGAATATGGCCATGTAACATGTCTATGATCATGGAATTGCCCCCTCTATGCCATCCTGGCATTGTTGGTACAATTCCATGATCCCAGTGGTCTGTAGCACAGACCCTGGTACTGCCAAACTGCCCTTCCTGGGGTTTCACTGCAGCTGCTGCTGCTGCCAACCCCTCAGACAGGCATCTGCCCTCCTGGGGTCCAGCCAGGCCTGGCCCAGGATGGCAGAACAAAGGACTTCCTTTGAGAGAGGGTGTTACACCCTCTCCCTTTGGAAAATGGTGTGAAGGCAGGGGAGGAGTAGCCTCCCCCAGCCTCTGGAAATGCTTTCTTGGACACAGATGTGCCCAATTCTGCATAAGCCAGTCTACACCGGTTCAGGGACCCCTTAGCCCCTGCTCTGGCACGAAACTGGACAAAGGAAAGGGGAGTGACCACTCCCCTGACCTGCACCTCCCCTGGGAAGTGTCCAGAGCTCCTCCAGTGTGCTCCAGACCTCTGCCATCTTGGAAACAGAGGTGCTGCTGGCACACTGGACTGCTCTGAGTGGCCAGTGCCACCAGGTGACGTCAGAGACTCCTGCTGATAGGCTCCTTCAGGTGTTAGTAGCCTTTCCTCTCTCCTAGGTAGCCAAACCCTCTTTTCTGGCTATTTAGGGTCTCTGTCTCTGGGGAAACTTTAGATAACGAATGCATGAGCTCAGCCGAGTTCCTCTGCATCTCTCTCTTCACCTTCTGATAAGGAATCGACTGCTGACCGCGCTGGAAGCCTGCAAACCTGCAACATAGTAGCAAAGACGACTACTGCAACTCTGTAACGCTGATCCTGCCGCCTTCTCGACTGTTTTCCTGCTTGTGCATGCTGTGGGGGTAGCCTGCCTCCTCTCTGCACCAGAAGCTCCGAAGAAATCTCCCGTGGGTCGACGGAATCTTCCCCCTGCAACCGCAGGCACCAAAAAGCTGCATTACCGGTCCCTTGGGTCTCCTCTCAGCACAACGAGCGAGGTCCCTCGAATCCAGCGACTCTGTCCAAGTGACCCCCACAGTCCAGTGACTCTTCAGTCCAAATTTGGTGGAGGTAAGTCCTTGCCTCACCTTGCTGGGCTGCATTGCTGGGAACCGCGACTTTGCAGCTACTCCGGCCCCTGTGCACTTCCGGCGGAAATCCTTTGTGCACAGCCAAGCCTGGGTCCACGGCACTCTAACCTGCATTGCACGACTTTCTAAGTTGGTCTCCGGCGACGTGGGACTCCTTTGTGCAACTTCGGCGAGCAACGTTTCACGCATCCTCGTAGTGCCTGTTTCCGGCACGTCTCCGGGTGCTACCTGCTTCAGTGAGGGCGCTTTGTCTTGCTCGACGTCCCCTCTCTCTTCAGGTCCAATTTGCGACCTCCTGGTCCCTCCTGGGCCCCAGCAGCGTCCAAAAACGCCAAACGCACGATTTGCGACTAGCAAGGCTTGTTGGCGTCCTTCCGGCGGGAAAACACTTCTGCACGACTCTCCAAGGCGAGAGGAATCCGTCCACCAAAGGGGAAGTCTCTAGCCCTTTTCGTTCCTGCAGAAACCTCAGCTTCTTCTGTCCAGTAGAAGCTTCTTTGCACCCGCAGCTGGCATTTCCTGGGCATCTGCCCATCTCCGACTTGCTTGTGACTTTTGGACTTGGTCCCCTTGTTCCACAGGTACTCTAGATTGGAAATCCACAGTGGTTGCATTGCTGGTTTGTGTCTTTCCTTGATTATTCCTCTAACACGACTTCTTTGTCCTTAGGGGAACTTTAGTGCACTTTGCACTCACTTTTCAGGGTCTTGGGGAGGGTTATTTTTCTAACTCTCACTATTTTCTAATAGTCCCAGCGACCCTCTGCAAGGTCACATAGGTTTGGGGTCCATTCGTGGTTCGCATTCCACTTTTGGAGTATTTGGTTTGTGTTGCCCCTATCCCTATGTTTCCCCATTGCATCCTATTGTAACTATACATTGTTTGCACTGTTTTCTAAGACTATACTGCATATTTTTGCTATTGTGTATATATATCTTGTGTATATTTCCTATCCTCTCACTGAGGGTACACTCTAAGATACTTTGGCATATTGTCATAAAAATAAAGTACCTTTATTTTTAGTATAACTGTGTATTGTGTTTTCTTATGATATTGTGCATATGACACTAAGTGGTACTGTAGTAGCTTCACACGTCTCCTAGTTCAGCCTAAGCTGCTCTGCTAAGCTACCATTATCTATCAGCCTAAGCTGCTAGACACCCTATACACTAATAAGGGATAACTGGGCCTGGTGCAAGGTGCAAGTACCCCTTGGTACTCACTACAAGCCAGTCCAGCCTCCTACAGGGGACACCATTACACGCGTGCACTACACATAGGTCACTACCTATGTGTAGCTTCACAATGGTAACTCCGAATATGGCCATGTAACATGTCTATGATCATGGAATTGCCCCCTCTATGCCATCCTGGCATAGGTGGCACAATCCCATGCTCCCAGTGGTCTGTAGCACAGACCCTGGTACTGCCAAAACTGCCTTTTCAGGGGTTTCACTGCAGCTGCTGCTGCTGCCAACCCCTCAGACAGGTTTCTGCCCTCCTGGGGTCCAGCCAGGCTTGGCCCAGGATGGCAGAACAAAGGACTTCCTCAGAGAGAGGGTGTTACACCCTCTCCCTTTGGAAAATGGTGTGAAGGCAGGGGAGGAGTAGCCTCCCCCAGCCTCTGGAAATGCTTTCATGGGCACAGATGGTGCCCATTTCTGCATAAGCCAGTTTACACCGGTTCAGGGACCCCTCAGCCCTGCTCTGGTGCGAAACTGGACAAAGGAAAGGGGAGTGACCACTCCCCTGACCTGCACCTCCCCTGGGAGGTGTCCAGAGCTCCTCCAGTGTGCTCCAGACCTCTGCCATCTTGGAAACAGAGGTGCTGCTGGCACACTGGACTGCTCTGAGTGGCCAGGGCCAGCAGGTGACGCCAGAGACTCCTTCTGATAGGCTCCTTCAGGTGTTGCTAGCCTATCCTCTCTCCTAAGTAGCCAAACCCTGTTTTCTGGCTATTTAGGGTCTCTGCTTTGGGGAATTCCTGAGACAACGAATGCAAGAGCTCATCAGAGTTCCTCTGCATCTCTCTCTTCACCTTCTGCCAAGGAATCGACTGCTGACCGCGCTGGAAGCCTGCAAAACTGCAACAAAGTAGCTAAGACGACTACTGCGACCTTGTAACGCTGATTCTGCCGCCTTCTCAACTGTTTTCCTGGTGGTGCATCCTGTGGGGGTAGTCTGCCTCCTCTCTGCATCAGAAGCTGCGAAGAAATCTCCCGTGGGTCAACGGAATCTTCCACCTGCAACCGCAGGCTCCAGAAAGCTGCATCCCCGGTCCCTTGGGTCTCCTCTCAGCACGACGAGCGAGGTCCCTCGAATCCAGCAACACTGTCCAAGTGACCCTCACAGTCCAGTGACTCTTCAGTCCAAGTTTGGTGGAGGTAAGTCCTTGCCTCCCCACGCCAGACTGCATTGCTGGGAACCGCGACTTTTGCAGCTACTCCGGCCTCTGTACACTTCCGGCGGAAATCCTTTGTGCACAGCCAAGCCTGGGTCCACGGCACTCTAATCTGCATTGCACGACTTTCTAAGTTGGTCTCCGGTGACGTGGGACTCCTTTGTGCAACTTCGGGTGAGCACCGTTTCACTCTCCTTTGTAGTGCCTGTTCTGGCACTTCTGCGGGTGCTGCCTGCTTCTGAGAGGGCTCCTTGTCTTGCTCGACGCCCCCTCTGTCCCCAGACGAAATTGGCGACATCCTGGCCCAACCTGGGCCACAGCAGCATCCAAAAACGCTAACCCCATGACTTGCAGCTAGCAAGGCTTGTTGGCATCCATTCGGTGGGAAAACACTTCTGCACGACTCTCCACGGCGTGGGGGATACATCCTCCAAAGGGGAAGTCTCTAGCCCTTGTCGTTCCTGCAGAATCCTCAGCTTCTTCTGTCCAGTAGAAGCTTCTTTGCACCCACAGCTGGCATTTCCTGGGCATCTGCCCATCTCCGACTAGCTTGTGACTTTTGGACTTGGTCCCATTGTTCCACAGGTACCCTCGACTGGAAATCCATTGTTGTTGCATTGCTGGTTTGTGTCTTTCCTGCAGAATTCCCCTATCACGACTTCTATGTCCTTTGGGGAACTTAGTGCACTTTGCACTCACTTTTCAGGGTCTTGGGGTGGGGTATTTTTCTAACCCTTACTATTTTCGAATAGTCCCAGCGACCCTCTACAAGGTCACATAGGTTTGGGGTCCATTCGTGGTTCGCATTCCACTTTTGGAGTGTATGGTTTGTGTTGCTCCTATCCCTATGTGTTTCCATTGCATCCTATTGTAACTATACATTGTTTGCACTGTTTTTCTAAGACTATACTGCATATTTTTGGTATTGTGTACATATATCTTGTGTATATATTCTATCCTCATACTGAGTGTACTCAATGAGATACTTTTGGCATATTGTCATAAAAATAAAGTACCTTTATTTTTAGTATAACTGTGTATTGTGTTTTCTTATGATATTGTGCATATGGCATTAGTGGTACTGTAGTAGCTTCACACGTCTCCTAGTTCAGCCTAAGCTGCTCTGCTAAGCTACCATTATCTATCAGCCTAAGCTGCTAGACACCCTATACACTAATAAGGGATAACTGGGCCTGGTGCAAGGTGCAAGTACCCCTTGGTACTCACTACAAGCCAGTCCTGCCTCCTACTTTGGTTGTGCAGTGGTGGGATAAGTGCTTTGAGACTACTTACCACTCTTGACATTGTACTTTTCATAAGAGAAAAATATACAAAACAAGTTCAGTGTGTGTACACATAACTAACATGTTTTGCATTTCTTCTTTTGACTCTTTTCTGAGTGCTGAAAAGTACTTCTAAACTTTCTAAAGTTCTTAAAAAGTTTTAAAAGTTGTTTTCTTTCTTTCCAAAAGTTCTGAAAAACGTTTTCTTCACTTTTTCTATCACTTAACTCTTTCTAAAAATGTCTGGCACAGGTCAAACTGTTGATCTGTCCAAAATTGCATATGATCACCTTAGCTGGAAAGGATCAAGGAGTCTCTGCATAGAAAGAGGTTTGAGTGTAGGGAAGAATCCTTCTTTGGAATTGTTGCTTAACATGCTTAGAGAACAAGATAAGGCCAGAAGGGCCCCATCTGTTGAAAAAGTAGCTAATGGTTCCCAATCTGATCCAGGGACTCCCTAGAAATAGATTCAGGAAGGAAACTTCCTAGCCTGCCCATTACTAGACAGTCTAGCATAGTTTGTACAGATGCTGGGTCACATCATACAGATGGTGTGCTCTCACATTACATTGTTAGCCAAGCTGTTAGGGTGCCTTCTGTAAGGGATAGGTCTCATTCTGTCCATTCTCACCATACTTCTGTTTCAATACATGTCCCTCCCACCCACCCTGATGACAGAGTGTTAGAAAGGGAGCTCAATAAATTGAGAGTGGAGGAATCCAGGCTGAAGCTCAAGAAGCAACAGCTGGATTTAGATAGGCAGTCTCTAGAGATAGAAAGAGAAAGACAGAAATTGGGTTTAGAAACCCATGGTGGCAGCAGCAGTATTCCCCATAGTCATCCTGTAAAAGAGCATGATTCCAGGAATCTGCATAAGATAGTTCCCCCTTATAAGGAGGGGGATGACATTAACAAGTGGGTTGCTGCATTTGAGAGGGCCTGTGTTGTACAGGAGGTCCCTCAAAGGCAGTGGGCTGCTATCCTATGGCTATCATTTAGTGGAAAGGGTAGGGATAGGCTCCTTACTGTGAAAGAAAGTGATGCCAATAATTTTACAGTTCTTAAGAATGCACTCCTGGGTGGTTATGGCTTAACCACTGAACAGTACAGGATGAAGTTCAGAGAGACCAAAAAGGAGTCTTCACAAGACTTGGTAGACTTTGTTGACCATTCAGTGAAGGCCTTGGAGGGGTGGTTACATGGCAGTAAAGTGACTGACTATGAAAGCCTATATAACATAATCCTGAGAGAGCATATACTTAATAATTGTGTGTCTGATTCGTTGCACCAGTATCTAGTGGACTCAGATCTGACCTCTCCCCAAGAATTGGGAAAGAAGGCAGACAAATGGGTCAGAACAAGAGTGAACAGAAAAGTTCATACAGGTGATGACAAGGATGGCAAGAAGAAAGATGGTGAAAAATCTCAAGATAAGCATGGGGATAAGGGTAAAACCAAAGATCCCACTTCAAATCTTAAACACTCTTCAGAGGGTGGGGATAAAACAAATTCTTCCTCTTCTTCTCAACCTGCACACATTAAAAAGCCTTGGTGCTTTGTGTGTAAAAACAGAGGCCATAGGCCAGGGGATAAGTCCTGTCCAGGTAAACCCCCTGAGACTACCACCACTAATACATCAAGCTCTAGTGCCCCTAGCAGTAGTGGTACTAGCGGTGGGACTGCTGGCAACAGTCAAGTTAAGGGTGTAGTTGGGTTCACTTATGGGTCCATAATAGAAACTGGGGTAGTTAGTCCCAAGACAGTTTCTGTCACACCTAGTGGCATTGGCCTTGCCACACTGGCTGCTTGTCCCCTTACAATGGATAAGTACAGGCAGACAGTTTCAATAAATGGTGTTGAGGCCTTGGCCTACAGGGACACAGGTGCCAGTATCACTTTGGTGACTGAAAACCTAGTGCATCCTGAACAACACATCATTGGACAACAGTATAAGATTATTGATGTCCATAACTCCTCTAAGTTTCTTCCCAAAGCTATAATTCAGTTTAGTTGGGGTGGAGTTACTGGCCCTAAGCAGGTGGTGGTATCACCTAGCTTACCTGTAGACTGTCTCTTAGGTAATGACCTAGAGGCCTCAGGTTGGGCTGATGTAGAGTTTTATGCCCATGCAGCCATGCTGGGCATCCCTGAGGAATTGTTCCCTCTCATTTCTACTGAAATGAAAAAGCAAAGGAGAGAAGGCCTGAAAACTCAGGATCCCTCTCCATCAACAGGTAAAAAGGGTATCACAGTATCCCCTAACCACCCTACCATTCAGGATACCATTCCTGTGGTGGGAGAAACCTCTCCTAGGGTGGCACCTGTTCCAATGGAATCCTCAGCTGGCAAAGCTGGACTCCCTGAGGTAAAAGTACCTCTCTGTGGGATAACTAAAATTGGTGGGAAAAAGAGCACCATTTTAGTTAAAATGGAGCATCCCTCCAACCCTCCCAGGGAAACTTTAGTGCAGAAACTCTGCACTGCCTCACAACACTTAGGAAAGCATCCCTGCCCTAGTGTGGAGCTCATAGGACAGCATCCCTGCCCTGCTCCAACTCAAGAGAAACAGCATCCCTGTTCTCTCTTCCAGCCATATGGACAAAGTTTTTGCCCAGCTATGGCTTTTCTGAGACAGCATCCCTGTCTGGCATTTCCATCACTACAAATAGGTTCAGTGGACAATTCCCACTGCTCTAAACTAAAACTTACTGATAGAAACTCTGAAAATACATCTTCACATTGTTGCTTAGCTAAAAAACTTCAAACAGGGTGGTTTACATCCCCACAGGGAAGTAACCATATAGTGGATGATAAAGGGAGTAACCAGTTGTAGGAGGCTGGACTGGCTTGTAGTGAGTACCAAGGGGTACTTGCACCTTGTACCAGGCCCAGTTATCCCTTATTAGTGTATAGGGTGTCTAGCAGCTTAGGCTGATAGATAATGGTAGCTTAGCAAAGCAGCTCAGGCTGAACTAGGAGACGTGTGAAGCTACTACAGTACCACTTAGTGTCATATGCACAATATCATAAGAAAACACAATACACAGTTATACTAAAAATAAAGGTACTTTATTTTTATGACAATATGCCAAAGTATCTTAGAGTGTACCCTCAGTAAGAGGATAGGAAATATACACAAGATATATATACACAATAGCAAAAATATGCAGTATAGTCTTAGAAAACAGTGCAAACAATGTATAATTACAATAGGATGCAATGGGGAAACATAGGGATAGGGGCAACACAAACCATATACTCCAAAAGTGGAATGTGAACCACGAATGGACCCCAAACCTATGTGACCTTGTAGAGGGTCGCTGGGACTATTAGAAAATAGTGAGAGTTAGAAAAATAACCCTCCCCAAGACCCTGAAAAGTGAGTGCAAAGTGCACCAAAGTTCCCCTAAGGACAAAATAGTCGTGTTAGAGGGAGAAGGCAAGGAAAACACAAATCAGCAATGCAACAACGATGGATTCCTGTCTGAAGGTACCTGTGGAACAAGGGGACCAAGTCCAAAAGTCACAAGCAGCTCGGAGATGGGCAGATGCCCAAGAAATGCCAGCGGTTGGTGCAAAGAAGCTCTTACTAGGCTGAAGAACTGTGAATACTGCAGGAACGACAAGGGCTAGAGACTTCCCCTTTGGAGGAGGGATCCCCCACGCCTTGGAGAGTCGTGCAGAAGTGTTTTCCCGCCGGATGGACGCCAACAAGCCTTGCTACACGCAAATCGTGCGTTTGGCGTTTTTGGACGCTGCTGGGGCCCAGGAGGGACCAGGAGGTCGCAAATTGGGCCTGCAGAGAGAGGGGACGTCGAGCAAGACAAAGAGCCCTCACTGAAGCAGGTAGCACCCGGAGAAGTGCCAGAAACAGGCACTACGAGGATGCGTGAAACGGTGCTCGCCGAAGTTGCACAAAGGAGTCCCACGTCGCCGGAGACCAACTTAGAAAGTCGTGCAATGCAGGTTAGAGTGCCGTGGACCCAGGCTTGGCTGTGCAAGAAGGATTTCCGCCGGAAGTGCACAGGGGCCGGAGTAGCTTGCAAAGTCGCGGTTCCCAGCAATGCAGCCCAGCGAGGTGAGGCAAGGACTTACCTCCACCAAACTTGGGCTGAAGAGTCACTGGACTGTGGGGGTCACTTGGACGGTGTCGCTGGATTCGAGGGACCTCGCTCGTCGTGCTGAGAGGAGACCCAAGGGACCGGAGATGCAGCTTTTTGGTGCCTGCGGTTGCAGGGGGAAGATTCCGTCGACCCACGGGAGATTTCTTCGGAGCTTCTGGTGCAGAGAGGAGGCAGACTACCCCCACAGCATGCACAAGCAGGAAAACAGTCGAGAAGGCGGCAGGATCAGCGTTACAGAGTTGCAGTAGTCGTCTTTGCTACTATGTTGCAGGTTTGCAGGCTTCCAGCGCGGTCAGCGGTCGATTCCTTATCAGAAGGTGAAGAGGGAGATGCAGAGGAACTCGGCTGAGCTCATGCATTCGTTATCTAAAGTTTCCCCAGAGACAGAGACCCTAAATAGCCAGAAAAGAGGGTTTGGCTACCTAGGAGAGAGGAAAGGCTACTAACACCTGAAGGAGCCTATCAGCAGGAGTCTCTGACGTCACCTGGTGGCACTGGCCACTCAGAGCAGTCCAGTGTGCCAGCAGCACCTCTGTTTCCAAGATGGCAGAGGTCTGGAGCACACTGGAGGAGCTCTGGACACCTCCCAGGGGAGGTGCAGGTCAGGGGAGTGGTCACTCCCCTTTCCTTTGTCCAGTTTCGCGCCAGAGCAGGGGCTAAGGGGTCCCTGAACCGGTGTAGACTGGCTTATGCAGAATTGGGCACCTCTGTGCCCAACAAAGCATTTCCAGAGGCTGGGGGAGGCTACTCCTCCCCTGCCTTCACACCATTTTCCAAAGGGAGAGGGTGTCACACCCTCTCTCAGAGGAAGTTCTTTGTTCTGCCATCCTGGGCCAGGCCTGGCTGGACCCCAGGAGGGCAGATGCCTGTCTGAGGGGTTGGCAGCAGCCGCAGCTGCAGTGAAACCCCAGGAAGGGCAGTTTGGCAGTACCAGGGTCTGTGCTACAGACCACTGGGATCATGGAATTGTACCAACAATGCCAGGATGGCATAGAGGGGGCAATTCCATGATCATAGACATGTTACATGGCCATATTCGGAGTTACCATGGTGAAGCTACATATAGGTAGTGACCTATATGTAGTGCACGCGTGTAATGGTGTCCCCGCACTCACAAAGTTCAGGGAATTGGCTCTGAACAATGTGGGGGCACCTTGGCTAGTGCCAGGGTGCCCTCACACTAAGTAACTTTGCACCTAACCTTTACCAGGTAAAGGTTAGACATATAGGTGACTTATAAGTTACTTAAGTGCAGTGTAAAATGGCTGTGAAATAACGTGGACGTTATTTCACTCAGGCTGCAGTGGCAGGCCTGTGTAAGAATTGTCAGAGCTCCCTATGGGTGGCAAAAGAAATGCTGCAGCCCATAGGGATCTCCTGGAACCCCAATACCCTGGGTACCTCAGTACCATATACTAGGGAATTATAAGGGTGTTCCAGTAAGCCAATGTAAATTGGTAAAAAATGGTCACTAGCCTGTTAGTGACAATTTGAAAGTAATGAGAGAGCATAACCACTGAGGTTCTGGTTAGCAGAGCCTCAGTGAGACAGTTAGGCACCACACAGGGAACATATACATACACACCTATGAGCACTGGGGCCCTGTGTGACAGGGTCCCAGTGACACATACATATAGGCCACAAACCTATGAGCACTGGGGTCCTGACTAGCAGGATCCCAGTGACACATAACAACCATACTGAAAACATGGTGTTTTCACTATGAGCACTGAGGCCTGGCTATCAGGATCCCAGTGAGACAGTGAAAACAGTGACAAACACCCTGACATACACTCACAAACAGGCCAAAAGTGGGGGTAACAAGGCTAGAAAGAGGCTACCTTCTCACACAACCCCCCCCAAACGAAGGACAATAAGGCTAACCTTGGCCAGTTGAGACTTTATTGTCTAAGTGGTGATAAGTAGAGAGTAGCTCTGCAATAGACTGGTTACTCCCTTTATCATCCACTAAATGGTTACTTCCCTGTGGGGATGTAAACCACCCTGTTTGAAGTTTTTTAGCTAAGCAACAATGTGAAGATGTATTTTCAGAGTTTCTATCAGTAAGTTTTAGTTTAGAGCAGTGGGAATTGTCCACTGAACCTATTTGTAGTGATGGAAATGCCAGACAGGGATGCTGTCTCAGAAAAGCCATAGCTGGGCAAAAACTTTGTCCATATGGCTGGAAGAGAGAACAGGGATGCTGTTTCTCTTGGGTTGGAGCAGGGCAGGGATGCTGTCCTATCAGCTCCACACTAGGGCAGGGATGCTGTCCTAAGTGTTGTGAGGTAGTGCAGGGTTTCTGCACTAAAGTTTCTCTGGGAGGGTTGGAGGGATGCTCCATGTTAACTAAAATGGTGCTGTTTTTCTCACCAATGTTAGTTATCCCACAGAGAGGTACTTCCACCTCAGGGAGTCCAGCTTTGCCAGCTGATGATTCCCTTGGAACAGGTGCCACCCCAGGAGAGGTTTCTCCCACCACAGGAATAGTATCCTGAATGGTAGGGTGGTTAGGGGATACTGTGATACCCTTTTTACCTGTTGATGGAGAGGGATCCTGAGTTTTCAGGCCTTCTCTCCTTTGCTTTTTCATTTCACTTGAAATGAGAGGGAACAATTCCTCAGGGATGCCCAGCATGGCTGCATGGGCATAAAACTCTACATCAGCCCAACCTGAGGCCTCTAGGTCATTACCTAAGAGACAGTCTACAGGTAAGCTAGGTGATACCACCACCTGCTTAGGGCCAGTAACTCCACCCCAACTAAACTGAATTATAGCTAAGGGAAGAAACTTAGTGGAGATATGGACATCAATAATCTTATACTGTTGTCCGATGATGTGTTGTTCAGGAGGCACTAGGTTTTCAGTCACCAAAGTGAAACTGGCACCTGTGTCCCTGTAGGCCAAGGCCTCAACACCATTTATTGAAACTGTCTGCCTGTACTTATCCATTGTAAGGGGACAAGCAGCCAGTGTGGCAAGGCCAATGCCACTAGGTGTGACAGAAACTGTCTTGGGACTGATTACATCAGTTTCCACTATGGACCCATAAGTGAACCCAACTACACCCTTTGCTTGACTGTTGCCAGCAGTCCCACCACTAGTACCACTACTGCTAGGGGCACTAGAGCTTGATGTATTAGTGGTGGTAGGCTCAGGGGGTTTACCTGGACAGGACTTATCCCCTGGCCTATGGCCTCTGTTTTTACACACAAAGCACCAGGGCTTTTTAATGTGTGCAGGTTGGGAAGAAGAGGAAGAATTTGTTTTATCCCCACCCTCTGAAGAGTGTTTAAGATTTGAAGTGGGATCTTTGGTTTTACCCTTATCCCCATGCTTATCTTGAGATTTTTCACCATCTTTCTTCTTATTGCCATCTTTGTCACCCCCTGTATGAACTTTTCTGTTCACCCTTGTTCTGACCCATTTGTCTGCCTTCTTTCCCAATTCTTGAGGAGAGGTCAGATCAGAGTCTACCAGGTACTGGTGCAACAAATCAGACACACAATTATTAAGTATATGCTCTCTCAGGATTGTGTTATACAGGCTTTCATAATCAGTAACTTTACTGCCATGTAACCACCCCTCCAAGGCCTTCACTGAATGGTCAATGAAATCAACCCAGTCTTGTGAAGACTCCTTTTTGGTCTCTCTGAACTTTATCCTGTACTGTTCAGTGGTTAAGCCATAACCATCCAGGAGTGCATTCTTAAGAACTGTAAAATTATTGGCATCATTTTCTTTCACTGTAAGGAGCCTATCCCTACCTTTTCCACTAAATGATAGCCATAGGATAGCAGCCCACTGCTTTTGAGGGACATCCTGTACAGCACAGGCCCTCTCAAGTGCAGCAAACCACTTGTTAATGTCATCCCCCTCCTTATAAGGGGGAACTATCTTGTGCAGATTCCTGGAATCATGCTCTTTTGCAGGATGACTATGGGGAATACTGCTGCTGCCACCATGGGTATCTAAACCCAACTTCTGTCTTTCCCTCTCTATTTCTAAAGACTGTCTATCCAAATCCAGCTGTTGCTTCTTGAGCTTCAGTCTGGTTTGTTCCACTCTCAATCTATTGAGCTCCCTTTCTAACAATCTGTCATCAGGGTGGGTGGGAGGGACATTTCTAGATACAGAGGTATGATGGGAATGAACAGAAGGAGACCTGTCCCTTACAGAGGGCACCCTAACAGCTTGGCTACCAGTATAATGTGAGAGCACATCATCAGTATGATGTGATTCAACCTCTGTACCAACTATGCTAGACTGTCTAGTAATGGGAAGGCTGAGAAGTTTCTTTCCTGAACCTTTTCCTGGGGGAGTCCCTGGATCAGATTGAGAACCATTAGCTACTTTTTCTACAGATTGGGCACTTATGGCCTTATCCTGTACTCTAAGCATATTAATTAACAGTTCTAAAGAAGGATTCTTCCCTACACTCAAACCTCTCTCTATGCAGAGACTCCTTGCTCCTTTCCAGCTAAGGTGATCATATGCAAGTTTGGACAGTTCAACTTTTTGGCCTGTGCCAGACATTTTTAGAGAGAGTTAAAGTGATAGACAAAGAGAAAAAAGTTTTCAGAACTTTTTGGAAAGACAGAAAAAACTTTTTAAACTTTTAAGAACTTTTTGAAAGTTTAGAAGTACTTTTCAGCACTTAGAAAAGAGTGAAAAGAGGAAATGCAAAACTTTTTGGCTATGTGTATATACACTGACCTTGTTTTGTATATTTTTCTCTTATGAAAAGTACAATGACAAGAGTGGTAAGTAGTCTCAAAGCACTTATCCCACCACTGCACAACCAATGTAGGAGGCTGGACTGGCTTGTAGTGAGTACCAAGGGGTACTTGCACCTTGTACCAGGCCCAGTTATCCCTTATTAGTGTATAGGGTGTCTAGCAGCTTAGGCTGATAGATAATGGTAGCTTAGCAAAGCAGCTCAGGCTGAACTAGGAGACGTGTGAAGCTACTACAGTACCACTTAGTGTCATATGCACAATATCATAAGAAAACACAATACACAGTTATACTAAAAATAAAGGTACTTTATTTTTATGACAATATGCCAAAGTATCTTAGAGTGTACCCTCAGTAAGAGGATAGGAAATATACACAAGATATATATACACAATAGCAAAAATATGCAGTATAGTCTTAGAAAACAGTGCAAACAATGTATAATTACAATAGGATGCAATGGGGAAACATAGGGATAGGGGCAACACAAACCATATACTCCAAAAGTGGAATGTGAACCACGAATGGACCCCAAACCTATGTGACCTTGTAGAGGGTCGCTGGGACTATTAGAAAATAGTGAGAGTTAGAAAAATAACCCTCCCCAAGACCCTGAAAAGTGAGTGCAAAGTGCACCAAAGTTCCCCTAAGGACAAAATAGTCGTGTTAGAGGGAGAAGGCAAGGAAAACACAAATCAGCAATGCAACAACGATGGATTCCTGTCTGAAGGTACCTGTGGAACAAGGGGACCAAGTCCAAAAGTCACAAGCAGCTCGGAGATGGGCAGATGCCCAAGAAATGCCAGCGGTTGGTGCAAAGAAGCTCTTACTAGGCTGAAGAACTGTGAATACTGCAGGAACGACAAGGGCTAGAGACTTCCCCTTTGGAGGAGGGATCCCCCACGCCTTGGAGAGTCGTCCAGAAGTGTTTTCCCGCCGGATGGACGCCAACAAGCCTTGCTACACGCAAATCGTGCGTTTGGCGTTTGTGGACGCTGCTGGGGCCCAGGAGGGACCAGGAGGTCGCAAATTGGACCTGCAGAGAGAGGGGACGTCGAGCAAGACAAAGAGCCCTCACTGAAGCAGGTAGCACCCGGAGAAGTGCCAGAAACAGGCACTACGAGGATGCGTGAAACGGTGCTCGCCGAAGTTGCACAAAGGAGTCCCACGTCGCCGGAGACCAACTTAGAAAGTCGTGCAATGCAGGTTAGAGTGCCGTGGACCCAGGCTTGGCTGTGCAAGAAGGATTTCCGCCGGAAGTGCACAGGGGCCGGAGTAGCTTGCAAAGTCGCGGTTCCCAGCAATGCAGCCCAGCGAGGTGAGGCAAGGACTTACCTCCACCAAACTTGGGCTGAAGAGTCACTGGACTGTGGGGGTCACTTGGACGGTGTCGCTGGATTCGAGGGACCTCGCTCGTCGTGCTGAGAGGAGACCCAAGGGACCGGAGATGCAGCTTTTTGGTGCCTGCGGTTGCAGGGGGAAGATTCCGTCGACCCACGGGAGATTTCTTCGGAGCTTCTGGTGCAGAGAGGAGGCAGACTACCCCCACAGCATGCACAAGCAGGAAAACAGTCGAGAAGGCGGCAGGATCAGCGTTACAGAGTTGCAGTAGTCGTCTTTGCTACTATGTTGCAGGTTTGCAGGCTTCCAGCGCGGTCAGCGGTCGATTCCTTATCAGAAGGTGAAGAGGGAGATGCAGAGGAACTCGGCTGAGCTCATGCATTCGTTATCTAAAGTTTCCCCAGAGACAGAGACCCTAAATAGCCAGAAAAGAGGGTTTGGCTACCTAGGAGAGAGGAAAGGCTACTAACACCTGAAGGAGCCTATCAGCAGGAGTCTCTGACGTCACCTGGTGGCACTGGCCACTCAGAGCAGTCCAGTGTGCCAGCAGCACCTCTGTTTCCAAGATGGCAGAGGTCTGGAGCACACTGGAGGAGCTCTGGACACCTCCCAGGGGAGGTGCAGGTCAGGGGAGTGGTCACTCCCCTTTCCTTTGTCCAGTTTCGCGCCAGAGCAGGGGCTAAGGGGTCCCTGAACCGGTGTAGACTGGCTTATGCAGAATTGGGCACCTCTGTGCCCAACAAAGCATTTCCAGAGGCTGGGGGAGGCTACTCCTCCCCTGCCTTCACACCATTTTCCAAAGGGAGAGGGTGTCACACCCTCTCTCAGAGGAAGTTCTTTGTTCTGCCATCCTGGGCCAGGCCTGGCTGGACCCCAGGAGGGCAGATGCCTGTCTGAGGGGTTGGCAGCAGCCGCAGCTGCAGTGAAACCCCAGGAAGGGCAGTTTGGCAGTACCAGGGTCTGTGCTACAGACCACTGGGATCATGGAATTGTACCAACAATGCCAGGATGGCATAGAGGGGGCAATTCCATGATCATAGACATGTTACATGGCCATATTCGGAGTTACCATGGTGAAGCTACATATAGGTAGTGACCTATATGTAGTGCACGCGTGTAATGGTGTCCCCGCACTCACAAAGTTCAGGGAATTGGCTCTGAACAATGTGGGGGCACCTTGGCTAGTGCCAGGGTGCCCTCACACTAAGTAACTTTGCACCTAACCTTTACCAGGTAAAGGTTAGACATATAGGTGACTTATAAGTTACTTAAGTGCAGTGTAAAATGGCTGTGAAATAACGTGGACGTTATTTCACTCAGGCTGCAGTGGCAGGCCTGTGTAAGAATTGTCAGAGCTCCCTATGGGTGGCAAAAGAAATGCTGCAGCCCATAGGGATCTCCTGGAACCCCAATACCCTGGGTACCTCAGTACCATATACTAGGGAATTATAAGGGTGTTCCAGTAAGCCAATGTAAATTGGTAAAAAATGGTCACTAGCCTGTTAGTGACAATTTGAAAGTAATGAGAGAGCATAACCACTGAGGTTCTGGTTAGCAGAGCCTCAGTGAGACAGTTAGGCACCACACAGGGAACATATACATACACACCTATGAGCACTGGGGCCCTGTGTGACAGGGTCCCAGTGACACATACATATAGGCCACAAACCTATGAGCACTGGGGTCCTGACTAGCAGGATCCCAGTGACACATAACAACCATACTGAAAACATGGTGTTTTCACTATGAGCACTGAGGCCTGGCTATCAGGATCCCAGTGAGACAGTGAAAACAGTGACAAACACCCTGACATACACTCACAAACAGGCCAAAAGTGGGGGTAACAAGGCTAGAAAGAGGCTACCTTCTCACACCAGTCTATTGCAGAGCTACTCTCTACTTATCACCACTTAGACAATAAAGTCTCAACTGGCCAAGGTTAGCCTTATTGTCCTTCGTTTGGGGGGGAGGGGTTGTGTGAGAAAGTAGCCTCTTTCTAGCCTTGTTACCCCCACTTTTGGCCTGTTTGTGAGTGTATGTCAGGGTGTTTTCACTGTCTCACTGAGATCCTGCTAGCCAGGGCCCAGTGCTCATAGTGAAAACCATATGTTTTTCAGTATGTTTGTTATGTGTCACTGGGACCCTGCTAGTCAGGACCCCAGTGCTCATAAGTTTGTGGCCTATATGTATGTGTTCCCTGTGTGGTGCCTAACTGTCTCACTGAGGCTCTGCTAACCAGAACCTCAGTGGTTATGCTCTCTCTGTACAAATTGTCACTAACAGACTAGTGACCATTTTCACCAATTTACATTGGCACACTGGAACACCCTTAAAATTCCCTAGTATATGGTACTGAGGTACCCAGGGTATTGGGGTTCCAGGAGATCCCTATGGGCTGCAGCAATTCTTTTGCCACCCATAGGGAGCTCTGACAATTCTTACACAGGCCTGCCACTGCAGCCTGAGTGAAATAATGCAAACATTATTTCACAGCCATTTTCACTGCACTTAAGTAACTTATAAGTCACCTATATGTCTAACCTTTACCTAGTAAAGGTTGGGTGCTAGGTTACTTAGAGTGTGGGCACCCTGGCACTAGCCAAGGTGCCCCCACATTGTTCAGGGCAAATTCCCCGGACTTTGTGAGTGCGGGGACACCATTACACGCGTGCACTACACATAGGTCAATACCTATGTGTAGCTTCACAATGGTAACTCCGAATATGGCCATGTAACATGTCTATGATCATGGAATTGCCCCCTCTATGCCATCCTGGCATAGTTGGCACAATCCCATGCTCCCAGTGGTCTGTAGCACAGACCCTGGTACTGCCAAAACTGCCTTTTTAGGGGTTTCCCTGCAGCTGCTGCTGCTGCCAACCCCTCAGACAGGTTTCTGCCCTCCTGGGGTCCAGCCAGGCTTGGCCCAGGATGGCAGAGCAAAGGACTTCCTCAGAGAGAGGGTGTTACACCCTCTTCCTTTGGAAAATGGTGTGAAGGCAGGGGAGGAGTAGCCTCCCCCAGCCTCTGGAAATGCTTTCATGGGCACAGATGGTGCCCATTTCTGCATAAGCCAGTTTACACCGGTTCAGGGACCCCTCAGCCCTGCTTAGGCGCGCAACTGGACAAAGGAAAGGGGAGTGACCACTCCCCTGACCTGCACCTCCCCTGGGAGGTGCCCAGAGCTCCTCCAGTGTGCTCCAGACCTCTGCCATCTTGGAAACAGAGGTGCTGCTGGCACACTGGACTGCTCTGAGTGGCCTGGGCCAGCAGGTGACGTCAGAGACTCCTCCTGATAGGCCCCTTCAGGTGTTGCTAGCCTATCCTCTCTCCTAAGTAGCCAAACCCTCTTTTCTGGCTATTTAGGGTCTCTGCTTTGGGGAATTCCTGAGATAACGAATGCAAGAGCTCATCAGAGTTCCTCTGCATCTCTCTCTTCACCTTCTGCCAGGGAATCGACTGCTGACCGCGCTGGAAGCCTGCAAAACTGCAACAAAGTAGCTAAGACGACTACTGCGACCTTGTAACGCTGATCCTGCCGCCTTCTCGACTGTTTTCCTGGTGGTGCATCCTGTGGGGGTAGTCTGCCTCCTCTCTGCATCAGAAGCTGCGAAGAAATCTTCTGTGGGTCGACGGAATCTTCCCCCTGCAACCGCAGGCACCAAAAAGCTGCATCACTGGTCCCTTGGGTCTCCTCTCAGCATGACGAGCGAGGTCCCTCGAATCCAGCAACACTGTCCAAGTGACCCTCACAGTCCAGTGACTCTTCAGTCCAAGTTTGTTGGAGGTAAGTCCTTGCCTCCCGACGCCAGACTGCATTGCTGGGAACCGCGACTTTTGCAGCTACTCTGGCCTCTGTGCACTTCCGGCAGAAATCCTTTGTGCACAGCCAAGCCTGGGTCCACGGCACTCTAACCTGCATTGCACGACTTTCTAAGTTGGTCTCCGGTGACGTGGGACTCCTTTGTGCAACTTTGGGTGAGCTTCTTCGTAGTGCCTGTTCTGGCACTTCTGCGGGTGCTGTCTGCTTCTGAGAGGGCTCCTTGTCTTGCTCGACGCCCCCTCTGTCCCCATACGAAATTGGCGACATCCTGGCCCATCCTGGGCCACAGCAGCATCCAAAAACGCTTACCGCACGACTTGCAGCTAGCAAGGCTTGTTGGCATCCTTTTGGCGGGAAAACACTTCTGCACGACTCTCCACGGCGTGGGGGATCCATCCTCCAAAGGGGAAGTCTCTAGCCCTTGTCGTTCCTGCAGAATCCTCAGCTTCTTCTGTCCAGTAGAAGCTTCTTTGCACCCACAGCTGGCATTTCCTGGGCATCTGCCCATCTCCGACTTGCTTGTGACTTTTGGACTTGGTCCCCTTGTTCCACAGGTACCCTCGACTGGAAATCCATTGTTGTTGCATTACTGGTTTGTGTCTTTCCTGCAGAATTCCCCTATCACGACTTCTATGTCCTTTGGGGAACTTTTGTGCACTTTGCACTCACTTTTCAGGGTCTTGGGGTGGGGTATTTTTCTAACCCTTACTATTTTCTAATAGTCCCAGCGACCCTCTACAAGGTCACATAGGTTTGGGGTCCATTTGTGGTTCGCATTCCACTTTTGGAGTATATGGTTTGATTTGCCCCTATCCCTATGTGTTTCCATTGCATCCTATTGTAACTATACATTGTTTGCACTGTTTTCTAAGACTATACTGCATATTTTTGGTATTGTGTACATATATCTTGTGTATATTTTCTATCCTCACACTGAGGGTACTCACTGAGATACTTTTGGCATATTGTCATAAAAATAAAGTCCCACGTCGTGAAGAAGCTTGCAGAGGTGTTTCCGTGCAGAAAGACCGCAAACAAGCCTTCCTAGCTGCAAGGGTCGCGTTTAGGGTTTTTGGATGCTGCTGTGGCCCAGGAGGGACCAGGATGTCGCCAATTGCGCGAGGAGACAGAGGGGGCGTCCAGCAAGACAAAGAGCCCACTCAGAAGCAAGCAGCACCCGCAGAAGTGCCGGAACAGGCACTATGAAGTGGAGTGAACCGGAACTCACCCGAAGTCACAAAGGAAGGTCCCACGACGCCGGAGGACAACTCAGGAGGTCGTGCACTGCAGGTTAGAGTGCCGGAGACCCAGGCTTGGCTGTGCACAAAGGAAATCCTGGAGGAGTGCACAGGAGCCGGAGGAGCTGCAAATCACGCGGTTCCCAACAATGCAGTAGAGCGTGGGGAGGCAAGGACTTACCTCCACCAAACTTGGACTGAAGAGTCACTGGACTGTGGGAATCACTTGGACAGAGTTGCTGAGTTCAAGGGACCTCGCTCGTCGTGCTGAGAGGAGACCCAGGGGACCGGTGATGCAGTCTTTTTGGTGCCTGCGGTTGCAGGGGGAAGATTCCGTCGCCCCACGGGAGATTTCTTCGGAGCTTCTAGTGCAGAGAGGAGGCAGACTACCCCCACAGCATGCACCACCAGGAAAACAGTCGAGAAGGCGGCAGGATCAGCATTAAAAGGTCGCAGTAGTCGTCTTTGCTACTTTGTTGCAGTTTTGCAGGCTTCCAGCGCGGTCAGCAGTCGATTCCTTGGCAGAAGGTGAAGAGAGAGATGCAGAGGAACTCTGATGAGCTCTTGCATTCGTTATCTAAAGAATTCCCCAAAGCAGTGACCCTAAATAGCCAGAAAAGGAGGTTTGGCTACTTAGGAGAGAGGATAGGCTAGCAGCACCTGAAGGAGCCTAACAGAAGGTGTCTCTGACGTCACCTGCTGGCACTGGCCACTCAGAGCAGTGCAGTGTGCCAGCAGCACCTCTGTTTCCAAGATGGCAGAGGTCTGGAGCACACTGGAGGAGCTCTGGGCACCTCCCAGGGGAGGTGCAGGTCAGGGGAGTGGTCACTCCCCTTTCCTTTGTCCAGTTTCGCGCCAGAGCAGGGCTGGGGGATCCCTGAACCGGTGTAGACTGGCTTATGCAGAAATGGGCACCATCTGTGCAGTGAAACCCCGAGAAAGGTAGTTTGGCAGTACCCGGGTCTGAGCTAGAGACTCGGGGGATCATGGAATTGTCTCCCCAATTCCAGAATGGCATTGGGGTGACAATTCCATGATCTTAGACATGTTACATGGCCATGTTCGGAGTTACCATTGTGACGCTATACATATGTCGTGACATATGTATAGTGCACGTGTGTAAGGGTGTCCCCGCACTCACAAAGTCCGGGGAATTTGCCCTGAACAATGTGGGAGCACCTTGGCTAGTGCCAGGGTGCCCACACACTAAGTAACTTAGCACCCAAGCTTTACCAGGTAAAGGTTAGACATATAGGTGACTTATAAGTTACTTAAGTGCAGTGGTAAATGGCTGTGAAATAACGTGGACGTTATTTCACTCAGGCTGCAAGGGCAGGCCTGTGTAAGAATTGTCAGAGCTCCCTATGGGTGGCAAAAGAAATGCTGCAGCCCATAGGGATCTCCTGGAACCCCAATACCCTGGGTACCTCAGTATCATATACTAGGGAATTATAAGGGTGTTCCAGTATGCCAATGTAAATTGGTGAAATTGGTCACTAGCCTGTTAGTGACAATTTGGAAAGAATTGAAAGAGCATAACCACGGAGGTTCTGGATAGCAGAGCCTCAGTGAGACAGTTAGTGATGACACAGGTAACACATACAGGGCACACTTATGAGCACTGGGGCCCTGGCTGGCAGGGTCCCAGTGACACATACCACTAAAACAACATATATACAGTGAAGTATGGGGTAACATGCCAGGCAAGATGGTACTTTCCTACAGTGAGGGTTAGACATATAGGTGACTTATAAGTTACTTATGTGCAGTGAAAATGGCTGTGAAATAACGTGGACGTTATTTCACTCAGGCTGCAGTGGCAGGCCTGTGTAAGAATTGCCTGTGCTCCCTATGGGTGGCAAAAGAAATGCTGCAGCACATAGGGATCTCCTGGAACCCCAATACCCTGGGTACCTAAGTACCATATACAAGGGAATTATGTGGGTGTACCAGTGTGCCAATAAGAACTGATAAAATTAGTCACTAGCCTGCAGTGACAATTTTAGAAAGCAGAGAGAGCATAAACACTGAGGTTCTGGTTAGCAGAGCCTCAGTGATACAGTTAGGCACCACACAGGGAACACATACAGGGCATACATTATGAGCACTGGGGTCCTGCCTAGCAGGATCCCAGTGACACAAGGGCAAAAACAAACATACATACAGTGAAAATAGGGGTAACATGTCAGGCAAGATGGTACTTTCCTACACAACCCCCCTCAAACGAAGGACAGTAAGACTATCCTTTTCCAGATGAGTCTTCATTGTCTAAGTAGAAATATCTGGAGAGTCCATCTGCATTGGAGTGGGTAATCCCAGGTCTATGTTCCACTGTATAGTCCATTCCCTGTAGAGATATGGACCACCTCAACAATTTGGGGTTTTCACCTTTCATTTGTTTTAGCCAAAGTAGAGGTTTGTGGGCTGTCTGAACAATAAAGTGAGTACCAAACAGGTATGGTCTCAACTTTTTCAGTGCCCAGACCACAGTAAAGGCCTCCCTCTCTATGGCAGACCAACGCTTTTCTCTAGGGGTCAACCTTCTGCTGATAAAAGCAACTGGTTGATCCTAGCCCTCAGAATTCAGTTGTGATAGTGTTGCCCCTACCCCTAATTCAAATGTATCAGTTTGAACATTGAATTTCTTGGAGTAACATGGGCTTTTTAGGGCATGTGCAGAGCACATGGCCTGTTTGAGCTCCTCAAAAGCTTTCTGACAGCTGGCTGTCTATAACACCTTCTTAGGCATTTTCTTGCTAGTGAGATCATTAAGAGGGGCTGCTATGGAGCCATAATTCTTGATGAATCTCCTATAGTACCCTGTGAGGCCTGAAAAGGCTCTCACCTCGGTCTGTGTTGTAGGTGGCACCCAATCCATGATAGTTTGGATTTTCCCCTGTAGTGATCCAATCTGTTTTCCACCAACAGGTCGCCCAGATAAACCACTTTCCCCTGCCCTATCTGGCACTTTGAGGCCTTGATAGTGAGGCCTGCCTTTTGCAGGGCCTCCAAAACTTTCCATAGGTGGACCAGGTGATCATCCCAGGTGGAGCTAAAGACAGCAATATCATCAAGATATGCTGCACTGAAAGCTTCCAACCCTTGCAGGACTGTGTTCACCAACCTCTGAAAAGTGGCAGGTGCATTTTTCAAACCAAAGGGCATTACTGTGAATTGGTAGTGCCCTCCAATGGTAGAAAATGCAGTCTTGGGTTTAGCTTCTTCTGCCAATCTAATCTACCAATACCCTGCAGTCAGATCAAAAGTGCTAAGATACTTGGCAGAAGCCAGTGTATCAATGAGCTCATCTGCCCTGGGTATAGGGCGAGCATCAATTTTGGTTACCTGACTGAGCCCTCTGTAATCTACACAAAACCTCATCTCTCTCTTTCCATCTTTGGTGTGAGGTTTAGGTACAAGCACAACTGGGATAGCCCAGGGGCTTTCAGAAGGTTCAGTCACCCCTAAATCCAACATTGTCTGCACCTCTTGTTTAATGTAGTCCCTGACATGGTCAGGCTGCCTATAGATTTGACTTTTGACAGGCAGGCTGTCTCCAGTGTCGATTGTATGTTTACACCAGGATGTTGTAACTGGTACAAGTGAAAAGAGGTCTGAAAACTGGCTTAGGAGATTGATGCAGTTGTCTTTCTGTTCTGCAGTCAGACAATCTGCTAAGACTACTCCTTCCACTAAGGCATCTGCTTCAGTGGTGGAGAAGAGATCAGGGAGAGGGTCACTCTCTTCTTCCTATCCCTCATCTGTTGCCATGAGCAGGGTGAGATCACCCCTGTCATAGTAGGGTTTTAGGTTGTTGACATGAATCATCCTAAGGGACTCATGGCATTGCCCAGGTCTACCAAGTAGGTAACCTCACCCTTCTTTTCAACAATGAGATGGGGTCCACTCCATTTGTCTTGGAGTACTCTTGGGGCCACACCTTCTGTCCTGGGTGGTACTGAGTCAGGACAGCCTTCTGGTCATGCCATTGCTTTTGCAGCTCCTGGCTGGCCTGGATATTTTTTACCGGCCTTTTTCATATACTGAGCCATTCTGGATCTTAGGCCAAGTACATAGTCTACTATGTCCTGTTTAGGAGCTTTTAAAGGTTGTTCCCAACCCTCCTTCACAAGAGCAAGTGGACCTCTTACAGGGTGCCCAAAGAGGAGTTCAAAGGGGCTGAAGACCACTGCTTTTTGGGGTACCTCCATGTAAGGAAAAAGGAGGCAAGGTAACAGGACATCCCATCTCCTCCTGAGTTTTTCAGGGAGTCCCATTATCATTCCTTTGAGAGTTTTATTAAACCTCTCAACCAGACCATTTGCTTGTGGATGGTAAAGGGTGGTGAGTTGTAGGTAACACCACACTCCTTCCACATTGCTTTTAGGTATGCAGACATGAAGTTGCTACCTCTGTCTGACACCACCTCTTTAGGAAAACCCACCCTGGAAAAGATTCCCAGGAGGGCCTTTGCCACTGCAGCAGCTGTAGTGGTCCTTAAGGGCATGGCTTCAGGATATCTTGTGGCATGGTCCACTACCACCTAGATAAATCTATTGACTGAAGCAGTTGGAGGGTCAAGGGGGCCAACTATGTCAACCCCTGCCCTTTCAAAGGGCACCCCAACCAATGGAAGTGGAATTAGAGGGGCCTTTGGAGTGCCACTAGTCTTGCCACTGGCTCGGCAGGTCACACAAGATTTACAAAAGTCTTTTGTGTCCTCTGACATATGAGGCCAGTGAAACAAGGGGACAAGTCTTTCCCAGGTTTTCGTCTGGCCCAAATGCCCAGCCAAAGGAATGTCATGTGCTAGGGTGAGAAGAAACTCTCTGTACTGCAGGGGGATAACCAATCTCCTGGCAGCTCCAGGCTTTGGGTCCCTTGACTCTGTGTACAAGAGGTTGTCTTCCCAGTACACCCTATGACTGTCACTGACATCCCCATTTTGCTGTTTGACAGCTTGCTGTCTGAGACCCTCTAATGTGGAACAGGTTTGCTGTGCCACACTCAGCTCTTCCCTGGCAGGCCCCCCTGCACCCAAAAGAACAGCAGTGTCTGCTGCCAGCTCCTCTGGTGTAGGTTCTGCAAAGGGAGAGTATTCCTCTTCCTCAAAAGGGGAATCATCTGTAGAGGGAGAGATAGTGGGTAGGGATTTACCCTTTGTACCCCTAGCTTTAGGGAGCACTTGGTACTTGGTCCATTGTTCCAGGATCCAAGTTTCCCTGTCCTTTTTGCTTCTTGGCCTGAGCCCTTGTTAAAGCAAAAATATGCCCAGGAATGCCCAGCATTGCTGCATGAGCCTCCAACTCCACTTCTGCCCAAACTGATGTTTTCAAATTGTTTCCTAGTAGACAGTCTACAGGTAATTCAGTGGCTACCACAACTTTCTTTGGACCAGTAACTCCCCCCCCGTTTGAGATTCACAACAGCCATGGGGTGGCTAAGAGTGTTGTTAGGAGCTTCTGTCACTTGGTACTGCTGACCAAGTAGGTGTTGATCAGGGTGGACCAGTTTTTCTATCACCGTAGTTACACTGGCTCCTGTGTCCCTGTACGCCTCAACCTCAACACCATTGATTAGGGGAAGTTGCTTGTACTTACCCATATTAAGGGGACAAGCAACCAAGGTGGCAAAATCTATGCCACCATCAGAGACTAAAACAGCCTCTGTGGTCTCCCTAACAGGACCAACCCCAACTACATTGCCAATAGTGACCCAGCTACACCGTTGGATTGGCTATTAGTAGTAGATTTCCCACCACCACTGCTATTACGCAATTGGGAACTAACCCAACCTCTGCCTTCCCCTCTCTACATCTAGAGATTCCCTATCTAAGGCCAGCTGCTGCTGTGTAAGCTTCAGTCTGGTCTCTTCTACCCTCAGCTTTCTGAATTCCCTTTCCATTAAGTTATCCTCAGGGTGGGTGGGTTGGGAATGTTTACACACAGAGGAAATGTGGGAAGTTTCAGAGGGGGACCTGTCCCTAACTGTCTGGACCCTAGTAACCTGGCATCTAGGGGTGAAAGATGCCCTACTGGTGTGGGACCCTCTAACACTACCAGTGTCACTAGGTGCCCTGCTAGGGGGCAGGACTTTGTAAGAACCCTCCCCAGCTTCCTCATGGAACTCCTCTGAGTCTGACTGGGAAGCCTCCCCATTTTCTAACCTGTCCTGAGATGGGCCAGACTGGTTCTGGTCATCTACAGTGAGCATGTTAAAGAGAAACACTTTTGTAGGATTCTTACCTATACTCAAACTTCTTTCCAGGCAGACACCCCTCAAACCTTTATAGTTCAAACTTTCATATGTTGCATTAACAGTTTTGGGAGTGGGCTCTACAACAGACATGATAGAAAAGGTTTAAGGATAGTGAGAGAAAAAGTTTTAGAACTTTAGAAAGCACAGAGAAAAAACTTTTTCTAACTTTGGGAAACCTTTTAAAAGTTTTCAAAAACTTTTCAGAACTTTGTTAAAAGTTTTAGAATAGAAAAGTAAACTTTTTTGGTTAAGTGTACATATACTGAACTATTTGGTATAAGATTTTCTTATGAAAATAACCAAATGACAAAGTTGTAAAGCAGCTGCAAGTACTTATCCCACTGCTGCACCACCAATGTAGGAGGCTGGCCTGGCTTATAGTGGGTACCCTGTGGTACTTACACCCTCTGCCAGGTCCAGTTATCCCTTATTAGTAGAATAGAGGTGTTTCTAGAAGCTTAGGCTGATAGAAGGTAGCTATGGCAAAGCAGCTTAGGCTGATCTAAGAGACATGCAAAGCTCCTACTATACCACTTATATCATATAGCACAATATCATAAGAAAACACAATACTCAGAGTTACTAAAAATAAAGGTACCCTATTTTTATGACAATATGCCAAAAGTATCTCAGAGAATACCATCAGTTAGGAGGTAAGTAATATACACAAGATATATGTACACAAACCCAAAACAGGTAAGTAACAGTAAGAAAAGTAGTGCAAACAATGTACAATCACAATAGGATGCAAAAGGTGAACATAGGTCTAGGGGCAACACAAATCATATACTCCAAAAGTGGAATGCGAATCACAAATGGACCCCAGACCTATGGGAGCTTGTAGAGGGTCGCTGGGGATGTAAGAAAACAGTGAGGGTTTCCAAAATACCCCACCCCAAGACCCTGAAAAGTAGGAGTTAAGGTACCCTACTACCCCAAAAGGACACAATAGTCGTGGTAGGGGGATTCTGCAAGAACCACAAGCACCAGCAAAACACTGAAGATGGATTCGTGGACGTGAAGACCTGCAAGGCAAGGGGACCAAGTCCAAGAGTCGCGATAGTGTCCAGGGGGGGCAGGAGCCCAGGAAACCCCAGATGAAGGTGCAAGAGAGCTGCCTCCGGGTGGAAGAAGCCAAAGATTCTGAAACAACGAAAAGAGCTAGGAACGTCTCCTTTGGATGGAAGATGTCCCACGGCGTGCTGGATGTTGCAGAAGTTTTTCCATACAGTGTAGGAGGCTGGACTGGCTTGTAGTGAGTACCAAGGGGTACTTACACCTTGCACCAGGCCCAGGTATCCCTTATTAGTGTATAGGGTGTCTAGCAGCTTAGGCTGATAGATAATGGTAGCTTAGCAGAGCAGCTTAGGCTGAACTAGGAGACGTGTGAAGCTACTACAGTACCACAAATGATTATGCACAATATCATAAGAAAACACAATACACAGTTATACTAAAAATAAAGGTACTTTATTTTTATGACAATATGCCAAAAGTATCTCAGTGAGTACCCTCAGTATGAGGATAAGAAATATACACAAGATATATGTACACAATACCAAAAATATGCAGTATAGTCTTAGAAAACAGTGCAAACAGTGTAAAATTACAATAGGATGCAATGGAAGCACATAGGGATAGGGGCAACACAAACCATATACTCCAAAAGTGGAATGCGAACCACGAATGGACCCCAAACCTATGTGACCTTGTAGAGGGTCGCTGGGACTATTAGAAAATAGCAAGGGTTAGAAAAATACCCCACCACAAGACCCTGAAAAGTGAGTGCAAAGTGCACTGAAGTTCCCCTAAAGACACAGAAGTCGTGATAGAGGAATAATGCAAGAATAACACAACCCAGCAATGCAACAACAATGGATTTCCAGTCGAGGGTACCTGTGGAACAAGGGGACCGAGTCCAAAAGTCACAAGCAAGTCGGAGATGGGCAGATGCCCAAGAAATGCCAGCTGTTGGTGCAAAGGAGCTTCTACTAGGCTGAAGAAGCTAGGAATTCTGCAGGAACGACAAGGGCTAGAGACTTCCCCTTTGGAGGATGGATCCCCCACGCCGTGGAGAGTCGTGCAGAAGTGTATTCCCGCCGGATGGACGCCAACAAGCCTTGCTAGCTGCAAGTCGTGTGGTAAGTGTTTTTGGACGCTGCTGTGGCCCAGGATGGACCAGGATGTCGCAAATTGGACCAGGAGGTAGAGGGGACGTCGAGCAAGACAAGGAGCCCTCTCAGCAGTAGGTAGCACCCGGAGAAGTGCCAGAAACAGGCACTACAAGGATGCATGAAATGGTGCTCGCCTGAAGTTACACAAAGGGATCCCACGTCGCCGGAGACCAACTTAGGAAGTCGTGCAATGCAGGTTAGAGTGCCGGGGAGCCAGGCTTGGGTGTGCACAAAGGATTTCTGCCGGAAGTGCACGGAAGCCGGAGAAGTTGCAAAAGTTGCGAAAACCAACAATGCAGTCTGGCGTGGGGAGGCAAGGACTTACTTCCACCAAACTTGGACTGAAGAGTCACTGGACCGTGGGGGTCACTTGGACAGTCTTGCTGGATTCAAGGGACCTCGCTCGTCGTCGTGAGAGGAGACCCAAGGGACCGTGATGCAGCTTTTTGGTGCCTGCGGTTGCAGGGGGAAGATTCCGTTGACCCACGGGAGATTTATTCGCAGCTTCTGATGCAGAGAGGAGGCAGACTACCCCCACAGGATGCACCACCAAGAAAAACAGTCGAGAAGGCAGCAGGAGCGGCGTTACAATGTTGCAGTAGTCATCTTAGCTACTTTGTTGCAGTTTTGCAGGCTTCCAGCGCGGTCAGCAGTCGATTTCTTGGCAGAAGGTGAAGAGGGAGATGCAGAGGAACTCTGATGAGCTCTTGCATTCGTTATCTGAGGAATACCCAAAGAAAGAGACCCTAAATAGCCAGAAAAGAGGGTTTGGCTACCTAGGAGAGAGGAAAGGCTACTAACACCTGAAGGAGCCTATCAGCAGGAGTCTCTGACGTCACCTGGTGGCACTGGCCACTCAGAGCAGTCCAGTGTGCCAGCAGCACCTCTGTTTCCAAGATGGCAGAGGTCTGGAGCACACTGGAGGAGCTCTGGACACCTCCCAGGGGAGGTGCAGGTCAGGGGAGTGTTCACTCCCATTTCCTTTGTCCAGTTTCGCGCCAGAGCAGGGGCTAAGGGGTCCCTGAACCGGTGTAGACTGGCTTATGCAGAATTGGGCACATCTGTGCCCAACAAAGCATTTCCAGAGGCTGGGGGAGGCTACTCCTCCCCTGCCTTCACACCATTTTCCAAAGGGAGAGGGTGTCACACCCTCTCTCAGAGGAAGTTCTTTGTTCTGCCATCCTGGGCCAGGCCTGGCTGGACCCCAGGAGGGCAGCTGCCTGTCTGAGGGGTTGGCAGCAGCAGCAGCTGCAGAGAAACCCCAGGAAGGGGTGGTCTGGCAGTACCAGGGTCTGTGCTACAGACCACTGGGATCATGGAATTGTACCAACAATGCCAGGATGGCATAGAGGGGGCAATTCCATGATCATAGACATGTTACATGGCCATATTCGGAGTTACCATGGTGAAGCTACATATAGGTAGTGGCCTATATGTAGTGCACGCGTGTAATGGTGTCCCCGCACTCACAAAGTTCAGTGAATTGGCTCTGAACAATGTGGGGGCACCTTGGCTAGTGCCAGGGTGCCCTCACACTAAGTAACTTTGCACCTAACCTTTACCAGGTAAAGGTTAGACATATAGGTGACTTATAAGTTACTTAAGTGCAGTGTAAAATGGCTGTGAAATAACGTGGACGTTATTTCACTCAGGCTGCAGTGGCAGGCCTGTGTAAGAATTGTCAGAGCTCCCTATGGGTGGCAAAAGAAATGCTGCAGCCCATAGGGATCTCCTGGAACCCCAATACCCTGGGTACCTCAGTACCATATACTAGGGAATTATAAGGGTGTTCCAGTAAGCCAATGTAAATTGGTAAAAATGGTCACTAGCCTGTCAGTGACAATTTGGAAAGAAATGAGAGAGCATAACCACTGAGGTTCTGATTAGCAGAGCCTCAGTGAGACAGTTAGTCACTACACAGGTAACACATTCAGGCACACTTATGAGCACTGGGGCCCTGGGTTACCAGGGTCCCAATGACACATACAACTAAAACAACATATATACAGTGAAAAATGGGGGTAACATGCCAGGCAAGATGGTACTTTCCTACAAAACCCCCCCCCAAACGAAGGACAATAAGACTAGCCATTACCTGATGAGTCTTCATTGTCTAAGTGGAAATATCTGGAGAGTCCATCTGCATTGGAGTGGCTACTCCCAGGTCTATGTTCCACTGTATAGTCCATTCCCTGTAGGGATATGGACCACCTCAACAATTTAGGATTTTCACCTTTCATTTGTTTTAGCCAAAGTAGAGGTTTGTGGTCTGTCTGAACAATGAAGTGAGTGCCAAACAGGTATGGCCTCAACTTCTTCAGAGCCCAGACCACAGCAAAGGCCTCCCTCTCAATGGCAGACCAACGCTTTTCTCTAGGGGTCAACCTTCTACTAATAAAAGCAACAGGTTGATCCTGGCCCTCAGAATTAAGTTGTGATAGGACTGCCCCTACTCCTAATTCAGATGCATCAGTTTGGACTTAGAATTTTTTAGAGTAACAAGGGCTTTTCAGGACAGGTGCAGAGCACATGGCCTGCTTCAGCTCCTCAAAAGCTTTCTGACAGTTTGCTGTCCATAATACCTTTTTAGGCATTTTCTTGGATGTGAGGTCACTAAGAGGGGCTGCAATGGAGCCATAGTTCTTAATGAACCTCCTGTAATACCCAGTGAGGCCTAGGAAGGCTCTCACCTGAGTTTGAGTGGTAGGGGGAACCCAATCAATAATAGTTTGGATTTTCCCCTGAAGTGGTGCAATCTGTTCCCCACCAACAAGGTGTCCCAGATAAACCACCTTACCCTGCCCTATCTGGCACTTTGAAGCCTTGATAGTGAGGCCTGCCTTTTGCAGGGCCTCCAAAACTTTCCAAAGGTGGACCAGGTGATCATCCCAGCTGGAGCTAAAGACAGCTATATCATCCAAATATGCTGCACTGAAAGCTTCCAGCCCTTGCAGGACTGTGTTCACCAACCTCTGAAAAGTGGCAGGTGCATTTTTCAGACCAAAAGGCATTACAGTAAACTGGTAATGTCCTCCAATGGTAGAAAATGCAGTCTTAGATTTAGCATCTTCTGACAATTTGATCTGCCAATACCCTGCAGTCAAATCAAAAGTGCTTAGATACTTGGCAGATGCCAGTGTATCTATGAGCTCATCTGCCCTGGGTATAGGGTGAGCATCAGTTTTGGTTACCAAGTTGAGACCTCTATAGTCGACACAAAACCTCATTTCCTTCTTTCCATCTTTAGAATTGGGTTTTGGTACCAGTACCACAGGAGAAGCCCATGGACTGTCAGAGTGCTCAACCACTCCTAGTTCCAACATCTTCTGAACTTCTTGCTTTATGCAGTCCCTGACATGGTCAGGCTGCCTATAGATCTTACTTTTGACAGGTAAACTGTCTCCAGTATCTATAGTGTGCTCACACCAAGAAGTGGTGCCTGGCACAATGGAGAAGAGTTCTGAAAATTGTCCTAGGAGATTTATGCAATTATCTTTCTGCTCAGCAGTAAGACAATCAGCCAAAACTACACCTTCCACAAGAGCATCTTGTTCTGTGGAAGAGAAGAGATCAGGTAGAGGATCACTGTCTTCTTCCTGTCCCTCATCTGTTGCCATGAGCAGGGTGAGATCAGCCCTGTCATAGTAGGGTTTCAGGCGGTTGACATGGAGCACCCTAAGGGGACTCCTGGCAGTGCCTAAGTCAACCAAGTAGGTGACTTCACCCTTCTTTTCAACAATTGTGTGGGGTCCACTCCATTTATCTTGGAGTGCTCTTGGGGCCACAGGCTCCAAGACCCACACTTTCTGCCCTGGTTGGTACTGAACCAAAACAGCCTTCTGATCATGCCATTGCTTCTGGAGCTCTTGGCTGGCCTAAAGGTTTTTGCTGGCCTTTTTCATGTACTCAGCCATCCTTGATCTGAGGCCAAGTACATAATCCACAATATCCTGCTTAGGAGCTTTTAAAGGTTGTTCCCAACCCTCCTTTACAAGTGTGAGTGGACCCCTAACAGGGTGTCCAAAAAGAAGTTCAAAGGGGCTGAAGCCCACTCCTTTCTGGGGTACCTCCCTGTAGGCAAAAAGGAGGCATGGTAGAAGGATATCCCATCTCCTGCGGAGTTTTTCAGGGAGTCCCATAATCATGCCTTTGAGAGTTTTATTAAATCTCTCCACCAGTCCATTTGTTTGTGGATGATAGGGTGTTGTGAACTTGTAAGTTACACCACACTCCTTCCACATGGCCTTTAAGTATGCAGACATGAAATTGCTTCCTCTGTCTGATACTACTTCCTTTGGGAAGCCCACCCTGGAAAATATTCCCAGTAGGGCCTTTGCCACTGCAGGAGCTGTAGTGGTCCTTAAAAGAATTGCTTCAGGATATCTTGTGGCATGGTCCACTACCACCAAGATAAACCTATTGCCTGAAGCAGTAGGAGGGTCAAGGGGGCCAACTATGTCAACCCCTACCCTTTCAAAGGGAACCCCACCCACAGGCAGTGGGATAAGGGGTGCCTTTGGAGTGCCACCTGTCTTGCCACTGGCTTGACAGGTTTCACAGGACTTACAAAATTCTTTTGTGTCCTCAGACATCCTAGGCCAATGAAACAGTGGTACCAATCTGTCCCAAGTTTTCATTTGACCCAGGTGCCCAGCTAAGGGAATGTCATGTGCCAGTGTTAGGAGGAACTTTCTGTACTCCTGAGGAATCACTAATCTCCTGGCAGCTCCAGGTTTAGGATCCCTATGCTCAGTGTACAAGAGGTTGTCCTCCCAGTAAACTCTGTGAGAGTCACTGACATCCCCATTAGCCTGTTTGACAGCTTGCTGTCTGAGACCCTCTAATGTGGGACAGGTTTGCTGTGCCACACTCAGCTCCTCTCTGGCAGGCCCCCCTTCACCCAAAAGCTCAGCAGTGTCTGCTTCCAGCTCCTCTGGTGTAGGTTCTGCACAGGGAGGGAATTCTTCTTCCTCAGAAGTAGAATCCACTGTAGAGGGAGGGATAGTAGGAAGTGGTTTGCTTCTACTAGCCCTAGCTTTAGGGAGCACTTGGTCCATTGTTCCAGGATCCAAGCTTCCCTGTCCTTTTTGCTTTTTGGCCTGAGCCCTTGTCAAAGCAAAAATATGCCCTGGGATGCCCAGCATTGCTGCATGGGCCTCCAACTCCACATCTGACCAAGCTGATGTCTCCAAATCGTTCCCTAATAGACAGTCTACAGGTAAATCTGAAGCTACCACAACTTTCTTTGGACCAGATACCCCCCCCCAGTTGAGATTTACAACAGCCATGGGGTGGCTTTGTGTTATGTTGTGAGCATCGGTTACTTGGTACTGGTGTCCAAGTATGTGTTGTTCAGGGTGCACCAGTTTCTCAATCACCATTGTGACACTGGCACCTGTGTCCCTGTAGGCCTGGACCTCAACACCATTTATTAGGGTTAGTTGCTTGTACTTCTCCAAGTTATGGGGGCAAGCAACCAAAGTGGCTAAGTCAATAGCCCCTTCAGAGACTAAAGTAGCCTCTGTGGTCTCCCTAATCAGACCAACCCCAACTAAATTACCAAAAGTGAGCCCAGCTACTCCCTTGGATTGGCTATTAGTAGGTTTGCTCCCACCACCACTGCTATTAGTAGGGACACTAGGTGTAGCAGTAGGGGTTGTAGTGGTAGGAGCTGTGGTGCCTTTCTTTGGACAACTGGGATCTGTTGTCCAATGGCCTTTTATTTTACATAAATAGCACCATGGTTTCTTTTCCTTGTTCTGATTAAAGGAGGATTTGGGCCCACCACCCCCACCAGAGTGTTTTTGTGGGCCTGATGAAGACTCATTTTTAGATTTGTCCCCACCCTTGTCAGAAGACTTACCATCCTTCTGTTTGTTGCCATCTTTGTCACCCCCTGTATGAACTTTTCTGTTCACTCTTGTTCTGACCCATTGGTCTGCCTTCTTTCCCAATTCTTGGGGAGAGGTCAGATCAGAGTCCACCAAGTACTGGTGCAACAAATCAGACACACAATTATTAAGAATATGCTCTCTCAGGATCAAGTTATACAGGCTGTCATAATCAGTAACTTTACTGCCATGTAACCACCCCTCCAAGGCCTTCACTGCCTGGTCAATGAAATCAACCCAGTCTTGTGAAGACTCCTTTTTGGTATCTCTGAACTTTATCCTGTACTGTTCAGTGGTTAAGCCATAACCACCCAGGAGTGCATTCTTAAGAACTTGGAAATTGTTAGCATCATTTTCTTTTACAGTAAGGAGCCTATCCCTACCTTTTCCAGTAAATGATAGCCATAGGATAGCAGCCCACTGCTTTTGAGGGACATCCTGTACAGCACAGGCCCTCTCAAGTGCAGCAAACCACTTGTTAATGTCATCCCCCTCCTTATAAGGGGGAACTATCTTGTGCAGATTCCTGGAATCATGCTCTTTTGCAGGATGACTATGGGGAATACTGCTGCTGCCACCATGGGTATCTAAACCCATCTTCTGTCTTTCCCTCTCTATTTCTAAAGACTGTCTATCCAAATCCAGCTGTTGCTTCTTGAGCTTCAGTCTGGTTTGTTCCACTCTCAATCTATTGAGCTCCCTTTCTAACAATCTGTCATCAGGGTGGGTGGGAGGGACATTTCTAGATACAGAGGTATGATGGGAATGAACAGAAGGAGACCTGTCCCTTACAAAGGGCACCCTAACAGCTTGGCTACCAGCATAATGTGAGAGCACATCATCAGTATGATGTGATTCAACCTCTGTACCAACTATGCTAGACTGTCTAGTAATGGGCAGGCTGAGAAGTTTCTTTCCTGAACCTTTTCCTGGGGGAGTCCCTGGATCAGATTGAGAACCATTAGCTACTTTTTCTACAGATTGGGCACTTATGGCCTTATCCTGTACTCTAAGCATATTAATTAACAGTTCTAAGGAAGGATTCTTCCCTACACTCAAACCTCTCTCTATGCAGAGACTCCTTGCTCCTTTCCAGCTAAGGTGATCATATGCAAGTTTGGACAGTTCAACTTTTTGGCCTGTGCCAGACATTTTTAGAGAGAGTTCAAGTGATAGAAAAAGAGAAAAAAGTTTTCAGAACTTTTTGGAAAGACAGAAAAAAACTTTTTAAACTTTTAAGAACTTTTTGAAAGTTTAGAAGTACTTTTCAGCACTTAGAAAAGAGTGAAAAGAGGAAATGCAAAACTTTTTGGCTATGTGTATATACACTGACCTTGTTTTGTATATTTTTCTCCTATGAAAAGTACAATGACAAGAGTGGTAAGTAGTCTCAAAGCACTTATCCCACCGCTGCACAACCAATGTAGGAGGCTGGACTGGCTTGTAGTGAGTACCAAGGGGTACTTGCACCTTGCACCAGGCCCAGTTATCCCTTATTAGTGTATAGGGTGTCTAGCAGCTTAGGCTGATAGATAATGGTAGCTTAGCAGAGCAGCTTAGGCTGAACTAGGAGACGTGTGAAGCTACTACAGTACCACTTAGTGTCATATGCACAATATCATAAGAAAACACAATACACAGTTATACTAAAAATAAAGGTACTTTATTTTTATGACAATATGCCAAAGTATCTTAGAGTGTACCCTCAGTGAGAGGATAGGAAATATACACAAGATATATATACACAATAGCAAAAATATGCAGTATAGTCTTAGAAAACAGTGCAAACAATGTATAGTTACAATAGGATGCAATGGGGAAACATAGGGATAGGGGCAACACAAACCATATACTCCAGAAGTGGAATGCGAACCACGAATGGACCCCAAACCTATGTGACCTTGTAGAGGGTCGCTGGGACTATTAGAAAATAGTGAGAGTTAGCAAAATAACCCTCCCCAAGACCCTGAAAAGTGAGTGCAAAGTGCACCAAAGTTCCCCTAAGGACAAAATAGTCGTGTTAGAGGGAAAATGCAAGGAAAACACAAATCAGCAATGCAACAACGATGGATTCCTGACTGAGGGTACCTGTGGAACAAGGGGACCAAGTCCAAAAGTCACAAGTAGCTCGGAGGTGGGCAGATGCCCAAGAAATGCCAGCGGTTGGTGCAAAGAAGCTCTTACTAGGCTGAAGAACTGTGAATACTGCAGAAACGACAAGGGCTAGAGACTTCCCCTTTGGAGGATGCATCCCCCACGCCTTGGAGAGTCGTGCAGAAGTGTTTTCCCGCCGGATGGACGCCAACAAGCCTTGCTACACGCAAATCGTGCGTTTGGCGTTTTTGGACGCTGCTGGGGCCCAGGAGGGACCAGGAGGTCGCAAATTGGACCTGCAGAGAGAGGGGACGTCGAGCAAGACAAAGAGCCCTCACTGAAGCAGGTAGCACCCGGAGAAGTGCCAGAAACAGGCACTACGAGGTTGCACAAAGGAGTCCCACGTCGCCGGAGACCAACTTAGAAAGTCGTGCAATGCAGGTTAGAGTGCCGTGGACCCAGGCTTGGCTGTGCACGAAGGATTTCCGCCGGAAGTGCACAGGGGCCGGAGTAGCTTGCAAAGTCGCGGTTCCCAGCAATGCAGCCCAGCGAGGTGAGGCAAGGACTTACCTCCACCAAACTTGGGCTGAAGAGTCACTGGACTGTGGGGGTCCCTTGGACGGTGTCGCTGGATTCGAGGGACCTCGCTCGTCGTGCTGAGAGGAGACCCAAGGGACCGGTAATGCAGCTTTTTGGTGCCTGCGGTTGCAGGGGGAAGATTCCGTCGACCCACGGGAGATTTCTTCGGAGCTTCTGGTGCAGAGAGGAGGCAGACTACCCCCACAGCATGCACAAGCAGGAAAACAGTCGAGAAGGCGGCAGGATCAGCGTTACAGAGTTGCAGTAGTCGTCTTTGCTACTATGTTGCAGGTTTGCAGGCTTCCAGCGCGGTCAGCGGTCGATTCCTTATCAGAAGGTGAAGAGGGAGATGCAGAGGAACTCGGATGAGCTCATGCATTCGTTATCTAAAGTTTCCCCAGAGACAGAGACCCTAAATAGCCAGAAAAGAGGGTTTGGCTACCTAGGAGAGAGGAAAGGCTACTAACACCTGAAGGAGCCTATCAGCAGGAGTCTCTGACGTCACCTGGTGGCACTGGCCACAGAACACCCTTATAATTCCCTAGTATATGGTACTGAGGTACCCAGGGTATTGGGGTTCCAGGAGATCCCTATGGGCTGCAGCATTTCTTTTGCCACCCATAGGGAGCTCTGACAATTCTTACACAGGCCTGCCACTGCAGCCTGAGTGAAATAACGTCCACGTTATTTCACAGCCATTTTACACTGCACTTAAGTAACTTATAAGTCACCTATATGTCTAACCTTTACCTGGTAAAGGTTAGGTGCAAAGTTACTTAGTGTGAGGGCACCCTGGCACTAGCCAAGGTGCCCCCACATTGTTCAGAGCCAATTCACTGAACTTTGTGAGTGCGGGGACACCATTACACGCGTGCACTACATATAGGTCACTACCTATATGTAGCTTCACCATGGTAACTCCGAATATGGCCATGTAACATGTCTATGATCATGGAATTGCCCCCTCTATGCCATCCTGGCATTGTTGGTACAATTCCATGATCCCAGTGGTCTGTAGCACAGACCCTGGTACTGCCAGACTGCCCTTCCTGGGGTTTCTCTGCAGCTGCTGCTGCTGCCAACCCCTCAGACAGGCAGCTGCCCTCCTGGGGTCCAGCCAGGCCTGGCCCAGGATGGCAGAACAAAGAACTTCCTCTGAGAGAGGGTGTGACACCCTCTCCCTTTGGAAAATGGTGTGAAGGCAGGGGAGGAGTAGCCTCCCCCAGCCTCTGGAAATGCTTTGTTGGGCACAGATGTGCCCAATTCTGCATAAGCCAGTCTACACCGGTTCAGGGACCCCTTAGCCCCTGCTCTGGCGCGAAACTGGACAAAGGAAAGGGGAGTGACCACTCCCCTGACCTGCACCTCCCCTGGGAGGTGCCCAGAGCTCCTCCAGTGTGCTCCAGACCTCTGCCATCTTGGAAACAGAGGTGCTGCTGGCACACTGGACTGCTCTGAGTGGCCAGTGCCCCCTGCTGACGTCAGAGACTCCTTCTGATAGGCTCCTTCAGGTGTTAGTAGCCTATCCTCTCTCCTAACTAGCCAAACCCTCTTTTCTGGCTATTTAGGGTCTCTTTCTTTGGGGATTCCTCAGATAACGAATGCAAGAGCTCATCAGAGTTCCTCTGCATCTCCCTCTTCACCTTCTGCCAAGAAATCGACTGCTGACCGCGCTGGAAGCCTGCAAAACTGCAACAAAGTAGCTAAGACGACTACTGCAACATTGTAATGCCGCTCCTGCTGCCTTCTCGACTGTTTTTCTTGGTGGTGCATCCTGTGGGGGTAGTCTGCCTCCTCTCTGCATCAGAAGCTGCGAAGAAATCTCCTGTGGGTCGACGGAATCTTCCCCCTGCCAACGCAGGCACCAAAAAGCTGCATCACGGTCCCTTGGGTCTCCTCTCACGACGACGAGCGAGGTCCCTTGAATCCAGCAAGACTGTCCAAGTGTCCCACACGGTCCAGTGACTCTTCAGTCCAAGTTTGGTGGAGGTAAGTCCTTACCTCCCCACGCCAGACTGCATTGTTGGTTTTCGCAACTTTTGCAACTTGTCCAGCTCCTGTGCACTTCCGGAGGACATCCTTTGTGCACCCCCAAGCTGGGGTCCCCGGCACTCTAACCTGCATTGCACGACTTCCTAAGTTGTTCTCCGGCGACGTGGGACTCCTTTGTGTGACTTCAGGCGAGCACTGTTTCACGCATCTTCGTAGTGCCTGTTTCTGGCACTTCTCCGGGTGCTATCTGCTGCTGTGAGGGCTCCTTGTCTTGCTCGACGTCCCCTCTACCTCCTGGTCCAATTTGCACTGTCCTGGTCCATCCTGGGCTACAGCAGCCTCCAAAAACGCTAACCGCACGACTTGCAGCTAGCAAGGCTTGTTGGCGTCCATCCGGCAGGAAAACACTTCTGCACGACTCTCCAAGGCGTGCGAGATCCATCCTCCAAAGGAGAAGTCTCTAGCTCTTGTCGTTCCTGCAGTATTTACAGTTCTTCAGTCCAGTAAGAGCTTCTTTGCACCAACAGTTGGCATTTCTTGGGCATCTGCCCATCTCCGACTTGCTTGTGACTTTTGGACTCGGTCCCCTTGTTCCACAGGTACCCTCGATTGGAAATCCATTGTTGTTGCATTGTTGGGTTGTGTTTTTCTTGCATTATTCCTCTATCACGACTTCTGTGTCTTTAGGGGAACTTCAGTGCACTTTGCACTCACTTTTCAGGGTCTTGGGGTGGGGTATTTTTCTAACCCTTGCTATTTTCTAATAGTCCCAGCGACCCTCTACAAGGTCACATAGGTGTGGGGTCCATTCGTGATTCGCATTCCACTTTTGGAGTATATGGTTTGTGTTGCCCCTATCCCTATGTGCCTACATTTCATCCTATTGTAATTTTACACTGTTTGTACTGTTTTCTAAGACTATACTGCATATTTTTGGTATTGTGTACATATATCTTGTGTATATTTCTTATCCTCATACTGAGGGTATTCACTGAGATACTTTTGGCATATTGTCATAAAAATAAAGTACCTTTATTTTTAGTATAACTGTGTATTGTGTTTTCTTATGATATTGTGCATAATCATTTGTGGTACTGTAGTAGCTTCACACGTCTCCTAGTTCAGCCTAAGCTGCTCTGCTAAGCTACCATTATCTATCAGCCTAAGCTGCTAGACACCCTCTACACTAATAAGGGATACCTGGGCCTGGTGCAAGGTGTAAGTACCCCTTGGTACTCACTACAAGCCAGTCCAGCCTCCTACAGTCTGCCTGTACCTATCCATTGTAAGGGGACAAGCAGCTAGTGTGGCAAGGCCAATGCCACTAGGTGTGACAGAAACTGTCTTGGGACTAACTTCCCCAGTTTCTATTATGGACCCATAAGTGAACCCAACTACACCCTTAACTTGACTGTTGTCAGCAGTCACACCACTAGTACCACTACTGCTAGGGGCACTAGAGCTTGATGTATTAGTGGTGGTAGGCTCAGGGGGTTTACCTGGACAGGACTTATCCCCTGGCCTATGGCCTCTATTTTTACACACAAAGCACCAAGGCTTTTTAACTTGTGTAGGTTGAGAAGAAGAGGAAAAATTTGTTTTATCCCCACCCCTTGAAGAGTGTTTAAGATTTGAAGTGGGATCTTTGGTTTTACCCTTATCCCCATGCTTATCTTGAGATTTTTCACCATCTTTCTTCTTGCCATCCTTGTCACCACCTGTATGAACTTTTCTGTTCACTCTTGTTCTGACCCATTTGTCTGCCTTCTTTCCCAATTCTTGGGGAGAGGTCAGATCAGAGTCTGCCAAGTACTGGTGCAACAAATCTGACATACAATTATTAAGAATATGCTCTCTCAGGATTAAGTTATACAGGCTTTCATAGTCAGTCACTTTACTGCCATGTAACCACCCCTCCAAGGCCTTCACTGAATGGTCAATGAAATCAATCCAGACTTGTGAAGACTTATTTTTGGTCTCTCTGAACTTTATCCTGTATTGTTCAGTGGTTAAGCCAGACCCATCAAGGAGTGCATTCTTAAGAATAGTGAAATTGTTGGCATCACTTTCTTTCACAGTAAGGAGTCTATCCCTACCCTTTCCACTAAATGATAGCCATAGGATAGCAGCCCACTGCCTTTGAGGGACATCCTGAACAACACAGGCCCTCTCAAGTGCAGCAAACCACTTGTTAATGTCATCCCCCTCCTTATATGGGGGAACTATCTTATGCAGATTCCTGGAATCATGCTCTTTTACAGGATGACTATGGGGAATAGTGCTGCTGCCACCATGGGTTTCGAAACCCAATTTCTGTCTTTCTTTTTCTATCTCTAGAGACTGCCTATCTAAATCCAGCTGTTGCTTCTTGAGCTTCAGCCTGGATTCCTCCACTCTCAATCTATTGAGCTCCCTTTCTAACACCCTGTCATCAGGGTGGGTGGGAGGGACATGTCTTGAAACAGAAGTATGCTGAGAATGGACAGAAGGAGACCTATCCCTTACAGAGGGCACCCTAACAGCTTGGCTAACAGTATAATGTGAGAGCACACCATCTGTATGATGTGACCCAACATCTGTACCAACTATGCTAGACTGTCTAGTAATGGGCAGGCTAGGAAGTTTCCTTCCTGAATCTATCTCTAGGGGAGTCCCTGGATCAGATTGGGAACCATTAGCTACTTTTTCAACAGATGGGGCCCTTCTGGCCTTATCTTGTTCTCTAAGCATGTTAAGCAATAATTCCAAAGAAGGATTCTTCCCTACACTTAAACCTCTATCTATGCAGAGACTCCTTGCTCCTTTCCAGCTAAGGTGATCATATGCAATTTTGGACAGATCAACAGTTTGACCTGTACCAGACATTTTTAGAAGAGTTTAAGTGATAGAAAAAGTGAAGAAAAAGTTTTTCAGAACTTTTGGAAAGTTTAGATGTACTTTTCAGCACTTAGAAAAGAGTGAAAAGAGGAAATGCAAAACTTTTTAGTTATGTGTACATACACTGAACTTGTTTTGTATATTTTTCTCTTATGAAAAGTGTAGGAGGCTGGACTGGCTTGTAGTGGGTACCAAGGGGTACTTGCACCTTGCACCGGGCCCAGTTATCCCTTTTTAGTGTATAGGGTGTCTAGCAGCTTAGGCTGATAGATAATGGTAGCTTAGCAGAGCAGCTTAGGCTGAACTAGGAGACGTGTGAAGCTACTACAGTACCACTTAGTGTCATATGCACAATGTCATTAGAAAACACAATACACAGTTATACTAAAAATAAAGGTACTTTATTTTTATGACAATATGCCAAAGTATCTTAGAGTGTACCCTCAGTGAGAGGATAGGAAATATACACAAGATATATATACACAATAGCAAAAATATGCAGTATAGTCTTAGAAAACAGTGCAAACAATGTATAGTTACAATAGGATGCAATGGGGAAACATAGGGATAGGGGCAACACAAACCATATACTCCAGAAGTGGAATGCGAACCACGAATGGACCCCAAACCTATGTGACCTTGTAGAGGGTCGCTGGGACTATTAGAAAATAGTGAGAGTTAGAAAAATAACCCTCCCCAAGACCCTGACAAGTGAGTGCAAAGTGCACCAAAGTTCCCCTAAGGACAAAAGAGTCGTGTTAGAGGAATAATGCAGGAAAGACACAAACCAGCAATGCAACAACTGTGGATTTCCAATCTAGGGTACCTGTGGAACAAGGGGACCAAGTCCAAAAGTCACAAGCAAGTCGGAGATGGGCAGATGCCCAGGAAATGTCAGCTGCGGGTGCAAAGAAGCTTCGACTGGACAGAAGAAGCTGAGGTTTCTGCAGGAACGAAAAGGGCTAGAGACTTCCCCTTTGGTGGACGGATCCCTCTGGCCTTGGAGAGTCGTGCAAAAGTATTTTCCCGCCGGAAGGACGCCAACAAGCCTTGCTACACGCAAATCGTGCGTTTGGCGTTTTTGGACGCTGCTGGGGCCCAGGAGGGACCAGGAGGTCGCAAATTGGACCTGAAGAGAGAGGAGACGTCGAGCAAGACAAGGAGCCCTCACTGAAGCAGGTAGCACCCGAAAAAGTGCCAGAAACAGGCACTACGAGGATGCGTGAAACGGTGCTCACCGAAGTTGCACAAAGGAGTCCCACGTCGCCGGAGACCAACTTAGAAAGTCGTGCAATGCAGGTTAGAGTGCCGTGGACCCAGGCTTGGTTGTGCACAAAGGATTTCCGCCGGAAGTGCACAGGGGCCGGAGTAGCTGCAAAGTCACGGTTCCCAGCAATGCAGCCCAGCGAGGTGAGGCAAGGACTTACCTCCACCAAACTTGGGCTGAAGAGTCACTGGACTGTGGGGGTCACTTGGACAGCATCGCTGGATTCGAGGGACCTCGCTCGTCGTGCTGAGAGGAGACCCAAGGGACCGGTAATGCAGCTTTTTGGTGCCTGCGGTTGCAGGGGGAAGATTCCGTCAACCCACGGGAGATTTCTTCGGAGCTTCTGGTGCAGAGAGGAGGCAGGCTACCCCCACAGCATGCACAAGCAGGAAAACAGTCGAGAAGGCGGCAGGATCAGCGATACAGAATTGCAGTAGTCGTCTTTGCTACTATGTTGCAGGTTTGCAGGCTTCCAGCGCGGTCAGCGGTCGTTTCCTTATCAGAAGGTGAAGAGAGAGATGCAGAGGAACTCGGCTGAGCTCATGCATTCGTTATCTAAAGTTTCCCCAGAGACAGAGACCCTAAATAGCCAGAAAAGAGGGTTTGGCTACCTAGGAGAGAGGAAAGGCTACTAACACCTGAAGGAGCCTATCAGCAGGAGTCTCTGACGTCACCTGGTGGCACTGGCCACTCAGAGCAGTCCAGTGTGCCAGCAGCACCTCTGTTTCCAAGATGGCAGAGGTCTGGAGCACACTGGAGGAGCTCTGGACACCTCCCAGGGGAGGTGCAGGTCAGGGGAGTGGTCACTCCCCTTTCCTTTGTCCAGTTTCGCGCCAGAGCAGGGGCTAAGGGGTTCCTGAACCGGTGTAGACTGGCTTATGCAGAATTGGGCACCTCTGTGCCCAACAAAGCATTTCCAGAGGCTGGGGGAGGCTACTCCTCCCCTGCCTTCACCCCATTTTCCAAAGGGAGAGGGTGTCACACCCTCTCTCAGAGGAAGTTCTTTGTTCTGCCATCCTGGGCCAGGCCTGGCCGGACCCCAGGAGGGCAGCTGCCTGTCTGAGGGGTTGGCAGCAGCAGCAGCTGCAGTGAAACCCCAGGAAGGGCAGTCTGGCAGTACCAGGGTCTGTGCTACAGACCACTGGGATCATGGAATTGTACCAACAATGCCAGGATGGCATAGAGGGGGCAATTCCATGATCATAGACATGTTACATGGCCATATTCGGAGTTACCATGGTGAAGCTACATATAGGTAGTGACCTATATGTAGTGCACGCGTGTAATGGTGTCCCCGCACTCACAAAGTTCAGTGAATTGGCTCTGAACAATGTGGGGGCACCTTGGCTAGTGCCAGGGTGCCCTCACACTAAGTAACTTTGCACCTAACCTTTACCAGGTAAAGGTTAGACATATAGGTGACTTATAAGTTACTTAAGTGCAGTGTAAAATGGCTGTGAAATAACGTGGACGTTATTTCACTCAGGCTGCAGTGGCAGGCCTGTGTAAGAATTGTCAGAGCTCCCTATGGGTGGCAAAAGAAATGCTGCAGCCCATAGGGATCTCCTGGAACCCCAATACCCTGGGTACCTCAGTACCATATACTAGGGAATTATAAGGGTGTTCCAGTAAGCCAATGTAAATTGGTAAAATTGGTCACTAGCCTGTTAGTGACAATTTGAAAGTAATGAGAGAGCATAACCACTGAGGTTCTGGTTAGCAGAGCCTCAGTGAGACAGTTAGGCACCACACAGGGAACATATACATGCACACCTATGAGCACTGGGGCCCTGTGTGACAGGGTCCCAGTGACACATACATATAGGCCACAAACCTATGAGCACTGGGGTCCTGACCAGCAGGATCCCAGTGACACATAACAACCATACTGAAAACATAGTGTTTTCACTATGAGCACTGAGGCCTGGCTATCAGGATCCCAGTGAGACAGTGAAAACAGTGACAAACACCCTGACATACACTCACAAACAGGCCAAAAGTGGGGGTAACAAGGCTAGAAAGAGGCTACCTTCTCACAAAAAGTACAATGTCAAGAGTGGTAAGTAGTCTCAAAGCACTGATCCCACCGCTGCACAACCAATGTAGGAGGCTGGACTGGCTTGTAGTGAGTACCAAGGGGTACTTGCACCTTGCACCAGGCCCAGTTATCCCTTATTAGTGTATAGGGTGTCTAGCAGCTTAGGCTGATAGATAATGGTAGCTTAGCAGAGCAGCTTAGGCTGAACTAGGAGACGTGTGAAGCTACTACAGTACCACTAATGCCATATGCACAATATCATAAGAAAACACAATACACAGATATACTAAAAATAAAGGTACTTTATTTTTATGACAATATGCCAAAAGTATCTTAGAGTGTACCCTCAGTGAGAGGATAGGAAATATACACAAGATATATATACACAATAGCAAAAATATGCAGTATAGTCTTAGAAAACAGTGCAAACAATGTATAGTTACAATAGGATGCAATGGGGAAACATAGGGATAGGGGCAACACAAACCATATACTCCAGAAGTGGAATGCGAACCACGAATGGACCCCAAACCTATGTGACCTTGTAGAGGGTCGCTGGGACTATTAGAAAATAGTGAGAGTTAGAAAAATAACCCTCCCCAAGACCCTGACAAGTGAGTGCAAAGTGCACCAAAGTTCCCCTAAGGACAAAAGAGTCGTGTTAGAGGAATAATGCAGGAAAGACACAAACCAGCAATGCAACAACTGTGGATTTCCAATCTAGGGTACCTGTGGAACAAGGGGACCAAGTCCAAAAGTCACAAGCAAGTCGGAGATGGGCAGATGCCCAGGAAATGCCAGCTGCGGGTGCAAAGAAGCTTCGACTGGACAGAAGAAGCTGAGGTTTCTGCAGGAACGAAAAGGGCTAGAGACTTCCCCTTTGGAGGATGGATCCCCCACGCCGTGGAGAGTCGTGTAGAAGTGTTTTCCCGCCGAAAGGATGCCAACAAGCCTTGCTAGTTGCAAGTCGTGCGGTTAGCGTTTTTGGATGCTGCTGTGGCCCAGGATGGACCAGGATGTCGCCAATTGCGTCTGGGGACAGACAGGGCGTCAGGCAAGACAAGGAGCCCTCTCAGAAGCAGGCAGCACCAGCAGAAGTGCTAGAACAGGCACTACGAAGAAGAGTGAAACGTGCTCACCCGAAGTTGCACAAAGGAGTCCCACGTCGCCGGAGACCAACTTAGAAAGTCGTGCAATGCAGGTTAGAGTGCCGTGGACCCAGGCTTGGCTGTTGTGAGAAAGTAGCCACTTTCTAGCCTTGTTACCCCCACTTTTGGCCTGTTTGTGAGTGTATGTCAGGGTGTTTTCACTGTATATATGTTGTTTTAGTTGTATGTGTCACTGGGACCCTGCCAGCCAGGGCCACAGTGCTCATAAGTGTGCCTTACTGTGTTACCTGTGTAGTGACTAACTGTCTCACTGAGGCTCTGCTATCCAGAACCTCAGTGGTTATGCTCTCTCATTACTTTCAAATTGTCACTAACAGGCTAGTGACCAATTTTACCAATTTACATTGGCTTACTGGAACACCCTTATAATTCCCTAGTATATGGTACTGAGGTACCCAGGGTATTGGGGTTCCAGGAGATCCCTATGCGCTGCAGCATTTCTTTTGCCACCCATAGGGAGCTCTGACAATTCTGACACAGGCCTGCCACTGCAGCCTGAGTGAAATAATGCACACATTATTTCACAGCCATTTTCACTGCACTTAAGTAACTTATAAGTCACCTATATGTCTAGCCTTTACCTGGTAAAGGTTAGGTGCAAAGTTACTTAGTGTGTGGGCACCCTGGCACTAGCCAAGGTGCCCCCACATTGTTCAGGGCAAATTCCCCGACTTTGTGAGTGCTGGAGACACATTATGTGCGTGCACTACACATAGGTCACTACCTATGTGTAGCTTCACAATGGTAACTCCGAATATGGCCATGTAACATGTCTAAGATCATGGAATTGCCCCCTCTATGCCATCCTGGCATAGTTGGCACAATTCCATGCTCCCAGTGGTCTGTAGCACAGACCCTGGTACTGCCAAACTGCCTTTTCAGGGGTTTCACTGCAGCTGCTGCTGCTGCCAACCCCACAGACAGGCTTCTGCCCTCCTGGGGTCCAGCCAGGCCTGGCCCAGGATGGCAGAACAAAGGACTTCCTCAGAGAGGGGGTGTTACACCCTCTCCCTTTGGAAAATGGTGTGAAGGCAGAGGAGGAGTAGCCTCCCCCAGCCTCTGGAAATGCTTTCTTGGGCACAGATGTGCCCAATTCTGCATAAGCCAGTTTACACCGGTTCAGGGACCCCTCAGCCCTGCTTAGGCGCGAAACTGGACAAAGGAAAGGGGAGTGACCACTCCCCTGACCTGCACCTCCCCAGGGAGGTGCCCAGAGCTACTCCAGTGTGCTCCAGACCTCTGCCATCTTGGAAACAGAGGTGCTGCTGGCACACTGGACTGCTCTGAGTGGCCAGTGCCAGCAGCTAACGTCAGAGACTCCTTCTGATAGGCTCCTTTAGGTGTTGCTAGCCTATCCTCTCTCCTAAGTAGCCAAACCCTCTTTTCTGGTTATTTAGGGTCTCTGTCTTTGGGGATTCCTCAGATAACGAATGCAAGAGCTCATCAGAGTTCCTCTGCATCTCTCTCTTCACCTTCTGCCAAGGAATCGACTGCTGACCGCGCTGGAAGCCTGCAAAACTGCAACAAAGTAGCAAAGACGACTACTGCGACCTTGTCACGCTGCTCCTGCTGCCTTCTCGACTGTTTTACTGGTGGTGCATCCTGTGGGGGTAGTCTGCCTCCTCTCTGCATCAGAAGTTGCGAAGAAATCTCCTGTGGGTCGACGGAATCTTCCCCCTGCAACCGCAGGCACCAAAAAGCTGCATCACCGGTCCCTTGGGTCTCCTCTCACGACAACGAGCGAGGTCCCACGAATCCAGCAAGACTGTCCAAGTGACCCACACGGTCCAGTGACTCTTCAGTCCAAGTTTGGTGGAGGTAAGTCCTTGCCTTCCCACGCCAGACTGCATTGTTGGTAACCGTGACTTTTGCAACTTCTCCGGCCTCTGTGCACTTCCGGCGGAAATCCTTTGTGCACACCCAAGCCTGGGTCCACAGCACTCTAACCTGCATTGCACGACTTTCTAAGTTGGTCTCCGGCGACGTGGGACTCCTTTGTGTAACTTCAGGCAAGCACCATTTCACTTTTCTTCGTAGTGCCTGTTCTGGCACTTCTGCAGGAGCTGCCTGCTTCTGAGAGGGCTCCTTGTCTTGCTCGGCATCCCCTCTGTCCCCTGACGAAACTGGCGACATTCTGGTCCATCCTGGGCTACAGTAGCATCAAAAAACGCTAACCACACAACTTGCAGCTAGCAAGGCTTGTTGGTGTCCATTTGGCAGGAAAACACTTCTGCACGACTCTCCACCGCGTGGGGGGTCCATTCTCCAAAGGGGAAGTCTCTAGCCCCTGTCGTTCTTGCAGAATCTTCAGCTTCTTCAGTCCAGTAGAAGCTTCTTTGCACCCACAGCTGGCATTTCCTGGGCATCTGCCCATCTCCGACTTGCTTGTGACTTTTGGACTTGGTCCCCTTGTTCCACAGGTACCCTCGACTGGAAGTCCATCGTTGTTGCATTGCTGGTTTGTGTCTTTCCTGCAGAATTCCTCTATCACGACTTCTATGTCCTTTGGGGAACTTTAGTGCACTTTGGACTCATTTTTCAGGGTCTTGGGGTGGGGTATTTTTCTAACCCTCACTATTTTCTAATAGTCCCAGCGACCCTCTACAAGGTCACATAGGTTTGGGGTCCATTCGTGGTTCGCATTCCACTTTTGGAGTATATGGTTTGTGTTGCCCCTATCCCTATGTGCTCCCATTGCATCCTATTGTAATTTTACACTGTTTGCACTGTTTTCTAAGACTATACTGCATATGTTTGGTATTGTGTACATATATCTTGTGTATAATTTCTATCCTCATACTGAGGGTATTCACTGAGATACTTTTGGCATATTGTAATAAAAATAAAGTACCTTTATTTTTAGTATATCTGTGTATTGTGTTTTTTTATGATATTGTGCATAGGGCATTAGTGGTACTGTAGCAGCTTCACACGTCTCCTAGTTCAGCCTAAGCTGCTCTGCTAAGCTACCATTATCTATCAGCCTAAGCTGCTAGACACCCTATACACTAATAAGGGATAACTGGGCCTGGTGCAAGGTGTAAGTACCCCTTGGTACTCACTACAAGCCAGTCCAGCCTCCTACATTGGTTGTGCAGCGGTGGGATAAGTGCTTTGAGACTACTTACCACTCTTGACATTGTACTTTTCATAAGAGAAAAATATACAAAACAAGTTCAGTGTGTGTACACATAGCTAAAAAGTTTTGCATTCCCTCTTTTCACTCTTTTCTAAGTGCTGAAAAGTACTTCTAAACTTTCTAAAAAGTTCTAAAAAGTTTTAAAAGTTTTTTTCTGTCTTTCCAAAAGTTCTGAAAAACGTTTTCTTCACTTTTTCTATCACTTAACTCTTTCTAAAAATGTCTGGCACAGGCCAAAATGTTGATCTGTCCAAGATTGCATATGATCACCTTAGCTGGAAAGGAGCAAGGAGTCTCTGCATAGAAAGAGGTTTGAGTGTAGGGAAGAATCCTTCTTTGGAATTGTTACTTAACATGCTTAGAGAACAAGATAAGGCTAGAAGGGCCCCATCTGTTGAAAAAGTAGTTGATGGTTCCCAATCTGATCCAGGTACTCCCCTAGAGATAGATTCTGGAAGGAAACTTCCCAGCCTGCCCAGTATCAGACAACCTAGCATGGTTGGTAATGATGCAGAGTCACACCATACAGATAGTGTGGTCTCTCATCACAGTAGGAGTAGGCATTCACATCATTCAGATGGTGTGCTCTCACATTATACTGTTAGCCATCCTGTTAGGGTTCCATCTGTTAGGGACAGGTCTCCTTCTGTCCATTCTCATCACACTTCTGTTTCTAGGCATGTCCCTCCCACCCACCCTGATGACAGAATGTTAGAAAGGGAGCTCAATAAATTGAGAGTGGAGACATCCAGGCTGAAGCTCAAGAAGCAACAGCTGGATTTAGATAGACAAGCTTTAGAGATAGAAAAAGAAAGACAGAAACTGGGTTTAGAAACCCATGGTGGCAGTAGCAGTATTCCCCATAGTCATCCTGTAAAAGAGCATGATTCCAGGAATCTGCATAAGATAGTTCCCCCTTATAAGGAGGGGGATGACATTAACAAGTGGTTTGCTGCACTTGAGAGGGCCTGTGTTGTTCAAGATGTCCCTCAAAGGCAGTGGGCTGCTATCCTATGGCTATCATTTAGTGGTAAGGGTAGGGATAGACTCCTTACTGTGAAGGAAAGTGATGCCAACAGTTTCACTATTCTTAAGAATGCACTCCTTGATGGTTATGGCTTAACCACTGAACAATACAGGATAAAGTTCAGAGAGACCAAAAAGGAGTCTTCACAAGATTGGGTTGATTTCATTGACCATTCAGTGAAGTCCTTGGAAGGGTGGTTACATGGCAGTAAAGTGACTGGCTATGAAGGCCTGTATAACTTAATCCTGAGAGAGCATATTCTTAATAATTGTGTGTCAGATTTGTTGCACCAGTACTTGGTAGACTCTGATCTGACCTCTCCCCAAGAGTTGGGAAAGAAGGCAGACACATGGGTCAGAACAAGAGTGAACAGAAAGGTCCATACAGGCAGTGACAAAGATGGCAAGAAGAAGGATGGTAAGCCTTCAGACAAAGGTGGTGACAAATCTAAAAATGAGTCTTCATCAGGTCCACAAAAACACTCTGGGGGGGTGGTGGGCCTAAATCCTCTTCAAAACATAATCAAGAAAAGAAACCATGGTGCTATTTATGTAAAGTAAAAGGCCATTGGACAACAGATCCCAGTTGTCCAAAGAAAAGCACCAAGCCTCCTACCACTACAACCCCTACTGCTATACCTAGTGTCCCTACTAATAGCAGTGGTGGTGGGAGCAAACCTACTAATAGCCAATCCAAGGGAGTAGCTGGGCTTACTATTGGTAACTTAGTTGGGGTTGGTCTGATTAGGGAGACCACAGAGGCTGTTTTAGTCTCTGAAGGGGCTATTGATTTAGCCACTTTGGTTGCTTGCCCCCATAACTTGGAGAAGTACAAGCAACTACCCCTAATAAATGGTGTTGAGGTCCAGGCCTACAGGGACACAGGTGCCAGTGTCACAGTGGTGATTGAGAAACTGGTACACCCTGAACAACACCTACTTGGTCACCAGTACCAAGTAACCGATGCTCACAACAACACACTTAGCCACCCCATGGCTGTTGTAAATCTCAACTGGGGGGGAGATACTGGTCCAAAGAAAGTTGTGGTAGCTTCAGATTTATCTGTAGACTGTCTATTAGGGAATGATTTGGAGACATCAGCTTGGTCAGATATGGAGTTGGAGGCCCATGCAGCAATGCTGGGCATTCCAGGGCATATTTTTGCAATGACAAGGGCTCAGGCCAAAAAGCAAAAAGGACAGGGAAGCTTGGATCCTGGAACAATGGACCAAGTGCTCCCTAAAGCTAGGGCTAGTAGAAGCAAACCACATCCTACTATCCCTCCCTCTACAGTGGATTCTTCTTCTGAGGAAGAAGAGTTTCCACCCTGTGCAGAACCTACACCAGAGGAGCTGGAAGCAGACACTGCTGAGCTTTTGCGTGAAGGGGGGCCTGCCAGGGAGGAGCTGAGTGTGGCACAGCAAACCTGTCCCACAGTAGAGGGTCTAAGACAGCAAGCTGTCAAACAAGCAAATGGGGATATCAGTGACTCTCACAGAGTTTACTGGGAGGACAACCTCTTGTACACTGAGTCAAGGGATCCTAAACCTGGGGCAGCCAGAAGATTAGTGATTCCTCAGGAGTACAGAAAGTTCCTCCTAACTCTTGCACATGATGTTCCCCTTGCTGGGCATCTAGGGCAAATGAAAACTTGGGACAGGCTTGTTCCCCTGTTTCATTGGCCTAGGATGTCTGAGGACACAAAGGAATTTTGTAAGTCCTGTGAAACCTGTCAAGCCAGTGGCAAGACAGGTAGCACTCCAAAGGCACCCCTTATTCCACTGCCTGTGGTTGGGGTTCCCTTTGAAAGGGTAGGGGTTGACATAGTTGGCCCCCTTGACGCTCCTACTGCTTCAGGCAATAGGTTTATCTTGGTGGTAGTGGAAAATGCCACAAGATATCCTGAGGCAATTCCTCTTAGGACCACTACAGCTCCTGCAGTGGCAAAGGCCCTCCTGGGAATCTTTTCCAGGGTGGGCTTCCCAAAAGAGGTAGTTTCAGACAGAGGAAGCAATTTCATGTCTGCATACTTGAAGGCCATGTGGAAAGAGTGTGGGGTAACTTACAAGTTCACCACACCCTATCATCCACAAACAAATGGACTGGTGGAGAGGTTTAATAAAACTCTCAAAGGCATGATTATGGGACTCCCAGACAAACCCCACAGGAGATGGGATATCCTTTTACCATGCCTCCTTTTTGCCTACAGGGAGGTACCCCAGAAAGGAGTGGGCTTCAGCCCCTTTGAACTCCTCTTTGGACACCCTGTTAGGGGTCCACTCACACTTGTTAAGGAGGGTTGGGAACAACCTATAAAAGCTCCAAAGCAAGATATTGTGGACTATGTACTAGGCCTCAGATCAAGGATGGCTGAATACATGAAGAAGGCCAATAAAAACCTTCAGGCCAGCCAAGAGCTCCAGAAGCAATGGCATGACCAGAAGGCTGTTTTGGTTCAGTACCAACCAGGGCAGAAAGTGTGGGTCTTGGAGCCTGTGGCCCCAAGAGCACTCCAAGATAAATGGAGTGGACCCCACACAATTGTTGAGAAGAAGGGTGAAGTCACCTACTTGGTTGACTTAGGCACTGCCAGGAGTCCCCTTAGGGTGCTCCATGTCAACCGCCTGAAACCCTACTATGACAGGGCTGATCTCACCCTGCTCATGGCAACTGATGAGGGACAGGAAGAAGACAGTGATCCTCTACCTGATCTCTTCTCTTCCACAGAACAAGATGCTCTTGGGGAAGGTGTAGTTTTGGCTGATTGTCTTACTGCTGAGCAGAAAGACCATTGCATAAATCTCCTAGGTCAATTTTCAGAACTCTTCTCTACTGTGCCAGGTACCACTTCTTGGTGTGAGCACACTATAGATACTGGAGACAGCTTGCCTGTCAAAAGTAAGATCTATAGGCAACCTGACCATGTCAGAGACTGCATAAAGCAAGAAGTTCAGAAAATGTTAGAACTAGGAGTGGTTGAGCACTCTGAAAGTCCATGGGCTTCTCCTGTGGTACTTGTGCCAAAGCCTCATTCCAAAGATGGAAAGAAGGAAATGAGGTTTTGTGTTGATTACAGAGGGCTTAACCAGGTAACCAAAACTGATGCTCACCCTATACCCAGGGCAGATGAGATCATAGATACACTGGCATCTGCCAAGTATCTAAGCACTTTTGATTTGACTGCAGGGTATGGGCAGATCAAATTATCAGAAGATGCTTAACCTAAAACTGCATTTTCTACCATTGGAGGACATTACCAATTCACAGTAATGCCTTTTGGTTTGAAGAATGCACCTGCCACTTTTCAGAGGTTGGTGAATACAGTCCTGCAAGGGCTGGAAGCTTTCAGTGCAGCATATCTGGACGATATAGCTGTCTTTAGCTCCAGCTGGGATGATCACCTAGTCCACCTATGGAAAGTTTTGGAGGCCCTGCAGAAGGCAGGCCTCACTATCAAGGCTTCAAAGTGCCAGATAGGGCAGTGGAAGGTGGTTTATCTGGGACACCTGGTTGGTGGAGAACAGATTGCACCACTTCAGGGGAAGATCCAGACAATTATGGATTGGACTCCCCCTACTACTCAGACTCAGGTGGGAGCCTTTTTAGGCCTCACTGGGTATTACAGGAGGTTCATCAAGAACTATGGCTCCATTGCAGCCCCTCTTAATGACCTCACATCCAAAAGAATGCCTAAAAAGGTATTGTGGACAGCAAACTGTCAGAAAGCTTTTGAGGAGCTGAAGCAGGCCATGTGCTCTGCACCTGTCCTGAAAAGCCCTTGTTACTCTAAAAAATTCTATGTCCAAACTGATGCATCTGAATTAGGAGTAGGGGCAGTCCTATCACAACTTAATTCTGAGGGCCAGGATCAACCTGTTGCTTTTATTAGTAGGAGGTTGACCCCTAGAGAAAAGCTTTGGTCTGCCATTGAGAGGGAGGCCTTTGCTGTGGTCTGGGCTTTGAAGAAGTTGAGGCCATACCTGTTTGGCACTCACTTCATTGTTCAAACAGACCACAAACCTCTACTTTGGCTAAAACAAATGAAAGGTGAAAATCCTATATTGTTGAGGTGGTCCATATCTCTACAGGGAATGGACTATACAGTGGAACATAGACCTGGGAGTACCCACTCCAATGCAGATGGACTCTCCAGATATTTCCACTTAGACAATGAAGACCCATCAGGAAATGACTAGTCTTATTGTCCTTCGTTTGGGGGGGGGGGGTTGTGTAGGAAAGTACCATCTTGCCTGGCATGTTACTCCCATTTTTCACTGTATATATGTTGTTTTAGTTGTATGTGTCACTGGGACCCTGCAACACAGGGCCCCAGTGCTCATCAGTGTGCCTGACTGTGTTACCTGTGTAGTGACTAACTGTCTCACTGAGGCTCTGCTAACCAGAACCTCAGTGGTTATGCTCTCTCATTACTTTCAAATTGTCACTAACAGGCTAGTGACCAATTTTACCAATTCACATTGGCTTACTGGAACACCCTTATAATTCCCTAGCATATGGTACTGAGGTTCCCAGGGTATTGGGGTTCCAGGAGATCCCTATGGGCTGCAGCATTTCTTTTGCCACCCATAGGGAGCTCTGACAATTCTTACACAGGCCTGCCACTGCAGCCTGAGTGAAATAATGCACACATTATTTCACAGCCATTTTCACTGCACTTAAGTAACTTATAAGTCACCTATATGTCTATCCTTTACCTGGTAAAGGTTAGGTGCAAAGTTACTTAGTGTGTGGGCACCCTGGCACTAGCCAAGGTGCCCCCACATTGTTCAGGGCAAATTCCCCGACTTTGTGAGTGCGGGGACACCATTACATGCATGTACTACACATAGGTCACTACCTATGTGTATCTTCACAATGGTAACTCCGAATATGGCCATGTAACATGTCTAAGATCATGGAATTGCCCCCTCTATACCATCCTGGCATAGTTGGCACAATTCCATGCTCCCAGTGGTCTGTAGCACAGACCCTGGTACTGCCAAACTGCCTTTTCTGGGGTTACACTGCAGCTGCTGCTGCTGCCAACCCCACAGACAGGCTTCTGCCATCCTGGGGTCCAGCCAGGCCTGGCCCAGGATGGCAGAACAAAGGACTTCCTCAGAGAGGGGGTGTTACACCCTCTCCCTTTGGAAAATGGTGTGAAGGCAGGGGAGGAGTAGCCTCCCCCAGCCTCTGGAAATGCTTTCTTGGGCTCAGATGTGCCCAATTCTGCATAAGCCAGCTTACACCGGTTCAGGGACCCCTCAGCCCTGCTCTGGCGCGAAACTGGACAAAGGAAAGGGGAGTGACCACTCCCCTGACCTGCACCTCCCCTGGGCGCCTCCAGTGTGCTCCAGACCTCTGCCATCTTGGAAACAGAGGTGCTACTGGCACACTGGACTGCTCTGAGTGGCCAGTCCAGGCAGGTGACGTCAGAGACTCCTTCTGATAGGCTCATTTAGGTGCTGCTAGCCTATCCTCTCTCCTAAGTAGCCAAACCCTCTTTTCTGGCTATTTAGGGTCTCTTTCTTTGGGGATTCCTCAGATAACTAATGCAAGAGCTCATCAGAGTTCCTCTGCATCTCCCTCTTCACCTTCTGCCAAGAAATCGACTGCTGACCGCGCTGGAAGCCTGCAAAACTGCAACAAAGTAGCTAAGACGACTACTGCAACCTTGTAACGCCGCTCCTGCTGCCTTCTCGACTGTTTTTCTTGGTGGTGCATCCTGTGGGGGTAGTCTGCCTCCTCTCTGCATCAGAAGCTGCGAACAAATCTCCCGTGGGTCGACGGAATCTTCCCCCTGCAACCGCAGGCACCAAAAGCTGCATCTCCGGTCCCTTGGGTCTCCTCTCACGACGACGAGCGAGGTCCCTCGAATCCAGCAAGACTGTCCAAGTGACCCACACGGTCCAGTGACTCTTCAGTCCAAGTTTGGTGGAGGTAAGTCCTTGCCTCCCCACGTCAGACTGCATTGTTGGTAACACGACTTTTGCAACTTCTCCGGCTCCCGTGCACTTCCGGTGGAAATCCTTTGTGCACAGCCAAGCCTGGGTCCACGGCACTCTATCCTGCATTGCACGACTTTCTAAGTTGGTCTCCGGTGACGTGGGACTCCTTTGTGTAACTTCAGGCGAGCACCGTTTCACTTTCCTTTGTAGTGCCAGTTCTGGCACTTCTGTGGGTGCTGCCTGCTTCTGAGAGGGCTCCTTGTCTTGCTCGGCGTCCCCTCTGTCCCCAGACGAAATTGGCGACATCCTGGTCTATCCTGGGCTACAGCAGCATCCAAAAACCCTAACCGCATGACTTGCAGCTAGCAAGGCTTGTTGGCGTCCATCCGTTGGGGAAAACACTTCTGCACGACTTTGCACGGCGTGTGGGATCCATCCTCCAAAGGGAAAGTCTCTAGCCCTTGTCGTTCTTGCAGAAACCACAGCTTCTTCAGTCCAGTACAAGCTTCTTTGCACCAACAGCTGGCATTTCTTGGGCATCTGCCCATCTCTGACTTGCTTGTGACTTTTGGACTCGGTCCCCTTGTTCCACAGGTACCGTCGACTGGAAATCCATTGTTGTTGCATTGCTGGTTTGTGTCTTTCCTGCATTATTCCTCTAACACAACTATTTTGTCTTTAGGGGAACTTCAGTGCACTTTGCACTCACTTTTCTGGGTCTTGGGGAGGGTTATTTTTCTAACTCTCACTATTTTCTAATAGTCCCAGCGACCCTCTACAAGGTCACATAGGTTTGGGGTCCATTCGTGGTTCGCATTCCACTTTTGGAGTATATGGTTTGTGTTGCCCCTCTCCCTATGTTCCCCCATTGCATCCTATTGTAACTATACATTGTTTGCACTGTTTTCTAACACTATACTGCATATTTTTGGTATTGTGTAAATATATCTTGTATATATTTCCTATCCTCTCACTAAGGGTACACTCTAAGATACTTTGGCATATTGTCATAAAAATAAAGTACCTTTATTTTTAGTATAACTGTGTATTGTGTTTTCTTATGATATTGTGCAAGTGACACTTGTGGTACTGAAGGAGCTTCACTCGTCTCCTAGTTCAGCCTAAGCTGCTCTGCTAAGCTACCATTATCTATCAGCCTAAGCTGCTAGACACCCTGTACACTAATAAGGGATACCTGGGCCTGGTGCAAGGTGTAAGTACCCCTTGGTACTCACTACAAGCCAGTCCAGCCTCCTACAGGCGTCCCCTCTGTCCTCAGACAAAATTGGCGACATCCTGGTCCATCCTGGGCCACAGCAGCATCCAAAAACGCTAACCGCACGACTTGCAGCTAGCAAGGCTTGTTGGCGTCCATTCGGCGGGAAGACACTTCTGCACGACTCTCCATGGCGTGGGGGATCCATCCTCCAAAGGGGAAGTCTCTAGCCCCTGTCGTTCCTGCAGAATCCTCAGCTTCTTCAGTCCAGTACAAGCTTCTTTGCACCCACAGCTGGCATTTCCTGGGCATCTGCCCATCTCCGACTTGCTTGTGACTTTTGGACTTGGTCCCCTTGTTCCACAGGTACCCTCGACTGGAAATCCATCGTTGTTGCATTGCTGGTTTGTGTCTTTCCTGCAGAATTCCTCTATCACGACTTCTATGTCCTTGGTGGAACTTTAGTGCACTTTGCACTCACTTTTCAGGGTCTTGGGGTGGGGTATTTTTCTAAGCCTAACTATTTTCTAATAGTCCCAGCGACCCTCTTCAAGGTCACATAGGTTTTGGGTCCATTCGTGGTTCGCATTCCACTTTTGGAGTATATGGTTTGTGTTGCCCCTATCCCTATGTGCTCCCATTGCATCCTATTGTAATTTTACACTGTTTGCACTGTTTTCTAAGACTATACTGCATATTTTTGGTATTGTGTACATATATCTTGTGTATCATTTCTATCCTCATACTGAGGGTATTCACTGAGATACTTTTGGCATATTGTCACAAAAATAAAGTACCTTTATTTTTAGTATATCTGTGTATTGTGTTTTCTTATGATATTGTGCATATGGCATTAGTGGTACTGTAGTAGCTTCACACGTCTCCTAGTTCAGCCTAAGCTGCTCTGCTAAGCTACCATTATCTATCAGCCTAAGCTGCTAGACACCCTATACACTGTTAAGGGATAACTGGGCCTGGTGCAAGGTGTAAGTACCCCTTGGTACTCACTACAAGCAGGCCAGCCTCCTACAGCTGTGCACAAAGGATTTCTGCCGGAAGTGCACAGAGGCCGGAGTAGCTGCAAAAGTCGCGGTTCCCAGCAATGCAGTCTGGCGTGGGGAGGCAAGGACTTACCTCCACCAAACTTGGACTGAAGAGTCACTGGACCGTGGGTGTCACTTGGACAGTGTTGCTGGTTTCGAGGGACCTCGCTCGTCGTGCTGAGAGGAGACCCAAGGGACCGGTGATGCAGCTTTTTGGTGCCTGCGGTTGCAGGGGGAAGATTCCGTCGACCCACGGGAGATTTCTTCGATGCTTCTGATGCAGAGAGGAAGCAGACTACCCCCACAGGATGCACCACCAGGAAAACAGTCGAGAAGGCGGCAGGATCAGCGTTACAAGGTCGCAGTAGTCGTCTTAGCTACTTTGTTGCAGTTTTGCAGGCTTCCAGCGCGGTAAGCAGTCGATTCCTTGGCAGAAGGTGAAGAGAGAGATGCAGAGGAACTCTGATGAGCTCTTGCATTCGTTTTCTAAGGAATTCCCCAAACCAGAGACCCTAAATAGCCAGAAAAGAGGGTTTGGCTACTTAGGAGAGAGGATAGGCTACCAACACCTGAAGGAGCCTATCAGAAGCAGTCTCTGACGTCACCTGCTGGCACTGGCCACTCAGAGCAGTCCAGTGTGCCAGCAGCACCTCTGTTTCCAAGATGGCAGAGGTCTGGAGCACACTGGAGGAGCTCTGGGCACCTCCCAGGGGAGGTGCAGGTCAGGGGAGTGGTCACTCCCCTTTCCTTTGTCCAGTTTCACGCCTAAGCAGGGCTGAGGGGTCCCTGAACCGGTGTAGACTGGCTTATGCAGAATTGGGCACATCTGTGCCCAAGAAAGCATTTCCAGAGGCTGGGGGAGGCTACTCCTCCCCTGCCTTCACACCATTTTCCAAAGGGAGAGGGTGTAACACCCCCTCTCTGAGAAAGTCCTTTGTTCTGCTATCCTGGGCCAGACCTGGCTGGACCCCAGGAGGGTAGAAACATGTCTGAGGGGTTGACAGCAGCAGCAGCTGGAGTGAAACCCCTGAAAAGGCAGTTCGGCAGTACCAGGGTCTGTGCTACAGACCACTGGGAGCATGGGAGTGTGCCAACTATGCTAGGATGGCATAGAGGGGGCAATTCCATGATCGTAGACATGTTACATGGCCATATTCGGAGTTACCATTGTGAAGCTACACATAGGTAGTGACCTATGTGTAGTGCACGCATATAATGGTGTCCCCAGCACTCACAAAGTCGGGGAATTTGCCCTGAACAATGTGGTTGCACTTTGGCTAGTGCCAGGGTGCCCACACACTAAGTAACTTTGCACCTAACCTTTACCAGGTAAAGGATAGACATATAGGTGACTTATAAGTTACTTAAGTGCAGTGAAAATGGCTGTGAAATAATGTGTGCATTATTTCACTCAGGCTGCAGTGGCAGGCCTGTGTAGTATTTGTCAGAGCTCCCTATGGGTGGCAAAAGAAATGCTGCAGCCCATAGGGATCTCCTGGAACCCCAATACACTGGTTACCTCAGTACCATATACTAGGGGATTCAAAGGGTGTTCCAGTATGCCAATGTAAATTGGTGAAATTGGTCACTAGCCTGTTAGTGACAATTTGTACAGAGAGAGCATAACCACTGAGGTTCTGATTAGCAGAGCCTCAGTGAGACAGTTAGGCACCACACAGGGAACACATACATATAGGCCACAAACTTATGAGCACTGGGGTCCTGACTAGCAGGGTCCCAGTGACTGTAGGAAAGTACCATCTTGCCTGGCATGTTACCCCCATTTTTCACTGTATATATGTTGTTTTAGTTGTATGTGTCACTGGGACCCTGGTAACCCAGGGCCCCAGTGCTCATAAGTGTGCCTGAATGTGTTTCCTGTGTAGTGACTAACTGTCTCACTGAGGCTCTGCTAATCAGAACCTCAGTGGTTATGCTCTCTCATTTCTTTCCAAATTGTCACTAACAGGCTGGTGACCATTTTTACCAATTTACATTGGCTTACTGGAACACCCTTATAATTCCCTAGTATATGGTACTGAGGTACCCAGGGTATTGGGGTTCCAGGAGATCCCTATGGGCTGCAGCATTTCTTTTGCCACCCATAGGGAGCTCTGACAATTCTTACACAGGCCTGCCACTGCAGCCTGAGTGAAATAATGCCCACATTATTTCACAGCCATTTTCACTGCACTTAAGTAACTTATAAGTCACCTATATGTCTATCCTTTACCTGGTAAAGGTTAGGTGCAAAGTTACTTAGTGTGAGGGCACCCTGGCACTAGCCAAGGTGCCCCCACATTGTTCAGAGCCAATTCCCTGAACTTTGTGAGTGCGGGGACACCATTACACGCGTGCACTACATATAGGTCACTACCTATATGTAGCTTCACAATGGTAACTCCGAATATGGCCATGTAACATGTCTATGATCATGGAATTGCCCCCTCTATGCCATCCTGGCATAGTTGGCACAATCCCATGATCCCAGTGGTCTGTAGCACAGACCCTGGTACTGCCAAACTGCCCTTCCTGGGGTTTCACTGCAGCTGCTGCTGCTGCCAACCCCTCAGACAGGCATCTGCCCTCCTGGGGTCCAGCCAGGCCTGGCCCAGGATGGCAGAACAAAGAACTTCCTCTGAGAGAGGGTGTGACACCCTCTCCCTTTGGAAAATGGTGTGAAGGCAGGGGAGGAGTAGCCTCCCCCAGCCTCTGGAAATGCTTTCTTGGGCACAGATGTGCCCAATTCTGCATAAGCCAGTCTACACCGGTTCAGGGACCCCTTAGCCCCTGCTCTGGCGCGAAACTGGACAAAGGAAAGGGGAGTGACCACTCCCCTGACCTGCACCTCCCCTGGGAGGTGTCCAGAGCTCCTCCAGTGTGCTCCAGACCTCTGCCATCTTGGAAACAGAGGTGCTGCTGGCACACTGGACTGCTCTGAGTGGCCAGTGCCACCAGGTGACGTCAGAGACTCCTGCTGATAGGCTCCTTCAGGTGTTAGTAGCCGATCCTCTCTCCTAGGTAGCCAAACCCTCTTTTCTGGCTATTTAGGGTCTCTGTCTCTGGGGAAACTTCAGATAACGAATGCAAGAGCTCATCCGAGTTCCTCTGCATCTCGCTCTTCACCTTCTGATAAGGAATCGACTGCTGACCGCGCTGGAAGCCTGCAAACCTGCAACATAGTAGCAAAGACGACTACTGCAACTCTGTAACGCTGATCCTGCCGCCTTCTCGACTGTTTTCCTGCTTGTGCATGCTGTGGGGGTAGTCTGCCTCCTCTCTGCACCAGAAGCTCCGAAGAAATCTCCCGTGGGTCGACGGAATCTTCCCTCTGCAACCGCAGGCACCAAAAAGCTGCATTACCGGTCCCTTGGGTCTCCTCTCAGCACAACGAGCGAGGTCCCTCGAATCCAGCGACTCTGTCCAAGTGACCCCCACAGTCCAGTGACTCTTCAGTCCAAGTTTGGTGGAGGTAAGTCCTTGCCTCACCTCGCTGGGCTGTATTGCTGGGAACCGCGACTTTGCAGCTACTCCGGCCCCTGTGCACTTCCGGCGGAAATCCTTTGTGCACAGCCAAGCCTGGGTCCACGGCACTCTAACCTGCATTGCACGACTTTCTAAGTTTGTCTCCGGTGACGTGGGACTCCTTTGTGCAACCTCGGCGAGCACCGTTTCACGCATCCTCGTAGTGCCTGTTTCTGGCACTTCTCCGGGTGCTAGCTGCTTCAGTGAGGGCTCTTTGTCTTGCTCGATGTCCCCTCTCTCTTCAGGTCCAATTTGCGACCTTCTGGTCGCTCCTGGGCCCCAGCAGCGTCCAAAAACGCTAAACGCACGATTTGCGACTAGCAAGGCTTGTTGGCGTCCTTTCAGCGGGAAAACACGTCTGCACGACTTTCCAAGGCGAGCGGGATCCGTCCACCAAAGGGGAAATCTCTAGCTCTTTTCGTTCCTGCAGAAACCTCAGCTTCTTCTGTCCAGTAGAAGCTTCTTTGCACCCGCAGCTGGCATTTCCTGGGCATCTGCCCATCTCCGACTTGCTTGTGACTTTTGGACTTGGTCCCCTTGTTCCACAGGTACCCTAGATTGGAAATCCATGGTTGTTGCATTGCTGGTTTGTGTCTTTCCTGCATTATTCCTCTAACACGACTTCTTTGTCCTTAGGGGAACTTTAGTGCACTTTGCACTCACTTTTCAGGGTCTTGGGGAGGGTTATTTTGCTAACTCTCACTATTTTCTAATAGTCCCAGCGACCCTCTACAAGGTCACATAGGTTTGGGGTCCATTCGTGGTTCGCATTCCACTTTTGGAGTATATGGTTTGTGTTGCCCCTATCCCTATGTTTCCCCATTGCATCCTATTGTAACTATACATTGTTTGCACTGTTTTCTAAGACTATACTGCATATTTTTGCTATTGTGTATATATATCTTGTGTATATTTCCTATCCTCTCACTGAGGGTACACTCTAAGATACTTTGGCATATTGTCATAAAAATAAAGTACCTTTATTTTTAGTATAACTGTGTATTGTGTTTTCTTATGATATTGTGCATATGACACTAAGTGGTACTGTAGTAGCTTCACACGTCTCCTAGTTCAGCCTAAGCTGCTCTGCTAAGCTACCATTATCTATCAGCCTAAGCTGCTAGACACCCTATACACTAATAAGGGATAACTGGGCCTGGTGCAAGGTGCAAGTACCCCTTGGTACTCACTACAAGCCAGTCCAGCCTCCTACATTGGTTGTGCAGTGGTGGGATAAGTGCTTTGAGACTACTTACCACTCTTGTCATTGTACTTTTCATAAGAGAAAAATATACAAAACAAGGTCAGTGTATATACACATAGCCAAAACGTTTTGCATTTCCTCTTTTCACTCTTTTCTAAGTGCTGAAAAGTACTTCTAACTTTCTAAAAAGTTCTAAAAAGTTTAAAAAGTTTTTTTTCTCTGTCTTTCTAAAAGCTCTGACAAACTTTTTATCTTTTACTATCACTTTAACTCTCTCTAAAAATGTCTGGCACAGGCCAAAATGTTGATCTGTCCAAACTTGCATATGACAACCTTAGCTGGAAAAGAGCAAGGAGTCTCTGTATAGAGAGAGGTTTGAGTGTAGGGAAGAATCCTTCCTGGAACTGTTACTTAACATGCTTAGAGAACAGGATAAGGCCATAGGTGCCTCATCTGTTGAAAAAGTACCTAATAGTTCTCAATCTGATTCAGGGACTCCCCCAGGAAAAGATTCAGGAAATTAACTTCCTAGCCTGCCCATTACTAGACAGTCTAGCATAGTTGGTAATGATGATAAGCCACACCATATAAATAGTGTTGTCTCACATCATAGCAAAAGCATTTATTCTCACCATACTGGTAGTAATGTTTCTGTTAACCAAGCTGTTAGGGTGGCTTCTGTAGGGGACAGGTCTCCTTCTGTTCATTCCCATCATACCTCTGTTTCTAGGAATGTCCCTCCCACCAACCCTGATGACAGAATGTTAGAGAGGGAACTCAATAAGTTGAGGGTGGAACAAACCAGACTGAAGCTTAAAAAGCAACAGCTGGATTTGGATAGACAGTCTTTTGAATTAGAGAAGGAAAGACAGAAGTTGGGTTTAGATACCCATGGTGGCAGCAGCAGTATTCCCCATAGTCATCCTGCAAAAGAGCATGATTCCAGGAATCTGCACAAGATAGTTCCCCCTTATAAGGAGGGGGATGACATTAACAAGTGGTTTGCTGCACTTGAGAGGGCCTGTGTTGTACAGGAAAGGCAGTGGGCTGCTATCCTATGGCTATCATTTAGTGGAAAAGGTAGGGATAGGCTCCTTACTGTGAAAGAAAATGATGCTAATAATTTCCAAATTCTTAAGAATGCACTCCTGGATGGTTATGGCTTAACCACTGAACAGTACAGGATAAAGTTCAGAGAGACCAAAAAGGAGTCTTCACAAGACTGGGTTGATTTCATTGACCATTCAGTGAAGGCCTTGGAGGGGTGGTTACATGGCAGTAAAGTTACTGATTATGACAGCCTGTATAACTTAATCCTGAGAGAGCATATTCTTAATAATTGTGTGTCTGATTTGTTGCACCAGTACTTGGTGGACTCTGATCTGACCTCTCCCCAAGAATTGGGAAAGAAGGCAGACAAATGGGTCAGAACAAGAGTGAACAGAAAAGTTCATACAGGGGGTGACAAAGATGGCAACAAAAAGAAGGATGGTAAGCCTTCAGACAAGGGTGGGGACAAATCTAAAAATGAGTCTTCATCGGGCCCACAAAAACACTCTGGTGGGGGTGGTGGGTCCAAATCCTCTTTTAATCAGAACAAGGAAAAGTAACCATGGTGCTATTTATGTAAAATAAAAGGCCATTGGACAACAGATCCCAGTTGTCCAAAGAAAAGCACCAATGCTCCTACCACTACAACCCCTACTGCTACCCCTAGTGTCCCTACTAATAGCAGTGGTGGTGGGAGCAAACCTACTAATAGCCAATCCAAGGGAGTAGCTGGGCTCACTATTGGTAACTTAGTTGGGGTTGGCCTTGTTAGGGAGGCCACAGAGGCTGTGTTAGTCTCTGAGGGGGCTATTGATTTAGCCACCTTAGTTGCTTGTCCCCTTAATATGGATAAGTACAAGCAGCTACCCCTAATAAATGGTGTTGAGGTTCAGGCCTACAGGGACACTGGGGCCAGTGTGACTATGGTCATAGAGAAACTGGTCCACCCTGAACAACACCTACTTGGTCACCAGTACCAAGTAACCGATGCTCACAACAACACACTTAGCCACCCCATGGCTGTTGTAAATCTCAACTGGGGGGGGGTTACTGGTCCAAAGAAAGTTGTGGTAGCTTCAGATTTACCTGTAGACTGTCTATTAGGGAATGATTTGGAGACATCAGCTTGGTCAGATGTGGAGTTGGAGGCCCATGCAGCAATGCTGGACATCCCAGGGCATATTTTTGCTTTGACAAGGACTCAGGCCAAAAAGCAAAAAGGACAGGGAAGCTTGGATCCTGGAACAATGGACCAAGTGCTCCCTAAAGCTAGGGCTAGTAGAAGCAAACCACTTCCTACTATCCCTCCCTCTACAGTGGATTCTACTTCTGAGGAAGAAGAATTCCCTCCCTGTGCAGAACCTACACCAGAGGAGCTGGAAGCAGACACTGCTGAGCTTTTGGGTGAAGGGGGGCCTGCCAGAGAGGAGCTGAGTGTGGCACAGCAAACCTGTCCCACATTAGAGGGTCTCAGACAGCAAGCTGTCAAACAGGCTAATGGGGATGTCAGTGACTCTCACAGAGTTTACTGGGAGGACAACCTCTTGTACACTGAGCATAGGGATCCTAAACCTGGAGCTGCCAGGAGATTAGTGATCCCTCAGGAGTACAGAAAGTTCCTCCTAACACTGGCACATGACATTCCCTTAGCTGGGCATCTAGGACAAATGAAAACTTGGGACAGGCTTGTTCCCCTGTTTCATTGGCCTAGAATGTCTGAGGACACAAAGGAATTTTGTAAGTCCTGTGAAACCTGTCAAGCCAGTGGCAAGACAGGTGGCACCCCAAAGGCACCCCTTATCCCACTGCCTGTGGTTGGGGTTCCCTTTGAAAGGGTAGGGGTTGACATAGTTGGCCCCCTTGACCCTCCTACTGCTTCAGGCAATAGATTTATCTTGGTGGTAGTGGACCATGCCACAAGATGTCCTGAAGCTATTCCTTTAAGGACCACTACAGCTCCTGCAGTGGCAAAGGCCCTCCTGGGAATATTTTCCAGGGTGGGCTTCCCAAAGGAAGTGGTATCAGACAGGGGAAGCAATTTCATGTCTGCATACTTAAAGGCCATATGGAAGGAGTGTGGTGTAACGTACAAGTTCAGAACACCCTATCATCCACAAACAAATGGACTGGTGGAGAGATTTAATAAAACTCTCAAAGGCATGATTATGGGTCTCCCTGAAAAACTGCGCAGGAGGTGGGATATCCTTCTACCATGCCTCCTTTTTGCCTACAGGGAGGTACCCCAGAAAGGAGTGGGCTTCAGCCCCTTTGAACTTCTTTTTGGACACTGTAGGAGGCTGGACTGGCTTGTAGTGAGTACCAAGGGGTACTTGCACCTTGCACCAGGCCCAGTTATCCCTTATTAGTGTATAGGGTGTCTAGCAGCTTAGGCTGATAGATAATGGTAGCTTAGCAGAGCAGCTTAGGCTGAACTAGGAGACGTGTGAAGCTACTACAGTACCACTTAGTGTCATATGCACAATATCATAAGAAAACACAATACACAGTTATACTAAAAATAAAGGTACTTTATTTTTATGACAATATGCCAAAGTATCTTAGAGTGTACCCTCAGTGAGAGGATAGGAAATATACACAAGATATATATACACAATTGTAGGAGGCTGGACTGGCTTGTAGTGAGTACCAAGGGGTACTTTCACCTTGCACCAGGCCCAGTTATCCCTTATTAGTGTATAGGGTGTCTAGCAGCTTAGGCTGATAGATAATGGTAGCTTAGCAGAGCAGCTTAGGCTGAACTAGGAGACGTGTGAAGCTACTACAGTACCACTTAGTGTCATATGCACAATATCATAAGAAAACACAATACACAGTTATACTAAAAATAAAGGTACTTTATTTTTATGACAATATGCCAAAGTATCTTAGAGTGTACCCTCAGTGAGAGGATAGGAAATATACACAAGATATATATACACAATAGCAAAAATATGCAGTATAGTCTTAGAAAACAGTGCAAACAATGTATAGTTACAATAGGATGCAATGGGGAAACATAGGGATAGGGGCAACACAAACCATATACTCCAAAAGTGGAATGCGAACCACGAATGGACCCCAAACCTATGTGACCTTGTAGAGGGTCGCTGGGACTATTAGAAAATAGTGAGAGTTAGAAAAATAACCCTCCCCAAGACCCTGAAAAGTGAGTGCAAAGTGCACTAAAGTTCCCCTAAGGACAAAAGAGTCGTGTTAGAGGAATAATGCAGGAAAGACACAAACCAGCAATGCAACAACTGTGGATTTCCAATCTAGGGTACCTGTGGAACAAGGGGACCAAGTCCAAAAGTCACAAGCAAGTCGTAGATGGGCAGATGCCCAGGAAATGCCAGCTGCGGGTGCAAAGAAGCTTCGACTGGACAGAAGAAGCTGAGGTTTCTGCAGGAACGAAAAGGGCTAGAGACTTCCCCTTTGGTGGACCTATCCCTCTCGCCTTGGGGAGTCGTGCAAAAGTGTTTTCCCGACGGAAGGAGGCCAACAAGCCTTGCTACACGCAAATCATGCGTTTGGCGTTTTTGGACGCTGCTGGGGCCCAGGAGGGACCAGGAGGTCGCAAATTGGACCTGAAGAGAGAGGGGACGTCGAGCAAGAAGAAGAGCCCTCACTAAAGCAGGTAGCACCCAAAGAAGTGCCAGAAACAGGCACTACAAGGATGCGTGAAACGGTGCTCGCCGAAGTTGCACAAAGGAGTCCCACGTCGCCGGAGACCAACTTAGAAAGTCGTGCAATGCAGGTTAGAGTGCCGTGGACCCAGGCTTGGCTGTGCACAAAGGATTTCCGCCGGAAGTGCACAGGGGCCGGAGTAGCTGCAAAGTCGCGGTTCCCAGCAATGCAGCCCAGCGAGGTGAGGCAAGGACTTACCTCCACCAAACTTGGGCTGAAGAGTCACTGGACTGTGGGGGTCACTTGGACAGTGTCGCTGGATTCGAGGGACCTCGCTCGTCGTGCTGAGAGGAGACCCCAGGGACCTGTAATGCAGCTTTTTGGTGCCTGCGGTTGCAGGGGGAAGATTCCGTCGACCCACGGGAGATTTCTTCGGAGCTTCTGGTGCAGAGAGGAGGCAGACTACCCCCACAGCATGCACAAGCAGGAAAACAGTCGAGAAGGCGGCAGGATCAGCGTTACAGAGTTGCAGTAGTCGTCTTTGCTACTATGTTGCAGGTTTGCAGGCTTCCAGCGCTGTCAGCGGTCGATTCCTTATCAGAAGGTGAAGAGAGAGATGCAGAGGAACTCGGCTGAGCTCATGCATTCGTTATCTAAAGTTTCCCCAGAGACAGAGACCCTAAATAGCCAGAAAAGAGGGTTTGGCTACCTAGGAGAGAGGATAGGCTACTAACACCTGAAGGAGCCTATCAGCAGGAGTCTCTGACGTCACCTGGTGGCACTGGCCACTCAGAGCAGTCCAGTGTGCCAGCAGCACCTCTGTTTCCAAGATGGCAGAGGTCTGGAGCACACTGGAGGAGCTCTGGGCACCTCCCAGGGGAGGTGCAGGTCAGGGGAGTGGTCACTCCCCTTTCCTTTGTCCAGTTTCGCGCCAGAGCAGGGGCTAAGGGGTCCCTGAACCGGTGTAGACTGGCTTATGCAGAATTGGGCACATCTGTGCCCAACAAAGCATTTCCAGAGGCTGGGGGAGGCTACTCCTCCCCTGCCTTCACACCATTTTCCAAAGGGAGAGGGTGTCACACCCTCTCTCAGAGGAAGTTCTTTGTTCTGCCATCCTGGGCCAGGCCTGGCTGGACCCCAGGAGGGCAGCTGCCTGTCTGAGGGGTTTGCAGCAGCAGCAGCTGCAGTGAAACCCCAGGAAGGGCAGTTTGGCAGTACCAGGGTCTGTGCTACAGACCACTGGGATCATGGGATTGTGCCAACTATGCCAGGATGGTATAGAGGGGGAAATTCCATGATCATAGACATGTTACATGGCCATATTCGGAGTTACCATGGTGAAGCCACATATAGGTAGTGACCTATATGTAGTGCACGCGTGTAATGGTGTCCCCGCACTCACAGAGTTCAGGGAATTGGCTCTGAACAATGTGGGGGCACCTTGGCTAGTGCCAGGGTGCCCTCACACTAAGTAACTTTGCACCTAACCTTTACCAGGTAAAGGTTAGACATATAGGTGACTTATAAGTTACTTAAGTGCAGTGTAAAATGGCTGTGAAATAACGTGGACGTTATTTCACTCAGGCTGTAGTGGCAGGCCTGTGTAAGAATTGTCAGAGCTCCCTATGGGTGGCAAAAGAAATGCTGCAGCCCCTAGGGATCTCCTGGAACCCCAATATCCTGGGTATCTCAGTACCATATACTAGGGAATTATAAGGGTGTTCCAGTAAGCCAATGTAAATTGGTAAAAATGGTCACTAGCCTGTTAGTGACAATTTGGAAAGAAATGAGAGAGCATAACCACTGAGGTTCTGATTAGCAGAGCCTCAGTGAGACAGTTAGGCACCACACAGGGAACATATACATGCACACCTATGAGCACTGGGGCCCTGTGTGACAGGGTCCCAGTGACACATACATATAGGCCACAAACCTATGAGCACTGGGGTCCTGACCAGCAGGATCCCAGTGACACATAACAACCATACTGAAAACATAGTGTTTTCACTATGAGCACTGAGGCCTGGCTATCAGGATCCCAGTGAGACAGTGAAAACAGTGACAAACACCCTGACATACACTCACAAACAGGCCAAAAGTGGGGGTAACAAGGCTAGAAAGAGGCTACCTTCTCACACAACCCCCCCCCAAACGAAGGACAATAAGGCTAACCTTGGCCAGTTGAGACTTTATTGTCTAAGTGGTGATAAGTAGAGAGTAGCTCTGCAATAGACTGGTTACTCCCTTTATCATCCACTATATGGTTACTTCCCTGTGGGGATGTAAACCACCCTGTTTGAAGTTTTTTAGCTAAGTAACAATGTGAAGATGTATTTTCAGAGTTTCTATCAGTAAGTTTTAGTTTAGAGCAGTGGGAATTGTCCACTGAACCTATTTGTAGTGATGGAAATGCCAGACAGGGATGCTGTCTCAGAAAAGCCATAGCTGGGCAAAAACTTTCTCCATATGGCTGGAAGAGAGAACAGGGATGCTGTTTCTCTTGGGTTGGAGCAGGGCAGGGATGCTGTCCTATCAGCTCCACACTAGGGCAGGGATGCTGTCCTAAGTGTTGTGAGGCAGTGCAGAGTTTCTGCACTAAAGTTTCTCTGGGAGGGTTGGAGGGATGCTCCATGTTAACTAAAATGGTGCTCTTTTTCTCACCAATGTTAGTTATCCCACAGAGAGGTACTTCCACCTCAGGGAGTACAGTTTTGCCAACTGATGATTCCCTTGGAACAGGTGCCACCCCAGGAGAGGTTTCTCCCACCACAGGAATGGTATCCTGAATGGTAGGGTGGTTAGGGGATACTGTGATACCCTTTTTACCTGTTGATGGAGAGGGTTCCTGAGTTTTCAGGCCTTCTCTCCTTTGCTTTTTCATTTCAGTAGAAATGAGAGGGAACAATTCCTCAGGGATGCCCAGCATGGCTGCATGGGCATAAAACTCTACATCAGCCCAACCTGAGGCCTCTAGGTCATTACCTAAGAGACAGTCTACAGGTAAGCTAGGTGATACCACCACCTGCTTAGGGCCAGTAACTCCACCCCAACTAAACTGAATTATAGCTAAGGGAAGAAACTTAGTGGAGTTATGGACATCAATAATCTTATACTGTTGTCCAATGATGTGTTGATCAGGGTGCACTAGGTTTTCAGTCACCAAAGTAAAACTGGCACCTGTGTCCCTGTAGGCCAAGGCCTCAACACCATTTATTGAAACTGTCTGCCTGTACTTATCCATTGTAAGGGGACAAGCAGCCAGTGTGGCAAGGCCAATGCCACTAGGTGTGACAGAAACTGTCTTGGGACTGATGACATCAGTTTCCACTATGGACCCATAAGTGAACCCAACTACAGCCTTTGCTTGACTGTTGCCAGCAGTCCCACCACTAGTACCACTACTGCTAGGGGCACTAGAGCTTGATGTATTAGTGGTGGTAGGCTCAGGGGGTTTACCTGGACAGGACTTATCCCCTGGCCTATGGCCTCTATTTTTACACACAAAGCACCAAGGCTTTTTAATGTGTGCAGGTTGGGAAGAAGAGGAAGAATTTGTTTTATCCCCACCCTCTGAAGAGTGTTCAAGATTTGAAGTGGGATCTTTGGTTTTACCCTTATCCCCATGCTTATCTTGAGATTTTTCACCATCTTTCTTCTTATTGCCATCTTTGTCACCCCCTGTATGAACTTTTCTGTTCACCCTTGTTCTGACCCATTTGTCTTCCTTCTTTCCCAATTCTTAGGGAGAGGTCAGATCAGAGTCTACCAGGTACTGGTGCAACAAATCAGACACACAATTATTAAGTATATGCTCTCTCGGGATTGTGTTATACAGGCTTTCATAATCAGTAACTTTACTGCCATGTAACCACCCCTCCAAGGCCTTCACTGAATGGTCAATGAAATCAACCCAGTCTTGTGAAGACTCCTTTTTGGTCTCTCTGAACTTTATCCTGTACTGTTCAGTGGTTAAGCCATAACCATCCAGGAGTGCATTCTTAAGAACTTGGAAATTATTGGCATCATTTTCTTTCACAGTAAGGAGCCTATCCCTACCTTTTCCACTAAATGATAGCCATAGGATAGCAGCCCACTGCCTTTGAGGGACATCCTGTACAACACAGGCCCTCTCAAGTGCAGCAAACCACTTGTTAATGTCATCCCCCTCTTTATAAGGGGGAACTATATTGTGCAGATTCCTGGAATCATGCTCTTTTGCAGGATGACTATGGGGAATACTGCTGCTGCCACCATGGGTATCTAAACCCAACTTCTGTCTTTCCTTCTCTAATTCAAAAGACTGTCTATCCAAATCCAGCTGTTGCTTTTTAAGCTTCAGTCTCGTTTGTTCCACCCTCAACTTATTGAGTTCCCTCTCTAACATTCTGTCATCAGGGTTGGTGGGAGGGACATTTCTAGAAACAGAGCTATGATGGGAATGAACAGAAGGAGACCTGTCCCTTACAGAAGCCAACTTAACAGCTTGGTTTACAGAAACATTACTACCAGTATGGTGAGAATAAATGCTTTTGCTATGATGTGAGACAACACTATTTCTTTGGTGTGGCTCATCATCATTACCATCTATGCTAGATTGTCTAGTAATGGGCAGGCTAGGAAGTTTCTTTCCTGAATCTTTTCCTGGGGGAGTCCCTGAATCAGATTGGGAACTATTAGGTACTTTTTCAACAGATGGGCCACCTCTGGCCTTATCCTGTTCTCTAAGCATGTTAATTAACAGTTCCAAGGCAGGATTCTTCCCTACACTCAAACCTCTCTCTATACAGAGACTCCTTGCTCTTTTCCAGCTAAGGTTGTCATATGCAAGTTTGGACAGATCAACACTTTGGCCTGTGCCAGACATTTTTTTGAGAGAGTTAAAGTGATAGAAAAAGAGAAAAAAGTTTTCAGAACTTTTTGGAAAGACAGAAAAAACTTTTTAAACTTTTAAGAACTTTTTGAAAGTTTAGAAGTACTTTTCAGCACTTAGAAAAGAGTGAAAAGAGGAAATGCAAAACTTTTTGGCTATGTGTATATACACTGACCTTGTTTTGTATATTCTTCTCTTATGAAAAGTACAATGACAAGAGTGGTAAGTAGTCTCAAGCACTTATCCCACCACTGCACAACCAATGTAGGAGGCTGGACTGGCTTGTAGTGAGTACCAAGGGGTACCTCCACCCTGCACCAGGCCCAGTTATCCCTTATTAGTGTATAGGGTGTCTAGCAGCTTAGGCTGATAGATAATGGTAGCTTAGCAGAGCAGCTTAGGCTGAACTAGGAGACGTGTGAAGCTACTACAGTACCACTTAGTGTCATATGCACAATATCATAAGAAAACACAATACACAGTTATACTAAAAATAAAGGTACTTTATTTTTATGACAATATGCCAAAGTATCTTAGAGTGTACCCTCAGTGAGAGGATAGGAAATATACACAAGATATATATACACAATAGCAAAAATATGCAGTATAGTCTTAGAAAACAGTGCAAACAATGTATAGTTACAATAGGATGCAATGGGGAAACATATGGATAGGGGCAACACAAACCATATACTCCAAAAGTGGAATGCGAACCACGAATGGACCCCAAACCTATGTGACCTTGTAGAGGGTCGCTGGGACTATTAGAAAATAGTGAGAGTTAGAAAAATAACCCTCCCCAAGACCCTGAAAAGTGAGTGCAAAGTGCACTAAAGTTCCCCTAAGGACAAAAGAGTCGTGTTAGAGGAATAATGCAGGAAAGACACAAACCAGCAATGCAACAACTGTGGATTTCCAATCTAGGGTACCTGTGGAACAAGGGGACCAAGTCCAAAAGTCACAAGCAAGTCGTAGATGGGCAGATGCCCAGGAAATGCCAGCTGCGGGTGCAAAGAAGCTTAGACTGGACAGAAGAAGCTGAGGTTTCTGCAGGAACGAAAAGGGCTAGAGACTTCCCCTTTGGTGGACGTATCCCTCTCGCCTTGGAGAGTCGTGCAAAAGTGTTTTCCCGACGGAAGGACGCCAACAAGCCTTGCTACACGCAAATTGTGCGTTTGGCGTTTTTGGACGCTGCTGGGGCCCAGGAGGGACCAGGAGGTCGCAAATTGGACCTGAAGAGAGAGGGGACGTCGAGAAAGACGAGGAGTCCTCACTAAAGCAGGTAGCACCCGAAGAAGTGCCAGAAAAAGCACTACAAGGATGCGTGAAACGGTGCTCGCCGAAGTTGCACAAAGGAGTCCCACGTCTCCGGAGACCAACTTAGAAAGTCGTGCAATGCAGGTTAGAGTGCCGTGGACCCAGGCTTGGCTGTGCACAAAGGATTTCCACCGGAAGTGCACAGGAGCCGGAGAAGCTGCAAAGTCGCGGTTCCCAGCAATGCAGCCCAGCGAGGTGAGGCAAGGACTTACCTCCACCAAACTTGGGCTGAAGAGTCACTGGACTGTGGGGGTCACTTGGACAGCGTCGCTGGATTCGAGGGACCTCGCTCGTCATGCTGAGAGGAGACCCCAGGGACCGGTAATGCAGCTTTTTGGTGCCTGCGGTTGCAGGGGGAAGATTCCGTCGACCCACGGGAGATTTCTTCGGAGCTTCTGGTGCAGAGAGGAGGCAGACTACATCCACAGCATGCACAAGCAGGAAAACAGTCGAGAAGGCGGCAGGATCAGCGTTACAGAGTTGCAGTAGTCGTCTTTGCTACTATGTTGCAGGTTTGCAGGCTTCCAGCGCGGTCAGCGGTCGATTCCTTATCAGAAGGTGAAGAGAGAGATGCAGAGGAACTTGGCTGAGCTCATGCATTCGTTATCTAAAGTTTCCCCAGAGACAGAGACCCTAAATAGCCAGAAAAGAGGGTTTGGCTGCCTAGGAGAGAGGATAGGCTACTAACACCTGAAGGAGCCTATCAGCAGGAGTCTCTGACGTCACCTGGTGGCACTGGCCACTCAGAGCAGTCCAGTGTGCCAGCAGCACCTCTGTTTCCAAGATGGCAGAGGTCTGGAGCACACTGGAGGAGCTCTGGGCACCTCCCAGGGGAGGTGCAGGTCAGGGGAGTGGTCACTCCCCTTTCCTTTGTCCAGTTTCACGCCAGAGCAGGGGCTAAGGGGTCCCTGAACCGGTGTAGACTGGCTTATGCAGAATTGGGCACATCTGTGCCCAACAAAGCATTTCCAGATGCTGGGGGAGGCTACTCCTCCCCTGCCTTCACACCATTTTCCAAAGGGAGAGGGTGTCACACCCTCTCTCAGAGGAAGTTCTTTGTTCTGCCATCCTGGGCCAGGCCTGGCTGGACCCCAGGAGGGCAGCTGCCTGTCTGAGGGGTTGGCAGCAGCAGCAGCTGCAGTGAAACCCCAGGAAGGGCAGTTTGGCAGTACCAGGGTCTGTGCTACAGACCACTGGGATCATGGGATTGTGCCAACTATGCCAGGATGGTATAGAGGGGGCAATTCCATGATCATAGACATGTTACATGGCCATATTCGGAGTTACCATGGTGAAGCTACATATAGGTAGTGACCTATATGTAGTGCACGCGTGTAATGGTGTCCCGCACTCACAGAGTTCAGGGAATTGGCTCTGAACAATGTGGGGGCACCTTGGCTAGTGCCAGGGTGCCCTCACACTAAGTAACTTTGCACCTAACCTTTACCAGGTAAAGGTTAGACATATAGGTGACTTATAAGTTACTTAAGTGCAGTGTAAAATGGCTGTGAAATAACGTGGACGTTATTTCACTCAGGCTGCAGTGGCAGGCCTGTGTAAGAATTGTCAGAGCTCCCTATGGGTGGCAAAAGAAATGCTGCAGCCCCTAGGGATCTCCTGGAACCCCAATATCCTGGGTACCTCAGTACCATATACTAGGGAATTATAAGGGTGTTCCAGTAAGCCAATGTAAATTGGTAAAAATGGTCACTAGCCTGTTAGTGACAATTTGGAAAGAAATGAGAGAGCATAACCACTGAGGTTCTGATTAGCAGAGCCTCAGTGAGACAGTTAGGCACCACACAGGGAACATATACATGCACACCTTTGAGCACTGGGGCCCTGTGTGACAGGGTCCCAGTGACACATACATATAGGCCACAAACCTATGAGCACTGGGGTCCTGACCAGCAGGATCCCAGTGACACATAACAACCATACTGAAAACATAGTGTTTTCACTATGAGCACTGAGGCCTGGCTATCAGGATCCCAGTGAGACAGTGAAAACAGTGACAAACACCCTGACATACACTCACAAACAGGCCAAAAGTGGGGGTAACAAGGCTAGAAAGAGGCTACCTTCTCACAACAATAGCAAAAATATGCAGTATAGTCTTAGAAAACAGTGCAAACAATGTATAGTTACAATAGGATGCAATGGGGAAACATAGGGGTAGGGGCAACACAAACCATATACTCCAAAAGTGGAATGCGAACCACGAATGGACCCCAAACCTATGTGACCTTGTAGAGGGTCGCTGGGACTATTAGAAAATAGTGAGAGTTAGAAAAATAACCCTCCCCAAGACCCTGAAAAGTGAGTGCAAAGTGCACTAAAGTTCCCCTAAGGACAAAGTAGTCGTGTTAGAGGAATAATGCAGGAAAGACACAAACCAGCAATGCAACAACTGTGGATTTCCAATCTAGGGTACCTGTGGAACAAGGAGACCAAGTCCAAAAGTCACAAGCAAGTCGGAGATGGGAAGATGCCCAGGAAATGCCAGCTGCGGGTGCAAAGAAGCTTCTACTGGACAGAAGAAGCTGAGGTTTCTGCAGGAACGAAAAGGGCTAGAGACTTCCACTTTGGTGGACGCATCTCACTTGCCTTGGAGAGTCGTGCAGAAGTGTTTTCCCGCCGAAAGAACACCAACAAGCCTTGCTAGCTGCAAATCGTGCGTTTGGCATTTTTGGACGCTGCTGGGGCCCAGGAGAGACCAGGAGGTCGCAAATTGGACCTGAAGAGAGAGGGGACGTCGAGCAAGACAAAGAGCCCTCACTAAAGCAGGTAGCAGCTGGAGAAGTGCCAGAAACAGACACTACGTGGATGCGTGAAACGGTGCTCGCCGAAGTTGCACAAAGGAGTCCCACGTCGCCGGAGACCAACTTAGAAAGTCGTGCAATGCAGGTTAGAGTGCCGTGGACCCAGGCTTGGCTGTGCACACAGGATTTCTGCCAGAAGTGCACAGGGGCCGGAGTAGCTGCAAAGTCGCGGTTCCCAGCAATACAGCCCAGCGAGGTGAGGCAAGGACTTACCTCCACCAAACTTGGACTGAAGAGTCACTGGACTGTGGGGGTCACTTGAACAGAGTCGCTGGATTCGAGGGACCTCGCTTGTCGTGCTGAGAGGAGACCCAAGGGACCGGTAATGCAGCTTTTTGGTGCCTGCGGTTGCAGGGGGAAGATTCCGTCGACCCACGGGAGATTTCTTCGGAGCTTCTGGTGCAGAGAGGAGGCAGACTACCCCTACAGCATGCACAAGCAGGAAAACAGTCGAGAAGGCGGCAGGATCAGCGTTACAGAGTTGCAGTAGTCGTCTTTGCTACTATGTTGCAGGTTTGCAGGCTTCCAGCGCGGTCAGCAGTCGATTCCTTGGCAGAAGGTGAAGAGAGAGATGCAGAGGAACTCGGATGAGCTCTTGCATTCGTTATCTGAAGTTTCCCCAGAGACAGAGACCCTAAATAGCCAGAAAAGAGGGTTTGGCTACCTAGGAGAGAGGATAGGCTACTAACACCTGAAGGAGCCTATCAGCAGGAGTCTCTGACGTCACCTGGTGGCACTGGCCACTCAGAGCAGTCCAGTGTGCCAGCAGCACCTCTGTTTCCAAGATGGCAGAGGTCTGGAGCACACTGGAGGAGCTCTGGACACCTCCCAGGGGAGGTGCAGGTCAGGGGAGTGGTCACTCCCCTTTCCTTTGTCCAGTTTCGCACCAGAGCAGGGGCTAAGGGGTCCCTGAACCGGTGTAGACTGGCTTATGCAGAATTGGGCACATCTGTGCCCAAGAAAGCATTTCCAGAGGCTGGGGGAGGCTACTCCTCCCCTGCCTTCACACCATTTTCCAAAGGGAGAGGGTGTCACACCCTCTCTCAGAGGAAGTTCTTTGTTCTGCCATCCTGGGCCAGGCCTGGCTGGACCCCAGGAGGGCAGATGCCTGTCTGAGGGGTTGGCAGCAGCAGCAGCTGCAGTGAAACCCCAGGAAGGGCAGTTTGGCAGTACCAGGGTCTGTGCTACAGACCACTGGGATCATGGGATTGTGCCAACTATGCCAGGATGGCATAGAGGGGGCAATTCCATGATCATAGACATGTTACATGGCCATATTCGGAGTTACCATTGTGAAGCTACATATAGGTAGTGACCTATATGTAGTGCACACGTGTAATGGTGTCCCCGCACTCACAAAGTTCAGGGAATTGGCTCTGAACAATGTGGGGGCACCTTGGCTAGTGCCAGGGTGCCCTCACACTAAGTAACTTTGCACCTAACCTTTACCAGGTAAAGGTTAGACATATAGGTGACTTATAAGTTACTTAAGTGCAGTGTAAAATGGCTGTGAAATAACGTGGACGTTATTTCACTCAGGCTGCAGTGGCAGGCCTGTGTAAGAATTGTCAGAGCTCCCTATGGGTGGCAAAAGAAATGCTGCAGCCCATAGGGATCTCCTGGAACCCCAATACCCTGGGTACCTCAGTACCATATACTAGGGAATTATAAGGGTGTTCCACTAAGCCAATGTAAATTGGTAAAAATGGTCACTAGCCTGTTAGTGACAATTTGGAAAGAAATGAGAGAGCATAACCACTGAGGTTCTGATTAGCAGAGCCTCAGTGAGACAGTTAGTCACTACACAGGTAACACAATCAGGCACACTTATGAGCACTGGGGCCCTGGGTTACCAGGGTCCCAGTGACACATACAACTAAAACAACATATATACAGTGAAAAATGGGGGTAACATGCCAGGCAAGATGGTACTTTCCTACACAACCCCCCTCCCAAACGAAGGACAATAAGACTAGCCATGACCTGATGAGTCTTCATTGTCTAAGTGGAAATATCTGGAGAGTCCATCTGCATTGGAGTGGCTACTCCCAGGTCTATGTTCCACTGTATAGTCCATTCCCTGTAGGGATATGGACCACCTCAACAATTTAGGATTTTCACCTTTCATTTGTTTTAGCCAAAGTAGAGGTTTGTGGTCTGTCTGAACAATGAAGTGAGTGCCAAACAGGTATGGCCTGAACTTCTTCAGAGCCCAGACCACAGCAAAGGCCTCCCTCTCAATGGCAGACCAACGCTTTTCTCTAGGGGTCAACCTCCTACTAATAAACGCAACAGGTTGATCCTGGCCCTCAGAATTAAGTTGTGATAGGACTGCCCCTACTCCTAATTCAGATGCATCAGTTTGGACATAGAATTTTTTAGAGTAACAAGGGCTTTTCAGGACAGGTGCAGAGCACATGGCCTGCTTCAGCTCCTCAAAAGCTTTCTGACAGTTTGCTGTCCATAATACCTTTTTAGGCATTTTCTTGGATGTGAGGTCATTAAGAGGGGCTGCAATGGAGCCATAGTTCTTAATGAACCTCCTGTAATACCCAGTGAGGCCTAGGAAGGCTCTCACCTGAGTCTGAGTGGTAGGGGGAACCCAATCAATAATTGTTTGGATTTTCCCCTGAAGTGGTGCAATCTGTTCCCCACCAACAAGGTGTCCCAGATAAACCACCTTACCCTGCCCTATCTGGCACTTTGAAGCCTTGATAGTGAGGCCTGCCTTTTGCAGGGCCTCCAAAACTTTCCATAGGTGGACCAGGTGATCATCCCAGCTGGAGCTAAAGACAGCTATATCGTCCAAGTATGCTGCACTGAAAGCTTCCAGCCCTTGCAGGACTGTGTTCACCAACCTCTGAAAAGTGGCAGGTGCATTTTTCAAACCAAAAGGCATTACAGTAAACTGGTAATGTCCTCCAATGGTAGAAAATGCAGTCTTAGGTTTAGCATCTTCTGATAATTTGATCTGCCAATACCCTGCAGTCAAATCAAAAGTGCTTAGATACTTGGCAGATGCCAGTGTATCTATAAGCTCATCTGCCCTGGGTATAGGGTGAGCATCAGTTTTGGTTACCAAGTTGAGACCTCTATAGTCTACACAAAACCGCATTTCCTTCTTTCCATCTTTAGAATTGGGTTTTGGTACCAGTACCACAGGAGAAGCCCATGGACTGTCAGAGTGCTCAACCACTCCTAGTTCCAACATTTTCTGAACTTCCTGCTTTATGCAGTCCCTGACATGGTCAGGCTGCCTATAGATCTTACTTTTGACATGTAAACTGTCTCCAGTATCTATAGTGTGCTCACACCAAGGAGTGGTGCCTGGCACAGTAGAGAAGAGCTCTGAAAATTGTCCTAGGAGATTTATGCGATGGTCTTTCTGCTCAGCAGTAAGACAATCTGCCAAAACTACACCTTCCACAAGAGCATCTTGTTCTGTGGAAGAGAAGAGATCAGGTAGAGGATCACTGTCTTCTTCCTGTCCCTCATCAGTTGCCATGAGCAGGGTGAGATCAGCCCTGTCATAGTAGGGTTTCAGGCGGTTGACATGGAGCACCCTAAGGGGACTCCTGGCAGTGCCTAAGTCAACCAAGTAGGTGACTTCACCCTTTTTTTCAACAATTGTGTGGGGTCCACTCCATTTATCTTGGAGTGCTCTTGGGGCCACAGGCTCCAAGACCCACACTTTCTGCCCTGGTTGGTTGTAGGAGGCTGGACTGGCTTGTAGTGAGTACCAAGGGGTACTTGCACCTTGCACCAGGCCCAGTTATCCCTTATTAGTGTATAGGGTGTCTAGCAGCTTAGGCTGATAGATAATGGTAGCTTAGCAGAGCAGCTTAGGCTGAACTAGGAGACGTGTGAAGCTACTACAGTACCACTTAGTGTCATATGCACAAGATCATAAGAAAACACAATACACAGTTATACTAAAAATAAAGGTACTTTATTTTTATGACAATATGCCAAAGTATCTTAGAGTGTACCCTCAGTGAGAGGATAGGAAATATACACAAGATATATATACACAATAGCAAAAATATGCAGTATAGTCTTAGAAAACAGTGCAAACAATGTATAGTTACAATAGGATGCAATGGGGAAACATAGGGATAGGGGCAACACAAACCATATACTCCAAAAGTGGAATGCGAACCACGAATGGACCCCAAACCTATGTGACCTTGTAGAGGGTCGCTGGGACTATTAGAAAATAGTGAGAGTTAGAAAAATAACCCTCCCCAAGACCCTGAAAAGTGAGTGCAAAGTGCACTAAAGTTCCCCTAAGGACAAAATAGTCGTGTTAGAGGGAAAATGCAAGGAAAACACAAATCAGCAATGCAACAACGATGGATTCCTGACTGAGGGTACCTGTGGAACAAGGCGACCAAGTCCAAAAGTCACAAGCAGCTCGGAGATGAGCAGATGCCCAAGAAATGCCAGCGGTTGGTGCAAAGAAGCTCTTACTAGGCTGAAGAACTGTGAATACTGCAGGAACGACAAGGGCTAGAGACTTCCCCTTTAGAGGATAGATCCCCCACGCCTTGGAGAGTCGTGCAGAAGTGTTTTCCCGCCAGATAGATGCCAAAAAGCCTTGCTACATGCAAATCGTGCGTTTGGCGTTTTTGGACGCTGCTGGGGCCCAGGAGGGATCAGGAGGTCGCAAATTGGATCTGCAGAGAGAGGGGACGTCGAGCAAGACAAAGAGACCTCGCTGAAGCAGGTAGCACCCGGAGAAGTGCCAGAAACAGGCACTAGGAGGATGCATGAAACGGTGCTCGCCGAAGTTGCACAAAGGAGTCCCACGTCGCCGGAGAACAACTTAGAAAGTCGTGCAATGCAGGTTAGAGTGCCGTGGACCCAGGCTTGGCTGTGCACGAAGGATTTCCGCCGGAAGTGCACAGGGGCCGGAGTAGCTTGCAAAGTCGCGGTTCCCAGCAATGCAGCCCAGCGAGGTGAGGCAAGGACTTACCTCCACCAAACTTGGGCTGAAGAGTCACTGGACTGTGGGGGTCACTTGGACGGTGTCGCTGGATTCGAGGGACCTCGCTCGTCGTGCTGAGAGGAGACCCAAGGGACCGGTAATGCAGCTTTTTGGTGCCTGCGGTTGCAGGGGGAAGATTCCGTCGACCCACGGGAGATTTCTTCGGAGCTTCTGGTGCAGAGAGGAGGCAGACTACCCCCACAGCATGCACAAGCAGGAAAACAGTCGAGAAGGCGGCAGGATCAGCGTTACAGAGTTGCAGTAGTCGTCTTTGCTACTATGTTGCAGGTTTGCAGGCTTCCAGCGCGGTCAGCGGTCGATTCCTTATCAGAAGGTGAAGAGAGAGATGCAGAAGAACTCGGCTGAGCTCATGCATTCGTTATCTAAAGTTTCCCCAGAGACAGAGACCCTAAATAGCCAGAAAAGAGGGTTTGGCTACATAGGAGAGAGGAAAGGCTACTAACACCTAAAGGAGCCTATCAGCAGGAGTCTCTGACGTCACCTGGTGGCACTGGCCACTCAGAGCAGTCCAGTGTGCCAGCAGCACCTCTGTTTCCAAGATGGCAGAGGTCTGGAGCACACTGGAGGAGCTCTGGACACCTCCCAGGGGAGGTGCAGGTCAGGGGAGTGGTCACTCCCCTTTCCTTTGTCCAGTTTCGCGCCAGAGCAGGGGCTAAGGAGTCCCTGAACCGGTGTAGACTGGCTTATGCAGAATTGGGCACCTCTGTGCCCAACAAAGCATTTCCAGAGGCTGGGGGAGGCTACTCCTCCCCTGCCTTCACACCATTTTCCAAAGGGAGAGGGTGTCACACCCTCTCTCAGAGGAAGTTCTTTGTTCTCCCATCCTGGGCCAGGCCTGGCTGGACCCCAGGAGGGCAGCTGCCTGTCTGAGGGGTTGGCAGCAGCAGCAGCTGCAGTGAAACCCCAGGAAGGGCAGTTTGGCAGTACCAGGGTCTGTGCTACAGACCACTGGGATCATGGGATTGTGCCAACTATGCCAGGATGGCATAGAGGGGTCAATTCCATGATCATAGACATGTTACATGGCCATATTTGGAGTTACCATTGTGAAGCGTCATATAGGTAGTGACCTATATGTAGTGCACGCGTGTAATGGTGTCCCCGCACTCACAAAGTTCAGGGAATTGGCTCTGAACAATGTGGGGGCACCTTGGCTAGTGCCAGGGTGCCCTCACACTAAGTAACTTTGCACCTAACCTTTACCAGGTAAAGGTTAGACATATAGGTGACTTATAAGTTACTTAAGTGCAGTGAAAAATGGCTGTGAAATAACGTGGACGTTATTTCACTCAGGCTGCAGTGGCAGGCCTGTGTAAGAATTGTCAGAGCTCCCTATGGGTGGCAAAAGAATTGCTGCAGCCCATAGGGATCTCCTGGAACCCCAATACCCTGGGTACCTTAGTACCATATACTACCGAATTATAAGGGTGTTCCAGTAAGCCAATGTAAATTGGTAAAATTGGTCACTAGCCTGTTAGTGACAATTTGAAAGTAATGAGAGAGCATAACCACTGAGGTTCTGGTTAGCAGAGCCTCAGTGAGACAGTTAGGCACCACACAGGGAACATATACATGCACACCTATGAGCACTGGGGCCCTGTGTGACAGGGTCCCAGTGACACATACATATAGGCCACAAACCTATGAGCACTGGGGTCCTGACTAGCAGGATCCCAGTGACACATAACAACCATACTGAAAACATAGTGTTTTCACTATGAGCACTGAGGCCTGGCTATCAGGATCCCAGTGAGACAGTGAAAACAGTGACAAACACCCTGACATACACTCACAAACAGGCCAAAAGTGGGGGTAACAAGGCTAGAAAGAGGCTACCTTCTCACAAGGCCTCCCTCTCAATGGCAGACCAACGCTTTTCTCTAGGGGTCAACCTCCTACTAATAAAAGTAACAGGTTGATCCTGGCCCTCAGAATTAAGTTGTGATAGGACTGCCCCTACTCCTAATTTAGATGCATCAGTTTGGACATAGAATTTTTTAGAGTAACAAGGGCTTTTCAGGACAGGTGCAGAGCACATGGCCTGCTTCAGCTCCTCAAAAGCTTTCTGACAGCTTGCTGTCCATAATACCTTTTTAGGCATTTTCTTGGATGTGAGGTCATTAAGAGGGGCTGCAATGGAGCCATAGCTCTTAATGAACCTCCTGTAATACCCAGTGAGGCCTAGGAAGGCTCTCACCTGAGTCTGAGTGGTAGGGGGAACCCAATCAATAATAGTTTGGATTTTCCCCTGAAGTGGTGCAATCTGTTCCCCACCAACAAGGTGTCCCAGATAAACCACCTTACCCTGCCCTATCTGGCACTTTGAAGCCTTGATAGTGAGGCCTGCCTTTTGCAGGGCCTCCAAAACTTTCCATAGGTGGACCAGGTGATCATCCCAGCTGGAGCTAAAGACAGCTATATCGTCCACATATGCTGCACTGAAAGCTTCCAGCCCTTGCAGGACTGTGTTCACCAACCTCTGAAAAGTGGCAGGTGCATTTTTCAAACCAAAAGGCATTACAGTAAACTGGTAATGTCCTCCAATGGTAGAAAATGCAGTCTTAGGTTTAGCCTCTTCTGATAATTTGATCTGCCAATACCCTGCAGTCAAATCAAAAGTGCTTAGATACTTGGCAGATGCCAGTGTATCTATAAGCTCATCTGCCCTGGGTATAGGGTGAGCATCAGTTTTGGTTACCAAGTTGAGACCTCTATAGTCTACACAAAACCGCATTTCCTTCTTTCCATCTTTAGAATTGGGTTTTGGTACCAGTACCACAGGAGAACCCCATGGACTGTCAGAGTGCTCAACCACTCCTAGTTCCAACATTTTCTGAACTTCTTGCTTTATGCAGTCCCTGACATGGTCAGGCTGCCTATAGATCTTACTTTTGACAGGTAAACTGTCTCCAGTATCTATAGTGTGCTCACACCAAGAAGTGGTGCCTGGCACAGTAGAGAAGAGTTCTGAAAATTGTCCTAGGAGATTTATGCAATTGTCTTTCTGCTCAGCAGTAAGACAATCAGCCAAAACTACACCTTCCACAAGAGCATCTTGATCTGTGGAAGAGAAGAGATCAGGTAGAGGATCACTGTCTTCTTCCTGTCCCTCATCTGTTGCCATGAGCAGGGTGAGATCAGCCCTGTCATAGTAGGGTTTCAGGCGGTTGACATGGAGCACCCTAAGGGGACTCCTGGCAGTGCCTAAGTCAACTAAATAGGTGACTTCTCCCTTCTTTTCAACAATTGTGTGGGGACCACTCCATTTATCTTGGAGTGCTCTTGGGGCCACAGGCTCCAAGACCCACACTTTCTGCCCTGGTTGGTACTGAACCAAAACAGCCTTCTGATCATGCCATTGCTTCTGGAGCTCTTGGCTGGCCTGAAGGTTTTTACTGGCCTTTTTCATGTACTCAGCCATCCTTGATCTGAGGCCAAGTACATAGCCCACAATATCCTGCTTAGGAGCTTTTAAAGGTTGTTCCCAACCCTCCTTTACAAGTGTGAGTGGACCCCTAACAGGGTGTCCAAAAAGAAGTTCAAAGGGGCTGAAGCCCACTCCTTTCTGGGGTACCTCCCTGTAGGCAAAAAGGAGGCATGGTAGAAGGATATCCCATCTCCTGCGGAGTTTTTCAGGGAGACCCATAATCATGCCTTTGAGAGTTTTATTAAATCTCTCCACCAGTCCATTTGTTTGTGGATGATAGGGTGTTGTGAACTTGTACGTTACACCACACTCCTTCCACATGGCCTTTAAGTATGCAGACATGAAATTGCTTCCCCTGTCTGATACTACTTCCTTTGGGAAGCCCACCCTGGAAAATATTCCCAGGAGGGCCTTTGCCACTGCAGGAGCTGTAGTGGTCCTTAAAGGAATAGCTTCAGGATATCTTGTGGCATGGTCCACTACCACCAAGATAAACCTATTGCCTGAAGCAGTAGGAGGGTCAAGGGGGCCAACTATGTCAACCCCTACCCTTTCAAAGGGAACCCCAACCACAGGCAGTGGGATAAGGGGTGCCTTTGGGGTGCCACCTGTCTTGCCACTGGCTTGACAGGTTTCACAGGACTTACAAAATTCCTTTGTGTCCTCAGACATCCTAGGCCAATGAAACAGGGGAACAAGCCTGTCCCAAGTTTTCATTTGTCCTAGATGCCCAGCTAAGGGAATGTCATGTGCCAGTGTTAGGAGGAACTTTCTGTACTCCTGAGGAATCACTAATCTCCTGGCAGCTCCAGGTTTAGGATCCCTGTGCTCAGTGTACAAGAGGTTGTCCTCCCAGTAAACTCTGTGAGAGTCACTGACATCCCCATTAGCCTGTTTGACAGCTTGCTGTCTGAGACCCTCTAATGTGGGACAGGTTTGCTGTGCCACACTCAGCTCCTCTCTGGCAGGCCCCCCTTCACCCAAAAGCTCAGCAGTGTCTGCTTCCAGCTCCTCTGGTGTAGGTTCTGCACAGGGAGGGAATTCTTCTTCCTCAGAAGTTGAATCCACTGTAGAGGGAGGGACAGTAGGAAGTGATTTGCTTCTACTAGCCCTAGCTTTAGGGAGCACTTGGTCCATTGTTCCAGGATCCAAGCTTCCCTGTCCTTTTTGCTTTTTGGCCTGAGCCCTTGTCAAAGCAAAAATATGCCCTGGGATGCCCAGCATTGCTGCATGGGCCTCCAACTCCACATCTGACCAAGCTGATGTCTCCAAATCATTCCCTAATAGACAGTCTACAGGTAAATCTGAAGCTACCACAACTTTCTTTGGACCAGTTACCCCCCCCCAGTTGAGATTTACAACAGCCATGGGGTGGCTTTGTGTTATGTTGTGAGCATCGGTTACTTGGTACTGGTGTCCAAGTATGTGTTGTTCAGGGTGCACCAGTTTCTCAATCACCATTGTGACACTGGCACCTGTGTCCCTGTAGGCCTGGACCTCAACACCATTTATTAGGGTTAGTTGCTTGTACTTCTCCAAGTTATGGGGGCAAGCAACCAAAGTGGCTAAATCAATAGCCCCTTCAGAGACTAAAGTAGCCTCTGTGGTCTCCCTAATCAGACCAACCCCAACTAAGTTACCAATAGTGAGCCCAGCTACTCCCTTGTATTGGCTATTAGTAGGTTTGCTCCCACCACCACTGCTATTAGTAGGGACACTAGGTGTAGCAGTAGGGGTTGTAGTGGTAGGAGCTGTGGTGCCTTTCTTTGGACAACTGGGATCTGTTGTCCAATGGCCTTTTATTTTACATAAATAGCACCATGGTTTCTTTTCCTTGTTCTGATGAAAGGAGGATTTGGACCCACCACCCCCACCAGAGTGTTTTTGTGGGCCTGATGAAGACTCATTTTTAGATTTGTCCCCACCCTTGTCAGAAGACTTACCATCCTTCTTTTTGTTGCCATCTTTGTCACCCCCTGTATGAACTTTTCTGTTCACTCTTGTTCTGACCCATTTGTCTGCCTTCTTTCCCAATTCTTGGGGAGAGGTCAGATCAGAGTCCACCAAGTACTGGTGCAACAAATCAGACACACAATTATTAAGAATATGCTCTCTCAGGATCAAGTTATACAGGCTGTCATAATCAGTAACTTTACTGCCATGTAACCACCCCTCCAAGGCCTTCACTGCCTGGTCAATGAAATCAACCCAGTCTTGTGAAGACTCCTTTTTGGTCTCTCTGAACTTTATCCTGTACTGTTCAGTGGTTAAGCCATAACCATCCAGGAGTGCATTCTTAAGAACTTGGAAATTATTAGCATCATTTTCTTTCACAGTAAGGAGCCTATCCCTACCTTTTCCACTAAATAATAGCCATAGGATAGCAGCCCACTGCCTTTGAGGGACATCCTGTACAACACAGGCCCTCTCAAGTGCAGCAAACCACTTGTTAATGTCATCCCCCTCCTTATAAGGGGGAACTATCTTGTGCAGATTCCTGGAATCATGCTCTTTTGCAGGATGACTATGGGGAATACTGCTGCTGCCACCATGGGTTTCTAAACCCAACTTCTGTCTTTCCTTTTCTAATTCAAAAGACTGTCTATCCAAATCCAGCTGTTGCTTTTTAAGCTTCAGTCTGGTTTGTTCCACCCTCAACTTATTGAGTTCCCTCTCTAACATTCTGTCATCAGGGTTGGTGGGAGGGACATTTCTAGAAACAGAGCTATGATGGGAATGAACAGAAGGAGACCTGTCCCTTACAGAAGCCACCCTAACAGCTTGGTTTACAGAAACATTACTACCAGTATGGTGAGAATAAATGCTTTTGCTATGATGTGAGACAACACTATTTATTTGGTGTGGCTCATCATCATTACCATCTATGCTAGATTGTCTAGTAATGGGCAGGCTAGGAAGTTTATTTCCTGAATCTTTTCCTGGGGGAGTCCCTGAATCAGATTGGGAACTATTAGGTACTTTTTCAACAGATGGGGCACCTATGGCCTTATCCTGTTCTCTAAGCATGTTAAGTAACAGTTCCAAGGAAGGATTCTTCCCTACACTCAAACCTCTCTCTATACAGAGACTCCTTGCTCTTTTCCAGCTAAGGTTGTCATATGCAAGTTTCGACAGATCAACACTTTGGCCTGTGCCAGACATTTTTTAGAGAGAGTTAAAGTGATCGAAAAAGAAAAAAAAGTTTTCAGAACTTTTTGGAAAGACAGAAAAAAACTTTTTAAACTTTTAAGAACTTTTTGAAAGTTTAGGAGTACTTTTCAGCACTTAGAAAAGAGTGAAAAGAGGAAATGCAAAACTTTTTGGCTATGTGTATATACACTGACCTTGTTTTGTATATTTTTCTCTTATGAAAAGTACAATGACAAGAGTGGTAAGTAGTCTCAAGCACTTATCCCACCACTGCACAACCAATGTAGGAGGCTGGACTGGCTTGTAGTGAGTACCAAGGGGTACTTGCACCTTGCACCAGGCCCAGTTATCCCTTATTAGTGTATAGGGTGTCTAGCAGCTTAGGCTGATAGATAATGGTAGCTTAGCAGAGCAGCTTAGGCTGAACTAGGAGACGTGTGAAGCTTCTACAGTACCACTTAGTGTCATATGCACAATATCACAAGAAAACACAATACACAGTTATACTAAAAATAAAGGTACTTTATTTTTATGACAATATGCCAAAGTATCTTAGAGTGTACCCTCAGTGAGAGGATAGGAAATATACACAAGATATATATACACAATAGCAAAAATATGCAGTATAGTCTTAGAAAACAGTGCAAACAATGTATAGTTACAATAGGATGCAATGGGGAAACATAGGGATAGGGGCAACACAAACCATATACTCCAAAAGTGGAATGCGAACCACGAATGGACCCCAAACCTATGTGACCTTGTAGAGGGTCGCTGGGACTATTAGAAAATAGTGAGAGTTAGCAAAATAACCCTCCCCAAGACCCTGAAAAGTGAGTGCAAAGTGCACTAAAGTTCCCCTAAGGACAAAATAGTCGTGTTAGAGGAATAATGCAGGAAAGACACAAACCAGCAATGCAACAACTGTGGATTTCCAATCTAGGGTACCTGTGGAACAAGGGGACCAAGTCCAAAAGTCACAAGCAAGTCGGAGATGGGCAGATGCCCAGGAAATGCCAGCTGCGGGTGCAAAGAAGCTTCGACTCGACAGAAGAAGCTGAGGTTTCTGCAGGAACAATAAGGGCTAGAGACTTCCCCTTTGGTGGAAGGATCCATCTCGCCGAGGAGAGTCACGCAGTAGTGTTTTCCCGCCGAAAGAATGCCAACAAGCCTTGTTAGCTGCAAATCGTGCGTTTGGCATTTTTGGACGCTGCTGGGGCCCAGGAGTTACCAGGAGATCGCAAATTGGACCTGAAGAGAGACGGGTCGACGAGCAAGACAAAGAGCCCTCACTGAAGCAGGTAGCACCCAGAAAAGTGCCAGAAACAGGCACTACAAGGATGCATGAAATGGTGCTCGTCGAAGTTGCACAAAGGAGTCCCACGTCGCCGGAGACCAACTTAGAAAGTCGTGCAATGCAGGTTAGAGTGCCGTGGACCCAGGCTTGGCTGTGCACAAAGGATTTCCGCCGGAAGTGCACAGGGGCCGGAGTAGCTGCAAAGTCGCGGTCCCCAGCAATGCAGCCCAGCGAGGTGAGGCAAGGACTTACCTCCACCAAACTTGGGCTGAAGAGTCACTGGACTGTGGGGGTCACTTGGACAGAGTCGCTGGATTCGAGGGACCTCGCTCGTTGTGCTGAGAGGAGACCCAAGGGACCGGTAATGCAGCTTTTTGGTGCCTGCGGTTGCAGGGGGAAGATTCCGTCGACCCACGGGAGATTTCTTCGGAGCTTCTGGTGCAGAGAGGAGGCAGGCTACCCCCACAGCATGCACAAGCAGGAAAACAGTCGAGAAGGCGGCAGGATCAGCGTTACAGAGTTGCAGTAGTCATCTTTGCTACTATGTTGCAGGTTTGCAGGCTTCCAGCGCGGTCAGCAGTCGATTCCTTATCAGAAGGTGAAGAGGGAGATGCAGAGGAACTCGGATGAGCTCTTGCATTCGTTATCTAAAGTTTCCCCAGAGACAGAGACCCTAAATAGCCAGAAAAGAGGGTTTGGCTACCTAGGAGAGAGGATAGGCTACTAACACCTGAAGGAGCCTATCAGCAGGAGTCTCTGACGTCACCTGGTGGCACTGGCCACTCAGAGCAGTCCAGTGTGCCAGCAGCACCTCTGTTTCCAAGATGGCAGAGGTCTGGAGCACACTGGATGAGATCTGGACACCTCCCAGGGGAGGTGCAGGTCAGGGGAGTGGTCACTCCCCTTTCCTTTGTCCAGTTTCGCGCCAGAGCAGGGGCTAAGGGGTCCCTGAACCGGTGTAGACTGGCTTATGCAGAATTGGGCACATCTGTGCCCAAGAAAGCATTTCCAGAGGCTGGGGGAGGCTACTCCTCCCCTGCCTTCACACCATTTTCCAAAGGGAGAGGGTGTCACACCCTCTCTCAGAGGAAGTTCTTTGTTCTGCCATCCTGGGCCAGGCCTGGCTGGACCCCAGGAGGGCAGATGCCTGTCTGAGGGCTTGGCAGCAGCTGCAGTGAAACCCCAGGAAGGGCAGTTTGGCAGTACCAGGGTCTGTGCTACAGACCACTGGGATCATGGGATTGTGCCAACTATGCCAGGATGGCATAGAGGGGGCAATTCCATGATCATAGAAATATTACATGGCCATATTCGGAGTTACCATTGTGAAGCTACATATAGGTAGTGACCTAGATGTAGTGCACGCGTGTAATGGTGTCCCCGCACTCACAAAGTTCAGGGAATTGGCTCTGAACAATGTGGGGGCACCTTGGCTAGTGCCAGGGTGCCCTCACACTAAGTAACTTTGCACCTAACCTTTACCAGGTAAAGGTTAGACATATAGGTGACTTATAAGTTACTTAAGTGCAGTGTAAAATGGCTGTGAAATAACGTGGACGTTATTTCACTCAGGCTGCAGTGGCAGGCCTGTGTAAGAATTGTCAGAGCTCCCTATGGGTGGCAAAAGAAATGCTGCAGCCCATAGGGATCTCCTGGAACCCCAATACCCTGGGTACCTCAGTACCATATACTAGGGAATTATAAGGGTGTTCCAGTAAGCCAATGTAAATTGGTAAAAATGGTCACTAGCCTGTTAGTGACAATTTGGAAAGAAATGAGAGAGCATAACCACTGAGGTTCTGATTAGCAGAGCCTCAGTGAGACAGTTTGTCACTACACAGGTAACACATTCAGGCACACTTATGAGCACTGGGGCCCTGGGTTACCAGGGTCCCAGTGACACATGCAACTAAAACAACATATATACAGTGAAAAATGGGGGTAACATGCCAGGCAAGATGGTACTTTCCTACAGACACCCTGTCAGGGGTCCACTCACACTTGTAAAGGAGGGTTGGGAACAACCTTTAAAAGCTCCTAAGCAGGATATTGTGGATTATGTACTTGGCCTCAGATCAAGGATGGCTGAGTACATGAAAAAGGCCAGTAAAAACCTTCAGGCCAGCCAAGAGCTCCAGAAGCAATGGCATGATCAGAAGGCTGTTTTGGTTCAGTACCAACCAGGGCAGAAAGTGTGGGTCTTAGAGCCTGTGGCCCCAAGAGCACTCCAAGATAAATGGAGTGGTCCCCACACAATTGTTGAAAAGAAGGGAGAAGTCACCTATTTAGTTGACTTAGGCACTGCCAGGAGTCCCCTTAGGGTGCTCCATGTCAACCGCCTGAAACCCTACTATGACAGGGCTGATCTCACCATGCTCATGGCAACTGATGAGGGACAGGAAGAAGACAGTGATCCTCTACCTGATCTCTTCTCTTCCACAGAACAAGATGCTCTTGTGGAAGGTGTAGTTTTGGCTGATTGTCTTACTGCTGAGCAGAAAGATAATTGCATAAATCTCCTAGATCAATTCTCTGAACTCTTCTCTACTGTGCCAGGTACCACTTCTTGGTGTGAGCACACTATAGATACTGGAGACAGTTTACCTGTCAAAAGTAAGATCTATAGGCAGCCTGACCATGTCAGGGACTGCATAAAGCAAGAGGTCCAGAAAATGTTAGAACTAGGAGTAGTTGAGCACTCTGACAGTCCATGGGCTTCTCCTGTGGTACTGGTACCAAAACCCCATTCCAAAGATGGAAAGAAGGAAATGCGGTTTTGTGTAGACTATAGAGGTCTCAACTTGGTAACCAAAACTGACGCTCACCCTATACCCAGGGCAGATGAGCTCATAGATACACTGGCATCTGCCAAGTATCTAAGCACTTTTGATTTGACTGCAGGGTATTGGCAGATCAAATTATCAGAAGATGCTAAACCTAAGACTGCATTTTCTACCATTGGAGGACATTACCAGTTTACTGTAATGCCTTTTGGTTTGAAAAATGCACCTGCCACTTTTCAGAGGTTGGTGAACACAGTCCTGCAAGGGCTGGAAGCTTTCAGTGCAGCATATCTGGACGATATAGCTGTCTTTAGCTCCAGCTGGGATGATCACCTGGTCCACCTATGGAAAGTTTTGGAGGCCCTGCAAAAGGCAGGCCTCACTATCAAGGCTTCAAAGTGCCAGATAGGGCAGGGTAAGGTGGTTTATCTGGGACACCTTGTTGGTGGGGAACAGATTGCACCACTTCAGGGGAAAATCTAAACAATTATTGATTGGGTTCCCCCTACCACTCAGACTCAGGTGAGAGCCTTCCTAGGCCTCACTGGGTATTACAGGAGGTTCATTAAGAACTATGGCTCCATTGCAGCCCCTCATAATGACCTCACATCCAAGAAAATGCCTAAAAAAGTATTATGGACAGCAAACTGTCAGAAAGCTTTTGAGGAGCTGAAGCAGGCCATGTGCTCTGCACCTGTCCTGAAAAGCCCTTGTTACTCTAAAAAATTCGATGTCCAAACTGATGCATCTGAATTAGGAGTAGGGGCAGTCCTATCACAACTTAATTCTGAGGGCCAGGATCAACCTGTTGCTTTTATTAGTAGAATGTTGACCCCTAGAGAAAAGCGTTGGTCTGCCATTGAGAGGGAGGCCTTTGCTGTGGTCTGGGCTCTGAAGAAGTTGAGGCCATACCTGTTTGGCACTCACTTCATTGTTCAGACAGACCACAAACCTCTACTTTGGCTAAAACAAATGAAAGGTGAAAATCCTAAATTGTTGAGGTGGTCCATATCCCTACAGGGAATGGACTATACAGTGGAACATAGACCTGTGAGTAGCCACTCCAATGCAGATGGACTCTCCAGATATTTCCACTTAGACAATGAAGACTCATCAGGTCATGGCTAGTCTCATTGTCCTTCGTTTGGGGGGGGGGGGGGGTTGTGAAGGAAAGTACCATCTTGCCTGGCATGTTACCCCCATTTTTCACTGTATATATGTTGTTTTAGTTGTATGTGTCACTGGGACCCTGGTAACCCAGGGCCCCAGTGCTCATAAGTGTGCCTGATTGTGTTACCTGTGTAGTGACTAACTGTCTCACTGAGGCTCTGCTAATCAGAACCTCAGTGGTTATGCTCACTCATTTCTTTCCAAATTGTCACTAACAGGCTAGTGACCATTTTTACCAATTTACATTGGCTTACTGGAACACCCTTATAATTCCCTAGTATATGGTACTGAGGTACCCAGGGTATTGGGGTTCCAGGAGATCCCTATGGGCTGCAGCATTTCTTTTGCCACCCATAGGGAGCTCTGACAATTCTTACACAGGCCTGCCACTGCAGCCTGAGTGAAATAACGTCCACGTTATTTCACAGCCATTTTACACTGCACTTAAGTAACTTATAAGTCACCTATATGTCTAACCTTTACCTGGTAAAGGTTAGGTGCAAAGTTACTTAGTGTGAGGGCACCCTGGCACTAGCCAAGGTGCCCCCACATTGTTCAGAGCCAATTCCCTGAACTTTGTGAGTGCGGGGACACCATTACACGCATGCACTACATATAGGTCACTACCTATATGTAGCTTCACCATGGTAAATCCGAATATGGCCATGTAACATGTCTATGATCATGGAATTGCCCCCTCTATGCCATCCTGGCATAGTTGGCACAATCCCATGATCCCAGTGGTCTGTAGCACAGACCCTGGTACTGCCAAACTGCCCTTCCTGGGGTTTCACTGCAGCTGCTGCTGCTGCCAACCCCTCAGACAGGCATCTGCCCTCCTGGGGTCCAGCCAGGCCTGGCCCAGGATGGCAGAACAAAGAACTTCCTCTGAGAGAGGGTGTGACACCCTCTCCCTTTGGAAAATGGTGTGAAGGCAGGGGAGGAGTAGCCTCCCCCAGCCTCTGGAAATGCTTTCTTGGGCACAGATGTGCCCAATTCTGCATAAGCCAGTCTACACCGGTTCAGGGACCCCTTAGCCCCTGCTCTGGCGCGAAACTGGACAAAGGAAAGGGGAGTGACCACTCCCCTGACCTGCACCTCCCCTGGGAGGTGTCCAGAGCTCCTCCAGTGTGCTCCAGACCTCTGCCATCTTGGAAACAGAGGTGCTGCTGGCACACTGGACTGCTCTGAGTGGCCAGTGCCACCAGGTGACGTCAGAGACTCCTGCTGATAGGCTCCTTCAGGTGTTAGTAGCCTATCCTCTCTCCTAGGTAGCCAAACCCTCTTTTCTGGCTATTTAGGGTCTCTGTCTCTGGGGAAACTTCAGATAACGAATGCAAGAGCTCATCCGAGTTCCTCTGCATCTCGCTCTTCACCTTCTGATAAGGAATCGACTGCTGACCGCGCTGGAAGCCTGCAAACCTGCAACATAGTAGCATAGACGACTGCTGCAACTCTGTAACGCTGATCCTGCCGCCTTCTCGACTGTTTTCCTGCTTGTGCATGCTGTGGGGGTAGTCTGCCTCCTCTCTGCACCAGAAGCTCCGAAGAAATCTCTATACATTGTTTGCACTGTTTTCTAAGACTATACTGCATATTTTTGCTATTGTGTATATATATCTTGTGTATATTTCCTATCCTCTCACTGAGGGTACACTCTAAGATACTTTGGCATATTGTCATAAAAATAAAGTACCTTTATTTTTAGTATAACTGTGTATTGTGTTTTCTTATGATATTGTGCATATGACACTAAGTGGTACTGTAGTAGCTTCACACGTCTCCTAGTTCAGCCTAAGCTGCTCTGCTAAGCTACCATTATCTATCAGCCTGAGCTGCTAGACACCCTATACACTAATAAGGGATAACTGGGCCTGGTGCAAGGTGCAAGTACCCCTTGGTACTCACTACAAGCCAGTCCAGCCTCCTACATTGGTTGTGCAGTGGTGGGATAAGTGCTTGAGACTACTTACCACTCTTGTCATTGTACTTTTCATAAGAGAAAAATATACAAAACAAGGTCAGTGTATATACACATAGCCAAAAAGTTTTGCATTTCCTCTTTTCACTCTTTTCTAAGTGCTGAAAAGTACTTCTAAACTTTCAAAAAGTTCTTAAAAGTTTAAAAAGTTGTTTTCTGTCTTTCCAAAAAGTTCTGAAAACTTTTTTCTCTTTTTCTATCACTTTAACTCTCTCTAAAAAATGTCTGGCACAGGAAAAAATGTTGAACTGTCCAAACTTGCATATGATCACCTTAGCTGGAAAGGAGCAAGGAGTCTCTGCATAGAGAGAGGTTTGAGTGTAGGGAAGAATCCTTCCTTAGAACTGTTAATTAATATGCTTAGAGTACAGGATAAGGCCATAAGTGCCCAATCTGTAGAAAAAGTAGCTAATGGTTCTCAATCTGATCCAGGGAATCCCCCAGGAAAAGGTTCAGGAAAGAAACTTCTCAGCCTGCCCATTACTAGACAGTCTAGCATAGTTGGTACAGAGGTTGAATCACACCATACTGATGATGTGATCTCACATTATGCTGGTAGCCAAGCTGTTAGGGTGCCCTCTGTAAGGGACAGGTCTCCTTCTGTTCATTCCCATCATACCTCTGTATCTAGAAATGTCCCTCCCACCCACCCTGATGACAGATTGTTAGAAAGGGAGCTCAATAGATTGAGAGTGGAACAAACCAGACTGAAGCTCAAGAAGCAACAGCTGGATTTGGATAGACAGTCTTTAGAAATAGAGAGGGAAAGACAGAAGTTGGGTTTAGATACCCATGGTGGCAGCAGCAGTATTCCCCATAGTCATCCTGCAAAAGAGCATGATTCCAGGAATCTACACAAGATAGTTCCCCCTTATAAGGAGGGGGATGACATTAACAAGTGGTTTGCTGCACTTGAGAGGGCCTGTGCTGTACAGGATGTCCCTCAAAAGCAGTGGGCTGCTATCCTATGGCTATCATTTAGTGAAAAAGGTAGGGATAGGCTCCTTACAGTGAAAGAAAATGATGCCAATAATTTTACAGTTCTTAAGAATGCACTCCTGGATGGTTATGGCTTAACCACTGAACAGTACAGGATAAAGTTCAGAGAGACCAAAAAGGAGTCTTCACAAGACTGGGTTGATTTCATTGACCATTCAGTGAAGGCCTTGGAGGGGTGGTTACATGGCAGTAAAGTTACTGATTATGAAAGCCTGTATAACACAATCCTGAGAGAGCATATACTTAATAATTGTGTGTCTGATTTGTTGCACCAGTACCTGGTAGACTCTGATCTGACCTCTCCCCAAGAATTGGGAAAGAAGGCAGACAAATGGGTCAGAACAAGGGTGAACAGAAAAGTTCATACAGGGGGTGACAAAGATGGCAATAAGAAGAAAGATGGTGAAAAATCTCAAGATAAGCATGGGGATAAGGGTAAAACCAAAGATCCCACTTCAAATCTTAAACACTCTTCAGAGGGTGGGGATAAAACAAATTCTTCCTCTTCTTCCCAACCTGCACACATTAAAAAGCCTTGGTGCTTTGTGTGTAAAAACAGAGGCCATAGGCCAGGGGATAAGTCCTGTCCAGGTAAACCCCCTGAGCCTACCACCACTAATACATCAAGCTCTAGTGCCCCTAGCAGTAGTGGTACTAGTGGTGGGACTGCTGGCAACAGTCAAGCAAAGGGTGTAGTTGGGTTCACTTATGGGTCCATAGTGGAAACTGATGTCATCAGTCCCAAGACAGTTTCTGTCACACCTAGTGGCACTGGCCTTGCCACACTGGCTGCTTGTCCCCTTACAATGGATAAGTACAGGCAGACAGTTTCAATAAATGGTGTTGAGGCCTTGACCTACAGGGACACAGGTGCCAGTTTCACTTTGGTGACTGAAAACCTAGTGCCTCCTGAACAACACATCATTGGACAACAATATAAGATTATTGATGTCCATAACTCCACTAAGTTTCTTCCCTTAGCTATAATTCAGTTTAGTTGGGGTGGAGTTACTGGCCCTAAGCAGGTGGTGGTATCACCTAGCTTACCTGTAGACTGTCTCTTAGGTAATGACCTAGAGGCCTCAGGTTGGGCTGATGTAGAGTTTTATGCCCATGCAGCCATGCTGGGCATCCCTGAGGAATTGTTCCCTCTCATTTCAAGTGAAATGAAAAAGCAAAGGAGAGAAGGCCTGAAAACTCAGGATCCCTCTCCATCAACAGGTAAAAAGGGTATCACAGTATCCCCTAACCACCCTACCATTCAGGATACTATTCCTGTGGTGGGAGAATCCTCTCCTGGGGTGGCACCTGTTCCAAGGGACTCATCAGCTGGCAAAGCTGGACTCCCTGAGGTGGAAGTACCTCTCTGTGGGATAACTAACATTGGTGAGAAAAAGAGCACCATTTTAGTTAACATGGAGCATCCCTCCAACCCTCCCAGAGAAACTTTAGTGCAGAAACTCTGCACTGCCTCACAACACTTAGGACAGCATCCCTGCCCTAGTGTGGAGCTGATAGGACAGCATCCCTGCCCTGCTCCAACCCAAGAGAAACAGCATCCCTGTTCTCTCTTCCAGCCATATGGACAAAGTTTTTGCCCAGCTATGGCTTTTCTGAGACAGCATCCCTGTCTGGCATTTCCATCACTACAAATAGGTTCAGTGGACAATTCCCACTGCTCTAAACTAAAACTTACTGATAGAAACTCTGAAAATACATCTTCACATTGTTGCTTAGCTAAAAAACTTCAAACAGGGTGGTTTACATCCCCACAGGGAAGTAACCATATAGTTGATGATAAAGGGAGTAACCAGTCTATTGCAGAGCTACTCTCTACTTATCACCACTTAGACAATAAAGTCTCAACTGGCCAAGGTTAGCCTTATTGTCCTTCGTTTGGGGGGGGGTTGTGTGAGAAGGTAGCCTCTTTCTAGCCTTGTTACCCCCACTTTTGGCCTGTTTGTGAGTGTATGTCAGGATGTTTGTCACTGTTTTCACTGTCTCACTGGGATCCTGATGGCTAGGCCTCAGTGCTCATAGTGAAAACACTATGTTTTCAGTATGGTTGTTATGTGTCACTGGGATCCTGCTAGTCAGGACCCCAGTGCTCATAGGTTTGTGGCCTATATGTATGTGTCACTGGGACCCTGTCACACAGGGCCCCAGTGCTCATAGGTGTGCATGTATATGTTCCCTGTGTGGTGCCTAACTGTCTCACTGAGGCTCTGCTAACCAGAACCTCAGTGGTTTTGCTCTCTCATTACTTTCAAATTGTCACTAACAGGCTAGTGACCATTTTTACCAATTTACATTGGCTTACTGGAACACCCTTATAATTCCCTAGTATATGGTACTGAGGTACCCAGGGTATTGGGGTTCCAGGAGATCCCTATGGGCTGCAGCATTTCTTTTGCCACCCATAGGGAGCTCTGACAAATCTTACACAGGCCTGCCACTGCAGCCTGAGTGAAATAACGTCCACGTTATTTCACAGCCATTTTACACTGCACTTAAGTAACTTATAAGTCACCTATATGTCTAACCTTTACCTGGTAAAGGTTAGGTGCAAAGTTACTTAGTGTAAGGACACCCTGGCACTAGCCAAGGTGCCCCCACATTGTTCAGAGCCAATTCACTGAACTTTGTGAGTGCGGGGACACCATTACACGCGTGCACTACATATAGGTCACTACCTATATGTAGCTTCACCATGGTAACTCCGAATATGGCCATGTAACATGTCTATGATCATGGAATTGCCCCCTCTATGCCATCCTGGCATTGTTGGTACAATTCCATGATCCCAGTGGTCTGTAGCACAGACCCTGGTACTGCCAGACTGCCCTTCCTGGGGTTTCACTGCAGCTGCTGCTGCTGCCAACCCCTCAGACAGGCAGCTGCCCTCCTGGGGTCCAGCCAGGCCTGGCCCAGGATGGCAGAACAAAGAACTTCCTCTGAGAGAGGGTGTGACACCCTCTCCCTTTGGAAAATGGTGTGAAGGCAGGGGAGGAGTAGCCTCCCCCAGCCTCTGGAAATGCTTTGTTGGGCACAGAGGTGCCCAATTCTGCATAAGCCAGTCTACACCGGTTCAGGGACCCCTTAGCCCCTGCTCTGGCGCGAAACTGGACAAAGGAAAGGGGAGTGACCACTCCCCTGACCTGCACCTCCCCTGGGAGGTGTCCAGAGCTCCTCCAGTGTGCTCCAGACCTCTGCCATCTTGGATCAGAGGTGCTGCTGGCACACTGGACTGCTCTGAGTGGCCAGTGCCACCAGGTGACGTCAGAGACTCCTGCTGATAGGCTCCTTCAGGTGTTAGTAGCCTATCCTCTCTCCTAGGTAGCCAAACCCTCTTTTCTGGCTATTTAGGGTCTCTGTCTCTGGGGAAACTCTAGATAACGAATGCACGAGCTCAGCTGAGTTCCTCTGCATCTCCCTCTTCACCTTCTGATAAGGAATCGACCGCTGACCGCGCTGGAAGCCTGCAAACCTGCAACATAGTAGCAAAGACGACTACTGCAACTCTGTAACGCTGATCCTGCCGCCTTCTCGACTGTTTTCCTGCTTGTGCATGCTGTGGGGGTAGCCTGCCTCCTCTCTGCACCAGAAGCTCCGAAGAAATCTCCCGTGGGTCGACGGAATCTTCCCCCTGCAACCGCAGGCACCAAAAAGCTGCATCTCCGGTCCCTTGGGTCTCCTCTCAGCACGACGAGCGAGGTCCCTCGAATCCAGCGACACCGTCCAAGTGACCCCCACAGTCCAGTGACTCTTCAGCCCAAGTTTGGTGGAGGTAAGTCCTTGCCTCACCTCGCTGGGCTGCATTGCTGGGAACCGCGACTTTGCAAGCTTCTCCGGCCCCTGTGCACTTCCGGCGGAAATCCTGTGTGCACAGCCAAGCCTTTGTCCACGGCACTCTAACCTGCATTGCACGACTTTCTAAGTTGGTCTCCGGCGACGTGGGACTCCTTTGTGCAACTTCGGCGAGCACCGTTTCACGCATCCTCGTAGTGCCTGTTTCTGGCACTTCTCCGGGTGCTACCTGCTTCAGTGAGGGCTCTTTGTCTTGCTCGACGTCCCCTCTCTCTTCAGGTCCAATTTGCGACCTCCTGGTCCCTCCTGGGCCCCAGCAGCGTCCAAAAACGCCAAACGCACGATTTGCGTGTAGCAAGGCTTGTTGGCGTCCATCCGGCGGGAAAACACTTCTGCACGACTCTCCAAGGCGTGGGGGATCCATCCTCCAAAGGGGAAGTCTCTAGCCCTTGTCGTTCCTGCAGTATTCACAGTTCTTCAGCCTAGTAAGAGCTTCTTTGCACCAACCGCTGGCATTTCTTGGGCATCTGCCCATCTCCGAGCTGCTTGTGACTTTTGGACTTGGTCCCCTTGTTCCACAGGTACCTTCAGACAGGAATCCATCGTTGTTGCATTGCTGATTTGTGTTTTCCTTGCATTCTCCCTCTAACACGACTATTTTGTCCTTAGGGGAACTTTGGTGCACTTTGCACTCACTTTTCAGGGTCTTGGGGTGGGTTATTTTGCTAACTCTCACTATTTTCTAATAGTCCCAGCGACCCTCTACAAGGTCACATAGGTTTGGGGTCCATTCGTGGTTCGCATTCCACTTCTGGAGTATATGGTTTGTGTTGCCCCTATCCCTATGTTTCCCCATTGCATCCTATTGTAATTATACATTGTTTGCACTGTTTTCTAAGACTATACTGCATATTTTTGCTATTGTGTATATATATCTTGTGTATATTTCCTATCCTCTCACTGAGGGTACACTCTAAGATACTTTGGCATATTGTCATAAAAATAAAGTACCTTTATTTTTAGTATAACTGTGTATTGTGTTTTCTTATGATATTGTGCATATGACACTAAGTGGTACTGTAGTAGCTTCACACGTCTCCTAGTTCAGCCTGAGCTGCTTTGCTAAGCTACCATTATCTATCAGCCTAAGCTGCTAGACACCCTATACACTAATAAGGGATAACTGGGCCTGGTGCAAGGTGCAAGTACCCCTTGGTACTCACTACAAGCCAGTCCAGCCTCCTACATTGGTTGTGCAGTGGTGGGATAAGTGCTTGAGACTACTTACCACTCTTGTCATTGTACTTTTCATAAGAGAAAAATATACAAAACAAGGTCAGTGTATATACACATAGCCAAAAAGTTTTGCATTTCCTCTTTTCACTCTTTTCTAAGTGCTGAAAAGTACTTCTAAACTTTCAAAAAGTTCTTAAAAGTTTAAAAAGTTTTTTTCTGTCTTTCCAAAAAGTTCTGAAAACTTTTTTTTTCTCTTTATCTATCACTTTAACTCTCTCTAAAAATGTCTGGCACAGGCCAAAAAGTTGAACTGTCCAAACTTGCATATGATCACCTTAGCTGGAAAGGAGCAAGGAGTCTCTGCATAGAGAGAGGTTTGAGTGTAGGGAAGAATCCTTCCTTAGAACTGTTAATTAATATGCTTAGAGTACAGGATAAGGCCATAAGTGCCCAATCTGTAGAAAAAGTAGCTAATGGTTCTCAATCTGATCCAGGGACTCCCCCAGGAAAAGGTTCAGGAAAGAAACTTCTCAGCCTGCCCATTACTAGACAGTCTAGCATAGTTGGTACAGAGGTTGAATCACATCATACTGATGATGTGCTCTCACATTATGCTGGTAGCCAAGCTGTTAGGGTGCCCCTTGTAAGGGACAGGTCTCCTTCTGTTCATTCCCATCATACCTCTGTATCTAGAAATGTCCCTCCCACCCACCCTGATGACAGATTGTTAGAAAGGGAGCTCAATAGATTGAGAGTGGAACAAACCAGACTGAAGCTCAAGAAGCAACAGCTGGATTTGGATAGACAGTCTTTAGAAATAGAGAGGGAAAGACAGAAGTTGGGTTTAGATACCCATGGTGGCAGCAGCAGTATTCCCCATAGTCATCCTGCAAAAGAGCATGATTCCAGGAATCTGCACAAGATAGTTCCCCCTTATAAGGAGGGGGATGACATTAACAAGTGGTTTGCTGCACTTGAGAGGGCCTGTGCTGTACAGGATATCCCTCAAAGGCAGTGGGCTGCTATCCTTTGGCTATCATTTAGTGGAAAAGGTAGGGATAGGCTCCTTACTGTGAAAGAAAATGATGCCAATAATTTTACAGTTCTTAAGAATGCACTCCTGGATGGTTATGGCTTAACCACTGAACAGTACAGGATAAAGTTCAGAGAGACCAAAAAGGAGTCTTCACAAGACTGGGTTGATTTCATTGACCATTCAGTGAAGGCCTTGGAGGGGTGGTTACATGGCAGTAAAGTTACTGATTATGAAAGCCTGTATAACACAATCCTGAGAGAGCATATACTTAATAATTGTGTGTCTGATTTGTTGCACCAGTACCTGGTAGACTCTGATCTGACCTCTCCCCAAGAATTGGGAAAGAAGGCAGACAAATGGGTCAGAACAAGGGTGAACAGAAAAGTTCATACAGGGGGTGACAAAGATGGCAATAAGAAGAAAGATGGTGAAAAATCTCAAGATAAGCATGGGGATAAGGGTAAAACCAAAGATCCCACTTCAAATCTTAAACACTCTTCAGAGGGTGGGGATAAAACAAATTCTTCCTCTTCTTCCCAACCTGCACACATTAAAAAGCCTTGGTGCTTTGTGTGTAAAAACAGAGGCCATAGGCCAGGGGATAAGTCCTGTCCAGGTAAACCCCCTGAGCCTACCACCACTAATACATCAAGCTCTAGTGCCCCTAGCAGTAGTGGTACTAGTGGTGGGACTGCTGGCAACAGTCAAGCAAAGGGTGTAGTTGGGTTCACTTATGGGTCCATAGTGGAAACTGATGTAATCAGTCCCAAGACAGTTTCTGTCACACCTAGTGGCATTGGCCTTGCCACACTGGCTGCTTGTCCCCTTACAATGGATAAGTACAGGCAGACAGTTTCAATAAATGGTGTTGAGGCCTTGGCCTACAGGGACACAGGTGCCAGTTTCACTTTGGTGACTGAAAACCTAGTGCCTCCTGAACAACACATCATTGGACAACAGTATAAGATTATTGATGTCCATAACTCCACTAAGTTTCTTCCCTTAGCTATAATTCAGTTTAGTTGGGGTGGAGTTACTGGCCCTAAGCAGGTGGTGGTATCACCTAGCTTACCTGTAGACTGTCTCTTAGGTAATGACCTAGAGGCCTCAGGTTGGGCTGATGTAGAGTTTTATGCCCATGCAGCCATGCTGGGCATCCCTGAGGAATTGTTCCCTCTCATTTCAAGTGAAATGAAAAAGCAAAGGAGAGAAGGCCTGAAAACTCAGGATCCCTCTCCAGCAACAGGTAAAAAGGGTATCACAGTATCCCCTAACCACCCTACCATTCAGGATACTATTCCTGTGGTGGGAGAAACCTCTCCTGGGGTGGCACCTGTTCCAAGGGAATCATCAGCTGGCAAAGCTGGACTCCCTGAGGTGGAAGTACCTCTCTGTGGGATAACTAACATTGGTGAGAAAAAGAGCACCATTTTAGTTAACATGGAGCATCCCTCCAACCCTCCCAGAGAAACTTTAGTGCAGAAACTCTGCACTGCCTCACAACACTTAGGACAGCATCCCTGCCCTAGTGTGGAGCTGATAGGACAGCATCCCTGCCCTGCTCCAACCCAAGAGAAACAGCATCCCTGTTCTCTCTTCCAGCCATATGGACAAAGTTTTTGCCCAGCTATGGCTTTTCTGAGACAGCATCCCTGTCTGGCATTTCCATCACTACAAATAGGTTCAGTGGACAATTCCCACTGCTCTAAACTAAAACTTACTGATAGAAACTCTGAAAATACATCTTCACATTGTTGCTTAGCTAAAAAACTTCAAACAGGGTGGTTTACATCCCCACAGGGAAGTAACCATATAGTGGATGATAAAGGGAGTAACCAGTCTATTGCAGAGCTACTCTCTACTTATCACCACTTAGACAATAAAGTCTCAACTGGCCAAGGTTAGCCTTATTGTCCTTCGTTTGGGGGGGGGTTGTGTGAGAAGGTAGCCTCTTTCTAGCCTTGTTACCCCCACTTTTGTCCTGTTTGTGAGTGTATGTCAGGGTGTTTGTCACTGTTTTCACTGTCTCACTGGGATCCTGATAGCCAGGCCTCAGTGCTCATAGTGAAAACACTATGGTTTCAGTATGTTTGTTATGTGTCACTGGGATCCTGCTGGTCAGGACCCCAGTGCTCATAGGTTTGTGGCCTATATGTATGTGTCACTGGGACCCTGTCACACAGGGCCCCAGTGCTCATAGGTGTGCATGTATATGTTCCCTGTGTGGTGCCTAACTGTCTCACTGAGGCTCTGCTAACCAGAACCTCAGTGGTTATGCTCTCTCATTACTTTCAAATTGTCACTAACAGGCTAGTGACCAATTTTACCAATTTACATTGGCTTACTGGAACACCCTTATAATTCCCTAGTATATGGTACTGAGGTCCCAGGGTATTGGGGTTCCAGGAGATCCCTATGGGCTGCAGCATTTCTTTTGCCACCCATAGGGAGCTCTGACAATTCTTACACAGGCCTGCCACAGCAGCCTGAGTGAAATAACGTCCACGTTATTTCACAGCCATTTTACACTGCACTTAAGTAACTTATAAGTCACCTATATGTCTAACCTTTACCTGGTAAAGGTTAGGTGCAAAGTTACTTAGTGTGAGGGCACCCTGGCACTAGCCAAGGTGCCCCCACATTGTTCAGAGCCAATTCCCTGAACTTTGTGAGTGCGGGGACACCATTACACGCGTGCACTACATATAGGTCACTACCTATATGTAGCTTCACCATGGTAACTCCGAATATGGCCATGTAACATGTCTATGATCATGGAATTGCCCCCTCTATGCCATCCTGGCATTGTTGGTACAATTCCATGATCCCAGTGGTCTGTAGCACAGACCCTGGTACTGCCAAACTGCCCTTCCTGGGGTTTCACTGCAGCTGCTGCTGCTGCCAACCCCTCAGACAGGCATCTGCCCTCCTGGGGTCCAGCCAGGCCTGGCCCAGGATGGCAGAACAAAGAACTTCCTCTGAGAGAGGGTGTGACACCCTCTCCCTTTGGAAAATGGTGTGAAGGCAGGGGAGGAGTAGCCTCCCCCAGCCTCTGGAAATGCTTTCTTGGGCACAGATGTGCCCAATTCTGCATAAGCCAGTCTACACCGGTTCAGGGACCCCTTAGCCCCTGCTCTGGCGCGAAACTGGACAAAGGAAAGGGGAGTGACCACTCCCCTGACCTGCACCTCCCCTGGGAGGTGTCTAGAGCTCCTCCAGTGTGCTCCAGACCTCTGCCATCTTGGAAACAGAGGTGCTGCTGGCACACTGGACTGCTCTGAGTGGCCAGTGCCACCAGGTGACGTCAGAGACTCCTTGTGATAGGCTCCTTCAGGTGTTAGTAGCCTTTCCTCTCTCCTAGGTAGCCAAACCCTCTTTTCTGGCTATTTAGGGTCTCTGTCTCTGGGGAAACTTTAGATAACAAATGCATGAGCTCAGCCGAGTTCCTCTGCATCTCCCTCTTCACCTTCTGATAAGGAATCGACCGCTGACCGCGCTGGAAGCCTGCAAACCTGCAACATAGTAGCAAAGACGACTACTGCAACTCTGTAACGCTGATCCTGCCGCCTTCTCGACTGTTTTCCTGCTTGTGCATGCTGTGGGGGTAGTCTGCCTCCTCTCTGCACCAGAAGCTCCGAAGAAATCTCCCGTGGGTCGACGGAATCTTCCCCCTGCAACCGCAGGCACCAAAAAGCTGCATCTCCGGTCCCTTGGGTCTCCTCTCAGCACGACGAGCGAGGTCCCTCGAATCCAGCGACACCGTCCAAGTGACCCCCACAGTCCAGTGACTCTTCAGCCCAAGTTTGGTGGAGGTAAGTCCTTGCCTCACCTCGCTGGGCTGCATTGCTGGGAACCGCGACTTTGCAAGCTTCTCCGGCCCCTGTGCACTTCCGGCGGAAATCCTGTGTGCACAGCCAAGCCTGTGTCCACGGCACTCTAACCTGCATTGCACGACTTTCTAAGTTTGTCTCCGGCGACGTGGGACTCCTTTGTGCAACTTCGGCGAGCACCGTTTCACGCATCCTCGTAGTGCCTGTTTCTGGCACTTCTCCGGGTGCTACCTGCTTCAGGGAGGGCTCTTTGTCTTGCTCGACGTCCCCTCTCTCTGCAGGTCCAATTTGCGACCTCCTGGTCCCTCCTGGGCCCCAGCAGCGTCCAAAAACGCCAAACGCACGATTTGCGTGTAGCAAGGCTTGTTGGCGTCCATCCGGCGGGAAAACACTTCTGCACGACTCTCCAAGGCGTGGGGGATCCATCCTCCAAAGGGGAAGTCTCTAGCCCTTGTCGTTCCTGCAGTATTCACAGTTCTTCAGCCTAGTAAGAGCTTCTTTGCACCAACCGCTGGCATTTCTTGGGCATCTCCCCATCTCCGAGCTGCTTGTGACTTTTGGACTTGGTCCCCTTGTTCCACAGGTACCCTCAGTCAGGAATCCATCGTTGTTGCATTGCTGATTTGTGTTTTCCTTGCATTCTCCCTCTAACACGACTATTTTGTCCTTAGGGGAACTTTGGTGCACTTTGCACTCACTTTTCAGGGTCTTGGGGTGGGTTATTTTGCTAACTCTCACTATTTTCTAATAGTCCCAGCGACCCTCTACAAGGTCACATAGGTTTGGGGTCCATTCGTGGTTCGCATTCCACTTCTGGAGTATATGGTTTGTGTTGCCCCTATCCCTATGTTTCCCCATTGCATCCTATTGTAATTATACATTGTTTGCACTGTTTTCTAAGACTATACTGCATATTTTTGCTATTGTGTATATATATCTTGTGTATATTTCCTATCCTCTCACTGAGGGTACACTCTAAGATACTTTGGCATATTGTCATAAAAATAAAGTACCTTTATTTTTAGTATAACTGTGTATTGTGTTTTCTTATGATATTGTGCATATGACACTAAGTGGTACTGTAGTAGCCTCACACGTCTCCTAGTTCAGCCTGAGCTGCTTTGCTAAACTACCATTATCTATCAGCCTAAGCTGCTAGACACCCTATACACTAATAAGGGATAACTGGGCCTGGTGCAAGGTGCAAGTACCCCTTGGTACTCACTACAAGCCAGTCCAGCCTCCTACATGAGAAAGTAGCCTCTTTCTAGCCTTGTTACCCCCACTTTTGGCCTGTTTGTGAGTGTATGTCAGGGTGTTTGTCACTGTTTTCACTGTCTCACTGGGATCCTGATGGCTAGGCCCCAGTGCTCATAGTGAAAACACTATGTTTTCAGTATGTTTGTTATGTGTCACTGGGACCCTGCTGGTCAGGACCCCAGTGCTCATAAGTTTGTGGCCTATATGTATGTGTCACTGGGACCCTGTCACACAGGGCCCCAGTGCTCATAGGTGTGCATGTATGTGTTCCCTGTGTAGTGCCTAACTGTCTCACTGAGGCTCTGCTAACCAGAACCTCAGTGGTTATGCTCTCTCATTACTTTTAAATTGTCACTAACAGGCTAGTGACCAATTTTACCAATTCACATTGGCTTACTGGAACACCCTTATAATTCCCTAGTATATGGTACTGAGGTACCCAGGGTATTGGGGTTCCAGGAGATCCCTATGGGGTGCATCATTTCTTTTGCCACCCATAGGGAGCTCTGACAATTCTTACACAGGCCTGCCACTGCAGCCTGAGTGAAATAATGGCAACATTATTTCACAGCCATTTTCACTGCACTTAAGTAACTTATAAGTCACCTATATGTCTATCCTTTACCTGGTAAAGGTTAGGTGCAAAGTTACTTAGTGTGTGGGCACCCTGGCACTAGCCAAGGTGCCCCCACATTGTTCAGGGCAAATTCCCCGACTTTGTGAGTGCTGGAGACACCATTATATGCGTGATCTACACATAGGTCACTACCTATGTGTAGCTTCACAATGGTAACTCCGAATATGGCCATGTAACATGTCTAAGATCATGGAATTGCCCCCTCTATACCATCCTGGCATAGTTGGCACAATTCCATGCTCCCAGTGGTCTGTAGCACAGACCCTGGTACTGCCAAACTGCCTTTTCTGGGGTTACACTGCAGCTGCTGCTGCTGCCAACCCCACAGACAGGCTTCTGCCCTCCTGGGGTCCAGCCAGGCCTGGCCCAGGATGGCAGAACAAAGGACTTCCTCAGAGAGGGGGTGTTACACCCTCTCCTTTTGGAAAATGGTGTGAAGGCAGGGGAGGAGTAGCCTCCCCCAGCCTCTGGAAATGCTTTGTTGGGCACAGAGGTGCCATATTCTGCATAAGCCAGTTTATACCGGTTCAGGGACCCCTCAGCCTTGCCTGGGCGCGAAACTGGACAAAGGAAAGGGGAGTGACCACTCCCCTGACCTGCACCTCCCCTGGGAGGTGCCCAGAGCTCCTCCAGTGTGCTCCAGACCTCTGCCATCTTGGAAACAGAGGTGCTGCTGGCACACTGGACTGCTCTGAGTGGCCAGTGCCCTCTGCTGACGTCAGAGACTCCTTTTGAGAGGCTCCTGCAGGTGTTGCTAGCCTATCCTTTGTCCTAAGTAGCCAAACCCTCTTTTCTGGCTATTTAGGGTCTCTTTCTTTGGGGATTCCTCAGATAACGAATGCAAGAGCTCATCAGAGTTCCTCTGCATCTCCCTCTTCACCTTCTGCCAAGAAATCGACTGCTGACCGCGCTGGAAGCCTGCAAAACTGCAACAAAGTAGTTAAGACGACTACTGCAACATTGTAACGCCGCTCCTGCTGCCTTCTCAACTGTTTTTCTTGGTGTGCATCCTGTGGGGGTAGTCTGCCTCCTCTCTGCATCAGAAGCTGCGAAAAAATCTCCCGTGGATCAAGTGAATCTTCACCCTGCCAACGCAGGCACCAAAAAGCTGCATCACGGTCCCTTGGGTCTCCTCTCACGACGACGAGCGAGGTCCCACGAATCCAGCAAGACTGTCCAAGTGACCCCCATGGTCCAGTGACTCTTCAGTCCAAGTTTGGTGGAGGTAAGTCCTTGCCTCCCCACGCCAAACTGCATTGTTGGTTTTCGCGACTTTTGCAACTTCTCCAGCTCCCGTGCTCTTCCGGCGAATATCCTTTGTGCACCCGGAAGCTGGGTTCCCCGGCACTCTAACCTGCATTGCACGACTTCCTAAGTTGTTCTCCGGCGACGTGGGACTCCTTTGTGTGACTTCAGGCAAGCACCATTTCACGCATCCTCGTAGTGCCTGTTTCTGGCACTTCTCCGGGAGCTACCTGCTGCTGTGAGGGCTCCTTGTCTTGCTCGACGTCCCCTCTACCTCCTGGTCCAATTTGCACCGTCCTGGTCCATCCTGAGCCACAGCAGCATCCAAAAATGCTAACCTCACGATTTGCAGCTAGCAAGGCTTGTTAGCGTTCATCAGGCGGGAAAACACTTTTGATCGACTCTCCAAGGCGTGCTGGATCCATCCTCCAAAGGGGAAGTCTCTAGCCCTTGTCGTTCCTGCAGTATTCACAGTTCTTCAGCCTAGTAAGAGCTTCTTTGCACCAACAGCTGGCATTTCTTGGGCATCTGCCCATATCCGACTTGCTTGTGACTTTTGGACTCGGTCCCCTTGTTCCACAGGTACCCTCACTCAGGAATCCATCGTTGTTGCATTGCTGATTTGTGTTTTCCTTGCATTTTCCCTCTATCACGACTTCTGTGTCTTTAGGGGAACTTTAGTGCACTTTGCACTCACTTTTCAGGGTCTTGGGGTGGGGTATTTTTATAACCCTTGCTATTTTCTAATAGTCCCAGCTACCCTCTACAAGGTCACATAGTTGGGGTCCATTCGTGATTCGCATTCCACTTTTGGAGTATATGGTTTGTGTTGCCCCTATCCCTATGTGCCTACATTGCATCCTATTGTAATTTTACACTGTTTGCACTGTTTTCTAAGACTATACTGCATATTTTTGGTATTGTGTACATATATCTTGTGTATATTTCTTATCCTCATACTGAGGGTACTCACTGAGATACTTTTGGCATATTGTCATAAAAATAAAGTACCTTTATTTTTAGTATAACTGTGTATTGTGATTTCTTATGATATTGTGCATAATCATTTGTGGTACTGTAGTAGCTTCACACGTCTCCTAGTTCAGCCTAAGCTGCTCTGCTAAGCTACCATTATCTATCAGCCTAAGCTGCTAGACACCCTATACACTAATAAGGGATAACTGGGCCTGGTGCAAGGTGCAAGTACCCCTTGGTACTCACTACAAGCCAGTCAAGCCTCCTACATTTTTTGTGCAGCGGTGGGATAAGTGCTTTGAGACTACTTACCACTCTTGACATTGTGCTTTTCATAAGAGAAAAATATACAAAACAAGTTCAGTGTATGTACACATAACTAAAAAGTTTTGCATTTCCTCTTTTCACTGTTTTCTAAGTGCTGAAAAGTACTTCTAAAACTTTCTAAAAAGTTTAAAAAGTTTTTTTTTTTCTGTCTTTCTAAAAGTTCTGAAAAACTTTTTTTTCACTTTTTCTATCACTTAACTCTTTCTAAAAATGTCTGGCACAGGCCAAAATGTTGATCTGTCCAAACTTGCATATGATCACCTTAGCTGGAAAGGAGCAAGGAGTCTCTGCATACAAAGAGGTTTAAGTGTAGGGAAGAATCCTTCTTTAGAACTGTTACTGAACGAGGGGGGCAACATGGCGTCGGCGTCAGCGTAACTGCGTTCTTGCAGTTCCGCCCACCAGGGGAGCCGAAGGAACGGCGGCCGAGGCGTCCGTGGTGGAGCAGCCTGACACGATGTGAGCTTCCCACGGGAGCGGCTCGTTTTCCTCTCCCGCGGTTGTGCTCGCAGCGGGAGAGAAAAGAATGTAAACGGCCGCGGTGGCCGCGGCGGGATAAAACGGGCGACGGCGAATTTCGGCCCGTCTTTATTATTCACTCTCCCCCGCAGTTCAGCTGCCGGGGGGGGGGAGGAGGGCGGCGGCGGCGGCCGAAGTGATTACGGCAGTGATAGGCAATTGAAACCTGGCCGAGTTTGGTTTGCCGGTCGTTTTGCCTTTTTTTCTTTTTTGGTTTCTTTTACCCCGCATGGAAGAAAGTGAGGAGCTACATTGAGCCACTGGCGTCTGGGGCAAGATTGCACGGATAAGGCTGCACAAAGCTTGACAAAGCTTGACAGTCCCTTTGCAAGAAGGCATATGGGGCGGAGAGGCTCCCCTTCCTTTTTTTTTTTTTGGGGAAGATTATGCTTGTAGCTGCAAAGGACTTAGGAGTAAAGGACTACCAGGATTAAAAACTCTGCTTTTATCTGGAGGAGCAGAAGGGCGAATTTAGGAGGAGATCAAGAAGATCAAGAAGAAAAGCAGACAGGACAAGGACAAAGGACAAGAGCTCGGCTGGAAAAAAAACAATAAACAAGAGAAAACAAACAGGTGGAGAGCCAGGTGTACTCTACTACTCTACTACTGCGGTAAGAGGGGGAGAGGTAAAAATATTGGACAGAGGGGAGCGGTTTGGGGGGGAAAAAAAGAGAGAAGGGGGAGAGCGAATATCTGAGAACTCTGATGCTGGTATTAAGTGTGCAAGATGATCTCGGTCGACATTTATATACCCCCTTATGGCTTTGGAAAAACTTGACAAAACAAATAATAGCAGATACAGCTTTAGTGTCGTCTGGGGTAAAAGGACTATTTAGGCTGTTGGCACACGCATTAAAGACTAAGATGCCTCCCAAACCCTTCCGGAATTTAGGAGAAAAGATGGAAGGGGTGAAAGTGACACGGGCTGGTCGCGGCAAAGGAGAGCAAACGGGATCAAACAAACGCCTGACGACAGCGGTTGCTAAACCGGCCGTGGAAAATATGTTGAGAGGTGTTAAGACAAGTGAGAGTAGTATTACCACTCCCCCCACCGAAATCAAGGTCAAGGGCAAAAGTCAATCTACTATCACAACGTTTCTTGAAGGAGGGGCACAGGATATGCGGCCTGTACATTTAACCCTCCCCTCTGAGAGTAAGGTGGTTGGGATAGAATCCCTTCCGAGCAGTAGTAGTAGCAGTATAAGTGGATGTACTATGAACAACGATCCTTCTGTGAATCTTAAGCAAGGTATGCCAGAGTCAGAGTCAGAGTCAGAAGACAGTCAGAGGGAGGTAAGAGAAAATAATTCTGGCTCTTATACCGAGATTAAGCAGCCTCAAGCACAACAATTCGACTGGTCTGAGCAATTGGAATATCGAGATGGGGAAGGAGGTGCGTCTATATTAAAATCTACAACAGAAGAAGAGAATTTGCATAAGAGTTTCTCAAATACTAAAACCTTGGGCAAAATAGCAGGAAAAGTCTCTCAATTGGTGGAATGGGGAAAGGATAATAGTGATAAATTTTATTCTTTGACAGAAGAGTCTGATCTCAGCAGTGGCAATCACAGTCTTGGCGGGTCTGAGGACAGTGAAACATCGGAGACGAAAGATAAAACCTCAAGCAACGAACCTACAGTGCGACAGCTGCGCCGACAGCGTAAATTGGTCAAAGCACGGCCTTGCGCTCAGGGGTCCTCAGGAAACCCGTCATCCATGGGCGGTAGGAATTTAAAATGGGACTATGCAGGTATTGGACTCACAGATTCCTCATCTATAACTTTAACTAACCAGGGCTCAGCTAATGGCAATAAGGAATCAGATATTGGCCCCCCTACTTATAGCCCACCCGCACTGGGGGCTGAGGCAGGAATGCTGCAGTCAATTTATAACTCAATCAAAGAGTTGCAAACAGAAACAAGGATCGAAAGTCGACGTGCAAGGGTTGCCACGAAGAGATTACAGGGAACAGTTCGTAAAGTGGCCAAATCATGTACAGAAATTGGGACTAAGCTATCCTTAATGGAAGAAAGGATCGTAACGGTCGAGGAGGATGTTGTTAATCTTAAAGAACAGAATACTATGAGGGATGAACAATTGACAGATGTAATGTGGAAATTGGAAGATTTTGAAAACAGGCAAAGAAGGAATAATCTCCGAATTCTGGGTATACCGGAAGGGCTAGAAGGAACCAATATACGGACATATATGATCAATTTTTTGCGTGGTGCTTTTCCGGAGCTGGGGAACTGGAGCTGGGAGAATGAACTGCAGCGTGTACATAGGTTTCCGCTAAACCGGCGGGAGGGGGGCCAACGTGCAGATTCCAAATATCCTAGAGCAATTTTAGTGTATTTTGGGAATTATTTACTGCGACAGGAGATCTTGGATAAAACCCGCCCAAATACCCCTCGCACTGTGGATGGGGTGACTTTTTTCACTCGACCTGATTTTTGTCATGCTACTGTTGAACGGAGATGGCGACTCCGACAACTTATTAAACCAGTTCTAGAAAAAGGCGGGGAAGCGTATTTGCTGGCCCCGGCTCGCCTCAAAATAATATTGAATGGGAAAACAGAGATATTCACGTCAGAAATTAAAGCAAAAGAATATGTGATGGGGGCCAGATAGCGAAATAGAGTCTCTTGGTCAGCAAAAGTGCTCCGGTAACTGGTGGGTGGGTTCGCACTGTCACGACGCCAACATTCAGGCCATAAGTGGTCTGATTGCTCTACAGGATGGGGGGCCAGTCTCGGGGAGGAAGTTAATACGGGAGGGAGGTGGAAGGGACTGGTCCAGGGAGGGGAGGGGAGGGAGGAAGGATGGCGGTTGGGGAGGGGGAAAGGCGGGAGGGGTTGGGGAGGAAGAGAAGAAGGATAGGCAAGGGAGGGAAAGGAGGGAAAACGAGGGAGTAAAAAGGAAAGGGATGGGAGTAGGAGTGCAACAAGGGAAGCAACTGAAAGCAGGGGTAGGAGAGACAAAAGGAGGTGAGCAAATTGAGTGGAAAATTCAAGAGAAAGCGCAGTCAGATATAAAAATTTGGGAGGACAAAAAGAGAGAAAGAGAGCTTAAAATAGAAAATGGCTAGACTTCGAATCGCTTCAGTTAATATTTGTGGGTTAAATGACCCTCGTAAAAGAAGTAGAGTAGTGGAGGAACTTAAAACTTTTAAAGCAGACATTTACTGTTTACAAGAGACACATGTGGAATATAGGAATGCCGGAATTCTGGGTACACTTGGTATGAAAGTAATTGCTCGAACAGAACAAGAGTTTAGAACTAAAGGGGTTGCAATATTAGATCGGACTAATAAATAAAATGTTGGTAGGCAGAAGGCAGATAGGGGAGGGAGATGGGTAATTGTAGAGTGTAGTTATGGACATGGTAGTTTTACACTCTGTTCCGTATATAGCACGGTCACGGACGACCCAATAGTTTTAGATACCCTGGCTATAGAATTAATAGGATGGGCTCCCCCGTATATTCTTTGTGGCGATTGTAATTTGAATGGATCCTGGGAGGGATTACAGGATGTTTTAGCGCCTACAAAGAAATACCAAGGGCGGAAACCGCGAGTATATAATGCAATGGTCGCTATTCAGAAAGAACTAGGATTAGTGGACGCATGGGTGAGATTATGTAAGCCAGATCCTGGATATACCTATTACTCCGCCCCGCATGTGAAAGTAGCACGACTCGACTATTTTCTGGTCTCTCCAGTATTATTAAACCAGGGTCAGATGGAGTTATATCCGCGGGTTGTATCAGATCATAATCCCCTAGTACTAGAATTGGAATTAGACGGGTTGGAACAAAAGGAGAGGAGATGGACATTTGAAAGAGGGCTTCTTAGGGACCCGGAATATTGTACGCATATGAGCAAGTGGATAGCTGAATTTTTGGGGTTTAACCAAGGGACAGCTCCGGTAGAGATAGTCTGGGACACTTTAAAAGCCGGAATACGTGGTGAAACATTGAGTTTTAGTATAAAAAAGCAAAAAAGCACCCAAAACAGAGTAAAAGATCTTCAAATGAAACTGAGGGTATTGGAAAGACAGTTGGTTGTGGCGATAGAAACAGGGGGTGATGTTAAAAAGGTTCAGGAGGAAGTTGTAATAGCTAAAGCCGCAATTAACGAAACTATGACCCAAAGAATAGCAGAGAAATATCTAGCGCAGCGTTCATTAGGATACGAGTATGGAGAAAAATCTGGGCGTTTATTAGCAATACGGGCAAGCCAGAAAACAGCATCCGGGACTATTAGAGAGATTAAAGATTGGCAAGGACAAATGGTTGTAGAAGTGGATCAAATTAGGAGGGTTTTCCACAGATATTATACGGAATTGTATGATGACACATCTATATACTCAGAGGAAGAAATGTTGAGATTTTTAACCCCCATCAAAGTCAATAAATTATCGGAGAGTGATACTTTATATCTAGGGGAACAGATAGATATCTCGGAAATTGACAAAGCACTGGGGGATTTAGCCACGGGTAAAGCTACAGGCCCCGATTCAATTCCTTTAGAGTTTTATAAAACATTTAAAGCCATATTGCTTCCGGTAATGATAGAACTGTTTATTCAGGTACAGAATGGAGGGGCAATTCCGCCATCATGGGATATGGCTAATATAGTAATGTTTTTGAAGAAAGGGAAACTCGCATCAAACCCGGCGTCATACAGGCCAATTACACTAATCAATAGCGACACTAAAATATATTCAAAGATATTAGCTGCTCGACTATCTCGTGTATTCAGGAAGATAGTTTTTCCTAGTCAGCATGGGTTTGTGCCAGGAAGAGATACTACCGATCATATCCGAAAAGTTATTGCACTTTTGGACGCTACAGAAGTGGCTCAGGAGCCGATGGCAGTTGCATTATTAGATACGGAAAAGGCGTTTGACCGGGTGAGCTGGAAGTATCTATGGCATGTAATGGAGTATTATGGGTTAGGGAAGAAATGTATTGCAGCAATAAGGGCTCTATATAGATCACCGGTAGTCAAAATACAACTAATGGGGGGACAATCGGAGAGTGTCCAGGTTAAGAGAGGTACTAGACAGGGATGTCCATGTTCTCCGCTCCTGTTTGCTGTATATATAGATCCCTTGCTTAGACAGATTGAAGATAACAGCAAGATTCCACCAATTCATAGGCAGGGATGGGATATAAAAGTTCTAGCATATGCAGATGATATTGCTATACTAACTCCCACCCCTGATCCGGCATTGAGAGAGGTTGAAAAGGTGTCAATGAAGTTCGGAAGATTTTCTGGATATCTTCTAAACAGAGATAAAACACAGATATTGATTAATCAATACGCCAGCACTCAGGATACACGAAGGGTCGACCATGCAGTATATTTGGGCATAGATATTACGCCACAAGTAGGAGAAATTGTTAAGTTAAATCTGGATCCCATACTTGCTAAAGCAAGACAAGATATGTGCAGATGGAATAATTTACATTTAACCATCATGGGGAGGTGTAATATGGTAAAAATGATTTTCCTCTCTAAGCTGCTGTATTTGTTCCGGGCTGTACCATTGAGCTTTACTAATTTGAGATTTAAAGAGATAGATAGAGTGGTTATGAGATTCATCTGGGCATATGGTAAATGTAGAAGAGCAAGTAAATTCATGTCACTTTCCCGAGAAAGGGGGGGGTGGTCTCTGCCGAATATAAAATTATACCAAATGGCGGCAGACTTTCAGTATATGCACCCTTTATGGGGTTCTAAGAAAGGAGGAATTCCAGAAGAGGATTGTCCTAATATATACGAGCTGCAGATGGGTGCAACAGCTAATGGATGTCTGGTAACTTTTCATGAGCCCGGGTACTACAAGAAAACTCGATATAAGGTATTGGAGGCGGCCTATAAGTGCTGGCGGTCATGGTATAAAAAGAAAGGATTTGGCAGATATAATTGTTATACCATGATCAAAAAGAATCCATTGCTCCCCGACATATTTAAGGATAAATGTATGGCAAGCTGGGTCTCTGCAGGTATAGAGGTTGGGGAATCTCTTTGATAACTCGGGGGTTAAGACATTTGTTGATCTACAGAAGTGTTATGGTTTAGAGCGTAGGGATTTTTTTAAATACCTTCTGTAGGAGGCTGGACTGGCTTGTAGTGAGTACCAAGGGGTACTTGCACCTTGCACCAGGCCCAGTTATCCCTTATTAGTGTATAGGGTGTCTAGCAGCTTAGGCTGATAGATAATGGTAGCTTAGCAGAGCAGCTTAGGCTGAACTAGGAGACGTGTGAAGCTACCACAGTACCACCTAGTGTCATATGCACAATATCATAAGAAAACACAATACACAGTTATACTAAAAATAAAGGTACTTTATTTTTATGACAATATGCCAAAGTATCTTAGAGTGTACCCTCAGTGAGAGGATAGGAAATATACACAAGATATATATACACAATAGCAAAAATATGCAGTATAGTCTTAGAAAACAGTGCAAACAATGTATAGTTACAATAGGATGCAATGGGGAAACATAGGGATAGGGGCAACACAAACCATATACTCCAAAAGTGGAATGCGAACCACGAATGGACCCCAAACCTATGTGACCTTGTAGAGGGTCGCTGGGACTATTAGAAAATAGTGAGAGTTAGAAAAATAACCCTCCCCAAGACCCTGAAAAGTGAGTGCAAAGTGCACTAAAGTTCCCCTAAGGACAAAAGAGTTGTGTTAGAGGAATAATGCAGGAAAGACACAAACCAGCAATGCAACGACGGTGGATTTCCAATCTAGGGTACCTGTGGAACAAGGGGACCAAGTCCAAAAGTCACAAGCAAGTCGTAGATGGGCAGATGCCCAGGAAATGCCAGCTGCGGGTGCAAAGAAGCTTCGACTGGACAGAAGAAGCTGAGGTTTCTGCAGGAACGAAAAGGGCTAGAGACTTCCCCTTTGGTGGACGGATCCCGCTCGCCTTGGAGAGTCGTGCAGATGTGTTTTCCCGCCGGAAGGACGCCAACAAGCCTTGCTACACGCAAATCGTGCGTTTGGCGTTTTTGGACGGTGCTGGGGCCCAAAAGGCACAAGGAGGTCGCAAATTAGACCTGAAGAGAGAGGGAACGTCGAGCAAGACAAAGAGCCCTCACTGAAGCAGGTGGCACCCGAAAAAGTGCCAGAAACAGGCACTACGAGGATGCGTGAAACGGTGCTTGCCGAAGTTGCACAAAGGAGTCCCACGTCGCCGGAGACCAACTTAGAAAGTCGTGCAATGCAGGTTAGAGTGCCGTGGACCCAGGCTTGGCTGTGCACAAAGGATTTCCGCCGGAAGTGCACAGGAGCCGGAGTAGCTGCAAAGTCGCGGTTCCCAGCAATGCAGCCCAGCGAGGTGAGGCAAGGACTTACCTCCACCAAACTTGGGCTGAAGAGTTACTGGACTGTGGGGGCCACTTGGACAGAGTCGCTGGATTCGAGGGACCTTGCTCGTCGTGCTGAGAGGAGACCCAAGGGACCGGTAATGCAGCTTTTTGGTGCCTGCGGTTGCAGGGGGAAGATTCCGTCGACCCACGGGAGATTTCTTCGGAGCTTCTGGTGCAGAGAGGAGGCAGGCTACCCCCACAGCATGCACAAGCAGGAAAACAGTCGAGAAGGCGGCAGGATCAGCGTTACAGAGTTGCAGTAGTCGTCTTTGCTACTATGTTGCAGGTTTGCAGGCTTCCAGCGCGGTCAGCGGTCGTTTCCTTATCAGAAGGTGAAGAGAGAGATGCAGAGGAACTCGGCTGAGCTCATGCATAAAGTTTCCCCAGAGACAGAGACCCTAAATACCCAGAAAAGAGGGTTTGGCTACCTAGGAGAGAGGAAAGGCTACTAACACCTGAAGGAGCCTATCAGCAGGAGTCTCTGACGTCACCTGGTGGCACTGGCCACTCAGAGCAGTCCAGTGTGCCAGCAGCACCTCTGTTTCCAAGATGGCAGAGGTCTGGAGCACACTGGAGGAGCTCTGGACACCTCCCAGGGGAGGTGCAGGTCAGGGGAGTGGTCACTCCCCTTTCCTTTGTCCAGTTTCGCGCCAGAGCAGGGGCTAAGGGGTCCCTGAACCGGTGTAGACTGGCTTATGCAGAATTGGGCACATCTGTGCCCAAGAAAGCATTTCCAGAGGCTGGGGGAGGCTACTCCTCCCCTGCCTTCACACCATTTTCCAAAGGGAGAGGGTGTCACACCCTCTCTCAGAGGAAGTTCTTTGTTCTGCCATCCTGGGCCAGGCCTGGCTGGACCCCAGGAGGGCAGCTGCCTGTCTGAGGGGTTGGCAGCAGCAGCAGCTGCAGTGAAACCCCAGGAAGGGCAGTCTGGCAGTACCAGGGTCTGTGCTACAGACCACTGGGATCATGGAATTGTACCAACAATGCCAGGATGGCATAGAGGGGGCAATTCCATGATCATAGACATGTTACATGGCCATATTCGGAGTTACCATGGTGAAGCTACATATAGGTAGTGACCTATATGTAGTGCACGCGTGTAATGGTGTCCCCGCACTCACAAAGTTCAGTGAATTGGCTCTGAACAATGTGGGGGCACCTTGGCTAGTGCCAGGGTGCCCTCACACTAAGTAACTTTGCACCTAACCTTTACCAGGTAAAGGTTAGACATATAGGTGACTTATAAGTTACTTAAGTGCAGTGTAAAATGGCTGTGAAATAACGTGGACGTTATTTCACTCAGGCTGCAGTGGCAGGCCTGTGTAAGAATTGTCAGAGCTCCCTATGGGTGGCAAAAGAAATGCTGCAGCCCATAGGGATCTCCTGGAACCCCAATACCCTGGGTACCTCAGTACCATATACTAGGGAATTATAAGGGTGTTCCAGTAAGCCAATGTAAATTGGTAAAAATGGTCACTAGCCTGTCAGTGACAATTTGGAAAGAAATGAGAGAGCATAACCACTGAGGTTCTGATTAGCAGAGCATCAGTGAGACAGTTAGTCACTACACAGGTAACACATTCAGGCACACTTATGAGCACTGGGGCCCTGGGTTACCAGGGTCCCAGTGACACATACAACTAAAACAACATATATACAGTGAAAAATGGGGGCAACATGCCAGGCAAGATGGTACTTTCCTACACAACCCCCCCCCAAATGAAGGACAATAAGACTAGCCATGACCTGATGAGTCTTCATTGTCTAAGTGGAAATATCTGGAGAGTCCATTTGCATTGGAGTGGCTACTCCCAGGTCTATGTTCCACTGTATAGTCCATTCCCTGTAGGGATATGGACCACCTCAACAATTTAGGATTTTCACCTTTCATTTGTTTTAGCCAAAGTAGAGGTTTGTGGTCTGTCTGAACAATGAAGTGAGTGCCAAACAGGTATGGCCTCAACTTCTTCAGAGCCCAGACCACAGCAAAGGCCTCCCTCTCAATGGCAGACCAACGCTTTTCTCTAGGGGTCAACCTCCTACTAATAAAAGCAACAGGTTGATCCTGGCCCTCAGAATTAAGTTGTGATAGGACTGCCCCTACTCCTAATTCAGATGCATCAGTTTGGACATAGAATTTTTTAGAGTAACTAGGGCTTTTCAGGACAGGTGCAGAGCACATGGCCTGCTTCAGCTCCTCAAAAGCTTTCTGACAGCTTGCTGTCCATAATACCTTTTTAGGCATTTTCTTGGATGTGAGGTCATTAAGAGGGGCTGCAATGGATCCATAGTTCTTAATGAACCTCCTGTAATACCCAGTGAGGCCTAGGAAGGCTCCCACCTGAGTCTGAGTGGTAGGGGGAACCCAATCAATAATAGTTTGGATTTTCCCCTGAAGTGGTGCAATCTGTTCCCCACCAACAAGGTGTCCCAGATAAGCCACCTTACCCTGCCCTATCTGGCACTTTGAAGCCTTGATAGTGAGGCCTGCCTTTTGCAGAGCCTCCAAAACTTTCCATAGGTGGACCAGGTGATCATCCCAGCTGGAGCTAAAGACAGCTATATCGTCCAAATATGCTGCACTGAAAGCTTCCAGCCCTTGCAGGACTGTGTTCACCAACCTTTGAAAAGTGGCAGGTGCATTTTTCAAACCAAAAGGCATTACAGTAAACTGGTAATGTCCTCCAATGGTTGAAAATGCAGTCTTAGGTTTAGCATCTTCTGACAATTTGATCTGCCAATACCCTGCAGTCAAATCAAAAGTGCTTAGATACTTGGCAGATGCCAGTGTATCTATAAGCTCATCTGCCCTGGGTATAGGGTGAGCATCAGTTTTGGTTACCAAGTTGAGACCTCTATAGTCTACACAAAACCTCATTTCCTTCTTTCCATCTTTAGAATTGGGTTTTGGTACCAGTACCACAGGAGAAGCCCATGGACTGTCAGAGTGCTCAACCACTCCTAGTTCCAACATTTTCTGAACTTCTTGCTTTATGCAGTCCCTGACATGGTCAGGCTGCCTATAGATCTTACCTTTGACAGGTAAACTGTCTCCAGTATCTATAGTGTGCTCACACCAAGAAGTGGTGCCTGGCACAGTAGAGAAGAGTTCTGAAAATTGTCCTAGGAGATTTATGCAATTATCTTTCTGCTCAGCAGTAAGACAATCAGCCAAAACTACACCTTCCACAAGAGCATCTTGTTCTGTGGAAGAGAAGAGATCAGGTAGAGGATCACTGTCTTCTTCCTGTCCCTCATCTGTTGCCATGAGCAGGGTGAGATCAGCCCTGTCATAGTAGGGTTTCAGGCGGTTGACATGGAGCACCCTAAGGGGACTCCTGGCAGTGCCTAAGTCAACCAAGTAGGTGACTTTGAAGAACCAGAACCTTATGGGCCTGGCGGCGCAGGGTACGCCTGAAATCTCCTTGGATTCACCTGCCTCAACTAACAGAGACACGGGACACTCTGTCAGGCGTAAAAGATCAGATTTTATTAGCTGCAGCTAGTACAGTTGTCCAAGAAGTACACAAGGTATGTTCTCAGGAGACTGCCACTTTACTTTGTGGCGCACAATCTTATATACCGTATAAAAACCATTTATTAACTACATACACTCCCAGAACACATAGAAAGGAGCCAGTAAGAATAATGTAAAGATAGAACAGAGCCAATAGAAATGTCGGAAAACAAGACAGCACCAATAGAAGGAATTGGAAAACAAAGTATCAAGTGACTTAAGGTTGCCTCCCCTCCAGCTGTGTTTGTCACCCCTCCCTTGAACTAATTCATTAACCGATCCACAACGAAGTTGCATGTGGTGTGATAAGTTTGTGTGCGTTTGGAGGACAGTTGTGAAATGAGAGAATACTAGCAAAGGACAGCGAAGGCCAGACGATAAGATAAGATCGGCGGAGAATAGTGTGAGCCTACAGATAGTTGAAACAAGGATTAGAAAACCAGACAGGGATTAGTGTACTCGGTCAGACCTTAATACCAGCCTTGTAAAGATAGAGGCAGAAGGCTGTTTTGAACACCATGTTGCAGAATAAGCAGAAAAGGCAGAATGGACTTCGTTCGCTGTGCTGCCTGAGTGAAGGCAACATAAAATGGCGGCGGGCCACAAAATGGCGGGTCGATACGATCGTATTAAAAATCTAATTTCCTCAGACCCTCCTTTTGCCAGAACTCAGGCAAGATACACAAACTCATGTTAATCTGAGTCGATGTCTATGGCCATGAGGTCATCAAGCTGTTGCTTTACCATCATTTTGATATTCTCTGCTCTTTGTGACTTGGGTTTGGGAATACATGCAGTAGCACATAGGTTACAGATGGCAGGACCGCAGTGCATACAAAGACAACAAGAGAATATAAAAGCTAAAATTACTCCAAAGAATGTCAATACCTTCCAACCCCATTTGGACAGTATTCCCCAAAACCACTCTGAAAAGGACCAATCTCCTTCGTCCTGATGAATCGACTCGGAGATTATGTGTAACTTAGAGATAGCTTGGTATACTGTCGGAGCGTCATTAGGTATGAAAATACAGCAACTTGATCCGATCAATTTGCATACTCCACCACGGTCCGCAAGAACAAAGTCTAAGGCAACACGGTTCTGCAAGGTCATAAGACGATCAGCCTGTAGTTCAGCTGTAATGTTACTTAAAGCTCCTACAGTGATGTCTATGGTGGTTTCTACGACACGAACCAATTGCCTTATATTTCTGCTGTTGGCCATTGGACCCCAGAAGGGAAGAAATCCTTTGAGGAAATCTCCTCCCTCTTGTCCTGCTGTGTCTTTCGAATCCACAATCCCTCTGCCATATCTATTTTTATGATGGTTCGCAGGAGCGGTGTATGTAGGGGGAAGAAGAAAGGCTATATAACAAGTACCAGAGAAATCAGCTGGCAACCATGTATAAGCCCTATCGTGGCAAACGAAGTATGTACCTTGAGATGGTACTAACGGCAGTGAATTCAGGGCTGAATAAACATATGTATGGGAACATAAACTTTCTCTTTGTCCGGTGTTTGGAGTTCTACCATTTATTTGCAGACAGAAATTTCCTTGTTGGGGTATGACCCGTATCGGAGGAGATTTTCCTTGCTTAACCTTATCATTGAGGCTGGAAATGTAATTAGTTATGTTCCAATTGGTATATGCTTTTCTTTCATCTATGGAAGCTTCACTTTTTTCCATGATTTTAGCCATAGCTACCATTCCCTTTATCAATAAACTATGACTGAAATCTGAACCAACACTATGTGAACTGACAGGTTGTTTAATTTTACTTTGATATGCATTATTGAAAATGACAAAATAAGCCCAAGCGGAACCTTCATATGAGAATGGAAGAACTAAATATGGCATTCCTTTTTCTACCGTATGTGGTATGAGTCCACACTCCCAACAGTCAGTTGTATTGATCACTAACTGATGTTGATGTAACAACTGGACGAAGGAATTGTTAAAGTATTCAGTTCTTCTGATGAGTTCATGCTGGGGAAGAGTGTGAAATAGGTGCGGAGAGATAGTAGAAGAAGATGTAGAGGTAGGAGAAGAGACAACTTTTTGCTGCAGAGTAATAACGATCCAGTTTACAGATGCCAAAAGAATACACGACAATATAATGACGCATAGAGCAATACTACAACGACTATATATTTCTTTACAATTATTCTTTATATTTTTACTTTCTCTTTTATCTAATGTAGCCTCCATCTTTCTAAGTGGATGCTCACGGCAATCTTCCTCAATCACTGTAGTCACGATTATCTACCGTCCTATGACACTGTGAGGTCCTGCAGGCCTATTGCCACTTACTCAGGTCGTAACTAAGACTCCTACCGTGACCCTGCAACCGGGATAGAGTACTACATAGGAGAGAAATTTACAAGTTCTTTGGTCTTGGTCTCAAATTATAGCGTTCCTGTCCAGAGGCAGTCTGGTTTTGAAACAATGTTCCTGGATTTGTCGTGTTCAAGCGACGATGCGATGGTATTGCTTCTTGAAGGATGTCGTCGTCCTCTTTCTCAGAAAGTGTTCCAATTAGACGCGCATCACTGAATGGTACAAATTGCGGAACTTTCTCACTTTCAGAGTCACTGATGCCTCTACGGACCCACTGATCGAAAGGCAAGGGCAAAGGCACTTTCTTGCAGTGCACGGCATGCACCCAGTTTTTCTTTCCTTCGACTTTAACTGCTGTTCTTGTGGTCAAAAGAACCAGGCGTGGCTCTCTCCATCTGGGCTCCAAATTTCTCTGTCGTTGGAAATTTTTCGTGCAGACCCAGTCACCTGGTCGGATGGAATGACCTGGGTCTGTGGAAGCCTCTGGTAGAGCACTCTGAACCTGTTGATGAAGAACACGCAATTTAGTTGTAAGGTCATGCAAGTAGTCAATCAACATCGGGTATGGCAAGTCTGAGTATTTCTTAGGGCGAGGAACTCCCCATACATTAGCTGGGCGACCAAATATCACTTCGTAAGGGCTAAGCCCCAAACGAGAGTATACTGCTGTTCTGGTGGACAGAAGAGCCAATGGTAAAGCATCAGGCCAATTAAGTCCTGTGCTAGCTTGCACCTTAGCAATTTTAAGCTTCAAGGTTCCATTGTAGCATTCTACTAAACCAGCCGACTGTGGGTGATTCGCCGCGTGGAACTTCTGTTTTATGCCAAGACCTGCACAAACTTTTTGCATGACTTGACCCACAAATTCGCTCCCATTGTCACTCCAGACAATGCGCGGCAAACCAAACCTAGGGAAGAATTCTTTCAAAAGTATTTTGGCAGTTGATAAAGCAGTATTGTCCTTCAGAGGGTAGGCTTCTACCCATCTAGAAAAAGCACATACTACCACCAGAACATATTTGAGGTTGTTGCATCGTTCCATGTGAATATAATCGATCTGCAACACCTCAAATGGATATGTTGGAGGAGCAAAATGACCTGCTGGAGTTGGGGTTCCCTTTCCCTGATTGTACATCAAGCAAACAATACAATGTTTTACTACATTATTTGCACACTTTGGGATCCCCTCATTTTGCCACACTGGAGCCAGAAGTTTACATATTCCTTTTGCACTTAGGTGAGCTGGACCATGTGCCATAGTAACTACAGGTAGTACATAAGCATCTGGTAACAGCCAACGTTGATGTTCTGATAATTCAACCCAACATCCCATCTCATCTAACATTCCTGTACTTTCCTTCCACTTTCTCAACTCATTCTCCGTAGCCTCTCCTTGAATTGATTTCACACTCTCTACTGTATCTTCACACATTCCCTTTTCTCTTACGCAGTTTGCGGGACCTGCAACATACATTCGACTTGTGTTGTCTCTGGCTGTCTTTTTCGCTACCTCATCTGCAAATGCATTTCCTCGACCAACATCGTCCACAATCTTTTTGTGTGCACTACACTTCACGATCGCTATCTGAGTAGGCATTGTAAGTGACTCAAGAAGTTCAGTCACTAATTGACCATGTTGTATCTTAGTACCATGGGAAGTAAAGAATCCTCTTTCCTTCCATAAACGCCCAAAGTTAAACGCTACACCAAAAGCGTATTGGCTATCAGTGTACACGTTTACTCTTTTTCCTTTGGATAACACACACGCTCTAGTTAAGGCTATCAATTCAGCTGCCTGAGCTGAATTATGTCTAATGCGTGCTGTCTCCACAATCGTATGCAAAGTAGTAATAGCGTAGGCTGAAACTATATCTCCATTCGGGAGCTTGAAACAAGAACCATCTACCCATAGTGTTCCATCTGGATTCACTAATGGCGTGTCTTTTAGGTCAATTCTACCCTTAGTCTCTTCTTCAGTACGGAGAAAACAATCATGCTGTTCAGAGACATCTCTCTCTTCTGGAAGAGGCAACAAAGTAGCTGGATTCAGGGTATTACATCGTTTGATGTGTATGTGACTAGTCAAAAGCGTCAGCTCATATCCGGACAACCGAGCACTCGTAAGATGCTGCGTTTTTGTCCTATTTAGTAAAGTATCCACTGCATGTGGCACCATAACAATGAGAGTATTATCTAGCACTACTCCAGCAGACTGTCGAATAGAAATTGCTGCTGCCGCTGTCGCCTTAAGACAACTAGGCAATGCTTTAGCTACTGGATCTAACGTAGCTGAGAAATATGCGCATGGTCGCTGTTGATCTCCAAAACGCTGCGTTAAGACTGACAATGCACAACCCTCTCTTTCGTGGACATAGAGCGTAAAGGGCTTACTGTAATCAGGAGTACCCAATACAGGAGCAGAACACAAAGCAATACGCAAATCAGTAAAACTCTTCTGACATTCGTCAGTCCACGGAAGAGGCTGAGGCGTATCTTTTAAAGTTAGCGCCAACAGCGGTTTAGCCAATAAAGAGAAACTCGGAATCCACTGTCTACAATAAGAAGTAATGCCCAAAAAAGCACGTACCTCTCTTTGTGTGGATGGCACTGACATTTGTGCAATTGCCTGAATTCGTTCGGGGGTCAATCGTCGTCCCTCCTTTGACAAGAGATGACCCAAATAAGTCACCTCGCGACAGACATATTGTAATTTAGAAGGAGAAACCTTGTGATTTAGATCAAACAAATGACGCAACAGTGCAACGGTCACGTTTTTGCAAATCTCCTCTGAATCAGCGGCAACTAATAAGTCATCCATGTACTGAATGAGAGCGGCACCGGACGGTAAGGAAAAGGCATCAAGATGACATTTTAGAGCTTGACTGTAAATAGAGGGACTTTCACAATAACCTTGAGGTGCGCGTTTAAACCGGAAGCTTCGGCCTCCGAGGGAAAAACCAAAAAATATCTCTACTCTCTTCGGCGATGGGAATACTAAAGAAAGCATTCTTTAGATCAATAACTGAAAACCAAGTCGCTGTAGAAGGTATCATCGTCAACAGAGCAGTGATATCTGGGACTACAGGAAACTGCGGTACGACAATCTTGTTTACCTCCCGAAGATCAATTACAAAACGATAAACAGGAGGCTGAGAAGGATCAGTGCGTTTAAGAACCGGAAGAACAGGACTGTTACATGTATTTCCTCTCGTTTCCTCAACCACACCCTTCTGAATCAAATCATGGACAATTTCCAGAAGTGCTTTCTCACCTTCAGTAGAGATTCTGTATTGCGGAATACGTGGCATTTCAGCATTGGGCTTAAGAGTAACAACATAAGGTGGGATCTCAAGACAACCAACGTCATTCGGACCCGTAGCCCAAAGCGTTTCGGGAAGAGAAAGCAATTCAGGTGGGAATTGATCTTTTGATAAGTACATTGGACTAGTCATTTTCTGTCCTAGAGTGAGGTATACACCAGAAGGTGAACAATATATCGTAGCATGCATTCTTTTTAATAGATCTAAACCCAACAGATTTTCACCACAACCATTCGTCAGAAGAAGCGGAGCTTCTAAATCATAAGGGCCTATTGAAACAGGCAAAGGGCAAGAAACTGGATTGCGAACAGGGGCGCCAGAAAATCCTACAGATACATTCGTTAAGCCAGACAAAGGTGCGCCAGGGAGTTTAGAATGAATGATAGAGCTTCTCATGGCACCAGTATCTAAAAGAAATGGCTCTGAAACACCCATTGTAGTGACATTAACATAAGGTCCATTCTGATCCACTGGAATTGACGTAACCCCCTTACTTTGTCCATGGCTGTCCTATTCAAAATGAAGACTTTCATTCCCTCCTTCAATATACTGATCCTCACTGTAATACTGTGTAGACCTAACATTTTGCTGGTCAAAGTAATTTCCGGAATTTGGAGGAACAAAAGAACGCTGTTCTTGGGTTAACACACCTCGACCTCTACCTCTATTTGCTGACTGAGGACCACCACGACCTCGTGAAGCAGATGTTGCTCCATTACGCTGCAACAATGCCGGACAACTGTTCTTAAAATGACCTTCCTCCCTACAATAAGCACATTGATTGGGACCTAGCAAAGGTCTTGGAATGAATGGTTCAGGCTTTTGATACAACCTCTGAAACTGCGGAGGCTGTTGAAACTGAGGCTGAACATAACGAGGAGGATAAGCCTGTTGCAAGAGAACTTTAGTTTTTAATTCTTTCGTCTTTTTCTCTTGTTTTTCCCTTTCTTCTTTGTCTCTATTTTCATAATATTGTGCAGTAGCCAATATCTGGGCGGAAGAAGAAACTGCCCATGAACTCTCGGAGTCTTTTAGCTTGTGTGATAGTTCAGGAAGCAAGTTATATACGAACTTATCCACAAATAATCGCTGTCCCCCTTCTGTAGCCATATCTTGACCACTGTGATCAATGAATGTCTCCTCGAATCGGGTAAAGAAATCGGAAACACTTTCATCTTTCTTTTGTTTACATACTGCTAGCTTATCCCAATTAACTCTCAAAGCAGGCATCATTGTTTTCATTAATGTAATAATCCTAAAAGGGAGTTCTGAGATCAAAGCGTCGGGCTTTGCACCACCTACTTGACCTCTATCTGCGGCAATAATAGCGTTCCAATCGCCGCCTAATTCTTGAGCGTGATCCTCTCTACGAATTTTAGCCCATATTGTCTGTGGAACTACATTTCCCATCAGCATGTCAATATCTGCTAGATTCATAGTACATGCATCAACTGTTTGCGACAACTCTTTATAGTAACCAGCAGGATTTTTGCGTGGATCTGGTAGTGACTGTTTAAGTGCTAAAACTTCAGACCTTTTCCAGGGGACATGTATCCATATGCGCTGAAAATGCGCAGGAATAGCTGGATTAGCACCTGCTGTTGCAACTTCTTCCTTCCATATTGGAGAAACCTCTCTCATGGGATAGTTTTTCAGTGCTGTCCTAACTGAAGGATCAGAATCAGGAAAAGTCTGTGAGAACAATAGGGATCTGAAAGAAATAAGTGTTCTGACAGCGTTTTCAACCTTAGGACCCACAATAAGTCCTTTGTCAAAGTCAGCCTGAACATCTAACAGATCCTGTGGGACCGAACCCAAATTCATATTCTCCCATTCTTTAGCGAGAGTATCGCACATAACTTTAAAAACATATCTCTGCGTAGGTGCATTCCATTGCAGAAAGGTGGACATAATATCAGACGTACTATATTGGGGACCCTTCTTGATCCATCTACAAGCAAGTGAGTCCAATTTTTCTCGCTCTTCGGAGTCTGGGAATTGACTACGAGACTGTCTTCGAGAAAAAGCTGGAGACACGTTTAAAGCTTCAAAGAAAGGTGATAAGAGACCAGAGACAGTATCTGCAAATCGCTTACGCATAGATGGAGAATTTGACATAAGGATAGGGGACAAGGTATTAGGTGAATTAACTAAAGGAGCATTAGGAATTGCCAAAGGAGCAGAAGGCAAAGGAGTTAAAGGCAAAGCTGGCATAGGCAATACTTGAGGAGGCAAATGTGGAAAAGCTGGAGCAGGCGGAAGCACAACTGGCGGCTGAACAGGCTGTAACATCGGGGGTGCATTAGCACCTTGTACATAGGGCGGAGGCAATTTCAATAAGTGGGACATTAAGGAATCTTCCTCAAAATCTTTTCTCTTATCAAGGGAAGAGATAGGCAACGTCGGATAGCATTTATCTATTGCCATTCGATGCTGTCTGTCTGAAATTTCCATTGCATTATCTATTTCATCATCTTTGAATTGCTGAGCAGCCTGTATAATCGTCATTCCCTGTGTTTTCCTATCTCGTTTCGCTTGTTTAATTTCTCTCTGTTTGGCTTCCTTACGCCAAAGGCGAAAAGAGTCAAACATTGCCGGCCGGGCTTTTCTTTTAAATAACGTTGCTTCTAAATTATCTAGCACATCAGTTTCGAAACTACCATTTTCTGGCCATTTTAAAACACCATCTTTCTTTGTATATCGGGTCCATGTCTTATTAAAGGCAATAGGACCAACACCATGTTTAGAATAGAGCTCATATGTGGGAGTTCCAACCGAAGGAATCGGACAGGAGTCCTCAAGCTGGGAGTCCCTATTACAACCAAAGCAACAAAGTTTTCCAAACTTAGTCAGACCAGACATCTCACGATTTTTACTGGCTGTTCACAAACATCAAGGGGGTAAAACTTTCAGTTTACACAGCACAAATGCACTTACCCCTCGGCTTTGGCCACTGCAATGGCCAAATCTAAGGACCTAAGGACAAAACAAAGACCAAAATTTGTGGGCGCGACCCACCAAATACTTAACTAAGGATGTCTTCTTACACCAACAGAGGCCCGTCTATCGTCTCGCTTTACCATACATCATCAAAGAAAGGGCCAAGGCAGGGCGGCAGTCAGGGCAGAAGTCGTCAGTAGCCGTCAGGAAGGAGTAACCGCGCTGAAAAAGACCTTCGGACCACTTCGACATACAGGGTTCGCTTGACGTGGCTCGCGATTCCTCCAGAATTTTCTTGCGGGGTTCCTCACGACCTTAAGGCAGAACCGGTACCGCTGAAGCCGCCCCACGTTGGGCGCCAGTTGAAGAACCAGAACCTGATGGGCCTGGCGGCGCAGGGTACGCCTGAAATCTCCTTGGATTCACCTGCCTCAACTAACAGAGACACGGGACACTCTGTCAGGCGTAAAAGATCAGATTTTATTAGCTGCAGCTAGTACAGTTGTCCAAGAAGTACACAAGGTATGTTCTCAGGAGACTGCCACTTTACTTTGTGGCGCACAATCTTATATACCGTATAAAAACCATTTATTAACTACATACACTCCCAGAACACATAGAAAGGAGCCAGTAAGAATAATGTAAAGATAGAACAGAGCCAATAGAAATGTCGGAAAACAAGACAGCACCAATAGAAGGAATTGGAAAACAAAGTATCAAGTGACTTAAGGTTGCCTCCCCTCCAGCTGTGTTTGTCACCCCTCCCTTGAACTAATTCATTAACCGATCCACAACGAAGTTGCATGTGGTGTGATAAGTTTGTGTGCGTTTGGAGGACAGTTGTGAAATGAGAGAATACTAGCAAAGGACAGCGAAGGCCAGACGATAAGATAAGATCGGCGGAGAATAGTGTGAGCCTACAGATAGTTGAAACAAGGATTAGAAAACCAGACAGGGATTAGTGTACTCGGTCAGACCTTAATACCAGCCTTGTAAAGATAGAGGCAGAAGGCTGTTTTGAACACCATGTTGCAGAATAAGCAGAAAAGGCAGAATGGACTTCGTTCGCTGTGCTGCCTGAGTGAAGGCAACATAAAATGGCGGCGGGCCACAAAATGGCGGGTCGATACGATCGTATTAAAAATCGAATTTCCTCAACTTCACCCTTCTTTTCAACAATTGTGTGGGGTCCACTCCATTTATCTTGGAGTGCTCTTGGGGCCACAGGCTCCAAGACCCACACTTTCTGCCCTGGTTGGTACTGAACCAAAACAGCCTTCTGATCATGCCATTGCTTCTGGAGCTCTTGGCTGGCCTGAAGGTTTTTACTGGCCTTTTTCATGTACTCAGCCATCCTTGATCTGAGGCCAAGTACATAGTCCACAATATCCTGCTTAGGAGCTTTTAAAGGTTGTTCCCAACCCTCCTTTACAAGTGTGAGTGGACCCCTAACAGGGTGTCCAAAAAGAAGTTCAAAGGGGCTGAAGCCCACTCCTTTCTGGGGTACCTCCCTGTAGGCAAAAAGGAGGCATGGTAGAAGGATATCCCATCTCCTGCGGAGTTTTTCAGGGAGACCCATAATCATGCCTTTGAGAGTTTTATTAAATCTCTCCACCAGTCCATTTGTTTGTGGATGATAGGGTGTTGTGAACTTGTAAGTTACACCACACTCCTTCCACATGGCCTTTAAGTATGCAGACATGAAATTGCTTCCCCTGTCTGATACTACTTCCTTTGGGAAGCCCACCCTGGAAAATATTCCCAGGAGGGCCTTTGCCACTGCAGGTGCTGTAGTGGTCCTTAAAGGAATAGCTTCAGGATATCTTGTGGCATGGTCCACTACCACTAAGATAAACCTATTGCCTGAAGCAGTAGGAGGGTCAAGGGGGCCAACTATGTCAACCCCTACCCTTTCAAAGGGAACCCCAACCACAGGCAGTGGGATAAGGGGTGCCTTTGGGGTGCCACCTGTCTTGCCACTGGCTTGACAGGTTTCACAGGACTTACAAAATTCCTTTGTGTCCTCAGACATCCTAGGCCAATGAAACAATGGAACCAGCCTGTCCCAAGTTTTCATTTGTCCTAGATGCCCAGCTAAGGGAATGTCATGTGCCAGTGTTAGGAGGAACTTTCTGTACTCCTGAGGAATCACTAATCTCCTGGCAGCTCCAGGTTTAGGATCCCTATGCTCAGTGTACAAGAGGTTGTCCTCCCAGTAAACTCTGTGAGAGTCACTGACATCCCCATTAGCCTGTTTGACAGCTTGCTGTCTGAGACCCTCTAATGTGGGACAGGTTTGCTGTGCCACACTCAGCTCCTCTCTGGCAGGCCCCCCTTCACCCAAAAGCTCAGCAGTGTCTGCTTCCAGCTCCTCTGGTGTAGGTTCTGCACAGGGAGGGAATTCTTCTTCCTTAGAAGTATAATCCACTGTAGAGGGAGTGATAGTAGGAAGTGGTTTGCTTCTACTAGCCCTAGCTTTAGGGAGCACTTGGTCCATTGTTCCAGGATCCAAGCTTCCCTGTCCTTTTTGCTTTTTGGCCTGAGCCCTTGTCAAAGCAAAAATATGCCCTGGGATGCCCAGCATTGCTGCATGGGCCTCCAACTCCACATCTGACCAAGCTGATGTCTCCAAATCATTCCCTAATAGACAGTCTACAGGTAAATCTGAAGCTACCACAACTTTCTTTGGACCAGTTACCCCCCCCCCAGTTGAGATTTACAACAGCCATGGGGTGGCTTTGTGTTATGTTGTGAGCATCGGTTACTTGGTACTGGTGTCCAAGTATGTGTTGTTCAGGGTGCACCAGTTTCTCAATCACCATTGTGACACTGGCACCTGTGTCCCTGTAGGCCTGGACCTCAACACCATTTATTAGGGTTAGTTGCTTGTACTTCTCCAAGTTATGGGGGCAAGCAACCAAAGTGGCTAAATCAATAGCCCCTTCAGAGACTAAAGTAGCCTCTGTGGTCTCCCTAATCAGACCAACCCCAACTAAATTACCAAAAGTGAGCCCAGCTACTCCCTTGGATTGGCTATTAGTAGGTTTGCTCCCACCACCACTGCTATTAGTAGGGACACTAGGTGTAGCAGTAGGGGTTGTAGTGGTAGGAGCTGTGGTGCCTTTCTTTGGACAACTGGGATCTGTTGTCCAATGGCCTTTTATTTTACATAAATAGCACCATGGTTTTTTTTCCTTGTTCTGATTAAAGGAGGATTTGGACCCACCACCCCCACCAGAGTGTTTTTGTGGGCCTGATGAAGACTCATTTTTAGATTTGTCCCCACCCTTGTCAGAAGACTTACCATCCTTCTTTTTGTTGCCATCTTTGTCACCCCCTGTATGAACTTTTCTGTTCACTCTTGTTCTGACCCATTTGTCTGCCTTCTTTCCCAATTCTTGGGGAGAGGTCAGATCAGAGTCCACCAAGTACTGGTGCAACAAATCAGACACACAATTATTAAGAATATGCTCTCTCAGGATTAAGTTATACAGGCTGTCATAATCAGTAACTTTACTGCCATGTAACCACCCCTCCAAGGACTTCACTGCCTGGTCAATGAAATCAACCCAGTCTTGTGAAGACTCCTTTTTGGTCTCTCTGAACTTTATCCTGTACTGTTCAGTGGTTAAGCCATAACCATCCAGGAGTGCATTCTTAAGAACTTGGAAATTATTGGCATCATTTTCTTTCACAGTAAGGAGCCTATCCCTACCTTTTCCACTAAATGATAGCCATAGGATAGCAGCCCACTGCCTTTGAGGGACATCCTGTACAACACAGGCCCTCTCAAGTGCAGCAAACCACTTGTTAATGTCATCCCCCTCCTTATAAGGGGGAACTATCTTGTGCAGATTCCTGGAATCATGCTCTTTTGCAGGATGACTATGGGGAATACTGCTGCTGCCACCATGGGTATCTAAACCCAACTTCTGTCTTTCCTTCTCTAATTCAAAAGACTGTCTATCCAAATCCAGCTGTTGCTTTTTAAGCTTCAGTCTGGTTTGTTCCACCCTCAACTTATTGAGTTCCCTCTCTAACATTCTGTCATCAGGGTTGGTGGGAGGGACATTCCTAGAAACAGAGGTATGATGGGAATGAACAGAAGGAGACCTGTCCCTTACAGAAGCCACCCTAACAGCTTTGTTAACAGAAACATTACTACCAGTATGGTGAGAATAAATGCTTTTGTATACAGAGACTCCTTGCTCTTTTCCAGCTAAGGTTGTCATATGCCAGTTTGGACAGATCAACACTTTGGCCTGTGCCAGACATTTTTAGAGAGAGTTAAAGTGATAGTAAAAGATAAAAAGTTTGTCAGAGCTTTTAGAAAGACAGAGAAAAAAAACTTTTTAAACTTTTTAGAACTTTTTAGAAAGTTAGGAGTACTTTTCAGCACTTAGGAAAGAGTGAAAAGAGGAAATGCAAAACTTTTTGGCTATGTGTATATACACTGACCTTGTTTTGTATATTTTTCTCTTATGAAAAGTACAATGACAAGAGTGGTAAGTAGTCTCAAGCACTTATCCCACCACTGCACAACCAATGTAGGAGGCTGAACTGGCTTGTAGTGAGTACCAAGGGGTACTTGCACCTTGCACCAGGCCCAGTTATCCCTTATTAGTGTATAGGGTGTCTAGCAGCTTAGGCTGATAGATAATGGTAGCTTAGCAGAGCAGCTTAGGCTGAACTAGGAGACGTGTGAAGCTACCACAGTACCACCTAGTGTCATATGCACAATATCATAAGAAAACACAATACACAGTTATACTAAAAATAAAGGTACTTTATTTTTATGACAATATGCCAAAGTATCTTAGAGTGTACCCTCAGTGAGAGGATAGGAAATATACACAAGATATATATACACAATAGCAAAAATATGCAGTATAGTCTTAGAAAACAGTGCAAACAATGTATAGTTACAATAGGATGCAATGGGGAAACATAGGGATAGGGGCAACACAAACCATATACTCCAAAAGTGGAATGCGAACCACAAATGGACCCCAAACCTATGTGACCTTGTAGAGGGTCGCTGGGACTATTAGAAAATAGTGAGAGTTAGAAAAATAACCCTCCCCAAGACCCTGAAAAGTGAGTGCAAAGTGCACTAAAGTTCCCCTAAGGACAAAAGAGTCGTGTTAGAGGAATAATGCAGGAAAGACACAAACCAGCAATGCAACGACGGTGGATTTCCAATCTAGGGCACCTGTGGAACAAGGGGACCAAGTCCAAAAGTCACAAGCAAGTCGTAGATGGGCAGATGCCCAGGAAATGCCAGCTGCGGGTGCAAAGAAGCTTCGACTGGACAGAAGAAGCTGAGGTTTCTGCAGGAACGAAAAAGGCTAGAGACTTCCCCTTTGGTGGACGGATCCCGCTCGCCTTGTAGAGTCGTGCAAATGTGTTTTCCCGCCGGAAGGACGCCAACAAGCCTTGCTACACGCAAATCGTGCGTTTGGCGTTTTTGGACGCTGCTGGGGCCCAGGAGGGACCAGGAGGTCGCAAATTGGACCTGAAGAGAGAAGGGACATCGAGCAAGACAAAGAGCCCTCACTGAAGCAGGTAGCACCCGGAGAAGTGCCAGAAACAGGCACTACGAGGATGCGTGAAACGGTGCTTGCCGAAGTTGCACAAAGGAGTCCCACGTCGCCGGAGACCAACTTAGAAAGTCGTGCAATGCAGGTTAGAGTGCCGTGGACCCAGGCTTGGCTGTGCACAAAGGATTTCCGCCGGAAGTGCACAGGGGCCGGAGTAGCTGCAAAGTCGCGGTTCCCAGCAATGCAGCCCAGCGAGGTGAGGCAAGGACTTACCTCCACCAAACTTGGGCTGAAGAGTCACTGGACTGTGGGGGTCACTTGGACAGAGTCGCTGGATTCGAGGGACCTCGCTCGTCGTGCTGAGAGGAGAACCAAGGGACCGGTAATGCAGCTTTTTGGTGCCTGCGGTTGCAGGGGGAAGATTCCGTCGACCCACAGGAGATTTCTTCGGAGCTTCTGGTGCAGAGAGGAGGCAGGCTACCCCCACAGCATGCACAAGCAGGAAAACAGTCGAGAAGGCGGCAGGATCAGCGTTACAGAGTTGCAGTAGTCGTCTTTGCTACTATGTTGCAGGTTTGCAGGCTTCCAGCGCGGTCAGCGGTCGTTTCCTTATCAGAAGGTGAAGAGAGAGATGCAGAGGAACTCGGCTGAGCTCATGCATTCGTTATCTAAAGTTTCCCCAGAGACAGAGACCCTAAATCGCCAGAAAAGAGTGTTTGGCTACCTAGGAGAGAGGAAAGGCTACTAACACCTGAAGGAGCCTATCAGCAGGAGTCTCTGACGTCACCTGGTGGCACTGGCCACTCAGAGCAGTCCAGTGTGCCAGCAGCACCTCTGTTTCCAAGATGGCAGAGGTCTGGAGCACACTGGAGGAGCTCTGGACACCTCCCAGGGGAGGTGCAGGTCAGGGGAGTGGTCACTCCCCTTTCCTTTGTCCAGTTTCGCGCCAGAGCAGGGGCTAAGGGGTCCCTGAACCGGTGTAGACTGGCTTATGCAGAATTGGGCACATCTGTGCCCAACAAAGCATTTCCAGAGGCTGGGGGAGGCTACTCCTCCCCTGCCTTCACACCATTTTCCAAAGGGAGAGGGTGTCACACCCTCTCTCAGAGGAAGTTCTTTGTTCTGCCATCCTGGGCCAGGCCTGGCTGGACCCCAGGAGGGCAGCTGCCTGTCTGAGGGGTTGGCAGCAGCAGCAGCTGCAGTGAAACCCCAGAAGGGCAGTCTGGCAGTACCAGGGTCTGTGCTACAGACCACTGGGAACATGGAATTGTACCAACAATGCCAGGATGGCATAGAGGGGGCAATTCCATGATCATAGACATGTTACATGGCCATATTCGGAGTTACCATGGTGAAGCTACATATAGGTAGTGACCTATATGTAGTGCACGCGTGTAATGGTGTCCCCGCACTCACAAAGTTCAGTGAATTGGCTCTGAACAATGTGGGGGCACCTTGGCTAGTGCCAGGGTGCCCTCACACTAAGTAACTTTGCACCTAACCTTTACCAGGTAAAGGTTAGACATATAGGTGACTTATAAGTTACTTAAGTGCAGTGTAAAATGGCTGTGAAATAACGTGGACGTTATTTCACTCAGGCTGCAGTGGCAGGCCTGTGTAAGAATTGTCAGAGCTCCCTATGGGTGGCAAAAGAAATGCTGCAGCCCATAGGGATCTCCTGGAACCCCAATACCCTGGGTACCTCAGTACCATATACTAGGGAATTATAAGGGTGTTCCAGTAAGCCAATGTAAATTGGTAAAAATGGTCACTAGCCTGTCAGTGACAATTTGGAAAGAAATGAGAGAGCATAACCACTGAGGTTCTGATTAGCAGAGCCTCAGTGAGACAGTTAGTCACTACACAGGTAACACATTCAGGCACACTTATGAGCACTGGGGCCCTGGGTTACCAGGGTCCCAGTGACACATACAACTAAAACAACATATATACAGTGAAAAATGGGGGTAACATGCCAGGCAAGATGGTACTTTCCTACACCTTCAGATACGAGATTTCCTTTTAAGGAAAACAGGAGGGGTGCAGGGATTTAGGAGCGTTCAATTGCTGGATGATATTGTGACTAATCCTAATATATCAATCAGGTCAATCTACCGATTATTAATGTTAGAACAGCCCGATGATTTAGAGAAGAATTGTGAAAAGTGGAGTAGGAAACTGGAAGACGGGAGTAAAATCTTTCTAAGGTCATTAGAATTGGGATACACTATTCTACTCTCTTCCTCCCTCCAAGCGCAACATTATAAAACTGTGTTTGATTTGTATCATACCCCAGCTCATCTTGTTAAATGGGGCAGTTTATTGGGAACAAGCTGTCCAAGATGTGGGATGTATGGAATAGATATTGTACACATGATGGCTACATGCGGGGAATTGAAGGATTTGAAGGAGGGCATTCAATCTGTATTGAAAGAAGTTTTGGGATTTGATCTAATCCTAACCCCCAAGTTAATGGTTTTAGGGGTTATGGGTGATACGGACAATCTTTATGAAGCGTTTATATTTGTGGCTATGGCAGTATTTCGATTGTGTATAGCATCCGCCTGGCTCAATGTCCGACCCCCGACTTGGCAACAATGGTTGGCCAGATTATTGTCTGTGTATTATTTGGAAATAGCATTGTATGAACGTAAAGGGAAATATGCGAGGAGGAAAGGGAAGGCAATATGGGGGGCATTTCAGGATTGGATTTTTGCTCATAATGATTAAATGTTTAAACCAAAATGGTGTGTCACCATTTAAGAGATGGACATTTGTCTCCCAAAGGTTTATCCCCTGCTGGGTTTTATCTGCTTTATTTTCTTATTTGTATTTGTTGTATGATACCTTTCCAGAATAAAAAAAAGTAAAAAAAAAAAAAAAAGAACTGTTACTGAACATGCTTAGAGAACAAGATAAGGCCCTAAGTGCCCAATCTGTTGAAAAAGTAGTTGATGGTTCTCAGTCTGATCCAGGGATACCCATGCAGATAGATTCAGTAAGGAAACTTCCCAGCATGCCCAGTATCAGACAGCCTAGCAGGGTTGAAGTAGATGTAGAGTCACACCATACAGATAGTGTGGTCTCTCATCACAGAAGGAGGTCTCATCATACAGATGGTGGACTCTCACATTATACTGCTAGTCAACTTGTTAAGGTTCCCTCTGTTAGGGACAGGTCTCCTTCTGTCCATTCTCATCACACTTCCGTTTCTAGACATGTCCCTCCCACCCACCCTGATGACAGAATGTTAGAAAGGGAGCTCAATAAATTGAGAGTGGAGACTTCCAGACTGAAGCTCAAGAAGCAACAGCTGGATTTAGATAGACAATCTCTAGAGATTGAAAAAGAAAGACAGAAGCTGGGTTTAAATACCCATGGTGGCAGCAGCAGTATTCCCCATAGTCATCCTGTAAAAGAGCATGATTCCAGGAATCTGCACAAGATAGTTCCCCCTTACAAAGAGGAGGATGACATTAACAAGTGGTTTGCTGCACTTGAGAGGGCTTGTGTTGTTCAAGATGTCCCTCAAAAGCAGTGGGCTGCTATCCTATGGCTATCATTTAGAGGTAAGGGTAGAGACAGACTCCTTACTGTGAAAGAAAGTGATGCCAACAATTTCACTATTCTTAAGAGTGCACTCCTTGATGGTTATGGCTTAACCACTGAACAATACAGGATAAAGTTCAGAGAGACCAAAAAGGAGTCTTCACAAGATTGGGTTGATTTCATTGACCATTCAGTGAAGTCCTTGGAAGGGTGGTTACATGGCAGTAAAGTGACTGACTATGAAGGCCTGTATAACTTGATCCTGAGAGAGCATATTCTTATTAATTGTGTGTCAGATTTGTTGCACCAGTACTTGGTAGACTCTGATCTGACCTCTCCCCAAGAATTGGGAAAGAAGGCAGACAAATGGGTCAGAACAAGAGTGAACAGAAAAGTTCATACGGGGGGTGACAAAGATGGCAAGAAGAAGGATGGTAAGCCTTTAGAGAAAGATGGTGAAAAATCTCAAGATAAGCATGGGGATAAGGGTAAAACCAAAGATTCCACTTCAAATCTTAAACACTCTTCAGGGGGTGGAGATAAAACTAATTCTTCCTCTTCTTCTCAACCCACACAATTTAAACAGCCTTGGTGCTTGGTGTGTAAAAATAGAGGCTATAGGCCAGGGGATAAGTCCTGTCCAGGTAAACCCCCTGAGCCTACCACCACTAATACATCAAGCTCTAGTGCCCCTAGCAGTAGTGGTACTAGTGGTGGGACTGCTGGCAACAGTCAAGCAAAGGGTGTAGTTGGGTTCACTTATGGGTCCATAGTAGAAACTGGGGTAGTCAGTCCCAAGACAGTTTCTGTCACACCTAGTGGCATTGGCCTTTCCACACTGGCTGCTTGTCCCCTTACAATGGATAAGTACAGGCAGACAGTTTCAATAAATGGTGTTGAGGCCTTGGCCTACAGGGACACAGGTGCCAGTTTCACTTTGGTGACTGAAAACCTTGTGGCTCCTGAACAACACATCATTGGAGAACAGTATAAGATTATTGATGTCCATAACTCCACTAAGTTTCTTCCCTTAGCTATAATTCAGTTTAGTTGGGGTGGAGTTACTGGCCCTAAGCAGGTGGTGGTATCACCTAGCTTACCTGTAGATTGTCTCCTAGGTAATGACCTAGAGGCCTCAGGTTGGGCTAATGTAGAGTTTTATGCCCATGCAGCCATGCTGGGCATCCCTGAGGAATTGTTCCCTCTCATTTCAAGTGAAATGAAAAAGCAAAGGAGAGAAGGCCTGAAAACTGAGGATCCCTCTCCATCATCAGGTAAAAAGGGTATCACAGTATCCCCTACCCACCATACCATTCATGATACCATTCCTGTGGTGGGAGAAACCTCTCCTGGGGTGGCACCTGTTCCAAGGGAATCATCAGCTGGCAAAGCTGGACTCCCTGAGGTGCAAGTACCTCTCTGTGGGATAACTAACATTGGTGAGAAAAAGAGCACCATTTTAGTTAACATGGAGCATCCCTCCAACCCTCCCAGAGAAACTTTAGTGCAGAAACCCTGCACTACCTCACAACACTTAGGACAGCATCCCTGCCCTAGTGTGGAGCTCATAGGACAGCATCCCTGCCCTGCTCCAACTCAAGAGAAACAGCATCCCTGTTCTCTCTTCCAGCCAGATGGACAAAGTTTTTGCCCAGCTATGGCTTTTCTGAGACAGCATCCCTGTCTGGCATTTCCATCACTACAAATAGGTTCAGTGGACAATTCCCACTGCTCTAAACTAAAACTTACTGATAGAAACTCTGAAAATACATCTTCACATTGTTGCTTAGCTAAAAAACTTCAAACAGGGTGGTTTACATCCCCACAGGGAAGAAAGCATATAGTGGATGATAAAGGGAGTAACCAGTCTATTGCAGAGCTACTCTCTACTTATCACCACTTAGACAATAAAGTCTCAACTGGCCAAGGTTAGCCTTATTGTCCTTCGTTTGGGGGGGGGTTGTGTGAGAAAGTAGCCTCTTTCTAGCCTTGTTACCCCCACTTTTGGCCTGTTTGTGAGTGTATGTCAGGGTGTTTGTCACTGTTTTCACTGTCTCACTGGGATCCTGATGGCTAGGCCCCAGTGCTCATAGTGAAAACACTATGTTTTCAGTATGTTTGTTATGTGTCACTGGGACCCTGCTGGTCAGGACCCCAGTGCTCATAAGTTTGTGGCCTATATGTATGTGTCACTGGGACCCTGTCACACAGGGCCCCAGTGCTCATAGGTGTGCATGTATGTGTACCCTGTGTAGTGCCTAACTGTCTCACTGAGGCTCTGCTAACCAGAACCTCAGTGGTTATGCTCTCTCATTACTTTTAAATTGTCACTAACAGGCTAGTGACCAATTTTACCAATTCACATTGGCTTACTGGAACACCCTTATAATTCCCTAGTATATGGTACTGAGGTACCCAGGGTATTGGGGTTCCAGGAGATCCCTATGGGATGCAGCATTTCTTTTGCCACCCAAAGGGAGCTCTGACAATTCTTACACAGGCCTGCCACTGCAGCCTGAGTGAAATAATGCCAACATTATTTCACAGCCATTTTCACTGCACTTAAGTAACTTATAAGTCACCTATATGTCTATCCTTTACCTGGTAAAGGTTAGCTGCAAAGTTACTTAGTGTGTGGGCACCCTGGCACTAGCCAAGGTGCCCCCACATTGTTCAGGGCAAATTCCCCGACTTTGTGAGTGCTGGAGACACCAATATATGCGTGCACTACACATAGGTCACTACCTATGTGTAGCTTCACAATGGTAACTCCGAATATGGCCATGTAACATGTCTAAGATCATGGAATTGCCCCCTCTATACCATCCTGGCATAGTTGGCACAATTCCATGCTCCCAGTGGTCTGTAGCACAGACCCTGGTACTGCCAAACTGCCTTTTCTGGGGTTACACTGCAGCTGCTGCTGCTGCCAACCCCACAGACAGGCTTCTGCCCTCCTGGGGTCCAGCCAGGCCTGGCCCAGGATGGCAGAACAAAGGACTCCGGCGGAAATCCTTTGTGCACAGCCAAGCCTGGGTCCACGGCACTCTAACCTGCATTGCACGACTTTCTAAGTTGTTCTCCGGCGACGTGGGACTCCTTTGTGTGACTTCAGGCGAGCACCGTTTCATGCATCCTTGTAGTGCCTGTTTCTGGCACTTCTCCGGGTGCTACCTGCTGCTGTGAGGGCTCCTTGTCTTGCTCGACGTCCCCTCTACCTCCTGGTCCAATTTGCACCATGCTGGTCCATCCTGGACCACAGCAGCCTCCAAAAACTTTAACTGCACGATTTGCAGATAGCAAGGCTTGTTGGCGTCTATCCGGCGGGTACACACTTCTGGACGACTCTCCACGGCATGGGGGATCCATCCTCCAAAGCAGAAGTCTCTAGCCCTTGTCGTTCCTGCAGAATTCCTTGCTTCTTCAGTCCAGTAGAAGCTTCTTTGCACCAACAGCTGGCATTTCTTGGGCATCTGCCCATCTCCGACTTGCTTGTGACTTTTGGACTCGATCCCCTTGTTCCACAGGTACCCTCGACTGGAAATCCATTGTTGTTGCATTGCTGGGTTGTGTTATTCTTGCATTATTCCTCTATCACGACTTCTGTGTCTTTAGGGGAACTTCAGTGCACTTTGCACTCACTTTTCAGGGTCTTGGGGTGGGGTATTTTTCTAACCCTTACTATTTTCTAATAGTCCCAGCGACCCTCTACAAGGTCACATAGGTTTGGGGTCCATTCGTGGTTCGCATTCCACTTTTGGAGTATATGGTTTGCGTTGCCCCTATCCCTATGTGCTTCCATAGCATCCTATTGTAATTTTACACTGTTTGCACTGTTTTCTAAGACTATACTGCATATTTTTGGTATTGTGTACATATATCTTGTGTATATTTCTTATCCTCATACTGAGGGTACTCACTGAGATACTTTTGGCATATTGTCATAAAAATAAAGTACCTTTATTTTTAGTATAACTGTGTATTGTGTTTTCTTATGATATTGTGCATATGCATTTGTGGTACTGTAGTAGCTTCACACGTCTCCTAGTTCAGCCTAAGCTGCTCTGCTAAGCTACCATTATCTATCAGCCTAAGCTGCTAGACACCCTCTACACTAATAAGGGATACCTGGGCCTGGTGCAAGGTGTAAGTACCCCTTGGTACTCACTACAAGCCAGTCCAGCCTCCTACATTGGTTGTGCAGCGGTGGGATAAGTGCTTTGAGACTACTTACCACTCTTGACATTGTACTTTTCATAACAGAAAAATATACAAAACAAGTTCAGTGTGTGTACACATAACTAAAAAGTTTTGTATTTATTCTTTTCACTGTTTTCTAAGTGCTGGAAAGTACTTCTAAACTTTCTAAAAAGTTCTAAAAAGTTAAAAAAGTTTTTTTTTTCTGTCTTTCTAAAAGTTCTGAAAAACTTTTTCTTCACTTTTTCTATCACTTAACTCTTTCTAAAAATGTCTGGCACAGGCCAAAATGTTGATCTGTCCAAACTTGCATATGATCACCTTAGCTGGAAAGGAGCAAGGAGTCTCTGCATAGAAAGAGGTTTGAGTGTAGGGAAGAATCCTTCTTTAGAACTGTTACTTAACATGCTTAGAGAACAAGATAAGGCCATAAGTGCCCAATCTGTTGAAAAAGTAGTTGATGGTTCTCAGTCTGATCCAGGGACACCCCTGCAGACAGATTCAGTAAGGAAACTTCCCAGCCTGCCCAGTATCAGACAGCCTAGCAGGGTTGAAGATGATGTGGAGTCACACCATACAAATAGTGTGGTCTCTCATCACAGTAGGAGGTCTCATCATACAGATGATGGACTCTAACATTATACTGTTAGTAAACTTGTTAAGGTTCCCTCTGTTAGGGACAGGTCTCCTTCTGTCCATTCTCATCACACTTCTGTTTCTAGACATGTCCCTCCCACCCACCCTGATGAAAGAATGTTGGAAAGGGAGCTCAATAAATTGAGAGTGGAGACTTCCAGACTGAAGCTTAAGAAGCAACAGCTGGATTTAGATAGACAATCTCTAGAGATCGAAAAAGAAAGACAGAAGCTGGGTTTAAATACCCATGGTGGCAGCAGCAGTATTCCCCATAGTCATCCTGTAAAAAAGCATGATTCCAGGAATCTGCGCAAGATAGTTCCCCCTTACAAAGAGGGGGATGACATTAACAAGTGGTTTGCTGCACTTGAGAGGGCTTGTGTTGTTCAAGATGTCCCTCAAAGGCAGTGGGCTGCTATCCTATGGCTATCATTTAGTGGTAAGGGTAGAGACAGACTCCTTACTGTGAAAGAAAGTGATGCCAACGATTTCACTATTCTTAAGAGTGCACTCCTTGATGGTTATGGCTTAACCACTGAACAATACAGGATAACGTTCAGAGAGACCAAAAAGGAGTCTTCACAAGATTGGGTTGATTTCATTGACCATTCAGTGAAGTCCTTGGAAAGGGTGGTTACATGGCAGTAAAGTGACTGACTATGAAGGCCTGTATAACTTGATCCTGAGAGAGCATATTCTTAATAATTGTGTGTCAGATTTGTTGCACCAGTACTTGGTAGACTCTGATCTGACCTCTCCCCAAGAATTGGGAAAGAAGGCAGACAAATGGGTCAGAACAAGAGTGAACAGAAAAGTTCATACAGGGGGTGACAAAGATGGCAAGAAGAAGGATGGTAAGCCTTCAGACAAAGGCGGGGACAAATCTAAAAATGAGTCTTCATCAGGCCCCCAAAAGCAATCTGGTGGGGGTGGCGGGCCTAAATCCTCTTCAAAACATAATCAAGAAAAGAAACCATGGTGCTATTTATGTAAAGTAAAAGGCCATTGGACAACAGATCCCAGTTGTCCAAAGAAAAGCACCAAGCCTCCTACCACTACAACCCCTACTGCTACACCTAGTGTCCCTACTAATAGCAGTGGTGGGGGGAGCAAACCTACTAATAGCCAATCCAAGGGAGTAGCTGGGCTCACTATTGGTAACTTAGTTGGGGTTGGTCTGATTAGGGAGACCACAGAGGCTACATTAGTCTCTGAGGGGGCTATTGATTTGGCCACCTTGGTTGCTTGTCCCCTTAACATGGATAAGTACAAGCAACTACCCCTAATAAATGGTGTTGAGGTCCAGGCCTACAGGGACACAGGTGCCAGTGTCACAATGGTGATTGAGAAACTGGTACACCCTGAACAACACCTACTTGGTCACCAGTACCAAGTAACCGATGCTCACAACAACACACTTAGCCACCCCATGGCTGTTGTAAATCTCAACTGGGGGGGGGGGGTTACTGGTCCAAAGAAAGTTGTGGTAGCTTCAGATTTACCTGTAGAGTGTCTATTAGGCAATTATTTGGAGACATCAGCTTGGTCAGATGTGGAGTTGGAGGCCCATGCAGCAATGTTGGGCATTCCAGGGCATATTTTTGCTTTGACAAGGGCTCAGGCCAAAAAGCAAAAAGGACAGGGAAGCTTGGATCCTGGAACAATGAACCAAGTGCTCCCTAAAGCTAGGGCTAGTAGAAGCAAACCACTTCCTACTATCCCTCCCTCTACAGTGGATTCTTCTTCTGAGGAAGAAGAGTTCCCTCCCTGTGCAGAACCTACACCAGAGGAGCTGGAAGCAGACACTGCTGAGTTTTTGGGTGAAGGGGGGCCTGCCAGAGAGTAGCTGAGTGTGGCACAGCAAACCTGTCCCACATTAGAGGGTCTAAGACAGCAAGCTGTCAAACAAGCAAATGGGGATATCAGTGACTCTCACAGAGTTTACTGGGAGGACAATCTCTTGTACACTGAGTCAAGGGATCCTAAACCTGGGGCAGCCAGAAGATTAGTGATTCCTCAGGAGTACAGAAAGTTCCTCCTAACTCTTGCACATGATATTTCCCTTGCTGGGCATCTTGGGCAAATGAAAACTTGGGACAGGCTTGTTCCCCTGTTTCATTGGCCTAGGATGTCTGAGGACACAAAGGAATTTTGTAAGTCCTGTGAAACCTGTCAAGCCAGTGGCAAGACAGGTGGCACTCCAAAGGCACCCCTTATTCCACTGCCTGTGGTTGGGGTTCCCTTTGAAAGGGTAGGGGTTGACATAGTTGGCCCCCTTGACCCTCCTACTGCTTCAGGCAATAGGTTTATCTTGGTGGTAGTGGACCATGCCACAAGATATCCTGAGGCAATTCCTCTGAGGACCACTACAGCTCCTGCAGTGGCAAAGGCCCTCCTGGGAATCTTTTCCAGGGTGGGCTTCCCAAAAGAGGTAGTTTCAGACAGAGGAAGCAATTTCATGTCTGCTTACTTGAAGGCCATGTGGAAAGAGTGTGGGGTGACTTACAAGTTCACCACACCCTATCATCCACAAACAAATGGACTGGTGGAGAGGTTTAATAAAACTCTCAAAGGCATGATTATGGGACTCAAAGACAAACTCCGCAGGAGATGGGATATCCTTTTACCATGCCTCCTTTTTGCCTGCAGGGAGGTACCCCAGAAAGGAGTGGGCTTCAGCCCCTTTGAACTTCTTTTTGGACACCCTGTTAGGGGTCCACTCACACTTGTTAAGGAGGGTTGGGAACAACCTATAAAAGCTCCTAAGCAGGATATTGTGGACTATGTACTGGGCCTCAGATCAAGGATGGCTGAGTATATGAAAAAGGCCAGTAAAAACCTTCAGGCCAGCCAAGAGCTCCAGAAGCAGTGGCATGACCAGAAGGCTGTTTTGGTTCAGTACCAACCAGGGCAGAAAGTGTGGGTCTTAGAGCCTGTGGCTCCAAGAGCACTCCAGGATAAATGGAGTGGACCCCACACAATTGTTGAGAAGAAGGGTGAAGTCACCTACCTGGTTGACTTAGGCACTGCCAGGAGTCCCCTTAGGGTGCTCCATGTCAACCGCCTGAAACCCTACTATGACAGGGCTGATCTCACCCTGCTCATGGCAACTGATGAGGGACAGGAAGAAGACAGTGATCCTCTACCTGATCTCTTCTCTTCCACAGAACAAGATGCTCTTGTGGAAGGTGTAGTTTTGGCTGATTGTCTTACTGCTGAGCAGAAAGACCATTGCATAAATCTTCTAGGACAATTTTCAGAACTCTTCTCTACTGTGCCAGGCACCACTTCTTAGTGTGAGCACACTATAGATACTGGAGACAGCTTGCCTGTCAAAAGTAAGATCTATAGGCAGCCTGACCATGTCAGGGACTGCATAAAGCAAGAAGTTCAGAAAATGTTGGAACTAGGAGTGGTTGAGCACTCTGACAGTCCATGGGCTTCTCCTGTGGTACTGGTACCAAAACCCAATTCCAAAGATGGAAAGAAGGAAATGCGGTTTTGTGTTGACTACAGAGGGCTTAACCAGGTAACCAAAACAGATGCTCACCCTATACCCAGGGCAGATGAGCTCATAGATACACTGGCATCTGCCAAGTATCTAAGCACTTTTGATTTGACGGCAGGGTATTGGCAGACCAAATTATCAGAAGATGCTAAAGCAAAAACTGCATTTTCTACCATTGGAGGACATTACCAGTTCACTGTAATGCCTTTTTGTTTGAAAAATGCACCTGCCACTTTTCAGAGGTTGGTGAATACAGTCCTGCAAGGGCTGGAAGCCTTCAGTGCAGCATATCTGGACGATATAGCTGTCTTTAGCTCCAGCTGGGATGATCACCTGGTCCACCTATGGAAAGTTTTGGAGGCCCTGCAAAAGGCAAGCCTCACTATCAAGGCTTCAAAGTGCCAGATAGGGCAGGGGAAGGTGGTTTATCTGGGACACCTGGTTGGTGGAGAACAGATTGCACCACTACAGGGGAAGATCCAGACAATTATGGATTGGACTCCCCCTACTACACAGACTCAGGTGAGAGCCTTTTTAGGCCTCACTGGGTATTACAGGAGGTTCATCAAGAACTATGGCTCCATTGCAGCCCCTCTTAATGACCTCACTTCCAAAAGAATGCCTAAAAAGGTATTGTGGACAGCAAACTGTCAAAAAGCTTTTGAGGAGCTGAAGCAGGCCATGTGCTCTGCACCTGTCCTGAAAAGCCCTTGTTACTCTAAAAAATTCGATGTCCAAACTGATGCATCTGAATTAGGAGTAGGGGCAGTCCTATCACAACTAAATTCTGAGGGCCAGGATCAACCTGTTGCTTTTATTAGTAGGAGGTTGACCCCTAGAGAAAAGCGTTGGTCTGCCATTGAGAGGGAGGCCTTTGCTGTGGTCTGGGCTTTGAAGAAGTTGAGGCCATACCTGTTTGGCACTCACTTCATTGTTCAAACAGACCACAAACCTCTACTTTGGCTAAAACAAATGAAAGGTGAAAATCCAAAATTGTTGAGGTGGTCCATATCTCTACAGGGAATGGACTATACAGTGGAATATAGGCCTGGGAGTACCCACTCCAATGCAGATGGACTCTCCAGATATTTCCACTTAGACAATGAAGACCCATCAGGAAATTACTAATCTTATTGTCCTTCGTTTGGGGGGGGGGGGTTGTGTAGGAAAGTACCATTTTTCCTATCATGTTACCCCCATTTTTCACTGTATATATGTTGTTTTAGTTGTATGTGTCACTGGGACCCTGCAACACAGGGCCCCAGTGCTCATAAGTGTGCCTGACTGTGTTACCTGTGTAGTGACTAACTGTCTCACTGAGGCTCTGCTAACCAGAACCTCAGTGGTTATGCTCTCTCATTTCTTTCAAATTGTCACTAACAGGCTAGTGACCAATTTTACCAATTTACATTGGCTTACTGGAACACCCTTATAATTCCCTAGTATATGGTACTGAGGTACCCAGGGTATTGGGGTTCCAGGAGATCCCTATGGGCTGCAGCATTTCTTTTGCCACCCATAGGGAGTTCTGACAATTTTTACACAGGCCTGCCACTGCAGCCTGAGTAAAATAATGCCCACATTATTTCACAGCCATTTTCACTGCACTTAAGTAACTTATAAGTCACCTATATGTCTAACCTTTACCTGGTAAAGGTTAGGTGCAAAGTTACTTAGTGTGTGGGCACCCTGGCACTAGCCAAGGTGCCCCCACATTGTTCAGGGCAAATTCCCCGACTTTGTGAGTGCGGGGACACCATTACATGCGTGCACTACACATAGGTCACTACCTATGTGTAGCTTCACAATGGTAACTCCGAATATGGCCATGTAACATGTCTAAGATCATGGAATTGCCCCCTCTATACCATCCTGGCATAGTTGTCACAATTCCATGCTCCCAGTGGTCTGTAGCACAGACCCTGGTACTGCCAAACTGCCTTTTCTGGGGTTACACTGCAGCTGCTGCTGCTGCCTACCCCACAGACAGGCTTCTGCCCTCCCGGGGTCCAGCCAGGCCTGGCCCAGGATGGCAGAACAAAGGACTTCCTCAGAGAGGGGGTGTTACACCCTCTCCCTTTGGAAAATGGTGTGAAGGCAGGGGAGGAGTAGCCTCCCCCAGCCTCTGGAAATGCTTTGTTGGGCACAGAAGTGCCCAATTCTGCATAAGCCAGTCTACACCGGTTCAGGGACCCGTCAGCCCTGCCTGGGCGCGAAACTGGACAAAGGAAAGGGGAGTGACCACTCCCCTGACCTGCACCTCCCGTGGGAGGTGCCCAGAGCTCCTCCAGTGTGCTCCAGACCTCTGCCATCTTGGAAACAGAGGTGCTTCTGGCACACTGGACTGCTCTGAGTGGCCAGTGCCCACAGCTGACGTCAGAGACTCCTTCTGATAGGCTCCTTCAGGTGTTGCTAGCCTATCCTCTCTCCTAAGTAGCCAAACCCTCTTTTCTGGCTATTTAGGGTCTCTTTCTTTGGGGATTCCTCAGATAACGAATGCAAGAGCTCATCAGAGTTCCTCTGCATCTCCCTCTTCACCTTCTGCCAAGAAATCGACTGCTGACCGCGCTGGAAGCCTGCAAAACTGCAACAAAGTAGCGAAGACGACTACTGCAACATTGTAACGCCGCTCCTGCTGCCTTCTCGACTGTTTTTCTTGGTGGTGCATCCTGTGGGGGTAGTCTGCCTCCTCTCTGCATCAGAAGCTGCGAAGAAATCTCCCGTGGGTCGACGGAATCTTCCCCCTGCTAACGCAGGCACCAAAAAGCTGCATCACGGTCCCTTGGGTCTCCTCTCACGACGACGAGCGAGGTCCCTTGAATCCAGCAAGACTGTCCAAGTGACCCCTACGGTCCAGTGACTCTTCAGTCCAAGTTTGGTGGAGGTAAGTCCTTGCCTCCCCACGCCAGACTGCATTGTTGGTTTTTGCGACTTTTGCAACTTCTCCGGCTTCCGTGCACTTCCGGCGGAAATCCTTTGTGCACACCCAAGCCTGGGTCCACTGCACTCGAACCTGCATTGCACGACTTCCTAAGTTGGTCTCCGGCGACGTGGGACTCCTTTGTGTAACTTCAGGCGAGCACCGTTTCACGCATCCTCGTAGTGCCTGTTTCTGGCACTTCTCCGGGTGCTACCTGCTGCTGTGAGGGCTCTTTGTCTTGGTCGACGTCCACTCTACCTCCTGGTCCAATTTGCACCATCCTGGTCCATCCTGGGCCACAGCAGCCTCCAAAAACGCTAACTACATGACTTGCAGCTAGCAAGGCTTGTTGGCGTCCATCCGGCGGGAAAACACTTCTGCACGACTCTCCACGGCGTGGATTTCTTGGGCATCTGCCCATCTCCGACTTGCTTGTGACTTTTGGACTCGGTCCCCTTGTTCCACAGGTACCCTCGACTGGAAATCCATTGTTGTTGCATTGCTGGGTTGTGCTTTTCTTGAATTATTCCTCTATCACGACTTCTGTGTCGTTAGGGGAACTTCAGTGCACTTTGCAGTCACTTTTCAGGGTCTTGGGGTGGGGTATTTTTCTAACCCTTGCTATTTTCTAATAGTCCCAGCGACTCTCTACAAGGTCACATAGGTTTGGGGTCCATTCGTGGTTCGCATTCCACTTTTGGAGTATATGGTTTGTGTTGCCCCTATCCCTATGTCCTTCCATTGCATCCTATCTTAATTTTACACTATTTGCACTGTTTTCTAAGACTATACTGCATATTTTTGGTATTGTGTAAATATATCTTGTGTATATTTCTTATCCTCATACTGAGGGTACTCACTGAGATTCTTTTGGCATATTGTCATAAAAATAAAGTACCTTTATTTTTAGTATAACTGTGTATTGTGTTTACTTATGATATTGTGCATAATCATTTGTGGTACTATAGTAGCTTCACACGTCTCCTAGTTCAGCCTAAGCTGCTCTGCTAAGTTACCATTATCTATCAGCCTAAGCTGCTAGACACCCGATACACTAATAAGGGATACCTGGGCCAGTGAAGGATAAGAAATATACACAAGATATATGTACACAATACCAAAAATATGCAGTATAGTCTTAGAAAACAGTGCAAACTGTGTAAAATTACAATAGGATGCAATGGAAGCACATAGGGATAGGGGCAACACAAACCATATACTCCAAAAGTGGAATGCGAACCACGAATGGACCCCAAACCTATGTGACCTTGTAGAGGGTCGCTGGGACTATTAGAAAATAGCAAGGGTTAGAAAAATACCCCACCCCAAGACCCTGAAAAGTGAGTGCAAAGTGCACTGAAGTTCCCCTAAAGACACAGAAGTCGTATTAGAGGAATAATGCAAGAATAACACAACCCAGCAATGCAACAACAATGGATTTCCAATCGAGGGTACCTGTGGAACAAGGGGACCGAGTCCAAAAGTCACAAGCAAGTCGGAGATGGTCAGATGCCCAAGAAATGCCAGCTGTTGGTGCAAAGAGGCTTCTACTGGACTGAAGAAGCAAGGAATTCAGCAGGAACGACAAGGGCTAGAGACTTCCCCTTTGGAGGATGGATCCCCCACGCCGTGGAGAGTTGTACAGAATTGTTTTCCCGCCGGATGGACGCCAACAAGCCTTGCTAGCTGCAAGTTGTGCAGTTAGCGTTTTTTGAGGCTGCTGTGGCTCAGGATGGACCATGATGGTTCAAATTGGACCAGGAGGTAGAGGAGACATCGAGCAAGACAAGGATCCCTCACAGCAGCAAGTAGCACCCAGAGAAGTGCCAGAAACAGGCACTACAAGGATGTGTGAAATGGTGCTCGCCTGAAGTTACACAAAGGAATCCCACGTCACCGGAGAACAACTTACGAAGTCGTGCAATGCAGGTTAGAGTGCCGGGGACCCAGGCTTGGGTGTGCACAAAGGATTTCCGCCGGAAGTGCACGGAAGCCGGAGAAGTTGCAAAAGTCGCAAAAACCAACAATGCAGTCTGGCGTGGGGAGGCAAGGACTTACATCCACCAAACTTGGACTGAAAAGTCACTGGACCGTGGGAGTCACTTGGACAGTCTTGCTGGATTCAAGGGACCTCGCTCGTCGTCGTGAAAGGAGACCCAAGGGACCGTGATGCAGCTTTTTGGTGCCTGCATTGGCAGGGGGAAGATTCCGTCGACCCACGGGAGATTTCTTCGCAGCTTCTGATGCAGAGAGGAGGCAGACTACCCCCACAGGATGCACCACCAAGAAAAACAGTCGAGAAGGCAGCAGGAGTGGCGTTACAATGTTGCAGTAGTCGTCTTAGCTACTTTGTTGCAGTTTTGCAGGCTTCCAGCGCGGTCAGCAGTCGATTTCTTGGCAGAAGGTGAAGAGAGAGATGCAGAGGAACTCTGATGAGCTCTTGCATTCGTTATCTGATTAATCCCCAAAGAAAGAGACCCTAAATAGCCAGAAAAGAGGGTTTGGCTACTTAGGAGAGAGGATAGGCTACTAACACCTGAAGGAGCCTATCAGAAGGAGTCTCTGACGTCAGCAGTGGGCACTGGCCACTCAGAGCAGTCCAGTGTGCCAGCAGCACCTCTGTTTCCAAGATGGCAGAGGTCTGGAGCACACTGGAGGAGCTCTGGGCACCTCCCAGGGGAGGTGCAGGTCAGGGGAGTGGTCACTCCCCTTTCCTTTGTCCAGTTTCGCGCCCAGGCAGGGCTGAGGGGTCTCTGAACCGGTGTAGACTGGCTTATGCAGAATTGGGCACATCTGTGCCCAACAAAGCATTTCCAGAGGCTGGGGGAGGCTACTCCTCCCCTGCCTTCACACCATTTTCCAAAGGGAGAGGGTGTAACACCCCCTCTCTGAGGAAGTCCTTTGTTCTGCCATCCTGGGCCAGGCCTGGCTGGACCCCAGGAGGGCAGAAGCCTGTCTGTGGGGTTGACAGCAGCAGCAGCTGCAGTGTAACCCCAGAAAAGGCAGTTTGGCAGTACCAGGGTCTGTGCTACAGACCGCTGGGAGCATGGAATTGTGCCAACTATGCCAGGATGGTATAGAGGGGGCAATTCCATGATCTTAGACATGTTACATGGCCATATTCGGAGTTACCATTGTGAAGCTACACATAGGTAGTGACCTATGTGTAGTGCACGCATGTAATGGTGTCCCCGCACTCACAAAGTCGGGGAATTTGCCCTGAACAATGTGGGGGCACCTTGGCTAGTGCCAGGGTGCCCACACACTAAGTAACTTTGCACCTAACCTTTACCAGGTAAAGGATAGACATATAGGTGACTTATAAGTTACTGAAGTGCAGTGAAAATGGCTGTGAAATAATGTGTGCATTATTTCACTGAGGCTGCAGTGGCAGGCCTGTGTAAGAATTGTCAGAGCTCCCTATGGGTGGCAAAAGAAATGCTGCAGCCCATAGGGATCTCCTGGAACCCCAATACCCTGGGTACCTCAGTACCATATACTAGGGAATTATAAGGGTGTTCCGGTAAGCCAATGTGAATTGGTAAAATTAGTCACTAGCCTGTTAGTGACAATTTAAAAGTAATGAGAGAGCATAACCACTGAGGTTCTGGTTAGCAGAGCCTCAGTGAGACAGTTAGGCACCACACAGGGAACACATACATGCACCCTTATGAGCACTGGGGCCCTGTGTGACAGGGTCCCTGTGACACATACATATAGGCCACAAACTTATGAGCACTGGGGTCCTGACTAGCAAGGTCCCAGTGACACATAACAAACATACTGAAAACATAGTGTTTTCATTATGAGCACTGGGGCCTAGTCATCAGGATCCCAGTGAGACAGTGAAAACAGTGACAAACACCCTGACATACACTCACAAACAGGCCAAAAGTGGGGGTAACAAGGCTAGAAAGAGGCTACTTTCTCACACAACCCCCCCCCAAACGAAGGACAATAAGGCTAACCTTGGCCAGTTGAGACTTTATTGTCTAAGTGGTGATAAGTAGAGAGTAGCTCTGCAATAGACTGGTTACTCCCTTTATCATCCACTATATGGTTACTTCCCTGTGGGGATGTAAACCACCCTGTGTAGGAAAGTACCATCTTGCCTGGCATGTTACCCCCATTTTTCACTGTATATATGTTGTTTTAGTTGCATGTGTCACTGGGACCCTGGTAACCTAGGGCCCCAGTGCTCATAAGTGTGCCTGAATGTGTTACCTGTGTAGTGACTAACTGTCTCACTGAGGCTCTGCTAATCAGAACCTCAGTGGTTATGCTCTCTCATTTCTTTCCAAATTGTCACTAACAGGCTAGTGACCATTTTTACCAATTTACATTGGCTTACTGGAACACCCTTATAATTCCCTAGTATATGGTACTGAGGTACCCAGGGTATTGGGGTTCCAGGAGATCCCTATGGGCTGCAGCATTTCTTTTGCCACCCATAGGGAGCTCTGACAATTCTTACACAGGCCTGCCACTGCAGCCTGAGTGAAATAACGTCCACGTTATTTCACAGCCATTTTACACTGCACTTAAGTAACTTATAAGTCACCTATATGTCTAACCTTTACCTGGTAAAGGTTAGGTGCACAGTTACTTAGTGTGAGGGCACCCTGGCACTAGCCAAGGTGCCCCACATTGTTCAGAGCCAATTCCCTGAACTTTGTGAGTGCGGGGACACCATTACACACGTGCACTACATATAGGTCACTACCTATATGTAGCTTCACAATGGTAACTCCGAATATGGCCATGTAACATGTCTATGATCATGGAATTGCCCCCTCTATGCCATCCTGGCATAGTTGGCACAATCCCATGATCCCAGTGGTCTGTAGCACAGACCCTGGTACTGCCAAACTGCCCTTCCTGGGGTTTCACTGCAGCTGCTGCTGCTGCCAACCCCTCAGACAGGCATCTGCCCTCCTGGGGTCCAGCCAGGCCTGGCCCAGGATGGCAGAACAAAGAACTTCCTCTGAGAGAGGGTGTGACACCCTCTCCCTTTGGAAAATGGTGTGAAGGCAGGAGAGGAGTAGCCTCCCCCAGCCTCTGGAAATGCTTTGTTGGGCACAGATGTGCCCAATTCTGCATAAGCCAGTCTACACCGGTTCAGGGACCCCTTAGCCCCTGCTCTGGCGCGAAACTGGACAAAGGAAAGGGGAGTGACCACTCCCCTGACCTGCACCTCCCCTGGGAGGTGTCCAGAGCTCCTCCAGTGTGCTCCAGACCTCTGCCATCTTGGAAACAGAGGTGCTGCTGGCACACTGGACTGCTCTGAGTGGCCAGTGCCACCACGTGACGTCAGAGACTCCTTCTGATAGGCTCCTTCAGGTGTTAGTAGCCTATCCTCTCTCCTAGGTAGCCAAACCCTCTTTTCTGGCTATTTAGGGTCTCTGTCTCTGGGGAAACTTTAGATAACGAATGCAAGAGCTCATCCGAGTTCCTCTGCATCTCTCTCTTCACCTTCTGATAAGGAATCGACTGCTGACCGCGCTGGAAGCCTGCAAACCTGCAACATAGTAGCAAAGACAACTACTGCAACTCTGTAACGCTGATCCTGCCGCCTTCTCGACTGTTTTCCTGCTTGTGCATGCTGTGGGGGTAGCCTGCCTCCTCTCTGCACCAGAAGCTCCGAAGAAATCTCCCATGGGTCGACGGAATCTTCCCCCTGCAACCGCAGGCACCAAAAAGCTGCATTACCGGTCCCTTGGGTCTCCTCTCAGCACGACGAGCGAGGTCCTTCGAGTCCAGCGACTCTGTCCAAGTGACCCCCACAGTCCAGTGACTCTTCAGTCCAAGTTTGGTGGAGGTAAGTCCTTGCCTCACCTCGCTGGGCTGCATTGCTGGGAACCGCGACTTTGCAGCTACTCCTGTCCCTGTGCACTTCCGATGGAAATCCTTTGTGCACAGCCAAGCCTGGATCCACGGCACTCTAACCTGCATTGCACGACTTTCTAAGTTGGTGTCCGGCGACGTGGGACTCCTTTGTGCAACTCTGGCGAGCACCATTTCACGCATCCTTGTAGTGCCTGTTTCTGGCACTTCTCCGGGTGCTACCTGCTTTAGAGAGGGCTCCTTGTCTTGCTCGACGTCCCTTCTCTCTTCAGGTCCAATTTGCGACCTCCTGGTTTCTCCTGGACCTCAGCAGCGTCCTAAAATGCTCACCGCATGATTTGCAACTAGCAAGGCTTGTTGGCGTTCTTTCGGCGGGAAAACACTTCTGCACGACTCTCCAAGGCGAGAGGGATCCGTCCACCAAAGGGAAAGTCTCTAGCCCTTTTCGTTCCTGCAGAAACCTCAGCTTCTTCTGTCAAGTAGAAGCTTCTTTGCACCCGCAGCTGGCATTTCCTGGGCATCTGCCCATCTCCGACTTGCTTGTGACTTTTGGACTTGGTACCCTTGTTCCACAGGTACCCTAGATTGGAAATGCACAGTTGTTGCATTGCTGGTTTGTGTCTTTCCTGCATTATTCCTCTAACACGACTTCTTTGTCCTTAGGGGAACTTTAGTGCACTTTGCACTCACTTTTCAGGGTCTTGGGGAGGGTTATTTTTCTAACTCTCACTATTTTCTAATAGTCCCAGCGACCCTCTACAAGGTCACATAGGTTTGGGGTCCATTCGTGGTTCACATTCCACTTTTGGAGTATATGGTTTGTGTTGCCCCTCTCCCTTTGTTTCCCCATTGCATCCTATTGTAACTATACATTGTTTGCACTGTTTTCTAAGACTATACTGCATATTTTTGCTATTGTGTATATATATCTTGTGTATATTTCCTATCCTCTCACTGAGGGTACACTCTAAGATACTTTGGCATATTGTCATAAAAATAAAGTACCTTTATTTTTAGTATAACTGTGTATTGTGTTTTCTTATGATATTGTGCATATGACACTAAGTGGTACTGTAGTAGCTTCACACGTCTCCTAGTTCAGCCTAAGCTGCTCTGCTAAGCTACCATTATCTATCAGCCTAAGCTGCTTGACACCCTATACACTAATAAGGGATAACTGGGCCTGGTACAAGGTGCAAGTACCCCTTGGTACTCACTACAAGCCAGTCCAGCCTCCTACATTGGTTGTGCAGTGGTGGGATAAGTGCTTGAGACTACTTACCACTCTTGTCATTGTACTTTTCATAAGAGAAAAATATACAAAACAAGGTCAGTGTATATACACATAGCCAAAAAGTTTTGCATTTCCTCTTTTCACTCTTTTCTAAGTGCTGAAAAGTACTCCTAAACTTTCAAAAAGTTCTTAAAAGTTTAAAAAGTTTTTTTTTCTGTCTTTCCAAAAAGTTCTGAAAACTTTTGTCTCTTTCTCTATCACTTTAACTCTCTCTAAAAAATGTCTGGCACAGGCCAAAGTGTTGATCTGTCCAAACTTGCATATGACAACCTTAGCTGGAAGAGAGCAAGGAGTCTCTGTATAGAGAGAGGTTTGAGTGTAGGGAAGAATCCTGCCTTGGAACTGTTAATTAACATGCTTAGAGAACAGGATAAGGCCAGAGGTGGCCCATCTGTTGAAAAAGTACCTAATAGTTCCCAATCTGATTCAGGGACTCCCCCAGGAAAAGATTCAGGAAAGAAACTTTCTAGCCTGCCCATTACTAGACAATCTAGCATAGATGCTAATGATGATGAGCCACACCAAAGAAATAGTGTTGTCTCACATCATAGCAAAAGCATTTATTCTCACCATACTGGTAGTAATGTTTCTGTAAACCAAGCTGTTAAGTTGGCTTCTGTAAGGGACAGGCCTCCTTCTGTTCATTCCCATCATAGCTCTGTTTCTAGAAATGTCCCTCCCACCAACCCTGATGACAGAATGTTAGAGAGGGAACTCAATAAGTTGAGGGTGGAACAAACCAGACTGAAGCTTAAAAAGCAACAGCTGGATTTGGATAGACAGTCTTTTGAATTAGAGAAGGAAAGACAGAAGTTGGCTTTAGATACCCATGGTGGCAGCAGCAGTATTCCCCATAGTCATCCTGCAAAAGAGCATGATTCCAGGAATCTGCACAAGATAGTTCCCCCTTATAAGGAGGGGGATGACATTAACAAGTGGTTTGCTGCACTTGAGAGGGCCTGTGTTATACAGGATGTCCCTCAAAGGCAGTGGGCTGCTATCCTATGGCTATCATTTAGTGGAAAAGGTAGGGATAGGCTCCTTACAGTGAAAGAAAATGATGCCAATAATTTCCAAGTTCTTAAGAATGCACTCCTGGATGGTTATGGCTTAACCACTGAACAGTACAGGATAAAGTTCAGAGAGACCAAAAAGGAGTCTTCACAAGACTGGGTTGATTTCATTGACCATTCAGTGAAGGCCTTGGAGGGGTGGTTACATGGCAGTAAAGTTACTGATTATGAAAGCCTGTATAACACAATCCTGAGAGAGCATATACTTAATAATTGTGTGTCTGATTTGTTGCACCAGTACCTGGTAGACTCTGATCTGACCTCTCCCCAAGAATTGGGAAAGAAGGCAGACACATGGGTCAGAACAAGGGTGAACAGAAAAGTTCATACAGGGGGTGACAAAGATGGCAATAAGAAGAAAGATGGTGAAAAATCTCAAGATAAGCATGGGGATAAGGGTAAAACCAAAGATCCCACTTCAAATCTTAAACACTCTTCAGAGGGTGGGGATAAAACTAATTCTTCCTCTTCTTCTCAACCTGCACACATTAAAAAGCCTTGGTGCTTTGTGTGTAAAAACAGAGGCCATAGGCCAGGGGATAAGTCCTGTCCAGGTAAACCCCCTGAGCCTACCACCACTAATACATCAAGCTCTAGTGCCCCTAGCAGTAGTGGTACTAGTGGTGGGACTGCTGGCAACAGTCAAGTGAAGGGTGTAGTTGGGTTCACTTTTGGGTCCATAGTAGAAACTGGGGTAGTCACTCCCAAGACAGTTTCTGTCACACCTAGTGGCATTGGCCTTGCCACACTGGCTGCTTGTCCCCTTACAATGGATAAGTACAGGCAGACAGTTTCAATAAATGGTGTTGAGGCCTTGGCCTACAGGGACACAGGTGCCAGTTTCACTTTGGTGACTGAAAACCTAGTGCACCCTGATCAACACATCATTGGACAACAGTATAAGATTATTGATGTCCATAACTCCACTAAGTTTCTTCCCTTAGCTATAATTCAGTTTAGTTGGGGTGGAGTTACTGGCCCTAAGCAGGTGGTGGTATCACCTAGCTTACCTGTAGACTGTCTCTTAGGTAATGACCTAGAGGCCTCAGGTTGGGCTGATGTAGAGTTTTATGCCCATGCAGCCATGCTGGGCATCCCTGAGGAATTGTTCCCTCTCATTTCTACTGAAATGAAAAGCAAAGGAGAGAGGTCCTGAAAACTCAGGAACCCTCTCCATCAACAGGTAAAAAGGGTATCACAGTATCCCCTAACCACCCTACCATTCAGGATACCATTCCTGTGGTGGGAGAAACCTCTCCTGGGGTGGTGTAGGAGGCTGGACTGGCTTGTGGTGAGTACCAAGGGGTACTTGCACCTTGCACCAGGCCCAGTTATCCCTTATTAGTGTATAGGGTGTCTAGCAACTTAGGCTGATAGATAATGGTAGCTTAGCAAAGCAGCTCAGGCTGAACTAGGAGACGTGTGAAGCTACTACAGTACCACTTAGTGTCATATGCACAATATCATAAGAAAACACAATACACAGTTATACTAAAAATAAAGGTACTTTATTTTTATGACAATATGCCAAAGTATCTTAGAGTGTACCCTCAGTGAGAGGATAGGAAATATACACAAGATATATATACACAATAGCAAAAATATGCAGTATAGTCTTAGAAAACAGTGCAAACAATGTATAGCTACAATAGGATGCAATGGGGAAACATAGGGATAGGGGCAACACAAACCATATACTCCAGAAGTGGAATGCGAACCACGAATGGACCCCAAACCTATGTGACCTTGTAGAGGGTCGCTGGGACTATTAGAAAATAGTGAGAGTTAGCAAAATAACCCACCCCAAGACCCTGAAAAGTGAGTGCAAAGTGCACCAAAGTTCCCCTAAGGACAAAATAGTCGTGTTAGAGGGAGAATGCAAGGAAAACACAAATCAGCAATGCAACAACGATGGATTCCTGTCTGAAGGTACCTGTGGAACAAGGGGACCAAGTCCAAAAGTCACAAGCAGCTCGGAGATGGGCAGATGCCCAAGAAATGCCAGCGGTTGGTGCAAAGAAGCTCTTACTAGGCTGAAGAACTGTGAATACTGCAGGAACGACAAGGGCTAGAGACTTCCCCTTTGGAGGATGGATCCCCCACGCCTTGGAGAGTCGTGCAGAAGTGTTTTCCCGCCGGATGGACGCCAACAAGCCTTGCTACACGCAAATCGTGCGTTTGGCGTTTTTGGACGCTGCTGGGGCCCAGGAGGGACCAGGAGGTCGCAAATTGGACCTGCAGAGAGAGGGGACGTCGAGCAAGACAAGGAGCCCTCACTGAAGCAGGTAGCACCCGGAGAAGTGCCAGAAACAGGCACTACGAGGATGCGTGAAACGGTGCTCGCCGAAGTTGCACAAAGGAGTCCCACGTCGCCGGAGACCAACTTAGAAAGTCGTGCAATGCAGGTTAGAGTGCCGTGGACCCAGGCTTGGCTGTGCACGAAGGATTTCCGCCGGAAGTGCACAGGGGCCGGAGAAGCTTGCAAAGTCGCGGTTCCCAGCAATGCAGCCCAGCGAGGTGAGGCAAGGACTTACCTCCACCAAACTTGGGCTGAAGAGTCACTGGACTGTGGGGGTCACTTGGACGGTGTCGCTGGATTCGAGGGACCTCGCTCGTCGTGCTGAGAGGAGACCCAAGGGACCGGAGATGCAGCTTTTTGGTGCCTGCGGTTGCAGGGGGAAGATTCCGTCGACCCACGGGAGATTTCTTCGGAGCTTCTGGTGCAGAGAGGAGACAGACTACCCCCACAGCATGCACAAGCAGGAAAACAGTCGAGAAGGCGGCAGGATCAGCGTTACAGAGTTGCAGTAGTCGTCTTTGCTACTATGTTGCAGGTTTGCAGGCTTCCAGCGCGGTCAGCGGTCGATTCCTTATCAGAAGGTGAAGAGGGAGATGCAGAGGAACTCGGCTGAGCTCATGCATTCGTTATCTAAAGTTTCCCCAGAGACAGAGACCCTAAATAGCCAGAAAAGAGGGTTTGGCTACCTAGGAGAGAGGAAAGGCTACTAACACCTGAAGGAGCCTATCACAAGGAGTCTCTGACGTCACCTGGTGGCACTGGCCACTCAGAGCAGTCCAGTGTGCCAGCAGCACCTCTGTTTCCAAGATGGCAGAGGTCTGGAGCACACTGGAGGAGCTCTGGACACCTCCCAGGGGAGGTGCAGGTCAGGGGAGTGGTCACTCCCCTTTCCTTTGTCCAGTTTCGCGCCAGAGCAGGGGCTAAGGGGTCCCTGAACCGGTGTAGACTGGCTTATGCAGAATTGGGCACATCTGTGCCCAACAAAGCATTTCCAGAGGCTGGGGGAGGCTACTCCTCCCCTGCCTTCACACCATTTTCCAAAGGGAGAGGGTGTCACACCCTCTCTCAGAGGAAGTTCTTTGTTCTGCCATCCTGGGCCAGGCCTGGCTGGACCCCAGGAGGGCAGATGCCTGTCTGAGGGGTTGGCAGCAGCAGCAGCTGCAGAGAAACCCCAGGAAGGGCAGTCTGGCAGTACCAGGGTCTGTGCTACAGACCACTGGGATCATGGAATTGTACCAACAATGCCAGGATGGCATAGAGGGGGCAATTCCATGATCATAGACATGTTACATGGCCATATTCGGAGTTACCATGGTGAAGCTACATATAGGTAGTGACCTATATGTAGTGCACGCGTGTAATGGTGTCCCCGCACTCACAAAGTTCAGTGAATTGGCTCTGAACAATGTGGGGGCACCTTGGCTAGTGCCAGGGTGCCCTCACACTAAGTAACTTTGCACCTAACCTTTACCAGGTAAAGGTTAGACATATAGGTGACTTATAAGTTACTTAAGTGCAGTGTAAAATGGCTGTGAAATAACGTGGACGTTATTTCACTCAGGCTGCAGTGGCAGGCCTGTGTAAGAATTGTCAGAGCTCCCTATGGGTGGCAAAAGAAATGCTGCAGCCCATAGGGATCTCCTGGAACCCCAATACCCTGGGTACCTCAGTACCATATACTAGGGGATTATAAGGGTGTTCCAGTAAGCCAATGTAAATTGGTAAAAATGGTCACTAGCCTGTCAGTGACAATTTGGAAAGAAATGAGAGAGCATAACCACTGAGGTTCTGATTAGCAGAGCCTCAGTGAGACAGTTAGTCACTACACAGGTAACACATACAGGCACACTTATGAGCACTGGGGCCCTGGGTTACCAGGGTCCCAGTGACACATACAACTAAAACAACATATATACAGTGAAAAATGGGGGTAACATGCCAGGCAAGATGGTACTTTCCTACACAACCCCCCCCCAAACGAAGGACAATAAGACTAGCCATTACCTGATGAGTCTTCATTGTCTAAGTGGAAATATCTGGAGAGTCCATCTGCATTGGAGTGGCTACTCCCAGGTCTATGTTCCACTGTATAGTCCATTCCCTGTAGGGATATGGACCACCTCAACAATTTAGGATTTTCACCTTTCATTTGTTTTAGCCAAAGTAGAGGTTTGTGGTCTGTTTGAACAATGAAGTGAGTGCCAAACAGGTATGGCCTCAACTTCTTCAGAGCCCAGACCACAGCAAAGGCCTCCCTCTCAATGGCAGACCAACGCTTTTCTCTAGGGGTCAACCTTCTACTAATAAAAGCAACAGGTTGATCCTGGCCCTCAGAATTAAGTTGTGATAGGACTGCCCCTACTCCTAATTCAGATGCATCAGTCTGGACATAGAATTTTTTAGAGTAACAAGGGCTTTTCAGGACAGGTGCAGAGCACATGGCCTGCTTCAGCTCCTCAAAAGCTTTCTGACAGTTTGCTGTCCATAATACCTTTTTAGGCATTTTCTTGGATGTGAGGTCATTAAGAGGGGCTGCAATGGAGCCATAGTTCTTAATGAACCTCCTGTAATACCCAGTGAGGCCTAGGAAGGCTCTCACCTGAGTCTGAGTGGTAGGGGGAATCCAATCAATAATAGTTTTGATTTTCCCCTGAAGTGGTGCAATCTGTTCCCCACCAACAAGGTGTCCCAGATAAACCACCTTACCCTGCCCTATCTGGCACTTTGAAGCCTTGATAGTGAGGCCTGCCTTTTGCAGGGCCTCCAAAACTTTCCAAAGGTGGACCAGGTGATCATCCCAGCTGGAGCTAAAGACAGCTATATCATCCAAATATGCTGCACTGAAAGCTTCCAGCCCTTGCAGGACTGTGTTCACCAACCTCTGAAAAGTGGCAGGTGCATTTTTCAAACCAAAAGGCATTACACTGAACTGGTAATGTCCTCCAATGGTAGAAAATGCAGTCTTAGGTTTAGCATCTTCTGACATTTTGATCTGCCAATACCCTGCAGTCAAATCAAAAGTGCTTAGATACTTGGCAGATGCCAGTGTATCTATTAGCTCATCTGCCCTGGGTATAGGGTGAGCATCCGTTTTGGTTACCAAGTTGAGACCTCTATAGTCTACACAAAACCTCATTTCCTTCTTTCCATCTTTAGAATTGGGTTTTGGTACCAGTACCACAGGAGAAGCCCATGGACTGTCAGAGTGCTCAACCACTCCTAGTTCCAACATCTTCTGAACTTCTTGCTTTATGCAGTCCCTGACATGGTCAGGCTGCCTATAGATCTTACTTTTGACAGGTAAACTGTCTCCAGTATCTATAGTGTGCTCACACCAAGAAGTGGTGCCTGGCACAATGGAGAAGAGTTCTGAAAATTGTCCTAGGAGATTTATGCAATTATCTTTCTGCTCAGCAGTTAGACAATCTGCCAAAACTACCCCTTCCACAAGAGCATCTTGTTCTGTGGAAGAGAAGAGATCAGGTAGAGGATCACTGTCTTCTTCCTGTCCCTCATCTGTTGCCATGAGCAGGGTGAGATCAGCCCTGTCATAGTAGGGTTTCAGGCGGTTGACATGGAGCACCCTAAGGGGACTCCTGGCAGTGCCTAAGTCAACCAAGTAGGTGACTTCACCCTTCTTTTCAACAATTGTGTGTGGACCACTCCATTTATCTTGGAGTGCTCTTGGGGCCACAGGCTCCAAGACCCACACTTTCTGCCCTGGTTGGTACTGAACCAAAACAGCCTTCTGATCATGCCATTGCTTCTGGAGCTCTTGGCTGGCCTGAAGGTTTTTACTGGCCTTTTTCATGTACTCAGCCATCCTTGATCTGAGGCCAAGTACATAATCCACAATATCCTGCTTAGGAGCTTTTAAAGGTTGTTCCCAACCCTCCTTTACAAGTGTGAGTGGACCCCTAACAGGGTGTCCAAAAAGAAGTTCAAAGGGGCTGAAGCCCACTCCTTTCTGGGGTACCTCCCTGTAGGCAAAAAGGAGGCATGGTAGAAGGATATCCCATCTCCTGCGGAGTTTTTCTGGGAGTCCCATAATCATGCCTTTGAGAGTTTTATTAAATCTCTCCACCAGTCCATTTGTTTGTGGATGATAGGGTGTTGTGAACTTGTAAGTTACACCACACTCCTTCCACATGGCCTTTAAGTATGCAGACATGAAATTGCTTCCTCTGTCTGATACTACTTCCTTTGGGAAGCCCACCCTGGAAAATATTCCCAGGAGGGCCTTTGCCACTGCAGGAGCTGTAGTGGTCCTTAAAGGAATTGCTTCAGGATACCTTGTGGCATGGTCCACTACCACTAAGATAAACCTATTGCCTGAAGCAGTAGGAGGGTCAAGGGGGCCAACTATGTCAACCCCTACCCTTTCAAAGGGAACCCCAACCACAGGCAGTGGGATAAGGGGTGCCTTTGGAGTGCCACCTGTCTTGCCACTGGCTTGACAGGTTTCACAGGACTTACAAAATTCTTTTGTGTCCTCAGACATCCTAGGCCAATGAAACAGTGGTACCAATCTGTCCCAAGTTTTCATTTGACCCAGGTGCCCAGCTAAGGGAATGTCATGTGCCAGTGTTAGGAGGAACTTCCTGTACTCCTGAGGAATCACTAATCTCCTGGCAGCTCCAGGTTTAGGATCCCTATGCTCAGTGTACAAGAGGTTGTCCTCCCAGTAAACTCTGTGTGAGTCACTGACATCCCCATTAGCCTGTTTGACAGCTTGCTGTCTGAGACCCTCTAATGTGGGACAGGTTTGCTGTGCCACACTCAGCTCCTCTCTGGCAGGCCCCCCTTCACCCAAAAGCTCAGCAGTGTCTGCTTCCAGCTCCTCTGGTGTAGGTTCTGCACAGGGAGGGAATTCTTCTTCCTCAGAAGTAGAATCCACTGTAGAGGGAGGGATAGTAGGAAGTGGTTTGCTTCTACTAGCCCTAGCTTTAGGGAGCACTTGGTCCATTGTTCCAGGATCCAAGCTTCCCTGTCCTTTTTGCTTTTTGGCCTGAGCCCTTGTCAAAGCAAAAATATGCCCTGGGATGCCCAGCATTGCTGCATGGGCCTCCAACTCCACATCTGACCAAGCTGATGTCTCCAAATCGTTCCCTAATAGACAGTCTACAGGTAAATCTGAATCTACCACAACTTTCTTTGGACCAGATACCCCCCCCCAGTTGAGATTTACAACAGCCATGGGGTGGCTTTGTGTTATGTTGTGAGCATCGGTTACTTGGTACTGGTGTCCAAGTATGTGTTGTTCAGGGTGCACCAGTTTCTCAATCACCATTGTGACACTGGCACCTGTGTCCCTGTAGGCCTGGACCTCAACACCATTTATTAGGGTTAGTTGCTTGTACTTCTCCAAGTTATGGGGGCAAGCAACCAAAGTGGCTAAGTCAATAGCCCCTTCAGAGACTAAAGTAGCCTCTGTGGTCTCCCTAATCAGACCAACCCCAACTAAATTACCAAAAGTGAGCCCAGCTACTCCCTTGGATTGGCTATTAGTAGGTTTGCTCCCACCACCACTGCTATTAGTAGGGACACTAGGTGTAGCAGTAGGGGTTGCAGTGGTAGGAGCTGTGGTGCCTTTCTTTGGACAACTGGGATCTGTTGTCCAATGGCCTTTTATCTTACATAAATAGCACCATGGTTTCTTTTCCTTGTTCTGATTAGAGGAGGGTTTGGGCCCACCACCCCCACCAGAGTGTTTTTGTGGGCCTGATGAAGACTCATTTTTAGATTTGTCCCCACCCTTGTCAGAAGACTTACCATCCTTCTTTTTGTTGCCATCTTTGTCACCCCCTGTATGAACTTTTCTGTTCACTCTTGTTCTGACCCATTTGTCTGCCTTCTTTCCCAATTCTTGGGGAGAGGTCAGATCAGAGTCCACCAAGTACTGGTGCAACAAATCAGACACACAATTACTAAGAATATGCTCTCTCAGGATTAAGTTATACAGGCTGTCATAATCAGTAACTTTACTGCCATGTAACCACCCCTCCAAGGCCTTCACTGCCTGGTCAATGAAATCAACCCAGTCTTGTGAAGACTCCTTTTTGGTATCTCTGAACTTGATCCTGTACTGTTCAGTGGTTAAGCCATAACCATCCAGGAGTGCATTCTTAAGAACTTGGAAATTGTTAGCATCATTTTCTTTTACAGTAAGGAGCCTATCCCTACCTTTTCCAGTAAATGATAGCCATAGGATAGCAGCCCACTGTCTTTGAGGGACATCCTGTACAGCACAGGCCCTCTCAAGTGCAGCAAACCACTTGTTAATGTCATCCCCCTCCTTGTAAGGGGGAACTATCTTATGCAGATTCCTGGACTCATGCTCTTTTGCAGGATGACTATGGGGAATACTGCTGCTGCCACCATGGGTATCTAAACCCATTTTCTGTCTTTCCCTCTCTATTTCTAAAGACTGTCTATCCAAATCCAGCTGTTGCTTCTTGAGCTTCAGTCTGGTTTGCTCCACTCTCAATCTATTGAGCTCCCTTTCCAACAATCTGTCATCAGGGTGGGTGGGAGGGACATTTCTAGATACAGAGGTATGATGGGAATGAACAGAAGGAGACCTGTCCCTTACAGAGGGCACCCTAACAGCTTGGCTACCAGTATAATGTGAGAGCACATCATCAGTATGATGTGATTCAACCTCTGTACCAACTATGCTAGACTGTCTAGTAATGGGCAGGCTGAGAAGTTTCTTTCCTGAACCTTTTCCTGGGGGAGTCCCTGGATCAGATTGAGAACCATTAGCTACTTTTTCTACAGATTGGGCACTTATGGCCTTATCCTGTACTCTAAGCATATTAATTAACAGTTCTAAGGAAGGATTCTTCCCTACACTCAAACCTCTCTCTATGCAGAGACTCCTTGCTCCTTTCCAGCTAAGGTGATCATATGCAAGTTTGGACAGTTCAACTTTTTGGCCTGTGCCAGACATTTTTAGAGAGAGTTAAAGTGATAGACAAAAGAGAAAAAAAGTTTTCAGAACTTTTTGGAAAGACAGAAAAAACTTTTTAAACTTTTAAGAACTTTTTGAAAGTTTTAGAAGTACTTTTCAGCACTTAGAAAAGAGTGAAAAGAGGAAATGCAAAACTTTTTGTCTATGTGTATATACACTGACCTTGTTTTGTATATTTTTCTCTTATGAAAAGTACAATGACAAGAGTGGTAAGTAGTCTCAAAGCACTTATCCCACCACTGCACAACCAATATAGGAGGCTGGACTGGCTTGTGGTGAGTACCAAGGGGTACTTGCACCTTGCACCAGGCCCAGTTATCCCTTATTAGTGTATAGGGTGTCTAGCAACTTAGGCTGATAGATAATGGTAGCTTAGCAAAGCAGCTCAGGCTGAACTAGGAGACGTGTGAAGCTACTACAGTACCACTTAGTGTCATATGCACCATATCATAAGAAAACACAATACACAGGTATACTAAAAATAAAGGTACTTTATTTTTATGACAATATGCCAAAGTATCTTAGAGTGTACCCTCAGTGAGAGGATAGGAAATATACACAAGATATATATACACAATAGCAAAAATATGCAGTATAGTCTTAGAAAACAGTGCAAACAATGTATAGCTACAATAGGATGCAATGGGGAAACATAGGGATAGGGGCAACACAAACCATATACTCCAGAAGTGGAATGCGAACCACGAATGGACCCCAAACCTATGTGACCTTGTAGAGGGTCGCTGGGACTATTAGAAAATAGTGAGAGTTAGCAAAATAACCCACCCCAAGACCCTGAAAAGTGAGTGCAAAGTGCACCAAAGTTCCCCTAAGGACAAAATAGTCGTGTTAGAGGGAGAATGCAAGGAAAACACAAATCAGCAATGCAACAACGATGGATTCCTGTCTGAAGGTACCTGTGGAACAAGGGGACCAAGTCCAAAAGTCACAAGCAGCTCGGAGATGGGCAGATGCCCAAGAAATGCCAGCGGTTGGTGCAAAGAAGCTCTTACTAGGCTGAAGAACTGTGAATACTGCAGGAACGACAAGGGCTAGAGACTTCCCCTTTGGAGGATGGATCCCCCACGCCTTGGAGAGTCGTGCAGAAGTGTTTTCCCGCCGGATGGACGCCAACAAGCCTTGCTACACGCAAATCGTGCGTTTGGCGTTTTTGGACGCTGCTGGGGCCCAGGAGGGACCAGGAGGTCGCAAATTGGACCTGCAGAGAGAGGGGACGTCGAGCAAGACAAGGAGCCCTCACTGAAGCAGGTAGCACCCGGAGAAGTGCCAGAAACAGGCACTACGAGGATGCGTGAAACGGTGCTCGCCGAAGTTGCACAAAGGAGTCCCACGTCGCCGGAGACCAACTTAGAAAGTCGTGCAATGCAGGTTAGAGTGCCGTGGACCCAGGCTTGGCTGTGCACGAAGGATTTCCGCCGGAAGTGCACAGGGGCCGGAGAAGCTTGCAAAGTCGCGGTTCCCAGCAATGCAGCCCAGCGAGGTGAGGCAAGGACTTACCTCCACCAAACTTGGGCTGAAGAGTCACTGGACTGTGGGGGTCACTTGGACGGTGTCGCTGGATTCGAGGGACCTCGCTCGTCGTGCTGAGAGGAGACCCAAGGGACCGGAGATGCAGCTTTTTGGTGCCTGCGGTTGCAGGGGGAAGATTCCGTCGACCCACGGGAGATTTCTTCGGAGCTTCTGGTGCAGAGAGGAGGCAGACTACCCCCACAGCATGCACAAGCAGGAAAACAGTCGAGAAGGCGGCAGGATCAGCGTTACAGAGTTGCAGTAGTCGTCTTTGCTACTATGTTGCAGGTTTGCAGGCTTCCAGCGCGGTCAGCGGTCGATTCCTTATCAGAAGGTGAAGAGGGAGATGCAGAGGAACTCGGCTGAGCTCATGCATTCGTTATCTAAAGTTTCCCCAGAGACAGAGACCCTAAATAGCCAGAAAAGAGGGTTTGGCTACCTAGGAGAGAGGAAAGGCTACTAACACCTGAAGGAGCCTATCACAAGGAGTCTCTGACGTCACCTGGTGGCACTGGCCACTCAGAGCAGTCCAGTGTGCCAGCAGCACCTCTGTTTCCAAGATGGCAGAGGTCTGGAGCACACTGGAGGAGCTCTGGACACCTCCCAGGGGAGGTGCAGGTCAGGGGAGTGGTCACTCCCCTTTCCTTTGTCCAGTTTCGCGCCAGAGCAGGGGCTAAGGGGTCCCTGAACCGGTGTAGACTGGCTTATGCAGAATTGGGCACATCTGTGCCCAACAAAGCATTTCCAGAGGCTGGGGGAGGCTACTCCTCCCCTGCCTTCACACCATTTTCCAAAGGGAGAGGGTGTCACACCCTCTCTCAGAGGAAGTTCTTTGTTCTGCCATCCTGGGCCAGGCCTGGCTGGACCCCAGGAGGGCAGATGCCTGTCTGAGGGGTTGGCAGCAGCAGCAGCTGCAGAGAAACCCCAGGAAGGGCAGTCTGGCAGTACCAGGGTCTGTGCTACAGACCACTGGGATCATGGAATTGTACCAACAATGCCAGGATGGCATAGAGGGGGCAATTCCATGATCATAGACATGTTACATGGCCATATTCGGAGTTACCATGGTGAAGCTACATATAGGTAGTGACCTATATGTAGTGCACGCGTGTAATGGTGTCCCCGCACTCACAAAGTTCAGTGAATTGGCTCTGAACAATGTGGGGGCACCTTGGCTAGTGCCAGGGTGCCCTCACACTAAGTAACTTTGCACCTAACCTTTACCAGGTAAAGGTTAGACATATAGGTGACTTATAAGTTACTTAAGTGCAGTGTAAAATGGCTGTGAAATAACGTGGACGTTATTTCACTCAGGCTGCAGTGGCAGGCCTGTGTAAGAATTGTCAGAGCTCCCTATGGGTGGCAAAAGAAATGCTGCAGCCCATAGGGATCTCCTGGAACCCCAATACCCTGGGTACCTCAGTACCATATACTAGGGGATTATAAGGGTGTTCCAGTAAGCCAATGTAAATTGGTAAAAATGGTCACTAGCCTGTCAGTGACAATTTGGAAAGAAATGAGAGAGCATAACCACTGAGGTTCTGATTAGCAGAGCCTCAGTGAGACAGTTAGTCACTACACAGGTAACACATACAGGCACACTTATGAGCACTGGGGCCCTGGGTTACCAGGGTCCCAGTGACACATACAACTAAAACAACATATATACAGTGAAAAATGGGGGTAACATGCCAGGCAAGATGGTACTTTCCTACAGGTGGCACCTGTTCCAAGGGAATCATCAGTTGGCAAAACTGTACTCCCTGAGGTGGAAGTACCTCTCTGTGGGATAACTAACATTGGTGAGAAAAAAGAGCACCATTTTAGTTAACATGGAGCATCCCTCCAACCCTCCCAGAGAAACTTTAGTGCAGAAACTCTGCACTGCCTCACAACACTTAGGACAGCATCCCTGCCCTAGTGTGGAGCTGATAGGACAGCATCCCTGCCCTGCTCCAACCCAAGAGAAACAGCATCCCTGTTCTCTCTTCCAGCCATATGGACAAAGTTTTTGCCCAGCTATGGCTTTTCTGAGACAGCATCCCTGTCTGGCTTTTCCATCACTACAAATAGGTTCAGTGGACAATTCCCACTGCTCTAAACTATAACTTACTGATAGAAACTCTGAAAATACATCTTCACATTGTTGCTTAGCTAAAAAACTTCAAACAGGGTGGTTTACATCCCCACAGGGAAGTCACCATATAGTGGATGATAAAGGGAGTAACCAGTCTATTGCAGAGCTACTCTCTACTTATCACCACTTAGACAATAAAGTCTCAACTGGCCAAGGTTAGCCTTATTGTCCTTCGTTTGGGGGGGTTTGTGTGAGAAAGTAGCCTCTTTCTAGCCTTGTTACCCCCACTTTTGGCCTGTTTGTGAGTGTATGTCAGGATGTTTGTCACTGTTTTCACTGTCTCACTGGGATCCTGATGGCTAGGCCCCAGTGCTCATAGTGAAAACACTATGTTTTCAGTATGTTTGTTATGTGTCACTGGGACCCTGCTAGTCAGGACCCCAGTGCTCATAAGGTTGTGGCCTATATGTATGTGTCACTGGGACCCTGTCACACAGGGCCCCAGTGCTCATAGGTGTGCATGTATGTGTTCCCTGTGTGGTGCCTAACTGTCTCACTGAGGCTCTGCTAACCAGAACCTCAGTGGTTATGCTCTCTCATTACTTTTAAATTGTCACTAACAGGCTAGTGACCAATTTTACCAATTCACATTGGCTTACTGGAACACCCTTATAATTCCCTAGTATATGGTACTAAGGTACCCAGGGTATTGGGGTTCCAGGAGATCCCTATGGGCTGCAGCATTTATTTTGCCACCCATAGGGAGCTCTGACAATTCTTACACAGGCCTGCCACTGCAGCCTGAGTGAAATAACGTCCACGTTATTTCACAGCCATTTTACACTGCACTTAAGTAACTTATAAGTCACCTATATGTCTAACCTTTACCTGGTAAAGGTTAGGTGCAAAGTTACTTAGTGTGAGGGCACCCTGGCACTAGCCAAGGTGCCCACACATTGTTCAGAGCCAATCCCCTGAACTTTGTGAGTGCGGGGACACCATTACACGCGTGCACTACATATAGGTCACTACCTATATGTAGCTTCACAATGGTAACTCCGAATATGGCCATGTAACCTGTCTATGATCATGGAATTGCCCCCTCTATGCCATCCTGGCATAGTTGGCACAATCCCATGATCCCAGTGGTCTGTAGCACAGACCCTGGTACTGCCAAACTGCCCTTCCTGGGGTTTCACTGCAGCTGCTGCTGCTGCCAACCCCTCAGACAGGCATCTGCCCTCCTGGGGTCCAGCCAGGCCTGGCCCAGGATGGCAGAACAAAGAACTTCCTCTGAGAGAGGGTATGACACCCTCTCCCTTTGGAAAATGGTGTGAAGGCAGGGGAGGAGTAGCCTCCCCCAGCCTCTGGAAATGCTTTCTTGGGCACAGATGTGCCCAATTCTGCATAAGCCAGTCTACACCGGTTCAGGGACCCCTTAGCCCCTGCTCTGGCGCGAAACTGGACAAAGGAAAGGGGAGTGACCACTCCCCTGACCTGCACCTCACCTGGGAGGTGTCAAGAGCTCCTCCAGTGTGCTCCAGACCTCTGCCATCTTGGAAACAGAGGTGCTGCTGGCACACTGGACTGCTCTGAGTGGCCAGTGCCACCAGGTGACGTCAGAGACTCCTGCTGATAGGCTCCTTCAGGTGTTAGTAGCCTATCCTCTCTCCTAAGTAGCCAAACCCTCTTTTCTGGCTATTTAGGGTCTCTGTCTCTGGGGAAACTTTAGATAACGAATGCATGAGCTCAGCCGAGTTCCTCTGCATCTCCCTCTTCACCTTCCGATAAGGAAACGACCGCTGACCGCGCTGGAAGCCTGCAAACCTGCAACATAGTAGCAAAGACGACTACTGCAACTCTGTAACGCTGATCCTGCCGCCTTCTCGACTGTTTTCCTGCTTGTGCATGCTGTGGGGGTAGCCTGCCTCCTCTCTGCACCAGAAGCTCCGAAGAAATCTCCCGTGGGTCGACGGAATCTTCCCCCTGCAACCGCAGGCACCAAAAAGCTGCATTACCGGTCCCTTGGGTCTCCTCTCAGCACAACGAGCGAGGTCCCTCGAATCCAGCGACTCTGTCCAAGTGGCCCCCACAGTCCAGTGACTCTTCAGTCCAAGTTTGGTGGAGGTAAGTCCTTGCCTCACCTCGCCGGGCTGCATTGCTGGGAACCGCGACTTTGCAAGCTACTCCGGCCCCTGTGCACTTCCGGTGGAAATCCTTTGTGCACAGCCAAGCCTGGGTCCACAGCACTCTAACCTGCATTGCACAACTTTCTAAGTTGGTCTCCGGCGACGTGGGACTCCTTTGTGCAACTTCGGCAAGCACCGTTTCACGCATCCTCGTAGTGCCTGTTTCTGGCACTTCTCCGGGAGCTACCTGCTTCAGGGAGGGCTCTTTGTCTTGATCGACGTCCCCTCTCTCGTCAGGTCCAATCTGCGACCTCCTGGTCCCTCCTGCGCCCCAACAGCGTCCAAAAACGCCAAACGCACGATTTGCGCCTAGCAAGGCTTGTTGGCGTTCTTTCGGCGGAAAAATACTTCTGCACGACTCTCCACGGCGAGAGGGATTCGTCAACCAAAGGGGAAGTCTCTAGCCTTTTTCGTTCCTGCAGAAACCTCAGCTTCTTCTGTCCAGTCGAAGCTTCTTTGCACCCGCAGCTGGCATTTCCTGGGCATCTGCCGATCTCCGACTTGCTTGTGACTTTTGGACTTGGTCCCCTTGTTCCACAGGTACCCTAGATTGGAAATCCACAGTTGTTGCATTGCTGGTTTGTGTCTTTCCTGCATTATTCCTCTAACACGACTCTTTTGTCCTTAGGGGAACTTTAGTGCACTTTGGACTCACTTTTCAGGGTCTTGGGGAGGGTTATTTTTCTAACTCTCACTATTTTCTAATAGTCCCAGCGACCCTCTACAAGGTCACATAGGTTTGGGGTCCATTCGTGGTTCACATTCCACTTTTGGAGTATATGGTTTGTGTTGCCCCTCTCCCTATGTTTCCCCATTGCATCCTATTGTAACTATACATTGTTTGCACTGTTTTCTAAGACTATACTGCATATTTTTGCTATTGTGTATATATATCTTGTGTATATTTCCTATCCTCTCACTGAGGGTACACTCTAAGATACTTTGGCATATTGTCATAAAAATAAAGTACCTTTATTTTTAGTATAACTGTGTATTGTATTTTCTTATGATATTGTGCATATGACACTAAGTGGAACTGTAGTAGCTTCACACGTCTCCTAGTTCAGCCTAAGCTGCTCTGCTAAGCTACCATTATCTATCAGCCTAAGCTGCTTGACACCCTATACACTAATAAGGGATAACTGGGCCTGGTGCAAGGTGCAAGTACCCCTTGGTACTCACTACAAGCCAGTCCAGCCTCCTACAGGTACCCAGGGTATTGGGGTTCCAGGAGATCCCTATGGGCTGCAGCATTTCTTTTGCCACCCATAGGGAGCTCTGACAATCCTTACACAGGCCTGCCACTGCAGCCTGAGTGAAATAACTTCCACGTTATTTCACAGCCATTTTACACTGCACTTAAGTAACTTATAAGTCACCTATATGTCTAACCTTTACCTGGTAAAGGTTAGGTGCAAAGTTACTTAGTGTGAGGGCACCCTGGCACTAGCCAAGGTGCCCCCACATTGTTCAGAGCCAATTCCCTGAACTTTGTGAGTGCGGGGACACCATTACACGCGTGCACTACATATAGGTCACTACCTATATGTAGCTTCACAATGGTAACTCCGAATATGGCCATGTAACATGTCGATGATCGTGGAATTGCCCCCTCTATGCCATCCTGGCATAGTTGGCACAATCCCATGATCCCAGTGGTCTGTAGCACAGACCCTGGTACTGCCAAACTGCCCTTCCTGGGGTTTCACTGCAGCTGCTGCTGCTGCCAACCCCTCAGACAGGCATCTGCCCTCCTGGGGTCCAGCCAGGCCTGGCCCAGGATGGCAGAACAAAGAACTTCCTCTGAGAGAGGGTGTGACACCCTCTCCCTTTGGAAAATGGTGTGAAGGCAGGGGAGGAGTAGCCTCCCCCAGCCTCTGGAAATGCTTTCTTGGGCACAGATGTGCCCAATTCTGCATAAGCCAGTCTACACCGGTTCAGGGACCCCTTAGCCCCTGCTCTGGCGCGAAACTGGACAAAGGAAAGGGGAGTGACCACTCCCCTGACCTGCACCTCCCCTGGGAGGTGTCCAGAGCTCCTCCAGTGTGCTCCAGACCTCTGCCATCTTGGAAACAGAGGTGCTGCTGGCACACTGGACTGCTCTGAGTGGCCAGTGCCACCAGGTGACGTCAGAGACTCCTTGTGATAGGCTCCTTCAGGTGTTGCTAGCCTATCCTCTCTCCTAGGTAGCCAAACCCTCTTTTCTGGCTATTTAGGGTCTCTGTCTCTGGGGAAACTTTAGATAACGAATGCATGAGCTCAGCCGAGTTCCTCTGCATCTCTCTCTTCACCTTCTGATAAGGAATCGACTGCTGACCGCGCTGGAAGCCTGCAAACCTGCAACATAGTAGCAAAGACGACTACTGCAACTCTGTAACGCTGATCCTGCCGCCTTCTCGACTGTTTTCCTGCTTGTGCATGCTGTGGGGGTAGTCTGCCTCCTCTCTGCACCAGAAGCTCCGAAGAAATCTCCCGTGGGTCGACGGAATCTTCCCCCTGCAACCGCAGGCACCAAAAAGCTGCATTACCGGTCCCTTGGGTCTCCTCTCAGCACGACGAGCGAGGTCCCTCGAATCCAGCAACTCTGTCCAAGTGACCCCCACAGTCCAGTGACTCTTCAGTCCCAGTTTGGTGGAGGTAAGTCCTTGCCTCACCTCGCTGGGCTGCATTGCTGGGAACCGCGACTTTGCAGCTACTCCGGCCCCTGTGCACTTCCGGTGGAAATCCTTTGTGCACAGCCAAGCCTGGGTCCACGGCACTCTAACCTGCATTGCACGACTTTCTAAGTTGGTCTCCGGCGACGTGGGACTCCTTTGTGCAACTTCGGCGAGCACCATTTCACGCATCCTCGTAGTGCCTGTTTCTGGCACTTCTCCGGGGGCTACCTGCTTCAGTGAGGGCTCTTTGTCTTGCTCGACGTACCCTCTCTCTTCAGGTCCAATTTGCGACCTCCTGGTCCCTCCTGGGCCCCAGCAGCGTCCAAAAACGCCAAACGCACGATTTGCAGCTAGCAAGGCTTGTTGGCGTTCTTTCGGCGGGAAAACACTTCTGCACGACTCTCCACTGCAAGTGGAATCCGTCCACTAAAGGGGAAGTCTCTAGCCCTTTTCGTTCCTGCAGAAACCTCAGCTTCTTCTGTCCAGTCGAAGCTTCTTTGCACCCGCAGCTGGCATTTCCTGGGCATCTGCACATCTCCGACTTGCTTGTGACTTTTGGACTTGGTCCCCTTGTTCCACAGGTACCCTAGATTGGAAATCCACAGTTGTTGCATTGCTGGTTTGTGTCTTTCCTGCATTATTCCTCTAACACGACTACTTTGTCCTTAGGGGAACTTTAGTGCACTTTGCACTCACTTTTCAGGGTCTTGGGGAGGGTTATTTTTCTAACTCTCACTATTTTCTAATAGTCCCAGCTACCCTCTATAAGGTCACATAGGTTTGGGGTCCATTCGTGGTTCGCATTCCACTTTTGGAGTATATGGTTTGTGTTGCCCCTATCCCTATGTTTCCCCATTGCATCCTATTGTAACTATACATTGTTTGCACTGTTTTCTAAGACTATACTGCATATTCTTTGCTATTGTGTATATATATCTTGTGTATATTTCCTATCCTCTCACTGAGGGTACACTCTAAGATACTTTGGCATATTGTCATAAAAATAAAGTACCTTTATTTTTAGTATAACTGTGTATTGTGTTTTCTTATGATATTGTGCATATGACACTAGGTGGTACTGTGGTAGCTTCACACGTCTCCTAGTTCAGCCTAAGCTGCTCTGCTAAGCTACCATTATCTATCAGCCTAAGCTGCTAGACACCCTATACACTAATAAGGGATAACTGGGCCTGGTGCAAGGTGCAAGTACCCCTTGGTACTCACTACAAGCCAGTCCAGCCTCCTACAATAGGCAGTGACCTATGTGTAGTGCACGCATGTAATGGTGTCCCCGCACTCACAAAGTCGGGGAATTTGCCCTGAACAATGTGGGGGCACCTTGGCTAGTGCCAGGGTGCCCACACACTAAGTAACTTTGCACCTAACCTTTACCAGGTAAAGGGTAGACATATAGGTGACTTATAAGTTACTTAAGTGCAGTGAAAATGGCTGTGAAATAATGTGGGCATTATTTCACTCAGGCTGCAGTGGCAGGCCTGTGTAAGAATTGTCAGACCTCCCTATGGGTGGCAAAAGAAATGCTGCAGCCCATAGGGATCTCCTGGAACCCCAATACCCTGGGTACCTCAGTACCATATACTAGGGAATTATAAGGGTGTTCCAGTAAGCCAATGTAAATTGGTAAAATTGGTCACTAGCCTGTTAGTGACAATTTGAAAGTAATGAGAGAGCAAAACCACTGAGGTTCTGGTTAGCAGAGCATCAGTGAGACAGTTAGTCACTACACAGGTAACACAGTCAGGCACACTTATGAGCACTGGGGCCCTGTGTTGCAGGGTCGCAGTGACACATACAACTAAAACAACATATATACAGTGAAAAATGGGGGTAACATGCCAGGTAAGATGGTACTTTCCTACACAACCCCCCCCCCCCAAACGAAGGACAATAAGATTAGTCATTTCCTGATGGGTCTTCATTGTCTAAGTGGAAATATCTGGAGAGTCCATCTGCATTGGAGTGGGTACTCCCAGGTCTATGTTCCACTGTATAGTCCATTCCCTGTAGAGATATGGACCACCTCAACAATTTAGATTTTTCACCTTTCATTTGTTTTAGCCAAAGTAGAGGTTTGTGGTCTGTTTGAACAATGAAGTGAGTGCCAAACAGGTATGGCCTCAACTTCTTCAAAGCCCAGACCACAGCAAAGGCCTCCCTCTCAATGGCAGACCAACGCCTTTCTCTAGGGGTCAACCTCCTACTAATAAAAGCAACAGGTTGATCCTGGCCCTCAGAATTTAGTTGTGATAGGACTGCCCCTACTCCTAGTTCAGATGCATCAGTTTGGACATAGAATTTTTTAGAGTAACAAGGGCTTTTCAGGACAGGTGCAGAGCACATGGCCTGCTTCAGCTCCTCAAAAGCTTTCTGACAGTTTGCTGTCCACAATACCTTTTTAGGCATTCTTTTGGAAGTGAGGTCATTAAGAGGGGCTGCAATGGAGCCATAGTTCTTGATGAACCTCCTGTAATACCCAGTGAGGCCTAAAAAGGCTCTCACCTGAGTCTGTGTAGTAGGGGGAGTCCAATCCACAATTGTCTGGATCTTCCCCTGTAGTGGTGCAATCTGTTCTCCACCAACCAGGTGTCCCAGATAAACCACCTTCCCCTGCCCTATCTGGCACTTTGAAGCCTTGATTATGAGGCCTGCCTTTTGCAGGGCCTCCAAAACGTTCCATAGGTGGACCAGGTGATCATCCCAGCTGGAGCTAAAGACAGCTATATCGTCCAGATATGCTGCACTGAAGGCTTCCAGCCCTTGCAGGACTGTATTCACCAACCTCTGAAAAGTGGCAGGTGCATTTTTCAAACAAAAAGGCGTTACAGTGAACTGGTAATGTCCTCCAATGGTAGAAAATGCAGTCTTTGCTTTAGCATCTTGTAGGAAAGTACCATCTTGCCTGGCATGTTACCCCCATTTTTCACTGTATATATGTTGTTTTAGTTGTATGTGTCACTGGGACCCTGGTAACCCAGGGCCCCAGTGCTCATAAGTGTGCCTGAATGTGTTACCTGTGTAGTGACTAACTGTCTCACTGAGGCTCTGCTAATCAGAACCTCAGTGGTTATGCTCTCTCATTTCTTTCCAAATTGTCACTGACAGGCTAGTGACCATTTTAACCAATTTACATTGGCTTACTGGAACACCCTTATAATTCCCTAGTATATGGTACTGAGGTACCCAGGGTATTGGGGTTCCAGGAGATCCCTATGGGCTGCAGCATTTCTTTTGCCACCCATAGGGAGCTCTGACAATTCTTACACAGGCCTGCCACTGCAGCCTGAGTGAAATAACGTCCACGTTATTTCACAGCCATTTTACACTGCACTTAAGTAACTTATAAGTCACCTATATGTCTAACCTTTACCTGGTAAAGGTTAGGTGCAAAGTTACTTAGTGTGAGGGCACCCTGGCACTAGCCAAGGTGCCCCCACATTGTTCAGAGCCAATTCACTGAACTTTGTGAGTGCGGGGACACCATTACACGCGTGCACTACATATAGGTCACTACCTATATGTAGCTTCACCATGGTAACTCCGAATATGGCCATGTAACATGTCTATGATCATGGAATTGCCCCCTCTATGCCATCCTGGCATTGTTGGTACAATTCCATGATCCCAGTGGTCTGTAGCACAGACCCTGGTACTGCCAGACTGCCCTTCCTGGGGTTTCTCTGCAGCTGCTGCTGCTGCCAACCCCTCAGACAGGCAGCTGCCCTCCTGGGGTCCAGCCAGGCCTGGCCCAGGATGGCAGAACAAAGAACTTCCTCTGAGAGAGGGTGTGACACCCTCTCCCTTTGGAAAATGGTGTGAAGGCAGGGGAGGAGTAGCCTCCCCCAGCCTCTGGAAATGCTTTGTTGGGCACAGATGTGCCCAATTCTGCATAAGCCAGTCTACACCGGTTCAGGGACCCCTTAGCCCCTGCTCTGGCGCGAAACTGGACAAAGGAAAGGGGAGTGACCACTCCCCTGACCTGCACCTCCCCTGGGAGGTGTCCAGAGCTCCTCCAGTGTGCTCCAGACCTCTGCCATCTTGGAAACAGAGGTGCTGCTGGCACACTGGACTGCTCTGAGTGGCCAGTGCCACCAGGTGACATCAGAGACTCCTTGTGATAGGCTCCTTCAGGTGTTAGTAGCCTTTCCTCTCTCCTAGGTAGCCAAACCCTCTTTTCTGGCTATTTAGGGTCTCTGTCTCTGGGGAAACTTTAGATAACGAATGCATGAGCTCAGCCGAGTTCCTCTGCATCTCCCTCTTCACCTTCTGATAAGGAATCGACCGCTGACCGCGCTGGAAGCCTGCAAACCTGCAACATAGTAGCAAAGACGACTACTGCAACTCTGTAACGCTGATCCTGCCGCCTTCTCGACTGTTTTCCTGCTTGTGCATGCTGTGGGGGTAGTCTGCCTCCTCTCTGCACCAGAAGCTCCGAAGAAATCTCCCGTGGGTCGACGGAATCTTCCCCCTGCAACCGCAGGCACCAAAAAGCTGCATTACCGGTCCCTTGGGTGTCCTCTCAGCACGACGAGCGAGGTCCCTCGAATCCAGCGATACCGTCCAAGTGACCCCCACAGTCCAGTGACTCTTCAGCCCAAGTTTGGTGGAGGTAAGTCCTTGCCTCACCTCGCTGGGCTGCATTGCTGGGAACCGCGACTTTGCAAGCTTCTCCGGCCCCTGTGCACTTCCGGCGGCAATCCTGTGTGCACAGCCAAGCCTGGGTCCACGGCACTCTAACCTGCATTGCACGACTTTCTAAGTTGGTCTCCGGCGACGTGGGACTCCTTTGTGCAACTTCGGCGAGCACCGTTTCACGCATCCCCGTAGTGCCTGTTTCTGGCACTTCTCCGGGTGCTACCTGCTTCAGTGAGGGCTCTTTGTCTTGCTCGACGTCCCCTCTCTCTGCAGGTCCAATTTGCGACCTTCTGGTCCCTCCTGGGCCCCAGCAGCGTCCAAAAACGCCAAACGCACGATTTGCGTGTAGCAAGGCTTGTTGGCGTCCATCCGGCGGGAAAACACTTCTGCACGACTCTCCAAGGCGTGGGGGATCCATCCTCCAAAGGGGAAGTCTCTAGCCCTTGTCGTTCCTGCAGTATTCACAGTTCTTCAGCCTAGTAAGAGCTTCTTTGCACCAACCGCTGGCATTTCTTGGGCATCTGCCCATCTCCGAGCTGCTTGTGACTTTTGGACTTGGTCCCCTTGTTCCACAGGTACCCTCAGACAGGAATCCATCGTTGTTGCATTGCTGATTTGTGTTTTCCTTGCATTCTCCCTCTAACACGACTATTTTGTCCTTAGGGGAACTTTAGTGCACTTTGCACTCACTTTCCAGGGTCTTGGGGAGGGTTATTTTTCTAACTCTCACTATTTTCTAATAGTCCCAGCGACCCTCTACAAGGTCACATAGGTTTGGGGTCCATTCGTGGTTCGCATTCCACTTCTGGAGTATATGGTTTGTGTTGCCCCTATCCCTATGTTTCCCCATTGCATCCTATTGTAACTATACATTGTTTGCACTGTTTTCTAAGACTATACTGCATATTTTTGCTATTGTGTATATATATCTTGTGTATATTTCCTATCCTCTCACTGAGGGTACACTCTAAGATACTTTGGCATATTGTCATAAAAATAAAGTACCTTTATTTTTAGTATAACTGTGTATTGTGTTTTCTTATGATATTGTGCATATGACACTAAGTGGTACTGTAGTAGCTTCACACGTCTCCTAGTTCAGCCTAAGCTGCTCTGCTAAGCTACCATTATCTATCAGCCTAAGCTGCTAGACACCCTATACACTAATAATGGATAACTGGGCCTGGTGCAAGGTGCAAGTACCCCTTGGTACTCACTACAAGCCAGTCCAGCCTCCTACATTGGTTGTGCAGCGGTGGGATAAGTGCTTTGAGACTACTTACCACTCTTGTCATTGTACTTTTCATAAGAGAAAAATATACAAAACAAGGTCAGTGTATATACACATAGCCAAAAAGTTTTGCATTTCCTCTTTTCACTCTTTTCTAAGTGCTGAAAAGTACTTCTAAACTTTCAAAAAGTTCTTAAAAGTTTAAAAAGTTTTTTCTGTCTTTCCAAAAAGTTCTGAAAACTTTTTTCTCTTTGTCTATCACTTTAACTCTCTCTAAAAATGTCTGGCACAGGCCAAAAAGTTGAACTGTCCAAACTTGCATATGATCACCTTAGCTGGAAAGGAGCAAGGAGTCTCTGCATAGAGAGAGGTTTGAGTGTAGGGAAGAATCCTTCCTTAGAACTGTTAATTAATATGCTTAGAGTACAGGATAAGGCCATAAGTGCCCAATCTGTAGAAAAAGTAGCTAATGGTTCTCAATCTGATCCAGGGACTCCCCCAGGAAAAGGTTCAGGAAAGAAACTTCTCAGCCTGCCCATTACTAGACAGTCTAGCATAGTTGGTACAGAGGTTGAATCACATCATACTGATGATGTGCTCTCACATTATGCTGGTAGCCAAGCTGTTAGGGTGCCCTCTGTAAGGGACAGGTCTCCTTCTGTTCATTCCCATCATACCTCTGTATCTAGAAATGTCCCTCCCACCCACCCTGATGACAGATTGTTAGAAAGGGAGCTCAATAGATTGAGAGTGGAACAAACCAGACTGAAGCTCAAGAAGCAACAGCTGGATTTGGATAGACAGTCTTTAGAAATAGAGAGGGAAAGACAGAAGATGGGTTTAGATACCCATGGTGGCAGCAGCAGTATTCCCCATAGTCATCCTGCAAAAGAGCATGATTCCAGAAATCTGCATAAGATAGTTCCCCCTTACAAGGAGGGGGATGACATTAACAAGTGGTTTGCTGCACTTGAGAGGGCCTGTGCTGTACAGGATGTCCCTCAAAAGCAGTGGGCTGCTATCCTATGGCTATCATTTACTGGAAAAGGTAGGGATAGCTCCTTACTGTAAAAGAAAATGATGCTAACAATTTCCAAGTTCTTAAGAATGCACTCCTGGATGGTTATGGCTTAACCACTGAACAGTACAGGATAAAGTTCAGAGATACCAAAAAGGAGTCTTCACAAGACTGGGTTGATTTCATTGACCAGGCAGTGAAGGCCTTGGAGGGGTGGTTACATGGCAGTAAAGTTACTGATTATGAAAGCCTGTATAACTTGATCCTGAGAGAGCATATTCTTAATAATTGTGTGTCTGATTTGTTGCACCAGTACTTGGTGGACTCTGATCTGACCTCTCCCCAAGAATTGGGAAAGAAGGCAGACAAATGGGTCAGAACAAGAGTGAACAGAAAAGTTCATACAGGGGGTGACAAAGATGGCAACAAAAAGAAGGATGGTAAGTCTTCTGACAAGGGTGGGGACAAATCTAAAAATGAGTCTTCATCAGGCCCACAAAAACACTCTGGTGGGGGTGGTGGGCCCAAATCCTCCTTTAATCAGAACAAGGAAAAGAAACCATGGTGCTATTTATGTAAGATAAAAGGCCATTGGACAACAGATCCCAGTTGTCCAAAGAAAGGCACCACAGCTCCTACCACTACAACCCCTACTGCTACACCTAGTGTCCCTACTAATAGCAGTGGTGGTGGGAGCAAACCTACTAATAGCCAATCCAAGGGAGTAGCTGGGCTCACTTTTGGTAATTTAGTTGGGGTTGGTCTGATTAGGGAGACCACAGAGGCTACTTTAGTCTCTGAAGGGGCTATTGACTTAGCCACTTTGGTTGCTTGCCCCCATAACTTGGAGAAGTACAAGCAACTAACCCTAATAAATGGTGTTGAGGTCCAGGCCTACAGGGACACAGGTGCCAGTGTCACAATGGTGATTGAGAAACTGGTGCACCCTGAACAACACATACTTGGACACCAGTACCAAGTAACCGATGCTCACAACATAACACAAAGCCACCCCATGGCTGTTGTAAATCTCAACTGGGGGGGGGTATCTGGTCCAAAGAAAGTTGTGGTAGCTTCAGATTTACCTGTAGACTGTCTATTAGGGAACGATTTGGAGACATCAGCTTGGTCAGATGTGGAGTTGGAGGCCCATGCAGCAATGCTGGGCATCCCAGGGCATATTTTTGCTTTGACAAGGGCTCAGGCCAAAAAGCAAAAAGGACAGGGAAGCTTGGATCCTGGAACAATGGACCAAGTGCTCCCTAAAGCTAGGGCTAGTAGAAGCAAAGCACTTCCTACTATCCCTCCCTCTACAGTGGATTCTACTTCTGAGGAAGAAGAATTCCCTCCCTGTGCAGAACCTACACCAGAGGAGCTGGAAGCAGACACTGCTGAGCTTTTGGGTGAAGCGGGGCCTGCCAGAGAGGAGCTGAGTGTGGCACAGCAAACCTGTCCCACATTAGAGGGTCTCAGACAGCAAGCTGTCAAACAGGCTAATGGGGATGTCAGTGACTCACACAGAGTTTACTGGGAGGACAACCTCTTGTACACTAAGCATAGGGATCCTAAACCTGGAGCTGCCAGGAGATTAGTGATTCCTCAGGAGTACAGAAAGTTCCTCCTAACACTGGCACATGACATTCCCTTAGCTGGGCACCTGGGTCAAATGAAAACTTGGGACAGATTGGTACCACTGTTTCATTGGCCTAGGATGTCTGAGGACACAAAATATTTTTGTAAGTCCTGTGAAACCTGTCAAGCCAGTGGCAAGACAGGTGGCACTCCAAAGGCACCCCTTATCCCACTGCCTGTGGTTGGGGTTCCCTTTGAAAGGGTAGGGGTTGACATAGTTGGCCCCCTTGACCCTCCTACTGCTTCAGGCAATAGGTTTATCTTGGTGGTAGTGGACCATGCCACAAGATATCCTGAAGCTATTCCTTTAAGGACCACTACAGCTCCTGCAGTGGCAAAGGCCCTCCTGGGAATATTTTCCAGGGTGGGCTTCCCAAAGGAAGTAGTATCAGACAGAGGAAGCAATTTCATGTCTGCATACTTAAAGGCCATGTGGAAGGAGTGTGGTGTAACTTACAAGTTCACAACACCCTATCATCCACAAACAAATGGACTGGTAGAGAGATTTAATAAAACTCTCAAAGGCATGATTATGGGTCTCCCTGAAAAACTCCGCAGGAGATGGGATATCCTTCTACCATGCCTCCTTTTTGCCTACAGGGAGGTACCCCAGAAAGGAGTGGGCTTCAGCCCCTTGGAACTTCTTTTTGGACACCCTGTTAGGGGTCCACTCACACTTGTAAAGGAGGGTTGGGAACAACCTTTAAAAGCTCCTAAACAGGATATTGTGGATTATGTACTTGGCCTCAGATCAAGGATGGCTGAGTACATGAAAAAGGCCAGTAAAAACCTTCAGGCCAGCCAAGAGCTCCAGAAGCAATGGCATGACCAGAAGGCTGTTTTGGTTCAGTACCAACCAGGGCAGAAAGTGTGGGTCTTGGAGCCTGTGGCCCCAAGAGCACTCCAAGATAAATGGAGTGGACCCCACACAATTGTTGAAAAGAAGGGTGAAGTCACCTACTTGGTTGACTTAGGCACTGCCAGGAGTCCCCTTAGGGTGCTCCATGTCAACCGCCTGAAACCCTAGTATGACAGGGCTGATCTCACCCTGCTCATGGCAACAGATGAGTGACAGGAAGAAGACAGTGATCCTCTACCTGATCTCTTCTCTTCCACAGAACAAGATGCTCTTGTGGAAGGTGTAGTTTTGGCTGATTGTCTTTCTGCTGAGCAGAAAGATAATTGCATAAATCTCCTAGGACAATTTTCAGAACTCTTCTCCATTGTGCCAGGCACCACTTCTTGGTGTGAGCACACTATAGATACTGGAGACAGTTTACCTGTCAAAAGTAAGATCTATAGGCAGCCTGACCATGTCAGGGACTGCATAAAGCAAGAAGTTCAGAAAATGTTGGAACTAGGAGTGGTTGAGCACTCTGACAGTCCATGGGCTTCTCCTGTGGTACTGGTACCAAAACCCAATTCTAAAGATGGAAAGAAAGAAATGCGGTTTTGTGTAGACTATAGAGGTCTCAACTTGGTAACCAAAACTGATGCTCACCCTATACCCAGGGCAGATGAGCTCATAGATACACTGGCATCTGCCAAGTATCCAAGCACTTTTGATTTGACTGCAGGGTATTGGCAGATCAAATTGTCAGAAGATGCTAAACCTAAGACTGCATTTTCTACCATTGGAGGACATTACCAGTTTACTGTAATGCCTTTTGGTTTGAAAAATGCACCTGCCACTTTTCAGAGGTTGGTGAACACAGTCCTGCAAGGGCTGGAAGCTTTCAGTGCAGCATATTTGGATGATATAGCTGTATTTAGCTCCAGCTGGGATGATCACCTGGTCCACCTATGGAAAGTTTTGGAGGCCCTGCAAAAGGCAGGCCTCACTATCAAGGCTTCAAAGTGCCAGATAGGGCAGGGTAAGGTGGTTTATCTGGGACACCTTGTTGGTGGGGAACAGATTGCACCACTTCAGCGGAAAATCCAAACTATTATTGATTGGATTCCCCCTACCACTCAGACTCAGGTGAGAGCCTTCCTAGGCCTCACTGGGTATTACAGGAGGTTCATTAAGAACTATGGCTCCATTGCAGCCCCTCTTAATGACCTCACATCCAAGAAAATGCCTAAAAAGGTATTATGGACAGCAAACTGTCAGAAAGCTTTTGAGGAGCTGAAGCAGGCCATGTGCTCTGCACCTGTCCTGAAAAGCCCTTGTTACTCTAAAAAATTCTATGTCCAAACTGATGCATCTGAATTAGGAGTAGGGGCAGTCCTATCACAACTTAATTCTGAGGGCCAGGATCAACCTGTTGCTTTTATTAGTAGAAGGTTGACCCCTACAGAAAAGCGTTGGTCTGCCATTGAGAGGGAGGCCTTTGCTGTGGTCTGGGCTCTGAAGAAGTTGAGGCCATACCTGTTTGGCACTCACTTCATTGTTCAGACAGACCACAAACCTCTACTTTGGCTAAAACAAATGAAAGGTGAAAATCCTAAATTGTTGAGGTGGTCCATATCCCTACAGGGAATGGACTATACAGTGGAACATAGACCTGGGAGTAGCCACTCCAATGCAGATGGACTATCCAGATATTTCCACTTAGACAATGAAGACTCATCAGGGAATGGCTAGTCTTATTGTCCTTCGTTTGGGGGGGGGTTGTGTAGGAAAGTACCATCTTGCCTGGCATGTTACCCCCATTTTTCACTGTATATATGTTGTTTTAGTTGTATGTGTCACTGGGACCCTGGTAACCCAGGGCCCCAGTGCTCATAAGTGTGCCTGAATGTGTTACCTGTGTAGTGACTAACTGTCTCACTGAGGCTCTGCTAATCAGAACCTCAGTGGTTATGCTCTCTCATTTCTTTCCAAATTGTCACTGACAGGCTAGTGACCATTTTTACCAATTTACATTGGCTTACTGGAACACCCTTATAATTCCCTAGTATATGGTACTGAGGTACCCAGGGTATTGGGGTTCCAGGAGATCCCTATGGGCTGCAGCATTTCTTTTGCCACCCATAGGGAGCTCTGACAATTCTTACACAGGCCTGCCACTGCAGCCTGAGTGAAATAACGTCCACGTTATTTCACAGCCATTTTACACTGCACTTAAGTAACTTATAAGTCACCTATATGTCTAACCTTTACCTGGTAAAGGTTAGGTGCAAAGTTACTTAGTGTGAGGGCACCCTGGCACTAGCCAAGGTGCCCCCACATTGTTCAGAGCCAATTCACTGAACTTTGTGAGTGCGGGGACACCATTACACGCGTGCACTACATATAGGTCACTACCTATATGTAGCTTCACCATGGTAACTCCGAATATGGCCATGTAACATGTCTATGATCATGGAATTGCCCCCTCTATGCCATCCTGGCATTGTTGGTACAATTCCATGATCCCAGTGGTCTGTAGCACAGACCCTGGTACTGCCAGACTGCCCTTCCTGGGGTTTCTCTGCAGCTGCTGCTGCTGCCAACCCCTCAGACAGGCAGCTGCCCTCCTGGGGTCCAGCCAGGCCTGGCCCAGGATAGCAGAACAAAGAACTTCCTCTGAGAGAGGGTGTGACACCCTCTCCCTTTGGAAAATGGTGTGAAGGCAGGGGAGGAGTAGCCTCCCCCAGCCTCTGGAAATGCTTTGTTGGGCACAGATGTGCCCAATTCTGCATAAGCCAGTCTACACCGGTTCAGGGACCCCTTAGCCCCTGCTCTGGCGCGAAACTGGACAAAGGAAAGGGGAGTGACCACTCCCCTGACCTGCACCTCCCCTGGGAGGTGTCCAGAGCTCCTCCAGTGTGCTCCAGACCTCTGCCATCTTGGAAACAGAGGTGCTGCTGGCACACTGGACTGCTCTGAGTGGCCAGTGCCACCAGGTGACATCAGAGACTCCTTGTGATAGGCTCCTTCAGGTGTTAGTAGCCTTTCCTCTCTCCTAGGTAGCCAAACCCTCTTTTCTGGCTATTTAGGGTCTCTGTCTCTGGGGAAACTTTAGATAACGAATGCATGAGCTCAGCCGAGTTCCTCTGCATCTCCCTCTTCACCTTCTGATAAGGAATCGACCGCTGACCGCGCTGGAAGCCTGCAAACCTGCAACATAGTAGCAAAGACGACTACTGCAACTCTGTAACGCTGATCCTGCCGCCTTCTCGACTGTTTTCCTGCTTGTGCATGCTGTGGGGGTAGTCTGCCTCCTCTCTGCACCAGAAGCTCCGAAGAAATCTCCCGTGGGTCGACGGAATCTTCCCCCTGCAACCGCAGGCACCAAAAAGCTGCATTACCGGTCCCTTGGGTGTCCTCTCAGCACGACGAGCGAGGTCCCTCGAATCCAGCGACACCGTCCAAGTGACCCCCATAGTCCAGTGACTCTTCAGCCCAAGTTTGGTGGAGGCAAGTCCTTGCCTCACCTCGCTGGGCTGCATTGCTGGGAACCGCGACTTTGCAAGCTTCTCCGGCCCCTGTGCACTTCCGGCGGAAATCCTGTGTGCACAGCCAAGCCTGGTTCCACGGCACTCTAACCTGCATTGCACGACTTTCTAAGTTGGTCTCCGGCGACGTGGGACTCCTTTGTGCAACTTCGGTGAGACCGGTTTCACGCATCCCCGTAGTGCCTGTTTCTGGCACTTCTCCGGGTGCTACCTGCTTCAGTTAGGGCTCTTTGTCTTGCTCGACGTCCCCTCTCTCTGCAGGTCCAATTTGCGACCTTCTGGTCCCTCCTGGGCCCCAGCAGCGTCCAAAAACGCCAAACGCACGATTTGCGTGTAGAAAGGCTTGTTGGCATTCATCCGGCGGGAAAAAACTTCTGCACGACTCTCCAAGGCGTGGGGGATCCATCCTCCAAAGGGGAAGTCTCTAGCCCTTGTAGTTCCTGCAGTATTCACAGTTCTTCAGCCTAGTAAGAGCTTCTTTGCACCAACCGCTGGCATTTCTTGGGCATCTGCCCATCTCCGAGCTGCTTGTGACTTTTGGACTTGGTCCCCTTGTTCCACAGGTACCCTCAGACAGGAATCCATCGTTGTTGCATTGCTGATTTGTGTTTTCCTTGCATTCTCCCTCTAACACGACTATTTTGTCCTTAGGGGAACTTTAGTGCACTTTGCACTCACTTTCCAGGGTCTTGGGGAGGGTTATTTTTCTAACTCTCACTATTTTCTAATAGTCCCAGCGACCCTCTACAAGGTCACATAGGTTTGGGGTCCATTCGTGGTTCGCATTCCACTTCTGGAGTATATGGTTTGTGTTGCCCCTATCCCTATGTTTCCCCATTGCATCCTATTGTAACTATACATTGTTTGCACTGTTTTCTAAGACTATACTGCATATTTTTGCTATTGTGTATATATATCTTGTGTATATTTCCTATCCTCTCACTGAGGGTACACTCTAAGATACTTTGGCATATTGTCATAAAAATAAAGTACCTTTATTTTTAGTATAACTGTGTATTGTGTTTTCTTATGATATTGTGCATATGACACTAAGTGGTACTGTAGTAGCTTCACACGTCTCCTAGTTCAGCCTAAGCTGCTCTGCTAAGCTACCATTATCTATCAGCCTAAGCTGCTAGACACCCTATACACTAATAAGGGATAACTGGGCCTGGTGCAAGGTGCAAGTACCCCTTGGTACTCACTACAAGCCAGTCTAGCCTCCTACACATCTTCTGATAATTTGATCTGCCAATACCCTGCAGTCAAATCAAAAGTGCTTAGATACTTGGCAGATGCCAGTGTATCTATGAGCTCATCTGCCCTGGGTATAGGGTGAGCATCTGTTTTGGTTACCTGGTTAAGCCCTCTGTAGTCAACACAAAACCGCATTTCCTTCTTTCCATCTTTGGAATTGGGTTTTCGTACCAGTACCACAGGAGAAGCCCATGGACTGTCAGAGTGCTCAACCACTCCTAGTTCCAACATTTTCTGAACTTCTTGCTTTATGCAGTCCCTGACATGGTCAGGCTGCCTATAGATCTTACTTTTGACAGGCAAGCTGTCTCCAGTATCTATAGTGTGCTCACACCAAGAAGTGGTACCTGGCACAGTAGAGAAGAGTTCTGAAAATTGTCCTAGGAGATTTATGCAATGGTCTTTCTGCTCAGCAGTAAGACAATCAGCCAAAACTACACCTTCCACAAGAGCATCTTGTTCTGTGGAAGAGAAGAGATCAGGTAGAGGATCACTGTCTTCTTCCTGTCCCTCATCAGTTGCCATGAGCAGGGTGAGATCAGCCCTGTCATAGTAGGGTTTCAGGCGGTTGACATGGAGCACCCTAAGGGGACTCCTGGCAGTGCCTAAGTCAACCAAGTAGGTGACTTCACCCTTCTTCTCAACAATTGTGTGGGGTCCACTCCATTTATCTTGGAGTGCTCTTGGGGCCACAGGCTCCAAGACCCACACTTTCTGCCCTGGTTGGTACTGAACCAAAACAGCCTTCTGGTCATGCCATTGCTTCTGGAGCTCTTGGCTGGCCTGAAGGTTTTTACTGGCCTTTTTCATATACTTAGCCATCCTTGATCTGAGGTCTAGTACATAGTCCACAACATCCTGCTTAGGAGCTTTTATAGGTTGTTCCCAACCCTCCTTAACAAGTGTGAGTGGACCCCTAACCGGGTGTCCAAAAAGAAGTTCAAAGGGGCTGAAGCCCACTCCTTTCTGGGGTACCTCCCTGTAGGCAAAAAGGAGGCATGGTAAAAGGATATCCCATTTCCTGTGGAGTTTGTCTGGGAGTCCCATAATCATGCCTTTGAGAGTTTTATTAAATATCTCCACCAGTCCATTTGTTTGTGGATGATACGGTGTGGTGAACTTGTATGTCACCCCACACTCTTTCCACATGGCCTTCAAGTAAGCAGACATGAAATTGCTTCCTCTGTCTGAAACTACCTCTTTTGGGAAGCCCACCCTGGAAAAGATTCCCAGGAGGGCCTTTGCCACTGCAGGAACTGTAGTGGTCCTTAGAGGAATTGCCTCAGGATATCTTGTGGCATGATCCACTACCACCAAGATAAACCTATTGCCTGAAGCAGTAGGAGGGTCAAGGGGGCCAACTATGTCAACCCCTACCCTCTCAAAGGGAACCCCAACAACAGGCAGTGGAATAAGGGGTGTGCAGGAGGCTGGACTGGCTTGTAGTGAGTACCAAGGGGTACTTACACCTTGCACCAGGCCCAGGTATCCCTTATTAGTGTAGAGGGTGTCTAGCAGCTTAGGCTGATAGATAATGGTAGCTTAGCAGAGCAGCTTAGGCTGAACTAGGAGACGTGTGAAGCTACTACAGTACCACAAATGATTATGCACAATATCATAAGAAAACACAATACACAGTTATACTAAAAATAAAGGTACTTTATTTTTATGACAATATGCCAAAAGTATCTCAGTGAGTACCCTCAGTATGAGGATAAGAAATATACACAAGATATATGTACACAATACCAAAAATATGCAGTATAGTCTTAGAAAACAGTGCAAACAGTGTAAAATTACAATAGGATGCAATGGAAGCACATAGGGATAGGGGCAACTCAAACCATATACTCCAAAAGTGGAATGCGAACCACGAATGGACCCCAAACCTATGTGACCTTGTAGAGGGTCGCTGGGACTATTAGAAAATAGCAAGGGTTAGAAAAATACCCCACCCCAAGACCCTGAAAAGTGAGTGCAAAGTGCACTGAAGTTCCCCTAAAGACACAGAAGTCGTGATAGAGGAATAATGCAAGAAAAACACAACCCAGCAATGCAACAACAATGGATTTCCAATCGAGGGTACCTGTGGAACAAGGGGACCGAGTCCAAAAGTCACAAGCAAGTCGGAGATGGGCAGATGCCCAAGAAATGCCAGCTGTTGGTGCAAAGAAGCTTCTACTGGACTGAAGAAGCAAGGAATTCTGCAGGAACGACAAGGGCTAGAGACTTCTTCTTTGGAGGATGGATCCCCCACGCCGTGTAGAGTCGTGCAGAAGTGTTTTCCCGCCGGATGGACGCCAACAAGCCTTGCTAGCTGCAGGTCGTGTGGTTAGCGTTTTTGGATGCTGCTGTGGCCCAGGAGGGACCAGGATTGTGCAAATTGGACCAGGAGGTAGAGGGGACGTCGAGCAAGACAAAAAGCCCTCTCAGCAGCAGGTAGCACCCGGAGAAGTGCCAGAAACAGGCACTACGAGGATGCATGAAACAGTGCTCGCCTGAAGTTACACAAAGGAGTCCCACGTCGCCGGAGAACAACTTAGGAAGTCGTGCAATGCAGGTTAGAGTGCCAGGGACCCAGGCTTGGGTGTGCACAAAGGATTTCCGCTGGAAGTGCACGGAAGCCGGAGAAGTTGCAAAAGTTGCGAAAACCAACAATGCAGTCTGGCTTGGGGAGGCAAGGACTTACCTCCACCAAACTTGGACTGAAGAGTCACTGGACCGTGGGGGTCACTTTGACAGTCTTGCTCGATTCACGGGACCTCGCTCGTCGTCGTGAGAGGAGACCCAAGGAACCGTGATGCAGCTTTTTGGTGCCTGCGTTAGCAGGGGGAAGATTTCGTCGACCCACAGGAGATTTCTTTGCAGCTTCTGATGCAGAGAGGAGGCAGACTACCCCCACAGGATGCACCACCAAGAAAAACAGTCGAGAAGGCAGCAGGAGCGGCGTTACAATGTTGCAGTAGTCGTCTTAGCTACTTTGCAGCAGTTTTGCAGGCTTCCAGCGCGGTCAGCAGTCGATTTCTTGGCAGAAGGTGAAGAGAGAGATGCAGAGGAACTCTGATGAGCTCTTGCATTCGTTATCTGAGGAATCCCCAAAGAAAGAGACCCTAAATAGCCAGAAAAGAGGGTTTGGCTACTTAGGAGAGAGGATAGGCTACTAACACCTGAAGGAGCCTATCAGAAGGAGTCTCTGACGTCAGCAGGGGGCACTGGCCACTCAGAGCAGTCCAGTGTGCCAGCAGCACCTCTGTTTCCAAGATGGCAGAGGTCTGGAGCACACTGGAGGAGCTCTGGGCACCTCCCAGGGGAGGTGCAGGTCAGGGGAGTGGTCACTCCCCTTTCCTTTGTCCAGTTTCGCGCCCAGGCAAGGCTGAGGGGTCCCTGAACCGGTGTAAACTGGCTTATGCAGAATTGGGCACCCCTGTGCCCAACAAAGCATTTCCAGAGGCTGGGGGAGGCTACTCCTCCCCTGCCTTCACACCATTTTCCAATGGGAGAGGGTGTAACACCCCCTCTCTGAGGAAGTCCTTTGTTCAGCCATCCTGGGCCAGGCCTGGCTGGACCCCAGGAGGGCAGAAGCCTGTCTGTGGGGTTGGCAGCAGCAGCAGCTGCAGTGTAACCCCAGAAAAGGCAGTTTGGCAGTACCAGGGTCTGTGCTACAGACCACTTGGAGCATGGAATTGTGCCAACTATGCCAGGATGGTATAGAGGGGGCAATTCCATGATCTTAGACATGTTACATGGCCATATTCGGAGTTACCATTGTGAAGCTACACATAGGTAGTGACCTATGTGTAGTGCACGCATGTAATGGTGTCCCCGCACTCACAAAGTCGGGGAATTTGCCCTGAACAATGTGGGGGCACCTTGGCTAGTGCCAGGGTGCCCACACACTAAGTAACTTTGCACCTAACCTTTACCAGGTAAAGGATAGACATATAGGTGACTTATAAGTTACTTAAGTGCAGTGAAAATGGCTGTGAAATAATGTGGGCATTATTTCACTCAGGCTGCAGTGGCAGGCCTGTGTAAGAATTGTCAGACCTCCCTATGGGTGGCAAAAGAAATGCTGCAGCCCATAGGGATCTCCTGGAACCCCAATACCCTGGGTACCTCAGTACCATATACTAGGGAATTATAAGGGTGTTCCAGTAAGCCAATGTAAATTGGTAAAATTGGTCACTAGCCTGTTAGTGACAATTTGAAAGTAATGAGAGAGCATAACCACTGAGGTTCTGGTTAGCAGAGCCTCAGTGAGACAGTTAGTCACTACACAGGTAACACAGTCAGGCACACTTATGAGCACTGGGGCCCTGTGTTGCAGGGTCCCAGTGACACATACAACTAAAACAACATATATACAGTGAAAAATGGGGGTAACATGCCAGGCAAGATGGTACTTTCCTACAGGGTGCCTTTGGGGTGCCACCTGTCTTGCCACTGGCTTGACAGGTTTCACAGGACTTACAAAAATCTTTTGTGTCCTCAGACATCCTAGGCCAATGAAACAAGGGAAAAAGCCTGTCCCAAGTTTTCATTTGCCCTAAATGTCCAGCAAGGGGAACATCATGTGCAAAAGTTAGGAGGAACTTTCTGTACTCCTGAGGAATCACTCATCTCCTGGCTGCTCCAGGTTTAGGATCCCTTGCTTCAGTGTACAGGAGGTTGTCCTCCCAGTAAACTCTGTGAGAGTCACTGATATCCCCATTTGCTTGTTTGACAGTTTGCTGTCTTAGACCCTCTAATGTGGGACAGGTTTGCTGTGCCACACTCAGCTCCTCCCTGGCAGGCCCCCCTTCACCCAAAAGCTCAGCAGTGTCTGCTTCCAGCTCATCTGGTGTAGGTTCTGCACAGGGTGGAAATTCTTCTTCCTCAGAAGAAGAATCCACTGTAGAGGGAGGGATAGTAGGAAGTGCTTTACTTCTACTAGCCCTAGCTTTATGGAGCACTTGGTCCATTGTTCCAGGATCCAAGCTTCCCTCCTGTCCTTTTTGCTTTTTGGCCTGAGCCCTTGTCAAAGCAAAAATATGCCCTGGAATGCCCAGCATTGCTGCATGGGCCTCCAACTCCACTTCTGACCAAGCTGATGTCTCCAAATCATTCCCTAGTAGACAGTCTACAGGCAAATCTGAGGCTACCACAACTTTCTTTGGACCAGTAACCCCCCCCCAGTTGAGATTTACAACAGCCATGGGGTGGCTAAGTGTGTTGTTGTGAGCATCGGTTACTTGGTACTGGTGACCAAGTAGGTGTTGTTCAGGGTGTACCAGTTTCTCAATCACCAGTGTGACACTGGCACCTGTGTCCCTGTAGGCCTGGACCTCAACACCATTTATTAGGGGTAGTTGCTTGTACTTATCCATGTTAAGGGGACGAGCAACAAAGGTGGCTAAATCAATAGCCCCCTCAGAGACTAACACAGCCTCTGTGGTCTCCCTAATCAGACCAACCCCAACTAAGTTACCAAAAGTGAGCCCAGCTACTCCCTTGGATTGGCTATTAGTAGGTTTGCTCCCACCACCACTGCTATTAGTAGGGACACTAGGGCCCTCATTCCAACCTTGGCGGTCGGTGTTAAAGCAGCGGCCATTCCGCCGACAGGCTGGCGGTCCAAAAAATGGAATTCTGACCCTGGCGGTTACCGCCAACAGAGACCGCCGCTTCAACACTCCGACCGCCATGGCGGTACAAACAAACAGCTTGGCGGTCACCGCCAACAGACCGGCGGGAGACAATGTACCGCCTACCCGATAACGACCCACCAATCCGCCACCTTTTCCGGGGCGGGAGCCCCGCCGATAAAAACACGGCGGAAACAGACTACAAACGGGAAAACGCTCACCTCGACACACTCCACGCAGAATTTTGAGAGCATGGAACCCGAGATCCAGGTCCTCCCCGCACTTCTCTACCTGCTCCTCTTCCAGGAGCACGCCCGGCGGCGCGGAAGACATCGGTGAGTACTGCACCTACGACACAGGGGAGGCAAAAAATTACCGGAACACACCCACCCACCCACACCCACTACAACACACACATCAATGCATACCAATATATCACTGTTACAACCCCCAAACCACCCCCCAAGTAATGCAAAGACCAAAGGAATAGTTACCAAACATGCCGATATATTTAAAAATGAACATATAATCGAGCACAAAATAAATTAACTATATACACAATATATACAACTACTTTCAGTAGTCCACCGACTGTCCGTGGACCACGGGGTCCTAAGCAAATGGGCAAGGCCCAGTCCCAAAACAAGATCACCACGGAGAGAACACTGCAGGGGCATCAGATTGAAAAAAGGACAGGCACCTCAGGGGCAAGGGAAGGGGGTGCACCTCAGCCACTTGAGTACACAACGCCAGATCCACGAGGGGCCTCCATGACCACTGTCCCATCCTGGGGATTGCAAAGCCACAGTCTCAACAGTCCATACAGTGGGTGGCCTGCCCACTGGGCCATCCTGGGGAGTGCAAAGCCACAGTCTCAACAGTCCATACAGTGGGTGGCCTGCCCACTGGGCCATCCTGGGGAGTGCAAAGCCACAGTCTCAACAGTCCATACAGTGGGTGGCCTGCCCACTGGGCCATCCTGGGGAGTGCAAAGCCACAGTCTCAACAGTCCATACAGTGGGTGGCCTGCCCACTGGGCCATCCTGGGGAGTGCAAAGCCACAGTCTCAACAGTCCATACAGTGGGTGGCCTGCCCACTGGGCCATCCTGGCGAGAGCAAAGCCACAGTCTCAACAGTCCATACAGTGGGTGGCCTGCCCACTGGGCCATCCTGGGGAGTGCAAAGCCACAGTCTCAACAGTCCATACAGTGGGTGGCCTGCCCACTGGGCCATCCTGGGGAGAGCAAAGCCACAGTCTCAACAGTCCATACAGTGGGTGGCCTGCCCACTGGGCCATCCTGGGGAGTGCAAAGCCACAGTCTCAAAAGTCCATAACAGACTCCACTGGTACTGGAGGAGGCATGTTGCCCAGAGGACATCCTGCAGCCCTGCCCGAGACAGATCCTGCCCTGCCACGTCTGCCAAAGGGCCAGCGGTGCTTGACTTGAAGGGCCCAGTTCAGCGGTGCTTGCCCAGTTCAGCGGTGCTTGCCCAGTTCAGCGGTTCTTGAGACGGCGGTCCCCAGCGGAGCGGTTCTTGAGACGACGGGGCCCTGTTCAGCGGTTCTTGAGACGGCGGGGCCCTGTTCAGCGGTTCTTGAGACGGCGGGGCCCTGTTCAGCGGTGCTGGAGACGGCAGTCCTTCTATGGCCATCTGCCCATTGGCTGGTGGGGCCCTCCTGGGCAGCGGGGATGGGGCTCCTTCAATGCCCACCTGGGCTGTGGGTTGTGGGGCCCTCCTGGGCAGCTGGGCTGGGTCCTCCCTGGGCAGCGGCAATGGTGCTGGTGGGGTCCTCCTGGGCAGCTGGGCTTTGTCCTCCCTGGGCAGCGGCAATGGTGCTGGTGGGGTCCTCCTGGGCAGCGGGGATGGGTCCTCCCTGGGCAGCGGGGATGTGTCCTCCCTGGGCAGCGGGCCTGCTGCCTGACTTCTCCGCCCTGCTGCCCTTGCCCTCCTTGCCTGAGGGTCTGTGGCCCTTTCCTCCCTTTGGAGCTGTGGCAGGTGACGGTGGCAGGGTAGTGTCCTTGGGGGCTGGTGCCTCAGGGCTCCTGCGCCGGCCCTTCCGTCTTCTGCTCCTCTTCCCAGGGGGTGGGCTGGCTGTCCCCTTGCTGCTGGGCGAGGATCCGGACCTGGGAGCTGGGGGACTCCAAAACCCCTGCACCTTTGTCAAGGGTGCTGCAGGGCTGGTGGTGGCTGAGGTGCTCTTTTTACTCCTCCCAGATGGAGGGGGGGGTCAGGGTCAGGAAAGAGGTTAATTTTAGAGAGGAAAAGTTTTTTGGGAGCAATGGGAAGGGTAGGTGCAGTGGGTATGGGAGTGGAGGAAGAGGATGTGGTTGTAGGTGAGTCAAGTTTGCTGTCTTTGGGTGCAGGTGCAGGAGCTGGAGGCTGTCGTGAGGTGGATGGCTGTTGGGTGGGTGGCTGCCTGCGTTTGTGTGGTGTGGAAGAGGGGGTGACAGACACACTGGGAGAGGACACAGGGGACGTGTAAATGGCAGTGGGGGTGGTGACTGCACGTGTGCAGACTGTACTGGAGGGTGTGCTGGTGATGGAAAGACTGGCTGATGGTGGGGTGCATGAAGGTGTGAGTGTAGACGTCACAGGGAGGGAGGAGGGAGACGAGGAGGTGATGGTCACAGAGGTGGTAGTGACTGTTGGCATGTCTGCATCTGGATGTTGCTTGGGTGAATGCTTGCGTGATCTGTGGTGCTTATGTTTGGATGAGCTGCTCTTGGGTGTTGAGGTGTGTGCAGGCTGGTCAGATGGTGTGGGTGGGACAGGCAGAGGAACAGGAGACTGGGAGGAGGGAGTTAGTAGAGGGAGGCTGGAGACAGGGACAATGGCTGCCGTCAGTGCTGAGGCCAGAGCGTTGAACGATCGGTGTTGGGCAGCCTGACCCGAATGAATGCCCTCCAGGTATGCATTGCTGCGATGAACCTCCCTCTCCACCCCCTGGATGGCATTCAAAAGGGTAGACTGCCCAACAATGACCGTTCGGAGGAGGTCAATGACCTCCTCACTGAGGGCAGCAGGGGTAACTGGGGCAGGGCCTGAGGTGCCTGGGGCGAAGGAGATGCCCGCCTTGGTGTGCGAGCGGGCACGGGGCGAACGCTGAGGGGCTGCTGGGAGGGCGGAGCTGGTGCGCTGGGTGGCGGCTGTACCTGTAGGTGCGGGGGGCACGGATGTTGCCACCACCGCAAGGGAGCTCCCTTCCGAGGACGTGTCCGTGTCGCTGTGGTCTCCATGCGTCCCCGTTGTGGAGCTCCCCTCGCCCTCCGTCTCACTGGTCCAGTCTGACTCTGTGGCATGGCCCTCCTGGGCCATGTGAGATGCAGCTCCCTCCTGCCCCGATGCCACTTCTCCTCCGCCTGATGATGCTGATGCATACATGCACAGAAAGACAAACAAAAAGCGGGGGGAGAGAAATAAAGAAATTTTGAGTGCATGGATTACTGCTACCGTTGGCGGACATGACAGACACAGATGCCCCCTGCACTACGTCGCGCACTTGGGGTCCGCTACGCAATCCGTGGCACATGCCCTACACGCATTGAGATGAAAACTGCACCCATAGATGACACAGGCCCAGGGATAGCTGTACTGGCACACTACTGAGGGGGGTGGGTGGGGACACAGGGGCTTACGGAGGGGCCTAGCCTACATATTTCGCCCTGGCCTAGGGGGACCCACAGCCCTCCTCCCCCACCCAGACACTTCCACTGTGAGCCAACATAGCAGATTGTGCTTGTACTCACCCCCTTGTGTCTGCTGTGCTGCCCTCACGCGCCCATCCAATTCAGGGTAGGCCACCGCCAGGATCCGGAACATCAGGGGGGTCAATTGACGGCTGGCACCCCGCCTACGTTGGGAGGCCATCCCCAGCAGAGACTCGGCGGTCTTCTTGGTCCCGCGGCGGATGTCCTCCCACCTCTTGCGGCAGTGGGTGCCCCGTCGTTGGTGGACCCCCAGGGTCCGGACGTCCTTGGCGATGGCACGCCAAATCCCGATTTTCTCATGGGGGCGGACCTATGTGACACGTACAGGGAGAGAGAAATACCAAGTTCAAGTTTGTCTGCGTTATCGTTGGCAGTGGCCCCCCGCCCCACAGCCCTGCCATGTGGCCCCCCGCCCCCCAGCCCTGCCAGGTGGCCCCCCGCCCCCCAACCCTGCCATGTGGCCCCCCAGCCCTGCCATGTGGCCCCCCGCCCCCCAAACCTGCCATGTGGCCCCCCGCCCCCCAGCCCTGCCATGTGGCCCCCGCCCCCCAGCCCTGCCATGTGGCCCCCTGCCCCCCAAACCTGCCATGTGGCCCCCCGCCCCCCAACCCTGCCATGTGGGCCATGCTCTCATCTTTCGTGCGATTCATACCTCATTCGTTCGCCTTCGCACCTTCGTCCATTCATCCCACTCAACCCAGCCAGTGGCCACAAATCCATATTGAAATTTACTCACTTGTTGGTCTGGAGGACCGTAGAGTAGCGCATACTGGGGGAGGACCCCATCCACAAGTTTCTCAACTCTTCTCCAGTGAAGGCAGGGGCCCTTTCCCCAGTCGCAGCAGCCATTGTCCCTTCCAGACCGAGGTCACAGCAGCACTTGCAGTATAGGTCTAGGTCTCGAGTGATTAAGCAGATAGAAAATGGCGGTCACGCCCGCGGCGGTGCGTACCGCGGCGGTGCGTACCGCCACCGCCGGCGCCCTTCGCCATCGGCTCCTGAAACCCATAGGCTTCAATGTTAACCAATGCGGCTTCGCGCCGCGGTCTTCGCCCGCCGACCGCCGCGGTGTGCCACGCCAGCGCATTGACCTCACATCCCATTGTCACACTTCACAGGTCAGGCAGCCGCCATTTCAAGGGCCCACATGGCTTAATTTCTACTGCGTCACACAGGCCTAGGCCTTGCATAGCCACTCATACAAGCCATTCACTGCATACACAATCGTTTACTGTGCAAGCTGTGAGAACGTACCTGTGGGTTGCTTGACTCTGTGCTCCATGTTGTCCTTCCTAGGCACCGTCCGCTGGGTTTGGCGAGGAGAAGGAGGAATCCTCCCGTGTACAGTCCGCTGGTGGACCTGTCGACAATGGAAGAACGCCACGTTATACTGACATACCGGCTTGACCGTGCCACTATACATGAACTGTTCCCTGGGTCAGATGCAGCAGCATCCAAAAAGGCTAATCGCACGACTTGCAGCTAGCAAGGCTTGTTGGCGTCCTTTCGGCGGGAAAACACTTCTGCACGACTCTCCACGGCGTGGGAGATCCATCCTCCAAAGGGGAAGTCTCTAGCCCTTGTCGTTACTGCAGAATCCTCAGCTTCTTCTGTCCAGTAGAAGCTTCTTTGCACCCACAGCTGGCATTTCCTGGGCATCTGCCCATCTCCGACTTGCTTGTGACTTTTGGACTTGGTCCCCTTGTTCCGCAGGTACCCTCGACTGGAAATCCATCGTTGTTGCATTGCTGGTTTGTGTCTTTCCTGCAGAATTCCCCTATCACGACTTCTATGTCCTTTGGGGAACATTAGTGCACTTTGCACTCACTTTTCAGGGTCTTGGGGTGGGGTATTTTTCTAACCCTTACTATTTTCTAATAGTCCCAGCGACCCTCTACAAGGTCACTTAGGTTTGGGGTCCATTCGTGGTTCACATTCCACTTTTGGAGTATATGGTTTGTGTTGCCCCTATCCCTATGTGCTCCCATTGCATCCTATTGTAACTATACATTGTTTGCACTGTTTTCTAAGACTATACTGCATATTTTTGGTATTGTGTGCATATATCTTGTGTATATTTGCTATCCTCATACTGAGGGTACTCACTGAGATACTTTTGGCATATTGTCATAAAAATAAAGTATCTTTATTTTTAGTATAACTGTGTATTGTGTTTTCTTATGATATTGTGCATATGGCATTAGTGGTACTGTAGTAGCTTCACACGTCTCCTAGTTCAGCCTAAGCTGCTCTGCTAAGCTACCATTATCTATCAGCCTAAGCTGCTAGACACCCTATACACTAATAAGGGATACCTGGGCCTGGTGCAAGGTGTAAGTACCCCTTGGTACTCACTACAAGCCAGTCCAGCCTCCTACACTTTGCAACTACTTACCACTTTTGTCACTGTACTTTTCATAAGAGAAAAATATACAAAACAAGTTCAGTGTATGTACACCTAACCAAAAAGTTTTGCTTTTCTCCTTTCACTTCTTTTCTAAGTGCTGAAAAGTACCTCTAAACATTCTGAAAAGTTCTTAAAAAGTTTCAAAAGTTTTTTTCTGTCTTTCCAAAAGTTCTGAAAAACTTTTTTCTCACTTTTTCTGTCACTTAAACACTTTCTAAAATGTGTGGCACAGGCCAAACTGTTGATCTGTCCAAACTTGCTTATGATCATCTTAGCTGGAAAGGAGCAAGGAGTCTCTGCATAGAAAGAGGTTTACGTGTAAGGAAGAATCCCTCTAGAGAACTGTTGGTTAATGTGCTTGTTGAAGAGGATAAGGCCAGAGGTGGCACTTCTGTTGAGAAATTAGCTGATGGTTCCCAATCTGACCCTGGGGCACCCCTAGCTAAAGATTCAGAAAGGAAACCTCCTAGCCTGCCCATTAGCAGACAACCTAGCATAGTTGGTACTGATGTTGAGTCACATCATACAGATGGTGTGGTCTCACATCACAGTAAGAGTATTCCTTCTCATCATAGTAGAAGTGTTGTTTCTGTTAGCCAAGCTGTTAGGGTGCCATCTGTTAGGGACAGGTCTCCCTCTGTTCATTCTCACCATACTTCTGTTTCAAGGCATGTCCCTCCCACCCACCCTGATGACAGAGTGTTAGAAAGGGAGCTCAATAGATTGAGAGTGGAGACATCCAGGCTGAAGCTCAAGAAGCAACAGCTGGATTTAGATAGACAATCTCTAGAGAGAGAAAGAGAAAGACAGAAAATTGGGTTTGAAACCCATGGTGGCAGCAGCAGTATTCCCCATAGTCATCCTGCAAGAAAGCATGATTCTAGGAATCTGCATAAGATAGTTCCTGTAGGAAAGTACCATCTTGCCTGGCATGTTACCCCCATTTTTCACTGTATATATGTTGTTTTAGTTGTATGTGTCACTGGGACCCTGCCACACAGGGCCCCAGTGCTCATAAGTGTGCCTGACTGTGTTACCTGTATAGTGACTAACTGTCTCACTGAGGCTCTGCTAACCAGAACCTCAGTGGTTATGCTCTCTCATTACTTTCAAATTGTCACTAACAGGCTAGTGACCAATTTTACCAATTTACATTGGCTTACTGGAACACCCTTATAATTCCCTAGTATATGGTACTGAGGTACCCAGGGTATTGGGGTTCCAGGAGATCCCTATGGACTGCAGCATTTCTTTTGCCACCCATAGGGAGCTCTGACAATTCTTACACAGACCTGCCACTGCAGCCTGAGTGAAATAAGGCCCACATTATTTCACAGCCATTTTCACTGCACTTAAGTAACTTATAAGTCACCTATATGTCTATCCTTTACCTGGTAAAGGTTAGGTGCAAAGTTACTTAGTGTGTGGGCACCCTGGCACTAGCCAATGTGCCCCCACATTGTTCAGGGCAAATTCCTCGACTTTGTGAGTGCGGGGACACCATTACATGCGCGCACTACACATAGGTCACTACCTATGTGTAGCTTCACAATGGTAACTCCGAATATGGCCATGTAACATGTCTAAGATCATGGAATTGCCCCCTCTATACCATCCTGGCATAGTTGGCACAATTCCATGCTCCCAGTGGTCTGTAGCACAGACCCTGGTACTGCCAAACTGCCTTTTCAGGGGTTACACTGCAGCTGCTGCTGCTGCCAACCCCACAGACAGGCTTCTGCCCTCCTGGGGTCCAGCCAGGCCTGGCCCAGGATGGCAGAACAAAGGACTTCCTCAGAGAGGGGGTGTTACACCCTCTCCCTTTGGAAAATGGTGTGAAGGCAGGGGAGGAGTAGCCTCCCCCAGCCTCTGGAAATGCTTTGTTGGGCACAGATGTGCCCAATTCTGCATAAGCCAGTCTACACCGGTTCAGGGACCCCTCAGCCCTGCCTGGGCGCGAAACTGGACAAAGGAAAGGGGAGTGACCACTCCCCTGACCTGCACCTCCCCTGGGAGGTGCCCAGAGCTCCTCCAGTGTGCTCCAGACCTCTGCCATCTTGGAAACAGAGGTGCTGCTGGCACACTGGACTGCTCTGAGTGGCCAGTGCCCACAGCTGACGTCAGAGACTCCTTTTGATAGGCTCCTGCAGGTGTTGCTAGCCTATCCTCTCTCCTAAGTAGCCAAACCCTCTTTTCTGGCTATTTAGGGTCTCTTTCTTTGGGGATTCCTCCGATAACGAATGCAAGAGCTCATCAGAGTTCCTCTGCATCTCCCTCTTCACCTTCTGACAAGAAATCGACTGCTGACCGCGCTGGAAGCCTGCAAAACTGCAACAAAGTAGCTAAGACGACTACTGCAACATTGTAACGCCGCTCCTGCTGCCTTCTCGACTGTTTTTCTTGGTGGTGCATCCTGTGGGGGTAGTCTGCCTCCTCTCTGCATCAGAAGCTGCGAAGAAATCTCCTGTGGGTCGACGGAATCTTCCCCCTGCTAACGCAGGCACCAAAAAGCTGCATCACTGTCCCTAGGGTCTCCTCTCACGACGACGAGCGAGGTCCCTTGAATCCAGCAAGACTGTCCAAGTGACCCCCACGGTCCAGTGACTCTTCAGTCCAAGTTTGGTGGAGGTAAGTCCTTGCCTCCCCACGCCAGACTGCATTGTTGGTTTTCACGACTTTTGCAACTTCTCCGGCTTCCGTGCACTTCCGGCGGAAATCCTTTGTGCACACCCAAGCCTGGGTCCACGGCACTCTAACCTGAATTGCACGACTTCCTAAGTTGGTCTCCGGCGACGTGGGACTCCTTTGTGTAACTTCAAGCGAGCACCGTTTCACGCATCCTTGTAGTGCCTGTTTCTGGCACTTCTTCGGGCGATACCTGCTGCTGAGAGGGCTCTTTGTCTTGCTCGACGTCCCCTCTACCTCCTACTCCAATTTGCGACATCCTGGTCCCTCCTGGGCCACGGCAGCATCCAAAAACGCTAACCGCACGACTTGCAGCTAGCAAGGCTTGTTGGCGTCCATCCGGCGGGAAAATACTTCTGCACGACTCTACACGGCGTGGGGGATCCATCCTCCAAAGGGGAAGTCTCTAGCCCTTGTCGTTCCTGCAGGATTCCTAGCTTCTTCAGTCCACTAGAAGCTCCTTTGCACCAACAGCTGGCATTTCTTGGGCATCTGCCCATCTCCGACTTGCTTGTGACTTTTGGACTCGGTCCCCTTGTTCCACAGGTACCCTCAACTAGAAATCCATTGTTGTTGCATTGCTGGGTTGTGTTTTTCTTGCATTATTCCTCTATCACGACTTCTGTGTCTTTAGGGGAACTTTAGTGCACTTTGCACTCACTTTTCAGGGTCTTGGGGAGGGTTATTTTTCTAACTCTCACTATTTTCTAATAGTCCCAGCGACCCTCTACAAGGTCACATAGGTTTGGGGTCCATTCGTGGTTCGCATTCCACTTTTGGAGTATATGGTTTGTGTTGCCCCTATCCCTATGTTTCCCCATTGCATCCTATTGTAACTATACATTGTTTGCACTGTTTTCTAAGACTATACTGCATATTTTTGCTATTGTGTATATATATCTTGTGTATATTTCCTATCCTCTCACTGAGGGTACACTCTAAGATACTTTGGCATATTGTCATAAAAATAAAGTACCTTTATTTTTAGTATAACTGTGTATTGTGTTTTCTTATGATATTGTGCATATGACACTAAGTGGTACTGTGGTAGCTTCACACGTCTCCTAGTTCAGCCTAAGCTGCTCTGCTAAGCTACCATTATCTATCAGCCTAAGCTGCTATACACCCTATACACTAATAAGGGATAACTGGGCCAGGTGCAAGGTGCAAGTACCCCTTGGTACTCACTACAAGCCAGTCCAGCCTCCTACACAATGGATAAGTACAGGCAGACAGTTTCAATAAATGGTGTTGAGGCCTTGGCCTACAGGGACACAGGTGCCAGTTTCACTTTGGTGACTGAAAACCTAGTGGCTCCTGAACAACACATCATCGGACAACAGTATAAGATTATTGATGTCCATAACTCCACTAAGTTTCTTCCCTTAGCTATAAGTCAGTTTAGTTGGGGTGGAGTTACTGGCCCTAAGCAGGTGGTGGTATCACCTAGCTTACCTGTAGACTGTCTCTTAGGTAATGACCTAGAGGCCTCAGGTTGGGCTGATGTAGAGTTTTATGCCCATGCAGCCATGCTGGGCATCCCTGAGGAATTGTTCCCTCTCATTTCTACTGAAATGAAAAAGCAAAGGAAAGAATGCCTGAAAACTCAGGATCCCTCTCCATTAACAGGTAAAAAGGGTATCACAGTATCTCCTAACCACCCTACCATTAAGGATACCATTCCTGTGGTGGGAGAAACCTCTCCTGGGGTGGCACCTGTTCCAAGGGAATCATCAGCTGGCAAAGCTGGACTCCCTGAGGTAGATGTACCTCTCTGTGGGATAACTAACATTGGTGACAAAAAGAGCACCATTTTAGTTAACATGGAGCAGCCCTCCAACCCTCCCAGAGAAACTTCAGTGCAGAAACCCTGCACTGCCTCACAACACTTAGGACAGCATCCCTGCCCTAGTGTGGAGCTCATAGGACAGCATCCCTGCCCTGCTCCAACTCAAGAGAAACAGCATCCCTGTTCTCTCTTCCAGCCAGATGGATAAAGTTTTTGCCCAGCTATGGCTTTTCTGAGACAGCATCCCTGTCTGGCATTTCCATCACTACAAATAGGTTCAGTGGACAATTCCCACTGCTCTAAACTAAAACTTACTGATAGAAACTCTGAAAATACATCTTCACATTGTTGCTTAGCTAAAAAACTTCAAACAGGGTGGTTTACATCCCCACAGGGAAGAAACCATATAGTGGATGATAAAGGGAGTAACCAGTCTATTGCAGAGCTACTCTCTACTTATCACCACTTAGACAATAAAGTCTCAACTGGCCAAGGTTAGCCTTATTGTCCTTCGTTTGGGGGGGGGGGGTTGTGTGAGAAAGTAGCCTCTTTCTAGCCTTGTTACCCCCACTTTTGGCCTGTTTGTGAGTGTATGTCAGGGTGTTTGTCACTGTTTTCACTGTCTCACTGGGATCCTGATAGCCAGGGCCCAGTGCTCATAGTGAAAACACTATGTTTTCAGTATGTTTGTTATGTGTCACTGGGACCCTGCTGGTCAGGGCCCCAGTGCTCATAAGTTTGTGGCCTATATGTATGTGTCACTGGGACCCTGTGACACAGGGCCCCAGTGCTCATAAGTGTGCATGTATATGTTCCCTGTGTAGTGCCTAACTGTCTCACTGAGGCTCTGCTAACCAGAACCTCAGTGGTTATACTCTCTCATTACTTTCAAATTGTCACTAACAGGCTAGTGACCAATTTTACCAATTTACATTGGCTTACTGGAACACCCTTATAATTCCCTAGTATATGGTACTGAGGTACCCAGGGTATTGGGCTTCCACGAGATCCCTATGGGCTGCAGCATTTCTTTTGCCACCCATAGGGAGCTCTGACAATTCTTACACAGGCCTGCCACTGCAGCCTGAGTGAAATAATGCCCACATTATTTCACAGCCATTTTCACTGCACTTAAGTAACTTATAAGTCACCTATATGTCTATCCTTTACCTGGTAAAGGTTAGGTGCAAAGTTACTTAGTGTGTGGGCACCCTGGCACTAGCCAAGGTGCCCCCACATTGTTCAGGGCAAATTCCCCGACTTTGTGAGTGCGGGGACACCATTACATGCGTGCACTACACATAGGTCACTACCTATGTGTAGCTTCACAATGGTAACTCCGAATATGGCCATGTAACATGTCTAAGATCATGGAATTGCCCCCTCTATACCATCCTGGCATAGTTGGCACAATTCCATGCTCCCAGTGGTCTGTAGCACAGACCCTGGTACTGCCAAACTGCCTTTTCAGGGGTTACACTGCAGCTGCTGCTGCTGCCAACCCCACAGACAGGCTTCTGCCCTCCTGGGGTCCAGCCAGGCCTGGCCCAGGATGGCAGAACAAAGGACTTCCTCAGAGAGGGGGTGTTACACCCTCTCCCTTTGGAAAATGGAGTGAAGGCAGGGGAGGAGTAGCCTCCCCCAGCCTCTGGAAATGCTTTGTTGGGTACAGATGTGCCCAATTCTGCATAAGCCAGTCTACACCGGTTCAGGGACCCCTCAGCCCTGCCTGGGCGCTAAACTGTACAAAGGAAAGGGGAGTGACCACTCCCCTGACCTGCACCTCCCCTGGGAGGTGCCCAGAGCTCCTCCAGTGTGCTCCATACCTCTGCCATCTTGGAAACAGAGGTGCTGCTGGCACACTGGACTGCTCTGAGTGGCCAGTGCCCACAGCTGACGTCAGAGACTCCTTTTGATAGGCTCCTGCAGGTGTTGCTAGCCTATCCTCTCTCCTAAGTAGCCAAACCCTCTTTTCTGGCTATTTAGGGTCTCTTTCTTTGGGGATTCCTCAGATAACGAATGCAAGAGCTCATCAGAGTTCCTCTGTATCTCCCTCTTCACCTTCTGACAAGAAATCGACTGCTGACCGCGCTGGAAGCCTGCAAAACTGCAACAAAGTAGCTAAGACGACTACTGCAACATTGTAACGCCGCTCCTGCTGCCTTCTCGACTGTTTTTCTTGGTGGTGCATCCTGTGGGGGTAGTCTGCCTCCTCTCTGCATCAGAAGCTGCGAAGAAATCTCCCATGGGTCGACGGAATCTTCCCCCTGCTAACGCAGCCACCAAAAAGCTGCATCACGGTCCCTAGGGTCTCCTCTCACGACGACGAGCGAAGTCCCTTGAATCCAGCAAGACTGTCGAAGTGACCCGACTTTTCAGTCCAAGTTTGGTGGAGGTAAGTCCTTGCCTCCCCACGCCAGACTGCATTGTTGGTTTTCACGACTTTTGCAACTTCTCCGGCTTCCGTGCACTTCCGGCAGAAATCCTTTGTGCACACCCAAGCCTGGGTCCACGGCACTCTAACCTGCATTGCACGACTTCCTAAGTTGGTCTCCAGCGACGTGGGACTCCTTTGTGTAACTTCAGGCGAGCACGGTTTCACGCATCCTTGTAGTGCCTGTTTCTGGCACTTCTCTGGGTGCTACCTGATGCTGAGAGGGCTCCTTGTCTTGCTCGACGTCCCTTCTACCTCTTGGTCCAATTTGTGACATTCTGGACCCTCCTGGGCCACAGCAGCATCCAAAAACACTAACCGCACGACTTGCAGCTAGCAAGGCTTGTTGGCGTCCATCCGGCGGGAAAACATATCTGCTCGACTCTCCACGGTGTGCGGGATCCATCCTCCAAAGGGGAAGTCTCTAGCCTTTGTCGTTCTTGCAGAATTCCTAGCTTCTTCAGTCCAGTAGAAGCTCATTTGCACCAACAGCTGCCATTTCTTGGGCATCTGCCCATCTCCGACTTGCTTGTGAATTTTGGACTCGGTCCCCTTGTTCCACAGGTACCCTCGACTGGAAATCCATTGTTGTTGCATTGCTGGGTTGTGTTTTTCTTGCATTATTCCTATATCACGACTTCTGTGTCTTTAGGGGAACTTTAGTGCACTTTGCACTCACTTTTCAGGGTCTTGGGGTGGGGTATTTTTCTAACCCTTGCTATTTTCTAATAGTCCCAGCGACCCTCTACAAGGTCACATAGGTTTGGGGTCCATTCGTGGTTCGCATTCCACTTTTGGAGTATATGGTTTGTGTTGCCCCTATCCCTATGTGCTTCCATTGCATCCTATTGTAATTTTACACTGTTTGCACTGTTTTCTAAGACTATACTGCATATTTTTGGTATTGTGTACATATATCTTGTGTATATTTCTTATCCTCATACTGAGGGTACTCACTGAGATACTTTTGGCATATTGTCATAAAAACAAAGTACCTTTATTTTTAGTCTAACTGTGTATTGTGTTTTCTTATGATATTGTGCATATGCATTTGTGGTACTGTAGTAGCTTCACACGTCTCCTAGTTCAGCCTAAGCTGCTCTGCTAAGCTACCATTATCTATCAGCCTAAGCTGCTAGACACCCTATACACTAATAAGGGATACCTGGGCCTGGTGCAAGGTGTAAGTACCCCTTGGTACTCACTACAAGCCAGTCCAGCCTCCTACAAGGTGAGAGCCTTTTTAGGCCTCACTGGATACTATAGGAGGTTCATAAAGAACTATGGCTCGATTGCAGCCCCTCTTAATGACCTCACATCTAAAAAAATGCCTAAGAAGGTATTATGGACAGCAAACTGTCAGAAAGCTTTTGAGTAGCTGAAGCAGGCCATGTGCTCTGCACCTGTCCTGAAAAGCCCCTGTTACTCCAAGAAATTAATTGTCCAAACTGATGCATCTGAATTAGGGGTAGGGGCAGTCTTATCACAACTTAATTCTGAGGGCCAGGATCAACCTGTTGCTTTTATCAGCAGGAGGTTGACCCCTAGAGAAAAGCGTTGGTCTGCCATAGAGAGGGAGGCCTTTGCTGTTGTCTGGGCACTGAAGTAGTTGAGGCCATACCTGTTTGGCACTCACTTCATTGTTCAGACAGACCACAAACCTCTACTTTGGCTAAAACAAATGAAAGGTGAAAATCCTAAATTGTTGAGGTGGTCCATATCCCTACAGGGAATGGACTATACAGTGGAACATAGACCTGGGATTACCCACTCCAATGCAGATGGACTCTCCAGGTATTTCCACTTAGACAATGAAGACTCATCAGGTCATGGCTAGTCTTATTGTCCTTCATTTGGGGGGGGGGGGGGTGGGGGGGGGGGGGGGGTGGTGTAGGAAAGTACCATCTTGCCTGGCATGTTACCCCCATTTTTCAATGTATATATGTTGTTTTAGTTGTATGTGTCACTGGGACCCTGCCAGCCAGGGCCCCAGTGCTCATAAGTGTGCCCTGAATGTGTTACCTGTGTAGTGACTAACTGTCTCACTGAGGCTCTGCTATCCAGAACCTCAGTGGTTATGCTCTCTCATTACTTTCAAATTGTCACTAACAGGCTAGTGACCAATTTCACCAATTCACATTGGCATACTGGAACACCCTTATAATTCCCTAGTATATGGTACTGAGGTACCCAGGGTATTTGGGTTCCAGGAGATCCCTATGGGCTGCAGCATTTCTTTTGCCACCCATAGGGAGCTCTGACAATTCTTACACAGGCCTGCCACTGCAGCCTGAGTGAAATAACGTCCACGTTATTTCACAGCCATTTACCACTTGTAGGAGGCTGGACTGGCTTTTAGTGAGTACCAAGGGGTACTTACACCTTGCACCAGGCCCAGTTATCCCTTATTAGTGTATAGGGTGTCTAGCAGCTTAGGCTGATAGATAATGGTAGCTTAGCAGAGCAGCTTAGGCTGAACTAGGAGACGAGTGAAGCTCCTACAGTACCACTAGTGTCATATGCACAATATCATAAGAAAACACAATACACAGATATACTAAAAATAAAGGTACTTTATTTTTATGACAATATGCCAAAGTATCTCAGTGAGTACCCTCAGTATAAGGATAGCAAATATACACAAGATATATGTACACAATACCAAAAATATGCAGTATAGTCTTAGAAAACAGTGCAAACAATGTATAGTTACAATAGGATGCCATGGGGACACATAGGGATAGGGGCAACACAAACCATATACTCCAAAAGTGGAATGCGAACCACGAATGGACCCCAAACCTATGTGACCTTGTAGAGGGTCGCTGGGACTATTAGAAAATAGTAAGGGTTAGAAAAATAGCCCACCCCAAGACCCTGAAAAGTGAGTGCAAAGTGCACTAAAAGTTCCACTAAGGACATAGAAGTCGTGATAGGGGAATTCTGCAGGAAAGACACAAACCAGCAATGCAACAACAATGGATTTCCAGTCGAGGGTACCTGTGGAACAAGGGGACCAAGTCCAAAAGTCACAAGCAAGTCGGAGATGGGCAGATGCCCAGGAAATGCCAGCTGTGGGTGCAAAGAAGCAGCTACTGGACAGTAGAAGCTGAGAATTCTGCAGGAACGACAAGAGCTAGAGACTTCCCCTTTGGAGGATGGATCCCGCATGCCATGGACAGTCGTGCAGAAGTATTTTCCCGCCGAACGACCGCCAACAAGCCTTGCTTGCTGCAAATCGTGCGTTTAGGGTTTTTGGATGCTGCTGTGGCTCAGGAGGGACCAGGATGTCGCCAATTGCGTCTGGTGACAGAGGGGGCATCGAGCAAGACAAGGAGCCCTCTCAGAAGCAGGCAACACCCGCAGAAGTGCCAGAATAGGCACTACTAAGAAGAGTGAAATGGTGCTCACCCGAAGTTGTGCAAAAGAGTCCCACGTCGCCGGAGACCAACTTAGAAAGTCGTGCAATGCAGGTTAGAGTGCCGTGCACGCAGGCTTGGCTGTGCACAAAGGATTTCCACTGGAAGTGCACAGAGGCCGGAGTAACTGCAAAAGTCACGGTTCCCAGCAATGCAGTCTGGCGTGGGGAGGCAAGGACTTTACTCCACCAAACGTGGACTGAAGAGTCACTGGACTGTGGGAGTCACTTGGACAGAGTTGCTGGATTCAAGGGACCTCGCTCATCGTGCTGAGAGGAGACCCAAGGGACGGGTGATGCAGTTCTTTGGTGCCTGCGGTTGCAGAGGGACGATTCCGTCGACCCACGGGAGATTTCTTCGGAGCTTCCAGTGCAGAGAGGAGGCAGACTACCCCCACAGCATGCACCACCAGGAAAACAGTCGAGAAGGCGGCAGGATCAGCGTTACAAGGTCGCAGTAGTCATCTTTGCTACTTTGTTGCAGTTTTGCAGGCTTCCAGCGCGGTCAGCAGTCGATTCCTTGGCAGAAGGTGAAGAGAGAGATGCAGAGGAACTCTGATGAGCTCTTGCATTCGTTATCTGAGGAAATCCCCAAAGCAGAGACCCTAAATAGCCAGAAAAGACGGTTTGGCTACTTAGGAGAGAGGATAGGCTAGCAACACCTGATGGAGCCTATCAGAAGGAGTCTCTGACGTCACCTGCTGGCCTGGCCACTCAGAGCAGTCCAGTGTGCCAGCAGCACCTCTGTTTCCAAGATGGCAGAGGTCTGGAGCACACTGGAGGAGCTCTGGGCACCTCCGAGGGGAGGTACAGGTCAGGGGAGTGGTCACTCCCCTTTCCTTTGTCCAGTTTCACGACAGAGCAGGGCTGAGGGGTCCCTGAACCGGTGTAGACTGGCTTATGCAGAAATGGGTACCATCTGTGCCCATGAAAGCATTTCCAGAGGCTGGGGGAGGCTACTCCTCCCCTGCCTTCACACCATTTTCCAAAGGGAGAGGGAGTAACACCCTCTCTCTGAGGAAGTCATTTGTTCTGCCATCCTGGGCCAGGCCTGGCTGGACCCCAGGAGGGCAGAAACCTGTCTGAGGGGTTGGCAGTGGCAGCAGCTGCAGTGAAACCCCTGAAAAGGCAGTTTGGCAGTACCAGGGTCTGTGCTACAGACCACTGGGAGCATGGGATTGTGCCAACTATGCCAGAATGGCATAGAGGGGGCAATTCCATGATCATAGACATGTTACATGGCCATATTCGGAGTTACCATTGTGAAGCTACACATAGGTAGTGACCTATGTGTAGTGCACGCGTGTAATGGTGTCCCCGCACTCACAAAGTCCGGGGAATTTGCCCTGAACCATGTGGGGGCACCTTGGCTAGTGCCAGGGTGCCCACACACTAAGTAACTTTGCACCTAACCTTTACCAGGTAAAGGATAGACATATAGGTGACTTATAAGTTACTTAAGTGCAGTGAAAATGGCTGTGAAATAATGTGTGCATTATTTCACTCAGGCTGCAGTGGCAGGCCTGTGTAAGAATTGTCAGAGCTCCCTATGGGTGGCAAAAGAAATGCTGCAGCCCATAGGTGTAGGAGGCTGGACTGGCTTGTAGTGAGTACCAAGGGGTACTTGCACCTTGCACCAGGCCCAGTTATCCCTTATTAGTGTATAGGGTGTCTAGCAGCTTAGGCTGATAGATAATGGTAGCTTAGCAGAGCAGCTTAGGCTGAACTAGGAGACGTGTGAAGCTACTACAGTACCACTTAGTGTCATATGCACAATATCATAAGAAAACACAATACAAAGTTATACTAAAAATAAAGGTACTTTATTTTTATGACAATATGCCAAAGTATCTTAGAGTGTACCCTCAGTGAGAGGATAGGAAATATACACAAGATATATATACACAATAGCAAAAATATGCAGTATAGTCTTAGAAAACAGTGCAAACAATGTATAGTTACAATAGGATGCAATGGGGAAACATAGGGATAGGGGCAACACAAACCATATACTCCAAAAGTGGAATGTGAACCACGAATGGACCCCAAACCTATGTGACCTTGTAGAGGGTCGCTGGGACTATTAGAAAATAGTGAGAGTTAGAAAAATAACCCTCCCCAAGACCCTGAAAAGTGAGTGCAAAGTGCACTAAAGTTCCCCTAAGGACAAAATAGTCGTGTTAGAGGGAAAATGCAAGGAAAACACAAATCAGCAATGCAACAACGATGGATTCCTGACTGAGGTTACCTGTGGAACAAGGGGACCAAGTCCAAAAGTCACAAGCAGCTCGGAGATGGGCAGATGCCCAAGAAATGCCAGCGGTTGGTGCAAAGAAGCTCTTACTAGGCTGAAGAACTGTGAATACTGCAGGAACGACAAGGGCTAGAGACTTTCCCTTTGGAGGATGGATCCCCCACGCCTTGGAGAGTCGTGCAGAAGTGTTTTCCCGCCGGATGGACGCCAACAAGCCTTGCTACACGCAAATCGTGCGTTTGGCGTTTTTGGACGCTGCTGGAGCCCAGGAGGGACCAGGAGGTCGCAAATTGGACCTGAAGAGAGAGGGGACGTCGAGCAAGACAAAGAGCCCTCACTGAAGCAGGTAGCACCCGGAGAAGTGCCAGAAACAGGCACTACGAGGATGCGTGAAACGGTGCTCGCCGAAGTTGCACAAAGGAGTCCCACGTCGCCGGAGACCAACTTAGAAAGTCGTGCAATGCAGGTTAGAGTGCCGTGGACCCAGGCTTGGCTGTGCACGAAGGATTCCAGCCGGAAGTGCACAGGGGCCGGAGAAGCTTGCAAAGTCGCGGATCCCAGCAATGCAGCCCAGCGAGGTGAGGCAAGGACTTACCTCCACCAAACTTGGGCTGAAGAGTCACTGGACTGTGTGGGTCACTTGGACGGTATCGCTGGATTCGAGGGACCTCGCTCGTCGTGCTGAGAGGAGACCCAAGGGACCGGTAATGCAGCTTTTTGGTGCCTGCGGTTGCAGGGGGAAGATTCCGTCGACCCACGTGAGATTTCTTCGGAGCTTCTGGTGCAGAGAGGAGGCAGACTACCCCCACAGCATGCACAAGCAGGAAAACAGTCGAGAAGGCGGCAGGATCAGCGTTACAGAGTTGCAGTAGTCGTCTTTGCTACTATGTTGCAGGTTTGCAGGCTTCCAGCGCGGTCAGCGGTCGATTCCTTATCAGAAGGTGAAGAGGGAGATGCAGAGGAACTCGGCTGAGCTCATGCATTCGTTATCTAAAGTTTCCCCAGAGACAGAGACCCTAAGTAGCCAGAAAAGAGGGTTTGGCTACCTAGGAGAGAGGAAAGGCTACTAACACCTGAAGGAGCCTATCACAAGGAGTCTCTGACGTCACCTGGTGGCACTGGCCACTCAGAGCAGTCCAGTGTGCCAGCAGCACCTCTGTTTCCAAGATGGCAGAGGTCTGGAGCACACTGGAGGAGCTCTGGACACCTCCCAGGGGAGGTGCAGGTCAGGGGAGTGGTCACTCCCCTTTCCTTTGTCCAGTTTCGCGCCAGAGCAGGGGCTAAGGGGTCCCTGAACCGGTGTAGACTGGCTTATGCAGAATTGGGCACATCTGTGCCCAACAAAGCATTTCCAGAGGCTGGGGGAGGCTACTCCTCCCCTGCCTTCACAACATTTTCCAAAGGGAGAGGGTGTCACACCCTCTCTCAGAGGAAGTTCTTTGTTCTGCCATCCTGGGCCAGGCCTGGCTGGACCCCAGGAGGGCAGCTGCCTGTCTGAGGGGTTGGCAGCAGCAGCAGCTGCAGTGAAACCCCAGGAAGGGCAGTTTGGCAGTACCAGGGTCTGTGCTACAGACCACTGGGATCATGGGATTGTGCCAACTATGCCAGGATGGTATAGAGAGGGCAATTCCATGATCATAGACATGTTACATGGCCATATTCGGAGTTACCATGGTGAAGCTACATATAGGTAGTGACCTATATGTAGTGCACGCGTGTAATGGTGTCCCCGCACTCACAAAGTTCAGGGAATTGGCTCTGAACAATGTGGGGGCACCTTGGCTAGTGCCAGGGTGCCCTCACACTAAGTAACTTTGCACCTAACCTTTACCAGGTAAAGGTTAGACATATAGGTGACTTATAAGTTACTTAAGTGTAGTGTAAAATGGCTGTGAAATAACGTGGACGTTATTTCACTCAGGCTGCAGTGGCAGGCCTGTGTAAGAATTGTCAGAGCTCCCTATGGGTGGCAAAAGAAATGCTGCAGCCCATAGGGATCTCCTGGAACCCCAATACCCTGGGTACCTCAGTACCATATACTAGGGAATTATAAGGGTGTTCCAGTAAGCCAATGTAAATTGGTAAAAATGGTCACTAGCCTGTCAGTGACAATTTGGAAGTAATGAGAGAGCATAACCACTGAGGTTCTGGTTAGCAGAGCCTCAGTGAGACAGTTAGGCACCACACAGGGAACATATACATGCACACCTATGAGCACTGGGGCCCTGTGTGACAGGGTCCCAGTGACACATACATATAGGCCACAAACTTATGAGCACTGGGGTCCTGACCAGCAGGATCCCAGTGACACATAACAAACATACTGAAAACATAGTGTTTTCACTATGAGCACTGAGGCCTGGCTATCAGGATCCCAGTGAGACTGTGAAAACAGTGACAAACACCCTGACATACACTCACAAACAGGCCAAAAGTGGGGGTAACAAGGCTAGAAAGAGGCTACCTTCTCACAATAGGGATCTCCTGGAACCCCAATACCCTGGGTACCTCAGTACCCTATACTAGGGGATTATAAGGGTGTTCCAGTATGCCAATTTGAATTGGTGTAGGAAAGTACCATCTTGCCTGGCATGTTACCCCCATTTTTCACTGTATATATGTTGTTTTAGTTGTATGTGTCACTGGGACCCTGGTAACCCAGGGCCCCAGTGCTCATAAGTGTGCCTGAATGTGTTACCTGTGTAGTGACTAACTGTCTCACTGAGGCTCTGCTAATCAGAACCTCAGTGGTTATGCTCTCTCATTTCTTTCCAAATTGTCACTAACAGGCTAGTGACCATTTTTACCAATTTACATTGGCTTACTGGAACACCCTTATAATTCCCTAGTATATGGTACTGAGGTACCCAGGGTATTGGGGTTCCAGGAGATCCCTATGGGCTGCAGCATTTCTTTTGCCACCCATAGGGAGCTCTGACAATTCTTACACAGGCCTGCCACTGCAGCCTGAGTGAAATAACGTCCACGTTATTTCACAGCCATTTTACACTGCACTTAAGTAACTTATAAGTCACCTATATGTCTAACCTTTACCTGGTAAAGGTTAGGTGCAAAGTTACTTAGTGTGAGGGCACCCTGGCACTAGCCAAGGTGCCCCCACATTGTTCAGAGCCAATTCCCTGAACTTTGTGAGTGCGGGGACACCATTACACGCGTGCACTACATTTAGGTCACTACCTATATGTAGCTTCACCATGGTAACTCCGAATATGGCCATGTAACATGTCTATGATCATGGAATTGCCCCCTCTATACCATCCTGGCATAGTTGGCACAATCCCATGATCCCAGTGGTCTGTAGCACAGACCCTGGTACTGCCAGACTGCCCTTCCTGGGGTTTCACTGCAGCTGCTGCTGCTGCCAACCCCTCAGACAGGCAGCTGCCCTCCTGGGGTCCAGCCAGGCCTGGCCCAGGATGGCAGAACAAAGAACTTCCTCTGAGAGAGGGTGTGACACCCCCTCCCTTTGGAAAATGGTGTGAAGGCAGGGGAGGAGTAGCCTCCCCCAGCCTCTGGAAATGCTTTGTTGGGCACAGAGGTGCCCAATTCTGCATAAGCCAGTCTACACCGGTTCAGGGACCCCTTAGCCCCTGCTCTGGAGCGAAACTGGACAAAGGAAAGGGGAGTGACCACTCCCCTGACCTGCACCTCCCCTGGGAGGTGTCCAGAGCTCCTCCAGTGTGCTCCAGACCTCTGCCATCTTGGAAACAGAGGTGCTGCTGGCACACTGGACTGTTCTGAGTGGCCAGTGCCTCCAGGTGACGTCAGAGACTCCTGCTGATAGGCTCCTTCAGGTGTTAGTAGCCTATCCTCTCTCCTAGGTAGCCAAACCCTCTTTTCTGGCTATTTAGGGTCTCTGTCTCTGGGGAAACTTTAGATAACGAATGCAAGAGCTCATCCGAGTTCCTCTGCATCTCTCTCTTCACCTTCTGTTAAGGAAACGACCGCTGACCGCGCTGGAAGCCTGCAAACCTGCAACATAGTAGCAAAGACGACTACTGCATCTCTGTAACGCTGATCCTGCCGCCTTCTCGACTGTTTTCCTGCTTGTGCATGCTGTGGGGGTAGCCTGCCTCCTCTCTGCACCAGAAGCTCCGAAGAAATCTCCCGTGGGTCGACGGAATCTTCCCCCTGCAAACGCAGGCACCTAAAAGCTGCATCACCGGTCCCTTGGGTCTCCTCTCAGCACGACGAGCGAGGTCCCTCGAATCCATCGACTCTGTCCAAGTGACCCCCACAGTCCAGTGACTCTTCAGCCCAAGTTTGGTGGAGGTAAGTCCTTGCTTCACCTCGCTGGGCTGCATTGCTGGGAACCGCGACTTTGCAGCTACTCCGGCCCCTGTGCACTTCCGGCGGAAATCCTTTGTGCACAGCCAAGCCTGGGTCCACGGCACTCTAACCTGCATTGCACGACTTTCTAAGTTGGTCTCCGGCGACGTGGGACTCCTTTGTGCAACTTCGGCGAGCACCGTTTCACGCTTCCTTGTAGTGCCTGTTTCTGGCACTTTTCCGGGTGCTACCTGCTTCAATGATAGCTCTTTGTCTTGCTCGACGTCCCCTCTCTCTGCAGGTCCGATTTGCGACCTCCTGGTCCCTCCTGGGCCCCAGCAGCGTCCAAAAACGCCAAACGCACGATTTGTGTCTAGAAAGGCCTGTTGGCGTCCTTTTGGCGGGAAAAAACTTCTGCACGATTTTGCAAGGCGAGTGGAATCCTTCCACAAAAGGGGAAGTCTCTAGCCCTTTTCGTTCCTGCAGAAACCTCAGCTTCTTCTGTCCAGTCGAAGCTTCTTTGCACCCGCAGCTGGCATTTCCTGGGCATCTGCCCATCTCCGACTTGCTTGTGACTTTTGGACTTGGTACCCTTGTTCCACAGGTACCCTAGATTGGAAATCTACAGTTGTTGCATTGCTGGTTTGTGTCTTTCCTGCATTATTCCTCTAACACGACTATTTTGTCCTTAGGGGAACTTTGGTGCACTTTGCACTCACTTTTCAGGGTCTTGGGGAGGGTTATTTTTCTAACTCTCACTATTTTCTAATAGTCCCAGCGACCCTCTACAAGGTCACATAGGTTTGGGGTCCATTCGTGGTTCGCATTCCACTTTTGGAGTATATGGTTTGTGTTGCCCCTATCCCTATGTTTCCCCATTGCATCCAATTGTAACTATACATTGTTTGCACTGTTTTCTAAGACTATACTGCATATTTTTGCTATTGTGTATATATATCTTGTGTATATTTCCTATCCTCTCACTGAGGGTACACTCTAAGATACTTTGGCATATTGTCATAAAAATAAAGTACCTTTATTTTTAGTATAACTGTGTATTGTGTTTTCTTATGATATTGTGCATATGACACTAAGTGGTACTGTAGTAGCTTCACACGTCTCCTAGTTCAGCCTAAGCTGCTCTGCTAAGCTACCATTATCTATCAGCCTAAGCTGCTAGACACCCTATACACTAATAAGGGATAACTGGGCCTGGTGCAAGGTGCAAGTACCCCTTGGTACTCACTACAAGCCAGTCCAGCCTTCTACATTGGTTGTGCAGTGGTGGGATAAGTGCTTGAGACTACTTACCACTCTTGTCATTGTACTTTTCATAAGAGAAAAATATACAAAACAAGGTCAGTGTATATACACATAGCCAAAAAGTTTTGCATTTCCTCTTTTCACTCTTTTCTAAGTGCTGAAAAGTACTCCTAAACTTTCAAAAAGTTCTTAAAAGTTTAAAATGTTTTTTTCTGTCTTTCCAAAAAGTTCTGAAAACGTTTTTCTCTTTTTCTATCACTTTAACTCTCTCTAAAAATGTCTGGCACAGGCCAAAGTGTTGATCTGTCCAAACTTGCATATGACAACCTTAGCTGGAAAAGAGCAAGGAGTCTCTGTATAGAGAGAGGTTTGAGTGTAGGGAAGAATCCTTCCTTGGAACTGTTACTAAACATGCTTAGAGAACAGGATAAGGCCATAGGTGCCCCATCTGTTGAAAAAGTACCTAATAGTTCCCAATCTGATTCAGGGACTCCCCCAGGAAAAGATTCAGGAAAGAAACTTCCTAGCCTGCCCATTACTAGACAATCTAGCATAGATGGTAATGATGATGAGCCACACCAAATAAATAGTGTTGTCTCACATCATAGCAAAAGCATTTATTCTCACCATACTGGTAGTAATGTTTCTGTAAACCAAGCTGTTAAGTTGGCTTCTGTAAGGGACAGGTCTCCTTCTGTTCATTCCCATCGCAGCTCTGTTTCTAGAAATGTCCCTCTCACCAACCCTGATGACAGAATGTTAGAGAGGGAACTCAATAAGTTGAGGGTGGAACAAACCAGACTGAAGCTTAAAAAGCAACAGCTGGATTTGGATAGACAGTCTTTTGAATTAGAGAAGGAAAGACAGAAGTTGGGTTTAGATACCCATGGTGGCAGCAGCAGTATTCCCCATAGTCATCCTGCAAAAGAGCATGATTCCAGGAATCTGCACAAGATAGTTCCCCCTTATAAGGAGGGGGATGACATTAACAAGTGGTTTGCTGCACTTGAGAGGGCCTGTGTTGTACAGGATGTCCCTCAAAGGCAGTGGGCTGCTATCCTATGGCTATCATTTAGTGGAAAAGGTAGGGATAGGCTCCTTACTGTGAAAGAAAATGATGCTAATAATTTCCAAGTTCTTAAGAATGCACTCCTGGATGGTTATGGCTTAACCACTGAACAGTACAGGATAAAGTTCAGAGAGACCAAAAAGGAGTCTTCACAAGACTGGGTTGATTTCATTGACCATTCAGTGAAGGCCTTGGAGGGGTGGTTCCATGGCAGTAAAGTTACTGATTATGACAGCCTGTATAACTTGATCCTGAGAGAGCATATTCTTAATAATTGTGTGTCTGATTTGTTGCACCAGTACTTGGTGGACTCTGATCTGACCTCTCCCCAAGAATTGGGAAAGAAGGCAGACAAATGGGTCAGAACAAGAGTGAACAGAAAAGTTCATACAGGGGGTGACAAAGATGGCAACAAAAAGAAGGATGGTAAGTCTTCTGACAAGGGTGGGGACAAATCTAAAAATGAGTCTTCATCAGGCCCACAAAAACACTCTGGTGGGGGTGGTGGGTCCAAATCCTCCTTTAATCAGAACAAGGAAAAGAAACCATGGTGCTATTTATGTAAAATAAAAGGCCATTGGACAACAGATCCCAGTTGTCCAAAGAAAGGCACCACAGCTCCTACCACTACAACCCCTACTGCTACACCTAGTGTCCCTACTAATAGCAGTGGTGGTGGGAGCAAACCTACTAATAGCCAATCCAAGGGAGTAGCTGGGCTCACTTTTGGTAATTTAGTTGGGGTTGGTCTGATTAGGGAGACCACAGAGGCTACTTTAGTCTCTGAAGGGGCTATTGATTTAGCCACTTTGGTTGCTTGCCCCCATAACTTGGAGAAGTACAAGCAACTAACCCTAATAAATGGTGTTGAGGTCCAGGCCTACAGGGACACAGGTGCCAGTGTCACAATGGTGATTGAGAAACTGGTGCACCCTGAACAACACATACTTGGACACCAGTACCAAGTAACCGATGCTCACAACATAACACAAAGCCACCCCATGGCTGTTGTAAATCTCAACTGGGGGGGGTAACTGGTCCAAAGAAAGTTGTGGTAGCTTCAGATTTACCTGTAGACTGTCTATTAGGGAATGATTTGGAGACATCAGCTTGGTCAGATGTGGAGTTGGAGGCCCATGCAGCAATGCTGGGCATCCCAGGGCATATTTTTGCTTTGACAAGGGCTCAGGCCAAAAAGCAAAAAGGACAGGGAAGCTTGGATCCTGGAACAATGGACCAAGTGCTCCCTAAAGCTAGGGCTAGTAGAAGCAAAGCACTTCCTACTATCCCTCCCTCTACAGTGGATTCTACTTCTGAGGAAGAAGAATTCCCTCCCTGTGCAGAACCTACACCAGAGGAGCTGGAAGCAGACACTGCTGAGCTTTTGGGTGAAGGGGGGCCTGCCAGAGAGGAGCTGAGTGTGGCACAGCAAACCTGTCCCACATTAGAGGGTCTCAGACAGCAAGCTGTCAAACAGGCTAATGGGGATGTCAGTGACTCTCACAGAATTTACTGGGAGGACAACCTCTTGTACACTGAGCATAGGGATCCTAAACCTGGAGCTGCCAGGAGATTAGTGATTCCTCAGGAGTACAGAAAGTTCCTCCTAACACTGGCACATGACATTCCCTTAGCTGGGCATCTAGGACAAATGAAAACTTGGGACAGACTTGTTCCCCTGTTTCATTGGCCTAGGATGTCTGAGGACACAAAATAATTTTGCAAGTCCTGTGAAACCTGTCAAGCCAGTGGCAAGACAGGTGGCACTCCAAAGGCACCCCTTATCCCACTGCCTGTGGTTGGGGTTCCCTTTGAAAGGGTAGGGGTTGACATAGTTGGCCCCCTTGACCCTCCTACTGCTTCAGGCAATAGGTTTATCTTGGTGGTAGTGGACCATGCCACAAGATACCCTGAAGCAATTCCTTTAAGGACCACTACAGCTCCTGCAGTGGCAAAGGCCCTCCTGGGAATATTTTCCAGGGTGGGCTTCCCAAAGGAAGTAGTATCAGACAGAGGAAGCAATTTCATGTCTGCATACTTAAAGGCCATGTGGAAGGAGTGAGGTGTAACGTACAAGTTCACAACACCCTATCATCCACAAACTAATGGACTGGTGGAGAGATTTAATAAAACTCTCAAAGGCATGATTATGGGAATCCCTGAAAAACTCAGCAGGAGATGGGATATCCTTCTACCATTCCTCCTTTTTGCCTTCAGGGAGGTACCCCAGAAAGGAGTAGGCTTCAGCCCCTTTGAACTTCTTTTTGGACACCCTGTTAGGGGTCCACTCACACTTGTAAAGGAGGGTTGGGAACAACCTTTAAAAGCTCCTAAACAGGATATTGTGGATTATGTACTTGGCCTCAGATCAAGGATGGCTGAGTACATGAAAAAGGCCAGTAAAAACCTTCAGGCCAGCCAAGAGCTCCAGAAGCAATGGCATGATCAGAAGGCTGTTTTGGTTCAGTACCAACCAGGGCAGAAAGTGTGGGTCTTGGAGCCTGTGGCCCCAAGAGCACTCCAAGATAAATGGAGTGGTCCCCACACAATTGTTGAAAAGAAGGGAGAAGTCACCTATTTAGTTGACTTAGGCACTGCCAGGAGTCCCCTCAGGGTGCTCCATGTCAACCGCCTGAAACCCTACTATGACAGGGCTGATCTCACCCTGCTCATGGCAACTGATGAGGGACAGGAAGAAGACAGTGATCCTCTACCTGATCTCTTCTCTTCCACAGAACAAGATGCTCTTGTGGAAGGTGTAGTTTTGGCTGATTGTCTTACTGCTGAGCAGAAAGATAATTGCATAAATCTCCTAGGACAATTTTCAGAACTCTTCTCTACTGTGCCAGGCACCACTTCTTGGTGTGAGCACACTATAGATACTGGAGACAGTTTACCTGTCAAAAGTAAGATCTATAGGCAGCCTGACCATGTCAGGGACTGCATAAAGCAAGAAGTTCAGAAAATGTTGGAACTAGGAGTGGTTGAGCACTCTGACAGTCCATGGGCTTCTCCTGTGGTACTGGTACCAAAACCCAATTCTAAAGATGGAAAGAAGGAAATGAGGTTTTGTGTAGACTATAGAGGTCTCAACTTGGTAACCAAAACTGATGCTCACCCTATACCCAGGGCAGATGAGCTCATAGATACACTGGCATCTGCCAAGTATCTAAGCACTTTTGATTTGACTGCAGGGTATTGGCAGATCAAATTGTCAGAAGATGCTAAACCTAAGACTGCATTTTCTACCATTGGAGGACATTACCAGTTTACTGTAATGCCTTTTGGTTTGAAAAATGCACCTGCCACTTTTCAGAGGTTGGTGAACACAGTCCTGCAAGGGCTGGAAGCTTTCAGTGCAGCATATTTGGACGATATAGCTGTCTTTAGCTCCAGCTGGGATGATCACCTGGTCCACCTATGGAAAGTTTTGGAGGCTCTGCAAAAGGCAGGCCTCACTATCAAGGCTTCAAAGTGCCAGATAGGGCAGGGTAAGGTGGTTTATCTGGGACACCTTGTTGGTGGGGAACAGATTGCACCACTTCAGGGGAAAATCCAAACTATTATTGATTGGGTTCCCCCTACCACTCAGACTCAGGTGAGAGCCTTCCTAGGCCTCACTGGGTATTACAGGAGGTTCATTAAGAACTATGGCTCCATTGCAGCCCCTCTTAATGACCTCACATCCAAGAAAATGCCTAAAAAGGTATTATGGACAGCAAACTGTCAGAAAGCTTTTGAGGAGCTGAAGCAGGCCATGTGCTCTGCACCTGTCCTGAAAAGCCCTTGTTACTCTAAAGAATTCTATGTCCAAACTGATGCATCTGAATTAGGAGTAGGGGCAGTCCTATCACAACTTAATTCTGAGGGCCAGGATCAACCTGTTGCTTTTATTAGTAGGAGGTTGACCCCTAGAGAAAAGCGTTGGTCTGCCATTGAGAGGGAGGCCTTTGCTGTGGTCTGGGCTCTGAAGAAGTTGAGGCCATACTTGTTTGGCACTCACTTCATTGTTCAGACAGACCACAAACCTCTACTTTGGCTAAAACAAATGAAAGGTGAAAATCCTAAATTGTTGAGGTGGTCCATATCCCTACTGTAGGAGGATGGACTGGCTTGTAGTGAGTATCAAGGGGTACTTGCATCTTGTACCAGGCCCGTTATCCCTTATTAGTGTATAGGGTGTCTAGCAGCTTAGGCTGATAGATAATGGTAGCTTAGCAAAGCAGCTCAGGCTGAACTAGGAGACGTGTGAAGCTACTACAATACCACTTAGTATCATATGCACAATATCATAAGAAAACACAATACACAGTTATACTAAAAATAAAGGTACTTTATTTTTATGACAATATGCCAAAGTATCTTAGAGTGTACCCTCAGTGAGAGGATAGGAAATATACACAAGATATATATACACAATACCAAAAATAAGCAGTATAGTCTTAGAAAACAGTGCATACAGTGTAAAATTACAGTAGGATGCAATGGGAGCACATAGGGATAGGGGCAACACAAACCATATACTCCAAAAGTGGAATGTGAATCACAAATGACCCCAAACCTATGTGACCTTGTAGAGGGTCGCTGGGACTATTAGAAAATAGCAAGGGTTAGAAAAATACCCCACCCCAAGACCCTGAAAAGTGAGTGCAAAGTGCACTGAAGTTCCCCTAAAGACACAGAAGTCGTGATAGAGGGAAAATGCAAGGAAAACACAAATCAGCAGTGCAACAACGATGGATTCCTGACTGAGGGTACCTGTGGAACAAGGGGACCAAGTCCAAAAGTCACAAGCAAGTCGGAGATGGGCAGATGCCCAAGAAATGCCAACTGTTGGTGCAAAGAAGCTCTTACTAGGCTGAAGAACTGTGAATACTGCAGAAACGACAAGGGCTAGAGACTTCCCCTTTGAAGGATGGATCCCACACGCCTTGGAGAGTCGTGCAGAAGTGTTTTCCCGCCGGATGGACGCCAACAAGCCTTGCTAGCTGCAAATCGTGCGGTTGGCGTTTTTGGACGCTGCTGTGGCCCAGGATAGAACAGGACGGTGCAAATTGGACCAGGAGGTAGAGGGGTCGTCGACCAAGACAAGCAGCCCTCACAGCAGCAGATAGCACCCGGAGAAGTGCCAGAAACAGGCACTACGAGGATGCGTGAAACGGTGCTCGCCTGAAGTCACACAAAGGAGTCCCACGTCGCCGGAGAACAACTTAGGAAGTCGTGCAATGCAGGTTAGAGTGCCGGGGACCCCAGCTTCCGGGTGCACGAAGGATTTCCGCCGGAAGTGCACGGGAGCTGGAGAAGTTTCAAAAGTCGCGAAAACCAACAATGCAGTCTGGCGTGTGGAGGCAAGGACTTACCTCCACCAAACTTGGACTGAAGAGTCACTGGACCGTGGGGGTCTCTTCGACAGTCTTGCTGGATTCGTGGGACCTCGCTCGTCGTCGTGAGGGTATACCCAAGGGACCGTGATGCAGCTTTTTGGTGCCTGCTTTAGCAGGGGGAAGATTCCGTCGACCCACGGGAGATTTCTTCGCAGCTTCTGATGCAGAGAGGAGGCAGACTACCCCCACAGGATGCACACCAAGAAAAACAGTCGAGAAGGCAGCAGGAGCGGCGTTACAATGTTGCAGTAGTCGTCTTAGCTACTTTGTTGCAGTTTTGCAGGCTTCCAGCGCGGTCAGCAGTCGATTTCTTGGCAGAAGGTGAAGAGAGAGATGCAGAGGAACTCTGATGAGCTCTTACATTCGTTATCTAAAGTTTCCCCAGAGACAGAGACCCTAAATAGCCAGAAAAGAGGGTTTGGCTACCTAGGAGAGAGGAAAGGCTACTAACACCTGATGGAGCCTATCAGCAGGAGTCTCTGACGTCACCTGGTGGCACTGGCCACTCAGAGCAGTCCAGTGTGCCAGCAGCACCTCTGTTTCCAAGATGGCAGAGGTCTGGAGCACACTGGAGGAGCTCTGCACACCTCCCAGGGGAGGTGCAGGTCAGGGGAGTGGTCACTCCCCTTTCCTTTGTCCAGTTTCGCGCCAGAGCAGGGGCTAAGGGGTCCCTGAACCGGTGTAGACTGGCTTATGCAGAATTGGGCACATCTGTGCCCAACAAAGCATTTCCAGAGGCTGGGGGAGGCTACTCCTCCCCTGCCTTCACACCATTTTCCAAAGGGAGAGGGTGTCACACCCTCTCTCAGAGGAAGTTCTTTGTTCTGCCATCCTGGGCCAGGCCTGGCTGGACCCCAGGAGGGCAGCTGCCTCTCTGAGGGGTTGGCAGCAGCAGCAGCTGCAGTGAAACCCCAGGAAGGGCAGTTTGGCAGTACCAGGGTCTGTGCTACAGACCACTGGGATCATGGGATTGTGCCAACTATGCCAGGATGGTATAGAGGGGGCAATTCCATGATCATAGACATGTTACATGGCCATATTCGGAGTTACCATGGTGAAGCTACATATAGGTAGTGACCTATATGTAGTGCACGCGTGTAATGGTGTCCCCGCACTCACAAAGTTCAGGGAATTGGCTCTGAACAATGTGGGGGCACCTTGGCTAGTGCCAGGGTGCCCTCACACTAAGTAACTTTGCACCTAACCTTTACCAGGTAAAGGTTAGACATATAGGTGACTTATAAGTTACTTAAGTGCAGTGTAAAATGGCTGTGAAATAACGTGGACGTTATTTCACTCAGGCTGCAGTGGCAGGCCTGTGTAAGAATTGTCAGAGCTTCCTATGGGTGGCAAAAGAAATGCTGCAGCCCATAGGGATCTCCTGGAACCCCAATACCCTGGGTACCTCAGTACCATATACTAGGGAATTATAAGGGTGTTCCAGTAAGCCAATGTAAATTGGTAAAAATGGTCACTAGCCTGTTAGTGACAATTTGAAAGTAATGAGAGAGCATAACCACTGAGGTTCTGGTTAGCAGAGCCTCAGTGAGACAGTTAGGCACCACACAGGGAACATATACATGCACACCTATGAGCACTGGGGCCTGTGTGACAGGGTCCCAGTGACACATACATATAGGCCACAAACCTATGAGCACTGGGGTCCTGACCAGCAGGATCCCAGTGACACATAACAAACATACTGAAACCATAGTGTTTTCACTATGAGCACTGAGGCCTGGCTATCAGGATCCCAGTGAGACAGTGAAAACAGTGACAAACACCCTGACATACACTCACAAACAGGCCAAAAGTGGGGGTAACAAGGCTAGAAAGAGGCTACCTTCTCACACCTACAGGGAATGGACTATACAGTGGAACATAGACCTGGGAGTAGCCACTCCAATGCAGATGGACTCTCCAGATATTTCCACTTAGACAATGAAGACTCATCAGGTCATGGCTAGTCTTATTGTCCTTCGTTTGGGGGGGGGGTTGTGTAGGAAAGTACCATCTTGCCTGGCATGTTACCCCCATTTTTCACTGTATATATGTTGTTTTAGTTGTATGTGTCACTGGGACCCTGGTAACCCAGGGCCCCAGTGCTCATAAGTGTGCCTGAATGTGTTACCTGTGTAGTGACTAACTGTCTCACTGAGGCTCTGCTAATCAGAACCTCAGTGGTTATGCTCTCTCATTTCTTTCCAAATTGTCACTAACAGGCTAGTGACCATTTTTACCAATTTACATTGGCTTACTGGAACACCCTTATAATTCCCTAGTATATGGTACTGAGGTACCCAGGGTATTGGGGTTCCAGGAGATCCCTATGGGCTGCAGCATTTCTTTTGCCACCCATAGGGAGCTCTGACAATTCTTACACAGGCCTGCCACTGCAGCCTGAGTGAAATAACGTCCACGTTATTTCACAGCCATTTTACACTGCACTTAAGTAACTTATAAGTCACCTATATGTCTAACCTTTACCTGGTAAAGGTTAGGTGCAAAGTTACTTAGTGTGAGGGCACCCTGGCACTAGCCAAGGTGCCCCCACATTGTTCAGAGCCAATTCCCTGAACTTTGTGAGTGCGGGGACACCATTACACGCGTGCACTACATATAGGTCACTACCTATATGTAGCTTCACCATGGTAACTCCGAATATGGCCATGTAACATGTCTATGATCATGGAATTGCCCCCTCTATACCATCCTGGCATAGTTGGCACAATCCCATGATCCCAGTGGTCTGGAGCACAGACCCTGGTACTGCCAAACTGCCCTTCCTGGGGTTTCACTGCAGCTGCTGCTGCTGCCAACCCCTCAGACAGGCAGCTGCCCTCCTGGGGTCCAGCCAGGCCTGGCCCAGGATGGCAGAACAAAGAACTTCCTCTGAGAGAGGGTGTGACACCCCCTCCCTTTGGAAAATGGTGTGAAGGCAGGGGAGGAGTAGCCTCCCCCAGCCTCTGGAAATGCTTTGTTGGGCACAGAGGTGCCCAATTCTGCATAAGCCAGTCTACACCGGTTCAGGGACCCCTTAGCCCCTGCTCTGGCGCGAAACTGGACAAAGGAAAGGGAAGTGACCACTCCCCTGACCTGCTCCTCCCCTGGGAGGTGTCCAGAGCTCCTCCAGTGTGCTCCAGACCTCTGCCATCTTGGAAACAGAGGTGCTGCTGGCACACTGGACTGCTCTGAGTGGCCAGTGCCACCAGGTGACGTCAGAGACTCCTGCTGATATTCTCCTTCAGGTGTTAGTAGCCTATCCTCTCTCCTAGGTAGCCAAACCCTCTTTTCTGGCTATTTAGGGTCTCTGTCTCTGGGGAAACTTTAGGTAACGAATGCAAGAGCTCATCCGAGTTCCTCTGCATCTCTCTCTTCACCTTCTGATAAGGAAACGACCGCTGACCGCGCTGGAAGCCTGCAAACCTGCAACATAGTAGCAAAGACGACTACTGCAACTCTGTAACGCTGATCCTGCCGCCTTCTCGACTGTTTTCCTGCTTGTGCATGCTGTGGGGGTAGCCTGCCTCCTCTCTGCACCAGAAGCTCCGAAGAAATCTCCCGTGGGTCGACGGAATCTTCCCCCTGCAACCGCAGGCACCAAAAAGCTGCATCACCGGTCCCTTGGGTCTCCTCTCAGCACGACGAGCGAGGTCCCTCGAATCCAGCGACTCTGTCCAAGTGACCCCCACAGTCCAGTGACTCTTCAGCCCAAGTTTGGTGGAGGTAAGTCCTTGCCTCAGCTCGCTGGGCTGCATTGCTGGGAACCGCAACTTTGCAGCTACTCCGGCCCCTGTGCACTTCCGGCGGAAATCCTTTGTGCACAGCCAAGCCTGGGTCCACGGCACTCTAACCTGCATTGCACGACTTTCTAAGTTGGTCTCCGGCGACGTGGGACTCCTTTGTGCAACTTCGGTGAGCACCGTTTCACGCATCCTCGTAGTGCCTGTTTCTGGCACTTCTCCGGGGGCTACCTGCTTCAGTGAGAGCTCTTTGTCTTGCTCGACGTCCCCTCTCTCTGCAGGTCCAATTTGCGACCTCCTGGTCCCTCCTGGGCCCCAGCAGCGTCCAAAAACGCAAAACGCACGATTTGCGTCTAGAAAGGCTTGTTGGCGTCCTTTCGGCGGAAAAACACTTCTGCACGACTCTCCAATACAAGCGGGATCCGTCCACCAAAGGGGAAGTCTCTAGCCCTTTTTGTTCCTGCAGAAATCTCAGCTTCTTCTGTCCAGTCGAAGCTTCTTTGCACCCGCAGCTGGCATTTCCTGGGCATCTGCCCATCTCCGACTTGCTTGTGACTTTTGGACTTGGTCCCCTTGTTCCACAGGTACCCTAGATTGGAAATCCACAGTTGTTGCATTGCTGGTTTGTGTCTTTCCTGCATTATTCCTCTAACACGACTATTTTGTCCGTAGGGGAACTTTGGTGCACTTTGCACTCACTTTTCAGGGTCTTGGGGAGAGTTATTTTTCTAACTCTCACTATTTTCTAATAGTCCCAGCGACCCTCTACAAGGTCACATAGGTTTGGGGTCCATTCGTGGTTCGCATTCCACTTTTGGAGTATATGGTTTGTGTTGCCCCTATCCCTATGTTTCCCCATTGCATCCTATTGTAACTATACATTGTTTGCACTGTTTTCTAAGACTATACTGCATATTTTTTCTATGGTGTATATATATCTTGTGTATATTTCCTATCCTCTCACTGAGGGTACACTCTAAGATACTTTGGCATATTGTCATAAAAATAAAGTACCTTTATTTTTAGTATAACTGTGTATTGTGTTTTCTTATGATATTGTGCATATGACACTAAGTGGTACTGTAGTAGCTTCACACGTCTCCTAGTTCAGCCTAAGCTGCTCTGCTAAGCTACCATTATCTATCAGCCTAAGCTGCTAGACACCCTATACACTAATAAGGGATAACTGGGCCTGGTGCAAGGTGCAAGTACCCCTTGGTACTCACTACAAGCCAGTCCAGCCTCCTACATTGGTTGTGCAGTGGTGGGATAAGTGCTTGAGACTACTTACCACTCTTGTCATTGTACTTTTCATAAGAGAAAAATATACAAAACAAGGTCAGTGTATATACACATAGCCAAAAAGTTTTGCATTTCCTCTTTTCACTCTTTTCTAAGTGCTGAAAAGTACTCCTAAACTTTCAAAAAGTTCTTAAAAGTTTAAAAAGTTTTTTTCTGTCTTTCCAAAAAGTTCTGAAAACTTTTTTCTCTTTTTCTATCACTTTAACTCTCTCTAAAAATGTCTGGCACAGGCCAAAGTGTTGATCTGTCCAAACTTGCATATGACAACCTTAGCTGGAAAAGAGCAAGGAGTCTCTGTATAGAGAGAGGTTTGAGTGTAGGGAAGAATCCTTCCTTGGAACTGTTACTAAACATGCTTAGAGAACAGGATAAGGCCATAGGTGCCCCATCTGTTGAAAAAGTACCTAATAGTTCCCAATCTGATTCAGGGACTCCCCCAGGAAAAGATTCAGGAAAGAAACTTCCTAGCCTGCCCATTACTAGACAATCTAGCATAGATGGTAATGATGATGAGCCACACCAAATAAATAGTGTTGTCTCACATCATAGCAAAAGCATTTATTCTCACCATACTGGTAGTAATGTTTCTGTAAACCAAGCTGTTAAGTTGGCTTCTGTAAGGGTCAGGTCTCCTTCTGTTCATTCCCATCATAGCTCTGTTTCTAGAAATGTCCCTCCCACCAACCCTGATGACAGAATGTTAGAGAGGGAACTCAATAAGTTGAGGGTGGAACAAACCAGACTGAAGCTTAAAAAGCAACAGCTGGATTTGGATAGACAGTCTTTTGAATTAGAGAAGGAAAGACAGAAGTTGGGTTTAGATACCCATGGTGGCAGCAGCAGTATTCCCCATAGTCATCCTGCAAAAGAGCATGATTCCAGGAATCTGCACAAGATAGTTCCCCCTTATAAGGAGGGGGATGACATTAACAAGTGGTTTGCTGCACTTGAGAGGGCCTGTGTTGTACAGGATGTCCCTCAAAGGCAGTGGGCTGCTATCCTATGGCTATCATTTAGTGGAAAAGGTAGGGATAGGCTCCTTACTGTGAAAGAAAATGATGCTAATAATTTCCAAGTTCTTAAGAATGCACTCCTGGATGGTTATGGCTTAACCACTGAACAGTGCAGGATAAAGTTCAGAGAGACCAAAAAGGAGTCTTCACAAGACTGGGTTGATTTCATTGACCATTCAGTGAAGGCCTTGGAGGGGTGGTTACATGGCAGTAAAGTTACTGATTATGACAGCCTGTATAACTTGATCCTGAGAGAGCATATTCTTAATAATTGTGTGTCTGATTTGTTGCACCAGTACTTGGTGGACTCTGATCTGACCTCTCCCCAAGAATTGGGAAAGAAGGCAGACAAATGGGTCAGAACAAGAGTGAACAGAAAAGTTCATACAGGGGGTGACAAAGATGGCAACAAAAAGAAGGATGGTAAGTCTTCTGACAAGGGTGGGGACAAATCTAAAAATGAGTCTTCATCAGGCCCACAAAAACACTCTGGTGGGGGTGGTGGGTCCAAATCCTCCTTTAATCAGAACAAGGAAAAGAAACCATGGTGCTATTTATGTAAAATAAAAGGCCATTGGACAACAGATCCCAGTTGTCCAAAGAAAGGCACCACAGCTCCTACCACTACAACCCCTACTGCTACACCTAGTGACCCTACTAATAGCAGTGGTGGTGGGAGCAAACCTACTAATAGCCAATCCAAGGGAGTAGCTGGGCTCACTTTTGGTAATTTAGTTGGGGTTGGTCTGATTAGGGAGACCACAGAGGCTACTTTAGTCTCTGAAGGGGCTATTGATTTAGCCACTTTGGTTGCTTGCCCCCATAACTTGGAGAAGTACAAGCAACTAACCCTAATAAATGGTGTTGAGGTCCAGGCCTACAGGGACACAGGTGCCAGTGTCACAATGGTGATTGAGAAACTGGTGCACCCTGAACAACACATACTTGGACACCAGTACCAAGTAACCGATGCTCACAACATAACACAAAGCCACCCCATGGCTGTTGTAAATCTCAACTGGGGGGGGTAACTGGTCCAAAGAAAGTTGTGGTAGCTTCAGATTTACCTGTAGACTGTCTATTAGGGAATGATTTGGAGACATCAGCTTGGTCAGATGTGGAGTTGGAGGCCCATGCAGCAATGCTGGGCATCCCAGGGCATATTTTTGCTTTGACAAGGGCTCAGGCCAAAAAGCAAAAAGGACAGGGAAGCTTGGATCCTGGAACAATGGACCAAGTGCTCCCTATAGCTAGGGCTAGTAGAAGCAAACCACTTCCTACTATCCCTCCCTCAACAGTGGATTCTACTTCTGAGGAAGAAGAATTCCCTCCCTGTGCAGAACCTACACCAGAGGAGCTGGAAGCAGACACTGCTGAGCTTTTGGGTGAAGGGGGGCCTGCCAGAGAGGAGCTGAGTGTGGCACAGCAAACCTGTCCCACATTAGAGGGTCTCAGACAGCAAGCTGTCAAACAGGCTAATGGGGATGTCAGTGACTCTCACAGAATTTACTGGGAGGACAACCTCTTGTACACTGAGCATAGGGATCCTAAACCTGGAGCTGCCAGGAGATTAGTGATTCCTCAGGAGTACAGAAAGTTCCTCCTAACACTGGCACATGACATTCCCTTAGCTGGGCATCTAGGACAAATGAAAACTTGGGACAGACTTGTTCCCCTGTTTCATTGGCCTAGGATGTCTGAGGACACAAAAGAATTTTGCAAGTCCTGTGAAACCTGTCAAGCCAGTGGCAAGACAGGTGGCACTCCAAAGGCACCCCTTATCCCACTGCCTGTGGTTGGGGTTCCCTTTGAAAGGGTAGGGGTTGACATAGTTGGCCCCCTTGACCCTCCTACTGCTTCAGGCAATAGGTTTATCTTGGTGGTAGTGGACCATGCCACAAGATACCCTGAAGCAATTCCTTTAAGGACCACTACAGCTCCTGCAGTGGCAAAGGCCCTCCTGGGAATATTTTCCAGGGTGGGCTTCCCAAAGGAAGTAGTTTCAGACAGAGGAAGCAATTTCATGTCTGCATACTTAAAGGCCATGTGGAAGGAGTGAGGTGTAACGTACAAGTTCACAACACCCTATCATCCACAAACTAATGGACTGGTGGAAAGATTTAATAAAACTCTCAAAGGCATGATTATGGGAATCCCTGAAAAACTCCGCAGGAGATGGGATATCCTTCTACCATGCCTCCTTTTTGCCTACAGGGAGGTACCCCAGAAAGGAGTGGGCTTCAGCCCCTTTGAACTTCTTTTTGGACACCCTGTTAGGGGTCCACTCACACTTGTAAAGGAGGGTTGGGAACAACCTTTAAAAGCTCCTAAACAGGATATTGTGGATTATGTACTTGGCCTCAGATCAAGGATGGCTGAGTACATGAAAAAGGCCAGTAAAAACCTTCAGGCCAGCCAAGAGCTCCAGAAGCAATGGCATGATCAGAAGGCTGTTTTGGTTCAGTACCAACCAGGGCAGAAAGTGTGGGTCTTGGAGCCTGTGGCCCCAAGAGCACTCCAAGATAAATGGAGTGGTCCCCACACAATTGTTGAAAAGAAGGGAGAAGTCACCTATTTAGTTGACTTAGGCACTGCCAGGAGTCCCCTCAGGGTGCTCCATGTCAACCGCCTGAAACCCTACTATGACAGGGCTGATCTCACCCTGCTCATGGCAACTGATGAGGGACAGGAAGAAGACAGTGATCCTCTACCTGATCTCTTCTCTTCCACAGAACAAGATGCTCTTGTGGAAGGTGTAGTTTTGGCTGATTGTCTTACTGCTGAGCAGAAAGATAATTGCATAAATCTCCTAGGACAATTTTCAGAACTCTTCTCTACTGTGCCAGGCACCACTTCTTGGTGTGAGCACACTATAGATACTGGAGACAGTTTACCTGTCAAAAGTAAGATCTATAGGCAGCCTGACCATGTCAGGGACTGCATAAAGCAAGAAGTTCAGAAAATGTTGGAACTAGGAGTGGTTGAGCACTCTGACAGTCCATGGGCTTCTCCTGTGGTACTGGTACCAAAACCCAATTCTAAAGATGGAAAGAAGGAAATGAGGTTTTGTGTAGACTATAGAGGTCTCAACTTGGTAACCAAAACTGATGCTCACCCTATACCCAGGGCAGATGAGCTCATAGATACACTGGCATCTGCCAAGTATCTAAGCACTTTTGATTTGACTGCAGGGTATTGGCAGATCAAATTGTCAGAAGATGCTAAACCTAAGACTGCATTTTCTACCATTGGAGGACATTACCAGTTTACTGTAATGCCTTTTGGTTTGAAAAATGCACCTGCCACTTTTCAGAGGTTGGTGAACACAGTCCTGCAAGGGCTGGAAGCTTTCAGTGCAACATATTTGGACGATATAGCTGTCTTTAGCTCCAGCTGGGATGATCACCTGGTCCACCTATGGAAAGTTTTGGAGGCTCTGCAAAAGGCAGGCCTCACTATCAAGGCTTCAAAGTGCCAGATAGGGCAGGGTAAGGTGGTTTATCTGGGACACCTTGTTGGTGGGGAACAGATTGCACCACTTCAGGGGAAAATCCAAACTATTATTGATTGGGTTCCCCCTACCACTCAGACTCAGGTGAGAGCCTTCCTAGGCCTCACTGGGTATTACAGGAGGTTCATTAAGAACTATGGCTCCATTGCAGCCCCTCTTAATGACCTCACATCCAAGAAAATGCCTAAAAAGGTATTATGGACAGCAAACTGTCAGAAAGCTTTTGAGGAGCTGAAGCAGGCCATGTGCTCTGCACCTGTCCTGAAAAGCCCTTGTTACTCTAAAAAATTTAATGTCCAAACTGATGCATCTGAATTAGGAGTAGGGGCAGTCCTATCACAACTTAATTCTGAGGGCCAGGATCAACCTGTTGCTTTTATTAGTAGGAGGTTGACCCCTAGAGAAAAGCGTTGGTCTGCCATTGAAAGGGAGGCCTTTGCTGTGGTCTGGGCTCTGAAGAAGTTGAGGCCATACTTGTTTGGCACTCACTTCATTGTTCAGACAGACCACAAACCTCTACTTTGGCTAAAACAAATGAAAGGTGAAAATCCTAAATTGTTGAGGTGGTCCATATCCCAACAGGGAATGGACTATACAGTGGAACATAGACCTGGGAGTAGCCACTCCAATGCAGATGGACTCTCCAGATATTTCCACTTAGACAATGAAGACTCATCAGGTCATGGCTAGTCTTATTGTCCTTCGTTTGGGGGGGGGGGTTGTGTAGGAAAGTACCATCTTGCCTGGCATGTTACCCCCATTTTTCACTGTATATATGTTGTTTTAGTTGTATGTGTCACTGGGACCCTGGTAACCCAGGGCCCCAGTGCTCATAAGTGTGCCTGAATGTGTTACCTGTGTAGTGACTAACTGTCTCACTGAGGCTCTGCTAATCAGAACCTCAGTGGTTATGCTCTCTCATTTCTTTCCAAATTGTCACTAACAGGCTAGTGACCATTTTTACCAATTTACATTGGCTTACTGGAACACCCTTATAATTCCCTAGTATATGGTACTGAGGTACCCAGGGTATTGGGGTTCCAGGAGATCCCTATGGGCTGCAGCATTTCTTTTGCCACCCATAGGGAGCTCTGACAATTCTTACACAGGCCTGCCACTGCAGCCTGAGTGAAATAACGTCCACGTTATTTCACAGCCATTTTACACTGCACTTAAGTAACTTATAAGTCACCTATATGTCTAACCTTTACCTGGTAAAGGTTAGGTGCAAAGTTACTTAGTGTGAGGGCACCCTGGCACTAGCCAAGGTGCCCCCACATTGTTCAGAGCCAATTCCCTGAACTTTGTGAGTGCGGGGACACCATTACACGCGTGCACTACATATAGGTCACTACCTATATGTAGCTTCACCATGGTAACTCCGAATATGGCCATGTAACATGTCTATGATCATGGAATTGCCCCCTCTATACCATCCTGGCATAGTTGGCACAATCCCATGATCCCAGTGGTCTGGAGCACAGACCCTGGTACTGCCAAACTGCCCTTCCTGGGGTTTCACTGCAGCTGCTGCTGCTGCCAACCCCTCAGACAGGCAGCTGCCCTCCTGGGGTCCAGCCAGGCCTGGCCCAGGATGGCAGAACAAAGAACTTCCTCTGAGAGAGGGTGTGACACCCCCTCCCTTTGGAAAATGGTGTGAAGGCAGGGGAGGAGTAGCCTCCCCCAGCCTCTGGAAATGCTTTGTTGGGCACAGAGGTGCCCAATTCTGCATAAGCCAGTCTACACCGGTTCAGGGACCCCTTAGCCCCTGCTCTGGCGCGAAACTGGACAAAGGAAAGGGAAGTGACCACTCCCCTGACCTGCTCCTCCCCTGGGAGGTGTCCAGAGCTCCTCCAGTGTGCTCCAGACCTCTGCCATCTTGGAAACAGAGGTGCTGCTGGCACACTGGACTGCTCTGAGTGGCCAGTGCCACCAGGTGACGTCAGAGACTCCTGCTGATATTCTCCTTCAGGTGTTAGTAGCCTATCCTCTCTCCTAGGTAGCCAAACCCTCTTTTCTGGCTATTTAGGGTCTCTGTCTCTGGGGAAACTTTAGATAACGAATGCAAGAGCTCATCCGAGTTCCTCTGCATCTCTCTCTTCACCTTCTGATAAGGAAACGACCGCTGACCGCGCTGGAAGCCTGCAAACCTGCAACATAGTAGCAAAGACGACTACTGCAACTCTGTAACGCTGATCCTGCCGCCTTCTCGACTGTTTTCCTGCTTGTGCATGCTGTGGGGGTAGCCTGCCTCCTCTCTGCACCAGAAGCTCCGAAGAAATCTCCCGTGGGTCGACGGAATCTTCCCCCTGCAACCGCAGGCACCAAAAAGCTGCATCACCGGTCCCTTGGGTCTCCTCTCAGCACGACGAGCGAGGTCCCTCGAATCCAGCGACTCTGTCCAAGTGACCCCCACAGTCCAGTGACTCTTCAGCCCAAGTTTGGTGGAGGTAAGTCCTTGCCTCAGCTCGCTGGGCTGCATTGCTGGGAACCGCAACTTTGCAGCTACTCCGGCCCCTGTGCACTTCCGGCGGAAATCCTTTGTGCACAGCCAAGCCTGGGTCCACGGCACTCTAACCTGCATTGCACGACTTTCTAAGTTGGTCTCCGGCGACGTGGGACTCCTTTGTGCAACTTCGGTGAGCACCGTTTCACGCATCCTCGTAGTGCCTGTTTCTGGCACTTCTCCGGGTGCTACCTGCTTCAGTGAGAGCTCTTTGTCTTGCTCGACGTCCCCTCTCTCTGCAGGTCCAATTTGCGACCTCCTGGTCCCTCCTGGGCCCCAGCAGCGTCCAAAAACGCCAAACGCACGATTTGCGTCTAGAAAGGCTTGTTGGCGTACTTTCGGCGGAAAAACACTTCTGCACGACTCTCCAAGGCGAGAGGGATCCGTCCACCAAAGGTGAAGTCTCTAGCTCTTTTTGTTCCTGCAGAAACCTCAGCTTCTTCTGTCCAGTCGAAGCTTCTTTGCACCCGCAGCTGGCATTTCCTGGGCATCTGCCCATCTCCGACTTGCTTGTGACTTTTGCACTTGGTCCCCTTGTTCCACAGGTACCCTAGATAGGAAATCCACAGTTGTTGCATTGCTGGTTTGTGTCTTTCCTGCATTATTCCTCTAACACGACTATTTTGTCCTTAGGGGAACTTTGGTGCACTTTGCACTCACTTTTCAGGGTCTTGGGGAGGGTTATTTTTCTAACTCTCACTATTTTCTAATAGTCCCAGCGACCCTCTACAAGGTCACATAGGTTTGGGGTCCATTCGTGGTTCGCATTCCACTTTTGGAGTATATGGTTTGTGTTGCCCCATCCCTATGTTTCCCCATTGCATCCTATTGTAACTATACATTGTTTGCACTGTTTTCTAAGACTATACTGCATATTTTTTCTATGGTGTATATATATCTTGTGTATATTTCCTATCCTCTCACTGAGGGTACACTCTAAGATACTTTGGCATATTGTCATAAAAATAAAGTACCTTTATTTTTAGTATAACTGTGTATTGTGTTTTCTTATGATATTGTGCATATGACACTAAGTGGTACTGTAGTAGCTTCACACGTCTCCTAGTTCAGACTAAGCTGCTCTGCTAAGCTACCATTATCTATCAGCCTAAGCTGCTAGACACCCTATACACTAATAAGGGATAACTGGGCCTGGTGCAAGGTGCAAGTACCCCTTGGTACTCACTACAAGCCAGTCCAGCCTCCTACATTGGTTGTGCAGTGGTGGGATAAGTGCTTGAGACTACTTACCACTCTTGTCATTGTACTTTTCATAAGAGAAAAATATACAAAACAAGGTCAGTGTATATACACATAGCCAAAAAGTTTTGCATTTCCTCTTTTCACTCTTTTCTAAGTGCTGAAAAGTACTCCTAAACTTTCAAAAAGTTCTTAAAAGTTTAAAAAGTTTTTTTCTGTCTTTCCAAAAAGTTCTGAAAACTTTTTTCTCTTTTTCTATCACTTTAACTCTCTCTAAAAATGTCTGGCACAGGCCAAAGTGTTGATCAGTCCAAACTTGCATATGACAACCTTAGCTGGAAAAGAGCAAGGAGTCTCTGTATAGAGAGAGGTTTGAGTGTAGGGAAGAATCCTTCCTTGGAACTGTTACTAAACATGCTTAGAGAACAGGATAAGGCCATAGGTGCCCCATCTGTTGAAAAAGTACCTAATAGTTCCCAATCTGATTCAGGGACTCCCCCAGGAAAAGATTCAGGAAAGAAACTTCCTAGCCTGCCCATTACTAGACAATCTAGCATAGATGGTAATGATGATGAGCCACACCAAATAAATAGTGTTGTCTCACATCATAGCAAAAGCATTTATTCTCACCATACTGGTAGTAATGTTTCTGTAAACCAAGCTGTTAAGTTGGCTTCTGTAAGGGACAGGTCTCCTTCTGTACATTCCCATCATAGCTCTGTTTCTAGAAATGTCCCTCCCACCAACCCTGATGACAGAATGTTAGAGAGGGAACTCAATAAGTTGAGGGTGGAACAAACCAGACTGAAGCTTAAAAAGCAACAGCTGGATTTGGATAGACAGTCTTTTGAATTAGAGAAGGAAAGACAGAAGTTGGGTTTAGATACCCATGGTGGCAGCAGCAGTATTCCCCATAGTCATCCTGCAAAAGAGCATGATTCCAGGAATCTGCACAAGATAGTTCCCCCTTATAAGGAGGGGGATGACATTAACAAGTGGTTTGCTGCACTTGAGAGGGCCTGTGTTGTACAGGATGTCCCTCAAAGGCAGTGGGCTGCTATCCTATGGCTATCATTTAGTGGAAAAGGTAGGGATAGGCTCCTTACTGTGAAAGAAAATGATGCTAATAATTTCCAAGTTCTTAAGAATGCACTCCTGGATGGTTATGGCTTAACCACTGAACAGTACAGGATAAAGTTCAGAGAGACCAAAAAGGAGTCTTCACAAGACTGGGTTGATTTCATTGACCATTCAGTGAAGGCCTTGGAGGGGTGGTTACATGGCAGTAAAGTTACTGATTATGACAGCCTGTATAACTTGATCCTGAGAGAGCATATTCTTAATAATTGTGTGTCTGATTTGTTGCACCAGTACTTGGTGGACTCTGATCTGACCTCTCCCCAAGAATTGGGAAAGAAGGCAGACAAATGGGTGAGAACAAGAGTGAACAGAAAAGTTCATACAGGGGGTGACAAAGATGGCAACAAAAAGAAGGATGGTAAGTCTTCTGACAAGGGTGGGGACAAATCTAAAAATGAGTCTTCATCAGGCCCACAAAAACACTCTGGTGGGGGTGGTGGGTCCAAATCCTCCTTTAATCAGAACAAGGAAAAGAAACCATGGTGCTATTTATGTAAAATAAAAGGCCATTGGACAACAGATCCCAGTTGTCCAAAGAAAGGCACCACAGCTCCTACCACTACAACCCCTACTGCTACACCTAGTGTCCCTACTAATAGCAGTGGTGGTGGGAGCAAACCTACTAATAGCCAATCCAAGGGAGTAGCTGGGCTCACTTTTGGTAATTTAGTTGGGGTTGGTCTGATTAGGGAGACCACAGAGGCTACTTTAGTCTCTGAAGGGGCTATTGATTTAGCCAGTTTGGTTGCTTGCCCCCATAACTTGGAGAAGTACAAGCAACTAACCCTAATAAATGGTGTTGAGGTCCAGGCCTACAGGGACACAGGTGCCAGTGTCACAATGGTGATTGAGAAACTGGTGCACCCTGAACAACACATACTTGTAAACCAGTACCAAGTAACCGATGCTCACAACATAACACAAAGCCACCCCATGGCTGTTGTGAATCTCAACTGGGGGGGGTAACTGGTCCAAAGAAAGTTGTGGTAGCTTCAGATTTACCTGTAGACTGTCTATTAGGGAATGATTTGGAGACATCAGCTTGGTCAGATGTGGAGTTGGAGGCCCATGCAGCAATGCTGGGCATCCCAGGGCATATTTTTGCTTTGACAAGGGCTCAGGCCAAAAAGCAAAAAGGACAGGGAAGCTTGGATCCTGGAACAATGGACCAAGTGCTCCCTAAAGCTAGGGCTAGTAGAAGCAAACCACTTCCTACTATCCCTCCCTCTACAGTGGATTCTACTTCTGAGGAAGAAGAATTCCCTCCCTGTGCAGAACCTACACCAGAGGAGCTGGAAGCAGACACTGCTGAGCTTTTGGGTGAAGGGGGGCCTGCCAGAGAGGAGCTGAGTGTGGCACAGCAAACCTGTCCCACATTAGAGGGTCTCAGACAGCAAGCTGTCAAACAGGCTAATGGGGATGTCAGTGACTCTCACAGAATTTACTGGGAGGACAACCTCTTGTACACTGAGCATAGGGATCCTAAACCTGGAGCTGCCAGGAGATTAGTGATTCCTCAGGAGTACAGAAAGTTCCTCCTAACACTGGCACATGACATTCCCTTAGCTGGGCATCTAGGACAAATGAAAACTTGGGACAGACTTGTTCCCCTGTTTCATTGGCCTAGGATGTCTGAGGACACAAAAGAATTTTGCAAGTCCTGTGAAACCTGTCAAGCCAGTGGCAAGACAGGTGGCACTCCAAAGGCACCCCTTATCCCACTGCCTGTGGTTGGGGTTCCCTTTGAAAGGGTAGGGGTTGACATAGTTGGCCCCCTTGACCCTCCTACTGCTTCAGGCAATAGGTTTATCTTGGTGGTAGTGGACCATGCCACAAGATACCCTGAAGCAATTCCTTTAAGGACCACTACAGCTCCTGCAGTGGCAAAGGCCCTCCTGGGAATATTTTCCAGGGTGGGCTTCCCAAAGGAAGTAGTATCAGACAGAGGAAGCAATTTCATGTCTGCATACTTAAAGGCCATGTGGAAGGAGTGTGGTGTAACGTACAAGTTCACAACACCCTATCATCCACAAACTAATGGACTGGTGGAGAGATTTAATAAAACTCTCAAAGGCATGATTATGGGAATCCCTGAAAAACTCCGCAGGAGATGGGATATCCTTCTACCATGCATCCTTTTTGCCTACAGGGAGGTACCCCAGAAAGGAGTGGGCTTCAGCCCCTTTGAACTTCTTTTTGGACACCCTGTTAGGGGTCCACTCACACTTGTAAAGGAGGGTTGGGAACAACCTTTAAAAGCTCCTAAACAGGATATTGTGGATTATGTACTTGGCCTCAGATCAAGGATGGCTGAGTACATGAAAAAGGCCAGTAAAAACCTTCAGGCCAGCCAAGAGCTCCAGAAGCAATGGCATGATCAGAAGGCTGTTTTGGTTCAGTACCAACCAGGGCAGAAAGTGTGGGTCTTGGAGCCTGTGGCCCCAAGAGCACTCCAAGATAAATGGAGTGGTCCCCACACAATTGTTGAAAAGAAGGGAGAAGTCACCTATTTAGTTGACTTAGGCACTGCCAGGAGTCCCCTCAGGGTGCTCCATGTCAACCGCCTGAAACCCTACTATGACAGGGCTGATCTCACCCTGCTCATGGCAACTGATGAGGGACAGGAAGAAGACAGTGATCCTCTACCTGATCTCTTCTCTTCCACAGAACAAGATGCTCTTGTGGAAGGTGTAGTTTTGGCTGATTGTCTTTCTGCTGAGCAGAAAGATAATTGCATAAATCTCCTAGGACAATTTTCAGAACTCTTCTCTACTGTGCCAGGCACCACTTCTTGGTGTGAGCACACTATAGATACTGGAGACAGTTTACCTGTCAAAAGTAAGATCTATAGGCAGCCTGACCATGTCAGGGACTGCATAAAGCAAGAAGTTCAGAAAATGTTGGAACTAGGAGTGGTTGAGCACTCTGACAGTCCATGGGCTTCTCCTGTGGTACTGGTACCAAAACCCAATTCTAAAGATGGAAAGAAGGAAATGAGGTTTTGTGTAGACTATAGAGGTCTCAACTTGGTAACCAAAACTGATGCTCACCCTATACCCAGGGCAGATGAGCTCATAGATACACTGGCATCTACCAAGTATCTAAGCACTTTTGATTTGACTGCAGGGTATTGGCAGATCAAATTGTCAGAAGATGCTAAACCTAAGACTGCATTTTCTACCATTGGAGGACATTACCAGTTTACTGTAATGCCTTTTGGTTTGAAAAATGCACCTGCCACTTTTCAGAGGTTGGTGAACACAGTCCTGCAAGGGCTGGAAGCTTTCAGTGCAGCATATTTGGACGATATAGCTGTCTTTAGCTCCAGCTGGGATGATCACCTGGTCCACCTATGGAAAGTTTTGGAGGCTCTGCAAAAGGCAGGCCTCACTATCAAGGCTTCAAAGTGCCAAATAGGGCAGGGTAAGGTGGTTTATCTGGGACACCTTGTTGGTGGGGAACAGATTGCACCACTTCAGGGGAAAATCCAAACTATTATTGATTGGGTTCCCCCTACCACTCAGACTCAGGTGAGAGCCTTCCTAGGCCTCACTGGGTATTACAGGAGGTTCATTAAGAACTATGGCTCCATTGCAGCCCCTCTTAATGACCTCACATCCAAGAAAATGCCTAAAAAGGTATTATGGACAGCAAACTGTCAGAAAGCTTTTGAGGAGCTGAAGCAGGCCATGTGCTCTGCACCTGTCCTGAAAAGCCCTTGTTACTCTAAAAAATTCTATGTCCAAACTGATGCATCTGAATTAGGAGTAGGGGCAGTCCTATCACAACTTAATTCTGAGGGCCAGGATCAACCTGTTGCTTTTATTAGTAGGAGGTTGACCCCTAGAGAAAAGCGTTGGTCTGCCATTGAGAGGGAGGCCTTTGCTGTGGTCTGGGCTCTGAAGAAGTTGAGGCCATACTTGTTTGGCACTCACTTCATTGTTCAGACAGACCACAAACCTCTACTTTGGCTAAAACAAATGAAAGGTGAAAATCCTAAATTGTTGAGGTGGTCCATATCCCTACAGGGAATGGACTATACAGTGGAACATAGACCTGGGAGTAGCCACTCCAATGCAGATGGACTCTCCAGATATTTCCACTTAGACAATGAAGACTCATCAGGTCATGGCTAGTCTTATTGTCCTTCGTTTGGGGGGGGGGGTTGTGTAGGAAAGTACCATCTTGCCTGGCATGTTACCCCCATTTTTCACTGTATATATGTTGTTTTAGTTGTATGTGTCACTGGGACCCTGGTAACCCAGGGCCCCAGTGCTCATAAGTGTGCCTGAATGTGTTACCTGTGTAGTGACTAACTGTCTCACTGAGGCTCTGCTAATCAGAACCTCAGTGGTTATGCTCTCTCATTTCTTTCCAAATTGTCACTAACAGGCTAGTGACCATTTTTACCAATTTACATTGGCTTACTGGAACACCCTTATAATTCCCTAGTATATGGTACTGAGGTACCCAGGGTATTGGGGTTCCAGGAGATCCCTATGGGCTGCAGCATTTCTTTTGCCACCCATAGGGAGCTCTGACAATTCTTACACAGGCCTGCCACTGCAGCCTGCGTGAAATAACGTCCACGTTATTTCACAGCCATTTTACACTGCACTTAAGTAACTTATAAGTCACCTATATGTCTAACCTTTACCTGGTAAAGGTTAGGTGCAAAGTTACTTGGTGTGAGGGCACCCTGGCACTAGCCAAGGTGCCCCCACATTGTTCAGAGCCAATTCCCTGAACTTTGTGAGTGCGGGGACACCATTACACGCGTGCACTACATATAGGTCACTACCTATATGTAGCTTCACCATGGTAACTCCGAATATGGCCATGTAACATGTCTATGATCATGGAATTGCCCCCTCTATACCATCCTGGCATAGTTGGCACAATCCCATGATCCCAGTGGTCTGGAGCACAGACCCTGGTACTGCCAAACTGCCCTTCCTGGGGTTTCACTGCAGCTGCTGCTGCTGCCAACCCCTCAGACAGGCAGCTGCCCTCCTGGGGTCCAGCCAGGCCTGGCCCAGGATGGCAGAACAAAGAACTTCCTCTGAGAGAGGGTGTGACACCCCCTCCCTTTGGAAAATGGTGTGAAGGCAGGGGAGGAGTAGCCTCCCCCAGCCTCTGGAAATGCTTTGTTGGGCACAGAGGTGCCCAATTCTGCATAAGCCAGTCTACACCGGTTCAGGGACCCCTTAGCCCCTGCTCTGGCACGAAACTGGACAAAGGAAAGGGAAGTGACCACTCCCCTGACCTGCTCCTCCCCTGGGAGGTGTCCAGAGCTCCTCCAGTGTGCTCCAGACCTCTGCCATCTTGGAAACAGAGGTGCTGCTGGCACACTGGACTGCTCTGAGTGGCCAGTGCCACCAGGTGACGTCAGAGACTCCTGCTGATATTCTCCTTCAGGTGTTAGTAGCCTATCCTCTCTCCTAGGTAGCCAAACCCTCTTTTCTGGCTATTTAGGGTCTCTGTCTCTGGGGAAACTTTAGATAACGAATGCAAGAGCTCATCCGAGTTCCTCTGCATCTCTCTCTTCACCTTCTGATAAGGAAACGACCGCTGACCGCGCTGGAAGCCTGCAAACCTGCAACATAGTAGCAAAGACGACTACTGCAACTCTGTAACGCTGATCCTGCCGCCTTCTCGACTGTTTTCCTGCTTGTGCATGCTGTGGGGGTAGCCTGCCTCCTCTCTGCACCAGAAGCTCCGAAGAAATCTCCCGTGGGTCGACGGAATCTTCCCCCTGCAACCGCAGGCACCAAAAAGCTGCATCACCGGTCCCTTGGGTCTCCTCTCAGCACGACGAGCGAGGTCCCTCGAATCCAGCGACTCTGTCCAAGTGACCCCCACAGTCCAGTGACTCTTCAGCCCAAGTTTGGTGGAGGTAAGTCCTTGCCTCAGCTCGCTGGGCTGCATTGCTGGGAACCGCGACTTTGCAGCTACTCCGGCCCCTGTGCACTTCCGGCGGAAATCCTTTGTGAACAGCCAAGCCTGGGTCCACGGCACTCCAACCTGCATTGCACGACTTTCTAAGTTGGTCTCCGGCGACGTGGGACTCCTTTGTGCAACTTCGGTGAGCACCGTTTCACGCATCCTCGTAGTGCCTGTTTCTGGCACTTCTCCGGGTGCTACCTGCTTCAGTGAGAGCTCTTTGTCTTGCTCGACGTCCCCTCTCTCTGCAGGTCCAATTTGCGACCTCCTGGTCCCTCCTGGGCCCCAGCAGCGTCCAAAAACGCAAAACGAACGATTTGCGTCTAGAAAGGCTTGTTGGCCTCCTTTCGGCGGAAAAACACTTCTGCACGACTCGCCAAGGCGAGCGGGATCCGTCCACCAAAGGGGAAGTCTCTAGCCCTTTTTGTTCCTGCAGAAATCTCAGCTTCTTCTGTCCAGTCGAAGCTTCTTTGCACCCGCAGCTGGCATTTCCTGGGCATCTGCCCATCTCCGACTTGCTTGTGACTTTTGGACTTGGTCCCCTTGTTCCACAGGTACCCTAGATTGGAAATCCACAGTTGTTGCATTGCTGGTTTGTGTCTTTCCTGCATTATTCCTCTAACACGACTATTTTGTCCTTAGGGGAACTTTGGTGCACTTTGCACTCACTTTTCAGGGTCTTGGGGAGGGTTATTTTTCTAACTCTCACTATTTTCTAATAGTCCCAGCGACCCTCTACAAGGTCACATAGGTTTGGGGTCCATTCGTGGTTCGCATTCCACTTTTGGAGTATATGGTTTGTGTTGCCCCTATCCCTATGTTTCCCCATTGCATCCTATTGTAACTATACATTGTTTGCACTGTTTTCTAAGACTATACTGCATATTTTTTCTATGGTGTATATATATCTTGTGTATATTTCCTATCCTCTCACTGAGGGTACACTCTAAGATACTTTGGCATATTGTCATAAAAATAAAGTACCTTTATTTTTAGTATAACTGTGTATTGTGTTTTCTTATGATATTGTGCATATGACACTAAGTGGTACTGTAGTAGCTTCACACGTCTCCTAGTTCAGCCTAAGCTGCTCTGCTAAGCTACCATTATCTATCAGCCTAAGCTGCTAGACACCCTATACACTAATAAGGGATAACTGGGCCTGGTGCAAGGTGCAAGTACCCCTTGGTACTCACTACAAGCCAGTCCAGCCTCCTACATTGGTTGTGCAGTGGTGGGATAAGTGCTTGAGACTACTTACCACTCTTGTCATTGTACTTTTCATAAGAGAAAAATATACAAAACAAGGTCAGTGTATATACACATAGCCAAAAAGTTTTGCATTTCCTCTTTTCACTCTTTTCTAAGTGCTGAAAAGTACTCCTAAACTTTCAAAAAGTTCTTAAAAGTTTAAAAAGTTTTTTTCTGTCTTTCCAAAAAGTTCTGAAAACTTTTTTCTCTTTTTCTATCACTTTAACTCTCTCTAAAAATGTCTGGCACAGGCCAAAGTGTTGATCTGTCCAAACTTGCATATGACAACCTTAGCTGGAAAAGAGCAAGGAGTCTCTGTATAGAGAGAGGTTTGAGTGTAGGGAAGAATCCTTCCTTGGAACTGTTACTAAACATGCTTAGAGAACAGGATAAGGCCATAGGTGCCCCATCTGTTGAAAAAGTACCTAATAGTTCCCAATCTGATTCAGGGACTCCCCCAGGAAAAGATTCAGGAAAGAAACTTCCTAGCCTGCCCATTACTAGACAATCTAGCATAGATGGTAATGATGATGAGCCACACCAAATAAATAGTGTTGTCTCACATCATAGCAAAAGCATTTATTCTCACCATACTGGTAGTAATGTTTCTGTAAACCAAGCTGTTAAGTTGGCTTCTGTAAGGGTCAGGTCTCCTTCTGTTCATTCCCATCATAGCTCTGTTTCTAGAAATGTCCCTCCCACCAACCCTGATGACAGATTGTTAGAAAGGGAGCTCAATAGATTGAGAGTGGAACAAACCAGATTGAAGCTCAAGAAGCAACAGCTGGATTTTGATAGACAGTCTTTAGAAATAGAGAGGGAAAGACAGAAGTTGGGTTTAGATACCCATGGTGGCAGCAGCAGTGTAGGAGGCTGGACTGGCTTGTAGTGAGTACCAAGGGGTACTTGCACCTTGCACCAGGCCCAGTTATCCCTTATTAGTGTATAGGGTGTCTAGCAGCTTAGGCTGATAGATAATGGTAGCTTAGCAAAGCAGCTCAGGCTGAACTAGGAGACGTGTGAAGCTACTACAGTACCACTTAGTGTCATATGCACAATATCATAAGAAAACACAATACACAGTTATACTAAAAATAAAGGTACTTTATTTTTATGACAATATGCCAAAGTATCTTAGAGTGTACCCTCAGTGAGAGGATAGGAAATATACACAAGATATATATACACAATAGCAAAAATATGCAGTATAGTCTTAGAAAACAGTGCAAACAATGTATAGTTACAATAGGATGCAATGGGGAAACATAGGGATAGGGGCAACACAAACCATATACTCCAAAAGTGGAATGTGAACCACGAATGGACCCCAAACCTATGTGACCTTGTAGAGGGTCGCTGGGACTATCAGAAAATAGTGAGAGTTAGAAAAATAACCCTCCCCAAGACCCTGAAAAGTGAGTGCAAAGTGCACCAAAGTTCCCCTAAGGACAAAATAGTCGTGTTAGAGGGAGAATGCAAGGAAAACACAAATCAGCAATGCAACAACGATGGATTCCTGTCTGAAGGTACCTGTGGAACAAGGGGACCCAGTCCAAAAGTCACAAGCAGCTCGGAGATGGGCAGATGCCCAAGAAATGCCAGCGGTTGGTGCAAAGAAGCTCTTACTAGGCTGAAGAACTGTGAATACTGCAGGAACGACAAGGGCTAGAGACTTCCCCTTTGGAGGATGGATCCCCCACGCCTTGGAGAGTCGTGCAGAAGTGTTTTCCCGCCGGATGGACGCCAACAAGCCTTGCTACACGCAAATCGTGCGTTTGGCGTTTTTGGACGCTGCTGGGGCCCAGGAGGGACCAGGAGGTCGCAAATTGGACCTGCAGAGAGAGGGGACGTCGTGCAAGACAAAGAGCCCTCACTGAAGCAGGTAGCACCCGGAGAAGTGCCAGAAACAGGCACTACTAGGATGCGTGAAACGGTGCTCGCCGAAGTTGCACAAAGGAGTCCCACGTCGCCGGAGACCAACTTAGAAAGTCGTGCAATGCAGGTTAGAGTGCCGTGGACCCAGGCTTGGCTGTGCACACAGGATTTCCGCCGGAAGTGCACAGGGGCCGGAGAAGCTTGCAAAGTCGCGGTTCCCAGCAATGCAGCCCAGCGAGGTGAGGCAAGGACTTACCTCCACCAAACTTGGGCTGAAGAGTCACTGGACCGTGGGGGTCACTTGGACGGTGTCGCTGGATTCGAGGGACCTCGCTCGTCGTGCTGAGAGGAGACCCAAGGGACCGGAGATGCAGCTTTTTGGTGCCTGCGGTTGCAGGGGGAAGATTCCGTCGACCCACGGGAGATTTCTTCGGAGCTTCTGGTGCAGAGAGGAGGCAGACTACCCCCACAGCATGCACAAGCAGGAAAACAGTCGAGAAGGCGGCAGGATCAGCGTTACAGAGTTGCAGTAGTCGTCTTTGCTACTATGTTGCAGGTTTGCAGGCTTCCAGCGCGGTCAGCGGTCGATTCCTTATCAGAAGGTGAAGAGGGAGATGCAGAGGAACTCGGCTGAGCTCATGCATTCGTTATCTAAAGTTTCCCCAGAGACAGAGACCCTAAATAGCCAGAAAAGAGGGTTTGGCTACCTAGGAGAGAGGAAAGGCTACTAACACCTGAAGGAGCCTATCACAAGGAGTCTCTGACGTCACCTGGTGGCACTGGCCACTCAGAGCAGTCCAGTGTGCCAGCAGCACCTCTGTTTCCAAGATGGCAGAGGTCTGGAGCACACTGGAGGAGCTCTGGACACCTCCCAGGGGAGGTGCAGGTCAGGGGAGTGGTCACTCCCCTTTCCTTTGTCCAGTTTCGCGCCAGAGCAGGGGCTAAGGGGTCCCTGAACCGGTGTAGACTGGCTTATGCTGAATTGGGCACCTCTGTGCCCAACAAAGCATTTCCAGAGGCTGGGGGAGGCTACTCCTCCCCTGCCTTCACACCATTTTCCAAAGGGAGAGGGTGTCACACCCTCTCTCAGAGGAAGTTCTTTGTTCTGCCATCCTGGGCCAGGCCTGGCTGGACCCCAGGAGGGCAGCTGCCTGTCTGAGGGGTTGGCAGCAGCAGCAGCTGCAGAGAAACCCCAGGAAGGGCCGTCTGGCAGTACCAGGGTCTGTGCTACAGACCACTGGGATCATGGAATTGTCCCAACAATGCCAGGATGGCATAGAGGGGGCAATTCCATGATCATAGACATGTTACATGGCCATATTCGGAGTTACCATGGTGAAGCTACATATAGGTAGTGACCTATATGTAGTGCACGCGTGTAATGGTGTCCCCGCACTCACAAAGTTCAGTGAATTGGCTCTGAACAATGTGGGGGCACCTTGGCTAGTGCCAGGGTGCCCTCACACTAAGTAACTTTGCACCTAACCTTTACCAGGTAAAGGTTAGACATATAGGTGACTTATAAGTTACTTAAGTGCAGTGTAAAATGGCTGTGAAATAACGTGGACGTTATTTCACTCAGGCTGCAGTGGCAGGCCTGTGTAAGAATTGTCAGAGCTCCCTATGGGTGGCAAAAGAAATGCTGCAGCCCATAGGGATCTCCTGGAACCCCAATACCCTGGGTACCTCAGTACCATATACTAGGGGATTATAAGGGTGTTCCAGTAAGCCAATGTAAATTGGTAAAAATGGTCACTAGCCTGTCAGTGACAATTTGGAAAGAAATGAGAGAGCATAACCACTGAGGTTCTGATTAGCAGAGCCTCAGTGAGACAGTTAGTCACTACACAGGTAACACATACAGGCACACTTATGAGCACTGGGGCCCTGGGTTACCAGGGTCCCAGTGACACATACAACTAAAACAACATATATACAGTGAAAAATGGGGGTAACATGCCAGGCAAGATGGTACTTTCCTACACAACCCCCCCCCAAACGAAGGACAATAAGACTAGCCATTACCTGATGAGTCTTCATTGTCTAAGTGGAAATATCTGGAGAGTCCATCTGCATTGGAGTGGCTACTCCCAGGTCTATGTTCCACTGTATAGTCCATTCCCTGTAGGGATATGGACCACCTCAACAATTTAGGATTTTCACCTTTCATTTGTTTTAGCCAAAGTAGAGGTTTGTGGTCTGTCTGAACAATGAAGTGAGTGCCAAACAGGTATGGCCTCAACTTCTTCAGAGCCCAGACCACAGCAAAGGCCTCCCTCTCAATGGCAGACCAACGCTTTTCTCTAGGGGTCAACCTTCTACTAATAAAAGCAACAGGTTGATCCTGGCCCTCAGAATTAAGTTGTGATAGGACTGCCCCTACTCCTAATTCAGATGCATCAGTTTGGACATAGAATTTTTTAGAGTAACAAGGGCTTTTCAGGACAGGTGCAGAGCACATGGCCTGCTTCAGCTCCTCAAAAGCTTTCTGACAGTTTGCTGTCCATAATACCTTTTTAGGCATTTTCTTGGATGTGAGGTCATTAAGAGGGGCTGCAATGGAGCCATAGTTCTTAATGAACCTCCTGTAATACCCAGTGAGGCCTAGGAAGGCTCTCACCTGAGTCTGAGTGGTAGGGGGAATCCAATCAATAATAGTTTGGATTTTCCCCTGAAGTGGTGCAATCTGTTCCCCACCAACAAGGTGTCCCAGATAAACCACTTTACCCTGCCCTATCTGGCACTTTGAAGCCTTGATAGTGAGGCCTGCCTTTTGCAGGGCCTCCAAAACTTTCCAAAGGTGGACCAGGTGATCATCCCAGCTGGAGCTAAAGACAGCTATATCATCCAAATATGCTGCACTGAAAGCTTCCAGCCCTTGCAGGACTGTGTTCACCAACCTCTGAAAAGTGGCAGGTGCATTTTTCAAACCAAAAGGCATTACAGTAAACTGGTAATGTCCTCCAATGGTAGAAAATGCAGTCTTAGGTTTAGCATCTTCTGACATTTTGATCTGCCAATACCCTGCAGTCAAATCAAAAGTGCTTAGATACTTGGCAGATGCCAGTGTATCTATTAGCTCATCTGCCCTGGGTATAGGGTGAGCATCTGTTTTGGTTACCAAGTTGAGACCTCTATAGTCTACACAAAACCTCATTTCCTTCTTTCCATCTTTAGAATTGGGTTTTGGTACCAGTACCACAGGAGAAGCCCATGGACTGTCAGAGTGCTCAACCACTCCTAGTTCCAACATCTTCTGAACTTCTTGCTTTATGCAGTCCCTGACATGGTCAGGCTGCCTATAGATCTTACTTTTGACAGGTAAACTGTCTCCAGTATCTATAGTGTGCTCACACCAAGAAGTGGTGCCTGGCACAATGGAGAAGAGTTCTGAAAATTGTCCTAGGAGATTTATGCAATTATCTTTCTGCTCAGCAGTAAGACAATCAGCCAAAACTACCCCTTCCACAAGAGCATCTTGTTCTGTGGAAGAGAAGAGATCAGGTAGAGGATCACTGTCTTCTTCCTGTCCCTCATCTGTTGCCATGAGCAGGGTGAGATCAGCCCTGTCATAGTAGGGTTTCAGGCGGTTGACATGGAGCACCCTAAGGGGACTCCTGGCAGTGCCTAAGTCAACCAAGTAGGTGACTTCACCCTTCTTTTCAACAATTGTGTGTGGACCACTCCATTTATCTTGGAGTGCTCTTGGGGCCACAGGCTCCAAGACCCACACTTTCTGCCCTGGTTGGTACTGAACCAAAACAGCCTTCTGATCATGCCATTGCTTCTGGAGCTCTTGGCTGGCCTGAAGGTTTTTACTGGCCTTTTTCATGTACTCAGCCATCCTTGATCTGAGGCCAAGTACATAGTCCACAATATCCTGCTTAGGAGCTTTTAAAGGTTGTTCCCAACCCTCCTTTACAAGTGTGAGTGGACCCCTAACAGGGTGTCCAAAAAGAAGTTCAAAGGGGCTGAAGCCCACTCCTTTCTGGGGTACCTCCCTGTAGGCAAAAAGGAGGCATGGTAGAAGGATATCCCATCTCCTGCGGAGTTTTTCAGGGAGTCCCATAATCATGCCTTTGAGAGTTTTATTAAATCTCTCCACCAGTCCATTTGTTTGTGGATGATAGGGTGTTGTGAACTTGTAAGTTACACCACACTCCTTCCACATGGCCTTTAAGTATGCAGACATGAAATTGCTTCCTCTGTCTGATACTACTTCCTTTGGGAAGCCCACCCTGGAAAATATTCCCAGGAGGGCCTTTGCCACTGCAGGAGCTGTAGTGGTCCTTAAAGGAATAGCTTCAGGATATCTTGTGGCATGGTCCACTACCACCAAGATAAACCTATTGCCTGAAGCAGTAGGAGGGTCAAGGGGGCCAACTATGTCAACCCCTACCCTTTCAAAGGGAACCCCAACCACAGGCAGTGGGATAAGGGGTGCCTTTGGAGTGCCACCTGTCTTGCCACTGGCTTGACAGGTTTCACAGGACTTACAAAAATCTTTTGTGTCCTCAGACATCCTAGGCCAATGAAACAGTGGTACCAATCTGTCCCAAGTTTTCATTTGACCCAGGTGTCCAGCTAAGGGAATGTCATGTGCCAGTGTTAGGAGGAACTTTCTGTACTCCTGAGGAATCACTAATCTCCTGGCAGCTCCAGGTTTAGGATCCCTTTGCTCAGTGTACAAGAGGTTGTCCTCCCAGTAAACTCTGTGTGAGTCACTGACATCCCCATTAGCCTGTTTGACAGCTTGCTGTCTGAGACCCTCTAATGTGGGACAGGTTTGCTGTGCCACACTCAGCTCCTCTCTGGCAGGCCCCCCTTCACCCAAAAGCTCAGCAGTGTCTGCTTCCAGCTCCTCTGGTGTAGGTTCTGCACAGGGAGGGAATTCTTCTTCCTCAGAAGTAGAATCCACTGTAGAGGGAGGGATAGTAGGAAGTGGTTTGCTTCTACTAGCCCTAGCTTTAGGGAGCACTTGGTCCATTGTTCCAGGATCCAAGCTTCCCTGTCCTTTTTGCTTTTTGGCCTGAGCCCTTGTCAAAGCAAAAATATGCCCTGGGATGCCCAGCATTGCTGCATGGGCCTCCAACTCCACATCTGACCAAGCTGATGTCTCCAAATCGTTCCCTAATAGACAGTCTACAGGTAAATCTGAAGCTACCACAACTTTCTTTGGACCAGATACCCCCCCCCAGTTGAGATTTACAACAGCCATGGGGTGGCTTTGTGTTATGTTGTGAGCATCGGTTACTTGGTACTGGTGTCCAAGTATGTGTTGTTCAGGGTGCACCAGTTTCTCAATCACCATTGTGACACTGGCACCTGTGTCCCTGTAGGCCTGGACCTCAACACCATTTATTAGGGTTAGTTGCTTGTACTTCTCCAAGTTATGGGGGCAAGCAACCAAAGTGGCTAAGTCAATAGCCCCTTCAGAGACTAAAGTAGCCTCTGTGGTCTCCCTAATCAGACCAACCCCAACTAAATTACCAAAAGTGAGCCCAGCTACTCCCTTGGATTGGCTATTAGTAGGTTTGCTCCCACCACCACTGCTATTAGTAGGGACACTAGGTGTAGCAGTAGGGGTTGTAGTGGTAGGAGCTGTGGTGCCTTTCTTTGGACAACTGGGATCTGTTGTCCAATGGCCTTTTATCTTACATAAATAGCACCATGGTTTCCTTTCCTTGTTCTGATTAGAGGAAGGTTTGGGCCCACCACCCCCACCAGAGTGTTTTTGTGGGCCTGATGAAGACTCATTTTTAGATTTGTCCCCACCCTTGTCAGAAGACTTACCATCCTTCTTTTTGTTGCCATCTTTGTCACCCCCTGTATGAACTTTTCTGTTCACTCTTGTTCTGACCCATTTGTCTGCCTTCTTTCCCAATTCTTGGGGAGAGGTCAGATCAGAGTCCACCAAGTACTGGTGCAACAAATCAGACACACAATTATTAAGAATATGCTCTCTCAGGATTAAGTTATACAGGCTGTCATAATCAGTAACTTTACTGCCATGTAACCACCCCTCCAAGGCCTTCACTGCCTGGTCAATGAAATCAACCCAGTCTTGTGAAGACTCCTTTTTGGTATCTCTGAACTTGATCCTGTACTGTTCAGTGGTTAAGCCATAACCATCCAGGAGTGCATTCTTAAGAACTTGGAAATTGTTAGCATCATTTTCTTTTACAGTAAGGAGCCTATCCCTACCTTTTCCAGTAAATGATAGCCATAGGATAGCAGCCCACTGCCTTTGAGGGACATCCTGTACAGCACAGGCCCTCTCAAGTGCAGCAAACCACTTGTTAATGTCATCCCCCTCCTTGTAAGGGGGAACTATCTTATGCAGATTCCTGGAATCATGCTCTTTTGCAGGATGACTATGGGGAATACTGCTGCTGCCACCATGGGTATCTAAACCCATTTTCTGTCTTTCCCTCTCTATTTCTAAAGACTGTCTATCCAAATCCAGCTGTTGCTTCTTGAGCTTCAGTCTGGTTTGCTCCACTCTCAATCTATTGAGCTCCCTTTCCAACAATCTGTCATCAGGGTGGGTGGGAGGGACATTTCTAGATACAGAGGTATGATGGGAATGAACAGAAGGAGACCTGTCCCTTACAGAGGGCACCCTAACAGCTTGGCTACCAGTATAATGTGAGAGCACATCATCAGTATGATGTGATTCAACCTCTGTACCAACTATGCTAGACTGTCTAGTAATGGGCAGGCTGAGAAGTTTCTTTCCTGAACCTTTTCCTGGGGGAGTCCCTGGATCAGATTGAGAACCATTAGCTACTTTTTCTACAGATTGGGCACTTATGGCCTTATCCTGTACTCTAAGCATATTAATTAACAGTTCTAAGGAAGGATTCTTCCCTACACTCAAACCTCTCTCTATGCAGAGACTCCTTGCTCCTTTCCAGCTAAGGTGATCATATGCAAGTTTGGACAGTTCAACTTTTTGGCCTGTGCCAGACATTTTTTAGAGAGAGTAAAAGTGATAGACAAAGAGAAAAAAGTTTTCAGAACTTTTTGCAAAGACAGAAAAAAAAACTTTTTAAACTTTTAAGAACTTTTTGAAAGTTTAGAAGTACTTTTCAGCACTTAGAAAAGAGTGAAAAGAGGAAATGCAAAACTTTTTGGCTATGTGTATATACACTGACCTTGTTTTGTATATTTTTCTCTTATGAAAAGTACAATGACAAGAGTGGTAAGTAGTCTCAAAGCACTTATCCCACCACTGCACAACCAATGTAGGAGGCTGGACTGGCTTGTAGTGAGTACCAAGGGGTACTTGCACCTTGCACCAGGCCCAGTTATCCCTTATTAGTGTATAGGGTGTCTAGCAGCTTAGGCTGATAGATAATGGTAGCTTAGCAAAGCAGCTCAGGCTGAACTAGGAGACGTGTGAAGCTACTACAGTACCACTTAGTGTCATATGCACAATATCATAAGAAAACACAATACACAGTTATACTAAAAATAAAGGTACTTTATTTTTATGACAATATGCCAAAGTATCTTAGAGTGTACCCTCAGTGAGAGGATAGGAAATATACACAAGATATATATACACAATAGCAAAAATATGCAGTATAGTCTTAGAAAACAGTGCAAACAATGTATAGTTACAATAGGATGCAATGGGGAAACATAGGGATAGGGGCAACACAAACCATATACTCCAAAAGTGGAATGTGAACCACGAATGGACCCCAAACCTATGTGACCTTGTAGAGGGTCGCTGGGACTATCAGAAAATAGTGAGAGTTAGAAAAATAACCCTCCCCAAGACCCTGAAAAGTGAGTGCAAAGTGCACCAAAGTTCCCCTAAGGACAAAATAGTCGTGTTAGAGGGAGAATGCAAGGAAAACACAAATCAGCAATGCAACAACGATGGATTCCTGTCTGAAGGTACCTGTGGAACAAGGGGACCCAGTCCAAAAGTCACAAGCAGCTCGGAGATGGGCAGATGCCCAAGAAATGCCAGCGGTTGGTGCAAAGAAGCTCTTACTAGGCTGAAGAACTGTGAATACTGCAGGAACGACAAGGGCTAGAGACTTCCCCTTTGGAGGATGGATCCCCCACGCCTTGGAGAGTCGTGCAGAAGTGTTTTCCCCGCCGGATGGACGCCAACAAGCCTTGCTACACGCAAATCGTGCGTTTGGCGTTTTTGGACGCTGCTGGGGCCCAGGAGGGACCAGGAGGTCGCAAATTGGACCTGCAGAGAGAGGGGACGTCGTGCAAGACAAAGAGCCCTCACTGAAGCAGGTAGCACCCGGAGAAGTGCCAGAAACAGGCACTACTAGGATGCGTGAAACGGTGCTCGCCGAAGTTGCACAAAGGAGTCCCACGTCGCCGGAGACCAACTTAGAAAGTCGTGCAATGCAGGTTAGAGTGCCGTGGACCCAGGCTTGGCTGTGCACACAGGATTTCCGCCGGAAGTGCACAGGGGCCGGAGAAGCTTGCAAAGTCGCGGTTCCCAGCAATGCAGCCCAGCGAGGTGAGGCAAGGACTTACCTCCACCAAACTTGGGCTGAAGAGTCACTGGACCGTGGGGGTCACTTGGACGGTGTCGCTGGATTCGAGGGACCTCGCTCGTCGTGCTGAGAGGAGACCCAAGGGACCGGAGATGCAGCTTTTTGGTGCCTGCGGTTGCAGGGGGAAGATTCCGTCGACCCACGGGAGATTTCTTCGGAGCTTCTGGTGCAGAGAGGAGGCAGACTACCCCCACAGCATGCACAAGCAGGAAAACAGTCGAGAAGGCGGCAGGATCAGCGTTACAGAGTTGCAGTAGTCGTCTTTGCTACTATGTTGCAGGTTTGCAGGCTTCCAGCGCGGTCAGCGGTCGATTCCTTATCAGAAGGTGAAGAGGGAGATGCAGAGGAACTCGGCTGAGCTCATGCATTCGTTATCTAAAGTTTCCCCAGAGACAGAGACCCTAAATAGCCAGAAAAGAGGGTTTGGCTACCTAGGAGAGAGGAAAGGCTACTAACACCTGAAGGAGCCTATCACAAGGAGTCTCTGACGTCACCTGGTGGCACTGGCCACTCAGAGCAGTCCAGTGTGCCAGCAGCACCTCTGTTTCCAAGATGGCAGAGGTCTGGAGCACACTGGAGGAGCTCTGGACACCTCCCAGGGGAGGTGCAGGTCAGGGGAGTGGTCACTCCCCTTTCCTTTGTCCAGTTTCGCGCCAGAGCAGGGGCTAAGGGGTCCCTGAACCGGTGTAGACTGGCTTATGCTGAATTGGGCACCTCTGTGCCCAACAAAGCATTTCCAGAGGCTGGGGGAGGCTACTCCTCCCCTGCCTTCACACCATTTTCCAAAGGGAGAGGGTGTCACACCCTCTCTCAGAGGAAGTTCTTTGTTCTGCCATCCTGGGCCAGGCCTGGCTGGACCCCAGGAGGGCAGCTGCCTGTCTGAGGGGTTGGCAGCAGCAGCAGCTGCAGAGAAACCCCAGGAAGGGCCGTCTGGCAGTACCAGGGTCTGTGCTACAGACCACTGGGATCATGGAATTGTCCCAACAATGCCAGGATGGCATAGAGGGGGCAATTCCATGATCATAGACATGTTACATGGCCATATTCGGAGTTACCATGGTGAAGCTACATATAGGTAGTGACCTATATGTAGTGCACGCGTGTAATGGTGTCCCCGCACTCACAAAGTTCAGTGAATTGGCTCTGAACAATGTGGGGGCACCTTGGCTAGTGCCAGGGTGCCCTCACACTAAGTAACTTTGCACCTAACCTTTACCAGGTAAAGGTTAGACATATAGGTGACTTATAAGTTACTTAAGTGCAGTGTAAAATGGCTGTGAAATAACGTGGACGTTATTTCACTCAGGCTGCAGTGGCAGGCCTGTGTAAGAATTGTCAGAGCTCCCTATGGGTGGCAAAAGAAATGCTGCAGCCCATAGGGATCTCCTGGAACCCCAATACCCTGGGTACCTCAGTACCATATACTAGGGGATTATAAGGGTGTTCCAGTAAGCCAATGTAAATTGGTAAAAATGGTCACTAGCCTGTCAGTGACAATTTGGAAAGAAATGAGAGAGCATAACCACTGAGGTTCTGATTAGCAGAGCCTCAGTGAGACAGTTAGTCACTACACAGGTAACACATACAGGCACACTTATGAGCACTGGGGCCCTGGGTTACCAGGGTCCCAGTGACACATACAACTAAAACAACATATATACAGTGAAAAATGGGGGTAACATGCCAGGCAAGATGGTACTTTCCTACAAGCAGTATTCCCCATAGTCATCCTGCAAAAGAGCATGATTCCAGGAATCTGCACAAGATAGTTCCCCCTTATAAGGAGGGGGATGACATTAACAAGTGGTTTGCTGCACTTGAGAGGGCCTGTGTTGTACAGGATGTCCCTCAAAGGCAGTGGGCTGCTATCCTATGGCTATCATTTAGTGGAAAAGGTAGGGATAGGCTCCTTACTGTGAAAGAAAATGATGCTAATAATTTCCAAGTTCTTAAGAATGCACTCCTGGATGGTTATGGCTTAACCACTGAACAGTGCAGGATAAAGTTCAGAGAGACCAAAAAGGAGTCTTCACAAGACTGGGTTGATTTCATTGGCCATTCAGTGAAGGCCTTGGAGGGGTGGTTACATGGCAGTAAAGTTACTGATTATGACAGCCTGTATAACTTGATCCTGAGAGAGCATATTCTTAATAATTGTGTGTCTGATTTGTTGCACCAGTACTTGGTGGACTCTGATCTGACCTCTCCCCAAGAATTGGGAAAGAAGGCAGACAAATGGGTCAGAACAAGAGTGAACAGAAAAGTTCATACAGGGGGTGACAAAGATGGCAACAAAAAGAAGGATGGTAAGTCTTCTGACAAGGGTGGGGACAAATCTAAAAATGAGTCTTCATCAGGCCCACAAAAACACTCTGGTGGGGGTGGTGGGTCCAAATCCTCCTTTAATCAGAACAAGGAAAAGAAACCATGGTGCTATTTATGTAAAATAAAAGGCCATTGGACAACAGATCCCAGTTGTCCAAAGAAAGGCACCACAGCTCCTACCACTACAACCCCTACTGCTACACCTAGTGACCCTACTAATAGCAGTGGTGGTGGGAGCAAACCTACTAATAGCCAATCCAAGGGAGTAGCTGGGCTCACTTTTGGTAATTTAGTTGGGGTTGGTCTGATTAGGGAGACCACAGAGGCTACTTTAGTCTCTGAAGGGGCTATTGATTTAGCCACTTTGGTTGCTTGCCCCCATAACTTGGAGAAGTACAAGCAACTAACCCTAATAAATGGTGTTGAGGTCCAGGCCTACAGGGACACAGGTGCCAGTGTCACAATGGTGATTGAGAAACTGGTGCACCCTGAACAACACATACTTGGACACCAGTACCAAGTAACCGATGCTCACAACATAACACAAAGCCACCCCATGGCTGTTGTAAATCTCAACTGGGGGGGGTAACTGGTCCAAAGAAAGTTGTGGTAGCTTCAGATTTACCTGTAGACTGTCTATTAGGGAATGATTTGGAGACATCAGCTTGGTCAGATGTGGAGTTGGAGGCCCATGCAGCAATGCTGGGCATCCCAGGGCATATTTTTGCTTTGACAAGGGCTCAGGCCAAAAAGCAAAAAGGACAGGGAAGCTTGGATCCTGGAACAATGGACCAAGTGCTCCCTATAGCTAGGGCTAGTAGAAGCAAAGCACTTCCTACTATCCCTCCCTCTACAGTGGATTCTACTTCTGAGGAAGAAGAATTCCCTCCCTGTGCAGAACCTACACCAGAGGAGCTGGAAGCAGACACTGCTGAGCTTTTGGGTGAAGGGGGGCCTGCCAGAGAGGAGCTGAGTGTGGCACAGCAAACCTGTCCCACATTAGAGGGTCTCAGACAGAAAGCTGTCAAACAGGCTAATGGGGATGTCAGTGACTCTCACAGAATTTACTGGGAGGACAACCTCTTGTACACTGAGCATAGGGATCCTAAACCTGGAGCTGCCAGGAGATTAGTGATTCCTCAGGAGTACAGAAAGTTCCTCCTAACACTGGCACATGACATTCCCTTAGCTGGGCATCTAGGACAAATGAAAACTTGGGACAGACTTGTTCCCCTGTTTCATTGGCCTAGGATGTCTGAGGACACAAAAGAATTTTGCAAGTCCTGTGAAACCTGTCAAGCCAGTGGCAAGACAGGTGGCACTCCAAAGGCACCCCTTATCCCACTGCCTGTGGTTGGGGTTCCCTTTGAAAGGGTAGGGGTTGACATAGTTGGCCCCCTTGACCCTCCTACTGCTTCAGGCAATAGGTTTATCTTGGTGGTAGTGGACCATGCCACAAGATACCCTGAAGCAATTCCTTTAAGGACCACTACAGCTCCTGCAGTGGCAAAGGCCCTCCTGGGAATATTTTCCAGGGTGGGCTTCCCAAAGGAAGTAGTATCAGACAGAGGAAGCAATTTCATGTCTGCATACTTAAAGGCCATGTGGAAGGAGTGAGGTGTAACGTACAAGTTCACAACACCCTATCATCCACAAACTAATGGACTGGTGGAGAGATTTAATAAAACTCTCAAAGGCATGATTATGGGAATCCCTGAAAAACTCCGCAGGAGATGGGATATCCTTCTACCATGCCTCCTTTTTGCCTACAGGGAGGTACCCCAGAAAGGAGTGGGCTTCAGCCCCTTTGAACTTCTTTTTGGACACCCTGTTAGGGGTCCACTCACACTTGTAAAGGAGGGTTGGGAACAACCTTTAAAAGCTCCTAAACAGGATATTGTGGATTATGTACTTGGCCTCAGATCAAGGATGGCTGAGTACATGAAAAAGGCCAGTAAAAACCTTCAGGCCAGCCAAGAGCTCCAGAAGCAATGGCATGATCAGAAGGCTGTTTTGGTTCAGTACCAACCAGGGCAGAAAGTGTGGGTCTTGGAGCCTGTGGCCCCAAGAGCACTCCAAGATAAATGGAGTGGTCCCCACACAATTGTTGAAAAGAAGGGAGAAGTCACCTATTTAGTTGACTTAGGCACTGCCAGGAGTCCCCTCAGGGTGCTCCATGTCAACCGCCTGAAACCCTACTATGACAGGGCTGATCTCACCCTGCTCATGGCAACTGATGAGGGACAGGAAGAAGACAGTGATCCTCTACCTGATCTCTTCTCTTCCACAGAACAAGATGCTCTTGTGGAAGGTGTGGTTTTGGCTGATTGTCTTACTGCTGAGCAGAAAGATAATTGCATAAATCTCCTAGGACAATTTTCAGAACTCTTCTCTACTGTGCCAGGCACCACTTCTTGGTGTGAGCACACTATAGATACTGGAGACAGTTTACCTGTCAAAAGTAAGATCTATAGGCAGCCTGACCATGTCAGGGACTGCATAAAGCAAGAAGTTCAGAAAATGTTGGAACTAGGAGTGGTTGAGCACTCTGACAGTCCATGGGCTTCTCCTGTGGTACTGGTACCAAAACCCAATTCTAAAGATGGAAAGAAGGTAATGAGGTTTTGTGTAGACTATAGAGGTCTCAACTTGGTAACCAAAACTGATGCTCACCCTATACCCAGGGCAGATGAGCTCATAGATACACTGGCATCTGCCAAGTATCTAAGCACTTTTGATTTGACTGCAGGGTATTGGCAGATCAAATTGTCAGAAGATGCTAAACCTAAGACTGCATTTTCTACCATTGGAGGACATTACCAGTTTACTGTAATGCCTTTTGGTTTGAAAAATGCACCTGCCACTTTTCAGAGGTTGGTGAACACAGTCCTGCAAGGGCTGGAAGCTTTCAGTGCAACATATTTGGACGATATAGCTGTCTTTAGCTCCAGCTGGGATGATCACCTGGTCCACCTATGGAAAGTTTTGGAGGCTCTGCAAAAGGCAGGCCTCACTATCAAGGCTTCAAAGTGCCAGATAGGGCAGGGTAAGGTGGTTTATCTGGGACACCTTGTTGGTGGGGAACAGATTGCACCACTTCAGGGGAAAATCCAAACTATTATTGATTGGGTTCCCCCTACCACTCAGACTCAGATGAGAGCCTTCCTAGGCCTCACTGGGTATTACAGGAGGTTCATTAAGAACTATGGCTCCATTGCAGCCCCTCTTAATGACCTCACATCCAAGAAAATGCCTAAAAAGGTATTATGGACAGCAAACTGTCAGAAAGCTTTTGAGGAGCTGAAGCAGGCCATGTGCTCTGCACCTGTCCTGAAAAGCCCTTGTTACTCTAAAAAATTCTATGTCCAAACTGATGCATCTGAATTAGGAGTAGGGGCAGTCCTATCACAACTTAATTCTGAGGGCCAGGATCAACCTGTTGCTTTTATTAGTAGGAGGTTGACCCCTAGAGAAAAGCGTTGGTCTGCCATTGAGAGGGAGGCCTTTGCTGTGGTCTGGGCTCTGAAGAAGTTGAGGCCATACTTGTTTGGCACTCACTTCATTGTTCAGACAGACCACAAACCTCTACTTTGGCTAAAACAAATGAAAGGTGAAAATCCTAAATTGATGAGGTGGTCCATATCCCTACAGGGAATGGACTATACAGTGGAACATAGACCTGGGAGTAGCCACTCCAATGCAGATGGACTCTCCAGATATTTCCACTTAGACAATGAAGACTCATCAGGTCATGGCTAGTCTTATTGTCCTTCGTTTGGGGGGGGGGGGTTGTGTAGGAAAGTACCATCTTGCCTGGCATGTTACCCCCATTTTTCACTGTATATATGTTGTTTTAGTTGTATGTGTCACTGGGACCCTGGTAACCCAGGGCCCCAGTGCTCATAAGTGTGCCTGAATGTGTTACCTGTGTAGTGACTAACTGTCTCACTGAGGCTCTGCTAATCAGAACCTCAGTGGTTATGCTCTCTCATTTCTTTCCAAATTGTCACTAACAGGCTAGTGACCATTTTTACCAATTTACATTGGCTTACTGGAACACCCTTATAATTCCCTAGTATATGGTACTGAGGTACCCAGGGTATTGGGGTTCCAGGAGATCCCTATGGGCTGCAGCATTTCTTTTGCCACCCATAGGGAGCTCTGACAATTCTTACACAGGCCTGCCACTGCAGCCTGAGTGAAATAACGTCCACGTTATTTCACAGCCATTTTACACTGCACTTAAGTAACTTATAAGTCACCTATATGTCTAACCTTTACCTGGTAAAGGTTAGGTGCAAAGTTACTTAGTGTGAGGGCACCCTGGCACTATCCAAGGTGCCCCCACATTGTTCAGAGCCAATTCCCTGAACTTTGTGAGTGCGGGGACACCATTACACGCGTGCACTACATGTAGGTCACTACCTATATGTAGCTTCACCATGGTAACTCCGAATATGGCCATGTAACATGTCTATGATCATGGAATTGCCCCCTCTATACCATCCTGGCATAGTTGGCACAATCCCATGATCCCAGTGGTCTGGAGCACAGACCCTGGTACTGCCAAACTGCCCTTCCTGGGGTTTCACTGCAGCTGCTGCTGCTGCCAACCCCTCAGACAGGCAGCTGCCCTCCTGGGGTCCAGCCAGGCCTGGCCCAGGATGGCAGAACAAAGAACTTCCTCTGAGAGAGGGTGTGACACCCCCTCCCTTTGGAAAATGGTGTGAAGGCAGGGGAGGAGTAGCCTCCCCCAGCCTCTGGAAATGCTTTGTTGGGCACAGAGGTGCCCAATTCTGCATAAGCCAGTCTACACCGGTTCAGGGACCCCTTAGCCCCTGCTCTGGCGCGAAACTGGACAAAGGAAAGGGAAGTGACCACTCCCCTGACCTGCTCCTCCCCTGGGAGGTGTCCAGAGCTCCTCCAGTGTGCTCCAGACCTCTGCCATCTTGGAAACAGAGGTGCTGCTGGCACACTGGACTGCTCTGAGTGGCCAGTGCCACCAGGTGACGTCAGAGACTCCTGCTGATAGGCTCCTTCAGGTGTTAGTAGCCTATCCTCTCTCCTAGGTAGCCAAACCCTCTTTTCTGGCTATTTAGGGTCTCTGTCTCTGGGGAAACTTTAGATAACGAATGCAAGAGCTCATCCGAGTTCCTCTGCATCTCTCTCTTCACCTTCTGATAAGGAAACGACCGCTGACCGCGCTGGAAGCCTGCAAACCTGCAACATAGTAGCAAAGACGACTACTGCAACTCTGTAACGCTGATCCTGCCGCCTTCTCGACTGTTTTCCTGCTTGTGCATGCTGTGGGGGTAGCCTGCCTCCTCTCTGCACCAGAAGCTCCGAAGAAATCTCCCGTGGGTCGACGGAATCTTCCCCCTGCAACCGCAGGCACCAAAAAGCTGCATCACCAGTCCCTTGGGTCTCCTCTCAGCACGACGAACGAGGTCCCTCGAATCCAGCGACTCTGTCCAAGTGACCCCCACAGTCCAGTGACTCTTCAGCCCAAGTTTGGTGGAGGTAAGTCCTTGCCTCACCTCGCTGGGCTGCATTGCTGGGAACCGCGACTTTGCAGCTACTCCAGCCCCTGTGCACTTCCGGCGGAAATCCTTTGTGCACAGCCAAGCCTGGGTCCACGGCACTCTAACCTGCATTGCACGACTTTCTAAGTTGGTCTCCGGCGACGTGGGACTCCTTTGTGCAACTTCGGTGAGCACCGTTTCACGCATCCTCGTAGTGCCTGTTTCTGGCACTTCTCCGGGTGCTACCTGCTTCAGTGAGAGCTCTTTGTCTTGCTCGACGTCCCCTCTCTCTGCAGGTCCAATTTGCGACCTCCTGGTCCCTCCTGGGCCCCAGCAGCGTCCAAAAACGCCAAACGCACGATTTGCGTCTAGAAAGGCTTGTTGGCGTACTTTCGGCGGAAAAACACTTCTGCACGACTCTCCAAGGCAAGCGGGATCCTTCCACCAAAGGTGAAGTCTCTAGCCCTTTTTGTTCCTGCAGAAACCTCAGCTTCTTCTGTCCAGTCGAAGCTTCTTTGCACCCGCAGCTGGCATTTCCTGGGCATCTGCCCATCTCCGACTTGCTTGTGACTTTTGGACTTGGTCCCCTTGTTCCACAGGTACCCTAGATAGGAAATCCACAGTTGTTGCATTGCTGGTTTGTGTCTTTCCTGCATTATTCCTCTAACACGACTATTTTGTCCTTAGGGGAACTTTGGTGCACTTTGCACTCACTTTTCAGGGTCTTGGGGAGGGTTATTTTTCTAACTCTCACTATTTTCTAATAGTCCCAGCGACCCTCTACAAGGTCACATAGGTTTGGGGTCCATTCGTGGTTCGCATTCCACTTTTGGAGTATATGGTTTGTGTTGCCCCTATCCCTATGTTTCCCCATTGCATCCTATTGTAACTATACATTGTTTGCACTGTTTTCTAAGACTATACTGCATATTTTTTCTATGGTGTATATATATCTTGTGTATATTTCCTATCCTCTCACTGAGGGTACACTCTAAGATACTTTGGCATATTGTCATAAAAATAAAGTACCTTTATTTTTAGTATAACTGTGTATTGTGTTTTCTTATGATATTGTGCATATGACACTAAGTGGTACTGTAGTAGCTTCACACGTCTCCTAGTTCAGACTAAGCTGCTCTGCTAAGCTACCATTATCTATCAGCCTAAGCTGCTAGACACCCTATACACTAATAAGGGATAACTGGGCCTGGTGCAAGGTGCAAGTACCCCTTGGTACTCACTACAAGCCAGTCCAGCCTCCTACATTGGTTGTGCAGTGGTGGGATAAGTGCTTGAGACTACTTACCACTCTTGTCATTGTACTTTTCATAAGAGAAAAATATACAAAACAAGGTCAGTGTATATACACATAGCCAAAAAGTTTTGCATTTCCTCTTTTCACTCTTTTCTAAGTGCTGAAAAGTACTCCTAAACTTTCAAAAAGTTCTTAAAAGTTTAAAAAGTTTTTTTCTGTCTTTCCAAAAAGTTCTGAAAACTTTTTTCTCTTTTTCTATCACTTTAACTCTCTCTAAAAATGTCTGGCACAGGCCAAAGTGTTGATCTGTCCAAACTTGCATATGACAACCTTAGCTGGAAAAGAGCAAGGAGTCTCTGTATAGAGAGAGGTTTGAGTGTAGGGAAGAATCCTTCCTTGGAACTGTTACTAAACATGCTTAGAGAACAGGATAAGGCCATAGGTGCCCCATCTGTTGAAAAAGTACCTAATAGTTCCCAATCTGATTCAGGGACTCCCCCAGGAAAAGATTCAGGAAAGAAACTTCCTAGCCTGCCCATTACTAGACAATCTAGCATAGATGGTAATGATGATGAGCCACACCAAATAAATAGTGTTGTCTCACATCATAGCAAAAGCATTTATTCTCACCATACTGGTAGTAATGTTTCTGTAAACCAAGCTGTTAAGTTGGCTTCTGTAAGGGACAGGTCTCCTTCTGTTCATTCCCATCATAGCTCTGTTTCTAGAAATGTCCCTCCCACCAACCCTGATGACAGAATGTTAGAGAGGGAACTCAATAAGTTGAGGGTGGAACAAACCAGACTGAAGCTTAAAAAGCAACAGCTGGATTTGGATAGACAGTCTTTTGAATTAGAGAAGGAAAGACAGAAGTTGGGTTTAGATACCCATGGTGGCAGCAGCAGTATTCCCCATAGTCATCCTGCAAAAGAGCATGATTCCAGGAATCTGCACAAGATAGTTCCCCCTTATAAGGAGGGGGATGACATTAACAAGTGGTTTGCTGCACTTGAGAGGGCCTGTGTTGTACAGGATGTCCCTCAAAGGCAGTGGGCTGCTATCCTATGGCTATCATTTAGTGGAAAAGGTAGGGATAGGCTCCTTACTGTGAAAGAAAATGATGCTAATAATTTCCAAGTTCTTAAGAATGCACTCCTGGATGGTTATGGCTTAACCACTGAACAGTACAGGATAAAGTTCAGAGAGACCAAAAAGGAGTCTTCACAAGACTGGGTTGATTTCATTGACCATTCAGTGAAGGCCTTGGAGGGGTGGTTACATGGCAGTAAAGTTACTGATTATGACAGCCTGTATAACTTGATCCTGAGAGAGCATATTCTTAATAATTGTGTGTCTGATTTGTTGCACCAGTACTTGGTGGACTCTGATCTGACCTCTCCCCAAGAATTGGGAAAGAAGGCAGACAAATGGGTCAGAACAAGAGTGAACAGAAAAGTTCATACAGGGTGTGAGAAGGTAGCCTCTTTCTAGCCTTGTTACCCCCACTTTTGGCCTGTTTGTGAGTGTATGTCAGGGTGTTTGTCACTGTTTTCACTGTCTCACTGGGATCCTGATAGCCAGGCCTCAGTGCTCATAGTGAAAACACCATGTTTTCAGTATGGTTGTTATGTGTCACTGGGATCCTGCTAGTCAGGACCCCAGTGCTCATAGGTTTGTGGCCTATATGTATGTGTCACTGGGACCCTGTCACACAGGGCCCCAGTGCTCATAGGTGTGCATGTATATGTTCCCTGTGTGGTGCCTAACTGTCTCACTGAGGCTCTGCTAACCAGAACCTCAGTGGTTATGCTCTCTCATTACTTTCAAATTGTCACTAACAGGCTAGTGACCATTTTTACCAATTTACATTGGCTTACTGGAACACCCTTATAATCCCCTAGTATATGGTACTGAGGTACCCAGGGTATTGGGGTTCCAGGAGATCCCTATGGGCTGCAGCATTTCTTTTGCCACCCATAGGGAGCTCTGACAATTCTTACACAGGCCTGCCACTGCAGCCTGAGTGAAATAACGTCCACGTTATTTCACAGCCATTTTACACTGCACTTAAGTAACTTATAAGTCACCTATATGTCTAACCTTTACCTGGTAAAGGTTAGGTGCAAAGTTACTTAGTGTGAGGGCACCCTGGCACTAGCCAAGGTGCCCCCACATTGTTCAGAGCCAATTCACTGAACTTTGTGAGTGCGGGGACACCATTACACGCGTGCACTACATATAGGTCACTACCTATATGTAGCTTCACCATGGTAACTCCGAATATGGCCATGTAACATGTCTATGATCATGGAATTGCCCCCTCTATGCCATCCTGGCATTGTTGGTACAATTCCATAATCCCAGTGGTCTGTAGCACAGACCCTGGTACTGCCAGACTGCCCTTCCTGGGGTTTCTCTGCAGCTGCTGCTGCTGCCAACCCCTCAGACAGGCATCTGCCCTCCTGGGGTCCAGCCAGGCCTGGCCCAGGATGGCAGAACAAAGAACTTCCTCTGAGAGAGGGTGTGACACCCTCTCCCTTTGGAAAATGGTGTGAAGGCAGGGGAGGAGTAGCCTCCCCCAGCCTCTGGAAATGCTTTGTTGGGCACAGAGGTGCCCAATTCTGCATAAGCCAGTCTACACCGGTTCAGGGACCCCTTAGCCCCTGCTCTGGCGCGAAACTGGACAAAGGAAAGGGGAGTGACCACTCCCCTGACCTGCACCTCCCCTGGGAGGTGTCCAGAGCTCCTCCAGTGTGCTCCAGACCTCTGCCATCTTGGAAACAGAGGTGCTGCTGGCACACTGGACTGCTCTGAGTGGCCAGTGCCAACAGGTGACGTCAGAGACTCCTTGTGATAGGCTCCTTCAGGTGTTAGTAGCCTTTCCTCTCTCCTAGGTAGCCAAACCCTCTTTTCTGGCTATTTAGGGTCTCTGTCTCTGGGGAAACTTTAGATAACGAATGCATGAGCTCAGCCGAGTTCCTCTGCATCTCCCTCTTCACCTTCTGATAAGGAATCGACCGCTGACCGCGCTGGAAGCCTGCAAACCTGCAACATAGTAGCAAAGACGACTACTGCAACTCTGTAACGCTGATCCTGCCGCCTTCTCGACTGTTTTCCTGCTTGTGCATGCTGTGGGGGTAGCCTGCCTCCTCTCTGCACCAGAAGCTCCGAAGAAATCTCCCGTGGGTCGACGGAATCTTCCCCCTGCAACCGCAGGCACCAAAAAGCTGCATCTCCGGTCCCTTGGGTCTCCTCTCAGCACGACGAGCGAGGTCCCTCGAATCCAGCGACACCGTCCAAGTGACCCCCACAGTCCAGTGACTCTTCAGCCCAAGTTTGGTGGAGGTAAGTCCTTGCCTCACCTCGCTGGGCTGCATTGCTGGGAACCGCGACTTTGCAAGCTTCTCCGGCCCCTGTGCACTTCCGACGGAAATCCTGTGTGCACAGCCAAGCCTGGGTCCACGGCACTCTAACCTGCATTGCACGACTTTCTAAGTTGGTCTCCGGCGACGTGGGACTCCTTTGTGCAACTTCGGCGAGCACCGTTTCACGCATCCTCGTAGTGCCTGTTTCTGGCACTTCTCCGGGTGCTACCTGCTTCAGTGAGGGCTCTTTGTCTTGCTCGACGTCCCCTCTCTCTGCAGGTCCAATTTGCGACCTCCTGGTCCCTCCTGGGCCCCAGCAGCGTCCAAAAACGCCAAACGCACGATTTGCGTGTAGCAAGGCTTGTTGGCGTCCATCCGGCGGGAAAACACTTCTGCACGACTCTCCAAGGCGTGGGGGATCCATCCTCCAAAGGGGAAGTCTCTAGCCCTTGTCGTTCCTGCAGTATTCACAGTTCTTCAGCCTAGTAAGAGCTTCTTTGCACCAACCGCTGGCATTTCTTGGGCATCTGCCCATCTCCGAGCTGCTTGTGACTTTTGGACTTGGTCCCCTTGTTCCACAGGTACCCTCAGTCAGGAATCCATCGTTGTTGCATTGCTGATTTGTGTTTTCCTTGCATTTTCCCTCTAACACGACTATTTTGTCCTTAGGGGAACTTTGGTGCACTTTGCACTCACTTTTCAGGGTCTTGGGGAGGGTTATTTTTCTAACTCTCACTATTTTCTAATAGTCCCAGCGACCCTCTACAAGGTCACATAGGTTTGGGGTCCATTCGTGGTTCACATTCCACTTTTGGAGTATATGGTTTGTGTTGCCCCTATCCCTATGTTTCCCCATTGCATCCTATTGTAACTATACATTGTTTGCACTGTTTTCTAAGACTATACTGCATATTTTTGCTATTGTGTATATATATCTTGTGTATATTTCCTATCCTCTCACTGAGGGTACACTCTAAGATACTTTGGCATATTGTCATAAAAATAAAGTACCTTTATTTTTAGTATAACTGTGTATTGTGTTTTCTTATGATATTGTGCATATGACACTAAGTGGTACTGTAGTAGCTTCACACGTCTCCTAGTTCAGCCTGAGCTGCTTTGCTAAGCTACCATTATCTATCAGCCTAAGCTGCTAGACACCCTATACACTAATAAGGGATAACTGGGCCTGGTGCAAGGTGCAAGTACCCCTTGGTACTCACTACAAGCCAGTCCAGCCTCCTACATTGGTTGTGCAGTGGTGGGATAAGTGCTTGAGACTACTTACCACTCTTGTCATTGTACTTTTCATAAGAGAAAAATATACAAAACAAGGTCAGTGTATATACACATAGCCAAAAAGTTTTGCATTTCCTCTTTTCACTCTTTTCTAAGTGCTGAAAAGTACTTCTAAACTTTCAAAAAGTTCTTAAAAGTTTAAAAAGTTTTTTTTCTGTCTTTCCAAAAAGTTCTGAAAACTTTTTTCTCTTTTTCTATCACTTCAACTCTCTCAAAAAAATGTCTGGCACAGGAAAAAATGTTGAACTGTCCAAACTTGCATATGATCACCTTAGCTGGAAAGGAGCAAGGAGTCTCTGCATAGAGAGAGGTTTGAGTGTAGGGAAGAATCCTTCCTTAGAACTGTTAATTAATATGCTTAGAGTACAGGATAAGGCCATAAGTGCCCAATCTGTAGAAAAAGTAGCTAATGGTTCTCAATCTGATCCAGGGACTCCCCCAGGAAAAGGTTCAGGAAAGAAACTTCTCAGCCTGCCCATTACTAGACAGTCTAGCATAGTTGGTACAGAGGTTGAATCACATCATACTGATGATGTGCTCTCACATTATGCTGGTAGCCAAGCTGTTAGGGTGCCCTCTGTAAGGGACAGGTCTCCTTCTGTTCATTCCCATCATACCTCTGTATCTAGAAATGTCCCTCCCACCCACCCTGATGACAGATTGTTAGAAAGGGAGCTCAATAGATTGAGAGTGGAACAAACCAGACTGAAGCTCAAGAAGCAACAGCTGGATTTGGATAGACAATCTTTAGAAATAGAGAGGGAAAGACAGAAATTGGGTTTAGATACCCATGGTGGCAGCAGCAGTATTCCCCATAGTCATCCTGCAAAAGAGCATGATTCCAGGAATCTGCACAAGATAGTTCCCCCTTACAAGGAGGGGGATGACATTAACAAGTGGTTTGCTGCACTTGAGAGGGCCTGTGCTGTACAGGATGTCCCTCAAAGGCAGTGGGCTGCTATCCTATGGCTATCATTTAGTGGAAAAGGTAGGGATAGGCTCCTTACTGTGAAAGAAAATGATGCCAATAATTTTACAGTTCTTAAGAATGCACTCCTGGATGGTTATGGCTTAACCACTGAACAGTACAGGATAAAGTTCAGAGAGACCAAAAAGGAGTCTTCACAAGACTGGGTTGATTTCATTGACCAGGCAGTGAAGGCCTTGGAGGGGTGGTTACATGGCAGTAAAGTTACTGATTATGAAAGCCTGTATAACACAATCCTGAGAGAGCATATACTTAATAATTGTGTGTCTGATTTGTTGCACCAGTACCTGGTAGACTCTGATCTGACCTCTCCCCAAGAATTGGGAAAGAAGGCAGACAAATGGGTCAGAACAAGGGTGAACAGAAAAGTTCATACAGGGGGTGACAAAGATGGCAATAAGAAGAAAGATGGTGAAAAATCTCAAGATAAGCATGGGGATAAGGGTAAAACCAAAGATCCCACTTCAAATCTTAAACACTCTTCAGAGGGTGGGGATAAAACAAATTCTTCCTCTTCTTCCCAACCTGCACACATTAAAAAGCCTTGGTGCTTTGTGTGTAAAAACAGAGGCCATAGGCCAGGGGATAAGTCCTGTCCAGGTAAACCCCCTGAGCCTACCACCACTAATACATCAAGCTCTAGTGCCCCTAGCAGTAGTGGTACTAGTGGTGGGACTGCTGGCAACAGTCAAGCAAAGGGTGTAGTTGGGTTCACTTATGGGTCCATAGTGGAAACTGATGTAATCAGTCCCAAGACAGTTTCTGTCACACCTAGTGGCACTGGCCTTGCCACACTGGCTGCTTGTCCCCTTACAATGGATAAGTACAGGCAGACAGTTTCAATAAATGGTGTTGAGGCCTTGGCCTACAGGGACACAGGTGCCAGTTTCACTTTGGTGACTGAAAACCTAGTGCCTCCTGAACAACACATCATTGGACAACAGTATAAGATTATTGATGTCCATAACTCCACTAAGTTTCTTCCCTTAGCTATTATTCAGTTTAGTTGGGGTGGAGTTACTGGCCCTAAGCAGGTGGTGGTATCACCTAGCTTACCTGTAGACTGTCTCTTAGGTAATGACCTAGAGGCCTCAGGTTGGGCTGATGTAGAGTTTTATGCCCATGCAGCCATGCTGGGCATCCCTGAGGAATTGTTCCCTCTCATTTCAAGTGAAATGAAAAAGCAAAGGAGAGAAGGCCTGAAAACTCAGGATCCCTCTCCATCAACAGGTAAAAAGGGTATCACAGTATCCCCTAACCACCCTACCATTCAGGATACTATTCCTGTGGTGGGAGAAACCTCTCCTGGGGTGGCACCTGTTCCAAGGGAATCATCAGCTGGCAAAGCTGGACTCCCTGAGGTGGAAGTACCTCTCTGTGGGATAACTAACATTGGTGAGAAAAAGAGCACCATTTTAGTTAACATGGAGCATCCCTCCAACCCTCCCAGAGAAACTTTAGTGCAGAAACTCTGCACTGCCTCACAACACTTAGGACAGCATCCCTGCCCTAGTGTGGAGCTGATAGGACAGCATCCCTGCCCTGCTCCAACTCAAGAGAAACAGCATCCCTGTTCTCTCTTCCAGCCAGATGGACAAAGTTTTTGCCCAGCTATGGCTTTTCTGAGACAGCATCCCTGTCTGGCATTTCCATCACTACAAATAGGTTCAGTGGACAATTCCCACTGCTCTAAACTAAAACTTACTGATAGAAACTCTGAAAATACATCTTCACATTGTTGCTTAGCTAAAAAACTTCAAACAGGGTGGTTTACATCCCCACAGGGAAGTAACCATATAGTGGATGATAAAGGGAGTAACCAGTCTATTGCAGAGCTACTCTCTACTTATCACCACTTAGACAATAAAGTCTCAACTGGCCAAGGTTAGCCTTATTGTCCTTCGTTTGGGGGGGGGGTTGTGTGAGAAGGTAGCCTCTTTCTAGCCTTGTTACCCCCACTTTTGGCCTGTTTGTGAGTGTATGTCAGGGTGTTTGTCACTGTTTTCACTGTCTCACTGGGATCCTGATAGCCAGGCCTCAGTGCTCATAGTGAAAACACCATGTTTTCAGTATGGTTGTTATGTGTCACTGGGATCCTGCTAGTCAGGACCCCAGTGCTCATAGGTTTGTGGCCTATATGTATGTGTCACTGGGACCCTGTCACACAGGGCCCCAGTGCTCATAGGTGTGCATGTATATGTTCCCTGTGTGGTGCCTAACTGTCTCACTGAGGCTCTGCTAACCAGAACCTCAGTGGTTATGCTCTCTCATTACTTTCAAATTGTCACTAACAGGCTAGTGACCATTTTTACCAATTTACATTGGCTTACTGGAACACCCTTATAATCCCCTAGTATATGGTACTGAGGTACCCAGGGTATTGGGGTTCCAGGAGATCCCTATGGGCTGCAGCATTTCTTTTGCCACCCATAGGGAGCTCTGACAATTCTTACACAGGCCTGCCACTGCAGCCTGAGTGAAATAACGTCCACGTTATTTCACAGCCATTTTACACTGCACTTAAGTAACTTATAAGTCACCTATATGTCTAACCTTTACCTGGTAAAGGTTAGGTGCAAAGTTACTTAGTGTGAGGGCACCCTGGCACTAGCCAAGGTGCCCCCACATTGTTCAGAGCCAATTCACTGAACTTTGTGAGTGCGGGGACACCATTACACGCGTGCACTACATATAGGTCACTACCTATATGTAGCTTCACCATGGTAACTCCGAATATGGCCATGTAACATGTCTATGATCATGGAATTGCCCCCTCTATGCCATCCTGGCATTGTTGGTACAATTCCATAATCCCAGTGGTCTGTAGCACAGACCCTGGTACTGCCAGACTGCCCTTCCTGGGGTTTCTCTGCAGCTGCTGCTGCTGCCAACCCCTCAGACAGGCATCTGCCCTCCTGGGGTCCAGCCAGGCCTGGCCCAGGATGGCAGAACAAAGAACTTCCTCTGAGAGAGGGTGTGACACCCTCTCCCTTTGGAAAATGGTGTGAAGGCAGGGGAGGAGTAGCCTCCCCCAGCCTCTGGAAATGCTTTGTTGGGCACAGAGGTGCCCAATTCTGCATAAGCCAGTCTACACCGGTTCAGGGACCCCTTAGCCCCTGCTCTGGCGCGAAACTGGACAAAGGAAAGGGGAGTGACCACTCCCCTGACCTGCACCTCCCCTGGGAGGTGTCCAGAGCTCCTCCAGTGTGCTCCAGACCTCTGCCATCTTGGAAACAGAGGTGCTGCTGGCACACTGGACTGCTCTGAGTGGCCAGTGCCAACAGGTGACGTCAGAGACTCCTTGTGATAGGCTCCTTCAGGTGTTAGTAGCCTTTCCTCTCTCCTAGGTAGCCAAACCCTCTTTTCTGGCTATTTAGGGTCTCTGTCTCTGGGGAAACTTTAGATAACGAATGCATGAGCTCAGCCGAGTTCCTCTGCATCTCCCTCTTCACCTTCTGATAAGGAATCGACCGCTGACCGCGCTGGAAGCCTGCAAACCTGCAACATAGTAGCAAAGACGACTACTGCAACTCTGTAACGCTGATCCTGCCGCCTTCTCGACTGTTTTCCTGCTTGTGCATGCTGTGGGGGTAGCCTGCCTCCTCTCTGCACCAGAAGCTCCGAAGAAATCTCCCGTGGGTCGACGGAATCTTCCCCCTGCAACCGCAGGCACCAAAAAGCTGCATCTCCGGTCCCTTGGGTCTCCTCTCAGCACGACGAGCGAGGTCCCTCGAATCCAGCGACACCGTCCAAGTGACCCCCACAGTCCAGTGACTCTTCAGCCCAAGTTTGGTGGAGGTAAGTCCTTGCCTCACCTCGCTGGGCTGCATTGCTGGGAACCGCGACTTTGCAAGCTTCTCCGGCCCCTGTGCACTTCCGGCGGAAATCCTGTGTGCACAGCCAAGCCTGGGTCCACGGCACTCTAACCTGCATTGCACGACTTTCTAAGTTGGTCTCCGGCGACGTGGGACTCCTTTGTGCAACTTCGGCGAGCACCGTTTCACGCATCCTCGTAGTGCCTGTTTCTGGCACTTCTCCGGGTGCTACCTGCTTCAGTGAGGGCTCTTTGTCTTGCTCGACGTCCCCTCTCTCTGCAGGTCCAATTTGCGACCTCCTGGTCCCTCCTGGGCCCCAGCAGCGTCCAAAAACGCCAAACGCACGATTTGCGTGTAGCAAGGCTTGTTGGCGTCCATCCGGCGGGAAAACACTTCTGCACGACTCTCCAAGGCGTGGGGGATCCATCCTCCAAAGGGGAAGTCTCTAGCCCTTGTCGTTCCTGCAGTATTCACAGTTCTTCAGCCTAGTAAGAGCTTCTTTGCACCAACCGCTGGCATTTCTTGGGCATCTGCCCATCTCCGAGCTGCTTGTGACTTTTGGACTTGGTCCCCTTGTTCCACAGGTACCCTCAGTCAGGAATCCATCGTTGTTGCATTGCTGATTTGTGTTTTCCTTGCATTTTCCCTCTAACACGACTATTTTGTCCTTAGGGGAACTTTGGTGCACTTTGCACTCACTTTTCAGGGTCTTGGGGAGGGTTATTTTTCTAACTCTCACTATTTTCTAATAGTCCCAGCGACCCTCTACAAGGTCACATAGGTTTGGGGTCCATTCGTGGTTCACATTCCACTTTTGGAGTATATGGTTTGTGTTGCCCCTATCCCTATGTTTCCCCATTGCATCCTATTGTAACTATACATTGTTTGCACTGTTTTCTAAGACTATACTGCATATTTTTGCTATTGTGTATATATATCTTGTGTATATTTCCTATCCTCTCACTGAGGGTACACTCTAAGATACTTTGGCATATTGTCATAAAAATAAAGTACCTTTATTTTTAGTATAACTGTGTATTGTGTTTTCTTATGATATTGTGCATATGACACTAAGTGGTACTGTAGTAGCTTCACACGTCTCCTAGTTCAGCCTGAGCTGCTTTGCTAAGCTACCATTATCTATCAGCCTAAGCTGCTAGACACCCTATACACTAATAAGGGATAACTGGGCCTGGTGCAAGGTGCAAGTACCCCTTGGTACTCACTACAAGCCAGTCCAGCCTCCTACACAGGGGGTGACAAAGATGGCAACAAAAAGAAGGATGGTAAGTCTTCTGACAAGGGTGGGGACAAATCTAAAAATGAGTCTTCATCAGGCCCACAAAAACACTCTGGTGGGGGTGGTGGGTCCAAATCCTCCTTTAATCAGAACAAGGAAAAGAAACCATGGTGCTATTTATGTAAAATAAAAGGCCATTGGACAACAGATCCCAGTTGTCCAAAGAAAGGCACCACAGCTCCTACCACTACAACCCCTACTGCTACACCTAGTGTCCCTACTAATAGCAGTGGTGGTGGGAGCAAACCTACTAATAGCCAATCCAAGGGAGTAGCTGGGCTCACTTTTGGTAATTTAGTTGGGGTTGGTCTGATTAGGGAGACCACAGAGGCTACTTTAGTCTCTGAAGGGGCTATTGATTTAGCCACTTTGGTTGCTTGCCCCCATAACTTGGAGAAGTAAAAGCAACTAACCCTAATAAATGGTGTTGAGGTCCAGGCCTACAGGGACACAGGTGCCAGTGTCACAATGGTGATTGAGAAACTGGTGCACCCTGAACAACACATAGTTGGACACCAGTACCAAGTAACCGATGCTCACAACATAACACAAAGCCACCCCATGGCTGTTGTAAATCTCAACTGGGGGGGGTAACTGGTCCAAAAAAAGTTGTGGTAGCTTCAGATTTACCTGTAGACTGTCTATTAGGGAATGATTTGGAGACATCAGCTTGGTCAGATGTGGAGTTGGAGGCCCATGCAGCAATGCTGGGCATCCCAGGGCATATTTTTGCTTTGACAAGGGCTCAGGCCAAAAAGCAAAAAGGACAGGGAAGCTTGGATCCTGGAACAATGGACCAAGTGCTCCCTAAAGCTAGGGCTAGTAGAAGCAAACCACTTCCTACTATCCCTCCCTCTACAGTGGATTCTACTTCTGAGGAAGAAGAATTCCCTCCCTGTGCAGAACCTACACCAGAGGAGCTGGAAGCAGACACTGCTGAGCTTTTGGGTGAAGGGGGGCCTGCCAGAGAGGAGCTGAGTGTGGCACAGCAAACCTGTCCCACATTAGAGGGTCTCAGACAGCAAGCTGTCAAACAGGCTAATGGGGATGTCAGTGACTCTCACAGAATTTACTGGGAGGACAACCTCTTGTACACTGAGCATAGGGATCCTAAACCTGGAGCTGCCAGGAGATTAGTGATTCCTCAGGAGTACAGAAAGTTCCTCCTAACACTGGCACATGACATTCCCTTAGCTGGGCATCTAGGACAAATGAAAACTTGGGACAGACTTGTTCCCCTGTTTCATTGGCCTAGGATGTCTGAGGACACAAAATAATTTTGCAAGTCCTGTGAAACCTGTCAAGCCAGTGGCAAGACAGGTGGCACTCCAAAGGCACCCCTTATCCCACTGCCTGTGGTTGGGGTTCCCTTTGAAAGGGTAGGGGTTGACATAGTTGGCCCCCTTGACCCTCCTACTGCTTCAGGCAATAGGTTTATCTTGGTGGTAGTGGACCATGCCACAAGATACCCTGAAGCAATTCCTTTAAGGACCACTACAGCTCCTGCAGTGGCAAAGGCCCTCCTGGGAATATTTTCCAGGGTGGGCTTCCCAAAGGAAGTAGTATCAGACAGAGGAAGCAATTTCATGTCTGCATACTTAAAGGCCATGTGGAAGGAGTGTGGTGTAACGTACAAGTTCACAACACCCTATCATCCACAAACTAATGGACTGGTGGAGAGATTTAATAAAACTCTCAAAGGCATGATTATGGGAATCCCTGAAAAACTCCGCAGGAGATGGGATATCCTTCTACCATGCATCCTTTTTGCCTACAGGGAGGTACCCCAGAAAGGAGTGGGCTTCAGCCCCTTTGAACTTCTTTTTGGACACCCTGTTAGGGGTCCACTCACACTTGTAAAGGAGGGTTGGGAACAACCTTTAAAAGCTCCTAAACAGGATATTGTGGATTATGTACTTGGCCTCAGATCAAGGATGGCTGAGTACATGAAAAAGGCCAGTAAAAACCTTCAGGCCAGCCAAGAGCTCCAGAAGCAATGGCATGATCAGAAGGCTGTTTTGGTTCAGTACCAACCAGGGCAGAAAGTGTGGGTCTTGGAGCCTGTGGCCCCAAGAGCACTCCAAGATAAATGGAGTGGTCCCCACACAATTGTTGAAAAGAAGGGAGAAGTCACCTATTTAGTTGACTTAGGCACTGCCAGGAGTCCCCTCAGGGTGCTCCATGTCAACCGCCTGAAACCCTACTATGACAGGGCTGATCTCACCCTGCTCATGGCAACTGATGAGGGACAGGAAGAAGACAGTGATCCTCTACCTGATCTCTTCTCTTCCACAGAACAAGATGCTCTTGTGGAAGGTGTAGTTTTGGCTGATTGTCTTTCTGCTGAGCAGAAAGATAATTGCATAAATCTCCTAGGACAATTTTCAGAACTCTTCTCTACTGTGCCAGGCACCACTTCTTGGTGTGAGCACACTATAGATACTGGAGACAGTTTACCTGTCAAAAGTAAGATCTATAGGCAGCCTGACCATGTCAGGGACTGCATAAAGCAAGATGTTCAGAAAATGTTGGAACTAGGAGTGGTTGAGCACTCTGACAGTCCATGGGCTTTTCCTGTGGTACTGGTACCAAAACCCAATTCTAAAGATGGAAAGAAGGAAATGAGGTTTTGTGTAGACTATAGAGGTCTCAACTTGGTAACCAAAACTGATGCTCACCCTATACCCAGGGCAGATGAGCTCATAGATACACTGGCATCTGCCAAGTATCTAAGCACATTTGATTTGACTGCAGGGTATTGGCAGATCAAATTGTCAGAAGATGCTAAACCTAAGACTGCATTTTCTACCATTGGAGGACATTACCAGTTTACTGTAATGCCTTTTGGTTTGAAAAATGCACCTGCCACTTTTCAGAGGTTGGTGAACACAGTCCTGCAAGGGCTGGAAGCTTTCAGTGCAGCATATTTGGACGATATAGCTGTCTTTAGCTCCAGCTGGGATGATCACCTGGTCCACCTATGGAAAGTTTTGGAGGCTCTGCAAAAGGCAGGCCTCACTATCAAGGCTTCAAAGTGCCAGATAGGGCAGGGTAAGGTGGTTTATCTGGGACACCTTGTTGGTGGGGAACAGATTGCACCACTTCAGGGGAAAATCCAAACTATTATTGATTGGGTTCCCCCTACCACTCAGACTCAGGTGAGAGCCTTCCTAGGCCTCACTGGGTATTACAGGAGGTTCATTAAGAACTATGGCTCCATTGCAGCCCCTCTTAATGACCTCACATCCAAGAAAATGCCTAAAAAGGTATTATGGACAGCAAACTGTCAGAAAGCTTTTGAGGAGCTGAAGCAGGCCATGTGCTCTGCACCTGTCCTGAAAAGCCCTTGTTACTCTAAAAAATTCTATGTCCAAACTGATGCATCTGAATTAGGAGTAGGGGCAGTCCTATCACAACTTAATTCTGAGGGCCAGGATCAACCTGTTGCTTTTATTAGTAGGAGGTTGACCCCTAGAGAAAAGCGTTGGTCTGCCATTGAGAGGGAGGCCTTTGCTGTGGTCTGGGCTCTGAAGAAGTTGAGGCCATACTTGTTTGGCACTCACTTCATTGTTCAGACAGACCACAAACCTCTACTTTGGCTAAAACAAATGAAAGGTGAAAATCCTAAATTGTTGAGGTGGTCCATATCCCTACAGGGAATGGACTATACAGTGGAACATAGACCTGGGAGTAGCCACTCCAATGCAGATGGACTCTCCAGATATTTCCACTTAGACAATGAAGACACATCAGGTCATGGCTAGTCTTATTGTCCTTCGTTTGGGGGGGGGTTGTGTAGGAAAGTACCATCTTGCCTGGCATGTTACCCCCATTTTTCACTGTATATATGTTGTTTTAGTTGTATGTGTCACTGGGACCCTGGTAACCCAGTGCCCCAGTGCTCATAAGTGTGCCTGAATGTGTTACCTGTGAAGTGACTGTCTCACTGAGGCTCTGCTAATCAGAACCTCAGTGGTTATGCTCTCTCATTTCTTTCCAAATTGTCACTAACAGGCTAGTGACCATTTTTACCAATTTACATTGGCTTACTGGAACACCCTTATAATTCCCTAGTATATGGTACTGAGGTACCCAGGGTATTGGGGTTCCAGGAGATCCCTATGGGCTGCAGCATTTCTTTTGCCACCCATAGGGAGCTCTGACAATTCTTACACAGGCCTGCCACTGCAGCCTGAGTGAAATAACGTCCACGTTATTTCACAGCCATTTTACACTGCACTTAAGTAACTTATAAGTCACCTATATGTCTAACCTTTACCTGGTAAAGGTTAGGTGCAAAGTTACTTAGTGTGAGGGCACCCTGGCACTAGCCAAGGTGCCCCCACATTGTTCAGAGCCAATTCCCTGAACTTTGTGAGTGCGGGGACACCATTACACGCGTGCACTACATATAGGTCACTACCTATATGTAGCTTCACCATGGTAACTCCGAATATGGCCATGTAACATGTCTATGATCATGGAATTGCCCCCTCTATACCATCCTGGCATAGTTGGCACAATCCCATGATCCCAGTGGTCTGGAGCACAGACCCTGGTACTGCCAAACTGCCCTTCCTGGGGTTTCACTGCAGCTGCTGCTGCTGCCAACCCCTCAGACAGGCAGCTGCCCTCCTGGGGTCCAGCCAGGCCTGGCCCAGGATGGCAGAACAAAGAACTTCCTCTGAGAGAGGGTGTGACACCCCCTCCCTTTGGAAAATGGTGTGAAGGCAGGGGAGGAGTAGCCTCCCCCAGCCTCTGGAAATGCTTTGTTGGGCACAGAGGTGCCCAATTCTGCATAAGCCAGTCTACACCGGTTCAGGGACCCCTTAGCCCCTGCTCTGGCGCGAAACTGGACAAAGGAAAGGGGAGTGACCACTCCCCTGACCTGCACCTCCCCTGGGAGGTGTCCAAAGCTCCTCCAGTGTGCTCCAGACCTCTGCCATCTTGGAAACAGAGGTGCTGCTGGCACACTGGACTGCTCTGAGTGGCCAGTGCCACCAGGTGACGTCAGAGACTCCTGCTGATAGGCTCCTTCAGGTGTTAGTAGCCTATCCTCTCTCCTAGGTAGCCAAACCCTCTTTTCTGGCTATTTAGGGTCTCTGTCTCTGGGGAAACTTTAGATAACGAATGCAAGAGCTCATCCGAGTTCCTCTGCATCTCTCTCTTCACCTTCTGATAAGGAAACGACCGCTGACCGCGCTGGAAGCCTGCAAACCTGCAACATAGTAGCAAAGACGACTACTGCAACTCTGTAACGCTGATCCTGCCGCCTTCTCGACTGTTTTCCTGCTTGTGCATGCTGTGGGGGTAGCCTGCCTCCTCTCTGCACCAGAAGCTCCGAAGAAATCTCCCGTGGGTCGACGGAATCTTCCCCCTGCAACCGCAGGCACCAAAAAGCTGCATCACCGGTCCCTTGGGTCTCCTCTCAGCACGACGAGCGAGGTCCCTCGAATCCAGCAACTCTGTCCAAGTGACCCCCACAGTCCAGTGACTCTTCAGCCCAAGTTTGGTGGAGGTAAGTCCTTGCCTCAGCTCGCTGGGCTGCATTGCTGGGAACCGCAACTTTGCAGCTACTCCGGCTCCTGTGCACTTCCGGCGGAAATCCTTTGTGCACAGCCAAGCCTGGGTCCACGGCACTCTAACCTGCATTGCACGACTTTCTAAGTTGGTCTCCGGCGACGTGGGACTCCTTTGTGCAACTTCGGTGAGCACCATTTCACGCATCCTCGTAGTGCCTGTTTCTGGCACTTCTCCGGGTGCTACCTGCTTCAGTGAGAGCTCTTTGTCTTGCTCGACGTCCCCTCTCTCTGCAGGCCCAATTTGCGACCTCCTGGTCCCTCCTGGGCCCCAGCAGCGTCCAAAAACGGCAAACGCACTATTTGCGTCTAGAAAGGCTTGTTGGCATCCTGTCGGCGGAAAAACACTTCTGCACGACTCTCCAAGGCGAGCGGGATCCGTCCACCAAAGGGGAAGTCTCTAGCCCTTTTTGTTCCTGCAGAAATCTCAGCTTCTTCTGTCCAGTCGAAGCTTCTTTGCACCCGCAGCTGGCATTTCCTGGGCATCTGCCCATCTCCGACTTGCTTGTGACTTTTGGACTTGGTCCCCTTGTTCCACAGGTACCCTAGATTGGAAATCCACAGTTGTTGCATTGCTGGTTTGTGTCTTTCCTGCATTATTCCTCTAACACGACTATTTTGTCCTTAGGGGAACTTTGGTGCACTTTGCACTCACTTTTCAGGGTCTTGGGGAGAGTTATTTTTCTAACTCTCACTATTTTCTAATAGTCCCAGCGACCCTCTACAAGGTCACATAGGTTTGGGGTCCATTCGTGGTTCGCATTCCACTTTTGGAGTATATGGTTTGTGTTGCCCCTATCCCTATGTTTCCCCATTGCATCCTATTGTAACTATACATTGTTTGCACTGTTTTCTAAGACTATACTGCATATTTTTTCTATGGTGTATATATATCTTGTGTATATTTCCTATCCTCTCACTGAGGGTACACTCTAAGATACTTTGGCATATTGTCATAAAAATAAAGTACCTTTATTTTTAGTATAACTGTGTATTGTGTTTTCTTATGATATTGTGCATATGACACTAAGTGGTACTGTAGTAGCTTCACACGTCTCCTAGTTCAGCCTAAGCTGCTCTGCTAAGCTACCATTATCTATCAGCCTAAGCTGCTAGACACCCTATATACTAATAAGGGATAACTGGGCCTGGTGCAAGGTGCAAGTACCCCTTGGTACTCACTACAAGCCAGTCCAGCCTCCTACATTGGTTGTGCAGTGGTGGGATAAGTGCTTGAGACTACTTACCACTCTTGTCATTGTACTTTTCATAAGAGAAAAATATACAAAACAAGGTCAGTGTATATACACATAGCCAAAAAGTTTTGCATTTCCTCTTTTCGCTCTTTTCTAAGTGCTGAAAAGTACTCCTAAACTTTCAAAAAGTTCTTAAAAGTTTAAAAAGTTTTTTTCTGTCTTTCCAAAAAGTTCTGAAAACTTTTTTCTCTTTTTCTATCACTTTAACTCTCTCTAAAAATGTCTGGCACAGGCCAAAGTGTTGATCTGTCCAAACTTGCATATGACAACCTTAGCTGGAAAAGAGCAAGGAGTCTCTGTATAGAGAGAGGTTTGAGTGTAGGGAAGAATCCTTCCTTGGAACTGTTACTAAACATGCTTAGAGAACAGGATAAGGCCATAGGTGCCCCATCTGTTGAAAAAGTACCTAATAGTTCCCAATCTGATTCAGGGACTCCCCCAGGAAAAGATTCAGGAAAGAAACTTCCTAGCCTGCCCATTACTAGACAATCTAGCATAGATGGTAATGATGATGAGCCACACCAAATAAATAGTGTTGTCTCACATCATAGCAAAAGCATTTATTCTCACCATACTGGTAGTAATGTTTCTGTAAACCAAGCTGTTAAGTTGGCTTCTGTAAGGGTCAGGTCTCCGTCTGTTCATTCCCATCATAGCTCTGTTTCTAGAAATGTCCCTCCCACCAACCCTGATGACAGAATGTTAGAGAGGGAACTCAATAAGTTGAGGGTGGAACAAACCAGACTGAAGCTTAAAAAGCAACAGCTGGATTTGGATAGACAGTCTTTTGAATTAGAGAAGGAAAGACAGAAGTTGGGTTTAGATACCCATGGTGGCAGCAGCAGTATTCCCCATAGTCATCCTGCAAAAGAGCATGATTCCAGGAATCTGCACAAGATAGTTCCCCCTTATAAGGAGGGGGATGACATTAACAAGTGGTTTGCTGCACTTGAGAGGGCCTGTGTTGTACAGGATGTCCCTCAAAGGCAGTGGGCTGCTATCCTATGGCTATCATTTAGTGGAAAAGGTAGGGATAGGCTCCTTACTGTGAAAGAAAATGATGCTAATAATTTCCAAGTTCTTAAGAATGCACTCCTGGATGGTTATGGCTTAACCACTGAACAGTGCAGGATAAAGTTCAGAGAGACCAAAAAGGAGTCTTCACAAGACTGGGTTGATTTCATTGACCATTCAGTGAAGGCCTTGGAGGGGTGGTTACATGGCAGTAAAGTTACTGATTATGACAGCCTGTATAACTTGATCCTGAGAGAGCATATTCTTAATAATTGTGTGTCTGATTTGTTGCACCAGTACTTGGTGGACTCTGATCTGACCTCTCCCCAAGGATTGGGAAAGAAGGCAGACAAATGGGTCAGAACAAGAGTGAACAGAAAAGTTCATACAGGGGGTGACAAAGATGGCAACAAAAAGAAGGATGGTAAGTCTTCTGACAAGGGTGGGGACAAATCTAAAAATGAGTCTTCATCAGGCCCACAAAAACACTCTGGTGGGGGTGGTGGGTCCAAATCCTCCTTTAATCAGAACAAGGAAAAGAAACCATGGTGCTATTTATGTAAAATAAAAGGCCATTGGACAACAGATCCCAGTTGTCCAAAGAAAGGCACCACAGCTCCTACCACTACAACCCCTACTGCTACACCTAGTGACCCTACTAATAGCAGTGGTGGTGGGAGCAAACCTACTAATAGCCAATCCAAGGGAGTAGCTGGGCTCACTTTTGGTAATTTAGTTGGGGTTGGTCTGATTAGGGAGACCACAGAGGCTACTTTAGTCTCTGAAGGGGCTATTGATTTAGCCACTTTGGTTGCTTGCCCCCATAACTTGGAGAAGTACAAGCAACTAACCCTAATAAATGGTGTTGAGGTCCAGGCCTACAGGGACACAGGTGCCAGTGTCACAATGGTGATTGAGAAACTGGTGCACCCTGAACAACACATACTTGGACACCAGTACCAAGTAACCGATGCTCACAACATAACACAAAGCCACCCCATGGCTGTTGTAAATCTCAACTGGGGGGGGTAACTGGTCCAAAGAAAGTTGTGGTAGCTTCAGATTTACCTGTAGACTGTCTATTAGGGAATGATTTGGAGACATCAGCTTGGTCAGATGTGGAGTTGGAGGCCCATGCAGCAATGCTGGGCATCCCAGGGCATATTTTTGCTTTGACAAGGGCTCAGGCCAAAAAGCAAAAAGGACAGGGAAGCTTGGATCCTGGAACAATGGACCAAGTGCTCCCTATAGCTAGGGCTAGTAGAAGCAAACCACTTCCTACTATCCCTCCCTCTACAGTGGATTCTACTTCTGAGGAAGAAGAATTCCCTCCCTGTGCAGAACCTACACCAGAGGAGCTGGAAGCAGACACTGCTGAGCTTTTGGGTGAAGGGGGGCCTGCCAGAGAGGAGCTGAGTGTGGCACAGCAAACCTGTCCCACATTAGAGGGTCTCAGACAGCAAGCTGTCAAACAGGCTAATGGGGATGTCAGTGACTCTCACAGAATTTACTGGGAGGACAACCTCTTGTACACTGAGCATAGGGATCCTAAACCTGGAGCTGCCAGGAGATTAGTGATTCCTCAGGAGTACAGAAAGTTCCTCCTAACACTGGCACATGACATTCCCTTAGCTGGGCATCTAGGACAAATGAAAACTTGGGACAGACTTGTTCCCCTGTTTCATTGGCCTAGGATGTCTGAGGACACAAAAGAATTTTGCAAGTCCTGTGAAACCTGTCAAGCCAGTGGCAAGACAGGTGGCACTCCAAAGGCACCCCTTATCCCACTGCCTGTGGTTGGGGTTCCCTTTGAAAGGGTAGGGGTTGACATAGTTGGCCCCCTTGACCCTCCTACTGCTTCAGGCAATAGGTTTATCTTGGTGGTAGTGGACCATGCCACAAGATACCCTGAAGCAATTCCTTTAAGGACCACTACAGCTCCTGCAGTGGCAAAGGCCCTCCTGGGAATATTTTCCAGGGTGGGCTTCCCAAAGGAAGTAGTATCAGACAGAGGAAGCAATTTCATGTCTGCATACTTAAAGGCCATGTGGAAGGAGTGAGGTGTAACGTACAAGTTCACAACACCCTATCATCCACAAACTAATGGACTGGTGGAGAGATTTAATAAAACTCTCAAAGGCATGATTATGGGAATCCCTGAAAAACTCCGCAGGAGATGGGATATCCTTCTACCATGCCTCCTTTTTGCCTACAGGGAGGTACCCCAGAAAGGAGTGGGCTTCAGCCCCTTTGAACTTCTTTTTGGACACCCTGTTAGGGGTCCACTCACACTTGTAAAGGAGGGTTGGGAACAACCTTTAAAAGCTCCTAAACAGGATATTGTGGATTATGTACTTGGCCTCAGATCAAGGATGGCTGAGTACATGAAAAAGGCCAGTAAAAACCTTCAGGCCAGCCAAGAGCTCCAGAAGCAATGGCATGATCAGAAGGCTGTTTTGGTTCAGTACCAACCAGGGCAGAAAGTGTGGGTCTTGGAGCCTGTGGCCCCAAGAGCACTCCAAGATAAATGGAGTGGTCCCCACACAATTGTTGAAAAGAAGGGAGAAGTCACCTATTTAGTTGACTTAGGCACTGCCAGGAGTCCCCTCAGGGTGCTCCATGTCAACCGCCTGAAACCCTACTATGACAGGGCTGATCTCACCCTGCTCATGGCAACTGATGAGGGACAGGAAGAAGACAGTGATCCTCTACCTGATCTCTTCTCTTCCACAGAACAAGATGCTCTTGTGGAAGGTGTAGTTTTGGCTGATTGTCTTACTGCTGAGCAGAAAGATAATTGCATAAATCTCCTAGGACAATTTTCAGAACTCTTCTCTACTGTGCCAGGCACCACTTCTTGGTGTGAGCACACTATAGATACTGGAGACAGTTTACCTGTCAAAAGTAAGATCTATAGGCAGCCTGACCATGTCAGGGACTGCATAAAGCAAGAAGTTCAGAAAATGTTGGAACTAGGAGTGGTTGAGCACTCTGACAGTCCATGGGCTTCTCCTGTGGTACTGGTACCAAAACCCAATTCTAAAGATGGAAAGAAGGAAATGAGGTTTTGTGTAGACTATAGAGGTCTCAACTTGGTAACCAAAACTGATGCTCACCCTATACCCAGGGCAGATGAGCTCATAGATACACTGGCATCTGCCAAGTATCTAAGCACTTTTGATTTGACTGCAGGGTATTGGCAGATCAAATTGTCAGAAGATGCTAAACCTAAGACTGCATTTTCTACCATTGGAGGACATTACCAGTTTACTGTAATGCCTTTTGGTTTGAAAAATGCACCTGCCACTTTTCAGAGGTTGGTGAACACAGTCCTGCAAGGGCTGGAAGCTTTCAGTGCAACATATTTGGACGATATAGCTGTCTTTAGCTCCAGCTGGGATGATCACCTGGTCCACCTATGGAAAGTTTTGGAGGCTCTGCAAAAGGCAGGCCTCACTATCAAGGCTTCAAAGTGCCAGATAGGGCAGGGTAAGGTGGTTTATCTGGGACACCTTGTTGGTGGGGAACAGATTGCACCACTTCAGGGGAAAATCCAAACTATTATTGATTGGGTTCCCCCTACCACTCAGACTCAGGTGAGAGCCTTCCTAGGCCTCACTGGGTATTACAGGAGGTTCATTAAGAACTATGGCTCCATTGCAGCCCCTCTTAATGACCTCACATCCAAGAAAATGCCTAAAAAGGTATTATGGACAGCAAACTGTCAGAAAGCTTTTGAGGAGCTGAAGCAGGCCATGTGCTCTGCACCTGTCCTGAAAAGCCCTTGTTACTCTAAAAAATTTAATGTCCAAACTGATGCATCTGAATTAGGAGTAGGGGCAGTCCTATCACAACTTAATTCTGAGGGCCAGGATCAACCTGTTGCTTTTATTAGTAGGAGGTTGACCCCTAGAGAAAAGCGTTGGTCTGCCATTGAAAGGGAGGCCTTTGCTGTGGTCTGGGCTCTGAAGAAGTTGAGGCCATACTTGTTTGGCACTCACTTCATTGTTCAGACAGACCACAAACCTCTACTTTGGCTAAAACAAATGAAAGGTGAAAATCCTAAATTGTTGAGGTGGTCCATATCCCAACAGGGAATGGACTATACAGTGGAACATAGACCTGGGAGTAGCCACTCCAATGCAGATGGACTCTCCAGATATTTCCACTTAGACAATGAAGACTCATCAGGTCATGGCTAGTCTTATTGTCCTTCGTTTGGGGGGGGGGGTTGTGTAGGAAAGTACCATCTTGCCTGGCATGTTACCCCCATTTTTCACTGTATATATGTTGTTTTAGTTGTATGTGTCACTGGGACCCTGGTAACCCAGGGCCCCAGTGCTCATAAGTGTGCCTGAATGTGTTACCTGTGTAGTGACTAACTGTCTCACTGAGGCTCTGCTAATCAGAACCTCAGTGGTTATGCTCTCTCATTTCTTTCCAAATTGTCACTAACAGGCTAGTGACCATTTTTACCAATTTACATTGGCTTACTGGAACACCCTTATAATTCCCTAGTATATGGTACTGAGGTACCCAGGGTATTGGGGTTCCAGGAGATCCCTATGGGCTGCAGCATTTCTTTTGCCACCCATAGGGAGCTCTGACAATTCTTACACAGGCCTGCCACTGCAGCCTGAGTGAAATAACGTCCACGTTATTTCACAGCCATTTTACACTGCACTTAAGTAACTTATAAGTCACCTATATGTCTAACCTTTACCTGGTAAAGGTTAGGTGCAAAGTTACTTAGTGTGAGGGCACCCTGGCACTAGCCAAGGTGCCCCCACATTGTTCAGAGCCAATTCCCTGAACTTTGTGAGTGCGGGGACACCATTACACGCGTGCACTACATGTAGGTCACTACCTATATGTAGCTTCACCATGGTAACTCCGAATATGGCCATGTAACATGTCTATGATCATGGAATTGCCCCCTCTATACCATCCTGGCATAGTTGGCACAATCCCATGATCCCAGTGGTCTGGAGCACAGACCCTGGTACTGCCAAACTGCCCTTCCTGGGGTTTCACTGCAGCTGCTGCTGCTGCCAACCCCTCAGACAGGCAGCTGCCCTCCTGGGGTCCAGCCAGGCCTGGCCCAGGATGGCAGATCAAAGAACTTCCTCTGAGAGAGGGTGTGACACCCCCTCCCTTTGGAAAATGGTGTGAAGGCAGGGGAGGAGTAGCCTCCCCCAGCCTCTGGAAATGCTTTGTTGGGCACAGAGGTGCCCAATTCTGCATAAGCCAGTCTACACCGGTTCAGGGACCCCTTAGCCCCTGCTCTGGCGCGAAACTGGACAAAGGAAAGGGAAGTGACCACTCCCCTGACCTGCTCCTCCCCTGGGAGGTGTCCAGAGCTCCTCCAGTGTGCTCCAGACCTCTGCCATCTTGGAAACAGAGGTGCTGCTGGCACACTGGACTGCTCTGAGTGGCCAGTGCCACCAGGTGACGTCAGAGACTCCTGCTGATAGGCTCCTTCAGGTGTTAGTAGCCTATCCTCTCTCCTAGGTAGCCAAACCCTCTTTTCTGGCTATTTAGGGTCTCTGTCTCTGGGGAAACTTTAGATAACGAATGCAAGAGCTCATCCGAGTTCCTCTGCATCTCTCTCTTCACCTTCTGATAAGGAAACGACCGCTGACCGCGCTGGAAGCCTGCAAACCTGCAACATAGTAGCAAAGACGACTACTGCAACTCTGTAACGCTGATCCTGCCGCCTTCTCGACTGTTTTCCTGCTTGTGCATGCTGTGGGGGTAGCCTGCCTCCTCTCTGCACCAGAAGCTCCGAAGAAATCTCCCGTGGGTCGACGGAATCTTCCCCCTGCAACCGCAGGCACCAAAAAGCTGCATCACCGGTCCCTTGGGTCTCCTCTCAGCACGACGAGCGAGGTCCCTCGAATCCAGCGACTCTGTCCAAGTGACCCCCCCAGTCCAGTGACTCTTCAGCCCAAGTTTGGTGGAGGTAAGTCCTTGCCTCACCTCGCTGGGCTGCATTGCTGGGAACCGCGACTTTGCAGCTACTCCGGCCCCTGTGCACTTCCGGCGGAAATCCTTTGTGCACAGCCAAGCCTGGGTCCACGGCACTCTAACCTGCATTGCACGACTTTCTAAGTTGGTCTCCGGCGACGTGGGACTCCTTTGTGCAACTTCGGTGAGCACCGTTTCACGCATCCTCGTAGTGCCTGTTTCTGGCACTTCTCCGGGTGCTACCTGCTTCAGTGAGAGCTCTTTGTCTTGCTCGACGTCCCCTCTCTCTGCAGGTCCAATTTGCGACCTCCTGGTCCCTCCTGGGCCCCAGCAGCGTCCAAAAACGCCAAACGCACGATTTGCGTCTAGAAAGGCTTGTTGGCGTACTTTCGGCAGAAAAACACTTCTGCACGACTCTCCAAGGCGAGAGGGATCCGTCCACCAAAGGTGAAGTCTCTAGCCCTTTTTGTTCCTGCAGAAACCTCAGCTTCTTCTGTCCAGTCGAAGCTTCTTTGCACCCGCAGCTGGCATTTCCTGGGCATCTGCCCATCTCCGACTTGCTTGTGACTTTTGCACTTGGTCCCCTTGTTCCACAGGTACCCTAGATAGGAAATCCACAGTTGTTGCATTGCTGGTTTGTGTCTTTCCTGCATTATTCCTCTAACACGACTATTTTGTCCTTAGGGGAACTTTGGTGCACTTTGCACTCACTTTTCAGGGTCTTGGGGAGGGTTATTTTTCTAACTCTCACTATTTTCTAATAGTCCCAGCGACCCTCTACAAGGTCACATAGGTTTGGGGTCCATTCGTGGTTCGCATTCCACTTTTGGAGTATATGGTTTGTGTTGCCCCTATCCCTATGTTTCCCCATTGCATCCTATTGTAACTATACATTGTTTGCACTGTTTTCTAAGACTATACTGCATATTTTTTCTATGGTGTATATATATCTTGTGTATATTTCCTATCCTCTCACTGAGGGTACACTCTAAGATACTTTGGCATATTGTCATAAAAATAAAGTACCTTTATTTTTAGTATAACTGTGTATTGTGTTTTCTTATGATATTGTGCATATGACACTAAGTGGTACTGTAGTAGCTTCACACGTCTCCTAGTTCAGACTAAGCTGCTCTGCTAAGCTACCATTATCTATCAGCCTAAGCTGCTAGACACCCTATACACTAATAAGGGATAACTGGGCCTGGTGCAAGGTGCAAGTACCCCTTGGTACTCACTACAAGCCAGTCCAGCCTCCTACATTGGTTGTGCAGTGGTGGGATAAGTGCTTGAGACTACTTACCACTCTTGTCATTGTACTTTTCATAAGAGAAAAATATACAAAACAAGGTCAGTGTATATACACATAGCCAAAAAGTTTTGCATTTCCTCTTTTCACTCTTTTCTAAGTGCTGAAAAGTACTCCTAAACTTTCAAAAAGTTCTTAAAAGTTTAAAAAGTTTTTTTCTGTCTTTCCAAAAAGTTCTGAAAACTTTTTTCTCTTTTTCTATCACTTTAACTCTCTCTAAAAATGTCTGGCACAGGCCAAAGTGTTGATCAGTCCAAACTTGCATATGACAACCTTAGCTGGAAAAGAGCAAGGAGTCTCTGTATAGAGAGAGGTTTGAGTGTAGGGAAGAATCCTTCCTTGGAACTGTTACTAAACATGCTTAGAGAACAGGATAAGGCCATAGGTGCCCCATCTGTTGAAAAAGTACCTAATAGTTCCCAATCTGATTCAGGGACTCCCCCAGGAAAAGATTCAGGAAAGAAACTTCCTAGCCTGCCCATTACTAGACAATCTAGCATAGATGGTAATGATGATGAGCCACACCAAATAAATAGTGTTGTCTCACATCATAGCAAAAGCATTTATTCTCACCATACTGGTAGTAATGTTTCTGTAAACCAAGCTGTTAAGTTGGCTTCTGTAAGGGACAGGTCTCCTTCTGTACATTCCCATCATAGCTCTGTTTCTAGAAATGTCCCTCCCACCTACCCTGATGACAGAATGTTAGAGAGGGAACTCAATAAGTTGAGGGTGGAACAAACCAGACTGAAGCTTAAAAAGCAACAGCTGGATTTGGATAGACAGTCTTTTGAATTAGAGAAGGAAAGACAGAAGTTGGGTTTAGATACCCATGGTGGCAGCAGCAGTATTCCCCATAGTCATCCTGCAAAAGAGCATGATTCCAGGAATCTGCACAAGATAGTTCCCCCTTATAAGGAGGGGGATGACATTAACAAGTGGTTTGCTGCACTTGAGAGGGCCTGTGTTGTACAGGATGTCCCTCAAAGGCAGTGGGCTGCTATCCTATGGCTATCATTTAGTGGAAAAGGTAGGGATAGGCTCCTTACTGTGAAAGAAAATGATGCTAATAATTTCCAAGTTCTTAAGAATGCACTCCTGGATGGTTATGGCTTAACCACTGAACAGTACAGGATAAAGTTCAGAGAGACCAAAAAGGAGTCTTCACAAGACTGGGTTGATTTCATTGACCATTCAGTGAAGGCCTTGGAGGGGTGGTTACATGGCAGTAAAGTTACTGATTATGACAGCCTGTATAACTTGATCCTGAGAGAGCATATTCTTAATAATTGTGTGTCTGATTTGTTGCACCAGTACTTGGTGGACTCTGATCTGACCTCTCCCCAAGAATTGGGAAAGAAGGCAGACAAATGGGTCAGAACAAGAGTGAACAGAAAAGTTCATACAGGGGGTGACAAAGATGGCAACAAAAAGAAGGATGGTAAGTCTTCTGACAAGGGTGGGGACAAATCTAAAAATGAGTCTTCATCAGGCCCACAAAAACACTCTGGTGGGGGTGGTGGGTCCAAATCCTCCTTTAATCAGAACAAGGAAAAGAAACCATGGTGCTATTTATGTAAAATAAAAGGCCATTGGACAACAGATCCCAGTTGTCCAAAGAAAGGCACCACAGCTCCTACCACTACAACCCCTACTGCTACACCTAGTGTCCCTACTAATAGCAGTGGTGGTGGGAGCAAACCTACTAATAGCCAATCCAAGGGAGTAGCTGGGCTCACTTTTGGTAATTTAGTTGGGGTTGGTCTGATTAGGGAGACCACAGAGGCTACTTTAGTCTCTGAAGGGGCTATTGATTTAGCCACTTTGGTTGCTTGCCCCCATAACTTGGAGAAGTAAAAGCAACTAACCCTAATAAATGGTGTTGAGGTCCAGGCCTACAGGGACACAGGTGCCAGTGTCACAATGGTGATTGAGAAACTGGTGCACCCTGAACAACACATACTTGGACACCAGTACCAAGTAACCGATGCTCACAACATAACACAAAGCCACCCCATGGCTGTTGTAAATCTCAACTGGGGGGGGGTAACTGGTCCAAAGAAAGTTGTGGTAGCTTCAGATTTACCTGTAGACTGTCTATTGGGGAATGATTTGGAGACATCAGCTTGGTCAGATGTGGAGTTGGAGGCCCATGCAGCAATGCTGGGCATCCCAGGGCATATTTTTGCTTTGACAAGGGCTCAGGCCAAAAAGCAAAAAGGACAGGGAAGCTTGGATCCTGGAACAATGGACCAAGTGCTCCCTAAAGCTAGGGCTAGTAGAAGCAAACCACTTCCTACTATCCCTCCCTCTACAGTGGATTCTACTTCTGAGGAAGAAGAATTCCCTCCCTGTGCAGAACCTACACCAGAGGAGCTGGAAGCAGACACTGCTGAGCTTTTGGGTGAAGGGGGGCCTGCCAGAGAGGAGCTGAGTGTGGCACAGCAAACCTGTCCCACATTAGAGGGTCTCAGACAGCAAGCTGTCAAACAGGCTAATGGGGATGTCAGTGACTCTCACAGAATTTACTGGGAGGACAACCTCTTGTACACTGAGCATAGGGATCCTAAACCTGGAGCTGCCAGGAGATTAGTGATTCCTCAGGAGTACAGAAAGTTCCTCCTAACACTGGCACATGACATTCCCTTAGCTGGGCATCTAGGACAAATGAAAACTTGGGACAGACTTGTTCCCCTGTTTCATTGGCCTAGGATGTCTGAGGACACAAAATAATTTTGCAAGTCCTGTGAAACCTGTCAAGCCAGTGGCAAGACAGGTGGCACTCCAAAGGCACCCCTTATCCCACTGCCTGTGGTTGGGGTTCCCTTTGAAAGGGTAGGGGTTGACATAGTTGGCCCCCTTGACCCTCCTACTGCTTCAGGCAATAGGTTTATCTTGGTGGTAGTGGACCATGCCACAAGATACCCTGAAGCAATTCCTTTAAGGACCACTACAGCTCCTGCAGTGGCAAAGGCCCTCCTGGGAATATTTTCCAGGGTGGGCTTCCCAAAGGAAGTAGTATCAGACAGAGGAAGCAATTTCATGTCTGCATACTTAAAGGCCATGTGGAAGGAGTGTGGTGTAACGTACAAGTTCACAACACCCTATCATCCACAAACTAATGGACTGGTGGAGAGATTTAATAAAACTCTCAAAGGCATGATTATGGGAATCCCTGAAAAACTCCGCAGGCGATGGGATATCCTTCTACCATGCATCCTTTTTGCCTACAGGGAGGTACCCCAGAAAGGAGTGGGCTTCAGCCCCTTTGAACTTCTTTTTGGACACCCTGTTAGGGGTCCACTCACACTTGTAAAGGAGGGTTGGGAACAACCTTTAAAAGCTCCTAAACAGGATATTGTGGATTATGTACTTGGCCTCAGATCAAGGATGGCTGAGTACATGAAAAAGGCCAGTAAAAACCTTCAGGCCAGCCAAGAGCTCCAGAAGCAATGGCATGATCAGAAGGCTGTTTTGGTTCAGTACCAACCAGGGCAGAAAGTGTGGGTCTTGGAGCCTGTGGCCCCAAGAGCACTCCAAGATAAATGGAGTGGTCCCCACACAATTGTTGAAAAGAAGGGAGAAGTCACCTATTTAGTTGACTTAGGCACTGCCAGGAGTCCCCTCAGGGTGCTCCATGTCAACCGCCTGAAACCCTACTATGACAGGGCTGATCTCACCCTGCTCATGGCAACTGATGAGGGACAGGAAGAAGACAGTGATCCTCTACCTGATCTCTTCTCTTCCACAGAACAAGATGCTCTTGTGGAAGGTGTAGTTTTGGCTGATTGTCTTTCTGCTGAGCAGAAAGATAATTGCATAAATCTCCTAGGACAATTTTCAGAACTCTTCTCTACTGTGCCAGGCACCACTTCTTGGTGTGAGCACACTATAGATACTGGAGACAGTTTACCTGTCAAAAGTAAGATCTATAGGCAGCCTGACCATGTCAGGGACTGCATAAAGCAAGAAGTTCAGAAAATGTTGGAACTAGGAGTGGTTGAGCACTCTGACAGTCCATGGGCTTCTCCTGTGGTACTGGTACCAAAACCCAATTCTAAAGATGGAAAGAAGGAAATGAGGTTTTGTGTAGACTATAGAGGTCTCAACTTGGTAACCAAAACTGATGCTCACCCTATACCCAGGGCAGATGAGCTCATAGATACACTGGCATCTACCAAGTATCTAAGCACTTTTGATTTGACTGCAGGGTATTGGCAGATCAAATTGTCAGAAGATGCTAAACCTAAGACTGCATTTTCTACCATTGGAGGACATTACCAGTTTACTGTAATGCCTTTTGGTTTGAAAAATGCACCTGCCACTTTTCAGAGGTTGGTGAACACAGTCCTGCAAGGGCTGGAAGCTTTCAGTGCAGCATATTTGGATGATATAGCTGTCTTTAGCTCCAGCTGGGATGATCACCTGGTCCACCTATGGAAAGTTTTGGAGGCTCTGCAAAAGGCAGGCCTCACTATCAAGGCTTCAAAGTGCCAAATAGGGCAGGGTAAGGTGGTTTATCTGGGACACCTTGTTGGTGGGGAACAGATTGCACCACTTCAGGGGAAAATCCAAACTATTATTGATTGGGTTCCCCCTACCACTCAGACTCAGGTGAGAGCCTTCCTAGGCCTCACTGGGTATTACAGGAGGTTCATTAAGAACTATGGCTCCATTGCAGCCCCTCTTAATGACCTCACATCCAAGAAAATGCCTAAAAAGGTATTATGGACAGCAAACTGTCAGAAAGCTTTTGAGGAGCTGAAGCAGGCCATGTGCTCTGCACCTGTCCTGAAAAGCCCTTGTTACTCTAAAAAATTCTATGTCCAAACTGATGCATCTGAATTAGGAGTAGGGGCAGTCCTATCACAACTTAATTCTGAGGGCCAGGATCAACCTGTTGCTTTTATTAGTAGGAGGTTGACCCCTAGAGAAAAGCGTTGGTCTGCCATTGAGAGGGAGGCCTTTGCTGTGGTCTGGGCTCTGAAGAAGTTGAGGCCATACTTGTTTGGCACTCACTTCATTGTTCAGACAGACCACAAACCTCTACTTTGGCTAAAACAAATGAAAGGTGAAAATCCTAAATTGTTGAGGTGGTCCATATCCCTACAGGGAATGGACTATACAGTGGAACATAGACCTGGGAGTAGCCACTCCAATGCAGATGGACTCTCCAGATATTTCCACTTAGACAATGAAGACTCATCAGGTCATGGCTAGTCTTATTGTCCTTCGTTTGGGGGGGGGTTGTGTAGGAAAGTACCATCTTGCCTGGCATGTTACCCCCATTTTTCACTGTATATATGTTGTTTTAGTTGTATGTGTCACTGGGACCCTGGTAACCCAGGGCCCCAGTGCTCATAAGTGTGCCTGAATGTGTTACCTGTGTAGTGACTAACTGTCTCACTGAGGCTCTGCTAATCAGAACCTCAGTGGTTATGCTCTCTCATTTCTTTCCAAATTGTCACTAACAGGCTAGTGACCATTTTTACCAATTTACATTGGCTTACTGGAACACCCTTATAATTCCCTAGTATATGGTACTGAGGTACCCAGGGTATTGGGGTTCCAGGAGATCCCTATGGGCTGCAGCATTTCTTTTGCCACCCATAGGGAGCTCTGACAATTCTTACACAGGCCTGCCACTGCAGCCTGAGTGAAATAACGTCCACGTTATTTCACAGCCATTTTACACTGCACTTAAGTAACTTATAAGTCACCTATATGTCTAACCTTTACCTGGTAAAGGTTAGGTGCAAAGTTACTTAGTGTGAGGGCACCCTGGCACTAGCCAAGGTGCCCCCACATTGTTCAGAGCCAATTCCCTGAACTTTGTGAGTGCGGGGACACCATTACACGCGTGCACTACATATAGGTCACTACCTATATGTAGCTTCACCATGGTAACTCCGAATATGGCCATGTAACATGTCTATGATCATGGAATTGCCCCCTCTATACCATCCTGGCATAGTTGGCACAATCCCATGATCCCAGTGGTCTGGAGCACAGACCCTGGTACTGCCAAACTGCCCTTCCTGGGGTTTCACTGCAGCTGCTGCTGCTGCCAACCCCTCAGACAGGCAGCTGCCCTCCTGGGGTCCAGCCAGGCCTGGCCCAGGATGGCAGAACAAAGAACTTCCTCTGAGAGAGGGTGTGACACCCCCTCCCTTTGGAAAATGGTGTGAAGGCAGGGGAGGAGTAGCCTCCCCCAGCCTCTGGAAATGCTTTGTTGGGCACAGAGGTGCCCAATTCTGCATAAGCCAGTCTACACCGGTTCAGGGACCCCTTAGCCCCTGCTCTGGCACGAAACTGGACAAAGGAAAGGGAAGTGACCACTCCCCTGACCTGCTCCTCCCCTGGGAGGTGTCCAGAGCTCCTCCAGTGTGCTCCAGACCTCTGCCATCTTGGAAACAGAGGTGCTGCTGGCACACTGGACTGCTCTGAGTGGCCAGTGCCACCAGGTGACGTCAGAGACTCCTGCTGATATTCTCCTTCAGGTGTTAGTAGCCTATCCTCTCTCCTAGGTAGCCAAACCCTCTTTTCTGGCTATTTAGGGTCTCTGTCTCTGGGGAAACTTTAGATAACGAATGCAAGAGCTCATCCGAGTTCCTCTGCATCTCTCTCTTCACCTTCTGATAAGGAAACGACCGCTGACCGCGCTGGAAGCCTGCAAACCTGCAACATAGTAGCAAAGACGACTACTGCAACTCTGTAACGCTGATCCTGCCGCCTTCTCGACTGTTTTCCTGCTTGTGCATGCTGTGGGGGTAGCCTGCCTCCTCTCTGCACCAGAAGCTCCGAAGAAATCTCCCGTGGGTCGACGGAATCTTCCCCCTGCAACCGCAGGCACCAAAAAGCTGCATCACCGGTCCCTTGGGTCTCCTCTCAGCACGACGAGCGAGGTCCCTCGAATCCAGCGACTCTGTCCAAGTGACCCCCACAGTCCAGTGACTCTTCAGCCCAAGTTTGGTGGAGGTAAGTCCTTGCCTCAGCTCGCTGGGCTGCATTGCTGGGAACCGCGACTTTGCAGCTACTCCGGCCCCTGTGCACTTCCGGCGGAAATCCTTTGTGAACAGCCAAGCCTGGGTCCACGGCACTCTAACCTGCATTGCACGACTTTCTAAGTTGGTCTCCGGCGACGTGGGACTCCTTTGTGCAACTTCGGTGAGCACCGTTTCATGCATCCTCGTAGTGCCTGTTTCTGGCACTTCTCCGGGTGCTACCTGCTTCAGTGAGAGCTCTTTGTCTTGATCGACGTCCCCTCTCTCTGCAGGTCCAATTTGCGACCTCCTGGTCCCTCCTGGGCCCCAGCAGCGTCCAAAAACGCAAAACGCACGATTTGCGTCTAGAAAGGCTTGTTGGCCTCCTTTCGGCGGAAAAACACTTCTGCACGACTCACCAAGGCGAGCGGGATCCTTCCACCAAAGGGGAAGTCTCTAGCCCTTTTTGTTCCTGCAGAAATCTCAGCTTCTTCTGTCCAGTCGAAGCTTCTTTGCACCCGCAGCTGGCATTTCCTGGGCATCTGTCCATCTCCGACTTGCTTGTGACTTTTGGACTTGGTCCCCTTGTTCCACAGGTACCCTAGATTGGAAATCCACAGTTGTTGCATTGCTGGTTTGTGTCTTTCCTGCATTATTCCTCTAACACGACTATTTTGTCCTTAGGGGAACTTTGGTGCACTTTGCACTCACTTTTCAGGGTCTTGGGGAGGGTTATTTTTCTAACTCTCACTATTTTCTAATAGTCCCAGCGACCCTCTACAAGGTCACATAGGTTTGGGGTCCATTCGTGGTTCGCATTCCACTTTTGGAGTATATGGTTTGTGTTGCCCCTATCCCTATGTTTCCCCATTGCATCCTATTGTAACTATACATTGTTTGCACTGTTTTCTAAGACTATACTGCATATTTTTTCTATGGTGTATATATATCTTGTGTATATTTCCTATCCTCTCACTGAGGGTACACTCTAAGATACTTTGGCATATTGTCATAAAAATAAAGTACCTTTATTTTTAGTATAACTGTGTATTGTGTTTTCTTATGATATTGTGCATATGACACTAAGTGGTACTGTAGTAGCTTCACACGTCTCCTAGTTCAGCCTAAGCTGCTCTGCTAAGCTACCATTATCTATCAGCCTAAGCTGCTAGACACCCTATACACTAATAAGGGATAACTGGGCCTGGTGCAAGGTGCAAGTACCCCTTGGTACTCACTACAAGCCAGTCCAGCCTCCTACATTGGTTGTGCAGTGGTGGGATAAGTGCTTGAGACTACTTACCACTCTTGTCATTGTACTTTTCATAAGAGAAAAATATACAAAACAAGGTCAGTGTATATACACATAGCCAAAAAGTTTTGCATTTCCTCTTTTCACTCTTTTCTAAGTGCTGAAAAGTACTCCTAAACTTTCAAAAAGTTCTTAAAAGTTTAAAAAGTTTTTTTCTGTCTTTCCAAAAAGTTCTGAAAACTTTTTTCTCTTTTTCTATCACTTTAACTCTCTCTAAAAATGTCTGGCACAGGCCAAAGTGTTGATCTGTCCAAACTTGCATATGACAACCTTAGCTGGAAAAGAGCAAGGAGTCTCTGTATAGAGAGAGGTTTGAGTGTAGGGAAGAATCCTTCCTTGGAACTGTTACTAAACATGCTTAGAGAACAGGATAAGGCCATAGGTGCCCCATCTGTTGAAAAAGTACCTAATAGTTCCCAATCTGATTCAGGGACTCCCCTAGGAAAAGATTCAGGAAAGAAACTTCCTAGCCTGCCCATTACTAGACAATCTAGCATAGATGGTAATGATGATGAGCCACACCAAATAAATAGTGTTGTCTCACATCATAGCAAAAGCATTTATTCTCACCATACTGGTAGTAATGTTTCTGTAAACCAAGCTGTTAAGTTGGCTTCTGTAAGGGTCAGGTCTCCTTCTGTTCATTCCCATCATAGCTCTGTTTCTAGAAATGTCCCTCCCACCAACCCTGATGACAGATTGTTAGAAAGGGAGCTCAATAGATTGAGAGTGGAACAAACCAGACTGAAGCTCAAGAAGCAACAGCTGGATTTTGATAGACAGTCTTTAGAAATAGAGAGGGAAAGACAGAAGTTGGGTTTAGATACCCATGGTGGCAGCAGCAGTATTCCCCATAGTCATCCTGCAAAAGAGCATGATTCCAGGAATCTGCACAAGATAGTTCCCCCTTATAAGGAGGGGGATGACATTAACAAGTGGTTTGCTGCACTTGAGAGGGCCTGTGTTGTACAGGATGTCCCTCAAAGGCAGTGGGCTGCTATCCTATGGCTATCATTTAGTGGAAAAGGTAGGGATAGGCTCCTTACTGTGAAAGAAAATGATGCTAATAATTTCCAAGTTCTTAAGAATGCACTCCTGGATGGTTATGGCTTAACCACTGAACAGTGCAGGATAAAGTTCAGAGAGACCAAAAAGGAGTCTTCACAAGACTGGGTTGATTTCATTGGCCATTCAGTGAAGGCCTTGGAGGGGTGGTTACATGGCAGTAAAGTTACTGATTATGACAGCCTGTATAACTTGATCCTGAGAGAGCATATTCTTAATAATTGTGTGTCTGATTTGTTGCACCAGTACTTGGTGGACTCTGATCTGACCTCTCCCCAAGAATTGGGAAAGAAGGCAGACAAATGGGTCAGAACAAGAGTGAACAGAAAAGTTCATACAGGGGGTGACAAAGATGGCAACAAAAAGAAGGATGGTAAGTCTTCTGACAAGGGTGGGGACAAATCTAAAAATGAGTCTTCATCAGGCCCACAAAAACACTCTGGTGGGGGTGGTGGGTCCAAATCCTCCTTTAATCAGAACAAGGAAAAGAAACCATGGTGCTATTTATGTAAAATAAAAGGCCATTGGACAACAGATCCCAGTTGTCCAAAGAAAGGCACCACAGCTCCTACCACTACAACCCCTACTGCTACACCTAGTGACCCTACTAATAGCAGTGGTGGTGGGAGCAAACCTACTAATAGCCAATCCAAGGGAGTAGCTGGGCTCACTTTTGGTAATTTAGTTGGGGTTGGTCTGATTAGGGAGACCACAGAGGCTACTTTAGTCTCTGAAGGGGCTATTGATTTAGCCACTTTGGTTGCTTGCCCCCATAACTTGGAGAAGTACAAGCAACTAACCCTAATAAATGGTGTTGAGGTCCAGGCCTACAGGGACACAGGTGCCAGTGTCACAATGGTGATTGAGAAACTGGTGCACCCTGAACAACACATACTTGGACACCAGTACCAAGTAACCGATGCTCACAACATAACACAAAGCCACCCCATGGCTGTTGTAAATCTCAACTGGGGGGGGTAACTGGTCCAAAGAAAGTTGTGGTAGCTTCAGATTTACCTGTAGACTGTCTATTAGGGAATGATTTGGAGACATCAGCTTGGTCAGATGTGGAGTTGGAGGCCCATGCAGCAATGCTGGGCATCCCAGGGCATATTTTTGCTTTGACAAGGGCTCAGGCCAAAAAGCAAAAAGGACAGGGAAGCTTGGATCCTGGAACAATGGACCAAGTGCTCCCTATAGCTAGGGCTAGTAGAAGCAAACCACTTCCTACTATCCCTCCCTCTACAGTGGATTCTACTTCTGAGGAAGAAGAATTCCCTCCCTGTGCAGAACCTACACCAGAGGAGCTGGAAGCAGACACTGCTGAGCTTTTGGGTGAAGGGGGGCCTGCCAGAGAGGAGCTGAGTGTGGCACAGCAAACCTGTCCCACATTAGAGGGTCTCAGACAGCAAGCTGTCAAACAGGCTAATGGGGATGTCAGTGACTCTCACAGAATTTACTGGGAGGACAACCTCTTGTACACTGAGCATAGGGATCCTAAACCTGGAGCTGCCAGGAGATTAGTGATTCCTCAGGAGTACAGAAAGTTCCTCCTAACACTGGCACATGACATTCCCTTAGCTGGGCATCTAGGACAAATGAAAACTTGGGACAGACTTGTTCCCCTGTTTCATTGGCCTAGGATGTCTGAGGACACAAAAGAATTTTGCAAGTCCTGTGAAACCTGTCAAGCCAGTGGCAAGACAGGTGGCACTCCAAAGGCACCCCTTATCCCACTGCCTGTGGTTGGGGTTCCCTTTGAAAGGGTAGGGGTTGACATAGTTGGCCCCCTTGACCCTCCTACTGCTTCAGGCAATAGGTTTATCTTGGTGGTAGTGGACCATGCCACAAGATACCCTGAAGCAATTCCTTTAAGGACCACTACAGCTCCTGCAGTGGCAAAGGCCCTCCTGGGAATATTTTCCAGGGTGGGCTTCCCAAAGGAAGTAGTATCAGACAGAGGAAGCAATTTCATGTCTGCATACTTAAAGGCCATGTGGAAGGAGTGAGGTGTAACGTACAAGTTCACAACACCCTATCATCCACAAACTAATGGACTGGTGGAGAGATTTAATAAAACTCTCAAAGGCATGATTATGGGAATCCCTGAAAAACTCCGCAGGAGATGGGATATCCTTCTACCATGCCTCCTTTTTGCCTACAGGGAGGTACCCCAGAAAGGAGTGGGCTTCAGCCCCTTTGAACTTCTTTTTGGACACCCTGTTAGGGGTCCACTCACACTTGTAAAGGAGGGTTGGGAACAACCTTTAAAAGCTCCTAAACAGGATATTGTGGATTATGTACTTGGCCTCAGATCAAGGATGGCTGAGTACATGAAAAAGGCCAGTAAAAACCTTCAGGCCAGCCAAGAGCTCCAGAAGCAATGGCATGATCAGAAGACTGTTTTGGTTCAGTACCAACCAGGGCAGAAAGTGTGGGTCTTGGAGCCTGTGGCCCCAAGAGCACTCCAAGATAAATGGAGTGGTCCCCACACAATTGTTGAAAAGAAGGGAGAAGTCACCTATTTAGTTGACTTAGGCACTGCCAGGAGTCCCCTCAGGGTGCTCCATGTCAACCGCCTGAAACCCTACTATGACAGGGCTGATCTCACCCTGCTCATGGCAACTGATGAGGGACAGGAAGAAGACAGTGATCCTCTACCTGATCTCTTCTCTTCCACAGAACAAGATGCTCTTGTGGAAGGTGTGGTTTTGGCTGATTGTCTTACTGCTGAGCAGAAAGATAATTGCATAAATCTCCTAGGACAATTTTCAGAACTCTTCTCTACTGTGCCAGGCACCACTTCTTGGTGTGAGCACACTATAGATACTGGAGACAGTTTACCTGTCAAAAGTAAGATCTATAGGCAGCCTGACCATGTCAAGGACTGCATAAAGCAAGAAGTTCAGAAAATGTTGGAACTAGGAGTGGTTGAGCACTCTGACAGTCCATGGGCTTCTCCTGTGGTACTGGTACCAAAACCCAATTCTAAAGATGGAAAGAAGGAAATGAGGTTTTGTGTAGACTATAGAGGTCTCAACTTGGTAACCAAAACTGATGCTCACCCTATACCCAGGGCAGATGAGCTCATAGATACACTGGCATCTGCCAAGTATCTAAGCACTTTTGATTTGACTGCAGGGTATTGGCAGATCAAATTGTCAGAAGATGCTAAACCTAAGACTGCATTTTCTACCATTGGAGGACATTACCAGTTTACTGTAATGCCTTTTGGTTTGAAAAATGCACCTGCCACTTTTCAGAGGTTGGTGAACACAGTCCTGCAAGGGCTGGAAGCTTTCAGTGCAACATATTTGGACGATATAGCTGTCTTTAGCTCCAGCTGGGATGATCACCTGGTCCACCTATGGAAAGTTTTGGAGGCTCTGCAAAAGGCAGGCCTCACTATCAAGGCTTCAAAGTGCCAGATAGGGCAGGGTAAGGTGGTTTATCTGGGACACCTTGTTGGTGGGGAACAGATTGTACCACTTCAGGGGAAAATCCAAACTATTATTGATTGGGTTCCCCCTACCACTCAGACTCAGGTGAGAGCCTTCCTAGGCCTCACTGGGTATTACAGGAGGTTCATTAAGAACTATGGCTCCATTGCAGCCCCTCTTAATGACCTCACATCCAAGAAAATGCCTAAAAAGGTATTATGGACAGCAAACTGTCAGAAAGCTTTTGAGGAGCTGAAGCAGGCCATGTGCTCTGCACCTGTCCTGAAAAGCCCTTGTTACTCTAAAAAATTCTATGTCCAAACTGATGCATCTGAATTAGGAGTAGGGGCAGTCCTATCACAACTTAATTCTGAGGGCCAGGATCAACCTGTTGCTTTTATTAGTAGGAGGTTGACCCCTAGAGAAAAGCGTTGGTCTGCCATTGAGAGGGAGGCCTTTGCTGTGGTCTGGGCTCTGAAGAAGTTGAGGCCATACTTGTTTGGCACTCACTTCATTGTTCAGACAGACCACAAACCTCTACTTTGGCTAAAACAAATGAAAGGTGAAAATCCTAAATTGTTGAGGTGGTCCATATCCCTACAGGGAATGGACTATACAGTGGAACATAGACCTGGGAGTAGCCACTCCAATGCAGATGGACTCTCCAGATATTTCCACTTAGACAATGAAGACTCATCAGGTCATGGCTAGTCTTATTGTCCTTCGTTTGGGGGGGGGGGTTGTGTAGGAAAGTACCATCTTGCCTGGCATGTTACCCCCATTTTTCACTGTATATATGTTGTTTTAGTTGTATGTGTCACTGGGACCCTGGTAACCCAGGGCCCCAGTGCTCATAAGTGTGCCTGAATGTGTTACCTGTGTAGTGACTAACTGTCTCACTGAGGCTCTGCTAATCAGAACCTCAGTGGTTATGCTCTCTCATTTCTTTCCAAATTGTCACTAACAGGCTAGTGACCATTTTTACCAATTTACATTGGCTTACTGGAACACCCTTATAATTCCCTAGTATATGGTACTGAGGTACCCAGGGTATTGGGGTTCCAGGAGATCCCTATGGGCTGCAGCATTTCTTTTGCCACCCATAGGGAGCTCTGACAATTCTTACACAGGCCTGCCACTGCAGCCTGAGTGAAATAACGTCCACGTTATTTCACAGCCATTTTACACTGCACTTAAGTAACTTATAAGTCACCTATATGTCTAACCTTTACCTGGTAAAGGTTAGGTGCAAAGTTACTTAGTGTGAGGGCACCCTGGCACTAGCCAAGGTGCCCCCACATTGTTCAGAGCCAATTCCCTGAACTTTGTGAGTGCGGGGACACCATTACACGCGTGCACTACATGTAGGTCACTACCTATATGTAGCTTCACCATGGTAACTCCGAATATGGCCATGTAACATGTCTATGATCATGGAATTGCCCCCTCTATACCATCCTGGCATAGTTGGCACAATCCCATGATCCCAGTGGTCTGGAGCACAGACCCTGGTACTGCCAAACTGCCCTTCCTGGGGTTTCACTGCAGCTGCTGCTGCTGCCAACCCCTCAGACAGGCAGCTGCCCTCCTGGGGTCCAGCCAGGCCTGGCCCAGGATGGCAGAACAAAGAACTTCCTCTGAGAGAGGGTGTGACACCCCCTCCCTTTGGAAAATGGTGTGAAGGCAGGGGAGGAGTAGCCTCCCCCAGCCTCTGGAAATGCTTTGTTGGGCACAGAGGTGCCCAATTCTGCATAAGCCAGTCTACACCGGTTCAGGGACCCCTTAGCCCCTGCTCTGGCGCGAAACTGGACAAAGGAAAGGGAAGTGACCACTCCCCTGACCTGCTCCTCCCCTGGGAGGTGTCCAGAGCTCCTCCAGTGTGCTCCAGACCTCTGCCATCTTGGAAACAGAGGTGCTGCTGGCACACTGGACTGCTCTAAGTGGCCAGTGCCACCAGGTGACGTCAGAGACTCCTGCTGATAGGCTCCTTCAGGTGTTAGTAGCCTATCCTCTCTCCTAGGTAGCCAAACCCTCTTTTCTGGCTATTTAGGGTCTCTGTCTCTGGGGAAACTTTAGATAACGAATGCAAGAGCTCATCCGAGTTCCTCTGCATCTCTCTCTTCACCTTCTGATAAGGAAACGACCGCTGACCGCGCTGGAAGCCTGCAAACCTGCAACATAGTAGCAAAGACGACTACTGCAACTCTGTAACGCTGATCCTGCCGCCTTCTCGACTGTTTTCCTGCTTGTGCATGCTGTGGGGGTAGCCTGCCTCCTCTCTGCACCAGAAGCTCCGAAGAAATCTCCCGTGGGTCGACGGAATCTTCCCCCTGCAACCGCAGGCACCAAAAAGCTGCATCACCGGTCCCTTGGGTCTCCTCTCAGCACGACGAACGAGGTCCCTCGAATCCAGCGACTCTGTCCAAGTGACCCCCACAGTCCAGTGACTCTTCAGCCCAAGTTTGGTGGAGGTAAGTCCTTGCCTCACCTCGCTGGGCTGCATTGCTGGGAACCGCGACTTTGCAGCTACTCTGGCCCCTGTGCACTTCCGGCGGAAATCCTTTGTGCACAACCAAGCCTGGGTCCACGGCACTCTAACCTGCATTGCACGACTTTCTAAGTTGGTCTCCGGCGACGTGGGACTCCTTTGTGCAACTTCGGTGAGCACCGTTTCACGCATCCTCGTAGTGCCTGTTTCTGGCACTTCTCCGGGTGCTACCTGCTTCAGTGAGAGCTCTTTGTCTTGCTCGACGTCCCCTCTCTCTGCAGGTCCAATTTGCGACCTCCTGGTCCCTCCTGGGCCCCAGCAGCGTCCAAAAACGCCAAACGCACGATTTGCATCTAGAAAGGCTTGTTGGCGTACTTTCAGCGGAAAAACACTTCTGCACGACTCTGCAAGGCGAGCGGGATCCGTCCACCAAAGGTGAAGTCTCTAGCCCTTTTTGTTCCTGCAGAAACCTCAGCTTCTTCTGTCTAGTCGAAGCTTCTTTGCACCCGCAGCTGGCATTTCCTGGGCATCTGCCCATCTCCGACTTGCTTGTGACTTTTGGACTTGGTCCCCTTGTTCCACAGGTACCCTAGATAGGAAATCCACAGTTGTTGCATTGCTGGTTTGTGTCTTTCCTGCATTATTCCTCTAACACGACTATTTTGTCCTTAGGGGAACTTTGGTGCACTTTGCACTCACTTTTCAGGGTCTTGGGGAGGGTTATTTTTCTAACTCTCACTATTTTCTAATAGTCCCAGCGACCCTCTACAAGGTCACATAGGTTTGGGGTCCATTCGTGGTTCGCATTCCACTTTTGGAGTATATGGTTTGTGTTGCCCCTATCCCTATGTTTCCCCATTGCATCCTATTGTAACTATACATTGTTTGCACTGTTTTCTAAGACTATACTGCATATTTTTTCTATGGTGTATATATATCTTGTGTATATTTCCTATCCTCTCACTGAGGGTACACTCTAAGATACTTTGGCATATTGTCATAAAAATAAAGTACCTTTATTTTTAGTATAACTGTGTATTGTGTTTTCTTATGATATTGTGCATATGACTCTAAGTGGTACTGTAGTAGCTTCACACGTCTCCTAGTTCAGACTAAGCTGCTCTGCTAAGCTACCATTATCTATCAGCCTAAGCTGCTAGACACCCTATACACTAATAAGGGATAACTGGGCCTGGTGCAAGGTGCAAGTACCCCTTGGTACTCACTACAAGCCAGTCCAGCCTCCTACATTGGTTGTGCAGTGGTGGGATAAGTGCTTGAGACTACTTACCACTCTTGTCATTGTACTTTTCATAAGAGAAAAATATACAAAACAAGGTCAGTGTATATACACATAGCCAAAAAGTTTTGCATTTCCTCTTTTCACTCTTTTCTAAGTGCTGAAAAGTACTCCTAAACTTTCAAAAAGTTCTTAAAAGTTTAAAAAGGTTTTTTCTGTCTTTCCAAAAAGTTCTGAAAACTTTTTTCTCTTTTTCTATCACTTTAACTCTCTCTAAAAATGTCTGGCACAGGCCAAAGTGTTGATCTGTCCAAACTTGCATATGACAACCTTAGCTGGAAAAGAGCAAGGAGTCTCTGTATAGAGAGAGGTTTGAGTGTAGGGAAGAATCCTTCCTTGGAACTGTTACTAAACATGCTTAGAGAACAGGATAAGGCCATAGGTGCCCCATCTGTTGAAAAAGTACCTAATAGTTCCCAATCTGATTCAGGGACTCCCCCAGGAAAAGATTCAGGAAAGAAACTTCCTAGCCTGCCCATTACTAGACAATCTAGCATAGATGGTAATGATGATGAGCCACACCAAATAAATAGTGTTGTCTCACATCATAGCAAAAGCATTTATTCTCACCATACTGGTAGTAATGTTTCTGTAAACCAAGCTGTTAAGTTGGCTTCTGTAAGGGACAGGTCTCCTTCTGTTCATTCCCATCATAGCTCTGTTTCTAGAAATGTCCCTCCCACCAACCCTGATGACAGAATGTTAGAGAGGGAACTCAATAAGTTGAGGGTGGAACAAACCAGACTGAAGCTTAAAAAGCAACAGCTGGATTTGGATAGACAGTCTTTTGAATTAGAGAAGGAAAGACAGAAGTTGGGTTTAGATACCCTGGTGGAAGCAGCAGTATTCCCCATAGTCATCCTGCAAAAGAGCATGATTCCAGGAATCTGCACAAGATAGTTCCCCCTTATAAGGAGGGGGATGACATTAACAAGTGGTTTGCTGCACTTGAGAGGGCCTGTGTTGTACAGGATGTCCCTCAAAGGCAGTGGGCTGCTATCCTATGGCTATCATTTAGTGGAAAAGGTAGGGATAGGCTCCTTACTGTGAAAGAAAATGATGCTAATAATTTCCAAGTTCTTAAGAATGCACTCCTGGATGGTTATGGCTTAACCACTGAACAGTACAGGATAAAGTTCAGAGAGACCAAAAAGGAGTCTTCACTAGACTGGGTTGATTTCATTGACCATTCAGTGAAGGCCTTGGAGGGGTGGTTACATGGCAGTAAAGTTACTGATTATGACAGCCTGTATAACTTGATCCTGAGAGAGCATATTCTTAATAATTGTGTGTCTGATTTGTTGCACCAGTACTTGGTGGACTCTGATCTGACCTCTCCCCAAGAATTGGGAAAGAAGGCAGACAAATGGGTCAGAACAAGAGTGAACAGAAAAGTTCATACAGGGGGTGACAAAGATGGCAACAAAAAGAAGGATGGTAAGTCTTCTGACAAGGGTGGGGACAAATCTAAAAATGAGTCTTCATCAGGCCCACAAAAACACTCTGGTGGGGGTGGTGGGTCCAAATCCTCCTTTAATCAGAACAAGGAAAAGAAACCATGGTGCTATTTATGTAAAATAAAAGGCCATTGGACAACAGATCCCAGTTGTCCAAAGAAAGGCACCACAGCTCCTACCACTACAACCCCTACTGCTACACCTAGTGTCCCTACTAATAGCAGTGGTGGTGGGAGCAAACCTACTAATAGCCAATCCAAGGGAGTAGCTGGGCTCACTTTTGGTAATTTATTTGGGGTTGGTCTGATTAGGGAGACCACAGAGGCTACTTTAGTCTCTGAAGGGGCTATTGATTTAGCCACTTTGGTTGCTTGCCCCCATAACTTGGAGAAGTAAAAGCAACTAACCCTAATAAATGGTGTTGAGGTCCAGGCCTACAGGGACACAGGTGCCAGTGTCACAATGGTGATTGAGAAACTGGTGCACCCTGAACAACACATAGTTGGACACCAGTACCAAGTAACCGATGCTCACAACATAACACAAAGCCACCCCATGGCTGTTGTAAATCTCAACTGGGGGGGGTAACTGCTCCAAAAAAAGTTGTGGTAGCTTCAGATTTACCTGTAGACTGTCTATTAGGGAATGATTTGGAGACATCAGCTTGGTCAGATGTGGAGTTGGAGGCCCATGCAGCAATGCTGGGCATCCCAGGGCATATTTTTGCTTTGACAAGGGCTCAGGCCAAAAAGCAAAAAGGACAGGGAAGCTTGGATCCTGGAACAATGGACCAAGTGCTCCCTAAAGCTAGGGCTAGTAGAAGCAAACCACTTCCTACTATCCCTCCCTCTACAGTGGATTCTACTTCTGAGGAAGAAGAATTCCCTCCCTGTGCAGAACCTACACCAGAGGAGCTGGAAGCAGACACTGCTGAGCTTTTGGGTGAAGGGGGGCCTGCCAGAGAGGAGCTGAGTGTGGCACAGCAAACCTGTCCCACATTAGAGGGTCTCAGACAGCAAGCTGTCAAACAGGCTAATGGGGATGTCAGTGACTCTCACAGAATTTACTGGGAGGACAACCTCTTGTACACTGAGCATAGGGATCCTAAACCTGGAGCTGCCAGGAGATTAGTGATTCCTCAGGAGTACAGAAAGTTCCTCCTAACACTGGCACATGACATTCCCTTAGCTGGGCATCTAGGACAAATGAAAACTTGGGACAGACTTGTTCCCCTGTTTCATTGGCCTAGGATGTCTGAGGACACAAAAGAATTTTGCAAGTCCTGTGAAACCTGTCAAGCCAGTGGCAAGACAGGTGGCACTCCAAAGGCACCCCTTATCCCACTGCCTGTGGTTGGGGTTCCCTTTGAAAGGGTAGGGGTTGACATAGTTGGCCCCCTTGACCCTCCTACTGCTTCAGGCAATAGGTTTATCTTGGTGGTAGTGGACCATGCCACAAGATACCCTGAAGCAATTCCTTTAAGGACCACTACAGCTCCTGCAGTGGCAAAGGCCCTCCTGGGAATATTTTCCAGGGTGGGCTTCCCAAAGGAAGTAGTATCAGACAGAGGAAGCAATTTCATGTCTGCATACTTAAAGGCCATGTGGAAGGAGTGTGGTGTAACGTACAAGTTCACAACACCCTATCATCCACAAACTAATGGACTGGTGGAGAGATTTAATAAAACTCTCAAAGGCATGATTATGGGAATCCCTGAAAAACTCCGCAGGAGATGGGATATCCTTCTACCATGCATCCTTTTTGCCTACAGGGAGGTACCCCAGAAAGGAGTGGGCTTCAGCCCCTTTGAACTTCTTTTTGGACACCCTGTTAGGGGTCCACTCACACTTGTAAAGGAGGGTTGGGAACAACCTTTAAAAGCTCCTAAACAGGATATTGTGGATTATGTACTTGGCCTCAGATCAAGGATGGCTGAGTACATGAAAAAGGCCAGTAAAAACCTTCAGGCCAGCCAAGAGCTCCAGAAGCAATGGCATGATCAGAAGGCTGTTTTGGTTCAGTACCAACCAGGGCAGAAAGTGTGGGTCTTGGAGCCTGTGGCCCCAAGAGCACTCCAAGATAAATGGAGTGGTCCCCACACAATTGTTGAAAAGAAGGGAGAAGTCACCTATTTAGTTGACTTAGGCACTGCCAGGAGTCCCCTCAGGGTGCTCCATGTCAACCGCCTGAAACCCTACTATGACAGGGCTGATCTCACCCTGCTCATGGCAACTGATGAGGGACAGGAAGAAGACAGTGATCCTCTACCTGATCTCTTCTCTTCCACAGAACAAGATGCTCTTGTGGAAGGTGTAGTTTTGGCTGATTGTCTTTCTGCTGAGCAGAAAGATAATTGCATAAATCTCCTAGGACAATTTTCAGAACTCTTCTCTACTGTGCCAGGCACCACTTCTTGGTGTGAGCACACTATAGATACTGGAGACAGTTTACCTGTCAAAAGTAAGATCTATAGGCAGCCTGACCATGTCAGGGACTGCATAAAGCAAGAAGTTCAGAAAATGTTGGAACTAGGAGTGGTTGAGCACTCTGACAGTCCATGGGCTTTTCCTGTGGTACTGGTACCAAAACCCAATTCTAAAGATGGAAAGAAGGAAATGAGGTTTTGTGTAGACTATAGAGGTCTCAACTTGGTAACCAAAACTGATGCTCACCCTATACCCAGGGCAGATGAGCTCATAGATACACTGGCATCTGCCAAGTATCTAAGCACTTTTGATTTGACTGCAGGGTATTGGCAGATCAAATTGTCAGAAGATGCTAAACCTAAGACTGCATTTTCTACCATTGGAGGACATTACCAGTTTACTGTAATGCCTTTTGGTTTGAAAAATGCACCTGCCACTTTTCAGAGGTTGGTGAACACAGTCCTGCAAGGGCTGGAAGCTTTCAGTGCAGCATATTTGGACGATATAGCTGTCTTTAGCTCCAGCTGGGATGATCACCTGGTCCACCTATGGAAAGTTTTGGAGGCTCTGCAAAAGGCAGGCCTCACTATCAAGGCTTCAAAGTGCCAGATAGGGCAGGGTAAGGTGGTTTATCTGGGACACCTTGTTGGTGGGGAACAGATTGCACCACTTCAGGGGAAAATCCAAACTATTATTGATTGGGTTCCCCCTACCACTCAGACTCAGGTGAGAGCCTTCCTAGGCCTCACTGGGTATTACAGGAGGTTCATTAAGAACTATGGCTCCATTGCAGCCCCTCTTAATGACCTCACATCCAAGAAAATGCCTAAAAAGGTATTATGGACAGCAAACTGTCAGAAAGCTTTTGAGGAGCTGAAGCAGGCCATGTGCTCTGCACCTGTCCTGAAAAGCCCTTGTTACTCTAAAAAATTCTATGTCCAAACTGATGCATCTGAATTAGGAGTAGGGGCAGTGCTATCACAACTTAATTCTGAGGGCCAGGATCAACCTGTTGCTTTTATTAGTAGGAGGTTGACCCCTAGAGAAAAGCGTTGGTCTGCCATTGAGAGGGAAGCCTTTGCTGTGGTCTGGGCTCTGAAGAAGTTGAGGCCATACTTGTTTGGCACTCACTTCATTGTTCAGACAGACCACAAACCTCTACTTTGGCTAAAACAAATGAAAGGTGAAAATCCTAAATTGTTGAGGTGGTCCATATCCCTACAGGGAATGGACTATACAGTGGAACATAGACCTGGGAGTAGCCACTCCAATGCAGATGGACTCTCCAGATATTTCCACTTAGACAATGAAGACACATCAGGTCATGGCTAGTCTTATTGTCCTTCGTTTGGGGGGGGGTTGTGTAGGAAAGTACCATCTTGCCTGGCATGTTACCCCCATTTTTCACTGTATATATGTTGTTTTAGTTGTATGTGTCACTGGGACCCTGGTAACCCAGTGCCCCAGTGCTCATAAGTGTGCCTGAATGTGTTACCTGTGAAGTGACTAACTGTCTCACTGAGGCTCTGCTAATCAGAACCTCAGTGGTTATGCTCTCTCATTTCTTTCCAAATTGTCACTAACAGGCTAGTGACCATTTTTACCAATTTACATTGGCTTACTGGAACACCCTTATAATTCCCTAGTATATGGTACTGAGGTACCCAGGGTATTGGGGTTCCAGGAGATCCCTATGGGCTGCAGCATTTCTTTTGCCACCCATAGGGAGCTCTGACAATTCTTACACAGGCCTGCCACTGCAGCCTGAGTGAAATAACGTCCACGTTATTTCACAGCCATTTTACACTGCACTTAAGTAACTTATAAGTCACCTATATGTCTAACCTTTACCTGGTAAAGGTTAGGTGCAAAGTTACTTAGTGTGAGGGCACCCTGGCACTAGCCAAGGTGCCCCCACATTGTTCAGAGCCAATTCCCTGAACTTTGTGAGTGCGGGGACACCATTACACGCGTGCACTACATATAGGTCACTACCTATATGTAGCTTCACCATGGTAACTCCGAATATGGCCATGTAACATGTCTATGATCATGGAATTGCCCCCTCTATACCATCCTGGCATAGTTGGCACAATCCCATGATCCCAGTGGTCTGGAGCACAGACCCTGGTACTGCCAAACTGCCCTTCCTGGGGTTTCACTGCAGCTGCTGCTGCTGCCAACCCCTCAGACAGGCAGCTGCCCTCCTGGGGTCCAGCCAGGCCTGGCCCAGGATGGCAGAACAAAGAACTTCCTCTGAGAGAGGGTGTGACACCCCCTCCCTTTGGAAAATGGTGTGAAGGCAGGGGAGGAGTAGCCTCCCCCAGCCTCTGGAAATGCTTTGTTGGGCACAGAGGTGCCCAATTCTGCATAAGCCAGTCTACACCGGTTCAGGGACCCCTTAGCCCCTGCTCTGGCGCGAAACTGGACAAAGGAAAGGGGAGTGACCACTCCCCTGACCTGCACCTCCCCTGGGAGGTGTCCAGAGCTCCTCCAGTGTGCTCCAGACCTCTGCCATCTTGGAAACAGAGGTGCTGCTGGCACACTGGACTGCTCTGAGTGGCCAGTGCCACCAGGTGACGTCAGAGACTCCTGCTGATAGGCTCCTTCAGGTGTTAGTAGCCTATCCTCTCTCCTAGGTAGCCAAACCCTCTTTTCTGGCTATTTAGGGTCTCTGTCTCTGGGGAAACTTTAGATAACGAATGCAAGAGCTCATCCGAGTTCCTCTGCATCTCTCTCTTCACCTTCTGATAAGGAAACGACCGCTGACCGCGCTGGAAGCCTGCAAACCTGCAACATAGTAGCAAAGACGACTACTGCAACTCTGTAACGCTGATCCTGCCGCCTTCTCGACTGTTTTCCTGCTTGTGCATGCTGTGGGGGTAGCCTGCCTCCTCTCTGCACCAGAAGCTCCGAAGAAATCTCCTGTGGGTCGACGGAATCTTCCCCCTGCAACCGCAGGCACCAAAAAGCTGCATCACCGGTCCCTTGGGTCTCCTCTCAGCACGACGAGCGAGGTCCCTCGAATCCAGCAACTCTGTCCAAGTGACCCCCACAGTCCAGTGACTCTTCAGCCCACGTTTGGTGGAGGTAAGTCCTTGCCTCACCTCTCTGGGCTGCATTGCTGGGAACCGCGACTTTGCAACTACTCTGGCCCCTGTCCACTTCCGGCGGAAATCCTTTGTGCACAGCCAAGCCTGGGTCCACGGCACTCTAACCTGCATTGCACGACTTTCTAAGTTGGTCTCCGGCGACGTGGGACTCCTTTGTGCAACTTCGGTGAGCACCGTTTCACGCATCCTCGTAGTGCCTGTTTCTGGCACTTCTCCGGGTGCTACCTGCTTCAGTGAGAGCTCTTTGTCTTGATCGACGTCCCCTCTCTCTGCAGGCCCAATTTGCGACCTCCTGGTCCCTCCTGGGCCCCAGCAGCGTCCAAAAACGGCAAATGCACTATTTGCGTCTAGAAAGGCTTGTTGGCATCCTGTCGGCGAATAAACACTTCTGCACGACTCTCCAAGGCGAGTGGGATCCGTCCACCAAAGGGGAAGTCTCTAGCCCTTTTCGTTCCTGCAGAAACCTCAGCTTCTTCTGTCCAGTTGAAGCTTCTTTGCACCCGCAGCTGGCATTTCCTGGGCATCTGCCCATCTCCGACTTGCTTGTGACTTTTGGACTTGGTCCCCTTGTTCCACAGGTACCCTAGATTGGAAATCCACAGTTGTTGCATTGCTGGTTTGTGTCTTTCCTGCATTATTCCTCTAACACGACTATTTTGTCCTTAGGGGAACTTTGGTGCACTTTGCACTCACTTTTCAGGGTCTTGGGGAGGGTTATTTTTCTAACTCTCACTATTTTCTAATAGTCCCAGCGACCCTCTACAAGGTCACATAGGTTTGGGGTCCATTCGTGGTTCGCATTCCACTTTTGGAGTATATGGTTTGTGTTGCCCCTATTCCTATGTTTCCCCATTGCATCCTATTGTAACTATACATTGTTTGCACTGTTTTCTAAGACTATACTGCATATTTTTTCTATGGTGTATATATATCTTGTGTATATTTCCTATCCTCTCACTGAGGGTACACTCTAAGATACTTTGGCATATTGTCATAAAAATAAAGTAGCCTAGTTACCCCCACTTTTGGCCTGTTTGTGAGTGTATGTCAGGGTGTTTGTCACTGTTTTCACTGTCTCACTGGGATCCTGATGGCCAGGCCCCAGTGTTCATAGTGAAAACACTATGTTTTCAGTATGTTTGTTATGTGTCACTGGGACCCTGCTAGTCAGGACCCCAGTGCTCATACGTATGTGGCCTATATGTATGTGTCACTGGGACCCTGTCACACAGGGCCCCAGTGCTCATAAGTGTGGATGTATATGTTCCCTGTGTGGTGCCTAACTGTCTCACTGAGGTTCTGCTAACCAGAACCTCAGTGGTTATGCTCTCTCATTACTTTTAAATTGTCACTAACAGGCTAGTGACCAATTTTACCAATTCACATTGGCTTACTGGAACACCCTTATAATTCCCTATTATATGGTACTGAGGTACCCAGGGTATTGGGGTTCCAGGAGATCCCTATGGGCTGCAGCATTTCATTTGCCACCCATAGGGAGCTCTGACAATTCTTACACAGGCCTGCCACTGCAGCCTGAGTGAAATAATGCACACATTATTTCACAGCCATTTTCACTGCACTTAAGTAATTTATAAGTCACCTATATGTCTATCCTGTACCTGGTAAAGGTTAGGTGCAAAGTTACTTAGTGTGTGAGCAACCTGGCACTAGCCAAGGTGCCCCCACATTGTTCAGGGCAAATTCCCCGACTTTGTGAGTGCGGGGACACCATTACATGCGTGCACTACACATAGGTCACTACCTATGTGTAGCTTCACAATGGTAACTCCGAATATGGCCATGTAACATGTCTAGGATCATGGAATTGCCCCCTCTATACCATCCTGGCATAGTTGGCACAATTCCATGCTCCCAGTGGTTTGTAGCACAGACCCTGGTACTGCCAAACTGCCTTTTCTGGGGTTACACTGCAGCTGCTGCTGCTGCCAACCCCACAGACAGGCTTCTGCCCTCCTGGGGTCCAGCCAGGCCTGGCCCAGGATGGCAGAACAAAGGACTTCCTCAGAGAGGGGGTGTTACACCCTCTCCCTTTGGAAAATGGTGTGAAGGCAGGGGAGGAGTAGCCTCCCCCAGCCTCTGGAAATGCTTTGTTGGGCACAGATGTGCCCAATTCTGCATAAGCCAGTCTTCACCGGTTCAGGGACCCCTCAGCCCTGCCTGGGCGCGAAACTGGACAAAGGAAAGGGGAGTGACCACTCCCCTGACCTGCACCTCCCCTGGGAGGTGCCCAGAGCTCCTCCAGTGTGCTCCAAACCTCTGCCATCTTGGAAACAGAGGTGCTGCTGGCACACTAGACTGCTCTGAGTGGCCAGTGCCCACTGCTGACGTCAGAGACTCCTTCTGATAGGCTCCTTCAGGTGTTAGTAGCCTATCCTCTCTCCTAAGTAGCCAAACCCTCTTTTCTGGCTATTTAGGGTCTCTTTCTTTGGGGATTCCTCAGATAACGAATGCAAGAGCTCATCAGAGTTCATCTGCATCTCCCTCTTCACCTTCTGCCAAGAAATCGACTGCTGACTGCGCTGGAAGCCTGCAAAACTGCAACAAAGTAGCTAAGACGACTACTGCAACATTGTAACGCCGCTCCTGCTGCCTTCTCAACTGTTTTTCTTGGTGGTGCATCCTGTGGGGGTAGTCTGCCTCCTCTCTGCATCAGAAGCTGCGAAGAAATCTCCCGTGGGTCGACGGAATCTTCCCCCTGCTAACGCAGGCACCAAAAAGCTGCATCACGGTCCCTTGGTTCTCCTCTCATGACAACGAGAGAGGTCCCTTGAATCCAGCAAGACTGTCCAAGTGACCCCCACGGTCCAGTGACTCTTAAGTCCAAGTTTGGTGGAGGTAAGTCCTTGCCTCCCCACCCCAGACTGCATTGTTGGTTTTCGCGACTTTTGCAACTTCTCCGGCTTCCGTGCACTTCCGGCTGAAATCCTTTGTGCACACCCAAGCCTGGGTCCACGGCACTCTAACCTGCATTGCACGACTTCCTAAGTTGGTCTCCGGCGACGTGGGACTCCTTTGTGTAACTTCAGGTGAGCACCATTTCACACATCCTTGTAGTGCCTGTTTCTGGCACTTCTCCGGGTGCTACCTGCTGCTGGGAGGGCTCCTTGTCTTGCACGACATCCCCTCTACCTCCTGGTTCAATTTTGCGACATCCTGGTCACTCCTGGGCCACAGCAGCAGCCAAAAACGCTAACCGCACGACTTGCAGCTAGCAAGGCTTGTTGGCGTCCATCCGGCGGAAAACACTTCTGCACGACTCTCCAAGGCGTGGGGGATCCATCCTCCAAAGGGGAAGTCTCTAGCCCTTGTCGTTCCTGCAGTATTCACAGTTCTTCAGTCCAGGAAGAGCTTCTTTGCACCAACAGTTGGCATTTCTTGGGCATCTGCCCATCTCCGACTTGCTTGTGACTTTTGGACTCGGTCCCCTTGTTCCACAGGTACCCTCGATTGGAAATCCATCATTGTTGCATTGCTGGGTTGTGTTTTCCTTGCATTATTCCTCTATCACGTCTTCTGTGTCTTTAGGGGAACTTCAGTGCACTTTGCACTCACTTTTCAGGGTCTTGGGGTGGGGTATTTTTCTAACCCTTGCTACTTTCTAATAGTCCCAGCGACCCTCTACATGGTCACATAGGTTTGGGGTCCATTTGTGGTTCGCATTCCACTTTTGGAGTATATGGTTTGTCTTGCCCCTATCCCTATGTGCTCCCATTGCATCCTATTGTAATTTTACACTGTTTGCACTGTTTTCTAAGACTATACTGCATATTTTTAGTATTGTGTACCTCTATCTTGTGTATATTAATTATCCTCATACTGAGGGTACTCACTGAGATACTTTTGGCATATTGTCATAAAAATAAAGTACCTTTATTTTTAGTATAACTGTGTATTGTGTTTTCTTATGATATTGTGCATAATCATTTGTGGTACTGTAGTAGCTTCACACGTCTCCTAGTTCAGCCTAAGCTGCTCTGCTAAGCTACCATTATCTATCAGCCTAAGCTGCTAGACACCCTCTACACTAATAAGGGATACCTGGGCCTGGTGCAAGGTGTAAGTACCCCTTGGTACTCACTACAAGCCAGTCCAGCCTCCTACACTGACCTTTAAACTGGGACAATGGGATTGTGGGGTAACTGCGTTGCCGTTGCACACCGTAGCGGTAGGCCGTTGTAGACCGCGGCGCAATGCTGCATTGGTTAACATTGGACCCTATGGGTCCCAGGAGCCAATGAACAAGTGCGCCGCAGGTGATGATACGCACCGCCGCGGACGTTACCGCCGCGGATGTCACTGCCATTTTCTATCTGTTCAATCACTAGATACCTGATCTTCGACAGGAGAGGACCTACACTGCAAGTGCTGCTGTGATCTCGGTCTGAAGCGACAATGGCTGCTGCGTCTGGGGAAAGGGCCCCTGCCTTCACTGCTCTGGAGTTGGAGAAACTAGTCGACAGGGTTCTCCCCCAGTACACGCTACTCTACGGTCCTCCAGACCAACAGGTTAGTACACACTTAGCACATTGTATGGGCTAGGCCTGGATGGAGAGGGCTGGTTGGAAGAGGGAAGGGGGCAGAGTTCAGGGAACATTAATGCATGTGAATGCATGTGCCACATGGCTAGGGTAGGGAGGGGGGACACTCACATCGACAGTGCAGTTGGTAATGACTTCTCTTCTTCCCTTGTGCATGTCATGTAGGTCAGCGCCCACCAGAAGAAGGACATTTGGCGTGCCATCGCCAAGGAAGTCCGGACCCTGCGGGTCCACCAGAGACGGGGCACCCACTGCTGGAAGAGATGGGAGGACATTCGCCGCTGTAGCAAGAAGACGGCGGAGGGTCAGCTGGGGATGGCCTCCCAACGTGGGAGGGGTGCCCGTCGCACCATGACCCCCCTGATGTTCCGGATCCTGGCGGTGGCCTACCCGGAGTTGGATGGGCCCTTGAGGGCATCACAGCAGACACAAGGGGGTGAGTACAACCTCATTCTAGGCACTTGGCGCGCAGTGGAGGGGCTGGCTGAGGGAGGAGGGCTGTGGGTGTACCTAGGCCAGGCAGAAATACGTAGGCTAGGCCCCTCCATAATGCAGGCCATGTGGCACTCTACCCCACCGCAGTAGAGTGTCAAGTACAGGTATACATGCCCCTGTGGCATCCATGTGTGCAGATGTCCATCATAGCCATGTAGGCCAGATCCCAGAAATTGCATCTGTAGAGGCCAGGAGCACGGCGTAGTGCAGGGGGCTGCTGTGTCTGTATTGTCCACCAACGGTAGCGGTATGCCATGCACTCAAACTGTCTTTCTTCTGTCTTCCCCCACCCCTTTTCTGCTCTCCCTGTTCTTTTGTGCATCAGCATCATCAGACGGAGGTACAGTGGCACTGGAGCACGAGGGAGCTGCATCCCACATGGCCATGGAGGGCCACACCACGGACTCAGAATGCACCAGTGGGACGGAGGGTGACGGGAGCTTCACGTCGGCCACCGGATCACCAACCAGCGACACGGACTCGTCCGCCGAAGGGAGCTCCCTTGTGGTGGCGGCACCATCTGTGCGCCCCACTTCTACAGGTACAGCCGCCACCTCCCCTACCAGCACCGCCCTCCCAGCAGCCCCTCAGCGTTCGCCCTGTGCCCGCTCACCCAGGAGGGTGGGCATCACCTTCACCCCAGGCACCTCAGGCCCTGCCCCAGTCACCCCTGCTGCCCTCAGTGCGGAGGCCATTGACCTCCTCTGGTCACTCACTGTTGGGCAGTCTACCATTGTGAATGCCATCCAGGGTGTAGAAAGGGAGTTGCAACACAGTAATGCATTCCTGGAGGGCATTCATTCTGGTCAGGCTGTCCTTCAGCGAACCCTGCAATTTCTGGCCTCAGCACTGATGGCAGCCATTGTCCCTGTGTCTAGCCTCCCCCCTCCAAACTCCTCCACCCAGACCCAATCCCCTGTACCCCAGCCCATCCCAAGCACACCATCAGACGAGCATGCACACACCTCAACACACAAAAGTAGCTCTGGCAAACATAGGCACCACACAACCCACAAGCACACACACAAGCATCACTCACATGCAGACACAGCAACATCCACTGCCTCCACTGTGTCCCCCTCTTCGCCGTCTGCCTCCTCCCTCCCAGTATCATCTACACTCTCACCTGCATGCACTACATCTACAGGCCCCAGGACTCGCACCAGAACACCCTGCACCACACCCCGCTCACCTGCACTCACCACCCCCACTACCATTTACACATCCCCTGTGTCCTCTCCCAGTGTGTGTGTGAAGCCCCCTCCCAAAGTACACAAACGAGGGCACCCACACTCCCAACATCCATCCACCTCACGACAGCCTCCAGTACCTGCACCTGCACCCAAAACACCTAAAGTGACATCTCCTACAACCACCTCCTCTTCCTCCACTCCCAGACCCCCTCCAGCTACCCTTCCCAGTGTTTGTCAGAAACTGTCACTCTGCAAAGTTGACCTTTTTGCCCCCAGCCCCACCCCTCCAATTCATCAGTCCCGTCATAGCGCCTCAGCCAAAAAGCCTCCAGTACCAGTGGTGCGTGTTCAAGGTGTGTGGAGTGCACCGGCCACCAGGGCAGGCAGTGTGACACGGAGCCAAGGCACTGCCAGTCAACCCCCTGTAAAGGCTCTGAATTTGGAAAGTGGCCGACGGGACCGTGTGAAGACTCCTGGAGGCAACAAAACTCACAGGGGTGCCAGGGGGATTGCAGAGTCAGCTGTGACTCCTCCAAAGGTTGGGAAGGGCCCGAAGAAGTCTGCACAGCCTGGTGTGAGCATCACGGTGGAGAAGGGCGGCATCCTTCCCGGCGGCCGGGACGCCACCGCCAGCACCGTCGTCACTGGTCAGGAGACCACCGCCGGAGTCATTGCCCAGGAGGGCCCAAGTATCGTCACTGGTCAGGAGACCACCGCCACCGCCGGAGTCATTGCCCAGGAGGGCCCAAGTATCGTAACTGGTCAGGAGACCACCACCACTGCCGGAGTCAGTGCCCAGGAGGGCTCAAGTATCGTAACTGGTCAGGAGACCACCGCCACCGCCGGAGTCAGTGCCCAGGAGGGCCCAAGTATCGTCACTGGTCAGGAGACTACCGCTGGAGTCATTGCCCAGGAGGGCCCAAGTATCGTCAATGGTCAGGAGACCACCGCCGGAGTAATTGCCCAGGAGGGCCCAAGTATCGTCACTGGTCAGGAGACCACCGCCAGAGTCATTGCCCAGGAGGGCCCAAGTATCGTAACTGGTCAGGAGACCACCGCCACCCCCTGAGTCAGTTACCAGGAGGGCCCAAGTATCGTCACTGGTCAGGAGACCACCGCCACCGCCAGAGTCAGTGCCCAGGAGGGCCCCGGCAGCCACAGCCCCGCTGGGCAATGAGGGAACGTCATGCCACACACCAGTGCCCAGTCCAGAGACCGCCATGGCAAAGCACCGCTGAACAGTCCAGGACCGCCATGGCAAAGCACCGCTGAACAGTCCAGAGACCGCCATGGCAAAGCACCGCTGAACAAGGCATGCACCGCTTAACAGGGCAAGCACCGCTGAACAGGGCATGCACTGCTGAAGAAGGAAAAGAGCGCCACATCAAGCATCGTTGTCCCATGTGCAGCTGGGACAGTGACAGGACAGGAACTGTCACGGGGAGACTAATCCAGTCTGAGCACCAGTCCCCCTCCAGAACCAGTGGAGAGATCCATCCACTCTGTCTGTCCTTCACAGGATGCAGCACTCTGGGCACCAGTCCCCCTCCAGAAACAGTGGAGGCTGTTATCTACTTGAGAGACTGTGGCTTTTCACTCCCCAGGATGGTCCAGTGGTTAAGCCACCCACTGTCAAGACTTGAGAGACTGTGGCTTTGCACTCCCCAGGATGGTACAGTGGGCAACCCACCCACTGTAGAGACTTGAGAGACTGTGGCTTTGCACTCCCCAGGATATGGCAGTGGGCAACCCACCCACTGTAGAGACTTGAGAGACTGTGGCTTTGCACTCCCCAGGATATGGCAGTGGGCAAGCCACCCACTGTAGAGACTTGAGAGACTGTGGCTTTGCACTCCCCAGGATGGTTCAGTGGGCAACCCACCCACTGTAGAGACTTGAGATACTGTGGCTCTGCACTCCCCAGGATATGGCAGTGGGCAAGCCACCCACTTTAGAGACCTTAGAGACTGTGGCTTTGCACTCCCCAGGATACATCAATGGGCATGGAGCCCCATCGTGGATCTGGCTTTGCACTCATCCGGCTGAGGTGCTCCCCTTCCCTTCCCCCTGAGGTGCCTGTTGTATTTCTCTCTGATGCCCCTGCAGTGTTCTCTCCGTTTGTGGACAGGTATCTTGTGTGGGCCTCGCCCATGCATTTTTGGACTAGTGGTGCACGGACATTGATATGTGCATATCTGCAAAACTTCTCGTAATGCATATACTTTTGAATGATTTTATAATATTTCTGTATATATTTGAGACATGTATATTGATACATTACAATGTTTGAACTGATTTCGTTTTGTCTTTACATTCTTCCGCGGGGGTTGTGGGTTGTTACTGTGATGTTTGTAAATGCATTGGTGTGTGTGTTGTAGTGGGTGAGGGTGGGGGTATTGCGTGTGTGTCCCCCTGACTTTTGCCTCCCCCCTCCCCTATGTCGTAGGTGCAGTTCTCACTGTTGTCTTCGCTGGCGCCGGCGTTGGTCTTCGTAGATGAGTAGGAAAACAAGGGCCGGTAGGTTTTGTAATTCCGGCTCCATGGCATCCTCCTTCCTTGTGGGATGTGTTCAGGTGAGCGTTTTCCCATTGCAGAAACTGTTTCCGCCGTGTTTTTATCCACGGTGAAACCGCCCCGGAAAAGGTGGCGGATTGGCGGGTTGTGATACTATGGGCGGTACATTGTCTTCTGCCTGTCTGTTGGCGGTGACCGCCGCGCTGTTCGTCTGTACCGCCGTGGCGGGCGGTGTGTTAAAGTGGCTGTCTTTGTTGGCGGTTTCCGCCAGGGTCATGATTCCCTTTTTTTGTCCGCCGGCCTGTTTGCGGTCTTACCGCCGCTTTAACACCATCCACCAGGGTTGTAATGACCCCCATAGTGTCTATTGTGCGCTCAATGTCTCCTTCTAATTGTGTTTTTAGTTTATACATCCTATGGATTGTGGAGAAGCGTATGTCTGTAGTCTCGACTTGTAAGAAGTCATCAGTTGCTTTCACCTTCAGATGTTCTTGAATATTCTGGCAAACTATTGTGACCTCTGCTGCGCTGTCTAGCAGTGTTAGTGCCCACTTCCTGTTCTTAAGTAGAGTTCTCATCCTGACTGGCATCTCATATAGAAATAACTGCCACTTTTTTGTTTTTGAATTGCGGTTGTTGTTGGGGAAGTTTCTCTTCTTTCTATTTGTATCAGGTGTTTTTATATCATCTCTTTATCTAAGATTATAGTGATTTGAGGGGTCTCTGAATACGGAGATTATCCCCTTTCTTTTTTAGTATTTGTTTTTGTTTATCCCAGCATTTTCCTCAGGTGCTTGCGTGGTATAATCCTTATTGGATTTACCCTGTAATTGTGGTTTAATTGGTCGGGCTCCCAGACTATCTCCACCAGTACTACAGTAGGTCTGAGCAATAATCTTTGGCAGCTTGTGCTAGTGCAACTGCTTCCCCTTTAAGATTACTCAATAATACTGAAGCTACAGTGGCAGCATTGCCCATTAATTGCATTCCCAAATCCAGGGCCGGGGCAGCTCTGTACATCTTGAATTTGCTTTAACACCTCTGGGAGATTGGCAAGTGTTGGTCTACCATGTGCGGCAGTATAGAGCATGGCAAATACCGTGCCCCAAGTTATCTACTGTGGGAACCATCCAAAATGGCAAGCACATAGGGGGTCATTACGACTCTGGCGGTCTCCGACCGCCAGGGGTAATGTAGCGTCCGTACCGCCAACAGGCTGGCGGTACAGAGGCCCTTATTACGACCCCGCCGGTAGTGCCGCGGTCGCACCGCCGGGGCCTACCAGGGCCCTGGCCAACTTTTCACTGTCTGCATAGCAGACAGTAAAAAGTGCGACGGGTGCTACTGCACCCGTCGCACGGCCGCAACACCGCTGGCTCCATTAGGAGCCGGCTCCTATGTTGCGGCCTCATCCCCGCTGGGCCGGCGGGCGCAAACTTGGTTTGCGCCCGCCGGCCCAGCGGGAATGTCGTAATGGGGGCTGCGGGAGTGCGGCCACATTGGCAGCCGCACAGCGGTTACCGCTTGGCGGGCGGCGTAGCCGCCCAACGATGTCGTAATGACCCCCATAGTGAGTACTCTATGTTTATCCTGAGGTCCCGTATGGGGAAAAACTGCTTCCAGTGCATTTATTTTTTTAGCTAACCGAAACGGAATCTCCTCCCGTTTGGCGGGTACTTTACCCATGATCGAATATACAGTCACTGGGTTAATGCCTGGTGTGACTGCATGTGGTTGTGCTGAGCAGCTCATACTGGGTTAGTATTTAATGTTTGCATTACGAACTGTACTAACAGTCTGTATATTGCTGTAAGCTCAACACACAAGTGGCGAACCTCAGCTAGCACTGAGGTGGCTGCATCAGGATGCGGTGTATATGTGGCCAATAAAGGCCAGGTAGAACCATTAATGCTCAGAGGACCCAGAGGGCTCAATCAAGTCAGTTATAATGGTCTTGAAAAGATAGAGGTATTGCTAAATATAAAGAAGCTCTGAATTGTGCAGGTATATTCGCAGGTGTGTAGTGATGAAATGTATTAGTGTTCCCTTTGACTGCTGGAAAGGTGACCCAAGAGTAGATTGTTTCTCTTTAGTAGGTTGGATGAGCCTCAACGACAAATGTTACAGGATGCCTCTGGGCTGTGAGGCCATTTGCTACCTAATGAGCGGTGAGGGGAGGTCGCATGTTTACTGCAATTACTACCCATTGCATGTTTGCCATGGTGGATATACCTGTTCAGAGGTAAGTACACCAAATGGGGGCTGATTTATTTAAGGTTCAAGCTTGAACAACCTACAGCATTGGATAGGTACTACCTACCTAGCTGAGAAGTAAGTCCTCAATACCAAGAACGTCTCCGTATATAGTATTGAGGTGCCTTTAGCATGTAGTGAGACAGAGATACTCAGGAAGATCCAAAAGTCAGTGCCTGACCAAACATTGTCAGCACCATGTTGCATGGGCTCTCATTATCCTAATGAGGCTGCTGGATTTGGGCAGCAGCATCACCTGAATTGTGGGGGACTGAGTCCAATCCCACACCATGTGACAACTGTCAGCCTAATCTGTTTCTGGCCAACAAGCAGGGCCACATGTCTGCCCAAGAGCAGGGATTATTTGTGGCATCAGATCTCATGCTTTTCTCTCAATTACATTAGTCTCACACATGCAAGAACAGACAGAGATAGAAAATGGTTCAAATAATTTATTGAATCAGCTGCATTTTAGATAAAATGGCATGAAATACAATAATTAGACTGATAAAACATGCTAGAAGCAAAATGGTGACAAGGAAAGTGAAACACAGGAAAAGTTCCAGCATACTGTCACTATGCGTAATATATGCGATTCCTACCTAAGCTATGTTAGAGCACAACATGAGAAGCCCTAATCCATACTTCAAGATCCCCCCTAGGAAGGCATCATCCCCCCCATACCTGAGCAAGGAAGCCTGTTGTCTAGAGAGACGCCATCCCCATGTAGGCCAGGGAACCGTTAGTCTCAGCAAGCAGATGTAGCAAAGTCAATCAGCATGTTGCTGTGGTCACCTGGCTGGAATCCTGCTCTAATGTGCATGGGACAGAGAAGTGTTTTTATCATAAAACAGCTGATGTTCTGAGAAAATGTCTCCACGTAACGATGTGTGTATTTTTGTGAACATTGACGACACAGTGTACCACTTGTGCCGGCAATCCTGTCTCGCAGCAGCCTCAAGGAAAGCACAACATGAAAAGATTATTTTGATAAGGAACGCATTGCTTTCCAAGGCAAGAGAACAACTAGATAAACAAAATAAAACAACAACATGAATGAATGTGGCCTATTCTGAAATAACTGCTATGGCAGGCCCTTCTAGCCCAGAGGGCAGGGTGTAAAGTACCTGTGTGGAGGGCACCCCTGCACTAGCTGAGGTGCCCCCGTGAACCCCAGCCCCATTTTTCCAAGACTTCATGAGTGCGGGGATGCCATTTATTGCGTGTACTGGACATGTGTCAATACCTATGTCCAGCTACCTAATGGTAACTCTGAACATAGGCATGTTTTGAATCAAACAATTTGGAATCATACCCCAATACTTTTGCAAATATTGGTTGTATGATCCCATGCACTGTGGGGGCTCCTTAGAGGACCCACAGTATTGCCATTACAGCTTTCTGAGGTTTTCCAGGCAGCCCAACTGGGCTCAGCTCCAGCCAGTCTCTGGGACCTCAGACCCCTGATTTCATATTTTTCATCCTGTTTGTTCCATCATTTACATAGCAAATATTTTCAGGGCTGGGCATGTGCAGGGGACAAGCCAGACCCTTGGCTCAGCCCGCCCTGTTATTTCCTTGGCTCGCCCACCTCTAATAAATGATGTCTGACCTGGGATTGGCGCCTCACTCATGTCACTCATCACATGGATGCATCTGTGCCCGGGAATCATTCTGCAATGCCAGTCTTGTTATGAGATCAACAATATGGCACGAAGATCTTTCAGTTTTACCAGTCAGGTGAAGTGCAGAGAGACAGCTGTGTGTGCACGTAAGATAATTAAATACCCTATTTGTCACACTTTACAATTTGAAGACTACAGTAACTGTTGACTATATTTAATGCAGTGAGAGAAAGGGACAATTTTTAATGTGTTTAAATACTTTTGACTACATGTTCACAACTGCCTTATAAACCATCTCCCCTTCTCAAATGTGCTTTGAAATGCTCCATTTGCTGCTCTTGTTTCAAAATTTTCTTGGGGTAAGAACCCCACAAACTCCTTTTTGTCCATCAGGCTTGCTTGCTTTACTTGCTGGCAACATAACACTCATTCACAATTTTTACACCCCACCACTTTCAAATGTCCCCAGCCGCCACTGAACTGATGCTATGCTGAGCATGTTCTGGGTTGCATATGTTTGATGCCTGTGGTGTAGAGGGCTCCTCTTCTGGTGACTTTGAAATCTTTAACAATTCCCCTCTTTTGGGATGGTGCAGATGCTCATTTGTGGAAATCGAACTAAAGTCAGACACCAAAATGATATTAAAACAAATAAAACCATTGAAGCTTGCAAGTACAGAAAGGACCCAAAATCATCCACAGCTGCTGTCCTTAAAAACTACAGTAGCTTCTATTACTGGAGGTACTAATGCTTTACTGCAAGCAGTCGAATGGTTCTACAAACGCATGATACATTGCTTTAAAACGCTCCAGAAATACAGCATTTTAATGTTTAATATTTAATTTGGTCAATTTCAGCTCCAACATGAAACTACAAATGAGTATGTAAAGTTAGGTGTTCTCTGGTGTTGATATCCTGCCTGAACAGAATGATGTAACATTTGGGGATGAATATACAGCCCAACAGTCCAGCACTAGAAGCTAAGATGGCGAAGATCTCCACGGCCACCATGTACTTTCCTTTAGTGCTGATATAGGCTGGAAAGAAAGAGACCCAGACACTGCAGAACACCAGCATGCTGAATGTGATGAGCTTGGCCTCATTGAATTTATCCGGGAGGTTCCTGGCTAAGAAGGCCACAATGAAGCTGGCCAAAGCCAACAGTCCCATGTAACCAATCACACTGTAGAAGGCAGTGACAGAGCCCTGGTCACACTGCAGGATCATCTTCCCAGCCTCAGATCGTGTATCAGTGCCAGGGTGAGGTGGAGCTGTGAGCAGCCAAGAGAGACAGATTGTCACTTCTCCTAGTGTGCAGAAGAGGACAATAGAGCCGGACACTCGGGATCCCAGCCACCTACTTAATCTGCTCCCAGGCCTTGTGGCATTAAAGGCAATGACAACAGTGATGGTTTTTGCTAAAACACAAGACACAGCAACAGTAAAAATAATCCCAAATGCAGCTTGTTGGATCAGACAGGTCCATGTCGCAGGGCGTCCAATAAATAGGAGGGAGCATAGAAAAGCCAACATTAGGGCAGTGAGGAGGGTGTAGCTGAGATCACGGTTATTAGCTTTCACTATTGGGGTGTCCCGATGTCTGAGAAAGATTCCCAGCACTCCAACATTGACAACAGAGAAGATAATGGCCACAGTGAACAAAATTACGCCAAGTATGTCACTATATGAGAGGAAAATAATGACCCTTTTGTTGCATCCATCCTTCTTGGCATTCGGCCACTGGTCCTCAGGGCACTGCATACAGTTTTCCATGTCTACAATAAAAAGCAACAAAATCATTCATTTCTATTTCTGCCGGTTCAAACTTTAAAAACATGTTTATTTAATAGTGTGGTAAAGCATTTATTTCCACATGATTTTGAGAATATATTACTATGAATACAAAAGTAACCTTCTATCGTATTCGCTAAATCTAAAAAAAACAGAAATTAATAATATGGAGACCCATGGGATTGATTACCATAGATGAAAGACCATAAGGTCCATTGTAAAAACATTGCAACTATATATGCCAACGCATACAAACATAATCATTTACATGTCACAGCCCTGGAACCTTTTTCAGCTGCAACACATGTATGTGCAATGACCAGCACATCAGCTTCTAGTTCCAGAAGCACTTCTAGGCAGCAATAAACAGGTAACTAGAAAAACATCATGATAGATGCTTACATTTACACGAGAATTCATCATGAAATTCATCATGAAAGAAATACCATCCATTATCCTAGTTATTGCTAACATAAATTGTGAATGAGGTCAAATCCAGGGGTTTGGACATTGTTGCGTTCAGTTCAATGATACAGGCTGGAAAGAAAAAGAAACAGATGGACTCGAAACCTATAAAGGCAGTCAGTGATTAAATGCATAAAATGCTAGAAGGGGGACAGGATGTCTAGTTTAGAAAAAATGCATGATTAATGATACGGAAGACGGCTCACTCTATAATAACATCAGGATATATGGTGTGGTGGAAACCACAGAAAAATATGACTTGTTAAACTTCCTGACAGATTTGTTCCTCAATGTGCAAAAACCCACGATTCAAAATCCCAGTGGAGTTCCAGAGCGTGCCTTGGATTCACCAGACAACTATAAAAGTCCTTGAGCCTCGAGACTGCCTGTCTACTGCAGCATCAACACATGAAAACTATCCTCCAGACAAAGAGTAGTAACTAAATCCATCTTCGCAGACTGCTCTGTTGACACCAGTCCCAAACAGAAGAAGTTCTTGGACCCTAGATCACGCCTCAAGAAATAGGAAATCACTTATGGTCTCTCAGACCGGCGACAATGCTTATCACAGGGAATGATGAACCTCAGATCTCAATGTTCAAGGTCAATCGGAGGATGTTCTGGATTCTCAGGTTGCTGCAACTTCCCCAGCGGGATTTTCAGATGGAAACGGGAACCTTGGGCCAGATGTATCATTTTATTAAATTGTGATTACTGAACTGTGAATTCCTGTGATTCACAATTAGGTAATCGCTATTCTAATGTATGAAATTTGTGGAGTTTCATTTTGTGTTTTCTAATGGGTCTCAAAGCGACCTACCTCATTAATATTCATGAGGTTGATTGCAATTTGCGACCTATTTGGAAACGTTAAAATTACAGGGCTCAGCAGACCACCATGTCTGTGATTGCTTTTAAATAAAGCAATCTTTTTGTTTTGAATAAAGCCCATTTTCCTTAAAGGAAAACAGGATGTGTTTAAAAAAGAAAAATTAAATGTTTTCATTTTTTAAGAGTAGGCAGTGGTCTGCGGGACCACTGCCTACTCTTAAAAAATGTTTTTGCATGCATTCACATGGGGAGGTGGTCCCATGTAAAAATGGGTTACCACCTAATTTAAGTAGGTGGTAAAATACAAATGTTTTGCAACCGCATTTCGGTCACAAAACATTCCTGCATACCACTGCTATTCGGTATTAGGAAGGGATGCCCTTGACACCCCCCTTTCTAATATTGAATCGGTATGTAGTTGCAATTCCAATTTGCAATTCGGTAACAAGTTACTAAATTGGAATTCATCCATACCAAAATGTATTTTTGAGGTCGCAAATGGGATGATCGGGCCACTTGTGACTGCAAACACGCATGATACATCTGGCTCTTTATACTCTGGCCAGAATTGCACTGGGTACTGAGATAGCATTTCTACTAAGAGATCAGACAGACAATATCTGCATGAGGAAGGACTGAATTGAATCATTGAGGAATTACTTATAGACAGAGTTAAATCTGGGTTCTCAATTTAGAAAAAACATTAACCTTGATCAGCAAACGGCCTGAACATCCATTCCTTTCTTTTCAAAACCATGTTTATTGATATTTAGATAGTACTGAGAAATTGTGGCAGATACATTTACAATCAAGTATCTTTGTATGAACAGATCATCATTTCCTGAGAGAGACGGCACTGTAGATCTGACAACAACTGTAAAGCAAAAAACAGTGACAGCTCCGCAGGAGGTGGGGGATCATGATTAGTGTGAAATAACAATATATGAAGAGAAGCAGTGTGATGGAGATGACTGGGATACAGCTCACAGGAAGGAGGCTGGAGCATGATATTGTTCCGTGTTACAGTGGTTTATCAGTGGGGGGGTGAAGAGTTAGAAACCAGATCCACTTGCAGCATGTGCAGCAGGGAGAATAAGGGGGGTGCAACTGCATCTCTCAGTGTCTCCCATCAGGTATCTATCCCTTCAGGGTGGGAGATCATCATTAGAAATCATCACTTTGTATTCAAGTTGCAAGGCATCCCATAGCTCACTGACTGGAATCCAACAGAGACACCATTTTTCTTCTCTACATAAGGAGGTACTTTCCACTGAGGCAAGTCTTGAAGATCATTATGCTAAGATAACAAAGAGTGATGAGTTGAGGATTTCCAAAGCCGGGTGTAGGAAGCTGGCTCTGAATAAACTATCTCAAAGTGAGAGATAGTGTGCACAGAGTCCAAGGGTTCCCCTTAGAGGTTGACAGAGCCAAATTAGATAATACTAATGCTTTATTTTGTGGTAGTGTGGTCAAGCAGTAGACTTATCAGAGGGTAGTGTTAAGTATTTGTTGTACACACATAGACAATAAATCAGAACACACACTCAAAGACTTATCTCCAGGCCAATAGGTTTTTATATAGAAATATATTATTTTCTTAATTTATTTTAGGGCCACAAGATTTAGGTAAGTACATAAATTGTAAGGTACTTGGCATAGGTAAATATGGAACTTTGAATTAAAACAGTAATGTACACAGTTTTGGCAAAAAAGGCAATAAGCTATTTTAAAAGTGGACACAGTTTCTGGGGAGGTAAGTAAATGGTTAGTTTTTCAGGTGGGTAAAGCACTTACAAGTTCAGTCTCTGGGTCATAGGTAACCCACCGTTGGGGGCTCAAGTGAACCCCAAACACCCAGCACCAGCAACACTGGGCCGGTCAGATGCAGAGGTCAAAGTAGGGCCCAAATAGCATAGGTGCCTATGGAGAACAGGGGGGCCCCGGTTCCAGTCTGCTAGCAGGTAAGTACCTGCGTCCTCGGGGAGCAGACCAGGGGGGTTTTGTAGAGCACTGCGGGGGTCACAAACAGGCACACAAAATACACCGTCAGTGGCACAGGGGCGGCCGGATGCAGTGTGTGAAATAGGTGTCAGGATTCAGATAGGAATCAATAGAGAGACCCTGGTGTAACTCTGGCAATGCAGGAAGGGCTCAGGGGGGCTTCTTGGGCCAGCCACTGACTGGGCAAGGAAGAGGGCTGCCTACTGGTCACTCCTGCACCAGCAGTTGGTTTCTCTCGGGCATGGGGGCTGGGGGTACAGTACTTCTTCTAGGCGTCGGGTTCCTTTGTTACCAGGCAGTCGCGGTCAGTGGGAGCCTTCGGATTCTCTCTGTAGGCGTCGGTGTGGGGGTGCAGGAAGGTCGTTTCATGGTGTCCACATTGTGGGAGTGACCTGGGGGTCCTCTCTGCAGTGTTGGTTCTTCTGGACACGAGCCGGGGGCGTTGGGTGAAGAGTGTTGGGGACTCACATTTCCGGAGTGAGGCTGGAGTACCTTTAAAAATGATTGTTTCTTGTTTTCTTGGACAGAGCCGCTGTCCACAGGAGTTTCTTGATCCTTTGGGTGCAGGTCAGTCCTCTGAGTCCTCTGAGGTTGCTGATCCTGCTGGATGCGTTGCTATGCAGGTTCTTTGAGTCTGGAGACAGGCCGGTAGGGCTGGGGCCAAGTCAGTTGTCATCTCTGTCGTCTCTGTGTGGCTTTGAGGTCAGCAGTCCTTCTTCTTGTTTCAGGTTGTAGGAATATGATTTCCTGGGTTCAGGGTCACCCCTAAATACTCAATTTAGGGGTGGGTTTAGGTCTGGGTGGCAGTGGCCAATGACTACTGTGCTTGAGGGTGGCTACACCCTCCTTGTGCCTCCTCCCTTTGGGGAGAGGAGCACATCCCTATCCCTATTGGGCTAAATCCTCCAAACCAAGATGGAGGATTCCTCAAGGAAGGGGTCACTTCAGCTCTGGACACCTTAGGGGTGGTCCTGGCTGAGGGGGTGACTCCTTGTTTTTTTCATTATCTCCCCTGGACTTGCCCCCAAAGTGGGGGCAGTGTCCGGGGGGCGGGTATCTCCACTAGCTGGAGTGCCCTGGGGCATTGTAACACAAAGCCTGAGCCTTTGAGGCTCACTGGTAGTTGTTACAGTTCCTCCAGGGGGAGGTGTGAAGCAACTCCACCCAGGGCAGGCTTTGTTTATGGCCCCAGAGAGCACAAACGCTCTCACCCCAGGGGGTAAGAAACTTGTCTCAGCAGCAGGCTGGCACAGACCAGTCAGTCCTGCACTGAAGGACTGGGTAAAATACAGGGGGCATCTCTAAGATGCCCTCTGTGTGCATTTTGTAATAAATCCAGCACTAGCATCATTGTAGGTTTATTATTCTGAGACGTTTGATACCAAACTTCCCAGTATTCAGTGTAGCCATTATGGAGCTGTGGAGTTTGTTTCGACAAACTCCCAGACCATATACTTAATATGGCCACACTGTACTTACAATGTCTAAGAATGGACTTAGACACTTTAGGGCCATATTGGTCATGCAGCTATGCCTTCACCTGCAATATAGTGCACCCTGCATTAGGGCTTTAAGGCCTGCTAGAGGAGTGACTTACCTATGCCACGGGCAGTATTTTGTGTGCATGGCATCCTGAGGGGGATGCCATGTCGACTTTGCCTTTTTCTCCCATACAACACACACAATCTGCAATGGCAGTGTGCATGTGTTAGGTGAGGGATCCCTCAGGGTGGCACAACACATGCTGAAGCCCTTAACGACCTTCACTGGTCACAGGGCCCTTGGTACCACTGGTACCTTTTACAAGGAACTTATCTGTGTGCCAGGGGTGTGCCAGTTGTGGGAACAATGGTACATTTTTAGTGAAAGAACACTGGTGCTGCGGACTGGTTAGCAGGTTCCCAGCACACTTCTCAGTCAAGTCAGCATCAATATCAGGCAAACAGTTGGGGGGTAACTGCAAAAAGGAGCCATTTTCTTACACCAGATGATAACTCTGCAAGCCTCACCTGCACCTTCCATGATGTGGTATTAGCATCATATATTGTGGGAAGTACTGCAGTTGGGATAATTAATTTTAATCAGGAGGAATATTAACCCAGGGAGGAACAATTCACTCCGCTCATAGAGTATGCAAAATTTAGCCACTAGAGGCTCCACAGAGTTGTTGTGAGTTTATTTTATCTGCTTTTTATGGGCATGTTATTTTAGCTATAGGCCTGCTACTTGTGCCCTTCAGCCTAATTACAATTCATTTTATTCATTCTATTTTCTGAGCAGAAGCTCTCTTCTATGGTGATGTTTTATTTTCCTTTATCTCATACACTGTTAGCACTGAGATTTTAAGCCCCCTTGCGTGGCACCATCCCATGACAGCGGCAGTATAGTGCACAACTGACCACAGGTGCACATCGAACAGTTCTCTACTGGAGAAGCAGCTAAATCTACTCAAAAATACATTTTAGGGGGGATTTTCTAATCCAACAGAATGTTTAAGTTGTTTTTTAGTTTCGTTCTGCCTTGTTTTTTACTTTTTTTTCCAACAGGAAGGAAGTTCCCAAGAGACTGCGACTTCCTGTTCCTGTCCAGCAGGCTCCTCCAAATGCTGTGTCCATCTCCCTGTCACTTTTCATTTACATTTCGAAATCGAAGGATCACCCTCTTTGTCTTCTGAATAAATACCTTTGGATATTTTATTGACATATTTTTTAAAAGTGGTTTTCTTGTGCCCCTTAGCACCCCACTAATGGCACCATGTGGGCACACCATGGCGGTAGTTAGGGAATGTGCATCAGAATTTTTGACGCTAGTTCGCAGCTTTGCAGGATTAGCATCAAAAAGTTTGACGCTAATCCTGCAAAGCACCCAGAGGCCCATTGTAACCAATGGGAGCCTCCTTTTAGCGCCTGGTCTGAGCAGGCGTTAAAAGTGCCAAAAGAAAATACCACCCCTTTGCATACACTATGCCTGGCATAATCTAGCGCAAAGGGTTACAAAGTGGTACAATGCATGCATTGCATCACTTGGTAAATATGGCACAATGTTTTTGGCCTTTGTGAGAAAGTAGCCTCTTTCTAGCCTTGTTACCCCCACTTTTGGCCTGTTTGTGAGTGTATGTCAGGGTGTTTTCACTGTCTCACTGGGATCCTGCTAGCCAGGGCCCAGTGCTCATAGTGAAAACTCTATGTTGTCAGTATGTTTGTTATGTGTCACTTGGACCCTGCTAGCCAGGAGCCCAGTGCTCATAAGTTTGTGGCCTATATGTATGTGTTCCCTGTGTGATGCCTAACTGTCTCACTGAGGCTCTGCTAACCAGAACCTCAGTGGTTATGCTCTCTCTGCTTTACAAATTGTCACTAACGGGCCAGTGACCAATTTTACCAATTCACATTGGCATACTGGAACACCCTTATAATTCCCCAGTATATGGTACTGAGGTACCCAGGGTATTGGGGTTCCAGGAGATCCCTATGGGCTGCAGCATTTCTTTTGCCACCCATAGGGAGATCTGACAATTCTTACACAGGCCTGCCAGTGCAACCTGAGTGAAATAACGTCCACGTTATTTCACAGCCATTTACCACTGCACTAAAGTAACTTATAAGTCACCTATATGTCTAACCTTCACCTGGTGAAGGTTGTGTGCAAAGTTACTTGCCCCCACATTGTTCAGGGCAAATTCTCTGGACTTTGTGAGTGCGGGGACACCATTTCACGCGTGCACTATACATAGGTCACTACCTATGTATTGCGTCACAATGGTAACTCTGAACATGGCCATGTAACATGTCTAAGATCATGGAATTGTCACCCCAATGCCATTCTGGCATTGGGGAGACAATTCCATCATCCCCTAAGTCTCTAGCACAGACCCGGGTACTGCCAAACTGCCTTTCCCGGGTTTCACTGCAGCTGCTGCTGCTTCCAACCCCTCAGACAGGTTTCTGCCCTCCTGGGGTCCAGCCAGGCCTGGCCCAGGAGGGCAGAACAAAGGACTTCCTTAGAGAGAGGGTGTTACACCCTCTCCCTTTGGAAAAAGGTGTCAGGGCTGGGAGGAGTAGCCTCCCCCAGCCTCTGGAAATGCTTTGATGGGCACAGATGGTGCCCATCTCTGCATAAGCCAGTCTAAACCGGTTCAGGGATCCCCCAGCCCTGCTCTGGTGCGAAACTGGACAAAGGAAAGGGGAGTGACCACTCCCCTGACCTGCACCTCCCAGGGGAGGTGCCCAGAGCTCCTCCAGCATGCCCCAGACCTCTGCCATCTTGGATTCAGAGGTGTGCTGGCACACTGGACTGCTCTGAGTGGCCAGGGCCAGCAGGTGACGTCAGAGACTCCTTCTGATAGGCTCTTACCTGTGTTACTAGCCTATCCTCCTTCCTAGGTAGCCAAACCTCCTTTCTGGCTATTTAGGGTCTCTGCTTTGGGGAATTATTCAGATACCGAATGCAAGAGCTCACCAGAGTTCCTCTGCACTTCTCTCTTCACCTTCTGCCAAAGGATCGATCGCTGACTGCTCAGGACGCCTGCAAAACCACAACAAAGTAGCAAAGACGACTACTGCAACCTTGTATCGTTTCATCCGGCCGCCTTCTCGTCTGCTTTCCTGGTGGTGCATGCTGTGGGGGTAGTCTTCCTCCTCTCTGCACTAGAAGCTCAGAAGAAATCTCCAGTGGGTCGACGGAATCTTCCCCCTGCAACCGCAGGCACCAAAAGACTGCTTCGCTGGTCCTCTGGGTCCCCTCTCAGCATGACGAGCAAGGTCCCTGGACTCAGCAAATCTGTCCAAGTGACTCCCACAGTCCAGTGACTCTTCAGTCCAAGTTTGGTGGAGGTAAGTCCTTGCCTCCCCACGCTAGACTGCATTGCTGGGTACCGCATGATTTGCAGCTGCTCCGGCTCCTGTGCACTCTTCCAGGATTTCCTTTGTGCACAGCCAAGCCTGGGTCCCCGACACTCTAACCTGCAGTGCAAAACCTTCTGAGTTGTCCTCCAGCGTAGTGGGACTCCCTTTTCTGACTTCGGGTGGACACCAGTTCACTCCTCTTCCAAGTGCCTGTTCCGGTACTTCTGTGGGTGCTGCCTGCTTCTGTGAGGACTCCCTGACTTGCTGGGTGCCCCCTCTGTCTCCTCATCCAAGTGGCGACATCCTGGTCCCTCCTGGGCCACAGCAGCATCCAAAAACCCTAAACGCGACCCTTGCAGATAGCAAGGCTTGTTTGCGGTCATTCTGTGTGGGATCACCTCTGCAAGCTTCTTCACGACGTGGGACATCCATCCTCCAAAGGGGAAGTTTCTAGCCCTCTTCGATCTTGCAAAACACCAAGCTTCTTCCATCCAGTGGCAGCTTCCTTGCACCCTCAGCTGGCATTTCCTGGGCTCCTGCCCACTCTCGACACTGTCGCGACCCTTGTCTTACAGGTACTCAGGTCCGGAAATCCACTGTTGTTGCATTGCTGGTGTTGGTTTTCCTTGCAGAATCCCCGTATCCCGACTTCTGTACTCTCTGGGGGTTGTAGGTGCACTTTACACCTACCTTACAGGGTCTTGGGATGGGCTATTTTTCTAACCCTCACTGTTTTCTTACAGACCCAGCGACCCTCTACAAGCTCACATAGGTTTGGGGTCCATTCGTGGTTCGCATTCCACATTTGGAGTATATGGTTTGTGTTGCCCCTATACCTATGTGCTCCTATTGCAATCTATTGTAACTTTACACTGTTTGCATTACTTCCTTTTGCTATTACTGCAGAATTTTGGTATTGTGTACATATATCTTGTGTATATTTGTCATCCACATACTGAGGGTACTCACTGAGATACTTTTGGCATATTGGGCCTCATTATGACTTTGGCCGCCGAAAGACTGCGGCGGCCATTCTGGCTTTCCCGCTGGGCCGGCGGGCGCCCGCCAAAGGAGCACCCGCCGGCCCAGCGGGAAAGGCCCTGCAACAATGAAGCCAGCTCCGAATGGAGCCGGCGGAGTTGCAGGGTGCGACGGGTGCAGTTGCACCCGTCGCGATTTTCACTGTCTGCAAAGCAGACAGTGAAAATCTTAATGGGGCCCTGTTAGGGGGCCCCTGCACTGCCCATGCCAGTGGCATGGGCAGTGCAGGGGCCCCCAGGGGCCCCACGACACCCGTTCCCGCCATCCTGTTTCTGGCGGTGAAAACCGCCAGAAACAGGCTGGCGGGAAGGGGGTCGGAATCCCCATGGCGGCGCTGCAAGCAGCCCCGCCATGGAGGATTCTCCCAGCCGGGGGAAATCCGGCGGGAAACCGCCAGACCCGGCTGGGCGACCGCGGCTTCACAGCCACGGTCGGAATAGCAATGGAAGCACCGCCAGCCTGTTGGCGGTGCTTCCGTGGTCGTCGACCCTGGCGATCGATGACCGCCAGGGTCAGAATGACCCCCATTGTCATAAAAATAAAGTACCTTTATTTTTAGTATATCTGTGTATTGTGTTTTCTTATGATATTGTGCATATGACACCAGTGGTATAGTAGGAGCTTTACATGTCTCCTAGTTCAGCCTATGCTGCTTTGCCATAGCTACCTTCTATCAGCCTAAGCTGCTAGAAACACCTCTTCTACACTAATAAGGGATAACTGGACCTGGCACAAGGTGTAAGTACCTCTGGTAGCCACTACAAGCCAGGCCAGCCTCCTACAATATCACAAAAACATAGGGGCATGTTAAAGAGCCCCTAGTGCCATTCTAATGCCACATTAGTGTTATTTTTTTTACACTAATTCGTTATTAGTGTTTCTGTGGTTTACGTTTTTTTTTTTTTTTTATTAACTTTAATTTAGGGCAGGGGTGGCATTGGAGTAAACCGCAAATGTTGGCTATTTTTTATATTTCATGTTTCTTTTTCCTGCAAAAAGTGTATATGTTGTGGGTAATGTTTGATGTCATAGGTGGATGTGTTTTGTTGTAAAATGTGTATAGCTCAGCTAATTTTCAGTTTGACATTGCTGAATTAATGGTAGTGTTTTCTTCAGTGTTACTATGTCTCCTTTGTCTGGTCAGTGTGTGTGTGAGTGTATATGCTATAGGCCACCATTTGTCTTTGTTCGCCATGCCATGTGGCCAGGGTCTGTGTAGTCTGTGTCCATTGATCTGAATGTGTTCTTTGTTCTCCATGCTTCCTTGCTCACTGTTGTTGTTTGGCCATGTGACTGGCAGGCATTTTGTGCAGCCAGCTAGTGAGCTCTTGCCATAGGCTTGCCTGTGATATCAGTTTATTATTATGCTTGAGAATCATTGTAGTATATGGATACTATGAATATAATTGCCATGACCAGTGCTTCATATTATATGCATTTGTTTGCATTTTTCACCTGCACGCTCTTGACTTTCAATAGGTTTATCATTCTCCCATAGTACAAACATCAGCAATTCATTTTGTTTTTTCTTTATTTTAATTTTTACTTTACACTTTTTTATTTCAATGTTTTAATTTAATTTTTATTTCCATTTTTCCTTTTTTTATTTTTTTATTTTTTTTATTTCCATTTATTTGTTTTGTTGTATTTTGCCATGATGCATCCATCCCCTGACTGCCATAGGTGCACAACGGCACAACAGCAAGAACCTCCTCTTTCAGAATCATTAGCTCACAGGTTCCCAAGAAGAAAAATGAAGGGTGCTCCACCATCTTCTCCAAGCACCCCTTCTGATGATGATTCTCTGGACATTGATTGGACACCAGAAGAGTCCTATAAATGCAAGGAAACTCGAGGGAAAAGTAAAGTTCCTGCATGGATTATGGGACCGGATTGAAGAAGTAGATGACCACAAGCCAGTCATTGTTATGAAAGCTGACACAGAGGAGTCTGGCATTACCACTATTATTCAACCTGCTCTAAGGGGTGTGGCACAGATACCACCACCAGCTCCCCTATTTGTAAACCCCCAGTTGAGATCTGCACCAACCCCTACCTCAGTAGAAGTATGCACTGCAGAGAGGCAATCGACAACACACCTCCTACCTCCAGTTCTTTTTCAGACATCAGTACTGACACACTAAGAAAGTACTGCTTCCCAGTTTTTTTTTTTCAATTAGCAAGCAGAAGGAGAACATTGCAATATGATCCATTTGCCTCACAAGTGTTTGTCGAGATAAGCCTGATTCACATTATGGCACTGGAAGCTAAACGACCCATTTGAGAACACATCACGCAATCTGGTGGTGAAGGTGAAAAGAGCTGGGAAACATCAGCTCCAGTCTCAGTTGGAGGTACTGAGCAAGAAGAGGGTGACATCTTTACGCAAAGCAGCCCTGCCCCCAGCAGTGCACCAGTGTCACGCACCTCAGCGACTGCAAAATAGCAGCAGAATCAGATTCAGATGGAGACACCACGGCAACCAGTTACTGTTCCAAACTGCACAATGAATGTACCACCTCCTATTTTGTTGAAATCACCTGTATCAGTGTCTCAAGGAAATAAGAAATTCCATGCTACTATTATGGGAATGATTAGGCAGGGGGTCTATGTCTACAACCACCCAAAGGCACGTTTATACAATGGGAAGCTGGCTAAATTGTTATTTCTGGACCTCCTCCCTTTTTCCTTTGTACAGTGAGCGGGATTTTCTCAAACGTTTGGCAGCTATCTCCCCGAAATGGATGATTCCAAGTCAGACCTACTTTTCCAGCGTTGTTGTTCTAGCGCTCCATCATGATGTGTTGCAATTGGTTGGACAAACATTACAGCAAAGTGCTGTTTTCACCATCCTCTTGACAACAGACAAGCAACTGATTACATGTGTATTACTGAACACAGCTATGTCCAGGTCTCAGCACTGAAGATAATTATAAGGGAGTTCGGCGGCATACAAGAGTGGCCATGTTCGACATGGAAAAATGCCATACAGCTACAAAAATCTTGGACAAATTAAATAGGAAGGTGTTTGAATGGCTGAGTCTATGAGGTCTCAGAATTGGATTTTTTGCCTCAGACAATGGCAGTAATATAGTTAAGGCCATGTCAGATAGTGGCTATTTCAAGTTCCTGTGTTTGCCACATTGCATCAACCTGGTTGTGCAGGACTTCATTACAAAAGATGACATAGTCAGAGAAATCGTGACCATCTGCAGAAGAATCTGCACCCATTTCAGCCATTCTTTTGAAGCCCAGAAGCAGCTGCGGAGTATTCAGCATGCTAATAGAGTACTATTTAAAGCCCTCATACAGGCTAACACATTGGAACTTGACCTATTACATGTTTCAACGTCCGTTTGAGTTGTACAGACAAATGAATAACTATGTCCTTCAAAGAGGAGGGGATGCAATTGAGAAAAGTATGGCCATGGATGCGGACAAATGGGGCCTAGTAAAAATGCCTGACACAGATGCTACTCCTTTTTGGAGTTTTAAGATGGAAGGCAGCAAGGAGGACAGTGCGACGGGCCAAGCTAGCCACTTATTGCATCTGCTACAGGACCAGCTAAAGAGGTGCTCTGAATGGTTTGTACTCGCTGGTGTGCATGAAAATGCAGAAGGGCATGCCTTGGTTGAGAGCTTAATCCTTTGCTTGGCAGTTAATGCAAAGCTGCAAAATTACATCATCTTGTCCAAAGATGCAAAAACATTCTCTCCACTTTCATTACTTTTTCTGAAGGGGATTTTTCAAAATACATGAGGAGGGTTGTTGAGGAAGCTGGAGACCTGCAAGAAGAATGGCTGGAAATTAAAGTCCCACTCCAAAGTTACTAGAGTCCCTTTCCCGGGTGGAAGGTCTGGGGTGCTGCTTTCAACTTCCAGAGAAGACAGTCTTGTCACACAGCAGCCAACAGCAGCAATACCCACAACTACAGGCAGGGAAGAATCCTACATATAACTACCTAGTGGTGACCGCTACTAAATACTATATATATATATATATATATATATAATGATAGATGAAGAGATAGATAGATAGATAGATAGATAGATAGATAGATAGATAGATAGATAGATAGATAGATAGATAGATAGATAGATAGATAGATAGATAGATAGATGGATAGGTAGATAGATAGGTAGATAGATAGGTAGATAGATAGATATTGTTAGACCTGGCATACTTGGTGTGGTTTCCTCAGTCTTGCTTCTGCTGTATGTGTTTTTGACTGTGTGCTGGACTCTGTTTTTGCTGGTTTTGGTATTCTGGGAACCTTTCTACTTCTGATCAGTGTTAAAATGCAAGTGCTCTCTGTGTAAACTGTATGTGTTCTTGGCTTTTCAATGATTGGCATATTTGATTTGCTAGTAAGTTAATAGTACAGTGCACTAGAGGTGCATAGGGCCTGTAAACCAAATGCAACTAGTCGGCCTGCAGCACTGATTGTGCTACCCACATGAGTAGCCCAGTAAACATGGCTCCAACCTTCCCTTTTACTACAGGTCAGTCACCACTAAGGTAGGCCCAGGTAGCCCCATGGGCAGGGTGCAGTGCGTTAAATGACAGTGACATTCTGCCAAATTCATTTTTCACTGTTGCAAGACCTATCTCTCTCATAGGTTATATGGGGACTGCCTCTAAATATCTTTTGAGTGCAGTTTCCCATTGGGAGCAGATAGAAATGTGGAGTTTGTGGTCCCTGAACTCACAATTTAAAAATAGAACTTTTGGAAAAGTTGGTTTTTAGATTGTCAGTTTGAAAATTCCACTTTTATAAATTGGGCACTTTCTTGCCTAACCATTCTGTTCCTCTGCCTGCCTGTGGAATCCACATCTGGGTCTGACTGACACTTGGGCTGTTTATGAATTCCCTCTAGACAGTGACACAAAGGGTGCTGGGGTGTAGCCTGCATATACTGATGAGTCTTCTGGGCTAACGTAGGGAGGGAGGAGCTGACACTTACACCTGAAAGAACGGTGCCTGTCCTCACAGAATGCAGTCTCCACCCCCCTGGTGTGTGTCTGTGGCCAGGCCTGGGCAAGGCAGGATCTTGTCAACAACAAAGACTTTCCTTTGAAGTTTGCCTACTTCAAAGCAAAAAGGTGTATAAGTAGTGGACCCAAAACCCTAGATATTTAGATTAACTTCTGGATCAAGAGGAACCTCTGCCAAGGAGAAGAACTGAAGAGTTAGAGGAGAAGTACCGCCGCTTTGCCTGTGAGTGTGCTTTGCTGGGTTGGCCTGCAGTTGTTGCTTCTGCCTTTGAGAGAACAAAGACTGTACTTTGCTGTGTTTTCCTGCTAGTGAAGTGTCTTCAAGGACGTGGACTGAGTTTGAGCCATCAAAGACTTCCTCTGCCAGCACCTGGACTATCTTGCTGAGACTCCTACCCTGCCAAGTGGTGCCTAATCCAGTCCCTGGGCCCTTGAAAGGAGAAGCTGTTGGAACCAATACTGAAATTCCTGCATAGAAGCTATGTGGGAAAAAAATCGGCACCGCACCTGCTTCACGGTTGAAAAATCGATGCACTACCTGCATCACGACTGGGAAATCAACGCAACACCCTTGTGTGGCTGTCAAAATTGAAGAGTCACCCACTCAGCATGGCTCTTCACCACCGTGCGCTGGAATTTTGCATAATCTTCTCTGGGTGTCAAAAGCGCAATGCACCTGAGGAGACCCGAGTTTGCGGGCCCGGAAATCTATGAATCACTCTTCTTCGGGATAGAAAAACTACGCATCACCTACCCGACCGGAGAAGAAACTGCACACGACCTCACTTGTGAGTAGGAATTCAATGCATCGCAGACTTTTCCGACGCATGCTCACCCCTGCTGCTTTATTTTTTACTCAAACCAGGTACTTTGTGTAAAAATAACGCATCCATTGATTTCCATGGATTAAGACTGTTTTTAATTTAAAAAAGTCATAATTTAGCAAATATGTTGTATTTTTGCCATTTTGGACTTGTTGCAGTTGGATAAATATTGGCTATTTTTCTAAACTGGTGTTGTGCACCTTTGTGGTGTTTTCAATGTGTTACTGTGTGTGTTGGTACAAATACTATACACATTGCCTTTGAGATCAGCCTTACTGCTTGTGCCAAGTTACCAAGGGGGTAAGCAGGGGTTATCCAAGGTGTGTATCTCCATTACCCTGACTAGAATGAGGTTCCCTGCTTGGACAGAATGCAAACTGACTGTCAATCAAAGACGCCATTTCAGTCAAAGGCTTTTGCCGAAACGCTTTGGCCATTTTTATCTGGTGGCACCTCGCACTTTGCACTTTTACTGAAATAATAAACCCTTTGTAAACGCAATCAATCGTACCGGATTTGTGCCATCTCTTGCAATTGCCCAAAGAAAGGTTCACAGATTGGGGCAGGCTTCCTGGGAGAGGAATATGTATGTATATATATTATTTTTTTCAGAGAAAAAAACAAAGGTTACAGGGACGTTATAGTTAGAAATTAGCATTTAAAAACCACATGCATAGCTAATTACACCACATATTACATCACTGATGACATTTTCTATGGCCTCATTGATATTATCACTGCAACCTTAGCAATTAAATTATTGATGAGAAAACTGTGCACGGAGGGGGGCAGAGTTATAATTACCTTAGAGCATGAGTTATAGTGTCTTGAGATATCTATAACTGTTGAATTTCTATGGATTTGTGTGTCTGAATTTAGAACCTAACTTTAATGTCCCAGTAACCTCTGCTTTTTTCAGTGAATTTCTTAAGTATGTATACAGATTTGATAGAGGAGACTGATGTCAGACCACCATCAAAGTTTTTGCTACAGTCACCGAGAGATAATATTGATTTTTTGTGAGCTTGTTGCTGCAAATATGCTAAAAATGAGTAAAAGGAGCCATAAAAAAATCACATTTGAGTAGGGAGCATTGGGAAGTAGTTTGTTCCTTACAAAGCGATCACAGCATTGTTTTTAAACCCTCTGATAAGGAGGGAATGTTTTCATCACGATGAGGGAAAGATGTGTGGCTGAAGCATGTAGACAGCTTAATAATAGATGTGCTATCAAAAAATAAAAAGGAGCATATCTCTAGGAATTGCAGATGCACTATCATGACTGTCTTAAAGAATGGTGCAACAGCACACTGCTTAACTGGGATGAGATGCAGTTTCTCAAAAATGATTTTCCAAGTACCCCAACTTTATATTTATTGCCTGAGATTCATGAGTTGTACACATCCACCAATTCGCCCAATTAGTTTATCTAAGAATAGCCTCTTTGACAATACTTCAATATATGTGGATCAATTTTTATTTCCTTTTGTATAAACTTTGTCATCTTATGTCAAAGATACTAAAGATTTCAGTACAAAAATGTAACATCTACATTGGGAAGAAAGTTACATCATGGCATGTTTGGCTGTAGAAAGCCTTTACACCAGTATAAAACTTAAAGATGGTTTGACTGCGTGTAAACACTTTTTACTGGTGAGAGGTTTAACTTATCTCCAAAATAGACACGTTACTAGAGATGAGCAATATGTGTCTCTCAGAGGATATCTTTTTTTTTTTTAAACAATCTGTTTGAGCAGGTACAGGATGCGGTGATGGTAACCTGTTTCGCCTCCAGCTATGCCAATTTGGTGATTGGCTGGTGGGAGGAACAGGTACTCTGGTGCTGTGACGTGAACAGTATACTGATAAAATTGTACTATGGCGATGTTACTTTTAATGATTGGTTTTGCACATGGAATAGCTTAGAACAGACGCTGGTTGAATTTGTAAGACTGTTGAATGAGAACAGATTGAATTTGAGGTTCACATTGAATTACAGCAAAGAATCTTTATAATATTTAGATGTGAAACTTTTAGTAATGTGGGAAATCTGGTCACTAAGTTATTCAGGCAGAAAACAGCTGGACATTCCATTCTGCATGCTTCCAGCAACAATCCACTAAATTTGAGTTGGAGCATTCAATATAGCGAATTTCTTCATGGTTAGCGAAATTGTGTCAAGGACAAGATGATTCACAGGTTTAGCGCCAGAGGTTGTTCTAACAAAATGTTACAGATAGCGAGCTCCAAAGCTGACAAAGTGAATAGAGAAAAGGCTCTTTTTAGGACTATGGCCCTCATTATGAACATGACGGTCCGTTCCGCTCCACCGGCGGTGGCGATAGAAACCGCCAACAGAGGAGCGGGCTGGACCGCCATGTAATGAACCAAACGAAACACATGCATCCCTTGCACCACCCACCGCCAGGAAAGGAGTCCAGCTGACGACGGCAGAGTCCCCCCACAGGCCATCGGAAAGGCCCAACCCGCCCATCAAATTATGAACCACCATTACGCCGCCAGTTCCGGGGCGGGAAGCACCACCACACAAAGCCAGGCGGAAAAGAAACAAATTTACGGAAAGACTCACCGGAGTACAACAAAACGTGCAGCGGCAGCCATGGACAGAGAGCTGCTGATCATGCCAGCCTTGCTCCTTGCCATATACCTACACAACCGAGACCGCCGACGAAGACGATGATGGTAAGTACAGCAACCTACGACACAAGGGAGGAAAGGGCAAAGTTACATACCCACCCACTCTGCAACGCCCCCCCAACCCTTCCCAGCAGCACAAGTCAGACACCCCACACCAAGAGGGACGTACCCGACCGAAGGCCACTGCAACTTGACCATAGTACATAAAATAGCCCCAAGCCCATAAAATATATAAACAAACACCAGGGTGGAACTGCGTGAAGCCCAAACAGAGGCCACACAGAACATTTTATTTGTAGCTCACTGAGCAAAACAGTGCCAACAGGGCCAATGGCCAGTCCATAAAAAGCTAATTGTCCTTGGCCACAGCTGGCCACACCTGACCCCCACAAGTGCTGGGTACTCCACTGAACGGGGCACCATATGGGGATCCAGGCACCTCACGGAAGGGGGGTAGGTGGGGTGGGGGTGGGGGGGGCATTTCCGATGGAGGTGGGGACTGTTTGACTCAGGTGGAGCTGGATGCCTTAGGCTCTGAGCGGGCCTTCTTCTTCACCGGAGAAGGGGCACGGGAATGGGAAGGCTGGACCGGAGTGGGCAGTGATGTGGAAGGAGCGGAAAGGGCAAGGAGGTGGGCATGTTTCGGGACAAGACGGTGTGGGCCAGTGGGTTGGAACAGGTCTGCACGGGAGAGGAAAAGTTTCTTGGGAGCTATTGGGGTCTGCGTGGATGAGGGCCTGGGTGTGGAGGCAGAGAGAGTTGATGTATGGGGTATTGGTGTGCGTGTAGTGGGTGCAGGTGACTGCTCAGTATGCTGTGGTGTGGTGGATGTCTGATGGGTGGGTGTCTTGGTGCGTTTGAGTGTTTTGGGAGTGGGGGTGGACACAGTGGGAGAAGACAGACAGCTAGTGTGGATGTATGTTGGGTGGGTGTCTGCAAGTCTGTTGAGTGTGCAACATGTGTCAACTACAGTAGAGGTGGTGAGTGCAGGTGTGGTGTATGGGGTGCATGTATGGCTGTCTGCTATTGTGGTGAGTGCAGGAAGAGGACCAGTAACAGTGAGTGAAGGTGCAGTGCATGAGGGTGTGGACATAGAGGGGACAGACAGGGAGGCGGAAGAGGCGGGAACACTGGGGAAGTGGACGTTGTTGTGTGTGCAGGTGTCTGTTGGCTGTGTGAATGCTTGTAGTGGGAGGTGTAGTGCTTGTGTTTGTAAGTGTGCTTCTTGTGTGTTGATGTGCCTGTAAGCGGGTCTGATTGTGTGCTTTGGACAGGTGAAGAGAGTAGGGTGCTCGAAGGGGTAGAGGAGGTTGGAGGGGGGATGGAATGGCCAGGGAAACTGGCTGCCGTCCGAGAGGAGGCCAGAGCCTGAAAAGATCTCTGTAGGGCAGACACAGCACTGTGAATGCCACCCAGATAGGCATCTCTAGCGTCTGCTGCACCTCAGAAGCCAGACCCTGGATGGCATTGACAATGGTTGTCTGCCCGACAGAGATGGTTCTTAGGAGGTCAATAGCCTCCTCTGTGAGGGCAGCAGGACTGACTGGGGCAGGGGAGGAGGTGCCTGGGGCGAAGGAGACGCCCACCTTTCTGGGTGGGCGGGCACAGGCAACTCGTGGGGAGCAGAAGGGAGGGCGCTGATGGTATGGTTGGTGGCGGAAGATCTCACGGTAGTGGTGTGTCCACTAGGGTCCGCCACCGCCGGAGGACCCCCATCGGAGGAGGTCTCAGAGTCACTACCTCCTGTGGTAGTCGCCTCCCCTATGAAAGTCCCCTCGCCCTCCCACCCACTGGTCCCCTGGGCATCCGTTGTCTCTGCCTCAGAGGATCTGTGGGCTACTGCCTCCCCACTTGCCAGTGCCTCAGCTCCCTCGTCTGATGTTGATGCTGTACCAAACAAACACAAAAGAACAGGGATGGGGAGACAAAACAGGAGAGGCACTTGTAAATAGCTGAATGCTGATACACAATGGATAGACATACACCTACCCAGCAGGCACACCCAACAGGCAGCACTGTGCACTATGCCCATGGCCATGGCCCTGACTACTGAAGAGTATACTGACCTACACACATCCCCTGAAATTGTATTGGAGCTGAGGTAGGTGAAACCTGTCAGGGACACCCCTACACCCTTTGGGGAACAGGAAGTAGAACCAGTCAAATTCCCTGCTCTAAGCACCATGAGCCCTATCGCACACACACTCATCCTTCCAGGCTGAAGTATGGTCTGTGAGTACTCACCCCCTTGTGACTGCTGTGCAGCCTTCAAGTGCCCATCCAGGTCTGGGTACGCCACCGCTAGGATCCTTCACATGAGGGGGGTCAGAGCCCGATGGGCACCCCTTCCAGGTTGGAAGGACTTCCCCAGCTGGGCCTCAGTGATCTTCTGCGCCCAGCGCCGCAGGTCCTTCCACCTCTTTCGACAGTGGGTGCTCTGCCGGTTGAAGACCCCCAGGGTCCGTACCTCCTTGGCAATGGCATGCCAATGTGCCCTCTTCTGGTGGGCGCTGACATAGTAGGGTGACACAGAAATGGAACACAGAGGTCAGGCACCTGTACGATGGCAACAGCTGGCAGATTGTCAAACATAGGACAGACAGTACTCCCAGGCATGCAGGACAGTGGCATACAACATTCCACGCATCAAGGCCCATCCTGGCTCACAGGAGCGCACATCTGTGTAATCCACTCCATCCATTACTCAGACAGTTCCCCCCAAAACCCAGACTCACCTGTAACTCTGGCCGGCCATAGAGTCTGTCGTACAGGGGCAGGACCCCTTCCACTAGTTTTTCCAGTTCTTCCTGGGTGAAGGCCAGGGCCCTTTCCCCTGCACCACATGGAACATCCATAGCCAGAAGCAGGCCACAGCAGTACACAGAGTGTAGTACATGTCCGCACAAGATCAGGGAGTCAAGTGATCAAACAATGACGAACGTGCATACGTTCCGCGGCGGTATGCACCGTCACCGCCGGCGGCGATCATGATACGCCAGAATTCCCCATTGGCATCCATGTTAGCCAATGAGGGTGTGAACAGCCATCAACACCGCCGTACGCTGTGATGTCAACCGCTAGTGGTATTAGGTCACTTCCACAACGAAGGGGCAGAACTACAGTGGGCAGGCATTTTGCCATCTCCTACGCATCTTGAAATTCATAATACTCACAATGCTGAGCCTACTAGCCATTTGAAGCACCTAGGCCTCTATCCATTGAGTATATGATCACACATGAATTACTCTGTTCCCTCCTAGTAATGTACATGTACATCTGTCAGGTTGCAGTTATTGCACAGACACTACTATGAACAACGCACTTCATGTATTTAGCAAATATGCCAATGTATGTGTGCACATCACTCCTTTTTCTTCCCCTCATAGGTACCGACCCTTGTGGCGAGGAAGGGCACCATCAGTGTACAGACTATTTGTGGATATGGGGACCATGGTGGAGCGTCATATCATTATCACTTACAGACTCACACGTGCAACTATTCAGGACCTCTGTGCATTACTGGATCCTGCACTGACTCCCGGAAATCGTAATCAGCATGCCATTCCAACTGAGCTGCAGGTGCTCTCCGCACTCCATTTCCTGGTCACAGGCTCATTTCAAGTGACAGCGGGCATGGGTGCTGGTTTCTCACAGCCAATGTTCAGCCAGGTACTGACAAGGTTTCTGAATGCATTTGTACAACGTCTGCAGTCCTATGTGTGATTCCCCCAAAGTGCTGACCTCCCTGCCATCAAGTCTGACTTCTATGCCTTTGTAAACATTCCCCATGTCATAGGTGCCATTGATGGCACCCACATAGCTATCATCCCCTCAAGAGTGAGTGAACAGGTGTACAGAAACAGGAAGAACTTTCATTCCATGAACATCCAATTGGTATGTACTGCAGACCAGTTTCCCATGTGAATGCCATGTGAATGCCATGTTTCCGGGGTCAGTCCATGATTCATTTGTTTTGAGGAACAGTAGTGTGCCACAGAAGATGGAACAACTACAAGAGGACAGAGGGTGGCTCATAGGTAAGTTTGCCTGTTACTAACTGACACATTGCAGAAAACCAGCCTGTCTGATTAAAGGACGTTACAATGACGACTCTGTATTGACCATTTCTCTAGGTGATTCTGGCTATCCAAACTTGCGTTGGCTCCTGACACCAGTGAGAAATCCCAGGACGGATGCAGAGAGGAAATACAATGAGGCCCATGGACGTACTAGGAGGGTGATAGAGCGTACTATAGGTCTCCTGAAGGCTAGATTCCGGTGTCTACATATCTCTGGGGTGTTCCCTGGCCTATGGGCCTGATAAGGTATGTAGAATAGTGGTGGCCTGCTGCATGCTGCACAACGTGGCTGTGAGACATTCTATCCCCCTTTTGGAGGTGGAGGGTGCTATAGGTCCTGATCAGTTACCTCAGAGAGGTGAGGAGAGTGATGGTGAGGATGAGGAAGGGGAAGATGTCAATTCCAGGAACCAACTGATACAACTCTACTTCCAATGACTGTGTGGGACTTAAGCCTGTAATTGTGGTTAGTGACTGATACTGTAAGTGTGCCATGTCATATAGGGGGGATTGGTCATGATAGGCGAGACATGGACCTCTGCAGCATGTTACTGACAGACAATATATGCATTCCCTCCTTGCATAATTTGAAACAGACATTACCACCACCAAGCACAAATTGACAATAAAATTGTTCCCTCCCAGTTGCATACATACTCCACTTTGTTCAACATGGAAGACGGGACAGTGTTACAGGTGAGAAATTTTGTTTATTGGTCGAATACAGTGAAATGTGCTATGTACAGTAATGGAAGTCGTAAGGATTGGGTGTCCTGAAAACAGACTTAGGCCCTCATTCCAACCTCGGCGGTAAAAGCCGCTTACCGCTGGTCAGAAGACGGCCATAACACCGTCGCGGTAAACCGCCATGGTCATTCTGACCCGCAACAAGCAAACCGCCAAAAACCAGACACCAACAAAAGGCCGCCACACCAACGGGCCGCGGGAAAGTGGCGATAACCAAACCTCCACCGTCACGCCAACAGAAATACGCCAATGCCATTCCGACCCACGAATCCACGCGGCGGTCTTTCAAACGCGGTATTCCATTGGCGGTACACACCGCCGCGGTCAGAATACACACACACTAACAAAACACTACCACATTGGACAATTTGAAATACACACACCTGATACACATACACACAACACTCCCACACACCCAATACAATATAAAACACACCCCCACATCACCCACAAACCCCTACGACCACAATTATTTACGAAGGCCAGAGAGACTGCACAGCTACTGACAACCCCATCACACAGAGGCACACTACACCATCACCCACACAATATCCACGATCAAAACAGCACACACCACCACACTCAACACACTCACCAACACATACTCCACCCTACACCTCATCCACACCACACCATGGCACCCCAAAGACACCCCCGCTTCTCAGACGAAGAACTCAGGGTCATGGTGGAGGAAATAGTCCGGGTAGAGCCCCAGCTCTTCGGGGCACAGGTACAGCACACCAGCATTGCAAGGAAGATGGAGCTATGGCAACGGATAGTCGACAGGGTCAACGCTGTGGGACAGCATCCACGAAATCGGGACGACATCAGGAAGCGATGGAACAGGGGAAGGTGCGTTCCATGGTATCCAGGCACAACATCGCCGTGCAGAAGACTGGCGGCGGACCCCCACCTCAACCCCCAGAATTCACAGCATGGGAGGAGGAAGTCTTGCACATCCTGCATCCTGACGGCCTCGCCGGAGTTGGCGGAGGAATGGACTCTGGTAAGTCTCATCTTTACTACTTCATCCCCCCCACCCCACCTGCATGCCAAAGCATGCCCCCACCCTCACCCCCACCCCCACCCCCATCACAACTACCCCTTGCAAATGTATCACCATCACAACCCACCCATCCCAACACCTAGCCCTGCATGCGTCCGCTAAGCATGGACACGCATCACCAAAGCATGCCCAATGCACATACACATCTCCCCCACAAGCCACCCTCACAAAAGCCCCCACACAGGAATGCCAGCCCTGGGGTACACGGGAACCCACCCATTGACCGATATGGCACACACTGAAGCAATAACCATACCTCTATACCCCTGCAGGACCCGAACGCCACCACACTGCCCAGGAGGGTCCAGAAATCTCCATTCCACCCCCAGAAGAGGCCATCAGTGATGACAGCAGCTCTGTCTCCTTGGACCCAGATGACCAGCCCGGACCATCGGGGACCTCGGGACAGTCGGTTCCCCACAGACAGCCACAGGCCACACCAGACCCAACCCCCTCTGGGAACACCAGCACAGCTCCCACCAAGCGGGCCCATGCCTCTGTCTCCAGGACACGTCAATCAGCGGTGTGTCCACCACTACAAGGCACCCAGGTTAACCCACCACCCCAACAACAACAGGGACCTGGGGGCAGTGGTAGTGGGCACACCGTCCAGGGGACGGAGGCCCAGGGAAACACAGGAACTGGGAGGGCTGCTGTGCGACAGGGGGGGGGACAGGCCCAGGGAACCCACTCTCCATGAGGCCCTCACCTCCATCATGGGAGCATACAACCGCTCCCAGGAGACGATGGCGACGGTACTGGCCAGGTTCCAGGAGATCCAGGTACTGCAGGAGGAACAGTATAGGGGGTTCAGGGAAGAACTGCATACCATCAGTTCCGCAATGGGCAGCATCGTCGTTGCTCTCAACACGATTGTCACCACATTGCGGGACCATGTGGAACCACAAAGGGCGCCTGTCCCTAGCACGGACCAAGAACTGCCTACGACCTCCGCCGGCGCTAGTGGACAGGAGGCCCCCACACCACAACAGCCCACCAGAACCCCACCTCCTGCAGAAGAAGAACCACCCCGCAAGCGGGCCCTGAGATCTCGTAAGAAGACAGAGTAGGATGTCAAGACCCCCGCCAGCATAGGATACCCCCTGATGTCAACCCACTGTCCCACATTGTCACCCTGTCCACCCTTAAACTGCCCCTGCTCCATCTTTCCACAGGCATATGGACAATGCTCCTGTGAGACTAAATACCTGGACTCTGCCCTGGACATTCCTCCACCATCACCCATCACCCATATTCTAAGATGTCCCAAAATCTATCACTATAATAAAAACACCTATTGCACAAAAATAAACCTGGAGTCCGCCTGTATTGTGAACAAATGTATTAAAGCCAATGCTGCTAAATTGTCCTGTTACACAGTGATGAGAGCATACCACTGTCACACAGCTGTGGTCCATGGGTAAACAAAGCAGAGGTCACGCAGTGGGGGCCACAGCTCTGAAATCTGAAAGAAAAAGCCACAACTCAGTCAACATACAATGGGGGAATAGGACAGACAGTAGAGAGGCAGGAGAGTATAAGTAATAGTCAAAAGCTGTTGTAGATTTTTACTTGTGTGTTATTGAAAATACTGTAGTATCACTCTGTCCCTGTTGTCTGTGTCTTCCCCGTCGTCTTCCTCCTCTTCACTCTCCACAGGTTCCACCGCTGCCACAACACCACCATCTGGACCATCCTCCTGCAGGAAAGGCACCTGGCGTCGCAAAGCCAGGTTGTGAAGCATACAGCAGGCCACGATGATATGACACACCTTCTTTGGTGAGTACATTAGGGATCCACCTGTCAATTCAATTCATAAAGCTTTATTCAGCACATATAAATGACCATGAAAGCATGAACAAAGAAGAAAAAAAAAGGCAACAGTACATATTTACAAAGACATTGCAATTAAAACTTACAGTTATCAATTATAGTTAATGGCTCATTGAGTAATACATATGGTCATTCATAAATATATAAAATGAATAATAAAATACATTAAAAACTCATACTTTTCCTGGAATTGATGCACTGATTTAAAAAGGTGGCAGTATAAAAACAAATATCTGCCGATTAAAAATTAAAGCCATGGCATGTTTAACTGTACGTGTTCCGTATTTAACAAACAGAGGTTTCAAAAATACTATACGAAAACATGTATACAGTTTACAGAACAGCAGAAGGTGCACAGTGCTCTGTGTAGATACATTATCGCACCTACATGGCCCAATCGGGTGTTTCTTAATATTAGGATGGGCTACTAAACAATGTGCCATCCCAAATCTTAGTCTGGTTAGCACAAATTTATGAGAATTCCTAGTCACCGTAGTTAGGTAAAATGGAAAACCCTCCATTAGATTGTATCTATTATAAAAAATGACGGAGGACAATGATCCGGCTATGGTTGCTCGTTTCCTTTCTGCATAAGTTAGAAATATACTTTTCATTTCTGCTTTGGAGATCGTGGTTGCTGCACTAGGATTATTTAAAATATTCAGATTAAAAATGTCTGAAAAACAGACAACAACATATTTAACCCAGGGAATATCTCGATATTGATCCAAACGTAAGCAATCCTCAACAATAGTTCTGTTAAGTAGCTTCTCATCGCCAAGCCAAAAAGACCGCCAGATCATCAATGGTCTAAGTGATATCAGATCAGTTAAAAAATTAAGGCCTAATTCGCGGTGGCTTAATTCAGTTGAGGCAGAGATGGGCAAAAACAGGAGCTTTTTTAAAAACATATTTTCCTCCAACTGTAAGTTGTAGGTACAGCTATAACCCCATACTCCTGCCCCATACAGAGCAATAGTCACACATCTAGCTTGTTAAATCTTGAGCATATCCCTGGTTCGACGATCCCCAACTTTTGCAGCAAATCTATAAATACCATAAGCATTTTTTGCCATTTTATTCCGGATGTTATTAAATTCATTGTTCCATTTCCTGTCGTTAGAGAAGGTAATACCTAGGTAACAAAATGTATCCACCTGTTGCACCTTTTCGCCGTCTATAAAAAAGGCATTTAACGTTTTGGCTTTAGCTCCGCAGGTCATGGTATGCGTTTTTCCCTTATTAATTACTAGTTTTCTATCTTTAATAAAGGAGGAAAAACTATCCATTAGTCGTTGTAATCCGACAGGTGTTCGAGAGAGTAAAACAGCGTCGTCGGCATATAGTAGCACCGGCACCGGGACACCGTTGATCTGAGGAGCATCAGCATTAACCTTTTTTAAAATATCATCAATTCCATTAATGAATAAAATAAATAAAAGAGGTGCCAAAACACAACCCTGTCTAATTCCTCGTGTAACACAGATTTTTGGAGTACATTCTCCTCTGGTTCCAAAGCGTACGTTGGTTTTCAATTTCTCGTATAACCTAGCGAGGAAAAAGATTATGCCTTCTAAATTTAACAGAGTTGGCCATAAAATGGAATGATCTACCATATCGAATGCGCTGCTCAGGTCAGCAAAACAAAGATACAGGGAACCGGGTTTCGCTTCAGTATACTTCCCGATCAGTAGATCAAGATTGATGCACTGGTCGAGCGTACCTCGTCCCTTCCTAAAACCATACTGGCTATCAGCCAGTATGCTATCCTGCTCAGCCCATTCCTCTAATCTTACTAACATCACTCTACTCATAACCTTGACTGAGGAGTCGAGGAGAGAGATCGGGCGATAATTCTTAGCGTCAGATCTACTTCCCTTTTTATGAATTGGTACAATGATTGATTCACCCCAAGTAACAGGGGCCTCGGCACACACGGCAGCATTAAAAACAATGTTTAAAAGGGGGCCCCAGACATCTGGCGCGGCTTTATAAACGTCTATAGGTACCCCGTCCGGGCCCTGAGCTTTCCCTCCTTTGCTAGCCCGTATACCATATTTGACCTCACTAACGGATATATCCAAAGGCAGAGTAGGCCACTTATTGGGACTAGGATCATTGACTTTGTCAGAGTCAAAAATGCTGGAAAAATGTGCAATCCAACCCTCGCTAGAAACGTTAGAAGTCAACTGTGGTGTTTTTTCATCCCTTAGAAAAGGCGAGTTGACCGTGGCCCAAAATAATGTACAATTAGATAATTCAGCGGCTTGGTTGAGGGAATCCCAAGCCTGTTGCTGCAGTTCAACCTTCCTCTGTTTGAGCGCACATTTATATTCCATTCTTAATTTATTTACCAGTTTTTTGTCCCTGGGCCTCGCTGCTAAAGCCTGCTTGAGGCCAGTTAGTGCGGAAGTGCAAAGGTGATTAAACCATCTCGGTACGTTCCTACTTTGTCTACTATTGCGACTGGTAAACTTAGCATCAATAGCTTTATTAATTTGGTTAAAACAATATAAAACCCTCTCAGAGTCAGAACTATTTTGTAAAATAGAAGCAATGTCCAGCAGGCTCTCATTAATTATGGAGCTAGTTAAATCATCGGCTCTTTCACCAATCCATCTTAGCCTTACACCGTTAGTCCTATGTGGTTCTACATTAGAAATAATAATTCCCACATCCACCGAACTACCTGCCCAAAGTGTAGTGTCCAGAATAATACGGTTGTGGTCACTTAGGGTAGTTACTTCAATTCTTGGTGGATCACAGTAAGAACTAATATTAGAAGATGTGATCACATGGTCAATGACCGAGCTGGTGTGCCAATTTTTAAAAGTGGGAATGGATAAACCATTAACATCTTTACAGCACTCCACTATTTCCAGGTCATAGCAGCCCATGAACTTATGCAGTGCTTCCCCATAACTGTTATGTCCAAAATGCGGGACATCCCAGCCGGCACTGTTAGTAACCCCGCAAACCCTTTGTGTAGACAAATCGCACAAAGTAGTATTGAAGTCCCCTACCCAGATGAAATCAAATACAACATTCTGTTCCAGACATAGATTTTTGACAGCGCCGGCTAAGTCTGTTACTACTTTGACCCGGGTAACATCAAAAATGTTATTATAATAGTTGATCAATAAAACATTATGGTCTTTGTCATCCACAAGCCAGAGGATCTGCACAAGGTCCCCTACAGGTATATACTTTTTAACCACAATAGGACGACAGATCGTTACAAGTATAAGGAGACCGCCTTTCGCTCTACCTATACCACCTCCCAACGCCGGTAAATTGTAAGAAACGAATCCCTCATAGTTAACTTCATCTTTACACCATGTTTCTTGAAGACATAAAATGTCATGGGCATTAACAAACGTTAACCATCCCTGATCCCTCTCCTTCGATTTCAGCCCTGCCACATTCGAACAAACAATAGTAATAGTATCCTTACCCCTAACACAATTACTATCAGGCACCATACCATTGTTTCGTCCCCAATTCGCATTCTGGTTTGAATTGCTTAAGTCCCCACAATCGGGCGGTGCCCTTATACCCACCGCCAATTCAATTTCTGTGTTGTTGGGCATCTCTTGGGCCATGGTATTGTCTATACCGATATCCACACAGGGAATAATAATCACCTGGGGTAAGAACTGCCCTCCCTCATTAAGTCAGTCATTTGCATCCAGAGAACTTAGGGGTTGAAACCGGTTTTGCATTGAAATATCAGGGTATAGCCTGTGTGTAGCAGGGCATAATCTACTTCCTCTACTCCCATAAGGGGCATATTTATGATGGCTGTAAAAGAAAGCAAGCGAGCGGGCACACACATTATTATCAGTAATTGGTAATGAGGCAGCTCTTAATAATACAGTGGCAGCATGTTGAGGGTGTTTAAAGTTTATAATGACACAGTCACCACTAAAACTTTTCTCAGAACTCCCTATCCAATTTACCCTTCTGGTAGTCAGAACTTGATCTGAGAGTTCAGTTGGGAATCCACAATGCCTGTGCATCCAGGAAACGGTTTTATTTTTTAAAGACTCGTGGGTTTCCTGATGATTCCCCTTTGCAACAGGGGGAACATTAGCTAAAACTACCACATATGGTGCGCAGTCAGGAGGGAGATTAGTGGCGCGCCTTTGCCTTACCTCAGTCCAATCCTCTTTTCTATCAGGTATTAAAACAACCTGGCTATCATTACAGGCTAAGGACTGTGCTATCGGGTAGTTCTGTACAACACTCCTACTAATATCTAAACCTGTAACATCATCGGGAGGAGCAACCTGAGTATCATGATTGCTTATTGTTATTGGGGCTGACACACTATCTGCTTCCACCAGTGTTTTTTTGAGGAGATCGCCTAATCTATTAACCTCCGCGGTTAGCTGATCAATTTTTACCATAAGAGGTTTGACAATACCCTTAATCTTTAAGTCAATAATGCTTACTAAGTTTTTGTTTTTTCTGCATCTAGTTTAACGTCGTCGATATTTGCCATATTATCCTCATCCTTATCTGGATTCTTGAGGGGGCTAACTAATCTTTTTTTTGCGGGCCGAGCACCCCCACGTTTAGTCTGGGTCTTTCTACATGCTCTAACCACTCTAGGTAGTGGGGTGGGTGGATGTTGCACTATGGGATCAGTAGAAACCTCTAGATCGACTAAGGTAGAAGTATTCTGCATAATCATTTCCCTATCAGGAACACCGGAATTAATGCAGTCACTACTACTGTCATCCAGAGCCAATGGAACAGGTGAAAGTTGCACACTAGATAATGAGGGGTGGCTGCTAAGCCCTAGGGATTGTCTCCTCTCGCAATTAATTTTACTAACAATCTTCACTAAATAATTATCCAATGTCTGGGGTATAGAGGGGACTTTTTGTTTTGACATGCTTAACAGTCACAAATTATCACTCCTGTAGTCCCGTATAGCGCCTCACCAGCTCTTTCCCAGCAGTCTCCAACAATCGCAGCCCCTCCAGGGACTACGGCGACACAGGTATCGAGATGCCCCCAAAGCGCTCTGTCCTTTGCTGCCCACCTCGGCTACTTCCTCACTCTATGCGGCTGTCTCGACAGTACACAGACACACAACAGAGCCCGCTCTCGACGGCACACAAACACCAACCGAGCCCGTCGCACAGACACCGAAGGAGCCTGGTCCTGGCAGTATACAAACACCGACAGAGCCCCTTGCTCTGCTCCGTCTTTGCTCCGTCTTTGCCTCCACACCTTGTCACTGTCTCGCTTCTGTCTCTGTCACTGTCTCTGTCACTGTCTCGATCCTCGCAGCCTAAAGGAGACTCGGGCCGACGCCACTCATCCTCAGGAATAATGTCATTACTTATTCACATTCACAATCGTCATCTGGGTTGCTGTTACCCACTTATATGCATGGAGCCTCTCTCTTCCCAGGCGCGACTCCCGACCGCCGGCTTCCCAAAATGCATACACTCCGGGAGGAACACTTCAGATCATAGAGCCCTCCGACTCCGCTCGCCCTGCCTCTCACTTCTGTGCTAGGTTTGCCTATCCACCCGCTCTGTTATTATTCCGGGCAGGGTCTGGTACCCAGCAGTGTACCCAGCAGTGGGCGAGCAGTCAGCAGCCGATGGGTCTCCGCACACCGGTCTTTTCTTGCACCCGTCCACCGCTCTGTTAAAAGTGCACAAAGAGCCGCAATCTGGGCTGCCAGAGGGTCCGTGCGACCTCCCCCACGCTTCCTGTAGCGGAGATGTGGATGCGTCTCACATGCAGAACGTCGAGGTGCCTGCTTCCTGCAACCACGGCATCGCGCCTACCGGATTCAGTGTCTGCCCCCGGCCGCCTCCTCTGCTGTGCGGTCCGATGCAGCCACGGCAGGTCGTGCCCTTCCGACGCAGGCCCGCTCTCTTCCTCCCGCGACCGGGATTTTCCAGGGGGGAGCCGGCCCCAGCTCGCACAGCTGCTGGTCCGAGCACGCCGGGTCCCCTGCAGTCCCGCCCTCTGTCACTCCTCGCTCTCGGGGCCAGAAGTCAAGCCGGAAGTCAGAACCTCCTCTTTCCTGGGGTCAATGGGTTCTGGAACCTTCAGTCTACAGAGATTCCACCTGTCATATGCAGGCACCTAAACCTGGCCTTCAGGAGGCCGAAGGTCCGCTCGATCACCCTCCTAGTACGCCCATGGGCCTCATTGTACCGTTCCTCTGCCCTGGTCCTGGGATTCCTCACTGGGGTCAGTAGCCACGACAGGTTGGGGTAACCAGAGTCACCTATTAGCCACACACGGTGTCTCTGTAGCTGTTCCATCACGTAAGGGATGCTGCTATTTCGCAGGATGTAGGCGTCATGCACTGACCCAGGGAACTTGGCATTTACATGGGAGATGTACTGGTCCGCCAAACAGACCACCTGGACATTCATCGAATGATAACTTTTCCTGTTCCTGTACACCTGTTCACTTTCTCTGGGGGGAACCAAAGCCACATGGGTCCCATCAATGGCACCAATGATGTTGGGAATATGTCCAAGGGCATAGAAATCACCCTTCACTGTAGCCAAATCGCCCACCTCAGGGAAAACAATGTAGCTCTGCATGTATTTCATCAGGGCAGACAACACTCTGGACAACACCTTTGAAAACAGAGGCTGTGACATCCCAGATGATAGGCCCACTGTTGTTTGGAATGATCCACTTGCCAAAAAATGGAGTACTGACAGAACCTGCACTAGAGGGGGAATCCCTGTGGGTTGGCGAATGGGGGACATCAGGTCTGGCTCCAGCTGGGCAACCAGTTCATGTATAGTGGCTCGGTCAAGTCTGTATGTCAGTATGACATGTCGTTCTTCCATTGTCGACAGGTCCACCAGCGGTCTGTACACGGGAGGATTTCTCCATCTCCTCGCAAGTCCCAGCGGACGGTGCCTAGGAAGGACAACATGGAACACAGAGTCAAGCAACCCACAGGAACGTAACCAGAGCTTGCACAAAACACGAATCGCTATGCATTGAATGGCTTGTATGTGTGGCAATGCAAGGCCTAGGCCTGTGTGACACAGTAGATATTAAGCCACGTGGGCCCTTGAAATGGCGGCTGCCTGACCTGTGAAGTGTGACAATGGGATGTGAGGTCAACGCGCTGGCGTGGCACACCGTGGCGGTAGGCGGTCGAAGACCGCGGTGCAAAGCCGCATTGGTTAACATTGAGCCCTATGGGTCTTAGGAGCCAATGACGATGTGCGCCGGCGGCCGCGGAACGCACAGCCGCGGTATGCACTGCCGCGGGCGTGACCGCCATTTTCTAACTGCTTATTCACTTGAGACCTGATCATCCACAGGAGAGGACCTATACTGCAAGTGCTGCTGTGACCTCGGTCTGGGAGATACAATGGCTGCTGCGACTGGGGAAAGGGCCCCTGCCTTCACATCCGAGGAATTGGAGAAACTTGTGGATGGGGTCCTCCCCCAGTATGCGCTACTCTACGGTCCTCCAGACCAACAGGTGAGTACACAGCGAGCACGTTGTATGGGCTATGCCTGTGTTGAGTGGGGTGGATGTAAGATGGTGGGGAGGGGAGCAAATGAGGAGTGCAACGCACGACAGATGAGAGCATGTGCCACATGGCAAGGGTGGGGAGGTGGGGCCACTCACATCGACCATGCAGGAAAGTGATGATATTTCTTGTTCCACCCTGTCCATGTCACATAGGTCAGCGCCCATCAGAAGATCGACATTTGGCGTGCCATCGCCAAGGACGTCCGGGCCCTGGGGGTCCACAACAGACGGGGCACCCACTGCCGAAAGAGGTGGGAGGACATCCGCCGCGGGAGCAGGAAGACCGCAGAGGTTCTGGTGGGGATGGCCTCCCAACCTAGGAGGGGTGCCACACGGCAATTGACCCCCCTGATGTCCCGGATCCTGGCGGTGGCCTACCCCGATTTGGATGGGCGCTTGAGGACATCACAGCAGACACAAGGGGGTGAGTATCTGCACAGTCTGCTATATTAGTGCACAGTGGAGGTGTCTGGGTGGGGGAGGAGGGCTGTGGCTATCTATACACCATGGCGCGTTCTGTAGGCTGGGCCCCTCCGTTAGGCATGGCCCTGTGCCCCCGCCCCCCACCTCTGTAGGGTGCCAAGTACAGATATCCAAGGTCCGGCCTCACCTATGTGTGCTGTGTTCGTCCAAAGACTCGTAGGCCAAGTCTCAAAAAATGAGTAGTGTACCCCGATTGCGCGGCGTAGTGCAGGATGCTTCTGTGTCTGTCCTCTCCGCCAACAGTGCCGCCAATGCATGCACTCATCTTTGATTTCTTTTTCTTCCCCCCATTTTTTTGTTTTTCATGTTAATGTGTGCATTAGCATCATCAGGCGGAGGAGAAGTGGCATCGGCGCACGAGGGAGCTGCATCTCACATGGCCCCGGAGGGCCATGCAACCGACTCCGAGTACACCAGTGAGACGGAGGGCGAGGGGCGCTCCACAACGGGGACCCGTGGAGACGTCAGCGACACCGACACGTCCTCGGAAGGGAGCTCCCTTGTGGTGGCGGCAACATCCGTGCCCACCGCACCTACAGGTACAGCCGCCACCCAGCGCACCAGCCCCGCCCTCCCAGCAGCCCCTCAGCGTTCGCCCCGTGTCCGCTCAGCCAGGAAGCCGGGCATCTCCTTCGCCCCTGGCACCTCAGGTCCTGCCCCAGTTACCCCTGCTGCCCTCAGTGCGGAGATCATTGACCTCCTGAGGACGCTCATTGTTGGGCAGTCTACCCTTTTGAATGCCATCCAGGGGGTGGAGAGGGAGGTGCATCGGAGCAATGCATACCTGGAGGGCATTCATTCGGGTCAGGCTGCCCATCAGCGATTGTTCAACGCTCTGGCCTCAGCACTGACGGCAGCAATTGTGCCTGTGTCTAGCCTCCCTCCTCCAACTCCCTCCACCCAGTCCCACTCCCCTGTTCCTCTGCCTATCCCAGCCACACCTACAGACCAGCCTGCATACACCTCCAGACATAAGCACCACAGATCACACAAGCACTCACACAAGCAACAGCCACATGCAGACATGCCAACAGCCACTGCCTCCTCTGTGTCCCCCTCCTCCTCGTCTCCCTCCTCCCTCCCTGTGAAGTCTCCACTCACACCTGCATGCACACCACCATCAGCCAGTACGTCCATCACCACCACACCCACCAGCACAGTCCGCACACGTGCAGTCACCACCCCCACTGCCATTTACACGTCCCCTGTGTCCTCTCCCACTGTGTCTGTCACCCCCTCTTCCAAACCACACAAACGCAGGCAGTCACCCAGCCAACAGACATCCACCTCACGACAGCCTCCAGCACATGCACCAACACCCAAGGACAGCACACTTGACTCTCCTACAACCACATCCTCTCCCTCCACTCCCATACCCACTGCACGTACCCTTCCCTTTTGTCCAAAAAAGCTTTACCTGTCCCAATTGAACCTCTTTGCATCACCTGACCCACCCCCTCCATCTCGTAACCTCAGCCACCACAAGCCCTGCACCTACTCGGACCATCGTTCAGGGATATTGGAGTCCACCAGCTCCTAGGGCAGGGACATCGGCCAGCAGCAAGGGGACAGCCAGCCCACCCCGGGTAAAAAGACAGGAAAAGGGAAGTGCCGGCGCGACAGGCCTGAGACGGCGGCCACCAAGGACACCACCCTTGCAACGTCACCTGACCCATCCAGAAAGGGAGGCAAGGGCCCCAGAGTGTCAGCAAAGGAGGGCAAGGGCAGAAGTGCGGACAAGTCCGGCAGCGGTCGAGCTGCCCATGAGGGCCCCACCAGCCCCATTTGGGGTGTGACGAAGGACACCCAAGGGCCCAGGACTCCTGCACAGATCTGGTTCCCTGGGAACACAAGAGAAGCACCGCTGAACAGGGCCCCGCCGGCTCAAGACCGCTGAACAGGGCCCCGCCGGCTCAAGACCGCTGAACAGGGCCCCGCCGGCTCAAGACCGCTGAACAGGCCACCGCCAGCTCAAGACCGCTGAACAAGCCACCGCCGTCTCAAGAACCGCTGAACAGGGCCCACCAAGACAAGCACCGCTGAACTGGGCCCCGCCGTCTCCAGCACCGCTCCGCTGGGCCCTTCATCTCAAGCACCTCTCCGCTGGGCCCTTCATCTCAAGCACCGCTCCGCTGGGCACCGCCGTCTCAGCACCGCTCCACTGGGCCCTTCATCTCAAGCACCGCTCCGCTGGGCCCTTCATCTCAAGCACCTCTCCGCTGGGCACCGCCGTCTCAGCACCGCTCCGCTGGGCCCTTCATCTCAAGCACCGCTCCGCTGGGCCCTTAATCTCAAGCACCGCTCCGCTGGGCCCTTCATCTCAAGCACCTCTCCGCTGGGCACCGCCGTCTCAGCACCGCTCCGCTGGGCCCTTCATCTCAAGCACCGCTCCGCTGGGCCCTTCATCTCAAGCACCGCTCCGCTGGGCACCGCCGTCTCAGCACCGCTCCGCTGGGCCCTTCATCTCAAGCACCGCTCCGCTGGGCCCTTCATCTCAAGCACCTCTCCGCTGGGCACCGCCGTCTCAGCACCGCTCCGCTGGGCCCTTCATCTCAAGCACCGCTCCGCTGGGCCCTTTATCTCAAGCACCGCTCCGCTGGGCACCGCCGTCTCAGCACCGCTCCGCTGGGCACCGCCGTCTCAGCACCGCTGGACAGGGCCCTTCAAGTCAAGCACAGCTGGCCCATTGGCAGAAGGGGCAGGCCCGGATCAGTATCGGGCAGGGGTGCACAATGCACTCTGGGCACCATGCCTCCTCCAGTACCAGTGGAGTCTGTAATCCACTTGTGAGACTGTGGCTTTGCACTCCCCAGGATGGCCCAGTGGGCAGGCCACCCACTGAGAGACTTGAGAGACTGTGGCTTTGCACTCCCCAGGATGGCCCAGTGGGCAGGCCACCCGCTGTAGAGACTTTTGAGACTGTTGCTTTGCACTCCCCAGGATGGCCCAGTGGGCAAACCACCCACTGTAGAGACTTGAGAGACTGTGGCTTTGCACTCCCCAGGATGGCCCAGTGGGCAGGCCACCCACTGTAGAGACTTTTGAGACTGTGGCTTTGCACTCCCCAGGATGGCCCAGTGGGCAAGCCACCCACTGTAGAGACTTGAGAGACTGTGGCTTTGCACTCCCCAGGATGGCCCAGTGGGCAGGCCACCCACTGTAGAGACTTGAGAGTCTGTGGCTTTGCACTCCCCAGGATGGTACAGTGGCCATGGAGGCCCCTCGTGGATCTGGCGTCGTGGACTCCTGTGGCTGAGGTGCCCCCCTTCCCTTCCCCCTGAGGTGCCTGTGGTATTATCATCTGATGCCCCAGCAGTGTTCTCTCCAATCGAAACGGGTCTCGTGTGTGGGCTTTGCCCATGTGTTTATGGCCATTGGCCCACGAACAATGGAATGTAGGCAATATGTTCCGGACTTTTGGACTATGTAAATATTGTTATTGTGGTATTTATATTTTGGATAAATCTAATTTTTCACTTCAATTCACATATGCTTTAATATACTTATATTTTCATGGCCATTTTATCTTGTCTTTGCATTATTCCGGGGGGTTTGGGGGGTGTCACTTTGACTTGTTGCTCTGCATTGGTGTGTAGGGGGGGGGGTGGTTGTTTGTCGCGTATGTGTGTGCCCGTAACCTTTCCTCCTCCCCCCTCCCCTGTGTCGTAGGTGCTGTACTCACCGGTGTCTTCTGCACCGGCGTTCGTGCTCCTGGTAGAGGAGCAGGAAGACAATGGCAGGTAGGATGTTTAATTCGGGTTCCATGCTGTCGGGATTCCTCGTGGTGTGTGTATCGGTGAGCGTTTTCCCGTTCGTAGTCTGTTTCCGCCGTGTTTTTATCGGCGGGGCTCCCGCCCCGGAAAAGGTGGCGGATTGGTGGGTCGTGATAGGGTGGGCGGTACATTGTCTGCCGCCTGTCTGTTGGCGGTGACCGCCGCGCTGTTTGTTTGTACCGCCGTGGCGGTCGGAGTGTTGAAGTGGCGGTCTCTGTTGGCGGTTTCCGCCAGGGTCAGAATTCCATTTTTTTGACCGCCAGCCTGTTGGCGGTTTAGCCACCACTTTAACACCGACCGCCAGGGTTGGAATGACCACCTTAGTGGCAGCCCTGTTGGATGTCATAGGTGGGTCCTATTTGTAGTGTGGTACTTTATTTAGCCCTCAGCTAAGTGTAGTTGGTGAATGGGTATGTTGGTTGCTTTTCAGTAGTAGCAGTGTCAATTGTTGGAGTGGGGCTTGTTCCTAGCTGGGTTTCCAGTGCCATATCTTGGCCTGAGACTATGTTTGGGCGCCTGCTGTGGAGCTTCTTGGGGTGGCATGGTTGGCCCTTGTGATTCCTGGGAGGGTATTTCCTGTGCTGTTTCTGCTGCTTGGGTCATCTGTTGCTGGTTGTCCAGGGCTGTTGTGGGTGCCTCTTGACGGTGTGGGTGTCTGACTGTTGACCAACTGCAGCAGTGCTCCAGCAATGGTGGCCATTGTGGCATAGTGTTCTTTCCACTGCTCCATGGCCTGTTGGTGTTGTTCCAGCTGCATCCTCTGACTTTGCTCCAGGGTGGACACAATCTGTGCCAACCTGTCTTGGGTATCTTGGTAGGCCCCCAATACCTCTCCAATGACGTCCTGGGCTGCTGCATCCATCCGGTGCCCTACCCCCTGACCCACTGGGGCACTTGAACTTACCCTGGTCCCCTGTGCCTGTGTCCCCTGCGCAGGTCTTGATGTGACACTTGTACTGGGGCCCTCGCCTTCCTGTATGTTGGGAGTGGGAGACTGTGGCCTCACACTCACCCTGTTGACAATGGTCTGCCACAGGTCCAATTTCCGCGCAATGGGTGTGTGCTGCACCTCGGACCCGAATATTTGTGGATCCACCTTCAGGATCTCGTCCTTTATGGTCCTTAGCTCCCTTTCGGTGAAGCGTGGATTTTGGGGGGGGACATGGTGAGGGTGGTGGATGGCGTTGTGACTGGGGACAGGGTATGGGTGCTCCAGTGTAGGTCGATATGTGTGTCCTGTCTGCTGGCGTTCTCTGTCTGGCTCTGATGCTCCCCGTCTTCTGGTCCTGGTTTCATTGCGAGGGATTGTGGGGTGTGTCTGGGGGTGTTTTATGGTGTTCTGGATGTGTGTCAGGTGTGTGGGTGATAGGCCTAGCCAACGTCTGCACTTGTTGCTGTTGGGCCCACTTTCCGCCCGTGGCGGTCGCAGCCGCCAATGGTCATCCGACCTCCACTGTCCGGCGAGATGATTTATGCATCATTATTTGGAGGGCGGGATGTGGGCGTGCTTGGCGGTGGCGGGGTGGGATGGGACGGAATTCCCACTGACAGGGTCCTGGCGGGGAGTGGTGGTCTGGGAATTTTTGGCGGGGTTGGGTTGTATTACAGGTGATAAATATAGGAATCCTCCAGGTCTCACACACATGTGCTAAAGTAATTTCCTCAACATTCACACCATGCCTACATGCTGTACATCTTTTGTAACATTTAAAAGATTTTCCTGGAACCAACCGGGTAGATGTCTAAGGTGGTAAACAACTGTAAAACAGCAGGTCTTTAAAAGACACATTTCTCTGATAAGTGATTAAGGGATATGAGTAAATTCTCTGTTTAGCTTGCATGTCTCCTAGTTCAGCCTAAGCTGCTTTGCCATAGCTACCTTCTATCATCCTAAGCTGCTAGAAACACCTCTATTCTACTAATAAGGGATAACTAGACCTGGCACAGGGTGTAAGTACCACAAGGTACCCACTGTAAGCCAGGCCAGGTGGTGCAAACAAACACCGCAGCTGTAACCTCCAACAGCCTGGCGGAAGACAATGTACCGCCCACAGTATTACAACAGGCCAATCCTCCACCTTTTCCGGGGCGGGTTCACCGCGAACAAAAACACGGCGGAAACAGGACTTGGAAGGGAAAACGCTGAGGAACCAGGTCGCCATGGAGCCAGAACTCCATATACTACCTGCCTTTATCTTCCTGCTCCTCTACCAGGAGCACGAACGCCAGAGGCAAAGACCACAGTGAGTACTGCACCTACGACACAGGGGAAGGGGAAGGGAAAAGAGAGTGACACACACACACACAACACGCAACACCCCCACCCTCACCCACTACAACACACACAAAAATACATGTTGATACATTACAGTTACAACCCCCAACCCCCCCGGAAAGGAAATGATTGTAACGATTGTAATCAATTCAAATCCAGTACTCAAAAATATATATACACTATTAACAAATATGTACACCAAGAATTCAAGTCCATGTACTGCACATACATAGTCCATGGACCACTGGGCCCAAAATGCATGGGCGAAGCCCACACAAGATCCCTGATCAAAACGGAGAGAGCACTGCTGGGGCATCAGATAGAAATACAACAGGAACCTCAGAGGGAAGGGAAGTAGGGGCACCTCAGCTGGATGAGTGCATGATGCCAGCTCCACGAGGGGGCTCCATGCCCACTGCTGTATCCTGGGGAGTGCAAAGTCACAGTCTCTCAGTCTTTCCAGTGGGAGGTTTGCCCACTGCTGTATCCTGGGGAGTGCAAAGCCACAGTCTCACAAGTCTTTTCAGTGGATGGTTTGCCCACTGCTCTATCCTGGGGAGTGCAAAGCCACAGTCTCTCACGTGGATAACAGTCTCCACTGGTTCTGGAGGGGGCTTTTTGCCCAGAGTGCTTCATCCTGCCAAGGACACAGGTAGTGGATGCCTTTTTGCACTGGTTCTGGAAGGGGCTTTGTGCCCAGAGTCCTTCATCCTGCCAAGGACAGAGGTAGTGGATGCCTTTCTCCACTGGTTCTGGAGGGGGCTTTTTGCCCAGAGTGCTTCATTCTGCTCGTGGCGGCCTCAGTAGCGGTGGTGCTTGCGGCGCTCATTGGCCTGTGGTGCTGGTGGGTGGCTCAGTGAGCGTGCTGGTGGCAGCGGAGTCCTTGGCAGCGGTGCTCATGGCAGTGGCGTCCTGGGAAGCGGTGCAGGTGGTGGCGGTGTCCTGGGAAGCGGTGCTGGTGGCGATGGTGTCCTTGGCAGTGGTGCTGAAGACAGTCTTGCCCGCCGTGCAAGTTGGCGGCGACTTGTCTTTCTTTCAGTGGCCCTTCCCCACCTTGGATGGTGGTGCAGTTGTCTTCCCACTCCCAACTGTAGTCCTGGGAGAGCCCTTGGTGGCATGTGTTTTGCCCTTCTCCCTCCCGGCAGTGGGCAACTTCTTATGCTTCTGAGGTGGGGTACTGTCCGTGGTCTGGCTCCTTGGCACACTGGCTGCCCTGCTGCTTGGCGCACTCCAGAAGCCGGTTACTGCTGGCACCACTGTTCCCGCTGATGTGGTGGCTGAGGATCTGGGTTGGGACCTGGAAAGGCGTGCCCTAGGGGACGGAAGGGGTGGGGGAGGTGAGGGGAAGAGGTCAAGGTTGGACAGGAAAAGTTTTTTAGACACACTGGGACGGGTAGATGGAGGGGGTTTGGGAGTGGAGGAAGAGGTAGTGGTTGTAGGAGGTGTTCGTTTGCTGACCTTGGGTGAAGGTGCATGGGCTGGAGGCTGTCGTGAGGTGGATGGCTGTTGGGTGGGTGCGTGACTGCATTTGTGTACCTTGGGAGGAGGGCTCACAAACACATTGGGAGAGGACACAGGGGATGTGTGAATGGTAGTGGGGGTGGTGAGTGCACGTGAGCGGTGTGTGGTGATGGGTGTGCTGGTGATGGACGTAGTGGCTGAAGATGTAGTGCATGCAGGTGTGAGTGGAGACGTGACAGGGAGGGAGGAGGGAGTCGAGGAGGAGGGGGACACAGTGGAGGCAGTAGATGTTGGTATGTCTGAATAGGTATGATGCTTGTGTGAGTGCCTGTGGGATGTTTGATGCTTATGTTTGCCAGAGCTTCCCTTGTGTGTTGAGGTGTGTGCCTGCTGGTCTGAGGGTGTGCTTGGGATAGGCTGAGGTACAGGGGTTGGGGTCTGGGTGGAGGAAGTTGGAGGGGGGAGGCTGGACACAGGGACATTGGCTGCCATCAGTGCTGAGGCCAGAGTCAGAAAAGCTCGTTGTTGGGCTGCCTGACCAGAATGAATGCCCTCCAGGTATGCATTCGTCTGTTGCAACTGCCTCTCTACACACTGGGTGGCATTCAGAATGGTAGACTGCCCAACAGTGAGGGATCTGAGGAGGTCAATGGCCTCCTCACTGAGGGCAGCAGGGCTGACAGGGGCTGAGGTGCCTGGGGCAAAGGAGATGCCCACCCTCCTGGGTGAGTGGCCACGGGGCACACGCTGAGGGGCTGCTCGGAAGGCGGTGCTGGTAGGGGGGGGTGGCGGCTGTACCTGTGGATGCGGGGGGCACAGAGGGGCCCGCCACCTCAAGGGAGCTCCCATCAGAGGACGAGTCCATGTCGCTGGTCTCAGCTCCTGTCCCCGCCGTGGAGCTCCCCTCGCCCTCCGTCCCACTGGTGCCTTCAAACTCCGTTGTCTCGCCCTCCAGGGCCATGTGGGATGCAGCTCCCTCCTGCTCCGGTGCCACTGCTCCTCCGCCTGATGATGCTATTGCACACAAGAACATGTAGTCCACAAAATGGGGGGGAAGACAGAAGAAAGACATGTTCAGTGCATGCACTACTGCTACCGTTGGCGGACACTACAGACACAGAAGCCCTCTGCACTACGCCGTGCACTTGGAGTTCCCTAATTGATCACAGGGACATGTGATACCAGGGCTGTGTCCGATTGCTGGAGACATGGACGTCACAGGAGCCTGATTATGTGTAGTTGGCGCTGAACACTGGTGGGGTGGGGTGCCACATGGCCTACCTTACGAAGGGACCTTGCCTACTAAACTCGCCCTGGCCTAGGGGAACCCACAGCCCACCTTCCCCACCCAGACACCTCCAATGCGCGCTGAATCAGCTGAATGAGAGTGTACTCAACCCCTTGTGGCTGCTGTGATGCCCTCAAGCGCCCATCCAACTCCGGATACGCCACCGCCAGGATTCGGAACATCAGGGGGGTCATGGTGCGACAGGCACCATTCCCACGTTGGGAGGCCATCCCCAGCTGGGCCTCCGCCGTCTTCTTGCTCCAGCGGCGAATGTCCTCCCATCTTTTACGGCAGTGGGTTCTCTGTCTGTGGTGGATCCCCAGGGTCCGGACTTCCTTGGCGATGGCATGCCAAATATCCTTCTTCTGGTCGGGCGCTGACCTACCGGAATGGTACAGGCAAAAAGGAGAAGATATAACCGTCCAGACTGTCACAGTCATTGGCCCGCGTTCCCACCCTTGCCATGACGCACATGCACTCACCGTTGTTTCATGCACGCCTCATTCTCCCCCCCACCATCTTCCATCTACACCACTCCACACAGGCATTGCCCATACAGCATGCTCACAGTGTACTTACCTGTTTGTCTGGAGGACAAAAAAAGGGGGGGAAGAAAAAGAAAACAAAGATGAGTGCATGCATTGGCGGCACCGTTGGCGGAGAGGACAGACACAGAAGCATCCTGCACTACGCCGCGCAATCGGGGTACACTACTCATTTTTTGAGACTTGGCCTACGAGTCTTTGGACGAACACAGCACACATAGGTGAGGCCGGACCTTGGATATCTGTACTTGGCACCCTACAGAGGTGGGGGGCGGGGGCACATAGAGTAGCGTGTACTGGGGGAGGACCCCATCCACTGATTTCTCCAACTCCTCCGTGGTAAAGGCAGGGGCCCTTTCCCCAGACACATGAGCCATTGTCTCTTCCAGACTGAGGTCACAGCAGCACTTGCAGTGTAGGTCCTCTCCTGTCGAAGATCAGGTATCAAGTGAGTGAACAGATAGAAAATTGCAGTCACGTCCACGGCGGTGCGTACCGTCACCGCTGGCGTACACCGTCGTTGACTCCTGAGACCCATAGGGTCCAATGTTAACCAATGAAGGATTGGGTCGCGGTCTTCGGCTGCCTACCGCGACTGTGAACAACGCCAGCGCAGTTACCTCATATCCCCTTGTCTCACATTACAGGTCAGGCAGCGGCCATTTCAGGGGCCCACATGGCATTATTTTTAAATGCGTCACACATATCTAGGCCTTGCATACACACTAAGACAGGCAAATAGCGGATTTAAAAATGTGTGCAATGAAGTTGTGTTTTCGTACCTCAGTGTTGGCTGACCCTCTGCTCGCTGTTCTCCTCCATACAGCACGTCCGCAGGGGCAGGTGAGCAGATGGCGGCATCCTCCAGTTAACAGACTGCTGGTTGACCTGTCGACAATGGAAGAGCGACATGTAATTGTCACCTACAGACTGGACCGTGCCACAATCCATGATCTGTGTGCCCAGTTGGAGCCGGACATCATGTCAGCTATCCGCCATCCCACAGGTATCCCCCCTCTAGTGCAGGTCCTGTCAGTACTCCATTTCCTGGCAAGTGGGTCTTTCAGACGACAGTGGCCATAGCATCAGGGATGTCCCAGCCTATGTTCTCCAACGTGTTGTCCAGAGTGTTGTCTACCCTGCTGAAACACATGCGTAGCTACATCGTTTTCCTCAGGTGGAGGATTTGCCTACAGTGAAAGGTGACTTTTATGCCCTGGGACATATCCCCAAAATCATAGGTGCCAATGATGGGATACAAGTGGCACTGGTCCCCCCCGCAGGAGTGAACAGGAATACAGAAACTGGAAGAGTTACCATTCAATGAATGTGCAGATGGTGTGTTTTGCCGACCAGTACATCTCCCATGTGAATGCCAAGTTTCATGGCTCGTTGCATGACGCTTACATTCTGAGGAATAGCAGCATCCCTTATGTGATGGGGCAACTCCAGAGGTACCGTGTGTGGCTATTAGATGAGGACATGGACCCTATACAGTGTGACTAGGTGTCTGGGTCTGGGGTTGTCCCTAAGGGTTAGTGTATATCTAACAGTGGTCCCTCGACATTTGCAGGTGACTCTGGGTACCCCAACCTGTCATGGCTACTGACCCCAGTGAGAAATCCCAGGACATGGGCAGAGGAACGCTACAATGAGGCACATGGGTGAACTAGGAGGGTTATAGAGAGGACCTTTGGCGTCCTGAAGGCCAGGTTCAGGTGCCTCCATATGACAGGTGGTTCCCTATTCTACTCACCAAGGAAGGTGTGCCAGATCATCAGGGCCTGCTGTATGCTTCACAACTTGGCTTTGCGACGACAGGTGCCTTTTCTGCAGGAGGATGGTCCAGATGGCGGCGTTGTTGCAGCTGTGGAGCCTGTGGACAGTGAAGACGAGGAAGCAGAAGAAGAGGACATGCTCTCTCTCAGCTTCCCAAATTTGTCACTAACAGGCTAGTGACTAAATTTACCAATTCACATTGGCATACTGGTACACCCATATAATTCCCTAGTATATAATACTGAGGTACCCAGGGTAATGGGGTTCCAGGAGATCCCTATGGGCTGCAGCATTTCTTTTGCCACACAGAGGGAGATCTTTCAATTCTTACACAGGCCTGCCACTGCAGCCTGAGTGAAATAACGTCCACATTATCTCACAGCCATTTACCACTGCACTTAAGTAACTTATAAGTCACCTATATGTCTAACCTTCACGTGGTGAAGGATGGGTGCAAAGTTACTTAGTGTGTGGGCACCCTGGCACTAGCCAAGGTGCCCCCACATCGTTCAAGGCAAATTCCCTGGACTTTGTGAGTGCAGGGACACCATTACACGAGTGCACTATACATAGGTCACTACCTATGTATAGCGTCATAATGGTAACTCTGAACATGGCCATGTAACATGTCTAAGATAATGGAATTGTCCCCCCAATGCCATTCTGGCATTGGGGGGACAATTCCATGATCCCCCGGGTCTCTAGCACAGTAACTGGGTACTGCCAAACTGCCTTTCCGGGGTCTCCACTGCAGCTGCTGCTGCTGCCAACCCCTCAGACAGGTTTCTGCCCTCCTGGGGTCCAGGCAGCCCTGGCCCAGGAAGGCAGAACAAAGGATTTCCTCTGAGAGAAGGTGTCACACCCTTTCCCTATGGAAATAGGTGTAAAGGCTGGGGAGGAGTAGCCTCCCCCAGCCTCTGGAAATGTTTGATTGGCTCAGATGGTGCCCATCTCTGCATAAGCCAGTCTACACCGGTTCAGGGATCCCCCAGCCCTGCTCTGGCGCAAAACTGGACAAAGGAAAGGGGAGTGAACACTCCCCTGACCTGTACCTCCCATGGGAGGTGCCCAGTGCTCCTCCAGTGTGTCCCAGACCTCTGCCATCTTGGAAACAGAGGTGTTGGTGACACACTGGACTGCTCTGAGTGGCCAGTGCCAGCAGGTGATGTCAGAGGCTCCTTCTGATAGGCTCTTACCTCTCTTGGTAGCCAATCCTCCTTCCTTGGTAGCCAAACCTCCTTTTCTGGCTATTTAAGGTCTCTGCTTTGGGGAATTCTTTAGATAACGAATGCAAGAGCTCACCAGAGTTCCTCTGTATCTCCCTCTTCACCTTCTACCAAAGGATCGACCGCTGACTGCTCAGGATGCCTGCAAAACCACAACAAAGTAGCAAGACGACTACTAGCAACCTTGTATTGCCTCATCCTGCTGGCATTCTTGACTGTTTCCAGGTTTTGCATGCTCTGGGGGTAGCCTGCCCTCATCCTCCTTGACTTCTCGGCTGCCTTCGACACCGTCTGCCACCGCACCCTAATAACCCGCCTCCGCTCCACCGGTATCCAAGGACAGGCCCTCGACTGGATCATCTCTTTCCTCTCGGACAGATCCCAAAGAGTCTACCTCCCGCCCTTCCGCTCAGAACCCACCGAGATCATCTGCGGAGTCCCACAAGGCTCCTCGCTCAGCCCTACTCTCTTCAATGTCTACATGATCCCCTTCGTCGACATCGCTCGCAAACACATCAACATCATCTCCTACGCCGACGACACCCAGCTGATACTCTCGCTCACCAAAGACCCAGCCACCGCCAAAACCAACCTGCAGGATGGAATGAAAGACGTTGCACAATGGATGAAACTCAGCCGCCTGAAGCTGAACTCTGACAAGACGGAAGTCCTCATCCTCAGAAATTCCCCGTCCGCCTGGGACGACTCTTGGTGGCCCACGCCCCTGGGCACCGCACCAACCCCTTCAGACCACTCACGCAACCTCGGATTCATCCTGGACCCCCTTCTCACCATGACCAAGCAAGACAACGCTGTCTCATCATCTTGCTTCGACACCCTTTGCATGCTCTGGAAGATATTCCGCTGGATCCCCGCCAACACCAGAAAAACTGTGACCCACGCTCTCGTCACAAGTCACCTGGTCTACGGAAACACCCTATACGCAGGAACCACTGCAAAACTCCAGAAACGTCTTCAGCGCATACAAAACGCCTCTGCACACCTCATCCTCGACGTACCCCTACACAGCCACATCTCCGCCCACCTGAAACACCTGCACTGGCTACCCATCAACAAAAGGATCACCATCAGGCTCCTCACCCACGCACACAAAGCCCTCCACAACAAAGGCCCCGAATACCTCAACAGTCGCCGCGCCTTCTACACGCCCACCTGTCAACTTCGCTCTACCAACCACGCTCTCACCGCCTTCCCTCACATCCGCAGAACCACCGCTGGAGGGAAATCCTTCTCCTACCTGGCAGCCAAGACGTGGAATTCCCTCCCTGCCCACCTCAGGACTACCCAGGACCACCTCACCTTCAGGAAGCGCCTCAAAACCTGGCTCTTCGAGCAGCAGTGCCCCCTCTAGCGCCTTGAGACCCTCACGGGTGAGTAGCGTGCTTTATAAATGGCTTGATTGATGGATTGCACCAGGAGCTCTGAAGAAATCTCCCATGGGTTGACGGAATATTTCCCTGCTAATGCAGGCACCAAAAGACTGCAACACTGGTCCTCTGGGTCCCCCCTCATCCCGACGAGCGTGGTCCCTGGAACTCAGTAACTCTGTCCAAGTGACTCCCACAGTCCAGTGACTCTTCAGTCAAAGTTTGGTGGAGGTTAGTCCTTGCCTTCCCTCGCTAGACTGCATTGGTGGGTACTGCTTGATTTGCAGCTGCCTCGGCTCCTGTGCACTCTTCCAGGATTTCCTTTGTGCACAGCCAAGCCTGGGTCCCCAACACTCTATCCTGCAGTGCACAACCTTCTGAGTTGTCCTCCGGCGTTGTGGGACTCCCTTTTGTGACTTCATGTGTACTCTGGTTCACTTTCCTTCCAAGTGCCTGCTCAGGTACTTTTGCGGGTGCTGCCTGCTTCTGTGAGAGCTCCCTGAGTTGCTTGGTGCCCCCTCTGTCTCCTCCTCCAAGTGGCGATATTCTGGTCTCTCCTCGGCCACAGCAGCACCCAAAAACCTCTATAGTGACCCTTGCAGCTAACAAGGCTTGTTTGTGGTCTTTCTGCGTGGGAACACCTCTGAAAGCTTCACCGCTATGTGGAACATTCGTCCTCCAAAGTAGAAGTTCCTAGTCCTCTTCTTTCTTGCAGAACTTCAAGCTTCTTCTATCCAGTGACAGCTTCCTTGCATCCTCACCTGGCATTTCCTGGGCTCCTGCCCACTCTCGACACTGTTGCAACTATTGGACTTGGTCCCCTTGTATTACAGGTACTCAGGTCCGGAAATCCACTGTTGTTGCATTGCTGGTGTTTGTTCTTCCTGCAGAATCCCCCTATCACGACTCCTGTGCTCTCTGGGTGTAGTAGGTGCACTTTACACCTACCTTTCAGGGTCTTGGGGTTGGCTATTTTTCTAACCCTCACTGTCTTCTTACAGTCCCAGCGACCCTCTACAAGCTCACATAGGTTTGGGGTCCATTCGTGGTTCACATTCCAATTTTGGAGTATATGGTTTGTGTTGCCCCTCTACCTATGTGCTCCTATTGCAATCTACTGTAATTCTACACTGTTTGCATTACTTTTCTTGCTATTACTTACCTAAGTTTGGTTTGTGTACATATATCTTGTGTATATAACTTATCCTCATACTGAGGGTATTCACTGATATACTTTTGGCATATTGTCATAAAAATAAAGTACCTTTATTTTTACTACTTCTGTGTATTGTGTTTTCTTATGATATTGTGCAGATGACACCAGTGGTATAGTAGGAGCTTTACATGACTTCTAGTTCAGCCTAAGCTGCTTTGCCATAGCTACCTTCTATCAGCAAAAGCTGCTAGAAACACCTCTTCTACACTAATGAAGGATAACTGGACCTGCCACAAGGTGTATGTACCTCTGGTACCCACTACAAGCCAGGCCAGCCTCCTACAGCACCTCCTCAGAAAAGCTGGGGTGTCTTTGCAGTGCAATCGGGTGGTGTGGGTGATGTGTGAGGTGGTGTGTGTTGTGATATGTGGGTGATGTTTAGGGGTGTGTGTTGTTTTGTGCGTGGATGTGTATGTGTGATGGTGTTGAGTGCCTGTGGATGCTAGTTTGTTGATGGTGGTGTCTCTCTCTGGCCTTCTGTCACAATTCTGGTCGTAAAGGTTTGTGGGTGATGTGGGTGTGTGTTATATATTGTACTGAGTGTGTGGGAGTGGTGTGTGTATGTGTATCAGGTGTGTGTATTTGGAATTGTCCAATGTGGTTGCGTTTTGTAAATGTGTGTGTATTTTGAGCGCACGCTGTGAACCGCCAATGGAATACCGCGGTTGAAAGACCGCCTCGTGGATTCATGGGTCGTGATAGTGTGGGCGTATTCCTGTTGGCGGACTTGTGTGGGTGTCAGGATTTTCGCGGGTTCCGAGCTGTGGTTCGTAATAGCAGTGGCGGGATTCCTCGGCCGCAGCGGTGTGTTGGCGGTCTTCTGCATGGCAGTAAGCGGGATTTACCGCCAATGTTGTAATGTAACTAAGAGACGAGTGAAGCTCCTACAGTACCACTAGTGTCACTTGCACAATATCATAAGAAAACACAATACACAGATAAACTAAAAATAAAGCTACTTTATTTTTATGACAATATGCCAAAGTATCTCAGTGAGTACCCTCAGTATGAGGATAGCAAATATACACAATATATATGTACACAATACCAAAATATGCAGTAATAGCAATAGAAAACAGTGCAAACAATGTATAGTCACAATAGAATGCAATGGGGGCACATAGGGATAGGGGCAACACAAACCATATACTCTAGAAGTGGAATGCGAATCACGAATGGACCCCACACCTATGTGACCTTGTAGAGGGTCGCTGGGACTGTAAGAAAACAGTGAGGGTTAGAAAAATAGCCCACCCCAAGACCCTGAAAAGTGGGTGCAAAGTGCACCTAAGTTCCCCAAAGAGCACAGAAGTCGTGATAGGGGAATTCTGCAGGAAAGACCAACACCAGCAATGCAACAACGATGGATCTCCAGATGAGAGTACCTGTCGAACAAGGGGACCAAGTCCAAAAGTCACGATCAAGTAAGGAGTGGGCAGATGCCCAGGAAATGCCAGCTGTGGGTGCAAAGAAGCTGCCAACGGATGGTAGAAGCTGTGGATTCTGCAAGAACGACAAGGGCTAGAAACTTCCTCTTTGGAGGATGGATGTCCCACGTCGTGAAGAGTCGTGCAGAGGTGTTTTTGTGCAGAAAGACTGCAAACAAGCCTTGCTAGCTGCAAGGGTCATGGTTAGGGTTTTTGGATGCTGCTGTGGCCACGAGGGACCAGGATGTCACCAATTGCGTGAGGAGACAGAGGGGGCGTCCAGCAAGACAAAGAGCCCACTCAGAAGCAAGCAGCACCCGCAGAAGTGCCGGAACAGGCACTATGAAGTGGAATGAACCGGAGCTCACCCGAAGTTGCACAAGAGGGTCCCACGAAGCCGGAGGACAACTCAGGAGGTCGTGCAATGCAGGTTAGAGTGCTGGGGATCCAGGCTTGGCTGTGTACAAAGGAAATCCTTGACGAGTGCACAGGAGCCGGAGTAGCAGCAAAACACGCGGTTCCCAGCAATGCAGTCTAGCGAGGGGAGGCAAGGACTTACCTCCACCAAACTTGGACTGAAGAGTCACTGGACCGTGGGAGTCAATTGGACAGAGTTGCTGAGTTCAAGGGACCTCGCTCGTCGTGCTGAGAGGAGACCCAGAGGACCGGTGATGCAGTTCTTTGGTGCCTGCAGTTGCAGGGGGAAGATTCCGTCGACCCACGGGAGATTTCTTCGGAGCTTCTAGTGCAGAGAGGAGGCAGACTACCCCCACAGCATGCACCACCAGGAAAACAGTCGAGAAGGCGGCAGGATCAGCGTTACAAGGTCGCAGTAGTCATCTTTGCTACTTTGTTGCAGTTTTGCAGGCTTCTAGCGTGGTCAGCAGTCGATTCCTTGGCAGAAGGTGAAGAGAGAGATGCAGAGGAACTCTGATGAGCTCTTGCATTCGTTATCTAAGGAATTCCCCAAAGCAGAGACCCTAAATAGCCAGAAAAGGAGGTTTGGCTACTTAGGAGAGAGGATAGGCTAGCAACACCTGAAGGAGCCTATCAGAAGGAGTCTCTAACGTCACCTGCTGGCACTGGCCACTCAGAGCAGTTCAGTGTGCCAGCAGCACCTCTGTTTACAAGATGGCAGAGGTCTCGAGCACACTGGAGGAGCTCTGGGCACCTCCCAGGGGAGGTGTAGGTCAGGGGAGTGGTCACTCCCCCTTTCCTTTGTCCAGTTTCGCACCAGAGCAGGGCTGAGGGATCCCTGAACCGGTGCAGACTGGCTTATGCAGGGATGGGTACCATCTGTGCCCATCAAAGCATTTCCAGAGGCTGGTGGAGGCTACTCCTCCCCAGCCCTGACACCTTTTTCCAAAGGTAGAGGGTGTAACACCCTCTCTCTGAGGAAGTCCTTTGTTCTGCCTTCCTGGGCCAAGCCTGGATGGACCCCAGGAGAGCAAAAACCTGTCTGAGGGGTTGGCAGCAGCAGCAGCTGCAGTGAAACCCTGGGAAAGGTAGTTTGGCAGTACCCGGGTCTGAGCTAGAGACTCGGGGGATCAGGGAATTGTCTCCCCATTGCCAGAATGGCATTGGGGTGACAATTCCATGATCTTTGACATGTTACATGGCCATGTTCGGAGTTACCATTGTGACGCTATACATATGTCGTGACATATGTATAGTACACACGTGTAATGGTGTTCCCGCACTCACAAAGTCCGGGGAATTTTCCCTGAACAATGTGGGAGCACCTTGGCTAGTGCCAGGGTGCCCACACACTAAGTAACTTAGCACCCAACCTTTACCAGGTAAAGGTTAGACATATAGGTGACTTATAAGTTACTTAAGTGCAGTGGTAAATGGCTGTGAAATAACGTGGACGTTATTTCACTCAGGCTGCACTGGCAGGCCTGTGTAAGAATTGTCAGATCTCCCTATGGGTGGCACAAGAAATGCTGCAGCCCATAGGGATCTCCTGGAACCCCAATACCCTGGGTACCTCAGTACCATATACTAGGGAATTGTAAGGGTGTTCCATTATGCCAATTTAAATTGGTGAAATTGGTCACTAGCCTGTTAGTGACAATTTGGAAAGAAATGAGAGAGCATAACCACTGAGGTTCTGAATAGCAGAGCCTCAGTGAGACAGTTAGTCATAACACAGGTAACACATACAGGGCACACTTATGAGCACTGGGGCCCTGGCTGGCAGGGTCCCAGTGACACATACAACTAAAACAACATATATACAGTGAAATATGGGGGTAACATGCCAGGTAAGATGGTACTTTCCTACACAACCCCCCCCCCCCCAAACGAAGGACAATAAGACTAGCCATGACCTGATGAGTCTTCATTGTCTAAGTGGAAATATCTGGAGAGTCCATCTGCATTGGAGTGGGTACTCCCAGGTCTATGTTCCACTGTATAGTCCATTCCCTGTAGGGATATGGACCACCTCAACAATTTAGGATTTTCACCTTTCATTTGTTTTAGCCAAAGTAGAGGTTTGTGGTCTGTCTGAACAATGAAGTGAGTGCCAAACAGGTATGGCCTCAACTTCTTCAGTGCCCAGACCACAGCAAAGTCCTCCCTCTCTATGGCAGACCAACGCTTTTCTCTAGGGGTCAACCTCCTGCTGATAAAAGCAACAGGTTGATCCTGGCCCTCAGAATTAAATTGTGATAACACTGCCCCTACCCCTAATTCAGATGCATCAGTTTGGACAATGAATTTTTTGGAGTAACAGGGGCTTTTCAGGACAGGTGCAGAGCACATGGCCTGCTTCATCTCCTCAAAAGCTTTCTGACAGTTTGCTGTCCATAATACCTTTTTAGGCATTTTCTTAGATGTGAGGTCATTAAGAGGGGCTGCAATGGAGCCATAGTTCTTTGTGAACCTCCTGTAGTACCCAGTGACGCCTAAGAAGGCACTCACCTGAGTCTGAGTTGTAGGGGGAACCCAATCTATAATAGTTTGGATTTTCCCCTGTAGTGGTGCAATCTGTTCTCCACCTACCAGGTGTCCCAGATAAACCACTTTCCCCTGCCCTATCTGGCACTTTGAAGCCTTGATAGTGAGGCCTGCCTTTTGCAGGGCCTCCAAAACTTTCCATAGGTGGACCAGGTGATCATCCCTGCTGAAGCTAAAGACAAGCTATATCATCTAGATATGCTTCACTAAAAGCTTCCAGCCCTTGCACGACTGTATTCACCAACCTTTGAAAAGTGTCAGGTGCATTCTTCAATCCAAAAGGCATTACTGTGAATTGGTGATGGCCTCCAATGGTTGAAAATGCAGTTTTTGCTTTTGCATCCTCTGATAACTTGATCTGCAAATACCCTGCAGTCAAATCAAAGGTGCTTAGATACTTGGCAGATGCCAGTGTATCTATTAGCTCATCTGCCCTGGGTATAGGGTGAGCATCAGTTTTGGTTACCTGGTTGAGGCCTCTGTAATCCACACAAAATCTCATTTCCCTTTTACCATCTTTGGAATGAGGTTTTGGTACAAGTACCACAGGAGAGGCCCATGGACTTTCAGAGTGCTCAACCACTCCCAGTTCAAGCATTTTCTGTACCTCTTGCTTTATGCAGTCTCTGACATGGTCAGGCTGCCTATAGATCTTACTTTTGACAGGCAGACTGATTCCAGTATCTATAGTGTGGTCACACCAAGAAGTGGTGCCTGGCACAGTAGAGAAGAGTTCAGAAAACTGACCCAGGAGATGTATGCAGTGGTCTTTCTGCTCAGCAGTAAGACAATCTGCCAGTACTACACCTTCCACTAGAGCATCTTGTTCTGTGGAAGAGAAGAAATCAGGGAGAGGGTCACTCTCTTCTTCCTGTCCCTCATCTGTTGCCATGAGCAGGGTGAGATCAGCCCTGTCATAGTAGGGTTTCAGGCGATTGACATGGAGTACCCTAAGGGGACTCCTGGCAGTGCCTAAGTCAACTAAGTAGGTGACTTCACCCTTCTTTTCAACAATTATGTGGGTCCACTCCATTTGTCTTGGAGTGCTCTTGGGGCCACAGGCTCCAAGTCCCACACTTTCTGCCCTGGTTGGTACTGAACCAAAACATCCTTCTGGTCATGCCATTGCTTTTGGAGCTCTTGGCTGGCCTGAAGGTTTTTACTGGCCTTTGTCATGTACTCAGCCATCCTAGATTGTAGGCCAAGTACATAGTCCACTATGTCTTGCTTTGGAGCTTTTAAAGGTTGTTCCCAACCCTCCTTCACAATTGTTAGGGGGTCTCTTACAGGGTGCCCAAATAGGAGTTCAAAGGGGCTGAAGCCCACTCCTTTCTGGGGCACCTACCTGTAAGCAAAAAGGAGGCAAGGTAACAGGACATCCCATCTCCTGCGGAGTTTGTCAGGGAGTCCCATTATCATTCCTTTGAGAGTTTTATTAAACCTCTCAACCAGTCCATTTGTTTGTGGATGATAGGGTGTGGTGAACTTGTATGTCACACCACATTCCTTCCACATGGCCTTTAAGTAAGCAGACATGAAATTGCTTCCTCTGTCTGATACCACCTCTTTTGGGAAGACCACCCTGGAAAAGATTCCTAGGAGGGACTTTGCCACTGCAGGAGCTGTAGTGGTCCTTAGAGGAATTGCTTCAGGATATCTGGTGGCATGGTCCACTACTACCAAGATAAACCTATTGCCTGAAGCAGTAGGAGGGTCAAGGGGGCCAACTATGTCAACCTCTACCCTTTCAAAGGGAACCCCAACCACAGGCAGTGGAATAAGGGGTGCCTTTGGAGTGCCACCTGTTTTGCCACTGGCTTGACAGGTTTCACAGGACTTACAAAATTCCTTTGTGTCCTCTGACATTCTAGGCCAATGAAACAAGGGAACAAGCCTGTCCCAAGTTTTCATTTGCCCCAAATGTCCAGCTAAGGGAATGTCGTGGGCAAGAGTTAGGAGGAACTTTCTGTATTCCTGAGGAATCACTAATCTCCTGGCAGGTTTGGGATCCCTTGCTTCAGTATACTAAAGGTTATCCTCCCAGTAAACTCTGTGAGAGTCACTGACATCCCCATTTGCTTGTTTGACAGCTTGCTGCCTTAGACCCTCTAATGTGGGACAGGTTTGCTGTGCCACACTCAGCTCCTCCCTGTCAGGCCCCCCTTCACCCAAAAGCTCAGCAGTGTCTGCTTCCAGCTCCTCTGGTGTAGGTTCTGCACAGGATGGAAATTCTTCCTCAGAAGTTGAATCTACTGTAGAGGGAGGGATAGTAGGTAGTGTTTTACCTTTACTAACCCTAGCTTTAGGGAGCACTTGGTCCATTCTTCCAGGATCCAAGTCACCCTGTCCTTTTTGCTTTTTGGCCTGAGCCCTGGTCAAAGCAAAAATATGCCCTGGAATGCCCAGCATTGCTGCATGAGCCTCCAACTCCACTTCTGCCCAAGCTGATGTCTCTAAAGCATTCCCTATTAGACAGTCTACAGGTAAATCTGAGGCAACCACAACTTTCTTTGGACCAGTAACCCTCCCCCCCAGTTGAGATTCACAACAGCCATGGGGTGGCTAAGAGTGTTGTTATGAGCATTGGTTACTTGGTACTGGTGACCAAGTAGGTGTTGTTCAGGGTGGACCAGTTTCTCTATTACCATTGTAACACTGGCACCTGTGTCCCTGTAGGCCTGAACCTCAACACCATTTATTAGGGGTAGTTGCTTGTACTTATCCATGTTAAGGGGACAAGCAACCAAGGTGGCCACATCAATGCCCCCCTCAGAGACTAACACAGTCTCTGTGGTCTCCCTAATCAGACCAACCCCAACTAAACTCCCAAAAGTGAGCTCAGCTACTCCCTTGGATTGGCTATTAGTAGGTTTGCTCCCACCATCACTGCTATTACTAGGGGCATTAGGTGTAGCAGCAGGGGTTGTAGTGGTAGGAGGCTTGGTGCTTTTCTTTGGACAACTGGGATCTGTTGTCCAATGGCCTTTTATTTTACATAAATAGCACCATGGTTTCTTTTCTTTGTTTTGATTTGAAGAGGATTTGGGCCCACCACCCCACCAGAGTGTTTTTGTGGGCCTGATGAGGACTCATTTTTAGATTTGTCCCCACCCTTGTCAGAAGACTTACCATCCTTCTTCTTGCCATCCTTGTCACCCCCTATATGAACTTTTCTGTTCACCCTTGTTGTGACCCATTTGTCTGCCTTCTTTCCCAATTCTTGGGGAGAGGTCAGATCAGAGTCTACGAGGTACTGGTGTAACAAATCAGACAAACAAGTATTAAGAATATGCTCTCTCAGGATTAAGTTATACGGGCTTTCATAGTCAGAAACTTTACTGCCATGTAACCACCCCTCCAAGGCCTTCACTGAATGGTCAACAAAGTCTACCCAGTCTTGTGAAGACTCCTTTTTGGTTTCTCTGAACTTCATCCTGTACTGTTCAGTGGTTAAGCCATAACCATCTAGGAGTGCATTCTTAAGAACTGTAAAATTATTGGCATCACTTTCCTTCACAGTAAGGAGCCTATCCCTACCCTTTCCACTGAAAGATAGCCATAGGATAGCAGCCCACTGCCTTTGAGGGACCTCCTGTACAACACAGGCCCTCTCAAGTGCAGCAAACCACTTGTTAATGTTATCCCCCTCCTTTTAAGGGGGAACTATCTTGTCCTGGAATTCTGCTCTTTTGCAGGATGACTATTTGGAATACTGCTGCTGCCACCATGGGGTCCTAACCCCAACCTCTGTCTTTCTTTTTCTAAATCAAAGGACTGCGTATCTAAATCCAGCTGTTGCTTCTTGAGCTTCAGCCTGGATTCTTGTAGGAAAGTACCATCTTGCCTGGCATGTTACCCCCATTTTTCACTATATATGTTGTTTTAGTTGTATGTGTCACTGGGACCCTGCCAGCCAGGGCCCCAGTGCTCATAAGTGTGCCTGACTGTGTTACCTGTGTTATGACTAACTGTCTCACTGAGGCTCTGCTATCCAGAACCTCAGTGGTTATGCTCTCTCATTTCTTTCAAATTGTCACTAACAGGCTAGTGACCAATTTTACCAATTTACATTGGCTTACTGGAACACCCTTATAATTCCCTAGTATATGGTACTGAGGTACCCAGTGTATTGGGGTTCCAGGAGATCCCTATGGGCTGCAGCATTTCTTTTGCCACCCATAGGGAGCTCTGACAATTCTTACACAGGCCTGCCCCTGCAGCCTGAGTGAAATAATGCACACATTATTTCACAGCCATTTTCACTGCACTTAAGTAACTTATAAGTCACCTATATGTCTATCCTTTACCTGGTAAAGGTTAGGTGCAAAGTTACTTGGTGTGTGGGCACCCTGGCACTAGCCAAGGTGCCCCCACATTGTTCAGGGCAAATTCCGCTGACTTTGTGAGTGCGGGGACACCATTACATGCGTGCACTACACGTAGGTCACTACCTATGTGTAGCTTCACAATGGTAACTACGAATATTGCCATGTAACATGTCTATGATCATGGAATTGCCCCCTCTATACCATCCTGGCATAGTTGGCACAATTCCATGCTCCCAGTGGTCTGTAGCACAGACCCTGGTACTGCCAAACTGCCTTTTCTGGGGTTACACTGCAGCTGCTGCTGCTGCCAACCCCACAGACAGGCTTCTGCCCTCCTGGGGTCCAGCCAGGCCTGGCCCAGGATGGCAGAACAAAGGACTTCCTCAGAGAGGGGGTGTTACACCCTCTCCCTTTGGAAAATGGTGTGAAGGCAGGGGAGGAGTAGCCTCCCCCAGCCTCTGGAAATGCTTTGTTGGGCACAGAGGTGCCCAATTCTGCATAAGCCAGTTTACACCGGTTCAGGGACCCCTCAGCCTTGCCTGGGCGCGAAACTGGACAAAGGAAAGGGGAGTGACCACTCCCCTGACCTGCACCTCCCCCGGGAGGTGCCCAGAGCTCCTCCAGTGTGCTCCAGACCTCTGCCATCTTGGAAACAGAGGTGCTGCTGGCACACTGGACTGCTCTGAGTGGCCAGTGCCCCCTGCTGACGTCAGAGACTCCTTCTGATAGGCTCCTTCAGGTGTTAGTAGCCTATCCTCTCTCCTAGGTAGCCATACCCTCTTTTCTGGCTATTTAGGGTCTCTTTCTTTGGGGATTCCTCAGATAACGAATGCAAGAGCTCATCAGAGTTCCTCTGCATCTCCCTCTTCACCTTCTGCCAAGAAATCGACTGCTGACCGTGCTGGAAGCCTGCAAAACTGCAACAAAGTAGCTGAGACGACTACTGCAACATTGTAACGCCGCTCCTGCTGCCTTCTCGACTGTTTTTCTTGGTGTGCATCCTGTGGGGGTAGTCTGCCTCCTCTCTGCATCAGAAGCTGCGAAGAAATCTCCTGTGGGTCGACGGAATCTTCCCCCTGCCAACGCAGGCACCAAAAAGCTGCATCACGGTCCCTTGGGTCTCCTCTCACGACGACGAGCGAGGTCCCTTGAATCCAGCAAGACTGTCCAAGTGACCACCACGGTCCAGTGACTCTTCAGTCCAAGTTTGGTGGAGGTAAGTCCTTGCCTCCCCACGCCAGACTGCATTGTTGGTTTTCGCGACTTTTGCAACTTCTCCAGCTCCCGTGCAGTTCCGGCGGAAATCCTTTGTGCACCCAGAAGCTGGGGTCCCCGGCACTCTAACCTGCATTGCACGTCTTCCTAAGTTGTTCTCCGGCGACGTGGGACTCCTTTGTGTGACTTCAGGCGAGCACCATTTCACGCATCCTTGTAGTGCCTGTTTCTGGCACTTCTCTGGGTGCTACCTGCTCCTGTGAGAGCTCCTTGTAGTGCTCGACGTCCTCTCTACCTCCTGGTCCAATTTGCATCGTCCTGGTCCATCCTGGGCCACAGCAGCATCCAAAAATGCAAACCGCATGACTTGCAGCTTGCAAGGCTTGTTGGCGTCCATCTGGCGGGAAAACACTTCTGCACGACTCTCCAAGGCGTGGGGGATCCATCCTCCAAAGGGGAAGTCTCTAGCCCTTGTCGTTCCTGCAGTATTTACAGTTCTTTAGCCTAGTAAGAGCTTCTTTGCACCAACAGCTGGCATTTCTTGGGCATCTGCCCATCTCCGACTTGCTTGTGACTTTTGGACTTGGTCCCCTTGTTCCACAGGTACCCTCAGTCAGGAATCCATCGTTTTTGCACTGCTGATTTGTGTTTTCCTTGCATTTTCCCTCTATCACGACTTCTGTGTCTTTAGCGGAACTTTAGTGCACTTTGCACTCACTTTTCAGGGTCTTGGGGTGGGGTATTTTTCTCACCCTTGCTATTTTCTAATAGTCCCAGCGACCCTCTACAAGGTCACATAGGTTTGGGGTCCATTCGTGGTTCGCATTCCACTTTTGGAGTATATGGTTTGTGTTGCCCCTATCCCTATGTGCCTACATTGCATCCTATTGTAATTTTACACTGTTTGCACTGTTTTCTAAGACTATACTGCAGATTTTTGGTATTTTGTACATACATCTTGTGTATATTTCTTATCCTCATACTGAGGGTACTCACTGAGATAATTTTGGCATATTGTCATAAAAATAAAGTACCTTTATTTTTAGTATAACTGTGTATTGTGTTTTCTTATGATATTGTGCATAATCATTTGTGGTACTGTAGTAGCTTCACACGTCTCCTAGTTCAGCCTAAGCTGCTCTGCTAAGCTACCATTATCTATCAGCCTAAGCTGCTAGACACCCTCTACACTAATAAGGGATACCTGGGCCTGGTGCAAGGTGTAAGTACCCCTTGGTACTCACTACAAGCCAGTCCAGCCTCCTACAACGACTTTCTAAGTTGGTCTCCGGCGACGTGGGACTCCTTTGTGCAACTTTGGGTGAGCACCATTTCACTCTTCTTCGTAGTGCCTGTTCTGGCACTTCTGTGGGGGCTGGCTGCTTCTGAGAGGGCTCCTTGTCTTGCTCGATGCCCCCTCTGTCCCCAGACGCAATAGGCGACATCCTGATCCCTCCTTGGCCACAGCAGCATCCAAAAACGCTAACCGCACGACTTGTAGCTAGCAAGGCTTGTTGGTGGTCTTTCGGCGGGAAAACACTTCTGCACGACTCTCCACGGCATGGGAGATCCATCCTCCAAAGGGGAAGTCTCTAGCCCTTGTCGTTCCTGCAGAATCCTCAGCTTCTTCTGTCCAGTAGAAGCTTCTTTGCACCCACAGCTGGCATTTCCTGGGCATCTGCCCATCTCCGACTTGCTTGTGACTTTTGGACTTGGTCCCCTTGTTCCACAGGTACCCTCTACTGGAAATCCAGCGCTGTTGCATTGCTGGTTTGTGTCTTTCCTGCAGAATTCCCCTATCACGACTTCTATGTCCATTGGGGAACTTTACTGCACTTTGCACTCACTTTTCAGGGTCTTGGGGTGGGGTATTTTTCTAACCCTTACTATTTTCTAATAGTCCCAGCGACCCTCTACAAGGTCACACAGGTTTGGGGTCCATTGGTGGTTCGCATTCCACTTTTGGAGTATATGGTTTGTGTTGCCCCTATCCCTATGTGCTCCCATTGCATCCTATTGTAACTATACATTGTTTGCACTGTTTTCTAAGACTATACTGCATATTTTTGCTATTGTGTACATATATCTTGTGTATATTTGCTATCCTCATACTGAGGGTACTCACTGAGATACTTATGGCATATTGTCATAAAAATAAAGTACCTTTATTTTTAGTATATCTGTGTATTGTGTTTTCTTATGATATCGTGCATATGACACTAGTGGTACTGTAGTGGCTTCACATTTCTCCTAGTTCAGCCTAAGCTGCTCTGCTAAGCTACCACTATCTATCAGCCTAAGCTACTAGACACCCTATACACTAATAAGGGATAACTGGGCCTGGTGCAAGGTGTAAATGCTCTCTCATTTCTTTCCAAATTGTCACTAACAGGCTAGTGTGAGAAAGTAGCCTCTTTCTATCCTTGTTACCCCCACTTGTGGCCTGTTTGTGAGTGTATGTCAGGGTGTTTGTCACTGTTTTCACTGTCTCACTGGGATCCTGATGGCTAGGCCCCAGTGCTCATAGTGAAAACACTATGTTTTCAGTATGTTTGTTATGTGTCACTGGGACCCTGCTGGTCAGGACCCCAGTGCTCATAAGTTTGTGGCCTATATGTATGTGTCACTGGGACCCTGTCACACAGGGCCCCAGTGCTCATAAGTGTACATGTATGTGTTCCCTGTGTGGTGCCTAACTGTCTCACTGAGGCTCTGCTAACCAGAACCTCAGTGGTTATGCTCTCTCATTACTTTCAAATTGTCACTAACAGGCTAGTGACCAATTTTACCAATTTACATTGGCTTACTGGAACACCCTTATAATTCCCTAGTATATGGTACTGAGGTACCCAGGGTATTGAGGTTCCAGGAGATCCCTATGGGCTGCAGCATTTCTTTTGCCATCCATAGGGAGCTCTGACAATTCTTACACAGGCCTGCCACTGCAGCCTGAGTGAAATAATGCACACATTATTTCACAGCCATTTTCACTGCACTTAAGTAACTTATAAGTCACCTATATGTCTATCCTTTACCTGGTAAAGGTTAGGTGCAAAGTTACTTAGTGTGTGGGCACCCTGGCACTAGCCAAGGTGCCCCGACATTGTTCAGGGCAAATTCCCCTACTTTGTGAGTGCTGGGACACCATTACATGCGTGCACTACACATAGGTCACTACCTATGTGTAGCTTCACAATGGTAACTCCGAATATGGCCATGTAACATGTCTAAGATCATGGAATTGCCCCCTCTATACCATCCTGGCATAGTAGGCACAATTCCATGCTCCCAGTGGTCTGTAGCACAGACCCTGGTACTGCCAAACTTCCTTTTCTGGGGTTACACTGCAGCTGCTGCTGCTGCCAACCCCACAGACAGGCTTCTGCCCTCCTGGGGTCCAGCCAGGCCTGGCCCAGGATGGCAGAACAAAGGACTTCCTCAGAGAGGGGGTGTTACACCCTCTCCCTTTGGAAAATGGTGTGAAGGCAGGGGAGGAGTAGCCTCCCCCAGCCTCTGGAAATGCTTTTTTGGGCACAGAGGTGCCCAATTCTGCATAAGCCAGTTTACACCGGTTCAGGGACCCCTCAGCCTTGCCTGGGCTCGAAACTGGACAAAGGAAAGGGGAGTGACCACTCCCCTGACCTGCACCTCCCCTGGGAGGTGCCCAGAGCTCCTCCAGTGTGCTCCAGACCTCTGCCATCTTGGAAACAGAGGTGCTGCTGGCACACTGGACTGCTCTGAGTGGCCAGTGCCCTCTGCTGACGTCAGAGACTCCTTTTGATAGGCTCCTGCAGGTGTTGCTAGCCTATCCTTTGTCCTAACTAGCCAAACCCTCTTTTCTGGCTATTTAGGGTCTCTTTCTTTGGGGATTCCTCAGATAACGAATGCAAGAGCTCATCAGAGTTCCTCTGCATCTCCCTCTTCACCTTCTGCCAAGAAATCGACTGCTGACTGCGCTGGAAGCCTGCAAAACTGCAACAAAGTAGCTAAGACGACTACTGCAACATTGTAACGCCGCTCCTGCTGCCTTCTCGACTGTTTATCTTGGTGTGCATCTTGTGGGGGTAGTCTGCCTCCTCTCTGCATCAGAAGCTCCGAAGAAATCTCCCGAGGGTCGACGGAATCTTCCCCCTGCTAAAGCAGGCACCAAAAAGCTGCATCACGGTCCCTTGGGTCTCCTCTCACGACGACGAGCGAGGTGCCACAAATCCATCAAGACTGTCCAAGTGACCCCCACGGTCCAGTGACTCTTCAGTCCACGTTTGGTGGAGGTAAGTCCTTGCCTCCCCACGCCAGACTGCATTGTTGGTTTTCATGACTTTTGCAACTTCTCCAGCTCCCATGCACTTTCGGTGGAAATCCTTTGTGCACCCGGAAGCTGGAGTCCCCGGCACTCTAACCTGCATTGCACGACTTCCTAAGTTGTTCTCCGGCGACGTGGGACTCCTTTGTGTGACTTCAGGCGAGCACCGTTTCACGCATCCTTGTAGTGCCTGTTTCTGGCACTTCTCCGGGTGCTACCTGCTGCTGTGAGGGCTCTTTGTCTTGCTCGACGTTCCCTCTACCTCCTGGTCCAATTTGCACCGTCCTGGTCCATCCTGGGCCACAGCAGCGTCCAAAAACGGTCACCGCACGATTTGCAGCTAGCAAGGCTTGTTGGCGTCCATCCGGCGGGAAAACACTTCTGCACGACTCTCCTAGGCGTGGGAGATTCATCCTCCAAAGGGGAAGTCTCTAGCCCTTGTCGTTCCTGCAGTATTCCCAGTTCTTCAGCCTAGTAAGAGCTTCTTTGCACCAACAGCTGGCATTTCTTGGGCATCTGCCCATCTCCGACTTGCTTGTGACTTTTGGACTTGGTCCCCTTGTTCCACAGGTACCCTCAGTCAGGAATCCATCGTTGTTGCACTGCTGATTTGTGTTTTCCTTGCATTTTCCCTCTATCACGACTTCTGTGTCTTTAGGGGAACTTCAGTGCACTTTGCACTCACTTTTCAGGGTCTTGGGGTGGGGTATTTTTCTAACCCTTGCTATTTTCTAATAGTCCCAGCGACCCTCTACAAGGTCACATAGGTTTGGGGTCCATTCGTGATTCACATTCCACTTTTGGAGTATATGGTTTGTGTTGCCCCTATCCCTATGTGCTCCCATTGCATCCTATTGTAATTTTACACTGTATGCACTGTTTTCTAAGACTATACTGCATATTTTTGGTATTGTGTACGTATATCTTGTGTATATTTCTTATCCTCATACTGAGGGTACTCACTGAGATACTTTTGGCATATTGTCATAAAAATAAAGTACCTTTATTTTTAGTATAACTGTGTATTGTGTTTTCTTATGATATTGTGCATAATCATTTGTGGTACGGTAGTAGCTTCACACGTCTCCTAGTTCAGCCTAAGCTGCTCTGCTAAGCTACCATTATCTATCAGCCTAAGCTGCTAGACACCCTCTACACTAATAAGGGATACCTGGGCCTGGTGCAAGGTGTAAGTACCCCTTGGTACTCACTACAAGCCAGTCCAGCCTCCTACAGCTAGTGACCAATTTCACCAATTTACATTGGCATACTGGAACACCCTTACAATTCCCTAGTATATGGTACTGAGGTACCCACGGTATTGGGGTTCCAGGAGATCCCTACGGGCTGCAGCATTTCTTTTGCCACCCATAGGGAGCTCTAACAATTCTTACACAGGCCTGCCACTGCAGCCTGAGTGAAATAATGCTCACATTATTTCACAGCCATTTTTACTGCACTTAAGTAACTTATAAGTCACCTATTTGTCTAACCTTTACCTGGTAAAGGTTAGGTGCAAAGTTACTTAGTGTGTGGGCACCCTGGCACTAGCCAAGGTGCTCCCACATAGTTCAGGGCAAATTCCCCGGACTTTGTGAGTGCGGGGACACCATTACACGCGTGCACTACACGTAGGTCACTACCTATGTGTAGCTTCACAATGGTAACTCCGAATATGGCCATGTAACATGTCTAAGATCATGGAATTGCCCCCTCTATGCCATCCTGGCATTGTTGGCACAATCCCATGATCCCACGGGTCTCTAGCACAGACCCGGGTACTGCAAAACTGCCTTTTCAGGGGTTTCACTGCAGCTGCTGCTGCTGCCAACCCCTCAGACAGGGTTCTGCCCTCCTGGGGTCCAGCCAGGCTTGGCCCAGGAAGGCAGAAAAAAGGACTTCCTGTAGGAAAGTACAATCTTGCCTGGCATGTTACCCCCATTTTTCACTGTATATATGTTGTTTTAGTTGTATATGTCACTGGGACCCTGCCAGCCAGGGCCCCAGTGCTCATAAGTGTGCCTGAATGTGTTACCTGTGTTATGACTAACTGTCTCACTGAGGCTCTGCTATCCAGAACCTCAGTGGTTATGCTCTCTCATTTCTTTCCAAATTGTCACTAACAGGCTAGTGACCAATTTCACCAATTCACATTGGCATACTGGAACACCCTTATTATTCCCTAGTATATGGTACTGAGGTACCCAGGGTATTGGGGTTCCAGGAGATCCCTATGGGCTGCAGCATTTTTTTTGCCACCCATAGGGAGCTCTGACAATTCTTACACAGGCCTGCCACTGCAGCCTGAGTGAAATAATGCACACATTATTTCACAGCCATTTTCACAGCACTTAAGTAACTTATAAGTCACCTATATGTCTATCCTTTACCTAGTAAAGGTTAGGTGCAAAGTTACTTAGTGTGTGGGCACCCTGGCACTAGCCAAGGTGACCCCACATTGGTCAGGGCAAATTCCCGGGACTTTGTGAGTGCGGGGACACCATTACATGCGTGCACTACACATAGGTCACTACCTATGTGCAGCTTCACAATGGTAACTCCGAATATGGCCATGTAACATGTCTATGATCATGGAATTGCCCCCCTATGCCATCCTGGCATAGTTGGCACAATCCCATGATCCCACTGGTCTGTAGCACAGACCCTGGTACTGCCAAACTGCCTTTTCAGGGGTTTCACTGCAGCTGCTGCCAACCCCTCAGACAGGTTTCTGCCCTCGTGGGTTCCAGCCAGGCTTGGCCCAGGAAGGCAGAACAAAGGACTTCCTCAGAGAGAGGGTGTTACACCCTCTCACTTTGGAAAATGGAGTGAAGGCAGGGGAGGTGTAGCCTCCCCCAGCCTCTGGAAATGCTTTCATGGGCACAGATGGTGCCCATTTCTGCATAAGCCAGTCTACACCGGTTCAGGGACCCCTCAGCCCTGCTCTGGCGCGAAACTGGACAACGGAAAGGGGAGTGACCACTCCCCTGACCTGCACCTCCACCGGGAGGTGTCCAGAGCTCCTCCAGTGTGCTACAGACCTCTGCCATCTTGGAAACAGAGGTGCTGCTGGCACACTGGACTGCTCTGAGTGGCCAGGGCCAGCAGGTGACGTCAGAGACTCCTTCTGATAGGCTCCTCCAGGTGTTGCTAGCCTATCCTCTCTCCTAAGTAGCCAAACCCTCTTTTCTGGCTATTTAGGGTCTCTGCTTTGGGGAATTCCTTAGATAACGAATGCAAGAGCTCATCAGAGTCCCTCTGCATCTCTCTCTTCACCTTCTGCCAAGGAATCGACTGCTGACCGCGCTGGAAGCCTGCAAAACTGCAACAAAGTAGCTAAGATGACTACTGCAACTCTATAACGCTGATCCTGCCGCCTTCTCGACTGTTTTCCTGGTGGTGCATGCTGTGGGGGTAGTCTGCCTCCTCTCTGCACTAGAAGCTCCGAAGAACTCTCCTGTCGGTCGACGGAATCGTCCCCCTGCAACTGCAGGCACCAAAGAACTGCATCACCGGTCCCTTGGGTCTCCTCTCAGCATGACTGGCGAGGTCCCTTGAATCCAGCAACTCTGTCCAAGTGACTACCACAGTCCAGTGACTCTTCAGTCCACGTTTGGTGGAGGTAAGTCCTTGCCTCCCCACGCCAGACTGCATTGCTGGGAACCGCGACTTTTGCAGCTACTCCGGCCTCTGTGCACTTCCGGCAGAAATCCTTTGTGCACATCCAAGCCTGGGTCCACAGCACTCTAACCTGCATTGCACGACTTTCTAAGTTGTTCTCCGGCGACGTGGAACTCCTTTGTGCAACTTCGGGTGAGCACGTTTCACTCTTCTTTGTAGTGCCTGTTCTGGCACTTCTGCGGGTGCTGCCTGCTTCTGAGATGGCTCCTTTTCTTGCTCGACGCCTCCTCTGTCCCCAGACACAATTGGCGACATCTTGGTCCTTCCTGGGCCACAGTAGCATCCAAAAACCCTAACCACACGATTGGCAGCTAGCAAGGCTTGTTGGCGGTCCTTCGGCAAGAAAACACTTCTGCACGACTCTCCACGGGATGGGGGACCCATCCTCCAAAGGGTAAGTCTCTAGCCCTTGTCGTTCCTGCAGAATCCTCAGCTTCTACTGTCCAGTAGCAGCTTCTTTGCACCCACAGCTGGCATTTCCTGGGCATCTACCCATCTCCGACTTGCTTGTGACTTTTGGACTTGGTCCCCTTGTTCCACAGGTACCCTCGACTAGAAATCCATCGTTGTTGCATTGCTGGTTTGTGTCTTTCCTGCAGAATTCCCCTATCACGACTTCTATGTCCTTTGGGGAACTTTAGTGCACTTTGCACTCACTTTTCAGGGTCTTGGGGTGGGGTATTTTTCTAATCCTTACTATTTTCTAATAGTCCCAGCGACCCTCTACAAGGTCACATAGGTTTGGGGTCCATTCGTGGTTCGCATTCCACTTTTGGAGTATATGGTTTGTGTTGCCCCTATCCCTATGTGTCCCCATTGCATCCTATTGTAACTATACATTGTTTGCACTGTTTTCTAAGACTATACTGCGTATTTTTGGTATTGTGTACATATATCTTGTGTATATTTGCTATCCTCATCCTGAGGGTACTCACTGAGATACTTTTGGCATATTGTTATAAAAATAAAGTACCTTTATTTTTAGTATATCTGTGTATTGTGTTTTCTTATGATATTGTGCATATGACACTAGTGGTACTGTAGGAGCTTCACTCGGCTCCTAGTTCAGCCTAAGCTGCTCTGCTAAGCTACCATTATCTATCAGCCTATGCTGCTAGACACCCTATACACTAATAAGGGATAACTGGGCCTGGTGCAAGGTGTAAGTACCCCTTGGTACTCACTACAAGCCAGTCCAGCCTCCTACATTGGTTGTGCAGTGGTGGGATCAGTGCTTTGAGACTACTTACCACTCTTGACATTGTACTTTTCATAAGAGAAAAATATACAAAACAAGTTCAGTGTATGTACACCTAACCAAAATGTTTTGCTTTTTCTCTTTTCACTTCTTTTCTAAGTGCTGAAAAGTACCTCTAAACTTTCTAAAAGTTCTTAAAAAGTTTAAAAAGTTTTTTTTTCTGTCTTTCCCAAAGTTCTGCAAAACTTTTACTTCACTTTTTCTATCACTTAAACTCTTCTAAAATGTCTGGCACAGGCCAAACTGTTGATCTGTCCAAACTTGCTTACGATTACCTTAGCTGGAAAGGAGCAAGGAGTCTCTGCATGGAAAGAGGTTTAAGTGTAGGGAAGAACCCCTCTAGAGAACTGTTAGTGAAAAAGCTTATTGAACAGGATAAGGCCAAAGCTGGCACTACTGTTGAAACGTTAGCTGATGGTTCCCACTCTGATTCTGGGGCACCCCTAGCAAAAGATGTGGGAGGGAAACTAACTAGCCTGCCCATTAGCAGACAAACTAGCATAGTTGGTACTGATGTTGAGTCACATCATACAGATAGTGTGGTCTCACATCACAGTAAGAGTATTCCTTCTCATCATAGTAGAAGTGCTGTTTCTGTTAGCCAAGCTGTTAGGATGCCATCTGTTAGGGACAGGTCTCCTTCTGTTCATTCTCATCATACTTCTGTTTCTAGACATGTCCCTCCCACCCACCCTGATGACAGAGTGTTAGAAAGGGAGCTCAATAGATTGAGAGTGGAGGAATCCAGGCTGAAGCTCAAGAAGCAACAGCTGGATTTAGATAGGCAGTCCTTAGAGATAGAAAGAGAAAGACAGAAAATTGGGTTTGAAACCCTTGGTGGCAGCAGCAGTATTCCCCATAGTCATCCTGCAAGAGAGCATGATTCAAGGAATCTGCACAAGATAGTTCCCCCTTACAAGAAGGGGGATGACATTAACAAGTGGTTTGCTGCACCTGAGAGGGCCTGTGTTGTACAGGAGGTCCCTCAAAGGCAGTGGGCTGCTATCCTATGGCTATCATTTAGTGGAAAGGGTAGGGATAGGCTCCTTACTGTGAAAGAAAGTGATGCCAATAATTTCACTATTCTTAAGAATGCACTCCTTGATGGTTATGGCTTAACCACTGAACAGTACAGGATGAAGTTCAGAGAGACCAAAAAGGAGTCTTCACAAGACTGGGTTGATTTTGTTGACCATTCAGTGAAGGCCTTGGAGGGGTGGTTACATGGCAGTAAGGTTACTGATTATGAAAGCCTGTATAACTTAATCCTGAGAGAGCATATTCTTAATAATTGTGTGTCTGATTTGTTGCACCAGTACCTGGTAGACTCTGATCTGACCTCTCCCCAAGAATTGGGAAAGAAGGCAGACAAATGGGTCAGAACAAGGGTGAACAGAAAAGTTCATACAGGGGGTGACAAAGATGGCAAGAAGAAGGATGGTAAGTCTTCAGACAAGGGTGGGGACAAATCTAAAAATGAGTCTTCATCAGGCCCACAAAAACACTCTGGTGGGGGTGGTGGGCCCAAATCCTCTTCTAATCAAAACAAAGAAAAGAAACCATGGTGCTATTTATGTAAAATAAAAGGCCATTGGACAACAGATCCCAGTTGTCCAAAGAAATGCACCAAGCCTCCTACCACCACCACCCCTACTGCTACACCTAGTGTCCCTACTAATAGCAGTGGTGGTGGGAGCAAACCTACTAATAGCCAATCCAAGGGAGTAGCTGGACTCACTATTGGTAACTTAGTTGGGGTTGGTCTGATTAGGGAGACCACAGAGGCTGTGTTAGTCTCTGAGGGGGCTATTGATTTAGCCACCTTGGTTGCTTGTCCCCTTGACATGGATAAGTACAGGCAACTACCCCTAATAAATGGTGTTGAGGTTCAGGCCAACAGGTACACAGGTGCCAGTGTCACAATGGTGATAGAGAAACTGGTCCACCCTGAACAACACCTACTTGGTCACCAGTCCCAAGTAACCGATGCTCACAACACACTTAGCCACCCCATGGCTGTTGTAAATCTCAACTGGGGAGGGGGTTACTGGTCCAAAGAAAGTTGTGGTAGCCTCAGATTTACCTGTAGACTGTCTACTAGGAAATGATTTGGAGACATCAGCTTGGTCAGTTGTGGAGTTGGAGGCACATGCAGCAATGCTGGGCATCCCAGGGCATATTGTTGCTTAAACCAGGGCTCAGGCCAAAAAGCAAAAAGGACAGGGTGTCTTGGATCCTGGAACAATGGACCAAGTTCTCCCTAAAGCTAGGGCTAGTAGAAGTAAAGCACTACCTACTATCCCTTCCTCTACAGTGGATTCTTCTTCTGAGGAAGAAGAATTTCCACCCTGTGCAGAACCTACACCAGAGGAGCTGGAAGCAGACACTGCTGAGCTTTTGGGTGAAGGGGGGCCTGCCAGGGAGGAGCTGAGTGTGGCACAGTAGACCTGTCCCACACTAGAGGGTCTAAGACAGCAAGCTGTCAAACAAGCAAATGGGGATGTCAGTGACTCTCACAGAGTTTACTGGGAGGACAACCTCTTGTACACTGAAGCAAGGGATCCAAAACCTGGAGCTGCCAGGAGATTGGTGATTCCTCAGGAGTACAGAAAGTTCCTCCTAACTCTTGCTCACGACATTCCCCTTGCTGGACATTTGGGGCAAATGAAAACTTGGGACAGGCTTGTTCCCTTGTTTCATTGGCCTAGAATGTCTGAGGACACAAAAGATTTTTGTAAGTCCTGTGAAACCTGTCAAGCCAGTGGCAAGACAGGTGGCACCCCAAAGGCACCCCTCATTTCACTGCCTGTGGTTGGGGTTCCCTTTGAAAGGGTAGGGGTTGACATAGTTGGCCCCCTTGACCCTCCTACTGCTTCAGGCAATAGGTTTATCTTGGTGGTAGTGGACCATGCCAGCAGATACCCTGAAGCAATCCCTCTAAGGACCACTACAGCTCCTGCAGTGGCAAAGGCCCTCCTGGGAATCTTTTCCAGGGTGGGCTTTCCAAAAGAGGTAGTATCAGACAGGGGAAGCAATTTCATGTCTGCTTACTTAAAGGCCATGTGGAAGGAGTGTGGTGTGACTTACAAGTTCACTACACCCTATCATCCACAAACAAATGGACTGGTGGAGAGATTTAACAAAACTCTCAAAGGCATGATTATGGGACTCCCAGAAAAACTCCGCAGGAGATAGGATATCCTTTTACCATGCCTCCTTTTTGCCTACAGGGAGGTACCCCAGAAAGGAGTGGGCTTCAGCCCCTTTGAACTTCTCTTTGGACACCCTGTGAGGGGTCCACTAACACTTGTCAAGGATGGTTGGGAACAACCTTTAAAAGCTCCAAAGCAAGATATAGTGGATTATGTACTTGGCCTCAGATCAAGCATGGCTGAATACATGAAAAAGTCCAGTAAAAACCTTCAGGCCAGCCAAGAGCTCCAGAAGCAATCGCATGACCAGAAGGCTGTTTTGGTTCAGTACCAACCAGGGCAGAAAGTGTGGGTCTTGGAGCCTGTGGCCCCAAGAGCACTCCAAGATAAATGGAGTGCACCCCACACAATTGTTGAAAAGAAGGGTGAAGTCACCTACTTAGTTGACTTAGGCACTGCCAGGAGTCCCCTTAGGGTGCTCCATGTCAATCGCCTGAAACCCTACTATGACAGGGCTGATCTCACCCTGCTCATGGCAACTGATGAGGGACAGGAAGAAGGCAGTGATCCTCTACCTGATCTCTTCTCTTCCACAGAACAAGATGCTCTAGTGGAAGGTGTTGTACTGGCAGATTGTCTTACTGCTGAGCAGAAAGACCACTGCATAAATCTCCTGGGTCAGTTTTCTGAACTCTTCTCTACTGTGCCAGGTACCACTTCTTGGTGTGAGCACACTATAGATAATGGAGACAGCTTGCCTGTCAAAAGTAAGATCTATAGGCAGCCTGACCATGTCAGAGACTGCATAAAGCAAGAGGTACAGAAAATGTTAGAACTAGGAGTGGTTGAGCACTCTGAAAGTCCATGGGCCTCTCCTCTAAAGACAGGCCTCACTATCAAGGCTTCAAAGTGCCAGATAGGGCAGGGGAAGGTGGTTTATATGGGACACCTGGTAGGTGGAGAACAGATTGCACCACTTCAGCAGAAAATCCAAACTATTATAGATTGGGTTCCCCCTACTACTCAGACTCAGGTGAGAGCCTTTTTAGGCCTCACTGGGTACTATAGGAGGTTCATAAAGAACTATGGCTCCATTGCAGCCCCTCTTAATGACCTCACTTCAAAGAAAATGCCTAAGAAGGTATTATGGACAGCAAACTGTCAGAAAGCTTTTGAGGAGCTGAAGCAGGTCATGTGCTCTGCACCTGTCCTGAAAAGCCCATGTTACTCCAAGAAATTCATTGTCCAAACTGATGCATCTGAATTAGGGGTAGGGGCAGTCTTATCACAACTTAATTCTGAGCGCCAGGATCAACCTGTTGCTTTTATTAGTAGGAGGTTGACCCCTAGAGAGAAGGGTTGGTCTGCCATAGAGAGGGAGGCCTTTGCTGTGGTCTGGGCACTGAAGACGTTGAGGCCATACCTGTTTTTCACTCACTTCATTGTTCAGACAGACCACAAACCTCTACTTTGGTTAAAACAAATGAAAGGTGAAAATCCTAAATTGTTGAGGTGGTCCATATCCCTACAGGGAATGGACTATACAGTAGAACATAGACCTGGGAGTACCCACTCCAATGCAGATGGACTCTCCAGATATTTCCACTTAGACAATGAAGACCCATCAGGTAATGACTAGTCTTATTGTAATTCGTTTGGGGGGGGGGTTGTGTAGGAAAGTACCATCTTGCCTGGCATGTTACCCCCATTTTTCACTGTATATATGTTGTTTTAGTTGTATGTGTCACTGGGACCCTGCCAGCCAGGGCCCCAGTGCTCATAAGTGTGCCCTGAATGTGTTACCTGTGTTATGACTAACTGTCTCACTGAGACTCTGCTATCCAGAACCTCAGTGGTTATGCTCTCTCATTTCTTTACAAATTGTCACTAACAGGCTAGTGACCATTTTCACCAATTTACATTGGCATACTGGAACACCCTTATAATTCCCTAGTAAATTGTACTGAGGTACCCAGGGTATTGGGGTTCCAGGAGATCCCTATGGGCTGCAGCAATTCTTTTGCCACCCATAGGGAGCTCTAACAATTCTTACACAGGCCTGCCACTGCAGCCTGAGTGAAATAATGCTCACATTATTTCACAGCCATTTTTACTGCACTTAAGAAACTTATAAGTCACGTATATGTCTAACCTTTACCTGCTAAAGGTTAGATGCAAAGTTACTTAGTGTGTGGGCACCCTGGCACTAGCCAAGGTGCTCCCACATAGTTCAGGGCAAATTCCCCGGACTTTGTGAGTGCGGGGACACCATTACACGAGTGCACTACACATAGGTCACTACCTATGTGTAGCTTCACAATGGTAACTCCGAATATGGCCAAGTAACATGTCTAAGATCATGGAATTGCCCCCTCTATGCCATCCTGGCATTGTTGGCACAATCCCATGATCCCACGGGTCTCTAGCACAGACCCGGGTACTGCCAAACTGCCTTTTCAGGGGTTTCACTGCAGCTGCTGCTGCTGTCAACCCCTCAGACAGGGTTCTGCCCTCCTGGGGTCCAGTCAGGCTTGGCCCAGGAAGGCAGAACAACGGACTTCCTCAGAGAGAGGGTGTTACACCCTCTCCCTTTGGAAAAAGGTGTTAAGGCAGGGGAGGAGTAGCTTCCCTCAGCCTCTGGAAATGCTTTCATGGACACAGATGGTGCCCATTTCTGCATAAGCCAGTCTACACCGGGTCAGGGACCCCTCAGCCCTGCTCTGGCGCGAAACTGGACAAAGGAAAGGGGAGTAACCACTCCCCTGACCTGCACCTCCCCTGGGAGATGCCCAGAGCTCCTCCAGTGTGCTCCAGACCTCTGCCATCTTGGAAACAGAGGTGCTGCTGGCACACTGGACTGCTCTGAGTGGCCAGGGCCAGCAGGTGACGTCAGCGACTCCTTCTGATAGGCTCCTTCAGGTGTTGCTAGCCTATCCTCTCTCCTAAGTAGCCAAACCCATTTTCTGGCTATTTAGGGTCTCTGCTTTGGGGAATTCCTTAGATAACGAATGCAAGAGCTCATCAGAGTTCCTCTGTGTGAGAAAGTAGCCTCTTTCTAGCCTTGTTACCCCCACTTTTGGCCTGTTTGTGAGTGTATGTCAGGGTGTTTTCACTGTCTCACTGGGATCCTGCTAGCCAGGGCCCAGTGCTCATAGTGAAAACCCTATGTTTTCAGTATGTTTGTTATGTGTCACTGGGACCCTGCTAGCCAGGACCCCAGTGCTCATAAGTTTGTGACCTATATGTATGTGTTCCCTGTGTGATGCCTAACTGTCTCACTGAGGCTCTGCTAACCAGAACCTCAGTGGTTATGCTCTCTCATTTCTTTCCAAATTGTCACTAACAGGCTAGTGACCAATTTTCACCAATTTACATTGGCATACTGGAACACCCTTATAATTCCCTAGTATATGGTACTGAGGTACCCAGGGTATTGGGGTTCCAGGAGATCCCTATGGGCTGCAGCATTTCTTTTGCCACCCATAGGGAGCTCTGACAATTCTTACACAGGCCTGCCACTGCAGCCTGAGTGAAATAATGCACACATTATTTCACAGCCATTTTCACTGCACTTAAGTAACTTATAAGTCACCTATATGTCTAACCTTTACCTAGTAAAGGCTGGGTGCTAAGTTACTTAGTGTGTGGGCACCCTGGCACTAGCCAAAGTGCCCCCACATTGTTCAGGGCCAATTCCCCGGACTTTGTGAATGCGGGGATGTGAGAAAGTAGACTCTTTCTAGCCTTGTTACCCCCACTTTTGGCCTGTTTGTGAGTGTATGTCAGGGTGTTTGTCACTGTTTTCACTGTCTCACTGGGATCCTGATAGCCAGGCCCCAGTGCACATAGTGAAAACACTATGTTTTCAGTATGTTTGTTATGTGTCACTGGGACCCTGCTGGTCAGGACCCCAGTGCTCATAAGTTTGTGGCCTATATGTATGTGTCACTGGGACCCTGTCACACAGGGCCCCAGTGCTCATAAGTGTGCATGTATATGTTCCCTGTGTGGTGCCTAACTGTCTCACTGAGGCTCTGCTAACCAGAACCTCAGTGGTTATGCTCTCTCATTACTTTTAAATTGTCACTAACAGGCTAGTGACCAATTTTACCAATTTGCATTGACTTACTGGAACACCCTTATAATTCCCTAGTATATGGTACTGAGGTACCCAGGGTATTGGGGTTCCAGGAGATCCCTATGGGCTGCAGCATTTCTTTTGCCACCCATAGGGAGCTCTGACAATTCTTACACAGGCCTGCCACTGCAGCCTGAGTGAAATATTGCACACATTATTTCACAGCCATTATCACTGCACTTAAGTAACTTATAAGTCACCTATATGCCTAACCTTTACCTGGTAAAGGTTAGGTGCAATGTTACTTAGTGTGTGGGCACCCTGGCACTAGCCAAGGTGCCCCCACATTGTTCAGGGCAAATTCCCCGACTTTGTGAGTGCGGGGACACCATTACATGCGTGTACTACACATAGGTGACTACCTATGTGTAGCTTCACAATGGTAACTCCGAATATGGCCATGTAACATGTCTAAGATCATGGAATTACCCCCTCTCTACCATCCTGGCATAGTTGGCACAATTCCATGCTCCCAGTGGTCTGTAGCACAGACCCTGGTACTGCCAAACTGTCATTTCTGGGGTTACACTGCAGCTGCTGCTGCTGCCAACCCCACAGACAGGCTTCTGCCCTCCTGGGGTCCAGCCAGGCCTGGCCCAGGATGGCAGAACAAAGGACTTCCTCAGAGAGGGGGTGTTACACCCCTCCCTTTGGAAAATGGTGTGAAGGCAGGGGAGGAGTAGCCTCCCCCAGCCTCTGGAAATGCTTTGTTGGGCACAGAGGTGCCCAATTCTGCATAAGCCAGTTTACACCGGTTCAGGGACCCCTCAGCCTTGCCTGGGCGCAAAACTGGACAAAGGAAAGGGGAGTGACCACTCTGCTGACCTGCACCTCCCCTGGGAGGTGCCCAGAGCTCCTCCAGTGTGCTCCAGACCTCTGCCATCTTGGAAACAGAGGTGCTGCTGGCACACTGGTCTGCTCTGAGTGGCCAGTGCCCACAGCTGACGTCAGAGACTCCTTTTGATAGGCTCCTGCAGGTGTTAGTAGCCTATCCTCTCTCCTAAGTAGCCAAACCCTCTTTTCTGGCTATTTAGGGTCGCTTTCTTTGGGGATTCCTCAGATAACGAATGCAAGAGCTCATCAGAGTTCCTCTGCATCTCTCTCTTCACCTTCTGCCAAGAAATCGACTGCTGACCGCGCTGGAAGCCTGCAAAACTGCAACAAAGTAGCTAAGACGACTACTGCAACATTGTAACGCCGCTCCTGCTGCCTTCTCGACTGTTTTTCTTGGTGGTGCATCCTGTGGGGGTAGTCTGCCTCCTCTCTGCATCAGAAGCTGCGAAGAAATCTCCCGTGGGTCGACGGAATCTTCCCCCTGCCAACGCAGGCACCAAAAAGCTGCATCACGGTCCGTTGGGTCTCCTCTCACGATGACGAGCGAGGTCCCTTGAATCCAGCAAGACTGTCCCAGTGACCCCCACGATCCAGTGACTCTTCAGTCCAAGTTTGGTGGAGGTAAGTTCTTGCCTCCCCACGCCAGATTGCATTGTTGGTTTTTGTGACTTTTGCAACTTCTCCAGCTCCCGTGCACTTCCGGCGGAAATCCTTTGTGCACACCCAAGCTGGGTTCCCCGGCACTCTAACCTGCATTGCACGACTTCCTAAGTTGGTCTCCGGCGACGTGGGACTCCTTTGTGTAACTTCAGGCGAGCACCATTTCACGCATCCTTGTAGTGCCTGTTTCTGGCACTTCTCCGGGTGCTATCTGCTGCTGTGAGGGCTCCTTGTCTTGCTCGACGACCCCTCTACCTCCTGGCCCAATTTGCACCATCCTGGTCCATCCTGGGCCACAGCAGCATCCAAAAATGCTAATGGCACGACTTGCAGCTAGCAAGGCTTGTTGGCATCCATCCGGCGGGAAAACACTTCTGCACGACTCTCCAAGGCGTGGGAGATCCATCCTCCAAAGGGGAAATCTCTAGCCCTTGTTGTTCCTGCAGTATTCACAGCTCTTCAGACCAGTAAGAGCTTCTTTGCACCAACAGCTGGCATTTCTTGGGCATCTGCCCATCTCTGACTTGCTTGTGACTTTTGGACTCGGTCCCCTTATTCCACAGGTAAGCTCGATTGGAAATCCATTGTTGTTGCATTGCTGGGTTGTGTTTTCCTTGCATTATTCCTCTATCACGACTTCTGTGTCTTTAGGGGAACTTTAGTGCACTTTGCACTCACTTTTCAGGGTCTTGGGGTGGGGTATTTTTCTAACCCTTGCTATTTTCTAATAGTCCCAGCGACCCTCTACAAGGTCACATAGGTTTGGGGTCCATTCGTGGTTCGCATTCCACTTTTGGAGTATATGGTTTGTGTTGCCCCTATCCCTATGTGCCTACATTGCATCCTATTGTAATTTTACACTGTTTGCACTGTTTTCTAAGACTATACTGCATATTTTTGGTATTGTGTACATATATCTTGTGTATATTTCTTATCCTCATACTGAGGGTACTCACTGAGATACTTTTGGCATATTGTCATAAAAATAAAGTACCTTTATTTTTAGTATAACTGTGTATTGTGTTTTCTTATGATATTGTGCATAATCATTTGTGGTACGGTAGTAGCTTCACACGTCTCCTAGTTCAGCCTAAGCTGCTCTGCTAAGCTACCATTAGCTATCAGCCTAAGCTGCTAGACACCCTCTACACTAATAAGGGATACCTGGGCCTGGTGCAAGGTATAAGTACCCCTTGGTACTCACTACAAGCCAGTCCAGCCTCCTACATTGGTTGTGCAGCGGTGGGATAAGTGCTTTGAGACTACTTACCACTCTTGACATTGTACTTTTCATAAGAGAAAAATATACAAAACAAGTTCAGTGTATGTACACATAACTAAAAAGTTTTGCATTTCACTCTTTTCACTGTTTTCAAAGTGCTGAAAAGTACTTCTAAACTTCTAAAAAGTTTTAAAAGTTTTTTTTCTGTCTTTCTAAAAGTTCTGAAAAACTTTTTCTTCACTTTTTCTATCACTTAACTCTTTCTAAAAATGTCTGGCACAGGCCAAAATGTTGATCTGTCCAAACTTGCATATGATCACCTTAGCTGGAAAGGAGCAAGGAGTCTCTGCGTAGAAAGAGGTATTAGTGTAGGGAAGAATCCTTCTTTAGAACTGTTATTGAACATGCTTAGAGAACAAGATAAGGCCATAAGTGCCCAATCTGTTGAAAAAGTAGTTGATGGTTCTCAGTCTGATCCAGGGACACCCCTGCAGATAGATTCAATAAGGAAACTTCCAAGCCTGCCCATTAGCAGGCAGCCTAGCAGGGTTGAAGTAGATGTAGAGTCACACCATACAGATAGTGTGGTCTCTCATCATAGTAGGAGGTCTCATCATACAGATGATGGACTCTCACATTATACTGTTAGTAAACATGTTAAGGTTCCCTCTGTTAGGGACAGGTCTCCTTCTGTCCATTCTCATCACACTTCTGTTTCTAGGCATGTCCCTCCCACCCACCCTGATGACAGAGTGTTAGAAAGGGAGCTCAATAGATTGAGAGTGGAGGAATCCAGGCTGAAGCTTAAACAGCAACAGCTGGATTTAGATAGGCAGTCTCTAGAAGTAGAAAGAGAAAGACAGAAATTGGGTTTAGAAACCCATGGTGGCAGCAGCAGTATTCCCCATAGTCATCCTGTAAAAGAGCATGATTCCAGGAATCTGCTTAAGATAGTTCCCCCTTACAAAGAGGGGGATGACATTAACAAGTGGTTTGCTGCACTTGAGAGGGCTTGTGTTGTTCAAGATGTCCCTCAAAGGCAGTGGGCTGCTATCCTATGGCTATCATTTAGTGGTAAGGGTAGAGACAGACTCCTTACTGTGAAAGAAAGTGATGCCAACAGTTTCACTATTCTTAAGAGTGCACTCCTTGATGGTTATGGCTTAACCACTGAACAATACAGGATAAAGTTCAGAGAGACCAAAAAGGAGTCTTCACAAGATTGGGTTGATTTCATTGACCATTCAGTGAAGTCCTTGGAAGGGTGGTTACATGGCAGTAAAGTGACTGACTATGAAGGCCTGTATAACTTAATCCTGAGAGAGCATATTCTTAATAATTGTGTGTCAGATTTGTTGCACCAGTACTTGGTAGACTCTGATCTGACCTCTCCCCAAGAATTGGGAAAGAAGGCAGACAAATGGGTCAGAACAAGAGTGAACAGAAAAGTTCATACAGGGGGTGACAAAGATGGCAAGAAGAAGGATGGTAAGCCTTCAGAGAAAGATGGTGAACAATCTCAAGATAAGCATGGGGATAAGGGTAAAACCAAAGATTCCACTTCAAATCTTAAACACTCTTCAGGGGGTGGAGATAAAACTAATTCTTCCTCTTCTTCTCAACCTACACAATTTAAAAAGCCTTGGTGCTTTGTGTGTAAAAATAGAGGCCATAGGCCAGGGGATAAGTCCTGTCCAGGTAAACCCCCTGAGCCTACCACCACTAATACATCAAGCTCTAGTGCCCCTAGCAGTAGTGGTACTAGTGGTGGGACTGCTGGCAACAGTCAAGTGAAGGGGGTAGTTGGGTTCACTTATGGGTCCATAGTAGAAACTGGGGTAGTCAGTCCCAAGACAGTTTCTGTCACACCTAGTGGCATTGGCCTTGCCACACTGGCTGCTTGTACCCTTACAATGGATAAGTACAGGCAGACAGTTTCAATAAATGGTGTTGAGGCCTTGGCCTACAGGGACACAGGTGCCAGTATCACTTTGGTGACTGAAAACCTAGTGGCTCCTGAACAACACATCATTGGACAACAGTATAAAATTATTGATGTCCATAACTCCACTAAGTTTCTTCCCTTAGCTATAATTCAGTTTAGTTGGGGTGGAGTTACTGGCCCTAAGCAGGTGGTGGTATCACCTAGCTTACCTGTGGATTGTCTTTTAGGTAATGACCTAGAGGCCTCAGGTTGGGCTGATGTAGAGTTTTATGCCCATGCAGCCATGCTGGGCATCCCTGAGGAATTGTTTCCTCTCATTTCTACTGAAATGAAAAAGCAAAGGAGACAAAGCCTAAAAACTCAGGATCCCTCTCCATCAACAGGTAAAAAGGGTATCACAGTATCCCCTAACCACCCTACCATTCAGGATACCATTCCTGTGGTGGGAGAAACCTCTCCTGGGGTGGCACCTGTTCCAAGGGAATCATCAGCTGGCAAAGCTGGACTCCCTGAGGTGGAAGTACCTCTCTGTGGGATAACTAACATTGGTGACAAAAAGAGCATCATTTTAGTTAACATGGAGCATCCCTCCAACCCTCCCAGAGAAACTTTAGTGCAGAAACCCTGCACTGCCTCACAACACTTAGGACAGCATCCCTGCCCTAGTGTGGAGCTCATAGGACAGCATCCCTGCCCTGCTCCAACTCAAGAGAAACAGCATCCCTGTTCTCTCTTCCAGCCACATGGACAAAGTTTTTGCCCAGCTATGGCTTTTCTGAGACAGCATCCCTGTCTGGCATTTCCATCACTACAAATAGGTTCAGTGGACAATTCCCCCTGCTCTAAACTAAAACTTACTCATAGAAACTCTGAAAATACATCTTCACATTGTTGCTTAGCTAACAAACTTCAAACAGGGTGGTTTACATCCCCACAGGGAAGGAACCATATAGTGGATGATAAAGGGAGTAACCAGTCTATGGCAGAGCTACTCTCTACTTATCACAACTTAGACAATAAAGTCTCAACTGGCCAAGGTTAGCCTTATTGTCCTTCGTTTGGGGGGGGGGGGGGGTTGTGTGAGAAAGTAGCCTCTTTCTAGCCTTGTTACCCCCACTTTTGGCCTGTTTGTGAGTGTATGTCAGGGTGTTTGTCACTGTTTTCACTGTCTCACTGGGATCCTGATAGCCAGGCCCCAGTGCTCATAGTGAAAACACTATGTTTTCAGTATGTTTGTTATGTGTCACTGGGACCCTGCTGGTCAGGACCCCAGTGCTCATAAGTTTGTGGCCTATATGTATGTGTCACTGGGACCCTGTCACACAGGGCCCCAGTGCTCATAAGTGTGCATGTATATGTTCCCTGTGTGGTGCCTAACTGTCTCACTGAGGTTCTGCTAACCAGAACCTCAGTGGTTATGCTCTCTCATTACTTTTAAATTGTCACTAACAGGCTAGTGACCAATTTTACCAATTTACATTGGCTTACTGGAACACCCTTATAATTCCCTAGTATATGGTATTGAGGTACCCAGGGTATTGGGGTTCCAGGAGATCCCTATGGGATGCAGCATTTCTTTTGCCACCCATAGGGAGCTCTGACAATTCTTACACAGGCCTGCCACTGCAGCCTGAGTGAAATAATGCCCACATTATTTCACAGCCATTTTCACTGCACTTAAGTAACTTATAAGTCACCTATATGTCTATCCTTTACCTGGTAAAGGTTAGGTGCAAAGTTACTTAGTGTGTGGGCACCCTGGCACTAGCCAAGGTGCCCCCACATTGTTCAGGGCAAATTCCCCGACTTTGTGAGTGCGGGGACACCATTACATGCGTGCACGACACATAGGTCACTACCTATGTGTAGCTTCACAATGTTAACTCCGAATATGGCCATGTAACATGTCTAAGATCATGGAATTGCCCCCTCTATACCATCCTGGCATAGTTGGCACAATTCCATGCTCCCAGTGGTCTGTAGCACAGACCCTGGCACTGCCAAACTGCCTTTTCAGGGGTTACACTGCAGCTGCTGCTGCTGCCAACCCTGGGGTCCAGCCAGGCCTGGCCCAGGATGGCAGAACAAAGGACTTCCTCAGAGAGGGGGTGTTACACCCTCTCCCTTTGGAAAATGGTGTGAAGGCAAGAGAGGAGTAGCCTCCCCCAGCCTCTGGAAATGCTTTGTTGGGCACAGATGTGCCCAATTCTGCATAAGCCAGTTTACACCGGTTCAGGGACCCCTCAGCCCTGCCTGGGCGCGAAACTGGACAAAGGAAAGGGGAGTGACCACTCCCCTGACCTGCACCTCCCCTGGGAGGTGTCCAGAGCTCCTCCAGTGTGCTCCAGACCTCTGCCATCTTGGAAACAGAGGTGCTGCTGGCACACTGGACTGCTCTGAGTGGCCAGTGCCCACAGCTGACGTCAGAGACTCCTTCTGATAGGCTCCTTCAGGTGTTGCTAGCCTATCCTCTCTCCTAAGTATCCAAACCCTCCTTTCTGGCTATTTAGGGTCTCTTTCTTTGGGGATTCCTCAGATAACGAATGCAAGAGCTCATCAGAGTTCCTCTGCATCTCCCTCTTCACCTTCTGCCATGAAATCGACTGCTGACCGCGCTGGAAGCCTGCAAAACTGCAACAAAGTAGCTAAGACGACTACTGCAACATTGTAACGCCGCTCCTGCTGCCTTCTCGACTGTGTTTCTTGGTGGTGCATCCTGTGGGGGTAGTCTGCCTCCTCTCTGCATCAGAAGCTGCGAAGAAATCTCCTGTGGGTCGACGGAATCTTCCCCCTGCTAACGCAGGCACCAAAATGCTGCATCATGGTCCATTGGGTCTCCTCTCACGATGACGAGCGAGGTCCCTTGAATCCAGCAAGACTGTCCAAGTGACCCCCACGGTCCCGTGACTCTTCAGTCCAAGTTTGGTGGAGGTAAGTCCTTGCCTCCCCACGCCAGACTGCATTGTTGGTTTTTGCGACTTTTGCAACTTCTCCGGCTCCCGTGCACTTCCTTTGTGCACAGCCAAGCCTGGGTCCACTGCACTCTAACCTGCATTGCACGACTTTCTAAGTTGGTCTCCGGCGACGTAGGACTCCTTTGTGTAACTTCAGGTGAGCACTGTTTCACTTTTCTTTGTAGTGCCTGTTCTGGCACTTCTGCAGGTGCTGCCTGCTTCTGAGAGGGCTCCTTGTCTTGCTCGATGTCCCCTCTGTCCTCAGACGAAATTGGCGACATCCTGGTCCATCCTGGGCCACAGCAGCATCCAAAAACGCTAACTGCACGACTTGCAGCTAGCAAGGCTTGTTGGCATCCATTCGGCAGGAAAACACTTCTGCACGACTCTCCATTGCGTGGGGAATCTATCCTCCAAAGGGGAAGTCTCTAGCCCTTGTCGTTCCTGCAGAAACCACAGCTTCTTCAGTCCAGTAGAAGCTTCTTTGCACCAACAGCTGGCATTTCTTGGGCATCTGCCCATCTCCGACTTGCTTGTGACTTTTGGACTCAGTCCCCTTGTTCCACAGGTACCCTCGACTGGAAATCCATCGTTGTTGCATTGCTGGTTTGTGTCTTTCCTGCATTATTCCTCTACCACGACTTCTAAGTCTTTGGGGGAACTTTAGTGCACTTTGCACTCACTTTCAGGGTCTTGGGGTGGGGTATTTTTCTAACCCTTGCTATTTTCTAATAGTCCCAGCCACCCTCTACAAGGTCACATAGGTTTGGGGTCCATTCGTGGTTTGCATTCCACTTTTGGAGTATATGGTTTGTGTTGCCCCTAGCCCTATGTGCTTCCATTGCATCCTATTGTAATTTTACACTGTTTGCACTGTTTTCTAAGACTATACTGTATATTTTTGGTATTGTGTACATATATCTTGTGTATATTTCTTATCCTCATACTGAGGGTACTCACTGAGATACTTTTGGCATATTGTCATAAAAATAAAGTACCTTTATTTTTAGTATAACTGTGTATTGTGTTTTCTTATGATATTGTGCATATGGCATTTGTGGTACTGTAGTAGCTTCACACGTCTCCTAGTTCAGCCTAAGCTGCTCTGCTAAGCTTCCATTATCTATCAGCCTAAGCTGCTAGACACCCTATACACTAATAAGGGATACCTGGGCCTGGTGCAAGGTGTAAGTACCCCTTGGTACTCACTACAAGCCAGACCAGCCTCCTACAAGCACCACCTTACTACCGCCCGGCAGCATGAGCACTGCCTGATTTCCACACTTATTGTGGTGGGAGTCATGCAGTGCTCAGAATATGGCAGATGGATGGTAGCCACTGTGGCAGTATGTTGGCGGCTGTCGCGGTGGCGATAGACTGTTTTTACCACCAATGTCATAATGAGAGACTGAGTGTCTTTGTTCATGTTTGTTAGTACTGTGTGTGACTACTGTGGTATTGCTTGAGCTTTGCATGTCTCCTAGATAAGCCTTGGCTGATCATCCACAGTTATCACTGGAGTGCCTGGCTTCTTGGCACTGCCTACACTACACTAAGGGATACCTGGACCTGGTATAAGGTTTACATACCATAGGTACCCACCACACACCAGGCCAGCCTCCTATGGAGAGCACAATCACTGGGGTCCTGGTTAGCAGGATCCCAGTGAAAACAATAAAAACACAATGATAGCAGGCAAAAGGTGGGGATTACCATGCCAAAAAGAGGGTACTTTCCTACATACCCCCCCAAACAAAGGACAATGAGACTAACTGTAGGAGGCTGGACTGGCTTGTAGTGAGTACCAAGGGGTACTTGCACCTTGCACCAGGCCCAGTTATCCCTTATTAGTGTATAAGTGTCTAGCAGCTTAGGCTGATAGATAATGGTAGCTTAGCAGAGCAGCTTAGGCTGAACTAGGAGACGTGTGAAGCTATTACAGTACCACTTAGTGTCATATGCACAATATCATAAGAAAACACAATACACAGTTATACTAAAAATAAAGGTACTTTATTTTTATGACAATATGCCAAAGTATCTTAGAGTGTACCCTCAGTGAGAGGATAGGAAATATACACAAGATATATATACACAATAGCAAAAATATGCAGTATAGTCTTAGAAAACAGTGCAAACAATGTATAGTTACAATAGGATGCAATGGGGAAACATAGGGATAGGGGCAACACAAACCATATACTCCAGAAGTGGAATGCGAACCACGAATGGACCCCAAACCTATGTGACCTTGTAGAGGGTCGCTGGGACTATTAGAAAATAGTGAGAGTTAGCAAAATAACCCACCCCAAGACCCTGAAAAGTGAGTGCAAAGTGCACCAAAGTTCCCCTAAGGACAAAATAGTCGTGTTAGAGGGAGAATGCAAGGAAAACACAAATCAGCAATGCAACAACGATGGATTCCTGTCTGAAGGTACCTGTGGAACAAGGGGACCAAGTCCAAAAGTCACAAGCAGCTCGGAGATGGGCAGATGCCCAAGAAATGCCAGCGGTTGGTGCAAAGAAGCTCTTACTAGGCTGAAGAACTGTGAATACTGCAGGAACGACAAGGGCTAGAGACTTCCCCTTTGGAGGATGGATCCCCCACGCCTTGGAGAGTCGTGCAGAAGTGTATTCCCGCCGGATGGACGCCAACAAGCCTTGCTACACGCAAATCGTGCGTTTGGCGTATTTGGACGCTGCTGGGGCCCAGGAGGGACCAGGAGGTCGCAAATTGGACCTGCAGAGAGAGGGGACGTCGAGCAAGACAAAAAGCCCTCACTGAAGCAGGTAGCACCCGGAGAAGTGCCAGAAACAGGCACTACGAGGATGCGTGAAACGGTGCTCGCCGAAGTTGCACAAAGGAGTCCCACGTCGCCGGAGACCAACTTAGAAAGTCGTGCAATGCAGGTTAGAGTGCCGTGGACCCAGGCTTGGCTGTGCACAGAGGATTTCCGCCGGAAGTGCACAGGGGCCGGAGAAGCTTGCAAAGTCGCGGTTCCCAGCAATGCAGCCCAGCGAGGTGAGGCAAGGACTTACCTCCACCAAACTTGGGCTGAAGAGTCACTGGACTGTGGGGGTCACTTGGACGGTGTCGCTGGATTCGAGGGACCTCGCTCGTCGTGCTGAGAGGAGACCCAAGGGACCGGAGATGCAGCTTTTTGGTGCCTGCGGTTGCAGGGGGAAGATTCCGTCGACCCACGGGAGATTTCTTCGGAGCATCTGGTGCAGAGAGGGGGCAGACTACCCCCACAGCATGCACAAGCAGGAAAACAGTCGAGAAGGCGGCAGGATCAGCGTTACAGAGTTGCAGTAGTCGTCTTTGCTACTATGTTGCAGGTTTGCAGGCTTCCAGCGCGGTCAGCGGTCGATTCCTTATCAGAAGGTGAAGAGGGAGATGCAGAGGAACTCGGCTGAGCTCATGCATTCGTTATCTGAAGTTTCCCCAGAGACAGAGACCCTAAATAGCCAGAAAAGAGGGTTTGGCTACCTAGGAGAGAGGAAAGGCTACTAACACCTGAAGGAGCCTATCAGCAGGAGTCTCTGACATCACCTGGTGGCACTGGCCACTCAGAGCAGTCCAGTGTGCCAGCAGCACCTCTGTTTCCAAGATGGCAGAGGTCTGGAGCACACTGGAGGAGCTCTGGACACCTCCCAGGGGAGGTGCAGGTCAGGGGAGTGATCACTCCCCTTTCCTTTGTCCAGTTTCGCGCCAGAGCAGGGGCTAAGGGGTCCCTGAACCGGTGTAGACTGGCTTATGCAGAATTGGGCACATCTGTGCCCAACAAAGCATTTCCAGAGGCTGGGGGAGGCTACTCCTCCCCTGCCTTCACACCATTTTCCAAAGGGAGAGGGTGTCACACCCTCTCTCAGAGGAAGTTCTTTGTTCTGCCATCCTGGGCCAGGCCTGGCTGGACCCCAGGAGGGCAGCTGCCTGTCTGAGGGGTTGGCAGCAGCAGCAGCTGCAGTGAAACCCCAGGAAGGGCAGTCTGGCAGTACCAGGGTCTGTGCTACAGACCACTGGGATCATGGAATTGTACCAACAATGCCAGGATGGCATAGAGGGGGCAATTCCATGATCATAGACATGTTACATGGCCATATTCGGAGTTACCATGGTGAAGCTACATATAGGTAGTGACCTATATGTAGTGCACGCGTGTAATGGTGTCCCCGCACTCACAAAGTTCAGTGAATTGGCTCTGAACAATGTGGGGGCACCTTGGCTAGTGCCAGGGTGCCCTCACACTAAGTAACTTTGCACCTAACCTTTACCAGGTAAAGGTTAGACATATAGGTGACTTATAAGTTACTTAAGTGCAGTGTAAAATGGCTGTGAAATAACGTGGACGTTATTTCACTCAGGCTGCAGTGGCAGGCCTGTGTAAGAATTGTCAGAGCTCCCTATGGGTGGCAAAAGAAATGCTGCAGCCCATAGGGATCTCCTTGAACCCCAATACCCTGGGTACCTCAGTACCATATACTAGGGAATTATAAGGGTGTTCCAGTAAGCCAATGTAAATTGGTAAAAATGGTCACTAGCCTGTTAGTGACAATTTGAAAGTAATGAGAGAGCATAACCACTGAGGTTCTGGTTAGCAGAGCCTCAGTGAGACAGTTAGGCACCACACAGGGAACATATACATGCACACCTATGAGCACTGGGGCCCTGTGTGACAGGGTCCCAGTGACACATACATATAGGCCACAAACCTATGAGCACTGGGGTCCTGACTAGCAGGATCCCAGTGACACATAACAACCATACTGAAAACATGGTGTTTTCACTATGAGCACTGAGGCCTGGCTATCAGGATCCCAGTGAGACAGTGAAAACAGTGACAAACACCCTGACATACACTCACAAACAGGCCAAAAGTGGGGGTAACAAGGCTAGAAAGAGGCTACCTTCTCACACAACCCCCCCCCAAACGAAGGACAATAATGCTAACCTTGGCCAGTTGAGACTTTATTGTCTAAGTGGTGATAAGTAGAGAGTAGCTCTGCAATAGACTGGTTACTCCCTTTATCATCCACTAAATGGTTACTTCCCTGTGGGGATGTAAACCACCCTGTTTGAAGTTTTTTAGCTAAGCAACAATGTGAAGATGTATTTTCAGAGTTTCTATCAGTAAGTTTTAGTTTAGAGCAGTGGGAATTGTCCACTGAACCTATTTGTAGTGATGGAAATGCCAGACAGGGATGCTGTCTCAGAAAAGCCATAGCAGGGCAAAAACTTTGTCCATATGGCTGGAAGAGAGAACAGGGATGCTGTTTCTCTTGGGTTGGAGCAGGGCAGGGATGCTGTCCTATCAGCTCCACACTAGGGCAGGGATGCTGTCCTAAGTGTTGTGAGGTAGTGCAGGGTTTCTGCACTAAAGTTTCTCTGGGAGGGTTGGAGGGATGCTCCATGTTAACTAAAATGGTGCTGTTTTTCTCACCAATGTTAGTTATCCCACAGAGAGGTACTTCCACCTCAGGGAGTCCAGCTTTTCCAGCTGATGATTCCCTTGGAACAGGTGCCACCCCAGGAGAGGTTTCTCCCACCACAGGAATAGTATCCTGAATGGTAGGGTGGTTAGGGGATACTGTGATACCCTTTTTACCTGTTGATGGAGAGGGATCCTGAGTTTTCAGGCCTTCTCTCCTTTGCTTTTTCATTTCACTTGAAATGAGAGGGAACAATTCCTCAGGGATGCCCAGCATGGCTGCATGGGCATAAAACTCTACATCAGCCCAACCTGAGGCCTCTAGGTCATTACCTAAGAGACAGTCTACAGGTAAGCTAGGTGATACCACCACCTGCTTAGGGCCAGTAACTCCACCCCAACTAAACTGAATTATAGCTAAGGGAAGAAACTTAGTGGAGTTATGGACATCAATAATCTTATACTGTTGTCCAATGATGTGTTGTTCAGGAGGCACTAGGTTTTCAGTCACCAAAGTGAAACTGGCACCTGTGTCCCTGTAGGCCAAGGCCTCAACACCATTTATTGAAACTGTCTGCCTGTACTTATCCATTGTAAGGGGACAAGCAGCCAGTGTGGCAAGGCCAATGCCACTAGGTGTGACAGAAACTGTCTTGGGACTGATGACATCAGTTTCCACTATGGACCCATAAGTGAACCCAACTACACCCTTTGCTTGACTGTTGCCAGCAGTCCCACCACTAGTACCACTACTGCTAGGGGCACTAGAGCTTGATGTATTAGTGGTGGTAGGCTCAGGGGGTTTACCTGGACAGGACTTATCCCCTGGCCTATGGCCTCTATTTTTACACACAAAGCACCAAGGCTTTTTAATGTGTGCAGGTTGGGAAGAAGAGGAAGAATTTGTTTTATCCCCACCCTCTGAAGAGTGTTTAAGATTTGAAGTGGGATCTTTGGTTTTACCCTTATCCCCATGCTTATCTTGAGATTTTTCACCATCTTTCTTCTTATTGCCATCTTTGTCACCCCCTGTATGAACTTTTCTGTTCACCCTTGTTCTGACCCATTTGTCTGCCTTCTTTCCCAATTCTTGGGGAGAGGTCAGATCAGAGTCTACCAGGTACTGGTGCAACAAATCAGACACACAATTATTAAGTATATGCTCTCTCAGGATTGTGTTATACAGGCTTTCATAATCAGTAACTTTACTGCCATGTAACCACCCCTCCAAGGCCTTCACTGCCTGGTCAATGAAATCAACCCAGTCTTGTGAAGACTCCTTTTTGGTCTCTCTGAACTTTATCCTGTACTGTTCAGTGGTTAAGCCATAACCATCCAGGAGTGCATTCTTAAGAACTGTAAAATTATTGGCATCACTTTCTTTCACAGTAAGGAGTCTATCCCTACCTTTTCCACTAAATGATAGCCATAGGATAGCAGCCCACTGCCTTTGAGGGACATCCTGTACAGCACAGGCCCTCTCAAGTGCAGCAAACCACTTGTTAATGTCATCCCCCTCCTTGTAAGGGGGAACTATCTTATGCAGATTCCTGGAATCATGCTCTTTTGCAGGATGACTATGGGGAATACTGCTGCTGCCACCATGGGTATCTAAACCCAACTTCTGTCTTTCCTTCTCTAATTCTAAAGACTGTCTATCCAAATCCAGCTGTTGCTTCTTGAGCTTCAGTCTGGTTTGTTCCACTCTCAATCTATTGAGCTCCCTTTCTAACAATCTGTCATCAGGGTGGGTGGGAGGGACATTTCTAGATACAGAGGTATGATGGGAATGAACAGAAGGAGACCTGTCCCTTACAGAGGGCACCCTAACAGCTTGGCTACCAGTATAATGTGAGAGCACATCATCAGTATGATGTGATTCAACCTCTGTACCAACTATGCTAGACTGTCTAGTAATGGGCAGGCTGAGAAGTTTCTTTCCTGAACCTTTTCCTGGGGGAGTCCCTGGATCAGATTGAGAACCATTAGCTACTTTTTCTATAGATTGGGCACTTATGGCCTTATCCTGTACTCTAAGCATATTAATTAACAGTTCTAAGGAAGGATTCTTCCCTACACTCAAACCTCTCTCTATGCAGAGACTCCTTGCTCCTTTCCAGCTAAGGTGATCATATGCAAGTTTGGACAGTTCAACTTTTTGGCCTGTGCCAGACATTTTTAGAGAGAGTTAAAGTGATAGACAAAGAGAAAAAAGTTTTCAGAACTTTTTGGAAAGACAGAAAAAACTTTTTAAACTTTTAAGAACTTTTTGAAAGTTTAGTAGTACTTTTCAGCACTTAGAAAAGAGTGAAAAGAGGAAATGCAAAACTTTTTGGCTATGTGTATATACACTGACCTTGTTTTGTATATTTTTCTCTTATGAAAAGTACAATGACAAGAGTGGTAAGTAGTCTCAAGCACTTATCCCACCACTGCACAACCAATGTAGGAGGCTGGACTGGCTTGTAGTGAGTACCAAGGGGTACTTGCACCTTGCACCAGGCCCAGTTATCCCTTATTAGTGTATAGGGTGTCTAGCAGCTTAGGCTGATAGATAATGGTAGCTTAGCAGAGCAGCTTAGGCTGAACTAGGAGACGTGTGAAGCTATTACAGTACCACTTAGTGTCATATGCACAATATCATAAGAAAACACAATACACAGTTATACTAAAAATAAAGGTACTTTATTTTTATGACAATATGCCAAAGTATCTTAGAGTGTACCCTCAGTGAGAGGATAGGAAATATACACAAGATATATATACACAATAGCAAAAATATGCAGTATAGTCTTAGAAAACAGTGCAAACAATGTATAGTTACAATAGGATGCAATGGGGAAACATAGGGATAGGGGCAACACAAACCATATACTCCAGAAGTGGAATGCGAACCACGAATGGACCCCAAACCTATGTGACCTTGTAGAGGGTCGCTGGGACTATTAGAAAATAGTGAGAGTTAGCAAAATAACCCACCCCAAGACCCTGAAAAGTGAGTGCAAAGTGCACCAAAGTTCCCCTAAGGACAAAATAGTCGTGTTAGAGGGAGAATGCAAGGAAAACACAAATCAGCAATGCAACAACGATGGATTCCTGTCTGAAGGTACCTGTGGAACAAGGGGACCAAGTCCAAAAGTCACAAGCAGCTCGGAGATGGGCAGATGCCCAAGAAATGCCAGCGGTTGGTGCAAAGAAGCTCTTACTAGGCTGAAGAACTGTGAATACTGCAGGAACGACAAGGGCTAGAGACTTCCCCTTTGGAGGATGGATCCCCCACGCCTTGGAGAGTCGTGCAGAAGTGTTTTCCCGCCGGATGGACGCCAACAAGCCTTGCTACACGCAAATCGTGCGTTTGGCGTATTTGGACGCTGCTGGGGCCCAGGAGGGACCAGGAGGTCGCAAATTGGACCTGCAGAGAGAGGGGACGTCGTGCAAGACAAAGCGCCCTCACTGAAGCAGGTAGCACCCGGAGAAGTGCCAGAAACAGGCACTACGAGGATGCGTGAAACGGTGCTCGCCGAAGTTGCACAAAGGAGTCCCACGTCGCCGGAGACCAACTTAGAAAGTCGTGCAATGCAGGTTAGAGTGCCGTGGACCCAGGCTTGGCTGTGCACAGAGGATTTCCGCCGGAAGTGCACAGGGGCCGGAGAAGCTTGCAAAGTCGCGGTTCCCAGCAATGCAGCCCAGCGAGGTGAGGCAAGGACTTACCTCCACCAAACTTGGGCTGAAGAGTCACTGGACTGTGGGGGTCACTTGGACAGTGTCGCTGGATTCGAGGGACCTCGCTCGTCGTGCTGAGAGGAGACCCAAGGGACCGGAGATGCAGCTTTTTGGTGCCTGCGGTTGCAGGGGGAAGATTCCGTCGACCCACGGGAGATTTCTTCGGAGCTTCTGGTGCAGAGAGGGGGCAGACTACCCCCACAGCATGCACAAGCAGGAAAACAGTCGAGAAGGCGGCAGGATCAGCGTTACAGAGTTGCAGTAGTCGTCTTTGCTACTATGTTGCAGGTTTGCAGGCTTCCAGCGCGGTCAGCGGTCGATTCCTTATCAGAAGGTGAAGAGGGAGATGCAGAGGAACTCGGCTGAGCTCATGCATTCGTTATCTGAAGTTTCCCCAGAGACAGAGACCCTAAATAGCCAGAAAAGAGGGTTTGGCTACCTAGGAGAGAGGAAAGGCTACTAACACCTGAAGGAGCCTATCAGCAGGAGTCTCTGACGTCACCTGGTGGCACTGGCCACTCAGAGCAGTCCAGTGTGCCAGCAGCACCTCTGTTTCCAAGATGGCAGAGGTCTGGAGCACACTGGAGGAGCTCTGGACACCTCCCAGGGGAGGTGCAGGTCAGGGGAGTGGTCACTCCCCTTTCCTTTGTCCAGTTTCGCGCCAGAGCAGGGGCTAAGGGGTCCCTGAACCGGTGTAGACTGGCTTATGCAGAATTGGGCACATCTGTGCCCAACAAAGCATTTCCAGAGGCTGGGGGAGGCTACTCCTCCCCTGCCTTCACACCATTTTCCAAAGGGAGAGGGTGTCACACCCTCTCTCAGAGGAAGTTCTTTGTTCTGCCATCCTGGGCCAGGCCTGGCTGGACCCCAGGAGGGCAGCTGCCTGTCTGAGGGGTTGGCAGCAGCAGCAGCTGCAGTGAAACCCCAGGAAGGGCAGTCTGGCAGTACCAGGGTCTGTGCTACAGACCACTGGGATCATGGAATTGTACCAACAATGCCAGGATGGCATAGAGGGGGCAATTCCATGATCATAGACATGTTACATGGCCATATTCGGAGTTACCATGGTGAAGCTACATATAGGTAGTGACCTATATGTAGTGCACGCGTGTAATGGTGTCCCCGCACTCACAAAGTTCAGTGAATTGGCTCTGAACAATGTGGGGGCACCTTGGCTAGTGCCAGGGTGCCCTCACACTAAGTAACTTTGCACCTAACCTTTACCAGGTAAAGGTTAGACATATAGGTGACTTATAAGTTACTTAAGTGCAGTGTAAAATGGCTGTGAAATAACGTGGACGTTATTTCACTCAGGCTGCAGTGGCAGGCCTGTGTAAGAATTGTCAGAGCTCCCTATGGGTGGCAAAAGAAATGCTGCAGCCCATAGGGATCTCCTGGAACCCCAATACCCTGGGTACCTCAGTACCATATACTAGGGAATTATAAGGGTGTTCCAGTAAGCCAATGTAAATTGGTAAAAATGGTCACTAGCCTGTTAGTGACAATTTGAAAGTAATGAGAGAGCATAACCACTGAGGTTCTGGTTAGCAGAGCCTCAGTGAGACAGTTAGGCACCACACAGGGAACATATACATGCACACCTATGAGCACTGGGGCCCTGTGTGACAGGGTCCCAGTGACACATACATATAGGCCACAAACCTATGAGCACTGGGGTCCTGACTAGCAGGATCCCAGTGACACATAACAACCATACTGAAAACATGGTGTTTTCACTATGAGCACTGAGGCCTGGCTATCAGGATCCCAGTGAGACAGTGAAAACAGTGACAAACACCCTGACATACACTCACAAACAGGCCAAAAGTGGGGGTAACAAGGCTAGAAAGAGGCTACCTTCTCACACTAACCCTGGCCAGATGAGTCCTTATTGTCTAAGTGGAAATATCTGGAGAGGACCCTGCACTGGAGTTTTTACTCTCTGTTAGAGGCTGGTGGTCTATGCAGTGTGCAAAACCAAGCACAATATGAAGACGGGTCAGGCAACCACATGTTGGTTTGCAGAGGTAAAAATTAGACCACCTAATGCTCCCATTTTTAAGGTAACTGGTTTAGCTTTTGGCTAATCCAGGAGATGTGCTAAGCATTTGCCCATACTCACAAATCCAATCATGCACCACACACACTCAATGAATAACTCAAGACAAGAATTTATAAAAAATACTTCAGACTTCTATATACATTTTAAGCCCAAGATCTTTAGAATACGTTAAGTACATTTTCAAGTTATGACTTTTATACATTTAGCAAAGTTAGTCTTTCTGTGCGTAATTACGCACCATTGGAATCAATGCACAGTCACCTTTAAAAATGCAGTAAAAATCACACAGTTGAGTTGCCAGTCTCTTCTCTTGCAGGGTGGCCAGATTGGTCGGTGGGCACACTCTGCCAGCTGGAGAGTCTCGGGCAGGTCCCGGGTCAGGCGGGAGCAGCGTTGGAGAGGTTCTTGGCACAGGGCCACCTCGAGGGGGGCACTTGGAAAAGGAGCTGGAAGTAGGTTTAACGATGGTGTCTTGGGGTCCCCTTGGGCTGTTGAGGTAGCAAGGGGTTGGGGACCCGGGGCACACAGCAGATCCCCCGATGCAAGGCACAGGGCAGCCAGGTGCAGGGCGAGTTGGACGTCCAGGAGCTGTGCTCAATGGAGCCCTTTTGAGCTGGATGTGATTCACTTTGAAGGTTACTTACAGGACAACGGGGGCACTGTGGTCGGAGGTCAGGGTGTTCCTTAAGTCCCTCAACTAGGGCTTCCTCCTGATCCTTTTTCAGCTCTGGGGAGCTGGGTTTCTGTTTGTCCGATGACAGCTGACCAATACCCAGGTTATTGGCATAATTCGTCCACTAGAGGGCACAGTGCCACTAAGCTTTGCACAGTTGTCGGTTACGTCATTGGTGTGTTGTCAGCTCTGGCTGTGACTTATGGTCGTGGAGATATCGGCCGGTAAGTAAAGTCACCCTCACTGTTTTGTTGGTCCTTTGCAGGTTTCTTGATTTTCTTGAGTGGTGCCTCCACTCAAGAGGGAGATCTGGGATGATTCTTGAAGCCTGGAGGTCCCCTGGGTTTCTTGGGGCCGTTCCAGTGTCCAGCTCCTCCACAGCAGCAATTTTCGGGTCCTGGGTGCAGCAGGCAGAGTTGGGCGCCTTTTCGGGTCCTGGGTGCAGCAGGCAGAGCTGGGCGCCTTTTCTTGTGCAGCAGTTCCTCAGTTCTCTTGCTGTGGTCTTCTGTCGGTGCTGATATTCCTTTTTTCTTTGAATCCTTTTCAAATCTGATTTCTTGGTCTAGGGGAGCCCACTAAATACTGAATTTAGTGGGTGTTTTAGGGGGAAACTGGTAATGTCCAATGGGAAGCTTTCCCTTGGGTGGCTACACTCACTACTGTGACCACTTCCTGTGGGAAGGGTCACTTCCCTAAACCTAATTGGCTGTTTTCCTCCATTCCAAAATAAAATAGAGAAAAATGAAATGAATGGTCCACTTCACCTGCAAGCCCCTGAGGGTGGTGCATGCTCATGTAAGGCCACTCCTCCTACCCTTTGAGTGGTTTCCCGCCTTTGCTCCCTCCAAGAGTGGGGATTTCCAAAGGGGGAGGCCGTCTGCTGCTAGCAGCAGGATGGGGGCCGAGTTTCAAGGGCAGTATCCCTTTAAAGCTCACTGTCAGGGCAGTGCACATTTTTAAGGCAGGGGAGTTAGCTCCTCCACCCAGGAAGGGCATTGTTTCACAAACCAGAGAGACAGGGCTCTCCCCCAGGGTTTGTGTATTGGCTGTCTGGATGTGGCAGGCTTGCTAGAACCAATCAGCAACCATGCCAGGATTTTTACCTTTTTCAGTGGGCACCTCTAAGGTGACCCCTGGGTACTTTTAATTATAAATACAATACTGGTACCAGTTGCAATTTATCATTCTGAGTTGTTTGATACCAAACAACCCAGGGTTCAGAGTAGCCATTATGTAGCTACTCGTATTGACCAGTGTCCAGCACATGTATTAAAATAGCTGCTCTGTTCACTCACTATGTCCCAGGTTTGGCAAGGACACAGTGGGGGCCTATTGGTCATGCACCCTGCCTTAGAGCTGGAAGGCCAGCTAGAGGGGTGTCTTACCCATAACATATACAGTGTATGGTGGACAGGGCACACAGGGAGTGTGCCATGTCGAGGTTGTATTTTAGGTTTGCACCAGGACACTCAGCCTTCTATGGCAGTGCTGGGTGCATCTGGATGCATAGCCCTTGAGGGTGGCATGGGGCTTAGGGGCTTAGTAAGCTCAGGGGCTTACCCATAGTACCCTATCCCCTGGATACCTAAGTACCTTTTACTAGGGACTTATAGCGGTAGATAAAGGTGTATTCAATTACATTTACCATGTTTTATTAAAAGAACACTGGCACTGGGAACCTTGTTAGCAGGATCCTAGTGCACTCCAGTCCAAGTTGCATTCAGAAACCAGGCAAAAAGTGTTGGGGGGTACTGCAACAAGGAGCCAGTCTCTCACACTCTCACTATTAATTTCCACTGTGGGGAGTTGGACCACCCTATCAGTTTGGGGCTTTCTCCTGCAATGTGCCTTAATTGTGGGCTCTGTAGTTCCATAGTTGATGGTTGTGAACCTAAGGGTAGTAGAGCAGGGCAAGATTGCTGACCCTGTGGCTCTATAGTAGGGCAGGGTTATTATCCTAAGTGGTGTAGAGCAGGACAGGGTTGCTGTCCTAAAGGCTCTAAGGGAGGGCAGGATTGCTGTCCTGAGGGGTGTAGAGCAGGACAGGGTTGCTGTCCTAAAGGCTCTAGAGGAGGACAGGAGTGCTGTCCTAGGTCTTCTGCGGTGGAGCAGAGTTGCTGCCGCAGAGTTTCCATGGAAGGACAGTATGGCTGTTCCAGCTTTTCTAAAGTAGGACTGGGTTGCTGTTGTACCCCAGGCTCCTTCCAGATGGATTCATTTACCCCCCGGAGCTCAGCTGCTATAGCCTTAGGCTCCTCTGGTGCAGTTTCCACCCAGGGAGTGGGTTCCTTCCTCAGAGGAGTGGGATCCTCAGTGGGAGTTTAGACTGGAGGTAACTATGTGTCCTGCCTGTCTCTGTTGTTAGAAGTGTCCTGGGCCATTATTTCAGGCTTCAGGGCGTTTTGCCCTCCTTGCTCTTTAGCCTTTGATGAGGTTAAGGCAACGAGGTGTTTAGGGATGCCCAGCATGGCTGCATGGGCTTGAAACTCAACTTCAGCCCAAGATGAGGTCTCCAGGTCATTACCCAGGAGGCACTCCACAGGTAAGTTAGAGGACACTCCCACCTATGAAGGGCCAGTAATCCCCCCCCAGAAAAAGTCTACCATAGCTATGGGGAGGCAGTGAGTGGAGTTATTATCATCAGTGACTTGGTATTTGTGAGCAAGTAGGTGTTGGTCAGGGGACATCAGTTTCCCAGTTACTATGGTAACACTGGCACCTGTGTCCCTGTAGGCCTCAGCCTCAACACCATTTATCAAGGGGTGCTGCTTGTACTGACCCACATGAAGGGGACAAACAGCTAGGGTGACAAGGCCACTGCCACCTTTTGAGACAAAAGGTGTCTCAGGGGATTCTACATCTACCCCAGGTCCCACTACACTCTCAAAGGTAAACCCAACTACACTTTTGGGCTGACTACTGCTAACCACTGTGGTTGCTACTACTAGCTAGGGGTACTAGGGGTACTAGTGGTAGTAGTGATAGTAATAGTGGTAGTGGTAGCAGGCTTGGTGCTATTTTTAGGACAAGTGCTATCACCTGCCCTGCGGCCTGGTTGCCTACAAATGTAGCACCAAGGTTTCTTGTTGGAAGAGGAAGAGGATTTAGTCCCACCCCCAGAAGAGTCTTGTGGGCCCAATGAAGGCTCTTTAGATTTATCTTTATCCCCACCTTTATCCTGATGCTTACCTGATTCCTTCTTTTTGTGGTCACCCTCTGTGTGAGTTTTCCTACTAACCCTGGTGTTGACCTATTTGTCTGCCTTCTATCCCAATTCTTGGGGAGAGATCAGATCAGAGTCCACCAGGTATTGATGTAGCTGATCTGCTACATCAATACCTGTCTTAGAGTCAAATTGTATGAGCCCTGATAGTCACTCACTCTGCTCCCATGCACCCAGCTTTCCAGAGCTTTAACTGAGCGGTCCACAAAATCCACCCAATCTTGGGAGGACTCCTTTTAGTTTTCCCTGAAGTTAGTCCTGTATTGTTCAGTGGTCAAAGCAAAAACATCTAACAGGGCATTTTTGATTGCTATATAATTGCCTGCATCTTCCTCTCTGACAGTGAGAAGTTTGTCTCTGCCTTTTTCAGAAAAGGAGATCCACACGATTGCTGCCCACTGCCTTTGAGGGAACTTCTGAACTTTTCAGGCCCTCTCTAAAGCAGTGAACAATTTGTAAATATCATCTCCCACCTTTTAATGTGGGAATATCTTGCTCAGGTTCCTAGAATCATGAGTCCTGCCTGATTTCTATGTCCCTAGAGCTACGTTTCCTGCCCTCTCTCATTATTCAGTCCTTGAAGGAGGAATATGTCAGCTTGGGAGTTATGTGCCTGATTAGTAACCTGGTGGTCTAAAGACTACCAGACTTGTGGGGGTGGTCGGACCATCGCAGCTGTGGCCGACCATTACAAGTTTGGCAAGCGGACCTGCTGAAAGACCTCTGTCACTGCCAGGATCGGCAATTCCGATGGGGTGTCGGCGGTCGGACTTGTAACCACCAACAGTGGTGCTAAATTCAGTACTGCCTGGCCAATTACAACCCTTCTGAAAGCTAGTGCTGAGGGCCACAGGGGGGTCCCTGCACTGCCCGTGGCCTGGAAGTGGCCATGGCATGGCATGGGCAGTGCAGGGCCCCCCTGCCCAGCACCTGACAGTGCTCATTCCGAGGGTGCTGAACGGCCCGTCTGTGTGACGGCATTGAACTCAGCTCCATGTGGAGCCGAGTTCAATGCCTCCTCACTTTTCCACTGTGCTGACTGGCCGAAACCTTGGTTTCCCAGTGGTTACCCAGTGGAAATGGGACTGGTGGTGAGACCACAAGCTCTATGGCTGTCTCCTCACCGTGAGTCTTGAAGTCGGATGTTCCGACCGCCAGACTCGTAACGCAGCGGTTCCCAACATTTTGACTTTGTTGGATCCCTACTTTATCATTATAGGAAACCGAGGACCCCCACTGAATCATTATTGGAATGTGGGGACCCCTACTGAGTCCTTACTGGAAGCTGGAGACCCAGGCCTAAACATTGCAGATGACTTCAACCACAAACCAATACACAAAAATACAGTCAAAAATAATTTTAATAGGAAGGCTGGAGCTTTTCTAAATTCAATTGAAACCACAGATTACCTATACTATATTCTGTTCGATGCAGCTGTACTGCCCCCACAAATCAATCTGAGGATACTTGTTTAACTTTTAGTATCCAATTTCAACGTATTTGACATTCACAGTACATTTTAAAATTTTCAATTGTACATTTAGCCACTTATTTAATTTAAATACGCGTTATTACTCTGTTAATATCAGTTAATTTTCTAAGCCATCGTAGACCACCGGAGGAGGCTTTGTGGACCCCCTGGGGGCCCCAGACCAGGAGTTGGGAACCACTGCTCTAGGGTATGCCCCTGTTAAATCTCTGGGAGCCCTCCCATGAGCCCGAACAACAAGGACTTTCATGGGCATGTCTTCCTTCATATAAAGAAAAATAGTCAATATGGGACCATAAACAATTTCTAATTGTGAGAAAACAGGGCTGATTGCAGAGGCCCCCTAATTTTTTGCCCCCATTTTTCACTTTTTGCTGGTCTTTTCTTGACTCTGATGATGCCCTGGGTACTGCTAACCAGCCCCAGGGCCTGTGCTCTGAATAAAATAAGTATGCAAATTAGACTAATTATAATTGGCGATGTCAACCTACCTATAAGTCCCTAGTATATGGTAGGGCATGGAGGTTAAGGGACCGCAGCATAGGTAGTGCACTCATAGGTGCACTGGTGAGGTACCCAGGGTAATTTTAAAGGCAGGCCTGCCTTGCTGGCTGCTTTTAAAATAAATTTAAATGTAAATTCGACTTTGGAAATAAAAGTACTTTCAAAGTCTTAAACTACCTTATTTTTACATACAAGTTACCCCTAAGGTGTGCCCTATGTGCCTCTAGGGTTGGTTACCATGCAACTATAAGCAGGGACCTTATACAAATAGTTTTAGAAGCCCTGGTGAGGTAAAACAGCCAAATGTGTTTTCCCTAACTGTAGTAAATGGCCTCCATATGCCAAAATGGGGAGACTTTATTTTAGTTAACAAAGTCCCCTTAAGTGTCAGATACATCAAGTTTGGTATCAAAAATAAATCACACAACTTACAATTGTTGGATTTAATATAACTAGTTCAGGAAAATAGTTTTAAACTCTACCTGAAAAGTTGCCAACTTCAGCCCTGTAGTGCCCTTCTTTGATTGGCCAGCCTCTGGCAGCCTGACCAGGCTGCCTTGATGAGGTGTGAAGTTGCCTGGGCTGACCACAAAGGGATGCGCATGGGGGAGGAGAACTACCGCAGCAGATGGGAAACCAGGAAGGGGGGGGTGCCAAACTGGTCTTCAAAGGCAGGGAAGGACATTTGGCACGGCCCAGCACCTCCCTCACATCCGGCAAACCCAGAAAATGGTGTACCCTCTTCTTTAGATTAGGAATGGGCAGGAGAGGGGTATGTTTAGGATTTTTAGTCACACCAGTGGGTGGGCACAGCCTGATGTAACCTCCAAAAATCACTTTCAGCCATGATGGATTTTTGAAGAATGTTGCTCCCTGGAATTGATTTTTGCCACACTTCCCAGGAAGTGGTCATCACAGGGGGAAGGACCCTGTGTCTGATTGGAGAACCAGGACCTCCTTGTTTTTCAACCAGGAGCAAGGATAAATATTGCAGAGCAGCACCCAAACCTCGGATCCCTACCAGATCCCTACAAGGAGCAAGACAAAGAAGAAGAAGGACTGCCCTGCTGGACCCCTGACCTGCACCTGGACACCACACTCTGAAGGACTGCACCAGCTGCACACTTGGGCTTCATCACTAAAATGACTTTGCCTGTCTTCTACTGCTTCAAGAAGGGGCTCCCTGTTTGCTGCAGGTACAAAGGAGCTGCCCAGAGTCCCCTTTATGAAGTCCTGCAAGCACAGCCCAACTGATCAGCTTCCAGTGGCCATTTGAGGATTCTGGCCAGGTGCATTCTGGGAATTGTAGTCCCAATTCCCAAGGAGCAACTCAGAGCTTCTGGAACCTTGGATCAAATTGTGGACACTTCAAGGACCCAAAAAGGACCTGTGGAAGAAGATCCAGAAGTTTGGAGACATTTGGGGCAACTCCATAGGTTGAAGAGGTGCTTTGTGGGAGTTGTAGACCCTGACCCCAAGAGGCAAATCAGAGCCTATGAACCCTTGGATGGGGCTGTGGACCACTTTCCTGAATCAAGAAACACTTCTGAAAGTAAGTGTGACATGGTTACCTCGTGGGTGGCTTGAACTCTTGACTTTGTCCCTTTTTAGTGTGACTTTTTTAACCCTTTGAGGGCTAGTTGCTTCTATGCGCTAGAAAACATTAATTCTTTAAAAATTCCCCTTATCCGGTTTTAATCATTGTGGTGTCATTTTAAAGATAAAAACAACTCTATTGTTATAAGTTGGTGTTGGATTTGTATTGTGTTTTGTGTTTTTGCACCTTTGGAAGTGTGTTTGCAAGAAATGGACCATGGCAATATGTCATGTAAGCCTACACATAACTCATCTCCTAAATGATACTAATAATATAAGTGATATTCGTTATATTATGATACTGTTACTATAAGTGCTATTACTTATATTCTGACACTACTACCATGTGTGATATTACTTATATTATGATACTATTACTGTAAGTGATATTACTTATATTCTGACACTACTACCATGTGTGATATTACTTATATTATGATACTATTATTGTAAGTGATATTACTTATATTGTGACACTATTACTATATGTGATATTACTTAAATTATGATGCTATTACTGTAAGAGATATTACTTATATTGTGTTACTATTCCTATAAGTGATATTACTTATATTATATCATTACTATAAGTGATATTACTTAATATGACACTATTACTGTTAGTGATATTCCTTATATTGTGACACTATTACTTTAAGTGATATCACTTATTTTATGACACTATTACTAAATGTGACATTACTTACATTGTGATACTATTACTGTAAGAGATATTACTTATATTGTGATATTATTACTCCAAGTGATATTACTGATATTCTGACACTATTACCATGTGTGATATTACTTATATTATGATACTATTACTTTAAGTGATATTATTTATATTGTGACACTATTACTGTATGTGATATTACTTAAATTATGATGCTATTACTATAAGAGATATTACTTATATTTTGATACTATTACTATAAGTTATATTACTTGTATTATGATATCATTACTATAAGTGATATAGCTTATAATATGACACTATTACTGTAAGTGATATTCCTTATATTGTGACACTATTACTATAAGTGATATCACTTATTTTATGACACTATTACTAAATGTGACATTACTTACATTGTGATACTATTACTGTAAGAGATATTACTTATATTGTGATATTATTACTCCAAGTGATATTACTTATATTCTGACACTATTACCATGTGTGATATTACTTATATTATGATACTATTACTTTAAGTGATATTATTTATATTGTGACACTATTACTGTATGTGATATTACTTAAATTATGATGCTATTACTATAACAGATATTACTTATATTTTGATACTATTACTATAAGTTATTACTTGTATTATGATATCATTACTATAAGTGATATAGCTTATAATATGACACTATTACTGTAAGTGATATTCCTTATATTGTGACACTATTACTCTAAGTGATATCACTTATATTATGACACTATTACTATGGTGGTCATTCTGACCCTGACCGCGGGAGCACCGCCGACAGGCCGGCTGTGCTCCCACGGGCATTCTGACCGTGGCTGTTCAGCCGCGGTCAGACACGGGAAACTGGCGGTCTCCCGCCAGTTTCCCGCTGCCCTGGGGAATCCTCCAAGGCGGCGCAGCATGCTGCGCCGCCATGGGGATTCCGACCCCCTTCCCGCCAGCCTGGCTCTGGCGGTTTACACCGCCAGAACCCGGCTGGCGGGAACGGGTGCCATGGGGCCCCTGGGGGCCCCTGCAGTGTCCATGCCCATGGCATGGGCACTGCAGGGGCCGCCTAACAGGGCCCCACTAAGCTTTTCAGTGTCTGCTTTGCAGACACTGAAAAGCGCGACGGGTGCCACTGCACCCGTCGCACGCCTTCCACTCCGCCGGCTCCATTCGGAGTCGGCATCCTCATGGAAGACGCTTTCTAGCTGGGCCGGCGGGCGATCTTTGAAAGATCGCCGGCCGGCCCGGCGGGAAAGTTGAGATACCCCTCGCTGTCTCCTGACCGCGGGGCGGTATTTCGGCGGCTTCCGACAGGCGGGCGGCGACCGCCGCCCGCCCAAGACGGAATGAGGGCCTATATGTGATACACTTACATTGTGATACTATTACTGAAAGAGATATTACTTATATTGTGAAACTATTACTCTAAGTGCTATTACTTATATTCTGACACTATTACCATGTGTGATATTACTTATAGTGTGACACTATTACTATAAGTGATATTACTTATATTATGACACTATTACTGTAAGTGATATTACTTACATTATGACACTATTACTATATGTGATTTACTTATATTGTGATATTATTACTATAAGTGATATTACCTACATTCTGATACTATTACTATATGTGATTACTTATTTTATGATACTATCACTATAAGTGATATTACTTATATTATGACACTATAACTAAATGTGATATTATTTATATTATGACACTATTACTATAATGATATTTCTTATGACACTATTACTATATGTAATATTACTTACCTTATGATATTATTACTATAAATGATATTACTTATATTATGACACTATTACTGTAAATGATATTATTTATATTATGACACTTTTATTATACGTGATATTGCTTATAGTATGACACTATTACTATAAGTTATATTACATATATTTTAACACTATTGCTATATGTGATATTACTTATAATATAACACTATTACTATAAGTGATATTACTTACATTATGACACTGTTGCTATATATGATATTACTTATATTATGACACTATTACTATAAGCGATATTACTTAAGTTATGACACTTGTTATAAGTGATATTACTTATAGTATGAAACTATTGCTATATGTTATTACTTATATTTTGACACTATTACAATAAGTGATATTACTTATATGTTGACACTATTACTATATCTGATATTACTTACATTATTATACTATTACTATAACTGATATTACTTATGTTACGATACCATTACTATAAGTGATATTACTTACATTATGATACTATTACTATATATTATATTACTTATATTATGATATGATTACTTTACATGATATTACTTATATAATGATACCATTACTATAAGTGATATTATTTATATTATGAATCTAATATTATATGTGATGTTTCTGATATTATGACACTATTACTATATGTGATATTACTTACATTATGATACTATTACTATGAGTGATAATACGTATGTAACTATATGTGATATTTCTTATATTATAAGTAATATTACTCATGTTATGAAGTTATGATACTATTACTATAAGTGATATTTGATTACGTGTAAAATAATTGCATGTTTACAAAGAAAAAATGCAGGGAGCAGATGTTACATTGAGCATACTACATTAACCTTTTTTTGTTTTATCTCATGTTATTGGTGGTTTTATGTTGCATGCACTATTCATCTTCTGACATCCAGAAGAGAACAATGTTCCCAGTATTTAACATCTATCTAATGTGAGGCTTTAGGAAGTCAGATTTTCACATACCGGTCCTGTTGGAAAACTCCCCATTGGCACAGGGTACACAGTAAAAGCAGCAGACAGGCTTCCCTTCTCTTGGAGCTTTGCGGTACCCTGGGAGGCAGCTCTCACTGCAGACCGAGCGAGGAGTCTGTGAAGTGAAGTAGAATCAAGAAAAAACTGTGCTTAATTTGTTCAGTGGTAGCCCACAATGCATCCTTCACCACAAGCATTTCTTTAGTCACAAAATAGTTAAATAGTTTTTTTAGATTACTTGATTTTTTAATTGATTTTAGTATGCTTTGCAAAGATTTGGAGAATATGAACATCATTGAGTGTCATCAATTGAATATTCATTGTTTGGCTGAAACCTCAGATATGTATGTCTTAAAATGTAGTTTCTAGGGTAAAACATGCTAATATTTAAAATGTGTTCTATGCAGTAATGCATATGTTATAAGTCAGATTTAATTTCATTTCTCATTGTAAGGAAGCCAAACACACATTCTAGAATGTGCTTTTATTTTGCCCACACTAGGTTTAACAAGACATATTTAAAGACAGAAAATACATGCAATGTGGAAAGTATACGATTGTGCTAACAGGGTTCTATGTTAATTTTCACACATCGTGAGGAATCATTTGAAGATAGTTGCATCAAGAAAGGGCAGCAAGGGTAAGCTGTTTATATGTTCGTAATGTGAGAGTGAACTCAGTTCTTGCCCACTCATAAGCCAAGGAAAGCTGCCCAGAGATGATCTTATGACTCATGCAACAGTGACTGCAGTTAAGGTAACAACTTGGGGCCTAATTTAAAACTTGAAGGATGGGTTACTCGGTCACAATGGTGACAGATATTTAATCTGTCGAAATCTAAAACTTAGGGGACAGAATGGGGTTTCAATTTTGGCGGACCGGATGTCTGTCACCGTTGTGATGAATGCAGCACACATAGAAAGAGGAACTAGCGAAAAGAAAAAAAATACTTCTCCTCGTTACATGTCTCCTGAAAAGGTGTATCTTTTTAGTGCTTTCCCTGGTCTCCCACTTCTGGCAAATCAGGGACTACGTCAAAAACCATTGGATTTGTGTGGGAACACCCATTCAACCCCCATGAAACGCCTTCTCAGGGCACAGTAAGGCAACACCGCGATTTCAGCTCTGTTTCCCTACTTCAGATTTTTGGTGCCACTCATGACCACGCAAAGTGACCTTGCATGGCTTCATAAATCTCTATTTTATGTTGTGACGCACTTGCATTACAATGTGTGGTGCACATGTGACACAATGGGGTTCATAAATATGCTCCTTAGCGCCTAGACAGAACGTGCTTAGCAGTGTGTGTTCTGCAGCTTGTTGCTCAGTTTAAACTTTAGAAGTGGAGCAATGCTTCTGACAGGATGGAACATTGGTTGATTTCAAGTTAAAATAGCTGAAGTTGGTCCCACCTGACTGCCATTAGTTGAATGTCTGAAGAACATTACACTGACCTGATTCTTCTGGTCACCACTAACATGCCACGTAATGGCGCTCTCATTGATGATAAGTTGTTGCCCTGGTTGTGCTGTGAGATCTAAATGTCCAACCTTAACAGCTTTCAAGACAAGGAAGCTTTTGTAAGCCCAGTTTAGAATGTCATACTTTGCTGGAACTTGCCCTTTGTCATCGAAAAAAATATCATGCCCAGAAGAAGTCTTAAAATGTATCTTCTGGAGAAACCTGTTCACCTGAAACACAAAACACAAGATCAGTAGGTTAAATTCAGCACTAACAGTGTGATATCCAAATTGTTTAATAATTGAGACCAAAATAAAAGATGACAACCACATTCAGATGCGAATTCCAGAACATACCCAAGTTGTTTAGTCACTAATAATTTACACCTAACTGAGACTGTAAGAAAGGCACTCCTAAAAACTGTAAATAGACTCGGTCATATCTTTGCAAAACAGATGAATAGCTCGGACTCCTACATCTCAGCATCCTTAGATCAAGGAATGAACTTATGTCCAGACATCAAACAATATTCATTAAGAATGCATAATTCTCATTCCAAAACGTAGATGCAAAAAACTAAATCCATGTTTATGGTTTAATTCTTTGGGCTGTATTATAAGTCACTCTGAGCAAGATTACCTCAATGAAACAAAAGGTCAGTTGTATGTAGCTTAAAGTTTTCCATTTCCTAATAGCAATTTACTATTAGTAAATCGCAAACTGCTTTGTACAACAGAGTGTTTCACACAATTTGCAATTCCCAAATGGGTCGCAAGACATCTACCTCATTAATAATCAAGAGGCAGGTCGCAATTTGTGACCCATTTGGGAATAGCCACCATCACTGGGATGGTGGCCTGCTGGGATCAGGGTGGAGTGCTGGGGACCTGGGCCAGGCTGTGCATGAAGGAATTTTGCAAAGAGGGCACAGAGGCCTCAGAAGGCGAAGAAGACACAATACACAGGGGTACCGTTGTTCTTGTGGAAGGCAAGGTCTTTCCTGCTCCAAATTGCATCAGCAGGACCTCAGAACAGTCTCTTGGAGCTGGCTGCGGTTGATCCAAGGTCAGAAGAGTCTGAAGTTGTTGCAGAGGATTCCTGAAGGAAACTTACAAGCAGAATCTGAAGAGAACCCAGAGGAAAGACCCTAAATATCACTGAGAGGGGGATTGGCTACTGTAGGAGGCTGGCCTGGTTTGTAGTGAGTACCAAGGGGTACTTACACTCTGCACCAGGTCCAGGTATCCCTTATTAGTGTAGAAAAGGTGTCTAGCAGCTTTGGCTGATAGAAAAGGGTAGCTTAGCAGAGCAGCTTAGACTGAACCAGGAGACATGCAAAGCTTCCACTATACAACTAGTGTCATATGCACAATATCATAAGAAAACACAATACACAGATATACTAAAAATAAAGGTACTTTATTTTTATGACAATATTGTGAGAAAGTAGCCTCTTTCTAGCCTTGTTACCCCCACTTTTGGCCTGTTTGTGAGTGTATGTCAGGGTGTTTGTCACTGTTTTCACTGTCTCACTGGGATCCTGATAGCCAGGCCCCAGTGCTCATAGTGAATACACTATGTTTTCAGTATGTTTGTTATGTGTCACTGGGACCCTGCTAGTCAGGACCCCAGTGCTCATAAGTTTGTGGCCTATATGTATGTGTCACTGGGACCCTGTCACACAGGGCCCCAGTGCTCATAAGTGTACATGTATGTGTTTCCTGTGTGGTGCCTAACTGTCTCACTGAGGCTCTACTAACCAGAACCTCAGTGGTTATGCTCTCTCATTACTTTTAAATTGTCACTAACAGGCTAGTGACCAATTTTACCAATTCACATTGGCTTACTGGAACACCCTTATAATTCCCTAGTATATGGTACTGAGGTACCCAGGGTATTGGGGTTCCAGGAGATCCCTATGGGCTGCAGCATTTCTTTTGCCACCCATAGGGAGCTCTGACAATTCTTACACAGGCCTGCCACTGCAGCCTGAGTGAAATAATGCACACATTATTTCACAGCCATTTTCACTGCACTTAAGTAACTTATCAGTCACCTATATGTCTAACCTTTACCTGGTAAAGGTTAGGTGCAAAGTTACTTAGTGTGTGGGCACCCTGGCACTAGCCAAGGTGCCCCCACATTGTTCAAGGCAAATTCCCCGACTTTGTGAGTGCTGGAGATACCATTATATGCGTGCACTACACATAGGTCACTACCTATGTGTAGCTTCACAATGGTAACTCCGAATATGGCCATGTAACATGTCTAAGATCATGGAATTGCCCCCTCTATACCATCCTGGCATAGTTGGCACAATTCCATGCTCCCAGTGGTCTGTAGCACAGGCCCTGGTACTGCCAAACTGCCTTTTCTGGGGTTACACTGCAGCTGCTGCTGCTGCCAACCCCACAGACAGGCTTCTGCCCTCCTGGGGTCCAGCCAGGCCTGGCCCAGGATGGCAGAACAAAGGACTTCCTCAGAGAGGCAGTGTTACACACTCTCCCTTTGGAAAATGGTGTGAAGGCAGGGGAGGAGTAGCCTCCCCCAGCCTCTGGAAATGCTTTGTTGGGCACAGAGGTGCCCAATTCTGCATAAGCCAGTTTGCACCGGTTCAGGGACCCCTCAGCCTTGCCTGGGCGCGAAACTGGACAAAGGAAAGGGGAGTGACCACTCCCCTGACCTGCACCTCCCCTGGGAGGTGCCCAGAGCTCCTCCAGTGTGCTCCAGACCTCTGCCATCTTGGAAACAGAGGTGCTGCTGGCACACTGGACTGGTCTGAGTGGCCAGTGCCCTCTGCTGACGTCAGAGACTCCTTTTGATAGGCTCCTGCAGGTGTTGCTAGCCTATCCTTTGTCCTAAGTAGCCAAACCCTCTTTTCTGGCTATTTAGGGTCTCTTTCTTTGTGGATTCCTCAGATAACGAATGCAAGAGCTCATCAGAGTTCCTCTGCATCTCCCTCTTCACCTTCTGCCAAGAAATCGACTGCTGACCGCGCTGGAAGCCTGCAAAACTGCAACAAAGTAGCTAAGACGACTACTGCAACATTGTAACGCCGCTCCTGCTGCCTTCTCGACTGTTTTTCTTGGTGGTGCATCCTGTGGGGGTAGCCTGCCTCCTCTCTGCATCAGAAGCTGCGAAGAAATCTCCCGTGGGTCGACGGAATCTTCCCCCTGCCAACGCAGGCACCAATAAGCTGCATCACGGTCCCCTTGGGTCTCCTCTCACGACGACGAGCGAGGTCCCTTGAATCCAGCAAGACTGTCCAAGTGACCCCCACGGTCCAGTGACTCTTCAGTCCAAGTTTGGTGGAGGTAAGTCCTTGCCTCCCCACGCCAGACTGCATTGTTGGTTTTCGCGACTTTTGCAACTTCTCCAGCTCCCGTACACTTCCGGCAGAAATCCTTTGTGCACCCCCAAGCTGGGGTCCCCGGCACTCTAACCTGCATTGCACGACTTCCTAAGTTGTTCTCCGGCGACGTGGGACTCCTTTGTGTGACTTCAGGTGAGCACCGTTTCACGCATCCTCATAGTGCCTGTTTCTGGCACTTCTCCGGGTACTATCTGCTGCTGTGAGGGCTCCTTGTCTTGCGCGATGGTCCCCTCTACCTCCTGGTCCAATTTGCACCGTCCTGGTCCATCCTGGGCCACAGCAGCCTCCAAAAACGCTAACCACATGATTTGCAGCTAGCAAGGCTTGTTGGCGTCCATCCGGCGGGAAAACACTTCTGCACGACTCTCCAAGGCGTGGGAGATCCATCCTCCAAAGGGGAAGTCTCTAGCCCTTGTCGTTCCTGCAGTATTCACAGTTCTTCAGCCCAGTAAGAGCTACTTTGCACAAACAGCTGGCCTTTCTTGGGCATCTGCCCATCTCAGACTTGCTTGTGACTTTTGGACTCGGTCCCCTTGTTCCACAGGTACCCTCGATTGGAAATCCATTGTTGTTGCATTGCTGAGTTGTGTTTTTCTTGCATTTTCCCTCTATCACGACTTCTGTGTCTTTAGGGGAACTTCAGTGCACTTTGCACTCACTTTTCAGGGTCTTGGGGTGGGGTATTTTTCTAACCCTTGCTATTTTCTAATAGTCCCAGCGACCCTCTACAAGGTCACATAGGTTTGGGGTCCATTCGTGGTTCGCATTCCACTTTTGGAGTATATGGTTTGTGTTGCCCCTATCCCTATGTGCCTACATTGCATCCTATTGTAATTTTACACTGTTTGCACTGTTTTCTAAGACTATACTGCATAGTTTTGGTATTGTGTACATATATCTTGTGTATATTTCTTATCCTCATACTGAGGGTACTCACTGAGATACTTTTGGCATATTGTCATAAAAATAAAGTACCTTTATTTTTAGTATAACTGTGTATTGTGTTTTCTTATGATATTGTGCATAATCATTTGTGGTACTGTAGTAGCTTCACACGTCTCCTAGTTCAGCCTAAGCTGCTCTGCTAAGCTACCATTATCTATCAGCCTAAACTGCTAGACACCCTCTACACTAATAAGGGATACCTGGGCCTGGTGCAAGGTATAAGTACCCCTTGGTACTCACTACAAGCCAGTCCAGCCTCCTACAAATATGCCAAAAGTATCTCAGTGAGTACCCTTAGTATGAGGATAGCAAATATACACAAGATATATGTACACAATACCAAAATTATGCAGTAATAGCAATAGAAAGAAATGCAAGCAATGTACAGTCACAATAGATTGCAATGAAAGCACATAGGTATAGGGGCATCACAAACCATACACTCTAGAAGTGGAATGCGCACCACGAATGGACCCCAAACCTATGTGAGCTTGCAGAGGGTCGCTGGGACTGTAAGAAAACAGTAAGGGTTAGTAAAATAGCCCACCCCAAGACCCTGAAAAGTGGGTGCAAAGTGCACCTAAGTTCCCCAGAGAGCACAGAAGTCGTGATAGGGGAATTCTGCAAGGAAGACCAACACCAGCAATGCAACAACAATGGATTTCCAGGCGAGAGTACTTGTGGAACAAGGGGACCAAGTCCAAGAGTCACACTCAAGTCGGGAGTGGGCAGATGCCCAGGAAATGCCAGCTGTGGGTGCAAAGAAGCTGCCACCGGATGGTAGAAGCTGTGGATTCTGCAAGAACGAAGAGGACTAGGAACTTCCCCTTTGGAAGATGGATGTCCCATGTCGTGAAGAGGCTTGCAGAGGTGTTTCCGTGCAGAAAGACCGCAAACAAGCCTTGCTAGCTGCAAGGGTCACCGTTAGGGTTTTTGGATGCTGCTGTGGCCCAGGAGGGACCATAATGTCGCCAATTGCGTGAGGAGACAGAGGGGGTGGCCAGCAAGACAAAGAGCCCACTCAGAGGCAAGCAGCACCTGCAGAAGTGCCAGAACAGGCACTACGAAGAAGAGTGAACCGGAGCTCACCCGAAGTCACAAAAGAAGATCCCACGACGACGGAGGACAACTCAGGAGGTCGTGCACTGCAGGTTAGAGTGTCGGGGACCCAGGCTTAGCTGTGCACAAAGGAAATCCTGGAAAAGTGCACAGGAGCCGGAGTAGCTGCAAAACATGCGGTTCCCAGCAATGCAGTCTAGCGTGAGGGAGGCAAGGACTTACCTCCACCAAACTTGGACTGAAGAGTCACTGGACTGTGAGAGTCACTTGGACAGAGCTGCTGAGTTCAAGGGACCTCGCTCGTCCTGCTGAGAGGAGACCCAGATGACCTGTGATGCAGTTCTTTGGTGCCTGCGGTTGCAGGGGGAAGATTCCGTCGACCCACGGGAGATTTCTTCAGAGCTTCTAGTGCAGAGAGGAGGCAGACTACCCCCCACACCATGCACCACCAGGTAAACAGTCGAGAAGGCGGTAGGATCAGCGTTACAAGGTCGCAGTAGTCGTCTTTGCTACTTTGTTGCAGTTTTGCAGGCTTCCAGCGCGGATAGCAGTTGATTCCTTGGCAGAAGGTGAAGAGAGAGATGCAGAGGAACTCTGATGAGCTCTTGCATTTGTTATCTAAGGAATTCCCCAAAGCAGAGACCCTAAATAGCCAGAAAAGGAGGTTTGGCTACTTAGGAGAGAGGATAGGCTAGCAACACCTGAAGGAGCCTATCAGAAGGAGTCTCTGACATCACCTGCTGGCACTGGCCACTCAGAGCAGTCCAGTGTGACAGCAGCACCTCTGTTTCCAAGATGGCAGAGGTCTGGAGCACACTGGAGGAGCTCTGGGCACCTCCCAGGGGAGGTGCAGGTCAGGGGAGTGGTCACTCCCCTTTCCTTTGTCCAGTTTCGCGCCAGAGCACGGCTGAGGGATCCCTGAACTGGTGCAGACTGGCTAATGCAGAGATGGGCACATCTGTGCCCAACAAAGCATTTCCAGAGGCTGGGGGAGGCTACTCCTCCCCAGCCCTGACACCTTTTTCCAAAGGGAGAGGGTGTAACTGTAGGAGGCTGGACTGGCTTGTAGTGAGTACCAAGGGGTACTTTCACCTTGCACCAGGCCCAGTTATCCCTTATTAGTGTATAGGGTGTCTAGCAGCTTAGGCTGATAGATAATGGTAGCTTAGCAGAGCAGCTTAGGCTGAACTAGGAGACGTGTGAAGCTACTACAGTACCACTTAGTGTCATATGCACAATATCATAAGAAAACACAATACACAGTTATACTAAAAATAAAGGTATTTTATTTTTATGACAATATGCCAAAGTATCTTAGAGTGTACCCTCAGTGAGAGGATAGGAAATATACACAAGATATATATACACAATAGCAAAAATATGCAGTATAGTCTTAGAAAACAGTGCAAACAATGTATAGTTACAATAGGATGCAATGGGGAAACATAGGGATAGGGGCAACACAAACCATATACTCCAAAAGTGGAATGCGAACCACGAATGGACCCCAAACCTATGTGACCTTGTAGAGGGTCGCTGGGACTATTAGAAAATAGTGAGAGTTAGAAAAATAACCCTCCCCAAGACCCTGAAAAGTGAGTGCAAAGTGCACTAAAGTTCCCCTAAGGACAAAATAGTCGTGTTAGAGAGAAAATGCAAGGAAAACACAAATCAGCAATGCAACAACGATGGATTCCTGACTGAGGGTACCTGTGGAACAAGGGGACCAAGTCCAAAAGTCACAAGCAACTCGGAGATGGGCAGATGCCCAAGAAATGCCAGCGGTTGGTGCAAAGAAGCTCTTACTAGGCTGAAGAACTGTGAATACTGCAGGAACGACAAGGGCTAGAGACTTCCCCTTTGGAGGATGGATCCCCTACGCCTTGAAAAGTCGTGCAGAAGTGTTTTCCCGCCGAATGAACGCCAACAAGCCTTGCTACACGCAAATCGTGCGGTAGGCGTTTTTGGACGCTGCTGGGGCCCAGGAGGGACCAGGAGGTCGCAAATTGGACCTGCAGAGAGAGGGGACGTCGAGCAAGACAATGAGCCCTCACTGAAGCAGGTAGCACCCGGAGAAAAGTGCCAGAAACAGGCACTACGAGGATGCGTGAAACGGTGCTCGCCGAAGTTGCACAAAGGAGTCCCACGTCGCCGGAGACCAACTTAGAAAGTCGTGCAATGCAGGTTAGAGTGCCGTGGACCCAGGCTTGGCTGTGCACGAAGGATTTCCGCCGGAAGTGCACAGGGGCCGGAGTAGCTTGCAAAGTCGCGGTTCCCAGCAATGCAGCCCAGCGAGGTGAGGCAAGGACTTACCTCCACCAAACTTGGGCTGAAGAGTCACTGGACTGTGGGGGTCACTTGGACGGTGTCGCTGGATTCGAGGGACCTCGCTCGTCGTGCTGAGAGGAGACCCAAGGGACCGGTAATGCAGCTTTTTGGTGCCTGCGGTTGCAGGGGGAAGATTCCGTCGACCCACAGGAGATTTCTTCGGAGCTTCTGGTGCAGAGAGGAGGCAGGCTACCCCCACAGCATGCACAAGCAGGAAAACAGTCGAGAAGGCGGCAGGATCAGCGTTACAGAGTTGCAGTAGTCGTCTTTGCTACTATGTTGCAGGTTTGCAGGCTTCCAGCGCGGTCAGCGGTCGTTTCCTTATCAGAAGGTGAAGAGGGAGATGCAGAGGAACTCGGCTGAGCTCATGCATTCGTTATCTAAAGTTTCCCCAGAGACAGAGACCCTAAATAGCCAGAAAAGAGGGTTTGGCTACCTAGGAGAGAGGAAAGGCTACTAACACCTGAAGGAGCCTATCACAAGGAGTCTCTGACGTCACCTGGTGGCACTGGCCACTCAGAGCAGTCCAGTGTGCCAGCAGCACCTCTGTTTCCAAGATGGCAGAGGTCTGGAGCACACTGGAGGAGCTCTGGACACCTCCCAGGGGAGGTGCAGGTCAGGGGAGTGGTCACTCCCCTTTCCTTTGTCCAGTTTCGCGCCAGAGCAGGGGCTAAGGGGTCCCTGAACCGGTGTAGACTGGCTTATGCAGAATTGGGCACATCTGTGCCCAACAAAGCATTTCCAGAGGCTGGGGGAGGCTACTCCTCCCCTGCCTTCACACCATTTTCCAAAGGGAGAGGGTGTCACACCCTCTCTCAGAGGAAGTTCTTTGTTCTGCCATCCTGGGCCAGGCCTGGCTGGACCCCAGGAGGGCAGCTGCCTGTCTGAGGGGTTGGCAGCAGCAGCAGCTGCAGTGAAACCCCAGGAAGGGCAGTCTGGCAGTACCAGGGTCTGTGCTACAGACCACTGGCATCATGGAATTGTACCAACAATGCCAGGATGGCATAGAGGGGGCAATTCCATGATCATAGACATGTTACATGGCCATATTCGGAGTTACCATGGTGAAGCTACATATAGGTAGTGACCTATATGTAGTGCACGCGTGTAATGGTGTCCCCGCACTCACAAAGTTCAGTGAATTGGCTCTGAACAATGTGGGGGCACCTTGGCTAGTGCCAGGGTGCCCTCACACTAAGTAACTTTGCACCTAACCTTTACCAGGTAAAGGTTAGACATATAGGTGACTTATAAGTTACTTAAGTGCAGTGTAAAATGGCTGTGAAATAACGTGGACGTTATTTCACTCAGGCTGCAGTGGCAGGCCTGTGTAAGAATTGTCAGAGCTCCCTATGGGTGGCAAAAGAAATGCTGCAGCCCATAGGGATCTCCTGGAACCCCAATACCCTGGGTACCTCAGTACCATATACTAGGGAATTATAAGGGTGTTCCAGTAAGCCAATGTAAATTGGTAAAAATGGTCACTAGCCTGTCAGTGACAATTTGGAAAGAAATGAGAGAGCATAACCACTGAGGTTCTGATTAGCAGAGCCTCAGTGAGACAGTTAGTCACTACACAGGTAACACATTCAGGCACACTTATGAGCACTGGGGCCCTGGGTTACCAGGGTCCCAGTGACACATACAACTAAAACAACATATATACAGTGAAAAATGGGGGTAACATGCCAGGCAAGATGGTACTTTCCTACAGTAACACCCTCTCTCTGAGGAAGTACTTTGTTCTGCCTTCCTGGGCCAGGCCTGGCTGGACCCCAGGAGGGCAGAAACCTGTCTGAGGGGTTGGCAGCAGCAGCAGCTGCAGTGAAACCCTGGGAAAGGTAGTTTGGCAGTACCCGGGTCTGAGCTAGAGACTCGGGGATCCTAGACATGTTACATGGCCATGTTCGGAGTTACCATTGTGACGCTATACATATGTCGTGACATATGTATAGTGCACATGTGTAATGGTGTCCCCGCACTCACAAAGTCCGGGGAATTTGCCCTGAACAATGTGGGAGCACCTTGGCTAGTGCCAGGGTGCCCACACACTAAGTAACTTAGCACCCAATCTTTACCAGGTAAAGGTTAGACATATTGGTGACTTATAAGTTACTTAAGTGCAGTGGTAAATGGCTGTGAAATAACGTGGATGTTATTTCACTCAGGCTGCAAGGGCAGACCTGTGTAAGAAATGTCAGAGCTCCCTATGGGTGGCAAAAGAAATGCTGCAGCCCATAGGGATCTCCTGGAACCCCAATACCCTGGGTACCTTAGTACCATATACTAGGGAATTATAAGGGTGTTCCAGTATGCCAATATGAATTGGTGAGATTGGTCACTAGCCTGTTAGTGACAATTTGTACAGAGAGAGTATAACCACTGAGGTTCTGGATAGCAGAGCCTCAGTGAGACAGTTAGGCACCACACAGGAAACACATACATATAGGCCACAAACTTATGAGCACTGTAGTCCTGACTAGCAGGATCCCAGTGACACATAACAAACATACTGAAAACATAGGGTTTTCACTATGAGCACTGGGCCCTGGCTAGCAGGATCCCAGTGAGACAGTGAAAACACCATGACATACACTCACAAACAGGCCAAAAGTGGGGGTAACAAGGCTAGAAAGAGGCTACTTTCTCACACAACGCCCCCCCCAAACGAAGGACAATAAGGCTAACCTTGGCCAGTTGAGACTTTATTGTCTAAGTGGTGATAAGTAGAGAGTAGCTCTGCAATAGACTGATTACTCCCTTTATCATCAACTATATGGTTACTTCCCTGGGGGGATGTAAACCACCCTGTTTGAAGTTTTTTAGCTAAGCAACAATGTGAATATATATTTTCAGAGTTTCTATCAGTAAGTTTTAGTTT